>NC_133138.1:80753834-83153834 GCF_048418815.1 Hemitrygon akajei | reverse complement strand
CCACAACTCTCTGGGAGAAGAAGTTTTTCCTTAACTCTGTCCTAAATGACCTACCCCTTATTCTCAAACCATGCCCTCTGGTACTGGACTCTCCCAGCATCTGGAACATATTTCCTGCCTCTATCTTGTCCAATCCCTTAATAACAGGTCGGTGTGCCTGTGCCTGTGCCTGTTCTGTTATTGTTCATTTTTTTGTGTGGGGGAGGAGGGATTTGGGGTCTGATAATCATTCTTTTCTTTCTTCATTTTGTGGCTATCTGGAGAAGAAAATTTTCATTCTGTTATACTTCAGTAATAAATGGTCGAATGATTCCGCGTTCAAACCTAGCAGACTCCTTGTATGTTTTCCATCCGCACTGGTTTGACTGTTGAGCTAGCAACTCGGCCTCATGAAAAAGAGTAAAATCCTATGGAGTTGGCAAATATGCTACCTGATATGCCACAAGATGCAAAAAGGAACAACATTAACAAAATGAATTACAGAGAGAGGAACTGATTGGAAAGTGACACTAACAGGGATAACGGCATAACAGCAATGGCTGAAGCTTTTGGGGGGCAGGATAGATACATCCCAAAGGGGAAGAAGTAATCTAAAGGGAAGATGAGGCAACCGTGACTGATAAGGGAAGTCAAAAATAGCATAAAAGCAAAAGAGAGGGCAAACAATGGAGAAACAATTAGTGGGCAGTTAGAGGACTGGAAAGCTCTACAAACAGAAGGCAACTAAAAACAAGCCTAAGGAGAGAGAAGATGAAATATGAAGATAAGCTAGCCAATAATATGAAAAAGGATATCAAAAGTTTTTTGAGATATATAAAGAGTAAAAGAGGTGAGAATGAATATTGGACCACTGGGAAATGACAGTGGAGAGGTAATAGTAATGCAGATGAACTTAATAAATATTTTGTGTCAGTCTTCACTGTGGAATAAATCAGCTTTGATGGAATGGCAGAGCAGACTCACTGGCCAAATGGGCTAAGTCAGCTCCCATGTCCTATGGTGTCATGGTCTGGAATCTCAGGGTTGCATATGGTCGGGCAATAGACATTCGTACTTTGATAATAAATTTACTTCAAACTCTGAACATTGAATAAAGAAGGTGCAGTGCAGTCATGGACAAATGTGGCAGTGGGCCCTCGTTCCATGCCACGTTCTCTACAACTACTTGAGGAAGTGGCCATTGGAAGCAGGGTAAGAGCATTAGTGAGGTTTAAAGAGGATCTCTGCAGGCCTGTGCTCCTGATGATTCTGGACACTAATGTTTGACTGCTAAAGAATAAACTGGATCACGTGTATCTGCATCTGAGCTATCAGGAGATGTGGGACATCTGAACACACATCCTGACAGAAACGTGGCTCCAGGATAACATGTCATCCAGCTAGAAGGACTCATGTCCATAGCAGATTACAAGTCCATCCTTTGCATCAATGACAGCAACACATCCATTTCTGATAGGCTGAGTGTCTGCTATGCGTGATGTGATGCATTAATTGGTATGACATTTAGGAAAGCCCCATCTCCCCTGAGGAACAGGCATCCTGCTGGCTGCAGCTGAGATGAGGATCCTAGCCAGAGTGAACTCACGCAAAGCTGCAGGACCTGATAACAGGTGCTGAGGGACAGCTCAGCTAACTAAGTCTTAACAACCATCTTTGAATATATCTTTGAAACAGTTCACTGTTCCTGGGGCATCAGGTAGCCTCAGTCATTCCAGTGTCCAAGACAGCGATGGTAACTGGCTGGAACTATCACCTTCCAGTGGTACTGACTTCAACAATCATGAAAATTCCCTCCTTCCAGCTACATCGGACCATTTCCAGTTCACCTACCACTCAAACTGGTCCACTGATGATGCCATAGCCTTGGGCCTCCACACCGTCCTGTCCCATCCTCAAAGCAATGCCTAGTACGCAGAATGTTGTTCATTGACTTCAGCTCGGTGTTTAACACAATCATCCCTTAGAGGCTGGTGGGTAAACTGTCCTCACTTGGACTCAGTACCCTTCTCTGTAACTGGATCTTGGACTTCTAGTTAGAAAGCACCCAGTCAGTCCAAGTTAGCAGCAATATCTCAAACTATATCACACTGAGCACTCATGACCCCCAGGGCTGTGTGCTCAGCCCGCTGCTGTTCACATTGCTGACTCATGATTGCACTGCCAGATCCAGCTCGAACTGCATCATCAAGTGGCTGGGCTCATCAGCAACAAGGATGAGTTTACACACAGCGAGGAGGTGGAGAGGTTTGTTAAATGCTGTGAGAACAACAACTTGAGTCTCAATGTGGACAAGACAAAAGAGATGACTGTGGACTTCAGGAAGGCACTGGTTGACCACTCTCCATTGCACATCAATGGCTCAGTTGTGGAGAGAGTGAACAGCACAAAATTCCTTGGTGTGCACATGATGGACAAGCTAACCTGGACCCACAATACCTCCTCGCTCATCAAAAAAGCACAGCAGCATCTACACTGTCTGAGAAGACTGAGGCGTGCAAGTCCCCCAGCCCCCATTTTAACAACTGTCTACAGGAGTGTCCTGTCTGGTTGCATCATTCCGTGGTACGAAAGCTGCAAAGCGTTACAGAGGATAGTAAAAACTACCAAGAGGATCACCAGGATTTCCCTCCTCCACCACTCATGGCATTTACCAGGAACGTTGCCGACGAAGGACCCACAAACCATTGCTGAGGATCGCCACACCCCGTATTCCACAATCTCTTTGACCCACTACTGTCAGGAAGAAGGTACAGAAGCTTCAGGGCTAGGACCATTATACTGATGAATAGCTTCTTCCCTCAGGCTGTGAGACTAAAGCCACCTCCAAAGTTCTGTCACATGGTCAGCGAGCTGTTTGCATTCTGTTTTCTGTTCACTTGTGCTACAAATTCCATGCATTTTGAATTATATTTTTGTAACTTATATGTGATAATACTTTGATTTACGTGCTATGTGTGTTATACCTTAATGTTTTGTGGGTGCACCCATGATCCGGAGGAATGTTGTTTCATTTGGTTGTATACACGTGCAGCTGGCTGACTTGAAATTGAACTTGATCTGTGGATGAAATGGAATTACTGGTGTCACCCTCTCATTGTAAGCTTGGCTTGTTAGCTAACTGTACGAACAGCCCCGTGTCTCAGCGGTGAGAAATCTACACTCCATAAGCAACACACTTCTAAGTTCGGCATGATTTGGGCTTAACCAAACAGAAGTTGGCGACGCTCCTATTAAGGAACATTGATTGTAGCGAATACTGTGTAAATACTGCCCTATATGCAGCTATTGTGTGCGAGAAAATGACAGAAACAGCATAAATTACAAAAATGTATGTTTAATCAATTTTTCAACTTTGATCAATGGTTGAAATAGATTCAATTATCGCGTGTTTTTGAATAGAATATGGGCTCCACAGGCTGAACAGCCTTCTGTACTATAGACAATCTGTGATGCTATGATGCTGGAAAACCAACAAGAAGTGGAGAGTGCAATAATTTGGCCACGTCATGGAGAGCAACAATTTCGCTGACAATACTTCGGAGACCACTGGAAGAGAGGAGCTTGGAAACATTAAGCAGTAAACTGGAAACACCTTATCTGAGCCTGAGCTGTCAAGTGATCCAAAGGATACCCTTCAGATCATCACAGTGATTTCAGCAGTGGGTTGAGTAGAAGAAATAATGTGCAGCTGAAACTCCCTCGCCGCTTGAGAAAGGCAAGGAGAGTTACACAATGATGAAGCTAATGATGTCAGTGTGAAGGAATACATTAACACCAGGAAGTGATGCAACATGTGTTACTTGCAATCTTGCAATTCCAGAGGAGCTCTGTCTCTCATTAGAACCTGATTAATGATGTGTTTATATTCTGGAGACTCCTTCCTTTATTTCCTGATGATCTCTCAGGAATTGAACGTCATTTTGAATAGATACTGTCACTATTCAAGTGCAGCACAACAGTCTGCTCTCAGTTCCAGGACTCCTTAACATAACCTGGGATCTTTGTGTTTAAGAAGAATGATCTCTATCTGATGACTTGGCTGGCATTTCTTTCACATCCATCACTTATGCATTGACCCACTTTATCATTTGATAAAGTGACTCACTTTATCATTTGAACTCATTGAAAATGAATAACAAAGTTTTCTATGATCTGATATTGTGTCTAATAACTCACTGAATGAATCAGATAGCAGGTGTCATTGAAATTTCTAAAACGTTAGGATATTGATAGTTTAGTGTTTAGATTGCTGAACTGGTCTAATCCACTGCAAAAGACCTTGAGAACTGACTTTAAATTTAATTAAATAAATTTGAAAGGAAATGATGCTATCAGGAAAGGAGACTGAAGCTATTGAATTGCTGCAAAGGCAATTGGGCCTTCAAAACAGGATTCTATTCTCTTTTAAGCACGTCTACCTTGTGAAAGGGTCTCGGAGTCATGGAGTCACACAGCACAAGATCAGTCTCTTCAATCTACCGTGTACTGTACTGACAATCAAGTACGGGCAAACCCGTGTTTCGCAGAGGGGGATGATTGTTCCTATAAAATAGGTTGTATCATGATTGTCCACGATGTGCAGTCACAATATAAGACCATAAGATATAGGAGCAGAATTAGGCCATTTGACCCATTGAGTCTGCTCCACCATTTTGTTATGGCTGATCCAATTTTCCTCTCAGCCCTAATCTCTTCAGAATCAGAATCAGGTTTGTTATTACCGGCATGTGATGTGAAATTTGTTAGCTTAGCAGCAAGAGTTCAATGCAATACATTGAATATAGAAGAGGGAAAATAAATAAATAAATTACAGTATACGTATATTGAATAAATTAAAAAAGTGAGGTAGTGTCCAAGGGTTCAATGTACATTTAGGAATCGGATGGCAGAGGGGAAGAAGCTGTTCCTGAATCACTGAGTGTGTGCCTTCAGGCTTCTGTACCTCCTACCTGATGGTAACAGTGAGAAAAGGGCATGCCCTGGGTGCTGGAGGTCCTTAATAATGGATGCTGCCTTTCTGAGACACCGCTCCCTGAAGATGTCCTGGGTACTTTGTAAGCTAGTACCCAAGATGGAGCCGACTAGATTTACAACCTTCTGCAGCTTCTTTCGGTCCCGTACAGTAGCCTCTCCATACCAGACAGTGATGCAGCCTGTCAGAATGCTCTCCATGGTACATCTATAGAAGTTTTTGAGTGTATTTGTTGATATGCCAAATCTCTTCAAACTCCTAATAAAGTATAGCTGCTGTCATGCCTTCTTGATAACTGCACTAATATGTTGGGACCAGGTTAGATCCTCAGAGAAATTGACACCGAGAAACTTGAAACTACTGACTCTCTCCACTTCTGATACCTCTGTGAGGATTGGTATGTGTTCCTTTGTCTTACCCTTTCTGGTGTCCACAATCAGTTCTTTCTTCTTACTGACATTGAGTGCCAGGTTGTTACTGCAGCACCATTCCACTAGTTGGCATATCTCACTCTGGTACGCCCTCTAGTCACCACCTGAAATTTACCAACAATGTTTGTATCATCAGCAAATTTATAGATGGTATTTGAGCTATGCCCAGCCATACAGTCATGGGTATATAGCAAGTAGAGCAGTGGGCTAAGCACACACCTCTGAGGTGCACCACTGTTGATCAGCAGCGAGGAGGAGATATTATCACCAATCTGTACAGATTGTTGTCTTCCGGTAAGTAAGTTGAGGATCCAATTGCAGAGAGAGGTACAGAGGCCCAGGTTCTGCAACTTCTCAATCAGGATTGTGGGAACGATGGTATTAAATGCTGAGCTGTAGTCGATGAACAGCATCCTGACGTAGGTGTTTGTGTTGTCCAGGTAGTCTAAAGCTGTGTGGAGAGCCATCTGCTGTTGACCTATTGTGGCGAGAAACAAATTGCAATGGTTTCAGGTCCTTGCTGAGACAGGAGTTCAGTCTAGTCATGACTAAACTCTCAAAGCATTTCATCGCTGGAGATGTGAGTGCTACCAGGCGATAGTTATTAAGGCAGCTCACACTATTCTTCTTAGGCGCTGATATAATTGTTGCCTTTTGGAAACAAGTGGGAACTTCCACCTGTAGCAATGAGAGGTTGAAAATGTCCTTGAATACTCCCACCAGTTGGTTGGCACAGGTTTTCAGAGCCTTACCAGGTACTCCATCAGGAGCTTCTGCCTTGCGAGGGTTCACCCTCTTTAAAGACAGTCTAACATCGGCCTCTGAGATGGAGATCACAGGGTTATCAGGTGCAGCAGGGATCTTCACAGCTGTAGTTGTGTTCTCCCTCTCAAAGCGTGCATAGAAAGCATCGAGTTCATCTGGTAGTGAATCATTGCTGCCATTCACTTTGTAGGAAGTAATATCTTGCAAACCCTGCCAGAGGTGATGTGTATCCAATGTCACCTCCAACCTCATTCAAAATTGTTTCTTTGCCCTTGAAATAACCCTCTGTAAATTATAACTGGTTTTCTGGTACAAGCCTGGGTCACCAGACTTGAATGCCACAGATCTAGCCTTCAGCAGACAATGCACCTCATGGTTCATCCACAGCTTTTGGTTTGGGAATGTATAGTAAGTCTCTGTGGGCACACACTCATCCACACAGGTTTTAATGAAGTTGGTAACAATTGCAGCATACTGTTCTAGATTCAAAGATGAATCCCTGAATACAGTCCAGTCCACCAATTCAATTCAGTCTATCATGTATCCCTTCATGACCTGACCAATCAAGAATCTATCAACCTTTGCCTTAAATATGCATAAAGAATTGGCCTCCACAGCTGCCATCAATTCTGTCATCCAAGTTATTGAAGTATAACATAAAAAGAATCGGTCCCAACATAGAATCCTGTGGAACACTACTTGTCACCCACAGCCAAGCAGAAAAGGTTTCCTTTATTCCCACTCTTTGAATCCTGCCAATTAGTCACTGCTTTATCCATGTGAAAGAAAACCACAGCTTTACCAGTCACTGGATAAAGAAATTCCTCCTCATCTCTGTTCAAAAGGATACCCCTCTATTCTGAGACTGTTTCCTCTGATCTTAGATTCTTCCACCATAGGAAACATCTTCTCTACATCCAGTCTATCAAGGCCTCTCACCATTCAACAGGTTTTGATAAGGTCACCCCTCATTCTTCTGAATTCCAGTGAATACAGGCTCAGAACCATCAAACGCTCTTCATATGACAAGCTATTCAATCCTGAGATCATTTTCATGATCCTCCTTTGAATTTTCTACAATTTCAGCACATCCTTTCTAAGGTAAGGGGAAAAACTGCTCACAAGTGCTCACAAGTGCTCACTGCTCCAAGTGAGGCCACAGCAGTGCTTTATAAAGTATCAAAACTACATCCTTGCTTTTACATTGAAGACATCTTGAAATGAATGCAATCATTGCATTTGCCTTCCTCATCACAAACTGAACCTGCAAATTAACTTCTGGGATTCCTGCACAAGGACTCCCAAGTCCCTTTGTAGCTCAGTTTTTTTGTATTTTTTCTCCATTGGCTGCAGTGGCTACACCACGTGAAAAGAAACATCATGGCACTTGGGGTGAGACATGTTGAGCAGGAATCAACGAGTTAAAGAACCAGTAGATGATGCACCTTCTTCGGAAGGGGATACCCAGAAAAGGAACACTGTCTTCATTGAATGATGGCTGGAGCATGGATTTGTCCCATCAAACACTATTTTCTCAGAAGTTTGAGTACATAAATGAGAATCAGGTTTAATATCACTGGCACATGTTGTGAAATTTGTTGTGTTGCAGCAGCAGTAACTTGCAATGCATAATAATGAAAATGTTATGAATTACAGTAAGGATATATAAACATAAGTTAAATTAATGGTGCAAAAAACAGAGCAAGGATTAAATAAATAGTGAGCTAGTGTAAATGGGTGAATTGCCCATTCAGAAATCTGATAGTGGAGGGGAAGAGGCTGTTTTTGGAATGTTGAGTGTGCATCTTCAGGCTTCTGTACCTCCTTCTCGATGGTAGCAATGAGAAAAACGCATATCACAGGTGATGGGAGTCCTTAATGATCGATGCCGCCTTTTTGAGACATTGCCTTTTAAAGGTGTCCTGGAAGCGGGGAAATCTAGTGCCCATGATGGAGCTGGCTGTTTACAAACTTCTACAACTTTTTCTGATCCTGGGCAGTGCCCCCACCTCCATACCAGACAGTGATGCAACCAGTTGGAATGTTCTCCATGTTTCATCTGTAGAAAGTTACTAGTGTCTTTTTGATGACATAGCAAGTCTACTCAAACTTCAAAAGAAATATAGCTGCTGTCATGGGTTTTTTTACAATTGCATCAATATGTTGGGCAGGATAGATTTTCAGAGATGTTGACACCCAGGAACTTAAAACTGCTCACCCTTTCCACTGCTGATCCCTTGATGAGGAATGGTGTGTGTTCCCTTGACTTCCCCTCCCTGAAGTCCACCATGAATTCCTAGGTCTTACTTACATTGAGTGTAAAGTTGTCGTTGCAACACATCTCAACCAGCTGATCTGTCTCACTCCTGTATGCCTCCTTGTCACCAATTGAACCATCACTCCAATACTAATTGGTCCAGGCACTTGAAGCTGTTATATTATTATATTACTGTCTGAGGGAGGGATGATGGAAATGTTCACGTCACCCCTGGCATGACTGCTGGACTGTTTGCCTTATCCACTCTGTTCTCTCCATCTGCCTGGCTTAAAGACATTAGCTCAACAGAAGCAATGATATATCCAAAAAAATATTGCAAAGTTCACTAAGGCAGCTCTTCTCTCATAGTGCCCAGGTTGGAGGAGTTGTGGAAAGTGTGGAGCAGAGGTTACAGCGGGACATTGATAGGATGCAAAACTGGGCTGAGAAGTGGCAGATGGAGTTCAACCCAGACAAGTGTGAAGTGGTTCATTTTGGTTGGTCAAATATGGGTGTCAGGACCTGACAAGGTATTCCCGCGGACCTTGAGGGAGACTAGTTTTGAAATTGCAGGGGCCCTGACAGATATATTTAAAATGTCAGTATCTACGGGTGAGGTGCCGGAGGATTGGAGGATAGCTCATGTTGTTCCATTGTTTAAAAAAGGCTCTAAAAGTAATCTGGGAAATGATAGGCCAGTAAGTTTGACGTCGGTAGTAGGTAAATTATTGGAAGGAGTACTAAGAGATAGGATCTACAAGTATTTAGATAACAGGGACTTATTAGGGAGAGTCAACACGGCTTTGTGCGTGGTAGGTCATGTTTAACAAATCTATTAGAGTTTGTTGAGGAGGTTACAAGGAAAGTGGATGAAGGGAAGGCAGTGGATGTTGTCTACATGGACTTCAGTAAGGCCTTTGACAAGGTCCCGTGGGGGTTAGTTAGGAAGATTCATTTGCTAGGTATACATGGTGAGGTAGTAAATTGGATTAGACATTGGCTCAATGGGAGAAGTCAGAGAGTGGTAGTAGAGGATTGCTTCTCTGAGTGGAGGCCTGTGACTAGTGGTGTGCCACAGGGATCAGTGCTGGGTCCATTGTTATTTGTCATCTTTATCAATGATCTGGATGATAATGTGGTAAATTGAATCAGCAAATCAACAAAGATTGGAGGTGTAGTGGACACTGAAGAAGGTTTTCAAAGCTTGTAGAGGGATCTGGACCAGCTGGAAAAATGGGCTGAAAAATGGCAGATGGAGTTTAATATAGACAAGTGTGAGGTATTTCACTTTGGAAGGAAATCCAAGGTAGAACATACAAGGTAAATGGTAGGGTGCTGAGGAGTGCAGTAAAACAGAGGGATCTAGGAATAGAAATACAAAATTCCCTAAAAGTGGCATCACAGGTAGATAGGGTAGTAAAGAGAGCTTTTGATACATTGGCCTTTATAAATCAAAATATTGAGTTTAAGAGTTGGAATGTTATGATGAGGTTGTATAAGGCATTGGTGAGGCCGAATTTGGAGCATTGTGTGCAGTTTTGGTCACTAAATTACAGGAAGGATATTAATAAGGTTAAAAGAGTGCAGAGAATGTTGCCAGGACTTGAGAAACTGAGTTACAGAGAAAGGTTGAATAGGTTAGGGCTTTATTCCCTGGAGCGTAGAAGAATGAGGGGAGACTTGATAGAGGTATATAAAATTATGATGCGTTTAGATGGAGTGAATGCAAGCAGGCTCTTTCCACTGAAGCTAGGGGAGAAAAAAACCAGAGGACATGGGTTAAGGGTGAAGAGGGAAAAGTTTAAAGGGAACATTGGGGGGGGGGGTCTTCTTCACACAGAAAGTGGTGGGAGTGTGGAATGAGCTGCCAGATGAAGTGGTAAATGCAGGCTCACTTTTAACATTTAAGAAAAACTTGGAGAGGTACATGGATGAGAAGTGTATGGAGGGATATGGTCCAGGTGCAGCTCAATGGGACTAGGCAGAAAAAGGATTTGGCACAGCCAAGAAGGGCCAAAAGGCCTGTTTCTGTGCTGTAATGTTCTATGGTTCCATATGATGGCAGAATATAGTATTAAGGGTAAGACTCTCGGAAGTGTGGAGGATCAGAGGGATCTTGGGGTCCGAGTCGATAGGACGCTCAAAGCAGCTGCGCAGGTTGACTCTATGGTAAAGAAGGCGTATGGTGTATTGGCCTTCATCAATCATGGAATTGAATTTAGGAGCCAAGAGGTAATGTAACTATATAGGACCCTGGTCAGACCCCACTTGGAGTACTGTATTCAGTTCTGGTCGTCTCACTACAGAAAGGATGTGGAAGCCATAGAAAGGATGCAGAGGAGATTTACAAGCATGTTGCCTGGATTGGGGAGCATGTCTTATGAGAATAGGTTGAGTGGACTCGGCCTTTTCTCCTTGGACCAAAGGAGGATGAGAGGTGACCTGATAGAGGTGTACGAGATAATGGGAGGCATTGATCGTGTGGGTAGTCAGAGGCTTTTTCCCAGGGCTGAAATGGCTAGCGCAAGAGGACACAGGTTTAAGGTGCTGGGGAGTAGGTACAGAGGTGATGTCAGGGAGAAGTCTTTTACTCAGAGAGTGGTGAGTGCGTGGAATGGGCTGCTGGCATTGGTGGTGGAGGCAGATACGAAAGGGTCTTTTAAGAGGCTTTTAGATAGGTAAATGGAGCTTAGTAAAATTGAGGGCTATGGGTAAGCCTAGTAATTTCTACGGTAGGGACATGTTCGGCAGAACTTTGTGGGCTGAAGGGTCTGTATTGTGCTGTAGGTTTTCTATGTTTCTATGTAACTCCCAGCCTATGAGAGCCACAGAATATCCACAGTATAAGGACTGCCCTGAAGGCTACCTGTGAAGTGACTCTTGGCACTCGTCTGACAGCAGGATCCAGGATCTAACCCTCTGCAGATTAAAGGGATTGGAAGTTCAATCTTTATTCTGGAAATAGCTCTGCAGGCACCTGAACACAGAGGTATTGGAGAAAACCATGGTGGAGTGACTGCAGGAGAATAAGCATTTTGCTCTTTGCCATGATATATATGGATTGTCCTATGCTGTAAAAATCTCAGTCCTCACGCTGAGAACTCCCAGTGTCAGATCCAATAAGCAGCATAGCATGCCATGGAATCCTGCAGAAGAACACCATCCTCCATTCTCTGAGCTGATAAATCCTCTCGGAGGGAGAAGAGAATGAAGCAAACATGCACTGTAAACAACAACACACACAAAATGCTGGTAGAACACAGCAGGCCAGGCAGCATCGATAGGGAGAAGCGCTGTCGACGTTTCGGGCTGAGACCCTTCGTCAGGACTAACCAAAAGGAAAGATAGTAAGAGAAGGGTCTTGCTGTAAAAATACACCTGTGAGTCAGGATCCTGGCAAAAACTATACCACGAAGACAAAAGAGCACTCCAAGCAACTCTGCAAAAAGTTATTGAAAATCACAGGTCAGGAAATGGTTGCAAGGCAATTTCCAAGTCACTGAATATCTCTTGGACTACAGTTATGTCAATCATCAAGAAATGGAAAGAATATGACTGTCCTCAAAAACTGAGTGAACGTGCAAAAAGGGGACTAGTGATGGAGGCCACCAAGAGACCTGTGACTGCTCTGGAGGAACTGTTACCTGGGTGCTTCACCAGTTGCAGCTTGTGGGAGAGTAGCAAAGAGGAAGTCACTGTTGAAAAAAACTCACATGAACTCTCAGCTAGATTTTGCCAGAAGGCATGCGGGAGACTCTGAAATCAGTTGGAAGAAGGTTCTATGGTGTGATGAAACAAACATTAAACTTTTTGGCCATCAGATAACCACTATGTTTGGAATAAGCCAAGCACCACACATCATTAAACACACACCATCTCTACCATGAAACATGGTGGTGGCTGTGTCATGATGTGGGATGCTTCACTGCAGCAGGCCCTGGAAGGCTTGTGAAGGTAGAGGGTAAAATGAATGCAACAAAATACAGGGAGATCCTGGAGGAAAACCTGGTGCAGTCTGCAAGAGGACTGTGACTTGGGAAAAGGTTTGTTTTCCAGCAAAACAATGACCCCAAACATAAAGCCAAAGCTACACAGAAATGGCTTAAAAACAACAAAATTAGTGTCCTGGAGTGGCCAAGTCAAAGACCAGACATCAATCCAATTGAGAATTTGCTGCTGGACTTGAAAAGGTCTGTTCGCTCACGTTTCCAATGCACTCTGTCTGACCTTGAGCAGTTTTGTATAAAAGAAAGGGGAAAATTGCAGTGTCCAGATGTGCAAAGCTGATAGAGACCTATCCACACAGACTGAAGGCTGCAATTGCTAACAAAGGTGTACCTACTAAATACTAACTTGAAGGTGGTGAGTATTTATGCAATCAATTAAGTTGTGTTTTATATTTGTAATTAATTTAGATCACTTTGTAGAGATCTATTTTCGCTTTGACATGTCTGTAATGTTCAGTATCAAAAAAGCCAAATTAAATCCCCTGTGATTCAATGTTGTAAAACAATAAAACATGAAAATTTCGAAGGGGAGTGAATACATTTTATAGGCTCTGTAATAAGATAAGTAATTATTTGAAGTGATAAAGATACATTTATAATAGACTTCAGACTGGCAGATTATCTGGACCATTGCGTATTAATATACCAACACAGTTAATTCATTCTTTAAAAAACATTTGTACACTATAATAACTTTTCCAGTAAATTAAGCGATCGAGAGAAACTGAACTGTAGATAGATAGCCTTTCCTGCAATTATATTATTTTTTGATTGACATCGCAATCAATCTCGGAGGGGAAAATCAGACTATAACTAAAATAAGTCATGAAAACCTGATCATACAATACAAATAAATTAATAGAAATGTAAGCACTATAAATAATAATGCATGTGATGTTATATGATATTAATAAAGGTATGCTGTAAAATGTTATAACCTCTACATTCTGTATCTTGTTTGTTTTAACTCTTAATTACAATTTCTCTCTACATACAGTACGATTTAAAAAAAAAATCACACCCTTGATAATTGATGACAAAGATCACTTTGATCACAATCAGTACCTGACTCATGATTCTTATCGAAGGATTTAAATCAATTATCGTCCTCGAATTGGATCCACCATGAAGTGATTCTGATGTTTCAGAAGTTTCCATCTGTGGCTCAGTTCCCAGATTACACACTGCAGTGACACTGAGATCATCTTGAAGCTTGTTTGTTTAGTCTGGACTTCAGATAATATTCCAAGTGTGGCCTGACCAGCATCTTGCACATTGATGGTTTAGGTAAATCAATATGCTTTCCCTTTCCCTGGTATAAGAATAGTAGAATTTTGTGTCCTATCAACACTTATCAAACTTGGATGTTTAACTGGCCATGTCTGCTTAACCCCATAGATGAAAGGTTTTACAGCTTTCTTTATTAACAAATTCACCTCAATAATTTCAACTGCAGGGTAAAGGTTGACCTTTTCGCTGAGATTTGGCTCACAGATTCCGCATGGTCATGAGAAATGTAGGGACAAAATGGAATCAAGCATTAACTTCCTATAATGTTTATGGAAAATCATCTCTCTGCTACGCTTGCAGAGATAATAAAAACTACAGAGAGAGCATGATCTTTATGTTCTGTTATTATTTGTGTCTCATTTAATATACTTCCAATATTTTCCATTCTGAATAGGAGATATTCATAATTGTTTGGAGTAATATGTACCTGCTGCTGGTGAACTTTCTGTCAACTATCTTAGAGTTTATCACTAATCCATTCAAGTACATATCATTCCTTGAATCTCTTCAAGTTGTGGCAGGATTGCTCATGGAACCAATTGCTATATTTCATGCACCTGTCATTCTGAGATGCTCAGAATGGGCATTTTGATATTCCTTTATAATTTTAAAATGGTGGCATGGTAAAGTAGTGGTTAGCACAACGCTTTACAGTACCAGCAAACCGGGTTCAATTCCCACTAACACATGCAAAATGCTGTAGGAACTCACCAGGTCAGGCAGCATCTATGGAAAAGAGTTAACAGTTGACACTTCTTCAGACTGAGAAGGAAGGGGCGAGATGTCTGAATTAAAAGATGGGTGGAGGAGTTAGCTGGAAGATGATAGGTGAAGCCAGGTGGGTGGGAACGGTCAGGGGCTGGAGAAGAAAGAATCTGATAGAGGAGAGAATGGACGATAGGGGAAAGGGAGAGGGGAGAGGACCCAGGGGAAAGTAAAAGGCAGGTGAGGAGAAGTAAAAGGTCAGAGTAGAAGATAGAGGGTTTGGGGAATTTTTGTTCACCGGAAGGAAAAATCGATTTCATGCCATCAGTTTGGAGGGGACCCATACGGAATATAAGGTGTTCCTCTTCCACCCTGAGGGTGGCCTCATCTTGATACAAGAGGAGGGCATGGATTGACATGTCAGAAAAGGACAGGGAATCGGAATTTAAATGTTTGGCCAACAGGAAGTCTCATTTTGTGGCACATGGTATGGAGGTGCTCGACGAAGCAATCCACAATTTACGCCGTGTCTCTCCAGTTAGAGGAGGCCACATCAGGAGTCCTGGACAAAATAAATGACCTCAGCAGATCTGCAGATAAACTGTTGCCTCACCTTGACTGTATGAGGCTCTGAATGGAGATGAGGGAGGAGGTGTATGGACAGCTGTAGCATTTAGGCTGCTTGCATGGATAATCAGTGGGGAGGAACCAGTTGACAAGGGAATCACAGAGGGAACTATCCCTGTGTAAAGTGGATGTGGGGGAGGTAAAATATGTTTGGTAGTGGGGTTCCTTTGGAGATGGTGGAAGTGTGGAGTGTAATGTGTTGGATTGTGGTTTGAATGTTCTCCCCATGTCCACATGGATTTTCTCCTGGTGCTTTGGTTTCCTCCCACAGTCCAAACATGTAGGTTAATTGGTTATTGTAAATTGTGCTGTGAATAGGCTAGGATGAAAATCAGGGGATTGCTGGGCAGTATAGCTTGAAGGGCAAGAAGGGCAAATTTCACAACGTATGCCAATTAAATAAAAAATAATGAATAAAACCTTCTCAGCTGAAATTAGAATTTTTCTGCTGTAATAAACTCCTAATTCACTATTATGCTTTGTTTAATTTGCTATTCATGATTACTAGATCAATTCCTTTATAAAACCACACCTACCCTATTAACTCCTGTTAGTACATAATTAATCAAGCTCCTTTTCTTCTCGCCTGTAAACCTTCAGATATGATCACATTGGATGAAGTCTACCATCTCTCCATATCTTCAAAAGGGTTTCCTAAATCTTTAAATTCCCATTGCATTTCCCCCATAATCTTTAAATGCTCAGTGCCAACTTGTAAGTAATTTTGTCAACATCAAAATAGAAGTCTATATAAGCTGGACTGAACATAGCTGGTTGGAGAATTTAACTACTTTGTAGGTAGGATTTATTTATTTATTGGCACAGGGCTCCTTGGCACTTAGGACACCTCAAATCATATCTCCTACCTGTTCCTTGAGAGACTGAGGTACAATTGGTAGTGCTGTGGAAAGTTCATCTTCTGCTATCATCCGCTATTGCACAATATTTGCAACAGTTCTTGCGGCTCTGTCTCTTGTAAATTAGGAGTATTTGTATTTTTATTTGGAGCTACTTTACCATGTTATGTATTTGTATGGCATAAACAATTGAGCTAATTTTTCTGCAATATTGCCCGGTCTCTTGCACCGTATCTCTAACACCCCTGACACATGCATTATTTTTAATCATCACTTGGCTCTCTACATCTTATTCTTGAAGCTTTTGGTTTCCGTGTCTCTATATTCAACTTACTAATGTTATTGTTCTTGCCAATATTCCATGCAGCATGTTTACAAACCTCCTCCAACCTTTCTTTCAGTTCCCCTACAACCTCTTCCAAGTTTCCTCCTTCTCCTGTCCTTCAATCAGAGCAGCTTCTGATGTTCCCATGAATCTGCCAGTCATTAACTAGTATCATGGGTCCAGGACAGGTCCTTTGGGATAGTGGAATTTAAATGTATCTCTTCACCTCTGATCTTCCAATGATGACTGGTTCATGGACCTCTGGTTTCCCTCTTCTGAAATTTACAATCAGTTCCTTGGTCTTATTGACATTGAGTGAGAGATTGTTGTTATTATATCACTCAGCCAAATTTTAAGTCTTCATCTTGTATGTTGATTCATCACTAATTTTGATACAGTCCCCATCAGTGGCGTCATCAACAAATCTGTATATGATGTTGGAGCCGTACTTAGCCACACAATCATAGGTGTAAAGTGAGTAGAGCAGGGGACTAAGTATACATCCTTGTGGTGTTATTGTGCTGATGGAGATAGTGGATGAGATGTTTTTGCCAATTCAAGCTGACTGTGTCTACAAGTGAGGAAATCCAGGATCTAATTGCACAAGGGTGTATAGAGGCCCAGCTCATAGAGTTCACTGATTAGTTTTGAAGGGATGATGGTGTTAAATGCTCAACTGTAATCAATAAAGAGCATCCTAATGTATGCATCTTTGTTGTCCAGATGTCCCAGAGTTGTGTGAAGAGCCAACAAGATAGCATCTGCTGTAGACCTGTTGCTTCAGTAGGCAAATTGGAGTGGATCCAAGTTAGTCTGCATCCGTGGAGAGAGAAAGAGAGCCATTGTTTCAGGTGGTAGACACTTCACCAGAATTGGATAGGAGAAGTGACAAACCTGCAAGGAGTTTGGGTGAGGAGATGCTTCTGATGAGGGTAAAATTGGTAAATTAGTTTCTTATTGTCATATGAGCCAAGATACAGTGAAAACTCTGTTTTGCTTGCCATCTATACAGATCATTTCATCACATCAATACATTAAAGGGGGGAGACAATATAAGAAATGTAGAATATATTGTTATAGTTATAGGGAAAGTACGGTGCAGCTGGACAAAAAAAGTGAAAGGCTATGATAGGGTAGATTATGAGGTCAAGATTCCATCTTATCATACAAGGGGAATGTTTGATAGTCTTATAACATCAGGATAGAAACTGTCCTGTGCATGATGCTTCATGCTCTCAGGCTTTTGTGTTTTCTCCCAATGGAAGGAGGGAGAGAAAGTCCAGGGTTGGTGGGTTCTTTGATTATGTTGGCATGTTATGAAGTATATTGTGAAGTGAAGAGAACTTCTTATCACATTAGTGGACTGTTCAATTGTTTTATAACAGTGGGGTAGATGTCACTACAGGAAGTTCTGCCTATTGAGCAAGCAGATGATTTTGTCATTTCAATGATGCCTGCACTTGATATCTTGACTCCCGATTTCTACATCCCATCTACCTCACGGTTTTCCACATGGCTGTATTCCCCTGTGGGTAAATGAACCTTCTGAAATTCTCTTGCTTCCCACATTCCTACTGTACACTGATGTGGGTCCTGTAGGTGCCACGTCTGTACCACCAGAGCTAGATGATTCAAATAATATGACTCCAGTATCATGGTTGGGTGCTGGGGTGGAGATATGCCTCTATCAAGGTGCTCCTTTCCTCTAAAAAACATGCAGGTCTCCCTTGGACAAGGTGTAGCACCTGCTTAGGCCCCCAATCGGGGTCAATTGAAGCCATTGGAGCAGGTGGTTGATAATCGTATGAACAGCTGGTGCATATCACAAGTCCTGGTTATGTGACAACTGACACCAAGCAGACAATCTCTGAAGAGAATTGGTAATGGCTAGAGTCAGGCATCCTGTAAAGGCATTGCCCAGAAGAAGGCAAAGGCAAACAATATCTGAGGAAAATATTTGCCAAGAGTAATCATGGTCATGGAAGAACCATGATCGCCACCATCACACAACATAGCACATAGTGACTTTGATGAACAGTACCATGGACACATCCTTAATTTTCCCATTTGCCAAATTTGTTTTGGTGCTCTACATCTCGGGTTTACCATACAGGTCCCTGTAAACACTACAAGATACCTCAGGCCACCACCATCAGATGTGCTTTCAATCACCTTGCCTTTGCATTCTTTTCTCCTTTGACTAAAAGTATTTCTCCAAACTTCCCCATCTATAGCACAAACTTTTAGAACGTGAACAGTGCAGCACCGGGACAGGCTCCTTGTCCCACAATGATTGTCAGTAGCTATTTGATGTCTTTCACATGATGAATCTGCTATTTCAGTTGGAAATAGAGTTTTTGTGAGTTTGTGAGGTGCCGCTGGATTAAATTTCCCATGAGGATTTATTCCCCCCCCCCCCCACCTCCACTTTTCTCCATCTTGCATTGGTGTCAGGTTTATTTTGCTGTTTTGTGCACTTGTAATTTATGTTAAATTAAGTTTATGCTAGCTTATGTTTATCCCTGTCTTGTAGCATAGTGTTCTGCTGCTGCTAATTTTCATGATCTTTCTGCCCTGTGAATATATGTCTATGTCAATGAACAAACTTGTAGCAGTCCTGCATTTGTGCTATGTTCTAAGGTTACACGCTCAGACAAGAAAAGAAGACATAGAGCCATAAAACACAGAAATCTTTGCTTCTCAAAGACATGAGGTTGATGGCCCTGGTGTGTATATCATTTGGAAGTAAGGAATCTAAAAGCATTGAAACTCTGAAAAGAGGTTTGCGTAGTTGCATCACAAAAATGCTACATAAAGTTAATGTTGTTTGTAAGAAAGTGGAATAGAGGTGTATAAACAAGCTTACAAAACCTTGGATGGACTACAAGTGGGAAAGTGTGAGTAGTTCTGCCTCTAAACCTTTGATAAATGCAGCAGATTCATCAGAATAATATTTGAAATATTACAAAGAAAGAGGACACCATCCAGAGTTGGAGTCTTTGGAACTTAGATGATTTAGTGATGGTTTAATTGGACTTGTCAAGCCTAAATGGATCCTGCATTGGTTCCATTTCATTCTTTCCTTATTCCTGTAGCTTTCCCCTAGGTCCTGCCATTCACCAAAACGCTAGGAGCAGTTTGTAATGGCTTGTTAAAGTCTGATTATGCAAACTAGCCTTGCATAAAGTTAAACTGTCAATAGTAGGGAAATTAGTGAGAATGTAGGAAATTTTAATTTCACATGATTAGTAATAGAATCATAGTGATAAGGATTGTTTGAGGCTACATCATGATCTTGACCAGCTGGAAAGTTGAGTGGAACAATGGCAGATGGAATTTAAACTCCACAACATTTAAGAAACAGCTAGGCAGCAGTTGAATTGCCAAGGATTTAAAGCAACAGGTCAAGTGCAGTGAAGTAGAACTGGTATCAATAAGTACAACGGTCATCATTGACCTGGTGGGCTGAGGAGCCTGTTTTGCGTTGTATGACTCTATGACACTATGAACTCCTGGGGAGCTAATTTGAGAATGATCTTAGAAACTATTTCTGCTGGGTAGAGAATCCAAGATTTGGTGTCATTCTAAAATTTAAAAACTAGCTTTTGAGAAATGAGATTAGGAAATAACTTGACATACAGGGGGTTTCAGAGTGTTGAACTCTCCTCAACAGATGGGAATAGGATCAGGTAAACTATTCATTTGAAATATGAGAATAAGAGATTTTTTGTTAGGCAGAGCATGAGGGGATGGGAAAAACTTTAATGTGTAAAATTATGTCACTGATATCATGCATTAGAACAGGTTCTAAATTGCCAACTCGACTCACTGCTTTTACAATCTTCCCCATCTTTTTTGTCAGTTTCCATAGTTTCAATTGTACCACAACAGCTGACAGAGTTTGCAAACAGCAGCATGACTAAGCTCTGACATTAATAGTATTGGAGGCTCATTATCCTGGGTATCATTATCAAGGCAAGAGTAAAAATACATAACAACTCAAAGCTGGAATAAGCTGTATTGGTCCTCCATGTGTGAACCAATTTCATGCTTGGTTGAAACTCTTTCTCATATGAGTAACTCTTGTTTTCAATTGTAATATAAATCAGGCTACATTGGTCTTGAAATAGAGTACACAAAAAATAAAACTCCACAATGTCAACAATCCTTTAGAAATTCACAACCTGCGAAAAAAGAAACTTCTCAACTTAGTCCAGATGAGCTATCTTTTCCCCTGGGATTATGCAGCCTAATTCTCATCTCTTCGGCTTGAAGTCTCTGCACATACCCTCTTCCAGAATTGTTATGCTTCAATGACATTTGTCATATACAAACCACTGTAAACACAAGATAATCCAAGTCAATCTCTCATAAATTAACCCACTCCTTCTTAAATCATTCTAATGAATGCATTATCTACAAGTTAAGTTTATCCTTTAATATGAGCAAAGTTACATACAGTACTCTGTCAACAACACACACAAAATGCTGGTGGAACACAGCAGGCCAGGCAGCATCTATAGGGAGAAGCACTGTCGACGTTTCGGGCCGAGACCCTTCGTCAGGACTAACCGAAAGGAAAGATAGTAAGAGATTTGAAAGTAGTGGGGGGAGGGGGAAATACAACCCTGAACTGCAGGTATATCCTAATAGAGAATGTCCAAAATAGAATGTCATAACCTAGCTCTTGCTTTCCTAATTACTCTGCTTACTAGCATGTTTACTTACAATATTATAAAGGAGCACATCAAAATCTCCCTTCGTACATTACAAAAGATGAGGGGGGTGAGAGAGAGAGAGAGAGAGAGAGAGAGAGAGAGAGAGAGAGAGAGAGAGATTTCAGATCATAAATCAGTTTAATTGCGTGTGGGGTGTGTCAGGAATGGACAGGAGGAGGAGTATAGGAAACTGATACAGGACTTTGTGATATGGTGCAACTCAAACTACCTGCGTCTCAATATCACCAAGACCAAGGAGATGGTGGTGGACTTTAGGAGATCTAGGCCTCATATGGAGCCAGTGATCATTAATGGAGAATGTGTGGAGCAGGTTAAGACCTACAAGTATCTGGGAGTACAGTTAGACGAGAAGCTAGACTGGACTGCCAACACAGATGCCTTGTGCAGGAAGGCACAGAGTCGACTGTACTTCCTAAGAAGGTTGGCGTCATTCAATGTCTGTAGTGAGATGCTGAAGATGTTCTATAGGTCAGTTGTGGAGAGCGCCCTCTTCTTTGTGGTGGCGTGTTGGGGAGGAAGCATTAAGAAGAGGGACGCCTCACGTCTTAATAAGCTGGTAAGGAAGGCGGGCTCTGTCGTGGGCAAAGTACTGGAGAGTTTAACATCGGTAGCTGAGCGAAGGGCGCTGAGTAGGCTACGGTCAATTATGGATAACTCTGAACATCCTCTACATAGCACCATCCAGAGACAGAGAAGCAGTTTCAGCGACAGGTTACTATCGATGCAATGCTCCTCAGACAGGATGAAGAGGTCAATACTCCCCAATGCCATTAGGCTTTACAATTCTACCGCCAGGACTTAAGAACTTTTTAAAAGCTATTATTAATGCTTTTTGAGATAGTGATTTAGATGCATATCATATTTTTTACTGAGTTAAGTATTGTATGTAATTAGTTATGCTACAACAAGTGTATGGGACATTGGAAAAAAGTTGAATTTCCCCATGGGGATGAATAAAGTATCTATCTATCTATCTATCTATCTATCTATCTATCTATCTATCTATCTATCTATCTATCTATCTATCTATCTATCAATTGTCTTTCTCATTCACTTAAGATTTTTATAGTCTTATTTTGGATCACTTTAAAAATGTATGAGGATGTTTAATTTTTATTTGTTTTTGAAAGTTAGGAAATAATTTTAAAGTGAGGAAGTAGAAATGTGATGTAGAAAGGCATCTTCAGATGTGCTGCTTTATAAAATTGTAAATAAACACGCAGTTAAGCAAAGTAATTGGGAAAACAAGAGCTATTTATGTGGCCTATCTTTGGACATTCTTACCATTCAAGACTATGGTTTGACCTGGCATAGATTACTGGATGTAAGCTTTGCTCATATTAAAGGATAAGTTTCCCTGGGGGATAATCCCTACACCTAGAGACAAAGAAACATAAAAAACCTACAGCACAGTACAGTACAGGAGAGAACGGAAGGCCATGGAAGACAGAAAAGGGGGAAGAAGCATCAGAGGAAGGCAATCAGCAGTTGAGGAGTTAGTTGAGAGAGGGAAAAGAGGGTGAGGCATTACCAGAAGTTTGAGAAATCGATCTTCATGCCATCAGGTTGGAGGCTACCCTGGCGGAATACAAGGTTTTGTTCCTCTGTCTCTGCTACATCTGCTCTCAGGATGAAGCTTTTCATTCTAGAGTGAAGGAGGTATCCTCCTTTTTCAAAGAAACGGGCTTCCCTTCCTCCACCCTCAACTGCATCTCTTCCATTTCAAGCAAGTCTGCATTTACCCCATCGTACCGCCACCCTACCAGGGACAGGGTTCCTCTTGTTGCCACCTACCACCCCATTAGCCTCATATCAGTAGGGTAGAAGCAGTCTTCAGCCTTGTCATTCTTTGATATGCCTCATTCTAGCTTTAGCTAATCTCTTGTTCTTTAATTATAAAATATTCTTAAACTTTATTTAACTTTATTTGATAGTATTTTATGCCCTCTCTTTGCTTTCAAAATTTTCCCTTTTATTTCACTCCTACACTTTCTAAGTTTTCTGCTCTACAGAGATCTCAGTAGCTGATACAAAGTTCCTTTAGTTTTGTTTTAAGCTCTGCTTAACGTACCCCCTTTCATCAATGGTCTCCAGAGTCACTGAAGTACAGAAGCAAACCCTTTGGCCCATCCTGTCCATCCTGACGATGGTACCATTTACCTGTGTTTTGCCATCTCCCTCTAGACCAGGGGTGGCCAACATTTTCGATGCCATGGACCAATGCCATTAAGCAAGGAGTTCATGGACATCCGGTTTGGAATCCCTGCTCTAGGCTTTCCCCATCCATATACCTGTCTAAATGTTTCTTACTTAAATTTTGCGCTTCATCTGGCAGCTTGTTCAATTTATATATTGAGTATATGCCAGCCTCTGTGTGACAAAGTTACCTGTGTTCCTATTAAATGTTTCTCTTTTTATCTTAAACCTACCCTCTTTATTTCTCAATTCCACGACACTGGTAAAAAGTTCATGTGATATTATCTTCTTAGGATCCCCCATGATTTTATACTCCTCTATAAGATCACCATTCAGTCTCCTATGCTTAAAGGAATAAAGTCCTAACCTGCTCAACCTCTCACTATAACCCAGTACCCCGAGACCCAGCAACAGCACAGTCAATCCTTCCTGCACTCTTTTCAGCTTCATGGCATGTTTCCTATGGTAGGGTGACCGAAACTGGAAACAATACTCTGTGTGGCCTCACCAACATCCCATATAACTGCAATGTAATATTCCAGTCTTTGTAATCAACGCTGTGACTGATGATGTCCAATGTACAAAAAGCCTTCTTCAATACCCTGCCTACTGTGATGTCAGTTTCAAAGAACGGTGTACTCGATCTTTAGCACTTTCTGTTTTGCAACACTACCAAAGGCCTGCCATCCACCATGAAAGCTCTATCCTGGTTTGACTAAAACCCTACTGTAATGCTTGATAGACTTCTTCACTGTCCACGATGTCACCTATTTTGGAGACATCGGTTTTGGTCCTCACAAATGTGTTTGTCACTTGTCACTTGAGTGGCCTGGAGCCATAGTGGTTAGCACGATGCTTTACGGTACGGGCGACTCTGGTTCAATTCCTGCTGCTGCCTGTGACCGTGTAGGTTTCCTCCCACAGTCTGAAGATGTACCAGTTGATAGCTTAACTGGTCATTGTAAATTGTCTTGTGATTAGGTTAGGATTAAATCAGGGGTTTCTGGGTGGGATGGCTCTAGGGGACAGAAAGGCTTATCTCAATAAATTTATTACTGTTCCTCAATAAATAAATAAGTAACAGACAGGAGTTATTCTGATTATAATGTTATATTGTTGCATAAAATGGACAGATGAATGCTCAGCTCCAGCGTTGGATGACATGAGCAAATATCCACATGAAGTTCTTTCTTGATCTTGGCCTTTCTCCTTCTAATGAATCTCCATTAGTAAATACATGCAAGGATACTGTGGTACTTGTTCATCTGATCAAATGATGATGTAAGTGTTGGCAAATGATCAGAAATTACTTAATGGAAAATAGTAGCATCAAAAGCAAAACATTTCCTGACCTCTCCTTGTTCTAGGGTCCGTGCTTTATGTTGGGCTTGTGTTTTACAGATTTTAGTAACTGATAGCCTCATGGTGTGAGCATGGTGGTCCATGTGTCTGTGTCTGATGGTATTGGTCCCTGCCATAAAGAAGGTTAGCAATCCCTGGTCTACAGAATATAAAGTAATATTAAGCATTTTAGCTGTAAACTAAGTGGGAGCATTATTTATGTTCCATCTAATTCAGTAAGGATGGAAGTCATGAATAAAGGTGGTATGCATGCAGAGATTGAGATATTGGTGCAATTGATGGGGGAGTCATTTTCCAAAAGAATCTCAAAGGAGCAGTGGATGATTTATAGAGTTAATTTCTGACGTTACGGCCTGGATAGATGAAGGTATAGTTATGAATGGTGGTGAAGTTAGAGTTTGACCACATGAGGTGTCAGAGGAGGAAGAAAGGGGAGTACTTGGATGGCTGAGGGAATTTGGAAGTGCTGACACAGATTTTTAAATCAAGGCATTGATGGACTGGGAACTCTTCAAGATCGATGAACACACAGCTGAGAGAACACAAAGGATATTTCCCTTCCTTGTCCCTTGGAACACTGAGGTCACTGTAATAGAACCTTCTCCCTGCTGAAGATAACAAAAGTTAGCTCATGCAGCACCTAGCAAATAACATCCCTGGGACATTCCTGGTCAGTATCCCTTGTGACCTGTCCACTTACCCAAAGAGCCATTGCGTTTTGTCAGTGACCATGTCTCAATAAAGAGGAAGATAAACCCACAGGCAATACTTTTATTTCAAAAGGAAAATCCTATTCACTGTTGAAACAAACAAAGCTGCTAGTAGTTGACGAGCTCCACTCTCAGTTCCTGCTTGGTTTCTCAGACACATAGCTGATGGGAAGCATCAGCAAAACTGCAGACAGGCTCCAGTGGGAAGGAAGTTGCATTGACTTTGGACCATTCACTTTTAGCTTGAATTTGTATCCCATAATTCCTAGAATGTATTTCAAAATCCTCTTGGAGTGTTCCCACTTGGCAACGTGATCAAATGAATTAATGGTAAATGATACCCAAAAGCAAGAGTTCAAGATACAGACAATTCTTAATAATATCTAATCTGATGACTTTCTTGTATACAGTGTATCATAAGACCATTAGGCCATAAGATATAGTAGCTGAATTAAGCCATTTGGCCCATCTAGTCTTCTCCACTGTTTCATCATGACAGATCCATTTCCTTCTTAGCCTCAATCTCCCGCCTTCTCCCCATATCTTAGTCATGTCCTGACTAATCAAGAATCTATCAACATCTGCCTAAGTATACCCAATGACTCGAATTCAACAGATTCACCAATCTCTGGCTGAAGATATTCTACCTTATCACCATTCTAACTGGATGCCTCTCTATTCTGAGGCCACATCCTCTGGTCTTAGACTTCCCTACCATAGGGAGCATCCTCTCCACATCCACTCCATCAAAACCTTTCAATGTTCAATGAGATTCACCCCACACTCATTTGAATTCCAGTGAGTACAAGCCCAGAGTATTAAATGGTGCTCATGTGTTAAATCTTTCAATCCTGGAATCACTTTCGTGAACCCCCTTTGAACCCTCTCCAATGTCAGCACACTTTTCTTGGATAAGGGGCCCAAAACTGCTCATAATACTCCAAGAGAGGCTTCACCAGTGCCTTATAAAGCCTCGACAATACATCTTTACTTTTATATACCAGTCATCTCAAAGTGAATGCTATCATTACATTTGCTTTCCTCATCACCCACAAATTAATCTTTAGGGAATCCTGCAGGAGGACTGACAATTCCCTTTGTACTTCATTGTTTATTTTGTACCAAGGACTTGCATTTGCACAGTACTTTTATTTTTTTCCTTTTTTGCTGTTGTTGTCTGTGCCTACATGCCAGTAAGATGCTACAAGCAAGTTTTTAAATTTGCTGCACCTCACCGTATTGTGTACATGTTCAGAAACTCAACTTGTTCAAGAAATTAAAAATGTTGATTTAGAGTCCACAATCCAGTGTGCATTTCCACTTTGATTTTAATGCAATTCAGCAAGGGATGTACGGCTGGTTACTGATGTGTTATCACAGACTTTACAGAGCTGTGCATGGTTATTATCTAATCCAATTGAGAAGAGAAGTATTCTGAATGCTTTAAAATATCCCTGGATTTTTTATCCTCTATAAATAGTTCTGATAAAAAAACAAGTGCAAACAGATTATTTTTAACAATTGTGAATTTGCAAAACCACTTAAAAAGATATCAGGATATGCAAAAAGTCTGAGTATTTAAAAAAATTATTGTTCCTCTTCATCCAGGCGCAGGCAGCTAAACAAAGAAAAAGCTTAACACTACTTTTGATATCAGGAACTTTGGGAATTACCACAAATTTGCAGCTTCAACATATTTTGAAACGGTAAATGGTTTACCACTAAATGAATCTTGGTAAAAGTTCATCTAATTCCCAGAAGATGTCTCAGAACTGACTCGTAACTAATAAACATATTTTCCACTCTCTTATAAATGAACTGCAAAGACCACTTCCCCTCGTCAACCTATGCTTAAATATGGTACAAGAAATCAAAGTAGTAGGCTGCCGTTGATCTTAGGGGATCATGGGTTTGTGCCTCTGGTGGACTGTCTCCTCTCCAGGATGCAAGCCTGGGTGGGAAGATTTGAAGAACCGGCTGTTGCCCATGCAGCGGGTTCCCCCTCTCCACGTCACTGATGTAGTCCAAGGGAAGGGCAAGTGCCGATACAGCTTGGCACCAGTGCCGACTTAGAGGTTGCCAGAGTGAAGCTGTAAACAACATCAAACTGCCTTAGGGACCCCGGCTCCGGATTTCCTCCTCAGGGTTTACTCCCGAAGCCTTTTCCATAGGTGGGTATGACTGCAAGGCAGCGGAGGTTTAAAATCAGAGTTTTCCTTCTCCTAGGCGGGTTGCCGTCCAAGGCTGGCAAGCCCCACCTGCCCGAAACAAATCAAAATAACATCCAGTTTATTGCATTGTGTTGCAAAATGGATAGCATTAACTGAGCCATCCACTCTTGATGATGCAAGGAAATTTGGATAGAGATGTCCTCACGCTGGTGCCATTCTTTCACAAGTGGTATGGCAACACTGCAGGTCCAATCATAAGCAACATGCTCTGCTGGAGTGAAAAACTTCAATCACACCATCAGCTTCACTTGTTGGACCACTAATCCTTTCCATCATAAAGCAGTACACACAGAAATGTGCTCTTCGGCCCATCTAGGCCATGCTGAACTGTTATTCCACATAATCCCATCAACTTCCACCTGCACTATAACCCAGGTATTGCCCTTCACCTTTAAAACCTCCCCCTCTATCTTGTCTAAAACAATGGAATCCTGGAACATTGAGCTGTCAGTCCTGTCCCTCCTGAAATTAAGTCCTTTTAATGGCTACAATATCATAATTTTGTGTGCTGATCCATGCCCTAAGATCATCTGCCTTACTTGCAGTACTCCTTGCACTGATATAGATGCATCGTTTCCACCATGCTCAACCTTTTGATCCCTGTCTTTGTATGTAGGCATAGCATCATCTTTCCCCACAACCACTCCACTATGTGCCCTTTCACTTTTCTTTCCATCTGGTTTAAATCCCTTCTCAAATCCCTTGATCTCTTTAAGCTCCCAGTAGTATATTCCAACTCCATTCTGAATATATTTAGTGATTTGGCCTCACACATCTTCTGTACCTTTCCTTTTGCATAAAAACATATGGGATTCTCTTTTTTTTTTAAATTGAAGGCATGGTATCAACATAAATTTTTGTGTAGAAATCAGCCTTTATTTAGAGATGGCACATTTGTCCTTAAATCAAGATGTTGTGCACTGAAATTCCACCCAGAGACTTAACAGTGAAAGTAGACAGGATAACTGGATAGCTTCCCCCCCCCCCCCCACCATTTCTCATGCAGAGATCATGGGAGCAGTAATGAGATAGATTTAGTGTAATGTAAAAGCATCTTGGATAAGGTTAATGTTCCTACATTTGAGGGTATGCTGGCATGGATGGAGGATTGGTTCATCTACAAATAGCCAAAAAAGTCTGTTTTATGAGAGCAATGAAATGTTTCAGGAATTAGTACTCCAGCTTCATGTATTATAATTTATATTCACAATAGATACTTATAATAAAATACATGTGAGGATGTCTTTTGGGGGGGGGGACAGAAGGAGACTGCATAGGTTAATGTGACTCAGTTAAAAGGTCAGTGATGGAGAAAGATATGGTTAAAATGGGGCTTGATAGTAAGGATATAAAAGCCAAATTTTGTTGAAAGAATTTGAGTATTAAATGTTGATGATCAGGGAGATTTGGGTATCTGGCTTTCAGGTACTGAACTATGCAATTGAAATGATAGTCCTTATTGCAAGTGAACAAAGGAATGGAAGTCTTGCCATAGCTAGGCACAGGTTTGGTGAGACCACGCCAGTAGAATTGCAGAATGTGCTGGAGGAATCAGGATCCTCGGACCAGTTTGGAGTGTACAAGATATTTTCTCAAGGATGACTCATGACAAAAACTGTTTCCTCCTTGCTAATTGGGTGGGGGTGGCTATCATTCATATCTTCTATGTCATTCACACAAACACCCCACAGCTTGTCCACTATGCCGACTGTTAAACAATAAGAGCCACATATCTCAGTAAATTGCAAGGCAGCAACTAACTAACTGGATGTATAAGTAACTAATCAGGAAAAACACAAAATGCTGGTGGAACTCAGCAGGCTAGACAGCATCTATGGGAGGAGGTAGTGACGACGTTTCAGGCCGAAACCCTTCATCGGGAGTGAAGTAACATGGGATGGTCGAGTCACAGACCATCTCACAGACCTCCATTGATACCCCTGCCCCCCCCCCACTTACCCCATCCCTATCTACAATTTTAGTCTGGTTCTCTTTCTCTCTCTTTTTCCCCCCTCACTATAATCTCCCCCCAGCTCTACTTTTCTTTCTCTTTCATTTCCCATAATTATTTCCGCTTTCCCTAGCCCATTTCCCTCCAGCCTATCACTTCCCAGCTCTCTACTTCATCCCTCTCCCCACTTCTTATCCCCCCCTCGACCTTCCCATGTTACTTCACTCCTGATGAAGGGTTTCAGCCCGAAACATCGTCACTACCTCCTCCCATAGATGCTGTCTGGCCTGCTGAGTTCTGCCAGCATTTTGTGTTTTTTATTTATTTCCAGCATCTGCAGATTCACTCGTGTTAACTAATCAGGAATATAATTTCTTGTGGAGAACAGGGACAAGTGCATGTTGTAAAGCTTAATCAAAGGGATTTATTTAATATCAAGGGGATTAGAGGGATTAAACAATAATTTGGTATCGACCTTTGTGCAGAGCCTCAAGCCCGTTTTGTCCAAGGAGTGATGACTATATTCAGTTTTTCATCTTCACAATGTTGCAATAGAAAGGCTAATGCTCCACCATTTGTAGGTGCCCAACATCTGACTGCTGCAGTAGTCTTAGATGATAATGATGAAAGATCTTTAGGGAAATGATGGGGGAAATCCTGGGAACTATAGAACAGTGAGTCTCATGTTGTAGCAAAGTTGATGGAGGACATTCTCAAAGATAGGATCTATGATCATTTGGAAACCCATGGCCTAATTAGGGAGAGGCAGCATGGCTTTGTGTGTGTCAGATCATGCCTTACCAACCTGAATGAGTTTTTTGACAAAATGATAATAGAGACTGATGAAGGTAGGAGGGTGGATGTTGTCTACATTTTTTTATTAAAGCATTTGACAAAACCCCTCATGGGAAGCTAATCCAGAAGATTAAAATGCATGGGGTCCATGTTTAGATTCAGAACAGGCTTGTGCATAGAACACAGAGGGTAGTGGTTGAAGGGACTAAATCGAGCTGGAGGTCTGTAGTTAGTGAAGTTCCGTGGGGATCTGTGCTGGGACCTCTGTGTTTGTAATATATATAAATTACCTGAATGAAAATGTACTTGGGTGGGTTTGTAAATTCGCAGATCAGACCAAGGTTGGTAGAGTTGTTGATGGTGTAGAAGATTGGCAAAAAATACAGCATTCATTTGCAGAGATGGGCAGAGAAATGGCAGATGGATGTGAGGTAAATATGAGATGTTGCTCCTTGGTAGAACAAATGCAAAGAGACAGTACATTGTTAAGGACTAGATCCTTAACAATGTTGTTGGGCAGAGAGATCTTGTGATTGAAGTTCATAGCTCCTTGAAAGTGGCCACACAGGTCAATAAGGTGTTTAAGAAGGCTTATGGAATGCTTCTTTTTTAAATAGTTGAGGCACTGAGTTCAAAAGTTAGGAAGTTATGTTGCAGCTGTGGAATAGTGACTGAGCTTAGGAGACAATAGCGCCTGATGGCGACTCCTTTACTTACACCATGAGACCTCGATAGCGGGGTCCCATTCCCCTAAAGAACCAAAGTCAGCATGTAACTCCAGGTCAGGATCTTCAAAAGAACCCTGAAAGGGAAAAAAAAAGAGATATTAAAGATGGACATAAAGCTGATTCCAAAGATGCAAGCAAAGGAGTCGCTGTTAGGTGCCATAATCCTCTGAAGTATCCTTTTCAATGCCATTCTCTGCCTTCTACCCATAACCTTTAATGCTCTTACTAATCAAAGAACTATCAACACCTGGTTTAAATATACTTAATGACTTGGCCTTCACAGCTCTTTGTGGGAATGAATTCCACAGATTCACCGACTTCTGGCTAAAGAAATTCCTCCTCATCTCTGTGCTGAAATGATGTCCCTCCATTCTTAGGTTATGCCGTCTGATCCTAGACTCCCCCATTATAGAAAATATCCTCTCCACATCCACTTTATTTAGGCGTTTCAATCATCAGTAGGTTTCAATGAGATCCCTCCTCAATCTTCTAAACTCCAATGTGTACAGGTGTAGAGCCATCATACAGTAACCCTTTCTTTGCTGTAATCATTCTGGTGCACCTTCTCTGGCTGTCCCCAATGCCAGCATGCCTTCTCTTCGATAAAGGGCCAAGTAGGTGGAATTTGAGTAATAATACATAACAGGGAACTAAGTGGGGTAATATGAGTAATGGATTGTTCTGACTGATATCACAGACTCAATAATCACAGACAGAATGTTATAAAAATGGGAAAATAAGTATTAAACACAAATCAGCAAAAGATATAGATCGATGCAATCTCAATGAGCATCCTTGCAACCTGCCCTTTATGTTTGAGTTAAGAAGGTTACTGTCACTTAATAGAGAGTAGCTGGTGCATAATATTGACAAGATTTGGCTATGCCCAGAATCACTGAGAAAATAAAGCCAGAGCAAAGCTTTCCATCCAGTGATGTTAACAGAGAACAATCATCAGTATCAATGTGACAAGTCAAGCCTGAAATACTGCTACTACTGTGCAGACCGCAAAATCCAGATTTCCTGCTAAGAGCTAATCATATCATATGTTTGGGCACCCAATAATTTTTGTAAAAGATTCTCATTCAGCAGTTTGCAACAAGCATTGAAGTCTGTGCAGATCAATAACTACTCTGATGGTTCTGAGAACACTGTAGTTATTCATTATATTTGTCAGACTATTCAGGTGTGGATAGAAAAGAATATTTGCAACTCACAAATTGATGGACCACTGATACAGGTATATCTGCCACGACAAAGAATGATCTTTAATGATTTTCACAGTTCTCCAACTCCAACTCTACATGGAAATTCAAGGGTGTTTCTTTCCTGTTGTATTGTACCTGCAGCATTGCATTCAAAGTGTCACTGGATAATTTGTACTGTACCCTACAATATTTAATTTATGCACTTCATTTTGTTTATCAATGTGTATTTCACTTGTAGATTTAATTCTTACTTTCCTAAGTTATTATGTGTTATATGTGTGTAATGTGTACTACTGTGCTTTACACTCTGCTCCAGAGAAACATTACCTCATTTGATGGCACACATAAATGACAATAGGCTTGACTTGACTTGACCTGATTTGATTTGAACTTCCCCATGTCTGAAAGTGTCTTCATCATAAATAGAATTCAAGAAACAGTGTAAGTTCCTGACTTCATTCTCAACTTGTTCAAAAAGGAAGAGAGGAGCTGAATCCAAAACATGACATGAGAACCTGCCTTGAGATCAATGTGGGTCTGAATGGGGCATCACACAGACATTCAAAACCTCAATATAATGAATCAGCATCCGGATTATCATCACAAGCATATGTCATGAAATTTGTTAACTTAGCGGCAGCAATACTGCAATACATGATAATATAGAAAAAATAAATAACTCAGTTACAGTAAGTATATACAGTATATGTATAGTAAATAGTTAAATTAAAAGTGAAAAACAAATAATATTTAAAAAACTGAGGTAGTGTTCATGGATTCAATGTCTATTTAGGAATCAGATAACAGAGAGGAAGAAGTTGTTCCTGAATTGCCGAGTGTGTACCTTAAGGTTTCTGTACCTCCTTACTGATGGTAACAATGAGAAGAGGCGTGTCCTGGGTGGTAGGGGCCCTTAATAATGGACGTCACATTTCTGAGGACCGCTCCTTGAAGATGTTTTGTATACTACGGAGGCTAGTATCCAAGATGGAGCTGATTAATTTTACAACTTTCTGTAGCTACTTTCAGTCCTGTGCAGTAGCCCACCCTTCATCCATACTAGACAGTGATGTAGCCTTTCAGAATGTTCTGTAGAGGTTTTTGAGGGTTTTAGGTGACAGAGCAAATCTAGTCATATTTCTAATGAAATGTGGCCACTGTCTTGCCTTCTTTATAGCTGCATCAATATGTTGGGACCAGATCAGATCCTTAGAGATCTTGATACCCAGGAACTTGAAACTGCTCACTCTCTCTGCTTCTGATCCCTCCATGAGGATTGGTAGGTGTTCCCTTGTCTTACCCTTCCTGAAGTCCACAATCAGCTCTTTTGTCTTACTGACGTTGAGTGCAAGGTTGTTGTGCGTCACCACTCAACTAACTGGTATATCATACTCCTGTACACCCTCTCCTCTCCAGCTGAGATTCTGCCAACAATGGTTGTATCATCAGCAAATTTATAGATGGCATTTGAGCTACACTTAGCCACACAATCATGGGTATAGAGAGAGTAGAACAGTGGGTTAAGCACACACCCCTGAGGTGCGCCAGTGTTGATCGTCAGTGAAGAGGAGATATTATCACCAATCCACACAGACTGTGGGCTTCTGGTTAGGAAGTCAAGGATCCAATTGCAGAGGGAGGTACAGAGGACTGTGGGAATGATGGTGTTAAACGCTGAGCTATAGTCAACAAACAGCATCCTAACATAGGTGTTTATATTGTCCAAGCGATCTAAGCTGTGTGAAGAGCCATTGAGATTGATTCTGCTATAGACCTAGTGTGGCGGTAGGCAAATTGCAATGGGTCTAGGTCCTTGCTGAGGCAGAACTTCATTCTAATGATCAACCCTTTACCGTAGATGTGGGTGCTGTTGGGCGATAGTCATTAAGGCTGCTCACACTACTCTTCTTGAGCACTGGTATAATTGTTGCTATTTAGAAGCAGGTGAGAACTGTCGGCTGTAGTAGTGAAAGATTGAGAATGGAGATGGGGGGGAGCCTCACCACACAAAGGAAAATGATTAGAAGTTAACCTTTCCATCTGCAGACATCAATGCAGGAGTTAAGAACAAACTGCTGGGCAATCTTGACAGTTCAAGCAGCATCTATGGAAACAGAAGGAAAATCAGTATTTCAGATCAAGATCCTGCATCAGAACTACATTGGTTAGAGAAATGTCTTGGGACCAGTCAGCTTCTCCTGCTTTAGTAACTGGTTTATTAGCGACACATGTACCGTGATGCAGTGAAACGTTTCTGTTTGTTTGCCATCCAGAGATATTATCTCATAAATAAGTATATTGAGGTAGGACAAAGGGAAAGCCATAAACAGATTTCAGAAGGTAGTGTTACAGTTACAGAGGAAGTACAGTGCAATTAAATAAATTAGTGCAAGGACCATAATGGTTGAGAGATCTATAGCTCCATTCACAAATCCTCAGAAAATAAATCATCCAAGGGCCTCACACAGCATGACCTGGACAACATAGAGAGTCCAGCCTGTGTGTGACTAATATTCATGCCACCCATGCACAAGGAATTGTCATCTACAAGAAAAGAAATTCCGCTTTTTCTTGACAATGTATAGCCTGGTATTGCCAAATCTTCCATCACCAACAGCTGGGGAAGGAAAGGGGATTGTGGTTTGAAGAGGAGTTACAATCTGAGAATGTGGCTTAGAGTTCTTCACACTGACAACAAAATATGAATTAGCAGCATGATAGTGTATTTGTCACTGCCTGGATGAATGCAGCTCCAACCACACTCAAAGGGCTCATCACAACCGAGAGGAAATGTGCTTTGCACAAGAATAACACTTAGACCAACTGAGCTGAACAGCTTTCTCTGTGTTGTCGTTAGCCAGTAGATAATCACTTTTTAATTAAGCAAACTGCAGATTGGTGACTTTCAATTTACTCCATACCATTGACGCTCTGGCTAGATGGAATAGGGTTGATGTAGATGAACTGAAATTAAACCAGACAAGATACTTAATGAGTCCAAACAAGTAATGAATTTCATGTCATTGAGAAGAGCAAGGATTTGGCGCTAACCTTTCAAATAAACGTCTATCTGCTCCTTGTGAAGTTGCAGCCCTAAAATCAATGCAAGCCTGCTTCAAATCACGTATGGGTCTATACTTGTGTGGCCAAAAATCAATATAACATTACTGACGATGCCTGTGCAAATAAGCATTTGTAAGGGGTGTAGAAATATTTCAGCTGTTGAACTCACTCTAAAATTGAACTTTGTGTATTGGAAGGTATAATAGGCATAGAGCAAACTAACTCCACCATGGACACCAAGCCTGAGTGTAAGAGGAGAGGGGCTTGGGCATAGGGCTAGCAACCTCATCCCATAAAAACCCAGAGCTGCAGAAAAGCCAATAGAACTTCCAGAGATCTCATCCCTAGGAAAGAAAGGATATACCAAGAAGATCGGCTACATCTGGGGACAACTTGAAAGAGAGGCCCAGAACAGAGCATTCTGGCAAGCAGCTGTGAGCCACTTATGACCAGTATGGGTGATGGGCTAAAGAAGAAGATAGAGAAAAATGCAAAGTAGTGAGATTTCTCAATTTGATGATTGTCAGCGTCAAGTTTTGCAAACACTTGGACCTTGACAATAAATGAATCAATTTCTAATGTTACTTCGCATTCAGATTTGATCATTAGATTCAACGTGCACAAATGCACACAAGTACAAATGGAGATTTAACTCTTTGGCCTAAATTTCTTACAGTGGTGTTGAGTTCAATTTGCTTTTAAGTTTTCTCCCAAATGCAAAAAGGAATTCTGCATTGTAGTTATATGAATGGGTGTACACTATGATTGATATACAAGATGGAGTTTTGGTTTTCCAAGGTTAACAGAAGGGGTCAATGTGTTGGGTAGACGCATCCCTAAATGCAATCACTACATACTTGAAAACATGATCCTGTGTCAAAACTTGTAAGTGTATCACAGCCATTCCAGATCTTAACTCACGAAGTTCACTGCATAACCAATCAGGGATGAGCTTTCCTCCTCACATCATGAGTGAGTTTCCGAGATGGTGACCAATCAGCTGCGTGAAAAGCATATAAAGGCCAAGCAATTGGAGGATACTCCACAATTAACAGTGCAATAATGATGAAATGTTTGCATGTAAATTGCATTGATTGGAGAACAATTCAACCCCACCATCAGCCACCTGAGCTACACATTTTCTAGATCAATTATAAATTATAAAATTATTGTAGCATAGATAAATCACCTTATCCCATACTGTCAATTTGTGATTCTAATTCCTACCCTTGACCTTGCTGTTTAACGTTGCCATTTGCAATGATTGGGGGCAGACTGATCATAGGCTCATGTCCAGAAGAACTGGATTAATTCTGCTCTTCACTTCATATCCTTTCATATCAGTGCAGAATAAATTGAACTCAGGTTATTTATGGCAAACTGTTTATATCCAGGAGTACCACACTAATATCGTGTTAGGATTGTTGTTCACTCTTCATCTAATTTTTGTGGATGGAAGTAAGGGGACTCTTGAGGTGTCTGAACAAAGTTTAGTTTCATCATTTATGAGTCAAGCATTACTAGATACTCCTTTCTATGCCAGCTCATTCTCATTCAGTTTACTAAACCAGGAGTTCACAAATTATGTGGGAGGTATCATTTGAGTGGATTGAATTGAGAGCAGGGAATCCTGGGACTTTCACAAAGAAATCTGTGAGCTGTGTCATTATAGTTTTATTTGCATTATTAGACTTTTAAAAACATAACAATGTGAATGATGAAATACTATGGCCAGTCTCTAATCAAGCCCTTCAGTACAGGTTGTTGGAGCTGCAAGCTGTTCCACTCTTCCATCTGAAATGAATATCCGAATCATCCTTTGAAAACAGTATGACATCTTCTCAAGTTGTTTGTCTACACCTCCTTATCTTGTAAATTCATTGACCAGATCTTCACTGCTTGACTTCAGTCATCCTATTATCAATAGACAATAGACAATAAACAATAGGTGCAGAAGTAGCACCTTTGAGCCAGCACCACCATTCACTGTGATCATGGCTGATCATCCATAATCAGTACCCCGTTCCTGTCTTCTCCACTATCTTTAAGAGCTCTATCTAACTCTCTCTTGAAAGCATCCAGAGAATTGGCCTCCACTGCCTTCTGAGGCAGAGCTACATAGATCCACAACTCTCTGGGTGAAAAAGTTTTTCCTCAACTCCGTTCTAAATGACTTACCCCTTATTCTTAAATTGTGGCCTCTGGTTCTGGACTCCCCCAACATTGGGAACATGCTTCCTGCCTCTAGCGTGTCCAATCCCTTAATAATCTTATATGTTTCAATCAGATCCCCTCTTATCCTTCTAAATTTCAGTGTATAGATCAGAGTTTGCTTGTTTTCTTCACAAGTAGGTGGTTTCTTTATACTCATTGCCAAAGTCACCAATATTAGAAATCCAATATTATTATAGACTGGAGGTATCTTTCTTTGCCCTCATCAACCTTTCTTAGATTCTAGCCTTTTCAATGTTACTGGTATTCAATGGCACCAGCACTAATATTGTTACTGTCTCTCTTCCATCAAAAGGCATGGTTCAATATGCACCAGCAGCCCATCCTGTGAAGGATATTGATTGCTGCTGAGCCTCATTCTGATCTCAATGTGCATTTGCAAATGTGCTCTTTCTGTACATGCAGCAGAATCAGTTTACTTCATTTGCACATTGGAATCAACTTTGGAAAATAAAGCAATAAATGAAAGAAAACTGGAAATCTGAAACAAAAACAGAAAATGTTGAAATTACTTGCATAGTTGACATTTCAGATTGAAGATTCTTCATCTGATAAAAGGCTTTGGATCTGAAATGCTAACTCTGTTTTCTTTTTCCACAGATACAATCTGACCTACTGAGTATTTTGAAGTTTATTGCTTTTTATGTTTTGCTCCATGTGTTGGCCCTCCAGGAATAGATAGAATAGACCAAGCAACTAAGCAGAGTGTGCTGACCTGATATCAATGTATGGCTGCTTTCCAGTTGCAGACAAATACCACAGTGACACGGTTCCCTTTCTCAGTCCTCTTTATGCTCATTGGAATGACTACATTTTTTGTACCAAGGGTTATCCCAGTCTGATAGAGATTGCACAAGATGGTTTCACTATCATCCTATCCTGCCAGGAGAAATTGAAGCATTTCATTCTGGTAATATGGCTTGGTGCTAAACTTAGTTTGTAGGATTGAAAGGTGTTGTGCTAAATAATTGATCAATTTGTACCCAGAATCCTTCTCATCAATAGCTGAGTTAGCACTTACTGGAGCTCAGAATTCAAAGCAAACATTGTCAGAACAATAGCATATTGACAGACTTCATGAGTTGGTAATTCCAAAGATTTAAAGTAAAATTTCAGAGAAATCAATTCAAATCTCAACCCAACAATTGGGGAATTTAAATTCAGTTGAATAATTCATCTGGAATTTTTTATTTAGAAAAGTTAGTCTCATAACTATGACCATGAAACTATTGAATTGTTGTAAAAACTCCATCTGGGTCATTAATGAGCTTCAAGGAAAGAAATTTATCATCCTTATCCTGCCTAGCCAATTTGTAAGAACAGACACGTAAATCAAATTAACTTTTCAAATGGCAGTTCAGTTTTCTTGAATCATTTAAGAAAAACACAATATTAATAACATCAAATTAATTCAGTACATTTACAAAGACAGTTGTGTAAAAAGGGCCCATAGGATCACTGGGGACCCAAGCCATCCCAACCACAATCTATTCCAGCTGCTACCATCTGGGAAACGGTACCGCAGCATAAATCCAGGACCAACAGGCCTTGGGACAACTTCTTCCACCAGGCCATCAGACTGATGAACTCACGCTGACTTGAGTGTATTCAATGTTACATTGACTGTTCTATTTATTATAAATTACTATGATTGCACATTGCACATTTAGACGTAGATGTAACATAAAGATTTTTACACGTCATCTATGTGACGAATGTAAGAAATAAAGTGAATTAATTCATTCAAATTCATTCATTATCCAGCATGAAATCAGATAACAATTAATTCCTGACATAATAAAGGCTCATGTCCACCAGCCTAACTTGCAGAGACATTCTGATGAGTATTTGGGAATTTGTTCATTGGTCTGGAGAACTGTCCCATAAACTAGTCAAGCCTGACATAGTCTTACATACATGAATTTCCGTTGGTGTCCTAGATTCCTGCATCGTGAGATTGGACTATCCTTTACTCTTCCATCATGAACCTATAATAAAGCAGGATCCTACAATTCATCCATGATGGGATTGCAGTGATGGAAGATCCAAGAACAAGGTTGACAAAGGATGCTTAATATTAATCTGAACTCTGTTTGAACTGAGATATTAATAATAAAACTAATTTTATATAGCACCTTTCATACATTAAGATGCAGGCTCAAAGTGCTTTACATGGATTGTAAAGATAAATCAATACAGTGATAAAAATATGAGACAGAATTAAATATCATAAGACAATCATTATGTAGTATGAAATGTAATTGAATTTACCAAATCAGATAAATGTAATTAACATCAACAGGCATTAAGTAATCCTACAAATTAAAAAAGTAGATTTTTAGAAGTGTTTTGAAATGCTCCACTGTACGAGCCTGGCATATCTCAGTCGGTAGATTCTGGGTGCATAAGAGCAAGAGGTCACATTACCGGTTCTATGCTTGGCTCTAGGAACACGAAGCAAACCAGTATTCACGGATCTAAGATTACGATCAGGGATATAAGGGGATAGGCACTCCAAAATATACAGAGGAGCTAGATTATTCTGAGCCTTATATTCAATAAAGGGTATTTTAAAACTGATCCTAAAAGACACAGGCAACCAGTATAATGATGCCAAAACTGGTGAAATCTGCTCAGATTTTCTTTTTTTGGTTAAGGTTCTTGCTGCTGCGTTTTGAACAAGCTGCAGCCAATTTGTATTTTCTTAGGCTTTCCTGAAAAAGATGCATTACAGTAGTTTAATTGGCTAAAAACCAAAGTGTGTATCAATTCTTCCTCAACTTGAGATGCTATAGGAAATCAAACTCTTGCAAGGTTCCTTGAGTGAAAGGCAACAGTCTTAATAATATGGTTAATATGTGATTTGAAATTTAGTTCGGAGTCAATAACAACACCTAAATTCTTTACTTCTGACTTGATTTGTAAGGCCAGGCGTTCAAGTTTATTTCTACGATTCACGTTTTTTATTGCTATCAACAACCAAAATTTCCTTTTTCCCTTATTTATTTGTTTGATTGTTTATTTGTTTGTTTATGTATTTATCTATTTACTTATTGTTTGTTTGTTTGTTTATTTATTGAGGTACTGTGCAGAATAGGTCTTTCCGGCCCTATGAGACACATCACTCAGCAACCCTCAATTTAACCCTAGCCTAATTATGCGACAATTCACAATGACCAATTAACTTACCATCCGTTTAAGGAAATTCAAACTCATCCATTCCAGAGGGTGTAGAGCCTCCATGTCATCTGTTATAACAGTCAAATGTGTATCATTTACAAAGCTGTAGTAATTCACCTTATGTTTTGAGATAATCTGACTGAATGCTAGAATGTGGAGTGAGAACAACAAAGGCCGAGAATTGATCTTTGCGCGCACCAAACACAGTATTATGGATCTTGGGTGCATAATCACCACATTATGGTATGTAAGATTGAAACCAGTTTAAGGCTGTACTAGAAAGACCTTCCATTGACTAAAGCAGATTAAAATAATGCTGTCATCTATGGTATAAAATGCTGTGCTCAGACCTTAAGAGAACAAGAACTGATAAGTTACCTGTGTCAGCATTAAGCCGTAAGTCATTAACTACTTTAAACAATGCAGTTTCAAAATGATTCAAATGGTTTTATTTAATATCTGAGAATCTATGCAGTATACAGCCTTAAATTTTTACTCTTCTCAGAGACACCCACAAGCTAGGAAGCCCCAAAGAATGAATGATAGCAAGATCAGAACCCCAAAGCCACCCCTTCCCCTTCCCACACACCAGTAGCAGAAGCATGAAGCCTCCTCCCACTTGTGCTAGCAAAGGATCCACGGCACCCCCTCCACCATGTGCGCAATAGCAAAAGTCCCCAAAGAGACTTTGATCTAGAGTCGATCTATAATGCAGCACTTCGTTATCTCAGACAGCTTCTCTCACCAGCCAGCGAGAGAGAGATCGCCCCTGCAGCAATAAGAGTCGGAGACCAGCAGCTCGCTGTTCCGATGTACCAATCTTCCACGTCGCTTCTCCAAGCCCCCCGACTTGAGGACTGACAATTTCTCACTCTCCGTCAAGAGAACGAGAGAGAGCGGGACTGCTCGAGTGCAGGGGCCTTCTTTCAACAAAAGCGCACACTACCTGCTGTCCCAAAGTCTCAGTCTCCCACGATGCTTCAGTCAGCAAAATTGGTGAGGAACTGGGTCATCTATGGGGCTGCTCCCTGAAGGTGCATGTCTTCCAGGTTGCACCTGGAGATATCAAAATGCTAGGCCGTACGGCTGGTGCAAAAGCCCACCACTTGCAGAGAACTGTAGTTTGAACTGTGGCTGCAGATTACACCGTCCAACAGAATCCCAGCCACCTTGAAAAGAAAAGAAATACATAAGAAAGGAAGGATAAGCTGTTGTGTGGACCATCTGGAAGAAGTTGGCTTGGTCTGCAAAAACCTCTGGTGCCATCTTTCCTAACTCCTCCCATAATCTGTACTATGATTTGATCTAAAACCTGACTAGTACTTGTAAAGAGACAGGAGACATCTTATCTCGTGTTTCCCTTCAGCTGGTAATCAATGGAGTTGTGGCATCCATGTACTTGAATGGAGAAGACTTCAATGGGCATCATCAAGAATGTCTTAAAGCTGGAAATGGATGAGGTGATAGTAGATGTAAATCCTTCCACCATCTGTACTCTGAAGGCTTGACACATGCCCCACTCTAGCATTACCCATATTGTCATCCTTCTTCAATAAAATACATGGAAGATCATGACGTGCAATGCTACACAAAGTAGAGGGACCAACTCTGGTGTAGCTATATAAATTAATAAAGTCCATGTATGAGAGTGGAGGCAATTCCACAAAAAGCATATCAATAATCTGTCTTCCAGTTATATTTATTAATGCATTGTAGTGTTTAAGCAGCAAGGGACTTCGAAAAATAACAAGTTCCTCCAAGCATATTGAGTGGATGCTTCACTCTGCCTTCTCCTTAGGTATACAAAAGCCATTCTTCGGTCTGCTTTATTCATTCCATACGATATCAAGAAAATTATGTCTTTATCTCAGGAAAAAAAATGTGGCTATTCAAGCTTCCCACAGTTGTCAGTCAGCTTTCAACCTTCAGCAAGGCAATGGGAGATACAGAATCAAGGGTAGACCACCCTAATGATACAGGTCTCTTCCGGTTAAGATGGTGCTACTGAACGCATGCGACAGCTTCTGGTAGTCAAAAAGATAAGAAATCTGACTAAAAACATTACTAAAAATACCATTTTTGTGGGAAATTGTATTAAAATATCATCACAAACAGCGAAGGGTCGAGCGATAACAAGGCAAGTTCATGATGTTTTGCAGAATCATTGCAGGTGGAGTTCCGATGCCCATTCAATTGGCTCGGGTGCCAGGTCGGATTGCTGTGAGTGCTGAAAGAAGCTGGGATCTGGGCAGAGAGGTTTCAATGCCCGTTCAACTGGCCCGAGTGTGAGGTTGAATCACTCTAGGTGCTGAGCTGATCTGAAGAGCTTGAGAGTGGCTTCAGGCTGGGTGATGGAACCTGGGCCCAGAGCTTTTTGTTGCAGCTGGGTCCGAGCACAAGATACAATGCAATTTATAAGATACAATTTACAAATAAGACACAATTTAGATAATTTAAATGCTGGACCAGAGTCAAGAGCCGATTTCGCTTGCTCTCCATGATGTTCACTTGTTTCTCCAGGACGCAGAATTTTCCACTGTTCCGTCATTAGATCAATTTAAATACCGACTCAGATAGACGGGATGTCGGTTGGTATGAGAGCTAATTTCACTCATACTCCACGAAGGTCATGTCCATGTGCCGAGGCTATGAAGACTGCCCTGGCTGCTGTGCTCCATGCTGAACTGACAAGAGAGGCTTTGGGGTTCAGAACTGATTTTCAATTTTGGTTCAGAATGCTGTTGTTGTTTGCTTTAATTGTTTTATTTTTATTCTTTTTTTCTTTAATTGGGTTCTTTTGGATTTCTTGCTTTGTGGGTACCTGTGAGCAAGCAAATCTCAAGGCTGTATAATTTAAAAATTCTTTGACAATAAATATATGTTGAATCTGCTCATATCATTGTACTCTGTTGTCACCAATAATAAAATAAAATAGCAAAATTAATTGGGCCTGGAACACACGTACTCTTACAACTCAAACATGTATTTTTTACTTGTGTGCAAGGAGGACAGCATCGCCCCTGTCACCCACTCTGTTCTGAGATCTGAACAGAAAACTGCTATTTTTATACAGAATTGGCTTATTCATTAGCGATACCGTAATTGATTTAGTTATGTATTTATTATTATAATTTTTTTCTTCTAGATTATGTATTGTATTGAACTGTTGCTGCTAAGTTAACAAATTTCACGTCACATGCCGGTGATAATAAGCCTGATTCTGATTCTGATATTGACCATTTGGTAAATTGTATATATTTGAATTCCTTACTTGCAGATCAATCCCCGTTCGCAATAGAGGTGTTCAAAGTAAATTGAAACTTCAAGCTTACAAATGATGATATTTTGCAGTTAGTAAAGCAATTGTCCTTCCATTATTCCTACTTCATCTGTCTCCAGCATCTCCTATTGTGTAAAGGGATGCTATGCTTTAGGAAGACCTTTCTAGAAAAGTCTCACTACAGAATTCTCACTCTGCTGGCTTGAGTGCACACTGTGACAGTCATCCCAGCGATTCTCATCTGTACTTCACAGAGGTGTCTCCAAAGATCTCAGATGACTGCAACTGCCCAGGCTATCTTTGCCTGGATGTTGTCTTTAACCCTTGCCTTACCACAGCTTCTACACCTACCAACTTAGAAATCAATCTGGTGAATCTTTACTGGACACCCTCATTGGGAAACACCTGTATTTGGTCTCCTTTGTTGGGGAGATCAAAACTGTACATGTACGCCAGCTGTAGTCTTGTCAAGTTTCAGCTTAATTGCAACAAGATGTTCTTGATCCTGTACTCAAAACTCCCAGTAATGAAGGCGAACATACTAATTGTCTCATTAACTGGTGAGCTGCGTATGCATGATGCTTCCTGCTCTATTTCTGCATCAGCAGTATCCAACCCAGGGCATTCAGATAACGTTCTGCCTCTGTTTTCCCCAATGAAGTAGATAGCTTCACATTTATCCATGACATATCTTTTCTGCGATATATTTACATGGTCATTCAACTTGTCCAAATCACCTTGAAGTCTCCCTATCTACTCTCATACTAATAATCCCACCCAGTTTGGAGTTGTTGGGAAACTTTGAAATAGAGTATTTGATTATTTCATCCAACTATGTAGTCTCAAGCATAGATCCCTTTGGTGACCCTAAAACCCTCAAAAAAGACCCATTCAGCCCCTTTTACTGCTTCCTGTCTGTCAACCACTTTCCAAAACATAACAGTATATTACCACCCCCCCCCCCAATTCTGGTGACATAACCTGCAAGAAAAATGTGTCGAGCTGCAGGTCTTCACTGACACATGGGGTGGGTGGGTAAAGCTGCAATCAGATTGGCTGAGGAGCGTTTGTGATGCTGAGATAGTTGGTGACAGTAATTTTAGTGAAATGGTCCCTCTGCAGGAGGTTTGGTTATCACAGGAAAGGCAACGGCGGTAGACAGGGAGTGCAGGACTCTCCTGTCGCCATTCACCTCAGTAACAAGCATATTTCTTTGTGTATTGGTGGGGGGGGAGGGGTGCTGTGGCAGGTACATGGTACCAGAGCTTGTTCTGATGTACTGTAGGGGAGGGTGGAATCTAGGAAAATTGTAGTGATGGGAGACTTGATTGTTAGGCGGTCGGATAGTAAAAAACTATGGCTGAGAATGTGAGTCCAACATGGTGTGTTGCCTCCTTGATGCCCAGGTCAAGGATACCTCCAAAAGTCAGAGACTTTTCCATCTTAGTTAGATGAGATCTCAGAAGACTGGAGGATGGTTATTGTGTTTCCTTTAAGAAGAGCTGCAAGGGATCTATGGCAATACAGAAAATGCTGGAGGAACTCAGCAGGTCAGGCAGCATCTGTGGAAATTAATAGATAGTCAAAGTTTCTGGCTGAGACCCTTCTTCGGGACTGAGGAAGAAAGAGGAAGATGCCAGAATAAAACATTGGTTGGGTGGGGTGGGGAGGAGGTAGGGGAAGGAAGCTAGCTGGAAGGTGATAGGTGAAGCCAAGGGCTGGAGAAGAAAGAGGAGACTGGACCACAGGAGAAAGGTAAGGAGGAGGGCACCCGGGGGAAGTGATAGGTGGTTGAGAAGAGGTAAAAAGTCAGAGCGGGGAATAGAGGGGAGGAGGAATTTGTTTACTGGAAAGAGAAATCAACATTCATGCCATCAGGTTGGAGGCTACCCAGGTAGAATATAAGATGTTGCTCTTCCAAACTCAGGGTAGCCTTGTCTTGGCACAAGAGTAGGTCATGGACCGACATAGCAGAATGGGAATGGGAATTAAAATGTTTTGTCACTGAGAAGTCCCGCTTGTGGTGGATGGTGTGAAAGCGCTTGATGAAGTGGTCCCCCAATTTATGACGTTTCTTACCAATGTAGAGGAGGCATCAGACACAATAGATGAGCCCAGCAGATTTACAGGTGTTGTCTCACCTGGAAAAACTGTCTCGGGCTCTGAATGGAGGTGAGGGAGGAGGACTCCAGGCCGAGTATTCACATGTTATGATTGTGACTCCCGACTCCCCTTCCCCCACCACCACTCTGCCATCCCCTCTCCCTCAGATCCCATCATCAGCTCCTGGGTCCTCAGAGGCTCCATCTTCCTCTCACCCCAACCCTTCCCTCTCCACTGACACTACCAGCCTCCCTCCCCCCTCTGATCCCATCTCTCATCCGTGCCGGGTCTTTACCATTCCCTCCAACCTTCAACTCTCTGAGTCAGAGCGCTCTGTCCTCAGTAAGGGCCTCAGCTTTGTCCCCCTTCGCCCACATCTCAGCGAGTTCCGCGTACGCCATGACGCTGAATTCTTCTTCCGCCGGCTCCATCTCTGAGCTTATTTCTTTGGCAAGGACTCTCCTACCCCCACTGATGATCCCTTGTCCCATCTTCAACCCTCCTCCTCTTCATGGACACCCCACTCTGGTCTTCTGCCTGCTCTGGATCTCTTTAATGCTAATTGCCAATGGGACATCAACCATCTTGACTTCATCACACCCTGTTCCAATTCCAACCTCACTCCTTCCGAAGGCTCTGCTCTCCGCTCCTTCCGCACCAATCCCAACCTCACTATAAAACCCGCTGATAAGGAGGGAGCTGTTGTTGTCTGGCGTACTGACCTCTACCTGGCCGAGGCACAGCGACAGCTCTCTGATATCTCCTCTTATTTACCCCTTGATCATGACCCCACTAAGGAGCACCAGGCCGTTGTCTCCTATACCATCACCAACCTTATCAGCTCTGGGGATCTCCCATCCACTGCCACCAACCTCATAGTTCCCACACCCCGCACTTCCCATTTCTACCTCCTACCCAGGATCCACAAACCTGCCTGTCCAGGTAGACCTATTGTCTCAGTTTGCTCCTGCCCCACTGAACTCATTTCTGCATACCTTGACACTGTCTTATCCCCCCTTGTTCAATCTCTTCCCACCTATGTTCGTGACACTTCTCATGCTTTATATTTTTTCAATGATTTTAAGTTCCCTTGCCCCCACCGCCTTATTTTCACCATGGACGTCCAGTCCCTATATACCTCCATCCCCCAGGATGGTCTCAAAGCTCTTCACTTCTTTTTGGATTCCAGACCCAACCAATTCCCCTCTACCACCACTCTCCTCTGTCTAGCGGAATTACTTCTTTCTCTCAATAATTTCTCCTTTGGCTCCTCCCACTTCCTCCAAATCAAGGGTGTAGCCATGGGCACCCGCATGGGTCCCAGTTATGCCTGCCTTTTTGTTGGCTTTGTGGAACAGTCCATGTTCCAAGTATATACAGGTATCCGTCTTCCTCTTTTCCTTTGCTACATCGACGACTGCATTGGTGCTGCCTCCTGCACACATGACTTCATTAACTTTGCCTCCAACTTTCACCCTGCCCTCAAATTTACCTGGTCCATTTCCAATACCTCCCTCCCCTTTCTTGATCATTCTGTCTCCATCTCTGGAAACGGCTTACCTACTGATAGCTACTATAAGCCTACAGATTCTCACAGCTACCTGGACTATTCCTCTTCCCACCCTGTCTCTTGCAAAAATGCTATCCCCTTCTCACAATTCCTCCATCTCCGCCGCATCTGTTCTCAGGATGAGGCTTTTCATTCCAGGACGAAGGAGATGTCTTCCTTTTTTAAACAAAGGGGCTTCCCTTCTTCCACCATCAACTCTGCTCTCAAACGCATCTCTCCTATTTCCCGTACATCTGCCCTCACCCCATCCGCCCGCCACCCTACTCGGGATAGGGTTCCCCTTGTCCTCACCTACCACCCCACCAGCCTCCAGGTCCAACGTATAATTCTCCGTAACATCCGCCACCTCCAACGGGATCCCTCTACCAAGCACATCTTTCCCTCCCCTCCTTTTTGTGCTTTCCGCAGGAATTGCTCCCTACGTGACTCCCTTTTCCATTCGTCCCCCCCCCCATCCCTTCCTACCGATCTCCCTCCTGGCACTTATCCTTGTAAGTGGAACAAGTGCTACATCTGCCCTTACACTTCCTCCCTCACCACCATTCAGGGCCCCAGACAGTCTTTCCAGGTGAGGCGACACTTCACCTGTGAGTCGGCTGGTGTGGTATACTGTGTCCGGTGCTCCCGGTGTGGCCTTTTATATATTGGTGAGACCCGACGCAGACTGGGAGACCATTTCACTGAACACCTACGCTTGGTCTGCCAGAGAAAGCAGGATCTCCCAGTGGCCACACATTTTAATTCCACGTCCCATTCCCATTCTGATATGTCTATCCATGGCCTCCTCTATTGTCAAAATGAATCCAAACTCAGGTTGGAGGAACAACACCTTATATACCGGCTGGGTAGCCTCCAACCTGATGGCATGAACATTAACTTCTCTAACTTCCGTTAATGCCCCTCCTCCCCTTCTTACCCCATCCCTGGCATATTTGGTTGTTTGTTTTTTTTTCTCTCTCTCTGCCCATCACTCTGTCTGTTCTCCATCTCCCTCTGGTGCTCCCCCACTCCCCCTTTCTTTCTCCTGAGGCCTCCCGTCCCATGATCCTTTCCCTTCTCCAGCTCTGTATCACTTTTGCCAATCACCTTTCCAGCTCTTAGCTTCATCCCACCCCCTCCGGTCTTCTCCTATCATTTCGCATTTCCCCCTCCTCCTCCTACTTTCAAATCTCTTAGTATCTCTCCTTTCAGTTAGTCCTGACGAAGGGTCTCGGCTGGAAACGTCGACAGTGCTTCTCCTTATAGATGCTGCCTGGCCTGATGTGTTCCACCAGCATTTTGTGTGTGTTGTTTGAATTTCCAGCATCTGCAGATTTCCTCGTGCTTACTGGAAAGGGTTTTACTTGTATTTGGAAAGTCAAGAACTGATTATGGATGATCAGCTTTGTTTTGTGTGCTAGGACAAACATCGTCAACAGTAGGGCCCTGGAGAGTGTTACTAAGTCCATAGTTCGCTGATACATATGAAAAGAATGGAGAAGAAAATGCATGTAATACATTCTGTACAGTTGTACAAATTATTGGCTAGGCTGTACTGGGTCTATTGTGTCATTCTGTTTGCGAGGGTTAAACTGAGAGGGTGATGGGTATATGGAACGAACTGCCAGAGGAAGTGGTAGAGGAACAGTCACAACGTTTAAGAGTCTTTATTTATAGTGCATGAAAAGAAAAGATTTAGGAAGATTCAGGGTAAACTTAAATGGTATTAGTATAGATAAGCATCTAGTTAACATGAATCGGTCTGGTCAAAGAGCCTGTTTCCATGCTGTCCCTTGCATTTTAAGTTTACACGCTAAGTTTCTATGTAGGACTTTGTCAATAACCTTCCAAAGACCCAGATATCTTTATTTCACCCTTATCTATTCTGCTAGTTGCATCTTCAGAAAACCATAGTAGTTTTCTCAAATTTGATTTTCCTTTCAAAAATCCATACTGACTTTACATAAACCAGTTGCTATTTTCTAAGAGTCCTGTTATCACATCCTTTATAATAACCACTAGCATTTTCCTTATTACAGATCCTGGGCTAAACAATCTGCATTTCTCTAATTTTCCTTTATTAAATAGTAGAGTCATATTTTCCACTCTTGTATTGGCAGGATCTATTGTCTGACTTACAAAATTTTGGACAATAACAACCAGTACAGGCATTATTTCAATGTTTCCCTCTTCACTAATGTGGGATGTACCGTATATCATTAGGTTCTAGTGACTCAGCTTTCAGTCCCATTAATGCCTCCAAACTATTTTTTCCTCCTACTAATTTCCTTTAATTCTTCATTTTTCATTAGTCTATTGGTTCACTTGCACTTTGGGGAAATTATTTGTATAATTTTCTATGAAAACAGCATTTGTTTAATTAGTCTGTCATTTCTTTGTTCCCCAAATGTACATTCTGTATGAATTATGCTTCTGACCATGAGGGAGTTGCTGTTGTGTTCACCAATCTTTCCCATTTTGCATATGTATAATCTTTTTGCAATCTAATTTACAAGTTTGTTCTCATTCTCTATTTTGGTTCATATAATTAACCACTTGGTTCTAATTTACAGATTACTGTAATACTGTGTTTAATCTTTCCTGCTAACCATGATCTAGTCGCTTTTGCTTTAGAGTTGTGTGCAGAAGGAGTGTAATTCTTACAATCTTTCATTCAATCCTTAAATACTAATTATTATCTATCCACTAGCACACCTTTCACCAATGCTCTCCAATACATTCTGGCAGACCACTCCTCATATCTAGTAGTCTTTGTTTAAATTTAGGAACCTAGTTGTTAGCTTGTAACACTTCACTTTTCATCATAATGAAGAATTCTGCCATGTACAATCACTCTTTCCCACATAGCAGGATTATTGTCTACCTGACAGTCTTGTCACTTACTACGTATTCACCTGTACCCTGTTCATTCCTGTTCACTCTTGTCCCCGCCATTCACTCATGTTCCTTACATTCACTCCTTTTCACTCCTGTTCCCCTGTTCTCCCATTCCCTCCTGATCCCTGCTGTTCACTCTGTTCCCTCCTGTTCAATCCAGTTCCCCCTTCCCTCCTGTTCCCTCCTGTTCACTCATGTTCCGTCATTCCCTCCTGTTCACTCACATTCCCCTCTGTTCACTCCTCTACCCCTTTCACTCCTGTTCACTCACGATCCCCCCGTTCACTCTTGTTCCCTCCTGTTCACTCATGTTCATTCCTGTTCCACTGTGTTCACTCTTGTTCACTCACATTCCCCGCTGTTCACTCACGTTCCCTTGTTCACTCCTGTCCCAACCTCTTCACTCATTCTCCCCTGTTCACTTGTGTTCTCTCCTGATCTCCCTTCTCCCCCCTGTTTCCCACCGTGCACTCATGTTCACGCCCATTGCCCTCATTCACTCCTGTTCCCCATTCACTCGTTCACTCATGTTCCCTCATGATTCCTCCATTCTCTCCTGTTCACTTGTGTTCCTTTATATTCACTTATATTAACACTTGCTCCCTCCTGTTCACTCCTGTTCCATCATGTTCCCTCCATTCACTCATGTTCCCTCATGTTTCCACCTGATCACTACTGTTCACTCCCGTTCATTTTGCATCATAATAGGACCAAATGTGTCTTGAAGATTCCCTGTAAAATAAAACCAATCAATACTCACCCGACCACGCCATCTTCTGGGGTTTAGATGGTCTGATTCTCCATATCTTGTGCAGCCTCTTTATAGGCTCAGACCCATCCCAATAATTGGCAGCCATGCTTTGCTGCCGGTATTTTAATATTTAAAGAGCATCTGAACTGAGGTTTGGAGCTCAGTTGTCAGCTCTACGTTGGATTCTCATTCAGTGTCCAGTTCAGAACCCTGTCCTCATTTCAGTCTTGTATCACGTCTCAATTCTAGTCTTGGATATTTCAGTATTCGTGTCCAAACCATCCTCGCCTAGGTCTCTTGTCACAGGATCAAAGGGACTTGCATTTCACCTGATTATATTTGTGACTGTTGGAGGTCAAATATCTTAATTGACAGGGAATCAGTTCAGAGTTTTTTCACAGCAGTGTCTTATTCTCAACCTCTTCTTTTGATTTCTTCTATCTTCCAAATAAACTTTCTTTATCCACCCATAATTCTTCCTCCTAAATCTTTGTGCAGTTTCCATCCTCCTACAAACTAGTTTAAACTGTCCCTAACATCACTGACAAAATTCCCTGTGAGACTATTGATCCATCTGCAGTCTGATTCATACTGGTCCAACCTTCTCCATGCAGTTCCACTCTCCCAGAAATCTGAAGCGCTCTATCTTCCATCATCATTTCAGCAAGTTATTCATTAGCACTCTTTTCTTACATCAGTAAAGAATTCTAGAGGTCAGTCTCCCAAATCATACCTTTTAGCTCCCTAATATTTGCCTTGGGTGGCAGGGTGGAGATATGTCTCTACCAAAGGAAGTATAAGGCACTCTTTCCCACCTCTAGCCTGCAGGTCACCCTTGGGAACGGTGTAGCACCTGCTTAGCCCCTCTGATCAGGGTCACGCAAAGCCACGGGAGCAGGTGGTGGATGGTCGTATAATCATCAGGTGCACATCACAAACCTGGTTACACATCCACTGACACCCGGCAGACAACCTCTGAAGAGTATTGATAATGGCTGGGGTCACCCGTCTTGTAAGGACACTGCCTTTAGAGAAGACAAATCACTCCTGTAGAAAAATTGGCCAAGAACAGTCATGGTCAAGAGACCATGATCTCCTATGTCATAAGGCATGGCACATAATGATGACTATAAATATCTGTCTATAGGATCTTAAACCAATTTGCTGCCATGTAATAGGTAATTCACCATAAAATACAGTAACAGATTTGGCCCCTTGAGTCTGCTCCACCATTCAATCATATCTGACTTTTTAAACTTAAGTTACTTACCAATTAAGAATCCATCAATCTTTGCTTAAATACACCCTATGACTTGACCATCACAGCCCTCCATGGCAATGAATTCCACAAATCTCCACTCCCTGGCTGAAGAAATCCTTCCTCATCTCAGTTTAAAAGGGAGAGCCATTTTTTTCTGTGATGTATCCTTAGATACCAGATCCTTCTCCAAATAGAAAAATCCTCTCCACATCCTCTGTGTACGGGCCTCCCAGTTCCTGGCAAATTTCAGTGCAATCCTCCTCAGTTTCCTTAATGTTGTTAATGTAGACCATAACCTTTGACTCCTCAGCTTCATCCTTCAGAGTATATTTAGCTTCTCAGTGCCAATTTTGACTCCAGGCCTAGGAAGAAAACATGCCATCCTGTGAGCTCACCTGTGTCCACTCAAAATGTCTGTGTGACTCCCGAACCGATGAAACCCTCATCAATTACGTCACCCTACTCCCACCACCCCAAAACAACTGAGCAACCAGTGATGTTCAACACAAATATTTCACAAATTCATTACGGGATGTTCTGATGCAGGTACCGGAGCTGAAACATTAACTGTTTCTCTTTCCTCGGATGTCCCCTGAATTTCTCTGGCCTTGATTCTTGCTATGGACGTGGAAGCTATCTTACTCAACATTAATTAGAAGTGATCATCACATAGGAAGATGCCCTTTAGAAATTACCATCTGATTAACAGTAAAATGGCATTGTTAGCTGCTTGACCCTCCTCGTTCTGCAAGCAGTCACCTGTCCCCTTTTCCCTCCAAAGCCAGGTTGGGCCCCATCCTGAAATGTGCTTTCCATGTAATTCACAACATGCTTACACTGCAATAGAAGTCACCTTGTATGCAAGCTCTGGAACCTGGAGTTTGAGCTCCTCCATCCGATGACGTGATGTTCTAGGTCACAAGTACACTGGAGTTTCCATTTAGCACATAGCATGACAGAATTACTACAGCTCAGGACACTTTGATGTCCCTGACCTGCTTTTACTTTTTTTTTTGTTGAGAATGCTGACAAAACTTTATCAGAAGTAATCTAGATTCTTGAGCTGAAGTAAAAAAAAGTAAAATAATATTTAAAAAAATAAAGTGTTGTTTTCTTTTATAAAGTCACTCTGTACTTAAATGCACAAGGGGCAGGTGAATACAGTTGAAGTGGTGTCTTAATAATTGCCACCACTTATGATGACTGATAATTAACAGGAATACACGAGATGCTGGAGGAAATCACGAGATAAGGAAGTGTCTCTGGAGAGAAAAGGACAATCGGCATTTTGTGCCACTCGATTACTCCAGTATCCTGTATGTTGCTCCAGATTCTAGCATTGGAGATCATAGCTGTCCAGGACAATGGACAGATGGTATAAGTGGAAAGGTTTGTTTTAACATTGTAGGATAAAGAGGATATGAATGAAAGCAGTTCCAGGAACCTGAATTTAAATTATGAGAAAGATTAAGACTTCTGCTGGCAGTCTTACGGGGAAGTTGCTATGACTAGAGGGCCTGAGTTGAAGCGAGATGTTGACCAGACTGGGATTTGTTCATTGGAACTTAGGCGAATGAAGGGCAACCTCGTAGAAATGTTTAACATTAAGAACCCCTCTTACAAACTCTTCTCCCTCCTGTCATCTGGGACAAAGCACCGAAGCATTTGGACTCTCACGACCAGACTATGTAACAGTTTCTTTCCCCAAGCTATCAGATTCCTCAGTATCCAGAGTCTGGACTGACACCAACTTACTGCCCTCTACTGTGCCTATTGTCTTGTTTATTATTTATTGTAATGCCTGCACTGTTTTGTGCACTTTATGCAGTCTTGGGTAGGTCTGTAGTCTAGTGTAGTTTTTTCTGTGTTGTTTTTACGTAGTTCATGTAGCACCATGGTCCTGAAAAATGTTGTCTCATTTTTACTATGTACTGTACCAGCAGTTATGGTTGAAATAACAATAAAAAGTGACTTGACTAGAAGAGGCATAGATAAGATGGATGGTAACAGTCTTTTCGCCAGGATTGCAAAGTCCAGAACTAAGGGGCATAGGTTTAGGATGAGAAAGGAAAGATTTAAAAGAGATAAACATGAGAAATTCTGCAGAAGGGTCTCAGCACAACATGTTGACTGTTTCCTCACTTCCATAGATGGTCGTCCAGCATTTGTGGGTGTTGCTTATGATTTAACAGAGAGCAGAACGTGACATTTCTACAGAGAGGGTGTGAGTATATGGAACGAGCTACCAGAGGAAGTGGTTGGGGTATGTTCAATTGTACCATTTGAGAACTATTTGGATAGCTACAAGCCTGGCAACGCTTAGTGGGATATGGGCTGAACACAGGGTATTGGGACAAGCTGGGTGGGCACTGTGCTCATCATCAACTCATTGGGCCAAAGGGCCTATTTCCATGGGGTATTATCTTACCACTCTATGACTGCTTGGCAGTGCTACATCATTTGCAAGTTTATTTTCCATAGCCTCAGGTTCACTTAAGACTCCCTTTCTCAAAACACCTCAGTGACTTCACACACAGTAACTTTAACATTCATCCTCGGGAGTTGACATTCAGCCTTATCCGCACTCCAGATCCTCGGGAATCTGCTCTCAGCCCCATCCATACTCCAGATCCTTGGGAATCTGCTCTCAGCCCCATCCACACTCCAGGTCCTTGGGAATCTGCTCTCAGCCTTATCCGCACTCCAGATCCTCAGGAATCTGCTCTCAGCCTTATCCGCACTCCAGATCCTCAGGAATCTGCTCTCAGCCCCATCCACACTCCAGATCCTCGGGAATTTTCTCTCAGCCCCATCCACACTCCAGATCCTCGGGAATCTGCTCTCAGTCCCATCCACACTCCAGATCCTCGGGAATCTGCTCTCAGTCCCATCCACACTCCAGATCCTCGGGAATCTGCTCTCAGTCCCATCCACACTCCAGATCCTCGGGAATCTGCTCTCAGTCCCATCCACACTCCAGATCCTCGGGAATATGCACTGAGCCCCATCCACACTCCAGACCCTTGGGAATCTGCTCTCAGCCCCATCCACACTCCAGATCCTCGGGAATCTGCTCTCAGCCCCATCCACACTCCAGATCCTCGGGAATCTGCTGTCAGCCCCATCCACACTCCAGATCCTCGGGAATCTGCTTTCAGCACCATCCACACTCCAGGTCCTCGGGAATCTGCTCTCAGCCCCATCCACACTCCAGATCCTTGGGAATCTGCTCTCAGCTCCATCCACACTCCAGATTCTCGGGAATCTGTTCTCAGTCCCATCCACACTCCAGATCCTCGGGAATCTGCTCTCAGCCCCATCCACACTCCGGGTCCTTGGGAATCTGCTGTCAGCCTTATCCGCACTCCAGATCCTCAGGAATCTGCTCTCAGCCCCATCCACACTCCAGATCCTCGGGAATTTTCTCTCAGCCCCATCCACACTCCAGATCCTCGGGAATTTGCTCTCAGCCCCATCCACACTCCAGATCCTCGGGAATCTGCTCTCAGTCCCATCCACACTCCAGATCCTCAGGAATCTGCTCTCAGTCCCATCCACACTCCAGATCCTCGGGAATCTGCTCTCAGTCCCATCCACACTCCAGATCCTCGGGAATCTGCTCTCAGTCCCATCCACACTCCAGATCCTCGGGAATATGCACTGAGCCCCATCCACACTCCAGACCCTTGGGAATCTGCTCTCAGCCCCATCCACACTCCAGATCCTCGGGAATCTGCTCTCAGTCCCATCCACACTCCAGATCCTCGGGAATCTGCTCTCAGTCCCATCCACACTCCAGATCCTCGGGAATATGCACTGAGCCCCATCCACACTCCAGACCCTTGGGAATCTGCTCTCAGCCCCATCCACACTCCAGATCCTCGGGAATCTGCTCTCAGCCCCATCCACACTCCAGGTCCTCGGGAATCTGCTGTCAGCCCCATCCACACTCCAGATCCTCAGGAATATGCACTGAGCCCCATCCACACTCCAGACCCTCGGGAATCTGCTCTCAGTCCCATCCACACTCCAGATCCTCAGGAATATGCACTGAGCCCCATCCACACTCCAGGTCCTCGGGAATCTGCTGTCAGCCCCATCCACACTCCAGGTCCTTGGGAATCTGCTTTCAGCACCATCCACACTCCAGGTCCTCGGGAATCTGCTTTCAGTACCATCCACACTCCAGGTCCTCAGGAATCTGCTCTCAGCCCCATCCACACTCCAGATCCTTGGGAATCTGCTCTCAGCTCCATCCACACTCCAGATTCTCGGGAATCTGTTCTCAGTCCCATCCACACTCCAGATCCTCGGGAATCTGCTCTCAGCTCCATCCCTACACCAAATTATTTTGCTGAAACTTTTATAGCTACAGGGATTAAAGGTAAGAATCAGGTTATATTTTTGTTGATCATTTGAGGTTGTGGTAATGATATTAATTCCTTAAAGATCTAAAGTGCTGATGTAATCCTTAGTTTGGGGATATTAAAATCCTTGACAGGTTTGACAGATAGCAAATCAAGGGAGGATGTTAATCATTAAAGATTCCTGAGGAGTTTCATTATTCCCATAGAGTCAGACCATCATACACAACAGAAACAGGCACTTCAGCCTTACAAGTTTTGCGCTCCATCAAGTCCTACCTCTACTAATCCCATTTGCCAACACTCAATCCATAGCCTACTATCATCAGTAATTCTTCCTCAGATATCCTCTAAACATCTTATCCTCACCTTAAACTTACAAAATCTGATCTTAGACACCTCAACCACAGGAATGTATATTTTTATCTGCTCTGCCCATAATTTTGTATGCCTCTATCAGGTCTCCTTCAACCTCATCTGCTCCAAACCAGGCCAATCGAGTATCTCTTAGAAACTGAAATGTCCCATCCCAGACTACATGCTAGGGAACGTCTGCATTCTTGCCCACAATCTGTCCTACTTGAATTCTGCAAGGAGCTGTTGCTTCTCTAGGCTTGCATTCAAGATAAGTGTGAGATATTAGTTCTTTTCCACAGTTGCTGAACCCTACTTAGTGACCTCTGGACCTTAATATTACACTCCTTTGATCTAAATACTCTCACCTTATTTTCTGTCCTTTGAATCCAGTTTGGTTAACAGAATCCAACTAAATGTCAGCTTTGGTCACTCTGGAATGGACAATGGTAGTAAAAGTTGGAACTTCATTTGTGGAATAACCAAAGAAGGTGTTATGAAGTTTCAAATGGCATGAATGAAGAGGGAAGCAATCTTGCACGTTTCTAGATGTGTGATTACAGGCCATTGTCATCCAATGTCCGTTTTGGCGATGGTTTACTTCCTTGTTGTTTGTCAAATACCCTAATGCAGCTCACAAACAACATCATCAGGGTTAATAGCAGCGAGATTGTCAACCACATCGATCTGAGTGACAGTGGGTGCTGTTCATTAATAGACCCACCACCCGACACTCACAAAAGAATTGTCACATTAAAACTGCATTCACAGTTACACCACAGCTTACTTAACTCTGAGCTTTCCTTGCGCCTCCAAACACAGTGTTGCAAACAAAACTACATTTGTCTAAACAACACACACAAAATGCTGGTGGAACGCAGCAGGCCAGGCAGCATCTATAGGGAGAAGCAACTATAGATGCTGCCTGGCCTACTGCGTTCCACCAGCATTTTGTGTGTGTTGCTTGAATGTCCAGCATCTGCAGATTTCCTCGTGTTTACATTTGTCTAAACCTAGGATGACGTGGGTATGCAAGTGCTACTTCTCATGCTCCACTGTGAGAACATCACAGGAAAAATCCACCAATACTTTATCCAGTTGGGCTTCATGAAAGCCACTGTTAGTGACACTTCTCAGAGAAGCTGGGCCTGCAAGAGGCTGTGCTTCCATTAGGTAGACCTCACTCGTGTCAGTGAGCTCACAACGACTCATGTATAAGCTTGCACTGCTTGCACAGCGGGCATCAAGGTCATGCTCCCTTCTGGACTCAGGATCACACCTGCTGGTTTATGCCTCATAGATTGCTGATGACCACTGTGTTAGGGAGATCGTTGACTCCCTAATGCACAAGACCACACTACACCGACTTCTCTGTTGACTCATTAGAACAGGCATTTGCTCACATTGACAGCTTCCCTGAAGTTAATGGATTCTGAGTCTGCCCTTGCATCCTTATGGAGGCCTCCCTATTAACTTCCTGTCTGGAACATCAGTCTGTACAGTAGCTTGGAGGGTCTTTGTCAGGGTAGATAACAGTACAGTTTCAGAATGGACACTACATTCTTCAATGGAGCATTTTCTGACACTGTTCTACATCAGAGTACAATCTTAACTTTTAAACTGTTGTGCTGGTATTGCTAGTATTACTGCCACTTTTCCTCTCTGAACAAAAAATGTTTCCCCTGTGGGCAGTGTGATCAACCTGCCTCTTGAGACTTTGCCAATAAACCTGGGCATGTACTTCAGTGGCAGATGGAGCTTCAATCTGAACATTTTCAAGAGAAATTTGGTTAAGTATATGGATGTGAGGGAGATGGAAAGCTATGGTCCAGGTAAGTCAATGGGAAAAAGCAGAATAACTGTTTAGTATCACTAGATGGGCTGAAAGGCCTGTTTCTGTGCTGTAGTACTCAATGACTATGACTCTATTTCCTCAGGAATTACTGGGCATCCATGGGGAAGAGTACAACATTCCCCAGTATCTAGGAAAGTACTGGTGAAATTGTACGTGTGCCTTTAAGGATCCCCAATATGAATGCCAGCACCAATGATAAATCTGATTCGTAATGCCCACGGTTCCTGAAACAGACTGATGCTACTTAATACCCTGCTGCTAGCACATTGTGCAATGTGATATAACATACAGAAATTGCAGTTGAGGAATATCCAGGCCCCTGTTTTGAATTTCAATAATGTACTACTGCCAATAAAGTGTGCTTTTTCCTCTCTCTCTTTCCAAATAGAGAACTTCCTCGGCCTCATCGAGCAATCTGATAACATTGCGGTTTCAGTTCACATGATTCTCAGTGACTCATTCCTTGATGAGTTATTTTGTGGCCTTTTACTGAGTTTCAATGAAAATCCGATTCTGACCTGAGTTGTGTGATGTGAGAGCCCATGGTCCATGTCGATAGATGAATAGGTTCCAGAGTACACTGTAAATGTGCGTACACTGTTTGTCTATGTATATAGAGTCATAGAAAGTACAACACAGAAACAGGCCTTTCAGCCCATCTAGTCCATGTTGAAACCATTTAAACCACCCACACCCATTGATCTGCACCGGGACTATAGCCCTCCATACCCCTATCATCCATGTACAAATCCAAACTTCTCTTAAATGTTGAAAAGGAGCTTGCATGTGCCACTTGTGCTGGCAGCTTGTTCCACATTCTCAATGACCCTCTGAGTGAAGAAGTTTCCCCTCATTTTCTTTTAAATTTCTCACCTTTTGTACTTAACCAATGACCTCTGGTTGTAGTCCCACCCAACCTTAGTAGAAAAAGCCTGCTTGCATTTACCCTATTTATACCCCTCATAATTGTGTGTATCTCCATTAAATCTCCTCTCAATGTTTTATATTCCATGGAATAAATTCCTTACCGATTCAATCTTTCCTTATAACTCAGATTCTCCAGACCCAGCAACATCCTTGTAAATTTTCTCTGAATTCCTTTCAATGAATTATGGAACTGTTTTCCCAGATTCCTTTGTTCTACTGCACTCTCCAGTGTCCTACTGTTCACTGTGTAAGACTTACCATGGTTGCTCCCACCAAAATGCAACACTTCACACTTTCTGCATCAAATTCTATCAGCCATTTTTCCAGCTGGTCCAGATCCCACTTCAAGCCATAATAGTCTTCCTTGCTGTCCACTACACCCCTAATCTTAGAGTCATCTGCAAATTTGTTGATCTGCTTAATCACATTATCATCCAGATCATTGATATGGATGACAAACAGCAACTGATCTAGCACAAATCCTTGCAGCACACCACTAGTCACAGGCCTCCGGTCAGAGAAGCAACATTCTACTATCTCTTTCTCTCGCTTCTCCCACAAAGCCAATGTCTAATCCAATTTACTACCTCAGCTGAGCTTTCTTGACCAAACTCCAATGCGAGACCTTGTAATGTGCCTCGCTGAAGTCTATGTAGACAACATCCACTGCCTTGCCTTCATCAGCTTTCCCAGGAACTTCCATGAAAATCTCAGTAAGATTGGTTAGACATGACCTACCATGCACAAAGTCATGCTGACTAATCTTAATCGACCCATGCCTATCCAAATACTGATATATCCAGTCCCTTAGAAAACCTTCCAATAGCTTTCCTACTATTGCTTACCGGCCTTAAATCTCCTGGTTTATTTTTAGAGACTTTCTTAGACAACGGAACAACATTGGCTATCTTTCAATCCTCAGGTATTATACCTGTTGCTAAGGCTGATTTAAATATTTCTGCTAGGGCCCCAGCACTTTCTGCACTTGCCTCCTGCAGCGTCCAAGGGACACCTTGTCAGGCCCTGGAGATTTATCCACCCTAATTTGCTTCAAGGCAACAAACTTCTCCTCTGTAATTGGTATAGGGTCCATGAAGTTGCTACCATTTTGCCTCACTTCTATAGACTCTGTATCCATCTCCCAAGTAAATAAAGATGCAAAAAACATCATTTATGATCTCCCCATCTTATTTGGTTCCATGCATGTGTTATCATTCTGATCTTCCAGAGGACCAATTTTATCCTTTGCAATCAGTAGCCCATAATATATGTACAGTATAGATGTGTGTGTGTGTGTGTGTGTGTGTGTGTGTGTGTGTGTGTGTGTGTGTGTGTGTGTGTGTGTGATATGTTTGTTCATGTATATGTATATATGTTTGTGTGCATGTACTTTATTTGTGTATAAATAAATAAATAAAATTACTTTGAACTTTGAATATATTTATGTATCAATGGTCTTATTTACAGAGATTTGTGAATGTATGTATATGTATAGGTTATAGTATGCATATGCCTATGGATTTAGTATTCCAGGCACAACTTCAAGGTTTCCAGATGTCATTAGGCTCTGAAATTATGAACAATGAGGGACAACAAACAATCTGCTGGAGGAGTTCATCAGGTCAAGCAGCATCTGTGGCAGAAAGAAATTGTTGATATGTCAGGTTGATATTCTACATAGGTAATGAGGGAGTAATCCATAGACTCTGGGAAGATGGAAGATGGGTGAAAGACAGGATATGGCTGGATAAAACTGACACAAAGAACTTGAAGGAGTGAATTTTAGACAAGTAATGAGAGGCTGTTTTAACAAAATTATATCAAGAACAGAGACTTGGAAGGGGCATGCACATAAACATTTAAACTTGGTTTGATAATCAATTGACATAAAAATAGAAGCAGCAATAGGCCCTTCTGTCCCTCATATCTTCTTCATGGCTGATCTCTTACCTCAACACCACTTTTTTGCATTAACCTTATGTCACTTAGCATCCAAAGTTCATAATAAATTTATAATCAAAATATATATATGTCACCATATACAACCCTGAGATTAATTTTCTTTTGGGCAATCACTGTAAGTAAAAATCAGACATTGGAATCAATAAAAGACTACACCCAGCAGGATGGAAAACCAAAGAGTAAAAGACAACAAACTGGAAAAATAAAAAGAAAAAATAATAAGTAAGCAATCAATATCGAGAATATGAGATGACGAGTCCATGAAAGTGGGTCCATAGGTTGTAGGTACAGTTCAGTAATGGGGCAGGTGAAGTTAAGTGAAGTTATCTCCTTTGGTTCAAGAGCCTGATGGTTGAGGGGTAATAACTGTTCCTTAACCTGATGGTGTGAATCCTGAGGCTCCTGTACCTTCTTCCTGATAACAGCAGCAAGAAGAGAGCATATCCTGGATGGTGGAGGCCCTTGATGATGGATGCTGCAATCCTGCGAGAGTGCTCTGTGTAGATTTATTCAATGGTGGGGAGCGCTGATGGCCTAGGTTGTATCCACTACTTTGTGTAGGGTTTTCCATACACGGGCATTGGTGTTTCCATACCAAGTCATTTTGCAATCGGTCACTACCATTCATCTACAGAAGTTTGTCAGAGTTTTAGATGACATGCTGGAACTTCACAAACTTCTAAGGAAGTAGAGGTGCTGCTATGCTTTCTTCATAATGGCGCCTACATGCTGGGCCCAGGCCAGATTCTCTGAACTGATAACTCTGAGGAATTTAAAGTTGCTGACCCTCACCACCTCTGATCCCTCAGTGAGAACTGGCTCATGGACCCCTGGTTTCCTCCTTCTGAAGTTAATCATCCCCTTGGACTTTCTGATATTAAGTGAGAGGTTGTTATTGTAGTGCCAACTAGCCAGATTTTCATCTCCCTCCTATATGTTGATTCATCACCACCTTTGATTTGGCCAACCACTCTGGTGTCATCAGCAATCTTGAATAAGGCTCTGGAGCTGTACTTAGCCTTACAATCACCAGTATGAAGAGAGAGGAGCAGGGGCTAAGCACACAGCCTTGTAGTGCATTTGTTCTGATGGTGTTTGTGGAGGAGGTGTTGTCAATCTGAACTGACTGAGGTTGACAAGTGAGCAAATAAAGCAAATAAGGAGGTTTTGAGACATAGGTCTTGAAGTATTTTGATGAGTTTTGCGGGGATGAATGTATTGAATGCAGAGCTGTAGTCACCCTGATGTATGTGGCTTCACTGTCCAGACATTCCAGGATTGAGTGAAGAGCCATTGAAATGGTATCTGCTGTTGACCTGTTATGACAGTAGGTTAGTGGTGTGGATCCAAGTCACATTTCAGGCAGGATTTGACATGCTTCATCACCACTCTCTTGAAGGACTTCATCACAGTAGAAGTAATTTCTACTGCACAAGAGACAATGAAGCAGGTTACCATTATCTAACTAGGCACCAGTATAATTCAAACCTGCTTGAAGTCGGTGGGTATGTCATTCTTTCAAAGCAACAGTAAAAGGTATCGGGGAACACTTCAGACAGTTGATCAGCCAGGTCTTAGATACTCGGCCAGGTACCCCACTCTGGGCAGATGCTTCCTGTGGGTTCACCCTCCTCGAGCAAGCTTTCACATCAGCCTTAGAGACTGAAATCACAGGGTCATTAGGAGCTGTGGGAGTTCATGAAGATGTCTCCATGTCTTGATGGTCATTGTGAGCATAAAAGGCATTGAACATCTGGGAGTGAAGACCTGTTGTCATGTATGATGCTTGGTTTCACCTTGCGGGAGGTGATAACAGTCAGCCCTGCCACAGCTGCCTAGAATCCTTCAGTGATTCTAGTTCAGTCTGGAATTGTCACTTCACATGTGATTTGGCTTTCTGGAGTTCATACCTAGACCTCTTGTATATAACTTGATCGCTAGACCTGAATACTGCTCACTAAGCCCTCTGCAGATTGGGTGTCTCATGGTTTATACATGACTTCTAGATAAGGAAGACCCTAAATGATTTTGTGGAAGCCCACTTGTCTACGACTGTTTTATACCACCCATGACAAACTCTGGTGTATTCGTTCAGTCCTTGAATGCAGCCTAGTCCACTGACAGGAAGCAATATCCTAGCCACTCCTGAGCTCCTGCAACCACATCTTTATTGTTCTTATCTCTGCAGCCTTGATCTTTATCCTCTGCCTGTATGCTGGTAGGAGGAAGCAGTTTTCCTGAATGCAGTCTAGGCATGGAACAGAAGGCATTCCTAATCACAGTGAAACAACGCTTGAATGTGTTGGCACCCCTGCTGCTGCAGGCGATACGTTAATGATAACTGAGCAGAAATTTCTTCAAGCAAGCCTGGCTCAAGTCCCTGACAATGATTTGAAAGGAGTCAGGGTGAGCTGTTTCTTGTTTGCTGATCATGACACTCAATACCTCAAGCGCATGCTTAACATTGGGCTTTGGCAGTATGTAAACTGTGGTCAGGATCACGGAGAACTCCCTTGGTTAGTAGAGTGGTCAGCACTTAATCATTAAGACACTCCAGGTCGAGGGAACAAGACTGCTGTGTTTAAGCAGCATGAAGAGTTTATCATGAAACAGAAACCCCCACCTTTTGCCTTCTCCAAATCAGCAGCCCAATCCATCCGGTGTATCTTACAATCATATCCAGTGAGACTGAAGACAGCCATGTCTCCATTTAACAAGAAAACAACAATTCCTCATTTTCTTCTGTTACAGCAATCTTGCCCTTAAATCTTAAATCTTGTTCTCCAGTGACTGTACATTTGCTAACAAGTCCATTAGTCTTGAGTCTAGAGTCTGTTTGAGTTTTGAATATACTTAGTGATTAAGCCCTGAATGACTAATCTCTTGCCTTTAGAGTGTGACCCTTTGATGCTAATCAATTCAGCCAAGAAAAGCAACATTGTCCCTTCTAATGTATCATGTCCTAGATGAATGTTATATTTGTCATTGAGATGGGCCCTGTCTATGTAATCTCTCCTCACTGGACAATTCCCTTATCGAAGAAAGCAAACTAGTAAACTTTCAATGCACACCCTTTAAGACAAGTATGTCCTATCTTGAGTAGCAAGACCAGACATCCACATGATATCCCAAGTATGGTCTCACCAGGGAACTACCTAAATTTAATTAATGCACCTTTATTCTTGTACTCACATCTTTCTGCAATAAATACCAATGTGCTATATGTCTTCCCAATTGACCGGTGTACCTGTATATTAACTTACAAAACTTCACAGGCACTCAAATCTTTCCATAATCCACCTCTCAGCTCACATTCTTTTGTTAAGTACCTCGCTTTTCTCTTTTTTTCTACCCATGTGAATGAATACACATTTTCCCACATCAAATCAGCATATTTTTACTTTTTTAGAAATCACATTACTTGGTACAAGATTGTGAACAAGTTTATAAAAAGATTGGTTTTGGACTCAAGTGTTCTAATTTATGTACAGGTTGATCTGCGAGTAAACAGAATGGTGTTACTTATGGTGGTCCAACATTAGTGCATTCCAGCTGCAGCTGACAAATTTTGCAATGATGTTTTAATGCCTTTTGCTGGTGTTCTGCTCTCCCTTCTCCTGCATGAAGGCAATGAGAAGAATAATGATGTGTGTTAAAAAATGTGAATACAGCTTTGGTCCAAGTTGCAGCTTTATAAAACTTTAGTTTAGCTGTAACTGCGGTATTGCATTCAGTTTTGGTCGCTCCATTATAAGAAGGATGTTGAGGGTTTGGAGAGGGTGTAGAAGAGGTTTACCAGGATGCTCTCCTGGTTTAGAAGACAAGTGCTATAAGGAAAGGTTGCACAAACATGGGTTGTTTATTCTGGAGTGGTGGAGGCTGAGGGGAGATCTGATAGTGGTTTATAAGAATATGAGAAGCATAATTGAGCTAAAAAACCAGTATCTTTTTTCCCAGAGTTGAAACACAGTGCCTATGAAAATTATTCACCCATCTCCATGTTTTATTGAATCATAGAGACATAGAAAACCTACAGCACGATACACGCCCTTTGGCCCACAAAGTTGTGCCGAACATGTCCCTACCTTTGAAATTACTAAGCTTACGTATGGCCTTCTATTTTTCTAAGCTCCATGTACCTATCCAAAAGTCTCTTAAAAGACCCTATCGTATCCGCCTCCACCATCGTTGCCAGCAGTCCATTCCATGCACTCACCACTCTGCATAAAAAAATTTACCCCTGACATTTCCTCTGTACCTATCCCCCAGCACCTTAAACCTGTGTCCTCTTATGGCAACCATTTCAGCCCTGGGGAAAAAACCTCTGACTATCCACACGATCAATGCCTCTCATCATCTTATACACCTCTATCAGGTCACCTCTCATCCTCTGTCACTCCAAGGACAAAAGGCCAAGTTCACTCAATCTATTCTCATAAGCCATGCTCCCCAATCCAGGCAACATCCTTGTGATTCTCTTCTGCACCCTTTCTATGGCTTCTACATCCTTCCTGTAGTGAGGTGACCAGAACTGAGAACAGTGGATTTAATTTGGCTTTTTTGACACTGATGAACAGGAAAAGACTCTTTCATGTTAAAGTGAAAACAGATCTTTACAAAGCTGATCTTTGTAGAGAAAAACAGAGATGAGGAGAAATTTTTTTAGGCAGAGGGTCGTGGATTTATGGAATTCGTTGCCAGATACAGCTGTGGAGGCCCAATCATTGAGGGTGTTTAAGGAGGAGATTGATAGGTATCTAATTAGTCAAGGTATCAAGGGATATGGGGAAAAGGCTGGAAATTGGAACTAAATGGGAGAATAGTTTAGCTCATGGTGGAATGGCGGAGCAGACTTGATGGGCCGAATGGCCTACTTCTGTTCCTTTATCTTGTGATCTAAATTAATTATAAATTTAGAACACAATATAATTGATTGCCTAAGTATTCACCTCCCCGCCCCCCCCGATATGACATACCAAGTCATCATTGGTGCATCTGGTTGGTTTTAGAAGTCACGTAATTCATTAAATGGAGGTCACTGTGTGCAGATATGTGCTTCAATTGCTTGTAGTAAAAATATACCTGTATCTGGATGGTCCAACTGCAGGTGAGTCTGTATCCTGGCGAGAGCTACAACATGAAGACAAAAGAACACTGCAAGCAACTCTGTGAAAAGGTTATTGAAAAGCACAAGTCATGTAATGGATAGAAGAAAACTTCCAAGTCACTGAATATCCATTGGAATACAATCATCAAGAAGTGGAAAAAATATGGCACAGCTGCAAATCTGCCTAGAGCAAGCCATCCTCAAAAACTGAGTGACCGTGCAAGAAGGGAGGCCACGAGAGACCTATGACAGCTCTGGAGGAATTACAAGTTTCAGTGGTTGAGATGGGAGAGACTGCACATGCAGCAACTCTTGCCTGATTGCTTCATCAGTCGCAGCTTTATGGGGGAGTGGCACAGAGAAAGCCACTGTTGAAATTATCTCACATGAAACCTCAGCTAGAGTTTGCCAGAAGGCAAATGAGAGACTCTGAAGTCAGCTGGAAGAAAGTTCTGTGGTCTGATGAAACCAAAATTGAGCTTTTTGTTCATGAAGCACGGTGGTGGCTGTATCATGCTATGGAGATGCTTCACTGCAGCAGACCCTGCAAGTTTTGTGAAGGTAGAGGGCAAAATGAATACAGCAAAATACAGGGAAATCCTGGAAGAAAACCTGATCCAGTCTACAAGAGAACTGTGATTTGGGAGAAGATGTGTTTTCCAGCAAGACAATGAACCCAAGCATAAAGCCAAAGCTACACAGGAATGGCTTAAAAACAACAAAGTTAATGTAATGGAGTAGCCAAGTCAGAGTCCAGACCTTACTCCAATTGAGAATTTGTGGCTGGACTTGAAAAGGGGGCAGGTCATTCATGATGTCCATGGAATCTGACAGAGCTTGAGCAGTTTTGTAAAGAAAATGGAGAAAAATTGGAATGTCCAGTTGTGCAAAGCTGATTCCGACCTATCCACACAGACTCAAGGCTGTAACTGCTGCCAAAGGTGAATCTACTAAATAGTGACTTGAAGGGGGTGAATACTTGTGCAATCAATTACTTTGTGTTTTATTTTTGTAATTAATTTAGATCACTTTGTAGAGATCTGTTTTCACTTTGACACAAAAGAGTCTTTTTCTGTTGATCAGTGTCAAAAAAGCCAAATTAAATCTTCTATTATTCAATGTCGTAAAACAACAAAACATGAAAACTTCCGGGGGGGGGGGGGGTTGAATACTTTTTATAGGCACTGTATCTAATATGAGAGGGCATGCATTTAAAGTGAGAGGAAATAAGTTCAAAAGTGATATGTGTGGTAAAGTTTTTACACGCTGCCTGGAGTTGTGGTGGAGGCGCATACAATAGACATTCAACATGTGTGTGTAGGGGAATGGACGAATACGGACATTGTGTGGTCGAAAGGAATTTGTTTAGCTGGACATTTGATTACTAATTTAATTAGCTTGACACAACATTGTTGGCTGTAGGACCAGTTCTTGTGCTGTACTGTTCTCCATTCTATGTTCTATGATCCATGCCAAACAAGATACCCATCTAAATTAGCCCCATTTTCCTGCATAGGGGTTATATCCCTCTAAACCTTTCCTATCAATGACCTGTCCTATCATCTTTTAAATGTTAATGTACGTCTATCTCAATTACCCTGTCTGGCAGCTTGTTCATACACCCTTTATCTGTAAGAATTGTTAAATCTTTCTCTTTTATCTTAATTCTCTGCCTTCCAGTTCTTAATTTCCAAGCCAGGGAAAAAGCAGTGAGACTGAATAGTTTTAATAGTGAGAAGTTGAAATAAATCAATAGAGTACTTTCTGCCACATATGGAGTATAGTGTACACTTTTGGCCAGCATATTATAACAAAGATGTCGTTAAATTGGAAAGAGGACAAAGAATTTTATTTGAATGTTGCCCAGACTCAAGGACCTGAGTTATTAAGACAATAAGACCATAAGATATTGGAGCAGAATTAGGCCATTTGGCTCATCGAGACTGCTCCACCATTTCATCATGACTGATCCATTTCCCTCTCTGCCTCAATCTCCTGCCTTCTCCCCGTAACCCTTTATGCCGTGATTAATCAAGAATCGATCAACTCCTTCCTTAAATATCCCCAATGACTTGGCCTCCACAGCTGCACGTAGCAACAAATCCACAGCATCACCACTCTCCGGCTAAAGAAATTCCTCCTTATCTTTGTTCCAAGTGGACGTCCCTCTATTCCAAGGCTGTGTCCTCTGGTCTTAGACACCCCCACCATAGGGAACATCCTTTCCACATCCACTCTATCGAGGCCTTTCAACATTTGATAAATATCAAAGCATTTCCCCCCCTCATTCTTCTCAGTTCCAGTGAGTATAGGTCCAGAGCCTTCAAACGGTCCTCATGATAAACCTTTCAATCCTGGAATCAGATTGTGCCAGATTGGGCAGGTGAGGACTTTATTCCCAGAAGAGTAGGAGACCATATAGAGGTGTATAAAATCATGATGGGCCTAGACAGAGTGAATGCACACTGTCTTTTTCTCAGGGAAATGAAATCAAAAACTAAAGGACAGTGGTTTTCTGAGATTTAAAAGGGCCCTGAGGGGCAACCTCTTCCCACAGGGAGTTGTGTGTATGTGGAATGAGCTGCCAGATGAAGTGGTTGTGGCAGTACAATAACAGCATCTAAAATGGGTGCATGGTTTCAGAAGATATGAGTCAAGGAATTTGTTGTTTCCCAACTACTATTGCTGCAGAGTCCTCCTATCTCAAGCCCTGTATCTCCTCATGGGAGGGTCATGGATGATAAACAGGGAGAGGGCATTCAGTATAATATGGTGTCATTATCGGCCCAACACTGTGGGCCAAATGACCTGTTAAATGCTGTAGTGTTCTATGTCCTATGAGTTCAGGAAACTAAACCTCAAGATCTCCACCATATCAGGAAGGATTCAGACCTCCACTTTATTTTCTAATCTATGGATTGAACTAACAAAATGTGTTTCTCAATGCACCTTTCCGGGTTATCTGAATCAATTTTAATTGATCTGATTAGCCTGATAGCGAAGGAAGATTTTAGCCAGTCTGTGCTCTTGAAAGTCTCATTAAATAATAATTGGTCTTGCTTCAGCTGTGTGTTTACCTATTAGAAATTCATTTGACAGTCTGGTACAGGATGGTAGGGTCACCATAGTGTGGGGGAAGATGTTGACCTTTAAGGTATGAATTCAGTATTCACTAACACCTGGCACTGTTCATCCTGTTGTCCCAGTTAATCTTCATCTCATGACTTGTATCAAATGGATAGATTAGCTCAGTCCTAATTTGCCTGGAGAAAAATGATTCTCACCCCACAAAAGGAGCGTTGCAGGAGTGCTGGAGAATGGGAGGATTCAGAGGGATAACTTTAGTTGGGTAGGGAATGATATTGCTAAAGAATGTGGAGTGTTTGATTCAAGTCCTTCAGTTGTTTATCCGGATGTAGCTCCATGGAAGATTGTATGGCTTGACGTAGACTGGCATTTGTTAGAGGTAAAAAGGAAAGAAAAATATAAAACTGATTTGGTAAGTGCATTTAACTGTCATGTGATGGAAAAGTATAGTGATTATACTCAGATTTATATGGACAGTGCTAAGGAACCTGAAACAGGAGTGACAGGGTTTGGGGTGTCTATACCAACAAAAGAAATTGGAATCAGCAGAAGAACACCTAATAAGTTAGGCGTGTATACAGAGGTGTTGGTTGCGTTGCAATGGGTGGAGAAAGCTAGACTAGTCAAAGTGTTGATATGTTCAGATTCATCCTCAGTTATAGCAAGTTTAAGGTCTTTTCATTCAAACAGCTGGCAAGATGTACTTTATAAAATCCTTCAGTCAGTCACAAGAGTTCCAAATCAGGGAGGTTAGGTGAAATTTCTATGGGTTCCAGCTCATGTAGGGGTGAAGGGGAATGAGAGGGTGGATGAGTTGGCAAAGAGGGCGTTAAAGAAAGAAAATATAGAAATGCACATTAGTATCAGTAATGCAGAGGCTATGTGTGTAATCTGGGAAAAAGATCATCCCAATGTGGCAAGAAAGATGGGACAGAGAGGAGAAAAGGAGGCATTTATATCAAATACCGAAGAGTGTTACAGGTACTAGGGTAGGCAGTGGATACAGAAGAGAGGAAACCTGTGTGGACTAGGTTAAGGCTGGGGCACTGTGCACTAAACAAAACATTGAAAATGATAGGCAAACTCCAGATAGGATTGTGTGAGCAATGTCAGGAAGAGGAGTCAGTGAACATGTAATTCTGAATTGCAGGAAGTATGGGATACAGAAAGAGATTATGAGAATTAATCTAATCTAAGGGAATTGGGGGTGCAGGAATTCACATTAAAAGGGTTACTGGGCATGGGTGAGAAGGCACAGTTCAAGATACTTAGACCATAGACCATAAGACAAAGGAGCAGAAGTCGGCCATTCGGCCTGTCGAGTCTGCTCCGCCATTTCATCATGAGCTGATCCAATCTCCCCTTTAGTCCCATTCCCCTGCCTTCTCACCATAAACCTTTGATGCCCTGACTACTCAGATACCTATCAATCGCTGCCTTAAATACACCCAATGACTTGACCTCCACTGCCGCCCGTGGCAACAAATTCCATAGATTCACCATCCTCTGGCTAAAAATGTTTTTTCACACCTCTGTTCTGAATGGGTGCCCTGCAATTCTCAAGTCATGTCCTCTCGTACTAGACTCCCCCATTATGGAAAACAACTTTGACACATCCACTCTAACCATGCCTTTCAGCATTCAAAATGTTTCTATGAGGTCCCCCCTCATTCTTCTAAACTGCAAGGTCAAACATTCTAAAGTCCAAGAGCGGTCAAACATTCCTCATATGTTAACCCTCTCATTCCCAGAATCATTCTAGTGAATCTTCTCTGAACCCTCTCCAATGTCTGAATCCTTTCTTAAATAAGGAGCCCAAAACTGCACACAGCTAAAGTACTTTTAGCTTTCTTTAGGGATACAAGTTTTTTTTAATAGGATATGATGGATAAACAGGGATAGGGAACTAGGATAGCCAAAGAACATAGAATAGTACAGTACATAACAGACCCTTTGGCCCGCAATGTTGTGCCGACCCTCAAACCCTGCCTCCCATATAACCCCCCACCTTAAATTCCTCCATATACCTGTCTAGTAGTCTCTTAAACTTCACTAGTGTATCTGCCTCCACCACTGACTCAGGCAGTGCATTCCATGCACCAACCACTCTCTGAGTGAAAAACCTTCCTCTAATATCCCCCTTGAACTTCCCTCCCCTTACCTTAAAGCCATGTCCTCTTGTACTGAGCAGTGGTGCCCCGGGGAAGAGGCGCTGGCTGTCCACTCTGTCTGGGATAAAGTGTAGATTAGCGTGTGTGTGTGTGTGTGTGTGTGAATGGGTGAAAGGATTTAGAATCTTTTCTGTATCCATTGCCTGCCCTAGTACCTGTAACACTCTTCGGTATTTGATTTAGAATGATTTAGATCTATCGTCTGATCCACACTCTGGAGCAGAAGGTGGCGGAAATGCACCATTAAGCTGGGTGCCAAGCGCTGTAAAACAAGAAGAAGGTTAGCTCAGTCATGAAGTTGGTTTTAGTAACAGTAGACCAGCATTTGGGAGTTAATCCTACAGTACACATAATGATCTTGTGATGATCAAGATCTTCAGTTCTCAGATTCATAGAATAATTATTTGATGTAATGGTACCTGATATCAGTTCCAATACAAAGTACTTTTTTGATCTATTTCAAGTTCTCACATTTGTAGCATTTAATCTCGCTGCTTTTTCCTCAGACTGGGGAATCAAGAACTTAAAGGCATAGGTTTAGGGTGAGAGAGGAGAGCTTTAATACAAACTCAAGGGCAACCTTTTCACACAAAAGATGGTGTGTGTATATGGAATGAGCTGCCAGAGGAAGTGGTTAAGGCAAGTAAGATAGCAACATTTAAAAGACAATTAGAGAAGTACTGGAATAGGAAAGCTTTAGAAGGATACAGTCAAACATGGGCAAAAGGGCCAATTTGGATGTGTTGTGTTGAAGGCATTATTTCCATTTTGTATAACTCTATGACTCTATCCTGTTATTTGTTAAAGTGACAGCACAACACAAACAGCATTCTTCCAGCTCCAGGGCAGTGATGCTACTTAATAAAGAAATGTGGCAATGATGGTTGGTGTTGGTGGTGGGAAAGTTCTTGTAAAGGCCAGAGAGTATTGGATAGGTTGAGGAAGACACAGAAGGCATCTTTTTTACTTGAAGGGAGATTCTCTGAGACAATAGACAGGCATTGCTGGTGGGGGATTAAATGGCAATACAATGGTGATGCTGTCTTACAGTTCCAGAGACCCAGGTTCAATCTTGGCTTGGGGTTCTGTCTGAATAGGTATTCTATGTTTTCCCTTTGTTTGAGATGCAACAGGGTGGGAGGGATTAAAGAAGGAAACTTGGCGTTACTAGTCAAGGAAAATGTCACGGTATTCCTCAGTCAGGACAGACTGGAGAACTCGTTTAGTGACGTGTTATGGCTGGAACTGAGTAAAAAGAAAGGTATGACCACGTTAACAGACTACCCAGCAGTCCAAGGGATTTAGAGGAACAAATTTACAGAGAGATTGCAGACTGTTGCAAGAAACATAAGGTTATGGTAGGTAATTTTAACTTTCCACATATTGACTGGGACTTGCATACCATAAAAGATCTAGATGGGATAGAATTTGACAAATGTATTCAGGATAGTTTCCTTAATATCACATAGAAGTTCCAACAAGACAGTATAAATACTTGATCTACTATTAGGGAATAGAACTGGGCAGGTGATAGAAGTTTGTGTAAGTGAACACTTCACATCTAGTGATCAGAATGCCATTAGATTCAAAGTAAACATGCAAAAAAATAGGTCTGGTCTGTAGGTTGATCTTCTAAATTGGAGAAAGGTCAATTTTGATGGTATCAGAAAGGACCAGGCAAATGTGGAGTGGGACAGGCTGTTTTCTGGCAAAGGTGTACTTGGAAAGTGGGAGGCCATCAAAAGTGAAATTTTGAGAGTGCAAAGCTTTAATGTGTCTGTCAGAATAAAAGGTAAAGATAACAGATGTAGGAACTTTGGTTTTCAAAATATATTGAGGCCATGGTTAAGAAAAAAAGGAGGTGAATTGCTGGTAGAGGAAGATATGAACAAATGAAGTGCTTATGGAATATAAGAAATGCAAAAGAACACTGAAGAAAGAAATCAAGATGGCTAAAGTAAGGCATGAGGCTGCCTTAGTAGACAAGACAAAGGAAAATCCCAAGAGATTCTACAGATATGTTAAGAGTAAAAGGATGGCAAGGGATAAAATTGGTCCTCTGGAAGATCAGAATGGTAATCCATGCATGGTATCAAAAGAGATTAGGGGATCTTAAATGCATTATTTTTTTTGCATCTGTAATTACTCTGAAGATGGACACAGACTACTTAGAAGTAAGGGAAAATGGCATCAACTTCATGGACTCTATACAGATTACAGAGGAGGAGGCATTTGCTGTTTTGAAGCAAATTTGAGTGGATAAATATCCAGGGCTTGACAGGATGTTCCCTCAGACCCTGAGGCAGGCAAGTGCAGAGATTGCTGGGGCCCCAGCAGAGATATGTATATAATCGTTGGGGACAAGTGAGGTGCCGGAGGATTGGAGGATAGTCAATGTTGTTCTGCTGTTTAAGGAAGGCTCTAAAGATAAACCAGGAAATGATTTGATGGTGAGCCTGGAATACTAAGAGACTGGCTGTATGAGTATTTGGATAGACATGGACTGATTAAGGGTATTCAGCATGGCTTCGTGCATGGTAGGTCATGCCAAACCAACCTTATAGAATTTTTCAAGGAAGTTACCAGGAAAGTTGATGAAGGCAAGGAAGTGGATGTTTTCTACATGCAAGGTATTTAAGAAGATCCTGCATGGGAAGTTGGACAAGAAAATTCAGTCACTTGGCGTTCAATACGAGGTAGTAAGTAAGCTGGACTAGACAGTGGCTTTATGGGAGAGATCAGAGAGTGAAGTAGATGGTTGCCTCTCTGACTGGACCAGTGGAGTGCTGCAGGGATCAGTGTTGGGTCAATTGCTGTTTATTATCCATGCCAATAATTTGGATGATAATGTGGTTAACTGGATCAGCAAATTTGCAGATGACACCAAGATTGGGGTGTAGTGAACAGCAAGAAAGTGGGATCTGGACAGCTAGAAAAATGGAGTGGAAAATGATAGATGGAACTTAATGCAGATAAGTGCAAGATGCTGCACTTCAGTAGGACCAACCAGGGTAAGTCTTACACAATGGGGCAAGTAGGGCACTGAGGAGTGCGGTAGAACAAAAGGAACTGGGATTACAGGTCCATAATTCATTGTTAGTAGCGGCACAGGTTGATAGGGTCGTGAAGAAAACTTTTGGCACATTGGCCTTAATAAATCAAAGTAATTGAGTACAAGAGATGGGATGTTATGTTAACGTTTTATAAGACATTGGTTGGGCCTAATTTGAAGTATTGTGCACAGTTTTGGTGACCTCCCTACAGGAAAGATGTAAATAAGGTTGAAATAGTAGAGAGAAAATTTACAAGTTTGTACAAGGATGTTGTTGGGTCTGGAGAATCTGAGCTATAAGGAAAGATTGAATAGGTTAGGAATTTATTCCTTGGAACGTAAAAGATTGAGAGGAGATTTGATAGAGCTATATGAAATTATGAGGGGTTAAATGTGAGCAGATCTTTTCCTTTGAGGTTGGGTGGGACTGCAGCTAGAGATTGTGGGTTAAGGGTGAAAAATTTAAGGGAACATGAGGAGTAACTTCCTCATTCAGAGGTTTGTGAGAGTGTTAAATATATTGCCATCACAAATGGTGCATGCGAGTTTGATTTCAATGTTTAAGAGAAGTTTGGGCAGGTACATGGATGATTGGGGTATGGAGGACAGGTCGATAGGCAGCTTAAATGGTTTGGCACAGACCAGATGGGCCGAAGGGCTTTTTTTTTGCTGTACTTTTATATGACTCAATCAGTTTCTGTGAGATGCTACGGTTCTTCCTATATGCCACAGATGTGCTGATAGATAACTATGGCATAGAAAAGTGGCAGAAAGAATCAACAGGAAGTTAATGCACAATTGAGAAATAATGACTTGAAAGTCTACGAGGGAATATGGAAAGGGGAAACAAGAGTGATGGGATTATTTTGAATGCAGCCACCATGACCTGATAAACTAAAAGGCTAATAAGTAAATGAGAGGTTATCTGTTAGGTTTCTATAAAGAACGAAACTACATGAGAATAGTCTCTGAATGCCTCTACTTTAGGGAACCTTGGGAGTCCCCTGCATCACCTCCACGTGCTTCTGTGGGATGTCTCATCTTCTCAAGTGTCAAATTTGCTGGTTTTCTTATTGTGGCAGTGAACAGCAAATGATGAGAGATGAATGAGATCAACAACAGCAGGCTGCAATGACCTTCAAATTTAGAGGTTGAGAATTACAATGAAGCATTTTTTCTTGCTGATAACCAGCATACAATTAACTGTATTCGAGTAATGCAGAAATCACACCATATACGGACATTAATTTAAAATTACGTGCATTCATATATTCAACAATCCAATTAAATTCTGGAAAAAGGAGAGACCTTCATAGAGAACAAGGTGGATGATCTTAAAGGGAGACTCACCTACTGCAGGGAGATGCAGAACTGCTGTGTATTCTGTTTCACAGAGACCTGGCTCTCCCCTGCCACCCCCCGACTGTGCCATCCAACCAGAGGGATTTTCGATCCATCGGATGGACCGCACAGCGTCTTCGGACAAGACAAAGGGAGGTGGAGTCTGCCTACTGATCAACACTGCGTGGCGCTCGGACACAGTGGCACTGATAAGCTCCTGCAGTCCGGACTTGGGACATCTGGCGGTGAAGTGTCGTCCCTATTATCTGCCGCGGGAATTCACCTCAGTAATACTGACATTTCCCCCCCAACCCAGGCAGATGTGGAGTGTGCTGTGAATACACTGTATGCTAACATCAGTGAACTTGAGACCAGGTATCCAGAGGCTTTGCTCATTACAGCCGGGGACCTTAACCAGGCCAACCTCAGAAAAGCGCTGCTAAAGTTATACCGCAAACACGAGGAAATCTGCAGATGCTGGAAATTCAAACAACACACATAAAATGCTGGTGGAACACAGCAGGCCAGGCAGCATCTATAAGGAGAAACACTGTCGACGTTTCGGGCCCAGACCCTTCATCAGGACTACTACATGTGTGTGTTGCCAAAGTTATACCAACATGTCCCCTGCTCCACTAGAGGCCCGAATATACTTGACCACTGCTACACAGCAGTCAAGGATGCCTACCGTTCCATCCAACAACCTCACTTCGGAAAATCAGACCATCAGGCCGTACTCCTCCCGACTTACAAACGGAAACTGAAGCGGGAGGTCACGGTGTCAAAAGTGGTGTTGCGTTGGACAGAGGAAACAGATGAGGTCCTCCGTGACTGCTTTGAATCGGTGGACTGGTCAGTATTCAAGGACTCGGCAGCTAACCTCGATGAGTATGCCTCAGCTGTCATGGACTTTATCCGGAAATGCACAGAGGACTGTGTGTCTCACAAGACAAACCGGGTATTCCCTAACTGGAAACCTTGGATGAATTATGAGGTCCAGTTAGTTTTGAAGGCGAGAGCTGCGGCTTTTAGGTCTGGAGATATCAGTCGCTACACGGAATCCAGGTGTGAACACCGGAAAGCCATTAAGGATGCCAAGAGGCAATATTGAGCCAAGTTGGAAGCCCAGGCTAAACAAAGGGATGCCAGTAGACTATGGCAAGGTCTAAATGAGATCACTGGGCGCAAAGAAATGGCCGGGAATATGAATAACTGTAGCTTTTCTGTTCCTGATGAACTTAACGTATTCTATGCAAGATTCAAACAGAAAAGGAACGTCCAGCCCCCTCCGGATGAACCAGACCTGGTGGCATCAAGATTCATCATCACCGAGGAAGATGTTAGAAGAGCCTTCCTGAAGATAAATCCAAGGAAGGCGATGGGCCCAGATGGCGTCCCAGGATGGGTTCTCCTGGCCTGTGCAAGTGAGCTAGTTGGAGTGTTTGCTGACATCTTCAACTGCTCCCTGCTTCAGTCTAAGATCCCCTCGTGTTTTAAGAAGGCAATGATAATCCCGGTGCCGAAGAAAAGCAAGGTGGCATACCTGAATGACTACTGACCTGTGGCTCTAACATCAATTGCTATGAAGTGCTTTGAGCGATTGGTTATGGCACACATCAACCATAACCTGCCGGTCAACCTCGACGCTTTGCAATTTGCCTACTGGAGCAACAGGTCAATGGCAGATGCCATCTCTCTGGCACTACATTCCTCCTTAGAATACCTGGAGAATAAAGACACATATGTAAGGCCCCTTTTCATTGACTACAGCCAGATTTGGAAACAGCTTCCTTCCAACTGTGATAAGACTGCTGAACAGATCCTGACCCGGATCTGGACCGAACCTTCCAAATATCTGGACCTGACTTGCACTACCTTACTTTCCCTTTTCTATTTTTCTAATTATGATTTATAATTTAAATTTTTATTATATTTACTTTGATTTGTACTTCAGGGAGCGCGAAGTGCAGAAACAAATCACTGTGATGATTGTACGCTCTAGTATCAATTGTTTGGTGACAATAAAGTATATTAATAATAATAATAAAAAATGGATTAGAAAAGTTTTGAAATGATTTGGTTATATAGACATATCATTGTTTAGGCTACAAAGCTTAAACATTCTGATTGCAACAAACTTTTCAAGTCACACTGCTGTTTAAATCACTTTGAGGGGTTTCACAGTAAACTGGACACTTACCCCAGATATTCTCTCTTCACCCTGTCCAATGGTGCAGATGATACAAAAGCCTGAAAACATGTAGCATCAGGCTCAAGAACAGCTTCTATCCCAATACCTACACCAAGCCGTGTTTATTGATTACAGTCCAGCATGCAACACAATCATACTCTCAATACTAATACTAAGCTCCGAAACTCCCTCTGCAACTGGATCCTTGACTTCCTCATCGAGAGATCATAGTCAGTAAAGATTAGAAACAGCTCTCCTCCTTGCTGACCATCAATACTGGTACATGTCAAGGATGGTTGCTTAGTCTACTCTTTCGACACTCATGACCACACTGCTAGGAACAGCTCAAATACCATCTATAAATTTGCCGAAGATATAACTATTGTTGATGGAATTTCAGATCGTGATGAAGAGCAAGATCAATCAGCTGGCTGAGTAATCTTGAAACAACAGTCTTGCACTGAGCATCAGTAAGACTAAAGAATTGATTGACAACTTCAGGAAGGGGAAGTCGAAGGAATGTGCACCAGTCTAAGATAATGCCTGAAAAAAAAGCCTAAATCCATGGATTCTCAAGGAGGAGGTACAGGAGCCTGATCTCTCACACTTGACCTTTTAGGAACAGCTCTTTCCCCTCCACTGTCAAATTTAATACTCTTACCTCACTTTTTTTTTAACTCTCTTTTTGCTCTACTTATTTCCTTTAATGACATAGATATTGTGTTGCAATTTATATTTTTATTATGTATTGCAACGTACTGTTGTTGCAAAACAACATATTTCATGACGTATGCCAATGATATTAAACTTATTTCTAATTTTCATGTTATCAGACATTTTAACAGACCTCTTGAATGATAAGATGGAGTCTTTGCCTCACAATCTTCCTCCTTATGATCTTTCACTTTGATCAGTCACCTGCACTGCACTTTTTGATGGCTTTTACACTTTACTTGTTTTATCTCAATGCACTGTGGTATAATTTGACACACTTTTCATTACTAATAACAGTAACAGGTCACTAATAGATATTACTGGCATCATGCCATTGCTGGAAGAACTCAGTGGGTTGAGCAGTATCAGTGGGAGAAAAGAAATTGTCCATGTTTTGAGTTGAAATCCTGCATCAGGACTAAGAGTAGAAGGGAGCACAAAGTGCTACCAGTGCTGGATTCAGATAGGTAAAGGAGGAGTGAATTTGAACCATGTGGGAGAACAGACAGGTGAATAGTAATTGGAAGCAAGTAGAGTGTGGGGTTTAGGAAGCTATGGGTGGTGGATGGAGCTAGCAGAGGGAGGGGGACAAAAGGGTGAAGGGACAGGAGGAGGTGCAAAAGGGGTCAAAAATGGAAGGTGATGGGTCTAATCAAGTAGGAAAGAGGAAAAGAGAAGAAAAAACAAGTGAAGGAGGTGGTTTACATAGAATTGGAAAACTCATTATTTATGCTATTAGGTGGTAGTCTATCCCAGTGGAATATCAGATGTTACTCCTCCAATTTGCCTTGGGCTTCATGCTGGCAGCAAGAAGGGTCAATAATGGACAGGTCAGTGTGTGAAGCTTGCATATGCTGGTGCCTCCCAGTGCCCACCCAGCTAAGAGGATTCATCTGCCACTCATTTCTAACCCATCACCTGCAGCCCATTTAAACCCAGCTCTCATCCTTTATCCTTGCTCACTTGTCGAACCAGCCTGCCTCAATAAACTGCTCCTCGCCTTCATTTACCATTTTGTCTTGTCGAGTTAAATATCTGTTCCTTTTTGTTTTGTGGCCCTTCAGAGCTTGTAATCACAGTTATTGTTCGCCGCTAACTCATCTCCGCTGCTGTGCATTGGGTCAAGCCTCCTTTGTATTTCCTGACAGAGTAAGCGAGCCATCAATTGACCCAGTAGAGTTTGCTTGTCTAAGATAACTCAGCTTTTGACATGAGCACGCAAGCCTGAAGTGATTGGAAACTATTAACCATTCACTTGCCACTCTCAACCAACTCTCCATCCTGATACAGCTACCCTGCGCCAATCAACCTCCTCCCTCAGATCCCTGGATTATGATGCCTGAATGCTTCAGTGGAGCTCCAACCTGATGCTGCAACTTTCTGTCCCAGTGCATCTTGCACTTAGAGCTGCAGCCATCTCTGTATTTTATGGACTGAGCCAAGACTGCCTTCATCACCTCTCTCACAACTGGGTCAAGTCATTGTGATAGTGTCTGCCTGAGTGTTCTTGGAGCTGGGACAGAAGGAGATGGCAAAGTTGAATTGCTTGAAGAAGTGGGCCCAGCAAGCCTGACATGGGTTGAATTGGCATGTCTATTGTATGGACATGATGTTCTAGTGGTCCTTCCTGATCAGGAAGGGCTCTGTGTTTCCCATCAGCCTGTGTCTCCATTCCTCCAAGTTCTCCTTAATAGTGAATAGCTTCCTGCCTCCTATTCCATAACGACACTGTATAGATTTGAACTTGTATGAGAAGAAGGCCCAAGGGTGTGTCTTCCCATCTAGTCCTTGCTGGGAGAGGATGGCTGTATCACCCACATCAGATGCACCCACCTCTATCGTAAAAAGTCCAGACAGTTACAGATGTTAGAGAATGGAAGTGATGGAAAAGTGTCTCTCAACCTGCTTGGAAATGCAGTTTGTAGTAGCTGACCAGGTTATCCTTGAAGTAGGTGACTTGGTGACGGAGGTGAGAGGAGCAATGATTTGGCTGTAGTTTCGGAGGAAATGTTGGTAGAAGTTGGAAAAACTCAAGGTGCATTGTAGCTGTTTGAAGGAGTGTGGTCAGGGTATTCAACAATGGTGTACACCTTCCCCGGGTTCCAGGTTTTGCTGTTGATAGAAAGGACATTACCGAGGAAGTAAACGGTAGGGATGTAGGGATTTTCTACTTTGCAGTACAGTTTGTTTTCAAAGAAGTGCTGAAGGACTGAATGGCTGTGAGAGATGTGGTTTTGGAGGCCCTTGGAGAAGATAAAGGTGATTTTGAGGTTGCATGTTGCAGAGGATCTCGTTGATGTAGCCTTGGAAAACAGCTGGACTATTGGAAAGTCCGAAAGACATTACCAAGTATTCGTAGTGGCTAGTAGATTTTATAAATGCCATTTTCCATTCATTCCCTGCCAGATGCGTATCAGGTTGTACATGCTCTGTAGATACAGTTTGGTGAAAATCTGGGTTCCGCAGAGTGGTCCATCATGTTGTCCATCCATCAACAGGAGAGGGTAACAGTTCTTAATGGTGTTTTTTGTTGGTAATCAGTGACACCCATCTTTCTTTTTGACAAAGAAGAATCCTGCACCGGCTAGGGACTGGGATTATCGAATGAAGCCATGCTAGAGTGCTTCGGCAATGTAGTCATTGATGGCTTGGGTCTCTGGAAGGGAGAGGGAGAACAAATGACCTCTGACGGGTGATGTCCAGAAGGAGGTCGACCGCACAGTCATGTAGTCTGTGAGGCGGCAGTGTGTTAGTTTCCCTCTTACTGAAGGTGATGGCAAGGTCATGATATTCCTGTTAGAGTTTGGTGAGGTCAAGGGCTTCCTTCATCTCTGCAGATTTACAAGGTGAAGTCAGCTGATGTCCCAGGCAGGTAGGTCCCCAACTCAGCAGTGAGCCAGAACACCAGGAGAAGTGAGGGCTGTGCATGGAGACCCAGGAGTAGCCCAAGTTAAGAGGAGTGGTTGGTGAGTTGATCAGGAGGAATGAATGGATTTGCGGTGTTCTCTGATGCTCATGTGCACAGGTCATGTGCATGCTCTGACCATTGCAGACTCCAAGGAACATCTCTCAATGACTATGATGCAGAAGGGGTGAGAGATAAACTAGAATCTACCAGAGACTCCTATGTGCATATAATTGTTGGGCTGTGAAGGACAGAAAGCTATTCGGGCTAAGGTCCTGGAACGAGAGGCCGGGGAGAGCTTACCAGGTCGAAGGGTGCCCGTGCCTGTACACTTGGAGTTAATGGAGTTCTCCCCAGCTGCCTGGATTTTGGATTCAGGAAGCATTACGGATGATGGTCCTCCAGCCTGAAATGGTTATGGGAATGGAACTGGGGTTCTGGCTGATGATCCAGTGGGTCATTCCATAAGGTGTTTGTCAAAAGGAGGGCTGGAGTGTTGAGGCTTTTGAAGTTGGTGAGCATCTCCAGGGTACACAGCTCATCTTTCAAGCACTCCGAGAGGCTGTGGTGGTAATAAGCCAGCAGTGCTTAATGCCATTAGGCCAGATAACTCCAGGCTGGGGTCAGTGTTTAGCTGTCCAACTGACATCTGCCCCTGCGCACTGACTCATGCAACTTCTCACCCTGGTTCATTGGTCCTTTCAAAGTTATTAATCACTTAATCCAGTCACTCAGCATTTCCATCTGCCCTAACCCTTACGATTACACCTCCCTTCCACGTGTCCTGCCTCAAGCCCATTGTCCAAGGACCACTCAGCCCACCTCAGTCTGCACCTTTGGAACCCAGGATGGTGGAAAGTGGTCCAGTGCACACAGGTTGTTGGTTGATGGATTTGTGTGGTCTTGGATAGGACGTGTGGTACCTGGTTGAGTGGGAAGGGTATAGTACAGAGGAGAGTTCTTGGGTACAATCCAGTATAATTTTGACTCCATCGCTCATCAAGGAGTGCCACTGGACCCATCTGGATTATCCTGGGCTGTTGAGTGCTGGCTGTAGTTGGGGAGGGGGAGGGGATTCCTGTCAGGCCTGCACCTCCCAGTGTCCACCCAGATTAACAGTAGTCACCTGTCACTCATTTCCAACTCATCACCTGCAGCCTATTTAAACCCCTCTCTCATCCGCAGTCCTTGTTCACTCATCAAACTAGCCAGCCTCAACTAATTGCTCCTTACCTTCAGTTACCTTGTTACCTTGTCACGTTAAGTCTCTGTTCTCTTTTGTTTTGTTGCCCCTTGTGCCTCGTCACTGCTAAATTATCTCTGCTGCACTGTGTTTGGGTCAAGCCTCCTCTACATTTCCTGATACAATGTGTGAATGGGATAGGAATTAAAATATTCTGCAAAGGGGAGCTTTCGATGGCCATTGCAGACTGAATGTTGCTGTTCTGCAAAACGGTTGAAATGTAATGTTTACTACTTTGATATATTTATGTATGGCATGATCTGCCTAGATAACACATAGCCAAAAGCTTTTCATTGTATCTCAGTACATGTGACAATAATTAACCAATACCAATAAACCTTTCTGTAAGATTGTGTTTGATTCTGTTTTCTCTGAATGGGTTCCAGGGTGTTTCTTTATTTCAGTGGTCCCCGACCACCGGGTCACAAAGCATGTGCTATCAGGCCGCGAGGAAACAATATGATTTGGCAGTATGAAGCAATATGTGTCACCACAGCCCAGTGGTTGGGGACCACTGCTTTATTTCATGGCTGTTGGTGGGAAGATGAATCTCAGGTTTGTATACTGCATACATACTTTGATAATAAATGTACTTTGAACTTTGAAATAGGGATTTTTATTTTCCAATGAGCACTAAGGCAAGCAGAACTGGGCTTCTATTTCACTCTATTTCATGTTCAACTGCCATGTACCATTTTTCTTTTCTTTAGGGACCACGCAAAGGAATTTCCTGTTGCTAATATATTATCACGTTGTTAATAACGGGCTCCTGCTGAATGTACAATATCAATTGCCTTTCTTACATTGTGAAAAATCGAACCTCTGGCTCATCCTGTGATAAAATACTGTTTCTTTTCAAAATGAGCAGGAGTTATTACTGCCTGTTTCACTGTATGCGTACACGTTGAGTCAGAGACACAGAACAGAGCATACATCCATGATGCAACTGGCTTTGTGTAGAAGTTTTTTGTGTCCTGACTCTGAGCCAAAGACACACCCACAATTTTAGTCACCATCTTCAACAACACCACTTCACAGGTTTCACTTCACATAGGAGTAGTTATGTGTTATTCAGCCTTTGACCCTGCTTTTCTGTCCCCTTTCATTGATTGTATTTACTTTTTTCCTCTATCCAATGAAAATTTATGAGTCAAACTGGCACTGTTAACATTTCACTGTGACCCTTCCATGTTAAGCTTCAGTCGAAAGGTGTTTCTTAGTGTTTCTTAGTTTCAGTCTAAGATCCATTTTTGAGATAACTTCTCCTTATTCTGGAACAAATAATATATTTTTATCAAAGTGCTTAGTTTTCTGAAAGTGACTGTCAGTGGTTCCTTAGACTTCCAAAATCAATGAATTTAAACCAAGTTTTCTAATCTACACTCAGAATCTGATAACAGGAATCCAATTTAAACTACTTTAAAGGTCAAATAAGAAGGTCCAAAGAGTCATTATGTTAGTGAATTGTTTAGATTGCAATGCACAGTGAGCTGAGGCAGATGGGGAATGGAATATAGGAGAAATGCAGGAGAGCTATTTACATTAAATGTTTTCTTGTGTCATTTATCACCTAATTGCACGTTACATCTGCACATTAACTTTCCGTGTTTCATAAGTAAGACATACCGATCCCTTTGAACACTAATACATTTCAATCTCTTGCAATTAATGAATATACCTCTTTTCGGTTTTATTTTCTACCAAATTAAATAACTTTCTACAGGAGACTGAAGGGGCACTTGAAATAAATTATTAAATTATGAGAGACATAGATACAGGTACAGAAGAGATATCAGGGGTAAGTTTTTTTTACGTAGGTACAGAGGAGATATAAGGAGTAAGTTTTTTTAAACGCAGAGAGTGGTGAGTGTGTGTAATGGGCTGCCGGTGACGGTGGTGGAGGCGGATATGATAGGGTCTTTTAAGAGACTCCTGGATAGGTACATGGAGCTTAGAAAAATAGAGGGCTAGGGGTAACCCTAGGTAATTTCACAGGTAAGGACATGCTTGTCACAGCTTTGTGGGCCAAAGGGCCTGTATTGTGCTATAGGTTTTCTATGTTTCTGTGCTTCTATAAGATTGACAGTCAGAATGTTTTTTTCCCTAGAGTAGGAAGGTCAAATAACAGATGACATTTATTGAGGGTGAGAGGAAAATGTTTAAAGGAAAGGTGTGGGATAAGTTTTCTTTAAACACTGAATTGGTAGGTGCCGAGAAAAGGCTGCCAGGAATTCTGATGGAAGCAGATACAATTGTGGTGTTTTAAGAGGCTTTTAGATAGGCACATCAATATGCAGGGCATGGAGGGATGTGGGTCATCTACAGGCAGAAGATAATTTGGCAGAATGTTTGGGGAACATTTCTTGGGTTGTACTGTTCCATGTTCAATCATTTTCACATTATGCATAAACTATGCACACAAGGAATGGATAAACTGTGAGAGCTACAGTCAACAGTGGAAATGTTGAAGAATGGGAAGTCACAGATCACAGTTGTAATTCCTGTTGTACAAGATTACTTCAAATAACCTGTCAACACACACTTGATGGATTGTTACTAAGTGATTGCTCGGTTTCTACAAAATCCATGGGAAAATAGGATACTTAAACTGCAATAGGTCATGGTAATTTATATTCAGGTTCCATTTCCTTTTGTTTGGAGCCTTGGACCTGCATCAGATAAGTTGATTGCAGAGTAGTATCTTTTATCGAAGAGTTACAAAGGGCATTTAAACTGTAGTTCTGTACAGTTGTGGAAGTCTGATGGGATAGAAGCATGGGAAATCATCACTATCTACTGGTTTCATTGTCTAACTTTGAAGTACATTTAGCAGTGTCCATCCAATTCATAATGGAACTGAACCTGACAAGTTGGATTTATTTAGCTAAGGGATATGTTGTCAGCAAGTAAATCATTTATTGTCTATCTCTTCTCGTCCCAAAACGATTTACAAGGTTGTTTCAGGGGGCAGTAAAAAGTCCACATCCTGGGAATTCTGACAACACTACCACTGATAATAAATTTTCAATTCCACTTTTAATTGTTTTGATTTGGAGTTAAATTCCTTTCCATTAATCAAAGACATTGGTCTGTGCTTACTAGTCCAATAACATAACCACAGTATACAGTAAACACTTATAAGCAGTGCCACAGTAGAACTCGATGTAGAAATGAGAATGGTGGAAATGGCTGTCTGGCAAAATTCCATCCATCAGGCAGAAAGAGACAACTTCTGCAGAGATCAAATACTACAAAGAAAAGTGGATTATTGATGAAACTGGAATTGTGAAATTTCCAAGTGCTATAAATTGATGGAAGTTTTTTGGGTTATTATTGAGCTCTCAGTTACAATGCTCTCCAGTGTACACTGTAACTTAGCATGAATAAACCAACATGTTTGACAAACCCACTGCTGCTGTATGAGAGATTCCCTTCATCTGTTGTCCTGATCAGAGCTGTAATTAAGCGATCAGCCAAGTATTCAGGAGAGTTGCCTTCACAAAGCAAACTAAAATGTAGATTTAGAAATCAAAAATATTTAAAAAACCTGGAGATCCTCATCAGTCAGCATCTGTGGTGCACAATCTGTCGAATATCTTCAATGTTTTCTGTTCTTACTTCAGGATTATGGTCTTTACTGCATATGATGTTAAATTTGTATAAAACAGTAGTTAGGCCACAGAGAATACAGCCTGGTTACCGCATCATAGGAGGGATGTAATAGTCAGAAGGAAGGGGAAATTTGTGAGCATAATGGCAGGTCTACAGAATTGTAGGTAAAAGGAGAGCCTGGTCAGGCTGAGTCTGTATTTTCTGAATGAGAGGGACTGAAGGTTTAATTGGAAGTGTATAGTATGAGCAGGAGCATGGACAAGGAATCTATTTCCCTTTGGAGAGCAGGCAATAAATGGAAACATTTAAGACAAAATTCATGACATAAGACGTAGGAGCAGAATTAGGCCATCCAGTCCATCGAGTCTGCTCTGCTATTCCATCATTGCTGATCCCGGATCCCACTCATCTCCATACATCTGCCTTTTCACCAAATCCCTTGATGCACTGACCAATCAGGATTTGATCAACTTCTGCCTTAAGTATACCCACTGATTTAGCCTCCACTGCAGTCTATGGCAGAGCATTCCACAGATTCACTACTTTCAGGCTAAAAAAATTCCTCCTTCCTCTGTTCTAAGAGGTTGCCCCTCAATTTTGAGGCTTTTCTGTCTAGTTATGTTACCCTCAACATAGGAAAGATCCTCTTCACATCCACCCTGTCTAGTCCTTTCACTATTTGGTAAACGTCAATGAAGTCCTCTCTCATTCTTCTAAATTCCGGTGAGTACAGGCCCAAAGCTGTCAAACACCCTCATATGTTAATCCCTTTCTGCAAACTTTGCCACAAAACTATCAATTCCATTATCCAATTCATTGACAAACAATGTGAAAAGTAGTGGTCCCAATACTGACCCCTAAGGAACATCACTAGACACTGGCAGCCAATCAGAAAAGGCCCCTTTTCTTCCCACTCACTGCCCCCTGCATCTCTACTATTCCTCTATCTATGCCAGTATTTTTCCTGGAATGCCATAGGATTTTATCTGGTTAAGCAGCTTCAAGTGTAGCACCTTATCAAATTGCTTTCTGAAAATCCAAGAGAGTGACATCCACTCCCTCTCCTTTGCCCACTCTGTTTGTTGCTTCCTCGAAGAAATCAAACAGATTTGTCAGGCAAGATTTCCCTTTACAGAAACTATGCTGACATTGACTTAATTCATCATTAGTTTCCAAGTACCCCGAAATCTCGTCCTTAATGATAGACTCCAACACTCTCCCAACCACTGAGGTTAGGCTAACGGGCCTATAATTTCCTTTCTTTTGTCTTCTCCCTTCTTAAAGAGTTAAGTGACATTTGGAATCTTTCAGTCCTCCAGGACCATGCCAGAATCAAGTGATTCATGAAAGATCATAATCAGTGCATTTATTGTCTCTTCAGTAATCTTTCTCAGGGCTCTGGGATGTAGTCTGTGTGGTCTAGGTGACTTAACCACCTTAAGTCCTTTCAGTCTGCCTAACACTTTTTCCTTTGAATTAGCAATGGCACTCACTCTGCTCCCTGATACTCACGGACCTTTGATGCACACTGCTACAGTCTTCCACAGTGAAGACAGATGCAAAGTACCCACTAAGTTCATCTGACATTTCTTTGTCCCCCATTACTACCTCACCAGCATCATTTTCCTGTGGGCCAATGTCACCCTCACCTCCGTCTTACTCTTTATATAACTGAAATATCTTCTGGTATCCTGCTTTATATTATTGGTTAGTTTGCCCTCATATTTAATCTTTTCCCTTCTTTTAGCCTTTTAGTTGCCTTTTGATGGATTTTAAAAGCTCTCAATCATCCAATTTCTCACTCACTTTTGTTACCTTATATGCCCTTTCCTTGGCTTATATGCAGTCGGAAAACTGTGGAAGTTTTAGAAAACGTTGAGGAAAGGATTTATTTTAAATTCAATGGGATTTGGACAAGGCAAGAAAGGTTCTGTTAAAGTGCCCTAAAGAGCCATTACTTACAAGGCTATAGTCTAACAGCTGGCACTTACAGTCCATTTATGGCCAAGATGGGTACAGTGGACTGAATCTATACTTCCTATGGTTTTCCAAGATTTTGTGATTCCAGGGTTCAAAAACAAACCGTAAAAACAGACCGTCAAACATCCGATGTGCAGAGATGAAAAATAAAATTGTGCAAACAATAAAAGTAAGCAGGTAGCATTTAGAACAAAAATGAGTCCTCAGACACAAAGCCCGGAGTAGCCAGAGCAGGCCACAGCCTCAGTGCAGTGCAGAGCACAGTAAACATCACAGAGCAATGAGCAGAACTGGCCTGACCCTCACCACTGGTCCTGACACCTGGTCTTTTCAATGCTCGGCATTTAAATCACCTACCATTGGGTCATACCTTACCCTAAGACCCAGACCCTGTTGCATCAATACACTCTAGGCCTGGACCTCATTGCCACATTTTGGCCCATACCTGACCTTTTCAGATTTGTCCTGCACTTAGATGAATCAAACCTCGTTCTCAGTTTAGGTGGATGGGTCTTGAATCTGCCTCTCCTCCATTCTGCTTGCCTCGACTATGCCTCAACCTTGCCTTGCTGTCACTCACCTCTTCATTGTTTGTGATTACCTTTTACCACAATAATTAATCATTATACTTAGTGTTAGGACTAATAATTATTGCTGATGTGTTTACCCAGTAAGATTTGAAACAACCTCAACTTCTTATAATATTTTAAAATATATTGAAACCATTTAACATCTTCAAGACTGAAAATTAGTAAAGTTTAAAAGAAATAGTAATCAAGCTGAATGTATGGCCCTTGTTTTAGTGACATTTCAGGCTGAGACCATTCTTCAGGACTGAAAAGGAAGGGTATAATAAAGGCAAAATAAAGTGGTAGGGGAGTGGAAGGAGGCTAGTTGGAAGGTGCTAGGTGAAACCAGGTAGGTGGTAAAGGTAAAGGGCTGGAGAGGAAGGAATCTGATAGGAGAAAGGGAAGGAAGAGGTGATAGACAGGTGAGAAGAGATAAAAGGTCAAAGTGGGGAATATAAGAGGATGGGATGGGGAGGGAAAAATGTTGTTTTATTGGAAGGAGAAATCTATGTTCATGCCATCGGTTTGAAGGCTACCCAGATGGAGTATAAGGTGCTGCTTCTCCACCCTGAGGATGGCTTCATCTTGGCACAAAAGAAGGCCATCGACCAATATGTCGGACAGGAAAGAGAATCGGAATTACAATATTTGGCCACTGTGAAGTTCCGCTTTTGGCAGGTGGAGCACAGGTGCTCAATGAAAACGATTCCCCAATTTACGATGGCTCAATATAGAAAAGCCTGAATTAGAGCACCGGACACAATAGACGATCACAGCAGATTCACAAGTGAACTGTTGGTCTGCTGGAAGGACTTTTTGGGGCCCTGAATAGAGGTGAGGGAGGAGGTGAATGGACAGGTGTAGCAGTTAGGCTGCTTGCAAGGTTAAGGGCTGGGAGGGTGATTAGTGGGGAGGGTCGAATGGACAAGGGAATCATGGAGGGAATGATCCCTGTGAAATGTGGAGGGGAGGAGGTTGATTAATAGTAGGATCCCTTTGGAGATGGCTGGAGTTATGGAGGATAGCGTGTTGGATGCGGAGGCTCATGGGGTTGTAGGTAAGGACAAGAGGAATGTGTTTTAGTGAGGCCTGCTTCATACTTCCAAGGCCTGCTAAATATAGGAGGAAGATAAGACTGAGAGGGTTGAGGCATCCCAGCATTCATCTCCTGGTCTAGCATGAGGTAGTTTAGAAGACAGGGTAATAACATTTGATTCAACAGATTGCCAACAATAGGAATATAAATAATTTTTGAAATGGCATAGTTGAAGCACCTTTAGAACAGAAGGAACAATTAGCATCTTATTATTAACCATATAACAATTACAGCACAGAAACAGGCCGACTCGGCCCTTCTAGTCTGTGCCGACGCTTACACTCACTATTGAAAAAGGAATATGTGGCATGTTCCACTTAGGATAGATAGTGGCTTTATACTGAACTTTGCAATAATTGACTGGGGAACAGAAAGTTCAGTCAGTATTGATTAAAGATACAACAAGAAAAAATAAAGCGATATTTGCAATTTCAAGGAGAGAATTTTGAATTTGAATGCTAATGTACTGCATTTAGCTGCTATAGGACAGAACTTAGTGGAAGGAGATGAAGGAGAAGATCTGTAGAGTGCGTACAGCAATAAAAATCCATTATTATCCTCATGATGATATTTAAAAAAGCAATTTTGCGATTAGTTGTTGCTAGCAAGACCCACATTTATTATTTGTCCTTAATTGTCCTTACTAAGTGGTTCTTGAACTGCAGTAATTCAGCTGATGGAGATACTTGAACGGTACTCATGGGGAGGAAGTTGCAGGGTTTAGATCCATTACCAGTGAAATATTTTCAACCTATGATGATTTGCAACTTGGAGGGAAGCCTGTTTGGGAGGTGTGTCAGAGTAGCCTGGGCAAGTGACCTCAATGCATTTTGTTGATTCACGAATTCTCCAGTCACTGAACATGGTGGTTGTAGAGATATCAGTCAAATGGATGGTGTTGATGATGATCCAGGCAAGTGGAGACCATTCACCAGACTGTGCCTGTGCCATATACAGTAGCTGGTAGAATGGTGTTGGTGGATCAGGGAAAATTAGCTAGGAGGTACTGAAATAGAGGACAGTCAGTGTAAAGAAACCTGGTCAAGTGGGCTAGAAGCAAAGGTGAGGGCTTTCAAATCAGAAGTGGTTTGGGAACAGGTGAGTTACATTCCCACAAGGGTGGAAAGAAGTTATTCAATGTAAGATAATAAATCAAAGATTACAGAGTTAAAAATAAAACAGGAAATTACACATTTGATCATTGCTGAACTACTAATATGGAAGGAAACTAAGATGTGTACAGGAAATATGTTTTTTTTCCAGATGACACATCTTAACAGCTTTGCAAAAGGTTTAGGTCTTGAGTATGTTAATTAGTTGGCAGAAAGGGTTTGTACATGAATGGTCCAATCAATAACCAGATAGGCAGGAGCTTGGACCTTATGGAGTCATCAATAAAGGCATGCACTACGAACTCTTCTTCTGAATGGTCAGGTTTTTATCTGAATGATCTAATCCGGGTAAGAGTTGAAGACCGTACAACATATGGCTTACTTCGGCGGCTTTGTGATGCCTTAGCGCCCATCCACTGAGGTGGTAGTTGATTGGAACATTCAATTGCAGAATACTTCCTTCTGATCATCAGGGCCAGACTAACAAGCATTATAAGATTTATGAGAGACAGGACTGGTAAAATAGTGAAGCAGTTCAACAAAACAACGACCAGGGGAGGCAGGGAGATGTAAGGGATAGAAGTAGAACAAGTGGCAGGGTTATGTTGGGAAATGCAGCAAAATAATTAAAAATTAGCACTACAATTTCAAGAGTTTAAAAAAAATGCAATTTTTTGACATAATAGATGTTTTAAAGAAGTAACATTCAAAGTGTTTCAGTTTGTCAGTCCAGTCTTCCCTTCAAAAAAAGTAGTGTTGTTCTGTACCAAAAAATGAACTTGTTAGTAATACTGAAAGCAAGAATGCTAACAAGACTGAGCAGGCAGAAAATTGAGTGTAACATCCCCACTAACTCCTGGGAATTCCTGACTTATGACTTCTCGAGTGCAGACAGATGTCTTGGGATGGAAATAAGAATTTTGAGTTAAAATGAGCCCTCTGTAAATGGCATAACCCCCAAATATCCACCCACACTTCCCTTCAAGTACTTCCTGTCCTGTCTGCAATAGAGACTGTGGGTCCCACTTTGGCTCATCAGGAACTATAAAACCAGAGTGGAAATAAATCATCTTTGAACACAAGCCACCACTAAAAAGAGACTAATTTTATGGAGTTAACAGGGAGCTGTTTTACAGAATGGAAGAATGTTTATAGTCACAATCCCAGAAAGATAGTGTTAAGTTTGCCTACTTTTTTTTGTATACAATAATAATTTGAACTTGGGACTGGACGAGGAGTCAGAAGTTCAATCATTGTGGATAAGATATAACTCAGAAATATTGCAAAGATATGAAAAGTACAGTAAAAAATAGCATGGGGAAAGAGCCTGATTTAAAGGTTAGGTAGTTGGCAGGTAAAGCTCAGTGTGGAAAATCTATCGATTGACTTTGTAAGGTAGATAGAGGAGGGGTAGTGGTGTCAGAGCAGAGAGACCTAGGCAAGTTTGCAGAGGGGCATGAATTCTTGAAGGTGAGAGGAAACTGAGGAATCATTGGGGTAGACATGGGAGATCAGTGTAATTCTAAAAAGAGTCATGAAAGCAATATGGAGCATATGCAGGCGAAGAGATTATGTAAGTATTTCTGGAAGTTCGAGAAATTGATGTTCATGCCATCAGGTTGGAGGCTACCCAACCTGAGTGTGGCCTCGTAGCAACAGTAGAGGAGGCCATGGACTGACAGGTCAGAATGGGAATGGGAAGTGGAAATAAAACAGTGGCCACCGGGAGATCCCACTTTTTCTGGCAGATGGAGCATAGGCGCTCGGTGAAACCGTCTCCCAATCTACATCGGGTCTCATTGATATACAGGAGGTCACACCAGAAGCACTGGACACACACACGGTCCCAACAGACTCACAGCTGAAGTATCACCTCACCTGGAAGAACTGTTTGGGGCCCTGAATAGTAGTGAGGGAGGGGTGAGGTGTAAGGGTGGGTGTAGCACTTGTTCTGCTTGCAAGGATAACTGCCAGGAGGGAGATCAGTGGGAAGGGACGAATGGACAAAGGGGTCGCATAGGAGCGATCCCTGCAGAAAGCAGAAAGTTGTGGGGGTGGGGGAGTTGTGCTTTGCAGTGGGATCCTGTTGGAGATGGCGGAGTTTCCAGAGAACTGTGTGCTGGATAAGGATGCTAGTGGGGTGTTTGGTGAAGACAAGAGGAACCCAATTCCTGGTGGAGTGGTGGGAAGATGGGGTGAGAGTAGACATGTGTGAAATGGAAGAGGTATGGTTGAGGGCAGCTTTGATGGTGGATGAAGGAAAGCCCCTTTCTTTGATGTAAGAGGACATATCCTTCTGGAATGAAAAGCCTCATCCTGAGAGAAGATGCAATAAAGACAGAGGAATTGAGAGAAGGGGTGGTATTTTTACAAGTAACAGAATGGGAAAAGATATAGTCCAGGTAGCTGTGAGAGTCAGTGAGACATCAGTGGATAAGACTGTCTCCAGAGATAGAGACAGAGGGATTGATGAGCCATACTCAGGTTGGTGGAGAAACACCTTATATTCTGTCTGGGTAACCTCCAATGTGATGGCATGTACATTGATCTCTCGGACATCCAATAATGCCCACCCCTTCACCATTCCCCACTCCCATCTCCCTCTATCACCTTATCTCCTTGCCTGCCCATCACCTCCCTCTGGTGCACCTACTCCTTTTCTTTCTTCCAGGGCCTTCTTTCCTCTCCTATTAGATTCCTCCTTCTCCAGCCCTGCATTTCTTTCACCAATCAACTTCCCAACTCTTTCCTTCACCCCTGCCCCCCTCTTGGATTCACCTATCATTTTCCTCGCCTCCTTCACCTTCTTACTCCTCATCATTTTTTCTCTAGTCCCGATGAAGGGTCTCGGCCCAAAACATCGACTGTACTATTTTCCATAGATGCTGCCTGACCTGGGAGTTCCTCCAGCATTTTGTGTGTGTTGCTTGGATTTCCAGCATCTGCAGACTTTCTCTTGTTTGTGAAGGGATTATGTAAATCTCATTATCTTGGTTAATCTGGTCATTTGTAAACTGGAGGGCCTATTGCTGTGCTGTACTAATTCAATAACTAGGTATGGGTCATTGATCTACTGCCTCATAGCTCCAGCATCTTGCATTCAGTCTGGATTTTGGATGTTGTCAGTGTGGAGCTTGGATGGTCTCCTTATGAATGAATGTGTTTCCTCTGGGTGTCACGGTTCCCTCCTACTTCCTAAAGATGTTCTGGATGATAGGTTAAATGGCAATTAAATGTCACCCATAGTATGTATCTGTCTAGCAGAATACGTGGAGAATTGATGGGGATGAGGAGAAATTGGATCAATGTAATCGGTTGCTTGCTGGATCGTACAGACTTTCTGAGCTGAGACCCTATTTCTATGCAGTATGTTTCTATGACTCTAAGTTCTAATGTGCTTTCAGACTTCACAGTGGAGAGGTATAGCTGAAGCTGTACCACTTTTTTTGTCAATCGTTTCAATGACGGCTTACAACATCCATCACTTCCAATTAGAACTGATTGTAATGAGTCAGAGGCAGAAGTCAAATATTCAGTATTAACTGGAAATGGCAGATATTCAAATATCTAAAGCTCGGAACTTCCAGTTAAAATCAACATGTATCCCTCATCAAATTAATTATCCCTACTAGGTCAATCTCTTTGTAAAATCATTGGCTGAATCAGGAATCCATAAAAATTTGACAATTATGACACAGAAGGATGCCATTTGGCCAGGTGTGTCTGTGCTACCCAACTATTGAGATAGGAGGAGCAAGGAAAAATGATGCCAGCGGATTTTACAGACCCAGGTGACTTCTGACAGTTAATCCATGAAACACCTTATTCTTCTCCTCTTATATCTTTTCTTTCTTTTCTAGGTAGTTGGGATTCTGTCAGAGTCCGTGATCTATAATTCAAGCTATGGTTCTTCACAAGCAGTGGGTTTTCGGACTGGCTGACGGGCCTCTCACTTTACTATCCCCAGGGATGACCTTACAGACATGTGCCCATGAAGAGCAGAGTCCTGGATGACCTGGATCCTCACTGATTTCGCCAGATGAAGCCTTGTGGGAGACTGAAACATCAAGACAGCAGGCAGCGTGTTTTCTAATTGACGGCTGCTGTTGGAAGAAGACTCCTGTACTCGAGCGATTTCTTTTTTCCCTCTCCCCGCTCCTCTCTTTTAATGGAGAGTGAAAGCCTGCCAGTCCTTGAGATGGGGGGTCTTGGAAGAGTGACATAGAAGATTGTAACATTGGAAGAGAAAATTACTGGTCTCCATTCTCCTTGTTTGCAGTAGTGACCTCTCTTTTCCTCTATGGAGAGAGAGCCTGTCTGAGATAGCAAAGTGCTGGGTTATGGACTGTAGTTTTGATGGATTCGGGATCAAGGTCTCTTTGGGGTGGCTTTTGTTGTTGCTTGCATGGTGGAGGCATGGGGTAGAGGTCAATGCTTCTGCTGGTGTGAGTGTGGGGAGGGGGGTTGATGATTTTACTGCTGCTTGTGCAATAGGGTGGGGGATATCGTGCAATATCGTTCATTCTATGGGGTCTCTTGTCTCGTGAATGTTTGTGAAGAGTACTAATTTCAGGTATACATTCTGCAATATTAAATAAACCTTTGAAGTACTTAGCTCACTTATTTTCAAGCCATTGATCTGTGGTTTTGTACTTTGGCAAATTTTCATCCAGTAATCTTTTAAACATGCTGACTTTCTGCCTTTCCCTCGTGCCCCCTCCCCACTCTCTCAGCCAATAGGCTCTAGGTGCTTACTACTCTTTGGGTGAAAAACAATTTTCCTCAAATCCTCTTTGATCTTTTGAAGAATTAACTTAAATTCAAGCCCCCTGTTTGTAAACCTCTATCAAGGGAAAAAGATTCTTCCCCTTCAACCTTGCCAAGGGCCGTCATAATTAGGAATCTCAGTGAAATCTCTTTCATTTTCCATTTTACTTTGATATAAAGAAAATAACTCAAACTACTTATTCTGTCTTCATAGTTGAAATTCTCCAATCTTGACAGCTTTGTCTTTTATGTTGCCATAACTTCCTTGTATTGCAATGACTAGCCATGCCAAAGCTGACATGCTGTACATTCTAGCATGAACTTTCCACTTTAATATTCTGTGTCTCAACTGATGTTTGTCCCTTCTAAATCACCTCATCTATATTTCCTGCGATGACTAGGCATCTGTGGATGTGCAATCTAAGATCCTGCTGATCCTGTACTCTTTTGAGCCCCCTCTCATACATTGTGCATTCCCTTCCCTTGTTTTTCCCCAAAAGCATGATCTCATTCTTATTTAATGCCACCTGGCTTTGTGGTGCCCTCCTAACCAATGTATACCTTCCAGCCATGGGTTTTCTTCCCCACTAGAACCACACTGTAATTTTTGGTATTATTAGTAAACATCTTAACTGCAGCCCCCAAATTTAAGCACATATCATTTCATGTACAACGAAAAGTAAAAGGCTGGATAAAAATTCTGTGGAACCTCACTGAGGCAATGTCTGGTCCTTTGTTTCTTTTGTTTTCCTAATCAAGCTTCTATGTTAGTCTACATTGAATGTCTTTTTGAAATTATTGTAGACTACATCAACTGTGTAACTCTTATCAATCCTCCTCAAAAAGTTTAATCAGTTCAGTCAGGTACAACATCCCTTAAAACAATCCAATTACTCTTGAAGAATCTGTGCTTCTATACAAATTTGCTGATGATGCAACCATTGTTGGCAGGATTTCAGATGATGATGAAAGGGCGTACAGGAACAAGTTATACAGTTAGTTGAGTGGTGCTGCAGCAACTCATTGTCAGAAAGAGCAAAGAGCTGGCTGTGGTCTTCAGAAAGAGAAAGAAGAGGGAACACACACCAATCTTCACAGAGAGATCAGATGTGGAGAGAGTGACCAGGGTGTCAATATCTTTGAGGACATAATCTGGATGCAGCTCTAAAGAAGGCAAGACAGCGACTATATTTCATTTGGACTTTGAGGAAATTTGCTTTGTCAATGAAAACACTCAAAAACTTCTACAAATGTACCGTAGAGAGCACTCTGACTGGCTGCACTCTATCACACCATCTGGTATGGGGGGAGGTCTCCCGGACAGCCACATCTGCACCAGTTGCTTCGAGCTGCAGCTCCTTAGGGACCCTGTTAGGAAACTGGAGATACAACTCAATGACCTTCGTCTGGTCAGGGAGAGTGAGGAGGTGATAGAGAGGAGTTATAGGCAGGTAATCACACTGGGGCCTGGGGAGACAGATAAGTGGGTAACAGTCATGAGAGGGAAGGGCAAGAGGCAGATGCTATAGAGATTACCCCAGTGGCTGTCCCCCTTAACAATAAGTACTCCTGTTTGAGCACTGTTAGGGGAGATAGCCTACCTGGGGGAAGCGACAGTGGCCATGCCTCTGCAGAGTCTGGCCCTGTGGCTCAGAAAGGTAGGAAAAGGAAGAAGATGGCAGCACTGATAGGGGGCTCTATAGTTAGAGGGTCAGACAAGTGATTCTGTGGATGCAGGAAAGAAACACGGATGGTAGTTTGCCTCCCAGATGCCAGGGTCTGGGATGTTTCTGATCCCATCCACGATGTCCTGAAGTAGGAAGAACAGCCAGAGGTTGTGGTACATATTGGTACCAACGACCTAGGTAGGTAAAGGGAGGAGGTCATGAAAACAGACTACAGGGAGTTAGGAAGGAAGTTCAGAAGCAGGACTTAAAAGGTAGTAATCTCGGGATTACTGACTGTGCCACATGACAGTGAGTATAGGAATAGAATGAGGTGGAGGATAAATGCGTGGCTGAGGGATTGGAGCAGGGAGCAAGGATTCAGAATTCTGGATCACTGGGACTGCTTTTGGGGCAGGTGTGACCTGTACAAAAAGGACGGGTTGCACTTGAATCTAAGGGGGACCAATATCCTGGCAGGGAGGTTAACAAAGGCTACTGGGGAACCAAACTGAAATGATGGTGGAAGGGGAGGTTGGCTCACACATAGAGAAAGCTTGCAGACAGTGTGTGAGGGAGGATAGGTAGATGATAGACAAGGGACACGCTCAGACTGATGGTTTGAGATGTGTCTATTTTAATGCAATGAGTATTATGAAAAAAGTGGATGAGCTTAGAGTGTGGATCAGCACTTGGAGCTATGATGTGGCCATTACAGAGACTTGGATGGCTCAGGGGCAGGAATGGCTACTTCAAGTGCCAGGCTTTAGATGTTTCAGAAAGGACAGGGAGGGAGGCAAAAAGTTGGGGGTGTGGCATTGTTGATCAGAGATAGTGTCATGGCTGCAGAAAAGGAGGAAGTCATGGAGGGGTTGTCTGTGGAGACTCTGTGAGTGGAAGTTAGGAATAGGAAGGGGTCAATAACTCAACTGGGTGTTTTTTATAGACTGCCTAATAATAACAGGAGCATTGAGGAGCAGATAGGGAGACAGATTCTGGGAAGGAGTAATAATAACAGGGTTGTTGTGGTGGGAGATTTTAGTTTCCCATGTATCGATTGGCATCTCCCTAGAGTGAGGGGTTTAGATGGAGTAGGGTTTGTTAGGTGTATTCCGGATGGTTACTTTACACAATATATAGATAAACCTACAAGAGGAGAGGCTGTACTTGATCTGGTATTGGGAAATGAACCTAGTCAGGTGTCAGATCTCTCAGTGGGAGAACATTTTGGAGATAGTGATCACAATTCTAGCTCCTTTACCATTGCATTGGAGAGGGATAAGAACTGACAAGTTAGGGAAACATTTAATTGGAGTAAGGAGAAATATGAGGCTATTAGGCAGGAACTTGGAAGCATGTTCTCAGGGAAATGTACAGAAGAAATGTGGCAAATGTTCAGGGAATATTTGTGTGGGGTTCTGCATAGGTACGTTCCAAAGAGACAGGGAAAGGATGGTAGGGCACAGGAACTGTGGTGTACAAAGGCTGTTGTAAATCTAGTCAAGAAGAAAAGAAGAAAGGTTCAAAAAACTAGGTAATGATAAGAATCCAGAAGATAATAAGGCTAGCAGGAAGGAGCTGAAGAATGAAATTAGGAGAGCCAGAAGGGGCCACGAGAAGGCTATGGCAGACAGGATTAAGGAAAACCCCAAAGCATTCTACAAGTACGTGAAGAGCAAGAGGATAAGGTGTGAGAGAATAGGACCTATCAAGTGTGACAATGGAAAAGTGTGTATGGAACTGGAGGAGGTGGCAGAGGTACTTAATGAATATTTTGTTTTAGTATTCACTACAGAAAAGGATCTTGGTGATTGTAGGGATGACTTGTGGTGGACTGAAAAGCTAGAGCATGTAGATATTAGGGAAGAGGATGTGCTGGAGCTTCTGGAATGCATCAAGTTGGATAAATCACTGGGACCGGATGGGGTATACCCCAGGCTACTGTGGGAAGTGAGGGAGGAGATTGTTGAGCCTCTGGCGATGATCTTTACATCATCAATGAAAATGGGAGAGGTTCCGGAGGATTGGAGGGTTGCGGATGCTGTTACCTTATTCAAGAAAGGGAGTAAAGATAATCCAGGAAATTTTAGACCAGTGAGTCTTACTTCAGTGGTTTGTAAGTTGATCGAGAAGATCCTAAGATACAGGATTTATGAACATTTGGAGAGGCATAATATGATTAGGAATCATCAGCATGGCTTTGTCAAAGGTAGGTCATGTCTTACGAGTCTGTTTGAATATTTTGAGGATGTAACTGAACACATTGATGAAGGTAGAGCAGTAGATGCAATGTATCTGGATTTCAGCAAGGCATTTGATAAGGCACCCCATGCAAGGCTTATTGATAAAGTAAGGAGGCATGGGATCCAAGGGGACATTGCTTTGTGGATCCAGAACTGGCTTGCCCACAGAAGGCAAAGAGTGGTTGTAGACAGAACATATTCTGCATGGATGTCGGTGACCAGTGGTGTGGCTCAGGGATCTGTTCTGGGACCCCTTCTCTTGATGATGTTTATAAATGACCTGGATGAGGAAGTGGAAGGATGGGTTAGTAACTTTGCTGATGACACAAAGGTTGGAGGTGTTATGGATAGTGTGGAGGGCTGTCAGAGGTTACAGCGGGACATTGATAGGATGCAAAACTGGGCTGAGAAGTGGCAGATGAAGTTCAACCCAGATAAGTGTGAGGTGGTTCATTTTGATAGGTCAAATATGATGGCAGAATATAGCATCAATGGTAAGACTCTTAGCAGTGTGGAGGATCAGAGGGATGTTGGGGTCCGGGTCCATAGGACACTCAAAGCAGCTGCACAGGTTGAATCTGTGGTTAAGAAGGCATACAGTGCATTGGCCTTCATCAATCATAGGATTGAGTTTAAGAACTGAGAGGTAATGTTACTGCTATATTGGACCTGGCCAGACCCCACTTGGAGTACTGTGCTCAATTCTGGTTGCCTCACTACAGGAAGGACGTGGATTTCATAGAAAATGTGCAGAGGAGATTTACAAGGATGTTGCCTGGATTGGGGAGCATGCCTTATTAGAATAGGTTGAGTGAACTCAGCCTTTTCTCCTTGGAGCAACGGAGGATGAGAGGTGATCTCATAGAGGTGTATAAAACAATGAGAGGCATTGGATAGTTTGGAGAGTCAGAGGCTTTTTCCCAGGACTGAAATGGCTAGCACGAGAGGGCAGAGTTTTAAGGTGCTTGGAGGAAGGTACAGAGGAGATGTTAGGGCTGCCAGTGGCAGTGGTGGAGGGGAAACGATAGGGTCTTTTAAGAGAATCCTGGATAGGTACATGGAGAGCTTTGGCTAAGCCTAGGTAGTTCTAAGGTAAGGACATGTTCAGCGCAGCTCTGTGGGCCAAAAAGCCTGTATTGTGCTGTAGGTTTTCTATGTTCTATGTTCTATCTTCAAGGAGCGGTGCTGTCGGAAGGCAGCATCAATTATTAATGATCCTCACCACCTAGGACACTCCCTCTTCTGATTGTTGCCACCAGGTAGGAGGTACAGAAGCCTGAAGGCACACACTCAGTGATTCAGGAACCGCTTCTTTCCTCTGCCATCCGATTTCTATATGGGCATTGAACCCATAAACACTACCTCACTACTTTTTTTCATTTCTGTTTGTACTACTTATTTTAACTTAACTATTTAATAGACATATCATGTTACTTATTGTGACTCAGTTTTTTCTCTATATTTATTTATCATGTATTTCTTTACACTGTTGTCATAAAGTTAACAAGTTTCACGACATATGCAAGTGATATTAAACCTGATTCTGATTCTATGTGCCGCATTCCAAATGAGCAATTTTCTAGTTTCCCAGCATCATACCTGATGTTTGAATGGATTAAAATTTTCAAGGCCTATGCCATATCCTCTCATGTTTCTTGGGTATGTCAATTTAAATATGCTCGACCCATCTCATACAACGTATTCTCTCTGGGTTCATAATTTTTAATATTTTACCTTTCTTCCCCTTATGATGCCATATGAATCAACACCCCCTCCTGTGAAGATAGACAAAGGGAATTCATTTGGAACATATGCTGGCTCCTCACATTTCCTCCACATTCCAAAGGTAGGTTGGTTAGCCCCTGTAAATTGTCTCTTGGTGAGTGGTGGATCTGTGTAGGAACTGAAGGTATTGATAAAATATGGATTAGTGCAGACCGGTGTACAAAGGTCAGCATAGACTCAGAAGGATGAAGAAGTTGTTTCTCGTTTTAATGCTCAATTATAACGGCATGTTTTTTTATTCTTTCAAACGGATTTTGTTTGTTTTGAACCCCATCCACTCTTCATTAAGCACCTTCCACTGTACTGTCAATCAATTACATTTAATTGGTCATTTCCAGGTCTCTTTTACTAAACATGTGTCTAGCAGATAACTTTCTGTAACATACAACTTTTATTCCAGCTCTGTCTTTAACCATTGTCTCTAGTACCACTCCTGTTGGGCTTGCTATACACTAAGTTTAAAACATGCATTTCAGGAGTTCTGCATTCTCTACACTTTCTATGTCCTTTATGTCGTTACTGTCTCAGTTATTCTAGCTGAAATACCAATTTGACAGCAAAGCTCCAATAATCTGTCACCTCTAGGACTTTAATAGAGCTGGACTGGCAGATCTTCTCAAGCATTGGATATTACTTCTAATAATACCACGAAACAGTTTAAAATGTTACATAGTACAGTATCACGCATAAAATGCTGGAGGAACTCAGTAGGCCAGGCAGCATCCATGGAAGAAGTACAGTCAACGTTTCGGATCTCTTGTTCATAGTAAGGTATAGTTTTTTATTCTATGAAGTAGGTGAGTTTAAAAGGAGCATGGGAAAAGGACCTTGTGAGCCAGGCTCTAAACCATTAAGATTTCCAAATAAGTGGACCATGGATAATTAAAATTTTGCTCTTTTAATGTTTTGGTTTTTGTTCTTCTCAGAAGCATGCATGAATATTTGTTCAGCAATTTCTCTCTGGCTCTTTTGTATAATGCATTCAACAAGGCAATTGTTATAAAAACAAAAAATGCTGGAAATCCTCAGCAGGTGGACAGCATCCATGAAAGAAAACGTTTCAGGACAGTGACCCTCATTAGAACTGCATTAACAGGCAGTCAGTACACTTAGCAGATCCTATGTATGGAATGGCCACACTGACCATCTTCTGAGCCTCCAGCTCCACCCTCACTTGTATATGTTTAAGCAGGGTTGTTCTGCAGCAGAGTTTGAAGAGAGGTTCACAAACAAGTGTGTTGCCTGTTTCCTTTCTCCAAGTGTTAGTGCTGTTGTACCCAGACTGAGTGATCTAAGGCTGATAATTTTTACAAGATGTTGCAAATGGTTTATTGGTTGTTTTGCATCCAAATATTACAGATGTATTTACAAACACACATCTAGTAAGGAAACATAGGTAGTGGAGACAGGAGCAGGCTATTGTGTCCTTCAGACCCTCTCCACTATTCATCAATATCATGGCTGAATTCCTTCCTCTGAACCCTATTCCTGCCTTGTCTCCATATCCACTGATCCCCTTTGTGACATTATCTTTGCCATTATTCAGGAATGTTCAATGGCAGAATTGTGGAAACAAAGTAATCACTAAGGATGATCAACAGTAATTGCCTTATAACTGTGAGGAAAATGGCATGCAGCCAGAAGTGCAGGAACTTGTGATGTGTTATAAGCAAAACTGCAAATTATTTGGCCTTAATTTTCAGGGACTTTTCCCTGTGAATTAGGACCAGAGTTATGCATATTTTAATACAACGGCACAAATATCTAGGAAATGGTGGGTCATCCTGCGTAGGACATATTTATTTATTTATTTTGTGCTATAACGTGGAATAGGACCTCTGGGACCACCAAGCCACACCGCTCGGCAACCCAGCTGTTCCACACTAGCCTAATCACAAGACAATTTAACCTACTAACTGATATGAGTTTGGATTGTGGGAAGGAACCAGAGCACCCAGGGGAAACCCACACACTCATAGGGAGAACATACACGCACTTTATAGACGGTGCCGGAACTGAGCTCCAAACTGCAGAACAGTCCAAGCTGTAATAGCATCACACTAACAGCTAAGCTACCATTGTGCCCTTACAAAGCTGATACACATCACTCAATGAGATGCACGATGATAATATTTGTCTGGACTCTGATATAATCAGTTTATCGTTTGTGCTTGCCGTTTTTCGTTGATGCTTTGTGTGATGTTGATCGGAGTGGACAGGCTCTGCAGCCTGCGGAGAGAACGGCTCAACGCAAGATTGGACTGAACTGAGCTGAAGCTGGACATTTCTGGACTGTTTTGTTGACTTGTGGTTGATGTTTTATGTTGTGTTTTTCACTCGTCTTTTTTGCCGTTTGCACAATTTGTTCTTATTTCGTGTTGCAGTTTTGGTGTTTTTCTTTGAATGGGTTCATGATTTTCTTTGTTTCATGGCTGCATGTGGGAAACAAATCTCAGGGTAGTATACTACATACAGACTTTGATAATAAATGTACTTTCTATCTTTGAATCATTTGAAATGCAGCAAGGTACCTCATGCAAGGCTTATTGAGAAAGTAAGGAGGCATGGAATCCAAGGGGACATTGCTTTGTGGATCCAGAACTGGCTTGCCCACAGAAGGCAATGTGTGGTTATAGACAGGTCATATTCTGCATGGAAGTCGGTAACTTGTGGAGTGCCTCAGAGATCTGTTCTGGAACCCTTACTCTTTGTGATTTTTATAAATGACCTGGATGAGGAAGTGGAGGGATGGGTTAGTAAGTTTGCTGATGACACAAAGGTTGGGAGTGTTGTGGATAGTGTGGAGGGCTGTCAGAGGTTACAGTGGGACATTGATTGGAAGCAAAACTGGGCTGAGAAGAGGCACATGGAGTTCAACTCTGATAAGTGTGAAGTGGTTCATTTTGGTGGGTCAAGTATGATGGCAGATCATAGTATTAATGGTAAGACTCTTGGCAGTGTGGACGATCAGAGGAATCTTGGGGTCCGAGTCCATAGGACGCTCAAAGCAGCTGCACAGGTTGACTCTGTGGTTAAGAAGGCGTATGGTGTATTGGCCTTCATGAATCATGGAATTGAATTTAGGAGCTGAGAGGTAATGTTACAGCTGTCTAGGACCCTTCTCAGACCCCACTTGGAGGACTGTGCTCAGTTCTGGTCACCTCACTACAAGAAAGATGTGGAAGCCATAGAAAGGGTGCAGAGGAGATTTACAAGGATGTTGCCTGGATTGGAGAGCATGCCTTATGAGTATAGGTTGAGTGAACTCGGCCTTTTCTCTTTGGAGCAATGGAGGATGAGAGGTGACCTGATAGAGGTGTATGAGATGATGAGAAGCATTGATCATGTGGATAGTCAGAGGCTTTTTCCCAGGGCTGAAATGGTTGCCATAAGAGGACACAGGTTTAAGGTGCTGGGGAGTAGGTACAGAGGAGATGTCAGGTGTAAGTGTTTTACTCAGAGAGTGGTGAGTGCATGGAATGGGCTGCCGGCAATGGTGGTGGAGGCGGATACGATAGGTTCTTTTAAGAGACTTTTGGATAGGTACATGGAGCATAGAAAAGTAGAGGGCTATGGGTAAGCCTAGGTAGTTCTAAGGTAAGAAAATGTTCGGCACAACTTTGTGGGCTGAAGGGCCTGTATTGTGCTGTAGGTTTTCTAACTAACTAATAGAAATCATTAATAATACACACAGAATGTTGGAGGAATTCAACAAGTCAGGTGGCATCTGTGGCAGGGAATAAACGGTCAATGTTTCGGCTGAGACCATCTGTCGGGGCTTGAAACATCGACTGTTTATTCCCTTCCATAGTTGTTGCTTGACTTGCTCCTCTAACATTTTGTCTGTGTTGTTCAAGATTTCCAGCATCTACAGAATCTCTTGTGTTAATCTCTTGTGTTAATTTTGGAAGAAGACAGCGAGGCTTTGAGAGGAAGTGCGGCGGCGGCCATTTTCAAATTGCTTCTCAGATTGGAGTTCTGAGAGGCGGGACTGCGCAGGCACGTGAAGGAGGCCTGGGAAGGAGGGAAGATATAAAAAGGAGAGAAAGAGTGAGGTAGTTCTCTTTTGGAAGAAGACAGCGAGGCTTTGAGAGGAAGTGCGGCGGCGGCCATTTTCAAATTGCTTCTCAGATCGGAGTTCTGAGAGGCAGGACTGCGCAGGAGCGTGAAGGAGGCCTGGGAAGGAGGGAAGATATAAAAAGAACGCAGCCTTAAGTAGCGGGCAGCGGAGTGAGCCGGGAGCAGAGTGTAGGGCTTGGGCTCAGAGGGCTTAGGCGGAAGAGGGCACAGTAGGCTTATCTTTTAGTTCTCCTTGTTATTTTCAGTTATTCGGGAAGTATGAGTGTGAGGGCAGCTTGTTGTTCTCGGTGTCGGATGTGGGAGATCCTGGAGTCTCCGAGCCTCCCGGACATCCACATCTGCGCCAGGTGCGCCGAACTGCAGCTCCTGAGGGACCGAGTTAGGGAACTGGAGCTGCAGCTCGATGACCTTCGCCTGGTCAGGGAGAGTGAGGAGGTGATAGAGAGGAGTTACAGGCAGGTGGTCACCCCGGGGCCACGGGAGGCAGATAGGTGGGTCACGGTCAGGAAGGGGAAGAGACAGGTACTAGAGAGTACCCCAGTGGCTGTACCCCTTGACAATAAGTACTCATGTTTGAGTACTGTTGGGGGGGACAACCTACCTGGAGGAAGTGACAGTGGCCAGGCCTCCGGCACAGAGGACGGCCCTGTAGCTCAGAAGGGTAGGGATAGAAGAAAGAGGACCATAGTAATAGGGGACTCGATAGTCAGGGGTTCAGACAGGCGGTTCTGTGGAAGTGATCGGGAGTCCCAGATGGTAGTTTGCCTCCCTGGTGCCAGGGTTCGGGACGTTTCTGATCGCGTCCAAGATATCCTGAAGTGGGAGGGTGAGGAGCCAGAGGTTGTGGTACATGTAGGTACCAATGACATAGGTAGGAAAGGGGAAGAGGTCCTGAAATGAGAGTATAGGGAGTTTGGAAGGCAGTTAAGAAGAAGGACCGCAAAGGTAGTAATCTCGGGATTACTGTGTGCCATGCGACAGTGAGAGTAGGAATGGAATTAGGTGGAGGATGAATGCGTGGCTGAGGGATTGGAGCAGGGGGCAGGGATTCAAGTTTCTGGATCATTGGGACCTCTTCTGGGGTAGGCGTGACCTGTTCAAGAAGGACGGGTTACACTTGAATCCTGGGGGGACCAATATCCTAGCGGGGAGGTTTGCTAGGGCTACAGGGCAGACTTTGAACTAGTAAGATGGGGGGGGGGAAATCAATTTGAGGAAACTATGGGAGAGGAGGTTAGTTCACCAGTAGAGCAAGTAAGTAGACAGTGTGTGAGGGAGGAAAGGCAGGTGATGGAGAAGGGATGCGCTCAGCCCGAAGATGTAGGGGAGAAGAAAGAAAAGGATAATAAATTTGAATGCATTGTTAGGGATGAAAAGAGAGGAGGAGGTGGAGAGTATCTTAAATGTATCTATTTTAATGCTAGGAGCATTGTAAGAAAGGTGGATGAGCTTAAAGCGTGGATTGATACCTGGAATTATGATGTTGTAGCAATTAGTGAAACATGGTTGCAGGAAGGGTGTGATTGGCAACTAAATATTCCTGGATTTAGTTACTTCAGGTGTGATAGAGTAGGAGGGGCCAGAGGAGGAGGTGTTGCATTGCTTGTCGGAGAAAATCTTATGGCGGTGCTTTGGAAGGATAGATTAGAGAGCTCCTCTAGGGAGGCTATTTGGGTGGAATTGAGGAATGGGAAAGGTGTAGTAACACTGATAGGAGTGTATTATAGGCCACCTAATGGGGAGCGTGAGTTGGAAGAACAAATGTGTAAGGAGATAGCAGATATTTGTAGTAAACACAAGGTGGTGATTGTGGGAGATTTTAATTTTCCACACATAGATTGGAAAGCTCATTCTGTAAAAGGGCTGGATGGTTTAGAGTTTGTAAAATGTGTGCAGTATAGTTTTTTGCAACAATACATAGAAGTACCGACTAGAGATGGGGCAGTGTTGGATCTCCTGTTAGGGAATGCGATAGGTCAGCTGACAGATGTATGTGTTGGGGAGCATTTCAGGTCCAGTGATCACAATAGCATTAGCTTCAATATAATTATGGAGAAGGACAGGACTGGACCTAGAGTTGAGATTTTTGATTGGAGAAAGGCTAACTTTGAGGAGATGCGAAGGGATTTAGAGAGAGTGGATTGGGTCAAGTTGTTTTATGGGAAGGATGTAATAGAGAAATGGAGGTCATTTAAGGGTGAAATTATGAGGGTACAGAATCTTTATGTTCCTGTTCGGTTGAAAGGAAAGGTTAAAGGTTTGAAAGCGCCATGGTTTTCAAGGGATATTAGAAACTTGGTTCGGAAAAAGAGGGATGTCTACAATAGATATAGGCAGCATGGAGTAAAGGAATTGCTCGAGGAATATAAAGAATGTAAAAGGAATCTTAAGAAAGAGATTAGAAAAGCTAAAAGAAGATACGAGTTTGGTTTGGCAAATAAGGTGGAACTAAATCCGAAAGGTTTCTACAGTTATATTAAAAGCAAGAGGATAGTGAGGGATAAAATTGGTCCCTTAGAGAATCAGGGTGGTCAGCTATGTGTGGAGCCGAGGGAGATGGGAGAGATTTTGAACGATTTCTTCTTTTCGGTATTCACTAAGAAGGATATTGAATTGTGTAAGGTGTGGGAAACAAGTAAGGAAGTTATGGAACTTATGACAATTAAAGAGGTGGAAGTACTGGCGCTTTAAAGAAATTTACAAGTGGATAAATCTCCGGGTCCTGACCGGATATTCCCCAGGACCTTGAGGGAAGTTTGTGTAGAGATAGCAGGAGCTCTGACGGAGATCTTTCAGATGTCATTAGAAACGGGGATTGTGCCAGAGGATTGGCGTATTGCTCATGTGGTTCCATTGTTTAAAAAGGGTTCTAGAAGTAAGCCTAGCAATTATAGACCTGTCAGTTTGACATCAGTGGTGGGTAAATTAATGGAAAGTATTCTTAGAGATAGTATTTATAATTATCTGGATAGACAGGATCTGATTAGGAGTAGACAGCATGGATTTGTGCGTGGAAGGTCATATTTGACAAACCTTATTGAATTTTTTGAAGAAGTTACGAGGAATGTTGACGAGGGTAAGGCAGTGGATGTAGTCTATATGGACTTCAGCAAGGCCTTTGACAAAGTTCCACATGGAAGGTTAGTTAAGAAGGTTCAGTCATTAGGTATTAATGCTGGAGTAATAAAATGGATTCAACAGTGGCTAGATGGGAGATGCCAGAGAGTAGTGGTGGATAATTGTTTATCGGGATGGAGGCTGGTGACTAGCGGGGTGCCTCAGGGATCTGTTTTGGGCCCAATGTTGTTTGTAATATACATAAATGATCTGGATGATGGGATGGTAAATTGAATTAGTAAGTATGCCGATGATACTAAGGTAGGAGGTGTTGTGGATAATGAGGTGGGTTTTCAAAGCTTGCAGGGAGATTTATGCCGGTTAGAAGAATGGGCTGAACGTTGGCAGATGGAGTTTAATGCTGAGATGTGTGAGGTTCTACATTTTGGCAGGAATAATCTAAATAGAACATACAGGGTAAATGGTAGGGCATTGAGGAATGCAGTGGAACAGAGAGATCTAGGAATAACAGTGCATAGTTCCCTGAAGGTGGAGTCTCATGTAGATAGGGTGGTAAAGAAGGCTTTTGGAACACTGGCCTTTATAAATCAGAGCATTGAGTACAGAATTTGGGATGTAATGTTAAAATTGTACAAGACATTGGTAAGGCCAAATTTGGAATATTGTGTACAGTTCTGGTCACCGAATTATAGGAAAGATATCAATAAATTAGAGAGAGTGCAGAGACAATTTACTAGGATGATACCTGGATTTCAGCACTTAAGTTTCAGAGAAAGGTTGAACCAGTTAGGTCTCTATTCATTGGAGCGTAGAAGGTTGAGGGGGGATTTGATCGAGGTATTTAAAATTTTGAGAGGGATAGATAGAGTTGACGTGAATAGGCTGTTTCCATTGAGAGTAGGGGAGATTCAAACGAGAGGACATGATTTGAGAGTTAGGGGGCAAAAGTTTAAGGGAAACACGAGGGGGTATTTCTTTACTCAGAGAGTGATAGCTGTGTGGAATGAGCTTCCTGTAGAAGTAGTAGAGGCCAGTTCAGTTGTGTCATTTAAGGTAAAATTGGATAGGTATATGGACAGGAAAGGAGTGGAGGGTTATGGGCTGAGTGCGGGTAGGTGGGACTAGGTGAGATTAAGAGTTTGGCATGGACTAGGAGGGCCGAGATGGCCTGTTTCCATGCTGTGATTGTTATATGTTATATGGTTAATACAAATCAGTAAGCAACAGGCTATCATTTTAATTTTAACCGAGAATTGATCATGGAACTTTATGCTCTGCTTCAAAGAATGTCACCAAATGTTTTAGAGCTACTTCAATAGGTTGTCCTGCTTTAATTCACACAACACTCCAAGAGTGCAATGCCCTGTCAGTAACAAATTGGGATATTTGTCTAGACTTCAGATTCATAAAGGACAGTCTACCTGCAAGTGGGTTAGAGGTATAAGGATAGGGCACTCTGCTCACTAATAAGGGAAGAGTTTTAGAGTCTGAGAATCCAGCCTGGGCCCAACATATTGATGCAATTATAAAGATCACACCAGCAGCTACATTTCACGACATATGTCAGTGATATTAAACCTGATTCTGATGTCACTAAAGACACTTATAAATTTCTATAGGAGTACCATGGAGATCATCCTAACTCAGTATCTGGTTACATCACTGTCTGGTATGGAGGAGCCACTACACAGCATCGGAAAAAGCTGTTGAAAGTTGTAAACTCAGCTAGCTCCATCATGGACACTAGCACCCAGGACATCTTCAAAAGGTGATGCCTTAAAAAGGTGGCATCCATCATTAAGAACCCCTATCACCCAGGAGATGCCCTCTTCTCTTTGCTACCATCAAGGAAGTGGTACATGAGGCTAGAGACACACACTCAATGCTTCAGGAATAACTTCTTCCCTTCCACAATCAGATTTCTGAATGGGCAATAACCTCATGGACACTTTCTCAGTAGCTTTCTCCCACTCTGTTTGCACTATTTATTTAATTTATTTTACATATGTATACCTCTTACTGTAATTTATAGTTTTTGTTATTGTGTAATGCAATGTACTGCTGCCAGAAAACAACAAATTTCACAACATATTCCAGTGATATTAAACCTGATTGAATTCGAGAGACATGAGAGACTGCAGATGCTAGAATTTGGAGCAATAGGTAAGACCCTTCCCAACTATTGAACACATCTCCATGAAACACTTTTTCAGAAAAGTAGCATCCATCATCAGAGACCTCCACAACCCAGTCCATACGCTCTGCTTGCTGCTGCCATCAGGAAGAAGGTACATGAGGCTCAGGACTCAGACCACCAGGTTCAGGAACAGTTACCTCAACCATCAGACTCTTGAACCAAAGTGATAACTTCACTTGCTCCATCATTGAAATGTTTCCACAATCTATAGATTCAGTTTCAATGACTCTTCATCTCATATTCTTGATATTTATTGCTTATTTATTTATTATTATTTTTCTTTTTGTATTTGAATTTTGTTGTCTTTTGCACACTGGTTGAATGCCAATGTTGGTGCGATCTTTCATTGATTCTGTTATGGTTATTATGCTGGATTTATTGAGTATGCCCACAAGAAAGTGAATCTGAGGGTTGTTTGGGGTGACATATGTACTTTGATACTGAATTTACTTTGAACTTTGAAATTCCTTCCTCCCACAGATGCTTCTCAAACCATTGATTTCCCCCAGAAGATTGTTGCTTGTGACTGATCTAAATTGCAGGCAGCATAACTGAAACTAAACTATTAGTTCTGGCTTGACACCTTTTGCTCTGATCTCTGCCACAGAGCCAGTTTCCTAGTGAAGCTTTAGAGTAGAACAATTGGCTTTGTGCCAATTTGTGCAGCAATGAACTTAGTTGGAATATGTCCATAAAATAATTACATCCAATCAGAGCTGTTTTCACCTGGGGGAGGAAAAGCATGACGTTCCCATCTAGCTGTTGGTAAAAATTGAAAGGTTGAATTATCATCCTGAACTAGGTGATGTAAAGCGAGAACATCCTCAGAATTGAGAGGGTGTGGATTCGGAGTCAGGTTCAGGCTTGTGTTGAAAACTAGGCTGAAATCTGAGGCGCTGCAGGTGTCAGCTGCCAATTGAGACATTTAATTTGTTTTCAGATTCAATACTAATGAGGAGCTCATGTTCTTAGGAACAGTTCACTACCCAACCAACACCGTCAAAAACAGATTAGTCATTAATTCACATGGGACTTTGTTTTCTTCAGGTTAGGAGCTGTACTCATCTGTGTAACAACAGTGGCTAAACCGAACTGAGTCATTACTTGTAAAAATGCTTTGGGACATGTTTAGACACTGTATCAGTATAAGTTTTTAACTTCAGCTTTGCTCGTTTTTACTAGTTTCAAACTAAAGGATCCTTACCACTTCTGTAACACTATTTTTTTCTTTACAACCATTTAATATGGGTCTATGAATGCAGACTTCTAAATATTAAGAAATTATACTAATGCTATCTCTTTTAAACAATATGCTATCAGGAAATGGAGAGTGAATAGCATGTGCAATCCTTGTATTTACTGTGCTTTTTCCTCATTAACAGCTTCTATCAACCATACAAATATTCTAGAACCGAATCTAAAGAAGCATGTAAGGGCATTGCAAGATGCATAGAGCAGATTTAATGATCCTGGTTTCAAGAGAGTTGAATTTTGCAGCAGTTTGCTTACCCTTGACTTGTCATTCCATTGAGTTTCTCTACATCCAAACTTAGAATGAAGCAGTTGACCTGTGAAGCCAGATGGAATATTGGCTGATACTCACTGACATTTCGAAGAATGAAAGGAGGTCTTGTTTCAATTCAATTTGGTTTGTTTAATATTAGAGAATGTATACATTATACAACCTGAAATTCTTATTCTTCACAGATATAATTTTGCTGACAGATTCCAAGAGGAATTGACAGGGCTAACAGCTAAGGGACTGCTTATTTCACAGGTCTAATTACAATCCATGATGGTATATTCTGCAGGACTAAACCAAAGACAAATATTAGGCAAAGGTCTGTAAATCTTTGAATATCTCTGGGGTTTGTGGATGATCAATTTGAAGCTGAGGTGAATCAGATTTTGGATACTAAGGAAATGAGATGAAATGAAGATAAGGGAACTGTAGATTTTGGGTACTGGTTAGCAGTGGATTTGTTGAATGGTGGAGCAGGCTCATGGTGTTTATGCTGTTGTTTAATACTTACTTATTCAGCAATACAGTGCAGAGTTGGCCCTTTCAGCACTTTGAGCCATGTTACCCAGCAAATCCAACAACCCTGATTTACACACACAAACTGCTGGAGTAACTCAGCAGGCCAGGTAGCATCTATGGAAAAAAGTACAGTCGACGTTTCGGATCGATTTGGCCTGATTTAACCCTAACCTAATATTGGGGCATTTAACAATGACCAACTAACCTATCTGGTACATCTTAGGACAATGGGGGGAAAAAAACAGAGCACCTGGAGAAAATCCACACATTCCACAGGGAGGGCATACAGACACTCCTTACAAAACAGTGCCAGAATTGAGTTCCGGATTCCAAAGCCCCAAGCTGTTTAGTGTTGCACTAACTGCTATGCTACTGCGGTGCCCAGTCACTGAACATGCATGTTATGTGTGTTCCATATATTCAAACTCAATGTAAATCATTTGAACTATATTTTGGAGACAGAGTACAATATATTGTCATTTTTATATAATAATGTAAAGAAGGTAAGAAATAGATGCAAGAGCATATTATTTGCATCCTTGTATACACCACCATTCAATAAAATTGTGGGTAAATTGTTACCTCATATTCACTTTTCTGCACCATCTTATATCTCTAATACCCAAAAATCTATCAATCTTAGTCATAAATATGTTAGTGTTAAATGAGAGATCCATGATAAACTTCTTGGATGGAGTGTTCTAAAGATCCATTGTCATCTGGGCGGAGAATTTTCTTGAAATCACAGTCCTAAATGGCTGGCACCTTATTTTGAGACTGAGGATACCTGAATTCGACAAACATCAGCCAGGTGAGACACTATCCCTGCATCTGCCTGCCATGTTCTATAAGAAATTTGTGCACTTAAAATAGATCATGTATAGGTCAATATGTTTAATTTCTCCTCATACTTGTGATCTCAGCAATCAGTTTGTCGAAACTATGTGATTACTATAAGGGCGTTATCCACTTCTGAGTGGCAATCAATGTTTAGGAGACACAAGAGTTTTTAGCTGATGGAATGTGGACCAATCTAAAAACTATTCAAGGAATTTGGCAGTCAGGCAGCATGTGAAGACCTTTTGGGTCAAAACTCATCAAATGTATGAGCTGCAATTTATGATATCATACATTTCTAAAAACTCAACAGACATCATAATAAATTGAATATCAGAGAAAAAACATTGCAAGTGCTGGAAGTCTGATAAAAAACAGAAAACATTGGCAATGTTCATCTTTGGAAAGTGAAACAGTCAGCATTTTCAGGTCTGTGACTCATCGACAGTACTAAATCATTGACTGTTTCTCTCTCTCCACAGTTATTGCCTGACCTGCTGAGATCTTCCTGCATTTTCTATTTCTATTTCTATTTCTATTTCTAGGAGGTAAAGAGTAGGAATGAAGAGAGCTTTATTCTGGTTGGCTGTCAGCAACTAGTGGTGTTCCATAGGGGTCTATTTTGGGACTGATTCTTTTTACAATATATGTCATTGATTTGGATGATGGAATTGATGCTTTGTTGCAAGGTTTGTAGACAATATGAAGATAGTTGGAGAGGCAAGTAGTTTTGAGGAAGTAGAGAGGGTACAAAAGGACTTAGATTAGGAGAATGGGAAAAGAAGAGCAGATAGTATACAGTGTCGGGAAGTGTATGGTCATGCACTTTGGTAGAAGAAATGAAAAGGTTGACTATTTTCTAAATGGAGAGAAAACACAAAAAACTGAGGCACAAGGGACTTGGGAGTCCTTGGGCAGGATTCCCTAAAGATTAAATTTCAGGTTGAGTCTGAGGTAAATATGATGTTAGCATTCATTTCAAGAGGACTAAAATATAAAAAACAAAGATTTAATGTTGATACTTTGTAAAGCACTGTTGAGGCCTCACTTGGAGCAGTTTGGAGCACCTTATCCTAGAAAGGATGTGCTGAAACTAGAGAGGGTTCAAAGGTTCAAAGGAGGTTCACTAAATTGATTCCAAGATTGAATGGCTTGTCATAGGAAGAGTGTTTGATGCTCATGGCCTGTATTTACTGGAATTCAGAAGGATGAGGTATGATCTCAGGGGTGTCAAACTCATTTTAGGTCACGGGCCGGATTGAGCAAAATGCAGCTTCATGCGGGCCGGATCAGTCGGACGCGTGCGAACGCAGCTTTCGTTGCCTCCGTTTTTTCAGCCTGCTCTCATGTGTCTCAGTCTCTGCTATAACTACAAAGTGTTTCACTTTACAAATTCCGTTTCTTATGAAGAAGACTGCTGAGGAAGACTGCTGAATAAACACTAAAAACCCTGAAAACCTGGTACCTGAATAAACTCAGCATTAGCCATATCATACGCCATAGGCGCTTCGATTACTGGGGCCAGCTTTAATAGTAATTAGATATTATCTCGCGGGCCAAAGATAATTCCACCGCGGCGCGGGCCTTGAGTTTGACATATATGATCTAATTGAAACCTATCAAATGGTGAATAGCCTTAATAGAGTGAATTTGGAGAAGATGTTTCCTATAGTGGGAGAGTCGAAGACCAGAGGACACAGCCTCAGAATAGAGGCACGCCATTTAGAATGATGAGGAGGAATTTCTTTAGCCAGTGGTGAATCTGTGGAATTGTTTGCCATTGGCAGATAATGGAGGCCAAATTTCTATTTATTTATTTATTTATTTATTTATTTGTATTTAAGGCAGAGGTTGATACATTCTTGTTTAGTCATGGCATGAAGGGATAAGGGGAGAAGGCAGGAGACTGGGACTGAAATAAACATTGGATCAGCCATGATGAAATGGTGAAGCAGTCTTGATGGGCCAAATAGCCTAATTCTACTCCTATATCTTATGGTCTTACATCAGTGCAAATTAGCAGCTGTTATAGATTCTGAAGGGAAAGAGGCCAGGGAGCGACAACAGAAAATAAATTCTGTGGCTTTATTGCCAAAAACTAAAAGGAAACCCTTCAGTTCTGTCATAGATTTCAGAATTTCATGAGTTCTCAAGACACATTGCAACTAGTAAATTATGTCTGAGATTGTAATGTACAACATTACTGTTGTAATGTAAACTAACTTACACACATCATGATTACTCGATACTGTAAGGTGGAGATCAATTAGTTTGTTTCCATGACATGAGCTGAGAGTTGGATATTGACCAAGGAAGAAATCAGGTGTTGTTCATCTGCACAAAATGCAAGCAAACACTGTTATAACCTTGAGGTAGAGCTAAAGGTTGTTCGCTTAATATTCTATCCTTATAAAGGACCCTGTGGCTATTATTTAAAGAATAGAAATAAAGTTAGGAAGGCAGGAATTTGTGTGTCTTGGCCTAATTTTTTCCTCAATCAACATGGCCCCGATTTACTTCCAGGTCAATTCCTCTCTGTTACACCTGGGCAAAATAGCTGTATCGTTTTAACATGAGGTCACAAATGATGCTTTATAAATGCAAGGTCTTTCTGTTGCTTCTAAAGAGAGCTATTAAAAGGTTATGAATAAGAAATAGATGCTATTGATAAAATGTACATATTTTCTATTGATATGTGATGGTAGTCCACAGATCTCCCTGATCAATTTCACTTATGGGTCGAAGGGAAGTGAGGTCAGTGGTCGCGTCCTGATTAATGGTTTCCCTGATCAAGTGCTAAGCCTGTGCAGTATCAAATGAATGTTTCCTGTATACCACATGAATTTCAGGTGAGAGGGGGAAAGTTTAAAGAAGGTGTGCAGGACAGGCTGTCAGGAGTAGTGGTGGAAGACAAGTACAACAGCACCATTTAACATGCTGTTAGATTGATGCATAATCATGCAGGGGATGGTGGGATATTGATCATGTACTAGCAGAAGAAATTGCGATTAATTTCCCCAATCATGTCAAAAAAGTGATTTAAAAAAAGTGAAATGCAAAATCATTTATCTCAATATGTAGTTCAGGTAGAAAGCACTACTCACCTTATTCCAAACAACGCACATTGTTTGAGAGGCAACCACCACCATCGGATGTCCTAAACCATATATGTCAAACTCAAGGCCCGTGCCGCGGTGGAATTATCTTTGGCCTGCGAGATAATATCTAATTACTATTAAAGCTGGCCCCAGTAATCGAAGCGCCTATGGCGTATGATATGGCTAATGCTGAGTTTATTCAGGTACCAGGTTTTCAGGGTTTTTAGTGTTTATTCGGCAGTCTTGCTTGGCAGTCTTCTTCATAAGAAACAGAATTTGTAAAGTGAAACACTTTGTAGTTATAGCAGAGACTGAGACTCATGAGAGCAGGCTGAAAAAACAGAGGCAACGAAAGCTGCGTTCGCACGTGTCCGGCTGATCCGGCCCGCATGAAGCTGCATTTTGCTTAATCCGGCCCGTGACCTAAAATGAGTTTGACACCCCTGTCCTAAACAGAGGTGCAGAGGATCGGGGGAAGTTGAGGCTGCTTTTCCAGACTCTGTGGCGAAGGAATAGTCTAATTCCGAACATTCCTGACCACAGTTCCAAGCAGAACTTGGAGTAAAGTTGCACCACAATTCTCTCCAACATCATATTACATTTGTGGGTTAACAAATAAGCAGTTCATTGGAAATTAAGGCAGATACATCATCTGAACCAGATGGACTACACCACAGGTTTCTGAAATAGGTAGCTGAAGAGATTCTGGAGGCATTAGAGATCGTTCAAGAATAACTAGATTCTGGGATGGTTCCAGAGTACTGGCAAATTGGAAATGTCACTCCACTCTAAGAAGGGAAGGAGGCAAAAGACAGGAAATTATAGACCTGTTAGCCAGACTTCTATGGTTGGTAAGGTGATGGAGTCCATTAAGGATGAAGTTTCAGGGTACCTGGAGATGCATGATAAAACATGCCAAAGTCAGCATGGTTTATTAAGGAAAATCTTGCCTGACAAATCTGTTGGAATTCTTTGAGGATGTGACAGGCAAGATAGACAAAGCAGACTATGGATATTACTTACTTGGACTTTCAAAAGGCATTTGACAAGGTGCCACATGAAGTTAATAAGATCCCATGTTATTACAGGAAAGCAACTGAATTTGTGCAGTCTTGAGCATCATTTTACCAAGAAAAGGTTGACTGCATGTTCTGAATATATTACTGCTCTAAGCCCAATCATTGGGATATTGGACCATTCACTTTCTGGTATTCTAGCAACACTTTGACAATGCAATTCACCCCCACCAATTTCAAGTTCAAGGTTTTTGTCAAAGCTATACATGCATAATGACAGAAAAATCAGCACTTTGCAGCAGCAGAACAGTGTCATTATCAGAATCAGGTATATTGTCACCATTTTATATGATGTGATTTTTAAAAAAAGATTATTTTTCTTTATTGAGATAAAGTGTAGAATCTGTCCTTCGAGCCACGCCACCCAGCTACCCCCAGTTTAACCCCAGCCTAATGACGGAACAACTTACAATGACCAATTCAGCTAATAACTAGAATGTCTTTGGACTATGGAGTAAACCAGGGAGATTGTACAAACTCCTTGAAGACAGCAGTGGGAATTGAACCCTAATTGCCAGTACTGTAAAGCATTGTGCTAACCACCACGCTAATGTGCCACCCCAGGGATTTGTTGTTTTGCAGCAATAGTAAAGTGCAAATACATTAAAAATAAGTATAAATTACAAAATAAATACATAGTTCAATAAAAAAGAAAATTGTTGGGTAAATAGACTGCTCTGAAACTGATAATGGAGGGAACAAGCTGCTCTTGAAACGTTGAGTGTGCATTTTGCAAACAAGACAAACATAAGTTAACATAAAATTAAATTACAAACTGGCAATATATCCAAGGACTTGGCCTCCACCACAGCCTGTGGCAGAGCAGTCCACAGATTCACTACTCTCTGGGTAAAAAATTTCCTCCTTACCTCTGTTCTAAAAGGTCACCCCTCTATTTTGGGGCTCTATCCTCTGCTTCTGGATACCCTCACCAGTGGAAACATCCTCTCTACATCCACCCTGTCTAGTCCTTTCATCTTTCAGTAGGTTTCAATGAGATCACCCCACATTCTTCCAAATTCCAGTATTTACAGGCCCAAAGCTGCCAAACGTTCCTCATATGTTAACCTTTTAATTCCCCGAATCATCCCTGTGAACCTCCTCTGGAGTCTCTCCAATGACAAACACATCCTTTCTGAGATATCAAAGGAGATCAAAATTTGTTGATCGATCTCAATGATATATGGATTTCTGGATTCTATCCAGATCTATAACCACTTGAGTGACATGGATTCTGGTTTGGGTGATCATCCAGACCAGACTTTTGTGTTACTGAGGGATACAAAGAGCAGAACTGTGGGTAGACACCTGCCTGGTCATCTTGGACCAAAGAAGGATTTGGACAGAATACACAGTAGTCTTTGGGAAGGGAATCTATAATTGGACTCATCGGCTCTACAGATGCATCAGTTGTGCAATCCGCATTTATGAAAGGAAAATGATAAGCCTTTCCATTAAGCCTGGTGACAGACTCTCTCCCATCTTGTTTGTGTTACGTGGATCCGATTGCTCCCTATTTCACATCTGCAGAAATTTGCAAGTGTCTTTGGTGACATATCAATTGTCCTCTAACTCCTAACCAAATATAGCTGCTTTCATTCCTTCCTTATATCTGCATCAATATGTTGAACCCAGGGTAGAATCTCAGAGATGTTAACATCTAGTAACTTGAAACTGCTCATTCTTTCCACTTCTGATCCCTTGATATGGATTGCTGTTTGCTCTCTCAACTTCTCTTTCCTGAAATCAACAAGCAATCCCTTGGTTTTATTGATGTTGAGTACAAGGTTATTGATGGGACACCACTCAACCAGCTGATCTACCTCACTCCCATGTGCCTCCTCGGCACCATCTGAAATTTTGCCAACAATAGTTCCGTCATTGACAAATTTATAGATGTTGTTTGAACTGTTCCTAGCCACACAACCTTGTGTGTAGAGAGTAGAGCAGCAGGCTATGTATGTGTCCTTGAGGTGCACCAGTGTTGATTGTCAGCGATGAGCAGGTGTTATTTCTGAGCTGCACAGACTGTGGTCTCCCGGTGAGGAAGTCAAGGATCCAGTTGCAGAGGGCAGTACAGAGAACCAAGTCTTGGAGCTTGTAAGTTAGCACAGAGGGTATGATAGTGTTTAACGCTGAACTGTAATCAATAAACATCAGCCTGACATAGTTATTACTATTGTTCAGGTGATCTAAGGCCGAGTAGAGAGCCAATGAGATTGCATCCACTGCAGACCTATTGTGGTGATAGGAGAATTGTATTGGGTCCAGGTCCATGGTTAGGTAGGAGTTAATTCCAACCATGACCAATGTCTCAAAACACTTCATTGCAGTAGGTGTGAGTGCCACTGGGTGATAATTGTTGAGGCAGTTCATCCTGCTCTTCTTTGGCACTGGTATAATTGTGTGTTTGAAGCAGGTGGGAATCTTTGACTGCAACAGTGAGAAACTGAAAATGTCCTTGAACACACTGTCAGTTGCTTGGGAAAGTTTTCAGAGCCCTACCAAGTATCTGTCAGATCCTGGTACCTTCCAAATGTTCATCATCTTGAAAGAGTTCTAATGTCAGCTTCCAGAACAGAGTTTATAGGGTCACCAGATATTCAGGGATTCTCCCTTTTCAAGTGAACATGAAAGGAGTGAGCTCATCCGGGAGTGAAGGATCACAACCATTCATGATGTTGGGATTTGCTCTGTAGGAAGTAATGGCCTGCTAATCCTGCCAGAGCTGATGTGCATCTGATTCCAACTCTAGCCTCAATTGGAATTGCTTTCTTGCCCTTAAAATAGTAGGTTGTACCTTGACTGCTTGTATAGGTGCAGATCACTGGTCTTGAATGCCACTGATCTAGCCCTCAGTAGATGATGAATATCCACAGCTTTTGGTATGGGTATGTCCACTCAGGCCTTGATGAAGTTGGTGACAATTGCGGCATATTCATTCAAACTTGAAGATGAATCCCTAAATATTGTCCAGTCCACTGACTCAAAGTAGTCCTGTAAGTGCACCTCTGCCTCTCTTGGCCATAACTTCTTGGTCCTCACCACTTGTTCTGCAGCCTTTGGTCTCTGCCTATATGCTGGGAGTAGAAGTACATCCAGGTGATTGGACTTTGACCGTGGGATGCATGGTAAACATACTTGCTGGTGGTATAACAGTGATCATATTTGTTGGCTCCTCTGTTTTCGCAGGTGATATGTTGTTGGCAGTTCTTCATAGACTTCTTGAAGCTGGCCTTGTTGAAATCTCCTGCAATGATAGGGAAGACATCAGACTGTATAGTCTCATCCCTGCTGATTACCTTGATCAGCTCCTTCAATCCCTGCATGACATTAGCCTGAGATCTAATGTATACCACTACCAGGATGATGGCAGAAAACTCCCTTGGCAGATATTTGACCACTAGATATTCCAGGTTAGGGGAGCAGGACTGAGACAGAACCATTATATTTGTGCACCATGCTGAGATAATCATAATGTATTTTCTGCCTCCTCTACCTTCAAAAAGGCTGAGTTTTTCTGTCTTTGTGGAGAATGCAGTACTGCATCCAAAATAATGAGGGTGAGCCATGTTTTTATAAAGCAGAGCACACAGCAGTCCCTGATGTCCCTCTGGTATGAAATCTTGCTCTGAGGTCTTCAGTTTTATTTTCAGTCCCTGATGTCCCTCTGGTATGAAATCTTGCTCTGAGGTCTTCAGTTTTATTTTCAGTCCCTGATGTCCCTCTGGTATGAAATCTTGCTCTGAGGTCTTCAGTTTTATTTTCAGTCCCTGATGTCCCTCTGGTATGAAATCTTGCTCTGAGGTCTTCAGTTTTATTTTCCAGAGACAGTACATTCACCAGCAGGATAGTCGGGAATGGGTCTAAGGCTTCTGATTTACAATCGTATCTCTAGACTGGCACAATGTCCCCATTTCTGTTGCCTTGAAGGGGAATAGCACTCGTGACTCAAGTCTGCTGTCCGTGGTTCATCGATCTTGAGTGTCGATGGATGTTTTAAACATCTTAAAACAACACTGCTTATTGAAGTACCCTTGACATGACTGTGTGTATGGATTTCAGTTGTAATAGTCCTAAGTGGAAATATTTGATGATTCGCATTGGAGCTGCACGCAGAGAGTTAGCACTTAATGGCTCCTTCTTACCAGAAGATTTTGCCACCTCACGATTAGGCCACAAGATGTTCTGTTATGTGGGTATAGAAATCAGGTCAGGCTACATGGGCATACACTACTTTCTGGCTTTGAGATGCTATCTGTTGGCAGCACAGTGGTACAGTGAGTAGAACTGCTGCCTCTCAGCTCAGAGATCCTGGTTTGATCTCAGCCTCTGGAGCAGTGTGTGTGTGTGTGTGTGTATATGCAATCTGCATATTCTCCCTGTGCTTGCACAGGTTTACTCCAGGTGCTCCTTTTCCCTCTCTGTTTCTAAAGATGAGCAGGTTCATGGGTTAGCTAACCATGTAAGTTTTCCCCTTAGTGAGGGAAGGAAGCTTGACGGGAAGTGTTGGGAGGGTTGAGTGGAATGTGAGGAGAATCAAATGGTGTAAATGGGTGGTTGATGGATGGTGAATAAAGGTGTTTTGTTCTCTGCAACTTTCTCAAGGACTCTCACAAATTGATCAGCATCTGTGACTTGTTTGAGGTGGTCTTGAGAGTTAGTCACAGCAAGAGTACCTTGGCAAATGGCCTAACCGATCCTCTGTTCCCTTCACCTTAGGGTCCAGGTATCTGAAGGCACCAGAACATGGTGTGTGTGGCATGAATTGTGCGTTAGCCAAGGGAAAATACAGATTGGAACTATGGGATTAGTGGTCCCTCTCAAAGGTAGGCAGGAACCTGGTCATAAAGTGCAAGATGGTCTCAATGTTACTATATATGTTGCAGGTGTGGTCCATACCATGCTCCTGATTCCATCCTTTTAATTATCAATTACCACCCCTCAGTTTTCCAATCTATCTTGATCTCACACCCAACCTATTTTCTGTGCCTCTATACTTCCTTCATCTCTATCAGAGTCTACATCACTGCCAAAGAGATCACACTGACCTAATTCTCAGCAAGCAACGGGAGAGTGACTTAGCACTGCTGAGTTCATGGAACAACTACCATGAATCAGCCTCGCAAGCATTTAAATACAACAAACCACAGCAATAAGATTAGCATGTAACCAAAAAAGGATTTTTGTCCGATAATACCTGATCAGATATTAGGACAAAACATAACAGGAAAAAATATATGGAGTCTAATTTCTAGGTTGTGGGGGGTTATAAGAAAGCAAGAATAATTTGTTTCCTCAATTTTCCTAATCTATACCTATTTTTATTCAGTAACATTTTATTTACCTGAGTGGGGCTCTTTGGAGAACACAGGATAGTACATTACAGGAACAGGCCCTCTGCCTCACGATGTCAGTGCCAAGTATGATTTCAGTTTAAATTAATCCCATCTGCTTGTACACAGTCTCTATCATTCCATTCTCTGCTAGTCCATGCTTGTCTATATATTGCCATTGTATCTGCTTCCACACTTGTCCTCATAGTACATTCAATGCACCCTCCACTCTCTGTGTTAAAAAAATGCTTAGTAAATCTTTAAACAATCCCTCTATTCCCCCCTCCCACCACCCTGCCTTTGATGTTTGGTATTTCCCTGCTAGGAAAAAGAAGTGCCCAATTCAAACCTCCTTTCTCTTTAGATAACTGCAGCACCAAAATTTATACCTGTTCATATTAAGAAGAGATACTTTCACTCCAGTATTAATATCAACAAAACATATAGACATATAGACGGATCTGGTTTGACATATAGACGGATCTTGGGGTCCTAGTCCATAGCTCCCTGAAAGTGGCTGCACAGGTCTTAATATAGGAGCAGAATAAGGCCATTTGGCCCAATGAGCCTGCTCCACCATTTCATCATAGCTGATCCATTTTTCCTCTCTGCCTAAATCTCCTGCCTTCTCCCCATATCCCTTAAGGCCCTGACTAATCAAAAATCTATCAACCTCTGCCTTAAATATACATAAAGCTTGGCCTCCACAGCTGTCTGTGGCAATTAATTCCATCGATTCACCACTCTCCAGCTAAATAAATTCCTCCTCATCTCTGCTCTAAAGGGACATCCCTTTATTCTGATGCTCAATTCTCTGGTCATAGACTCTGTCACCATAGGAAACATCCTCTCTATATCCACTCTATCAAGGCCTTTCACCATTCTTCTGAGTTCCAGTGAATTCAGGCCTAGAGCCATCAAATGCTCTTCATACGACAAGCTGTTCAATCCTAGAATTATTTTCCTGAACCTCTTCTGAACACACGTCTGTTTCAGCACATCCTTTCTAAGGTAAGGGGTCCAAAACTACTCACAATACTCCAAGTGAGGCCATATCAGTGCTTTATGGTCTCATGACTAAATCCTTGCTTTTATATTCTAATCTTCTTGAAATGAATGCTAACATTGCATTTGCCTTCCTCATCACAGACTCAACCTCCAAATTAATCTTTAGGGAATCCTGCACATGGACTATCAAGTTCCTTTGCATCACAGTTTTTGGTATTTTCTCTCCATTTAGAAAATAGTCAATCCTTTCATTTCTTCTACCAAAGTGCATAACAATACACTTCTGAACACTATATTCCATCTGCCATTTCTTTGCCCATTCTCAATAATCTGTCTAAGCCCTTCTTTAGCCTCCTTATTTCCTCAAAACCATCTGCCTCTCCACCTAACTTCATATTGTCTGCAAACTTGGCAACAAAGCCATCAATTCCATCATCCAAATCATTGGCATATAATGTAAAAAGGATTGGCCTCAACACAAACCCCTAGTCACCAAAAGCAATCAGAAAAGGCTTCCTTTATTCCCACTCTTTGCTTCCTGCTAGTCAGCCTCTGCTTTATCCATGCTGAAATCTTACCCGTAGTATCATGGGCTCAAAACTTGTTAAGCAGCCTTATCTGTGGCAACTTGTCAAAGGCCTTCTGAAAATCCATCAACTGATTCTCCTTTCTCTATCCTGCTGGTTACTTCTTCAAAGAATTCAGATTTGTCAGGCAAGATTTTCTCTTGACGAAACCATGCTGACTTTTTTTTATCATGTGCCTCCAAGTACCCCAAAGCCACATCCTTAACAATCAACTCCAACATCTTCTCAACCACCGAGTTCAGACTAATGAGCCTATAGTTTCCTTTCATCTGCATTTCTCCCTTCTTGAAGAGCAGAGTGACATTTACAATTTTCCAGTCTTCCGGAACCATTCCAAAATTTAGTGATCCTTGAAATATCATTACTAATGTCTCTACAATATCTTCAGAAACCTCTTTCAGAACTATTGGGTGTGCACCATCTGGTCCAGGTGACTTCATTCCTTTCAGTTTCTCTAGTAATGGTAACTTTACACACTTCATGAGCCCTGACACCTGGTACTTCAACCATACTGCTAGTGTCTGCCACAGTGAAGACTGAGGAAAAATACTTCTTCAGTTTGTCCGTCATTTCCAGTCGCTCATTACTATCTCTCCAGCATCATTTCCCAACAGTCCAATATCCACTCTCGTCTCTCGTTTACACTTTATGTATCCGAGGAAGCTTTTGGTATCCCCTTTAATATTATTGGCTAGCTTACTTTCATATTCCATCTTTAGTTTCTTATTGGCTTTTTTAGTTACCTTCAATTGATATTGCATCCATGACATTGACAACCTTGATTTTACCTACCCCTTTTAGCATGCAGTTCACTCAGAACCATTCCTGTTATCATGAAGCATGCTGACAAATTAGTACAGTAGTGATCTGGCAAAGTGTTTCAGAAGACAACTGAGAACTCTCAGGCAGATCCTCAACCTCCCAAGGAATCATAGACATGCATTAACCATCAGGACATTATCTCCCACAAAAGCACGGACCTTATAGCTCAGGTGATCATCTTCTCCAATAGTCTTCAAACTTGTAGAACTCCAGGTTTGCATTGCCTACTTCAGCTTTCTGTCAAAGATCCACAACTTTGATTGTCAAGACAGACAAGTTGTTTCAGCTTGACCTTTGTTACCAGACTTACTTCTTCCAACCCCAATTTTAAGCATTCGTCCCTAGTCCAGTCCTTTCCCACCTGCAGTACATCATTTTACCTCTGATATTCTTCACTATTTTCCCAGCTTCCCATTCCTTGATCTCAACCAGTTCATCTTTACAAAGGATGTTCAACTTCTCTACATCTCCAGTCCACGTAAGGAGGGTCTGAAGGCCCTTCATTTTTTTTTCATGAACAGAGGCCCAACCAGTTTCTCTTCACCAATACCCTCATTTGCATGACTGAACCTATTCTGTCAGTGAACAATTTCCTTCAAATTGCTCACTCTCCTGATGAAAAATGTTGTCATGGCGATTCACCTGGCCCAATTTACCCCAACCCTTTTGTGAAATATGTGAGTCAGTCTTTGCTTCCATTCTTCTCTGGCTCCCACTCTCAATGGTATTTTAAAACCATTAATAATTAACCATTATTAATGTCCCCTAAAACCCTTACTAATTTTTATAGGTGGACTGTAGAAAGCATTCTTCTAGGGTGCATCACAATCTGGTATGGAAGTTGTCCTGTCCAAAACCGGAAGAAGCTGCAGAAGATTGTGAACATAGCCCAGCACATCACATAAACCAATCTTCCATCCTTGGACTCACTTTACACCACACGCTGTCGGAGCAGTGCAGCCAGGATAATCAAGGACATGACCCACCCAGCCAACACACTTTTTGTCCCACTTCCCTCCGGGAGAAGGTTCAGGAGCATGAAAATTCGTACAGCCATATTTGGGAACAGCTTCGTTCCAACTGTGATAAGACTGCTGAACAGATACTGACCTGGATCTGGGCCAAACCTTCCAAATATCTGGACCTGACTTGCACTACCTTACTTTCCGTTTTCTATTTTCTACTTATGATTTGTAATTTAAATTTTTATTATATTTACTTTGATTTATACTTCAGGGAGTGCGGAGTGCAGAAACAAATATCACTGTGATGATTGTATACTCTAGTATCAATTGTTTGGTGACAATAAAGTAAAGTAATATTTCGGGTTGAGACCCTTTGTCAGGACTGACGAGTCCTGACGAAGGGTCTCGACCCGAAACGTTGACTGCTTCTTTCAACCGATGCTGCCCAACCTGCTGAGTTCATCCAGCTTTATTGTACATCTTGATTTGACCACAGCATCTGCAGTGTACTTTGTGTTTACTGTAAAGTACAGTAATGACTGATTGATGTGGCTTCCTTTATTGATGATGAACCTGAAAATGACATCACTTTTGCTGACAATTTCCATCCTGCTCTCAACATCACGTAATCTATCTCTGATGTTTCCCTTCCTTTTCTGGATCTCTCTACCTCTATCTCAGTGGCTGGATTACCCTAGGCATCCTAGTTCACAGACACTCACTGCTATTTCAATGATACTTCTGTCACTTTTTGGACGGACCTCTACTACAATAAAGATGAGCTAAACTCCTCACAAATTACCCCATCGTGGCCCTTGCAACTTCTACCTGCACTACACCTGCTCCATAGCTGTAACTGCAATGCAATGTTCTGCATTCAGTCATTGGTTTTCCCTTGAACTACATCAAACTATTTATATTTTGAAATTTATATTTTGGATTCCAGACCTAACCAATTCCCCTCTACCACCACTCTCCTTTCTAGTGGAATTAGTTCTTACTCTCAATAATTTCTCTTTTGGCTCCTCCCACTTCCTCCAAACCAAGGGTGTAGCCATGGGCACCCGCATGGGTCCCAGTCATGCCTGCCTCTTTGTTGGCTTTGTGGAACAGTCCATGTTCCAAGTCTACACGGGTATCCGTCCCCCTCTTTTCCTTCGCTACATCGACGACTGCACTGGCGCTGCCTCCTACACGCATGCTGAGCTCGTTGATTTCATTAACTTTGCCTCCAACTTTCACCCTGCCCTCAAATTTACCTGGTCCATTTCTGACACCTCCCTCCCCTTTCTTGATCTTTCTGTCTCCATCTCTGGAGACGGCTTATCTACTGATATCTACTATAAGCCTACAGACTCTCACAGCTATCTAGACTATTCCTCTTCCCACCCTGTCTCTTGCAAAAATGCTATCCCCTTCTCACAATTCCTCCGTCTCTGCCGCATCTGCTCTCAGGATGAGGCTTTTCATTCCAGGACGAAGGAGATGTCTTCCTTTTTTAAACAAAGGGGCTTCCCTTCTTCCACCATCAACGCTGCTCCCAAACGCATCTCTCCCATTTCCCGCACATCTGCCCTCACCCCATCCGTCCGCCATCCCACTCGGGATAGTGTTCCGCTTGTCCTCACCTACCACCCCACCAGCCTCCAGGTCCAACGTATAGTTCTCCGTAACTTCCGCCACCTCCAACAGGATCCCACTAGCAAGCACATCTTTCCCTCCCCCCCTCTTTCTGCTTTCCACAGGGATCGCTCCCTATGCGACTCCCTTGTCCATTTGTACCCCGCATCCCTTCCCACTGATCTCCCCCCGGCACTTATCCTTGTAAACGGAACAAGTGCTACACCTGCCCTTACACTTCCTCCCTCACCACAATTCAGGGCCCCAGACAGTCCTTCCAGGTGAGGCGACACTTCACCTGTGAGTCGGCTGGTGTGGTATACTGCGTCCAGTGCTCCCGGTGTGGCCTTTTATATATTGATGAGACCCGACGCAGACTGGGAGACCGTTTCGCTGAACAACTACGCTCGGTCCTCCAGAGAAAGCAGGATCTCCCAGTGGCCACACGTTTTAATTCCACGTCCCATTCCCATTCTGATATGTCTATCCATGGCCTCCTCTACTGTCAAAATGAATCCAAACTCAGGTTGGAGGAACAACACCTTATATAATGGCTGGGTAGCCTCCAACCTGATGGCATGAACATTGACTTCTTTAACTTCCGTTATTGCCCCTCCTCCCCTTCTTACCCCATCCCTGACATATTTTATTGTTTGCCTGTTCCCCATCTCCCTCTGGTGCTCCCCCCCCCCCTTTCTTTCTCCTGAGGCCTCCCGTCCCATGTTCCTTTCCCTCCTCCAGCTCTGTATCACTTTCGCCAATCACCTTTCCAGCTCTTAGCTTCATCCCACCCTCTCCAGTCTTCTCCTATCATTTCGCATTTCCCCCTTTCCCCACTACTTTCAAATCTCTTACTATCTTTCCTTTCAGTTAGTCCTGACGAAGGGTCTTGGCCCGAAACGTCGACAGTGCTTCTTCTTATAGATGCTGCCTGACCTGCTGTGTTCCACCAGCATTTTGTGTGTGTTGTTTGAATTTCCAGCATCTGCAGATTTCCCCGTGTTTGCATTTTATATTTTGAAATTATCTGTATGGTTGGCTTGCAGAATTAAGTTTATCACTGTGTCTCGGTACCGGTGACTATAATAAACCAACATCAATAGCAATACCTTACCTTTATTCCATTCTCCTCACTCCTCTGTCACCATTATTTTTGCTCCAGTGATGTGGCTGTCTAACCAATTGGTTCCTGCTTCCTGAATAATGACCTCTCCTCTACTATGGTTGACAGAAGTCTTGGCTACATCTCATCTATTTCCTACCCTCTATTCTCATCCCTAATTCCTCTTACACAGAGCAAGAATAGGATTTTCCTGCTCCTCACCTTCTAGCTGCTCATACTCCATATTTCAATCGGCATTCCATTCCACATTCCACAACCCAATATATCCTCCCTTTCACCTTTCAGCATTTCAGGGCTATGTTCTTCAGGACTCGCCCCCTTAGTCACTCTTCTTCAAGCCACCATACATACGGACCTTTTATAACCAAACTTTTACCTCTTGTCATTGCCCAGGAAACGAAGTAAACTTCCCAGGTGAAGCAGCAATTCACACAATCTAGTATTTTGTGCTTGATGTTCACAGCTCTTTTACTCTGGGGAAAATCAATCACAGACTTGACTATCATTTAGTGGAACACCTGCCTTCAGTTCATGGGAGAGGCTCTGAACAATCCGCCAGAGATCACTCCTCACAGCTGGCTGAATTGGGCCAGAGGTCACTCCTCATAAAAGGCCACGTCAGGCACAAGGTCGCTCCCCAGGGCAGGCCACGTCACGCTGGAAGTTCCCTCCGACAGGAGGCTGTGTCAGGTCAGAGGACGCTTCCCATGGTAAGCGGCTTTGGGCTGGAGGTCACTCCCCATATGAGGCCAGGTCAGGCTCCCCGTGGGAGGCTGCTTCTCGACAGGTGAAGGCCTCATAGAAGGACTGTTCAAGTTGTTGCTCTCCTTGATGCTGATGGAGGACGTTTACGAAATTCTGAGACATATGTGATTATCGGTGTGGGCTGTAGATTATCTTGGTTTTCAGGTTTTCTGTGTTTTCCTTCTTGCTACCAATTGGCAGGTGGGTAAGCTGTGGGTGAGGGAGGGACTGACCCTTTGATGTTATTGTCGCTGTTTATTTCTGGAGGAGGGGTTTGGGATTTGATGTTTTGGCTGGTGTGTTTGGCTGGACAATCCAGATTTGTGTGAGAGAGAAGTTGAGGGTTCAGGGTTTAATGTTTTATTTGGCGTGTCCGGGTGGACAACCTGTTAGTATTTGTGTGAGAGAGAGGTTGGGGGTTCACATTTTAACGTTTTATTTGGCGTGTCCGGGTGGGCAATTTGTTAGTTTTTGTGTGAGAGAGAAGTTGAGGGTTCACGGTTTAATGTTTTAGTTGGCGTGTCTGGGTGGGCAATCTGTTAGTTTTTGTGTGAGAGAGAGGTTGGGGGTTCACGGTTTAATGTTTTAGTTGGTGTGTCTGGGTGGGCAATCTGTTAGTTTTTGTGTGAGAGAGAGGTTGGGGGTTCAGGGTTTAATGTTTTAGTTGGCGTGTCCGGGTGGGCAATCTGTTAGTTTTTGTGTGAGAGAGAGATTGGGGTTCTGCGGTTCGGTGTTTTGTTTTATTTATGTGCAGGAGGCCAGCCTCAACGACTTCTTGAATTTTTTTGTATCTTGTGGCTATCTGGAGAAGAAGAATCTCAGAGTTGTATTCTGTGTACATACTTAGATAATAAAAAGAACCTCTCAACCTTTGAACCTTCATTCTGAGTTAGTGATATCGTGTTGTTATATTAAGTTTGTGATTAGGATTGTGCTGGCTGGTTCAAGAAAAGGAACAGTTCTTGAAACTGGTAGTGTGGGACTTCTGGCTTCCATACTTGCTGCCCAATGATAGCTGTGAAGAGATGCCACGGCCCAAATGGTAGGGATCTTAAATGATAGATATTGTCTTCCTGATACAGTGCCATCTGTACATACTAACAATGGTTTTATGCTCTTTTGTCTGAGTCCCCATTTCCCAGCTACTCTCATTTTGTAACCTTTGTCATATCCTTTCTCTACAACTGTTTTCATAACATTCTTGATCAGAGACCATTTCAACATACTGACCAAATGGCATCCCTGGTCTCACTATATCAGAGACACTCAAGCCACCCTACCGTCCCTTGCAACATAAACCTTTCTTCCTCTGTTATTAGCCCACAGTGCATTGAAACCAATTCCAGACAGTCTCTATTTAGACAGTATATTCCTTTCTAGCAAATCAAATAGTCCCCAACAATCCATTTTGCCCAATGTTAGTCATAGAGTTGTACAAGTATACACAACCCAGACACACGCTCTTCGGCCCGCCAAGTCCAAACCACCAAACGCCCATTTTTTTGCACTAATCCCACCCTGAAACCTTTTATTCTTCCCTCCCTTCAGCTCTCCCCAGTACATACCGCACACTAAGATGTAGATTAAGGCTAACCATCACTTCAACCTATCAACCATCATACTTTTGGGACGTGGGAGGAAGTCATAGTGTGAATGAGTAAACTCCAGAGTACAGCAGGAGAGCAGAGCATAAACAATATAAAACACCAGATACAAGAAAACTGAATCAAGAGTAGAAAGTGCTGAAAGCAGGCCAGTGTGGATGGAGTTAATATTTGAGGATAGTGGCAGTTCATTACATCTGGGGCAAGGAAACAACTTGCAGAATGATTGAGTTATAGAGCAATGCAGCATCTAACAGAGCAATTTGTTCAAGTTCAAGTTCAATTGTCATTCAAGCATATGTACATATCCATCGTTACAGCCAAATGAAAAAGTGTTCCTCCACGACCAACAGGCACACAAAGTACAAGGCACATGTAGCGCATAGAACCATAGAGCATTACAGCACAGAAGCAGGCCTTTTCGCCCTTCTTGGCTGTGCCAAACCATTTTTCTGCCTAGTCCCACTGACCTGCGCCTGGACCATATCCCTCCATACACCTCTCATCCATGTACCTGTCCAAGTTTTTCTTAAATGTTAAAAGTGAGCCCATATTTACTACTTCATCTGGCAGCTCATTCCACACTCCCACCACTCTCTGGTGAAGAAGCCCCCCCCACTGATGTTTCTTTTAATCTATTCCCCCTTCAGCCTTAACCCATGTCCTCTGGTTTTTTTCTCCCCTAGCCTCAGTGGAAAAAGCCTGTTCATTAGTGAAATACAGTCACACAATAAAACATGGTCCATAAATATTGCAGAGATCTGCAGTCGAGCATAATATACTTGTCTTCTGCCGATCTTGGACGCTGTGCCAAACGGCCTCTGGCGGAACACAACGACCCTGATGCTTCTCTCCTGGATGGCTATAAACAGGCGACATCACTGCTTCAGGCTTCATCCTCACTGTGACCAAGGCCGTGTAATCCATCAATGAATCAGTGAATTAGACCTGCAGCATTGCACATTAACAATGTCCAACAACTCCTTGTGAATATAAGAAAAGCAACAAAGATGGTCACTCACTGTTAGATAGCTCACCGCCTTCACACTCTCAGTCAGCAACACGGTCTGCACCAAGTCCAGCTCCTTCAGTTCCTCTGTCAATGAGCAACTCGCTGATGGGCTAGTCCAGCAGTACTTCAAGTTTTTAGTATCCAGTAGGTTCTCGTGATCATAAAAAAGTACATTTAAAAAGCACAGTAACACCTTTGGTTGAACCCATAGAAGCCACTGCAATCGAACCCAGTGCCACCTTCCTAGAACCTTTTAAATCTCTTCCCTCTCACTATAAACTAAGACCTTCTTGTTTTGAACTCTCCTGCCCTGGGGAAAAGTCTTTGGCTGTTCATTTTATACATGCCTCATGATTTTATAAAACATATACGAGGGGTGATTGATAAGTTTGTGACCTAAGGTAGAAGGAATCAATTTTAGAAAACCTAGCACATTTAGTTTTCAACATGGTTCCCTCCTACATTTACACACTTAGTCCAGTGGTCGTGGAACATACGGATCCCTTCTTTGTAGAAGTGGTCCACAGCAGGGGTGATTGATAAGTTTGTGGCCTAAGGTAGAAGGAGATGAGTTATTAACTTTAAACCTTCTGCACTTTCATTCAAAGAGTTGAAATGCACATGCATGTAATGAGAGTGTCTTGGACCTGCAGGTAGTCCACAGCAGGGGTGATTGATAAGTTCGTGGCTTAAGGTGGAAGGAGATGAGTTATACAGCTCTCATTACATGCACGTGCAGTTCAACTCTTTGAGTGAAAGTGCAGAAGTCTTGAAGTTAATAACTCATCTCCTTCTACCTTAAGGCACGAACTTATCAATCACTCCATGCTGTTGGTCACTTCTGGAGGTCCAAGATGCCAACTTCTACAAAGAAGGGATCCGTATGCTCCATGACTGCTGGACTAAGTGTGTAAATGTAGGAAAAATAAATGTGTTAGGTTTTCTAAAATTGACTCCTTCTAGCTTAGGCCACAAACTTATCAATCACCCCTCGAATTCCATGTGTAATTATTGATGGTTGTTTATGAGACTACCTGATCCATCTAAACTGTGCACTTCTTGGTGCATTCCTATTCCTCCACTACCTTCCTGTAGCCTATTCCATCTCACAAGCCTTTCAATAGTTCTCACAATCACAGGCTTGATTTTCTATATTCAAGCCAGGGGCAATTTGTAGCAGTCAATCAGCTTTTCAGTACGTCTTTGGGTTGTGGAAGGAAACAAGCAGCCAGGGAAACCCACATATATCATAAGGAGAATTTGGCAAACTTCACACAGACAGGACACTCCAATCATGTTTGTTTTTCTTTGTGGTCTTCTCCCAGATGCTTTAGATGCTGGAATTTCCAATGAGACAAGACCAGTTGCAAAGCAGTAACCAGGTTCACTTTACATTTAATATATGATAGAATATACCGCAGTTTACAGTGAGATTTAATTTTTTGTGCTTTACTTCATAATATTAAAATAGTGAACACTAAAGCTCTTACGCTAACCTACCTTCACACTTGTAGGGACGAATCATTACATTCTCATGCTCATTCTTCCCACTGATGCTGATTCCATTCTCTGATTTGGGTGACTTGATGAGTACTTTTGGCACTTTCTACTCTTACTTCAGTTTTAGAACATAGAACAGTGCAAAACAGAAACAGGCCTTTCGGCCAGTAATGTTGCGCCAAATCAGCTGAAAAGTAAATAAAAAAAACAAAAACAAATCCCTCCTACCTACACAATGTCCATATCCCTCCAACTTTCTCACATTCATGTACCTATCTGAACATCTTTTAAAAGCCTCTAATGTATGAGCCTCTACCACCATACCAGGCAGTGCATTCCGGGCATCCACCATTCTGAGTAAAAAAACTTGCTTTCACATCCCCTTTGAACCTACCCCCTCTCACCTTTAATGCATTTCCTCTGGTATTAGACATTTCCACCCAAGAAAAAATATACTACCTGTCTATTCTATCTATACTTCTGATAAACCTCAGTCAGATCTCCCCTCAGATTGTTGCTCCAGAGAAAATAGCCCAAGTCTGTCCAGCCTCCCATCATAGTACATGCCCTCTAAAACAAGGCAGCATCTTGGTAAACCTCTTCTGCACTCTGGTTTTCTGGTATCTCCAGTACTTTGATTTTGTTTCATTGTTATGCTATCTTGTCCTATAACACTGTGAACTCATTGCGTCATATAGTACCAAAACTGGCCCCTGAGTCCATCCTGTCCATGTCACCCGTCAAGTGCCCATCTATACTCATCCCTTTTGCCAGCACCATAGCCTTTAATACCTTGTCATCCACTATTAATGATGCTCACCACTCAGGACATACTCTCTTCCCATTACTACCATCAGGACCCTAAAGCACATACTCAACATTTTAGGAACACCTTCTCCTCTTATTTCAGAAAGGTGCATGAACCCATGAGCATTATCTTGTTATTCCTCTTCACACTGTTTATTTATAATGTTCATTTCAATTTAGAGTAATTTATGTCTGCACCGTACTGCTGCCACAAATGTCAATTTCATGACTAACGCCAGTGTCAATAAAACTGATTCTGATTTTGGTTCTGAATTAAATTACTTGTACACAATCTTCTTAAGTATTGTGAGAGTTACTGTTTCAACCACCATCTCAGGCAATCTGTTTGAAACTGACCACTTTCTGGATGAAAAATCTCTTCCTTATATTTGCTGTAAACTTCTTACTGCACATATTACAAAATGTTTGCACAGGATGTTATGATCTTTCTCATTTCCACCTGTCACAAGCCCTGCGGGCCTGTGTACCCATATTTAGAAACATAGAAACATAGAAAACCTACAGCACAATACAGGCCCGTTGGCCCACAAAGCTGTGCCTAACATGTCCTTAGCTTAGAAATTAACTAGGGTTACCCATATCCCTCTATTTTTCTAAGCTCCATGTACCTGTCTAGGAGTCTCTTAAAAGACCCTATCGTATCTGCCTCCACCACTGTAACCGGCAGCATATTCCACGCACTCACCCCACTCTGTGTAAAAATACTTATCCCTGACATCTCCTCTGTACCTACTTCCAAACATCTTAAAACTGTGCCCTCTCATGCTAACCATTTCAGCCCTGGGAAAAAGCCTCTGACTTTCCAAACTATCCAATGCCTCTCATCATCTTATACACCTCTATCACATCACCTCTCATCCTCCATCGCTCCAAGGAAAAAAGGCTGTGTTCACTCAACCTATTCTCATAAGGCATGCTCCCCAATCCAGGCAACATCTTTGTAAATCTCCTCTGCACCCTTTCTATAGTTTCCACATCCTTCCTATAGTGAGGCAACCAGAACTGAGCACAGTACTCCAAGTGGGGTCTGACCAGGGTCCTATGTAGCTGCAACATTACCTCTTGGCTCCTAAACTCAGTTCCATGATTGACGAAGGCCAATGTACCATATGCTTTCTTAACCATAGAGTCAACCTGAGCAGCAGCTTTGAGCATCCTATGGACTCGAACCCCAAGATCCCTCTGATCCTCCACACTGCCAAGTCTTACCATCTGCCACTTCTCAGCCCAGTTTAATATTTGTTAATTGTTGTCTTATCTAGAGTTATTAAGCCATTGTGCTTTCTGTTTAATCTTGTCAAGCTTATTTTGATTGGCGTGTGATTTCAGAGTACTGTGATTATTTAAAGTCGAACCCCAAATTAGCGCTGATTATGGGGTCCTTATGTGTTTTGATAATGACTCGTCTTGTGGTGTCACTTGCTCAAGCCACTGACATTCAGTTGGAATTCCTGTGAATAAATTCTTGTTTCTGTCTCAATATGTAAGTCTGTCATTCCTCTGCACCTGGGTTCAGTCACCTGTCAGCTCAACTGTGCCAGCATAAAATGGTTTGTCAATCTAGTCTTCAATGTTGAGTTATAAAATTATCGCTTTCTAAGCAAACGGTGCTAAACGACAACTCCTTTGCTTGCATGTTCAGAAACAGCTCTATTTCTATCTTTGATGTCTCGTTTTTTCTATTTCAAGGTTCTTTTGAAGACCCTGACCCGGTGTTACACCCTGACTTTGGTTCCTTGTGGGAATAGGACCTGCTCTCAGGGCCTCACAACCGGCAGCTTTTTGATATCCCAAGTACGCAGCCTGAAAGGCGAATGTGCCTTCAGGGTTCCGGATTTTCGTGGCTCTGGGGCCATACTGTTTCTAGGCCGGTGCCCCTGACTGAAGCATAGCAGGAGAACATGGAACATCGGGAGCAGCGGTTCAGCTGCCAGGAGTTGTGTGTTTGGAGAGCTGCGCCATTTTGGTGCCGACCCTCTGGGCGCAGAGCTCAGAAAAAGTGACACAGCAGACTTTTGATATCTTAAATCAGCAATTGTCTCCCCTCTCGCTGTGAAACAGGGACACCTTTTTTTCCCCTTTATTAGGGAGAGAGAGAAAACCTGTGGTATGTCAAATGAATGGGTGAACGAGTAGATTTTGGGGTACTGCAAGTCTGTGTCCTTATTGATGCTTTGCTGCATGATTGAGAACTTGGTGGAGGGTGCTGTTGTTTTTTTGCTGGTGGGGTGTGGTTGGAGGTCGTTACCTTGCTGCTGCTTGTGCATGGGAGGGGGAGCTGGGGGGAGTTTGGGGTTCTATTGTTTTAACTATCATTTATTTGGGGCACTCCTCTGTTTTTGTGGATGCTTGCAAAGAAAAAGAATTTCAGCATGTATATTGAATACATTAAATGTATCTATTGAAACCTATTGAAATGGTACTTTTAGCTTAGATTTTGCCTCAAGTTGAAATGACTAAACATTACCAACTAATATAATTCTAATATCTAAGTAAATCCCATTTTAATCTGTTTATGTGCCTTGTGGAGATCTTTCCTAGGGAATATAGTGAAAAGAAAGAAATGTTTCTTTCCTTTAGGGATTTTGTCTGTCAGAACTGTAGAGAAGGCTTGACCCAAATGCAAAACAGCAGAGAAGGTTTAGCAGTGAGGGATAATTTTAATAACAAACTGCAAAATAACAAGTTATGAGTAGCCATGAAACAAGGGAGAACAGAGATTTAACATAACAGAGTACAATGTAACTGAAGAGCAACTGGTTGAGGCTGGCTGGTTTGGTGGGTGAACAAGGGCTGTGGGTGAGAGATGGGTTTAAATAGGCTGCAGGTGACCAGTTGAAAACAAATGGCAGGTGATTCCTGTTAGCTGGTGAGGCAAAGCTAATAATATTTCAGAGGCTTTCAGATAGGTAATGAATATACCAGGAATGGAAGGACATGGATCAAGTGCAGGCAAAAGGGATTAATAAGTTAATTTTCATCATGTTCATCATCGATGTCATAGGCCAATGGGCCTGTTGCTGTCTCTACTGTTCTATGTTCTACATGTACTGTGAAAGGTCTTGTCTTCCAAAACTTCTATTCTTTCAAGATCTCATGGCATTATTTTAGAGAAAAATACAGGTCCTTTCAGTTTTCGGAACAATTTTTATCCAATAAACAGTGTCAGTTAAAAACAGGTTGTCTGCTCATTATCACACTGTTGCCTGCATTTTTCCTGCAATACTTTTTTAACTCCAGAGTATCTTATTGATTGCAACTTTCTTTGAGGCACTATAAGAGCTGCATAAAAGCACCATGTCAGTTTTATTGCTAGTCTTGCTAGGCAATTTACCTGGCCAAACAATGAGAATACAACAAATGGTTTTAGCTCTTCAGGGCCACAGGCAGCAAAATGCATCCAGGTTTCCCATTCTTGATAGTTAATCATTCATATGTGCTAAGGAATCAACATGTTGAGGTTCAGCTGAGACTCAGAATTGACACTAATCTATACTCTCAACACATGGGCAAATGCCATACATTAATAATCAATATGCAATCTGTAAAAATTGTCATTTTCAGGAGAAAGATAAAATAGATCCTTTTCAAGGATTGTGTCTGTACTCACTCTCAGTAGATGAGAGAATGTGTAATTTTGACAGGTACAGTTACTATTGTCTCTTGTATGAAAACAACTGTGTTGGTTAACAGAGTGTGATGAGAGGGAAGGATGATAAGGATGCAAGTGCTGGATTAACCAAGACTAGAACTGATATGAAATATCAACACTGAGATAAGAGCAGATATCTGGAGTAGATGCTAGACAAGAACCTGATGACACTAGATGAGAATCCAAATGAGACAGAAATTCTAAACGCAATTGTAGATGGAATCAAAGTTCAGCTGACGATTGAGCATTAAACCTGAGTACAGGTGCTCATTAAATATCCAAATCCTGGTGCCAAAATCTGGATGCCAATTAATGGAACAGTCCAGAATCTTTAAAGTGATTGTGCCAGCTATCCATTCTCTGGAAAAGTGGAGTGTCTAGACCCTGGAGGCTGGCACGGTTGGGTGTGTGCCGTAACACAGGTTGATCAGAGATCCTGGCAGGTTTCACAAGCAGAGGTTTGAAACAGAGTAGCTATTACCACTGAAGGACATAAGGCAACAGAGTTAAACTAAAGTATCTTGATAGGGTGAGTATATATTTAAAATTCATGATCTGAGTTGAAATTGTCATCAATCATCTTGATTAATCAATGTATGTTGATCACTCAGAGCCTGCAGACTGAGAGAGGAGAAAGTCTTACAGTGGAGTGTTGTTGGAGCTTGGGAGATTTACCACAGGCAGTGGCTGAAACAGAAACTATTGAATCTTTTTAAGGAAAATGTTGATAAATGTGTGCAACAGGGTCAGAAGAAGTTGACTTTGGATTACTTTGGTAAAGCACAGCTAATACCATGGGTCAAAATAGTTTACTTCCTTATAAAAAATATCCTTTTTTCTTGGGTAGGAGAGCTGGAGAAAGAGGGTTAACAAGAGCATTGGTGGAATATATGGATGACAACGCCTTGTGTCTCCTGGTGAAGGGGGAATGTCTCATTGTTTTCTATTAGGTTGGGGACATTTACAATAAACTGTCAACTCAGTTTTGGAAATACCCAAATATTCATCTTCCAACTCCAGAGTCAGTTGATGAAGAACATCTTGTTCAAATTCCTCATTGAGTGATTATGATTAAAGATAGATTTATCAAAGTGAGAAATACTTGATATTGCAATTGTGTGAGTTAAGATAAAAAATGTCACGTTTAATGATTGTTGAAGTGCTTCAGGGCAGAGTGTCACTGGTCTCCTGCACATTCAGTATTCTAAGAGTGTGATTAGACTCTTTTTTATTTTCACTAATGGGGAATTCATTAGAAATCAACACAAAGGGATTTTTTCTAAGACTCATTGCTGTAATTTTTTTGCATTCTGCCCTATCTCATCCCTTTACTCTGAACGGCACCATTTATTCATTACTGATCACTCTTTCATCTGAGATTTGATGGCTAAATTCCTTAAAAAATCTCATTCGAGTTTTTCTATAACCCCAGCAATATTTTACACTCCATTCATCTGTGGGAAAGTCACAGAGTTGAATCCAGGACAATGAACACCTGACATCTGTACACATCCTTTCAAACTGGTGTCTTACTAACACGTTGTTGGGGATGAGCAGCAAATACTGAGCTGCATTCTAAAATATGAATTAATTAAAAACAGAAATGCTCAGCAGCCGGAGGTAGAAGATCTGCAATGCTGGCCCAGTGGTGCTGAGGTCAGTTGCAGAGTCCAGCAGATCTTATAATAGACAGCAGATTAATCTGGAGTCAAAGCTGAGATTTTCAAGACTGAATGATGCAGCTTCACTCTGGTGTCTGGCTCTCTTTCCTGGGCTGCCATAAAGATATATGTGAGATTAGTGGTGATGTTTGATGCCCAGTATTCACTCCCACCCTCCCCATTCCATGGCCTTACTCTGCTGCCATATCAAACAGTCACCCTATTGTCCGATGTGAAGCCATGAAGAGACAGCGAATATCACAACGTGTCAACCTTTCAATCTGTGGGGAGCAGAATACTTGTGCAAAATGAAAGTTTATAAATGGATATAAGCATAAATATAATGAGAGAGTATACTATGCTTGATATGCCTCCAACCTGATATCATCAATATCAATTTTTCCAAATTCCAGTAATTTTTCTTTCTTCCCCTTCTCTCCTTTTCCATTCTACATTCTGACTCCCCTCTTATCCCTTTTCTTCCCCTCACCTGTCCATCAATTCTTTCTGGTGCCTCTTCCCTTTCTCCCATGGTCCACCCTCCTCTCCTATCAGATCCTTTCTTCAGTCCTTTACCTTTCCACCTATCACTTCCATGCTTCTCACTTCATTCCCCCTCCCCCACCACCTACCGTCCTCCTCATCTGGCTTCACCTATCACCCTCCAGCTTGTATCCCTTCCTGTCCCCCAACTTCTTAGTCTTCCCCTTTCCTTTCCAGTCCTGATGAAGGGTCTCAGCCTGAAATGTTGACTCTTTATTCCTCTGAATAGAAGCTACCTGACCAGCATTTGGTATGTGTTAATAATGATTTTCAGCCTCTGCAGAATCTCTTCTGTTCATGATATACTAGGGTGTTCTTTAAGGAAAGATGGATGGATAGTTTAAGAAAATGGTGGAGTGGGAGACTCAAGAGGTTATAGACACTGGAATATGAATCAAAACAAAACAATCTGCTGGCCAAACAGCATCTGTGAAAGGGGAACGTTTTGGGTCAAAACTCTGCATCAGATACAATGAGAAGAACTGCAAAATTGGCATACCTTGAAGAGACTTCACAGCTGAGTAGTAACATGGAGACACAAGAAACAATCTGGAGTCAAAGCAACAAACAATCTGCTGAAGGAATTGAATGCGTCAAGCAGTGTCTGTTGGTGGGGAAGTACTTGGTGAGTGAGATTATTTCAGAATTACTCTAGTTGAGTGCCAGCAAGTAGCCTGCTTCTCTGTTGAAACTACCTTTGGCTGCTTCCTGCTTCCTAGTATCCTGCCCTGAATTTCAAGATCCTTAAAGTAATAAAATCACAACTCAACACAATTTTTTCCTACTCTACTTCCAATTTGACAGCTTATCCTGCATGGTGGAAGTCCTTTCTCTGCAGTTAACTGCTGTAGCATATTCTGAGGTCATGAAATGAATTTACATCATTGCAGCAACTCTCATCAGAATAACACAACAAGATTAAAAGAAATACAAAGCAAACTCACGGACGGAATCCCCATCAACACCTACAAAACGCTGGAGGTACTCAGCAGGCCAGGCGGCAACTATGGAAAAACGTAGTCGATGTTTCAGGCCAAGACACTTCAGCAGGAATTCTCATGCTCTCTTGTTAATCTGAAAGATAATACAAACATTTCAGAAGCCTCACAATTTTAAAATCAATGTTTTAATAACTTCAATGACAAAAGGATAACAGTGACAATGACAAATTCCATAAAGCTGATCAAGAACTACTTTTAGTTCAGAGCTAGTCAGAGTTGTTTTGTCAGCTTTTGGAAAATAATGGCTGCTGTTCCCCAAGAGGTTGAAGACTTCCAGAATGGTAAAGTCACAGTGGGTGAGATGATTCCCTGTCAAGCTCAACAGTCTCATTTTGAATGTTACCATCCAGCAGTTCAGACTTGTTCAAGCAACAAACCGCAAGAAGAACTCAGTGGGTCAAACGGTGTCACAGGGATAGTCAACAGTTTGAGTCAAAATCCTTCCTCAGGACCCGATGCAAGATTTCTAACCTGATGTGTCGGCTATCCTTTTCTTCATCATATGCTGTTGGACCCAGTGGGTTCCCTTTTGCTCCAGCATCTGTAACGTCTTGTATCTCCACGTTTTGAATGTGTGTTTGCTGTTGTAACTGTGATCTGAGTCACTGGAGAGACATTGAAGCTGATCATATAGACACCCTTATTTATCACGACAAACAGGTATTCTCTTGGATGTCCTTTTGATGGAGTCTCCCAAACTCAAAGTACACCACATTTTTTTACTTTTAAGATAAATGTAACAACAGTGAATTCAATACAATTTTAATAGTTACACGACATCATTTACGGACAGACATACTTTATTGATCCCGGGGGAAACTGGGTTTTGTTACAGCCGCACCAACCAAGAATAGTGAAGAAATATAGCAATATAAAACCATAAATAAATAATAATAAGTTAATCATGCCAAGTGGAAATAAGTCCAGGACCAGCCTATTGGCTCAGGGTGTCTGATACTCCGAGGGAGGCGTTGTAAAGTTTGATGGCCACAGGCAGGAATGACTTCCTATGACACTCAGTGTTACATCTCAGTGGAATGAGTCTCTGGCTGAATGTACTCCTGTGCCTAACCAGTACATTATGGAGTGGATGGAAGTCATTGCCCAAGATGGCATGCAACTTGGGCAGCATCCTCTTTTCAGACACCGCCGTCAGAGAGTCCAGTTCCACCCCCACATCAGTGGCCTTACGAATGAGTTTGTTGATTCTGTTGGTGTCTGCTACCGTCAGCCTGCTGCCCCAGCACACAACTGCAAACATGATAGCACTGGCCACCACAGCCTCGTAGAACATCCTCAGCATCGTCCAACAGATGTTAAAGGACCTCAGTCTCCTCAGGAAATAGAGGAGATGGCTCTGACCCTTCTTGTAGACAGCCTCAGTGTTCTTTGACCAGTCCAGTTTATTGTCCATTCATATCCCCAGGCATTTGTAATCCTCCACTATGTCCACACTGACCCCTTGGATGGAAACAGGGGTCACCGGTGCCTTAGCCCTCCTCAGGTCCACCACCAGCTCCTTAGTCTTTTTCACATTAAGCTGCAGATGATTCTGCTTCTGATTTAGTTCAATATATTGAGTCTGTCAATGGTTCCTTTGAGATACATATCAGTGGGAGATACCTCTGAATATTCAAATACCTTGGCTGGGACAAAATAATTCACACAGATAGTCCAAAAGCTTCTGGGGACAGAGAACCCAGATATCCAAAATTAACAATGTAAGGGCTATCTCTCTGAATACACAAATATCCCAAATTTTACTAGATCAAATATGTCTATGAACATATTTTGGAATTGATTTATCAATGTCACATATACTGAGATACAGCAAAGATGTTATCTTGCATACCATTCATACAGATCAGATCACTACTCAGGGAATTGAGGTAAACCAAGATAAAACAATGGTAATACAGAATAAAATGTCAAACAGCTGCAGAGGAAAGTGCAGCTTTCACACACTATGTGAGAAAATCAGTAGACAAAATCTGTCTACAAGCTTCCTTGAACTCGGTCACAACTGTGCAGACAACAGCCCATAGTTGTCTGGCTTGATGTAGAAAAATTAACATTCTTTTGCATTTGACAAATGAGAATGCCTTGTGGTCACTTTGCACAACGTATCTCTTAGCAACCAACCCCTGCTGTGGGCCAGCAGCCTGTGATTTGCAGACAGTACTGTTTCTTCCCTTTTAACTTCAAACTGCTTGCAATTTACATTAAGAACAGAAGATCCAGTTCTCACTTGAATTAACAACTGTTATATTCATACACATCCCTGAATCCCTAATAGTTGCCCAGACCCACATCTCCCTCAGGTGAGACATGGTGGCTGGCTGTGTTATTGAATTCTGCCACTTCTTTGATTGGCACAGACTGTGAGGTAGAATCGCTTACTGAAGCTTCTTGTTCTCTGGTTAGCATACTGAAGTACTTAATTTACAGTTTTAAGGAAAGATGATGCTGTGTGTAACCAATGTAAAGGATATGTGCTCCACCCAGTGGAGTCAGAGATATATGCACCTTGGAACACAATGGGATTGTGACCTCCTCCAGTGATCTAGGTTGATCCACAGCTTTGCTCATCTCCCTGGATTTTGTTTCAAACTACATCGGACTAGGTGACAATCATCAAATATGATTCAGGAATCACAGAATGTTTACCATGAGGAAAGAGACTATTCAGTCTGTCAAATCCATGCTGGCTGTTTGTAATCCAGTGAGTCCAACTGTTCTAGTTTATCCCCATTAGCCTTGCAGTTTGAATCCTTTAGATTCATAGAGTTACACAGGCTTTTCAGCCGAGGCTAGTCATTTTTTTCCCTTTTACCTTAAACTGATGTTTACTAGTTTAGAATTTCCTACCCTAGTCCAGCGCATCTGTAGATGTGAACTTCTCACTATTCAGGACATTTACAAAGACAGGTGTGTAAAAAGGGCCTGAAGGATCATTGGTGACCTGAGTCACCCCAACCACAAACTGTTCCAACTGCTACCATCCAGGAAACGGTACCGCAGCATAAAAGCCAGGACCAACAGGCTCTGGGACAGCTTCTTCCACCAGGCCATCAGACTGACTAATTCATGCCGATGTAGCTCTATTTCTATGTTATATTGACTATCCTGTTGTACATAATATTTATTATAAATTACTATAATTGCACATTGCACATTTGAATGGAGATGTAACATAAAGATTTTTACTCCTCATGTATATGAAGGAAGTAAGTAATAAAGTCAATTAAATTCAATTCGATAAAGTTTGAATATTCACTTTATCAATTTTTCATGATTTTATGCACCTCTATAGGTTCCCCTCAGCCTCCTGTGCTCCAGGAATAAAAGTCGCAGCCCATCTGGACTCTTCTTTTAACTCAATCCCTCCTCACCCAGCAGCAACCTTGTTAAACTTTTCTCCATCCACCCTTTTCAGCTTAATGACATTTCAGATCATTAGAGCCATTTTATTATCGCTGACGTCATAAAATCTGTTGTTTTGCAGCAGTAATACAGTACTATAAGTTACAACAAGAAAGCTTTTAAATTAAATAAATAATACAAAAAAGAGCAAAATAGTGAGGTAGTGTTCAATAGTCCAATTTAATCAGTGAATGTATACAATATTCATCCTAAACTTCTTACTCTTCGCAGACATCCATGAAACCGAAAAAATCCCAGAGAATGAATGATAGAAAATGTTAGAACCCCAGTGACATCCCCACTGACAAGCAGCAGCAAAAGCATCAGGCCTCACCCCTCCCGCTCTCTCGCCCCACTTACTCCAGCAAAAGCATCAGGCCTCACCCCTCCCGCTCTCTCGCCCCACTTACTCCAGCAAAAGCATCAGGCCTCACCCCTCCCGCTCTCTCGCCCCACTTACTCCAGCAAAAGCATCAGGCCTCACCCCTCCCGTTCTCTCGCCCCACTTACTCCAGCAAAAGCATCAGGCCTCACCCCTCCCGCTCTCTCGCCCCACTTACTCCAGCAAAAGCATCAGGCCTCACCCCTCCCGCTCTCTCGCCCCACTTACTCCAGCAAAAGCATCAGGCCTCACCCCTCCCGCTCTCTCGCCCCACTTACTCCAGCAAAAGCATCAGGCCTCACCCCTCCCGCTCTCTCGCCCCACTTACTCCAGCAAAAGCATCAGGCCTCACCCCTCCTGCTCTCTCGCCCCACTTACTCCAGCAAAAGCATCAGCCCCTGCACCACCTGTGGTAACTTCTACTTTACAAAAAGAGCACTCGACAATTTGATGGTGAAAAGAACATCTTTATCGGGGACGGCAAATGATATTTACAATACAGAGGCTTCCAGGTACCTCGTGCGGCATGGGTGGAGGAACTATATACAATGCATACTGGGAGTAAAACGAGCAGAAGTAAAGACCCCGCCAACCCCGGATCCCGCCTCTTGCTACCAACAACTCCCCGATTAGTATTTACTTACTTTTAATAATACTCACATTACTACACTTCTCCCCCTTTAAAATTCAGCATTCCCCAAATATAGAAGAACTGGGAAATGAAAACAGTGGTATCATTAGCAACCAGGTTACCAATACAAAAACACCTAAAAATCTTGGCAAATTCAACATTCAATCTAACAACAAAAGAAGCTATCCAATCAAAGATTCAGTCTGTCAGGAGGTTTGCGAGGGCACTGCCATCTACACACTACCCCCAGTGACCCAGCAGGCACCGCTGGTGAGGATGTTTTGGGTGGATCTACTGTTGGGGACACAAGAGGGGTCTGTGTGTCCACGTGAGAATGTCCATCCTCTTCAGGGGACTCTGCCCCCTCTGCCAGTGTCTCTCCCTCTAGCAAAGTCACTGATGGACATGCTTTCCTGGTATGCATTAAGTGGTCATTGCTCCTTAACTGTTTTGGACTACTGAGCTTCTTTGAAATCGGTGGCAAGCTATTCTCAGCATTATTGGGATAAATGGCACCTGCAGGTTTGCCACCTAGCTTGGAATGCACTGAAGCAGGAACTTTGGTTTTTGAACCATCCGTGGTTGGAATAGAATAGACCCAATTGCAAATTTTTCATAGAGTTCCTTGTTATAACTTGGAACTATCTGGAGTTCAACAGCAGGAAATCACAATGCGTTTCAGAAAACCTCGGGTTTGAACAAAGGTCTTGTCTGTTAAATCACAGTCATTGATTTTGATGATACATTCATTCTCCTGGAGCAGGTTCTCTTTTCCTGAATGGCTGTTCTCTTCAATACCACAAATACTCAGGCCAAGGAATATTCCACTCAGCGTAGAGTTAAAAGGCACCACATGGATTCCCAGGGGGCCAGCGCCTCCAGAAAATTCTACTTTCTTTGTCAAATCACTTAGAGTGCTTTCTGAATGCTTGTCTGGTGGTCCTGGAGTCTCTGTTCTTACATTGTCTGCGGGTGCCCCGTTTGCTACTGTTACGATTGGCTTCACATGCAGGTTCCTGTTAGCGGGATCATCAGGCTGAGATGTACCTTGCAGTAACTGGGCAGGTGGTACAAGAGCTGGGTCACTGCTTCGCCGTACTAGAAGTGGCGTGCTGGCTTTCAGTGCCGAGGGGGTAACTTCAATTGCTCCTGTAATAGGCTGAAGAGCCGCAAGCTGTGCTGCGAGCTCACTCTCAAATGTGTCCGGACTATGTCTGTCACTCACGTTGCCATCGGTGACTTCATCTACACGCTACACCTCATGCTCTTCCGTCATGTGTGCATATTTAAATTCATGCCAGTTGAACCGGATTTTGCGAATCCAATCGCGGCCCAAAAGATTGGGCCCACTGCCCTTAGCTATCACCAGCCTGGCTTCAGCCTTCTGGCCCCCGGCCGAAATATCCACATATAACACCCCCAAATGAGGTATGGGCTGCCCCGTATAGGTCCTGAGTTGGAGCTTAGATGGTCTGATGGGAGGCAGGTTGGATCCCCATGTCCTCCTGTAGGCCTCTTCACTAATGACCAATGCAGTAGCCCCTGAATCAATCTCGAACTTAATGTCCTTTCCCTTGACAGTGACTGTGGCATAATATGGTTCAGGTGGTTCCTCATCTGTTTCCACCCCAAACATGTTGTAGGGACACGCTGCCTCTTCGTCTGCTTCTCCTCGGTGGTGTGTGGCTGCCTGAGTCTACTGAGCTTTCCCCTGCCCAGGCTTAACCTTACCCTTTATGCTCCTGCACTTTTTAATGAAATGTCCCTTTCTTGCTACAAGCATGGCAGACGGTATCTTTGAATTTACAAACATTTGCAAAGTGTGTTCCTCCACACCGAAAACATACCACCCGCTGTTCCTGTCTACCAGTCTCCCTCCTGACTTGAAGTACTGCCGCCGACTGCGACCCCCCTGTGGTGAACTACATATACCTGTCTGGCCCCCCCCGCTGACTGCTCCTGTGGCTCCTCCCACAGACCCCGGTATAAAGGTGATTGGAGCCACAAACACTTCCTCAGTCTCCAGGATGTTGTGTGGTGGTCACTTGCTGCTTGTGCTTTCTTCCAGCCAATAAAAGCCTACCTTAACCCACGTCTCAGAGTTATTGATGGTGCATCAATTTTATTGGCTGGAAGTTTTAAAACATGGAAAGCATTTTACATCCGGAAAAATTGGACATTGATCCTCAAGACTCAGAAGCAGCTCTTGCCTTTGAACTCTGGCTTGCATGCTTCCAATCATACTTGGAACAGATTCCCGTGACTGAGCCCGCTATTATGCACAGAATCCTCCTTTCGAGGGTCAGCCCGAAAGTTTACTCCCTTATCAGGGACCTGCCGACCTACCAAGGGGCACTGGATGCCCTCAAAAGACAGTACCTGCGGCCGGTGAACACTGTCTACGTAAGACATCGCTTAGCAATGCAGCGGCAGCGAACCGGTGAGTTGAGCGGGGAGTTTCTCCGAGCCCTACAGACACTCGTGTGGGCCTGCGACTGCAAGGGACTGATGGCGGAACAGCATGCAGAGCTCCTGGTACGAGACGCCTTCGTTACGGGTATCAGATCAGTGTACGTGCGCCAGCAGCTGCTGGAAAATGCTGATCTTAACTTACGCTCGGCGATCGAGATGGCCGACACGCTGGAGGCTGCTCTGCAGAATGCTGATGCTGTCCAGTTGCGCGATCCCCCGCCGGTTCCGTGGACGCTGCAGATCCCGCCACCCGGCCAATCGACCTCAGCTGCCGTCACTTGTAAGTCCATGAACTCCCCAAAACCCTCCGGCGAAGCGACCACAGCTGCTGCCACTCGCGAGTCCGCACAGTGTTACTTCTGCGGACTCGAAAAGCACCCCCGAAAACGCTGCCCGGCCTGAGAAGCTACCTGCTCCAGCTGCGGAAAGAAGGGCCATTTCACCAAGGTCTGTAAGTCTAAACCACGAGCGGGGTCGAGCAGCGCCTGGTGCGAGGCATGGGGGCGACCATCTTTGTCGGCGCCACCTCCCCCCACCTCCGACCCACGGGTGCTTACCGGGCACCAAGATGGCAGTTCAACTCTGGCTTCCGTAACCCTCGACCAAAGCGCCCCACACCAGCTTGCAAGGTCAATGATGGACATCCTGGTTGAGGGGCAGAGGACTAGATGCCTGTTTGACACGGGCAGCACTGAGAGTTTTATTCACCCGGACACGGTGCAACGATGCGGACTCGTGACACGGCCGGTAAGTCAGAGGGTCACCTTGGCTTCTGGGTCATATTCCACAGAAATCCGGGTGGGTTGTGTAGCGACATTGGTGGTGCAGGGCACAGAATATCGGGACTTTGCGTTACTGGTCATGCCTCAACTGTGCGCGCCTGTGTTATTGGGGCTGGACTTCCAGAGCCACCTCGAAAGTGTGACTATGGCATATGACGGGCCCCTCCCACCACTCACTGTCAGGAATCCTCAGTTTGGTGGGACTTCATCATATACCCAGCTACTGACCACACACACACACCGACCCGCACATCCCACCCAGCACCATGCCGACAGCTGCGCTACTGACACCACTTGCAGCCTCTCCACCCTCAAGATCCCTCCCCCACCGCTGTTCGCCAACCTGACCCCCGACTGTAAACCTGTGGCAACTAAAAGCAGGAGGTACAGCGCGGGGGACAGGGCCTTCATTCAGTCGGAGGTGCAGCGGCTGCTCAGGGAGAGGATCATTGAGCCAAGCACAAGTCCTTGGAGGTCCCAGGTGGTTGTTGTTTGAACCGGGCAGAAAAATAGGATGGTCGTGGACTATAGTCAAACCATCAATAGGTTCACACAGCTTGACGCGTACTCCCTACCCGGCATCGTGGATATGGTCAACCAGATAGCTCAGTACAAGGTGTACTCGACCATAGATCTGAAATCCGCTTATCATCAGCTCCCCATCCGCCCAGAGGACCGCCCATACACCGCCTTCGAGGCGGGCGGCAGGCTCTATCACTTCCTGCGCGTCCCATTCGGTGTCACAAATGGTGTCTCTGTCTTCCAGAGGGAAATGGACTGGATGGTGGACCAGTGCCAACTGAAGGCCACATTTCCCTACCTGGATAACATCACCATCTGTGGTCACGACTGGCCGGATCACAACACCAACCTCCAATGATTTTTCCAAGTGGCCAAAGCCCTGAACCTTACTTATACCAGGGACAAGTGTGTGTTCGGAACCACCCTAATCGCTATCCTTGGGTATGTCATGGAGAACGGGGTCATTGGCCCTGATCCCGACCCTATGCGCCCCCTGTTAGAACTCCCTCTTCCCACCACCCTCAGAGCCCTCAGACGGTGCCTGGGCTTCTTTTCCTATTACGCCCAATGGGTCCCTCACTATGCAGACAAGGCCCGCCCCCGGTCAAGTCCACCACATTTCCCCTCTCTGCCGAGGCCCGCGCGGCCTTCAGCCGCATTAAAGGGGACATTGCCAAAGCAACGATGCATGCGGTGGACGAGACCATTCCCTTTCAAGTAGAGAGTGACGCCTCCGCCTTCGCGCTGGCTGCTACCCTCAATCAGGCAGGAAGGCCAGTAGCATTCTTCTCTCGTACCCTTCAAGGCCCTGAAATTCGGCACTCCGCGGTGGAGAAAGAAGCCCAGGCCATAGTGGAAGCTATTAGGCACTGGAGGCACTATCTCGCCGGCAAAAGGTTCACCTTGCTGACCGACCAGCGCTCAGTTGCGTTCATGTTCAGCAACCAACAGCGGGGCAAAATCAAAAACGATAAAATTTTGCGGTGGAGAATCGAACTCTCCACCTACAACTATGATATCCTGTACCGGCCTGGAAGGCTCAATGAGCTCCCTGATGCCCTATCCCGGGGAGCATGTGCCAGCGCGGAGCTCGACCCAGCTTGCCACCCGGGGGTCACCCAATTTTACCATTTCGTGAAAGCCCGGAACCTGCCTTACTCCCTTGAGGACATCAGGACGATGACCAGGGACTGCCAAGTCTGCGCTGAGTGCAAACCGCACTTCTACCGTCCTGAAAAGGCATGACTTATCAAGGCCACCCGCCCCTTTGAGCGACTGAGTGTTGACTTTAAGGGCTCCCTTCCCTCCAACAACCGCAATGTCTACTTACTCAACATTATCAATGAGTACTCGCTGTTTCCCTTTGCCATCTCCTGCCTCGACACCACTACCACATCCATCATAAAAGCCCTGCACCAGCTCTTCACTCTGTTCGGATATCCCTGCTATATCCACAGTGATAGAGGGTCCTCCTTTATGAGTGACGAGCTGCGCCAGTACCTGCTGGCTAGGAGCATTGCTACTAGTAGGACCACGAGCTATAATCCCCGGGGAAATGGACAGGTGGAGAGGGAGAATGCCACAGTGTGGAAGGCCACACTTTTAGCCCTTAAGTCAAAGGGGTTGCCGGTCTCTCGATGGCAGGAGGGCCCCCCGAGGCACTCCACTCTATCCGCTCTCTGTTATGTACGTCCACCAATGCCACCCCTCATGAGCAACTCTTTTCTTTTCCCAGGAAGTCTTTCACTGGGACCACCCTACCGGCTTGGCTGACGTCCCCAGGGCCAGTGCTGCTCTGGAAACATGCGCGGAGCAATAAATAATCCCCGCCGGTCGAGAGGGTTCACCTACTACATGTGAACCCCCAGTATGCCTACGTGGTCTTACCTGATGGGCGGGAGGACACAGTCTCCGTCCACAACCTGGCGCCCGCAGGAGCAGCAGACCACTACCCCGAACACTCCATGGTAACTATGAACCTTGTACCCGAGGTGACACCGCGCTCACCGAGCCCTACACAGACTCCTTACGACAATCCTATACCGGGCGTCTCGCACACGCATATACCAGGCGCCTCGCACACTCATGAGGGATCACTGACGCCTAGTGGGCTGACACCTCCAGTCAGGCCGGAGCCAGCACAACCACCGTCTCCGGTGCAATCATCACCGGCACCTGTGCAATCACAGCCGGTGCTACGTAGATCGCAGCGACAGATTCGACCACCTGATAGACTTAACCTGTAAATATACTTGTAAGAAACTTCACCCCATGGGGACTCTCTTTTAAAACAAAGGGGGGGGTGAATGTGGTGAACTACATATACCTGTCTGGAACCCCCCCCGCTGACTGCTCCTGTGGCTCCTCCCACAGACCCCGGTATAAAGGCAATTGGAGCCACAGACCCTTCCTCAGTCTCCAGGATGTTGTGTGGTGGTCACTTGCTGCTTGTGCTTTCTTCCAGCCAATAAAAGCCTACCTTAACCCACGTCTCAGAGTTATTGATGGTGCATCACCCCCATATCCTTTCTGTATATCCTTGGCATCATTAGCAGCCAAATCCATGCCTTGAGCAATCTCTAGGGCTTTCTTGAAAGTCAATGGTGGGGTTTCCCCCAACAAGTGGCGTTGTACGGTGTCATTATTAATGCTGCATATTAAACTATCACGGAGCATGGCTCCGAAATCGCAATGCTCTGATAGCTGCCGAAGCTCGGCCACAAAATCACCCACAGACTGACCTGGTTTCTGGACATGGCTATGAAACTTGAACCGTTGAACTATCACCGAAGGCTTCGGATTGTGGTGGTTCCCCACGAGCTTGACCAGTTTGTCGTATGGAATTTCTCCCGGTTTTCGCGGCGTAGCTAAGTTCCATATCAGTTTGTACGTCTTTGCCCCACACACAGTCAGGAGAATAGAGCGCTTCTTAGCCTCCTCAGTAATTCCATTAGCACAGAAAAAATGGCCCAACCTTTCCTCGTACTCCGGCCACTCCTCGATTTGCTCGTTGAACACACCGACCGCGCCGAATGTAGCCATCCGAACACGAGGCTCCTCGCCCGCTCACAGCTCCTGATCGAAAACGAGGCCGACCCATCCACAAAACCAGTTTACCTCGTCGCCAAAAATATGTGGTAACTTTCACTTTACAAAAAGACCACTCGACAATGCGATGGCCAAAAGAGCATCTTTATCGGGGACGGCAAATGATATTTACAATACAGAGGCTTCCAGGTACCTCGTGCGGCATGGGTGGAGGAACTATATACAGTGCATACTGGGAGTAGAAAGAGCGGAAGTAAAGACCCAGCCAACCCCGGATCCCGCCTCTTGCTACTAACAACTCCCCGATTAGTATTAACTTACTTTTAATAATACTCACATTACAACACCACCCTCCATGAAAACAATAGCAAAACCCCAAAGAGACTATGATCTATAGTCTATCAAAACTACTGTCCATGCCATCACTTTGACATGTCAGACAGTCTCTCTCTCTCTCTCTCTTTCTCACTACCGAGGGAGCGAGGGACATCACTCTTGCAACAGCAGTTCACTGTTTCCATGTCACAATCTGCCACATCACGTGTCCGAGTTTCTCGAGGACTAACAGACTCTCACTCAGCATCGAGAGAGGGAGATCGCTTGAATGCAGGGGCCTTCCATCAGCAGCACATACCTGCCTGCCATCTGCCACGACGCTTCAGTCAGTGACATTCGTGAGGATCTGGGCCATCCACAGGGCCGCACCCCAAAGACGTATGTCTTCCAGGAAATATTGAACTGCCAGGCCACACGGCGAGTTCGAGAACGAGAACTTTCACCTGTGGAGAACTGTAGTTTGAATTGCAGCTGTAGATCATGGACTCTGACAGGCCCTCAGCCACCTTGAAAAGAAAAGAGAGACATGAAAAAAGAAGAATAAAAACTGTTTTGTGGATGAACTAGAAAAGCTTGCCTGGGTCTACAAAAACCTCTGGCACCATCTTTAGCTCCTCCCACTCCTGTTCATGAAGTCCATGAGTCACTCAGAAATCTGATGAAACTTTTCCTGGCTCCTGTACCTCCTCCCTGTTGATAGTAATAAGAGGGCACGTCCTGGATTGTGAGGGTCTTTAATGATGAATGCCGTCCTCTTCAAGCACAGTCTTGTGAAGTTGTCCTTAATGGTGGGGAGTCTAGTACCCACGGCGGGATTTAGTGGGGCTGGGGCCCCTGTGCTGGAGGCCCTAATGGGCCCCTGCTGAAACCAGAAAATGTTGCTGTACGAAGCAAAAAAAAGGCAAGAACAAGAGCTAAGGTCGTACTGGTCTAAATATCGAAGCTGTGGACCAAGACATTGGTTTAGTCCAATACGTAGGCTATAAATTTACAGGCCTTAACAGGGAAAACAGAAAGTAATGCAAATTCTTAGTTTGAAGGACAGCACCTAAAGCACTCAAAAATTGACCAAGGCGAAGTTGGCTGAGTAAAATTATGAGGGAGACGAAGTATGATGTACTCAATCTTAAATCTTTATTTAGCTATTTCTGCACATACCATAGGCCTTAGTTCTCAAACAATGCCAAATCATTTTTATCTAGGTATTTTTCTTAACTGTGTGTTCTGAGAAAGTAAAATGGAAATGAGAGACAAAAAGGGCAAGAGAGATGGCACTATGGCAAACTAGGAAACTTGACAATACTCCAACAATCTTTTTGAAAAATGAGATCTAGCACATACCAACCTATTGCTGTGCTGCGTGGCTTGCAGACTGAAGACCACTTATTACTTACTAAGTTTGTGAACAGTCAACTATTAGCCTATTGCCACAAAAAACAAGAACAGCACTGATTACCTCTAGAATGCCCATGTAGTTGCCGTTATCAGATCACTGGACCCTCAGATAGCCAGTCCCCTCTCGACCAAAAGCTTCACAACCGCCACCACTCTTCTCAATACTCTTCTCTGATATGTACTCACCATTTACCAGCTTGCGTTTGAAGTGAAATTTGGAGAAAAAACGTCTCTGCTGTTTTTATACTTGTTCCAAAGCTTTGATATCCACATCCTTATTCTGGCAGGACTCTGGCCCTTCCTTAGCCCAGTATGCTCGGACTGAATCATCTAATGTTTCCTTTCCCCAGCGAGCAGGATCAGTGCTGTAAGGATCCTCAGTAGCAGTAACGTTAACATTAATGGTGGCCCGACTTGGTTGTTCAGAGGCCTCTGTGGTTGGGAATCCCAAAGTCATGCTCTTTGCTTCTTCTGTTAGCTGCTGACTGTGGCAAGGACGGTGATCCTGTGCTAACGCTGGTGCTAGCGCTAGCTGTTGGACAAGTCTCCATTTGTCCACCGGTTTCAAGAGCAATGGTACTGCTGCATCATTGAGAGCAGGTTTAAAGAATTCTGTGAATTTCAATGTATTTTTTAATGCTTCTTCCTCACGGTCCTCTTTTTCTTCTTTCTTTTTTCTTTTCTGTGTTCCACTCTTGTATTTTTTTTTTGTCTGCCATGATGATAGCTACGTATTTTGGGCCCTCTGCAGCTCTGGCCCCTGCCTAGAGTCCGGCCCTGCTAGTACCCATGCTTGAGGTGGCTGAGTCTAAAACACTCTGCAACTTTTTAAAAATCATAAACCATAAGACCTTAAGACATAAGAGCAGAATTTATCATGGCTGATCAATTTTCCCTCTCAACCCCATTCTCATACCTTCTCCTTGTATCTCTCACACCCTGACAAATAAAGAACCTATCAACCTCCACGTTAAATACAGTCAATGAGCTGGCCTCCACAGCCAATGAATTCCACAGATCCACCAAAGGTTCAAAGGTTCACTTACTTTCAAATGATACAACTCTGAAATTCTTCTTCTCCGGGTAGCCATGAAACCAAGAAAGAAAAGAAAGGCAGCACAATCATTAAACCCCCACCAAATACCATCCCCTCTCTAAGAAACAAACAAAACATTGAACCCAAAATTTCCCTCCTCCACACAATAGAAACGAAAAGGACCGGGTGCAAATAATAAAATGCAAAAAAAATAGACGGGAAGAGTCTATAACCCAAGTCCACATCTAAAACACAAAAACCTGGGCAACATTCCCAAGGAAGAATGGCAGACTTACCCCTCTCCAATAGCAAAGTAAAGCAATCTTCAGTGATCAAAAGGCAGGCAGCCTGTGCTCATCTTCTGCATTCACCTCTATGTTTCAATCTCCCTCATCGCTTTAATCAGCGAACATTGGAAGCTTTAATTGGCAAAATGGAGTCGAACATTGGCTTGCACCCCATCCAGCAGCCTGCCCACCATGAGGTTCATGCACGCAGCTTCTGCCTCCTGAAACCCTCTCAGAGACTGCAGCTCACTAGAACATCTAAACGTACTCCAAACAACAAATCACAAGCCCCAACAGTTCCAGAATTGCATCCAAGATGAAAAACAAATGTAAAAGACATAAAAGAATCCTGTGGCTAAAGAAGTTCCTCCCCATTTCCATTCTAAATGGACGTCCCTCTATTCTAACACTATGCTCTCTGGCCCTAGACTCCCCCACTTTATGGAACATCCTCTACACATCCAATCTATCTAAGCCTTTCAGCATTCAATAGGATTCAATCCCCCTGATTCTTCTAAATTCTAGCAAGTACAGACCCAGAGCCATGAAACGCTACTCATGCAATAACCCTTCATTCTTACGATCATGCTGCTGAACCTCCTCTGGACCTTCTCCAATGTCAGCACATTCTTTCTTAGATAAGGAGCCTAAAACTGCTCACAATACTCCGTGAGGTTTCACCAGTGCCTTATAAAGCCTCAGCATTGCATCCTTGATTTGATATTATAGTTCTCTCGAAATGAATGCTGACATTGCATTTCCTTCCTCACCACTGACTCAACCTGCACGGTTACCTTTAATGAATCCTACATGAGGACTCCCAAGTCCTTTTTTACCTCGGGTTTTAGAATTTCTGCCCATTTAGAAAATAGTTTCGCTTTTTTCCTCCTACCAAACTTCATGACCGTACTCTTCCTGACACTGTATTCCATCTGCCTCTTCTGAATGCTAACACCACAATTCCTTCCTCGCCACAGTCTCAACTTACAAATTAACCTTTAGCGAATCCTGTATAAGCACTCCCAACTCCCTTTGCACCTCATATTTTGTATTTTCTCTCCACATAGAAAATAGTCAACTATTTCATTTCTTCTACCAAAGTGCATGACCATACACTTCCCAACACTATTCCATCTGACACTTCTTTGCCCATTCTCCTAATCTAAGTCCTTCTGTACACTCTATGCTTCCTCAGAACTACCTGCACCTTCATCTATCTTTCTATTGTCTGCATAATTGGCCACAAAGCTATCATATCTATCATCCAAATCATTGACATATATTGTAAAAAAAAAGTGGTCCCAGCACTGACTCCTGCGGAACACCACTAGTTACACCTTTTCTGCAGACAGCCAGAAACCTTTATTCCTACTCTTTGCTTCCTACCAATCAGCTAATCCTCTATCCATGTTAGTATATTTCCTGTAATACTATGGTCTTTCATCCTGTTAATCAGCCTCATGTGTGGCAACTTGTCAAAGGCCTTCTGAAAATCCAAGTACACAACATCCACCAACTCTCCTTTGTCTATTCCGCTTATTATTTCTTCAAATAATTTCAACAGATTTGTCAGGCAAGATTTCCCTTTTGACTTGCTGACAGTGGCCTGGCCTATTTTATAATGTGCTTCCAAGTATGCTGAGACCTCATTCTTAACAATCAGCTCTAAGATCTTTCCAACCACTAAGGTCCGGCTAACTGGATTATAACTTCCTTTCTTTTTCTAACTCCCTCCCTTTTTGAAGCACAGAGTGATATTTCAATTGTCCAGTGCTACGGAATAATGTCAGAAACAAATGATTCTTGCAAGATCATTACCGAAGATGAGGTACTTGGTTTACAAACAAAGGCAATGTGTACTGAAACTCTTAGCAAGGAGAGGACATTTACAGGACAAAATTGCAGTCAACAGGATGAGTTGCGTCATAAAAGGGGGACAAATTTGAAAAGGGTGAATATGGGACTGAAGGGTTTTATTTGAATGTGCGCAGTATACAGAATAAAGTAGATGAAATTGTAATACAGATTGGCATGTACGATATAGACATCACTCAGTTATGGCTGAAAAAAGATTATAGCTGGGAGCTTATTGTCCAAGGATACACAGTGTTTTGAAAGGACAGGTAGCAAGGTGGAGGGGATAGTGTTTCTCCATTGGTAAAAAATGAAATCAAGTCATTAGAAAGAGGTGACATAGGGTTGGAAAGTGTTGAATTATTGTGGATAGAGCTAAGGAACTGCAAAGGTTAAAAGACTCTGATGAGAGTTATATGTATATATATCTCCATTCAGTTGTAAGGATGTGGCCTATAAATCACAGTGGGAGATAGAAAATGCATGCCATAAGGGTAACGTTACAATAGATAGGGGGGAATTTCAATATGGAGGCATTTTGGGAAAATCAGATTGGAACTGAATTCCAAGAGGGGGAATTTCTATAATACGTATGAGATGGCTTTTTAGAGCAGCTCATAGTTGAGCCCAATAGAGGATCAGCTATTCTAGATTAGGTGTTGTGCAATGAACCTGAATTGATTAGAGAGCTTAAGGTAAAAGAACCTTTAGGGGAAGTGATCATAGTAGGATTGAATTCACCCTGAATTTTGAGTGGAGAATCTAAAATCACATGTATCGGTATTACAGTGCTGTGAAGTTCAGGTGTCACTGGCGTTAAGTGTATGAAATTACCATAGCTAGAGAGAAGGTTCTTGGGAAACTGAAAGGTCTGAACGTAGATAAATCACCTGGACCAGATGGTGTACACCACAGGGTTCTGAAGAAGATGGTTGAAGACATTGTAGAGGTATTGGTAATGATCTTTCAAGAATCACCAGATTCTGGAATGGTTCCAGTAGAATAGAAAATTGCAAATGTCACTCCACTTTTCAAGAAGGGAGGGAAGCAGAAGAAAGGAAGTTATGGCCAGTTAGGCTGATCTCAGTGCTTTGGGTAATCTAAGAGTCAATTGTTAAAGATGTGGTTTTGGGGTACCTTGGGCAAATGATAAAATTGGCTGTAATCTGCATGGTTTCATCAAGGAAAATCTTGCCTGAGGAAAAATGTTGGAATTCTTTGAAGAAGTAACAAGCAAGAATCAGCTGATGTAGTGTATTTGGATTTTCTGAAAGCCTATTCACAAGGTGCCACACATGAAGCTGTTTAACAAACTATAAGCCCATGGTATCACAGGAAAGATTCTAGCATGGATAAAGCAGTGGCTGATTGGCAGAAGGCAAAGAGTGGGAAGAAAGGGGGCCTTTTCTGGTTGGCTACCAGTATTCCTCAGGGGTCAGTATTGGGACATCTTCTTTTCACATTGTTTGTCAATGATTTAAATAATGGAATTGATGTCTTTATGGCAAAGTTTGTGGATGATACAAAGATAGGTGGAGGGGTGCTGAGGAAGCAATGCATTGCAGCAGGACTTAGACAAACTGGAAGAATGGGCAAAAAGTGGCAGATGGAATAAAGTGTTGGAGAATGTATGATAATGCATTTTGGTAAAATGAACAATAGTGCAGACTATTATCTAAATGGGGAGAAGGTTCAAACATCAGAGGTGTAGATGGACTCATGCAAGACTCCCAGAAGGTTAACTTACAGGTTGACTCTGTGGTAAAGAAGGCAAATGCAACGTTAGCATTTATTTCAAGGGGAACAGAATATAAAAGCAAAGAGATAATGGTGAGGTTTTATAAGACACTCATCAGGCTGTACTTGGTGTATTTTCAACAGTTTTAGGCCTTATATCTCAGAAAGGGTGTATTATCATTGGACAGAGTACAGAGGAGGATCACAAGGATGATTCCAGAATGAAGTGGTTAACACATGATGGGCTATTGGCAGCTTTGGGCCTGTACTCACTGAAATATACAAGAATGTTGGGGGATGGGGGAGAATCTTATTGAAACCTACCGAATGCTAGAAGAATTAGATAGAGTGGAGGTGGAGACAACGTTTCTAATAGTGGAGGTATCTAGACCTAGAGGGCACAGCCTCAAAATTTGAACAGAGATAAGGAAGGTTTTTTTTTAACCAGAGAGTAGTGAATCTGTGGAATGCTCTGTCACATACTGAGGTGGAGGCTAACTCCATTGGTATATTTAAGGTAGAAGTTGAGAGTTTCCTGATTGGTCAGGGCATCAAAAGATATAGTGAGAAGGCAGGAGAATGGGGTTGAGTGGGATCTGGGATCAGATATGATAGGTTGGTGGAGTAGACTTGATGGGTTGAATGGCCTAGTTTTGCTCCTATGTTTTATGCTCTATGTTGGGACTGATTCTTTTTACGTTATATGTTAATGATCTGGATGATGGAATTGATAGCTTTGTTGCACAGTTTGTAGATGATACAAAGTTCGGTGGAAGGGCAGGTAGTTTAAAGGAAGTAAGGAGGCCACAGAAGGACTTAGATAGATTAGGAGAATGGAGAAAGAAGTGGTGGATGGAATACAGTGTCGGGAAGTGTATGGTCATGCACTTTGGTAGAAGAAATGAAATAGTTGACTGTTTTCTAAGTGGAGAGAAAATACAAAAAATGAGGTGCAAAGGGATTTTGGAGTGCTTGTACAGGATTCACTAAAGGTTAATTTGTAAATTGAGACTGTGGTGAGGAAGGCAAATGTGGTGTTAGCATTGATTTCAAGAGGACTAGAATATAAATACAAGTGTGTAATGTTGAGACTTTATGAATCACTGGTGAGCAGTTTAGAGCCCCTTATCTTAGAAAGGATGTGCTGAAAACAGAGAGGGTTCAAAGGAGATTCACAAAAATGATTCCAGGTTTCAATGGCTTATCACATGAAGAGTGTTTGATGGCCCTGGGCCTGTATTCACTGGAATTCAGAAGAATGAGTGGTGAATCCACTGAAATGTATTGAATGCTGAAACGTCTTGATAGAGTGGATGTGGAGAGGATGTTTCCTATGGTGTCTCTGATCAGAAGACACAGCCTTAGAATTGAAGGGCATTCTTTTAGAACAGAGATAAGAAGGAATTTCTTTACCCAGAGTGTGGTGAATCTGTGGAATTCGTTGCCATGGGCAGCTGCAGAGGCCAAGTTTGTATGCAGATTTAAAGTAGAGGTTGATAGATTCTTGATTGATTATGGCTTGAAGGTACAGGTATATATTACTCTTTTTCAGTTTTCTGAAACTTTGGTCTATAATTCCTCATCATGCCCTTAGAGTAAGAACAGCAACACTGCCTTCCTTTGGTGAGAGTGATCTGTGCGCTTAGAATCCCGTGGCAGTGAGTCAGCAATCATTGGTGGTTGCACTTTTCCCTTTGCATCATCAGGTTGTGGGTTTGTAATCCACACCAGAATTTTGAACATAAAAACGCACGCTGGAAATCCAGCGAGGGTGTTTTGCCTCTGTAGTGCCGATTGAAGATAATCAGAGCAGTGAAGGCTTATTCCCCATCCAAATTTTGTTCTTCACCAATCAATGTTAAAATAGTCGATTTCACTGTTTGTGCATTGCAAGTTGGTGAACCTGACTGCTGTGAAATGGGTGCCATTTCCTGTGTTAAATGAACAACCCATATTTCAAATATACAATGGGTGTGTTGCATTTTCTAACCGATTCACACTTTTTAAGTGCAGTTGCTGCCTTCTTTTATAAACTTCAAACCATGTTTTCATTAGCATATAGATATCTCAAGTAGCCAATATCGCAATCATTTTTGGCTTTTTCATTCAATACTTCAATGCTTAAGGATTCAAGAACAGAGTTTTTAAACCTCTAAACCTCTACATGCACAATAGGATTTGAAGTAGAGTCAAACCTCTTGGTTATATAGTGCCACAGTGCCATTATTTTTGTAATATGGAAAACTTGTCCAAATCAGCAAAGTACTAGCAACAGCAATTTGTATTTCTGTAGCAAAATATCCAGGCTGCCTCTTGAAGTGCTGTCAAATATGATATGGCACTGAACAACATGAGTAAATGAACAAAAGCTAGTTCAAAGAGTTAGTTAGATTTTAAATTGCTTCTAAAAAGCTAGGAAGGCTTGGTGAGTTGGGGAAGTGATTCCAGAGCTGAAGGCATGACTACACGTGAGTAATGGATTTCTGATTAATGGCAAATGAAATGAATTCCACCAGATGTATTCATGGTGATGGAAAGGGAAATTCTCCATTCTCCACAATGAACATCCTTACTTCGGGCACCAGTGTGGCTGTTTTGCAAAAAGGATATAAACCACAAGAACACAAAGGATCCTTACAGGCAGCTGATAATAAATTTATGGACATGAAGTAATCAAAAACAGAGGTATATGGAATGGAGAATTGGAGAGTTGTTGACTGAGAGTTCAGAAGAACAACTAGGATAACACACTGAAAGGATCTGAAAATAAACATGATGATTTTAAAAGCAACCATGTAAGCGATAGGTGAATGGAACATATTGAGAGTTAAGATGGACATCAGAGAGTGGAATGAGGGTTGCTGCTCAGGAATGCATTTGATCAGCCAAAGCTCAGTGTAACAGCTGTGGCCGTAAGTTCAAACTCCCATGTCTCTCATCCACTTGCTTCTACCTGTTACTCCTCCATTAAGATAGTCTTTAAAACTCACCCCTTGTCATATATCATATGCATTATCTCTCCACAACTCAGCATCCTAACTACTTTTAATGGGATGGGTCCTTTTAGCACCTTGGGTGTAAAATGTTGATGCTAAAGAAATTCAGCAAGTCCCCTTTGACATGTACCATTTCTTATAGATGCATCACTAAAGGCATCCTATTAAGATGCAGCATGTTTGGAATGGCAACTGCTCTGCATGAGACTGTAAGAAGCTGCAGACAGTTGCAGACATGGCTCAGCACATCATGAGAACCAGCCTCCACTCCTCTCTACACTTCTCGCTGCCTTGGTAAAACAGTGAGCATAATCAAATACCCCCTCCTCTCAGGCATTCTTCCTTCTTCCCCCTCCCATTGAACAGAAGATACAAAAGCCATAAAGCATATATCACCAGGTCAAGGACCATTTCTATCCCACTGTTATAAGACTATTGAACAATTTCCTGATATGATAAGATGAACTCTGGACCTCACAAAATGTCTCCTCATGGCTTTATACCTTGCTGTCTGCCTGCACTGCACTTCATCAGAAACTGTAATACTTTATTCTGCATTTTAATATTACTTTTCCTTTGTACTACTTCAATGTAAAGGGATGAAATCATTTGCATGAATAGCACATAAAACAAAGTTTATCACTGTACCTCAGTATATGTGACAAAAATAAACCTATTTACCAATTCCCCAATTACTAATAGTTGTAGTGACAGTTGCATTAATCTGCATGCAGCAAGAACCCACAAACAGTAATGAAATAACGACAAGATAACTAGTATGACATAAATCATCAGGAAGTGTTTTTGGCTAGTGTGGTCTCTACTTTCAGAGCACTGGGATGTAAATATGATGACACATAATACAGAAACAAAATTAACAAAATGGAGGAAAATATGGCACTTTCAAAAGCTGCAACATACAGTTTGTCACTGAACTGATAAAGTTGCTAACCTTCTCTCTCCACCTCCGATTCTCCTGAAGTCAATAATCAGCTTCTTGATTGTGCATGGTTCCATTTTCCAGGTATCAGAAGACTTAATAAATGTAAATAAAAGTTAACTGTTTGTTGATCACCTGAATGGTGTATGAAATGGTGTATGAAATGAGTGGTGCATCTTAATGTTGTATGAAATCTGATGGAGAAGGCATTCAGCCTTACATACCTTCTTAATAGTATATTTATTGGTCAAACATGCATGATAACAAACAACCCCTCCCCAGCCCCAACCCAACATTTAAACTGGTCAAAAAGCCCAAACAATTTCCCATTTCCATTATTATCATTTACTAAGAGACAAGCCAACAATCTATGGAAGGTACAAACACTTGTACACCATTTTATGGTATTAGCTAGTGCAGAAGATATTTGCACTGAAACTATTTTGAGCAATAATTGATAAATACATAAGTTAAATTTTAATCAATTTAATTGCTGGAGGAGAATTTCACTGGCTGAGATGATATTGCAAAGCCAGATTTGTTATCATTATTCTCTAATTCGAATAATTATGTGTTGATAGTTCATCTATTGACAAGGGTGTACAATTAAATCTAATTTCTTCACCCAGAAACAAAATGTCAAATTGCATTTGCAGTCAGTAAATATTATAGAAGATCGTTTTAACAGAAGTGAACATGCAATTCATCAGTCATATTGGAGAAAAGTTGGGAGAAAATGAAGGAGACATCAAAGTTCTGTTAATTTATTATTGAAGAATATTTTTGTCACCACATACACCTCTGAGGTTCAGTTTCTTATGGGCATACTCAACAAATCCAATGACCATAATAAAATCAACAGAAGACCACACCCAACAGGGCAGACAAACTGTGTGCAAAACATAACAAACTGTGCAAATACAAATAATAATAATAATAATAATAATAATAACAATAATAATAACAACAATAATAATAAATAAGCAATAAATATTGAGAACAACAGATGGAAAGTCCTTGAAAGTGAGTCTATATGTTGTAATGGGGCAAGTGAATGTGCTTGAAGTTACAATCTTATCCCTTTGGGTTCAAGAACAGAATGGGATTTCTCTGTGAGGTGGCATAGTCTCAATGGGCCAAAGTGAACTCCATCTATGTTGTAAGGAAACATTGAAATAACAAAGACAGCCTTGATGATGGAGCAGATGACTAGTGAGAAGCTTGACACCATGCCAAGTTTGCCGTCTGTCTGGCCCAGCTACATTTTTCAGGGATGGAAACTGCAGATGGGGAAGATAGATGATGAGATTAGTCTTCTCACTAGCTGACTGGAGTACTTTGTGTTCAAAGTCTAACAAGCGATGTGAAAAACCAATAGTAGCACAAGAATCTGAAGAGGAGCTGAAGAAGGAGAAGTCTCTCTGGCAGTCATTATTGGCAACAATAAAACAGACCGCTGGAGGAACTCAGAAGGCCAGACAGTGTCTGAGGGGCCAACAACATTTTAGGTTTAGAGTCTACATCAGGACTGAGAGTGTAGAAGGGAGATGGCCAGTGTAATGAGATAGCTAGAAAGGTAAGAGGTAAAACAGGAGCTGGCACATGATAGGTTCATCCAGGGAGGAAGGTTTGATGAACAAATGAGCCAAGTGGCTTTGGAATCAGTTATTGGCTTTCCGACGCTGTGAGAAACTGCATATCAGTACATTTTTTATTACACCATTTTGTTTCTGTAGAATTACAGCCTAATTGTTATTCATTTACATGGTTTCCATGTTAACTCAAATCACTCACTGATGTTGAGCCTTCCCTGGTTTCCCTGTGAAGTTCCTCAATTTCGCAAACATAATAATTAGTTTTCACACAATTAAGAATCTTTTGTTCAAATTGGAAAGGGCAGTTACTTCTCATTTTAAGGAAGATACCACAATGTTGCAACAGAACACAAAATGCCAGCTAGTTTTGAGATTTAATTAAGGTCTGTGATCAGGTCGGGTATCCATAGCAACTAGCCTGTCTCGGCTTGACTTTATTAGGAGGTGTGCAGATGGAAACATCAATTTCAAGTTTACATACATTTGTAATGTAATAACATTGCTATATGGGCTGCATGCTTTATTAAAAAGAACTGCACTGAATGTATTACTTCTGGGAAATTCATTGCAAACATTTTCTCACTTACCCACCATACCACTGGGTGGCAGTAAGAACACAAAGGCAAAAGAACTTGAGGATAGGAAAGGTTTAGAGCAGGGGTTCCCAAATTTTTAATGCCATGGACCCCTACCATTAACTGAGGACTCTGTGGATCCCAAGTTGGGAACCCCTGGTTTAGAGGAACATGGACAAAATGGAACTAGCATAGGTGGAAACCTTGGTCGGCATAGTTGGGTTGGGCCAAACGACTTGCTAAGCAGTAGGATTTCAATGTGTATTCTATGTAGATAAGTGGATCAGACAGATTTGGGAAAGCTGAAGGGGTTGGAGGGGAGCAGCAGCAGGAAGTTTTTTTTTGAAGGTTTGCCTTCAAAAACTGTTGGAACTGTTGTCTTCAAGAACTGTTGGAAGAATTCAGTGGGCCAGGCAGCATCTGTGGAGCGAAATGGACAGTCAATATTTTGGGTGGAGACTCTTCATCTTGACCCAACTCATCTCGACCCAAAATGTTGACTGTTCCTCTTATTTCCCTCCAGATTCCAGCATCTTCAGTCCATTGTGTCTTCCCCTTTAAGGATTATTGCTGTGATCATTCATCATTCACTGGTTAAAATGTATTATCCATTCAGTTGTGCACTTGTGTTATGCTGTGATCAAAAAAATATGTAGGCTCTCAATTTAATATCATAATGCTTCGGCTGGAGATGATATTTGCTTGTATCACCAACTGAGTCATTCAGACCTTGTACAGAAAATGAGCAGAAGGTAATCCAAAGAGAAAAAACTAGCAAATTTTTAATATGTGCTGTGGAGGGAGAAGCAGAACCAGCATCTCCAGATTGATGACCCTTCCTGCTATTAGAGAAAGATCATCAGCGTGAAAGATCAGTACCCTCTCTGTCCAACAGGTTTGGCTTCGTTTCATACTGATGTCCTGCATTGTTCTGCTCCCGTCAATAAACCACTTAAGATTGAAATATGGATGGGTGGGGTGGTGGGAGGGAATGCAAACTAAAAGCAAGTAGCCCGTGATGCACATTGGTTTAACAATTACTTATCACTACACTACACTACGGAAATATCACCCAGGGGATGTACCAAACTCCTTCTACAATACTATGCAGGAATGAAATAATCTGACACACATGCAAATCTATTCTTCTTCCAGTTAACAAAATACCTAATCCATGAAAAGAAATCCACCCTGTAATTTTAATTCCGATAAATTGTTATGCCAAGATGAATGTAACAGTTTTTCAATAAGATCCTTCAGGCTCCTATATAATAAATAATTGTCAAACTGCAGACTTCCAATTTCTCTCTAAGGGGCTGAGCATTCTCTCTGCTACAGGATCTGCATTTAAAGTTTTTGTCTCTAACTCATTGTACCTCTTGGTTTCCACTCATACCTAAACAACTCTATGATAATCACCATGTTATCTTTTAAATGTCTGAAACTATATCTGGGAAGCTAGAACATTACATTTGACAGATGACAGCTTCTAATAATCATCATCAATGCTTTCAGCTGGTGAACTGGATACTTGGATGTCTTGAATATATGCAGTTGAACTTACTCCTGTTCTCTCTTTACACGTGAGCAGAGGCTGAACGTAAAGGAAAACAAGCCCTCATTAGCTCAGTGCAATGATGTGTTCTTGCAAGGTAGAGTGTCCTACTCTGTAGGCAATCAAATGCTCCAAAAGAAGAGCATAGCTAGGGATGGTACAGTGATACAGCTAGTATAGCTGCTGCTTCCTAGATCTAGAGACCCAGGTTTGAATCCTGGCCTCTGATGCTGTGAGTGTGCAGTTGACATGTTCTCTCTGTGATCACATGGTCCCTCCAGATGTTCTGTTTTCTTTTGATATTTCAATAATGCGCAGGTAGGTATGATAATTGATCCTCGTGGCTAGTAACATCTGGGAGAGGAAATGGGAAACTGGGAAGAATCAAATGAGATTATTAAGTGAATGCTTGATGGTCAGCACAGACACAATAGGCTGAAGGGCCTGTTTCTCTGCTGTATGATCATGACTCTATGACAAGGGCTATGCAGACTTTGGATAACAAACATATTGGCCACTTCACATTGGATGCAATATCTTAAGCTGTTGCTTTAAGCATTAGAGTTACCACTGCCATTGAGCCTGTTATCTGACAGAAAAAAAATCTATATTCTATAAATGTAAGTCCTCCTATTCTTCATTAGAATTGGAGATATAATGTGCAATTCAGGTTAGTACTAGAAAATGTTTTGTTTGAATTCAGGGAAAATCCCCAGGAAACCTTTCTGCAACCTCCTCACAACCCACACTGCTATCCAGCATTGTGTCATCAGCAGATTTAATTCCTTCAGACAAATCATTGTTATAATGTAGATTGTGAACAACTGGGGACAGGTATCAAACCTTTTCATTATAACCACTATGATTCAAATGAATTTGTCAGACATGATTTCCTTTTCATTAATCCATGCTGACTCTGCCCACTACTGATTATACATCTAAAATACTCTGCTGTGATTTCCTTAATACGCAGTTGTAGCATTTTATACTTTGACATTAATCTGAATTGTACATCACATTTCAATTGTAATGAGGATCTGAAAGACTTGCATTTACATAAAATATTTTCTGTCAGTAGTAGACCATCTCTTTACATTCAATCACCTACTTCTTCAGTACAGGAAATGTGCCAGCCAATTTGCACAGAGAACAATGTGTTAGTAATCTCTTTTAGAGGGATAATCATTAGCTGGGACCTCTTCGGCCAAAAAGATGCCTATTGCCTCTGTCATGGCAATCTATGAGACCAGGAAGTTAAAAGGAAGCATCTCGTAGATTTGTGTACTTAACTTTCTAACCTGGTATTTGAAATCAGATTTCTGATTTGGGAATAACTGAGTTACCACAGTATACTGTAGCTATGAACACATGGTAAAATGATAGGCTGAATTAATTTTCAGGGTCTGAATATTGCATGAAAGGCCATCACTTATTACCATTCCCACCTTTGGTAATTAGTAATTTGGTGTATTATTTTCCCATGCACCAAGAGGCAGTGAAAAACCTCATTCCATCAGATCACTTCCCAACATGGGTATATTGAGGCAGCATTTATTTCTTTATTGACATACAGCACAGAATAGGCCCTTCCAGCCCTTTGAGCCATGTCGTCCAGCAACCCATGATTTAATCCTAGCCTAATCACGGGACAATTTACAATGACCAATCAACCTTCCAACCAGTACATCTTTGGACTGCAGGAGGAAACCGGAGCACTCAGAGGAAACCCACTCAGTCATGGGGGGAGCATACAAACTCCTTACAGGTAGTGGCAGGAATTGAACCCGGGTTGCTTTATACTGTAAAGTGTTGTGCTAATCACTATGCTACTGTGCCGCCCCATTTGTACAGCAGAAAAGCAATAACATAACGCAGAATATAGTGCTACAGGAACAGTACAGTGAAAATGCAGTGCAATGAGATAATAAGTTGCCAAGGCCATGACAAAATAGACTGTGAGTTCAAGTCCTTTATTGTACAAGGAATCCATTTAATTATCTGTCCTTGAGCTTGGCAGTAGTGCTTCCAGACTTTTATATCTTCTGCCCAGTGGAACTGAGGAGAGCAGAGAATGTCCAGGGTGTGAAGAATCTGATTGTGCTAACTGGTGTACCAAGACAGTGAGAAACGTAGACTGGGTCCAAAGGGAAAGCTGCTTTTCACAATGAACTGAACTGTGTCCACAACTCTCTGCATTTTATTGCAGTCTTGGGTAGAACAATTGCCCTACCATTATGTCCCGATATATTGCTTTCTATAGTGCCTCTATAAAAGTTGATGATGTTCAAAGGGAACAAACCAAATATCCTTAGTCTTTTAAGGAAGTACAAATGCTGGAGCAATTTTTTGCTGTCTACATGGTTGAACCAGGACAAGCTATTTGCGATTTTTATACCCCGGAACTTGAAGCTCTCAACTAGCACCACCTTCGTGTTATTGATACATACAGGAGTTTGAACTCCACTTCCACTTTCTGAAGCTCTCTTGTTTTTCTGAGATTGAGGAAAAGGTCGTTGTTGTGACAATGTGCCAGTAGGCTTTGTATTGCCTTCCTGTATTTCATCTCATAATATTTTGAGATCTGGACCATTATGGTGATATCGTCTGCAAACTTGTATTCGGAGATAGAGCAGAGTCTGGTTACACAAGGAGCAGAGGAAGGTGGCTGAAGATGCAACCTTGCTGAGCATCAGTGTTGAGGATAATCATAGTAGGAGTGTGGGGTGCTACGTCCTAGGTCTAGGACTTTGGAGATGAGTTTGTTTGCAATTATGGGTGAAGCTGTAGTCAATGGATAGGAGTCTGATATAGCTGATATTGTTATGGTCAAGTTGATGTGTGTTGTGACCAGCATCTCAAAGATTTTTTGATGGTGAATGTCAGGGCCATTGGGTGGTCATTACTAAGGAACATTACTGCCTTATTTTCTTTGGCACCAGTGTGTGATAGTGATCTTTTTAAAGCACGTAGGATCCTCAGGTTAGAGGACGTAAAGTTTTAAAAAATCTGCAAATACTCTGCTAGCTGATCCATGCAGGATCTAAAGACATGACCAGGAACTCCATCTGTGCAAGATGCTTTCTGTGGGTTCACTCTCTGGAAGACTGATTTGTGTCCACAACAGTAATTGTGGTTACAGGTGCATAGGAGGCTGTCAGGGTGGCCAATACCAATCTCGTTCTCTTCAAATGTGCATAGAATGCACTGAGTTCATTAAGGATAAATGTCTTGTTGTCAGTGATGCTGCTAACTTTATTTCACAGCCTATTGTAGCATGCAAAAACCGCTACAGATGACAACTGGTCAGGAACTCTAGATATTCCAGGTCATGTAAGCAGGAACTCTGTAGAACAATCACATCAGTTAGTAAGTAGACCTCTCCACCCCTTCCTTTACCCAAGGAAGCTGTACAGCCCATCCAATGAAATGAGAGGCCATCGTGTTGTATATCTTGCTTTGAAAAGGGAGTGGTGAACCACTTCATGAACTTCTGCCTTCCTTCAGAGCAGGAACTCCGATCATCCTGTTGGAGAAGGAAGTTTCAGGATTTAGATTCAGCAGCAATGAGAGACTGACAATATATTTCCAGGTTTGGATGGTGGCTTGAGGGGGGATCATGCAGGTGGTGGCTTGCTGCCCTTGTCCTTATTGATGGTAGAGATCACATGTTTGGGACTTGCTCTCAGAGAAGCTCAGGCAACTAACTGCTGTGTATTTTGTAGATGATACACAGTGCAGCCAGTTACCTTGGGGATGGAGGAAATGAAAGCTTCGGACAGTTGATGGAGAGCCAGTCAAATAGGTTGGTTTGTCCTGGATGGTGTCAAGAATTGGAGACTGTTCCATCAAATCTTAATTCTTTAGATTTAGATTTGCAAGTGATCCAGATGCCACAGTAATTCAAATGCTGTTTGACATCAAGGAAGGTTGCTTTCATCCAGGGCTGTGATGAGGTTTGGAGCCAAGTTGTTCTCGCAAAACCCAAACTGGGTAGGTTATTGTTTAGTAAGTGCTGTCTACAACACTGCTGATGACATCTTATGTCAGCTTGCTGATGATGAAGTGCAGCCTGATTAGGCAGTAATTAGCTGGATAGGATTTGTCCTGCTTTGGTGAGCATGACATACAGTTCCTGACTAATTTCCAACATTGTTGCATACATGCCAGTGTTATAAATGTATAAGAGCAGCTGGGCTAAAGGCACAGCTAATTCTGAGCAGAGATCAGTAATACATATGAGACAGGCTAACCTCTACTGACATCAATGGATCTGGGGTTGTGAGGGTGAACGGCTTTAAGTTCCTCGGCATCCACATCACCGAGGATCTCACGTGATCTGTACATACCGGCTGTGTGGTGAAAAAGGCACAACAGTACTCCTTTCACCTCAGACAGTTGAAGAAGTTTGGTATGGGCCCCCCAAATCCTAAGAACTTTCTACAGGGGAACAATTGAGAGCATCCTGACTGGCTGTATCACTGCCTGGTATAGGAACTGTACTTCCCTCAATCACAGTACTCTGTAGAGAGTGGTGCAGACATCCCAGCACATCTGTAGATGTGAACTTCCCACTATTCAGGACATTTACAAAGACAAGTGTGTAAAAAGGGCCTGAAGGACACTGGGGATCTGAGTCACCCCAACGACAAACTATTCCAGCTGTTACCATCCAGGAAACAGTACCGCAGCATAAAAGCCAGGACCAACAGGCTCCGGGACAGCTTCTTGCACTGGGTGATCAGACTGATTAACTCATGCTGATGCAATTGTAGTTCTATGACTGTCCTGTTGTACCGACTGTTTATTATAAATTACTATAAATTGCACATTGCAGATTTAGACAGAGGTTTTACTCCTCTCGTATATGAGGACGTAAGTAATAAAGTCAATTCAATTCACATTGACTCATCTTTGCTTTACTAAGTGCTATCAGCTAATATCACATGAAATGAACTGAATTGAACTGACTGAAGATTGATTTCTGTGGCGGTGTCAATCTTGGAGGGAAACTGAATGAATCTCCTGCTCTGCATTTTTTCTGAATTTGTTTGCAAATGGTTCAGCCTTTTCTTGACACTCACGGTGAGCCCTGCTGTTGTTGAGGGTAGGGATACTCTTGGAGCCTCCTACTCACATTAGCTCTTTAATTATTTGCCAACATTTACACATAGGTAAGGCAGGACTGCCAAACTCTGATCAGATCTATTGGCTAGGAAATCACTTAGCCCTGTCCATTGTGTGCTGTTCTTGCTGCTTAGCACACAGGCAATACTGAACTGCACCTTCACTGGGCTCACACCTGACACTGCTCCTGAAAGTCCTTTTACATTCCTTATTGAAGGAGGACTGAGCCAATAGTTCTGCTAAAGGATACAGGTGAGGAATGTGCACACTGCTGCAGTTGCAGCTGGTCCACAGTAACTCCTGTTACCCATTTCTGAGATGCAAGAACAACTCTGATTCTGCTCCATTCAGGACTCCTGTGGTGCCGCAAATAGGATAAAATGATGACAGCTAGGTGCCTCCACAAGAATAATATGACTGTCTTTTGAAGTCATAGAACTAATGACTAAAACTACGTGGAAACAGGTCCTTTCATTAACCTGTCCACGTCAAGCAAGATCCCCATCAAAGATTGTTCCATATGCTCACATTGGCCCAAATCTGACCTCTCCCATTCATTTATTCATTCAAATATTTAAAACATTGTTATTGTCTCTACCTCAAATACTTCCTCTGGCAGTTCATTTCATATGGATGAAAAAATTGCCCTGCAGGTCCTTTTTACATCACTCTCCTCTCACTTTCAAATCTAAGCCCTCTAGTTCTATTTTTCCCAACTCAGAGACAAAAAAAACTCTGTGCATTTACCCTATCTATGTCCCACATCATCTTATACACCTCCAGAAGGTCACTCCTCAGTCTCCTTCACATCAAGGAATAGGGACCTAGCCTGCCAAAGCTCTCTCTATAACTCAGACCTGAAGGTCCTGGCAGCATTCTTGTAAATCTTCTTTGAACACATCATTCCTACAACATGGTAACTAAACTGTACACAGTGCAGCCTTACCAACATCCTGGATAACTGCAAATCAATCTTCCAGCAATGTATTATGGACAGATGCATCTGGTGCAAATTGAGTAGTGAGGATGAGGTCAAGCTGGTTTGTTACTGTAACCACTCATTCATCGTCTACTGTTGACCCAGTATGAGATCTCTGATCTTCAGCTCAGTCTGTGGTGATGAGATAATTGATGGTTATTTAGCAACCATCAGGAAGGTTGAGGATTGCCATTTTCTTTAAAGTGAAATGTTTTCAGATTCTTTAATGTTGGTCCATGGCCTCCTCTACTGCCATAATGAGGTCACTCATTTTGGAGGAGCAACACCTCATATTTTGTCTGGGTATCTTCAACCTGACATCATGAGTATTAATTTCTCTAACTTCCATTAACTTCTTCCTCTCCTCCTCTTTTTTTTTCTCATTCCCCTTTCTGGCTCACCCTTACCCCTTCTAATCTCCTCACCTGCCTATCACCCCTCTCTTGCGCCCCTTCTCCTTCCCTTTCTCCCATGACTTCTCTCCTCTCTAACAGATTCCTCCATCTTCAGCCCTTTATCTTTTCCGGCTTTTAGTTTCATCCCCTTCCCCAGTTACTTACTTAGTGCCTCACCTGGCTTCACCTATCTCTTTCCAGCTGGTACTCCTTTCCCTCCCCCTACCTTCTTATTCAGGTCTCTTCCCTCTTCAGTTTCAGTCCAGTTGTAGCGTCTCAACCTGAACTGTCGAACGTTTATTCCTCTTCAAAGATGCTGCCTGACCTGCTGAGTTCGCCCAGCATTTTGTGTTTGTTGGTCAGGTGTTTTTACTAATTATTTTAATTTAAAATAAATGATAACCTTGTATTTGCCTCATCTCCATTGCTGGACTTTGTAGATCTAAACAGAGATATTACTATGATGTGCAATCAGTAAGCGTTCAGTAACACTGGGATGGTTGGGTCTAGATTTTCACATTCTTATGTTCTGTCAGTATTAAGATATGGACCCAATTTCATAATCTAATATTGATAACAATTATTCAATGTTCTCCAGGGATTTTATCACCAGCAGTTTCACCCCAGCCTCCCTCCTCTTCAAATTACCCCAGGTCCAGCATTTTTTATCAACTAATAATAAATATATCCAAAGAAATAATCACAATTTAAAATAAAGATCAAAAGCTATCATATAGTGTAGATGCCACACTTACTGGAGCAGGATGAAATTGTCTCCCATTGGTTAATTAAATACTCCTTCAAAAGGCTTGATGCAGAAAAATTAAATGATTGCACATCTTAAACATGCTTTCTCCCCACCACTGGCACACTGTCAATGCTAATCTGTCATTTGCAAAATACTCTGGAGCAATTCCTTGTCATCCTAACAAGCTGCATCACTGCTTGGAAACTCCACTGCAGTGGGCAGGGAAGCACCACAAGGGGCAGTCAAAATGCATCACCTACCTGCCATCAAAGACATATATGCAGAAAAGTGTAAGAAAAGGGCCAGTAACATCATAAAGGATTTCACCCGTCCTGCTCATTGACTATTCACCCCACTCCCATCAGGGAGGAGGCCGCATGACAGCCACTGCAGGACCACCAGACTCAAACCCAGTTACCTTCCACAAGCATTTAGGCTGATCAGCTCCTCATCCCACTAACCTACTCGTCCATGCCCCCAACCACCACTACTTTATTATTTCTTGTAGGTCACCTTATGTACAGACATTCCGCTGCCAAGCGCCACTTTATAGACATACAATCAATCTATGTATATAAGCTATCCTATGTATTTATATTTTTGTGTGTTTTAATTATTATTTTTGTGTGTTTTAATTATTAATTCTGTGTTGTATTGGATCTGGAGTAACAATTGTTTCATTCTCCTTTATACCTGTGTACCCAGAACGATAAGGGCCACAGGCACTTGGGAACATCAGCACCTGTAAGTTGCCCTAGTCCATCCTGATGCAGGGTCAACACAGAAACACACCTTTCAGTCCTTTTGGTCCACACTGAACCATTTAAACCGCCAACTCTCATCAACATGCAACATGTCCCTACCATCCATGTACCTATCCAAACTTCTCTTAAACATTGAAATCAAGCTCATATGCACTGCTTGCACCGGCAGCTCAATCCATACTCTCACGGTTCTCTGAGTGAAGAAATTTCTCCTTACGTTCCCCTTAAACTTTTCACCCTTCACCCTTAACTTTAACCTCTTGCATTTACTCTTTGTGATGGTATATTCCCACTACTCCATCACTGCAAGATCAAATTCCTAGAATATCCAACCTCACCAGCACTGTAGGAAAACGTTCATCACAACAACTGCAGAGGTCATTTTCACTATCTCCTTAGAGTGATTAGGGCTGGGCAGCTGCCTTAACCACGTATGAAAGGGCTAGATCCCAAAGACTTCTTGTAATTATTAGAATATTTTCAAAAAGACATATGTAATATTAATCAGACCTACTTTACTGATGGAAAGTATTTAAAATAAGTTATTTCTACTTTGAGAAAATAAAAATTAACTTTCATCAGTGTGAGTGAAGTATGGGCATGTTTTTACCAAGCTGCCTGATTTGCTGAGCTTTCAATATGGGACTTTACTTTCACTGATTTTGGCACATTGTGGCGACCCACTTTCCAGCGCACTAGAACCGGCTCGCAAAATGGTGCGTGCCGGCAGAGAGGCCGGCCCCAAAAAGGGCGCCAGGACTTCTTCACCAGCGAGGGGAAAAGCCCGCGTGCAGGAAGGGACTGTGATTATGTGCCCCCTACAGCATTCCCGCCCGGGGAGGGCGGAAACAGGAAGGCTTAAAAGCGAGGCTGCGAAGATTGAATAAATCTTTTACGCAACTGCAATTCACCGTCTGTGTGTCGTTATTCCAGCGCTGTGTGTAGCACACTGCTACAATTGGTGACCCCGACGGCCCAAACGATAGTTGGACTGAAGATGAACGATGCCGTATCTGTTCATGCAGTTTCATTAAAACTGCCAAGCTTCTGAACGCTGCGACCTCACCTATGGTTCCAACAAGCAGAAGCCCAATTACACATTTGGCAGATAATCTCGGATTCCACACGTTACTACTACGTGGTGAGCTCCCCCAACCAGGAGACGGCCGCCCAGGTTGAGGAGTTCATACAGTTGCCCCGGGTGGACGGCAAATACACAGCATTCAAAGCCCTGCTCATAAGGACTTTTGGACTCTCATGGTGTGAGCGAGCTGCCCGCTTACTGCACCTAGATGGTTTGGGAGACAGGCCACCATCGGTATTAATGAACGAGATGCTGGCCCTGGCTGAAGGACACAAGCCCTGCCTCATGTTTGAGCAGGCATTCCTAGAGCAGCTGCCCGATGCAGATTTCAGCGACCCCCGGAAGGTGGCAGCCCGGGCAGATGTGCTGTGGAAAGCCAAGAAGGAGAGTGGGGCGTCCGACGCACAGATCACCAAACCATGCACCCAACAGCAGACCAGATCAGGCCCGGCAGCAGAGCCCACTAACCCCAGAGGCAGGGGTGAGGAGACCAACGAACAATGGTGCTTCTACCACCAGCGGTGGGGCACAGAAGCCCGCTGCTGTAGCCCGCCCTGCAACTTCCCGGGAAACGCCAGGGCCAGCCGCCGCTGATGGCTATGGTGGCTGGCCATCAGGATAGCCTCCTGTATGTCTGGGACAAACAGTCGGGACGCCGCTTTTTGGTCGACACCGGGGCTGAGATCAGCGTCTTACCTCCGACGAGTTATGACACCCACAACAGAGAACCGGGTCCCACCCTGAGGGCCACAAATGGCAGCACAATACGGACCTACAGCACCCATACGGTGCGGCTACAGTTCGGCTCCAGCCGGTTCACGTGGGACTTCACATTGGCCACCGTGGCCCAACCACTCCTGGGGGCAAATTTTTTGCGAGCTCACAGCCTGCTGGTCGACCTGCAAGAGAAGAGACTAGTCCATGCCAAGACTTTTCAAACGTTCTCCCTGGGTGAAGCCAAGTTGCCAGCCCCACACCTGGACTCCATCACGCTGTCCAACAACGAATTCACCAGAGTCCTGGCGGACTTCCCATCAGTTCTGGCACTGCAGTTCACGGCAGCCACACCCAGACACGGAGTACAACTGCCACACAACTGCCTACCACCCACAATCGAACGGACTAGTGGAGTGTTTCCACCGTCACCTGAAGTCGGCTCTCATGGCCCGCCTGAAAGGGCCTAACTGGGTGGACGAGCTCCCCTGGGTCCTGCTCGGAATCCGCACAGTGCCCAAAGAGGATCTGCACACCTCGTCGGCCGAGTTGGTGTACGGCGCACCCCTGGTCGTCCCAGGAGAGTTCATACCAGCCCCAAGGGGGCAAGAGGAAGAACCCGCAGCAGTCCTGGACAGACTACGTGAGAGGCTCGGTAACCTGGCCCCCATACCCACTTCACAGCATGGACAGAGCCCGACCTGCGTACCCAAAGATCTACAGCACTGTAAGTTTATTTTTGTATGACAGGGCGGACATCGGGCAACGCTACAGCGGCCCTACGAGGGGCCGTTTAAGGTGATCAGGAACAACGGGTCCACGTTCATGCTGGACATTAGGGGGAGAGAGGAAGTTTTCACGGTGGACCGACTCAAACCGGCCCATGTGGACTTGGCACAGCCAGTCGGGGCTCCGGCACCGCGGCACAGAGGCAGACCTCCCAAACAGAGGCCGACTCAGACTGTGGACATTGGGGGGGGGGGGTGTATCACCAGTTCTGGGAGGGGGTTATGTGGTGACCCACTTTCCAACGCACTCGAACCGGCTCACAAAATGACGCGCGCTGGCAGAGAGGCCGGCCCCAAAAAGGGCGCCAGGCCTTCTTCACTAGCAAGGGGAAAAGCCCGCGCACGGGAAGGGACTCTGAATATGCATTCCCGCCCGGGGAAGGCGGAAATGTGAAGACTTAAAAGCGAGGCCGTGAAGTTTGGATAAATCATTTACGCAACTGCAACTCACCGTCTGCGTGTCGTTATTCCAGCGCTGTGTGTAGCACACCGCTACAACATGTAACATTCAAGCAAATGCAAACTGTTGAATAGCAAACAACCTGCTGCGAAACTCAATGGGTCAAGCAGCATTCCTGGGAGCAAAGGATCTGTCAATGCTTCAGGACAGAGTCCTGTTTGTAGATCTTGGGTAAGATAAAAATGCAGGAAGAATGGCGTTAACCCATTATCCGGTTAGAGGGTGTGGAGGGGGAGACCTCCTGATAAAATGAGATCTGTGATGCAACAGGAGATTATGACCTGTTATTGGATCATTGTACCAGGTTTGGTTAGAGGAGGTATCCAAGAGCTGTTACCTGGTGTCTACAAGGTAGAGTCAATCTGCCAGGCTATGGTCCTGGTCTGCAGGTTTTGAGACAAGGTTGAAATTGGTGTAAAGTGAATAGAGTGCCATGCTTTTTGTGGGTGTGAAGTTGCAGTGGATTAGGGAGTGAAAAAGTTGAGGCAATTGGGGGTGAGAAGTTTGAGGAGGATGTAAAAGGCCCAAACAGGATGTCCAAGTGCTGGAGGCATGAGGAGGGTTCATCAGTGGGGGTGTGGACTCAGTCAAAACATTACCTTTACTTTTCTTTTCCCCTCTGCTCATCTGAAATCTTCCTTGAAATAAAAGCTTAACTTTTATTATTTGGTCAAAACATCAAAAATCCAGATTTGAGTTTGCATTTAAGCATTATTCAAACATGTACAAACTGAAGTGGTTGTGGGTCACTTGGAAAAGTAAATAATAGAATTAGAGTTGAAGGTTAATGAAAAGATTTCCTAAGCATCTTCAAAACTACCAGAGCCTGGCAAAATTCTCCCATTCACATGTAAACATGAATATTTCATAGCACAGTGAACCAAAAGCCTAGTCATTGCATTCCAAATTGTGGCATAGACCTATTTATGCTTTTCTTTATGTCTTTACTTCTTTATTTTTCTCCTTCTTTGGTTTCAATATCTTTTTGCTGGTTTCCCTCAAACTTCCTGTGATTTGTCTCTGTATCCTACTGTTTGTCTCCCTGTTGTGTGTTTGTCCCTGAGCATTTCTCATTACCTTCTTGAGTTTCCCTTTGACTTCTGACCCTCACCCGCTTGGTTTCTACCCAGTACCATTCTCTCCTCTTTTTCTCTAGTGCATTGTTTTTCCTGAATCACTTCACCTCTTTCTCTACTTTTGCTTCTGTTATCTGTTTGTGGCAATGGAGTGTTTGAGAGAGGCCTTGAGCCAGTAATTCAAAGGTTCAAAGCACATTTATTATCAAAGAATGTATGAATTATACACCTTGAAAATTGCCTGCTTACAGGCAGCCACAAAGCAGGAAACCCAAATAATCCAATTTTTAAAAAGTAAGACCAAGAACCACTGTGCAGAGAAAGAGAGCACAAATCCTGCGGCCAATAGAAGCAAGTCAACAGTATTCCAAACTATACTGAGTCCCCATCCGCTTACAGAACAGTCAGAGTAAGCTCAAACCTTGGTTCCCAGTTCATCATACCAGTGGGCAAAACACAGAGCAGTCAGATCAGTTCACAGCTTCGGTGCCACAGAGAAAGGAATGAACATTTGTGGGAGACCAACTGAGATCAGCCCAGCCCTCGTCTCCATCCCCGACATTTGGTCTTCCAGTCTATCTGCGCCGGAGGTTAAATTGTCCGAGCATCAGGTGGTGCCTTGCTCTAGGACCTGGACCTGAGTACTATAATATGTTTGGGTTCCCAGCCTGAAGCCATTCCTGATCTCATCAAATCAGCTTGGCACTTATAGTGATCCAATATCACCCTTGGGTTAGGTGGATGGGCACCAAAACTCTTTCACATTGACTCCTCTTCAAATCTCTCACACCATGTCCGGCAGTGATACAAACTCTGGCTGTGACCATGGCTCAAACACATTACTCCTCACAATCCCCCAGCAAAGCTCATCCCCCAGACCAGCCTCACCTCCACATGCCTCTTCACTGTCCGCAGCGATAGTTCACCACAATTTATTTCAGAGAGGATGTTATAAGCAATGTTTTTAGTCAAATATCTTGGCTTTCAATCTACCAGTAAGCTGTCACACATCTTTGATATGCCATCTTAAACCAGAAGTCCCTAATCAGAGATTTAACTTACCTGGGCAAAGGAATAAGTTGACACTTGGTTTGACATCTGCATTAGGTGTGGATGTGATCAGAGCTAAAAGACCAGGTGCTCAGTGTACTTCTGAATGCTCTGGCTACATATGTCACACACAAACCTGTCCCTTAATGCATCAGAAAGTCCATCTCTAAAGTCACAGTACTAGGAAAGTTAGCACATTTCTGCAAAGTATTCAGAAATGCTTTCATCCTTTGACTGGTTCCTTTCTCAGCTATTATCAGCAGCTTAGGGCTCACCATTTTATAAAATTGTCGAATTTTGTCTAACATCTTGCTTGCTGACTTTTCAGAGGTTACTAAGTTGATTAAGAGATTGTACGTTCTTGCATCTATTAAGCTAAGAAGCATGGGGGGTGGGTTCTTTTGTTAAACCACATCAGTTACCTTAAAATACAGATCAACCTTCTCGATATGTGACTTCCAGCCTTCAATAGCACTATCAAATTCACCAACTTTCCTGACTATAGCCATAGCCATGTTATTTTTGCTTTAACTTTAATAGTTGTGCATCCTTCACTGTGTAAAATTCAGTTACTCACACGTGCTGTTGATAGTGTCCCTGAAGGCTTTCTCAGTACTATTTAACTCTTTCCTCTTCTTTTGTCCTGTAACTGTCGGTTCAGTTGATGATATCCTCTGACATTCAGTTTCGTACTCAGCAACAATGTATTGTGGCTGTGAAACTACATATCAATTAAAATAAAAGCACGCATGTGGGAGATGGCTTTAACTGGTGTATTCACATTGTAGCTAGAAAGAGAGAGAGAGAAAACAATGCACAATCCTAATCAACAGATGAGCATGCATGCGTAGACAACAGATCATATGTAGTGCTGAGGACGGTCATTGCTCTAAAAGAAATGGATCCATACACTACAACTCCTAATAAAATATAGCCACAGTCATGTCTTCTTTGAAGCTGAACAATACGTTGGGCCCAGTTTAGATACTCAGAGATACTGACACCCAGGAATTTGAAATTGCTCACTCTTTCCATTTCTGATCCTCTATGAGGACTGGTGTGTTCTCCCTTGTCTTACCCTTTCTGAAGTCCACAATCAGTTCTTTGGTCTTACTGACGCTGAATGCAAGGTTGTTACTGTGACACCACTCAACTAGCTGGTATATCTCACTCCTCTTGTATGCCCTCTCATCAACATCTGAGATTATGTCAACACTGATGGTATTGTCACCACATTAATAGATGCCATCTGAGTTGTGACTAGCCACACAGTCGTGCGTGTGGAAGGAATGGAGCAGTGGGCTAAGCACACACTTCTGCATATTGGTTTTTGTCAGTCGTGTTGGGTGTGGTCTTTCATCGATTCTATTGTGTTACCGCAAGAAAACTAATCTCGAGGTTGCCTGTGGAGAGATATATGTACTTCGATAATAAATTTACTTTGAATTTTGAACTCTGATAATGGATCATGTGGGAGCAGAATTGACTTAGTTTAACTAGGCGTTCTATTTGGCACCAACATTATGAATCAAAAGGTCTTCCCTGTGCTGTACTTTTCCATGTTCTATGAAGGGAGGGGAAAGGCTGTGTTATACGTGGGGAAATCTGGAAGAATCCTTTCAGTCAAAGGAACGTCAATGCTGAAGCAAATTTCAAAGATGTTAGAAAAAAAATCCTTGGCCTGATCACTCTGGATTGTGTTTTAAGCTTTTAAATATTCGTCAGGAATTCCTCCTCTGTTGTATAAAGATGGGGATGGCAGATGAGGATTTGCTTCTCCAGATCCCTCAATGTGTTGCTGTTAAATCCAGTAGATCACAGAGCCAAACACTATGCTTAGTATCCCACACTGAATTAGTGGATCAACTGAAGCCAGTTTATTTGTCTCATTAATACTTAGTTTTTGGTAGGTAATTGTCATAACTGTTTCAAAGTGGGGTGGAAATCAGCTGCAATAGAACCCACATCCCTGCATTGGCCAGGAGATGAAGGCTGCACAGGGCCTTACTCATGGAGCTGCAAGTTGTCAAGAGTCAGTAAAAGGTGGGGGAGCTGGTGGAACTGCTTAATTAGGTTAAACAGCACTTCCTATTCTTGGCACTCACTTGTAACTGACAACTTTTCTCTGCTAGTTTCTACAAGGAGGAAGTTTTCTTTGAGGACCTCCTTACCACAGATTAATCAAACCATTTTTAGATGACTGGTTAGTTTGTTCAACAAATTAAGGAGGAAGCACATATAATCCCAAATTTTAAAATAACTCACAACTCTCAGCAAGTTGCTCAGACCTTCACAATTTCCCTAGAGTTCCAAAAAGACCAATAAAGCACACCACGATAAAGACCACCATGATAAAGCACACCACAATAAAGACCACCATGATAAAGACCACCACGATAAAGCATACAATCATGTAGACCACCACGATAAAGACCACTATGATAAAGACCACCACGATAAAGCATATAATCAAATTGCAAATGTTTAAAGAAATATTATTTGTTTTATCAGAGGTGGAGTTAAGAGTCTCCTGACAGGGAAGGGCAGCTAAACATTATATGTTGAAGCCAATAGACAGACTTCAAGCCAGTGTAGGTAGAACAAACAGTTCTACGTAACAGAAAAAAATTTCCACAGAACATAAGCCGATATTAGTTTAAACTCCCCAAATGAATAACAGCTTTGTAGAACAACCATAAAGTCAGTTAATCATACAATTGTTACGGAATATTAGAATATCAATACTTTGCACATTTGTCTCAAATTTCTTTACTCAGTTTCATTACTCCACTTACAAGATAGGACCACTGAATCATAAAGTATGAATCCCTCTGTGAGTACACATTTTCTGGGATTCAGTGCCCTGTCTGATGATGTGGTCATGCAGAGAGCTTGCTCCAGCCTGCAGTCTGCGTTCAGAAGCACATTTCCAGCTTGTTTTTAATCCACAGCTTGCTTGCAAGAAGATTGGACAATTGAGACTGTAGAAATCTGAAGACTTCAGAGATGTACTGCTGGGAGATTGGAGAAGGGAGTGAGTCAGTAGGGGAGACAAGAGTGGAATGGGAAAGGGGACAGGGGATAGAAAGAATAATTATCCTGCTGGATCTTCAAACGATGCACCCAATGCCTATCAGTCAATTATACTCTGCAGTGCTCAGTGTATTGTGAAACTTGACCAGGGTCCAAATTGCGTTATGGCATTATTTGTGAATGATGTCTAAGCAGGTTTCAGCAGGCCGAATCAAAGGTGATGATGGATTGGCATGCAGGAGGGAGAGTAACAACCTGGTTGAGTTGTACATCAACAGCAACCTCACCCTCAATGTCAGCAAAACCCAACAGCTGATTATTGAGTGCAGGATGAGGAAACTGGAGGTCCATGAATGAGAGGTGGAGAGGGGCAATAACTTTAAATTCCTGAGTGATATCATTTCAGAGGATTTGTCCTGGATCCAACATGTATGTGTTATTACAAAGAAAGCACGGCAGCACTGTTACTTCTTTAGGAGTTTGTGAAGATTTGGCGTGTCACCTACAACTTTGACAAACTTCTATAGATGCATAATAGAGAGTATGCTGACTGGTTGCATCATAGCCTGTTATGGAAAAGCCTGCAAAAAGTAATAGATACAGCCCAGTTCATCTCAGGTAAAGCCCTCCCTGCCACTGAGCACATCTACAAGGACTGTTGTCGGAGGAAAGCAGCATCCATTGTTAAGGATTCAACCATCTTCCAGAAACCTCTGGTAAAAATGGCACTACCAAATGCATGCAACAGTTCACTGGTAGTTAAAAAATGAAGAAATCTGACTAAACATCACCAGAAACAACTTTTCTGAGGTAAATTGGGTTAAATATTTGCTGCAGACAATGAGGGAGCAAATGATGGCGAGGCAAGTTCGAGGGATGAGCCAAGATGGCGTGATGCAGATGAAGTGAGCCATTCAGAGATTAGCAGTCAGGGCAATGAAGTTCCAATTCCCGTACAACTGGCCCGGGTGCAATGTTGGATCACTCTAGACACCAAGAGGAGAAGTTAGGGCAGAGGAGATTCGTTGCCTCTACAGCAGGCCTAGGTATTAGATTGGATTTCTCAGGGTGCTGAGCTGATTTGAAGAGCTTGAAAGTGGCTTTGGACTTGGTGGTGAAATCTGGGCCCGGAGCGAGTTGTTGAGTGGCAGGGTCTAGGGCACAAACCCTTTGCGGCATCCAGGTTCTAGTGTGAGGTATGATCCACTGTTTAGACAATTTAAATGCCAACCCTAATTGGAGATGATAGCTGATTTTGCTCGCTCTCAGCGATCTTCAATCCACTCTCCAGGGCCTTTCACAGCTCCGTTGTTTAGTCAATTTAAACGCCAGCCCAGATAGACTGAAAAGACAGGGTGTTGGGATCTGAGGCAAGAGCCAGTTTCACTCACTCCCCACAATGGACACTCCCCTCTCCATGGTGCTGAGGCTACAAAGACTGCCCCGGCTGCTGTGCTCTGGGCCTGCTAACATGTTAAACTGATAAGTGAGGCTTTGGGCCTAATCCAGGCTGCTCCGGGGTTCGTATCTGAGGATTCAGTTTGGTGTGGAATGTTGTTGTTCGCTTCTAGTGTTCGCATGATTTATGTTTTTTTCCTTTCTCTTGTGCATCAGGTGCTGGTCATTATTTTTTATCTTTAATTGGGTTCTTTCAGGTTTATTGCTTTGTGCTACCTGTAAGCAAACAAATCACAAGGTTGTATAATTTTATACATTCTTTGATAATAAATGTACTTTGAATCGTTGAATCTTGGATCTTTGAATGTAGACCATGCTTCTTTCTCACTGTTGCCATCAAGAAGGATGTACAGAGATCTTAGATCTCACATCACCAGGTTCAAGAACAGTTACTACCCCTCAACCATCAGGCTCTTGAACAAAAGTGAAAATATCACTGAAAGCCATTAAATTGTGTAGGGGAAGGATGCAAGAGCGATTGTCTTATATTGTTCATTTCTGTTTGTCTAAAATGCCTTAAGCAGGTCCCATTTAAATCAACCCACTGCACCATTCATTGTACCTTGCTGCCTCTGTGGTTGAAACGTCAGCACTGGCTCATCGTGAAGTTTCCGGAAATGCTGAAGTGAAAGCGTTTCAGACATAGCTCTGCAAGATTTCAGCTCTGCTAGTTATCAGCAGCCTCCAGATTGACGGCCTTCAAGGTTAACCAAACCATGCCTTCTTGGAGCAGGACGGTGAGAGAGAGATATGGAGTAGGTAAGGGAAACCAGCTTTAATTATTTCAGCACGTATGTACTATTAAAAAAGTGAAAAATTGTACAAATTTGCCACAGAGCCTCTCTCTGTCAACAGGATGTGGCTAACGTTTCAAAATTGGAACTGCTTGAAGAAGCTGAAGTAGAAACTTGAACAAGATGGCATAAATCTAAAGTAAAGCCCATCAAACATAATATGAAAGTAGTTGTTTTAATTTTCTCCTTGACTTCTTTGATAATGTTCACAGTAAAACAATTTTAAGATGAATTTTACATCATGCTAATTTCAACAACTCTTCGGTCTAGAGATTATGTTGAGGCCTTCCGTCTTGGTTAGAAAGACCTTAAAACAGATGCCCATCAGCACTTGGGATAGATGTGGATAAATGATGGAGGAAGTGAGTTGTGTGTCTGATTGATAGTGGCTTTTTCCATGAGATTATTGAGGAACTTGTTCACTTCAAGGTAATATCAAGCAAATACAGATTTATTATCCCCTAATTCCTGTGCCTATCTAACCCTTTGGTTAAGGTCTTCGGGCACTATTTTAACCACATGCATTTAATTGGAGTACCGGTACTTTAAAATCTGATGTCTACTTCCTGACAATGATACTGCAGTCTTATCCCTACACATATTATTTGTGTCTTTTATCCCAGTAACTTTTCTGATCAGTTTTTATTAAGAAAATATAAAATCTTATTTCTGCATGTGGTTTTACTGAGGTTAGCCATTTCAGTGTCAAGAATTTATAAGAAATTCCCCTTTTAATTGTATGCCTTTGTTATGCTCTTCTCCCTCCTGCCATCTGGGAAAAGGCACTGAAGCATTTGGGCTCTCATGACCAGACTATCTAACAGTTTCTTCCCCCAAGCCATCAGACTCCTCAATACCCAGAGTCTGGACTGACACCAACTTACTGCCCTCTACTGTGCCTATTGTCTTGTTTATTATTTATTGCAATGCCTGCACTGTTTTGTGCACCATGCAGTCCTGGGTAGGTCTGTAGTCTAGTGTATTTTTTATGTTATTTTACATAGTTCAGTGCAGTTTTTGTATTGCTTCATGTAGCACCATGGTCCTGAAAAACGTTATCTCATTTTTACTGTGTACTGTACCAGCAGTTATTGTTGAAATGACAATAAAAAATGACTTGACTTGATTTTAAATCCTCTCTGCAACTACTTTCAATTATATTGCACATTAACAAATGGGAAGCAAGTATTGACTGAGCTTTACAATCATTCAGGATGATAAATGTAGGCCATAATCTTCCATTGCTCCCAGGTCAAATCTCAATCAGAACACAGAATCTGAAACATGTGGCTATGGTGGAGAGTTGCAATGTTAAAAGCCCAGTTGATAATGTGATCGAGCTTTTAGCTCACCTCTCTCAACCTTCCTTTGCTCTTTGATCAGACTTATTTGAAGATTTTCGTAACTGACATCATTACACCTAAAGTCTTAATGTATGGGACGGATAATGCACCATTTGGTTATGTATCTAAGAGATGATTGTGTGAACCCTTACAATGGTAAAGACAGTACATAGCTTAATTTTAGATAAGATTCAATTCAGCAAATCACTCTTGCCTCTAATATTTGATTAATTGAAGGATTCATGTAAAGTAACTCTTTATTGATTTGTAGTTTGGATGTATATAAGACAATAAGATATAAGAGAAGAATTTGGCCTTTTGGCCCATTGTGTCTGCGTTGCCATTTCATAATGGCTATTCCATTTCCCTCTTAGTCCCAATCTCCTGCCTTCGCCCCATTCCCTTCATGCTCCGACTAATGAAGAATCTATGAAGAATCTAATGAAGAACCTCTGCCTTAAATATACCCAATGACTTGGCCTCCACAGCTTCATGCAGCAACAAATTCCACAGATTCACCACTCTCTGGCTAAAGAAATTCCTCCTCATCTCTTTTCTAAATGGACGTCCCTCTATTCTGAGGCCATGTACTCTGGTCTTAGACTCCCAGAGGTGGGAAGGGGATACAACAAACAAGAGCTTTAACTTAGCTGCACTTATTTGTCTCATTGAAGCAGCACAATGTGAATAGTCTAGAGTGAATGCAATTTGGGTAATCTGTTTGAAAGGGCCCTCTTGTAAATGGCAAACCCTAAGAATTGCATCACTATATTTTAATGATATTAAACCAGCATTGTTTACACAAATAGTGCTTGTAGGAGTGCCATTTTGATTGAAATTTTCTTTAGGAGGTCCACAGCTCAAGGACGTCGGGAATCCATCTAACATTGCATTGTGGCATACTTCCTGTTCTAGTGCAAATTCTTGCAGCTGCTGTCATGTGGCCCGTGTGTGCGATCTCTACAACTTCTGAAAAGGGTGTGTCAAAACAGAAGCAAAACTCTTCAAGCTTCATGGGAGTGTTGTTACTTTGTGAATGGAAGTTGTAGTGAAGAGAGGGCGAGAGAATATTCCTCAGAGCTCAGACTGCCTGATGAAGAACAGTGCCTAGAGAAGGCATGCCTTTTGTACAACGGAATTCTTCAGGGATACATCCAGCTGCACTTGGCAAGAGGTGTTAGGGAGGTCTAATTAATGCCAAAAGTCCATAAGACACAGGAACAGAATCCAGAACAGGCATGATAGGCAAAGAGGAATTGGTTGATGTTGTGTAGTTGGATTTTCAGAAGGCATTTGACAAGGTGCTGCGCATGAAACAGCTTAGCAAGGTAAGAGCCTATTACAGGAAAGATACTAGCATTGATTGATTGATAAGAGGCAAAGAGTGTGAATAAAGGGAGTCTGTTCCGAGTGGCTGGCAGTTACTAGTGGTGTTCCTTAGGGGTCTGTGTTGGGACAGTTTCTTTTTACATTGTATGTTAACAATTATGACTTTATGGCCAATTGGTGGATGATATGGAGATAGGTGGAGGGGCAGGTAGTGTGGAGGAAGCAGGGAGTCCTCAGAAGGACTTATACAGATTATGAGAATGAGCAAAGAAGTGACAGGTGGAATATAGTGTGGGGAAGTCTATGTTCATGCACTTTGGTAGAAGGAATAAAAGTGTAGAATATTTTCTAAACGGGGAGAAAATCTAAAAATCTGAGGTGCTAAGTGTCTTGGGAGTCCTCTTGTAAAATTCCCTAAAGATTAACTTGCAGGTTGAATCAGTGGTAAGGAAGGCAACTGCAGTGTTGGAATTCATTTCAAGATGACTGGAATATCAAAACAAGGATATAATTCATGGGCTTTTTAAGGTACTCATGAAGACTCACTTGGAGAAGTGTGAGTGGTTTTGGGCCCCTTATATAAGAAAGGATGTGCGGACATTAAGAGGATTCAAAGGAGGTTCACATAAATAATTCTAGGAATGGAAAGCCTATCATATGATGGCTGTTTGATGGTTCTGGACTGGTACTCACTGGAATTTAGAAGAATGAAGCGGGATCTCATTGAAACCTATCAAATGTTGAAAGGCCTAGATAGAGCGGAGTTGGAGACAATGCTTCTTCTAGTGGGAGGGTCTAGGACCAGAGGGAATAACCTCAGAACAGAAGGATGCCCATTTAGAACAGAGATGAGGAAGAATTTCTTTAGCCAGAGAGTAGTGAATCTGTAGAATTTGTTGCCACTACCGGCTGTGGATCCAGGTCAGTGGGTGCATTTAAGGTGGAAGTTGATAGATTATTGATGTCAGGGCCTATAAGGTTACTAGGAGAAGGCAGAAGAATGGTGTTGAGAGAGAAATAGATCAGCCATGATTAAATGGCAGAGCAGACTCGATGGGTCGAATAGCCTAATTCAGCTCCTATGTCTCATAGTTGTATGGTCTGGTTCTACCATTCAGTCCATTGAGTCTGTCCACTATTCTATCATGGCTGATTTATTTTCCCTCGTATCTCCATTCTCCTGCCTTCTCCCCATAACACTTGATGCCCTTACTAATCAAGAACCTATCAACCTTTGCTTTAAATATACACAATGATCTGATCTCCATAGCTGACTGCAGCAATGAATTTCACAGAGTCACCACCACCTTGTGAAGGAAATTTTCTCTCATCTCTGTTCTAAAGTGATGTCCTATTCAGAGGTTGTTCCCTCTGGTCGTAGACTCCCCTACTATAGGATACATCTTCTCCCCGTCCACTATATCCAGACCTTGCAATATTTGATAGGTGTCAATGAGCACCCTCTTTATTCTCCTAAGCTCCAGCGGGTACAACACAGAACCATTAATCGCTCCTCATACAATAAGCTTTTCATTTCCGAATCATTCTTGTGAACCTCCTCTGAACCCTCTCCCATCTCACCACATCCTTCCTTGCATCAGGAACCTGAAACTGCTCACAATACTTCAAGCAAGTCCTCACTGGTGTTTTATAAAGCTTCAGAATTACATTCTTGATTTTATATAATAGTCTTCTCAAAATGAATACTAAAATTGCATTTGCCTTCCTCACCACCAACTCAACCTGCAAATTAACCTTCATGGAATCCTGCACAAGGACCACTAAGTCCCTTTCTAACCTTGATTTCTTAATTTTCCACCTGTATAGAATATAGTCTATGCTTTTATTCCTTCTACTGAACTACATGACCATACACTTTCCTACATTATGTTCTATCTGCCACTTCTTTGTCATTCTCCTAATCTGTCTAAGTCCTTCTGCAAACTCCCTATATCCTGAATGCTACCTGATCGTCCACAAACTTAGCCACAAGGCCATCTACTCCATCATTGGAATATAATGTGAAATGAAATGGTCCCAATACTGACATCTGCAGAACACAACTTGTCACTGGCAGCCCTTCTCAGAAAAGACCCTTTCATTCATACTCTGCCTTCTGCCAATCAGATAACTTTATATCCATGTTAGTACCCATGGGCCCTTAACTTGTCAAGCAGCTCCATATGGGTTACCTTATTACAGGCCTTCTGAAAATCCAAGTAAACAACATCCACTGACTTTCCTTTCTCTAACCTGCCTGTTATTTCTTCAAAGAATTCCAGCAGATTTGTCAGGCAAGATTTCCCCTTAAGGAATCCATGCTGACTTTTGCCCTATTTTATCATGTGCCTCCAAGTACCCCAAAAGCATATTTTTAATAACGAACTCCAGCATCTCACTGACCATTGAAGTCAGGCTAACTGGTCTATAATTTCCTGTATTTTGCCTCCTTACCTTCTTAAAGAGTGGAGAGACATTTGCAATTTCCCAGCCCTCCGGAATCATTCCAGAATCTAGTGATTCTTGAAAGATCACAATTAATTCCTCCATAATCTCTTCAGCTAATACTTTCAGAACCCTGGTGTGTAGTCCATCTGATGCAGGTGACTTATCTCTCTTGAGACTTTTGAGATTTCCAAGCATCTTCACCATATGCTCACTGATACTCTCACATTTCTGACAGTGAGGTTTGATGCAAAATATCTGTTAAATTTGTCCACCATTTCTTTGTTCTCCATTATGACCTCTCCAGTGTCATTTTCCAGTGGTCCCATACCCACTCTTGGCTCTCTTTTGCTCTTTATGTATCTGGAAAAACATTTGGTATCCTCTTTTATATTTCTACAGGAACCTAATCTGTTTGCCTGCAAACAAGAAAAGCCCTTGTGGCTAATCCTGTGAGTGTAAAAAAAAGTAGACAAATTCTCCTCTCTTTGAGTATGATAACCCTGGTCTCCATGGACTAAGCAGTCTAGGTACACAAGCCATTATGTTTAAGGTGACAGGTGATCACAGATCTCAACAAGGTGCATTAACACAGTCTGTGGGTTATGTTGCATGGAATCGGGGGTGGGTAAGGTAGATGGATAGGTTAGCGGCACCCGGTTGTCTGATGAGTTAATAAGAGTTGTTTTGCAGACTAATGATGTCAAATTATCACAGCTGATCTGACTTTTCTACTATTATTCAAGCGATTTGGGTGAGTTTCACAATGTAGGGAAGATTCAAGGATTAACCAAGATCCTGTTGAAAGCTCAGAGGTTAAACATATTAAGAAACAGACCCACGCAACACACAAAAGTGCTGGAGGAACTCAGGTTTTTTCTCAGTCTTCAGCATTTTGTGTTTGTTGCTCAGATTTCCAGCATTTGCAAATTTTCTCTTGTTTGTGACGAAACAGACTCATATTTCTCTACCCTAAGCTATGCTGATTCTTATCTTCACCAAAGAGTATTTTTAATGGAGTTTTATATAAGTACTTCTCGGCCTCTATATCTGATGAATGGTGACTTTGCTCACAACAAAGTCCACATAAGTTACAATATGAAGTGCCATTCAACAAATGATATCTCAACATTAGTCAATAACTCGAATGATATTTAGTCATTTTATTGCAATATGTCTTTAAATATCCTTTGTATTTCTTTAACCTGTCTGAACAACACAACAAATTATCACCTTTGCCTCAGTGACAATACCACCACTGGTGCACACTTGAGATTTGAGCAGAAACTTCTGCACTGACATCTGAAGCATCTTTCACCTCAGACAGTTGAATAAGTTTGATTTGGACCTCCATATCCTAAGATCTTTCTACGGTGGCACAATTGAGAGCATCCTGACTGGCTGCATCACTACCTGGTATGGGAACTGTACTTCCCTTAATCACAGGACTCTGTAGAGAGTGGTGCAGACAGCCCAGCACATCTTTAGTTGTAAATTTCCCAGGATTCAGGACATTTACAAGGACAGGTGTTCTTTGTCAGGACTCAAACCTGATGAAGTCCTGACGAAGGGTTTCGGCCCGAAACGTCGACTATACTTCTTCCTATAGATGCTGCGTTCCACCAGCATTTTGTGTGTGTTGCTATCCATTCCCATTGCTGTTTATGTGAGAGTAAATTATGGTAATAATATAAATGTTTCTCCCTTGCATGAGTCAGTTTTGTGTCTATCAAAAGAGAAATGTTGCTGTGCTGTCGAAAATGTAAGATCCCCTTGGTGTCATGAGATTTTCAGAGAGTTGTAAATGAAACTGGATTAAGGAAAATATTATTCCTCATCCCCTGGGCTTGCTTCATGTACCAATTGTTGTTGTTTGGATGACTTTGAACTCTTACCCTATCCATGGAGCAAAATTGTGCCTAAATTCTCTGCTGTCGTAGAGTGAGATCAACTGCTTTTATGTCTGCACCTAAGCGTAGATCATCATTGCCTCCATCAGTTGTGCAACTCTTCTTGGCCTTGGTTTCCTTTCTACATTCTGGCATGAGGAAATATTCGAGACATTAAAAGAACCCAAGAACTTAGGAATAGGAGTAGGCCACTTGTCCCCTCAAGCCTGATTTGCCAAAGTCAAAGTTGAGTTTATTGTCATATATATCAGTACATGTGGATATGCAGAGGTGCAATGAAAAGCTCACAGCAGCATCACTGGGATGGGGGCATCATATAAGCAACATTCACAACAAAAACATAAGCGTAAATTGTTCACAATTTTTGCAAGAAAAAAACACAATTAGAGCAAATAAACAAAGTCCATTTTAATGTTAAAAGTCTTCATAATGTTGCTAAACTGCAGTAATTTATTGAACTGAAGTGTTATATTAAACCATTTAATATAATCACGACTAATCTCTGCTGGTCTTAACACCTCTTCTATTTCAGTTCCTCATAACCCTCAATTCCATGATCTTTTAAATATTTATCCATCTCTAACTTAAATATATCTTAACTTTTAGCTTAGTCCACTCTCAGGGAAGGGAATTCTTTTCTGTTACTGTTTGTTCTTTTCATCATTCAGGGGGAATTTGGTGGAGATGATGAGTATTATTATGACTTTCAACAGAGAAGAGTACAGCACAGGAACAGGCTCTTCGATACACAATGTTGTGCTGAACTAATTAATCTAAAGGCTCCTAATCCCTTCTGCCTGCACGTAGTCCATATCACTGCATTTTCTGCATATTCATGTGCCAATCTAAGGACTCTTACATGCCTGTATGTACAGTATCTGACTACACTCCTGGCAGTGCATTGCTGGTCCCCACCACTTTCTGTATTTGCTCTGCACATTTCCTTTGAACTTTCCCTTTTTCCCTAAATACATGCCCTCCAGTATTAAACACTTCAACTCTGGGGAAAAAAAGATACCGGATATCTATGCCTCTCATAATCTCATTAACTTCCATCAAGTTTCCCCTCAGCCTCCATCACTCCAGAGGAAACAATCATTTTTTTGTCTAACCTCTCCTTTTGGTAAACAACCTTTAATCCAGGCAACATTCTTCGGCACCCTCACCAAATCTTCATGTTTTTCCTCTACACGAGGAAATCTGTAGATGCTGGAAATTCAAGCAACACACACAAATGCTGGTGGAACGCAGCAGGCCAGGCAGCATCTATAGGGAGAAGCACAGTCGACGTTTCGGGCTGAGACCCTTCGTCAGAACTAACTGAAAGAAGAGATAGTAAGAGATTTGGAAGTGGGAGGGGGGGGGAGATCCGAAATGATAGGATAAGACAGGAGGGGGAGGGATGAAGCTAAGAGCTGGAAGCCACACTCAAGTTGGAGGAACAACACCTTATATTCTGTCTGGGTAGCCTCCAACCTGATGACATGAACACTGATTTCTCTAACTTCCATTAATGTCCCTCGTTCCCTTCTTACCCCATCCGTTATTTATTTATTATTCCACCCCCTTTTCTTTTCTCTCTTTTTTCTCTCTCTGTCCCTCTCACAATAACTCCTTGCCTGCTCTGCATCTCCCTCTGGTGCTCCCTTCCCCCTTTCTTTCTCCCTAGGTCTCCCATCCCATGATCCTCTCCCTCTCCAGCTGTGTATCCCTTTTGCAATCAACTTTCCAGCTCTTAGCTTCATCCCTCCTCCTCCTGTCTTCTCCTAACATTTTGGATTTCCCCCTCCCCCTCCCACTTTCAAATCTCTAACTATCTCTTCTTTCAGTTAGTCCTGACGAAGGGTCTCGGCCCGAAACGTCGACAGTGCTTCTCCTTATAGATGCTGCCTGGCCTGCTGAGTTCCACCAGCATTTTGTGTGTGTTGCTTGTTTTTCCTCTAATGGGGCAAGCAGGTCTGACTGCAATAGTCCATACATATTCAGTGTAGAGGAGGCCATAGACTGACATGAATTAAAATGGGTGGCCATCGGAGATCCCGCTTTTTCTGCCGAATGGAGCATAGGTGCTCAGTGAAGTGGTCTCATGGACTATGTCGAGTCTCACCGATATATAAGACGATACACTGGCAGTACCGGATACAATAGATGACCCCAATATACTCACAGGTGAAATGTCGCATCAACTGGAAGGACTGTTTGGGGCCCCAAATGGTAGTGGGGGAGGAGGTGTAGGGGCAGATGTAGCACTCGTTCCACTAGCAAGGAACAGTTTCAGGAGGGGGATCAGTGGGGGTGGGGGTGGGAATGAATGGACAAGGGAGTTGTGTAGGAAGTGATCCCTGCGAAAAGCAGAAACTGGAGGAGAGGGTGGTTGGTGTTGGGATACTGTTGGAGATGGCAGAAGTTACGAAGAATTTTGTGCTGGACAGAGAGTCTGGTGGGGTGGTAGCTGAGGACAAGAGGAACCCTATCCTTGGTAGGGTGGCGGGAGGATGGGGTGAGGGCAGATGTGTGCGAAACGGAAGAGATGCAGTTGAAGGCAGCGTTGATGATGGAGGACAGGAAGCCCCTTTCTTTGAAGAAGAAGGTCTTCTCTTTTGTTCTGGAATGTAAAGCCATATCCTGAGAGCAGATACAATGGACCAGGTAAATTTCAGGGCAGGGTGGAAGTTGGAGGCAAAGTGGATGAAGTCAACGAGTTCCATTTAGGTGCAGGAAGCAGCGCGAATGCATTCATTGATGTAGCATTGCAAAAGTGCAGGAGTGACACTTAAGTAGGCTTGGAATATAAACTGTTCTACATAGCTGCCAAAAGGTAGGTATAGCTGGGACTCATGCAAGTATCCATGGCTACCCCTTTTGTTTGAAGGATTTTTTTTATCAGGATGCTGCCTGGTTTAGAGAGTATGGATTATGATCAGAGATTAAGGGAGCTAGGGCTTTACTCTTTGGAGAGAAGGAGGATGAGAGGAGACATGATAGAGGTGTACAAGATATTAAGAGGAATAGACAGAGTGGACAGCCAGCACCTCTTCCCCAGGGCACCACAGCTCAGTACAAGAGGACATGGCTTTAAGGTAAGGGGTGGGAAATTCAAGGGGGATATTAGAGGAAGGTTTTTCACTCAGAGAGTGGTTGGTGCGTGGAATGCATTGCCTGAGTCACTGGTGGAGGCAGATACACTAATGAAGTTTAAGAGACTGTTAGACAGATATATAGAGGAATTTAATGTGGGGGGTTATATGGGAGGCAGGTTTTGAGGGTTGGCACAACATTGCAGGCCGAAGGGCCTGTAATGTGCTGTACTATTCTATGTTCTATGTTCTAAGTGGGAGGAGCCAAAGGAGAAATTATTGAAAGTGATGCCAAGTTCCACCAGACAGAGGAGAGTGGTGGTGGAGGGGAACTGGTTGGGGTCTGGTGTCCAGAAAGAAACGGTAATCTTTGAAACCTTCCTGGATGAAGGTGTATAGGGACTGGACATCCATAGTGAAAATAAGATGCCCGGGGCCAGGCAACTTGACATCATTTGAAAAGATCAAGAGCATGTGAAGTGTCACGGATGTAGGTAGGAAGTGACTTATTTAGGGGGGATAAAACACAGTTCAGGTATGCAGATATGAGTTCAGTGGGGTAGGAATAAGCAGGAACAATGGGTCTACCTGGACAACCAGGTTTGTGGATCTTGGGTGGGTAGGGGGCTGTGGGGTGCGAGAACTATGAGGTTGGTGGCAGTGGATGGCAGATACCTAGAGTTAATAAGGTTCGTAATGGCGTTAGAGACAATGGCCTGGTGCTCCTTAGTGGGGTCCTGTTCGAGGGGTAAGTAAGAGGAGGGGTCTGACAGTTGTTGCTGGGCTTCAGCAAGGTAGAGGTCAATCTGCCAAACTACTGCGGCACCCCCTTAACTGTGCATTTGATGGTGAGTTTAGGATTAGTGCGGAGAGAGTGGAGAGCAGTGCGTTCGGAAGGAATGGGGTTGGAATTGGAGAGAGTGGTGAAGTCGAGATGGTTGATGTCCCGTTGGAAGTTGGCAATGAAAAGATACAGAGCAGGCAGAAGACCAGAGTGGGGTGTCCAGGAGGAAGACGGTTGAAAACGGGAGAAGGGGATCACCAGTGCAGGGTGGAGAGTCCTTGCCAAAAAAAATTGGCACAGAGATAGAGGCGGCAGAAGAAGAGCTTAACTGTGTACTTTCCTTTTATGTGATCTACTAGATTGCAACACCTCACATTTCACTTGATTAAACTAACTTTGATTAAAAGAAACAAGAACTTGTTTCCACTCTGTGACACATCTGTTATCTGAACAGCATAGTACTGTAGCAGCGGGTGAGTCTGCCCCAATACTCCCACAGTCCTAGTTCGATCCTGGCCTCAGGTACTGTTTATATGGAGTTTGCACATTCTACCTGTGATATCATGGGCTTCTGCCAGAAGCTCCAGGTTCCTCCCAAAGGTTAATTGGCCAATTGAAGATATCTATTGTGTTGATAGGTAGCAAGAGAATCAGATCAACTTGATGGGCAGCTTACAGGGAGATAAAGGAGGCCATGGGACTTTGTAAAGTTCCAAGTTTGTTATCATAGGCCTAAGAACCAGGACTTAAGTGTCACAAAATTAGCTTTATGCTGCAGCAGCACAGTACATTGAAAACATGACAACAGAACTTATGTAAACTTAAAATAAATTATCCATACCTTACAAAGAACAATAAACAATTGAAAACATAATGACATTGGTACAAATTGAGAGAAATATGATCTGAAGTAGAATCAAGATTTCTCAGGTCTGTTGACAGGAAAAAGCTGTTGCTGAATCTTTGAAGTGTGGGTCTTCAGGACCTGGTGACCCAACATTTTAGTTCTGATTCCCATTCCCAACCTGACATATCAGTCCATGGCCACCAATGATGATGTTACTTTCAGGGTGAAGGAGCAGCACTTTACATTTCATTGGGTAGCCTTGAACCTGATGGCATGAATATCAATTTCTCCTTCTGGTAAAAAAAAACTTCCTTCTCCTTCCCTCATTTTTCCCCATTCTGGCCTCTTACTTCTTCTCTAGCTGCCTATCACTTCCACTGGTGCCCCTCGTCCTTCCATTTCTCTTACGGTCCACACTCTTCTCCTATCAGTTTCCTTCATCTCCAGTCCTTTACCTTTCCCACTCACCTGGCTTCACCTGTCACCTTCTAGCTATCCTCCCCCCCCCCCCCCTCAACTTCTGTCACCTTCCCCCTTCCTTTCCTGTCTTGAAGAAGGGTCTTGGCCAAAACATCCACTGTTCACTCATTTCCATGGATCTTGTCTGACCTGCTGAGTTCCTCCAGCATTTTTTACTTCCTGCCTGACTGCAGCAACAAGAAGGCATAGCCTGGATGGAAATGCTCTGAGAGCTGGCATTAGACTTGATAGACTGAACAGCCTCCCTCTAAATCAAGAGAAAATTTGAATATGAAGAAAAGAATTCATGGAGGTTGCTAAGAATTTGTTTTATTTAGAATCAGAATCAGATTTATTGATAATACTTACCTGATGTGAAATTTGTTTTGTGACTGCAGTACAGTGCAAGAACTTAAAGTTACTATAAATTACAAAAATAAAAAAAAAGTTCAAAAAATGGAATAATAAGGTTCATGGGTTCATGGACTATTCAGAAATCTGATGGTGGAGGGGATAAAGATTCTCAATTGTAGATCGTGGCTCTTTAAGATCCTATACGTCCTTCCTGATGGCAATAGCAGAAGAGGGCATGTCCTGGATTGTGAGGTTCCTTAATTATGACTGTCTCCTACTTGAAGTGCCATCTCTTGCAGACATCCTCAATGGTGGGTCAATTACTCATTATAATATAGAAGGCTTTGCCCTAAGGAGTGAAGAAAGCAGACTCAGAGATAGCTTGAAAAAGGAAATTGTTTATTCAGTTGAAAACAGAAGTTTCAGGGCTGTAGGAAAGGCTGGAGGGCTAATTGATAACTGTTTCATAGAGGGAGGGCAACCTAAGATAGCCCAAAGGACTTTAATCAATATTAGACCAGAAAAACAGACCTAGAAGATAGCTTTGTGGAAAACGCCTGTCAACTGTGCAGAATCTAAGGTCAGAACAGAGAAGAGGATGGGTGAACAAAGGTATCTTTTTGCACCAACATGTGTCTTGAGAAAGCTTATCAAAGCTGGGCTAATTAAAAAAACATCAGCACATATCCAATCTTTGAAATAGGACAAGATCGAAACGTGGCTGTCAAGGATAATTAATACTGAGCGAGGATGAGAGACAATTCAAGGAGACAACCAGTGTTTTAAAGTCTCCAGAGGGAATGGTTATAAACTTAAAGTCAACAATGATTGTCCCCTGCTGTGAGCAACAGCAAAATGGTGCTTTAATATTTTCAAAAAGGCTTTTTAAAATCACTGTTTGTGTTTGCCAGAAAATAACAGTAATCATAGATCATTGCAGGCAATAGCCTCTATCAGGTTTTACTCCTCTCCTTTGACTTTTCATGCTCTGATTTCCAACAACAATAGGACTTGAGTTACAACTTGGAACCTTGCACTCAACAGCTTGTTAATTAAGAAAGTTAGGGGTGTGGTTATTGATAGTAGCTTCATAACTATAAGATCTGAATAGATATGTTGGTAAAGTTCAAATCGTAGTTTAAGAAACTGTAGCTCGATTCCAAATCTTCAGAAAAGGAGTAATGATACCGATAAGATTGTTGAACAAATAAGGATTAAATATGAGGTTCAATTGCATTTGTTCTATTGTACCATATTGGGTTGGTATTCTGACTTGGGTACCTGAAAGCTTACAAGACAATTTTATAGAGTTTATAAAGAGAGTTTGTTTCATCAAACAGAGGAATTAGGAGCTATAGGGTATGATCTTAAATTCTGAACTATATTTACCTAGGATGGAAAACAAAACAGTTCAATTCTAAGGTCATGGAAATCCTGTGCTCCCTTTGCCAATAGATTGTGTACTTTTGCTTTCAGTCCTGAGGTCAGTGGTTGGGTGAGTGAGTGGATTCAGGGTTGTGAAACAAGGAGCTGAGGTTCAACTAGCCATGGTTCTAATGAATGTTGCTGCAGATGTGAAGAGGTATATTGTTTTCACCCTATTGTGAATTCTTGGCCAATCATTTTTTTAAAAGTGTGGACTAAGGTGTCAGTGAAATCTTATGAATCTTAATGCAATTCATCGCATGACTTTATCCAATTGTAGATTTAGATTGTGGCAAACGTCTGTCATGATGAAAACATTGGAGTTATTAGCCAGAGCTTGGATGGACACGTGAAAATGATCCATGGTTGTCTGGGAAGCCTGAAAAGATAATGACTTTTATGCTGCCTATTCCTCACTGTAATTGTGAGTGGTAATCAATGGAGATTTCTCTGAACGTGTTGTGCAGAGCCAACTCAAAAGTACACCAGAGGTTGACTGTGATGTTTTGGAGTGACAAGGACAGTGAGAGGCATTTCCATCTTGAACCTTCTTGTATTGAGTGTAAGAGCATGGGCAAAGATATTTCACTCAGAATGTCATCTACCAACTTGATGATTGCCTTCAAAAACTGGAACCTGTTCTTCAGATAGATGCAGGTGGGGTGTAGAGTTTCTTCATTGGGAGATGCTCTTTGGTTCCTGCTCTGAAGTCCCTAGGGTATCCTGTGTGACTTGCCATACTTCTACAGATGCTGAAGCCTCTAGCAATGGGGCACATAGAAGTGTACCTTAGCAGTTCAGTGTTGGTGGGCTTTGGGAGGTGTTGAAGAATTGAGCAATCTGATTTGAGGCTGCACAAATGAGATCACCCAATGTCAGCTGAGTATCTCCTTAAGCAGTGAGAAGCAGGAATATAATCTGAACTGCTCCTAGTTCTTCTGAGGTTGCTCTGTGATGATCGTTGTGCTGAGATTTGAGCAATTGATATTGGTTGTGATGCACAAAATGTGTTACATAGCCTACAGTGTCATTAGGTGTGCACCTACCTCCAGGTAAACAGACGGGCTAACATGGATAATGACTGGAAATTACTCTCTCATCTCAGAAAAGTCTAATTTTCATGCAAAAATAATTGCTGAAGTGATGAATCTGTGTAAAATTGATTTCAGATTGTGTAGACTTGAAAAGAAAGAGAAGTTTCAATCCTCCTGTCTAATGTTCACTCTGGTGTCTGTGTTACTCCAGTCCAAAACAAGGTGATTAACTCTGTTTAATTGCCCCTTCCTTGAGTAACTAGCTATAAAGAATATTTGCAGGGCTGCAAGGAAGGTGTCTATCCTCATACTGTATTGAAATTAGTGTCTAAAGGAAGAATCTGCATGAACTGAAGTCTTCTTCCATATTCTGTGTTGAGCTTGTTGGGATGTAGCACAGGTAAAGTAACTAACTTGATTCTCATTTATTTGCCTTAATGAGGATATCAGAAATGGGTTAAAATCTCATACTGCTTTGAAAGATGCATGATTGCACTGGTAAAGTCACCTTATTAAGTGATGGCAGGTTAATTATCCTCTGTGGGCCAAGAGACTGGTTCTGTGCTCTATTACTCTGTGAACCTATGACTAATATCCTGTTGTAGATTTATTTATGTAAATATCTTGGGCTGCTTTCCTTAACCCCTTCCCTGAATGGATGGAGGAATTGGGAGGCATTGAGCTTTATCTAAAATGGAGCTCAGATTCATTCAATTCATGATGAATTGTGGGAGTGATTATTCCCATATCCACATGAATGTTTGCTGAATGTTCAACTGCAGAGAACATGCCTATAGAAACATGGGTTAGGGACATGTCTTAAAATCACTCTATGAAGAGCGTGCAAAGAGTTGGGTGAGTTGTCTACAGGTTATTAGGCTAGAGTGTTCCTACAGTTTTAGTCCTTCCCTCGATCTTGTCGAAGATGTCCATGTTTAATAGGCTGTTGATCTCTATCGAAGTATTCTGATCCCTGCAGTCTGGCTTCCTGTCCAAGAACATCCTCATTATTTCCCAATTTTACCACTGATGATCATTCACAGAAGAAAATAAGTAACCAAGACTGGTGGTGACACCAAACTTTGCAAGGAGTCCACAATAGAAATCCTCACTCCTAGATGTTATTAAGGAGAAATAACAAGCAGGGGTATTTATCATTATATATACACGGAGTGAAGGAAAAGCTGCCAAAAAGGCACTGAGAACACAATTAAATGTGTACTCCTGGGCTAATGCTGTGAGAACATACAGCTCCTAGAGTGTTAGCAGCGTTACTCGATAACTTCTGTTAGATGATCCAGTGGATGTTTTACACGGTCTCTGAATGGTCTGTCATTTTATTGGAAATGATAAAGAATTTCTGGAAAATTGCATAAATGGCTGGCATGCAAACTGAAGAAGAGTAGAAATTCAACCCTAGCATTATCTGATGAACATATATGCAAGATCTGCTTCACCAGCGGCTGCAGCAACATGTTACGGCACCGTACAGTTATTATGCATGGAAATAGGCCCATTGGCCCACCACATCCATGCCCTCTATGCTAATTCAATTTGCTTGTATTAGGTCTATATCCTACAATGATTTCCCTATGGAATTTTTAATGTCTGTTAAAAGTTGTGATTGTATCTGATTGTACCATTTCTTCTGACAGTGAGCTAGAGATAACAACCATTCTCTGCATAAAAAACTTATTCCTCAAGTCTACTTTGAAACTCCTCCACAGATAGAAAAGGTATTGAGGGATATGGGCTAAATTGAGACAAACAGAACTAACACATGTGACCAACTTTGTGGGTTAGCATGGATCAGCTGGGCTGAAGGGTATGCTTGTGTGCTGTATATCTCTATGACTCTGACTCCTTCCTCTCACCTTAAAACTATGTCCTCCTGATTTTGCTACTCCTACTCTGGGAAATAGATTCTACCCTATGTATGCCTCTTATAAATATTTCTATCAGGTCATCCCTCAGTCTCTTTCGATCCAGGGAAAACAAACCTTTTTTATCCCATCTCTCCTCAAAACTAATAATCTACAACCCACACATCATTCTGGGGAATATGCTTGCTATATCCTTCTCCTTGGAGAATACAAATGGGATTTGTCAGTCTTTATACATTCCTTGACATATATCACTTCTGCTTCTTAATATAGACCTGAACCACATTACCCGTATACCTCTCCCAAGACTCTTTACATTCAGTGTCCTTCTCCTTGATGAATACAGATGAGGAGTCTTCAGCAGAACTTTTCCCACATTGCCTGGTGGCATATATAGACTATTCCTTTGAACTGCAATGGACCCCTTTCTTTCCCTGACTGTACACTTGATCCTGATTTATAGAATGTATTGGGATTCTCCTTATCCTTGCTTGCAGTCTTTGTGCTCTTAATTTCTTTCTTGTGTTCCCTCCTACATATTCTATACTTCTCAAAAGACTTCATATTTATATACAGTATCTTACATTTGCTTCCTTTCATTCCTGATCAAACCTTCAGTATACTTTATCTTCTGAAGTTCCCTAATCTTCCTACCTTTGTCTATCACCCTTAACAGAACATGCTTGTCCTGAGCTCTTTCTTGTACAAGTCCCACCTACCCTGGAAGTGATGCCAATAATTCAAGTATCTGAAGCACTCCTTCTATACCAGCTTATCAGTTTTGTGTTCATCTATCCTATTCTCCTATTTCTACTCTCACTAACACATGGCATAAAGAGATTATGACCTTAGCATTTACATACTTATTCCACTGGCATTTAGGGCAGAAATAAAGGTCCTTAATCCCTGTCTGTCTTTGGCCATCTTGGCTTTGATGATGTTCAGGGCTTCCTTTACCGTGCCAGCAGCTTCCTTTCGGATTTCACTCTCGTCAGCCTTGCAAATCCCGGGTGGACTCAGAATACCATTATACAGAGATGTAGAAGGATACTTCATTGCTGTTTCCTAACAGTTTTGTTTGACCATTCAGAATTGTTAACCCTGAATTGAACCACCAAACCAAGAGGAATAGTGGATCTCTCTATGTCTGGCATCTAATCTCAGGCCTATTTTGCATGGGTGACACTACCAAGAGTCAAAGCATAAGGCTTTGTGTCCAAACAGCACAGCTCTCTGGGTTATTGAGGAATGCAAGCCTCCAAGTCATGACAAGATTGTGGTCCATTTGGAGGTATGGCTCTAGAAGTTCTGCTTTTTAACCCCTCCAACTTCTTAAATGTGCTGTGTGGGATCTCATCCTTCTATTTACTCGTATTTTTCATACAAATGTTTACTATGATTTCTGACTGTTCTTGCTCTCTCTTCAGGATGTTCTTAACCCTGTCTGAGACCATATGACCATAAGACATGGGAGCAGAATTAACCTGTTCAGCCCATTGTGTCTTCTCCACCATTCCATCATGGCAAATTTATTATCCCTCTCCACCCCATTCTCTAGCCTCTCCCCATAGCCTTTGACATCCTTACTAAACAAGAAGCTATCATCCTCTGCTTTAAATACATCGAATAACTTGGCCTCCAAAGCTATCTATGACAGTGAACCCACAGATTCACCACCCTCTGGCTGAAGAAATTACTTCATATCTCTGTTCCAAAGCAACATTCATGTATTCTGAGGCTGTGGACTCTGTTCCTATAGTCACCTATTATTAGAAACATCCTTTCAAAGTCCACTATATTTGACAGTTTTAAAGGACATCTCCATCCCTCATTCTTCTAAAGTTCAGTAAATAAAGGCCAGTGCCATCAAACTCCTCATAAGTTAACCCTTTAATTCCTGGGATTATTCTTATGAACCTCCTAGTGCCAGCACATCCTTCCTCAGATAAGGGGCCCAAAAGAGCTCACAATACTCCAACTGTATTCTGACCAAAGCTTCATAAAGCCTCAGCATTACATCCTTGCATTTAAATTCTGGTCCTCTCGAAATGAATGCTGACATTGCATTTGCTTTCTTTACTGCTGACTCAACCTTGAAGGAATCCTGCACTTACATTCACAAGTCCCTCTGATTTCACTTCTGTTTTTGAATTTGCTCTCTGTTAGGAAAATAGTCTGAACCTTTATTCCTTTTATAGAAATGCATGGAGATACAGTTCCCTAAACTGTATTCCATCTGGCACTTCTTGCCCATTCTCCTAATCGGTCCTAGTCCTTCTGTGGACTCCCTGCTTCCTCAACAGTACCTGCACGTCCATCTATCTTTGTCCTCAAACTTGGCCATAAAGCCACTAATTCTATCATCCCAGATTATTGACATGTAATGTGAAAAGAAGTGCTCTCAAAACAGACCCCTGCAGAATCCCAATAGTCACCGGCAGCCAAGCAGAAAAGGCCCGCTCCATGCCTCCTGCCCAGTCAGCTATCTCTGATCCTGGCACCAGGGAGGCAATACATTATTCCAATGCTTTGTTCTCAGCTGCAGCAATGCCTATCTGTTCTCCTCACTAAGTACAAATTCCCCACCACCAATGCATGCTAAAGTTTTTCCTCCACTCCTGTGATCCACAGCCAAACATGTTACCACAAATTTGGCTTCTCCTACTGATTTCCTTCAAGAAGCCATCCTTCCCAACATTATAGAAGATAGTAGTTTTGTGTGATTACAGGGGACTCCTGCACTTTCTGTCCTTTTTGATAGTCACTCATCTTCTCACTAAACATGCTATACTATTTATATTTTCCACATCCCAGATGCCCCAACTACAGTTCCAACTGCTCTATGTAATCTGTCAGGAACTGTGCACACTTCTAGCAGGTGTGCTCACTAGGGACATGGGAAAATTTGCTGATCTTCCACATTCTGGAATAGGTACACATCACTGCTCTGGTTTCCATATTCTTTATGCCCAATCCTTTCCACTTAGAGATGATGAAGTCCTTACCTGGTTCTTACTGACCCTCCTTACTGAAACCGGATTCTCACCAAAGTCCACACTTCAACCTTAATAGTGTCGTATCGGCCACACAAAATGGTCAGTTCCTAAGATGCCCACTCCCATATTACCTGCTCTCTTTTTATACTTCCCAATCACCACCAATCCCATAGGTACCAGCAATACTGCAGATGTCCTTAAAATGTTAACTTGGTAAATTAGTTTATTATTGTCATGTGTACTGAGGTATGTTGGAGTATGCAGATAATACAAGGGAAAACAATAATAAAATGCATAATATATTGTAACAGTTACAAAGAGCAATACAGGCAGACAACAAAGTGCAAGGTCATGATGAGGTAAGTAGAAGTATCTCTCTGAATTATTAGAACTTTTCTTCTTTGGAATATAATCATGTTTCTTGACGATGCATTTACTGCCTTAAATACCAAGGCAATAATATTGTCCTGTGCTGGACAAGGACACCAATCTAACCAGTAGTTAGCACAGATCTTCAATAAAATTAGAAAATGCTGGAAATATTCAGCAGATCAGACAACATCTATGCAATGATGAACAGAATTAATGTGGCAAAGGGTAAACAAATTAGTTTCGAGTTGCAGGGAGAGTCAATGACAAAGGGCATATGTCTGCTAAGGAAACAGCAAGGTTGTGCTGGAGATTACAGTATTTACAGAGATGCTTGAATGATCAATTACAGAGGGCAGTTTGAGAAGGAGGACAAAGGGACATGTTTCAACCTATCATTGAACCTGAAATCAAATTGAGGGTTTTGGAAATGCCCAGTAGATTGGATAGCGTCTGGAGGGGAACAAGCAGTTCATATTACAGATAATTTTCAATAAATGGTCTCCAATTGCTTATTACAGAGAAAGGGCTGTAGCAATCCAGCAATTAATTCATTATAACATGCATGCACCCTTGTTTTACTCATACACTAGCTGTCAACCACAATTATAATGCATTATAAATGGGATATAAGTACATCTATGTACATCTCAAAAATAGTTACTGGTCTTATTTTGATGGACATTCTATGATCCTTCATTGCTGTGCTAGACAACTTCAACCAAGATAAAAGCAGAATGCTGCAACTACCCAACAGGTCAGGCAGAATCTGTGGCAAGGGGAATGGAGTGAGTGGGATAGAGAATTAAAGGGGAAGGTAACTTAAGGCTCATTGTCTCTGTTTTGTTAGACAGTGAGCCACAGATATCAGTCTGAATTAGGACAGCAAAAGCAAAAATAAAAAATAGTTTCTATAATATATCTAGCAATGGCATTCCAAACCAGTTCCCGTTGATTCTGCAAGCTAAAGCACGCTGTATCAGGTGCGGAAAGTTCTCAAATTTACATGGTCCATTTCTGACACCTCACTCCCCGTTCTCGATCTCACTGTTTTCATCTCTGGAGATAGCTTATCTACTGTTGTCTATTATAAACCCACAGACTCTCACATCTACCTGAACAATACCTCTTCCCACCCTGTTACTTGTAAAAATGCCATCTCCCTTCTCTCAATTCCTCTGTCTCCGTCACCTTTGCTCACAGGATGAGGCTTTACATTCCAGAATGAAGGAGATGTTCTCCTTTTTCAAAGAAAGGGGCTTCCTTTCCACCACTGTCAATGCTGCTCTCAACTGCATCTCTTCCATTTCACACAGATCTGCTCTTACTCCATTCACCCAGCACTATACCAAGGATACAGATCCTTTTGTGCTCACCTACCACCCCACCAGTTTCCACATCCAGCACTTCATTCTTTGGAACTTCTGCCATCTCCAACAGGATCCCACCACCAAGCACATCTTCCCCTCCCCTCCACTTTCTACTTTCCACAGGGATCGCTTCCAACACGACTCCCTTGTCCCTTTGTCCTTCCCCGCTGACTTCCCTCCTGGCACTTACCCTTGCAAACAGAACAAGTGTACCACCTGCCCCTACACTTCCTCCCTCACTACCATTCAGAGCCCCAAACAGTCCTTCCAGGTGAGGCAACACTTCACCTGTGAGTCTGTTCGGGTCATATACTGTGTCTGGTGCCCCCAGTGTGGCCTCATTTATATCGGTGAGAACGGACATTGATAGGGAGAATGTCCGCCAGAAGAAGCGGAATCTCCCAGTGGGTACCCATTTTAATTCCATCTCCCAATCCCATTCCAATATGTCAATCCATGATCTCCTCTACTGTCGTGATGAGGCCACACTCAGGCTGGAAGTACAACACCTTATATTCTGTCTAGGTAGCCTCCAACCTGATGGCATGAACATTGATTTCTCAAACTTCCTGTAATGCTTCCCCCCACCTTTACCATTCCCCTTTTCCCTCTCTCACCTTATCTCCTTGCCTGCCCATTGCCTCCCTCCGGTGTTCCTTCCCCCTTTTTCTTTCTTCTATGGTCTTCTGTCTTCTCCTATTAGATTCCCCCTTCTCCAGCCCTCTATTCCTTTTGCCAACCAACTTCCCAGCTCTTTACTTCACCCCTCACCCCTCCCAGTTTCACCTATCACCTTGTGTTTCTTTTTCCTCCCCTCTATCTTTTAAATATACTCCTCATCTTTTTTTCTCTAGTCCTGCTGAAGGGTTTCGGCCTGAAACAGCGACTGTACTTTTTTCCATAGCTGCTGCCTGGCCTACTGAGATCCTCCATCATTTTGTGTCTGTTGCTCAGGTTTCCAGCATCGGCAGACTTTCTCTTGTCAGGTGAGGAAAGTATTTGTTTTAGGTGGCAAGCTTGCATTGAACAGGCATCTCATAATACTTCCTGATTAATTTCATGGCAGGTAGTGCCTCCATTTAACTTTGGAAGAGACAGGTGACAGTCTTGATGTGGAAGCCTGTCTTTACTGGTCTACCGGAGCTGAATCTCGAAGCTCTGTTGAAACTACCGTCAGCATGCCACAGGACTGAAGTTGCCACATTTCTGTTGAACTTATAAGTAGGCTTCCTGTCTGGGTGAGCTTAAACAGTTCACAGTCTCTTGGGTAGGACTGAAACCACAGAGTCACAGGCAAAAATGATATTTATTGAACCTTGAATAACATTATCATTCATTTGAAACGAAAGAGATGTGCATCATTTGCTGTTAAATCAGGAGGAAACAGTTTTAAAACACAGCTCCTGCTTTCTTGTCTGCTGCATATGTGCAGAAAGAGGATGGATCACTTTTGTAACGACAGAGGATGAAAACGTTTACTATATCCATTATGCCTGTATTTCTAAATGAGAAAGAAAGTCATCTAGGAACCAGCACACTGAGAAGTACCTTTTAGATCTATTATACTTACTGTACATTTACAATGCATGGGGAAATTATATCACATACATCAGACAGATGGTGAATTAGATTTGTACTAAAAATGTTTCATGTGTTTGCATTTCCTTTCAGCTTCTCACTTTATAGTTTCCTATAAATGGAAACGGATATGTCAACTTATTATTGCCATACTAAGAGCCATTGGTCGGACTTTTGTCCACGTAGACCTGTATGCTCTAATGAACTCCAACGCTGCAACAGTTGCTTATGTAATGTGTCTTCAAGATTCTCTCTAATGTGAGGTCCTATATTTATGTTGTGAGTTATATAAAACATCATACTGGTGACTCTTACTCATGTACACGAGTCATTGAAATATGTTCAGAAGCTCTGTGTGTCATATTTGCATACTAGTAGGGCCACTCCCTCACAGCTCTAGTGACTTTGGTTCATTTCTGACCTTGCATCCTTTCTGAGTGGAGCTGGCATCTTCTGCTTGTGTTTTCTCCATGTGCTCCAGTTTCCTTCCTTTTCCTGAAGACATATTGGTTGGGAACACTTCTCCTGCAAACCTGTTGGGATTGTCCATTGTATCCAGAACTCCTGATGTGGCCTTTTCTACATTTGTAATCCGTTATCAAACAATGCATTGGGATGTGCACAGTTGAAAGGTTTTTAGTACAAGTCTAGGTCAACACCTTCTTGATTTGTTTGATGCAGTTTCCCTGCTGGTTTTGCAAGTTGTGTAATATGGGTGTATTGGCGCTCTGCAAGATGGGTGATCTAAGGACTATTGTGAGTCTTGAAACTTTTTCTGCTGTGCAGTCTCTAAGACTGGACTGAGCTCCAGAATGTTCACCAGCTCCTGTTGCTGCTGCAGTTTGTCTATCTTTAACTGGTTGCTAGGTTCCCATGATGGTGGCCACCTCTGAATTGTTGGAACAATGCATGCAGCAATATGTTAGAAGAGGTTAAATAGCCCGTGTTGAGAGCAATGGGAGTGAGTTTCTCACACAACAAGAATAGGCCCATCTTTGGCTCTATTAAACTCAACTCCTCTTGAGTGGATCAGTTGCTGAAAGATGTGCTGTTCAACAGAAATATTCATGTATTCTTCTCTCTGTTATATATAAACAAATGGTTCAATTTAATATCAGAGATGTATTCGGTATACAACTTGAAATTCTTACTCTTCACAGACATCCACGAAACAAGAAACCCCCTTTGAATGAATGATAGAAACATCAGAACCCCACAGCTCCCCTCCTACTACCACCAAATCATTGATCGCCCCTTCCCCCTCCACTTGCACTAGCCGAAGCACTGACAACACCCCCCCCCCACCCCCGCCACCCTGCAGGCAATAGTGAAATCCCTCCCAGGAGACCTTGATCAAAGAAGCCAACAAAAACTACAGTCCATAACCCAGCATTTTGGTATCTCAGACAGGCTGTCTCTCATCAGTGAGCGAGAGTGAGCTTGCTCTTGCAACAAGAGCAGAGACAAACAACACACTGTCCGATGTTACAATCTTCTGCATCGCTTCTCCAAGCCACCCTACCACCATCTTTGGGACCGACATGCTCTCATCCTTCATCAAAAGAGAGAGGGGGAATTGCTTGAGTACAGAGGCCTTCCTCTGACATCAGTACACACAGCCTGCTGTCCCAATGTTTCAGTCTCCCACGATGCTTCAGTCAGTGACATCGCTGAGGAACCCAGGTCGTTCACAGGGCACGTCTGAAGGTGCACATTTTCCAGGCCATTCCTGGTGATAGCGAAGCGCCAGGCTGCTCAGCCAGCCTGAAAAACCCGTGTTTGTGAAGAACCGTAGCTTGGACTGTAGATCACAGACTCTGACAGAACCCCAGCCACTTTGAAAAGAAAAGAAGTGCATAAGAGAAGAAGGGCAAGGGCAGAAATGTATCACTACATGATTAGAACTGCATCTATGAACATGTCCAATTTTTGCTGGTCTTCCAATAACATTCAGGAGTTTTCATGGGCTTAGTCTGACTTCGAGCTGACTATCTGTTTGGAACACAGTTTCAGTGAAGCATAACACATGCAAAGTGCTGGAAGAAATCAGCAGGTCAGGCAGTGTCAATGGAGAGGAATATGCAGTCATTTTCAGGCCAAGACCCTTCATCAAGAAGAAAAAGGGAAGAAGTCAGAATTAAAAACTGGGGGTTTGGGAGGGAGTACAAACTAGAAGGTGATAGGTGAAACTAGATGGGTGGGGGAGGGATGAAGTGAGAAGCTGGAAGATTGTAGGTTGGAAAGATAAAGGGCTGAAAAAGAAGGAATCTGATAGGAGAGATGAGTGGATCATGCGAGAAAGGGAAGGAGGAGGTGAAGAGAAGTGGTAGTGAGGACTATTGTATTGAAACCCACTTATGTCAGGCCTACCACTTAAGCTGGTTTGGAAGTGCCATGGAGGGATGATATGGTTAGTAGCGTGCTGAGGCAACAGAGTCCCCATTAGGGAAGTAATGTCCTTCTGATTCCTTCAGAGTCCATAAAGATAATGCCAAATATACCTCGTCTCCATTGCCATTGGAGCTGATGCTGTTCCCCTGTGAAATGTCAGCAGGTAACTAGTTTATGTAATTCAATATGTTGCATACAGCAAGTAGCCCAACACAGGTTCTAGATTCTCAATGTTCATAGGATCAAACAAAGATGCATAACAAAACAGGCTCTTCCACCCATCAAGTTTGCTTTGGTCTGCAAGCACCCATTTTTACATGAGAGCAACGCTTGCCCATTTTATTCTCCCCACATTCCCATCAACTCCCCCCAGAGTTGACCACTCACCCATACACGGTGCAATTTATGGTAGTCAATTCAACTCTCATGTTTGAGGATGTGGGAGCAAATCAGAATATCCAAAAGAAACCGAGCCTGGTGAAGAGAGAACCCTCCAAACTCCATGCCGTCAGCACCAGAATGCAGAATCGAACCCAGATCATCAAAGTTGTGAGACAGCAGCGGGTCTGTCGTAGTGCTGGCCATATTTAAATTCCATTTAGAAAGTAAGCTGATTTGCAAAGGAAGTCAGCCTTATTATGAAAAAAAAGTGAGTGATCCACCCTAACTGGACAGCATTGCCGCTTTATTGAGGTCAGTTAACAGAAGTGTTGACTCTGTGTGCAATGCCACAGGATAAATAAATATATTCTGCACAACTACATATTGAGTCTTCTATGTACAAGTTCTTCCTACTGGGCAACTAAGTGATTTAAGCAACATCACCCTTTTGTCATCATATTTTAAGCCTTTGCATTTACTTTAGTGAATAGTAAAAAATCACTGTTCAATCTTTAGTGAGTAGGTTCAGAATTGAATAGTTATGATCCATAAGTAAGATTTTGTCAAGGAAATGGTGCTGAAATTTCAGCTTGTTTGTGCTGCTGCAAACAGAGCAGAAGATTTTAATGTGCAAGGTCAAACAGGGGATTTCAGATGAAAGCTCTATGTTCAGAGATGAGGTGTTCAGAGTCATACAACAGAGAATTGAGCAGGTTGGCTTACCATGTCTATGCTGACCACCAATTACCTATCTACATAATCTCATTTATTAGCCCTCTCTGCCGTGGCATTCAACTCAGCCTTACAGCACCTTCAGAGAATGCACTCCAGATTCCAACCACTGGTTGGATTAAAAAAATACTCTCCCTTCCTAAAACTGTACTGGGATCTTTGCTGTTGGTGATGTATATAAATTACCTAGATAAAATGTATATAGGTGGTTATGTTTGCAGATGAACATTTTGTAGCTCTGTAATGAATATTTATCTTTACAAATCGGTAAGAGAATGCAGAAGCACAGGTTTTTTTTAAAGATATGGGATTTTGGCTTGACAATCCATGCAGTAGAGCATTTAACACTAAGGCAACATTAGACCTAATGTGGAATCATCAATAAAGTCAATAATATTCAATTAAAACCTTTACTTATGGGAGATGGTGGTAGTTGATGGTGGTCAATCAATCCAGCCACAGGACATCATTACTGAACTCTTCCTGTGCAGCGATGAGCTGTACTCATCAGAATAAACCAATCATCTTCAGCTGTTGCATCAGAATTCCCTTATCATGCTGTTGCAAGTGCAACTTTCACTGACGATTGCAAAATGTTTGGATCATTCCCAGCTCTTCAAATAACGTGGCTGCATGCAGAAAGTCCTGCATTACATCCCTGCTGCATTAGTAAATATCTCAGGACATTTGTCCTAGAGGAAATAGACATCTCCTATAAGTGGGTGTAACTATCTCCCATTATCAAACTATGATACTGGCATTACTACCATCACCAACCTTGTGGTGACCTTTGACCTGAAACTTAACAGGACTTGCCGCATATAAAATGGCCTGGATGGGGTCAAGATGGTAAATTTGTTTGAAATTTCATTATGTACCAAGGTACAGTGAAACATTTTGTTTTGCACTCCATCCATACAGACCATTTTATCACATCAGTACTTTGGGATAGTACAAGGAAAAATCAATGTTACAGTTACAGAGAAAGTGTAGTGCAGGTAAACAATAAAATACAAGGCCATAATGTGGTAGATTGTGAGGTCAAAATGCCATCTTATCATACTAGGGAATGGTTCAGTCTTATAAATGCAGTATAGAAATTGTCCTTGAACCTGATGACATGTGCTTCAGGCTTTCTCTTATATCTGAGGTCTTTGATTACATTGGCTGCTTTAGCAAGGCAGCAAGTAGTGTATACAGAGTCCATGAAGGAGAGGCTGTTTCTATGATATCCCAAACTGTGTCCACAATTCCCTGAAGTTTCTGAAGCTGGCTGTTCTTTGGTGAGTTGTGGACCTTCTGACTTCCCAGAGCTAGAGGTCAGGTGTACAACTCTTTACTGTCTATTTGACTGGTTGAGTGCAGTTCCAAAGCCATTCAAGATTCTCAATGCTGTCCACAGCAAGCAAATCATTTTAAACATCATCTGATAGTTTAGCTTAATGTCCACTCCTTCCATTGGTGGACCATGGCAGCAGTGTGTATAATTGTCAAGAGCCAGTGCAAAAACACAATGAGGCTTATTTGATAGCAATACCTCTGGTGATGGTGGTAGAAAAAAGTGGGAACAGATGTATGGGAAACCTTCATCTTAGACTTCATGCACTGTACTTACTTACATATTTTGCCATTCTTCATCCTTAATGTGTTGCAATTCAAGAACTTTTCTCCAACTAACACTAGAGAAGTAAGTTCATCAAACAGACTATACTGTTCAAGAAGGAGGCTCATTCCCAAAACATCGAGGTAATGGAAGTACAGTTGCAAATGCTGTACTACGCATTAATGTTAAAGTCTGATGAAAGAAAAAAAACACAGTGTTCCTCCTAATGCACATTCTGTGTCTTTCTTTGTTCACTTCTGTTTTTTCTGGTGTCTCTTTACAGATAGTTGACAGTTATGGGCTCATATTTGATTGTGTAAATTCTTCTGTACCCGATGAGCCACTGTTCATACCCAAACTAATTTATTGGCTGAGGTATCTGAATTTGTACTGAACTCCAAAGTGTTCAACTTGAGAAAAAGCAGGAAATTAATCTTGTAACTTGAGAAGCAATGGCATTAATATGTATGTGTTTCTAAATTGGAACACAGAGTAAATGGAGAAACATAAAGAAAGCTGCCAGAACAACTGTTTTTTTTTTAATCAACCAATAACGGCACTGTGTACGTGTTTGCTTCATACATGCATGTCACACATTTACATACATTGCACTGCTTTTCCTTTTTGAAAAGGAGATGAGGTTCATTTCTATCTATGACACACAATGTGTGGCCCATAACATAGGTTCTTGCAAGCAGCGTCTGGTAATCTATGCTCTGCAAGATCCAATAGTGTTCCAAATGGTGTCACTATCCTGGATGTTGTAATTGCATAAAATACAGAGAAGTACAGCAGAGGAACAGGCCATTTAGCCCAACAATGTCCTGCCAAACTACTTAAACTAATGCGACTAATCCCCTCTACCTGCATACGCTCCATGTGCCTTCACTCTAGTCATATTCGTGTGCCTATCTAGAAGTCTCTTAAATGCCTCTGTCATATCCGCCTCCACCACCAACCCTGACAGCACATTTCAGGTACCCAGTACTCTTGTTTAAAAAAAACTTGTCTGCGCATCTATTTCAAATTTTCCCAATTCTCCTTAAAAGCATGCTGCTAAAAGAGCTGGTCATTGATTCAGGACAGTTGGGGGATATTCTCATTCAGATATGTCCATACGTGGCCTCCTCTACTGCCATGATGAGACCAAACTCAGGTTGGAGGAGCAACACCTCATATACCGTCTGGGTAGTCTCCAGCCCCTGGACATGAACATCGAATTCTCCAGCTTCCGGTAATTCCCTCCCTCTTCTTTCCCCCATCCCAGTTTCACTCTGCCTCCTCTTCCAGCTGCCTATCATCTCTCTTATGATTCTGCCTTCTTCTACTACACAGTGCTTTCCTCTTACATTCCTTCTTCACCTTTCCTGCTTATCCCCTCCCTGCTTCCCCTCCCCCACCCCTTGATCTTTTCTCTGATTGGTTTTTCACCTGGCACCTACCAGCCTTCTCCTTCCCACTCCCTCCCCCCACTTTCTTTATAGGGCCTCTGCCCCCTCCCTCTTCAGTCCTGACGAAGGGTCTCGGCCTGAAACGTTGACTGTTCGTTTCCACAGATGCTGCCCGACCTGCTGAGTTCCTCCAGCTTGTTGTACGTGTTGCACACAGCATCTGCAGTGTACTTTTGTGTGGGGAATATTCTTGCTGTAATAGACAACCAGAATGCAATACTCCAGATGTGGCCTAACCAGACTTTAATAAAGCTCCAACGCAACTTCCTGAGTCTTGTACTCATTGCTTGACTCATATAAAACTTGCCACGCACCTTCTTTACTACCCTATCATCTTGTGCAACCATTTTCAGGAATCTATGGACTTGGAGCCCATATCAGCACTGTTAATGGTCCTCCCATTAATTTAGTATTTTTGTGTTACATTTGATCTTCCAGTGTGCAATGCCTCATGCTTGGCCTGATTACAGTCCATCTACCATTTTTCTTTCACCCATATCTTGCACTTGTGGTATTGCTAACAGTGCACAGGAATCTCTATGTGACTGCATTTCCTTAAAAGGAGTATTGAGTGGCATCATTCAATATGAAGACATAATGATCAGGAAATTACAGCTGCAGATTCAACTACCACTGCCAGGACATATACCCACATGAAACCAAACCCAACTTTCCAGGACGTAAGTCAAATTTGGACAAGGACTAGGGCCTCAATAGCAATCAGGACTGAAGATTGGAGACTGAGGTATCATGGCAAGCTCAGTCTGGCTGAGTGTATCCAGGTTCCTGACTGAACAATGTAGGAACTATTCATCCAATATAGGAAGGTATATCTTTTTTAAAGAGCACAATTAGTTTTAACATATTTTTCTAGGAGAATTTGACAAAATGTTTTTGGTGAGAGCATAGTGAATATGTTATCGGTCACTGATATATTCTCTTCATTTATAGTTCCCCAATCACAGGTTTTCTGAGTTGCTTGTGGGATTTGTATTGGATGTACTTACTGACTTAACTCACCTGACTCAACTCAGTGGATCTTTTTTGTCACAACCCCCCAATAAAATGGCACAAGAGTAGACCATTCTGTCACTCAAGCCTGCTGATTATTCTTTAGTATGACGTGGAGGTGGTCTGATATTGAATTCAGCTCCACTTTCCTGGTCCAATAATGCCTGACTCTTATAATCAAAAACATGTTTATCTCAGCCTGAACTATATTCAATGATTCTTCTTCCACTTTAAAAGAACAATCTCAGAGATGGGGAGGATTCTCTCTTCTTTAGAAGAGAGAATTCCAAAGACTCACAACTCTCTGTTGTAAGGAATTCCTCCTCATCTCTGTTTTAAATAGGTGACTCCTTATTCTGAAAATGTGCCCTCCAGTTTTATGTTCTCCCCTAGCATCTACTATACTTTGTCAAAGTATTGAAAATCTCCAAATCTCCTCAAACTCCTAATGAAATGTTAGGCGCTGTTGTGCCTTCTTTGTCGCTGTGCTCAGGATAGATCCCCGAAAATATTGACATCCAGGAACTTGAAATTGCTCACTCTTCAGATCAAACATCATTTCAGGAGCTTGGTCTGAACTGCATCAGGTCACACAGTCCTGAGCCTGGGGTGAGCTGGGCCCCAGTACCTTGATGGATGCCTTTGGGCTAAGTTCAGCCCTACCTGGGTCCTCAGCTGCAGTTACCAATGTCTCTGTCAGATGGTGTCACTGGCCAAAAAATCCTCTTGGGGAGATGTTAAATAAACTACAGCTGGAACATTTAGCAAAATGAGCAGCATCCCCTTCCATTCTCCTAAATTCCCCTAAGTTTAGATCCAATGCATTAAAATTGCCTCAATACCGTACCACAATCTCCATTTGACTAATTTCACAAATACATATATAACGGCAAGAAATTTCAATATTCTCTTACTTATCCTCTGTTGTATTTAGGAGGTTTATGTACGTGCACAGAGTCATGGAGCATTACAGCTGAGAAACAGGCCCTTCAGCCCAACTTGTCAATGCTAATTTGCAAGGTTGCTGTGGTTTTTATGACAAGTTGACCAAAAGGCTTGTTTCTGTGCTATATGAGCCTATGTAAATATATCAACTACTAACTGCAATTGATTTCATCTCATATAATAACAAGATATCCTTGCATTGTATATTGTATCACTTCAACATCCCATTTTCAGAAGACGGGCACAATTCCATCATTTTGTTTGAACAGTTTCTATCCATGATTTGAGCCAGATTTTTGCATTAGCTTTTTCATTCTGTCATCAATATCTGGCTTAAAAGCCTAGTCAAAGTTTTCTATAACCCCTTTGGAAGTGTGGCATCATTCCATAGTTGAACCAGAAGTTAACTCATCAAAGTCCTATCTTTAAACTTGAGCACCCTTGTAACATTAATTTATTTGGAATTTCTTTGACAATTCTCACTCATTTCTCTGTTGCATCATCTGATACTGGTTTCATGAAGCACTCAAGCAGAAATGAATGAAATTGGAGATTGTAATCCAGAACTATATCTTCTGGTAAACCATGACATGAAAAATGTATCTCAACCTTCTGTAATACAAGACCCTTGTGAATCTCTTCTAAAATTTGTATTCTCAATACACTTGGTATGACACAACCTTGTCATGTTTACAGTTCGTATTTTAAGTAACATGTAATTTCTTGTCTTCATTTTGGCATTTGCTTCGTGCTGATTATTCCTTACATGTTTTTCATGTAAGCTATCTTACCAAATCCCCAATAACTATCCTCAATGTGATGTTAATGCTTTAGCACCCTATTTCCGAATTCTCAAATGGTAACCTTGACAACGCATTTTGTCTTCAACTCCTATATTCAATCGTATAATCATACTGAGACAACAAAAAGACCCATTTTGCTTGCTGAGGCTGCTGTTGTCAGTGTAAGTGATTTAGGCCCAGGAAGAGCTGAGAATGGAACATGTGACTGTGCATTGCGGGAACAGATGAAATATTTTCTGTCCAAAGACAATTCCTAATGCTTCCTTTTGCTTTTACACTCTTCATCAAAATAATGCAATCACCATTTACTTTTTATTGATGACCATCCATTACATTATTGATTACAGCTCCTAATCAATAATCCAAAGCATCACACATGTTGTGTTGTAGTGAACTAACCAAGATTCACTTCCCAGCTTCTTTTTACAGAAGTCATATTCTCTCTGCTGTTTTTGTTAGAATACCATTTTTCATTTCTCTTCAGTACCTAATATCATGCATCAGTATTGCTAGGTCCAACAAATGACTAGCAGAGTCCCATATCACGTCAAGAAGAGTTTTGCAACGTTTTCAAGTATTTTTGCCTTCACTTTTGTTTCCATTTTTTATTTGACTAGTTCTACTCCTTTTGAAGTTTGAAGTAGATGAAGGACACTGTCAGCTCTGTTTCAATGTTACTTTACAAAAACCACGCAGTCAACATAGAGCAGGCCCTTGTGTTCTATTGAATTTCATTAACTAGTGCTTAACATAGAAACATAGAAAATAGGTGCAGGAGTAGGCCATTCGGCCCTTCAAGCCTGCACCGCCATTCAGTATGATCATGGCTGATCATCCAACTCAAAACCCTGTACTGCTTTCTCTCCATACCCCCTGATCCCTTTAGCCACAAGGGCCATATCTAACTTCCTCTTAAATATAGCCAATGAACCGGCCTCAACTGTTTCCTGTGGCAGAGAATTCCAGAAGTTTTTCCTCATCTCGGTCCTAAAAGGCTTCCCCTTTATCCTTAAACTGTGACCCCTCGTCACAGCTGAACTAAACTAGTTTGGCTCTATTTGCAAACACTGTCACCCCTGCCAGCATATTCTAGGCATACACTATTCTGTATAAACAACTTGCCCCGCACATCTCCTTCGAACTTACCTTAAATGCATGCTAGACATTTTGGCTAGGAGAAAGATACTGCTACTTTATCAAGGGAGGGGGATTTGTCCAGTTGGGGTACTAGTCCAGTTGGTGTTTGTGTTCAAACACTCTTTTATGTCACTACAACTCTAAAGAATTGTAAGTTATCTACATCTTCTTCCATATGGCTTCCCAATATATTTGGGGCAGGTTTCAGCTTGCAATGGGTTAGTTTTACAATTGATAAGGGTATGAGCATTGTAATCTACAATATCTGTCCAGAACATTGTTGTAATACTTTCCTATTAAATTGCCTCAGTCAGAATATGAAGCATCCATTCTGAACTCCTGACATTAATGTTCAGAGCCAGCCTCTGCACACTGATATAGTAAGCTACAGTGTTTGCTGACCAGAGTAGTGCACTGACCTTTCATCTGGTCCATCGCTTTCAGACTTGCCTATAATTGCTTTCAAGTTCACTGTGGTCTTCATTATTGGTATTTTGCAAATTAACCTGGCTCTGCATTCCTGTCCCTTTCTGAGTAATCTGAACAATTGATGCTTACATTAATACACTGACTATTAAGATGTTGTCCTGCATTTCACCATTACCACTGCTAATATAAATGCTACATAACTTCAATTCTTCACTGCCATTGCCATCGATACCGCAGACTTCCTCTTCATATCTTCTTTTGTGCAAATGTTCTTTCTATGAAGATATCGTAATGCGAGAATTATCTTTTCCTATATTTTCATATTTCATTCCAACATAAAAAGACAATATGTCCCTCAATTTCATGCTGACTTCCAGACTACTATCAATTTCATTTCCCCAATTCCTTCCTTTTAACCTATTCTCTTTCACGTGCCCTTCCAATTCTCCTAAAGTAATTCACAGTAATCAGCTGACATATCAGCAAATCCTTGGGACCTGGGAGGAGACTGGAACACCCAGTCACAGGAATAACCCACAAATTACACACAGTCAGCACCCAGTATCAGTGCTGAAACTAAGTTGCTGAAGCTGTGAGGCGGTGGCTCTATCTATTGCACAACCATGCTGTATATTTTGACACAGACTTTGGTTTTAGGCTTAAATGTTGAGGATGTGATCTTTCTTTCCCATAGTCAAAACACGTTTCTGTCTTAAATAGACATATGTGGTAAATGGTTTCTTTTATACATGTAGCAGCAGTCTGCAGCAGTCACAGCTAATTGGACAAACTTCTGCTTTCTATAATACTAAAAAGAATTGCAAATTGAATGCTCCTGGAGTATTGGAATTGAAATTGGAATTAGTTTATTTTTGTCATGTCTACAGAGATAGAATGAAAAGCTTCTTTTGCAACATTGGGGTAGAAGCTGCCCTTGAGCCTGGTTATACATGTTTTCCTAATGGAAGAGGGGAGAGCAGAGAATGTCCTGAGTAGGAGGTGGGTTTTTGGTTGAGAAAGTGAGAAGAATAAAGAGAGTGCATAGAGGTGAATATAGCTTTGGTGATGTGCTGAGATGTGTGTACAACTGCCTGCATCTTCTTATGGTCACGTGCAGAGCAGTTACCAGGTCAAGCTGCATACATCCAGATAGGATGATTCCTATGGTGCATTGATAAGAATTGGTAAAGGTTAACAGGGACATGTCATAATTCTTTAGACTCATGAGGAAGTAGAGGTATGGGTGAGCTTTCTTGCCTTGGCATCAACATGTTTGGACAAGGACAGACTATTGGTGATGTTCACTCCTAGGAACTTGGAGATGTCAACACTTTCAAACTCCACATCTTTGATATCAACAGGAACATGGTTCCTTGATCAAGATCCAGTCAAGATGGCACCAGCCTGCTACACTCCCTTGGTCGATATCTTACAGCGAGCTCATGAAAATTTATTTTTTACTTCTCTTACATCTGTTTTTCACTTTAAATGTGTTTCTGGGATTATTAGAGCCTGTGATTTACAGTTTGGAGATTGTTTAAGTGACCCAGCACTTTGCTTTTCCAAGAAGATTCTGGGAAGAGAGCACGTTCTCAGATAGCCTTAATGCGAAAAAACTTCAAGACGGAGTGCAAGCCAATGTTTGACTCTATTTGGTCGGTTAAAACATCCATTGATTGCTGATAAAAAGTATTGAGGAAGATTGAGGCATCGAGGAGAAAGTGAAGGGTGAGCAAGAGTTCAGCACCGACTGCCTTCCTTTTGATTACCGCTGGAGAAGGAATCTTAGAGTGGCCTAACACAGCGTGGCTCGCTGTGGCAGGCGGATAGGCCTCTCTACCTCGTGTGATGTCCCCCTCTTTCATTGAATGTCGGTGATATTGGAGGATGGTATCATGGTTCCACATTGATGGATTGGACTATTGTGTTTGTGGATTGTGGATATTTTCAGATATGGTTTTTATATTCAGTGTTTTGTTACCGCCCGTAACTTTTCTGTTTTGTTGTGCAAGGGAGGGGTTGCTTGGGGGGGGCGATGTTGGTGTTAGTTATTTGTGGGGGAGGGATTATTTGCAGGGGTCGATACTCTGTTGGTTATTTGTGTGGGGGAGGTGTTGTTTGGAGCTTCAATGTTGGTGTTAGTCATTTGTGTGGGGAGGGGTTGTTTGGTGGGGTCGATGTTGGTTGTGTGAGGGAGGGGTTGTTCGGGGGGGTCGATGTTGGTTGTGTGGGGAGGGGTTGTTTGGGGGGGTTGATGTTGGTTGTGTGAGGGAGGGGTTGTTCGGGGTGGTTAAGCTTCTGTTCGTTGTTTGTGTGGAGGAGTGGTTGTTCAGGGAATCAATGTTGGTGTTAGTCATTTGTGTGAGGAAGGGGTTGTTTAGAGGGATTGATGATGATGTCAGTTATTTGTGTGAGGGAGGGTTTGTTTGGGGGAGTCGAGATTCTGTTAGTTATTTGTGTGGGGAGGGGTTGTTTGGGGGGTTGATGTTGGTGTTAGTCTTTTGTGTGAGGAAGGGGTTGTTTGGGGGTCGATGTTGGTTGTGTGAGGGAGGCGTTGTTCGGGGTGGTCAAGGCTCTGTTAGTTGTTTGTGTGGAGGAGTGCTTGTTCAGGGAATCGATGTTTGTGTTAGTTATTTGTGTGGGGGAAGGGTTGTTTAGAGGGATCGATGATGGTGTTAGTTATTTGTGTGAGGGAGGGTTTGTTTGGGGGAGTCGAGATTCTGTTAGTTATTTGTGTGGGGGAAGGGTTGTTTAGGGGTTCGATATTGGTGTTAATTATTTGTGAAAGGCTTTGGGAGTATACCCTGAGGACAAATCCGGAGCTGGAGTCCCTAAGGCAGTCTGACGTTGTCTTCAACCTCGTTCTGGCAACTCCTGCGATGACACTGGTGCCAAGCTGTATTGGCCCTTGCCCTTCCCTTGGACAACATCGGTGGCGTGGAGAGGGAAACTTGCTGCTTGGGCAACAGCCAGTCTTCCATACAACCTTGCCCAGGCCTGCATCCTGGAGAAGACTTCCCAGGCGCAGATCCATGGTCTTGCAAGGCTAATGGATGCCATACATTAATTTAGATGACAGCAACGATGGACCCAGTGAGGATGGAGCATGCCTGGGTGGTGGGGGCCTTGATGATGGATACTTTCCTGCGACAGTGCTCCTTGTAGATGTGGTCAACGGTAGGGAGGGCTTTCACTGTGATGGACTGGGCTGTATCCACAAATTTTTGTAGGCATTTCCATTCAAGAGCATGGGTATTTCTATAGCAGACCATGATGCAACCAGTTAGTATATCGAGTACCATGCATCTATAGATGTTTGTCAGATTGTCAGGTTTGTCAGATGTGTGTCTGGCTACTGTGCTCCACCCCTTGAACTTGTTGCTACGGATCAGGAAAAAAAATGAAAATGGACCAAGCAGGTGGCTTTCCAAAAGGCAAAGGAAATGGTGATGTCAGACACTGTACTCACACATTATGATCCACAACGTCCAGTGAAGCTTGCCTTGATGCCTCACCTTGCAGTAATGTCTCATATTATGAGTGATGAGGGAAGTAAATGTCCCGTAGATTTTGTGCCATGTTCAATTACCTCTGCAGAGAAAGATAACGTGCACATTGAGAGAGAGGACTTTTCACTGGCTTGTGGTGTAACCTGTACTTGTATGGGAGAGAGTTTGCCCTTGTTACTGTTCATCGACCACTGGTGCCCATTTTCAGTCCACAGAAGGGTGTTCCACAAACAGCAGCATGAATGCAGAGATGGCTCTGTTACACAGAGGAGACAATTACGAGATCAAATGGACCACAGTTTGTTGCTGAACAGATTCATCTATTCTTGCCAATTTCCTCCTTACATATCACATTGCAGCACGCTCCACAAGCAACAGCTCACATGCTGTTCCTGGATCATCCTTTGTGTTCATGCTTGGGTCACCTCAAACCCAATCTTAGACGGAGTAAGTAGGATGAACAGCAGAGACAAATTGAAGGCTCCTCACACAAGGAGGACTGATGTTTCACTCCTGGACAAACAGTCCTGATGAGGGACAACAGAGGTGATCAGAAGCAGGTGGTCAGAAAAATTAAGGACTGAACTAAACCACTCTCTTACACAGCTAAGACTGTGCTAATGTCATCTGGAGATGACACATTGATCAGTTGAGAAGAGGAGAGTCAATTATTTGAGAAGAAAAGTGTCCAGACTTGTCGGAAACATTTCCTGCAGTCCCAACGTCAACTCCTACAACCTCCATGGAGGAGAACCCAAAATCTGAGACTGTTTCACAGTAACAAATCTCACCTGGCAAACAGACCCCTTGTCAAGCAGGATGTTATTTCACAAGAGTAAGAAGGCCTCCACAGTGATTAAATCATTAGGGCTGAATGGAACAATTTACTCTGCTGTGGATGTCTATATAGTAGTATAATATAACAATATACGTAAAGACATATATAAATTTGAGATGCATTCTATATTGAGGTGAAGTTTATAGCTAAGGAAGGAGATGTGTTCTGTATTCAATATTTCAGTAATATTTGAGTAGTATTGTAAACATATTGTTTGATTAAGCATTCTTTTTTGTTTAAATGGTCTATTATAGGTTATATAAAAAGGAGACAAGTAGCATGCGAAATCACGCCACCACATCATACATGCTTAAAGTAAAATCAAAACTAACGTACACTATTTCAGACTCCGGTCTTTTTCTTTTTATTAGTTTTATGTTTTGGAGTTACAGATTGTAACATCCAGCATGTTCTGCACAGCCTGTAACAACAACAAAATGGTGAGTGGGTGCATCATTAGAAGAGGAGCAGCCAGTAGAGAGGAATAGAGCCTCAGGTCCTTACTGTGAGGGATACTGTTTCAGCTAATGGAGGAAAGGCAATCTAGAGTGCAGAGAACAGGGATTCTCAGTGGAAAAATACCAATGGTAAAATGGAGGGTTCTTGAACTCAGCTATTTAAAGAAAGATTAGAAGTTCATTGAAAAGAAAGGCCCAAATACTTGAAGAAGAGGAATATAAAAGACTGCTTGAGGAATAGCATTAAAGAACAGACAGCATCAGCAGGATCCAAACAATCCATTCTTATGCTATAATTCCCACCATCTGCAAAACCGCTCCACAGGGTTTAGAAATGTTGACCTAGGGTATCATTAGAACAGTATACACATTGAGAAGCACTCAAAAAACCTGTGTTTACTGCCCCTTTTGTGACCCCCCCCCCCCCACCACTTTATGTTTTAGCTCTTTCTATTCAAATTATAAGATATCGAAGCAGTATTAGGCCATTTGCTACAAGTTTGTTCATCATGGCTGATCCATTTACCTCTCAGTCCAATCTCCTGCCTTCTCTCCATATCACTTCATGCCTTCACTAACCAAGAACCTATCAGCCTCTGCCTTAGATATACACAATGACTTGGCCTCCAAAGCCACCTATGGCATTGAATTCCACAGATTCACTAATCTCTGGCTAAGGAAATTCCTCCTCATCTCTGTTTTAAACGGACATCGCTCTATTCTGGGACTGTGTCCTTTGGTCTTAGACTCCCCCACCATAAGAAATATCTTTTTTTTATGAGTGAAGTACTAATATGGATCAGTTCCTTATTCAGACTCAACTAATCACCATTACTAGCTATAAGCGTCCTTTTTACCTTGGCTGATAGCATTGGTTGTGTAAGGAGCATCGATCAGTGACTTACCATATGACTCTTATGAGATGAATCTCCTTCTTCCGAGTCTAATTTACTAATGCAGTTTGGGTGAGCCACTACAGTTCTCTATGGAATTCAATTTTTAGTCATTTTTTGGTCAACACTTTTCATTTGCTACCTTTGGTTTTGCTAGAGAAAGGAAAGAGGATAGAAAGGAGAGAAGAGTCTCCAAGCATGTTCGATAAGAAGCTATGTACATATAATAATGTAGAGTAAATTCTGGAGCTGTTTCCTGACCAAAGATCATATATCTCTGAAGCTAAATATCATATAGTTTTCTGAGGAACAGAAATGAGTGAGACCACATTATGTAAATACATTTGATTTTCCAAAGTTTAAAAAGTACTATAGATTTTTTAAAACATTACACAGCTGTTTCTCCCACATTATCAGGGGTGAATTTTGTCTGAACTACTTTGGAGGTTTTTCCTCTCTGTCTCTCTGCATCAGTTCCTCCAGCATTTTGTGTGTGTTGCAGGTGACTGTTCTACGCTGTTAATAATATTTTCCAATTTGGTAATATGGATCGGGTAAAACCAGACTCACCAATGTCAGAACAAAGTGATTTCAGCTGCACCACAGCTAGACAAGAATGGAACAGGCTGGGTAAAATTCTGCTTTGTTATCTTCTAATCCAAGATGACTGTTGAATCTTTTTCTGATGACGTGGTTGATTCAGGCTCCTAATCAGGTTCTTGCGGAGGATGAAGGAAGGAAGAGTCGTGAGAAAGTCCTGTTCTAATAATTTTGTTAGGGAAGTTAAGTGCTTGGAACTTAAATAAGTCCAGTAGTAAACAGTGGGCTGGATTATCAATTATCATAAATGATAAACACCAGCCAAATGGGTGGTACATGGGTGGTACCCAGCTTCAATCCTGACTTCAGATGCTGCTCGTACAATTTCCCATTTAAATGAACAGGCTTACAGATCTAAATCAGACAACTCAGCAAATGTAATGCAAGAACCTTAGAAAGGTTGAAACTTGCTGGCCCCTATGATGCAAAACGTCTGAAAAAGCCAGCAAGTTGAGACATAGCTTTCACATCATGGGATAAGATGACACGTGCCAATATTTAATGGTGTGACCTCAAAGGAGAACGAAAAAGTTTCAGAAATGCAGGAAACACTCAACTGGTCAGGCAGTGCCTACAGGAAAAGAAGCAATTAATATTTTAGCTCCAAGAGGCGGATGAAGAGTCGTAGATATAAGAATGTTCAGTTTGTCTCTCACTGAGCAGTTGGACCAAGAGGTAGCCACTGCTGCTGTAAGCACCACTGATAAAAAGCCAGAGCCCAAACCACTAAGAAAGGTCTACGTAGTCCACAATTCTGAGGAAATGTGCAGTACGTTTGGTACAGATCCAATGCAAGGAGATGGGATATAGGAGTAACTTATTGGGACTTCTCAGAGTGATAGAGTAATAGGACACTTTAGATGTGATATTAGTGAACTTGAATGTAGCTTTCTGATACAGATGATCATCTAATGTCTAACAGCTGGCTTTGTCCTGTAACGTTTGATGGATGTGAAGGTTTTTGGTGCTGATATCTTGCTTGCTTTAATGCATGAGATATTTAGATATGATGCTGAGAGTGCAGGTTTGGTTTTTCCGTTGCAGTTAGTGTATGTTTGACACCCACCAACGCCCATCCCCACACAATCTCCTTTCACCAGCCCATGGGCTGAAGCTGCCACTGAAAACAAAGGAAGCCTGCTGGCCTATTCACTTGTGGGTAGCATTAACAGGACTGTGTCCGTGTAAGGAGTAGCGTGCATTGCAAACACTGAGTCTTCCTTCCTTTCTACAGCAATGCTTTTTGTCTCTTATCCTCTTCATTGTGCATTAAGCCTGACCTAAATGTGAGAGTCACTGGGGTTCACCTCAGTGTTTGTTCTGTGCCTTTATGAGTACAGTTTCCCTGACCTTTATGAGTTCAGAACTGTGGGTCAGATCTAGGAATCCATCCATAATTATAACTGATAAGGATCGCACCTTCTAGGATATTTGAGATATTCAAAGCATGCCTTTTTCTGTCAGCAGTTTATATGAGCTTTCACATAAATACAGATTTCCCCCACTATCCGAAAGCAGAGCATTCTGATGAAACCTTTCATAAGCCGAAATAGAGTAAAGCAAAGAAGCAATTACCATTAATTTACATGGGAAAAATTTTTGAGCGTTCCCAGACCCTAAAAAATAACCTACCAAATCATACCAAATAGCATCTAAAACCTAAAAAAATCACTAACATATAGTAAAAGCAGGAATGATATGATAAATACACAGCCTGTACAAAGTAGAAATAATGTATGTACAGTGTAGTTTCAGTTACCAGATTTGGGAAGATTTAGCCAAAACTAATTTGTAGAAAAAAATTGGCATGTACACGCATGTGCACACACCTGCCCGCGCAAGGCTACACAGTCATGGTAGTCTTTCTTGGGGTAAACACAAGTTTAAAGCGGGCGCCTTTTTTCATGAAAGTGAAAATCCTCTTCGGATTTCTTTCGGTTAGCGAAAACAGGTACTACTGTAGGTCTGTTTATCTTTCGTAAAATCAAAGTGGCGTAAAGCAAACTTTCATAAAGTGGGGGACACTAGCATGCCATTGTGTGAAGTTCCACCCTTCAGTTGAGATGTTAAGTCTTCCTTCTTAGGTTGGTGTAAAAACATCAAAGCTAATTTTCTCAGTGAAGTGTATGCGATTTCTCCCCATATCCTAGCGAACAATAATCCTGCAACATAACGCAGAAACAAATGTATATCTGGTAGTATTTTTATTGTCTTTTATGGGATCTGCATGTCTTCTGATTAGCTGTGAGGTCTCATTATTTAAAACGATTTGCAGAATTTCTAAAACATTTTATCAGTTAGAAAATGCTTCAAAATGTTTAGAGAAAGTCAAGAATGCTTTAGAAATGCAAATTCATTCTAAAGCTGCCATTGAAGCTTTACTATGTTCTACATTACTTATTGTACAGTAATTTATTATTTCATTAATTATTGAGATACAATACAAAATAGGCTGTTCTGGCCCTTCAAGCCACGTTGCCTAGCAACCGCTGATTTAACCCTAGTCTAATCACAGGACAATTTACAATGATAAATTAACCTACCAACCAGTATGTCTTTGGACTGTGGAAGGAAACTGGAGCACCCGAAAGAAAAGCACATGGTTACGGGCAAAACATACAAGCTCATACAACATACAAACATACAAGGCTGTGGTGAGCATTGAACCTGGGTTGTTGGTACTATAAGTCATTGTACTAGCCACTACCATGTCACCCCGAGTGATGGAGTGACACAGCTCAGAAACAGGCTCTTTGGTGACTCTGTACTGACCATCAAGGACATATTTGCATTGCTGCTATTCTAATTTAACTTTATATCCATATCCCACCAATGCCACCCATATTCAACCACATTAGGAGCAATGTATGTTGGACAATTGACCAAACATCCTGGAGATATGGGTGAAATTTGAAGCAGGTGGTGGAAACCTGTGTGGTCACTGGGAGATTATGAAAACTCCACACAGGAAACTCTACAGGTCAGGACCAATCCACATTCAATCGTCAGAGAGGGCAGTATCTCTATGAGCTGCATCAGTGTGCCACCCTCTTCCCACTGCACGAGGCAAAATGCACAACAACTCCGATTTTCATAATAAGAAGATACAAAGGAGAAGTAGGAAAAGGCCATTCTGTCTATTGGTCCTGCTCCTGATCTGTAATATTCAATCATAGCTAATTTTTACCTCAGTACCACTTCCCTGTACAAACCACATACAGTAAATCTAATATCCAGCACTCCTTTGATCTCTGTCTTTAATATACAGGCTCATCGGAACACAAATATTGCTTGGGTAAGGACTAGACTTCAGTGAATCCTACCTTATGTTACCCTTTCAACCGAATTTCAAAAAGCTCTCCAGTATTCACACCTCAGGCTCTTGGGTTGCTTGTTCAACCAAAAGTAGCTGAAAACATTGAAGTCTACAGATCCTTAGAACAGCCTGCTCAAGGAAGTTGAGTAGAACAGCTATATTCTAGAAATAGAATTCAAGGAACAGAGTAGAGGTAAAATCTAAGGGATGGTAGGAAGGGATTTGGGGCATGGGCAGGAAAATCCACTAGCAGGCTCTTTTCTATTATAATATTGCATGAGCAATAAGCCAATGAAACATAGTAATCCACTCTCTTACTGCAGTCGTTGATAATTCGGTGCTGTGGAAACCTGTGCCAACCAACTAGCGGGAGTATTCAAGGAAACTTTCAACCTCTCACTGCTATGGGGATGTCCCCACTTGCTCCAAAAAGGCAACAACTATACCAGTGCCAAAGAAAGATAATGTGGGCTGCCTTAACGACTATCATCCGGTAGCACTCACATCGACAGTAATGAAATGTTTTGAGAGGGTGGCTATGACTAGACTGAACTCCTGCCTCAGCAAGGACCTGGACCCATTGCAATTTGCCTATCATCACAATGGTAAATGGCAGACGCAATCTCCATGGCTCTTCACACGGCTTTAGACCACCTAGACAACACAAACACCTACGTCAGGATGCTGTTCATCAACTGTAGCTCAGTATTTAATACTATCATTTCCACAATCCTGATTGAGAAGTTGCAGAACCTGGGCCTCTGTACCTCTCTCTGCAATTGGATCCTCGACTTCCTAACCGGAAGACCACAGTCTGTGCAGATTGGTGATAACATATCCTCTTTGCTGACATCAACACTGGCGTGCTTCAGGGGTGTCTGCTTAGCCCACTGCTCTACTCTCTGTATACACATGACTGTGTGGATAGGCGTAGCTCAAATACCATCTGCAAATTTGCTGATGATACAACCATTGTTGGTAGAATCTCAGGTGGTGTACATTTTTTAATAATCTATTCAATATATGTAATTGATTTACTTGTTTATTTATTATTGTTTTATTTTATTTATTATATTTTACTCTCTCTGTTAGATTATGTATTGCATTGAACTGCTTCTGCTAAGTTAACAAATTTCACATCACTTGGTGGTGATAATAAACCTGATTCTGATTCTAATTCCTTTTGGAAACTCATATGCCATATCATCTTTGAAAGCGGCTGCAAAATTTGACAGGATTGTAAAGTAGGCATATGGCATTGTACTGTATAGACTGCATTATAATAAGGGACTACCTTATGTTTTAGTAACATGTCGTTGCATGCGTTATTAGGCGTGTATTGATCTGTATGTGTGTGTCAAGTTTGGACTCTACCAGTAAAGAAACATGAAACTTAGTTCCCATCTCCAGCGTTTTTATTAATAACATAGTTGTGTAAACAGGCCACATACACAACAAATTGACAACGAGGATTATGAACACCATTTTCTCTCAGGGCCCCAGACAGTCCTTCCAGGTGAGGCAACACTTCACTTGTGAGTCTGTTGGGGTCGTCTATTGCATCTGGTGCTCCTGGTGTGGCCTCCTGTACATTGGCGAGACCCGACGCAGATTGGGGGACCGCTTCGTTGAGCACCTCCACTCCGTCCGCCACAACAGACAGGATCTCCCAGTTGCCACCCACTTCAACTCTCCCTCACATTCCCATTCGGATATGTCCATACATGGCCTCCTCTACTGCTATGATGTGGCCAAACTCAGGTTGGAGGAGCAACACCTCATATACCATCTGGGTAGCCCCAGCCCCCTGGTATGAACATTCTCCAACTTCCGGTAATTCCCTTCCTCTCCCCTTCCCCCATCCCACTTTCACTCTGCCTCCTCTTCCAGCTGCCTATCACCTCTCATGATTCTGCCTTCTTCTACCCATAGTGCTTTCCCCTTACCTTTCTTCTTCAACTTTCCTGCCTATCCCCTCCCTGCTTCCCCTCCCCCACCCCTTGATCTTTCCTCTGATTGGTTTTTCACCTGGCACCTACCAGCCTTCTCCTTCCCACCCTCCCCCCACTTTCTTTACAGGGCCCCTGCCCCCTCCTTCTTCAGTCCTGACGAAGGATCTCGGCCCGAAACATTGACTGTTTGTTTCCACGGATGCTGCCCGACCTGCTGAGTTCCTCCAGCATGTTGCAAATAAGGATTATGAACATACATCTTATCAGAACGCTATGTTGTAGTTGATGACGACACTCAGAGAAGAAGAGAGAGAAGGGAGATGAAATGAGCGACACACGCATCTGGACGGAGTGAGCTCGTGGCGCTAGCAAAAAGGACACAGGAGTCAAGTGGAACGTGCAGTGACTACAAGGAGCTAGTTAAACGAAAACAGGAAAAAAACGGGACTAAATTAACATAACAGAGATGGCGATGATTGGAACCATTACAGCATTTGATAGTGGCATTGAAAACTGGGTAACTTACATTGAAAGAGTGGAGCTATATTGTGATGCTAACGGTGTTAATGAATGAAAAGAAAGCCAGTGTCTTACTCAGTATTATGGGAACAAAAACATATGGGCTTCTACGGAGCTTGTTAACCCCTGCAAAGTCAGCTGACAAAACGTTCAAGCAAATAGTAGGCACTCTCCAACAGCATTTAAACCCCAAACCACTGGTCATTGCTGAAAGATTTAAATTTAACAAACGGAATCAGAGCAAAAATGAAAGCATTTCTGAATATTGTGCTGAATTGTGCAAATTATCAGAACATTATCAATTTGGAGCTGGTCTATCAGACACATTGAGGGATAGGTTAGTGTGTGGCATGCACTGTGAAACCACACAGAAGAAGCTCCTGTGTGAAAAAGACCTTACATTAGAGAAGGTGCTGAACATTGCAATATCATTGGAAACAGCAGCACGGGATGCTTCAGAGATACAACAAAAATCTCTGGAATATGCTACAAATAAAATGTCACTGAACAGAAATGAAGGAAAGAAATTTTACTGTTGTGGGAACATGTCACATGTCCCTGAGGACTGTTGGTTTAAAGACAAAGAATGCAGAGACTGTGGCAAACAGGGCCACATTGGCAGAGTATGCAAAGCTAGTAAACAGCAGAAAAAGGACAAAACACAGAGAAACAAGAAACCCCAGAAAGGAAAATGCAACAATGTACCAAAATGAAAGAAAGCAGTCCTGACGAAAACAACTCAGACAAAAGTGAATTGTCTTGTCTGCAGCTTCACAGCATGAAAGAGACAGATAATCGAAGAGTAATATGGATCACACCGCAAGTGGCAGGTGTGAGGCTGAAAATGGAGTTGGACACAGGCTCAGCTTTAACAGTGATCTCTGTATACGATGTTACGAACCCCGTAAATGGACCTAGATGGGGTCAGTTGTGCTGTGAGGATTACATTCCTTGACTTCTCTAGTGCCTTTAACACCATCCAGCCCAAGATCTTAAAGCACAAACTAACGGAGATGGGAGTAGACTCTCACATGGTGGATTGGATAGTGGACTACTTGACAGATAGACCTCAGTATGTGCGGTTGGGAGACTGTAGGTCTGACACAGTGGTCAGCAGCACAGGAGCGCCACAGGGAACTGTACTCTCTCCGGTCCTGTTCACCCTGTACACATCTGACTTCCAATATAACTCGGAGTCCTGCCATGTGCAGAAGTTCGCTGATGACACGGCCATAGTGGGGTGTGTCAGGAATGGACAGGAGGAGGAGTATAGGAAACTGATACAGGACTTTGTGATATGGTGCAACTCAAACTACCTGCGTCTCAATGTCACCAAGACCAAGGAGATGGTGGTGGACTTTAGGAGATCTAGGCCTCATATGGAGCCAGTGATCATTAATGGAGAATGTGTGGAGCAGGTTAAGACCTACAAGTATCTGGGAGTACAGTTGGACGAGAAGCTAGACTGGACTGCCAACACAGATGCCTTGTGCAGGAAGGCACAGAGTCGACTGTACTTCCTTAGAAGGTTGGCGTCATTCAATGTCTGCAGTGAGATGCTGAAGATGTTCTATAGGTCAGTTGTTGAGAGCGCCCTCTTCTTTGTGGTGGCGTGTTGGGGAGGAAGCATTAAGAAGAAGGACGCCTCACGTCTTAATAAGCTGATAAGGAAGGCGGGCTCTGTCGTGGGCAAAGTACTGGAGAGTTTAACATCGGTAGCTGAGCGAAGGGCGCTGAGTAGGCTACGGTCAATTATGGAAAACCCTGAACATCCTCTACATAGCACCATCCAGAGACAGAGAAGCAGTTTCAGCGACAGGTTACTGTCGATGCAATGCTCCTCAGACAGGATGAAGAGGTCAATACTCCCCAATGCCATTAGGCTTTACAATTCAACTGCCAGGACTTAAGAACTTTTTTTAAAGCTATTATTAATGCTTTTTGAGTTAGTGATTTAGATGCATATCATATTATTACTGAGTTAAGTATTGTATGTAATGAGTTTTTGCTACAACAAGTGTATGGGACATTGGAAAAAATGTTGAATTTCCCCATGGGGATGAATAAAGTATCTATCTATCTATCTATCTATCTATCTACTTACCAGCAAAGATAGAGAGGTCCATTGAAGTCTGATAGTACTATTTTTAACAGTATTTATTAGTAAAAATACACAAAAATAATATCAATGCAAACATACAGATAATATACGTCATCAATACTAAATCTAAAAGTGCGGGTATAATAATAATCAATAAGAAATAGCTCTATCGTTGTCTAGGGGAAATGTATTGTCCGATGGAAATATAAAAGTCACTCAGTTCATTCAGTTCATACAGGCTTCAGCCTTTGGGGACTGCTGGGTTTTCAATTGTTGGAGAGAGAGAGAGATTTTGAGAATAGAAACTTGCCAGCTTTCCTTTATCCACTCTTGATCCGTATTCGTCCTTTAGCGAAGCCGTTCCGTGGAGGACTTGTCAACTGGGCAAGGATGGACACACACACAAGCCTCCACCGGTCTCATACGTTTCTCCTGGTGTGTCTGAAGGGGTTGTTCCCCAGACCCTCTTTTATCCTTACTCACGGGGTCTCAAATGTCAATCAGGTTGGGAGGATGCAATCCCTCAACCAGCCCACTCTGGTCATCCCCTGAGGGCTTCAATGAATAGTACAGTACTCAATACACAATTCCGTCTCCAAGAGACAATGGCCATTATCCGTGGCTTTGTATCGCTGAGGCCAGGACACATTCCAAACCTGTGTATTCTGGACATCTCTCTCTCTCATTTCCTGGGTCCCAGACCCGAATTAATAGCGATCTTGCGATTCTCAAAAAGGAGGGGGCTACTTTGTACCCTTCGGCCCCTCAGAGTTGTGGCACATTCGTAACAACGACGACAAGCAACTGTTTTCTCACATACCTCTGAAACGAACTAAACTACTGCTAAAGACTTACACAGGACAGAGAGTGCGTCCCAAAGGTAAAATTCAAGTGACAGTGACCTACAGAGACAAAACACAGCAGCTGAACCTCTGTGTACTGAATAATGGAGGACCGCTGTTGCTGGGACGTGAATGGCTCAGGAAAATCCAGTTGGATTGACACACCATCTAGACACTAGTTGTGTCAGCAAAGGTGGGCAGCAAGGCTACATCTGAGAGACTGTCACAGATACTTGCTGACTCTGAGGAAGAGTTCACAAAAGGAACAGGAACACTTCAGGGCATGAAGGCAAAGATTGAGATTGAGGAAAATGCATGTCCAAAATTTCACAAAGCCCGACCAGTGCCATACGCAATCTGTCCTACTGTAGCGGCAGAGCTGAAAAATCTGGAGCAGACTGGAGTCCTGTCAAACGTGGATTGGAGTGAATGGGCCACGCCTATTGTTCCAGTGATGAAGAGAACCTCCAGCACAAAACCAGGAAATCCAAGCAAGATGCGCATATGTGGAGACTTTAAAGTGACTGTTAACCCAGTTCTCCGCACAGTACAATATCCTCTACCTCGTATTGAGGACATCTTTGCTTCCCTGTCAGGAGGGGAACATTTCACAAAAATCAATTTGGCCCAGGCTTATCTCCAAATGGAAATCGATGAAGCATCCAAGAAATACCTGACAATAAATACACACAAAGGACTTTACCAGTACAACAGGTTGGTGTTTGGGATAGCATCAGCTCCTGCAATCTGGCAAAGGGCAATTGACCAGGTCCTGCAGGGGATTCCAGGGACTCACGGTTACTTGGATGACATCATTGTCACCAGCAAAGTTAGCGACAAACATCTTTCTGACCTTGAACAAGTGCTCACCAGGTTACGAGAATATGGGCTCAGAGCTAATCGACAGAAATGTGAGTTTTTCAAAAATGAAATCTCATGCTGTGGGCATGTGATCAACAAGGATGGCTTACATATGTCTCAAGACAAGATGGAAGTGGTGCTTAAGGCACCACCACATGAAAATGTGTCTCAGCTGAGAGCATATCTTGGACTAGTAAACTATTACCACAAGTTCTTGCCTAACCTATCCACTGTCCTATACCCATTAAATGCATTATTACAGACAGGGACACAATGGAAGTGGACTGGGAGCTGTGAGAAAGTGTTTCAAGAAAATAAAAGACTTATACAATAACTTCAGAAGGGGTGCTCGCGCACTTTGACCCCTCCTTATCAATTCAACGGCTTGTGATGCCTCACCCCATGGGATAGGAGTTGTGTTACCGCACAAGTTTTCAGATGGCTAAGAAAGACCAATAGCCTTTGCCTCAAGAATGCTAACTTCAGCTGAACGCAACTACACACAGATTGACAGAGAGGCTCTAAGCCTTGTGTGGGGAGTCAAGAAATTCAGTCACTACTTGTATGGTCAAAAGTTTACCCTGTTGACTAACCATCAGCCTCTCGTGTCAATCTTCAACCCAAGAAAAGGCATTCCAGTGACGACAGCACAAAGGCTGCAGCGATGGTCTCTTTTCTTAGGAGGTCACATGTATGACATTGAACACAAGGGGACCAAGCAACACAGCAACGCAGATGGTTTGTCATGTTTACGACTGCCGACTTCAGAGATAACTACACAAATGGATTCAGCAGAGGTCTTTCACATAACAATAGTTGAACAATTACCAGTGACAAACAGCCTCGTTGAAAGAGAAACACGCAATGACCCAATATTGTCAAAAGTGTATGACATCACAGTAAAGAGATGGGCAGCACGTGGTAACACACTGTTTCCAGCCTTCTCAGCGAGGAAGGAGCAGTTGTCAGTGTGCCGGAGAACACTAATGTGTGGTTCACGAGCTGTGATTCCTCCCAAGCTACGCACCAGAGTGCTGGAGGAACTGCACAAGGGGCACCTGGGTACCGTGAAGATGAAAAGTCTTGCCCGTGCCTGTGTGTGGTGGCCAGGAATTGATAAACATATTGAGGACTTGACCAAGAACTGCTCTGGATGTCAAAAAATCCAGAACACACCACCACAAGCCCCTCTCCATCCATGGGAGTGGACCTTGTCACCATAGCAATGAGTGCACATCGACTTTACTGGACCATTCATGGACTCTCTTTTTAATCGCCATTGATGCACATTCCAAATGACCAGAGGTCATCAAAATGAAGACAATCACATCGGAAAAGACTATTTCAGTTCTGAGGACCATGTTTGCCTGGAATGGCATACCAGAGCAAATCTGCACAGACATTGGACGACAATTTGTCTCTGAAGAATTCCAAAGTTTTGTGAAGAACAATGGAATTCAGCTCCTTACCATCCATCCACAAATGCCTTGGCAGAAAGATTTGTGCAGACATTCAAGAAAGCCATCAAGGCAATGGGGAGTGAAAATCTACCACAGCAACACAAGATAGACAACTTCCTCCTTGCCTATCATAATGCAGTACATGCAACCACTAACCAGAGTCCAGCAATGTTGTTTCTGAACAGGAACCTGAGGTCCCACATGGATCTTCTCAAACCAGATGTACAGTGGGATGTGGAGAACAGACAGTTCAAACACCTGGATGCTAAGTCAACATGGAACTTCAGTGTGAGACAGTCAGTTCTTGTACGTGATTACCAGACTGAAAAGTGGCAGCCGTGTACAATTTCTGCCATAGACAGACCACTGATGTATACAGTGGAAGTGAGAGACAACGTATGGAGATGTCATGTGGACCAAATCCTGGATGTTCAGGTGAAAAACACAACAAAAACTTGCCTGGACTCCCCCGACATAGAAGCAAACACTCCTGATGTGACCACATCAGCCTCATCTACAGATAATCCTGCCATCAGTGCTGATGACCCACCTGATGTACCTGTGGAGACTCATTCCCCAAAGCAAATGATTCAGGACAGACGTTACCCGGAGAGGCAGAGAAGACCTCCCCAGAGACTTCAGCTCTGAATGGGTCTTAGACCAAAAGTAAAAAAGAAGGAAAAACAAAGAAGGCTTGTTATAATTTGATATTATTAAGTTACTTTGTTATAATTTGTAAACAAATGGTAGGCATTTGTATGTTAAGGGTAAACATATTTGTTTAGCATAGTGCCCCAGAGAAAAAAACCAGTTGATACACTATTGAAATAAAAGGGGGGGGGGGAGAGTGTACCGTATAGCCTACATTGTAATAAGGGACTACTTTATGTTTTAGTAACACGTTATTGCATGCTCTATTAGGTGCGTATTGGTCTGTACGTGTGTGTCAAGTTTGGACTCTACCAGTAAAGAACCACGGAACTTAGTTCCCTTCTCCAGCATTTTTATTAATAACATAGTTGTGTAAACAGGCCACATACACAACAGGCATGCGTGCCTTTATTAGTTGAGGTATTGAGTTCAAGATTCAGGAAGTTATGTTTCAGCTTTATAAAACTCTAGTTAAGCAACATCTGGAGTATGACATTCAATTCTTGTTGTCCCATTGTAGAAAGATGTGAAGGCTTTGCAGAGGGCGCAGAAGAAGCTTACCAGGATGTTACCTGTTTTAGAGAGCATGTGCTATGAGGAGAGTTTGGACAAACTTGGATTGCTTTCTCTGGAGTGATGGAGATTGAAGGGAGACTTGACTGAAGTTTATAAGACTATGAAGGGGCATAGATGGGCATCTGATATCTTTATCTCAGGGTTGAAATGTCTAACGGGCAAGCGTTTCAGGTGAGGGGGGGGGTAACTTCAAAGGATATGTGTGGTGCAAAATTTTTTGCTCAAAGAGAGGTTTGTGCCTGGAATGCTCTGCCAGAGGTGACAGTGAAGACAAATACAATGGAGGTGTTGAAGAGGCACTTAAATAGGCACGTGGATGTCAGAGAATGGAGTGATATGTTTGTATGGTTTGCTTATGCATTTCAAAGATTCGAAGTACATGTATTTATCAAAGTATGTATGCAGCATGCAATCCTGAAGTTCGTCTTCCCCACAGTCACAAAACAAAAAAGCATGGAACCAACCATTTCAAAAATAAAATCAAGCCCCACTTCCCCCTTCACACAAAAAAATTGCAAAAGGCAACAGAAAAAAGAGGAAAAACAGAATATAAAACACAAAATCAAAAGGCATCACAAATTTCAGTTCAGTTCAGTCTTCATTATCTGTTACCCTGATTCTAAAGTTGCCCAGAAGTAGCAACCATGGCAATTAAGCCTTGGTCTGGCCACACCCTCCAAAAGCACTGTCAGAAAGAGATCACTCGATCATAAAAACCTTCCTCTGAGAGCAATGAGTGAGAGTGAGAGAGAGATTGTCATATGCAGACAATCTCCTCGGGCAGCAGTGAGCGAGGGGCGGATAGACGGTGCTGAACTCTCATTTGCTCTCTGCACCTGCATTGATGATGTCAATTTTTCCTCAGTAACTTAATCGGCAAGATTGGTGTGAGATGGAGTCGATCAAGGGCCTGCGCCCTGTTTCCTGGCTTCCTGTCTTTGCTCACAGCCTCTCGGTGACAGCAAAGCGCCTGATCACCCAATCGGCCGAAAGCGCATCGCCAAAATGTAGATAGAGGCTTTAAAAGTAGCAGCACCACATCTGAAATAAAAAGAAAGTAGTTGTTTTGTAAATCATGTTGAGGATGTCTCCACTGGTAGTGTTGTTCGCTGGCATCATCTTCTTCCGGCGATTGCCAATGTAATGAATTCAGCACAACATTGTGAGACGACAGTCCTGTTCCTGTGCTGTTCCATGTTCCATGTTTTATATTCTCTTCTTATCAGTTCTGGAATAGCCCCGCCCGCACACAAATGCAACCTACTGACCTCCCCCCACCCCACACATTCCAAATAACTTTCATGCTAAAATAGAAATGCAAGTCCCTTCTCTTTCCCGTACAGTTTTTCAGACTGGCTTATGAATGTCGAAAATCTCAAGGACGATCACATTCATATGCCTCTGCCCTGACTGCTGCTTCAGCTTTCAAACACATCAGGTGCCCCTCTGGACTCATTCAATCACATGTGAGCCAATATTCAGTCAGCGGCCAGTTCATTCCACTTGCTGCCAGATTGAATCATTATCTATGGTGTCTGCAGCACAATTTCTCATCAGCACGCTTACTGATATTGAAAGACAAAAGAAATTGAAGCTTGCATCGAACGTTATTCAACCCATCATATTTACTTCTTCCATTTCACACATGGCTACCTTAATCATGCTTCAGATATGCTCCTTTTCGCTCTCTGCATGCATCTAAATGATGTGCAGTGAGACAGGACAGTGGCCATTATTTTTACCACTTTTGGTAATCATCATCAAGGTTAGTGCTGAATAATGGAATACTTCTCTAACTTTAGAGAATTACTATCAGCATGAAGCATCATATGTTAAATACATAGTAAAACTTCCCCTTATTCTGTCCCATCAAACATTAGCAGGACAGGAATAAAACTGGTTCCTGTAGATTTGTGTTGGTATTGTGCATGAATCCCAGGATAAAGCCAATCTTTTGTCTCCTGTTCTTCATTCAATCTCACTGTGTAATTTAAAAGAATGCACATTAATAGCATGTACTGTTGCCTCACATTTCTAGAGGCCTAGGTTCAAAGTTCGAAGTAAATTATATTATCAAAGTACATATGTCACCATATACAAGCCAGAGAATCATTTTCTTGTAAGCATACTCAATAAATCCATAGAATAATAACCATAACAGAATCAATGAAAAACTGCCCAACTAGGGCATTCAGCTAAAGTGCAGAAGACAACAAACTGTGCAAATACAAAAAGAGGAAATAATAATAATAATAATTAAGCAATAAATAACAAAAACATGAAATGAAGAGTCTTTGAAAGTGAGACCATTGGTATGGGAACATTTCAATGATGGGGCAAGTGAGGGTGAATGAAATTATCCCCCTTGGTTCAAGAGCCTGATGGTTGTGGGATAGTAATTGTTCCTTGACCTGGTGGTGTGAGGCCTGAAATTGTTGTACCTTCTTCCTGATAGCAACATCGAGAAGAGAGCATGCCCTGGGTAGTCGGGGTCTCTGATGATGGGTGCTGCTTTCCTGCAGAAGTGTTTCATGTATATGTGCTCAGTGGTTGAGAGGGCTTTGATAGACGCTGCCTGAAATATAACCAGAAGAAGGAAGAAAATCACAGATTAAGGCAGCATCCATGGAAATGAATAACAGTCGGTTTCAGGCTGAAATCCTTCATCGGAACACTTCAACTTGATGAAGGGTCTCGGCCCAAAATGTTGACTGTTTATACTGGATCCCATGAATTAGAAGTTACAAATGTATCATTGCAAACTTCAGCCAATTCTCAGAATCTTCAGAAGACATTTAGGTGCTGTCAAACTCCCACTGGTCTGGTCCTAGGCAGATGCCAGGCTCTCAAACTCTGGCTTAATGTCTCACTCCACAATTTGAACACAAAATAATCAATTCACAGTGCAGTTCTGAGAGGATACTATGGCAGTGGAAATCATGTTGTCTTTTAAATGAGATATTGCACCAGAACATTGCTTTGCTTTTCTCTTCTGGTGAAAGTATAAGATCTCACAGCACCTTTTGAAGCAGATAGTGGGATTTCTGTTGACTGAATCAGTAGGTGTTATATATTGTAACTTGAAAACATTGAAAATGCAGGTCTAACTTTATGTTTACTTTAAGTGAGGCATGCACATATCACCTGGTAGCTTGAAACTCATGTAAAGTATTAAATACACAACATTCCTCCCTGCTTAGCAGTAAATTCCAACTCAACAGAGAATGCTTCTCAACTATAACACAGTTTATTACAATATACAATACAACTACTATTTAACATACATCCACAGTACAATACATTTTTAAATTGTCCCAATCAGGCCTAAAGAATTAATTGCTGTGGAAGCTTTCTTACTCTTGTGAGATAATGTCCTGCTTGACGAGGGGGCTCACTCTGCTTGCCAGGTGGGATTTGCGGCTGTGATACAATCTCAGCTTCTGGAGCCTCCCCCTTGGTGGTTGTAGAAGTTGATTCTGAGACTGCAGGAAATGGTTCTGACAGCGGTAGCCACCTTTCTTCTTCTTTCCTTTTCTTCTTCTAGTTTGAACACTGTGGTGAACTACATATACCTGTCTGGACACGCACCTGATGACTGCTCCTGTGGCTCCTCCCACAGACCCCTGTATTAAGGTGATGGAGGTCTGAGCCCCTGCTCTCAGTCTCCAGGATGTAGTATGGTGGTCACTCACTGCTTGTTCCTTCTTCCAGTCAATAATAGCCGATACCTCGCTTTTACGTCTCAGAGTGAGTTATTGATGGTGCATCAAACACCTTGATCTTGGGAAGGGACATTAAGTTCAATGGAGTATTCTCTTATTAATCCTATTGATCCTTTCATGATCTGATCTCTCCTTTTGATTTCCTCATCCACAACATCTTCTGATGAATTTTCTGTTTTCGTATCTCTATTGATTCCTTTCTTTTTGCCCTTCCATTCATCCAGTTGGCCTTCGGTCTTTGCATCAGCTTTTACAAGCAGCTTTCTGTCTCCCACTTGAAGTTCATGAAATAGCCTTCAGCAACACAGAGTAGATTCTGGTTCTTTATACTCACAAAAATCAAGTGCTTGCAACTTTCCTGAAGGTCCTTAAATTCTTTTCCAGAATAAAACCAAGCCACATTTTGCAGTTAACTGCCAGAATGATATATCAAAAGTTTTCACAGATATGCTGCGTACAAAAACTTTTGTAGTCAAGCCACAGCTTTCGGCATTTTCACACTTCCTCTGAGCGGCATGGTCCTTCCTTGATCCAGTATACTTTCCAACCAGAAACACAGAGGTTGGCACTAACACCTGTTTGTCCTCTGTGGGGGAACATTTCATGGTGTTCGGCATGCAGACAATTGTGGCATCATCCACTACCTTTTAAAAATTGCTTTTAGATGGCTTCATTGCGGGAGATATGACATGCAAATAGTAGATGGATCTCCAAACAAATTGTCATTATCTCATCCAATCACATCCTCACAATGCTTATCTTCTTGTTTATCCCACACACAAGTGCAATGTGGCTTGCTGACTGTCACGAACATCATTCCCAAAGGAGTTACTTTTTCCAGTATAAGTTTTTAGCAGGATATCTGCAGGCTTCGGTTTAGTGTCTTTGAAATGCTGTTCAAACTCATTTTGTGGAATGACTGAAACAGCCAAAACAGTGTCTAATTCAATTTAATTAGTGTTCCATTTTCTTCTGGTGTAAGCCATATTGCTTGTCTATTGTTAATTTTCACACTGTAAGTCTCAAGGATACAGAGTCCTGCGTCACCCTCATTATTATTATAAGATTTTTCAGCAATAGTGGGCAGATTTGTGCTCTTTTGGGAACAGCAACTTGACTTTTTCTCTTCTCTGTGAAGTCCATTTTTTTTTGTCTGCCCAACATGCTCTTTGGATGTGACCTTCTTTGTTGCATTTTCTGCAAGCTTCACCTTCAAATCTGCATTTGTGAGCCCCTGCAACAATGGTAACACGATTTCTTTGGCCAAGCTGTTTTCTGCTGCAATTTTATTCATGCTCACTTTCATTCCTGACTGCAACTCAACTGCATCTTTGTAGTTTCCATTGAAACAGCAATTTCAACTTCTTTTTTGAATATAAATTGTGCTTCAGTTAGGAGCTGATTTTTAATACCTTCTTGTAAGCTTCCACAAACTGAATGGTCTCTCAGTGCATCATTAAGCATTACTAAACTGACAATGCTCAGACAATCTCTACAATTCAGCCACGTACACTGAAATGGATTGTTCTTCCTTTTGATTCCGCTTATGAAATCTAAAGCATTCTGCAATCAACAGTGACATCAGATCCAAATGTTTCTGCATTACTTTAGCAGCAGTGGCAAAACTCATGTCCGCTTGTTTGGTTGGCACAATGAAAATTTGAAGCAAACTGTATGTCTTTAAACTCAACACACTTAGCAAAATTGATACTCTTTTCTCATTGGCTATTTCATTTGTTTCAAAACATTGTTGAATTTACTCAGTATATGTATTCTAGTTATCTTTTGTGTAATCAAATGCTCCAATCTTACTGACATAGCCAGCCATTTCTGCTCTTTTTATATGATTATTATCACCTAGTGCTCACTGTTATCAACCAGAGAATTCCATTTGCTGACTTCTTTTTAAAAATTCTATTATATCTTCTCTTCTGAAGAACAAGTGCTGAGCTGTTTTTTGTAACTTGACTTTCTCTGTATGTGCTGTGCTGTGTTCTTTTCACTTGTGATTGTCCTTGCTGTATTTTTTTTTGTTTAAATGTCTCACTGCACTTTAATAGGTCAGTTCTCAGGTTCATTTTAAAAATATCTCATCACCAATGTTATGTTTAATTCAAAGGAAGAATTGGGAGTGTGAAATGCAAGGTCTAACTTTGTGCTTACTTTAAGAGAGGCATGCATGTATCATATGATAGTGTGGTGATGTACATATTTCATGTATTTACACATATAACCCATAATGAGTTATTTAAGCCAACAGGAATGCTTAATAAAACAAAATATATACAAGCTTATCCAAATATAATTGAAATATTAAATACACACCAGTAGGTACTCTTAAACAAAGGTCAAGAAATAGCTCACTTGTAAAGTGCATTTAATATTCCAGAATTATTTGAGTAGTATTGTAAATATATTGTTTGATTAAGCAATCTTTGTTTGTTTACATAATGCATGATAGGTTATATATAAGAAGTACATGACTGGCATACATCATTACACCATCAGATCATATGTGAGAGCCTCAATTAAAATAAAAGGAAAAAAAAGTATGCAAGTATCCCGGATCCTGTGTTTTCCTTTGGATTAGATTGTGAAGTTACAAAACATAACAATGGCAATGTGGAAGTTTTGCAACAAACCTGACACAACTACAAGCACAATACAAGTTTTCTTTGGTAGGAGAGAGATAGATGTTTCAGTTAAATAAAAAGGCAGGGGAATCTGTTTCAGTGTATGTCTCAATTGAAGAAATTGTCCGAGCATTGTCAGTTCAGTGTTGGTCGTAGTGATGCACTGAGAGATTGTTTAGTTTGTGAAATCTCTTAAACTAAAAACAGCTTTCAAAAACTACTCCTAATTGAAACACAACTCACAATTAAAAGAGCAGTTGAAATTGCTGTATCAATGGAAACAGCAGCCAGGGATTTATATGACTTGCAGTCAGGAATGAAAGATAGCGAGAACAAAATTGCAATGTCTAAACAGTAGCCAGCCTGAAACAACAAATTACATTATCGTTGTGGCAGGAGATCACATATTGTACAACAGAGCAACTCAGGTAAAACTGGATTTTACTGAACTAAAGCCGGCAGACGCAGTGCCTATAACAAGTATTCACACCACCCCCCACCTTGGAAGTTTTCATGTTTTATTGTTTTACAACATTGAATCACAGTGGATTTAATCTGGCTTTTTGACACCGATCAAAAGAAAAAGACTCTTTTGTGTCAAAGTGAAAATGGATCTCTACAAAGTGATCTAAATTAATTACAAATATAAAACACAAAATAATTGATTGCATAAGTATTCACACCCTTCAAGTCAGTATTTAGTAGATGCACCTTTGGCAGCAATTACAACCTTGAATCTGCGTGGATAGGTCTCTATTGGCTTTGCACATCAGGATACTGCAATTTTTCCCCATTCTTCTTTACAAATCTGCTCAATCTCAATCAGATTGCATGGCTATCAAGAGTGAAATGCCCCTTTTACAAGTCGAAACACAAATTCGTAATTGGATTGGGGTCTGGAATCTAACTTGGCCACTCTAGGACATTAACTTAGTTGTTTTTAAGCCATTCCTGTGTAGCTTTGGCTTTATGCTTGGGGTGATTGTCTTGATGGAAAACAAATCCTTTTCCAAGTTGCAGTTCCCTTGCAGACATCATCAGGTTTTCCTCCAGGATTTCCCTGTATTTTGCTGCATTCATTTTACCCTCCACCTTCACAAGCCTTCCAGGGCCTGCGGCAGTGAAGCATCCCCGCAGCCTGATGCAGCCACCACCATGCTTCATGGTAAGGGTGTTGTGTTTTTGATGATGTATGGTGTTTGGCACCAAACATAGTGTTTAGTTTGATGGCCAGAAGGATCAACTTTAGTTTCATCAGACCATAAAATCTTCTTCCAGCTGATTTCAGAGTTATTGGTTACCCATACACAGTTATTGGTAGCCCAGATATGGGAGGATGGACACCAGCATAAAATTATAAAGGAAGTATAGTTACCAAATTTTCAACTTTACCTAACAGTTACAGAAAACGAAAAGATAAATAGAAGTGCCCATTATAATTAAACCACTTCAAAGTGCACATAAACATTAGAGCTAATTTCTAAGGCAATCAGGTGTGTATCTTTTTACTCACGCACTGGACCTACAGCCTGTGTGAAAGCACCCACCATATTCCAAACTTCCCTCAAAGACCATCTCAAATGAACTGGCTTTCAGGAGTATTGGCTCTTCCTCCTTGGAGTCATTCATCTGCACAAAGCACTTTTGTGATGTGGACTGTCTTACCACGGCATTCTGTGACATTTTCCCTTGTACCCTACTCCACTCCATACCAGATTAATGGTCCTTCAGAAGGCTCTTCCCCACAGCTCTCTTGAACCTTCACTCACATCCCACAATCCTGATTGGCTGACAAACATTCCTAAGTTGGACAACATGGCTCCTTATCTTTAGCCAAGGTCGAAGGACTCTTTCCAGCAACACTCACTGTTTTTACAGAAAACTGCTAAAGTAATCTATATCATAACATAGCAGTAGAAATACTTACCAGGGCATAGAGTTCCCTGCTTATGCTCATCATTCTGCTTAGAACGAACTTGCACCTTCTCAAAAGCAGCTCTGAACACCAGGCGAGTAGACAAGGTTTTCAAAAGTTCTCTCCAGTTCTTTTCTTTCATGCTCCCACAAGCCTTCTCACAATGGGAGCACTTGCTCCCACAATAATGGAAGCTTCACCTTTTTCAAGCAGAGCTGGGTAGACCAACACTGGTCAATGGTAAATGCGTCAAGTACTGGTTGTAGAAGGATCTATAAAGCAAAGTAGCTTGAGAGCCTGTGCCAAGTATGACTCTAGCATAAACAATCTGTATGGATGCATCAGAACTTGGTCCCACTAAACCTTCAGGAATACTGCTTTGCACTTTAACATTTCCCTTGATACACTGATTGGAATGTTTCCTCTCTGAGATGCCAGCCTGTTCCTTTACTGGGTCCCTCTGTAAATTTGCTTCTTTTCCTCTCTGTTTAATTAACCACTGACTTACTTTTTGAGGATTTTCCTGTCCCTCACATTCTCGCTTGAAGTGTCCATCTTCTCCACAGTTGTAACGGAAAATAGTGGTCGCCTCTCTAGCCAAGAGATCTTTTTAAGCAGCAGTCCTTCAGAAGGGTTAGGTTTCCCAGTGGACATGTCACATTTAGTTGAAACATCAGCAGACACCCATCGAGTCTGCTCATCTTGAACGGTTTTTACCTCATTCCTGAAAAGCTCTATCTCCGTGGCATCCGGGGTCACTTTAGCAGCAGATGCTAACACTGAAGACACAACCTGCCTTTTGAAATGTCCTGCTTCTCAATCATAATTTCCTCCTCTCCAAATTCTCTGAGTAACTTGATAAAAGATGGAGAAGGGTGCATCTTATGGGTTGAATATGTAGACCAACCGTGCCATGTGATAGCAGATGTATGTCCTCGGGCAGTTGCTCCAGGAATGCTTGCTCGAATATGAGGCAGGGCTTGTGTCCGTCAGCCAGGGACAGCATCTCGTTCATCAATGCTGACGGCAATCTGTCTCCCAAACCGTCCAGGTGAAGCAGGCAGGCACCCCGCTCACGCCGTGAGAGGCCAAAGGTCCCAATGAGCAGCGCCTTGAATGCTTCATATTTGCCTTCTTCCGGGGGCGACTGTATGAAATCCGCAACCTGGGCGGCCGTCTCCTGGTCAAGGGCGCTCACCACGTGGTAGTAACGCGTGGAATCAGAGGATATCTGCCGAATCTGGAACTGGGCTTCTGCTTGGCTAAACCACACGTGTGGTCGCGGCGTCCAGAAAGTCGGCAGTTTTAGCGAAACTGCGTGAACAGATGAAGAGTCGGTCATCTTTGGTCCAAATCCCGTTTGGACCGTCGGGGTCACCAATGTAGCGATGTGCTACACACAGCGCTGAAATAACAACACGCAGTCGGTAAGTCGTTTCGAGACTAGTTTATTCAAACTTCGCAGTGCTGGCAGTTGAATGGCCCCTTTCTGGCACAAATGATGCAGCAGTTTCTCTGACCTGAAAATGTTGGCAGACAGCTTCTGTCCTTTCTTCTGGAATGTGTGCCTACACTTTACTATGTGATTGGCTGAACTTTCAGTAGTGCCAAAAGCATCTTCCAGAGCTTGCAGGTAATTAGCTGACGAGGCTAATGAGTTTCTGCCTTCAGGGACTTCACTTTATTAGCTGCCGGACCTTTTAACTCTACCAGTCTCCATTTTTTTCATATTATCTGAGCACTGCCATTCATCCAGTAACTGAGATGCCTACTCTGCCCAAGCTTCATATTCTTCTTCCCCATCAAGTGTGAGCCTGACTCCAGAAAACACTCCCAGCCTACAGTAATTTTGGCTCTCCACAAGTACACTTTGGCATTCATCAAACAGCGATGTAATAGCTGAAACCAGATCAGAATTTAAATCACTCACTGAAGGATCCGTTAGATCTTTCACATCAGGCAACTCCTTTCCCTCACTTCGCAGAAACAAAAACACTTTAAAGTTTTCACTCACACCTACATTCCCCCCTTCTCTAAAGATTTGGACTGGCCATGGCCCTACCCCTCCAGGTGCCCCTATCAGGTAGCGCAACATTAGTCACGTCACTGGTAGCCAGGACTAACATGACATCCGTGCCGGCTGTTTGGTCAAAATGCTGTTCAATCTGTGTAGGTTAAGTAATTCACACTTGTGGTATTATGCTCTGAGCCCATAATCTTCTAATCTTTTTAACACTGGCTTGAGATTTTAGAGATGTTTCTTGTCATCTTCACTAGTAAGTGTGAATTCTTTACCTTAAGCATCACTTACTGTGGTTACACCATTGTCACACAGCATTTACACAAGTGTGCTGAGAAAATCTAAGCAGTGGTGGATGTCCCAAGGCCAAAGGACGTGTCACATTTGTAGTGCTTTTTAGGATTTCTCAATTACTATAATAGTTTGTCCCAAACCTGGCTACTTTGCTCCACAACTTGAACTCATTATGACAGATCAGGAAGAAATGGCAATGGAAAAAGCAATGTGAGATGTCAAAGGCAAAGAAAATGGTGTAATCAGACAATGTACTCACACATAATGGTCCATTGAAGTTTGCCTGTGACAGTTTGCCTTATGTTAAATATGTAATCATGTCTCATGTTATAGTTGATGGAACTGAACACACCATAGTCTTTCCTTCACATTCCCTTACTACCATAGAAAAAATATATGCGCAGATTGACAAGGAAGCCTTGAGTCTGCTTGGGGTATGAAACATTTCAACTAGTACCTGTACGGGAGAGGGTCTACCACTGGTGTCCATTTTCAATCCACGGAAGGGTGTTCCACTATCAGCAGCAGCATTAATGTAGAGATTGGCTCTTCTTGGAGGGCACAATTACAAGATCAAAGTCAAGAGGACAAATAATCATGGAAACGCCGATGTATTGTCCTGTTTACTTGAAAAATTTACAAAAGAGGGCACTCCCTTTGAAGTATTCTCCCTAATGCAAATCAAAAGTCTCCGCTTTATGGCAGAAATGATACAAAGAGAATGATACAGTGTTTTTATATATACATACAAACACATAATATACATGTGTTATGTATATTACGTGTGTGTATATTACATGTATTATATTATACATAATATACAAGGGGTGATTGATAAGTTCATGGCCTAAGGTAGAAGGAGTCAATTTTAGAAAACCTAGCACATTTATTTTTCAACATAGTCCCCTCCTACATTTACACACTTGGTCCAGCGGTCGTGGAACATACGGATCCCTTCTTTGTAGAAGTGGTCCACAGCAAGGGTGATTGATAAGTTCGTGGCCTAAGGTAGAAGGATATGAGTTATACAGCTCTCATTACATGCACGTGCAGTTCAACTCTTTGAGTGAGAATGCTGGAAGTTTGAAGTTAATAACACATCTCCTTCTACCTTAGGCCATGAACTTATCAATCACCCCTTGTACGTAATATTTTCAATATTACTCACATACTAAATACACAACACTCCTCCCTACTTAGAGCTATAAACTCTAACTCGATATAGAATGTATCTCAACTGAAATATGTAACATATTGCTCTCTAGTCATCATATAATATACATATGTTATGTATTTAATGTGTAAATAATATTGAAAATATTTTGTTTCTCTGAGCATTCTTTATGAGTTATATGTAAGAAGTACTGGTATATGCAATCGTATCAGATGTGAGCACCTCACTAAAGAAAAGGCAGAAATAACAAGTAGGCAATATCTTGTCTCCTGTGTTTTTCTTTCAATTATTTTCTGCAGTTACAAACCATAATAACTTGCACAGCATCACACAGCTGTCTCTTTGATAGTAGTCTACAAGGTTTCCGACATTGCCACTGTGATTTCATTCCAGGACACCCTTAACAGGCTGTAAAACACTTCAGCATGTCCTGTGGTTATGGAAGGACAAGTACAAATATTACTCCTTTTTTTCCTTTCACAGAACTGCAAAATGAAGCACTTCATTTTATGTTTTGTTGAGTAAAGTAATGGCATAGTGGAGAATTGATCTATGGCCAGGATCACTTGCAAGGGCTTGAAGGAAGATGGGATTGCCCATGTAAATTTCATGCATTCTGTTGGAACAATGTGTTGCAGAGTCAGGTAGCCTTTTACAAGGAATTGCAGAGGACAGAAAATAGATTCTGTACTCAATCAGTCCATGTCACCTTTTATACTTCAGTTGACAAGAGACTGAGGACTGACACCATCAGATTCACAAACAGTTACCCACACCACAACCATCAGGCTCTGGAACAAAAGGGGATAACTACACTCACTTGCCCATCCATTGAGATGTTCCACAACCAATGATAACACTCTTTATCTTGTTCTCTCATGTTCTTGTTATTTATTCCTATTTCATTTTTTTTTTTGCAATTGCAGTTTGTTATCTTCTGAACTCCAGTTGATCTTTTATTGATGCTGTTACAGTTACCATTCTATAGATTTCCTGAATATGCCCACAGGAAAATGAGTGTCAGGGTTGTTTGAACATAGTGACATATATATATTTTGATAATAAAATTTACTTTGTCTTTGAATACTCAATTATTCTTTTTCTATCTATGCCATCTGAACTATCCTTTCCTTCCCCCTCCTATTTTTCAGTAGCACCACCTTGCCGATACTTCTTTTGCTGGTGGGAGGAGGGGGATCGTTGCTTTTCTGCTGCTTATGTATGGGAGGGGGAGCTAGAGGGACGTTGGGGTTCTAAAATTTAACTGTCATTTATTCTTTGGGGGCACTCCTCTGTTCTTGTGGATGGTTGAGAAGAAAAAGCATTTCAGGATGTAAATTGTATACATTTGTCTGACATTAAATGTACCTTTGAAACTTTTGAAAATGAATATTAAAAGTTAGCTGGTCTGCATCCTGCTGTGACAATTCTTTATGTGTGCTATGTAAGAAGTACATGACTGTGACATGTTCCAGAGCTGAATCTCTCCCTGGGAAAACAAAGTCTCATCTAAATTACCTGTTTAATTCTTTGCTGATTATTTTACATTTCTCAGCTCTGGTTCTAATTGCCCCTCCCTGCTGTCTCTTTCTTTGCTTTATTAATGTCACTTATTATTCTAAAGATCCTGTTAAATTAACATTCAGTTTTCTCTTTTCAGGAGAAAAGAACCCCAGTCCAATTATCATTTTCAAAAGCAGCACTACCATATTTCTTCTATGTCCTTTTTTCACCTTCCTTGCTCCTTTATTTTCTTTTTATAAACACCATAAGGCCACAGGAGCAGAATTAAGTCCATTCGGCCGATCAAGTCTGCTCAGCCCTTCCATTATGGCTGATATTTTATCCCCCTCAAGCCCAGTATCCTGCCTTGTCCCTGTAACCACAGATGCTCTTACTAATCAAGAACCTATTAACCTCCATGTTAAATATACACACAGCCACCTCTGGAAATGTATTTCACTGACTCATTACCCTCTGGCAAAAAACAATCCTCCTTATCTCTGTTTTAAAGGGATGTCCTATTCTGTGCAATACAATAAATAAAATGTTCATTGGATATTGTTACCCATTTCTGATCTAACCAAGGTTCTCTGTAAGGTCATTAAGTGGACTAAATCACTATGACATGCTTTCCTTTGTGTGCTCCACTGTGTATACTGCAGATTACAGAGTTTTGTAACCATGGTGACAGGTGAAGGCAAGTAGTTGTGGGTAAGTGGCTGGGGTGGGTGTGAATTGGTTAGAGATTAGCCGTTTTAAATTGTATCCTTTGGAGGTGGTGGAGATGGCAATGGGTTGATGCAATCCTGAGTTGACCAGTGAGGTGAGATTATCTAATGGGTTAGGGGTGTTGGTAAGAATGAGGAAATACCCAAAAGATGGCAAGTAATTGTCCCAGAGCAGTGTTTTAAAATATGGTTGTCCTGGGAGTACCCAACATTTGGTGTAATGGGACATTGTGGAGTTAATAAAAAGAGTGCTTCATGGGAACTACAATATTTTGATGTGCATCTGATGCAAGAAACAAGTGAGATGTGCCAGTGGAATCTCAGTTGGACATTTCTAGATGCCCAATTCCACCTGGTGACAATTGCATTCCACTCTGGGGAGAAAAAAAAATCAACTTTCAGCTACATAGAAAGGAAGGGGGAAAAAACCGGCTTTTTATATCTGAATTTCTAAGCCAATATATTTCACACTACTTCATTGCTTGTCAAATCTATCCACTGGAATTAAGCCACTATTAGTTTGCTTTATTACAGTATCATTACCTTGTAAACTGCAATTGTGATTTGTATAATTACACAGAGAGCTGCTTTTATTCCTAGATTCTCACTTTCTAAATAATGTGATATTTTTTATCTGTATATCCAAATTAAGTCCATATCTATCTGTCCCAATTAATTTACCAATCATATCACCTTCCTTCAAAGCTTTTAACTTCTTCTATAAATATGTTCCTGATTCCTCAGTGTAGATTATCCCTCAATTTGTTTTTGTCAGAATGTATTCAGTTTCATTAATGCAGAAATTAATTTTCTAACTATATACTCATTCTGTAAGAAAATTAATATGTTCCTGTAATTTGTCACTGTCCTCCGTAGTCTTAACTGTTCCTACCAGCCTGACAAAAATTGGTCTGTCTACACCTTAGGAAATTATTATTTTTGATTCCAGGTTATATCACTCTATTGTTCCCAGGGCATTATCTTCTAACTTCATATTATCTTCCAGTTTCTATAATATTTGATAAATAATTTAAAAAATATGTCTGCTGTTAGTAAATGTGCAAAATTTGCATTTGCAATTCATCACCATAATTCATTCACTTACTCCCTTTATTTTAAATATGGTGCATGTTCACCTAACAAGATAACAATTTCAACCATAAACTGGAACCCAATAGTGTTCAATAGGCATATAAATAGTAAAAGCGTAACACATGGAGAAATGGTTGCTATTAGGTACCAAAATATGGAAACATGTACATGGATGATTAGAATGCTGGTAAGGTACAAAATGACTACTAAAGTACACTTTGCACCTACCTTCATCTGGGAAAATAGTAAAAGTGAAAGAAAAGGTAGTTGAATTGTTAGATAAGTTGGCTGGTATGGGTGATCCACCAGGAGTAGATGGACACATTCCTTGATTTTGAGGCAAGTAAAAGGAAAACTTGTGGAGATACTGACTGTAGCCTTTCAACCTTCCATAGAAGCAGGATGTTTTTTTAGCGTGTCGCACCAGTCAGCCATTCTTGTCTGGCGCATGGTGTCAGGATTGGTCTCCTTTTGGATTAACCGGCTCACGATATGAACGTTCCTGACTCAACCCTTGTTCTTTTTATGAGGCCGAGTGGCTAGCTCGATGCTCAACCCGACTTTGATTCGAACTCGGGAGCCTTTGCTCCGGAATCCGGCGCTGATGCCATTGCGCCACCAGCCGGATGGTGCCATGGAAGAAAGGGAATATGACTCACTCGTTCAACGAGGGAGTGAGGATAAGCCCAGCAACTAAAGGACACTCATTTTAACTTCAGTGGTATGAGAGATTTTAGAAACATTGATTAGTTCAGAATTCGTAATTGCCTAGGCAAAAATGGATTAAGTAAGTTATCCAGTATGGATTCTTGAGGGAAAATCCTATTTAACCACTGATAGAATTTCTTGATGAGTTATTTGGCAGAACTGAAGCGAGGATGCAGTTAATGTTGTACATAGGCTTCTAATGCTTTCAACTAAGGTGCCATATTGCAGGCTTAACAGAAATGTCAGAGTTCATAAAAAGAATATTGATGATATGGATACAAAGTTGGTTAAAAAAATTGACAATTGATATTTCTCTTGAATTGGTGGATCTCAGAATAGAGTAAGTTCAGCCTGGGTCAGAACAGCTAGTTAACCTGCTGTATTCTATCTGTGTTATTGACATAGACTTGGTTGTTATTGACAAGCCATAGCTTCTAATTTCATGATGAAACAGAATTTTCCAGTAGTATGAACTGGAAGGGGCAAATGGAATGGAATGTGAAGAACAGGTAGCAGGGTAGATCAGCTGGTAGAGTTTCTGTCCCAAGGCTCCAGTAACCAAGGTTCAATCCTGATGTCCAATGCTATCTACCTGGAGGTTGGACTGTCTTCAGGTGGCTGGGGGGATTTCCACTCATTCCTCTGATTTTCTCCCCCATCTTAAAGAACGTGCAGGTTGATAGGTTAGTTAGCCAATGGAAAAATTGCCCCTCGTGTGTGGCTGAGTGGGAGCTGATGATAGTAAACATACAAAAATGATGTGGTACTGAGGAAGCAGGTTCACGGGTTTGGTAGGTAAGACAGAAAACACAAATTACAAATAATCCTTTACTTACAAACAGTAAAAGATTTGACCAAACATCTAAGTCCCTCGAGTTACACAAAATACAAAACTGAATAGATACTTAGCTAAAAGTGCATGCAGGCCTCCCTAAGTCTGGAGTACTGTTGGAGAACTTTTGGAGAACTTTTTGAATAGTTCTTCAGCACTGATTGCAACCTCAGGATGAAAATAAGTGCCCCAAAGATAAAGGAAGGGGACCTGCATCTGGCGACATGTAAACTGACCCCCCCCCCCCCCACACACACACACAATAGATGTAGAACCAGTGTAAATTGTGCATGTGGATTTAGTAGGTGACAGGGCCCATTTCTGTGCTGTGCAGCTCCATTATTAAAAAATGATAATATCATATACATGGTTTTGGGCTTTATCAATACAGGGTGAAAAGCAGAAATGTTACACTCACTCTTTAGAAAACATGAGTCCGGCATGAACTGAAAATTGTGTTTCCTTCTGTCTAAGAAAGAGATGGAGGCATTATAGAGTTTTGAGAAATGATTGTAGAGGGCAAGTCCTGAATGAGAAACTATAGTTACACTGACAAATTAGAGAAGAGTGGCTGTTTTCTTTGGAGAAAAGAAGGCTGATGGGAGATTTAACTACATAAATTGATGAGGGTCTGGATAGAGTGGATACAGAAGGCTGTCTCCATTGGTGGATGGGTCCCAGACCAGAGGTGACAGGGAAGAGAATTAGAATTGACATGAAGACAAAGCTTTTTGACACAACATGGCTGGAATCTATAATGCACAGCTTGCTGCTGAGGTGGAGGTGAGATCCACTGTGGTTTTCAAAAAGGAACTGGCTAAATAAATTGCAAGGCCACAGAGAAAGAGGAAGCATGTGAAGTTATTGATTTATTCCAGTAAAGGGCCAGACTGGATATGATGGTTTGAATGTTCTCCTGTAATGTGATCTCTCTGCAATTCTCCCTTCCCCTCCTCACTGACCCTTGCTTTAGTCTTATGTCCTCCAGTCAGTCTGTCTCTCCATCCCACCTCTTCCTTTAACCTGCATCCCTTCTTCCTTGAGCCTTTCTGTATTACAGAGTGTCATTAATGTTTTATTTGTTGGCAGAATATATCATGCAATCTGTCGTGCTTTAATCCATATAAATACTAATGGGCCACACTCATGGTTTGTGGCCCAGCTGTTCTATAACAGGGATCAGCAAACTAATTAAACTACTAAATTACATGTCTTCGACAAATCCACATTTTGAGGACTTCAATTCCTTGTGGCTATTTAGAATGATACCGGTTTTGGCACAAGGGGAAGGGACTCGAGGGGTAGCAGTTCCTCCATCAGTAGAAGTGCCAGGCATGATACTGAGCAGCCAGACCTGCCACTGACTGAGATGGAGTCTGAGAAATGATAGCAGGCTGCTGGACAACCGGAGAAAGAAACTGACTTCTGCTGATCTTTGCAAAGGGTTGTGGTAACTTCACACTTTGCCATTTGGTACTTATTGCGAAACAGAATTGAATAAAGGATGTCTAAAACAAAAAAAAAACGGTTTATCACTGACATAGAACCTGCCATTGCTTTGCAATATGTCATTAGCTACTACCTGGCATTTTGTTTTCATTGCTATTTTTGACAAAAATATTGTTGTGCTATCTTTGTTAATTGTTTTAAACATTGTGTTTGATTTCTATCCGTGTCATGCATTGCCATGAGTTAATTGGATCGTTCATTATTTTATAAGGTTCCCTCTGTAATGTCATTTGCAGTGATAAATCTACAAAGTAGATAGGCTTCCTTTTAATGCTACAAGATTTCATTTGTATCTTTAGATCAATGCAATCTCATTTATTTTTAGCTCAAATAACTGCACGTTGGAATATATTGGTCAAAATCTCATTCAAATTCAAAGTCCACTCTATGTGCAATTATGTGAATACACGAGAACGCAGCTTCAGATTAGGAGCATTATCAAAAATACAAACATAAATTATACACAGCTTTACAAAAATTAACCCAAATAGCAGGAAAAAGATGAATTCCATTGCAGTGTAAAATGATCAAAGTGGAAATAATGTTGGGGTAACACAAACAAAATGCTGGTGGAACGCAGCAGGCCAGGCAGCAGCTCTAGGGAGAAGCACTGTCGACGTTTCGGGCTGAGACCCTTCATCCTGACAAGGGGTCTCGGCCCGAAACGTCGACAGTGCTTCTCCCTATAGATGCTGCCTGGCCTGCTGTGTTCCACCAGCATTTTGTGTGTGTTGTTTGAATTCCCAGCATCTGCAGATTTCCTCGTATAATTTTGGGGTAATGATTTGGGTCCATTTTATAATTGTGAACTAAGTACATCTACAGAATTGAAGCAAGAAGACAGATTGGAGAACAAACAAAAGCAAACACCACTGCACAGCTAAAAGTTAAGCATGACAAACTACAGGCCCGTAGATATTGATTACAACAGCAAACGCAGCACTGGTTGTAGTTCAGTTTAGGCTGCATAGTAGGCCGCCTTGCAGAGGGGATAAGTCTACAGCATAAATATCATATTCAACACAAAGCTCTAGGGACAGTTTGTAATCTTAAAATCCAAAGAGTATTTCCTTCCCAAATGTTTCAGCTTTAGTCTGGATTTGACAAGTGTATTCCAGTCTGCAAAATTACTAGGGGAGGAGAAAAAGCAAAATAAAAACAGAAAAAGCTGAAAACGCTCAGCAGGTCAGCAGCTTTAGAGTTCAAAGTTTAAAGTAAATGTTATTATCAATATATTTATTTTTGACCAGATACAACCCTGAGATTCATTTCCTGGAGGCATACTCAGCAAATCTATAGAATAGCAACACTAACAGAATCAATGAAAGACCAGCCAATTAGGGCATTCAGCTAGAGTGCAGAGGACAACAAACTATGCCAATGCAAATATAAATAAAAAGCAACAAACAACGAGAACATGACATGAAGGGTCCTTGAAAGTGAGTCCATAGGCTGTGGAGACATTTCAATGATAGGGCAAGTTAAGTTGAGTGAAGTTATCCACTTCTGTTCAAGAGCCTGACGGTTGAGGAGTAGTAACAGTTGTTGAGCCTAAGGCTCCCATACCTTTACGCTACCGGCAGGAGTGAGAACAGAACATGACCTGGGTGGTGGGGATCCCTGATGATGGATGCTGCTTTCCAACGACAGCGTTTCATGTAGATGTGATCAATGGTTGGGAGGGCAACAGTGGAAATAGAAGCAGAGTTAACAATTCAGATCAAGATATCATTTACCAAAATAGAAGTTTGCATGATCTGAGAATGCAAGTTAAATTTTATACTATTAAAAGAATATCCCTCTACATTTCTAGATTACACATTGCATGTTACATTACAGTCAGAACCTTACTGAACAGTGAGTGAACCAAACCACCTCATGTAATGTTGACACTAAATTGAATTGTGAAAGGTTTTATTTCTAATGTGAAGGTATGGTATTTAGAAGTGAGGAAATGTAGAGGTCTTTCTCACAGAAAAATTTAATGACAAATTTTGCTCAACATGACCGTATTTTGATTTTAATTGTTTTTATTATTTCTAGTTGTCTTCAATTTTGAGGCCCAGAAGGATCCTCACCTCTCCCTGAGTGTCGGAGATACAGTACAGATCTTGGAGAAGTGTGAAGGTAAAGTGTGAAGCAAAGAAAGCCCAGTAGCATGAGGTTGGATTCCCAGCAGCCCCCTATTCTGGGGTTAGATTCCCATCAGCAGACTGTTCTGGGGTTAGATTCCCATCAGCACCCTGTTCTGGGGTTGGATTCCCAGCAGCCCCCTGTTCTGGGGTTAGATTCCCAGCAGCCCCCTGTTCTGGGGTAGGATTCCCAGCAGCACCCTGTTCTGGGGTTAGATTCCCAGCAGCCCCCTGTTCTGGGGTTGGATTCCCAGCAGCCCCCTGTTCTGGGGTTAGATTCCCAGCAGCAGCCTGTTCTGGGGTTGGATTCCCATCAGCAGCCTGTTCTGGGGTTGGATTCCCAGCAGCCCCCTGTTCTGGGGTTGGATTCCCAGCAGCGCCCTGTTCTGGGGTTAGATTCCCAGCAGCCCACTGTTCTGGGGTTGGATTCCCAGCAGCAGCCTGTTCTGGGGTTGGATTCCCATCAGCAGCCTGTTCTGGGGTTGGATTCCCAGCAGCCCCCTGTTCTGGGGTTGGATTCCCATCAGCAGCCTGTTCTGGGGTTGGATTCCCAGCAACCCCCTGTTCTGGGGTTGGATTCCCATCAGCAGTCTGTTCTGGGGTTGGATTCCCATCAGCAGCCTGTTCTGGGGTTGGATTCCCATCAGCACCCTGTTCTGGGGTTAGATTCCCAGCAGCAGCCTGTTCTGGGGTTGGATTTCCAGCAGCACCCTGTTCTTGTGTTGGATTCCCAGCAGCCCCCTGTTCTGGGGTTAGATTCCCAGCAGCACCCTGTTCTGGGGTTAGATTCCCATCAGCAGCCTGTTCTGGGGTTAGATTCCCATCAGCAGCCTGTTCTGGGGTTAGATTCCCATCAGCAGCCTGTTCTGGGGTTAGATTCCCATCAGCACCCTGTTGTGGGATTGTATTCCCAGCAGCTCCCTGTTCTGTGGTTGGATTCCCAGCAGCCCCCTGTTCTGGGGTTAGATTCCCAGCAGCAGCCTGTTCTGGGGTTGGATTCCAAGCAGCTCCCTGTTCTGGGGTTGGATTCCCAGCAGCCTCCTGTTCTGGGGTTAGATTCCCATCAGCACCCTGTTCTGGGGTTAGATTCCCATCAGCAGCCTGTTCTGGGGTTAGATTCCCATCAGCCCCCTGTTCTGGGGTTGGATTCCCAGCAGCCTCCTGTTCTGGGGTTAGATTCCCAGCAGCTCCCTGTTCTGGGGTTGGATTCCCATCAGCACCCTGTTCTGGGGTTAGATTCCCAGCAGCAGCCTGTTCTGGGGTTGGATTTCCAGCAGCACCCTGTTCTTGGGTTGGATTCCCAGCAGCCCCCTGTTCTGGGGTTAGATTCCCAGCAGCACCCTGTTCTGGGGTTAGATTCCCATCAGCACCCTGTTCTGGGGTTAGATTCCCATCAGCAGCCAGTTCTGGGGTTGGATTCCCAGCAGCAGCCTGTTCTGGGGTTACATTCCCAGCAGCAGCCTGTTCTGGGGTTGGATTCCCAGCAGCTCCCTGTTCTGGGGTTGGATTCCCAGCAGCCTCCTGTTCTGGGGTTAGATTCCCATCAGCACCCTGTTCTGGGGTTAGATTCCCATCAGCAGCCTGTTCTGGGGTTGGATTCCCATCAGCACCCTGTTCTGGGGTTGGATTCCCATCAGCACCCTGTTCTGGGGTTGGATTCCCAGCAGCACATGTTCTGGGGTTAGATTCCCATCAGCAGCCTGTTCTGGGGTTAGATTCCCATCAGCACCCTGTTCTGGTGTTGGATTCCCAGCAGCTCCCTGTTCTGGGGTTGGATTCCCAGCAGCCTCCTGTTCTGGGGTTAGATTCCCAGCAGCTCCCTGTTCTGGGGTTGGATTCCCATCAGCACACTGTTCTGGGGTTAGATTCCCAGCAGCAGCCTGTTCTGGGGTTGGATTTCCAGCAGCACCCTGTTCTTGTGTTGGATTCCCAGCAGCCCTCTGTTCTGGGGTTAGATTCCCAGCAGCACCCTGTTCTGGGGTTAGATTCCCATCAGCACCCTGTTCTGGGGTTAGATTCCCATCAGCAGCCTGTTCTGGGGTTAGATTCCCATCAGCAGCCTGTTCTGGGGTTAGATTCCCATCAGCAGCCTGTTCTGGGGTTAGATTCCCATCAGCACCCTGTTCTGTGGTTGGATTCCCAGCAGCCCCCTGTTCTGGGGTTAGATTCCCAGCAGCAGCCTGTTCTGGGGTTGGATTCCCAGCAGCTCCCTGTTCTGGGGTTGGATTCCCAGCAGCCTCCTGTTCTGGGGTTAGATTCCCATCAGCACCCTGTTCTGGGATTAGATTCCCATCAGCAGCCTGTTCTGGGGTTAGATTCCCATCAGCACCCTGTTCTGGGGTTGGATTCCCAGCAGCCTCCTGTTCTGGGGTTAGATTCCCAGCAGCTCCCTGTTCTGGGGTTGGATTCCCATCAGCACCCTGTTCTGGGGTTAGATTCCCAGCAGCAGCCTGTTCTGGGGTTGGATTTCCAGCAGCATCCTGTTCTTGGGTTGGATTCCCAGCAGCCCCCTGTACTGGGGTTAGATTCCCAGCAGCATCCTGTTCTGGGGTTAGATTCCCATCAGCACCCTGTTCTGGGGTTAGATTCCCATCAGCAGCCTGTTCTGGGGTTGGATTCCCATCAGCAGCCTGTTCTGGGGTTAGATTCCCAGCAGCAGCCTGTTCTGGGGTTGGATTCCCAGCAGCTCCCTGTTCTGGGGTTGGATTCCCAGCAGCCTCCTGTTCTGGGGTTAGATTACCATCAGCACCCTGTTCTGGGGTTAGATTCCCATCAGCAGCCTGTTCTGGGGTTAGATTCCCATCAGCACCCTGTTGTGGGGTTGGATTCCCAGCAGCTCCCTGTTCTGGGGTTGGAGTCCCAGCAGCCCCCTGTTCTGGGGTTAGATTCCCAGCAGCAGCCTGTTCTGGGGTTGGATTCCCAGCAGCTCCCTGTTCTGGGGTTGGATTCCCAGCAGCCTCCTGTTCTGGGGTTAGATTCCCATCAGCACCCTGTTCTGGGGTTAGATTCCCATCAGCCCCCTGTTCTGGGGTTAGATTCCCATCAGCAGCCTTTTCTGGGGTTAGATTCCCATCAGCACCCTGTTCTGGGGTTGGATTCCCAGCAGCCCCCTGTTCTGGGGTTAGATTCCCATCAGCAGCCTGTTCTGGGGTTAGATTCCCATCAGCAGCCAGTTCTGGGGTTAGATTCCCAGCAGCACCCTGTTCTGGGGTTGGATTCCCAGCAGCTCCATGTTCTGGGGTTAGATTCCCAGCAGCAGCCTGTTGTAGGGTTGGATTCCCAGCAGCACCCTGTTCTGGGGTTAGATTCCCATCAGCAGCCTGTTCTGGGGTTAGATTCCCATCAGCACCCTGTTCTGGGGTTGGATTCCCAGCAGCTCCCTGTTCTGGGGTTGAATTCTTAGCAGCCTCCTGTTCTGGGGTTAGATTCCCCACAGCACCCTGTTCTGGGGTTAGATTCCCAGCAGCACCCTGTTCTGGGGTTGGATTCTCAGCAGCCTCCTGTTCTGGGGTTAGATTCCCATCAGCACCCTGTTTTGGGGTTAGCTTCCCATCAGCACCCTGTTCTGGGGTTAGATTCCCATCAGCACTCTGTTCTGGGGTTAGATTCCCATCAGCCCCCTGTTCTGGGGTTAGATTCCCAGCAGCCCCCTGTTCTGGGGTTGGATTCCCAGCAGCCTCCTGTTCTGGGGTTAGATTCCCATCAGCACCCTGTTCTGGGGTTAGCTTCCCATCAGCACCCTGTTCTGGGGTTAGATTCCCATCAGCACTCTGTTCTGGGGTTAGATTCCCATCAGCACCCTGTTCTGGGGTTAGATTCCCAGCAGCTCCCTGTTCTGGGGTTGGATTCCAATCAGCACCCTGTTCTGGGGTTAGATTCCCAGCAGCAGCCTGTTCTGGGGTTGGATTTCCAGCAGCACCCTGATCTGGGGTTGGATTCCCAGCAGCCCCCTGTTCTGGGGTTAGATTCCCAGCAGCACCCTGTTCTGGGGTTAGATTCCCATCAGCACCCTGTTCTGGGGTTGGATTCCCATCAGCAGCCTGTTCTGGGGTTGGATTCCCAGCAACTCCCTGTTCTGGCATTGGATTCCCAGCAGCATCCTGTTCTGGGGTTAGATTCCCATCAGCACCCTGTTCTGGGGTTAGATTCCCATCAGCAGCCTGTTCTGGGGTTGGATTCCCATCAGCACCCTGTTCTGGGGTTGGATTCCCATCGGCACCCTGTTCTGGGGTTGGATTCCCAGCAGCACCCTGTTCTGGGGTTAGATTCCCATCAGCAGCCTGTTCTGGGGTTAGATTCCCATCAGCAGCCTGTTCTGGGGTTAGATTCCCAGCAGCCTCCTGTTCTGGGGTTAGATTCCCAGCAGCACCCTGTTCTGGGGTTGGATTCCTAGCAGCTCCCTGTTCTGGGGTTGGATTCCCAGCAGCTCCCTGTTCTGGGGTTGGATTCCCAGCAGCCTCCTGTTCTGGGGTTAGATTCCCAGCAGCTCCCTGTTCTGGGGTTGGATTCCCAGCAGCCTCCTGTTCTGGGGTTAGATTCCCATCAGCACCCTGTTCTGGGGTTAGATTCCCAGCAGCACCCTGTTCTGGGGTTGGATTCCCAGCAGCCTCCTGTTCTGGGGTTAGATTCCCATCAGCAGCCTGTTCTGGGGTTGGATTCCCAGCAACTCCCTGTTCTGGCATTGGATTCCCAGCAGCATCCTGTTCTGGGGTTAGATTCCCATCAACACCCTGTTCTGGGGTTAGATTCCCATCAGCAGCCTGTTCTGGGGTTGGATTCCCATCAGCACCCTGTTCTGGGGTTGGATTCCCATCGGCACCCTGTTCTGGGGTTGGATTCCCAGCAGCACCCTGTTCTGGGGTTAGATTCCCATCAGCACCCTGTTCTGGGGTTAGATTCCCATCAGCAGCCTGTTCTGGGGTTGGATTCCCAGCAGCTCCCTGTTCTGGTGTTGGATTCCCAGCAGCTCCCTGTTCTGGGGTTAGATTCCCAGCAGCCCCCTGTTCTGGGGTTAGATTCCCATCAGCACCCTGTTCTGGGGTTGGATTCCCAGCAGCACCCTGTTCTGGGGTTAGATTCCCATCAGCACCCTGTTCTGGGGTTGGATTCCCAGCAGCACCCTGTTCTGGGGTTGGATTCCCAGCAGCACCCTGTTCTGGGGTTGGATTCCCAGCAGCAGCCTGTTCTGCGGTTTGATTCCCATCAGCACCCTGTTCTGGGGTTGTATTCCCAGCAGCAGCCTATTCTGGGGTTAGATTCCCATCAGCACCCTGCTCTGGGGTTAGAGGACTGTCTGAGATGGGAGGAAAGGGGCTTGCTTTGCTGTTGTTGATTTGTTATTCTGCTCAACATAGTGGCCATGTTGTATTGTAGCTGGATTGTCCGGCAACACCTGTGGGCTGCCCCAGCACATCCTTAGCAATGTGATGGTTGTTAACACAAATGTCACATTCCACTATATGTTTTGATGTACAGGTATAAGTAAATGAATCTGAATCTAAAGTTGTATAAGGAGGAAATACAATGGGAAAATCAATGCTTTGTTGTCTGTTTATTATAGAAACAACAAAATAATCTTGTGGTAAGACAACTGAACAGCAGCCATAATATGGAAGGAAAGCTCTCAGTTCCTGATCAATTGTTTTCCTTGGCATTCACATCAAATTTTTGCTTTATATTATTCAGCAGTTTTCCTGTGAAGAGTTTCCATAAGTGTAAAATAAACAGGAACATACTGGAGAAAAAGAATCACAAAAAATAAATAACACGGATTCTGGAAATTTGAAATAAAAATAGGAAGTACTCAGTGGAATAGTCAGCATTTGTAGGGAAGGGAACAATTAATGTTTCAAATTGATGACCTTTCAGAAGAATATTACCATTATTTCTCTCTCCAGAGACGTTGACTTATCTATTGAGTATTCCCAGCATAATGCTCATAAACAAGTATATTTTCTGATACTTTCCAATTTGCTTTATACTGTAAGTCTGTGATCTTTTTCAGTTGGTAATGGTCTCAAGTTTTATAGGAAAGCACATAAGGTTACTAATTACAAATAAACTATGTCTCCCAATCTGTCTCTTAAGAATGTTTTGGATTACTAATCTTTAAGCAAGTCTTTTATAATACACTACTTTCCACTTGAGTGTTTATTCTTTTTAAGGACACAAACTAAGGAGGGGTAGCAATCGTAAACGTTGCTCCTTGATCCACCTCCACCATTCAATAGCATCGCAACTGTTGTGACTTTGGCCTCAATTTTAATTTCTGCATGTTCATCATAACCCTTTACTACTCCACAGACCAAGCAACCACCCATTCGAGACATAATGTGCACAATAACACTAATCTGTTTACCAACATTGGCTCCATCTCTGTTCAAACTGCCACATTACTAGATTTTTCCAGACTTTACCCCTTCATTTTCTTGAGCATTAAATAGTATGTATAACTCAGCTACGCTTCCAATTATACACCATGGTATTATAAGTGCGCACATACGTTTAGGGTATATTAGTTAAGTTTGTGAGGTGAAAAAAAATGGATTTTTGATAAATTTAGGTGAATTGCATTGGAAAGGTTGTCCTGAGCAACATAATCATCATTGTATTCAACTGAGAGCCCCTGGCCTGATTCGGTTCCCAGAGTTTTAATAAATTTTTATCTTTCCCACAGGATGGTATAAAGGATGTTTGATGAAAAACAAGTCACAAATGGTGAGTCACTATCACGCTCATTTTGAATTTTAGCTCTGGGCTCTTAGATCTATGCATGTTTATTTATTTTTAAAGGGTTAAATTCCTATTAACACAATTAATCTCAAGTTAACTCAATTGAGATTTAGTCTGACTCAATTATTATTAAAAGACCTTTGTCAAAGATTACATTTAAATAATACAGTGAAAGCTAAAATGTCAAAAAATCATTGTGGGTGAATAAATTTTCAGCATTTCAATTACAGCCATATGCGGCATTGAGCTTCTTGTAAATCCTATAATCTGATTTGCCAAGACATGGAACCCCATGGCAAACAAGATGTGGTTGAAATCAGTCACTGTATATACCCTCAGTGTAGTCTTCTGGCCCTCTCAATCAGTTTATGAATACATCAAAACTCATTCAGAAATCTTAATATTTTCCCATTCTTCACTTTCTGCAAACTGTGGAAGTTCAATTTAGTTTAGGCAATCATATTAAAGCCTCAGTTCTGAGGACATTGGCTGTAGTTTTCATTTGTTTCCTGCAGATGGGTATGTTTCATTAATTGTTAACTCAAACACCAGGCTAAGCTTGTTAGAATAACAGATTGCTCTTTCTGCAGGTGACAAATGCCTGGTTAAGATCACACAAGACATATAGTCATTATTAGGAGAGCAGAATATTCAGTAGGGATGTTAATCTTTTAGCATTAATTTAAATAACACGTTTACAAGCTGTATTTTATGTGATATACACCCCTTCTGGTATTTCTCATTTCAAAATTAGTTTGCCAAATATTATCAGAATGGGCTTTGCTGCTTGAGGCAATATCATTGTTCAAAAAAATGGAAAGTAGAATTTCAAATTTTGACCCAGACAGTTTAAGTTGTGTTGACTACTTTTTCCATAAATGTTCTGTAAATACTCCTTTAAATGTGCCCACTGAAATCTAATAACTATAAAATATGGTGAGATGTTCACTAAATCAACTATCATTCTGAAAGTCCTCATGGGCACAACAGTGATTTCAATGACAGCATCCTTTATCTTAATTTTTTTAGAAAACTAGCATAGAACAGCTGCTTTAATGGAAGCTGAAAAGTGTGTCATCATTATTTCATTTGTAGGGACTCTTTACTTGTTCCATATCAAAGACCACATGCTCTTAGCTTCCAGCTAATGTTCTGTGTTATTACATCAAAAAATGTTGCAAAAGAACACATGTCAGAGAACGCAAATATTTCTGCTTTTGCCATCATAATTCTTTTTTAATCAGATATGATTTGATTCTATTCTATAATTCATGGACAAATGTTTGAATGATTATAGTAATGTAGAGACATCTAAAAAATCTCCAGATAATCTAAAAAAAATTCTAGCATGGAAATCAGTGATGGCATCTGCTAATGGAGATTCTGTTTATTTTGCAGGGTGTGTTTCCAGCATCATTCGTGCATGTCAAAGAAGCTGTCATTGAGAAAAGAGGGTATGGATTAAAACTGAAGTCTTCTAAAATCACCCTTAACCTTTGTTTTTTTGGGTATTTATTCAAAGGATAGAGGCTTCACAGGCTGAGCCAACATTTAGTTTCTGAGTTGCTCTTATAAGGTAGTGTTAAGCTGCTGTCTTGACTGCTGCATTCCTTGAGGTGTAGATGCCACACAATGCTGTTAGAGAGAATGTTCCAGGATTTTCAGCCAGGGACGGTAACAATATTCTTTCCAAGTCAGGATGGTGTGTGGCTCGGAGAGCAACTACCAGCTGGGTGTGTCCCAGTTTGTTTGCTACCACTTTCCTGCCAGCTGATGGAAGTTGCAAAGGTGCTGTCTCAGGAGCACCCTGTAAATAGTACAGACTGTTGCGACTGTGTGTTTATGGTGGAGAGAGTGAATGGATGCAGATCAGGTGCTTTTTCACGCAGATGGATATGACCTTGAATGTTGGCGAATCTGAACTCATCCAGGTAACTGTAGAGTATTCCATCACACTCCTGACATGGACAATGTAGTAAGTATAGACTATTCGATCCCACTCCTGACATAGACCATGTGGTAAGTATAGACTATTGCATCACACTCCTGACATGGACAATGTAGTAAGTATAGACTATTCCATCACACTCCTGACATGGACCATGTGGTAATTATAAACTATTCCATCACACTCCTGACATGGACCATGTGGTGAGTATAGACTATTCCATCACACTCCTGACATGGACCATGTAGTAAGTGTGGAAGATACAATCATACTCCTGATTTGGTCCATGGAGATAGGTGACCAAGTTTGGTGATTATGGTCTGAATTATTCACTGTAGAGTTACTAACTTCTGACCTGTTCCTGTAGTTATAATGTGTGCATGGCTATCCTAGTTCTGTTTGTTTAAGCTTGAACTTAACCTGCTGGTAGCAAGGTAGTGTGTTGTAAATACTGGTGCAAATGCATAATATTTAAACTGCAATAGGTCATGGTAATTTACATTCTGGTTCCATTTCCTTTTGCTTGGAGCCTTGGACCTGCATCAGATAAGTTGATTGCAGAGTAGTGTCTTTTATCGAAGAGTTACAAAGGGGATTTAAACTGTAGTTCTGTACAGTTGTGGATGCAATTAGATAGAAGCATGGGAAATCATCACTATCTACTGGTTGCATTGTCTAACTTTGAAGTACATTGAGCAGTGTCCATCCAATTCATAATGGAACTGAACCTGACAAGTTGGATTTATTTAGCTAAGGGATATGTTGTCAGCAAGTAAATAATTTATTGTGTATCTCTTCTTGCCCCAAAACGATTTACAAGGTTGTTTCAGGGGGCATTGAAAAGTCAACAGCTTACAGGGTTGGGAGTTCTGACAACACTATAACTGATAATAAATTTTCAATTCCACTTTTAATTGCTTGGATTTGGAGTTAAACTCCTTTCCATTAATCAAAGTCATTTGTCTGTGCTTACTAGTCCAATAACATAACCACAATATACAGTAACCACTTATAAGTTTTGGTGCCTTGATTGGAAACAAGCACCAAATGTATTCTAATGCTCCAGACAGACACTACAGGCTTCAAGTCATCCTCTAAATTAAAAACTAAAGTCATGTTATGGTAAGAATGCCATGACAATATTGAACAAAATCATCACCATGGTGAAAAGTTGAGGCCATGGTGTATGCTGTGACTGTGAACAAAGTCACCAAGAGACACCAAAACCAATGATATCGGAGTCTTTATTCAGTACACAAGCAGTCATCATACTGGAGATACTCTTAGAAGAGGCTCACGGATCCAATATTGCATGACATTTGATATGCTAAAGATCAAAGATAATAGCAGGGCAATTCTATTGTTACAATGCATCCATAAAGATTCCTTTGAATGACATATAATTTTCAAACACCTAAATATTCACACCAATACTCCAGACACCCAGAATGAATGCTAATCACTGTTGTCTCTGAGTTGCATTCATGCATATACAGACATTGCAGGTCAATACGCGTTTCCTGGTTTGCAATCAATCCCAGATAGCATCTCCAACAACACCATCATTCAGAGCTGCATTTTAAACTCAACCTACAATACACATTCAGATCTGAAGACTGACAGCTGTTGAAATTAATATTTACTATATTGCATAATTCCAGAATAAGCCCTAACAGTGTGCAGAGCAACATATGGGAAAAGGAATGTAAATGAAGATGAAACAATGTGGCATCTCTAATAAAGGGATTACAGGACTATCTTATTTTGAAGTAAAGAGAGAATGATTGAGACAAAACCAAATGGTACTGAAGATAAGTTTGGAGGGGACCTTGTGATGATAACTTGTTGTGATGTGCATCGGGCCAGTTCTTGCCAAAGGCATGTAGATGTTGAAAGAACAACTGAGGAGAATTGCTGAAGTTTATGCATAAAAACCTCAGGCTGTTCAAGGTAGGAGCTTGAAATGAGTGCTAAATATTCCTTGTGACTGATCATTCTAAAAAGAACATCCAATACAATTAGCTATTACTGACAATTTAAAACAAATTAGGCAATTCGTTGGATATATTAAAATAGTTGAAAGTTAGAATAGAAAAAAAGATGAAGTACAGGAGGCAATAAAAAGACACTGAGTCTACACTGTGTTGTCAATAATTGCAGGCTTTCCAGTGAAATAACCTTCTTTATCCTCCAGCATAGCTCGACCTTAGTTAACTCAAAAACTTTGATTTCAGAATGAAACGAAAGCACCCGGCTTTGGAGGCGGGGAGTGGATGTGGCAGCAGCTGCAGATAAAACAGAAACTACACACAGTGGATGCGATGGACCCTTCCTCAGAACTTTGCATGTTATATTATCAGCATTGGCATTATTTGATCTCAGATCTACTGTACATTAACATGGGCCCTAGCATCTAAACAAAGACCTTCCAAATGTTAAATGATGCTCTATGGATTTTCAAATTCAATTAAAACAGCAGCAAGTTAACAAAATGGACATCCTAGATGGGCTGATAGATATTGGTGACAGGTGTGGGACAAGGCCAATGTGACAAAGAGCAACTAGACTAAGTTACATTTTGGTGCTCTAAGTTCCACTTAATTCCATGTAATTCTTTGTGTTGAAGCTGCTAAGATAGACCAGTTAATTTTGCATAGAGTTTTGAAAAGTGGAAATTGTCACTAACAGATGGTTATCTCTGCAGTCTGCAGTTGTTTATTCTCTACATCACATGTTTCCTTCCAGAAATATGGAAAATGTTTCCTCTGCTGAAATGCCATTGGTGCAGGAGGTCACCACCACACTGAGGGAATGGGGTAACATCTGGAAACAACTCTATACGGTAAGGAGTGGTTATAGTTTTACCATTTAAACCAAGTGGTTTACAAAGTCCTTTCTGAGATCAATTTAAAGTCAACCCTTTATTTGGCCTGCAATCACATTTTTGCTCGACCAGTAAAACATTTACGTAAATCATCTTGTAAAATACATTATTAGAGACATAGAATCATAGAAAACTACAGCCCAGAAACTGGCCCTTTGGCTCATCTAGTCCATGCAGAATCGTTTAAGCTGCCAAGTCCTATTGACCTGCATCTGGACCATAGCCCCCTATAACCCATCCATGTACCTATCCGAACTTTTCTTAAATGTTGAAATTGAAATCACATCCACCACTTGAGCTGACATCTCATTCCACCCACTGAGTGAACAAGTTTCCTCTCATAGTCTCTTTAACCTATGACTCCAGTTCTAGTCTCACCCAACTTCAGTGCAAAAAGCATGCTGGCATTTACCCTATTTATGCCCCTCATAATTTTGTGCACTAACTTAAACCAAGCAAGCTGTTAGCTTGAAGGTCACTATTACTAATACTAATGCGATATAATTAGATTTAGATCCAAATTCAAATCCTTAGCTTTCAAGGAGTAAGATCAGCTACCAATTCATACCCCAATTACCAGCTCAAACTGCATGGTGAGAATTCCGCAGTGACTTCACCACCCAGACTGGAGTTGAATGAAGGTCAGTCTTTTGGGACAAGTTTCTTCTTGTGGATACACAAAGCTATTGGGCAGCTCGAATTTCAAAACTTAGTAAGCAGGAAAAACATGTAGGATAATGTAATGGTTGACAGGTGACGCATGTCATTCATAACAGAAACTGTTCTACGTAATTCACAAACACCATCATTGAGTTGTGCTCCTTTAAGAGACAGTGTCTGACATATGGACATCAGTGTAAGGTGACATCTTTTGGTTTAGTTCAAAATGGAAGTAGATAAAGGCACATAAAAAACTTTGGGATGTTGTATTGACAAAATTCTACATTGGTGACCCTGAGACTCTCAGAGGATTCCAGAGTCGCTCAACAACAGGTAGACTAACACAGCTGCTTTGAAGCTGCTGGAGTTTTGGGAGCTGCAAGCTACCACATGGTTTGTGCAGGTGGAAGCCCAACTCGGGCTGCAAGAAATCACCATGGACAATGCCAAAATTTTACTATGTCATAGCATTGCTAAGTAGTTCTACTGCAGCCAGTGTGATAAGTCTACTAGAAGAACCACCTGCATGTGATCAATGTGAAAATTCATCGACTACTGAGTTTTGCACGGTCTGACTCTGAACACAGTAAACAGCTTGCTCAACCTTGCTGACGGAACTAATGGACCACGTGCTATCTCTCCTGGGCAATTACCATCTTTGTTTTATTTTTTAAAGAATTCCATGCAACAAGTGCCTGATCCAGTTCGCACAGACCAATCCCACCTCCCCAATATAGCTGTAAAGGACTATAGGCAGCTTGCTAAAATTGCTGATAGTCTACACTCAGCCAGGGGAAGGTGTATCGTTCCTCCTCCTTTCCCTGTCTCAAGAAGCCTTTCCAGCAGACTCATGCTCTGCTGAACCAGACCAGGCTGGGTCTATGTTTTTAACATGCATGCTTTGGCACGAACTCCAAGAAGTGCCGACTGCCGTGCAGCTTTGACAGTGTCAGTGCATTGGGCTATCCAAGATCAGCAAATACTGTGGCTTCCAGTTGCTAGGATCGTCTTTTGTTAATTATAGACAACCTTTCAGGGTCAACACTTCCTGTGTGACATGGGCACTCAAGTGAGTGGGCTACCGGCATCACCCATGGTTTATAAGGCAGACAGCAATGGACCATCCCTGGAGATTGCCAATGGCAACAGCATCTAGACTTATGGGACATGACAACTGGCAACTTAACTAAACCACCACCACCAATTGTGAAACACTGCTTCTGTGGACTATGCTACACGTGGGACTTAGTCTGGGCTCAGCCTCTGCTTGGCACAGATTCTCTGTGCAGCAGAGGACTGTTAGGAGATCTTAACAATTGCCGGCTTGTGGTTGCAAAGGACTTTGGGTCATTACCCTGTACCCAGTAAGTTCCACCACATGTGAATTCACTCACCTGCTGGGCAAATTCACAAGGCTCACCAAGCCCACGTTTCCCACTACAGTCACAAAGTTTGGGGTCAAGCACCACATTTCCACACCCGCGCACGTAGGCTGGAATCATAAAAGATGGCCAGTGAGAAGTCGGAGTTTGCTAACATAGAATAAACCTTGGGCTTCACCCATCCACGTGGTCCCTAAGCCAGCCATGCAGCAATTACCACTACCTTAATAAGGCCTCCACTGCAGATTCAAGGCTTTCTGGCACGTTTAGCCAGAAAAATAATTTTTTCTAAAGTGGAGATAGTCAGGGGCTATTATCATGTGCTTGTATGCACTGAGGACGTTCCTAAAACTGATGTTATAATCCCATTTGGCCTATTTGAGTTCCTGTGTATGCCACTTGGGCTGCAAAATGCAGCACAGACTTTCCAACGGCTAATGTCTGTGTTAAAAGATTTAGATTTTCTTTTTGTTTATCTGGACAAATTACTTGTCACCAGTGCATCCAAAACACAACACTTATCACATCTCAGCAACTTTTTAACACTTAAGCCAACATGGGCAGATTATTAACTCCGCTAAGTGCCAGTTCGGGTATTGACTTTCTCAACCACTGCAATTCCACAGAAGGTTCAGCACCTCTACCATCAAAAGTCATCATTGTTATGGACTTCTGCACTGCTCCACACTACCAAAGCACCACAAGAGTTTTTAGGTGTGGTGAATTTCTATCACCGATTCATTCAGTGGGCTGCTGAACTTGTGCTAGTGTCCTTAAAGGCAATGCCCCTAATCACATGCTTGACTGGTCAGCTGATAAGACCAGAGCAATTGATGACGCCAAATGAGCTCTTTTAAAGATGACCCTACTGGCACTTCCACCTAAAGCCATCACTACCAATGGCTCAGACTATGCTCTGGGTGTTGTGCATGAACATTTGGTGGAGGCGTGTGGCAACCACTCACCTTCTTCAGCTGGCCTCTCTGCCAACCCCCAACCAGAGATAGTACATCACATTTAACCACAAGCTTCAAGCTTCTCAGAATCTCTCTGGACATCTGCTAGTTTTGTTTTCTACTGGAAGGTCAGCATTTCACAGTGTTTGTTGACCACAAGTCCCTTGTGCATACAATGGCTGAAGCATCAGACATTTGGTCTGCACAGCATCAGTGTCACATGGCCTATATTTCGGAATTCAATACTGACATACAGCACATTGAAGGGAAAAATAATGCTGTGGCTGATTACCACTTAAAGCCTGCTTTCGATGTCTTACAAAATGGAGCTGAATATGCCAGCATGGCAGCTGACCAAACTACCGACCTAGATATCCAGGCTTACCAAACAATAGTCATGGGCCTGCGGTTGGCTGACATCAATTTTTGGTACGCAGGACTTTTTATCCTGTGCGACATCTCAATCAGTCGCCCTCATCCCATGGTGCCTGCAAACTAGGGGTGTAGTGTTTTAAACTCTATTCATGGCCTCTTGCATCTGGGCAGGAAGGCTTCAGAGAAACTGGCTGCTTTAAAGTTTGTGTGGCATGGCCTCAGGAAGGATGTGAGACTGGAACGTAGCCTCTGTTGAGTATCGGCAGGCAAAAATTAACGGCCAGGTTTGGGCACCGACGGCACCTTTTGAGGTTCCTGAGCAATGGTTTGACCACGTCAATGTGGTCCTGGTTGGTTCTCTGCCCTACCCACCCCAGCGGTTTCATGCATCTCCTTACAAGGGTGGACGATATCACCAGGTGGCCAAAGGTTGTCCCTCTCGCATCGATGACAGCTGTGGAGATGGCTCGGGTGTTCATCAATACCTGGGTCACTCGGTTCGGCACCCCATCTGATATTTCTTCCAGCCGCGGTCCCAAACTCATTATGACACCGTAGCGTGTCACCTGCAGTCCAATGGCCTGTGTGAGTAGTTCCACCGTTCCTTACAACTGCTCTGAGGGTCTCCCTGACAGATGAGAGTTGGCACAATTGTCTCCCAAGGGTCCTGTTGGGATTCAGAACGGCTCCAAACAAGGACCTGCAGTTCTCCGCAGCTGAGTTGGTGTACAGACAGTGGCAATGGGTGCCGGGTGATTTTATTCCTGGTGTCACAACTGACCCGTCTGTCTCTTAGCAGTGTTTCACCCTCCTCAGGAAACTCAATTCTTTTACACGTATTCCTACCTCCTTTCTTGCTGTACAGCACCCTTGGGTTCCAGTTGACTTGCGTTCTACCTCGATTATTTTTGTCCGCCATGATGCACATCAACACCCCCTTAAGCCCCCTTACAGTGACTTATTCTACATTTTGGAATGTCGAAAAAAGACTTTAATTGTACATAGGAAGGATAAGCCTGAACTTATTTCAGTAGATTGCCATAAGCCAACTGACCAAGACCTGGATGGTTCCATTACTGTACCCTCTGTATCGTGACATAACCACATGCATGTCAGCACACCCCGGATGAGCCAGAAGCACTGCAGTTACTCAAAGCAAAGCATATAGGATCTGAGCCAGGAGACTCTGAGGAGCTCCAGACAGACTACGAAGCTGGTTTTGGTGAATTCTAGATCGTTTAGGGGGGCTCTGTAGGGTAGGTAATGGGTGACAGGTGACACATATTGTTTATAATAGAAACAGTTCTACATACGAGGGGTGATTGATAAGTTTAAGGCCCAAGGTAGAAAGAGTCAATTTTAGAAAACCTAGCACATTTATTTTTCAACATGGTCCCCTCCTACATTTACACACTTAGTCCAGCGGTCGTGGAGCATACGGATCTTGGACCTCCGGAAAGTGTCCACAGCAGGGGTGATTGATAAGTTTGTGGCCTAAGGTAGAAGGAGAAGAGTTATACAGCTCTCATTACATACACATGTAGGTCAACTCTTTGAGTGATTGTGCAGAAAGTTTGAAGTTAATAGCTCATCTCCTTCTACCTTAGGCCGCGAACTAATCAATCAGCCCTGATGAGTTATTAACTGATCACAAACACAGTCACTGAGTTGTTGTGTTCACTTTAAGAGACAGTGCCTGATGTAATGATATCAGCATAAGGCAACTGCTTTTGGTTTGATTTTAGTGGAAGTAAGGGATTGCAGCTTTCATTAAGCATATAAAATAACTCTCACATATATTATTCACAGAATCCTACAAACACATTAACACTTCCTGACCAAAGACTGAGCTTACATATTCTCATGATGAAACTTACACAGGAAAGGTTGTGGTTATGTTGAAATTAAAAATATTCAGATTGTGTCATCACAGGAAGATAGTAATAGGTCACGGTCCCTTAATTCTGTACCTACTTAATTCACAGTAGCTGCCTTAATTCTACAACTACTTAATTCTTTACTGAACTATATATACCAAGATGAACTTCTAAAATTTTCAGTTGATCTTGATTTTCAATTCTTATCTAACATTCTGGACTGATTCCTGATTTTGAACCTGAACCTCAGTGGAGAACATTGCAAATGTTGCAAGACTTTCTTGACATGTTAACAATATTGCACTCTCCACTGACACTGTCTGGCCTATTCAATATACCCAGAAATTTCTGTTATTGTTTCATTCCCTGTGTTGTCCAGCTCCATACACAATAGATCCCCCATCAGTTACATTAATCATAAATAACTTACTTTTCAATCTTTAACCCTGATTTGTTCAACTTTCTGACCAATTAAACCATGCAGTTCTAGCATTGCTTTGTTTCTTTTTAAAGCAAAAATATAATGGAAGCAGTCATCAAGTTAGGCAGCATCTCTGCAGAAAGGAACAGAGTTAACCTTTCAGAACCATCAGAATCGCTGGTATGCCACCTCCAAAGTCAATATACCCATCAATGTCAGAGATCATACTTGTTTCATTTCTGGCAGATGTTGCAGTCGGTCTGAGAGACGTCAGTGCTGGGATAAAAAAAACTCATATTTTCGCCAAATTATAAACTTCTAAAAGTTTTGTTCCCTTTATCAAAAGAGAAAGAAACCTTAGACCAATCCTCCTTCCTATAGACATTTACTCTGAAATTTCTTACAGTGCAGAAAGAAGAGGTGGTCTCTTCAGAATCTGAGTCAGCTATAATATCACCGTATATGTCATGAAATTTGTTGTTATGTGGCAGCAATACATTGCAACACATTATATTTAAAACTGTGAATCACAGTAAATATATATATATATATATATATATATATATATATATATATAAGTAGAGGTTGAACTAACTAAGCAGTGCAGAAGAGGCAGTGAGCTTCAATGTCCATTCAGAAATCAGATGGCAGAGGGGAAGAAGCTGTTCCATGAATCATTAAGTGTGTGCCTTCAGGCTCCTGTACCACCTCCCTGATGGTAGCAATGGGGGTCCTTGAAGATGGATGCCATCTTTTTGAGGCATTGCTCCTTGAAGATGTCATTGATACTATGGAGGCTCTTGCCCATGATGTAGTTGACTGAGTTTACAACTTTCTGCAGCTTATTTCGATCCTGTACAGTGACTCCCCCCCCCCACCCCATACCAGACAGTCATGAATCCAGTTAGAATGTTCTTCACAGTACATCTGTAAAAATTTCAGGAGAGGAGGGATGAAAACTGTTGCTGACATTATAAAGACAGATTAAACCTCATTCCCATCAACCCACATACAATCTGCTGAATGATTTTCTTTCTGTACTTTGTTCTTCTGGGTCTGCCACCCAGCGTTCTCTCATCTGTGAAGGATATTCCTTTCTAATCATCACTAATGTATCAGCCTTGCTTGCTTGTCACATCTGTTTTTCCAGCAAAATTGAAATGCAGTAACCCTTCGCTCTCTTGTTCCCTTTGGGAGCTGGGCTAAAGAACTGTTAAATCAAGGGTTATCCTGCAGGGAGGTTTTCTGTGCATCACAGCCAAACTGTGGGGCAGATAATAGATTCTTTAATTTATGGTTACAATTCCTCACACGTGGCGCTGAAAAAATCAAATCTTTTTTTTGATGTTCTAAGATTGTGGGAACTTTAGGGTTCAATATTACTCAGTTGAACTCACAGAATGTCAATAGTTTCTCCGAGTTACCATGAGAGTGAATTGAGGGGCAAATTGCTTGTAGAGACTGACGAGGTGTTTCTGCTCAATGAATCTGATATCAGATCACTCTTGATTTAGTTTAAGCCTAGTATCATTCACAATGCAGATGGGTTCATTCATGCAATGGGTTTTCGGACAGGGAAAAATAAGTATGCTTGCAGGACAAAGGATCATATGTGGATTCTGCCAATTCATTGCCTGAAAATGGTCAGTAATGCAAACATCAGCAACTGATAAACTGATGGGATGGTTGATGGACAGCACAGAATCAGTGAGCTGAAGGGTCTGTTTCTAGTCTGTATCTCTCTATGACCTTACAATAAATAAAATCTGCAGATGCTGGAATTCTAAAATTTTAAAAAAGTATGGTAAGTACTGAGAAGATCAGGGCACATTTCAGGCTGAAGACCATTCCTTGTAACTGAGGAGACAAAATGAGATTGTTAAGCTCATTGTACCAGTGCAGAGGGAACAGCTCGTTGTACCAGTGCAGAGGGAACAGCTCATTGTACCAGTGCAGAGGGAACAGCTCGTTGTACCAGTGCAGAGGGAACAGCTCATTGTACCAGTGCAGAGGGAACAGCTCATTGTACCAGTGCATAAAAGCTCTTTGTACCAGTGCAGAGGGAATAGCTCTTTGTACCAGTGCAGAGGGAACAGCTCATTGTACCAGTGCAGAGGGAACAGCACATTGTACCAGTGCAGAGGGAACAGCTCATTGTACCAGTGCAGAGGGAACAGCTCATTGTACCAGTGCAGAGGGAACAGCTCATTGTACCAGTGCAGAGGGAACAGCTCATTGTACCAGTGCAGAGGGAACAGCTCATTGTACCGGTGCAGAGGGAACAGCTCATTGTACCAGTGCAGAGGGAACAGCTCATTGTACCAGTGCAGAGGGAACAACTCATTGTACCAGTGCAGAGGGAACAGCACATTGTACCAGTGCAGAGGGAACAGCTCATTGTACCGGTGCAGAGGGAACAGCTCATTGTACCAGTGCAGAGGGAACAGCTCATTGTACCAGTGCATAAAAGCTCTTTGTACCAGTGCAGAGGGAACAGCTCTTTGTACCAGTGCAGAGGGAACAGCACATTGTACCAGTGCAGAGGGAACAGCACATTGTACCAGTGCAGAGGGAACAGCTCATTGTACCAGTGCAGAGGGAACAGCTCATTGTACCAGTGCAGAGGGAACAGCACATTGTACCAGTGCAGAGGGAACAGCTCATTGTACCAGTGCATAAAAGCTCTTTGTACCAGTGCAGAGGGAACAGCTCTTTGTACCAGTGCAGAGGGAACAGCTCATTGTACCAGTGCAGGAGGGAACAGCACATTGTACCAGTACAGGAGGGAACAGCACATTGTACCAGTGCAGGAGTGGGACTGTGATAGGGATTTCAAATGGTAAGCAATGGGAAGCTCAGGGTCACCCCTGAGAATGGAACACAGCTGTTCCACAATGCTGTCCTTGGACTGTGTTTGGAGGGATACGTTTCAAATAGTGACTAAAATAGTGCACTCTATTCCAAGGGTGATCTTACAAAAGTATCATATAATCATAACATCACTTTCTTATTGTTGTGTTCCAATCCTCTTATAATAAATGCCAACCTATCTCATGCCTTCTGAAATGCTTGCGCTGTCTATTTTGTAAACAGCACACTTTTTTCACCATATACTGCTCATGCTAGTTTCTCACAGATGAAAAGTGTATTTTTAAAGTCTTCTCATCAAAGTGCATAATAGCGCACTTCCCCATGTTATGTCCCATCTGTCACTATTTCACTTACTTAAACCGGCTGCGTTCCTTTGCAAACACTTTGCTGCTCACAACTTGTCTAATTATCAAATCTTTATTTTCATGTGTGTTATTAATCCGGATTTTAAATCCAATTTAGGGCCCTGAACTAATCCTCAGGAACAGCTCTCCTCTTCTGGCTCATGAAAGAATTACCTAGTTTACAAGGGAGAGAGGAGGTTGTTTGTCCTTGGTAACCAGCAGTAGAAGCTCCAGCACTCAAACACTTGTTAAAATTCAGTTATAACTTAAAAGAGACAATGTTGGAAACATATATTGAGCTAGCAGCATCTGCGGAAAGAAAGTGGTTAATGTTTCAGGTTCAGAACCTTCATCAGAAGTGGGGAAGGGAGAAAAAAAACCTAGTTTTCACCAGCAGAGAAGGCCTGAGATAAATGGATGGAATACCTCTGAAAGAGCGAGAAAATATGGATTAATGGTGAATATTAGAGAAGCAGTTAGAAACATATCATGTTTAAAGTTTAGGAAGAGTGTCATTAATGTAGTGACTTTATTTGCATGAATGTACCTCTTGCATCTGATTGCCTCTTCAGCTAGTGAAAAATAAGATGGTGGCCAAAGTAATGATTTCTGAGAAAGAAGACTGTTTGAAATTGAATCTAGATTCTACGCCATGTACTTACTAAGCCTTTAACATACTGGATGGAGTATTGGGGAGACTATCCATGCTAGTATAGATTATTGATAATTATGAGGACATATCAGGCCAGGCACTAAAGGCACTGATCTTTGTAAATTAAGATAAATTTGTGAGTAAGATCAAGTATTGATTTTAATTTTTAATCTCTGTTGAAAATTAAATAATTTTGAGTTTGCTTTACCACAATGACCATAAGACCATTAGACATAGGAAAAATGCTGATATTATCTTAACCTCAGGGAACTACACATAGAAAATGATAAGGGCACATGAGTGGGATCTGTTACTCTATATTGTTATAATGTGGGGAGAAGTGAAAGGGTAAACATTTGTCTTCAGACATGTTTCAGAATGTACAGTGCATCCTGAGTGAGCCTTTTCCTTGTGGAGCCAGTGATTATTTATCCTTTCCACAGCTGCTTTTATAAATCCCTGGGCACTTATGTCAGTCCAGGGTATGTACACATGCTTTGTGGCATCCATGGTCATGAGCTGTGGAAGTCAAATTTTGGTATTATTAATTTTATGGGTAGTGGACATCACTGGCAAGTTCACTAATGCTAAATGCTCTTGAAGGTGGTATCTAACTTCTGCGGATATTTCATGGGAAAGGGTTCCGGGATGTAGGCCAATGAGGGTGCAGGAACTATAATATATTTCCAAGTCAAGGTAATGATTTCCTTTGACTGGAGGCCTGCAGGCGATGATGCTCCCTCGTATTTTCTACCATTGACCTTCTTTGTGGTAGAGGACATGAGTTTGCAGGTGACAAATAATTGCAGTGTACTTTGGCAATGGAACATTTTGCCAACACAGTTCACCAATGGCAGAGGGTTTGAATATTTCGGGCTGGTGATTGGGTGCCAATTATATGGGTGACTAATGACATTCTTCAGAGTTGTTGGGATGACACCTACAATTTAGATTTATATTGGGCAGAATCTGTAGTATCACAAGATTCACTCAGCAGTGTATCAACATTTATGGAGTTGGACCAGCTGTGTTTCTGTTCAATGCTGATTCCCAGGATGTTGATGTTGGAGATTCATCAATATCAAGAGTGGGCTTTCAGTTTCTCTTTTGTTGTAAAAAGTGATTGGGCCTTATAGAGACTGAATTATGATTATTATTTGTCCATGTTTGAATTGGATTGCTGGATGCAGGTGTGGGCTACTTCATGTGTTGACAAGTTGCAAAAGGGATTGAACATTTGCAAGCAACAGCAAACATCCCCATTTCTAACCTTACCATGGAAAGAAGCTTATTGATAAAGCTGTTGAAGATTCATCCTAGGTGTGATGCTGTAGCTGGGAAAACTAATCACTAGCATTTACATTAATACAATGTATAACAACATCATTACTGTGTTTCCCTTAGCTGTGTATTGATTTCAGTTGTACCAACACTTCTTTATACCTTACTTGATCAAATCCTGCCTTGATAACAAGGGCAATTATCCACTCTATCTTGGCCTTTCAATATTCGATAGGTTTTTCCCCTGTCATTCCCTGTCATTCTTCTAAACTGTACTGAGTACAGGCCCAGATTCATCAAATGCTCCACATACATTAACCCTGTCATTCCTGGGATCATTGTCGCGAACCTCCGTAGAACTCTTTCCAGTGCCTACATATCTTTTCTTATAAGGGGCCCAAAGTTTCTCACAATACTCCAAGTTTAGTCTTTCCAAAGCCTTATCCTCAGCATTACATTTTGCTCTTATATACATGTCCTCTTGAAATGAATACTACCATTGCATTTCTTACCACTGACTCAACTTGCAAATTAACTTTTAGGAAATCCTGCACAAGGATTATCAAGTCCCTTTGCACCTCTGATTTTTGAATTTTCTCCCCATTTTGGAAATAGTTTAGCCTTTATTCCTTCTACCAAAGTGCATGACCATACATTTGCCTTCACTATATTCTATCCGTTACTTCTTTGCTCATTCTCTCAAACTGTCTAAGTCAATGTACAGACTCCCTAATTCTTCAATACTGTGTAACTGTCCACCTAACTTCATATCATCTGCAAACTTGGCCACAAAGCCATCTTTGTTATAACTTTGCAGAGAATGAAATCCACTCTGTGTTCTGATTACAAACTGCTCCACTCACACAGCACCAGACAACAAATAAAGTTCAAAGTAATATTTCCTATCAGAGTAAATAGATGTCACTACATACAACCCTGAGATTCTTTTTCTTGCGGGCATACCCAGCAAATCTATAGAAAAGTATCCGTAACCAGGATGAACAACAAACAGTGCAAATGCAGATATAAATAAATAGCAATAAATTTCAAGCATGAAATAACAACATAAAGAGTCCTTAAAAAGAGACCATCGGTTGTGGCAACACCAGAAATAGAATGAGGGCAGTTATCTCTTTTTGTTCAAGAGCCTGATGGTTGATGGGTAGTAACTGTTCTTAGACCTGGAGCTTTGAGTCCGGAGGCACTTGCACCTTCTACATGATAGCAACAGTGAGAAAAAAGCATGGCCTGGGTTTTAGATCATGGATGGTGCTTATCATGTAGATGTGCTCAATGTCTGGAAGGAATTTACCCATGAGATACTGAGCTAAATCCACTACCCTTGAGGTTTTCCTCTCAAAGGTATCGGTGTTGCCTTACCAGGATGTAATGCAGCCAGTCAGCACACCTTCCACCACACATCTATAGAAGTTTGTAAGGTTTTTGATGACCTGACAAATCTCCGCAGAATTCTGAGGAAGTAGAGGTGCTGTCATGCTTTCTTCGCAATTGTATTTATATGATGGGTCTGGGAGAGGTCCGCTGTGATAGTGACACCCAGAAATTTAAAGTTACTGACCCTCTCCATCTCTGATCCTCCAACAAGTACTGGCTCATGGACCTCTGGTTTCCGTTTCCTCAAGTCTACGATCAGCTCCTTGGTCTTATTGACACTGAGATTAAAATTAGATTTTACACACATTTTCAAATATTAATGCCTAAGAAATGGCATATTACAGATCATTAAAAGGGGTTAAAATACCCCTTTTATTATAAACTGGAGATGCGTGTGACTCAAAAGGTATTTGGCTAAAAATGTGTCAATATCAATGGTTAACACCCAGAAATATATGCTAAATGCTCCTCAGACAGGATGAAGAGCTCAATACTCCCCAATGCCATTCGGCTTTACAATTCAACCGCCAGGAGTAAGATATGTTAAAGTGCCGGGGTTAGGACTCAATGTATTTAAGTAAACTACTTAAAAACTTTTTAAAAGCTATTATTAATGCTTTTTGAGAGGGTGATTTTAGATGCATATCATATTTTTACTGAGTTAAGTATTGTATGTAATTAGTTTTGCTACAATAAGTGTATGGGACATTGGAAAAAAATGTTGAATTTCCCCATGGGGATGAATAAAGTATCTATCTATCTATCTACCTATCTATCTATCTATCTATCTATCTATCTAAAGTAGGACCTGAGGTGTCTGTGATGGAATCAGACTCAATTCAGAACACGTCCCAAGAGTCGTTCGATTCCTTCTAAAATCCCTAAAAGGAGCACCACCAAGGGCTGACCTGAAGGACACAAAGAATGCAGCAGAGAGCAGAAGTCCCTAGGATTAGGAGAGAGACCTAGATATTCTCATCAGTAAGATGAATACAAGCTAATTATTTTTAAAAATGCACAATTATTAAGAAGATTAATGGAAAAAGCGACCATATTTCAGTACAATTTTCAACAAGGCAGTTTTACATGTAAACAACAACCCAAATAACACCAAGCTCCCTGTTTGAGACAAGTTAAAGTCAAAGTCACGTTTATAATCATACGCACAAGTACATGCAAGCATAGATGAAATGAAAAACTGACCAGCTGCAGCATCAGAGGCATATAGAAACTTACAAGCAGCATTCATGAGAAAATAATAAATTAAGCATATTATACATAACTTAGACAAGAACACAACTAGAGCTAAAAAGTATAATTTAATTCTAAGCAATTAAAGTAGTCATAATGTTGCTAAACTCTGGTGATTAAGATAGTTCCAGATGGTTCAAGAACTGACTGGTTGAAGCTGGAAACGCTCCTTTTGTCATTAATGATCTGTCAAAAAATTCTGAAGGAACACTGACTTCAGTGCATTAAGTCAAACATCAGCAATTCTCACACAGCTGTTGAATCAATACTCCTCTATGCTACATGGGACAAGCAATCAGAATATGGGATAGATTCTGGACGTGGACTTCATTGTTCCTTGTTAAGGGTACCAGAGATATTTGGGATGGAGAATGTTTTTGGTGTGGCCAAAAAGACCTACCCTGGGAATTCTGAAAAAAATCTTCACAGGAGGTGGCTCCACCTGTACGCTCAAGAGTAAAACTCTTACAGATTTATAACTTTTTTTCAAATTGCAGACAAATCTGCACCTCATAGAGATCTCCATGACAACCTTCTGCAATGTCTATCTGCTTTCATCACTTATTTTCCCACCAATAATAAATTACCAGTAAGTAGAACTGTTAAGTGTGACTGACCCTTTAAATATGGTTGTTTCCGAGTCTTCACCATTAGTAAGATCTGGTTAGAGTGAACAGCTATCATCTTTTTGGATCAACATGACATAAACTTTCACAAATAATCACTTGTGAGATGATCCCAACCAGAAAGATATAATGGGGAACATAATAATCTCCTTAAAACATACAAATAATCTCCTTGAGAGATGAGGACTTGACATTAAACAGGTGTTAAGGGACCCTGGAATGCAGGCAAAATTGTTTCACTCCAAGTTAGAGCAATTTATCAGCAACAAGTTTCTTTTGAAACTGGAGATAGACCCATAAAATATAGAGTATTATCTGACAAACACGAGGAAATCTGCAGATGCTGGAAATTCAAGCAACACACACAGAATGCTGGTGGAACGCAGCAGGCCAGGCAGCATCTACAGGGAGAAGCACTGTTGACGTTTTGGGCCGAGACCCTTTGTCAGGACTTCGTCAGTCCTGACGAAGGGTCTTGGCCCAAAACGTTGACAGTGCTTCTCCCTATAGATGCTGCCTGGCCTGCTGCATTCCACCAGCATTCTGTGAGGATTATCTGAGACAGTAGATGCCATATCTCTGGCATGACCATCATTTTATCCATTAGGATTACTACCAATTCAATAAAGACAAATAATTCACAAGAGATTTCGCATGCTAGAATCTGGAGAAAGACACAAAATGTTGGAGGAGATCAGTAAATCAGGCAGGATACAGGAAGGAAAATGGACAGTTGATGCTTTAGGTCAAAACCCTTCACCTGGACACAAGCCCTTCCACTAATACAAGTCTGTGATCTGTTATGTCTTTGATAGAGGTGTTTTGAGGTTTCATCATAGACATATTGTTGTAGCAGGATATGTCACCAGGTTTCAACTCAGATGACACTAATTAATCAATCCTTTTCCCATAATTCAGGCTGGTAAGAAGAACAGGTTCAAGCAAGTCCGCAGCATGATGTTTGAGTTGATGGAATGGCGATCGCAACTACTTTCGGGGACTCTGCCAAAGGATGAGCTGAAGGAACTGAAGCAGAAAGTCACCTCCAGAATAGACTATGGGAATAGGTATGTAAAAAGAGTCACACAAAGCACAGAACTATACCCACCTCCTCCTATAGTCCTTCCTCACTCTCTCTCTTCCCCTCTCCTTCCCTTCCCAATCTTTCATCCCTCACTCTGTTTTTCCCCCTTACCCCATCTCTGTCCCACCCCTCTCTCTCCTTCTTTCTCCGTCTCCATCCTTGCCCATGGGGCGGGTTTAAGGAACATAATACAGCATGCTTTGTTACTAGCTTGTGCAGATCATCAGTCTGGCCCTTCCAGTTTAAAACAAGACATTACAGTGCATTTACAGGTGTAAATATCAGAAAACCTTCCCACAGTTATATAATCATAGCTTCTTGCATTTGTTCTTGCGTTCTCGGTGGAGGGTGCCAATGCTTTTATTCTGGTGGGGGTGGGGGTGGGGTCGTTACCTGGCTGCTACTTGTGCCTGGGAGGGAAAGTTAGTGGGGAGGGGCTTTGGGGTTCTAGCATTTTAACCATCATTCATTCTTTGGGGCCCTGGATGTCTGCAAAGGGAAAGAATTTCAGTATGTACATTTCTCTGACATTAACTGTATGCATTGATCTCCCTATTAATTTGCATACCCACAGTTAAATTATGCAAGCAGTCTTTGCAAACACTTTATTTTCATATTCATTAGTAGTATTCCAAAAGAAGATTGACAAGCAAACCTGAGGATACAACTCTAGTCCTTGTGTTGTTTCCTTCTCACCAGGCCTTTCAGGTGAAGCAGAAATTCACCAATACTTGTCCCATTCCAATGCAATGGATACAAAGTTTATCAGTACTAGGGAGACCAAATGCATATTTGGTGAGCTCTTCACAGAATACCTTGGTTCAACCTGTAAGGGTGACCCTGTCATTTTAATTTTCCAAGCAACACACACACAAAATGCTGGAAGAACTCAGCAGGTCAGGCAGCATCAATGGAAAAGAGTAAACAGTCAATGTTTCAGGCTGAGACCCTTCATCAGGTCTCGAAAGAAAGATGAGAAGTTAGAGGAAGAAGATGGTGAGGTGAAACAAATACAAGGTGGTAGGTGATAGGTGAGACTGGGAGAGAGGGAGGCCTGAAGTAAAGAGCTGGGAAACTGACAGGTGATAAGTGAGACTGGGAGAGAGGGAGGCCTGAAGTAAAGAGCTGGGAAACTGACAGGTGATAGGTGAGACTGGGAGAGAGGGAGGCCTGAAGTAAAGAGCTGCAAAACTGACAGGTGATAGGTGAGACCGGGAGAGAGGGAGGCCTGAAGTAAAGAGCTGGGAAACTGACAGGTGATAGGTGAGACCGGGAGAGAGGGAGGCCTGAAGTAAAGAGCTGGGAAACTGACAGGTGATAAGTGAGACTGGGAGAGAGGGAGGCCTAAAGTAAAGAGCTGGGAAACTGACAGGTGATAAGTGAGACTGGGAGAGAGGGAGGCCTGAAGTAAAGAGCTGGGAAACTGACAGGTGATAAGTGAGACTGGGAGAGAGGGAGGCCTGAAGTAAAGAGCTGCAAAACTGACAGGTGATAGGTGAGACCGGGAGAGAGGGAGGCCTGAAGTAAAGAGCTGGGAAACTGACAGGTGATAAGTGAGACTGGGAGAGAGGGAGGCCTAAAGTAAAGAGCTGGGAAACTGACAGGTGATAGGTGAGACTGGGAGAGAGGGAGGCCTGAAGTAAAGAGCTGGGAAACTGACAGGTGATAGGTGAGACTGGGAGAGAGGGAGGCCTGAAGTAAAGAGCTGGGAAACTGACAGGTGATAGGTGAGACTGGGAGAGAGGGAGACCTGAAGAGCTGGGAAACTGACAGGTGATAGGTGAGACCGGGAGAGAGGGAGACCTGAAGTAAAGTGCTGGGAAACTGACAGGTAATAGGTGAGACCGGGAGAGAGGGAGGCCTGAAGTAAAGAGTTGGGAAACTGACAGGTGATAGGTGAGACTGGGAGAGAGGGAGGCCTGAAGTAAAGAGTTGGGAAACTGACAGGTAATAGGTGAGACTGGGAGAGAGGGAGGCCTGATGAGCTGGGAAACTGACAGGTGATAGGTGAGACCGGGAGAGAGGGAGGCCTGAAGTAAAGAGCTGGGAAACTGACAGGTGATAGGTGAGACTGGGAGAGAGGGAGACCTGAAGAGCTGGGAAACTGACAGGTGATAGGTGAGACCAGGAGAGAGGGAGACCTGAAGTAAAGAGTTGGGAAACTGACAGGTGATAGGTGAGACCGGGAGAGAGGGAGGCCTGAAGTAAAGAGTTGGGAAACTGACAGGTGATAGGTGAGACCGGGAGAGAGGGAGGCCTGAAGTAAAGAGTTGGGAAACTGACAGGTGATAGGTGAGACCGGGAGAGAGGGAGGCCTGAAGTAAAGAGTTGGGAAACTGACAGGTAATAGGTGAGACTGGGAGAGAGGGAGGCCTGATGAGCTGGGAAACTGACAGGTGATAGGTGAGACCGGGAGAGAGGGAGGCCTGAAGTAAAGAGTTGGGAAACTGACAGGTGATAGGTGAGACCGGGAGAGAGGGAGGCCTGAAGTAAAGAGTTGGGAAACTGACAGGTGATAGGTGAGACCGGGAGAGAGGGAGGCCTGAAGAGCTGCGAAACTGACAGGTGATAGGTGAGACCGGGAGAGAGGGAGACCTGAAGTAAAGAGCTGGGAAACTGACAGGTGATAGGTGAGACCGGGAGAGAGGGAGGCCTGAAGTAAAGAGTTGGGAAACTGACAGGTGATAGGTGAGACCGGGAGAGAGGGAGGCCTGAAGTAAAGAGTTGGGAAACTGACAGGTGATAGGTGAGACCGGGAGAGAGGGAGGCCTGAAGTAAAGAGTTGGGAAACTGACAGGTGATAGGTGAGACTGGGAGAGAGGGAGGCCTGAAGTAAAGAGCTGGGAAACTGACAGGTAATAGGTGAGACTGGGAGAGAGGGAGGCCTGAAGTAAAGAGCTGGGAAACTGACAGGTGATAGGTGAGACCGGGAGAGAGGGAGGCCTGAAGTAAAGAGTTGGGAAACTGACAGGTGATAGGTGAGACCGGGAGAGAGGGAGGCCTGAAGTAAAGAGTTGGGAAACTGACAGGTGATAGGTGAGACCGGGAGAGAGGGAGGCCTGAAGTAAAGAGTTGGGAAACTGACAGGTGATAGGTGAGACCGGGAGAGAGGGAGGCCTGAAGTAAAGAGTTGGGAAACTGACAGGTGATAGGTGAGACTGGGAGGGGGAGGCCTGAAGTAAAGAGCTGGGAAACTGACAGGTGATAGGTGAGACCGGGAGAGAGGGAGGCCTGAAGAGCTGGGAAACTGACAGGTAATAGGTGAGACTGGGAGAGAAGGAGGCCTGAAGTAAAGAGCTGGAAAACTGACAGGTGATAGGTGAGACTGGGAGAGAGGGAGGCCTGAAGAGCTGGGAAACTGACAGGTGATAGGTGAGACTGGGAGAGAGGGAGGCCTGAAGAGCTGGGAAACTGACAGGTGATAGGTGAGACTGGGAGAGAGGGAGACCTGAAGTAAAGAGCTGGGAAACTGACAGGTGATAGGTGAGACTGGGAGAGAGGGAGACCTGAAGAGCTGGGAAACTGACAGGTGATAGGTGAGACCGGGAGAGAGGGAGACCTGAAGAGCTGGGAAACTGACAGGTGATAGGTGAGACTGGGAGAGAAGGAGGCCTGAAGAGCTGGGAAACTGACAGGTGATAGGTGAGACCGGGAGAGAAGGAGGCCTGAAGAGCTGGGAAACTGACAGGTGATAGGTGAGACTGGGAGAGAGGGAGACCTGAAGTAAAGAGCTGGAAAACTGACAGGTGATAGGTGAGACTGGGAGAGAGGGAGGCCTGAAGAGCTGGGAAACTGATAGGTGATAGGTGAGACTGGGAGAGAGGGAGACCTGAAGAGCTGGGAAACTGACAGGTGATAGGTGAGACCGGGAGAGAGGGAGACCTGAAGAGCTGGGAAACTGACAGGTGATAGGTGAGACTGGGAGAGAAGGAGGCCTGAAGAGCTGGGAAACTGACAGGTGATAGGTGAGACCGGGAGAGAAGGAGGCCTGAAGAGCTGGGAAACTGACAGGTGATAGGTGAGACTGGGAGAGAGGGAGACCTGAAGTAAAGAGCTGGAAAACGGACAGGTGATAGGTGAGACTGGGAGAGAGGGAGGCCTGAAGAGCTGGGAAACTGACAGGTGATAGGTGAGACTGGGAGAGAGGGAGGCCTGAAGTAAAGAGCTGGGAAACTGACAGGTGATAGGTGAGACTGGGAGAGAGGGAGACCTGAAGTAAGGAGCTGGGAAACTGAAAGAGAAAAGGTCTGGGGAAGAGGGAATCTGATAGGAGAGGGTAGATGATCATGGAAGAAAGGGAAGGGGGAGGAGCACCAAAGGGATGTGTTGGACAGGTAAGGAGATGTAGGGAGAGAGGGAAATGGGAATGGGAATGTTGAAGGTGGCAAATTACCAGAAGTTCAAGAAATTGATGCTTATGCCATGAGGTTGGAGGCTCATGACAGAATACAGGTTGCTGAATACAGGTTCATGATAGGTTGGAGGCCCTGACAGAATACAAGGTGTTGCTCTTCCAACCTCAGTGTGACCTCATCGCGACAGTACAGGAGGCCATGGATAGACATGACAGAATTGGAATGGGAAGTGGAATTAAATGGGTGGCCACTGGGAGATCCCGTTTTTTCTGGTGGGCAGTGTGTAGGTGCTTGGCGAAGCAGACTCCCAATCCGTTTGATCCGATGTATATCAGTTCACAATTTTCTGGTTGGACACCATCTGTCAATTCTCAGCCAAGCTCTGTAACTTGTAAAAGTTCCATACTAACCTTTGACAACTCTCCCCAACACCAACAACTTTCCTATCATCTGCAAACTTACTAAGCACACTTCTATTTCCCCATTCAAGCCATTTACATGGGTCCCAGAACAGATCCCTGCAGAACACTACTGGTCACTAACCTCCAGCTAGAATACACTCCACCTACATCCACCCCCTGCCTTATGTGTTGAATCCATGGAGCCAGGTTTCCCTAACTCCTGACTTTCTGAATAAGCTTACCACGGGAATCTTGTTAAGCACATTAATAAAATCCATATACACCACATCCACTGTTGTGTCTTCATCAATTGATTTTATTACTTCCTCAAAGAATTCAGATAGGCTTGAGTGGCACAACCTGTTCCTCACAAAGCCATGTAGGTCATCCCTAATCTGACTATGCTTCTCCAAATACTCGTAATTCCCATCTCTAAGAATCCTCTCCAGTAGTTTGCCCACCACTGACATATGACTTACTGGTCTATATTACCCAGGGTTATCCCAGTTACCTTTGCTGAACAAAGGAATAAAACAAGGCACCTGCTCCAACTCCAGTGGCCAGTGAGAATGCATGTGACCAATTAACGTACTAACCCATACATCTTTGGAACGTTGGAGAAAGCTAGAGTACCCACAGAAAACCCACACAGTCACAGGGAAAACATGCACATTCCTTACAGACTGTGGCAGAATTGAGCACAGGTCACTGGCTCTCTAACAGTGTTGCACAGTGTCTACATTATTGTGCTGCCTCAACGTATCATTCTTGCACTCGTAACTCTGCTCTTTGTTTTTGTCACTTCAGCATTACCTCAGTTTGCACTGTTACACTTTGCACTATTCTGTCAGTTTTGTGCTCATCATTGTATTTATTGTCTATTTATTATTGCCATGTCTATTGTTTACTCACTGAGCTTCATGCAAGCAAGGGATTTCATTGCACTTTGGTGTCTATGACAAATAATAAGCTCAAAACTAAAAATTAATAAACTCAACTGAGGGAAGAGGAGAGCATTTGGGGTAGTGACTGAACTCTTCCCTGAACAGTTTGATATGGTGACATGGACAGGAAGCATTTATCTCTGATTCTTACATTTGGTGTCAGCCTAGACTGGCAGGAATGGAAGTCCTTTTCATGATCTCATATGCCCGTACTTCAAGAGCACATGAAAATGGGAGAAGTAGGTGGTTAACCAACAATCTGTCCCGGCTTCATTCTCTCTACTATACCATTTGCATCCAACAGTGAACTTTCAAAACTATATCTATTGCCTTCTTCAATACCGCCAATAGTCTAGCCTCTGCATCTCTCTGGGGAAGAGAATTTGAGTGATTCTCCACCTGCTGTCAGAAGTTCCCATATTCTTCAGCTTTAAATGACCACCTCCTTATGCCCCCTTGATCAACTTTCTCCCAGTACTGAAAACATGCCCAAACTTATAAGTTTGAATAGGATCACCCACCTCCCCATTCTTCTGAACTTCAAACAATGCAGGTACAATTCTTTTGCCTCCAAATAATAGGACAAACCTCTCAGCATGGGAATTAACCTTGTGAATCTCTTTTGCACTGGCCCCAACACCTGTATATCCTTTCTTAAATGTACATTGTAATCCAGTTGCGGCCTGAACAACACTCTGTACAATTGCAACAAAACTTCTCTATTTCTAAATCCCAACCTCACTGCAAATATGGACAATATGTCACTTGCTTTCTTAATGACTTGGCATAGCAGCCAGCTAAGCTATTTCTGGTTTAGGCACAAATCTATCTATACTCCTCAGATTTGCAGTTTGTAATCTTTTCAAAATACATGACCTCAAACATTCCTACATTAAACTCCAGTTGCAAGTTTTATCTGTTGCTGAACCCTAATACCTCATTGCAGTATGCGCTGCCACCTATTTCCGTGTCATTGGCAAACCTGGATTCTTTACCCTTCACTGTCCTCCACAGACATAAGGGATTGATGGTCAAGAAGTTATCCCTGGGGTACTCTATAAATTACAAATTCCCAGCCCCCAGCCCAAAAAAGAGCCTTTTATTCCAACCTCTGTCTTCAGTGTGATTTCAGCTCCTACTCAGAGTGGTCTAGAGGACTAAGCCCTCTAGCAGCCAATACTACAGATCTCAGAATGGCTACTGTGATGCCTCTGCAGAGGCATAATTTCACACAAATTACTTGGACTTATTCTGCTCCTGATTGCTGGTTGTCCCATTACAGGATAGATGTAGAGGACACGGAGCTGATGCAGAAAAGATTTACTAGGATGCGGCATAGTTTAAAGGGTATAAGCTATAAGCAAAGACTGAACGGACTTGGGTTGTTTCTCTGGTCTGTCAGAATCTGACAGAAACTTAACAGAAGTTAATAATCTTAGGTAAGGTAAACAGAACAATTTTCCTGCGATCAGAATGTTTAATATTAGAGGAAATGCAGATAATGTAAGAAGGGCAAGTTTAAAGGAGAAGACTGGAGTAGTTGTTTTTACTGATAAGTGCTTGGAATGGGCTGCCAGCAGTAGTGGTGGAGGTGGAAGCAGATACAATAACAGTGGTTAAGAGGCTTTTAGATAGAACATGAATATGCGGGGAATTGAGGGGTATGTACTGTGTGCAGGTAGAAGAAATTTTGTTTAATTTGTCCGTATTTTCAGCATGAGCATCATAAACTGAGGTGCCTGTTCCTGTGCTGCACCATTCTATGTTATATATTCAAATTATTTGCATATGCTTGGACATTATTCACTTTCTGTGGCAAATTAAGATCCTCAGATCTTATATTAATATCAGATCTCAGATTAATTTCCTCAGAATATTTCCTCAGATCTCATCTACATAAGCATCAGGTGAAACTGAAAACGACAGCCTCTCAAGTTGTAATTCATGCTGACAGCCCTGTCTTGTCTAAATTCACCTGTTAAGCAAACACTTGGTTCACGCAGAAAGCCATGCTACTAATTCCCACTCAGCTATTCATCACAACACATCACACACAAGTAGGAGAAATCCTGTTTGACACCCTCAATAAAAGCGATCCATAAAACAGCAGAATGAAAGAAAAGACATGGACTTACTTTCTGTCGCATGAATAATATAACTTTACCTAGAACAGAAACAGGCGACTGAGGCTGTGTCAACCATTATACTCAACTATACTACTCCCTTACTAGCATTTTATCCATGGCCTTCTACACTTTAACGATTGTTTATTGTCTGTGCAGGATACTTGAACTTGACCTTGTGGTCAGAGATGAGAACGGCAATATAATGGACCAAGACAAGACAAGTGTCATCAGCTTATTCCATGCCCACGAGCAGGCCACGAAGCAAATCACTGAGCGGATAAAGGAAGAAATGGTATTAATAATTTTCTCTGGCTGATGTGTGGTACAAGTCTGGGTAAACATGATAGTCTATGGAAACTCTGTGTCTGCATAGACTACCATGTCTATCTCCAGGTGATGTGTTAAGAATCTTCTGTAAATGAAACAAAACAGGGTTCTGGGTCACCCCACCATTGAGTTGTCTCACTAGAGAGAAGGAGTAGCAGCGCGCCCATAAGTAGTTCATGGGCTTACAGGTAAGCTTTCAATTCTGTTTCAGTACATCTGTTAGAATTTGTTAATGTTTAGAGCCACATTCTTCCAGAGACCAAAGAAAACTGAAATACTGGAGATTAAGTTCCAAATATTATATTCTTATCAGTGGTTCTCAACCTTTCTCTGCTCGTTGCCCACTCGTGATTTTCATTTCCCTCTATACTCTCCATTAGCTGCTGAAGTTTTTCTTGTCAACTGTACTAATTATTCTAGTATACAGTCAATATTTAAAACTGACCAAAAAATAATTTTACTAACTAATGGAGACTATAGGTATTATTGAAATATTTATATGCATTATTATATATTAAATTAATGTTACAGGTGTATGTGAACAATAAATCTGTAAATAAGATAATTTATTTATAATATATATATAATATTCTTCCAACCAGCAGTGAAAAATGCTAAATATTCTTACTTTGGGTATTTAATGAGATCTTTGTGAGTGATGCAAGCTAGCGAGTTTTTGAATATCTGCTTGCAACTTGGCGAAGATCTCCTCTTTTAACAACATCAAGACAGTTATGAACTTTTGTTAGCAAGTGAAGACCTTGACTAAAGCCATATTCAACTAGATAAGAGATGCAGAATCCAATTAAAGACAACTTTGCTTTCTCTAGGAGCTGTGGACATTTATTTTGAATATCACTAGTTTTCAGAAGTTTTGTTTGCTGTGTTTGGGTTTGCTTGAGCTGTTCTATCACTCTGCTGCTCAATAAGAAACTCTTGCAATGTGTCAACATCATTCACATTCATCCCAAAAGGATCCACTACCTAATCTGGAATATGAATCTCCAGCAGGTCTCTAAACCAAAGTTCCATATCAGTGTGCAGCTGCTCCAAACGATCAAGATATATCATTATCATCATCTTGCAACTATATCCTCCTGCTGAAGACAGCCCCACCCAGTCTGCAGTCTGTGATTTGAGGGTGGATCTGGATGCCGATTTGCGCATGGTGCAGCAGGAGCAGAGATAACAATTGACATGTTGCACCCCTTCACACAGGTTTACCATAGCTGTTTTGCTGTCTCATTTGCATCATCTGTCATATTTTCCCATTCATTTCATCCAGGGTTCCAATTAAATTACACATGTTCAGTTCTTCTGTTTAATTTTGCAGCACAGCTTGCTTGCTGGCTCATATGACCCACGTTGAGAGCCTTTGCTCTATGTAACACAGTAAAATCTTGTGATGGACAAAAAATTTCCTTTTTCTCCTCTTGTAATTTAACAATCACACTTTATTAGTTTGCTGAAGTTTCAGCTTGGCTCTCTTTCTCACATCAGTTATAAAAACTGTTCTTGTACCTCTGCGCTCATTAGAAGGTGCATAGGAGAGTACTCCTGGTCACTAACCATAGCAACTGAGTTGTGTGACACAAATTAATTCCAACTGCCCCCAATAGATTTTAGATATGTTTCCTTTAAGGTAGCAAATTCGGAAATGCAGGTACAATAGCTTGCAGAATCTTAATGAAGATCTATTTATTTCTCTCTAAGCTATTGATGAAATTTTCTTTGATCTAGCAGCTGTCTTCCCACTAATGCTAGGAGTGTGTAACATTACACACCTATACTCCAGCTTTACAACTGGGAACTGCTCTTGTAGCTATATCATAGGTTTTGAATTCAATTCCTGGTCCAAAGATTTGAGAGCAGTATCCACAATTCAGTATCTATGTGAGAGTTGTGATCAATGAAATTTTGTAAAGTCCTCTTCATTACGCCACCAAACCATAGAACATTACAGCACAGTAACAGGCCCTTTGGCCCTTCTTGGCTGTGCTGAACCATTTTTCTGCCTAGTCCTACTGAGCTGCACCTAAACCATATCCCTCCATACCCCTCTCATCCATGTACCTGTCCAAGTTTTTCTTAAATATTAAAAGTGAGCCCACATTTACCACTTCATCTGGCAGCTCATTCCACACTCCCACCACTCTCTATGTGAAGAAGACCCCCCCCCCAATGTTCCCTTTAAACTTTTCCCCCTTCACCCTTAACCCATGTACTCTGGTTTTTCTCTCCCCTAGCTTCAGTGGAAAGAGCCTGCTTGCATTCATTCTATCTATACCCATCATAATTTTACATACCTCTATCAAATCTCCCCTCATTCTTCTATGCTCCAGGGAATAAAGTCCTAACCTATTCAACCTTTCTCTGTAACTCAGTTTCTCAAGTTCCAGCAACATCCTTGTAAACCTTCTCTGCACTCTTTCAACATTATTAATATCCTTCCTGTAATTAGGTGACCAAAACTGCACACAATACTCCAAATTTGGCCTCACCAATGCCTTATACAACCTCACCATAACATTCCGACTCTTATACTCACTACTTTGATTTATAAAGGCCAATGTACCAAAAGCTCTCTTTACGACCCTATCTACCTGTGACACCACTTTAAGGGAATTATGTATCTGTACTCCCAGATCCCTCTGTTCTACTGCACTCCTCAGTGTCCTACCATTTGCCTTGTATGTTCTACCTTGGCTTGTCCTTCCAAAGTGCAATACCTCACACTTGACTGCATTAAACTCCATCTGCCATTTTTCAGCCCATTTTTCCAGGGGGTCCAAATCCCTCTGTAAGCTTTGAAAACCTTCCTCACTGTCCACTACACCTCCAACCTTTGTATCATCAGCAAATTTGCTGATCCAATTTACCACATTATCATCCAGATCATTGATATAGATGACAAATAACAATAGACCCAGCACTGATCCCTGTGACACACCACTAGCCACAGGCCTCCACTCAGAGAAGCAATCCTCCACTACCACTCTCTGACTTCTCCCATTGAGCCAATGTCTAATCCAATTCATTACCTCTCCATGTATACCTAACGACTGAATCTTCCTAACTAACCTCCCATGCGGGACCTTGTCAAAGGTCTTACTAAAGTCAATGTAGACAACATCCACTGCCTTCCCTTCATCCACTTCCCTGGTAACTCCTTGAAAACTCTAATAGATTGGTTAAACATGACCTACCACGCACAAAGCCATGTTGACTCTCCCTAATAAGACCCTGTCTATCCAAATACTTGTAGATCCTATCTCTTAGTACTCCTTCCAATAATTTACCTAATACTGACATCAAACTTACTGGCCTATAATTTCCCGATTTACTTTTAGAGCCTTTTTATACTGACATTTTAAATACATTTGCCAGGACCCCTGCAATTTCAACACTGGTCTCCTTCAAGGTCCAAGGGAATACCATGTTAGGTCCTGGGGATTTATCTACTCTGATTTTGCCTCAAGACAGCAAGCACCTCCTCCTCTTCAAACTGAATAGGTTCCATGACCTCACTATTTGTTTGCCTTATTTCCATGGACTCCATGCTAGTTTCCTTAGTAAATACGGATGCAAAAAACACATTTACTATCTCCCCCATTTGTTTTGGTTCCATACATAGACGACCACTCTGATCTTCAAGAGGACCAATTTTATTCCTTACTATCCTTTTGCTTTTAATATACCTATAGAAGCTCTTCTTCTGCACCTTTGCCCATATGGCATCCTTCACTTTGACCGCCAAAGCAACCTCATGTCTTCTTTTAGCCCTCCTGATTTCTTTCTTAAGTTTTTTTTGCACTTTTTATACTCCTCAAGCACCTTATTTGCTCCCTGTTGCCTATACATGCCATACATCTCTTTCTTCTTGTTTATCAGAGTTCCAATATCCCTTGAGAACCAAGGTTCCTTATTCTTATTCACTTTTCCTTTAATCCTGACAGGAACATACAAACTCTGCACTCTCAAAAAAACCAGGGTCCACAAAGCACATGGAGGAACATGCATAACATAATAGGAATTCCCAGAGTCATTCAATGCTTCATGTTCTGCCGAACAATTATATTAAAACCTTTGCTGACCTTCTGGAAAACAATGCCCTGAGATTTAGGATCTTGCAGAGCAGTGGAAGAAGAAACTGTGTGTTTGGGAGAAATTGGGAGGAGGACAATCACATGAAAATAAATGCCAAGAATGAAACAATAACTAGGGGACACAAGAGACTGTATCAGGCATTAAAAAAAAGTTGTTGAAAAAAGAGATAGATCAGACAGTATCTATGCAGGCAAAGTGATAGGCTATTCTCCCTTTGTCTTTATCAATGATGCTTAACTGCTGAGTTCCTCCAGCAGTTTGTTTTTGGCTTTGGAACAATATCCACTTTGATTGGGAGTGGTGGAGGTTAAATACTTCTGTGAAAGAGCAAATGTTAGGAAGAGAGGAGTGGAATGGGAGTCAACTCAACCACAGCATGTAAATTTTGAAAGACCATTTAACGAGTCATGATCCTAGATCTGACTGCTTTCTCAGTCTTATGTAAATCCAAAAGGAAGATTCAAAGTAAAAATAACTCATTTCCCATCCTTGTTTCTACAGTCCCAGAACCAAACTGACAGCTGCACCTTTGCCCGTATGGCATCATCCCCAACTCATGGCCTGTATGTGTTTGTACGAAACTTTGTGTGTCGAATAGGAGAGGACTCTGAACTCTTCATGGCTTTGTACGATCCACAGAAGCAGTCAATTATCAGGTAAGTCCACAAACAACCCAAAAGGAGCTTTGCTTTGGCCACCAATATCTCATTCTATTCTTAGTCACACAGCTAGTGGTAAACTGCTTGCATTCTGAATTTAACGGAATAAAATTCTTTAGATAATTTATCAAATACAATAACTTAACGCTAAAGTGTGCTAAGACACAGAGTCATAGAGCACAACGGCAAAGAAACAGGCCCCATGATCTGTATCCGGTTCATAACCCTCCCATCTATGTACCAATGCAAGCTTCTTTTTAATGTTACAACTGAACCTGCATCAATTAATTCCCCACTTACGCCACCCTCTGACTGAAATGTTTTCCCTTCAATTTCCCCTTAAATATTTAATTTTTTGGCCTGATTCTAATCTCACACAACCTCAGGGGAAAAGGCCTGCATGCATTCACGCTATCTATATCCCTCATTATTTTGTATGCCTCTCCCCTCATTCTTCTGCACTTCAGTGAATAACGTCCCAAACTATTCCACCTTTCCTTTTAACTCAGTCCCTTGGGTCTCAACAATTATCTTGTAAGTTTTATTTCCACTCTTTCAAGCTCTCTGATATCTCTCCTGTGGTATGTAACCAGAGATCCCAACTCCTGTACTCAATGTGACAATGCATGGAGACCAAAGTTCCCAAAGCTCTCTTTACAGCCCTATCCCTACCTGTGATGCCACATACGAGGTGTTATGGACCTGTATTTCCAGATCCCGTTGTTCTACCACACACATCAATGCCCTTTCATTCACTGAGGAAAAAATTTCAGGCTATACTCTAAGAATGTCTTCTCTAGGTCCATGTGCATCTTAGAATTTTAGAGTTATACAGCACAGAAATGGGCTTTTTTGACCCACCATATCTACGCTAACTATTTATCTATCTCCACCAATCCCACTTGCCTCTATTAGGATTGTAACTTTCTGTGCCTTGAAATTAAGTGGCTGTCTAAATTCCTCCTTAACATAGTGATTGTATCTGTTCCCGTCACCTCCTTTGGCAGTGCATTCCAGATACCAACCACTCTCTGGGAAAAGAACCTACACCTCTAAACTCAACCCATGTCCTCTTGCTTTAATAGCCATATCATGGGAAAAAGATTTTGACAATCTATCCTATCTACAGGGTAGATAATTGCACCTACCTTCATTAGGTCATCGTCAGCCACCTTCCCTCCAGGATAACCTACTCAGACTCTCTCCAAATCCTCTAATCCATGCAGCATCCTGTTGAATCTCCTCTTCACTCCCTCCAGTGCAATCACATCAATCCTTCCTTTCTAATGAAGCTGCCTTGTGGTTCCTGTAGTCTGTCTCTTTACTGGGCTGCTGGTGACTTGGGGAGATAAAGGGATAAGGACAATTGAAAGAGAAAACCAAAACATTAGAATGGGGTCCACATTAGAGTCATTAGTGATGAGTGTTAGAATAGAGGGATTTGTATTTTTCTAAACAGTGTGAACATAAACAGGACAGTAAGAGGGGATTATTTTAATTTTGTGTCAGTTGCTTAACACTTGGAGAAACATGTTAACCATATGGTCGTAAGACCATAAGGTATAGGAGCAGAGTTAGGCTACTTTGACTATTGAGGTTGCTTCGTCATTTCATCAGGGCAGATCCATTTTCCCTCTCAGTTCCAATCTCCTGTCTTCTCCCCCTATCCCTTCATGCCCTGACCAGTCAAGAATCTATCAACCTCTATCTTAAAGACATGTAAAGATTTGGCCTCCACATCTGTTTGTGGCAATGAATTTCACAGATTCACCACTCTCCGGCTGAAGAAATGCCTCCTCATTGCCATTCTAAAAGAACACCCCTCTATTCTGAGGCACTGTCCTCTGGTCCTAGACTACCCCACCATAAGAAACTTCCTCTCCATATCCACACTATTGAGGTTTTTCAATATTTAATAGGTTTCAAATTATTCCCTCATTCTTCTGAAATCCAGTGAATACAGGCCCAGAGCCATCAAACGCTCTTAGATGCCAAGCCATTCAATCCTGGAATCATTTTTGAGAATCTCATTTGAAGCTTTGAACCCTCTCCAGTGTCAGCGCATCAACAGTGATCAGCACATTGACAATAATCATTCATTGACATACAGAAGCACAAGGTGGCTGGAAGTGTGCAACCAGCCCATTGCTTGATGCCGGCAAAAGGCAGCTGAAGTACAACATATGCATTATCCTCAGAACCTAAGCTTTATCCTCTCTACTTTCCAGTGAGAATTATTTAGTGCGATGGGGCAGTACAGGACTTCCAAAAGAAATCGACATGTTGAACAATCTCAAAGTGGTGTTCACTGTAAGTATTAAACTGTATCTTGGACCAATATTGTTCTTAAAGGAGAGTCTCATCATTTTCAACTGAAAAGCCAAGGAGTGAAGTCATGGGTAAAATGATGGATATTTAGAAGCTTTGTCTTCTGTTTTTGAATAAACACACCATGTGATATGATACCAACTTATCAAATGTAGATATTGCAAAGTGTCAACACAGTTATGCAATTAAATGCATTATATTCAATAACATTTATTTTCTTGATTCTCCAAATTCCTATGTGATACAAGTAGTCTGAAATTATATTTGTGTTCAGCTTCAAGCAGTCCATCAGAAGCAAAAAAAAAACATTGTGAGGAAGCAACACTTTAAAAAAAAATTGTTGTCCAGTGTTACCTGTATAATTATGGCTTCAACTGTACTCTCAAGATGTTCAATAACATCCAAGACAATTTTAATTTTAATTTGCACCATCTTAAATAGACATTCCTAGCCGAACCCAAACAATAACTAAGCATTGGTTAGCAAGCACAGCTTCATGGCAGTCGTGATGACACCTACCATTCCTGTGAGAATGATGCTCTTAAACATTATTCTATTTAGTTGTAAATAATCATGCTTCATTTTATTTAATTCCAGTGTGTAAATGTCAAAACATAGTTTCAGATCAATGTTCTTCAAATTATTTCTGTAGGATCTTGGAAACAAGGATTTGAATCGGGAAAAAATTTATCTGATCTGCCAGATAGTTCGAGTTGGGAAGATGGATCTGAAGGAAACAACCCAGAAGAAATGCACCCAAGGGTTAAGACGGCCCTTTGGAGTGGCAGGTAAACAGTAATTACACAAAATATTGTGTTCCAGGATTGCTGACTGGAAGTATGACAGAGGGGCAGTATAATTTATTGCGACTGCAGCAATGCTTAGCAGAAATAGGATGCATGAGAAAACAGAAGAATCAGACTTTGAATTACAACAGGTACAGATAATTTGGTTTCAAAGAGATAATTCATCTCTGAATAGCAGCTTAAACTAGACCTCGGGATTCAAAGTAAATTAGTGGAAAAATAATTAAATCTTATTGATGAATTAACCTGAAAGATTTGGATTTTTTTCTCTGATAAAAGCTTAACGTGAGGAATTCTGATGTCTAACAAGCTAACAAACAAACATTGCAACTCAGGAACAGTACTACTGACAAGCTCCTTAGGTAGGGTTGTTGCTGTTCAGTCTTCACAAAAAGTGCTTGGGAGTTCATTAGCTTAATGCTTTTCCTTCACTATTATGAGTTGAAATGCTTTTGATTTTTCAGAATTAAACATGATCTTGACTATTTCCTACTCATTTCACATTACTCCGTAACTTTGACAAGACATTTTCTATCAACGGTCATTCTTGACATCTTGAAGCAACTTCCCTTCCATGTCGTAAGATTGATGTTCTTCCCCAACGACACCCTCTTTGAAACATCAGGACTACACTACCCTGGAAGACAAGCCATTGGCTACTTACATGGGTCTCACCAATTGGCTGCAAACTTGAGTCTTACCTTTAAAATTGCAATGACCTCTAAATGCCTTAACTTCAGGGCAGCCCCAAATCTCCCAAACTGTAAATGGTTCACAATTTTTTTGGCTCAGTTTGTTACTGATCCTGATTGCCCGAATTCTTTAGAAAGGTACAGAATCCTGCTGATTGACCCAGGAATTACCCTGGCCTTTCCCCTAACCCACTTAACAAAAAATATATATATATCTCCAGCAAGGAAATGACATTCTGCCAACCTTGATCCCAGCTTGCTGCCTAGTAACTTTGCTCCACTGCTCTCCAGCTCTAACCTGGTGAATGAATTACACACTTTTGCTCAAGAAAATGTGCAATGCTGAGTCTAAGATGATTGAGGCCTTGAGTGCAACAGGAATCAATCACCCCAACTATTACTGAACCCATGTAGAATGAGCACAAACTAACTGGTACACTTGAATACTAGGGTTTACGGAGTTGCCCCCCACCCCAAACCTCAGAAGAGCATACACTACAGAACCAGTGTGACAGTTTTCCCATTCTTTACATCTGTTGTTCAGCATCTATGTGTGAGGTTTAACCTACGACTACAAAAAAGGGGGCTACTTAACCCAACTAGCAATTGGGTTTTTTCCAACTAACAGAGCTGTTTTTTTAGTACCATTTCCCCAATTTATTCTCTTTCAAAATGCCCCTCAGCTCCCTTTCGATTAATTTGCTGAATACCTATTCTAAGTAGCTTATAGTGAGTTATCAACCTAGCAGCATGCCTTTGGAAGATGGGAAGAAATCAGAGAATGTGACAGAAGCCAGTACAGTCACAGGGAGAACAAATTCTACACTGACAGCACCAAAGGTCAGAATTGCATCTGGACGAGCAGTAGTATTAACTGCTGCAGCTCGGCCTTGCCAGTTGTATATTATTGGTATGCTAGTATGAAGAAATGAATAGCATTAATTCAAATTGGGTAAATTTAATCATTCTGCTTCTCTGGCCTTTAACATGCCTAGAAAGTTAAATGTCACTCTATAGATTCTCCAGAGACACTGAATGAACATTTGGTGAATTCAACTATTTAGAGTTGATTTCAGATTGAATTTTTTTTGGTGATAGGAAGGAACTTCACAAAATATTATCCTTCCAACCTTCCAAATGTTTGCTTGTAGTTGGTGCCTTCCTGAGAATATCATATTGGTTGGCTCAATTTAAAATTTCAGCTGTGTAGCTATATTTCAAAAGAAATGAGCTTGATGGAATGATTTCTTTTGTCATTGCATTCAATTCTACGTTCGACTATTTTTATTTTGTCATTCGGGAACAGAAAAAGTAGCAGGACTTACACATTATGACATTAGTGAGTCAATAGTTCTATATAAGCACTGTGTGTGTGCTACTATTGAACCTATCCATAGCATAAAGTCAATGTGCTTTGTAATTGGCTCATCCAATCAATAAATACTGAAGTTGATACTTCTGTCCCCTGGGCAAATCACTTACAAAATGTTTCCTAAATTCTAATTGCCATGCCACTTCTCATACTTTTCAGTGTGTTTTACAAACATTGCACAGAACTTATTGTGAGCAACATTTTAACAAATTCCAGTAAAACAAAAAAAATTAATGTTAAGTATAACTGTTTCAAACTAAACTAATGCTCAAGGGAACACAGATCTGAATTGGTACAAATCAAGATTAATGCTGATACAGTATTACAAATAAGAAAAAAATCTGCAGATACTGGAAATCCAAGCACACACACAAAATGCTGGAGGAATTCAACAGGCCAGGCAGCATCGATGGAAAAGAATACGGTGGTTTCAGGCCAAGACCCTTTATCAGTCCTGTTGAAGGGTCTCGGACTGAAAACGTCAACTATACTCTTTTCCATTGATGCTGCCTAGCCTGCCGAGTCCCTCCTGCATTTTGTGTGTGATGTTAATATTAACAAGATCTTCACATAAGAATTAACATCTCATCTCATGAATTGATCTGCTGGACAGTGGTGGTAAATAGATTAGAAGCAGAATGTTCAGATTTTTTGGGAGATACACGATGCTTCTGGAGAGATAAATAATGGCCATTGATTTGAACATCAGAATATCTACTTCATGATTTAACAATGTGCCTTTGTTGCATTGCTGAATTGTGGGTTTTTCTGAAACCCTTTCTAAGTAACATTCCATGCAATACTTGCTGCCCAAATAAAATTCTACAGGGATTTACATTGTGATATTTCAACATTATATAAATGCTACTGCCCACTATCTCAACATGGAAAATCTACTGCACCATTTTCAAAGCCAAAATATAATGGCTACTGATTTTCTTTTCCAAGCTGCAAAAAGTTGCAATATTGAACATGGTATTTCATTTGCAGTCTTTTACCCTGTTAAGCAGTAGATATAAAACTTCTTGAAAGATTGAACTGTGTTCTCCAAAGCTGCTACACTCTGCATTCTGGTAGCTTGCTAGAACATACTATAAGTTTTTGACCATCAAGAGCCTATGAATGCTTGTGTATCTAACTTCAGTGCATTGTGAAGTTCCAAAATACTGTGAGTGGCTATTCAGCCAATTATGCCTATGCTAGCTTGTTCAAATCAAGCTGAATTGAATTTATTTTCAAATGTATAAGAACATACGTACACAGGTGAAATGAAAAACTTACTTGCAGTAGCATGACAGGCACATAGCCTCTTATACACCATTTACAAGACAAACAAAATCTAAATTATACTCAATTTTTACAAAGAAAACACAAGAGCAAAAACAATTAGTGCAATGTGACCAGAGTGTTTTTTGCAGGTTGTTCCAAGAACTGAATGATTGAAGGGAAGTAGATGTTTTTGAACCTGGTGGTATGGGGCTTCAGGCTTCTGTATGGCCTGGTTGATGGTAGCTGTAAAAACGATGGCATAGGCCACATAGTGGGGATCTTTGATGATGAATGCTGCCTTCTACTGATAGTGGGAAGGGATGTGCCTGTGATGTGTTGGGAAAAGTTCACTACTCTCTGCAGCTTCGTAGATTCATGCACATTTAAATCAGGATACTTTCAAAAGTACATCTGTAGAAGTTTATTAGAGTATTCGGTGACAAGTTGAATCTCCTTAGCCTTCGAAGAAAATAAAGAGGTAAACATGTTTTCCTTATGATTGCATCTGGTCATCTGATATGTTAACACCAAGGAATTTAAAGCTGCTGACTTTCTTTCCCAATGATTCTACAATGCAGATTAACACATGTTTGCAATCCTTCCCCTTCCTCAAAGTCATCTTACAGCTCTTTAATTTTGCTGCTGTTGACCATGAATTGGTAATTGCAGGACCTCTTTAACAGATGTCCTATCTTGCTCCTGTAAGCTGGTTCATCACCAGTTCAAAGAGCAAGTCACTCCAAATATTCATTCACACAGGATATCCTTGATATGTCAATTCCTACTTAAAGGCCATTGAATTTATATCTCCCATACCATGAACCAATTTAACAATCCATTGCATATAATACTCTTTTTTGTGTGTTAACCTTGTACCTTTTTAAATCATGTGAACACTTTTGATTTTAACATCTTTATCAAATCCAATCCTTGATCATCTATATTATAGAGAAATAGAACATTATGGCACAACACAGGCTCTTCAGCCCACGAAGTTATGCCAATCTGTTGAGCTACTCTTAGATCAATTTAACCTTTCTGTCCTGCATAGCCCTCCATTTTTCAATTATTCACGTGCCTATTTAAGAATTTTGTAAATGCCCCTATGTATCTGCCTCTACCACCAACCCGAGCAGGACCTTCTACACACCCAGTACTCACTGTATGCAAAGAACTTAACTCTGACATCCCCCCACCCCTATACTTTCCTCCAATCACCTTACAACTATCCCCCTTCTATTAGTCATTTTTGCTTTGGAAAAAGTCTCTGGTTGACCTCTCTATCTATGTCACTTATCATCTTGTATACCTCCATCAATTCACCTGTCATCCTCCTTTGCTCCAAAGAGAAAAGCCCCAGCTCACTCAACCTATCTTATGAGAAATGCCCTCTGGTCCAGGCAGCATCCTGGTGCATCCTTGCTGAATCCTCTGAAAAGCTTCTACATGCTTCCAGTAAATGATGCAACCAGAAGTGAACACAGTATTCAAGTGTGGTCTAACCAGCATTTATAGTGCTGCAACATTATATGGGAAATTGAATTCATGCCTTATGCCCTCTTAACAACCCTATCAACATGTGCAGCGACTTTGAGAGATCTATGGATGTGGACCCCAAGATCCTTCTATGCCTTGATACAACCAAGAATCGTGCCATTAACCCCATATCTGTATTGTAACTGCAACTTCTGTTAGCACTGAAGCCATTTTAACATATTCAGGAACAAAAATCTAAGTAAGTATTTTTCATTGCAAATGAAGGCATATGTAACTACACAAGTCTGGTCCAGATTAGAATAATAATTTCTGAAAACAATAGAACAGCTTTATTCTTAAATAGCTGAAGCGCCAAGCAACCTGTCCATTTCAGGCACTCACCATTAGAATTGAGCTTTCCCATCTCAGATTCACACCAAAGTCCCACATGTGCAGCACAAAAAAAAAATCCTCATTCCAAACCATAGACAATTTTTCCCCCAGACACTTTACTTTTTCCGGTTACAATATCCTAGTATATCAAGGGGATAGGAACCAGAGCATCAGGTCAGAAGTGAAGGGATACAGAGCGAGTTGATGTAAGGGCCAATAAAAACAGGCACAAGCAAAGTATAGATATATTGGGATGGATAGTTTGAAGTGCATGTATTTTAATGGGTAAAGGTGATGAACTTAGAGCATAGATCTGTACATGGAACTATGATGTTGTGGCCAATACAGAGACTTGGCTGAGAGAGGGATGGGAATGGGTGCTGAATGGCCCAGCGTTTTGATGTTTTAGAAAAGATAGAGAGTGAAATTAAACAATAGGGAGGTGGTAGGAATTGCACAACTAATCAGAGACAACATCACAGCCACACTCAGAGGGATAATCCCGAGCCTATATGGATAGAACTCAAAACTAGAAAGGGTGCAATCACTGTGATGGGATTGTACTGAATGAGTGGGAGTGGGGAGTATCACTCAGAGGCCTCATCCATTGAGTCTATTTGGATAGAACTCAAAACTAAAATGGATGCAATCACTATGACGGGATGAGTGGGGGTGGAGGGTATCAGAGGGGATATAATGGAGGTTTGTCCACTGAATCTATATGGACATAATTCAAAAATAGGAAGAGTGCATTCACAGACGGGATAGTACTACAGAGCCAGTAAAGAGGAAAGAGACAAGATTGCTGGTGCTTTTACCAATATTTTTGTCTCCTCTCTAGCCACAGGTGAAGTCCCGAAGGACTGGAGAGTATTTAATGTTGTTCCATTATTCAAGAAGAGAACCAGGGAAAATCCTGGAAACTTTAGACCACTGAGTCTCACATCAGTGGTAGGAAGGTTACTGGAAAGAATTGCTAGGAATAGGATTTATAAGCATTTGGAAAGCCATGGCCTAATTAGGGGGAACCAGCATAGCTTTGTGTGAGGAAAGTTGTGTCTTACCAACTTGACTGAGTTTTTTGATGAGGTGATGAGGCTGATTGATGGAAGTAGAGCTATGGATGTTATCTACATGGATTTAGTAAGGTGTTTGACAAGGTCCCACATAGGAGACTCATCCACAAGATTATGATGCACAGGATTCATGGTGAATTGGCTGGCTTGATTCAGACCTGGTTTGCCCATACAGGACAGAAAGTAATGGTCGATAGGATATTCTAGCTAGAGATGTGTGATTAGCAGACTTCCACTTTTATCCATACAGGGAGTTCTGAATATAAATATATACAAATGACCTGAATGAAAATGTAGATAGTATGTTAGTAAATTTACAGATTATATGAAGTTTGATGGTGTTGTGGATAGTGTAGAAGATTTGTGAAGAATACAGCAGAATATGGATTAATTGCAGAAATGGGTGGAGAAGTGGCAGATGGAACTTAACCCAGACAAAAGTAAAGTGTTGCACCTTGGTAATTCAAATGTGAAGAGTACACCATTGTCATACATTGCAAAATGGTTAACAGTGTTGATAAGCAGAGGGATCTTGGAGTCTTACTTCATAGCTCCCTGAAAGCAGCTACACAGGTTAAGAAGATATATGGAATGCTTGCCCTTATTAGTTGAGGCACTGTGTTCAGAATTCAGGAATAAAGTTTCAGTTTTATAAAACTCCAGTTAAGCCCCATCTGGAGTATAGCATATAGTTCCAGTTGCCCCATTATAGGCAGGATATTAAAGGTTTGGAGAGGGTACAGAAGAGTTTACCAGGATGCTGCCTGGATTAGAAAGCATGTGCTGTAATGAGAGGTTGGACACATTTGAGTTGTTTTCTCTAGAGCAGCAAAGGATGATGGGAGACTCAATACCCCAGACGGAGTGCAGCTCCTCTTTATGAAAGGGAAGTAGGGAAGGCTCACTGGGCTACCGGTACAATTGAAATGCAGAGGCCTTAGAATCCGACTTCCAACTATACTGCTGGTGAATGCATAGTTCCTGGAAAATAAAATTGAAGACCTCAGAGCAAGATTGTAGTCCCAAGATTGATGTGTACTTTGCTTCATGGAAACACGGTGCATCCCCATTGTTTTGGACACAACATTGCATCTGGATGGCTACATCATTCTCTGCAAATACAGATCAGCTGAGTCTTTTAAAAGTAGAAGAGGGGTGTATGCTTCATTGTGATGCACAGACATGATGATTCTGTCTCAGTCTGCTTACCTGACCTGGAATGTCTAGTGGTCAAATGTCATCCATTTTATGTGCCAAGGGAATTTTCTGCCATCATCCTGGTAGCGATTTACATTCCACTTCAGGCCAATGTCAGACAGGCACTGGAGGGGCTGAGTACCATGATCAGCAGTCACAGAACAGTGCACCCTGATGCCTTCCCTATCATTGTGGGGGTTTCAACCAGGTCAGCTTGAAGAAGTCTCTGAACAGATACCAATAACATACTACTTGTGGATCCAGAGGAGCCAACACGCTTGACCACTGTTACATCACCATTAAGAACGCTTACCCAGCCATTCCACACTCACACTTTGGAAAGTGTGATCACCTGGATGTACTTCTACTCTCAGCATAGAGGCAGAGACTGAAGACTACAGTGCCAGTGATGAGGAACAAGAAGGTATGGTCAGAGGAGGTGGAATTGGTGGAGTGGGAAACATTCAGGGACTCACCTTTGGATCTGAATATGTCACAGCTGACATCAATTTCATCAAGACCAATGTGGATGAGAATGTGCCCTTGACAAACCAAAAGCTGTGGATGATCCAGGAGATTTGTATTCTGCGGATCTGTCCTTTCAAGACCAGTGATCCAGAAATATAGAAGGTCCAGGTACATCTATGGAAGGTTATTTTAAGAGGGAAAATCAATTCTGATTGAAGACAGAGACAGAATTGGAATTAAGGGAACTCTTCCAGGGTTTGCAGGTCACTACTTCCTATAAGGTGAAATCGAACATCATGTATGCCTGTGATGCTTCACTCCCAGCTGAGCTAAATGCTTTTTATTCATGCTTTGAAAGGGAGATTAGAACTACTTCTGTGTGAATCCCTGCAACATCTAGTGACACTGTCATCTCTGTCTTATAGCCCAATGTCAGAACATCTTCAAGGGTGAACCCTTGCAAGGCATCAGGCCCTGATGGTGTACCTGGTATGGCACTGAAAATCTGTACCAACCACATCTTTAATCTCTCACTGCTATAGTTGGAGGTTCCCCACCCACTTCATAATGGCACAATCATATCAGTGGCCAAGAAGAACAGGGTGAGCTGCCTCAATGATCATCACCCAGTTGCACTCATATCTACAGTGATGAAGTGCTTTGATAGGTTGGTCATGGCCCAAATCACCTGCTGCATAAGCAAAGACCAGGCCCTCTGCAATTTGTCTCTCACCATAATAGGTCTACAATGGATACAATCTCACTGGCTCTCCATTCAGCCTTGGATCACCTGGACAATAGCAATACCTGTATCAGGCCACTGTTTATTGATTAAACACTATCATACTCTCAGTATTAACCAACAAGCTCCAAAACCTGGACCTTTGTATCTCCCTCATCAGCAAGAACACCTCCTCGCTGACAATCAGAACTGGCGCACCTCAAGGATGCTGCTTAGCCACTGCTCTACTCTCTCTCCACCCACGACTGTGTGGCTTGGCACAGCTCGAATGCCATTTATAAATTTGCTGATATCCAATCTGGGAGAGATTGTTCTTTAAAAATTTAATCTAATCAAAACTAATTAGCATAGGATTTTTGTTATCTAATACACAAACTTTCGAAGAGCCTTTGTGGTTATCTTAAAGATCTGACACAGGATTGTGGTTTAAACTGAATAACAACTGAGTGATAGTGAATTAACTTCCTTTAAATAAACAAGTGACAATTGATTGTTAACACATTGAGATCAATGTGGAAAATGTTTACTCTAATGGTGCATCCTTTCACTTTCCTTGATTCTGTATTCCAACAGTCTCTGCAAAGTAAGTTAGCTAAATGTAAATGTCATTGAAGCTAAGTCGAAAATTGTCCTCTGGTGAAATTGATATTTTAAAAGAAAATTTAAAATTACTTTCAAGAATGTTATAGCTATCTTGCATATTTGTCAGAGAACTTTTAAAATAAAGCTAGATGCATGATTTCAAGTGGTGAATCTTTTATTTTATCTGAATCTCTGAGTTACAGGCAAATCAGCTTATGTTTATATCTAGTAGCAAACAAGTGAGTGAAATCAGCCCCCCCCCCGAGTAAAACAAAGAGTTGATATTTCATAATGTTTTTCTTCGTGATTTGTGGCTCATTGGTGTACTCTTATCTTGTTTTCACAGCTGTGCTATCATCCCAAGGAGTAGTTGTGGCCAGCACAATGATCTTAGTTTTGTAGACTTACAACTTACTTGAGAAAACACCGGATGTCCACAAGGTCACAAAGCTTTAGCAACATACAACTCTTTTAACCCTATATTCAAAATTTTCTTTGACCGAGTAATATACATTATTCAGTGCGTCAAGCTGAGAGAGAGGCTCTCAAAAGCATAGAACATTTTCTCAATTCTGATTCCATGGTTGTTCCTTGTGTTCTGTTTACTATTCCTCCTGTCACATGTTTCTTGTGAGCAAGCTTTGTCTATTTCATCATTCTTCACCTACCACCATCTATCTGTCATGTTTCCAACTGTTAATTCCCCATATTCTCCTAATTCCCTTTGATTGCGGAACACCTGGTTCTCCTCTAGACCTGCAGCATAAATAACCCCGGCTTTGCATCCACTCATCGCCAGACTGTGTTTCAGCCAGTGTGGTCATTCACATTCATGGCCACTTAGGATTGTGTATTTTAGGTTTCACTTCAGTACCGAGGTTTACCTGTGTAACTCTGTCTCTCCGTGTCAAGAGAAGTGTTGCCTGCCGCTTGCCTTTCCGTTTAACTCTCTATGTCAAGAGAAGTGTTGCCTGCCGTCTGCCTCCTGTTGCAACGCCCTGTGTCAGGATAAGTTTCGCCTGCCTCCTGCTTTTCCGTTCACCCTCCTGTTGCCGTTCAGCTCCTGCAACGCCCTGTGTCAGGATAAGTTTCGCCTGCCTCCTGCTTTTCCGTTCACCCTCCTGTTGCCGTTCAGCTCCTGCAACGCCCTGTGTCAGGATAAGTTTCGCCTGCCCCCTGCTTTTCCATTCACCCTCCTGTTGCCGTTCAGCTCCTGCAACGCCCTGTGTCAGGATAAGTTTCGCCTGCCCCCTGCTTTTCCGTTCACCCTCCTGTTGCCGTTCAGCTCCTGCAACGCCCTGTGTCAGGATAAGTTTTGCCTGCCCCCTGCTTTTCCGTTCACCCTCCTGTTGCCGTTCAGCTCCTGCAACGCCCTGTGTCAGGATAAGTTTCGCCTGCCCCCTGCTTTTCCGTTCACCCTCCTGATTGCTGTTCAGCTCGCGCCCTCTTCTGCATCCTAACTTTGTCTCCGTGCCAGTGTCCTGTGTTTGGGTTTGCCTGTTCTTTGGAACACTATCACCCAAACTTCTCTTTAAAACTTTCATTCAACCTTTAGGTTCAATTATACATCTGCCAGCAGATTCAGTCTCCTTCTCAGTGTAATTTTTCAGACCAACACATGTCAGGTTCTCTTTGCTTAGATGCTTGGAGCGTATCGAAGATTATCCAATCTGGTTACCCCATTTGAGGCAGGCTGTGGAGGGGGTGCAGAACAGGTTTAACAGGAAGCTGTCCAGATTGGAGTCCATTTGCTATAAGAAGAGGTTGGACAAACTTGGATTGTTTTCTCAGAAGTATCAGAGGCTGAGGGGAGACCTTATGGAAATTTATAGAATTACGGGGAACATAGCTAGATGGACAGAGGAAACTGTTTTCCCAAGGAAGAAATGCCAAATACCAGATGGCATAGCTCTAAGATAAGAGGACTAAAGTTTAAAGGAGATGTATGGGGTAAATTATTTTACACAGAGAGTGGCAGTTCTAGTAATGCTCTGCCAAGGCTTGTGCTATAAGCAAATATAAAAGTGGCATTTAAAAGGCTTTTAGATAGGTACATGACTGTGCAGTGAATGGGGGGATCTAGATCACAGCAGTAGAAGGGATAAATTAAATTTGATATCATTTTGGAACGGACACTGTGGGCTGAAGAGTGCATCCCATGCTGCACTCTTTCATGTTCTACAGTAACCCAATCCCATATGGATTCAGGAACTGATTTCAATAACAGACATCAACACAAACCTAGAAGGACAAAGATTGTAATGAAAATAAATTTAACTGATCCTAACTCATTCCACGAGGATTCCACTCAGGCAGCAGAAGGAGACGCTATATCCTACACCTTTGTTTCATTCCAGCTGCAGAAGATACGTCAACCATTGACTTTCTGTATCTAATATCAGTGAGAGACAATATTAGTGTTAAGAGTAAGGATGTATTTTAAGAAGTGGCTATTTTAATTATACCATTTAATTCCCTCAGCTTCACTGATAGCAAATAATTACTCATAACACTCACAACAAAGATTTTGCTTCCTGAATACTTTTGGGTGTGTTTTATGTATTTTGGGCTGCCGATCATGAAAATCACCATGCAATTCACCAGGAAATTCACCATGAAATTTTCCTGTCAGGCGCCATGTTTTGAACCCATCTATATTTGATATTTTAATTCATAATTCAAATCAATTAAAATATTGCCCACAATGTAAGATGATTTTTTTTCTATCTTGTCCAGGCACGCCTGGTCATTTACAGTCAGGGCAGATGCTGCATGGCAGGACAGGTTTTAGAAAGGCTATAAAAGCATCTCACACACACACCTTTCTAGGCATTGCGTTTACATGCATATTGGTTTGAAATCACATTGATTTGCATAGCACATTGTGTGTACTCATCATAATAAAGTAATTATATTATTCTAAAGATTCATAATAGCAAAATGTCTTGCAGATGTTGTAACCGCCATATAGTGATACTTTCTGTTATATTCGTGGGGAGTATACACTTAAATCTCAAGATGGAGCATGACTCCTCTTATTAAGAAAACCTATGGGCTCTACTTCGGGTGTAAAATTGGTGACCAAAACAAAACTTGAGCTCCTCACATTTTTTGCACAACGTACGCTGTCGATCTTAGAGCTTGACCCAGAGGTACTTGGAAGTCAATGCCATTTGCTGTCCCAGTGATGTGGCAAGAGCAGAAGGATCATGTGACAAACTGCTACTTCTGTCTGACCAGTGTGTCTGGTTTCTCTGATAAAGACAAGAAATCCATTGAATACCCCAATCTCCCTTCAGCCAGAAGACCTGTGCCACATGGCAATGGTTGTCCAGTACCAAAGCCACCGGAAATATGGATTCTAGGGGAGGCAGGCAAAGATGCCATGACGTAAGAGCCAGCAATGGAAAATGATATGAATGAATGAAATGAATGAATGAACGAAATTTTATTTTTTGGTCAGTACAAACATAACAAAAAGCATCATTTTCAACTATGATTTCATAAGACAAAATTAAACAATAAAAAATCTTCAAAACAGACCAAAAGAGTGGAGGCTGAAGCTACAGCTTATTACGCCTACCCCTCTTACTTATACAAAAGCATATTTGGCGTCAATCATCACATCAAAACAAAAAATTTCATAATCTTTTAACACAAAATCCAATTCCAAGTATCTTTTATTTACATTCTTCCCATTCATTTTAAATCATGTATTTTATATTTGTTCATTAAAATATTTTTAAATAATTTTTTAAACTTGTTAAGTGCAGTGCGTGTTTTTAAATTCTCACTACAACTGTTCCATAGATTCACCCCTCTGAATGAAATATAATGATCTTTTACATTTGATCGTATCATTTGTTTTGAAATATACACGTTCCTCTCAAATCATGCTGACTTTCTCTCATTTTAAACAATTTTTGGATACTTTGTGGTAACTGTCCATTTTTTACTTTTTACATAATTTGTATTATTTGTGTTACGAAATCTCTGAATTTTAAAGTGTTTAGTTGAATAAATAGTGGATTGGTTGGCTTATAATAACTTGTCTTATTTACAATTCGTATGGCTTTCTTTTGGAGTAGAAAAGTTGACTTTGTATTTGTTTTGTATGTATTTCCCCATACCTCTACACAGTAAGTCATGTATGGGACTATAAGTGAACAGTATAGTATATACAAACATTCCTGATTAAAGAAATCTTGTGCTTTGTACAGCATTGCAATAGATTTTGACATTTTTGCTTTGACATAATTTATATGTGGTTTCCAGCTTAATTTATTATCTATTACCACTCCTAAAAATTTTGTTTCAGATACCTTATCAATTTCAACATCATTTATTCTAAGTTTACTATATGAGTTTGGTACATGGTTTCCAAATATTATGAATTTAGTTTTACTTAGATTCAGTGATAATTTGTTGGTATCAAACTATTTCTTTATAATTTTTAGTTCTTTCTCCACTGTATCCAAAAGTTATTTCAGATGTTCTCCACTACAAAATATAGTTGTATCATTAGCAAATAATATGCATTTTAATGTCTGAGAAACCATACATATATATTGATACTGATACAGATTTTGAACACTTTATGTCAAGTAAGCCTCATCTGATAACTCAATCTGAGTTAAGTGACCTGGTCAGAGACTTGGGTTTGTCAAAGTCAAAAGCAGAAGTCCTGGGTTGAAGACTGCAAGGATGGAATCTGGTGTCACCAGGCGCAAACATCTCCTTGAAGAATTTTAATATATGAGACAGATGTTTACCAGAATAACTGATGCCAAGATTAAGGAAGGCATTTTTGTTGGTCCACAAATCAAACAGGTCATCAATGACAGGCATTTCAGAGAACTTCTAGTGGATCTGGAGAAAATCACATGGAAGACATTCAACGATGTTGTTGAAAATTTTCTTGGCAATCACAGAGCACCAAACAACATGCAGCTGGTTGCCAACATGCTTCATGCATACAAAATCATTAAGTGCAACATATCATTAAAGATTTATTTTCTTTATTCCCGTTTAGTCTTCTCCTATGCAAATCTTGGTGCTGTCAGTGATGAGCATGGTGAAAAGTTTTATCAGGACATGGTGAAACATATCAGGCAAATGGAATCCATCAGTCCTGGCTGACTACTGTTGGACATTTAAGGAAGAAGCCTCAGACATTGAATACAAATGAAAATCATCAATAAAACATTTTTAGTTCAGTTGAGCTATTGCAATTAAATGCATTATAGTCAATGAAAGTTAATTTCTTGTTTCTCCAAATTCCTACATGATACAAGTAGCCTCAAATTATATTTGTGTTCAGATTCAAGACATCAATCATAACCACAAAATATTTTTGAGGAAGTAACACATTAGAAAAAAATTGCTATTCCATGTAATAACACACACAAAATGCTGGTGGAACACAGCAGGCCAGGCAGCATCTATAAGGAGAAGCACTGTCGACGTTTCGGGCCGAGACCCTTCGTCAGGACTAACTGAAAGGAAAGATAGTAAGAGGTTTAAAATCTTTCCTTTCAGTTAGTCCAGACAAAGGGTCTCGGCCCGAAACGTCGACAGTGCTTCTCCTTATAGATGCTGCCTGGCCTGCTGTGTTCCACCAGCATTTTGTGTGTGTTGTTTGAATTTCCAGCATCTTCAGATTTCCTCGTGTTTATTCCGTGTAATACATCGCTGGGAATATCCAACTCAATCCTAAACATAATTATAAAGCACTTCCTGAAGTGATGTACATGCTGGGATTTCCAGTATCAAAAGATGCAGAACAGCAAGTAACAACACTGAAAGTAGGTAATGTGGCAGGAACAATGCAAGTTGTACACACAGGTTGCCATCTCCCAGCCTGATTGGATCCTACCTTCATTAAATTATTTCCGATTTCTCAAAACTTCAGCTGTCTAACTGCTGCAGCTCAAAAGAACAATTAATGATAGCTAGCTTCTTCCAGCTACCAAAGACAGAAAAACAATTTAATAACAATAAAACTAATAATGATGTAAACAGAGTTCAAATTCTCATACATCATGTTAAGATTGCAGTTCGTGGTTTCTGGATTTCCAGGTCTAGAATTCATATCCAGTGAGAAGAACACACCAATATTGAGAAAGATTTTCTCCCTGCTACCAATATGCACCACTCTCTGGCTTTCTGTAACTTTTCTACTTTGACTTCTAGAGTTTACTCTGGTTCTGTGTGTCTTCAGAGGACTGAAGACATTAAAGAGATTTCGTGAAATCACAGAATCTCAAAGGGATTGCTTCAACTCATCATGCCTGCAGCTTTGGCAGAGCATCTCAAATAGCCCTACACTCCTACACTTTCTCCAGAGTTTAGATGCTTTCTTTGTTCTGAGATCTTCGAATAAAAGTCCCTTGATGTCCTCTGAATGATCACTCATTACTAAAGAATGGGCCAATCTCCAGTGATTCTTCTTTTTTTTTGTAATTTATTTTTTTATTGAAGTTCATCATCAAACAAACATTTCCATAAGATGTGTTTCAGACATTGTACATATATATCACATAACCATATATAGCACAAATCTCCACAAAGTATTTATCTGAGATATACACTTATAGAAAAGAGGAAAGAAAAAACAAGCAAAAGGAAAAAAAACCACTATGTACAAGTAGGGAGTGATCTTTTTTTAAAAACATATTCATTGATTTGAGAGAATAAAATCAGGCCTACGAGGCATTATGTAGTTAAACCATTTTTCCAGCTTATAACAGATGCTGTTATCTTCTCCATTTTGTAAATGTCCATAGTAATTTCCATCCATGCATTTAAAGCTGGGTTCTCCTGTGATAACCATTTCCTAGTAAGTGTCTTTTTACCGGCCACCAACAGTATATTCATTAAATATTTATCTCTTTTCAACCATTCTTGAGGTATATATCCAAAATATATGGTCTTACTCTCTAAGGGTATTTCACATTTACAGATGTCTTGTCAGGCATTGTGTATCCCCCTCCAATAGTTTTTGATAACAGGGCAGTCCCAAAAAATATGATAAAGATTTGCATTTTGATTTCCACAATTTCTCCAGCAAACAGGGAGGTTACTATCATAATGGGATTTCTGAGAGGGTGTAATAAAATATCCTATCAAGTTTTTCCATCCAAACTCCCTCCATTTCTGTGAACTGGTACACAGAAACTGGTACACTTCCATTGATACCTCCATATTGTTGTCCATTCTTCCTCAGATATAATTATCCTTCCTTCCTTCTTCCATCTTGTTTTAATGTATGAAGTCGAATGTGTTTTAAGATTTGACAACCTCTTATACATGTTTGAAATGATTCTACTACCGTTATCTGAATTATATGCTTTTCTAAAGAGCTCTATCAAGCATGTACTTGCCTTGGTTAAATTTTTAAGTGTCTTATTAACATATTATAGCATCTGTAAATACCGATAAAGATCTTGTTTTTCTAATAAGTGTTTCTCTTTAAGCATTTCAAAACTGAACAGTGTTCCGTCTTTCATTATGTTGCAAAGAACTGTTATTCCTTTAGCTGTCCAGTCCTTAAATCTAGCATCCAATTTATTTGGTGTAAAATCAGAGTCATATGCACACCATTTAAGAATTGCAATATCTCCCTCTAGATTATATTTTTTTATAGTAGTTTTCCATATTTTAAGAGTCAATTTCACCCATGGGTTATCAATAGTATTTTTGTACCTTTGCAGGTTGTTATCAGCCAAAATTGCTTATATGGGGATGGGAAGTACTCGCTCCTCAATGTTTTCCCATTGAGCGTCATATGATGGGTTGCACCAACATATCACAGCTCTCAACTGTGCTGCAAAATAATAATCTCTAAGAGAAGGTAGGCCCCATCCCCCCTTTCCCTTTGCTAATTGCAAAGTTCTGAGACAAACTCTAGGTCTTTTACCCTGCCAAATATACCTTGATAGCATCTTGTTCCATTCATTGAATTGATTTTGATTAATAGAAACATAGAAACATAGAAAATAGGTGCAGGAGTAGGCCATTCAGCCCTTCAAGCCTGCATCGCCATTCAGTATGATCATGGCTGATCATCCAACTCAGAACCCTGTACCTGCTTTCTCTCCATACCCTTTGATCCCTTTAGCCACATATCTAACTTCCTCTTAAATATAGCCAATGAACCGGCCTCAACTGTTTCCTGTGGCAGAGAATTCCACAGATTCACCACTCTCTGTGTGAAGAAGTTTTTCCTCATCTCGGTCCTAAAAGGTTTCCCCTTTATCCTTAAACTGTGGACCCTCGTTCTGGACTTCCCCAACATCGGAAACAATCTTCCTGCATCTAGCCTGTTCAATCCCTTTAGAATTTTATACGTTTCAATAAGATCCCCCCTCAATCTTCTAAATTCCAGTGAGTATAAGCCTAGTCGATCCAGTCTTTCTTCATATGAAAGTCCTGCCATCCCAGGAATCAATCTGGTGAACCTTCTCTGTACTCCCTCTATGGCAAGAATGTCTTTTCTCAGATTAGGGGACCAAAACTGCACACAATATTCTAGGTACAGTCTCACCAAGGCCTTGTACAACTGCAGTAGAACCTCCCTGCTCCTGTACTCAAATCCTTTTGCTATGAATGCCATCATACCATTTGCCTTTTTCACTGCCTGCTGTACCTGCATGCCCACCTTCAATGACTGCTGTACAATGACACCCAGGTCTCATTGCATCACCCCTTTTCCTGATCAGTCATCGTTCAGATAATAATCTGTTTTCCTGTTCTTGCAGCCAAAGTGGATAACCTCACATTTATCCACATTAAGTTGCATCTGCCATGAATTTGCCCACTCACCTAACCTATCCAAGTCACCCCGCATCCTCTTAGCATCCTCCTCACAGCCAAAACCGCCACCCAGCTTCGTGTCATCCACAAACTTGGAGATGCTGCATTTAATTCCCTCGTCTAAATCATTAATATATATTGTAAACAACTGGGGTCCCAGCACTGAGCCTTGTGGTACCCCACTAGTCACTGCCTGCCATTCTGAAAAGGTCCCATTTACTCCCACTCTTTGCTTCCTGTCTGCCAACCAATTCTCTATCCACATCAATACCATACCCCCAATACTGTATGCTATAAGTTTGCACACTAATCTCCTGCGTGGGACCTTGTCAAAAGCCTTTTGAAAATCTAAATATACTACATCCACTGGCTCTCCCCTATCCACTCTACTAGCTACATCTTCAAAAAATTCTTTAAGATTCGTCAGACATGATTTTCCTTTCACAAATCCATGCTGACTTTGTCCAATGATTTCACCACTTTCCAAATGTGCTGTTATCACATCTTTGATAACCGACTCCAGCATTTTCCCCACCACCGATGTCAGACTAACCGGTCTATAATTCCCCAGTATCTCTCTCCCTCCTTTTTTAAAAAATGGGGTTACATTAGCCACCCTCCAATCCTCAGGAACTAATCTAGAATCTAAGGAGTTTTGAAAAATTATCACTAATGCATCCACTATTTCTTGGGCTACTTCCTTAAGCACTCTGGGATGCAGACCATCTGGCCCTGGGGATTTATCTGTCTTTAATCCCTTCAATTTACCTAACACCACTTCCCCACTAACATGTATTTCCCTCAGTTCCTCCATCTCACTAGACCCTCGGTCCCTTACTATTTCCGGAAGATTATTTAGGTCCTCCTTAGTGAAGACAGAACCAAAGTAGTTATTCAAATGGTCTGCCATGTCTTTGTTCCCTATGATCAATTCACCTGTTTCTGACTGTAAAGACCTACATTTGCCTTGACCAATCTTTTTCTTTTCATGTATCTATAAAAGCTTTTACAGTCAGTTTTTATGTTCCCTGCCAGCTTTCTCTTATAATCCTTTTTCCCTTTCCTAATTAAGCCCTTTGTCCTCCTCTGTTGGTCTCTGAATTTCTCCCAGTCCTCAGGTGTGCCGCTTTTTTTTGCTAATTTATATGTTTCTTCTTTGGACTTGATACTATCTCTAATTTCCCATGTCAGCCACGGGTGCACTACCTTCCCTGGTTTATTCTTTTGCCAAACTGGGATGAACAATTGTTGTAGTTCATCCATGCGATCTTTAAATGCTTGCCATTGCATATCCACTGTCAACCCCTTAAGTTTCATTTGCCAGTCTATCTTAGCTAATTCACGTCTCATACCTTCAAAGTTACCCTTCTTTAAGTTCAGAACCTTTGTTTCTGAATTAACTATGTCACTCTCCATCTTAATGAAGAATTCCACTGTATTATGGTCACTCTTACTCAAGGGGCCTCGCATAACAAGATTGCTAACTAACCCTTCCTCATTGCTCAATACCCAATCTAGAATGGCCTGCTCTCTAGTTGGTTCCTCAACATGTTGGTTCAGAAAACCATCCCGCATACATTCCAAGAAATCCTCTTCCTCAGCACCCTTACCAATTTGGTTCACCCAATCTATATGTAGATTGAAGTCACCCATTATAACTACTGTTCCTTTATTGCACACATTTCTAATTTCCTGTTTAATGCCATCCCCAACCTCACTACTACTGTTAGGTGGCCTGTACACAACTCCCACCAGTGTTTTCTGCCCCTTAGTGTTATACAGCTCGACCCATATCGATTCCACATCCTCCAGGCTAATGTCCTTCCTTTCTATTGCGTTAATCTCCTCTCTAACCAGCAATGCTACCCCACCTCCTTTTCTTTCCTGTCTATCCCTCCTGAATATTGAATATCCCTGGATGTTGAGCTCCCATCCTTGGTCACCCTGGAGCCATGTCTCTGTGATCCCAACTATATCATATTCATTAATAACTATTTGCACATTCAATTCATCCACCTTATTACGAATGCTCCTCGCATTGACACACAAAGCCTTCAGGCTTGTTTTTACAACACTCTTAGCCCTTATACAATTATGTTGAAAAGTGGCTCTTTTTGCTTTTTGCCCTGGATTTGCCTGCCTGCCACTTTTACTTTTCACCTTACTACTTTTTGCTTCTACCCTCAATTTACACCCCTCTGTCTCTCTGCACTTGTTCCCATCCCCCTACCACATTAGTTTAAAGCCTCCTGAACAGCATTAGCAAACGCTCCCCCTAGGACATTGGTTCCAGTCCAGCCCAGGTGCAGACCGTCCTGTTTATACCGGTCCCACCTCCCCCAGAACTGGTTCCAATGCCCCAGAAATTTGAATCCCTTCCCCTTGCACCATTTTTCAAGCCACGTATTCAACTGAAATATTCTCCTATTTCTACTCTGACTAGCACGTGGCACTGGTAGTAATCCAGAGATTATTACCTTTGTGGTCCTACTTTTTAGTTTATCTCCTAACTCCCTAAACTCACCTTGTAGGACCTCATCCCATTTTTTACCTATATCGTTGGTACCTATGTGCACCACAACCACTGGCTGTTCACCCTCCCATTCCAGAATGTCCTGCAGCCGCTCAGAGACATCCTTGACCCTTGCACCAGGGAGGCAACATACCATCCTGGAGTCTCATTTGCGGCCGCAGAAATGCCTATCTATTCCCCTTACAATCGAATCGCCTATCACTATAGCTCTCCCACTCCTTTTCCTTCCCTCCTGTGCTGCAGAGCCACCCATGGTGCAATGAACTCGGCTGCTGCTGCCTTCCCCTGATGAGACATCTCCCCCAACAGTATCCAAAACAGTATATCTGTTTAGGAGGGAGATGACCTCAGGGGACTCCTGCACTACCTGCCTACTGCTATGCTGTCTAGTGGCCACCCCTTCCCTTTCTGCCTGTGTAGCCTTTACCTGCGGTGTGGCAAACTCACTGAACATGCTATTCACGACTTTCTCAGCATCACAGATGCTCCAGTATGAATCCAATCGCAGCTCCAGATGCTCAATGCGGTCTGCCAGAAGCTGCAGTTGGACACACTTCCTGCACACATAGTCGTCAGGGACACTGGAAGTATCCCTGATTTCCCACATGCTCCAGGATGAACAAACCACAGGGCCAATCTCAGCTGCCATGACCTACCCAATACTTGCCTCAACTTTTGAAACTTTCTCGTTTGAAAGGATCTTACCTGGCCTTACCTCACTTGGAGTGAAGCTCGTCCTCAGCCTCTTCTCGTCGAAGCTTCTCGAGTCAAAGCCTCAAATCTCCACTCCTTCACTGGCCCACTCACTCACTGGCCACTTTCCACAGGCCACTCCGCTTGAGGTAACCCTCTATTTATTTGTTTGAGCTTTTCAAACTGCCTGGTCACCTGACCTCGATTGCCCAATCAGCTGCTTTCTGCTGAATCTGAGCTATTTAAATCTTGATTGTCTAATCAACGGCTTTCTGCTGAGCTATTCAAATCTTGATTGACTTGATTGCACAGTCCAACTGCCAAAACTGCCAGAATCTCTCGAGTCAAAGCCTCAAACCCCCACTCCTTCACTGGCCCACTCACTCACTGGCCACTTACCATTAATCTCTAATTGTAGGGTCTGAAAGAGATATCAAGTCAAGTCAAGTCAACATTTATTGTCATTTTGACCAGAACTGCTGGTATAGTGCATAGTGAAAATGAGACAACATTTTTCAGGTCCATAGTGTTACATGACACAGTACAAAAAACTAGACTGAACTACGTAATAAAAAAAAACACAGAGAAAGCTACACTAGACCACAGACCTACTCTGGACCGCATATAGTGTACAAAAACAGTGCAGGCATTACAATAAATAATAAACAGGACAGTAGGGCAAGGTGTCAGTCCAGGCTTCGGGTATTGAGGAGTCTGATAACAGTCTGGGCAGTATATTCATTTTAATAGACTCAATCCTTGAACTGAGACTGAAAAAAGGAATCAGGTTCCATCTTGCCATATGTTCCTTAATTTTTTTATATAAAGGCTGATAATTACATTCTGATAATTTTGCCAAATCTTTTGGTATAATGATGACCAAATATTTGAAAGACTCTGTGTGCCATGCCCAGGGATATTTACTTTCAATTTCTCTTGGTGGGCTATAGTAATATGAAAGTAATTGGGTTTTATCCATGTTGATCTTGTATCCTGATAATTGGCCATATTATTCAAAGGATTGCATCAATCTAGGTAAAGAGTCTGTTGGTTGCCCTAGCTAGATCAAAATGTCATCCGCATAACAAGTCAATTTATGCTCTGTCCCTTTAATAGTAATTCCCCTGATATCTTCATTTTGTCTGATGTATTGAGCTAATGGTTCCAGATATAATGTGAAGAGTAGCGGTGACCATGCACAACCCTGTCTCGTGCCCCTTTCTAGGGTAAGACTATTTGATAAATATCCATTGATTTTAATCTTAGCAGTAGGGTTGTCATATAGTGTCTGTATAGTTTTAATAATTGTGTCTTGGAAACCAAATCTATGTAAAACTCTGTAAAGAAAATTCCAATTAACTGAATCAAATGCCTTTTCAGCATCCACGCTTATCACTATTACATCGATTTTATTTTTTTGTATATGATCCATAATGTGAAGTGTCTTTCGTATATTGTCTTGTGTTTGTCGTTGTCGTATAAAACCTGTCTGATCGTTACGTATCAGTATAGGTAGAAAATCCTCTAATCATTTGGCCATGATGGAGGTAAATAATCTATAATCTACATTAACAACGGATATTGGTCTAAGTGACCCGCATTCCATTTTATCCTTGCCTTCTTTCGGTATAGCTGAGATTATCGCTTCCTTCCAACTGGGTGGCATTTGTGCCTTTTTTAGAGCCCAGTTTAGTGTGGGGAGTAAAACAAGAATTAACTCATTTTTAAATTTTTTGTACCACTCTGCCGTACACCCATCTGATCCTGGTGACTTGCTTAATTTAAGCCTACTAATTGCAGCTTTTAGTTCAGCTTCAGTTATGTCAGCAGTCATCGTTCTATTTTGTTCTTTGCTTAAAGTGGGTAACTCTAGTGAATTCAAGAAGGTGTCAATTTGGGTCATGCTTCTCCCTGAAACTTTGGAATATAGAGTTTTGTAAAACACTTCAAAAGCTTCTTGAATTTCACTTAGCTTATTTTTTATCATTTTCGTTCTTGGGTCCTTAATTCTATGAATTGTATTTTCTGCTATCTTTTTTTCCCGTTTCCATGCCAGTATTTTCATAGATTTTGATCCACTTTCATACTGTCTCTGTTTCAGAAACATTAAATTTTTCTTGATTTCTTGCATAGCCAAACTATTAATTTCAGTCCTAACTCTTTTAATTTCCCCTAATGTATCCTGTGCCAAATTCAACTTATGTTTTTTCTCTAGTTCCTTCAGCCTATTTTGTAATTCCTCTAATGTTTTATTCCTTATTTTTTCTTATATGAAGATATCGCTATAATTTTCCCTCTTAAGACAGCCTTCAGAGTATCCTATAAAATGGGAGGTGAAACCTCTCCATTATCATTAAATTCTAAGTAGAGACCAATTTCTTTTTTAATTTGTTCCTTAAAGTACGGATCACTGAGTAGAATTGAATTTAGTTTCCAAATAGTATTCTTTGGTTGTAGGTCAAAATCAACTGATAAATATATAGGTGCATGGTCACTTACATCTATTGTCCCAATTCCACAGGTGTTTATTTTGTCTTTGTCTTTTCCAAATGTTATGAAATAGTCTATTCTTGTATATACAGAATGGGGAGCAGAATAATGAGTGTAATCCCTTCTGTTGGGGAAAAGGTCCCTCCATATATCAATTAAACCAACATCCTCAAAAAGTGTATTAACTTTCTTATGTTAGGATTTTGTTTCATAGGTTTTTCTATTGGAAGAGTCTAAGTTTGGTTGTAATTGTAAATTCAAGTCTCCCCCACATATCAGGAGACCTTCTGTTTCCGCTACCATAATATCAGTAATTTTCTGAAAGAAACCAATATCACTTCCCGGGGGTGCGTATATATTCAATAGAGTAACTGAATTTCCGTCTATATTCCACCTTACCAGAATATATCCGCCCTCTTTATCTCTCATTTCGAATACTTTTTCAAAATCTAGCTTACTTGAGATAAGAATAGCAACTCCTCTCCTATGTCCTGATTTATATGAGGAGAAAAACAAATTAGTGAAGCCCATTCTCTTTAGTTTTCTATGCTCATCATCACTTAAATGAGTTTCCTGTAAGTATACTACATGGGCTTGTTCTTTTTTCATTCTGGATAAAATTCTATTACATTTGATTGGATTTAATAGCCCATTGACATTAAAAGAAATGAATTTTACTTTGTCCTTAGCCATCTGTATTTATCTGTCAATGTATCATTGAAATTAGCAGAATAAAACTGAATTGATCTACTCCCTGAACAAATAAGAACCAAGAAACGCAAATAATAACAAAAATGGCAACGAACGTGTGATTCCAAGGCTGAGGTCTCTAGTAGATGGCCCTGCGTTGAGCTAGAGGAAATGTCTAGCTGTGGGGGATAACCCCTCCTACTTGTGAGTTGAGGGCCCCCATTGCAGTATTCATAAAAGTCAGTGAACAAATCCATTACACAGAAAAGATTTCCCTGTCTACTCCTATATATATACACACATACACACACACACACATATATATATATATATACGCACACATATATTACATACATACACATATATGCACATATATATTCTCATTTTGGTGGGGAAAAAGGAGTAAGTGAACGAATAAAGAATAACAACTAAGTAATATAAAATCCACATTATGTTAAGTATTTCTCGAGATAGGTATAGCACCATCTACTTTTGCTTCTGTTTAACTTCTCAACATTTTTAAAGTTAGCCAAACCTTATGGCTCTTCTGGAGGGCGTGAGGGCTGTCTTTGGAAAACTCCCGGTCTCTTCCTGATATACTTCTTTCGGCCTCCTCCCATCTCCTGCCTTCTTGATTCTCGCACTATTTCCCAAGCAGAGCGGGATAATTCCTCTACCAGGCTTTCCCTCAGTTTGATCATGCTGACGGGCAACCCTCTGGCCTTCATGTCTGTAGTCACCTCTTCCACTGTCGGATACAGTTGGATCCCATCTCGATAAAACACTTGAAGTTTAGCAGGGTATGGATTTTGAAATCTAATCCTTTCTTGCTTTAGTATTTGCTTTACTTCAGAGTATTCTTTACGTTTCTGCAGGACCATGGGGGAGTAATCTTGGTTGGAATATATTAATTTATCGTCTAAAAACACCCTCTTTGTACCCCAGGCCCTTCATAGAATCTCCACCTTGGTACTGTACTAAATGAATTTAATTATTATTGTGCGTGGCTTATCTGCTCTATCTCGGGTAGGCTTCCGGATGAGCATGCGATGCGCTCTCTCAATTTCCAGCTCCATAGTCAAGGGAAGCTCCAACGCGTCCCACAGCAACTTTCCAACAAACTCCATCATAGACAAGCCCTCTGCTCCTTTGGGAACATTGTATATTCTGATTTTTTTTTTGCCGTGATCTTCCCTCCTTCTTGGTGATTTAATATTTTTATCATCTTACTCAGTATCCATTCCACGTTTTGAATGCGATCTTCCACCTTCTCAATTCGAGTCTCTGCCACCACTATTTTTTGATTGACGTTGGTGAGCTCTGACTTAATATCATGTGGCTGCTGCTTTATATCTTTCTGGAACTCCCTTATATCTTTCAGAATTTCGATCATATTCACCACTTCGCCTGAACGAGGCCCAGCGGCCGCCTCGCTAGCACGCGGTTGGGTAGGAGAGCCGCTCGCTGCACTCCTCTCGGCCGCAGGCTCTGCAGTGTCACTTTTTTTATTTCCATTCTTTTTCCCCGTTCTTTCCCCTCTTTTCAGTTCAAATATTTTTCGAAAAATACTATATTTGATAGGTTAACGGGGCTTAATACATGTTTTTCCGGAGGAGCTATTGACTTAAGCTGCCATTCTCGATGGTGACGTCACCGGAAACCCCAGCGATTCATTTTGGACAACTCAGTTTAGGAATGCCTGGTACAACGAGCTACTCCACGCTTCTTAAGTCGTCTCACTCCTGAGTTGTAGCCACAAAACAAATAACTAGATTTCAAAAGAGGACAAATGAAATGCTAACACAAAATAGTGGCACCCTGATGCAGCTGTAAGAGTCACAACTTCACAGCACCAGAGATCCAGGTTCAATCTCTGATATTAAAGCTGGTTCTGATACTTACTCAATCGTGATCTCAGATGCTGGCTGCATGAACTTTGCATGTTCTTCATGTGAGCAGGTGGGTTTGCTGTGGGTGCTCCAATTTCCTCCCACATCTCCTAAAAATGTGTAAATTGGTAGTTTAATTGGCCACTGTAAACTTTCTCATGTGTAGGTGAACGGTAGAATCTGGGATCAGTGGGGTGGGGGTGGTATGGCTGGAAACAAGGGAATAATAAAATGGAATCAGTGTGGGATTAGTTAAAAAAATGAGTGCTCAATGTACCTCACAGTACCTACAGAAGAGGGGATTTACTGAATTTATTCTCTGGCACCTGCCTCAGTGGGACAGGTTACTGCTCTAACATGGAGTGACAGAAATATTATATCTATCTTTGTCAGTCTGCCTTCCACTAAATAAGAGAATCAACAAGTTGTACCTAATCTTCAAGTAATTGGTATACAGACAGATCTCTGTTTCATGCAATTCTTTAGCTATCAAACATCAAAATGGTGCACTTTTAGCCAAAGGGAACAGAAAATCCTTTTATGATGATGATGAACCTTTCATATCACAGTCTCCAAAACTATGACTAATGATGTATGTTAATTATTTTCCTTTCGGCAGTCCTTGTGCTGCACTTGATAGAATTTATAAAAGTCAGTTGTACCTTAGCACACACCATTATTGAAGACTGTAATAATGCTTCAACTCTGCTTCATTGAATATTTTCTGTCTCCTTCTAGTTATGGACATCACTGACATTGTGAAAGGCAAAGCAGAAAGTGATGAAGAGAAGCAGCATTTTATTCCTTTCCACCCGTGAGTCAATTTATCTCATAAATTATTTGCATAGAACATGTGTAGGAAGTTATCTATTAGTTTGGATTGGATAGCACTCATGAGAATGTTTTATTATGTTTTAATAGTTATGTCAATTTGAGCAAGAAATCAGATGTAATGATTTGTTTTAGTTAATAATTTTTAATGGCAGTCCCACCACTTTAATCCCATTAGTCCCTTACTTCTCATGAAGTCATTCTGAACAGTTCTATAATCAATCCAAATGGCATTTGCAAGAAACTCTCCCAACCTCCACCACCACTATATTAAGGGGGGGGGTCACAAATTATTTCTATCAAAGGAAAATCTTCTCTTACTCTTTTAAGGTTTCTAGCCATGAATAGGATACCATCAAATTTCTATCAAAATCAGGTTTATTATCAACTGATGTATGTCATGGAATGTGTTGTTTTGTGGCAGCAGTACAGTGTAAGAAATAAAAGCTTACTGCAAGTTACAATAAATAACTTGTAAAAGAGGAATCGTGAGGTAGTGTTCCTGGGTCACTACCATAGTAGGGAGGAAGAAACTCATCCTAAAACATTGAGTGTGGGTCTTTCTCCCTGATTGTAGTAATGAAAAGAGGACATGTCCTTGATGGTGAGTGACCTTAATGATGGATGCTCCTTCTGTAAACACAATCTTTTGAATATGTCCTCAATGGTGAGGAGAGTTGTGACTACAACCCTTTACAGCCTCTTGCAATCCTGTGTACTTAACATCCATACCAGGCTGTGATGCAACCAGTCAGAATGCTGTCCACTTTTAGGTGACACACCAGAGTCTCCTCAAACCCATAATGGAGTATAACCACTGGTGTGCCTTCTTTGTGATGGAATCAATATGTGGACCATAGGATAGATCCCCTGAGATCTTGATATTGAGGAATTTGAAGCTGCTCTCTCTTTCCACCTCTGATACCCCAAGCCCCCACTCCAACCCATGAAGACTGGTGTGTGTTTTCCTAGTTTCCCCTTCCAGAAGTTTATAATCAATTCCTTGGTCTTGCTGATGTTGAGTTCAAGGTTGTTGTTGCAACACCACGAACCCAGCTGATCTATCTCATTCCTGTACATCTACTTATCACCATCTGTGATTATGTCAATACTGTGGTATCATTGGACAATTTATAGATGACATTTGAGTTGTACCTAGAGAGCAGTGAGCTAATTACACATCTGTGAGGTACATCTTTCTTGATTGTCAGTGAGGATGAAATGTTATTTCCAATCTGCATTGACAGGTGGTTGGGCATATGGATTGTGTGTGTGTGTGTGTGTGTGTGTGTGTGTGTGTGTGTGTGTGTGTGTGTGTGTGTGTGTGTGTGTGTGTGTGTGTGTGTGTGTGTGTGTGTGTGTGTGTGTGTGTGTGTGTGTGTGTGTGTGTGTGTATTCACAAGAAAGTGAATAATAATAAAATTTATTTCTCATGGCTTACCATTCAGATATTATGATTAAGTGGCAGGGCAGGGTGGTGAATTTGTGGAGTTTGTTACCACAGGCAGCTATGGAGGCCAGGTTGTTGGGTATATTTAAGGCAGAGATTGATAGGTTCTTAATTGATTGGACATGGCATCAAAGGTTACAGGGAGAAGACCAGGGACTGAGGTTGAGGAGGAGAAAAAGAGATCAGCCATGATTGAATGGTAGAGCAGACTCAATGGGCTAGATGGTCTAATTCTGCTCCTATGTCCTATGGTCTTATGGACTAATTGGTCTTCTGTTGGCCATATTTGTGTACGCAGCAAGCAACCAGGCATGTGTTTAAATCCCACAATGGTAGCTGAAATTAAGAGTAAACGTCTCTGTGTTGATGGCCATGAAATTACTTACTTTACATATAAAATCTCATCTGGTTAAGCAATAATCTTGGAGCAAAGGAAATGCACTGCCATTATCTTTAACAAAAGGGATCTGTATATGCTGGAAATCTTGAGAAATACACTCAAAATGCTGGAGGCTGTCAACAAGTCTGACAGTGTCTATGAAGAGGAATAAACAAGTGATGTTTTGGGCCAAGACTCTTCATCAGGACTGAAACGGAATGGGGCAGAAGACAAAATAAAAAGGTGAGGGAGGGGAAAGAGTACAAGGTGGCAGATGATAGGTAAAACCTCATGGGGGGAAGTTGGGTGGGTAAAGGAGGGTAATAAAGTAAGAAGCTGCGAGAGGATAGGTGGAAGAGGTAAAGGGCTGAAGAAGTAGGAATTGGATAGGAGAGGACAGCGGGCCATGGGTGAAAGGGAAAGGGGAGGGTGAACAGGGGGACATAATGTGCAGATATGGAGAAGAGAAGGGACGAGAGTGTAAGCAGAAAGGGGAATGGAAAAAGAGAGTAAGGGAGGGGAAGAATTTCCCAGAAGTTGGAGAAATTGATGCTCATGATACCTTTTGGAGGCTATCCAGGTAGCATTGCTCCTCCAACCCGAGTCTGCCCTCATCATGGCAGTAGAGGAGGCCATGGACAGACATGTCCGAATGGGAAGTTGAATTCAGTTGAGTACTGGGAGATCCTGGCCTTTTCAACAGACAGAGTGAAGGTGTTTGACAAAACAGCCCCCCAAGTCGGTGCTGAGTCTCACAGGGATCACCGGATACAGTAGATGACCCCAACAGACTTGACTTGAAGTGTTGTCACATCTGGAAAGAATGTTTGGGACCCTGAATGTTGGTGAGAGAGGAGGTGTGGGACAGGTGTAGCTCTTGTCACACCTTCAGGAGTAAGTGTCAGGAGGGAGATCAGTTGTGGGGGGAGGAGACAATCACGTAGAAAACAATCTCTACAGAAAGCAGAGTGGGGTGGGGGAGGGAAAGTGGTAGAATCCCATTGGAAATGGCAGAATTACGAAGACTGAACTGCTTGTGGGTTGGTAGGGTGCTGCCTTTATTGAATTTGCTTCTATGTGATTAATCAATCAATGTGACTAGCTGTTGACTGCTGGCAAACTGACAATGAAGATCAGCATTATTTGTGGCATCCATACCTCATAAATGATTGAATAAAAGCCTCTTGAGGTTCATTGCACCTACAAAAATGAACCTAAAGGCTGTCAGGAGGATGTGCTGTTGCTACCTGTGCCTCCTTAGTTAGGAGAAAATGGAGTGTAAAGTGAATGAGAGAGTGTGTGTGAATGTGAGTGCATTTGCAAGACTGCTGTCTGAGATTTGGTGTATACTGCAAGAACGTTTGTGGTATGCGAGTGTGAGAGCATTTGGGAGAATGTGTGTGTGTGTGTGTGTGTGTGTAATACTAGAACCTTATAAAATGTGAGTGGTTGTGGGTGTAGTGTGAGAGTATATGGGGTGACTGTGTGTGTGTGTGTGTGTGAGAGAGAGAGTGTGTGTGTGTGTGTGTTTAATATGGGTGTATGTGTAAGAAAGTGTGAGTGTGTGTTCATATTATGTATTTTGGAGTGTTTATGAAAATATGTGTGTGTGTTTGTGTGCATGTGAATAGCAATGTATGTGAGAAAGCATGTGAGTATTTTTGTGAAATATGAGTGTGTGGGTGTGTGTAAGTATGTAAGTGCTTGTGTGTATAATGTGACTATATTGGAAGTGGTTAACAAAGAAAATTCAATCACTTTCTATTACAATGAAAAGCAAACATTATTTCTTCTCCTACTCATGCATACATATGAAAGCCCTCATTATACTTAATTAAAAATAAGTGTTTGACTAATTCAATTTGCAAGTTTGGAATTGTTCTCTGATGGGTCAAAAACTCAGATTGCAATCTGTTACCCAAACCATGAAGGCGTATAGTATTGATTAATCTTCTCCCTTAGTTGGGAAGGAATGAGAAGAGGTGGTACAGCAGAAGGCAGCAAACCTGCTGCACCCATTTGTTGCAGGAAGTGACTGCGAAGCTCTGTACTAGTGTGACAGCAGTGAAGCTCTGAAATGGAACATAGGATTTGTTTTAATAGCTGATGTAACAAGCAGCCAAGTGTGGGCACAGGTTCTCAGAATTTAGAAGTGTACATGTAGGCCCTTAATGTTATGAAAAAAAGTGTGCATATGTCCGTAATCTCATGGGGATGCAAGAGATTGCAGGTGCTGGAGTCTGGAGAAACATACAAAGTGCTGGAGGATCTCAATGGGTCAAGTAGGATTCATGGAGGGAAGAAGACAGCTGAAATGTCAAGTTGGGACTCTTCATCTGGACTCCATAACCTCATGATTTTTTAAGATAGTTAATGATAGGAAAACTGTTCCTGCTTGTCCTCCCAACTTGTGCCTACCTTTGCATTCACACCATCCAACTTAATGGAAATGAAAGGCACTTAATGGAACATTCAGTGAAAAGTCCAGGAGATGGAGGAAAAAGAAGTTCATCGACACCAAGTTGAGCTGACGAAATTGAAAGTAAGATACCCACTAGGGTTGCCAGTCCTCCTGCATTGTCCTAGAGCCTTGAGGATTTATAGATACATTTTTGGACATTTACTGGGGAGAAAAAAAATCCCCTTCTGTTTTGATCAAGAGTTTTATGCCTGCCTCTAATGATAAGAACTAAGATGCAAAGGTTTGCAGGATACCAGCCACAATTATTGACAAATGCTGTTTAGACAAGAAAATGTTGGGTGTGACCACAATGCATCCAGATATCTTTACATCCAGCCTTTTGTATTAATATTTTGCATTTAATCTGTTTCTCTTGTGTGTATTTCTTTTCTCATATTTTGCAGATTTGTGGCAGAGAATGATTTTCTGCACTCTTTACTTAATCGAGTTATCTCTACGAAAACCGGAGATGAGAAAGGACAAGGTAATCCTTTCGATCATGCTTGCATTTCTTACTTCCTGTGTTATTTGTACTTCAGAATAAAGTAAGTTTATATGTTGTCACTATTACCTACAAATTATAAACACCAAAGTTTCTGCAGATACTGGAAATCTTGAGCAAAATGCTGGAGGAACTCAGCAGCATGTACTGAGGAGAGTAAATCGCCAATGTTTCAAGCTGAGACTGCCGGTTCTGATGAAGAATCTCAGCCAGAAATGTTGACTGTTTATTCACCTTCACAGATGCGGCCTTACTTGCTGAGTTCCTCCAGCACTTTGTGTGTGTTATCTGCAAATCAGTATTTTGCTTCAGATGGCATTGGATGAAGGAAGTGTTCTATATATCGGGCTGGACTCAGACAATGCTGGGCATGGCAATAAACTATTGGGCAGGATACCAGAATATTAAAACAGATTTGAATACATTACTGGAGCATGGACATTAGCTTCATAATGATTTCTTGATATCTTGTACCCTCTTGGATTATTTGTGTGTTTATGTAAATACTCAGCAGGAAAAATGTGAACAAGACACAGAGAACTTTATGCATTTTTCTGAATAGAACTTAATAACAACGTAGATTTTTTGTTCAGATGCTACCAGGATATTATGCTAGCTCCACAATAGAATTTTAAAGCACAGATGTTCTGAATACAAACTGTAACTGAATTGAATAAGACCCATAGAATCAGGGCTAAAGTTGGTTCGAGCTTGTATCCGGTAAGATGTCAGCAGCCAAGTCTAGTGAGATGTCACTTACTCCACTACTTGGTAAATCAAACTGAAGATGATGCATTTGAGGGGTAGGAATGGACTGTTGCTGTGCACTAAAGCCCACAGAACCACCAGCCTTTTGTTACAAATTGAAGAAGCCTATAGGATTAGTCAAACTTAATGAACAATTGGCCAATGTGCAATGGAATCCTCAGCAATAATTATTTGAATAATTCAGATTAGCCATTGATAAGATCAAAGAGATTGTTTGGTTTCTGCTGTGTAAACTCTATTGTCTAATCAATAATTCAATTATATTTCCCCTCCTTCAACTGCTTATCATCCCCTTCACCTGGATCCACCTTTTGCCTAACAGCTCTTCCCTCCACAACTTTATGCTGGCTATCTGCTCTCTATCTTTCAGTCCAATTGAAGAGTCTCAGCCCAAATTATTGGATGTCTACTTCCCTCCATAGATGTTGCCTGACCTGCTAATCTCCAACACTTTGTGCATTGCTCTCCTTGGTAACTGACTGACTTCAGAATCTCAACACCCAAATTGAACTTAAAAGGAGCTTTTGAGCATCATTGTGGCCACTTTTTGTATTTTCATATTATTCCCCCCCCCTCTCTCTCTCTCTCTCGCTCTCTCTCTCTCCATCTCAAATTATCATCCATGTGTTTGTTACCTCAATACTTGAATCATTCAGTGCTGTCCTAATCCACTAATCCACATCTTCACATACTCCGGATTTAACACAATCCAAAACTCTTCATATTCTATGTTCCACCAAGAAAGATTTATTGATCATCCCTGCTCTTGCTGACTTATATTCGCTCCTGGGCCACAAACACTGTAAATTTTAAATTCTCATTCTTTTGTTTAAACCTTTCCAAGACATTGCCCCTCTATTTTTTCTGAAACTCTTCCAGCCACCAGAACCTTCCTTAATCCCCAGATTTTCATGCTTAAAAATCCCCATGATGTTGCTTTTCTTCTAAGGTACTTAATAACAATGAGGCACAAAATAATAAACATAATTTCTTATTGTTGCCTACCACTGAGATCTATTAACCATTTAAAAAACTAGGTTCACAACCAATTATTCAATCAATGAAGAAATTATCAGATATTGCAACCTTTTTCTTCCTGAATTGTGTGTAGCTATTTGAAGTGAATCCTTAAGCCTGCACTCTAATGATTTGCTACTAGCAGTGAGATGATTCACATCAGAAGTTGCATGGATTGTTTAAAAAAAGCGAGAAAGAAAGAAACAAAATGGGTTTTGAGATCAAAGATAGAAATTAAAGCAGAAGCAGGGCATATAACTTCTTGAGCTTGTTGCATTATCCATTAATATCCTGGGTACTTCTTTTTTTTAAAACTTTTTTTATTGAGTTTTCAAATAATTACAGAAATAAAAGAAAATATATGAAAAATATATATATATACCCTTCCCCCCTCCCCCCTAACATCCCTATAGAAAAAAAAGAAAGAAGGAAAAAAAAGAAAGAGTGCCTGGATATCGGAAGATCCCCACATGCTCCATGGAGTTCATAATAACTTTAGTATATATACTTATTTATTTCCCCAAATAACCAATTATTTCATCTTCGGAGCACCTATATATTTAATCCTGTCTTTTGTAAATAAGGGTGCCAAATTTTCAAAAATGTTTCATATTTATCTCTTAAATTATAAGTAATTTTTTCAAGTGGAATACAGCTATAAATTTCCTTCTTCCAATGATCTATACTTAAGTATGCATCCGATTTCCAAGTTACTGCAATAGCCTTTTTGGCTACTGCCAGTGCAATTTTTATAAATTCTTTCTGATATTTATTCAATTTGGGTTTCGGTTTTATCCCTTCAATATCGCCTAGTAAAAATAATATTGGATTATGTGGAAGTTGTGTTCCAATAATTTGTTCCAATAAAACTCTTAAATTTGTCCAAAAAGGTTGAATTTTAGAACAAGACCAAGTAGAATGTAAAAAAGTACCGATTTCTTGGTTACATCGGAAACACTGATCGGATAAATTTGGGTTGAATTTATTTATTTTTTGTGGTGTAATATATAATTGATGTAAAAAATTATATTGCACTAATCTTAACCGGACATTTATTGTATTTGTCATACTATCAAGACATAGTCTTGACCAATTTGTTTCTTCAATTTTAATATTCAAGTCACTTTCCCATTTTTGTCTTGACTTATGGACTCCTTGTTTAATTGCCTGTTTTTGAATCAAGTTATACATACAAGAAATAATTTTTTTAATCTTTCCTTTTTGAATTAAAGTTTCTATTTCATTAGATTTCGGCAATAACATTGTTTGACCTAATTTTTCTCTTAAATAAGCCCTTAGTTGGAAGTAACAAAAAAGAGTGTTGTTTGATACTTTATATTTATTCTTTAATTGATCAAAATGGATTAAAACCTGAAATACTAATCCCAAAGCTAAAGTAGTGACAAATGGTCAAATTTCAACACCATTTCAGTTAACAAGGTCAACTAGGCAAGGTTGTCTATTATCATCTGCTTTATTCGTGTTGGCGATAGAACCATTAGCTGAATTAATTAGAATGGACCCAGATATTAAGGGTTTCAGAGTTAATCAGGAAGAATACAAGATTAACTTATTTGCTGATGATGTTCTGCTTTATTTAACAAACCCATTGCACTTGTTGCATAAATTATCCTATAGATTAGAAGAATACGGGAAAATATCAGGTTATAAAATAAATTGTGATAAAAGTGAAATTTTACCTCTTACTAAAGGAGATTATAGTCAATGTCGAGTAATAACTCAATTTAGATGGCCGGCAAATGGTATAAAATATTTAGGTATAAGAGTTGATAATGATATAAAGAACTTATAGAAATTAAATTACTTACCATTATTGAAAAAAATTCAAGAAGATCTTGATAAATGGATGGTATTACCAATAACATTAGTAGGTAGAGTAAATACCATAAAAATGAACCCTAGAGTACAACCCTAGAGTACAACCCTAGAGTACAATAGGGTTGAACCCTAGGGTACAACCCTATTGTACCCTAGACTACAATACTTATTTCAATCACTACCAATACAACTACCCCAGAAGTTTTTTCAAGAGTTAAACAAATATGTGAGGAAGTTTCTTTGGAAAGGTAAGATGTCAAGAATATCGTTGGAAAAATTGACATGGAAATTTGATCTAGGAGGGTTACAACTTCCAAATTTTAAGAATTATTATAAAGCAAATCAACTTAGATTTATTGCATCTTTTTTTGAGAAAGATAGACTGGCATGGATTAGAATAGAACTAGATAAAATAGGAGAAAATGCACCTGAAGATTTTATATATAAATGGGAATCTAAATGGATACGGGAAAAGAAAGAATCTCCTATATTAAAACATTTGATTGACTTATGGAATAAGATAAATGTTGATGATGAGACAAAAAAATCTTTATTAGCAAAGAGATCTTTAATTCAAAATAGACTTATTCCTTTTACAATGGATAATCAACTTTTATATAATTGGTTTCAAAAAGGGATTAGATATATAGGAGATTGTTTTGAAGGAGGTATATTAATGTCCTGGGTACTTCTTGATCTGAAGTCCACACTCTCAGCCAGTTCCCAAGTCCTTAAAATAAAAACATAAAATGCTGAACATACTCAGCATCTCCTTCACGTTTATGGCCTTTGTTCAGATCTAGCAAATGGTAGAAATCTAGATGTAAAATAAGAGAATGGTGGAGTGAACAAAGGGAATATCTGTTATAGGTTAGAGAGCCAAACAGACTGGATGACACAGAGAGGGTGTGAAAGACACTGGAGCAGGAGTGAAAACAATGAGCTGAATGAGAAGGCTGTGCAAGAGGAAACACTGCAGTTGCTAGAAATCTGAATAATACTAGAAATGTCCAGATTGTCTGGCAGTATACTTGGAGAGAGAATAATAAAATTCACATTAGAGGTCCATGATCTTTCATCAGAGCCGATCAGTTACATACAATTTACAATGATCAACCAACTTACCAAACGTTGTATCTTTGGACGATGGGAGGAAACCGAAGTGCCTGGAGGAAACCCACACAGTCAGGGGGAAAACATACCAACTCTTTATAGGCAGCAGTGGGAATTGAACCCAAGTTGTTGGTACTAATCACTACGCTACCATACTGACTTTGACTGTAAGTAACAGCAAAGTGTCAACATATTCTGTTATGAAGATGAGCAATATTATGACATTTCATTTACAACTTGGAATATATTGAATAATCTTAATATAGATTCTTGCCCAAAATCAAATTAATTCTCCATTTTATAATTTAAAGAAAAACACTGGCAAAATGTTTTAATAAGCTGAAATATAACAGAAACTGGAAAAGCATATATCGAGTATCCCCTCCATATTTTGCCAATGGATTGGTACATCATGCCTAATTTTCAAATATTTATTAATGCAACAATCTTCAAAAAAACTTGTTTCATGTATAATTAGGACAGCCTAGGACTTATATTGTAGTCCATGTTTCAACAATATGTCAACACTAAAGTAGTTTCAGTGTATTTATGTAATTTATGAAGACATATTTGACAAATTATGTTGAGGTTACGAGTGTCAGATGTTAAGTTCTTTCTTTTTAATCTGACTTTGCTACACAAGTAATTTTCATCGATCCTCTGTTGTTGTATAATTGAACCAACTTATGTAAATGTATTTATCTTCGTTTATTTAGAGAAACAACACAAACAGGTCTTTCTGGCCCAATGAACCATGCCGCTCAATTATTTAATCAGAGGACAATTTACACTGATTAATTGACCTACATTAGTAGTTCAATTGGTCAGTGTAAATTGTCATGGAGTGTGGGAGGAGAACAGAGCACCTGGAGGAAATCCATGCGTTCTTGTTGAAAAATGTACTAACTCCTTACCGAGCTCGCTGGAATTGTACTCTGAACTCCGACAGCCCGAGCTGTAATAGCGTAACGCTAACCGATACACGGTTTACCACATATAAACTGTGCTACCACAGTTTATATTCTGCAATAGTAGGGTCATTGAAGAGCAGTTTTACCAGTCAACAGAATGTCACATTAACTGAATATAATTTATGCTTTTTATTTAGCTACTAATTGCTAGTAAAACACATTTTTCTCCAGGTCCCATTAAAAAAAAATAAACAAGTTTCCTTATTTCATTTTATAGGCCTGTGGGTGACCATGAAAATGTTGGTTGGGGATGTATCTCAGATCAGAAAGGATTATCCACATCTAGTGGACAGGAACACAGTCGTTGCCAGGAAGCTGGGATTCCCAGAGATCATCATGCCAGGTGGGTTTTCACTATTTGTCTTTCATGCAATGAGAAACTGACAAAATTAACAAGGAATAGATAATCAGGAATTTCCAAAGGAAAACAGTGGAAAATGTTTGATTTATGCAGTCAGCCATGTTACCTTCTAATAAAAACTCTGTTACTTGTATGATAAAGATGAGCACAACTTCACAATCTACCTCATCAAGGTATTTGCATTTTATTTGTAAGGCACCTCCTCTGTAACTGTAACACTATTTTCCATACTGTTATTGTTTTTTCTCTCATACTAGCTCAATGTACCTATGTTTTGAAATGATCTGTATGGATGGCATTCAAAACAAAGTTTTTCACTGAATCTCAGTTCATGTGACAATAATAAACTAATTGCCAATTACCTTCATTAAAAAAATAGGAAAACTAATCTTTAGGTGAATAGACTATAAGACAAAGGAGCAGAAATATACCATTTGGCCCATCTTCTCTGCCATTTCTTCATGGTTGGTCCATTTTCCTTTCATCCCAATCTCTTGCCTTCATGCCCTGACTAATCAATAATCTATCAACCTCTGCCTTAAATATGCCCATGTATAGCATGGTCAAATGTGAATAGAGATGTTTTCTCCCACTAGCAAATGGAAAAAAAGATAACATTATAAAAATAGACTATTTATTTATTAGTTCATGAGTGGGACCTTATCTTTTAGGAGCTGTCGTCCACAATTGTTTTAGGTAGTGTCATTAGCCAATGTATGTGGCACAATCACAATACTATGTTGGTGTGCATGATAACACATGAGAAGAAAATCCTACCAGTATGTGGATATTAATCCAACACCAATTTACCACAGAAACTGCTGATCTTTAGTTAGCATCTCTTAGAAATGCAGCTGAAATGGTGCAGTTTCCAGATGGGCTCTATAAGCTTTGTTTAAAAGAATTTGCTGATTAGTTTCTGCAGGTTAATGCTATGGCTCTACAAGAGCTTGGTACTTTCAGGTCCTCTACACAAATAATTTACTCCCAGACATGGCATTGCAAATCAATACATTAGGAGGAATAAGAATATGTTACACTACCCTTCTGTAGGAGGATAAGAAGGACTCAAATGGAGGCTATATCGGTCCATCTGATGGCTTGGATCTTTGCCAAGGCTACATAGTCCCTGCGAATCTCTGTAAAGAAAATGTTCGATTTGAGGCAAACTGAAGATAATATTTTTATTAATTTGTCTTATCTACTGCAAAAAGAAGCAAAATAGAATATTCAACAGTGGTTTACATTGCCATTAACTTGGAAACCTCAGATAATTAGGAAGGATTGGGAAGAATAAGGAGAGAATAGAATAGAGGAATTAAAGTAGAATTGAAGTAAAATGAGAGTTTGATGGTTGATGCAGATTTGATGGGCTGAAGGGCTTTTTTCATATTATACCTCTCCTTGACTCTATGAATTAATAAGACATTGGATGATTGCAGCATAAACTCATGAACTCTGTTGCTAAGGGCGATATGGACAAGCTTGGAAATTCCCTCTGGGGTAACATCCCAGCTTGTTTGAAAATTTATCACCATTCCTTTATCAATGTGGTGTTTTATGTTTAACCATAGTTCAATAATCCGACTCAGCAGTACATCAATGTATGGCTATGTGAAACTGACACCTTAAATGACCTGCTCTTCAAACAATCAGTTTACAATTCCTGGCTATCTGAAAGGGGAAAATTCAGGATGAGAGAAGTAGGCAAAATAGAGGTTTATGCTTCCATCAGCTGCAGTTTGTCAATCAGATGAGGATGTGAGATAGAAGCAAAATCATACAATTCAAAAGTCCCAATGGCTTAGCAGCTGGCTCACTAGGTAATGTTTGCCAAGCTCTTATCCTATTTGCCAAAGCCCTAGTTCTTACACTCTCCTTAAACTGATCAGACTCCAATTCATTTGAGTTGTATGGAAAATTTGCTGATGTAGCATCATTCTGAATATCTACAGGGGAGATTGATATCGATATCAACATCTGTTGTTGACAGTTATGTCACATTTTATTGTGCTAGGGAAGGGGAAAGCTGTTGATGAGTTTCCTGTGTGTTCAGCTATTAGAGCTGTCATGAGCAGCTTTGAGGTATATCAGCACCAGTTGATCTTTATGTATGCTTCCATTAATAGAGATAGTGGAATGTGAGTGAAGGAGGAATGGCACAGTTACTAGAGTGTGACATCTAAGTACTGAAGGTGCACTCACTAACCAAACCACATGAACCAAGCCATGGACCTTCTTGCAGGGGTGCATCCAGACCCTTGAGGCTTTGAGGCTACTATTGATTGAGCCAAGTGAGGCTCTCCACCCCTGTGCTAACAACATTCTGCTGAAGCACCATCAACAGTGTCCTGACCAGCTGTATCACTGTTTGGTATGGGAATTGCAAGGCAGCTGACCCAAAGACCCTGCAACGGAGTGTGAGGAGTGCTAAGAGAATCATTGGGATCCCTCTCCCTCCCATCCAGGAGATATAACAGAAGTGCTGCATTCACATAGCCCTCAGCATTGTCAAGGACCACTTCCATCTGTCCCAAAACCTCTTTGACCTCCTACCTCAGGTAGAAGGTACTATAGTATAGAAAAAAGACTGTAAGGCTGCATAACAGCTTCTTCCACCAGGCTGTGAGACATCTGAGCACTCTGCTACCACCCAGTATACATTATTTATCAGAACACCAGTAGCAATAATTCTGTTGCATATTGAGCTATAGTATATGTGATGTAAGCACATGTCAACTTATACATCTACAGAATATATTTTTCACTTGCTAATATTATTTTCTAGGCTTTATGGGATATTTATATTGTGCTTTGCACCTGAGGAATGTTGTTTCATTTAGCTGTATACACGTGGACAGTTGAATGACAATAACCTGAACGTGACCACTGATTTCACAACCTTCTAAACTTGTTGTGTAAAGATCTTCTTGGACCCTGCGATAGAGGATTTTGCTTGCATATTTTACTCTCTCCAATAAACACTCCAGTGTTGAAAGTCATGGAATCAACATTTTCTTGTGAATATAATCTTCAATGGATCTACAGCGACAATAAACACTTGAACAACTTTCTTTAAGGCGTTTTCTTTTAGGTGCCAGTTTCAAGCAGAGCGGTCAGCTTTAAGTGGCATTAGCTACTCGTGGCTGGGTGACTGCTGTGGAACATAACTGGACATCATGGCTGCTCCCATACTCCATCCAAATGAAGTAGTAGTGTGCTGCCTGCACGAGAGGCAAAGAGCACAGGTTAACAATTCAATGCAGTCGCTGCAACCATTTTACCTCTCTAAATGTCTTCTTCCTTTTCTGGTATTGTCTGTCAGTAACTAAACCCTCTTGCCAGAAATTGTACAGTCAGACCACCATTTCATATACACGTGATCTTCAGGAGAAGGAAAGCACTTGCATTCTTATAGCACCCTTTGCAACCTCAGTACAATTAATAAACCAAATGTCTGAAATGCAGGCACTGAATGAATATCAATAAATGTTCCAATTTAATGTTACAAGCTCTGAGATGGCAGGGAGATAATTGATTAAATAAATGGCATTATGGCATGGGCTGAGGTCAAATCTTGTTCTGGACGTCATGTACCTGGCCCTGACACACCATAAAAAAGGACATTTTTATATCAGAATGCTATTTCTGGACTTCTGCTTGGCATTCAACACTATTGTCCCACAGAGGCTGGTCAACAAACTCCTGCTTCTCGGTCTAAATACACCACTGTGTTAGACTTTCAAACCTACAGACCTGAGACAGTCAGGATGCACAACTGCTGCTTCCTCCCCGGGGCTGTGTGCTGAGCTGATTGCCGTACACTCTGCTCACACATGACTGCATGGCCAAACACCTGAGCAACCATCATCAAGATTGCTGATCTTATGACAGTAATGGGACTCATCAGTGTTGAGATAGCCTACAGAGAGGAGGTGAAAGAGTTTGAGGCCTGGTGTCAGGCAAATAATCTCTTCCTTAACGTCAACAAGGCAAAGGAGATGGCTATTGGCTTCAGGAGAACTCGCACCACTTACACCCCCTTTTATTCTGGTGAATAGCAGTGCACCTCATGGTTCCAGAACACTCCTACACAGTCAAGAACACTCACCGATGCCTCTACTTTCTGAGGAGGCTGAAGAGTGCTGGACATTGCATATCCATACTCACGTCATTCTACACACTGCATCACGGCCTGGTACAAAAACTGCATTGTGGCAGATTGGAAGGTTCTATAAAGGTTGGTCAAAACTCTCCACTACATCACTGGCTTACCTACCATCAAGGACATACATACAGAAAGGTGCCAGAAAAGAGCCAGTAGTATCATGAAGGATCCCACCCACCCTGCTCTTGTCTCACTCCCATCAGGGAGGAGGTCACATAGCATTCACACCAGGACCACGGTTACTTTCATGAGGCAGTAAGATTGATCAACACCTCCACCCACTAACTCCACCACTACTTTATTATATCCTGTCAATGACCTTATGTGCAGCCTAGTGTCTCTTTAGAGATACACAATTTACGTACACTGTAAAAACTACCTTATGTATTTATTTTGATTGTTTTTTTAAATCATTATTGTCTTCTTTATCGTTGTGTTATTTTTGTGCTGCATCCGGAATGACAATTATATCATTCTCCTTTACACCTGTGTACAGGAAATGACATTAAACGATCCTGAATTCTGAAAATAGGGATTTAAATCTTTTAATTCTGAGAACACTGTACCGGGTCTGAAATCTCCAAGTAGCTCTCCGCTTCCCAAAATAACTGAATTTTTTAAAATAAAGCCTTGAGTCTTAATGCAAATTTAAAAAACAAAATCAGCATAAGTGCAGGGAATGATTTAAAAATAGAGAATCATACCATGTCAAATTTCTACCAGTCTCAAGTTTGATTCACTGAACAATGCGCTTGGTTTCTCTTCCCTGCATGTACCACTCGAGATAACCAACTGGTATTTATATATAACACAAACTGAAGCCACATTAATACATTCAGTAACTTTTAGCGATACCTCTTAAGTTCTCTATCCTTAACAATAGTTCAAAACAAAATCAAACCACTCCAGAATTTAAGAATGAGAATAAGAATGAATATTATTTATTCTGTGTGGTGTAGGAAAATTGTTCATCTAAGTCTGCACTTTTTTGAGAGCATTAATTCCAATGTTTCTCGGGTTGTAGGTGGTTACAGTCCTGCCTGTTGTGATCATACTTTGAACAGCTGTGAATTGGCGTCATTTGGCTAGCTCCTCAATGGCCATATGCTTTTTTTCTAATTTTGACAAGGGAATTTATTCTCCTCCACATGGGACTAGATTAGGTTATCACGAAGAGAGGACATAGTTCAGGTACTGAAGTTTCTTCTTTAATATCTCATTGAATTGATCCCAGCCATCTCAAGAACTAGTTGCTAACACCTTTGTATTTACCTTCATCAGAACTTGACTATTTTCATTAGGGTTCCTCCAAATTGCACGTGTTTTAACATATAGAATAAACTTCATGGCAATGTTGGGAATCTAAGGAATTAAACATGGCAGTGGAATGAATGAAGAAGGAATTTTACATTAACTAGCTGGATAGAGATAATAACATGTAAAATTTTAAAATAAAGCCCAATGATGCATTTAAAATGAAAAGTGTTTACAATGAATTGAGGTTGACAGAAAGAGAAACAGGATTTCATTCTGATGCTGGGAAAGCATACTCATCTTATGTTGAGTTTCCTGTACAGGCTTCCCATCGCTCTGCATTGGGGTAATTAGTTTACTTCCCTAGAGATACGACGCTTTAATAAATGACCTGGTGAGGAAGTGGAGGGATGGGTCAGTAAATTTGCTGATAACACAAAGGTTGGGAGTGTTGTGGATAGTGTGGAGGGCTGTCTGAGGTTACAGAGGGACATTGATTGGATGCAAAACTGGGCTGAGAAGTGGCAGATGGAGTTCAACCCAGATAAGTGTAAGGTGGTTCATTTTGGTAGGTCAAATATGATGGCAGAATATAGTATTAATGGTAAGACTTTTGGCAGTGGGGAGGATCAGAGAGATCTTGGGGTCCGAGTCCATAGGATGCTCAAAGCAGCTGCGCAGGTTGACTCTGTGGTTAAGAAGGCATCAATCATGAGATTGAGTTTAAGAGCTGAGAGGTAATGTTGCAACTATATAGGACCCTGGTCAGACCCCACTTGGAGTACTGTGCTCAGTTCTGGTCTCCTCACTACGGGAAGGACGTGGAAGCCATTGAAAGGCTGCAGAGGAGATTTACAAGCATGTTGCCTGGATTGGGGAGCGTGCCTTATGAGAATAGGTTGAATAAACTCGGCCTTTTCTCCTTGGAGCAACAGAGGATGAGAGGTGACCTGATAGAGGTGTACAAGATAATGAGAGGCATTGATAGTCAGAGGCTTTTCCCCAGGGCTGAAATGGCTAGCACGAGAGCATATAGTTTTAAGGTGCTTGGGAGCAGGTACAGAGGAGAGAGTGGTGATTGCATGGAAGGGCTGCTGGCAGTGGTGGTGGAGGCGGAAATGATAGGGTCTTTTAAGAGACTTCTGGATGGCCACATGGAGCTTAGAAAAATATAGGGTTATGGGTAAGCCTAGGTAGTTCTAAGGTAAGGACATGTTCAGCTCAGCTTTGTGGCCTGATGGGCCTGTATTGTGCTGTAGGTTTTCTTTGTTTCTATGTTTGTAACATGGAACAAGACCTTTCAGCCCAACAGGCTGCACCACCCAGCAACCTACCGATTTAATCCTAGCCCCATCACAGGAAAATTTACAATAACCAATTAACCAACAAACCAGAATATCTTTTGATTGTGGGAGGAAAGAAGAGCACCCGGAGGAAACCCAGTTGCTCGCGGGAAGAAAATACCAGCTTTCTTACAGAGGATGCTGGAACTGAACTCCAAACTCCAACTCTGAGCTGTAATAGCATCACACTAACCACTACCTTACCTTACCGTGGTGCAGTCTGTGCATTGACTTAATTTCTAAAATAAGGAAATGAGTGTTCATAATCTCACAATCACCAAAGTTTACCAAGAACATAGAGGCCATTTGGCCACTAACTCTGTTGTTTCCAGGAAGAACTATCCAGCTTGATCTGTCTTTTTATCTCTGGGCCTGTTTCCCCGTTGATTATGACACATTAATCCAAGTAAATCTCAAGCGTAACATTAGCTTCTGCCTCTTTCTCCCTTTCAGGCAGTGAGTTTCAGACCTTGAGTCATACAGTGAATTTAAAAAAAACAAATCAGTTAATAAGCTATAATTTAAAATGAAACTGTTAGCTCTTGCAATGATGATTCATGGGGAGGGTGGGGAGGATTGTCTATAAACCCATCTAGTTTACGAAGGGATGTTCCTCAGGAGAGCAAATCATCCATCCTTACCAGGTTTGACCTGTACTTAACAGATGTGGTAGGCACTGAAATGGTTTGGTCAAGAAAGTTATATATTGTGCTCCAACTGTGGTCTAATTATAATCTTATATGACTTCTATGTAGCTGATACCTCTTTAGACTTAGGAGATACTTGGTGTCTAAAATATTATAAAACTACTCATGTAAGAACAATTCTCTCTCTCTTGTTACACTGTAGGTGATGTGAGGAATGATATCTACATCAGCATTCAGTATGGAGATTTTGACAAATACAACAAGACCACCCAGAAGAATGTAGAAGTGATAATGTGTGTCTGCAATGAAGATGGCAAAATTATTCCGGTAAGAATTTTTGTTTTGAGTCAATGGAGACTGAGTAATGGAAGTCGGCAGTCTTATCTACCAGTCCTCTCAGTTGAAGATTGGTGTTGAATTAATCTTGGTTCAACTTGAACTGCAGTGTGTGGGGAAGAAGAGTCAATTGAAATCCCACTCTAGATTATTAATTGCTGGAAACCAAATGGCCTGGAATTCCAAAGGGAAAAAGTTGGATTTTCCTTGAAGTTAGCATCCACGGGGCCACAACCAGGATGTCGGGTCTTGATCAAGATCCCTGGGAGATGTTGGATCACTGGTGACAATTACCAATAGTCAAGCAGTTAGACCTCCTGGAATGAGAAGGATACGCTGAGGGTACAGGTCGGATTGGTCAATAGCCAGTGGTGAGAAAATTTGGATCAACAATAAAAGAATGAGAGGGGAACTGAAGTTTCAGGATAACATGTATCTTGGCGGAAGGTGGAATTAATGGAGAAAACATGATCAAAGGAATTGTAAAATGTACAAACTGTTTTAGAAAGATCATTAAGTATTTGGCTGTAGTTTTGCTGTTTAGTTACTTGAGGCTGTGTTATTATGCATGTGTTCAGGCATTCTATTTTACATGCCTACACTGTTTTGGTGCAGAATTCCATTTGCTTAGGAGCAGGAGACAAGCTGGTCAGTGAATACCGATCAGTCATCTACTATCAGGTCAAACAGCCACGCTGGATGGAGACAATCAAGGTCAGTGCAACTATTACAAAACTGTTTATAAACATGGGTTACAAGGAAAATGTTGCATTTTACAGCACCTTCCATATGATTTCAGGTCATTCAAAGGAGCATGTTTGAAGTGAAGTCAGTTTTGTAGCACTGGTAGCTGAGACATTCTAGTTTTAAACAATATGGCATGTTTTGTTGATACCATTGTGATATCCTCAGTGCTAAAACACTGGACTAGTAATTAATTTACACTATGTTACTGTAACCCTCAGGTTTGGCCAGCATGTGTTTGTCTAGGGGAAGACAGCCTCTGGCCCAGCCAAACTGAGAAATCTCATTTGTATGGATGCTGCATGATGTGTTGTCCTGTTACAAGTCTGTACCACAAAATATCAGTCAGTACTGCATATGCAATTAAACGGTTGAACTTTATAAATCTTAATCTCACTGTAGGGTTAGCAACGAAAATGAAAAGAAAAAGGCCCATCTTAATGAAACAGCCTATAGTGTACTTTGGAGCTCACCGTTCCATCCATTCATTCCCCATCGACCTTCTCTGAGCATCACGGACCCTCAGACCCTTGCTTCAAGTCCATTCTGTTTGGCAGTCTACCAACTCTCTCCACTCGTCTCTTCTCTCCACTTGTCTCATCTCTCTTCATCTCTTGCCGACAAAAGACCATGAAATCCCATCTCGCAGACCCACGAGAAAGAACAACATGCCTTTCACTGGATGGCGCACATTCCAAAGTCCATGATATTTCTAGTCATAACCTGAACATTGCTGCTACAGAGAAACTATTACATAAGCAGTGAAATGTTACAGAGAGGCCATTACATTAGCAGTGAAACATTACAGCGCGTTACATAACTTTATTTCTTAGAGTAAAACATGATAGTATCTACTTCCATATTGGTCTGAGGCACTCCAGGCATTTCTGAGAGTGATTACAGAGATGATGCTGTTCCTTGTGCAATGCTCTCATTGGAACATTGTGGGAGAACTTATAGCATGTGTTACAAAACACAAAATGCTGGCAGAACTCAGCAGGCCAGACAGCATCTATGGGAGGAGGTAGTGATGATGTTCCAGGCCGAAACCCTTCATCAGGAGGGTACCTTACTGTTCACTTGACAGTGGCAGGGTTTAACATCAGAAACAGATGAGGATCCTTGATGCCACAGTTCCCAAGTACACAGGATGCAATATGGTGATTTCTGTCTTTTAAAAACCCTCAAACACACATGCAAAATTTTCAGTCCTTCACAACCACGACAACTTAAATGCATGATAAAATTCAAAAATGTTGTAGGTGGTGGAAAACTAAAATAAGAACGTGTTGGAATTATTCTGCAAGCCAGGCAGCATCTGTGGAAAGAGATACTGTTAAGTCTGTGACCACAAGCACATTTACACTTGCACACTTCTAACATAGCGATGTGTCCAGGCATCAGAACTGTAACCTGGCTGTTCATGTCAGCAAGGTGAAAGAGCTGGGTATTGAGCTAAGAAAATTGTTGGGTGAACAGTACATTGTTCTCATAAACAGAAATGCTGTAGGGGTCAAATTCCCTATTTTGATCCTTTAGTAGCAATTAGTAAATGTACACTTAAACACTATTGAGTGTTATCTAAGTGGTCAGTGAAGATATAACCTCCACTTGTCAAAAGCTGCAAACCGACATGAATTAAGTATGAATATGTAACTTTTTCCCTTTGCTTTTAGCACGCCTGCATTAATGTGACTAGTTATCATAATACATATAATAAATGCACCGCACAGAATACATGGCTCCTGCAGGAGGGATTAAGAGATGTTTCTAATGGAGATGTTCCTAATGGACAAATGATTTGGAGAGACAAAACTGAAGGAGGAGTGGTTGAGGGCTCTGCTGGGAAGGAGAAAGGAGAAGATGGAAAAAGAAGTCTGGTTTGGAGATGAACAGCTTTCAAGGGGTTGCAAGTTGGGAAGAGTATATAAATTAAGAAGAAATGAACTCATGCAGGGATTTGAACACAAGAGTAAGATTTTTTAACATGAGGCTTTAATAGACCCAAAGCTAATGAAACCTTTATTTTTTATTTGCTCTCAGGATGTAAATATCACCAGCAATATAATAGTTTATTGTCCATCACTGACTCCCTCTACAAGCTGAGGTGCTAATTAGACTCAATAATATTAGTGGGTTAGAGACAATTATTGATCAGACTGGATAAGGATTGAAGGATGTTAATGAATCTGTAGAATATATTGGCACGGTCATTGGGGAGGTCAATTCATTGGGTATATTTAAAGCAGAAGTTGATAGGTTCTTGATTAGTAAGGATGTCATAGGTTAGAGGAAGAAGAGAGGAGAATTCAGCTAAGATGAAAACAAACTAGCCATTGTATAAATAGTGGAGCAGATTCAAAGTGCTGAATGGCCTAATTTTGCTTCTATGTCTTGTGGTCTTATGAACCAGGTGCTTTCTTTACAACAATGCAGTGGACTCATGTTAAATTTAATTTTAAAATTCAAATGCCAGATTTAGCTACTGATTTGAACTTACATATCAAGTGGGGCCTCAAACTTGTCCATAGATCGAAACACTAAGTGCTTGATACACGAAGCAGTTCTGCTGGTATTCATGGAGATGGTAGGTCAATTGGAAGGTCACTGAAGTTTAACTCTCTCTCCCCACAAATGCTGCCTGACCTGCTTAGATATTCATCACTTACTGCTTTTATTTTTCTTTAAGATTTTCAGCATCTGCATTTGTTTATTTTTTAAATTTGATCCTTTGAATTAATTGCTCAGAGCCCCAGCTTCATGTCTGGTGAGTACAAGAAATGGTTTGTGTGCAATTGGTATGCATCCCTTTAAGAACTGTAGCAGTGATCAACAACACTCACTGTCTATATTGCTGCTTTGTAAGTGTTCAACGGGGTGGAAATGGGTGTTTGCTTGGTAGAAATGTTCAGGCTTTTTTGTAAGTTTTTTCGTTAAATAAAGCTCTAATGTTTTGTTTAGCTCCATCCACTGCTGTCCTCCAACATGATAGGAAATTAAATAAAACAGAATGGCTAATCCTCATCAGGTCCAACAGTACCAATAGGGAGGGGAACAATAACATATCCAAGTGTTGAAGGCTCTTCATCCAAACAGATCTTTACATACATTTGCTGTCTAACCTGATAAGTGTTTCTAGTATTTTCTCTTGTTAATTTACTTCTAAAATAATTGTGTACACTCTGATGCTTGTCCTAGACTCTAAGCAAGCTGGAATAATTTATTTTCTTTCTACGTTATCAGTTCTATTTGCTGCTTAATTCCACATCTGTGCACAGCTCACTATGCTGTTAGTGTACATCAAGAGCCAAGGCCTATGTGAAAGGCCTTCCAAAGTCAAGAGGCTTCACAGATTTTGCAAGATAACTGGGTGGTCATTTAAAACTGAAGTGGTAGGGAAATTATTTTTGCAGAGGTAGTAACAATCTGGAAATCTCTGATATAGAGGACTGTGGAAGCTGAATTACTGGAGGTATTTTAAGATGCATGTTTGAAATATCAAGAAATTGAGAGCAATGTGGAACAGACACAGAAGAGGAGCTGAAGGCTGGGACAAGTCGTATTGAATGGCTGGGCTGGTATAAGGGTTAAGTGGTCCACTGCTCCTACTCTCTTGTACTTTTGAGCCTTGGCTGGGTTCTGCCAACTTCCTCTATAATGGGTACAAATTGTAATCTAGGATTATGCTGAAGGCTTGATCATGTTTAGCCACAGTGAAGTTCCTGATGAACTTCAGGCTTATACTTCAATACAGCTACTTAAATGGGACAACAAAGAGCTGCCTTTTGACTTCTCACTCAGAAAGTGTTGTCAGATTCACTGACGACAAAGAGATTTTTTATAACTTCACTGCAGTTATCAAAAAGGCAACTAATGTCTGACATACTCTGATTTTGTGATGTTTATTAATGTTACTTTAAAACTCTAAAGTATAAATATATCACAAAGTGGAGGAGCAAGCTTCATAATGCCTGCAACTTTTAAAGAAGACAATTCCCATTATCTTCTCTGTGCTTCCGAGGAAAATAATCAACAGTTAATCGCAGCAATTTCGAAATGAGCAAGAGCATGTCAAGTATTTGATTGTTTTCAGTGAACAATCATTAGGACCTGATTGATGGGGGAGAATCAGAATATTTTTAAATTAAATATGAAGTGCAAAAAGAAAGAGCAAAGATAGTGAGGTATTGTTCGTGGGTTCATTGTACATTCAAGCATATGGTGGCGGAGGGGAGGAAGCTGTTCCTGAAATGTTAAGTATGTGTCTTCAGGCTTCTGTAAACTCTCCTTGATGATAGCAATGAGAAGAGGGCATGTCCTGTGTGGTGGGAGTCCTTAATGATGGATGTCACCTTTCTGAGGCATCGTCTTTTGAAAGTGTCCTGGATGCTGGGGAGGCTAGCACTCATAATGGAGCTGGCTGAACTTAAAACTTTCTTCAGCTTTTTCTGATCCTGTGCAGTGGCCCCTCCACACCAGATAGTGACACAGCCAGTTAGTATGCTCTCCATTGTATTCAGTCTTTCTGTGATTAAAGACTAAATCATTAAACAACTCAACAGCCAGGTCATTCCTGTGTTTGCTATTTCCTTTCCTTGTTCTGCAATGAATGACTTATCAGAACATTGTTTATTTCATCAGTTTGACAGATTTAAGTTTGCCTGCACGTGGTCACTTTGCAAAGTCTCTATGGGATGCGATTCCAGCATCTGCAATCTCCTGTGTCTCTGTGAACCTACAGACAACACTGCTCCACTTTTCCTAATGGATGTCCTCAAACTCTACCATGAAGTTTTGCGTGATTATTTAAGCCCACACATCAATTTCAAAGCGACACACATGATATTAACATTGATTCGGAGTGAATCCACAGGTAACTGAACTAAAAATGTTGTTCCGGTCAAGTATGTGCATTTCAATGGAACATTTGGACGAAGTACGACACATCACTGTTTATTTGGGGATTTGGTCCAAGGCAACAAGGATGAATTCCACCTCAGCTAAAGTCAAGATATTGAGCCACAATTTGGAAGAATCTGTTCCTAAAATATTGTGTGTGTTTTCAGGCACCTGTACTTTCTTTTTGATGGTAGCAATGAGAAGAGAGCACGTCCTAGCTGATGGGGATCCTTAATGATGGAAGCCTCCTTTTCAGACTTTGCCTTCTGAAGGTGTCCTCGATGCTGGAGTGGCGAGCAGCTGGTGATGCAGCTGGCTGAATTGATGACTTTCTGCATATTTTTCTGATCCTGTGCAGTGGCCTCTCCATACCAGGTGCGGATGCAACCAGTTGGAATGCTCTCCACGGTATATCTGTGGAAATTTGTGAATGTCTTTGGTGACATGCCAGGTCTCCTTAAATTCCTAAAGAAATACAGCTGCAGCTGTTCCTTCTTTGTAATTACATCAAGATGTTGGGCCCAGGATAGATCTTCAGTGATGTTGCCACCCACGAACTTGAAACTACTCACCCTTTCTACTGCAAATCCTATGATGAGGACTGGTGTATGCCCCTTGACTTCCCCTTCCTGAAGTCCACAATCAATTCCTTGGTCTTACTGACTTTGAGTGCAAGGTTCACACACAAAATGCTGAAGGAGGTCAGCAGGCCAGGTATTTTGTGTGTGTGCTTGGATTTCCAACACCTCTAGATTTTGTTGTGTTTGTTGTTGAGTGTAAGCTTGTTGTTGTTACTTCACTCGAACAGCTGACCTATCTTACTTCTGTCTGATTTAGGATCAAACGTTGTTCTGATCCTAAAGTTGTAACAAGGCCTTCCATGATGGATTACTTCCAAGTAGGTGAAGCCTAATGATAAAATGGCTGAAAAGATCTTTACTTAGAAAACCATGCCAGCAGTTTGCTGCCCATCAGAAGCACTTAAATTAAAAGAAATAAAATTAAGTGATTACAAGCATTTTAATTCAAAAAAACCCAAAAAAGTTTGTAAAGGAAATTCAGCTAGTTCAGAAAAAAATATTACTTTTCCTTCTTCCTGTTTCTTTCCATTCACGTGTAAGGCCATATGCCATGTGTAAACTGGCACATGTTCAGCAGAATTTGTGACTCCACATCAGTGTTGGTGGATCTAGCAAAAACATGTCTGCTATTCTATTCGATGCTGAATTCACATCGGAGCACGTTTGAGAAACTGAACCTGCTGTTGGATATCCACCAGCAAGTTGAGCATTTCTGTGTGTGATCCCTCCAGGGCATGTTGGTTGGGGCTGGTGATAGAGTGAGGGGTTTGGAGAAGTTGGTTAAATGCTAACAAATTGGTAATTCCCAGTACTTTAGTCAGTTCCATCATGGGCACTAGCCTCCACGGTACCCAGGACATCTTCAAGGAGTGATACCTCAGAAAGGTGTCATCCTTCATTAAGAACCCCCATCATTCAAGACATGCCCTATTCTCATTGCTAGCATCAGGGAAGAGGTACAAGAGGCTGATGGCACACACTCAATGATTCAGCAACAGCTTCGTCCCTCCACCATCAATTTTGATTGGACATTGAACTCACGAACACCACCTCACTACTTTTTCATTTCTATTTTTGGACTACTTATTTAATTTAACTATTTAATATATATGCTCTTACTGTAATTCAAGGTCTTTTTTCTATTATTATGCATTGCTTTATACTGCTGCTGCAAAGACAACAAATTTCATGACATTTGCCAGTGATATTAAACCTGATTCTGATTCTGATTCTGAAGTTCTGGCCCAGAGTTCCGTGCACGGTGTTCCCCTAGAGGAACACCTAGAGGAAAAATCTGTTTACTCTTTTTATCCAACAGCAGAAGAGGAAGAGGGAGTTCTTAACCAAAATATGAATATTTATGAAAATACTTAAACCACAATCTATTGATTTCTTCTTAGTATTGGCTTGAATTGATGAATATTGAAAAAGCTAAATGAAAGGGAGTCATTTGGAAAATGTGCAAAGTGAAATATAACACTGTGTCTAAGTTATCAAGTTAATGAGTAACACTGATTAATTTTCTCAAAATTCTGCCTTTTATTAGTTGGCTATTCCAATGGAAGAAATGCAAAGAATACACCTGAGATTTATGTTTAGACATAGATCATCACAAGAATGTAAGTATAACTTGCAGTTAAGAACCAATTATATTTATGCAGCATTTTTCATCAAGCTAGATAAAGTGTGTTGGCAAATTGTATCTCCTCTTGCTGTGCATGATAGCTGCACCCGTGTTTTCCCTTTCTGGTCTCTATCCCCTTATAAACTATTTCCTCTCAAAATCTCCCCTCACACACTGCAGAGTGTTGTCAACACAGCTCAGTCTATTATGCAAACCAATCTCCTATCCATAACATTACATCTTTTACATTCCCCGCTGCCTTGGTTAAGCATCTAATATACTCCAAGACCCCTCCACCCTGAACATTCTTTCCTCTCCCTTCTTCCATGGGTTAGAAGATAAAAAAGCTTGAAAGAAATTACCTCCAGACTGAAGGACAGCTTCTAACCCAGTTTTCAGAATTTTGACAGACCGTCCAAACTCTAAAGATAAGCTCTTGATCTCCAGATCCACCTCACTGAGACCCTTACACTTCACTTGTCTGTTTGTTCACATAAATTTGCTCCTTCTCAGTAGCTACTGCACTATATTCTGCATTTTTTTTCTTTTTGCTACCTTAAGTATGCCATGATCTGTCCGGATGTCATGCAAACAAAAGCTTTTCACTGTGTCAGGAATACAGCAATTCCTATTCAATTTGTTCACCTCATTCTCGGTGAACTCTTTGGCTTTCCTTGCCCTCTCTGTTCTCTTTCCCTCCAGTCTTCAGATTTGATGGGCTTTACTTCCTTTATAACTTACAGCAAAAGACAAAAGTGAGAAGAATTTTGCAATGGCCTTCGTAAGGCTGATGAAAGATGACGGTACAACACTGCAGGATGGTATTCATGAACTGGTGGTATACAAGGTATGTGGTCCTAGCTTTACAAAAATTGGACAAGTATTGCTCTCCTGATAGAAGCCGATTGACTGAAAAAGCATTGAATTGATTTTGATTGCTACTTTTTATATGTAATTATCAAATGTTACATTTCATTACTTTGGTGAATGCTTGCAATAAACTTGGGAAGGGATTTGGATGCTGGAAATGGAGCATTTTTCATTACAAGGCAGCAAATATTGACAGCATGCAACCTTAGAGAGGTAGGGAGAACAAATGTAAAGGGACATTGCACACTTAATGGCAAAACTGTGTTGGTGTAGAAAAGAGTCTGTAGTTCCCTGAAGGTGGTTGCATGGGTTGATGGGGTGTTGAACAAGGAGTTTGACATGCAAACCTTTATTAAGGCACTGAATTTAAGCGTCTGGAAGTTATGTTGCAGCTTTTTGAAATTCTGGTTAAACTGCACCTGGAGTATTGCATTCAATTCTCATTGCTCCATTCTAGGAAGGATGTGAAAACTTTGGAGAGGTGCAGATGTGCAGATCCGGTTTTCCAAGACTCTGCTTGGATTAGAGGTTCTTTACTATAAGGAAAGATTGTACAAGCTTGGGTTGTTTTGTCTGGAGTGGTGGAGTCTGAGGGAAGATCTGGTTGAAGTTTATAAAATTATGAGGGGAATGGATAGAGTAGACAGCTAGTATCAAATTAAATTCATTTTAGAAGGTCACAGATAGACACAAAAACATGCAGGGAGTGGAAGGGATATAGACCTTCTGTAGGAAGAAGAGATTCGTTCTGTTAGCAGTTTAATTAGTTCAGCACAACATGGTGGGTGGAGGGCCTTACCATGTGCTGCTCTGTTCTCTGTTATATAGGGGTAGTACAACCTAATGTAGCGGAATGCTCACTTGCGCCACCTTAGGCCTAGCATTGGGAAAAAAATCCAAATTCCAATATTTTATATTCTGCAAAACATCAATCCACAATCTTTTAAAACAAGACTGAATTTTGGTGCCAATTAGATTCATAAGGTAGCATAAGAAACAGGATGGGGCATTTGTTGAATTCGTCTCTGGAGGTGAATGATGCTAGAAATGTTATCTTCAGTGCCTTTTCCCAGAAAATACTCAGTGAGCCTTCTCCTCGGATCTATAATGCTGGTTTGTCACAATGTTGCACTTGGGGATTTCAACCTATTGACCATGAACAAAACAGTAATTTCCAAAAAAAAGCTCATTATAATCTCCAAGATGATCTTGGCGGTCAGGAATTAATCTGTATCCAATGTATCAATCACTAATTTTATTAAATAATTTTCCAATCGCCATTTGTAAATTCAGAATGTTGGACCTATGTTTTTTTAGCTATTGTTTCAGCCCACATCACAGGGTCTTATGTTCATTATTATTTTCCTTTGTCATGTAGTATCAGCTGTTATATTATTTTAAAATTTAAATGTCAAAACATCCCATTACATTTCCAGATGCTTAGCAAAGCATTAGACCTAAAGATGATATGGGCAGTAGGAAATCAGTAGGACAATTTATGAGAAATAAAGAGATTGAGGAGAGATTAATCTGCTTAGTTTTATTCGCCGTAGGTTATGTACTTTCCACAGTCTGGTAGCTGTGATAGGTTGCGTATGCGCTGATCAAACTTACTTGTGCTAAGGACGTTAATGTTAAATCACAAAGCAGTGAGCACCCTGAGTCAGTAAAATGGGATGTTGTTTTGGAAATACAGATTCCCTTACTTGAATCAGTTTGACTTTCATGACAATTCAGACAATTCAGTAGTTTATCTAACCTTTTGACTATTTAGCCCTTTCATTGTAATTTTTAAGAAAATCTGTTTCTTAGCTCTTCTTTTGGGTCAACATTTGACCTTGATCCAGTAAAGGCTTTGGCATTGCCAATAAACCTGTTTCTCAACACTTCTTGTGTGGTGGGTGTCCCTGATGATGGACGCTGCTTTCCTGTGACAATGCTTTGTGTAGATGTGCTCAGTGGTGGGGAGGGGTTTACCTGTGATAGCCTGGACTGTACCCACGACTTTTTGTAAGATTTTCCATTCAAGAGCATTGGTGTTTCCATACTATGCTGTGATGCAGCCAGTGAATATACTCTCCACTACACATCTATAGAAGTTGGTCAAAGTTTTAGATGTCACGTTGAATCTTCACAAACTCTTTAGGAACTAATACACGGTTTTATAGTACTGCATTATTATTGGTAACATTCTTATTGGTTCTATATTTAATTTAAATACATAATTTGTTACTCAGTTTATATTTTATACCTTTTTAACTATTTCCATGAAACTCTGAGTAATTAAGGCAGCCACCTTAATTGGGCGAAAATGTGCTGCTCTGGAGTGTCCCAATTAGCCAGAAGTCACTGTGTTCACAATGTTTGACATTATTTTGTGTAAGGATAGTCAGAATTAAATCTCATCTTATCATGTCCAGTCTCAGTAACCCCCTGTGTACTTTAGTGTAATGGTTTCCCTGAAAGCAGCAATCACTACAGATATTTTATTCAGTCCCGTCTCTTTTCATTGCACTAACAAGGAAAATGCGCATTGTGTTTCTTCTGACAAATGGGACCAATAGATTCAATGTTCCCCTTCATCATTCATATAATGACCTTCCACAGCTTTCAGACTGTGGAAAGTACTTCTAGCACTTGCCCTTCTCCAAATGAATGAACTGCCTGTTCTGAGGACAGCTTGCAATTCTTATCACTGTAGTACAATACTTGACCTTGGTCCGGCAAAGGTTTCAACATTGCCAGTAAAACCAGGAGTGAAGGAGCATTTAATTGTACACATAAGTAAGTCCACAGAACCCTACTAACCACACTGGAAAAACCACTGTATTGCAACAGAGATGGAGTAGAGAAGTAAAGAAATCTAGTTACAACTGTATTGTATGGAGTATTGATTTGTCTTGTTATCCAAGGAAGGATCTACTTTAGAAGCAGTACAGAGAAGGTTCACTCAGTTGATTTCTCAGTAGAAAAGGTTGTCTTATTAGGTAAAACCAAGCAGTTTGCATCTGTACTCCAGTGTTTGGAAGAGTGAGAAGTCATCTCATTGAAGTAAACAAGATTTTCTTTCTTTCTTTTTACAATATTTTTATTCAGAAAAAAAAAGATTTACAGAGTGCAACACATAGATACATCTCAACATAACCTGTGTACATTCATATATTGTAATAAAATTGATCAAAATATTATAGCATAACACATAAAGGTATACCACTCTGTAATCAAAAATTTAAAGATAGGTCATACATCATAAAATAATTTTTTTATGTATATATTAAAAAAATCAACCCCCTACCAACTACCAAAGAAAAAAGCTGATGGATGACAATGGATAATTAGAAAGAAAAACATATTCACTTAAGAAGAGAAGATAAAAATATACATAGAAGTCTGTGCATTGTTAAACATTATAAATTGGAAAAGTAATTTAGGAAAGGTCCCCAAATATCATAAAAAGATTGTTTCGAATTTAAGACTGAGCAGCGGATCTTTTCTAAATTTAAATACGACATAATATCACATAGCCATTGAAGATGTGTAGGAGGGGTAGACTCCTTCCATTTAAGCAAGATTGCTCTTCTTGCTAAAAGAGAGGTAAAAATTAAAACCTGTAGGTTAGGAGTATTTAAAGTTATATCTTCATTTGCAATAATACCAAACAAGGCAGTAAGGGGATTTGGGTCAAATTGGACCCTAAAAAGTTGAGAGAAGGTATGAAATACTTCCTGCCAAAACTTTTCAATTGTAGGGCAAAACCAAAACATATGAATTAAAGAGGCATCAGCAGAGTTGCATTTATTACAAAGTGGAGAAACATTCGGGTAAAAACTGGAGAGCTTCTGTTTAGAAATGTAAGCTCTATGAACCACTTTAAATTGTAGAAGAGAATGACGAGCACAGAAAGATGATTTATTAACCCGTATAAGAATTTTATTCCATCTATCATCAGAAATCTGACAATTTAGGTCATCCTCCCAAGCTTTTTTTATTTTATCTAAAAAGTCTTGTCTAGAATCAATCAACAAGTATAGATACCGGTAATAGAACCATTAACAAAAGGTTTTAAATTTAAAAGATCGTCCAGTAAATTTTATCAGGACCTATAGGAAAAGTAGCTAATTGGAAACGTAGAGAATCTCTAATTTGAAGGTATCTGTAAAAATGTGATTTTGGGAGTGCAAATTTATTTGACAATTGGTCATATGAAGCAAGAGATCCTGAGATAAACAGGTCCCAAAAACACTTAATACCTAATTCATCCCAATCTTTAAAGACTTTATCAGTCATGGAAGGGATAAAAAAAAATTAAGGAGAATGGGAGATGATAATGAAAAATTCGTTAAACCAAAAAATTTTCTAAATTGAGACCAGATCCTTAAAGTTTACTTAACAATTATGTTATCTGTTGTTTTATTTGCTGAAAAAGAGGAGTATGATCCAAGAAGAGAGACAATAGAGGAATTTTTTACAGAATTAACTTCTAAGGAGACCCATGATGGGCAATTTTTACGATAAATATAATAGGACCAGAAAGTAATATTCCTTATAGTGGCAGCCCAACAGTAAAACCTAAAATTGGGTGGGGCTAGTCCACCCATCTCTTTATTTCTTTGTAAGTAAACTTTACTTAAATGAGCTTGTTTATTATTCCAAATATAAGAGGTTAAAATTGAATCTAAAGAATCAAAGTACATCTTAGGCATAAAAATAGGTAAGGCCTGAAAAAGATATAAAAACTTAGGAAGAATTTTCATTTTAATTGAATTAATTCAGCCAATTAGGGATAAAGAAAGAGGGGACCATTTAGAAAGTGTCTTTTTCACATAATTCAATAGGGGTTTAAGTTTTCTTTAAATAAATTCTTGAAGTTTTTAGTAATTGTTACACCTAGATATGTAAATTGACTTGTAACAACTTTGAACGGAAATTTGGCATTTGATGACATTAGGTCATTTAAAGGAAATAGCTCACTTTTATGTAGGTTCAGTTTATATCCTGAAAAAGAACTAAACTGGGAGATTAAAGAAAGAGCCAAAGGTAAAGAAGTTTCAGTGTTAGAGATAAAAAGTAAAATATCATCAGCGTATAATGAAATTTTATGAGACATACCTTCCCTTAGTATACCAGAAATGTCCTTAGATTCTCGAAATGCTATTGCTAAGGGTTCTATAGCTAAAGCAAAAAGTAAAGGACTAAGAGGACAACCTTGTCTAGTTCCCCGCTGTAATTTAAAGGGCTTAGAAATTTGGGAGTTAGTAATAACCTGAGCGGTAGGAGACAAGTAGATTAATTTAACCCAATGAATAAAATTAGGCCCAAAATTAAACTTTTCTAAGGTCTTAAAAAGATAATTCCACTCAATCCTATCAAAGGCTTTTTCTGCATCTAAGGATAATATACACATATTATATATACAAAGATTTTAAAATTGTTTGAAGGGTAAATGCAGATTGCCATTTGCCCCAGTGAATCACAAACAAGAGAAAATCTGTAGATGCTGGAAATCCAAGCAATACTTACAAAATGCTGAAGGAACTCAGCAGGCCATGCATCATCTAGGAAAATAGTAAACCATCGATCGGCCTGAAACGTTGACTGTTTACTCTTTTCCCTGATGCAGCACGGCCTACTGAGTCCCTCCAGTACTTTGTGTACGTTGCCCCAGTGAACCTTTGTAAGTCTTTACATCAGATGGTTGTGATTGTTCAGGCTACAATGAAGTGCGAAGCAGGAAGATCTGGACTATAGGGTTATGGGAATTGAGCAGCAATTTGTGATGGCCAAGGATTAGGTCAATTGCTATTTTACCTAATGCTGGATCAATGTCAAGGAGCTGCATGGCTTCATCCATCTTCCATTTTTTGGATTCTTACTTAAGTACAGTAAGCTTTCACTGTAAAATATAAATACACATTATCAGTCCTTTATCTTTTGTATTTGAATAATCTGGGAAGGCTGAATATTCCTCTGTAAACACAATTTAGCTTTCCCATGAGCTGATAAAGGGGAAAAAGGATCTAGTGCTTTCTTGATGTATATGATGAACAAACTCTTCTTGGGCTTCCAGCCGGGTACAGATATCGATTATAACTGATGTTTCAATGGCAAACTCTGCCATCTTTTTCAAGGTTGATGCCTGAGTATCTCTAGTCCAGTGGTATTTAACTGAGGGTGATGTCCTTGTCCTGGCCTCTCAAAAGGAATGCTAAAGAATGAGGAAGCTTTGCCTTTTCTCTACACAATGATTCAAAGCCTGAGAGAGTTTATTCACGATAAAAAGAAATGATGGCGGCACGACGCAGCTTGCAGCGGCCACTCCGGAGCTGATTATCTGTTATTTGTGAAGCGGGGTGCCATGCACAATCATAATCGATTGAAAACAGACATGGGAGAACGGAGGAACATCTGGAAATCTCCAGGAAGACCTTCTTCGTTGCTGCTGCTGCTGTGAGGTCCGGGACTCTGCTGGGAAGAACAGGCCCCCAGTCCTCGGGGTCGCGTTGCCGATGGCCGTTGGCGGGGCCGTCTTAATACGCTCGGCAGAGGATGGTGCTCGGAGAAGCTGTGCCGGAGGGGATGGTCATCGACTTGGAGGTTCGACAGACTCGGAGTCCGCTGCAGTCAGGTTTCGGTGTGTGCTGTGTCTGCAAGGCTGGGATTGACAGAGCTTTCGTTGTGTGTTGCGTCTGTGAGGCTGAGTCGGGCGGCGCCGTGGAAGTCTATAGCAGGGGTACTCCCTTCTGCCGCTGGCGTGGGATGGCAAGTCTGTCGGGACCCTGGGGACTTGTGGAAACTGTGTGGTGATTTCTTTTGAACTTATAGTCCTTTAACATCTTTGGACTATTTTCACTGTGCCCATAGTCTGTTTTTTTATCAATTATGCTATTGTTTGCACTGTTGTAACTATATGTTGTAATTATGTGGTTTTGTGCAGGTCTTGTAGCTTTAGTTTTTCGTCTTGTTTGTCTGGTGATTTTGGAGCTCCTTTCCGGGGAACGCGCTAAGACAGTAGCGTGATATTAATACGCAGCAGCCTCTCCGAACTCTGGATTGGGGATTGCCAAATGTTATGTGGATTTTCTGGTGTAGTCTGTTTTGTCATATTCTTTTGTGATATCTTTCTGGAGGAACATTGTCTCATTTTTAACTGCATTGCATTTGTGGTTTCTAAATGACAATAAACTGAATCTGAATCTGAATCTGAAATGTGTTGCTCGTCAAGTGTGGAGGATTGATGAGGCACTTGTGTGGGAAAAGTTACACACAAAGGGCTGTGGCTTCAAGGCATCAGACAGCCATTTGAGCCTGAAGGTAGGTTGTTGGGTAATACTCTGATTCACCTCTGCCCAATTGCTCAGATGGAGGGGTGTTGCAGAGATGGTGCATTGGAGCTCAGATATTGTGGTGTGGTAGGGTGTGGGACTGTACTGTTGGAGAAGTGGAGGAGTGCTGGGTTTTAACATCACCCGCAGCTCTGGAGACAGCTGCCACTGTCATTCGGGTCAGGTTTGAGGTGGGTTCAGCAAGGTGGCATCAGATTTGAGAGTGGAGGATCAGGACTTGGAGTATTGGAAAATGGCACAGAGTGGACGAGGCAGGCTGGATTCTGTCAATTCTAAACACGCATGTGGAGACAGGTAGTTACATTTAATGCCAAGGGTACGTATTGAGAGTGTTGGGGAAGGTCACTCTACTTTGTGGAGGTCCTAAGGAAGAGATTAAATAATTTATTTACCTGTGGCAAAAACACACTGCAGGAAGAACTCTGCAGGCCAGGCAGCATCTATGGAGGCAGTGAAATCACTAACCTGCATTAGGATCCCAGCCTGAAACATCAACTATCCACTTGCTGTCTGACCATCTAAGTTCCTCCAACAGCTTGTTTTTTTTTACACTCCAGATCCCAGCAGCTGCAGTCACTTGCATCTCTAATTTATTTACCTGTCAGATTTAATCATCCAGTACTATACTGCACTGTGCCTGTCATTCTGGCAATGCTTACAACAGTCGCATTTAGGACAATGTGATGTAATTTTCCCTGCAATGCAGCCAAAGTTGAAATTTTCTTTTACCCCTGTGCTTTCAATTCCACAATGCTGAACAAAAATGTTGTGCAATTAAATTTCTAAGCACTTAATTTGACACGATGTGAGCATTTAGCTATCATATTAGCAGAAATTCAATCACATTCTCCAAGACAATAGACAATAATGAGCTTACTGTGGCGACCCACTTTCTGCGCAGGCGAACCGGCTCACAAGTAGCCAGCGCGCGGGAGGAGACTTTGTTAATGCACCTCTGACGTCATATCTGCCTGGAGAGGGCGGGCGCTAGGGATTAAACGCCAGCGCCGCGAAGTTTGAATAAACTAGTCTCCAAACGACTTATCGACTGCGTGTCATCTCTAGCTCTGTATGTAGTACATCGCTACATTGGTGACCCCGACGGTCCAAACGGGATTTGGACCAAAGATGACTGACTCTTCATCTGTTCACGCAGTTTCGCTAAAACTGCCGACTTTCTGGACACTGCGACCAAGCATGTGGTTTAACCAAACAGAAGCCCAGTTCCAGATTCGGCAGATATCCTCTGATTCCACGCATTACTACCATGTGGTGAGCGCCCTTGACCAGGAGACGGCTGCCCAGGTTGCGGATTTCATACAGTCGCCCCCGGAAGAAGGCAAATATGAAGCATTCAAAGCGCTGCTCATTGGGAACTTTGGCCTCTCACGGCGTGAGCGAGGTGTCCGCCTGCTTCACCTGAACGGTTTGGGAGACAGACTGCCGTCAGCATTGATGAACGAGATGCTGTCCCTGGCTGATGGACACAAGCCCTGCCTCATGTTCGAGCAAGCGTTCCTAGAGCAACTGCCTGAGGACATACATCTGCTGCTGGCTGACGCAGATCTCAGCGACCCCCGGAAGGTGGCAGCCCGGGCAGACGTGCTGTGGAAAGCCAAGAGGGAGAGCGTGGCGTCCGTCGGTCAGATTACCAGGCCACGCGCCCAACAGCAGACCAGACCAGGCCCGGCAGGGGGGGCGCACACAACACAGAGGCAGGAGTGAGGAGGACAGTGAACAGTGGTGTTTCTGCCACCAGCAGTGGGGCACAAAAGCCGGCCGTTGTCGCCTGCCCTGAAGGGGCCAGGGCCAGGGCCAGGGCCAGCAGCTGCTAATGACTATGGCGGCTGGCCACCAGGACAGCCTCTTGTACGTCTGGGACAAACAGTCGGGACGCCGCTTCTTGGTCGACACTGGAGCGGAGATCAGCGTCTTGCCCCCGACGGGGTACGACACCCTCAACAGGAAGCCAGGACCCACCCTGAGGGCTGTAAACGGCAGCACGATACGGACCTACGGCACCCGCACAGTGCAGCTGCAGTTCGGTGCCAGCCGGTTCACGTGGGACTTCACATGGCCGCGGTGGTCCAACCACTCCTGGGGGCGAACTTCTTGCGAGCTCACAGCCTGCTGGTCGACTTGTAAGGGAAAAGACTGGTACATGCCGAGACTTTCCAGACGTTCTCCCTGGGTGAAGCCAAGTTGCCAGCCCCACACCTGGATTCCATCACGCTGTCGGACAACGAATTCACCAGAATCCTGGCGGACTTTCCATCGATTCTGGCACCGCAGTTCATGGCAGCCATGCTCAGACACGGAGTACAGCACCACATTCCAACCCAGGGACCACCCCTCCACACCCGCGCACGAAGGCTCCCCGCGGACAAGCTCCGCATGGCGGAGGAGGAGTTCAAGAGGATGGAGGAATTGGGGATCATACGGAGGTCCGACAGCCCATGGGCCTCCCCCCTGAACATGGTGCCCAAAGCAGCCGGGGGTTGGAGACCATGCGGCGACTACCGCACACTGAACGAGGCTACAACTCCAGACCGCTACCCCGTGCCGCACATACAGGACTTTGCAGCAAACCTGCACGGGGCAAGAATGTTTTCCAAAGTAGACCTCGTCCGGGGATACCATCAAATCCCGGTGCACCCTGAAAACATCCCCAAAACAGCACTCATCACCCCGTTTGGCCTGTTCGAGTTCCTCCGAATGCCGTTCGGCCTGAAGAATGCCGCACAGACGTTCCAGCGGCTAATGGATGCGATGGGACGCGACCTGGACTTTGCGTTCATCAATTTGGACGACATCCTTATAGCCAGCAGTTGTCGTCAGGAGCATCTGTCCCACCTCCGCCAGCTCTACTCCCGCCTGAGTGATTTTGGCCTCACGATCAACCCGGCCAAATACCAGTTCGGTCTCGATACCATCGACTTCCTGGGCCACAGGATTACCAAAGACGGGGCAACACCTCTGCCCGTCAAGGTAGACGCGATCCGCCACTTTGCCTGGCCCAACATGGTCAAAGGCCTACAGGAGTTCATTGGTATGGTGAACTTCTACCACCGTTTCCTCCCCTCAGCAGCCCGTATTATGCGCCCTTTGTACACCCTGATGTCCTCCTCGTCCCAAGGCAAGGACATTACTTGGGATGAGGAGGCCACGGCTGCTTTCATTTAAGCCAAGGAAGCCTTGGCAGATGCCGCGATGCTGGTGCACCCCAGAATGGACGTTCCGTCCGCACTCACGGTGGACGCATCCGACACAGCAGTCGGTGGGGTGCTGGAGCAGCTCATCGAGGGGCGCTGGCAACCCCTGGCGTTCTTCAGCAGGCACCTACGACCACCCGAACTCAAGTACAGTGCTTTCGACCAGGAGCTGTTGGCACTGTATCTGGCAATCCGGCATTTCAGGTACTTCTTAGAAGGTTCACGGAACACAAACTGTTGACCTTTGCCTTCACGAAAGTGTCTGATCCCTGGTCGGCTCGCCAGCAGCGACATTTGTCCTACATCTCCGAGTACATGACGGACATCCAGCATTTCTCGGGGAAGGACAACGTCGTGGCGGATGCACTCTCCAGACCAGCTGTCCAGGTCTTGTCCCTGGGGGTGGACTATGCAGCACTGGCGGAGGCGCAGCAGGCAGACGATGAGATGCCCAGCTACAGGACCGCAGTCTCGGGTTTGCAGCTGCAGGACTTTCTCGTAGGCCCAGGTGAGAGGACCCTCCTGTGCGACGTGGCTACTGGCCAACCTCGCCCCATTGTCCCAGCAGCCTGGAGGCGGCTAGTTTTCGACTCCATAGACGGTTTGGCGCACCCATCTATCAGGACAACCGTCCGGCTGGTCTCCAGCAAGTTTGCGTGGCATGGATTTCGCAAGCAGGTCAGTGAATGGGCCAGAACGTGCGCGCAGTGCCAAACAGCCAAGGTGCAGCGGCACACTAAAGCCCCGCCGCAGCAGTTTGAACCCACCCACCAGAGGTTCGACCACATTCATGTGGATATCGTGGGCCCCCTACCAGTGTCCCGAGGAGCGCGGTACCTCCTAACTATGGTAGACCAGTTCACGAGGTGGCCAGAGGCGGTCCCGCTCACTGACACATCTGCCGATTCCTGTGCCCGAGCACTGATCGCAACCTGGGTAGCACGCTTCGGGGTACCGGCCCACATTACCTCCGACAGAGGTGCCCAGTTCACCTCCAGCCTGTGGTCGGCTGTGGCCAGCCTGTTGGGAACGCAGCTACACCACACTACTGCCTACCACCCACAGTCAAACGGACTAGTGGAACGCTTCCACCGTCACTTGAAGTCAGCTCTCATGGCCCACCTGATAGGATCTAACTGGGTGGACGAGCTTCCCTGGGTCCTGCTTGGAAATCGCACAGCGCCCAAAGAGGATCTGCACGCCTCGTTGGCCGAGTTGGTGTACGGTGCGTCCCTGGCCGTCCCGGGAGAGTTCATACCAGCCCCAAGGGGGCAAGAGGAAGAACCCACAGCAGTCCTGGACAGACTACGTGAAAGGCTCGGCAACCTGGCCCCCGTACTGACTTCACAGCATGGATGGACCCCGACCCATGTACCCAAAGACCTGCAGAACTGTAAGTTTGTGTTTGTACGAAGGGGCGGACACCGGGCACCGCTACAGCGGCCGTACGAGGGGCCGTTCAAGGTGATCAACAACAACGGGTCCACGTACGTTCTGGACATTGGGGGGAGAGAGGAGGTTTTCACGGTGGACTGACTCAAACCAGCCCATGTGGACTTGGCGCAGCCAGTCGAGGTTCAGGCACCGCGGCGCAGAGGCAGACCTCCCAAACAGAGGCTGATCCAGACTGTGGACAATGGGGGGTGTATCGCCAGTTCTGGGGGGGGGGGGGGGGGGGTTATGTGGCGACCCACTTTCTGCACAGGCAAACCAGCTCACAAATAGCCAGCGCGCGGTGGGAGACTTTGGTAATGCACCGCTGACATCTTTTCCGCCCGGAGAGGGCGGGCGCTAATGATTAAATGCCAGCGCCTCGAAGTTTGAATAAACTAGTCTCCAAACGACTTACCGACTGCGTGTCGTCTCTAGCTCTGTATGTAGTACATTACATTAAACTTTAACAAGATTGCACTTGGAGAACTCTGCAAAGAATGTAGGAAGGAAGTCAGGCTTTAGGGAATGTAGCAATCTTTCTGGATGCTGCTTGGCACAGCAAAGTGTGGCTTTTCTCATTAGAATAAAATTAATTAAATAGAAATATTCTAAAATTATGGAAATGATGCTCAATGTTTACTGAACAAAGTTGAAGGAATATGGGAGTGGAGTTGATAAATGTGTTTGGAAAACTCCTGCATGACGGTGAAATGCTGGTCCTAACTATGTAAGTTCAATAACCTGCTTCTGTGTTTGATTGTGTGCCTTTGCCAGTACGTATGACAACAAATCTACATGTGCCTGTGAAAAATTAACATATTCTCACAAGGCCATTGGAACAAGCTGTTTCAGTCAGAGAAGATCTAATTACATTTAACAGTCTGAACTCAGTTTAAATTCTTGTAATAAAATGATTCCTGATGATGATTGAGGAGACTATCAGAGTTTAAGGGCCAACTTAAATGGGTGCCAGTTTTTTTATTCATTTTGAGTCAAAAAGCACATAAACAACTGATGATTAATATTAACACGAAAAACATTTTATTTTCTCCACATTCCCAACAACTCCCCTCAGATTCTACCATTTACCTAATACACTAACAGTGAATCAGCAATCCGCACTCCTTTGGGATGTTGGAGGAAACTGGAGCATTTGGGGGAAAGCCACCCGGCTGGAGTTTGGATTTGACCCAGGATGCTGCAGCTGTTGGAGCACAGCACTACTGCATTATTCTGGTGCTTCTAATGTTACAAAGGAATCAATTATCAAACTTACTTGTTTCATGGAACTTTTTTTAAAAACTTAAGCCGCACTGCATGCATTGGAAATGTCTGTTTTGCACAGACTGGAGTAGTTCCAGCTCCAACTCCTTATGGTGGATTGTTAGAAGCTGCAGCAGGACGTAGCTCTCTCAGTTGTAGTCGTCGGGGCACTGGAGGTTTCCCTGACTTCCCACATCCCGCAATAAGAGCACTGTGTTACAGCTTTTCCCTTGTACTATCATGATGTACACCGTATCTTGGTGCATGTCTTACCGTATTCTTAGGCACGCTAGCATAGCGGTTAGTGCAATTGCTTTAAAGCACCAGTGATCACTGATTGGGGTTCAATTCCAGCTGCTGTCTGTAAGGAGTTTATACATTCTCCCCGGGACTGCGTGGATTTCCTTCTACATTTCAAAGACATATATTTTAGGCTAATGAGTCGAGGGATGCTATGCTGGTGCCCAAACGGACTGACTTCAGCACAATCCTCAGGCTATGTTGGTTGTTGGTGTAAAACAATGCATTTCACTGTGTGTTTCAATGTTTTGATATACATGTGACAAATAAGGTTCTCTATTTATTGCTTATTTATTTAATTTTTGTATTTGCACAGATTGTTGTCTTTTGCACACTTGCCCCAAGTTGGAGTGGTCTTTCACTGATTCTGTTATGGTTACTATAGAAACATAGAAAACCTACAGCACAATACAGGCCCTTCAGCCCACAAAGCTGTGCTGAACATGTGCTTACTTAGAAATTATTCTATAGATTTATTGAGTATGCCAGCAAGAAAATAAATCTCATGGTTGTACACAGTGACATATATGTACTCCGATAATAAATTTACTTTGAACTTTAAATAAGGCTGATCTCTTAAAGGGACATCACAGTAGCTTAGTGGTTAGCATAACACTGTTACAACCCGGGTTCAATTCCTGCCTCTGTCTGTAAGTAGTTTGTACATTCTCCCCATCATCCCACAGGTTTCCTCAGAATGTTCCTGTTTCCTCTGACATTCCAAAGATGTACAGGTTAGTAGGTTAATTGTTCACATGAGTGCAAATGAGTGGTGCAGACGCATTGAGCTAGAAGGGCCTGTTAATGAGCCGTATCTCTAAATTAAAAATTTGATTACTTAATAATTAACTATTTGCCCTGATGACCAGCTGTAGTGACTCCTTCCTGTATCTCTAGTTGACATGGTGCAGGGAGGATGGAATCTGCCACTGTCATAAAGGCCTGTGATATTCAACTCATCACCAAGTGACATATTTACCTACTCAGATCATGTGCTTTAAAACAAAATATATTTGATCTCATTCTCTGTTTGTTTACGGTCTACAGGGTGACAGCAAGAAGTTGGAAGATGCCAGTATATACTCCAAGCTGCAGTCTACCCGTCAAACCTCTGATTATAAAGGTTCTACACTCAGCCGCAGTAATACAAATGCAGGTCTCTCCAACAGTTTCAGAGACACCTTCATCATCACTTCACTTGTGTGCTCCACAAAACTGACGCAGAATGGTACGCATGTATTCGAGCTTCTTACTATTTAGGCTGTACTCAGGGTGTGCTCAAAATCATTTGTTTCTTCCTCCACAAATGCTGTTCAATCCATTGATCTCTTCCCAGCACTTTCTCACCATGCTCTGTGTTCCACAGCATCTGCTGGGTTTTTGCCTTTGGCTGAACGTGAACTTTGTTGACCAGCTCTGATAATAATGGGTTGCTTTCTTTCACACAGTGGGCTTGCTGGGCCTCCTGAAGTGGAGAATGAAACCAGAACTCTTGCAAGAAAACCTGGAAAAACTGAAGATCGTGGATGGGGAAGAGATAGTTAAGGTATGGTTAAGTTCTGTAATAAATCCTTTTCTAGGCTCTATATCATCATCAAATTTCCTTTGCACTTTTCATAATATTTTTTGCCAACCCCAGTATCACACCTTCAAATGGCAGTTCATCATCAACCAAGCTTAAACTACAGAGTATCTGATGGGCAATCATAGGTATGTCTGTGATGTCTCTGAAAGTGAAAAAGAATGTCACAGTTCCCATCCAGGTATCTTCCTATAAAGCTGAACTAAACATTATTATTGTGTGGAGAATGGAATGGTTTTATCAACATTTCTACAATTGCAGATTAACAATGATGCAATTGAATGATAGAAAATGGGTTCCAGAGACTAACTAGGTAAGTTTTACTCCAATGCCCTAAACTTCTTCATGATTAGATCATCTTTAAAATTACTTCTGAGCAATGAAACTGTCTAGTAGAAATCAGAACGGCCGATTAATTTGAACTGATCAACCTTGAATCTAAAGTAACAGGCACAAAATGCTGCAGGAATTCAGCAAGTTCCTCCAACAGTTTGTGTGTCTAGCTCAAGACTTCTAGAATCTACATAATCTCTTGTGTTTCTGAATCTAAACTGCTCTGTAATTTAATAATTTTATGGAGTACTAAAAGCAGCCTCCGAATTTGAGGTCAATGACTCCAGAGTGAGTCAAAGTGAAAAAAGCTGAGTTGAAAAAACTGCACACTTTAATTTTTGCAGTAATAAACACATCATAATCAAGATAATTTCTGCAGTGTCCTCAGGCAAACCCATTAACACATCATGTTCTCTACTACAGACCTACCTGGAGGCTTCCCATGTGTTAGGTAATATATTATTTCAACTGATTAGTCTTTGGAAAGGAGGCTACCTAGGGTTATGCCAAATCATTAAAACAAATGCATAACTGTTCACCGCTTTAGTCTAACCTGCAGGGACTTTCAAAGCCCAGACATGGTAAATTGATTAGTCTTATGCGACACTCTCTTTCTTTGGAGCTTCAGTATAGTCACCTGGGATAAACTATACTTGAAATTCTGACAGCTCCAAGGGTTACATCAGCTACAAGACCAATGGAGAGCTACCAGTCACTGAACTGGAAAATCAGAAGAAAGGATTAAGAGAATGTTTCTGATGCAACAAATTGTTGATGTTGGAACTCAATATCCTGAGGAGAAGGTGGAAGATAATTAAATAGAAACAAGCAATTTTCTAGAGGATCAAAATAAACTGCAGAGAGTTGTAAGCTTAGTCAGTTCCATCATGGAAACTCTGTAGTATTCAGGATATCTTCAAGGAGTGATGCCTCAAAAAGGTGGCATCCATCATTAAGGACCCCTAGCACCCAGGACACGCCCTCTTCTTGTTGTTGCCATCAGAAAGAAGGTACAGAAGCCTGAAGGCACACACCCAACAATTCAGGAACAGCTTCTTCCCCTGTGATTGGACATTGAACCAATAAACATTACCTCACTACTTGTTTATTTCTATTTTTGCACAACTTATCTGATTTAACTATATAAACTTACTGTAATTCACAGGTTTTTTTTAATTAAGTATTGCATTGTACTGTTGCAACAAAGACATATGCCGGTGATATTAAATGTGATTCTGATTCTGAACTCAGTGGGCCCAGCAGCATCTGCAGGAGGAAAGGAGCCGTTGATGTTTTGGATCAAAATGTGGCAAATCTCTGAAATGTCTACAGTTGTTCTCCACCCAAGATGATGCTCGACCTGCTGAGTACCTGCAGCAGATTGTTGTTCCGGATTTCAGCATCTACAGTTTCTTGTGTCTGCATTGATAAAATGGCAATTTTTATAGAAAATGACAGGTTTATATGTAAAGGATAATGAGGCAACAGCTAAGAAGAGAGACTTGCTTTTACAAATGTTATACAAGGATGTGGGCCAAATAGCCTCAAGGTGCTATGAATACATGTTGTTGACAGCAGTATCCTTACAGCAACTGTAAAGTCTCTAAATTTGAGCACTCACAGACTATGTAGTTTTCTGTCTGAACTAATTCTGCACAGTTTAATGTGAGTTAATTTTATAGGAACTGTGGCTGGAATACCAAACCCTCAAATTACTTACTAAAAGTTACTGCAGAGTGATCTGTTCAGCTGAGTGGTTCATAATGCCTATTAGTGAACAATATATTCACAGGATTTCCTTAAGGAGAAGCATATCCAAGACAGAGTGTTGTGGCTATGGAGATCTTTGAAGGCATCAGAAACAAGGAAACAGAACCTTATAATGGAAGCAGGGCACATGAGACAACCATGGAAAGATGGGATTGGAAATAAACTGATTAATCTCCCAGTATTTTCCCACCAATAAGTGATGTCATGGTAATCTGTGACCTAGCTCCATAATACTTTTAGCTATTAAATGATTGCCAATGATAGATTTAAAATTTACAGCTGGTTTAGGTTCAGTTCCTGTTTGCAGAAATTCCAAATTTCTCTGCCCCTTTGCTTGTGGAAGTGTTACCAAATTTCACTCCTCTCAACCCTGGCTCGAGTGCTTTACCATCTCCTCTGGAAACCAATGGAAGCCGCCTCTATCCAGTTATCTGTTCTCTTAGATTTTTGTCATATTTAATTGAGAAGTACAAGTAAAATTACCTTTAACTGTCTCAATGGAAACAAAGCCTCAGTACTATCTCATGATTTAAACTTTTGAGTCCAGGTTAATATTTGCATAACTCTCACTGTATCCTGTGATTTATCCTTTCTGAAATGTGATGCCCACATCTGCTGATAGTTCTCTGACTATGGATCAACCACAGTCGTGCCATGCTTTCCATTTTCCTTTCAGTTTATTGCCTGCACCATTGTGTGACATAATAATGATATGTGAGAACAAAGACTCCTAACTTTCTTTATAATTCCCATTACTCCTGCATTTCTATTATTGAACTGGGACTCGACAATGCTCTCTAGCTAAGTGGATGAATTTGCTTTCCTCGGGAAATATTGTTCTGCAGAAGGGGTAGTGGGAATCTGTGAACATTGGGATAAGTGGTGCTTTCTACATTGAACCTAACAGCTAAAGGAATGAACTACACACAATGCTGGAGGAACTCAGAAGGTCAGGCAGCATCTAGTACAGGTTAATAAACAGTCAACATTTCGGGCTGAGACCCTTCATCAGATCTGGAAGGTGAGAGAGACCAGAGCAAGAAGTTGAAGGGAGGGGAAGGAGTACCTGCCAGCAGGTGATAGGTGAGACCAGGAGAGAGGAAAGATACTTGGATCGGGAGTGGTGGTGGAGTAGGAAGCTGGGAAAGGACAGGTGGATGAGGTAAATGGCTGAAGAAGGAATCTAACAGGAGAGGAATCAGAATCAGAATCAGGTTTATTATCACTGGCATGTGACGTGAGATGTGTTAACTTAGCAGCAACAAATCAATGCAATACCTAATCTCGCAGAGAGAGAAAAAAATAATAATAAATAAAACAAAACATAATAATAAATAAATAAGTAAATCAGCTATGTATATTGAACAGATTATTTAAAAATGTGTCAAAACAGAAATACTGTATATTTTTAAAAAGTGAGGTAGTGTCCAAAGATTCAATGTCCATTTAGGAATCGGATGGCAGAGGGGAAGAAGCTGTTCCTGAATCGCTGAGTGTGTGCCTTCAGGCTTCCGTATCTCCTATCTGATGGTAACAGTGAGGAAAGGGCATGCCCTGGGTGCTGGAGGTTCTTAATAATGGACGCTGACTTTCTGAGACACCGCTTCCTAAAGATGTCCTGGATACTTTGTAGGCTAGTGCCCAAGATGGAGCTGACTAGATTTACAACCTTCTGCAGCTTCTTTCGGTCCTGTGCAGTAGACTCTCCATACCAGACAGTGATACAGCCTGTCAGAATGCTCTCCACAGTACAACTATAGACATTTTTGAGTGTATTTGTTGACATGCCAAATTGCTTCAAACTCCTAATAAAGTATAGCTGCTGTCTTGCCTTCTTTATGACTACATCAATATGTTGGGACCAGGTTAGATCCTCAGAGATTTTGACACCCAGGAACTTGAAGCTGCTCACTCTCTCCACTTCTGATCCCTCTATGAGAATTGGCATGTGTTCCTTCATCTCACTCTTCCTGAAGTCCACAATCAGCTCTTTCGTCCCACTGACGTTGAGTGCCAAGTTGTTTCTGCGGAACCAATCCACTAGTTGGCATATCTCACACCTGTACGTCCTCTCATCACCACCTGAGATTCTGCCAACAATGGTTGTATCATCAGCAAGTTTGTAGATGGTATTTGAGCTATGACTGGTCACACAGTCATGTGTATACAGAGAGTAGAGCGCTGTGCTAAGCACACACCATTGAGGTTCACCCGTGTTGATTGTCAGCGAGAAGGATATGTTTTCACCAATCCCCACAGATTGTGGTCTTCTGGTTAGGAGGTCGAGGATCCAATTACAGAGGGAGCTACAGAGGCTCAGGTTCTGTAACTTCTGACAGTGTACTGTGGAAGAAAAGGAAAGAGGAGGGGAAGCAGAGGGTGTTGATAACAGGTGAGGAGAAAAGGACAAGTAAGAGGGTAACCAGAAGGGGGTTGAAAAAAAAGGCGATGTTGAAGAAATTGATGTTCAATGAAAGAATGAGAAATTGGAGCAAAGCCAAGTAAATGGAACTGAAACATGAGGCATCAGTGTAAAGAACAACAGATGCATTAGTGCAAATAACAACGGAGACATCAGTGATAATAACGACAGAGATACTGGTGTAAATAAAGACAGAGACACCGGTGTAAATAACAATGGAGACACTAGTGTAAATATGACAGAGGCACCAGTGTAAATAATGACAGAAATGTCAGTGTAAATAATGATGCTGTGAAGTTGGCTGTTGGTTTGCTCTTATACCAAATATTTTCACATCTTTGTGGAGGCAATTAGAAGCATCTAATAGAAGTCTGTGATCAATATTCTTCATAACTCCGGGTTATAAGCATGAATTCACCAGGCTGTTCATGTTTTGTGTGAGGAGTTCACAATCTCAATTTGTTGGCTTCCAAGTGGAAGACACAAGTAAAGATGCAGACCGAGTCCTAAAGAGATGTGAGAGGTCATGTCTTTCAAAGATCACTGGAGTAAAGATTATTCATTATCGAAATAACCAATGACTTATTCTTCCTTTAATTAAAGTTCCTTCAGGATACTCTGGATGCACTCTTCAACATCATGATGGAGCACTCTCACACCGATAAATATGACATCCTTGTCTTCGATGCTTTGGTAAGGCACTTTTTGTAAGGTTGTTAATGTATTTTTTGCCGGTTCCTTCTATTGTTGGGTTTTTCCTGTGGAAAGTAAAGAGGAATTGAGGAAGGCTGATCAAGTCTGTGAAGGCTGTTTCTTCCATTCCATTACTCTGCCAGCCCATGGGGTTTGCTCGAAGTACTTACAATATTTGGGTCACCCTAAACCTCTTAAACATCTTTGTGGAAGTGACGGAGAGCTGCCTTCTTAAAACTGTCCAGGTTGTGATTTGTGATTGAGCTCGCTATGTACACCAAATGTTGAGGAAGAAAGGGTGATAAAGGTCCACACACCATAGTTCTTGCTTCTTCCCTGCAACCCGTCCTCCCCCCAACAAACGGGCAGAAGATATAAAGGCCTGAAAACATGTACCACCAGGATCAAGAACAGCATCTTATTATGTCCTGCTGCTATAAGACTACTGAATGGACCCTTGTATGATAAGGTGCACTCTTGACCACACTATCTACCTTAACCTGGCTTAGCACCATATTGTGTGCTTACTCTGCACTTCTGCTGTAATCAAAATACTTTAAACTGCTTTCTTTTATTGCTTTCACACTGTGCTACCTTGACGTATTGATGTGATGTAATAATTCATATGCAAAACAAAGGTTTTCACTGTACCTCGATACATGTAACAATAAAAATCTATTTTCTTATTTATGGACACAGATTCTGCAGATGCTGGAAATCCAGACTAACACACTCAATCCCTTTTGGTGCCTCCAACCTTCCTCAACTCTTGGACAACACGCTCTGGTCTTCTGCCCATCTCTCACTACTGACAGGACATCAACCACCTCGACTTCATTACTTCCCTCCCCTATTACCCCCTGTGAACACACTGTCCACTCACTGCACACCGATATCAACCTCATCATCAAACCTGCAGACAAGGCGGGGGGGGGGGGGGGGGGGGAGTGGTGGCGATTATGCTGTTTTACCCTGGAGCCTCTTTCTGTCTTATGTACTGGAGCTTCCGTACCAGGTGGTGATGCAAGCAGTCAGGCCACCTTTCACTGTACACCTATCGAAATTTGACATCCCAAATCTCCTCAAATGCTGAATGAAGTAAAGCCATTGGTGTGCTTTACTCATGCCTTTTACATCAGATGAAGTTTTTAAAAATCTGCTTGAAATCTAATACAACCCCTCCCCCTTGATCAGTCCAATAAGGTGGCCGAACTTCCACCCGTTTACTGGACTATTCATTTTAGGTTTCTTTCAATAGATGCCACTGCAGCAGTTTTTTTAAATCCCTCTCCCTTATTGGAGTCAGGTTTGCAGGTAACATTAATATATTCCAGTTCAGCTCAGGCTAAGATGATCCAACCAATACTGATGTAATTTGAGCCTTCCTCTTCAGAATTTCAATGTGTATCAGTGCCAAAAGACATACAGAGCTTAGCACTTAATGCCTCGATCTTCCCTGTACAACCTGACCATGGGGAGTACAAGCCATTGTCTTGACTATGTGACGCGAGGACTTCAATCTGGGACAGTATTGTTGCTGTGCAAAGCTTCTTCTGCAGCAGCCGCAGCTACTAATTCTTTAATCAGACAGAGATAAAAATTATTATGATGAAGCTCTCTGTGCTCCTTACCTTTCAACAACCTCTACGGATTCAGTTTAATTTGATTGTTGTCTCAAAGCCCTACTAAGAAGAAGGGAACAGGAATGGCAATATGAGACTGCACTAACAATATAGAAGACCGATCTAACAAGCAGAGCAATAAGAATTTAAATCCCAACGTGGCTGGTGGAAAATCAGAATGCAGTCAAATCCTCAGTGGTTCTAATTATGTTTGTAATGCAATGAAATCTGGCATTCTTGCTATCTTTGTTCTTTATTGAGGGCTCTAGCCTCAACAACTTGTTAACTCATAACTGGGCTAACAAGTTACACAGAGCAACTGCGGATACACAATAAAAAACAATCTCCCTGTTGCTCCCACACCTAAAAGTGACTAACAAGAAAAACATACAACCACAGAGTGTTCTCCAACTTCCTTACTGGCCTGACTTGGACAACACCTGGTGCTTCAACACAGGATAAGAATTTGGGAATTTTCTTCCCAAGGCTACAATGGGAGTATCATTGGTGTGAGAAATACAGCACTTCAAGGAGTAATTTAAGCTACATCTTCCCAGAGGTGTGATTTAAAGATGTGTGCACTGATTGTATCCACCTTTGTGAGATCATGAAATCTTTGTCAATACTCCATTCATGTTCTTGACTCCACTCCTGGCATTAACCTTGACAGTTACCATTGTATCTTTTAAGGGTTTTGCCCATCTGCAGTGAAAGGACCTTCTACTCTCCACCCCCATGAACCCTGCTAAACTCCATAACATCGATCAAGACAGAACATAACATTAAAGAGCACAGGGGTCCATTTGTCCATGATCTCTGAGCCAGCCATAATGCCGATATGAACTAATCCTACCTGCCTGCACATGATCTATATTCCCCCATTATAAAGAATCTGTTTACTCATTTCCATAGGTAGTGCCTGACCAGTTGACTTCCTTCAGCATTTTGTGTGTGTTGCTCTGGATTTCCAGCATCTGCAGATTTTCTAGTGTTTGTGATTCCCCCATTACTGACCTGTCCTTGTGACCGGCTAAATGGATATTAACTGCCACTCACACACAGCTCCCACCATTTCCTTGGTACCACATTCCAGTCACCTATCACTCTCTGTGTCTGAGAAAGGTTACTCCATACACTTCCTTGAAACTTTCCCCTCTCACCTTAAAGCTAAATACCCTAATATTATTATTTCCTGCCTGAAGAGAAAGATGTTGACCATCTACCCTATCTACACCCTTCGTGATTTATACACTTTTGATTGGGCTTGGGTTTTTCATGATTACTACTAACGCCTTTCTCTAACTTAGCACTGGTGAAGCATACTGCTCAAACGACACAAAGTAAGCCCTGTAAGAGAAGTTCAATAAAAGCCAAACTCCAGTTTCAGGCTGACACTGTCATCAAAGCTGATGGTTGTAATATTATGTGTTTTGTTTTACAGATATACATAATAGGACTGATCGCAGACAGAAAATTCCAGCATTTCAATGCTGTCCTCGAAGCCTACATTAAGCAACATTTCAGTGCTACCTTGGCTTATAAGTAAGTTCCATTGCTGAAACTGGCAGTGATTGTTCCCTTGCTTTTAACTGGATCACTGTACTTGTTGCATGATGAGAGTCCAACAAATCAGACCACCAAAATGCATATAGCGCCTTGCAATTTTCTCTCATTAGTGGAGCACAGCTGATAAATGTGAATAGTAAAGAGTGCATATTTATGACCATTGTGAGAGCACAACACTTCATCTGAGGTAGGTCAAGAAAAAAATTTCCATGTGGGAAATTCAATGATGGTCACTAATAAAGGCAGCAAAGCATCTTTATCTGAAGGAGTTGGACAGCTGAATTTTCTTTTCTGTGGATTAATTGTAACAAGTTATACTAATTCATCTAAGGAAATGCCTGAAGTAGGGAAGGTGTGGGGAAATAGAATATAGGGAGAGAATTGAGAAACTGGAGATGCAAAGGAACATGGAGTCCTATTTTAGGATTCCTTTAAGGTTAACTTGCTGCTTGAGTTGATAGTAAGGAATGCAAATGCAATGATAGCTTTCATTTCAAGAGAGCTAGAATATAATAGCAAGGATATATTACTGAAACTTTATGAGGCATTGTTCAGAATGCACTTGGAATATTTTAAACAATTTTGGGCTCTGTATCTAAAGTAAGGTGTTCTTGCCCTGGAAAAGTTCCAGAGGATGTTAATGAGAATGAAAAGTTTAATATATGCAGATCCTATACACGATGGACTTCAGAGGATCTCTATGAAAACTAACAAATACTGAAAGGCCTAGACAGAGTAAACGTGGAAAGGATGCTTCCATTAGTAGCTGAGTCTAGGGTCTGTGGGCCAACACAGAATAAAGGGCATCCCTTTAGAACTGTGAGGAGAAATTTCAGCAGGTGGGAAGATGAGCTGTGGAATTCATTACCCAGAGGTTTGTGGAGGTTCTGTCACTAGATGTAGTTGAGGCCAAAATGGTAGGTTCCTGACTGATAAGGGGATTGGGGGGGATGTAATGTTTAGGTGGACAATGTGGGAGAATGGGTTTGAGGCAAAGAAGTCAACCATGATTGAACGGTGGAGCAGGTTAGCTGTTCTAATGGCTTTATTCTGTTCCAATATCCTATGGTCTTAATAGACAAGGTACGATTTAGAGGAAGACAGTTTATACGGAGTATAAACATAACCGTTGACTATGAGAGGTGATTGGTAAGTTTGTGACCTAAGGTAGAGGGAGTCAATTTTAGAAAACCTAGCACATTAATTTTTCAACATAGTCCTCTCCTACATTTATACACTTAGTCCAGCGGTCGTGGAGCATACAGACCTTGGACCTCCAGAAAGTGTCCACAGCAGGGGTGATTGATAAGTTCGTGGACTAAGGTGGAAGGAGATAAGTTATTAACTTCAAACTTTCTGCCTAATCACTGAAAGAGTTGAACTGCGTATGCATGTAACGAGAGCTGTATAACTCATCTCCTTCTACCTTAAGCCACAAACTTATCAATCACCCCTACTGTGGACACTTTCTGGAGGGCCAAGATCCATATGCTCCACAGACCACTGGACTCTGTGTAAGTGTAGGGGGGACTATGTTGAAAAATAAATGTGCTAGGTTTTCTAAAATTGACTCCTTCTTCCTTGGGCCACAATCTTATCAATCACCCCTCATACTTGGACAAATTAAATGATTTCTGTGTTGGTAATTTTGTGTTAACCTATGTGTTACTTATCCTGAAAATTTGACTTCTCTAACCAACAAATTTCCATCCCCTTCTTCCTCTCCTCCTTGAAAGGTCACAACTAATTTTACAGTGCTTCATCATCTAAGGGAGCCTCTCTTGTATCTTTGCCAATATGTCAGTTTTTATGTATGTCTTCAGTGCCAACCAACTGGAACTGTGAAATTCACTACCTTAGAGGGCAGTGAATCTTGCAAATTCTCTGCCCCTGAAATTGGTGAAGGCCAGGTGATTGGATTTATTTGAGGTAGAGATTGATAAATATTTAAAAGATTAGGAATTAAGGGTGATGGGGAACTGGCACAGAGGAGGAATTGAGGCCTACATAGATCAGCAGTGATCATTTTGAATTATTAAACAGGCTTGAAGGGCCCGATGGCCTGCTCATGCTCCTTTTCTCCTGTACTATTGGATCCATACACTGGGAAAAGCCATTTCCAAAAAGAACAAGGAAAAACTGTTGTGCAAAAAAATCACTTTCTAGCAAGAAGAAAGAGAGAAAACAGGAAACATTAAACAAAACACAAACAGTGGAAATTTGTGGTTACAAGCATACAGACATCATAATGATGGCTGGGTAGATCGCCATATGTTTACCCCAGGAACACAAAGTGACTGTGTCCACTCTTCATCATTGACTGCAATTGTTTCACTGGGTGGAATGGTGATAACCAAAATCACAGGGATCAACAGCATTGGATCAACCATGCTATATTGTGTTATGAATTCATGCTATTAACATTAATACATTGTTGAAATATGGCGAGACTCGAGTGACAAATCCAAATTCTCTTGAGGAGGAAATAGACAATATTGAAGGGAAAAAGAAATTGGAATCATGGATTAGAAAATACTGTTTTGTAATGTGGAAAATGGGGACTAACTGAGAAAAGTGACCAGGGTAAGTAGTTGTGAGGACTATAGGCAGGAGTAAAAGGGTGAATAACATTGAACAGAAGGAGAAGACCCAGGAAATAGTTACAAAGCTCACTGAACTACTCCACCATTCAGTATGATCATTGCTGACCTTCTTGTCTCACCTTCATGTTCATTGATGCCCCCGGTTTTCAGAAATTTATTAATTTCAGTTTTGGAAATGTGCAGTCGTTGAAAATTTCACCTAGCAGGGGTGAGTGTTAAGGATGAAAGCAATTCCTCTTCCTCTTTTCCCACCAGATAAATCTTTCTTTCAGCATCAACCTTTAATCAGAAATATTAAAATATCTGTGAAAGGTGGAAATTTCATTTGTTTTGATTCTTTGCATACTTAGGATCAAAAAGATGATATGCAAGTGAACAGATAGTGTGCATGATACCATTTCAGTTTAGTTCAGTCTTCAGTTTAGTCAGTTTGATAGGCTTTGTTCACAAGCTGTGGCCTTATTTTTCATCATTTTCTAAATTATGATGTGTGTGTATATATCCTACAACCTCTATATAAACTCAAGAGATTCACAGTTCAAAGATTCCGACATTGATTCCTGTGCAAGTTGATTATAGACATTTCCCTTCTTTTGGAGCTTGCTGTCTTGAGACTTTAAGTTCAAGTGTTGAGGTATCATTTTATTCAGCTAAGGAAAACAAATTATTCAGGATCTCTGTATTTATCCTCTAGTAACCTGTTATCAATTTAATGATGCCATAGGTAGACTCTGGATTTCAGTGAAATCATTCTTTCCTATAAAGAATCTATGTGGCAAATTTTTGATAGTTGTGGATTCTTTGGTGTATAATAATGGGAGCCAGGAGTGTAATAGTAAAATCTAATGTGATTGGATTTGATGACATCATTCAAACAGGTCAAGAGGTTCATACCTGGCAGAAAATAGCTAAATCGAGGCCTGATGAGGCAACATTCAGTTGAATTAAAATTTATTTCATTAAGCAGTATGAAAATGCACGAAACAACAGTAATAAGCAGAGTCTCCTTGTTCCGTCAGTATGAAATAATCAGATAATGTTGCAAAATAAAGAAAATTCCATGCTACCCCACATTCTACAAAATATTCTCTCTGTGTCCTGCCCTGAACTTGACCACACACTGTAATCCTTTAATGTTCTAAAGCCTTTAGCTGCCTGGTGCAAAAAACCTCCACAAATTGCTGGAGGAACTGAGCCGGATAGGGAGCATGTTTGGAGATAAAAGAATGGCTGACATCACAGATGCTGCTTGACACCCTAAGTTCTGTCAAGCATTGTATTTTGCACCATATTCCAGAATCTGCAGTCTCTTTTGTCTCCTTTTCACTGCCTTAACTGTCTTGCAAAACATTCTTTTACAGATCACGTATTCAGATTAGATTATTGTAACATACACCAGAGTGCAATAAAATCCCTTTCTTGCATGAAGCTCAGAGAGTAAACAATATACACGGAAATAACAATAAATAGAACAATGAGTGTAAAACAGCAGAAAGGTGCAAAGATAGTATATACTACAGGAATGAAGAAAGAAATGCAAAGGAGTGTTTTGGTAGCTGTTTGTCACCCTTCTAGCAATTTCACTCACGGTGAATGACAATTAAGGAATTTATACATGCATACATAAGAAACATATTCTAATTGTTGCTGTGGAGAATAACTCTCCATATAACACCTGATGAAAGGTTTTGGCCCAAATTATTGACTCTTTACTCCCTTGCATAAATGCTGCCTGAATATTCCATAAATGAACATTTTGTGCATACTCCTCAAGATTTCTAGCATCTGCAGAATCTTTAGTACTTGTAATTCACTTAGTCTGTTTCTTCCTTCTCAAAAGAATAATTTTGTTTTCAGTTCCTGCACCTGGCATCTGAAACCCTTCTGTTGTCACTATTTATAGACAAACAAGGCTAAATAAAGACCAGAAAGGGGACAGAAGTGAAGGACAGCTCTTAAAGAGACTTTAAAAACACATAGTCTCCTGCTCAAGCAAAACATTCTCAAATGGTACCGGAATTTCCACCTGGAAGTACATGTCAAATGTGCGAAGAATTGTGAATAGTTTCCTGCATTAATGCAATATTTAGCTTTGAGCACATTGCAAATTTGCTCAGGTCACCATTTAATCAGTTTTAGATTTACTCTTTTCCAAATAATGAATTATTCATTTCACTAAGAGTATTTCAAACAGTAACTTTTGATATCCGAAGACTTGATGTGCTCAGACTTTCACACTTGTAGCTTTTCTCTGTGGCACATTTAGGATCTTAATGCCTTTCTTGGGTGTCAGTAACTAGAGATGAACAGATTTTGAACACTTGATCTTCTCTAGGTTACAGTAGGATTCTGTTCCTGTGAACAGTATGCAAGTTGGAATTATGACTACAAACCGAGATCCCACATGGCAGGAGATGCCTGCAGCCGCGCAGCAGCCAACAAAGGCATCCTGCCAGTTTCCTAAACATTCCTTCATATGTATGAGGTGTCCATAGATTTGGGCATTCATTAGCTGGAGGCTGCAAGTGTCGTAAAGGGAACTTTTAAATGATTCAGTATCTTACTTTCCCCAGTAACTCCCAGCTTCCTCTGTTTCAGGAGCTGTACCTTTGCTTCCAAGTCAAAAAGTCGGTAGATTCAAATTAATTTTGAGAGACCTAAGCAAAAACCTGGGGCTAATACATTGGCGTGCTGCTGAGAGATTTCTGTACCGCTGAATGTGCTATCTTGCAGATTGATTTTAAAAGGAAGCACTGTCTTTCCTCCCAGCTTAACATACACAATCTTGGAGCACCATTTCAAAACTCTAAATAGTCCTCTGGATAACAGTTATTTCTCAGTCAACATCACTTAAAACAGATATTCTGGTTTTAATTGCACTATTGTATGGTAGTCCTTGCTCTGGGCAAATTGACTGTTGTATTTCTTATATTACCACATTTCAAATGGACTTAATCATTTGTAAAGAGCTTTAGGCATATACTGTAGAAGGCATTATAGGCACTTTCATATAATTCAGTATTTTATTTTCTTGTGTAAGCTGCTTTATCAGTTTCTAGACACCAATCCTACAAATTCTCTTCAATTTCTTTCAATATGCTGGTAGATATTTCAACATCAGTTATTTTATTTGAAGATCCCAAAGTTCCATGTGCATTTAAATCAAGTTACTGACAAATGCACATCTCTATTTAATAAGCTGTTCATTGATTATTTTTTCCCTTGGATATTGTTCTAGAAAACTGATGACAGTGTTGAAGAACTACCTGGATATATGTTGTGAAGGCAAGCAGTGTGAACCAATCTTACGCACTTTGAAAGCACTGGAGTACATCTTTAAATTCATTGTGAGGTCGCGATCATTATTTGCACAGTAAGTTCTAGATGTTGATTTAATTCGTTTACTAAATGATAATTTAAATTTTCATTCAAGCTGCTGGTTTAAGAAATAAATTCCAACTTGATTTTTAAAAAGTGATGTCAGTCAGTCTATTTGACTTTAGTATTTAGAAAGACGTATGTCTGTTCAGTTGGAGGACTTCAATGAATTCCAATACAAAGAAATGAGAAAGATATGCCAGAACAAATACTGTAGTAGCTGGAAGAGTTATTGACTTGCTCTCAATGATGAATAATAAACAGTTGAGTGTGCTATTCTCTGCATCTTTGCTGACACTTTATGATGGACAACCATTAGTAAAGTCATCATGTATGGTACACAAAAGGATATAGAGTTGCTGGGAAAGCTGCTGTTATACAGCACCAAAGATGTGTATTCCATCTAAATCTTGAATACTGACTGCATGGAGATAGCACTTACTCCCTGTGGCCTCATGGCTTTCTGTTGAGTGCTCCAGTTACTTCTCACATTGCAAATTTATGTAGTTGGCAGGTTAATTGGGTATTGTAAATTGCCCCTAGTGAGTGGTGAATCTGGGAAGAGTTAGAACATAGAACAGTACAGTACAGGAAGAGGATCTTTGGTCCACAATGTTATGCTTAAGTAATTAAATTAGTAATCATATGGCCAACTAAACTAATCTCTTTTGCCTACACAATGTTCGTATTCTTTCATTTCCTGCACTTTCCTAAGAACTTTCTACAGGGGCACAACTGAGAGCATCCTCACTGGCTGCATCGCTTCCTGGTATAGGAACTGTAAGTCCCTTAATTGCAGGGACTCTGTAGAGAGTGGTGCGGACAGCCCAGCACATCTGTAGTTGTAAATTTCGCATGGTTCAGGACATTTACAAGGACAAGTGTGTAAGAAGGGTCCATAGGATCATTGGGGACCCGTCATCCCAACCACAATCTATTCCAGCTGCTATCATCCAGGAAACCGTACTGCAGCATAAAAGCCAGGACCAACGGGCTCTGGGACAGCTTCTTCCACCAGGCCATCAGACTGATGAACTCACGCTGACTTGAGTGTATTCTATATTACATTGACTGTTCTATTTATTATAAATTACTATCATTGCACATTGCACATTTAGATGGAGACATAACATAAAGATTTTTACTCTTCATGTATGTGAAGGATGGAAGAAATAAAGTCAATTCAATTCAATACATTCATGTGCCTCTCTAAGAGCCACTTGGATGTTACTTTCATATTTGCCTACACTATCGCACCAGGCAGTGCATTCTAGATACCCACCACATTCCAAGTAAAAAAAATATTTGCTCTGCACATCTGCTTTGAATTTATCTCCTGTCACCTTCAATGTCAAATGCCTTCTGTTATTAGGCATTTGAACCCTGGGGTAAAGATACTTATATACCTCTATCAGATTTCCCCTCAGCCTCCGCTACTCTAGAGAAAGGAGTCCAAGTTTGTCAATCTCTTTTCTTACAGCACATGCCCTCTAATCCAGGCAGCATCCTGATGAACCGACTTTGCACCCTCTCCAAAGTCTTAATGTTTTTCGTATTTTGGGGTGATCAGAACTGAATGTGATATTCCACATGAAACCTAACCAGAGTTTTATGAAGCCGCAACATTGTCATTTCCTTAACTGATAAAAGCAAGTATGCCATATGCCTTCTTTACCACCCTGTGTAGCCATTTTCAGAGGGCTTTATACCTAGACCCTAAGATCCCTCTGCACATCACCATTGTTATGAGTCTTGCATTAACAGTGGCTTCATTTGTCTGGTTAAACTCATTCTGCCATTTATTGAGGTAGACTGGGATTACCCAGTGAGACAGAAGCAAGCAAGACAGTTAAAGTTCACACACACACACACACACACACACACACACACACACACACACACACACACACACACACACACACACACACACACACACACACACACACACACACACACACACACACACACACACACACACACACACTTGCTCAGTGTATATAAAAAAATCTTTAAAGCGACTAAAAACACAAAACATAAAATCAGGAATCATGATGAAGGGTTTCGGCCCGAAACGTCATCACTACCTCCTCCCATAGATGCTGTCTGGCCTGCTGAGTTCTGCCAGCATTTTGTGTTTTTATTTATTTCCAGCACCTGCAGATTCACTCGTGTTATCTTTAAAGCAAAGATGCTTTCAAAAATAAAGATATGTAAAGTTTCTGAATATTAAAAAATTTCCATAAAGAACAGTAAACAATAAAAATTTAAATCAAATCAATAAAGGCCATTGTTTGCCTTTAAAACTGCATCAGTTTTCTTAGGTACACTGCTGTGCAGTTTTATAAGAAAGTCCACTGGTAGGTTGTTCTAAACGTCTTGGAGAACCTGCCAAAGATCTTGGAGACTTTAACTGTCTGCTTGCTTCTGTCTCACCGGGTATTCCCAGGCTACCTCAATGACGTTAAGATCAGGGCTCTGTGGACACCATACCATCTAAAAACCAGATAAAAAATCTAGGATGTCTAAGACTTTTGCACTAGATATATGTCACAAATATTGGAGGTTCAGTGGAGGATCCATGTGAAACATCTGTAGTCATAGACCTCTAGCCAAAATGTCCCATTGATCACTACCTTCTAAGTCCTTCTAATTTCTAAGGGCAAACCAATTCTAAATCCAAACATCCAATTTACTGATGATCCCATGGAATTTCATTTTCTGGATGTGCCTCCTACAAAGGACCTTGTCAAATGTCTCACTAAAATTCCCGTGGACAACATTCATAGCTCTGTCTTCATCAGTCATCTTAATCATCTCTTTGAAAACCTCAATCAAGTTAATAAGACAAACTAGCTCCTCCCAAACCCATAGGTTTGTTTTTAGGTATGTATTTCCCAGTGTTCATAAATCCTGTCCCCATGAATCCTTTCCTGTAACCTCCCCACACAGATGTGGGACTAACCAGTCAGTTATTTCCAGGATTGTTTCTATTTCCTTTCTTGAATAAAGGAATAACATTAGCTATTCCTCTAGAGAGGACATGAAGGTATTGATCGAGGTGCCAGAAATCTCATCTATTGCCTCTCTCAATAGCCCACCAGGTCCTAAGGATGTATCTACCCCAATGTTGTTTATGAAGTCCAAACCAGCTCCTTCTTTGTCTTGAAATGCCCTATAAAATTAGTGCACTCTACATTGATTGGCTTATTCTCCATGTCCTTCTCTTTGGTAAATACTAATGTAAAGTATTCATTTAGGACCTCATCCACACCCTCTCTCTCCAAGCACATGTTCCCTTTATCATCTGTTCCTTATTTATCCTTTTGTGTGCATTGAAAGTGGGAAGAATAAAAACTAGGATTATCTTCAGTTTGGTTTCAATGGGTGGTTGACGGTTGATGTTGATGTTGTAGCCTGAAGGACAGGCTACAACATCAGTGGAATTGAACATTAATGGAATTGAAGATCTTTTGGCTCTAATGATCTGTATTCAAACTTGGCCATGGGTGTCCATGTGATTTAGCACTTTTCAATTCTGTCCTTGTGAGATTCCTCCTGCCATATCCCACGAACATCCGTGGGTAGATAAATTGGCCACTATAATTACTAATGTGTAGGTGAGTAGTAGAATTAGCTGATGGGAATGTGGGGAATATAAACATTAAAGTTAACGTAGGATGTGGGTAAATGAGTTGGTGAAGTTTGGCATCGACTCACTGAGCTGACAGCATGTATATGGGTCTCTCTGTGGCTCTATTTCCAGCATGGAACAACATAGCACAGCACAGACCCTTCAGCACCCACATTACATCAAAGCTCTTGAACTCAATCCCCAGACTAATGACAGCCAACACACCTTAGAGCTTCTTAAACAGCCAATCAACTTGTGCAGCAACTTTCGAGCAATCTTCCGCAATTGCTGCATTAGCTGTCTTCCAAAGAGTCACCTCAGCTTTTGTAGTGTATTGCATGTGTCTGAGCCAAAGAATTGTTTCAAGATTCATGCCAACACCAGAGCATCTTAACTGGGGACGATACTGGGAGACTGCTGTGTATTCAGGAGAATTATTCTGCTCTGACCATTTTATTCGTTAGCCCAGTGACCGTGAAAGTAACTGTACTCATTAAACAGGAGATAATATAATGAGCAGTTATAACTGGAGGATATTTGGAATAAATGGGCCTGTTCTTAATTTGGAAAGATGTAACTAGTGGAGTGCACCAATGTTCAATTATTTATGATAAAAATCAAAAGCTTTGAAAAGTGAGTGCAGTAAAAGCTATCCAGATTTGTTGATGACATAAAAGTATGCAGGAAGGCAAACTTGTTGAGGAGATTAAGACCCTGCAACAGATATGGTTAGGTTGAGTAAGTGGGCAAAAAATTAGGAAAATAGTGTTCAATGTGGGAAATTGTGAGGTCAGCACTTGGTTAACCTGAATTATATTCTGCTTGGAGATAGTGACCAATGTGTTCTGCAGGATCTGTTCTGGGACCCATCCTCTTTGTGATTTTTATAAATGACCTGGATGAAGAAGTAGAAGAGTGCATTAGTAAGTTTGCTGATGACGCAAAGGCTGGAGGTGTTGTGGAAAGTCTGGAGGGTTGTCAGGGGCTTTAGTGGAACATCGATAGGATGCAGAACTGGGATGAGAAGTGGCAGATAAAGTTCAACCCAGATAACTGTGAAGTGGTTCATTTCAGTAGGTCAAATTTGAAGACAGAATACAGTGTTAATGGAAAGACTCTTGGCAGTGTGGACGATCAGAGAGATCTTGGGGTCCACGTCCATAGGATACCCAAAGCTGCTGCAGAGATTGACGGTGTTGTTAAGAAGGCATATGGTGTGTTGGCATTCATCAACTGTGGGACTGAGTTTAGGAGCTGTGAGGAAATGTTACAGCTATATAAGACCTTGGTTAGACCCTGCTTGGAGTACTGTGTTCATTTCTGGTCACCTCACTACAGGAAGGATGTGGAAACTATAGAAAGAGTGCAAAGGAGATTTACAAGGATGTTGCCTGGATTGGAGAGTGTGCCTTATGAGAATGGATTCAGTGAACTTGGCCTTTTCTCCTTGGAGTGGCAGAGGATGAGGGGTGACCTGAGAGAGGGTGTATAAGATGATGAGCGGCATTGATAGTGTGGATAGCCAGAGGCTTTTTCCCAGGCCTGAAATGGCTAATATGAGAGGGCACATTTTTAAGGTGCTTGGAAGTAGGTACAGAGGGGATGTACAGAGGGTGGGTCTGTGGAATGTACTGCCAGCAATAGTGGTAGAGGCAGATACAATAGAGTCTTTTAAGAGACTCTTTGATAGGTACATGGAGTTTAGAAAAATAGAGGGCTATGTGGTGGGGGAATTGTAGGCAGTTTCTAGAGTAGGTTACATGATTGGCACAACATTGATGGGTGAAGAGCCTGTAATATGCTGTAGATTTCTATATTCTATGAATCAGAAGATTATTATCTAAATGAAGAGTGAGTTAAGTACAAAAGGTATTCGAGTGTTCTTGTACAGCAAATAATTAGGAAGGCAGATGGCCTTTCAAATTGTCTTTAGTGCTAGGTAGTTAGAGTTTCAAATTAAGAGGTATTGTTGCAATATACAGGGTGTTGGTGAGGCCATTCCTGGAGAACTATGAGCAGTTTTGGTTCCTTTACCTGAAAGGAATACACTAGTTTTGGAGGTCGCCCTGAAGAGAGAACCTGGACGAATTCCTTAAAAATGACATCTGTCCTACCTCGAATGACTGACAAGTTCAGTGTTTAGGTGAATAAGGAATGATCAATAAAACATGAATGATTTTAAGGGTGGGTGATAGAATATGTGCCTTCACTAGAAGGAGCGTTTTGAATAAGGGAAGAGGACTTGAGAACTGAGGCAGACCAATCATGATTGTATTGAATGGCAGGGCAGGCTTGAACAGCTAGGGGGCCTAATCCTGCTTCTACTTTAGACATAAAACCATAGATATAGGAGCAGAATTAGGCTGTTTGGCCCATCAAGTCTACTCTGCCATTTCATTATGGCTGAAAAGTTACCAATCACCTGTCTTCTCCCCATATCCCTTCATATCCTGACCAATCAATGATCTATCAACCTCTGCCTTAAATATACATAAAGATTTGGCATCCACAGCTTCCTGTGACACTCCCAGCATAGGAAACATCCTTTCCACATCCATTCTACCAAGGTCTTTCACCATTCACTCTGTTTCCATTATGTCACCCGATATTATTCTGAATTCCAGTGAATACAGGCCAAGTGAATACTTTCTAATGCTCTTGTGTGTTCTTGGATGGTATGAGTGCAAGTCATTCATTTATGAGGATAGTAGAGAAGGCAAATTGTATCTGTTTGGACTTTTAAAACAAACAAAAAACAAAATAAAGGTCTAAAAATACTTCTGCATTTCCAAAACAACATCACACAGAGATGGATGTACTGTATGTTGAGCCAATGGAACTGCTGTCCCTAAGTTCCCACAGCAAATGACCCCAACTTAAAATGCCCTGAACATCTCACAGTACAAGGAGTTTTCCTCTGATACCTTTGCCTTGGCAAATATGGCTAAAGAACATAGGTAGCTGGAGAAGCTGTCAAAAGTTAGGGCTGCATATGGTTTTGATGGAGAGAGAACAAGAGGGTAGGTGAAGGAAACTCAGAACTTATGGGGAGTCAGAGGAGCTTGAGGAATGAGTTAAGGTAAAGATATATGAGGGTAGTGATAATTGACAATGGGCTAGGGCCAGCATCATACCTGACTGCTGAGGAACTGTGATTAGTTTCTGGTAGGCATTTTGGAAAACTCTCCAAGGGAGAGGATGGCTTCACAGTCTTTGAATTGGAAGCAAGTGTGAAAGAGGATATTGGCAGTGTCACCTCCCTCAGGAGAGGGCTTTGTGGAAGTGAAGATTAATAATAATCCCAGCAAAACACTTGGAGGTCATATCATTGATCCCCTCACTTTTTAAGAATCAAAAGCCAAAGTTGGTATCACTTTAATGCTCCTTCCAATGCTGTCCGTGTAGAGTGTGCAGGTTTTCCATAAGACTGGGTGGGTTTCCTCCCACATCCCAAGACATCTGGGTTTGCAGTATAATTGGCCACCCTAAATTTTCCTTGGTGTATAAATTGATGGTAGAATCTGGGGATAATTGATAGGAATTTAGGGAAGATAAAAATGGGGTCAGTGTAAATGGATACTTGATGCTGGTAGCCTGAAGACTAATTTTCATACAGTATGACTACATATTAAATAAAAAATGGTTTTGTTACATACCCCGTAACTGGGTCACTTACCAGCAAAGATAGAGAGGTCTGTTGAAGTCTGATGGTACTATTTTTAACAGTATTTATTGATAAAAATACACAAAATAATATCAATGCAAACATACAGATAATATACTTCATCAATACTAAATCTAAAAGCGCGGGTATAATAATAATCAATAAGAAATAGCTCTATCGTTGTCTAGGGGATAATGTATTGTCCGATGGAAATATAAAAGTCACTGTAGTTCATTCAAGCTGCAGCTTTTTGGTTGGAGAGAAAGACGGGTTAAAACTTGCCCATTCCTTTTATGATGTCAATCCTTTGAGAGTTGTTGGGAGTTGATTTCCCCGTTGTTAGCTAAAAACCATTCTGCTGTGGTAAAGGGCCCACCGATTCCGGGGCAAATGGAAAAGGACGCACGTGGCCTTTCCACCAGTTTTTGCTATTACGGGATCGCTAGCGTTTCTTCTGGTGTGTCTAAAGGGGCTGTTCCTCAGACCCTCTTTTATCCTGACTCACAGGGTCTCAGATGTCAATCAGGGTGGGATGATGCAATCCCTCCACCAACCCCCCCCCCCCCCCGGTTCATTGCCTGGGGGCTTCGAGGCATCGTACAGGATTCAATACACAATTCTGTCTTCAAGAGACCAAAGCCGTTATCAATGGTTCCGCCTTTCGGAGGCCAGGACACATTCCAAACTCTTTGTGGATTCTGCATGTCTTTCTTTCATTTCCTGGGTCTCCTGACTCGAATCAATAGCGATCCTGCGATTCTCAAAAAGGAGGGGGCCACGGGCGTAACACCCCCTTTCTTCAACGCGTTTTTACCATCGGTAAAAACAGAGTAATACAGAGTCTTGCAGGATTTTAGAATCTAACACAATATAAAAGCTTTTCTTTTCACTACAGAGTAATACAGTTATACATTCAATTCAGCATCTAGATAAACAGTCCGCGAGCACATTATCACTTACTTTAATATCTTAACATCTTGTACCTTACTAAAGTCTTGTAGCATCAGATTTCAATTTAATAACCACCTATGTTTATTTCTTTCCTTCAGCAAACAAAACTAAAGAGTTGTGATCTTAGCTTACGTGTATACTACAAAAGTTCATGCAAATACTAATCTTTATGTTGCTTTCAAATTTAACAGACAGGCTTCCATGGGGTTGTCTTTATTATTCACAGGCTTTGTCGAAATCCCATAAAACCGGCTTTTGCTATTTAAAAATGGCGTCCCCATTAACCCTCGCCTCTTTTCCGGTTACTTCCCACGTGGGGAGCTTGGGTATCCTGGCGAAATAGGCTTTCGCCCGCTTCTTCCATAGGAGTTATTTTATCAACACTGTGTCCCAAACTTAGACCATCTTCTGAATTTCCACCCCATTCTTTAATTTTACACAAGTTGCTAGTTTTCTCTTCAGGACCCCTCAGGCTATTAGTTTTCAGTTCGAACTCTTTGTTCAAACAGCATTTCAAATTCTGCCTTTTCACACCACACTCTGGAATAACAATAGCGGGGGGGGGTGAGGCATCACCGTCCATCTCAACCTGTAAGTGATCTGCAGGCTTTGTGGTACCACGCCGTTGAAATGACTGGACAATAGACAATAGACAATAGGTGCAGAAGTAGACCATTCGGCCCTTCGAGCCTGCACCGCCATTTTGAGATCATGGCTGATCAATCCCTATCAATACCCGGTTCCTGCCTTGTCCCCATATCCCTTGATTCCCCTATCCATAAGATACCTATCTAGCTCCTTCTTGAAAGCATCCAGAGAATTGGCCTCCACTACCTTCCGAGGCAGTGCATTCCAGACCCCCACAACTCTCTGGGAGAAGAAGTTTTTCCTTAAATCTGTCCTAAATGACCTACCCCTTATTCTCAAACCATGCCCTCTGGTACTGGACTCTCCCAGCATCTGGAACATATTTCCTACCTCTATCTTGTCCAATCCCTTAATAATCTTATATGCTTCAATTAAATCCCCTCTCAATCTCTTTAATTCCAGCGTGTACAAGCCCAGTCTCTCTAACCTCTCTGTGTAAGACAGTCCAGACATCCCAGGAATTAACCTCGTGAATCTACGCTGCACTTCCTCTACAGCCAGGATGTCCTTCCTTAACCCTGGAGACCAAAACTGTACACAATACTCCAGGTGTGGTCTCACCAGGGCTCTGTACAAATGCAAGAGGATTTCCTTGCTCTTGTATTCAATTCCCTTTGTAATAAAGGCCAACATTCCATTAGCCTTCTTCACTGCCTGCTGCACTTGCTCATTCACCTTCAGTGACTGATGAACAAGGACTCCGAGATCTCTTTGTATTACTCCCTTACCCAACTCTATACCATTCAGATAATAATCTGCCTTCCTGTTCTTACTCCCAAAGTGGATAACCTCACACTTATTCACATTAAACGCCATCTGCCAAGTATCTGCCCACTCACCCAGCCTATCCAAGTCACCCTGAATTCTCCTAACAACCTCATCACATGTCACACTGCCACCCAGCTTAGTATCATCAGCAAATTTGCTGATGTTATTTTCTATGCCTTCATCCAAATCGTTAACGTAAATGGTAAACAGCTGTGGTCCCAATACCGAGCCCTGTGGCACCCCACTAGTCACCACCTGCCATTCCGAGAAACACCCATTCACCGCTACCCTTTGCTTTCTATCTGCCAACCAGTTTTCTATCCATGTCAATGCCTTCCCCCCGATGCCCTGAGCTTTGATTTTACCCACCAATCTTCTATGTGGGACCTTATCAAATGCCTTCTGAAAATCGAGGTACACTACATCCACTGGATCTCCCCCATCTAACTTCCTGGTTACATCCTCGAAAAACTCCAACAGGTTAGTCAAGCATGATTTACCCTTGGTAAACCCATGCTGGCTCGGCCCAATCCTATCACTGCTATCTAGATATGCCACTATTTCATCCTTAATAATGGACTCTAGCATCTTTCCCACCACCGATGTCAGGCTGACAGGTCGATAGTTCTCTGTTTTCTCCCTCCCTCCTTTCTTAAAAAGTGGGATAACATTAGCCATTCTCCAATCCTCAGGAACTGATTCTGTATCTAAGGAACATTGGAAAATGATTGCCAATGCATCCGCAATTTCCAGGGCCACCTCCTTTAGTACCCTAGGGTGCAGACCATCTGGACCTGGGGATTTGTCAGCCTTCAGTCCCATCAGTCTTCTCATCACCGTTTCCTTCCGAATGTCAATCTGTTTCATTTCCTCTGTTACCCTATGTCCTTGGCCCATCCATACATCTGGGAGATTGCTTGTGTCTTCCTTAGTGAAAACAGATCTAAAGTACTCATTAAATTCTTCTGCCATTTCTCTGTTTCCCATAACAATTTCACCCAATTCATTCTTCAAGGGCCCAACATTGTTCTTAACATTGTTCTTTCTCTTCACATACCTAAAAAAGCTTTTGCTATCTTCCTTTATATTCCTGGCTAGCTTGTGTTCGTACCTCATTTTTTCTCCCCGTATTGTCTTTTTAGTTAAGTTCTGTTGTTCCTTAAAGACTTCCCAATCATCTGTCCTCCCACTCACCTTAGCTCTGTCATATTTCCTTTTTTTTTAATGCTATGCAGTCTCTGACTTCCTTTGTCAACCACTGAGGCCCCTTTCCCCCCTTTGAATCCTTCCTTCTCTGGGGGATGAACTGATTTTGCACCTTGTGCATTATTCCCAAGAATACCTGCCATTGCTGTTCCACTGTCTTTTCTGCAAGGCTATCCATCCAGTCAACTTTGGCCAGCTCCTCCCTCATGGCTCCATAGTTTCCCCTGTTCAACTGCAACACTGACACCTCCAATCTGCCCCTATCCTTCTCAAATTGCAGATAAAAACATCATATTATGATCACTACCTCCTAATGGCTCCTTTACTGTGAGATCGCTTATCAAATCCTGTTCATTATACAGACTGGAGCCTGGTTGCTGCCTTTGATATCAATCCAGCCTTTAAATTTTCTTCATTCGATTTGGGAACTACATATTTCCCTTTTCCTTCAATAATAATATTCATCTCCCCACTTTTGATCTCCGCATTAACTTTTAACACACCTTCGAGCACAAACACCTGGGACTCTCACTTCCCAGTATTACCAAGGTTAACCCTTTCTTCACTGAATCAAGTCTATCTGACCCACAAGGACTGCATTCCTTTTCAACTGAATCAAATACCTCAGACTTTTTCTGAGCTCCGTTACTAGGTTCAGTACCACGTGCATCCACATCTTGGACACACTCAAACGGGACATTTGCCTCTTCCAGGCTTTCAATACCCGTACCCGGTCCAAATTCTAAATTCCCCTGATTCTCCCAGCTACTCTCTGGGCAACTCCCTTCTGGAGTAAACTCAACCCTGCGGGCTGAAACAACCTCATCTGCCAACCCAGCAGACTTCTTCAAGGTAAGGGCACCCTTTTCATCTAGGACTGCCCTCATTTCATTATCGGGAACACCTTTAGAATTTTCAACTTCTTCAAACAGTTCTGCCAAACCAGACAGATCATCCATGTCCAACTCTGGACCTTTTAACAGCTCTATCTGTTTCTCATCTTTATCTCCTGCCTCTAGAACTTTTCTCTTCACTAAGGGAAGATCTACCTCCTCTCCCTTACTCTCTTTCACTTTACTCCTCTTCGTTTTACCACCCTCTAAACCCTCGTGGTACAGGGTCGTTAAAAACATCTCGGCCAAATCGATACTGGCCTGATTTAAACTGCTCTCTGTCTCAGCTGCCTTTCTCGACATGCTGCGAGTGATCGCGCATACGGGATAGATCTTGGAATCTAGGGGCGGAGCCTCAACACTCACAGGCTGGCTTGTCAGCGTCATTGCTGACCAAACCTTACCACCGGCTAAATCGTTACCCAGAAGGACGTCCGCGTCAGTTCTCGGGAATTCTGATCGCACCCCCATTTCAACTGGTCCAGAGACTAGCTCACAATTCATAATGACCCTATGCAAGGGCACCATTTCCATCCCTTTGCCTATTCCTTTCACAGCTACCATTCCCGTCTTGTGACCAAAATCTAGTACCTTGCTGCTGATCAATGATAATTCAGTCCCCGTGTCTCTCCAGATCCGTACTGGAACTGGGGTGTCTCCGTCCCTCACAGACACGGTTCCGTTTGACATACAAGTCTCAGACCCTTCTCGTACTCTGTCTACCCGGGGCTCTCTTGTCGATTTACTGATTACCACGGCACATCCGATAGGGACTGCTGCTTTCCCTTTTCTTGTCTCTTTCCCCGGAGCAAAGCACCTAGATGCAATATCCCCCCCCCCCCCCTTTCCACAATTAAAACAGGTCAAGCCCGGAAATCTCTGGCCGTCTTGCCTTTCCCCCTCAATCTTACCACTAGCTCCCGGCGGGACCTCTGCCTCAGCCGGCGGGCTTTCTCGATCATTCCCACGGTCTCTCTGGGAACTTTTATTCGAGGAAAACTTTGTCTTGTGGGTTAGGGCATATTCATCTGCGAACCTAGCAAATTCTGAGATGGACTTATTCGGCTTTTCATTCAAATACATCTGGATATCCTCTGAAACACAACCTTTAAATTCCTCAATCAGAATTAACTCCCTGAGACGCCAATAATCCTCTTCCACTATCTCTGCTGTGCACCAACGGTCCAAGAGCACACCCTTCTCATAGGCAAACTCGGTATATGTCTGATTCCACCCTTCTTTTAAATTTCTGAACTTTTGTCTATACGCTTCAGGTACTAAATCTTAACTCCGGAGAGTGGCCGCCTTTACTTTGTCATAACTCTCCTCCTCTTCCTCCTCCATGGACAACTATATGCATATATGCCCGCTGTGCCTTCCCTTTTAACACACTTTGTAACAACGCCACCCACTGATCTCTGGGCCACTTCTGATTCACCGCCACCTTTTCAAAAAAGCAAGAAATAACTATCAACATCCGTCTCCTCAAACGGAGGTACTAACCTCAACTCCCGACTAACATTAAACCGCTCCTCTCAGTCTGACCCCTGAAATCGTTGCTCTTGCCTTAACTTCTCCATCTCCAAGTCATGTTTCCTCTGTTTCTCTGCCTCCCTCTCCTTCTCGGCCCTTTCCTTCTCTTTTTCAGCTCTTTCTTTCTCCTTCTCAGCTGCTTCCAGCTGTTTTAACTGAATTTCGTGCTCTCTTTGTTTCTCAGCTCTTTCCTGCTCCCGTTTCACCTCTAACTCCTTTAGCTGGAGTGCATGATCCCTTTCTCTCTCGGCCCTTTCTTTCTCCTTCTCAGCTGCTTCCAACTGCTTTAACTTAATTGCATGTTCCAACCTTAATTTCTCCAACTCTAACTGAGCCGTCCCACTAGCTGGTACCTTTTCAGGGATATTTTCCAATACCTCAGCTGCAAACACATTCTTTCCAATATAATACTGAGGTATTGCCCTTTGTACCTCCCGCTTTTTCATTGACAACCTCACTTCTGCGAGGTTTAACCCCTTCGCCAAATTTATCAAGTCTGATTTGGTGGCTCCCTCTAGCGCCTCCAGAGTCGGGTTTTCTATAAATTCACCCACATCCATCTTTGCTGGTTTCCCGTCTGGCTACTCGCGTAACCAGATCCAAGTCTGGACTTACAAGCCCGATTCACTGGTTCCCAATTCAGTGTCAAATCCCGGACGAGCCCCCAATTGTTACGTACCCCGTAACTGGGTCACTTACCAGCAAAGATAGAGAGGTCTGTTGAAGTCTGATGGTACTATTTTTAACAGTATTTATTGATAAAAATACACAAAATAATATCAATGCAAACATACAGATAATATACTTCGTCAATACTAAATCTAAAAGCGCGGGTATAATAATAATCAATAAGAAATAGCTCTATCGTTGTCTAGGGGATAATGTATTGTCCGATGGAAATATAAAAGTCACTGTAGTTCATTCAAGCTGCAGCTTTTTGGTTGGAGAGAAAGACGGGTTAAAACTTGCCCATTCCTTTTATGATGTCAATCCTTCCAGAGTCGTTAGGAGTTGATTTCCCCGTTGTTAGCTAAAAACCATTCTGCTGTGGTAAAGGGCCCACCGATTCCGGGGCAAATGGAAAAGGACGCACGTGGCCTTTCCACCAGTTTTTGCTATTACAGGATCACTAGCGTTTCTTCTGGTGTGTCTAAAGGGGCTGTTCCTCAGACCCTCTTTTATCCTGACTCACAGGGTCTCAGATGTCAATCAGGGTGGGATGATGCAATCCCTCCACCAACCCCCCCCCCCCCCCGGTTCATTGCCTGGGGGCTTCGAGGCATCATACAGGATTCAATACACAATTCTGTCTCCAAGAGACAATAGCCGTTATCAATGGTTCCGCCTTTCGGAGGCCAGGACACATTCCAAACTCTTTGTGGATTCTGCATGTCTTTCTCTCTTTTCCTGGGTCTCCTGACTCAAATCAATAGTGATCCTGTGATTCTCAAAAAGGAGGAGGCCACGGGCGTAACAGTTTGCAGTATTAATAAAGGCTACAATAAAATGTTAAAATCCTTTCTTAGAAATGCTTTACTTATAAATGTTCACAGATTATTTTCAGTTTATGAAAAACAGTTTCTTATGTTTTAAAAATGGAATTTTGGTCCCCCATCTACAAAGCTTTTCTCTTTGTCTTAGACTGTATGAAGAGAAGGAGCAAGCTGAGTTTGAAGAATCACTGAAAAGGCTGTTTGAATCCATCAACAACCTGATGAAGAGCCAACAAGTGACAACAATTCTGCTGCAGGTCAGGTGGCCTCTTCGCCTACTACAGATGTAACTTCTTAGGAATTTTCTGTGTGCTGCAATGAAAAAGATTTGTCTTCACATCATAAGTGGCTACAGGAAAATAACTCACATTCATTGGTTCACCAAGAATCAGTGGGAGGTTATTGTCACTGGATGTTGCTCAGCCTCCTGCATTCCTTCAGCAGGAAAATAACTTTCAGTCTTTTGCTCCTTTATCACATTTCAAAATCCCTCTTTCAACAAGTTCATTTTTTGTTATCTGTAATCAGGGCAATGAAGCAAGTCAACTGCACTTCCTTTGTAGCTACAACACTACATTTTGCATTCTGTTTTCATTCTTACAACCCTGATATACTTATGTATGGCATAATAAGTATCATGCAAATAAAATCTTTTCACTGTATCTTGGTTCATGTGACAATACATAAACAAACCAATACATAAAGCATAGAATATAGAACAGTACAACACAATACAGGCCCTTGGGCCCACAATGTTGTGCCAACCCTTTAACCTACTCCAAGATCAATTTAGGCTATCCCTCCTATATAGTTCTCCACTTCTCTTTCATACATGTGCCTTTATAAGAATCTCTTAAGTTTACAAGTCTCTCAAAATTTAAAGCAGAGATTCTTGATTGGGCTGGACTTGAAGGGATATGGGGAGAAGGCAGAAGATTGGGGCTGAGAGGGAAAATAGATCAGCCATGATGAAATGGCGAAGCAGACTCAATAGGCCAAATGGACTAATTCTGTTCCTATGTTTTGTGGTCTAAAATGTTGCTGATGTACCTGCTTCAACTACCACCCCTGGCAGTGCATTCTATGCATCCATGTCCCCACTATACTTTCCTCCCAATACCATAAAGTTATGCACCCTTGTATTAGGCATTTCAACCCTGGGAAAATCTCTCTGGCTGTGTCTGCCTCTTATGATCTTGAACACCTCTATCAACTCTCCCCTTATCGTCCTTCTCTCCAAAGAGAAAAGTCCTAACTCACTCAACCTATCCATGTAAGATCCAGGCATCATCCTGGTAAATCTCCTCTGCAGCTTCCTAAAGCTTCCACATCCTTCCTATAATGAGGTGATCACAACTGAATGCAACAGTCCAAGTGCAGACTAACCAGAGTTTTATAAAGCTGTAACATTACCTTGTGGCTCTTGAACTCGAGTCTCAACTAATGAAGACCAACATACCTTAGGCCTTCTTAACAACCCTATGAATTTGCACAGCAACTTTGAGGGATCTATAGAGGTGAAACCCAACAGCCCTCTGTTCCTCCACATGGTTAGGAATCCTGCCATTACCCCCGTTTGCTGCCTTCAATGTTGGCCTTCCAAAGTGAATCGCTTCACTCTTTTCTGGATTGAACTCCATCTGGCACTTCTCAGTCCAGCTCTGCATCCAATAAATGTCCCACTGTAACCTAAGTCAGCTTCAACACAAACCTTTGTCTTACCTGCAGACTTACCAAACCACCCTTCGTCTTCTTTATCCAAGTTGTCCAAAAATTTCAAAGTGAAGGTGTCCTACAACAGAACAGATCCCTGTGGACTGGTCACCAAAATCCAGGCAGAATATGCCCCATGTACTACCGCCTTCTGCCTTCTGTGGACAAGCCACTTCTGAATCCACGCAGCCAAGTTCCCCTGGATTCAGTAACTCCTGATTTTCTGAATGAACCTACCATGGAGAACCTTATCAAATGCTTTGCTAAAATCCATATACACCAGATCCATTGCTCTGCCTTCATCGATATGCTTTGTCACTTCCTCAAAGATTTCACTCGAGCTCACAAGGCAAAACCTACCCCTCACAAAGTTATGCTGATGATCTTTCTTCAAATGCTTGTAACTCCTTCCTCTAAGAGCTCCCCAATAGTTTCCCCACCACTGACATAAGATTCACTGGTCTACAATCCCCCATTCATCCCTTTACCTTTCTTGAAGAAGAGTTTAACATTTACCATCCTTCAGTCCTCTGCGACTGCTCCTGTGGCCAGTGAGGCTGCATTATCACCAAACATGCAGCAATCTCTCCCCTCATTTCCCATAGTAACCAGGAGAATATCCCATCTGGCCCCAAGGACTTAACTATCCTCACAAAATGCTGGTGGAACACAGCAGGCCAGGCAGCATTTTCCACCAGCATTTTGTGTGTGTTGTTTGAATTTCCAGCATCTGCAGATTTCCTCGTGTTTGCGACTTCACTATCCCGAAGTCTTTCCGAAGTTCCAGCTCCTCATCTTTTTAAAAACATCAGCATGTCACGGTCTGTTTTCTGCTGACCTTACATTTTTCAAGGTCCCTCTCACGGCTGAATACTGAAGTAAAGTATTCACTTAGGTCCTCCTCTACCTCCTTCAATTCCGAGTAGATCTTTCCTCCGTCCTCGCTCCTGCCCTCACTTTAGTCATACTCGTGTTTTTCAGTGACTTTAAGTGTTCCTTGATTTTGCTGGACATTTCAAAATAGAACATAGGAAAGGACTGGAGCATGACGTCTGGTTGAACATGATACCAAATGAAATACCTTCTGTCAGTACACGATCCATACCCTTCCATTTACTGCATATTCATGTATCTATCTAAAAGCCTCTCAAATGTCTCGATCATATTTGCTTCCACCACTACATCTGGCAGCCTATTCCGACCAGCTGCCACTTTTGTGTAAAAAAAGACTTACCTCACTTGCAATTTTCCTCTTCTCTGCTTGAAGGTTTGACATGTCCATTGTGGGTAAAAGGATCTGCTTGTCTACTTTATTATGCCTTTCATAGTTTTAAAATAAAATTTTTAAAAATTGTTTTAAATAAATAAAATTTTAAAAATAATCTGGTAGAATGCCTCATCACCAGAACTCCCCAACAGGCACCTGGACCCTGCCTGGGGCCCTCAGAGTCAGGCTCTTTCTGTACAGATAACACATCATTCCCAATGTACTTGGGATGGATGTGAAGGGGAACAGACAGTCACCCACCTCTTTGCAGACTGTGGATTTGCTTAGAGGATGTGGAGAAAGATACAGAAGTCCCTATTCCAATTCATCTCCAGCAACTGTGTAATGTAAGACTTTCAAATCTATGGGTTGTTCCAGGGGCTGTGGGATGCACTGAAACTTGGTGCAAACAATACAGAGACTTTTTGAGGAAGTACCACAATCTAGACTCCCTCTGCTGTTGTACTTGGAAGGACTGAGTTGTGTAGGGACCTCAGCAGTGAAAGGGCATATCACCCAAGGGGTCACATCGGTGGAAATAGAACTATAGATTTTTAAAAATAAGTTAACACTACCAAAATGTAATGATCATAAATAAAAAAGTTTGCACTTTTTCTTCTCATATACATTACGAATAAAGGTTATTTTTGCAATATTTATCAGGCCTGCTATCAGCCTCCAACACTCCAAAGAAGGCAGTCCACCCTCTCCTTAAAGCTCATGACTACTAATCCAGGCAGCGTCCCGGTAAACCTCTCAAAGCCTCCACCACCATTACGTGGCTAATGCTTCCCCTCTCATTGATTGAACTAAAATAACATTTCTGAGTGAAAACAAGCAGCTGGAGGAACTTAATCGGTCAATCAGCATCTGTGGAGGCAAAGGGGTAGCTGATGTTGCAGGTTGAGTCCTTACAATATTGCTCAGTTGCACTTAGAGAGTTAAAAATGGCAGTGAAGAAAACTGGAGCAGAATTTTAAACTCGAGGGCCTTGTTAGTCCAAGCACCACTCTTGAAGCTCTCACTCTCCAAGATTCGGCCAAAGTGAAGATCAGTTTACATAAGACTTTTTCCACAGAGAATCGGAAGTAGAAATTAATTTTGAGCTGTTTTGTCCTCCTATTAAAATGGTGAGCACGTTGGGAATCCTGTATGGAAGTTTCATAACCTTGGAGGAGGAATGTAACAAGCCTACTGTGGTTTAATGAATGCTTCAGAAACAGTGAAGGCTTCAATACACCAAGTTATTGTCAGCCCATTAGTTCTTAGACTGTGAAGGCAATTGATGTCTGTGAACTGTAGGCGTCTAAGGCTTCACTAATTCATTTTATTTATTCTCTTCCCTGATCCCAGGTTGCTTCTTTGAAGTACTTGCCCTCAGTGCTGCATGATGTAGAATCAGTCTTTGACGTCAAATTATTGAGGTAAGATATACCCTGCAGAAGAGGCATTGTCTTTACGGAGAAAACTTTTGTGTTATATTTGCATCTTCAGTCAGAAATAGAAAGGCTTAAAAGGATTTAAAAAGCTATACAATTGTATATAGAATCATAGAGTCATTCATTATGGAAACAGGCCTTTTGGCTCATATCCTCTATATGAACTAAGATGTCTATCTAAACTACTCCTATTTGCCTGCATTTGGCCGATATCCCTCAAAACCTTTTCCATCCATATACTTGTTCAAGTGTCTTATTATTGTACATGCCTCAAATGCTTTCTCTGGTAGCTCGCTGCACATGTGCACCTAATAATAGCAATATAATAGGCATCCGTTAGTCTCGAAAGACAATAGATTTGTGCCTTGGAAAGTTTCCAGGGCGCAGGCCTGGGCAGGGTTGTATGGGAGACTGGCAGTTGCCCATGCTGCAAGTCTCCCCTCTCCACGCCACCGATGTTATCCAACGGAAAGGCAAGGGCTGAATCAGCTTGGCACAGGTGTCATCGCAGAGCAATGTGTGGTTAAGTGCTCAAGGACACAACACACTGCCTTAGCTGAGTGACCTTCAGATTACTAGGCCAACGTCTTGACCACTTGGCCACGTGCCAACACTTCTGAATAAAGACGTGGCCCCTTAGGTCCTTTTATAAATCTTTCACCTTTTCACTTAAACCCATGCCTTCTAGTTCTTTACATTCCCTGGGGAAAAGGTTGTGTGCATTCACCCTATCAATGCCCCTCATGATTTTATGCACTTCTATAAGATCATCCTCAGTCTCCTGTGATCCAGTCAATAAAATCCTAGCCTACCCAACCTCTCGCCATAACTCAAGCCCACAAGTCCTGCCAGCTCCCTTGTACTCTTTCCATCTTAATGCTATCTTCCTCTAACATTATTTCAAAACCTTTACCACAATCATTTATTTTAATCTGGAAGTGAAGGACGATGTACCAGATGAGACATGAGAAATAACATATGAGGCATAGTATCAAAGAGCGATGGGTCTTCGGCCCACTGACGACATACTGTCACAAACCACCCAATCACACTACTCTTACGTTAACCCATTTTCCTTATTCTTTCCACATTCTTGTTGAGTCCTATTTGTTTCTACCATGTAATCACACACAATTTACTGTGGCGAATTAATCTGGCCTTTGAGATATGGGGAGGAACCAAAGCACTGGCAGGAATCCAGGCAATCACAAGGAGAGCTTGCAGATGGGCAGAGCTGAACATAGGTTGCTGGCACTATGAGACAGTGACTTCATTAGCCGTATGTCAAGTATTCACAACTAACAGATCAGGCAAAGACCGAAAGGGCCTTTTTAAAGCAAGATGTTATTGATTAAAAGTTTCATAGATTCATTCATGGATTCATAAAGATATACAGCATGAAACTGGCCTCTTGGCTGAACATGTTCATGATGATTAATATGCGTATTTACACAAATCTTATTTGCCTGATTTTGGCCCTTATCCTTGTAAACCTTTCCTGTCTATGTTCTTGTCCAGATGACTTTTAAATATTCAACTGTACCCACCTCTACAATCTCCTCTGGTAGCTTATTCCACATACCCACCACACGCACTGTGAAAAACTTCTCCTGCAACTCTTCATGACATCTTTCCCCTTCTCCTTAGACCTACACCCTCCAGATATAGACTCCCTTCTTCTGCTTTTTGGGCCCTTAGATCCCAGAGGCCATTGATGGCCCCTTGTCTCCAACGTCCAGAGACGATGGAAGGGTTGGGGTTCATCAATATTTCTGAAATCCATTGTATCCATTGTACAGGGGATTAGCCTATAGAGCTTCACCAGAGCCCTGTTAGCCAGCCTTGCCCACTTGCACCTCTGACAACAGGGATGTAGGTGTGGACTTTGAGAGGCATAGACTCCCTTGCTCTGGGAAAAAGACAGGGACTATCTACCTTATCTGTGTTTCATGTAAGTTTGTAAACATCTATAATGTTATCCTTCCCTCCAGAGGGTACAGCCCCAGACCATTCAATTGCTCATTATAACTCAAGACTACCAATCCATGCAAAATTCCTGTAAGTCTCTTTTACGCCTTTTTGCTTAATTACATCCATCCTATATCATGATGTCCAGAACAGTGCATAATGCTCCAAGTCTAATGATGAACAGTGAAGGACACACACCCTGTGACATATGACAGATCATCCTTCATTACCACTCTCTAATTTTTTTGTTATTTCATCCGCGATCCCATGTTCTAACCTTCTAAAACGGCCTACAAATTGGAATTTATCAAAGGCATTGCAGAAGTGCATATAGACAATGTCCACTACTTTGTCCACATCAGTCATCTTGGCCACCACCTCAAAAGCCCTCATTCAGACTTATGAGATATGATCTCCCACAAACTAAGCCATGCTGACTATTCCTAATTTTTCAAAATGTAAATAAATCCTCTTCCTCAGAATTGCTTCCAGTAACTTTTTCCTCCAGAGATGTAACTCTCACTAGCTGCAGTTCCCTGACTTGTCCTTGCAGCCCTTCATAAATAAAGCCATCCCCTACTCGTCATAAATCAAAGAGTGCTGCAGTGCAGAAATGGGCCATTTGCTCATCTAGTCCATGCCGAACTTTTATTCTGTCTGGTCCCATCAACCTGTAACTGGGACACATTCCTTCATACCTTCCCATCCATGTAAACTTCCCTTAAATGCTGAAATTTCATCTCTACCGACAGCTTGTTCCATACACATACCACCCGCTGAGCGAAGAAGTCCACGTTCTGGTTCTCCTTAACTATTTCACCTTTCACCCTAGTTATAATTTCATCCAACCTTAGTAGGAGAAGTGGACTTGCATTTCCCTATCTATACCCTTTGTATACTTTTCCTTTATCTTTCAGTACATTATCCATGCTATTTAAAATACAACAATATCTCCCAGTGCCTAGGCAGTCTCCTCCCTTGCTTCCTAAATTGTCATACAATACACCTGCTCAAGGTCTTGGGACATTTTCATGCTCTTCAGGACTGCAGGAACCTACTTGTTCTTAAATGAATAGAGTCTAGCACCATTATAGTAGCACCGTTCACTTTCCTGAACTTACTAGCATCCATGACTATTTCCACAGTTAAGGAGTATTTGCTTATCTCCCATGGCTTCACACACACACACTGGTCCTATGCTTTCCCTGGTTACTTCTTTGTTTTAAATATTCATATGGTATCTTTTAGGATTGTCCTTTAACTTAGTTGCCAGGAATATCTCATTGAAGTGTAAAGATTTAAAGTGTGGAAGGGAAGCAGTCAGTCCATGTGCAGTCGATCACTCACCTCTGCAATTTTGCCCTTAGGTTACCCATGTTTGCCCTGAAGCCTGTTTATTTCATAATGGAAAAACTCACAAGCATTACAGCTTGATTGTTGCATGCTCCTTTTAATTGTGCCATAAAGTCTGTTTGCCATGAGCTTATGAAATAGTTCAGTCTTGTTTCACTTTCTAAAACCAAACTTCAGGTGAACCTTGAACTAAATTACCTTAGTTAAAACTACCTTTTCTTTTGTGATACCATCTCTTTCCCTGAAATGTCATTTGTTAAGAATTTTGGGCTAATCAAAGTGAGAGTTGTCACTATCCCTATCTAGAATACTGTCCTTTCTGAGTTATCCATTCCTGGCTGCACTCTTAGTCCCGATGTAGGGTTTTGACAAGAAACGTGGATAAATCCTTTCTCTCTACAGATGCTACTCAGCCTGTTGAGTACTTCTAACAGATTTTCCACTGCCAATGTACATTGTCAGAACCATTGACTCCCAAGTGAAGCTAAGTAAGCCTCTCTCTCCTCCGCCCTAAACAAAATAGATCAGTTCTGATGTTGGAAACATCCACTCTGACCATACTTGGGAGAGGCGACAAATGGGATCAGGGAAGAGACAGCAGAGCTCCTGCCTTGCAGCGCCAGAGACCCAGTTCTTCCATGAATTCAGGTGCTCTGTGTTTGGAGTTCGCCTGTTCTCTCTTTGACCCTGTGGATTTTGCCTGGATGCTCTCACTTTCTCACACATCCAAAAGTTGTGTAGGTTGGCAGGTTAATTGCCTATTGTGAATTGACACTAGTGTGTAAGTGAGAGGTGGAATATGCAGGGATCTTTGAGGTAACATGAGAAAAACAAAATGGGATTAGAGTAAATGAGTATTTGAATGTTGGCAGAGATTCAGTGGGCCATATGGGCCATTTCTGAGCGGTACGACTCAATGATATTTTTATTTCTCAGCACAGCTTTGATTGAGGTTGCCAATTAATGGCATGTCAGGGGTAAACATTTTGTTTTACTCTACTGCCTTTGCTCACAGTGACTTATTTCACAGCAATCCTTTCAGATAACAGGGGAGTTTGATTTTGTTGTTCTGGTCTGGTTCACAAGCCATCTCCAGTGGTAAAAGCCAACTGAGGACAATTTCTAAACAAACAACTCATTTTTATTTATTTTCTCTCAGCTGGCTGTTACCATCTAGAAGGCACTGCTCAAAGAGTGGTAGCTGCAGATTTAACGTTAGCTTTTAAAAGAAATACTCCGGTGGTGCGACATTCCCAGATGTTGAAAGCATTTTTAGGATTAACAATAAACTCTGAGTGTACACTTAAAGTTGAATTACATGGTGAAAATACCTCAAGTGTTAAATGGGTTATGCTTTGGAAATTTTCCGTCAAGGCTTACAGAGCAGCATAAAACAAAACTCTTTTAAGTATTCATTAAGAATTAGCAAGCATGATAAATGAAATGTGTTCAATTCAAGCACTGCAAGTAACATAAGACATTGTCAGACATTTTACAGTATAAAATGTTACAAGTTGCAATGATCTAATAGAACCTCTGTTGGATCCTAATGTTTTTACGTTTCAGAGTTTCCAAAGTCATGAATGAGGCTTAAAACTTGATGCTTACAGCCATTTTATTAAGTGTTACAGTGAAAAGAACTACCAAAGAAAGAAGAGCCAAGAACCAATAAATCATGATTGTCTCATACAAAACACCTAACTCTGACTGAAAAGATAACAACATCCCAGTGATAACAATGAACAATTAAGCTATAAAATGGCCATATTCAAATGTTATGACATCTGCAGCATAAAAACTAAGAAGCTTCTAGAAAATTTACTTTAAAGTTCACTGAATAATTACATATATATAGATAATTATAGATAAATACAAGCAAGCATAGGAAAGATAGACTATAAAAACAAGTTCTAACCCTAAACCACCATTACCACTTTGATTCTAAATCACATATTTAAAATCACTACATCTGAAATTTCAGAGGCAGACAAATTGTGGTACCAGCATTAACTATAAAATATACAAAAACTCACCTGGAGTGATGAAAACATTGAAGGATATATTGTGGTAGTGACTAAGTCACTGGAGAAAATGGAAAAGTTGTAGGAATGAAAGTGTTTATTCGGCACAACAAACAGATATTCTCATAGTGACCTTCTTGGTAGAATTTCACAACTTTAATGTACATTACATTCTTATAGTCTTAAGATCAAAGGTGACAGCAGGTGATTCAATACAATTTCAATAGTTACAATGACATTGTCTACTTCAATACTTTGGGTGGACATTGCTTCCTTTGAACTGCATACCTACAGTGAGAGACACCTCTTTGCTGGGTCAAGCTTGCAATGTACAATTTACATTAAGAACCAAAGACTGGTTCTTGCTTGAATTAATATCTGCTATTTACACATATTCCAGAGTACTCTCTAACATATCCTCTTCTTGGTCCCTATAAGTTTGAATCAGGTTCATGGATCTATGAAGTGAGACAGGAAACACTGACTGTGAATAAGTATATTAATCATTTACTTACACACAATAAAAATTTGAACAAACATTCATGTTTCCCAAATTATAGGAACTACAAAGCTGAATATTCAACAAAGATCATTAGCTAAAAGCACACACAGAGCATACCTTCCCAATGGTTATGTGCACCGTTTGCCTTAAACAAAGGAAGAGAGAGCAAGTCCCTTCCATGTGCTATTTTATACTTGGGACATTTGAAACTGGATACCAGGTGACTAACCAATGGGAAAAGCTGCTGCAGTTTCTAAACTGACCAATCATGATGGGAGCAACTTTCAGAATAAGACATGCCCCTTCCTCTACCACCCCCCCCCGCCCCCCCAACAGGACAGCTCTTCAACAGAAATCTGTTGCAGGAAGGATAAACTTTGAGGATCTAATGAAGGAGCAGCAAAAATTACCTTCACTTCAGATCCCTTCCTCAATTACCAACCTATCATATCCCGAAGCGTACCTACATATACACTACCTTTTATCTCTAATTGACAATTGTGAGATGGATATGAGATGGCAATAAAATGTTCCAGAAATTTGATCACATCGCCTTCTTGGACATATTTGTCTTTGTTAATTCAACCAGTCCTTAAAATGCAGCTTTGAAATTCATGTGCTTGTTGCCTCCTTCCCTACTGGCCCATTATACTTTGATCACTTACCTTCATCCTTTCAATCTCTGATAGCTAAAACTATCAATAGTGGCGGCCAGTATTTACTCTGGAGCAGGGTCACAGAAAGGTTACTTTGTTTCTGGTTCACATTCCATGCCATGACAGAAGATTATCAGAGTGATCTGACAACTGTCTCTCAGTCTCTTTAATCTATCTACAGGAGGATTTGGGGTGGTCTCCAACTGAATAGCTGCAAGGACCTCACCCCCCCCCCCCACTGCACCCCTCCCCAGTATGTCCTTTTAATTGTTGGCCCAACCACTGAAAGGACTAGCTGATTTGTGTTCACTCACCATTCAGGCTGGGGAGGCAGGCTTCTGATGCTATGTGCAATGTCTTGTCTCTTTCTCAGTCTGCCAAGATTGTGGATTTATGCTTCTGCCATAACCCGATCCCTCCCATCTATTTTCCCGATAACTTTATGTTCTGATCTATATAATTAATCAACTACCTTCCAGAACTGTTATATTTTTAACACTTGCTGACAAGCTCTCTCTGTGTCTACTGCATTTGCATTCCCATTCCTTTTCATTTGTAGGTCTGTTTCAGTCAGGAGGTTCAAGGTCATTATTTAAGTTTTCTGTAATGAGATTTTTAGGGGCTGACTCATTTGCTCTGCTGTGCTCCCTCAGGTTCTCTATGGTCAGAAATGGTGTACTCTCATTTGCATTTCACCTGACATTGTTGGTCTTCAAGTACTTCCTACATTTGCATTCGAGGAGGCAGGAATGACCTAAATCCAAGTCACATTTGCATTTTATGAGACAGTTCCTGTGACTATGTCTCAACTTTGGAATGTTCTTTCCAAGAGAACTAAAACTCAATCTGTCCATTGGCAATATCCAATATATGTATTTTTAACCTTTTGGATTATTCTTGTTAAGAAAAGCAATGTTTTAGCTCACTCCACAGGTGTTCTCATCTTCCTTCTAAAAGAAATTTAAATTTCCCAGATTGAGTGTACACAAATCACAAATTTCCCAAAATGTCAATTTCTTTCTAGAATGTGGGAATCTCATATCTAGAGCTGGGCCACTCACATTTCCAACACCTTAATCTGGATTCGACATGGCCTGTGTGGAATCTCGGTCTCTATCTCTAATATTGATTCCAAAGTAAAGAAGTAAATAGACACAGACTTTAAACAGAGATAAGACAAAACAAAAATTCATGCTAACATTTTTCTTACTTCTGAAGTTCATAAATAAACTGAAAAAAAGTTGGAATAAACATTTAACACAAAATGAGTACATATTCAAAGGAAAAGAGAAGATGAATGGATGGGGCCACACACAATTTTACATCAATTAACAGATCTTCCTCTTGGATTAATCTGAATATCCCCCAATACAGATTTATCAAACGGATTGCTTAGCACTCATTCTCTCATACATGCATTCTCTCTCCCTCTCTCTCTCTCGTGAACTCATGTGTGGCCACACTACTTGCAACATTTTTGAACTCAAATCATTTATGTTTTAGTTACCTTCAGTGGTTAAATATTCATCAAAACATCTTTGAGCACATATTCACACCACCCTCCAGAATCTTAGATCGTAAGGCTTTGAAACACAGTATTCTGGAAATTATCGGTCATAGACAAGCAAACATTTAACTATCGCCACAGCAACAAAAATTCCAACATCTTCTGAGCTTGCTAAATTCAAAATCCTCACTATATAAAATTCTGATTGTATGACCTGGTTATCTTACAGTCTTGGGCAATGTGTCCTAGTTTAGAACAACTCATCCTTCTGGGACCATTCTTTAGTCCAGACCTTTGTTTCCACTTAATGTGTAGGGGCTTTTGTGATTCTTCTGGTCTAATTGGGTCTATTATGACTGGTTCACAATCTTATTTGTGTTCAGCCAGTATTCTGGGATATCTTGACACAATCTGAATACATCCTCCTGTCTCCAGTCTCTGCTCATTAGGGTTGTTCCTGACTCTGACTTGTCCATGTAATCTGTCCTGTCCAAGAGTCTATGACAGCACCTGCCTTACTAAGTGCATCTATCCCCAGGGTAGTATATTTCTTGTTCAACAATATTCATAACTCCACTGGAAAGTGCACTTTCTCTAACTCAAGTACCAGAGGCTCACTTTTTTCTACCCTCATTGTTGACCCTCTCCTATACCTGTAAGGTAAATAGCCTCTCCAGTCACAGGCAAGGGTAGTTATGAATACTGAAGCTTCTGTGTCGACTAACATATCACATTACTGACTCTCTACTGTGTATATCCACGAATGACCATTTCTGGCAATGGGGTCTGCAAATAGCTGCTTGTCTGACTTGGAAGCTATCCTTACTAGCTCTATGACCTGGTTAGTGGTCAACGTGGGTAGGGAAGGTTTTGCCATGGTTTCTGCCTGCTTCAATAGGTAACTGTCTCACCTTCTTCCCTTCTTGCAGAATTGGCCTGAGACACCATAGCTGTAACAAACCATCTCCTTTACCCTTCTAGTAGTCCCTTGCTTGGTGTCCTGGTTGGAGCAAACAAAGCAAGTCCTCTGTGTGTTTGCAGCAGCTATATTCACTACATCACTTTATGACCCCGCTTCCATTTTTTATTCATCTATTTCTCCAGTCCATGAAACTATTGTGGAGTTATTCCCAAGTCTAAATCCTCCTGGTGGGCTGTACTCAGCCCTTGAGCATTTCAGGAAGACTTTATCATACCTCCCTTGATTGTCCAGCCCCTGGTATTTTCACTCCGCATAGTCCATGCCAGGTTCATCGACATTATCGTTCCCTAGTAACTCTCTCCTCCTCCAGCTCATTGCCTCACTACTACCCTAAAGCTCTGATACCTCATTACTGGCATTCCCCTATTTGCCCATGTTCTATCTTGCACCTCTGGGTTTATACTGTCCCATGTATTTCTTGGGTATTTAGCTTTAACCTATATGTGTACAGTATGTGTTTGGGTGCATCTGGTGGGCAGCTTTGTCTATGCCCTGTTCAACATTCTCGAGTTTATGGAGTGAGTTCTCTCCCCTTTCATAACTGAGCCCATGATGTTGCTGTATCCTTTTTACACAGTAAGTTAAATATTCCTGCATTATTGTCCCTCTTGAGCTTTGGTTCTAGGTTTTTCCACACATGCAGTCACACACACATTTACAAACAATGCAGTGCTATACAGTTTCCCAAACGAGTGTACATGCAGCTCTCCGATATCTTCCACACTACATTTACCTTGTTGCTCATCAAATGAGTACACACACCCGTCTGGAATCAAGGACAATCAGAAAGCACCTTTTGGTGGCCTGGTCTCAACAAACTGTCTAGCTTCATTTAGAAGCTTGTCCTTTACATAAAGCATACAAACCACTCTGCATTCACATACACAGTTCTCATCTGTGTTCTCTGATACTTCGTGATTCCATGGTCATTGGCGTAAGCAGATCTAAGCATGGCATGTCATGATCAGATACAATCACCCTCCTTAGACTGCTGAGGTTGCTGACCATGTAATTGGGTCACAAACATATCCTGGGTTGACAAATGCTTCCCTTCAATTACATAGAGACACCTCTAGGGTGAAAGGTATAAAGATCCTGAGATGCCCAGTCATCAAGATCCCCCTCTCAGCCTCTACCAGTGTAGTTCAAAGGAAATCTTATGAAGCAAAACGTTTGGCACCAGCTTGTCTGCAGGAGCTGCTGGAAGGATGTGCAATGACGTCCAGCCACCTTAGGGGCTCCACTCCGGATCTACTGTCTGGGTTTAGTCCTATAACCTTCATCTCTCCCAAGGCTATCCACAAGGCATTGTGGTTATTTACCCATAAGCTGGGGATCTGGTTCATGAGCACCAGGGCATGTCCTCACACTGGTGGGCCTGCTTCCTCCACGCCCTCTGTAGTTCAGCTTGAGTCTGAGTCTCCCGATGACTGGAAATCTCAGGATCTCCATACCTTTCGCCCAGGCTTGTGATGATAACCAACGCCACCACCACAATTCAGTTTCCATGTCTTGCCAGCGAGGAGGCACTACATGAGGCTTGCTGTTGGAGAGAGCAGGGAGAGACTAATACATTCAGCTCTCCTTTTCAAGAGATGGTGAGCCAGTGGTGGAAGCTGAAAGTGAGAGCGACAAGCACTACCCACTATACTACCATGCTAGATGCATCACAAAAACCACTGTCTGAATTAATACCTGCTATATTCACATAACTCCAGAGTACTCCCTACCAGGGTATTTATATAATTATCATAATCATGTGGATTGTCCTTATAAGTAAGTGTACTTTAAGTAGACACATTTATGTGAGTTTGAGCAGCTCTCCTAATGATGGCCCTTATACAAGTAATTTAGCTGTAAATTATGATAAAGCAAATATTATAGTTTGTAATATCGAGTATCCACAGTTTTCTGGCTTTGATTTGATAGTCAAAGACATCTCATTTATCAGATTGATGTACCTTAGCTGCTTCTTTATGGATATGATCAGCCAGATCAGAGATGTCTTTAGACTCATCAGATATCTAAGCACAATACTCTTTGGCTATAGCTACTGTGTTCCCAACAAGGGAAGGTATAATTCCATCTGATTTTGGAAACCATTTTATGTATTGCAAATATTTCTGTTGCTGCTCTCTGCGGATGTGTCATTGCTGACTCTTTTTAAAGCTGTAGCAATATTTTTAATTTCTCATGATTGGTTGAAAAACAGCAACAAATAACGCCATAATAAACATTGTGCCCAGTAGTTAACAACTTTGTTCAATGACTTCTGGCTGATAACTTGCTCACTGTAGCCCAGCCACGTAGGCACTGAGTCAGAGCTTACTAGCACATTAACCTCAGTACTTGTCTTTGTTGAGCTTTGGCTCACTTGCAGCATATATCCACTTATTTTTACCTTCTACTTTCACTGCTGAGTTTGTAATCAACAGCTCTTCATAAAGTCCTTCTCACTGAGCTCCTAGTGGCTCTCCATGTGGTTTCTTGATCAGGACCCACTCACCAGAAATCAATGTGTATCCTCCTTCTATGGATCACTCCAAGCAACAGAAACCAGTTGAGAAACAGATTGAACAGCTTGGGTTAGTTTCACACAATAATTAACCAAACTCTCTGCTATAATATGTATGCTTACCTCTCTGAGATCAATAACTCCAGGTAGTGGCATGGGTCGCCTTGTTACACCCTCATTGGGCTTATTTTAGTTTTCTTCTTTGGGTTTACTCTGATGCTACATAAGAGCATAGGAAGGGCCGTAGGCGATGATGCACCCTCCTCATGGTACCCTGTCACTGTTTGATCCTATTCATTTGTTTGACTTGCCCTGATGATTCTGGGTGATGTGGACACTAGAAAGACCATTCAGTGTTCACAAGTTGACATAGTTCCTAACAAACACTTGCAGTGAAATGTGTTCCTCGGTCAGAATCAATGTGACAGGGCAAATCCTTTCTCAAAATGTCGCCCTTGCTCAGTTTTTGCTATGCGTATGGCAGTGGCTTTTTGTGCTGGGACAGCTTCCACCCACCTTGAAAGCTTATGCACTATTTCCTGTACATTGGAGTGTCCTTGGCACTTTGGTAAAATAATGTAGTCCACTTGTAGATGCAAAAATAGTCCTGTTGGGGCAGGGGCACATAGTTGTAGTAGTTTATCCACTGTTCCAGGATTGGTTTTCTTGCATGTAATACATCTTCCTTATGTCTGTGCCCTGAAGAGCTTTTGCCCTGTACTTGGGATTCTCACACCACTGGAAGAATCTGTTTCCACTCCAATACTGTATGTCTTAAGGAATGTATCTGATGTTCCATGGAAGGAAGCAATTTAGTTGGCACTACTAGTTTGTGATTGGTTTCATTGTTGCATTGAACTTGCATCTCTCGACTACCATCCATGTTTGTCATAGGAAAGTACAGCACAGAAACAGGCCCTTAGGCCTTTCTATTCCATGCTGAGCCACTTAAATTGCCTACTCCCATCGACCTGCACCGGGACTATAGTTGTCCATACCCCTACCATCCATGTATCTATCCAAACGTCTCTTTTTTTTTTTTTTTTAAAAGCTATTATTAATGCTTTTTGAGTTAGTGATTTAGATGCATATCATATTATTACTGAGTTAAGTATTGTATGTAATGAGTTTTTGCTACAACAAGTGTATGGGACATTGGAAAAAATGTTGAATTTCCCCATGGGGATGAATAAAGTATCTATCTATCTAGCTATCTATCTAAACATTGAAATTGAACTCGCATGCACCACTTGTCACAACCCTCTGAGTGAAGAAGTTTTCCGTCATGTTTCCTTTAAACTTTTCACCCTCCACCCTTAACCCATGACCTCTACCTGCAGTTCTACCCAACCTCAGTGGAAAAAAACCTGCTTGCATTTACCCTATCAATGTTCCTTATAATTTTGTCGAATTTCCCAATCTTCTATTTTTTCAAGGGATAAAGTTCTAACCTATTCAATCCTTTCATATAACTCAGGTCTTCCAGGCCCAGCAACATCCTTGTAAATTTCCTCTGTACTCTTTCAACCTTATTTACATCTTTCTTGTAGGTAGGTGACCAAAACTGCACACAATATGTTGCTTGATTTTCAGCATCTGCAGATTAGCTCTTGTTTGTGACAATGTTCCAAATTAGGCCACAGTAATGTCTGAAACAACTTCAATATAACACATTATCTCCTGTACTCAGTACTTCAATTTATGAAAGCTAATGTACCAGAAAGCCTTCTTTATGACCCTATCAACCTGTGATGCCACTTTCAGTGAATTATGGACCTGTATTCCCAAATCCTTCTGTTCTCCTCAGTGACCTACCATTCACTACCACGGTTGGTCGTACTGAAGTGCAACACCTTGCACTTACCTGTTTTAAATTCCAGCTGCCATTTTTCAGCCCTAATCTTGGTGCCATCCACAAATGTGCTGATCCAGTCAACCACATTATCATCCAGATTGTTGATATAGATGACAAACAACAACACACCCAGCACCAGTCCCTGTGACACTCTACTAGTCACAGGTCTCCATTCAAAGAGACAACCATCTACTACCACCCTCTGGGTTCTCCCACAAAGGCAATGTCTAATCCAATTTACTACCTCATCTTGAATGCCAAACGACAGAACCTTCTTGACCAACCTCCCACGTGGGACCTTATCAAGTGACTTGCTTAAATCCATGTTGCCTTCATCAACTTTCCCGGTAACTTCCTCAAAAAACAATATAAGATTGGTTAGACACAACTCACCATGCATGAAGTCATGCTGGCTATCCTTAGTCCATGTCTTTCATATACTTACATACCCAGTCCCTTAGAATACCTTCCAATAACGTCCGCACGATTGATAACAGGCTCACCGGCCTATAATTTCCTGGTTTATTTTTAGAGCCATTCTTAATCAGCAGAATAACATTGGCTATCCTCCAATTCTCCGGCACCTCACCTGTCACTACGGATGATTTAAATATCTCTGTTAGGATCCTGGCAATTTCTATACTTGCCTCCTGTAGGGTCTAAGGGAACACCTTGTCAGGCCCTGGGGGTATATTCACATTAATATACCTCAAGATAGCAAACACCTCTTCCTCCTCTGTGCATGATAAAGAATTTATATTTGTTTCCATAACTTTAGTTGTTGGGTTCACTTTACGCATTCTTGTATTTCTTGCAGTTCTTTTTTCTTGTTTTTTTCTTTCCATGCTTCCTTCTTTGCTATTTCTGGTGAATGCATTTCAATGGCTTTCAATTGTACTTAATTGGGAATGGCTTTTACATTTTATTACAGCCAGTTCTAGCAGCAATTGTATAACATCCATTAGTTCTTGTACTAGCTGACAATTCTTGATACGGGTTCCTACAGCTGTAAGAAATATTCTTTGCCTCTGTAACTTTCTAAATTCATGAACAATTCCAAGGCATACCAAGAATTCATTCAAACTTTACCTGACTTTCTTTCTGCAATCTTGCAGTTCCACCTGTTGTGCAGAGGAACCAGAAGCCATACTTCCTGAGGCCAGTATTTCAGTTTCAGAAGTGACAGCCCATCAAGACATTTTAACTCCTCCCTCAACTGTTGAGGAGCCATTGGCGTGCAAAATCATTTCTGGGTTTAATAGAGGCATTTCTTTGTAATGGTTTGCCTCTTCATGGCATATTATTATCCTTGCACAGTCATGGTCATCTTAGCCTGATGATGGTCCAGGCATGAAGGGATATGGTGGGAAGGCAGGAGATTGCGGCTGAGAGGAAAAATGGATCAGCCATGATGAAATGGTGGAGTAGACTCGAAATGACCAAATTCTGCTCCTATATCTTATGGTCTTCCATGTTCAATTGGCAACAGTGGTGCTGGATTCACTGGACCTGCTTGCTGGATGATGATATTAGATGCCCATTTGGACCATCAAGCTGCTGTTAGTTGAGAGACCCTATTCATTGACAGTAAAGTGCAAACTGAATGAGTACATCAAATATTCAAAATGTGATCAAGCATAATACTGGATACAGCCTTGACTGCCAGGTTGGTTGCTTGTAAACACAGAACTCATTCAAGTGGCACACAATCCAATTTTACAAAATAGTAGTCAAGAATATTAAAAAATAGCTCTTTATCTCCTGACTCAAGACTGTTGCCATGCAACCATGTTATTCAGTGGTGTACAGGGTGAAAGCTGTACCAGTGCCAGGGATGCATAATGCAGATATTGTACATGATGTTGCCTTTGGAGGTTGGAATGCTTCTAACTGTTCTTCATTAGGAGACACATGGTCATCTGAGCATTTGCTGCCCTTCAACAAATGGTTGGGTGGTTGTTCAATTTCAACATATGAATGGACCATGCTCTGCTGTAGTTTCACAAACCCAGAAACAATCAGAGTTACTGGACTGTTGCAGGTGGTGATGCTGATTTGAAAGTCTTTGCAAAATCCTCAATATTTCCCACTTGCCTTGAGAAATTTTATGTCCTTGTTGTTGTGTGAATGAAGTTATTGGAGAAAATTACTAGTAGATACAAAGCAGCTTCTTTATTCAACAAAACAAGGTACAGCAGGGATCATGTGGAGACACTTTTGGTCAAAAGATCTACTGGCCCAATGTGGGGCCTAATATTTTATGGGCCAAACATCAAAGGGCTAGTCCATATTTACAATGTATGGACCGTGTTTTTTTTTGAAATGACATACAACCTTCACACCTCCTGATTCACATCCACAACACAGACATCCAACTGAATTTTAATCAGCATTGTCTGGTCTGGGATTCACAGCTGTTAGCAACCCGTTGTTCAGAGCTGCACTCCAAATTAAATCCACAATACATATTCAGATGTGAAGGCAGGTAGCCAAAGTCAACTGCTAAATGTATATGTGTTAAACCCAAAAATCGCTCTAACAGTCCCAAGCAAACCACTTCTTTTGTTGCAATTGTTTTGTGATCCTCGGAGGATAAATGATTGAGTAAATAAAGCACATTACATTCATGCTGCTCTGCAGTGTCAGATGCAATCAAGACATCATCTACATAATATATAATAATCAAGTCAAGGCTGGTAGGTCTCTTAGATGCTGTCTTGTTGTCTCAGAGACATGTAGTATACAGTGAGGCTGTTGTGGAACCCTTGTGGTAATCTCATCTACTGGTATTTTTGTCCATTAATTGTAAAGGCCAAGCACAGTTGACATCTGGCCACCAGTGCTTTGGACCAGAATCTACTGGCCAAATAGATAACTGTAAACCACTTGTGTGATGGCTTCAGTGCATTAAAAGTATTTGATGGATTGGGCCACAAGAGGAGTTAACTTGCCAATACATTGATTAGCAACCCTGCAAAACAGTGGCAATCTCCAGGTGCTCTTCATTTTCTTAACAGGCCAGACTGCACTATTTGATGTCAGTGAGATTTAAAAAGAATCCCTCTTTCATCCAGCTGGTTAACAATAGATAAAATACCTTCCATAGTGTAAAATTTTGGCAACATCTGCTTTCAGACCATCTATAACAGTTGATGACAGTTGATCATATTCAGATTTCTCCATGTTATCTTCATTTACTTCATGAACTTCTCTGTAACTCAACCACACTGTTCTGTACCATTCCACAGAATCAGAAATGTCTCAAAAGTCTTTTCTTTATACTCAACCACCTTTCTCCCATCATTCTGTATCAGTGTCAGTTCTTCTAACTACCTCTTGATAGCTTTCCAAACACCTTGTAGATTTTCCCTATCATCTCATATGTCAGTGTTAACTCTATGAGTCTATTGTCAGATTTACTGAGGAGATAACATAGAAACCAGAATTTAGAAGCCATCATAAAGGTTCAGACTGTATATGTTTTTGGTACACTCAATTTCAGCCCAAGTCTTTGAACCTTCCTTTTTAAGATACAAAACCTCTTTGGACCATTTATCAAACTTTTCTGGATGGTTCATAAGAAACCACCTGCCTCCTTTCACAGGATCCATCTGCGTCCCTGTGCATCTACATTTGCTTAGTCCTTACTTGGGAAAGTTGTGACATGGCTGCCAATCCTATTGTTCCATAACCGCCATCCTCACTTGAGTTGCTAGAATTCACGTCATGTTCATCCTGGAATTCCTTTGAGTTTGGATGGAAGCACTGCTTTGGAGTATTGTCTGGTGTGGTGGGTGGGGGGGTGTGGTGCCTCCAGGAGGAGGGTCATTGGCAATTTCCCTTGAAGTTCTGTGCAATGTACTTTGATTCCATTACCCTTCTGTTGTTCTGTCACTTGCTCAGCTAATGCACAGATCTGCTCTTTAGACTTTTTACTATCTCTCTCATACTGATTTCATAATTTAGTAGTTTTCCTTTTCCTTTTTCACTTGTCAAGTTTCCCATTTATTCAGTGAAATGTTTCAGTTGTTCAATCAAAGCATATATTTGATCTAACTCAGCACATTTTTATTTTCTTAATTGTGCTAACATCTCCAACAGCCAAGTTCCATTAGACTCAACACTAATAGTATATTTCATCTTGATTTCTTAATTAATCTTATCAAATTCAAATATTTAGTTCAAATAAGAACCCAAACCTTAAGTCATCTGTTCACACATAACAACTACAGGTTCAGTTCCTCTTATTACTGGAGTAGGTTTCTCCAATTTATCCATGGTGTTTAAATTCCCTATGCAGAACACTTAATACATACCTGCTTTCATCACTAGATTGTAATCAAAGTTCCAATATCACTAAATCTGTGCACCCAAACTCCACACACGGTACTCAGTCAACTTGTACAATCAAACGATAATAATTCTAATGCACGCTTAAGTTAAAGTAGAATAGAGTTTTCCTTTACTCTTAGACTTCCTTTAGATGGTGTGTTGAAGCAAAAACTAGCTGTTTCCCTAATGATTTGGAAAATAACGAGAAAGGTCTTACTGTAGCGGTGTGCTACACGCAGCGCTAAAATAACGACACGGAGTCGGTAAACTGCAGTCAAAGTTAAAGTTTATTCGAACTTCACAGCCTTGCTTTAAAGCCTCCCTCAATCCACCCTCCCCCGCGCGGATGCTTCGAGAGGCACGTACTGACACCCCCTCAGGCTTTCTCCCTTTGTTGCGGACCTAGCCTTTGTGCCTGCACACTGGCTAATTGTGAGCCGGTTCGAGTGTGCTAGTAAGTGGGTCGCCACGTAACCCCCCCCAGAACCAGCGATACACCCCCCAATGTCCACAGTCTGGGCCAGACCCTGTTTGGGAGGTCGGCCTCTGCACCGAGGTGTCGGAAACTCGACCGGTTGCGCCAGGTCCACATGGGCCGGTTTGAGTCAGTCCACCGTGAAAACCTCCTCTCTCCCCCCAATATCCAGAACATACATGGACCCCTTGTTCCTGAGCACCGTGAACGGCCCCTCGTAGGGCCGTTGCAGCGGTGACCGATGCCCGCCCCGTCGTACAAACACAAACTTATAGTTCTGCAGGTCTTTGGGTACGCAGGTTGGGTTCTGCCCATGCTGCGAAGTGGATATGGGGGCCAGGGCACCGAGCCTTTTGCGTAGTCTGCCCAGGACTACTGCAGGTTCTTCCTCTCGCCCCCTTGGGGCTGGTATGAACTCCCCAGGAACGACCAGGGGTGCACCGTACACCAACTCGGCCGACGAAGCGTGCAGATCGTCTTTGGGCGCCGTGCGGATGCCGAGTAGGACCCAGGGAAGCTCGTCCGCCCAGTTAGCTCCTAGCAGGCGGGCCATGAGAGCCGACTTCAGGTGACGGTGGAAACGCTCCACCAGTCCATTCGACTGTGGGTGGTAGGCAGTGGTGTGGTGCAGATGAGTCCCCAACAGGCTGGCCATCGCTGACCACAGGCTGGAGGTGAACTGGGCGCCTCTGTCGGAGGTAATGTGGGCCGGTACACCAAAGTGAGATACCCAGGTGGCGATCAGTGCCCGGGTGCAAGATTCGGAGGTGGTGTCGGTGAGCGGGACCGCCTCTGGCCATCTTGTGAACCAGTCCACGATAGTCAGGAGGTGCCGCGTTCTGCGCGACACTGGCTGGGGGCCCACGATATCCACATGAATGTGGTCGAAACGCCGGTGGGTGGGGTGGAACTGCTGCGGTGGGGCCTTGGTGTGTCGCTGCACCTTGGCCGTCTGGCAGTACATGCACGTTCTGGCCCATTCACGGACCTGCTTGCGGAGTCCGTGCCAAACAAACCTGCTGGAGACCATCCGGACGGTAGTGTGGATGGAGGGGTGCGCCAAGTTATGAATGGAGTCGAAAACACGTCGTCGCCAAGGTGCCGGGACGACGGGACGGGGCTGGCCGGTGGCAACGTCACAGAGTATGGTCCTCTTACCTGGGCCTACGGGGAGGTCCTGGTGCTGCAAACCGGAGACTGCGGTCCTGTAACTCGGGATCTCCTCGTCTGCCTGCTGCGCCTCTGCCAGCGCCTCAAAGTCTACCCCTTGGGAAAGGGCGTGAATGTTAGGGTGAGAGAGCGCATCCGCCACGACATTGTCCTTACCCGAGACGTGCCGGACGTCCGTCGTGAATTCAGAGATGTAGGACAGATGGCGCTGCTGGCGGGACGACCAGGGATCGGACACCTTTGTGAACGTAAAGGTAAGCGGTTTGTGGTCCGTGAACGTGGTGAAGGGCCTACCTTCTAAGAAGTACCTGAAATGCCGGATTGCCAGGTATAGCGCCAACAGTTCCCGGTCAAAAGCACTGTATTTGAGCTCGGGTGGCCGCAGGTGTTTGCTGAAAAACGCCAGGGGTTGCCAGCGGCCCGCGATGAGTTGCTGCAGTACCCCACCGATTGCTGTATTAGATGCGTCCACTGTGAGGGCGGTAGGGACGTCCATTCTGGGGTGCACTAGCATCACAGCGTTCGCCAAGGCTTCCTTCGTTTGAGTGAAAGCGGCGGCGGACACCTCATCCCAGGTAATGTCCTTGCCCGGACCCGACAACAGGGCGAACAGGGGCCGCATGATCCGGGCAGCTGAAGGGAGGAAGCGGTGGTAGAAATTGACCACACCTACGAATTCCTGAAGGCCTTTGATCGTGGTGGGTTGGGGGAAATGGCGGACCGCATCTACCTTAGCGGGCAGAGGGGTTGCCCCGTCTGTGGTAATCCGGTGACCCAGGAAGTCAATGGTGTCGAGCCCGAACTGGCATTTGGCCAGGTTGATTGTTAGACCGTAGTCACTCAGCCGGGCATAGAATTGTTGGAGGTGGGACAGATGCTCCTGACGACTGCTGCTGGCTATGAGGATGTCTTCCAAATAGATGAATGCGAAGTCCAGGTCGCGTCCCACCACGTCCATCAACCGCTGGAATGTCTGTGCGGCATTCTTCAGGCCGAACGGCATGCGGAGGAACTCAAAAAGGCCGAACGGAGTGATGAGAGCCGTTTTGGGGACGTCGTCCGGATGCATTGGGATTTGATGGGATCCGCGGATGAGGTCTACCTTGGAGAAGATCCGTGCGCTGTGCAGGTTTGCTGCAAAGTCCTGAATGTGCGGCACAGGGTAGCTGTCCAGTGTTGTAACCTTGTTCAGCCTGCGGTAGTCGCCGCACGGTCTCCAGCCCCCTGTCACTTTGGGCACCATGTGCAGGGGGGAGGCCCATGGGCTGTCGGACCGCCGGATGATCCCCAATTCCTCCATCCTCTTGAACTCCTCCTTCGCCAGTTGGAGCTTGTCCGGGGGGAAGCCTTCGAGCACAGGCGTGGAGGGGTGGTCCCTGGGTCGGGATGTGGTGCTGTACGCCGTGTCGGGGCATGGCTGTCGCGAACTGCGGTGCCAGAACCAATGGGAAATCCGCCAGGACCCTGGTGAAGTCGTTGTCGGACAGCGTGATGGAGCCGAGGTGAGGGGCTGGCAACTGGGCTGCACCCAGGGAGAACGTCTGAAAGGTCTCGGCGTGAACCAGTCTCTTCCTGGGCAGTTCGACCAGTAGGCTGTGAGCCCGCAAGAAATCCACACCCAGAAGCGGTTGGGCTACGGCGGCCAGTCTGAAGTCCCACGTGAACTGGCTGGAGCCGAACCATAGCTGCACCGGACGGGTGCCATAGGTCCTTACTGTGCTGCCGTTCGCGGCCCGCAGGGGGGGACCAGGCGCCCTGCTGCGGGTGTCGTAACTCGTCGGAGGTAAGACGCTGATCTCGGCACCGGTGTCGACCAAAAACCGGCGTCCCGACCTGCTGTCCCACACATACAGGAGGCTATCCCGATGGCCAGCCGTCGTAGCCATCAGCGACGGCTGGCCCTGGCGTTTCCCGGGAACTGATAGGGCGGGCGACAACAGCGGGCTTCTTCGCCCCACCGCTGGTGGTAGAAACACCATTGCTCGTTGGGCTCCACACCCTGGCCTCTGGGGTTAGCGGGCTCTGCGGCCGGGCCTGGTCTGGTCTGCTGCTGGGAGTGTGGCCGGGTGATCAGTGAGATGGACGCCCCACTCACCTTCTTGGCGTTCCACAGCAAGTCCGCCCGGGCTGCCACCTTCCGGGGGTCGCTGAAATCCGCATCGGACAGCAGTAGGCGTATGTCCTCGGGCAGCTGCTCCAGGAATGCCTGCTCAAACATGAGGCAGGGTGTGTGTCCGTCGGCCAGAGACAACATCTCATTCATTAAAGCTGATGGAGGCCTGTCTCCCAAGCCATCCAGGTGCAGTAAACGGGCAGCCCGCTTGCGCCGTGAGAGTCCGAAAGTCCTTATGAGCAGGGCTTTGAATTCCGTGTACTTGCCGTCCGCCGGGGGAGACTGTACGAACTCCACGACCTGGGCCGCTGTGTCCTGGTCGAGGGAGCTCACCACGTAGTAGTAACGGGTGTCCTCTGAGGTTATCTGCCAAACGTGGTATTGGGCTTCTGCTTGCTGAAACCATAGGTGAGGTTGTAGCGTCCAGAAGCTTGGCAGTTTCAAGGAAACCGCATGAACAGATGCGGCGTCGTTCATCTCCGGTCCAAAAACGTTTCCAAAATAACGACACGGAGTCGGTAAACTGCAGTCAAAGTTAAAGTTTATTCGAACTTCACAGCCTTGCTTTAAAGCCTCCCTCAATCCGCCCTCCCCCGCGCGGATGCTTCGAGAGGCACGTACTGACACCCCCTCAGGCTTTCTCCCTTTGTTGCGGACCTAGCCTTTGTGCCTGCACGCTGGCTAATTGTGAGCCGGTTCGAGTGTGCTAGTAAGTGGGTCGCCACATTACCTCCTATTAAATATGTATACTAAAACTTTCCGCTCATTCCCTGGGATTCCTGCACATCCTTAAATCTTTGCAACCAATCTGCTGATTATACTAAACTGCTGGATCATTGTGCTTTTGCAATACAGAGGAAGACAAGAAAGGCATAAAATATGGTGTTTACAGTTGTTTAGTTAAGTCTTTCAAGAACAAAGAATGAACAAAGAAATTGTGGTTGTCTCATACAAAACACCTAGCTCCCACTGAAAAGAAAACATTACAGAGATAACAACTAACACATGAAATAATCAGATTCAAGTGGCATGACACCTACTGTAGAAAAATGAAGAAACTTCTAGAAGAATACAGAAGCGGTCATACCACTGAAATATTCACTGATTGATTATTCATATATAGGTGATTATATAAAAATACAAGTAAACCATAGGAAAGATAAACTACAAAAATAAACACAATTCTACAGCTTAATCAACACCTCTGAAACTGAGTCCCACATTACAGCCTTTCAGATAATTGCCCTTACAGAGTTCATAAATCATTGCCCAAAATTTTGAGATATAAAATTAAATTCACTCTCACTGAATTTATGCAGAAAAAATAAGCAATTTTTTCCAACTTACCGTACATTCCTAGCTGCATGTACAGATGACATAGCTTTAATTTATGGAAAATCATGAAATAGTCATCTCTAGGAATGGTCCCCTCTGGTATTGTTGCCTCTACTCCAATATCTTTATGCAGTGTTAATCCTAACGCTAGATGGAATTTACTGGGAGCATAATTTATTCAGTTAAAGAAGTTTATTCCCAAATGACAAGAGGAACAGTTCTGTCTACTATCCCATGAAAGTTTCCCAATTTTATCTATATCCTTCTTATTTTATAATACAAAGATGAAACCAGTGACAATTTGATTGATTTAACCCTCCCTTTGTAATCTCCTTATTCTACTCACTTGCTATTCCCCATCACTGATTTGGAAAAATGCCCTTTCAAGAGATGGACATCCTTTTTGTTGTTTTGACCATTGTCACACAAGTCTGTTTGGCTGGAAGGTGTTCTGAATTTATCATTATTTTGAAAGCTGATGACAACTACTTTATTGAGTATTAATAACTTTGGAAGCTTTCGGTGGGACAAAGATGACTGTTTCTCTGTGGATCTGAATGATTTGTTGATGACCATACCACAGGGGGTTCAAGGGAAGAAGAGACAGGTCATTTCTTTCAGTTCACAACCTGCTTAAAAAGTTAATTCCCGATCCCTATGGTTCCTCACAGCATGCTAAGACATGAGGCATGGTCAGTTTTAGTCTGTGAAGGCTGCCTGACCCATTTTACTGCTGGTTTAATTTGAGTTAAATGCATTCACTGCAGGTTTAGCTATAAGTACTAATAAACAAATAGAGCTGCCTGCTGTGCTCTATGAGTTGATGCTGCAATTTGACATGACCAGCATAACCAATGAGCAACAAATCAGAAATGTTCATAATCTGACCCAGCTAAGGAATGTTCTCCCACCTGAAACAAATCAAATTGCTCATTCTCATTTCTTTGGGGTTACTACCATCAATTGTGCCAGCAAGTTTATTAGGAAGGTAGTAACCCACGCAGTCCTCATTAGTCCCATCCTTTATTATTAATCTGTGCAAGGACTGAATATGTCAAATAGACAGGAATATTTATACAGCATCCTATTGCTTTTTAATCCAATAGACGAAGCGACGCATTTTGGGTGTTCTCACCACCCTAATGCAAAGTTGAAGAATCAGCTCATGCCAAGGGCCTGCAAGCAGGGATAAGCTGAATGGCACATTCTGGTTTCCACACGTCCTTTCAAAAGAAAGGCAGGCTATTTGGCCCATCAAGTCTGTACTAGTTCACAGAGTGATACCATTTCCCCACCACTGATTGATATGCTCTGTAGTTTATTATTTTCATAATCCAATCAGCTATGTTTCATCACTCGCTTATACACTGGGAACAGCTTACAGCAGCCAGTTAATCTAATAGCCCTACGTGCTTTTGGGATGTGGGTGGAAACAAGAGCTGATGCAGTTAGAGTGAGAGTATGCGGACAGCACCAGAGGTAAAGGTGAAACTGGAGCCCCCGAGCTGTGAGGCAGCAGCTCTTTCAGCTGCACCGCAATGTCACTTCCAGCAATCATGCTGTTGACTAAAGAGTATATGGTCATCAGGGCATTGGTAGAACCCTGATATGGATTGGGATCCCCTCAGTTCACTTGTACTTGCAGTAAGAGTTTTAGTTTAACATCCGCTTCCCATTCTGCCAGTCTAGATGTAAGCAGTACTAGTTTTATATTCTCAAGTCCTATTATGGAGTTGAACAGTGTCTTGTCTCTTGCTCTGCAGCCAGCTCCTGTTGGAGTTTTACATGGGCATTCCACCCAATAAGTTGCAGAAACAGAAGATCCAGTCCCTGACTGATATTGTTTGCAGTGAGCTCTTCAAGAAGAAAGGTAAGTCCATCACAATCGCTCTGAGGTTGGTAGGGGGGAGTGGGATAGCGGGGTACAGGAGAAGAGCTGAAATTATATTCACAAGTGTACAGATATATGACTGAAATTTTCCCTGTTCTTGTTAGTTATCATCATTAAAACTGCTTTCTCTCACAGGCGGCAAGTTACTTTCAGCTTATCAGACATATCATCAGGAGAAATAAGAAGGAACTGTAAATGCAGGAACCAGCAGATCAGTGGAATGAGAAAAATGTTAACTTCTCAGCCCAATGATCATTCATTAGTGCTAAGAGTTAGGTAGAAATCAGATATGTTTGAAATTGCAAAGAGAGAGATGTGTAGAGAGAATTGGGTTGCCTGTGATAGGGTGAAGATGAAGAGAATGGGTCATATGATGGTGCCAACTAAGATTGCATAGTGATGATGTATTAATTCCAGCTGATCTGTTCAGAAGAGGTTTAAATGAAAGGAACTGAATGAGAATATAGAAGAGAAAAAAATGTATAGACTAGTATGGTAAGATACAAACATAAGAAATCAGATGTATGTCATCTGGCCCTTTGTGGCTGTAGCGGGACCTCTATCTCAATGTCACATCTTGCACTTTCCTTGTACTCCTTGATGCCTTGAGTGTCAGGCAATCTATTAAACTCCTTGTTAAATATATTAATCAGCTTGGACTCATCAGTTAACAAGGTAGAGGATTTCACACCCACTCCATCTCTGAGTGCAGAGATTTATTCTCATCTCAGTACTAGATATTTCACTTCACATACCCAAAACTATGATGGCTAGTTCTGATATAAGTGCCTCAGGACTTTGCACCACCAGCTTCAAGGACAGTTACTACCCCTCAACCATCAGGCTCTTGAACAAAAGGGGGTAACTACACTCATTCTCTTTTTCATGTTCCCACAACTGATGGTCTCACATTGAGGACTCTTTATCTTGTTACTTCATACTCAATATTTTGTGCTATTTATTTATACTTGCATTTGCACAGTTTATTGTTCATTGATCATGTTGACACTTACTGTTCTATAGATTTGCTAAGTATGCCTGCAGAGAAAACAATCTCAGGGTTTTATGTGGTGACGTGTATGTATCAGATAATCATTGATATGGACCTCAAGCTCTGATCCCTGTGATAACCCATTTGCCTGCAACCCTGAGGAAGGAATCGTGGTTAAAACAGTTAAGTAGTCTGAGCTGGTAATGGAAGTTGTTTGCTAATACCAAAAAAATTGACATTGGTAATTTTATTTCAGTGCATGGCATGGGACAGATTAATTCTGTACTTTAAACAATGGAAAGTTTCCAAGAGAGGACCAGCATTTTATACTTCTCTGAATTTAATGGCTAGAAAGACCTCCAGCCATATTGAATTCAACATGAAAATTGACTTTCGCAATGAATCCTATGAGAACAAAAGCACAAGACCAAACTTCCGTAACAGTTGGACCACAGCTAAAGATCAATACATTACTCCTCTAATTGTGGCTCATGTTTGCCTGCAATTGCTAGCTGCAGTTCCACCTTTTTATTTGTATGTAAATTTGACTTGCCTAACTTGTTAACCATTTGCAGAACCTGAGTGATGTGACCTGAGGTACTATGATACCTGCAGCTTTAACCGTGCAGTAATCACTTAACTGCACTGGACATAGAAATTATTTTCCTCTGCTGCGCATGATATTTTTCAACATTGAATGTCATAAGCACTTATATCCTATAAGTCAGCAGGCCAGGCAGCATCTATAGGAAGAAGTACGGTCGACGTTTTGGGCCGAGACCCTTCGTCAGGACTCACGAAGGGTCTCGGCACGAAACGTCGACTGTACTTCTTCCTATAGATGCTGCCTGGCCTGCTGCATTCCACCAGTATTTTGTGTGTGTTGCTTGAATTTCCAGCATCTGCAGATTTCCTCCTGTTTGCGTGTATCCTGTAAGTACTTTGTTATCAATTGATTATTGGTTTCAATAACATTTCTACTGAGTATAGTCAATACTTGGCAGGAGCAGTATGGAGAGTAGAGTAGGTGTTACTGCGTATACTAGATTTGAAAGCAATGTGAGGGAGATCTCAGATCTTTTCTTTGAGTTGGAGCAGATCACACCAATCTGGCCACAATTCAGTTAGCTTATCTGTTTTGAACAGCAGGGCAGATGGGGGAGGTGGAAGTGCTAATATTTTACTCATTATGATTTTGTTTTTGTCCGGAACAATAGGAGTGTTGCACCATCGTTTAAACCCCTGCAGTAACGAACATGGGCACAGGTTTCAAAAGTAGCATGCTATTAGCATCAGCAAAGGAATCATTGTGGTTGCAAAGGGAAAAGTTCAGGTGCCTCGGGTTAGAAGTGTGATTCTAGAGTTTATAGGATACACAGGTATTTTCATCATCCTCTCCAGTCATTCTGAGACCTGTAGGGATAAGCCTGGTCAGACATTAGCAGAACAATTTCTTAAATATTCATGGTGGTCTCAGGCAGTATGTTGCATTCACTTCATGAGTCATAGCTCAGTATGAAGAGGCCCAATAAAACAATGTAGTCTCTGAAAGTATTCTGTAGGTAATTCAAGTTGCAAGTGTTTTATCTTCCTTTCCCTGTGCCTGTGAATTGTCATGACAGAGTAATAATACCGTGACAATCGCTCACAGAATAAATACAAGGCCCTATCTAATTTGACCATCACTTTTAATGTAATCAGCAATCTACATTTGTGGATGAAGGTACAGTAAATAACTAGCAAGCTGCAGAATATTATTCTTTATTGCTAGTAGAACTGAATACAGAAGTAGAGAGATTATGGATCAGTTATTATGGGGCACTGATGAGGCCACCTTGGAGTACTTTGTATAGCGTTACATTAGGATCAGATTTGTTATCTCACTTATATGACATGAGTTCTGTTGTTTTGCGGCAACAGTACAGTGCAAAATGTAAAATTTAAAAAATAAATTCAATAATGAATTTGTGTTCATGGACATTCAGAACTATGATGATGGAGAGTAAGAAGCTGTTTCTGAATCATTGAGTGTGGGGTTTTAGGTTCCTGTACCTCCCCCTTGATGGTAGTAATGAGAAGAGGGCATGTCCCTGATGATGAGGGTCCTTAGTAATAGATACCATTTTCTTGAGGCACCATCTCTTGAAGATGTCCTCGGTGATGGAAAGGGCTGTGCCCCGATGGAGTGGACTGAGTCTATAACCCCTTTCAGCATTTTGTGAACCTGGGCCTTGGAGAGACCACACCAGACTGTGATGCAATCATTCAGAATGCTCTGCATTATACATGGTGAGGCCTCACTGAGAGTAGTTTTGGGCCCCTTATCTAAGAAAGAATGTGCTGACATTGGAGAGAGTTCAAAGGAGATTCACGAAAATGATTTTGGGATTGAAAGGCTTATCCTATGAGTAGTGTTTTATGGCCCTGGGCCTGTATTCACTGGAAGCTGCGGAGGCCAAGTGTATTTAAGGCAGAGGTTGATAGATTCTTAATCAGTCAGGGCATGAAGGGATTTGGGGAGAAGGCAGGAGGCAGGAGACAGGGGCTGATAGGAAAATTGGATCAGCAATGATGAAAAGGCAGAGCAGACTCGATGGGTCAAATGGCCTAATTCTGCTCCTATATTTTATGGTCTTGTCTTATGTCAGATGCAGAATTTTGGAAGTGCAGCCCTTGCTGCAAATGTGTAGTCCTTTAGAATGTAGAGGGTCCCAAAAACAGCACTGAGAAAATGGCTGGTCCACTTGTCCAATTGATTTTAATGAAAGAATAAATACTTGGCAGGACAGCATTATTCTTCAATATCTGCTTGAGAGGACAGATAGGTCTCAGGTTAACATCTTATTGAAAGAGTAGAGCCTTATTACTACTCTGTAATGTCAGCTAGATTACATGCTCCAGACCCTTGGGCAGGATTTGAATCAACAGCCTTCTGACTCAATGTTTGTTTATGGCTACAATGATAAATAGAAACAGAAATGACCAAAGCAATGTAATAATGCAATTGAGCTTGCCAGCTTTGGAAACTACACAATGCTTTAATTACCCACCAAAATTGCAAGATTCATTCCTGTGTTCCGTGATTCACTCCATGAAAAGTGCTACTCAAAGATTAATGCACCTCATTAGTGTCATTCCCATGACTGGTAATTAAAATCAATTGCCATAAAATTAAGAGTGGCTGTGGATCTGGCAAACTGATCTTTGCAGCCAAACCGTTCACAACTGACAAGATTCACTGTGAACAGAGTCCAATGGCTTTAGAGCTAACTTCCTTTTTTCACCCAAATAGATATAGGACTTGTTGGAATTGTTAAAAAATGCAGCCTGTGGTGCCAGAATAATGATACTAATGTCTAGCTTGGATTTATTCCATAAGATATAGGAGCAGAATTTGGCTATTTAGCTAAACAAGTCTGTTCCGCCATTTCATCATGGCTGATCCATTTTCCACTCAGCCCCAATCTCCTGCCTTCTTCCCATATCCTTTTATGCCCTGACCAATCAAGAATCTATCAACCTCTGCCTTAAATATCCCCAATGACTTGGTCTTCACAGAAGCCTGTGGCAACAAATTCCACAGACTCACCACTCTTTGACTAAAGAAATTCCTCCTCATCTCAGTTCTAAATGGGCGTCCCTCTGTTCTGAGTCTGTGCCCTCTGGTCTTAGTCTCTCCTGTTGTGAAGTACCCTCTCCACATCCAATCTATCTGGGCCTTTCACCCTTTGATATGTTTCAATGAGGTCACCCCTCATTCTTCTGCATTCTAGTGAATACAGGCCCAAAAGCCATCAAACGCTCTTCATATAACAAGCCATTCAATCCTGGAATCATTTTCGTGCACCTCTTTTGAACCCTCTCCAGTTTCAGCACATTCTTTGTAAGATAAAGGCCCCAAACCTACTCACAATACTCCAAGTGAGATCTCACTAGAGATTTACAAATTCTTAACATTACATTCTTGTTTTTTTAGTTCTCTTGAAATGAATACTAATGTCTCAATTGCCTTCCTCACCACAGACTCAACCTGCAAATTAACATTTAGGGAATACTGCTCAAGGACTCCCAAGACCCTTCACACCTCAGCTTTTCTGTAATTTCTCTCCATTTAGAAAATCATCAACCCTTTAATTCTTCTACCGAAGTGCATGACCATACCCTTCCTGACATTGTATTCCATCTGTCACTTCTTTGCCAATTCTCCTAATCTACCTAAGACCCTCTATTTCCTCAAAACTAGCTTCCCCTCCACCTATCTTCATATCGTCTGCAAACTTTGTTTAAAAAGCCATCAATTCCATCATCCAAATCATTGACAGATAACATAAAAAGAACCAGTCCCAACACAGACCCCTGTGGAACACCACCAGTCGCTGGCAGCCAACTAGAAAAGGCTCTCTTTATTCCCACCCTTTGCCTCCTGCCAATAGCCACTGCTTTATCCATGCTAGAATCTTTCATGTAATACCATGGGGCTCATAGCCTTGTTAAGCAGCCTTGTGTGTGGCACTTTGTCAAAGACCTTCTGAAAATCCAAGTATACAACATCAACCAATTCTCCTTTGTCTATCCTGCTTGTTATTTCTTCAATGAATTCCAACAGATTTATCAGGCAAGTTTTTCCCTTAAGAAAACCATGCTGACTACAGCCTATTGTATTGTGTTCCCCCAAGTACATTCGATACTTTTGGAGGTACAGATAAAATGAGTTAAACAATGCCACATCTTCCCTTTTTCAGCCAGTCCCACTTCTAAGCATATTAATGGCTATCTCAACTAAAAACTATGTTTGAAATGCTCAGCAGGTCACTTCAGACAAGGTCCTTTTATCAAAACCAGGAAAAGTTAGGAGTAATACAAGTTTAAAGTTGCTGAATGAGGCAGAGAAGGAGAGATTTAAGTGAAGGATTGAGGTGGTGGACAGTTCAGAATATGTGACATGAGTGGTGGTGCTGAGAGAGAGAGAGAGAGAGTGGTAACAAATGTTGAGTCTGAGGGATGTGTAAAGAGAAAGGGCTGATGGAAATAATAAATATCATGTGACATGAGGGAATAAAACTGAACGTGGGAAAATGAGATACTTTAATAATATGCCAGATGAGCTGAAATAGTTGAATTTATTGTTGAGACTTGAAAGCTGTAATATGTCAAGTCAGATGATGATGATGTTGCTCCTTCTTAAGCTTGCATTGAGCTTTGTTGGAAAATGTTTAAAAGGTCAGAGCAGGAATAGAATGAAGAATGTTTATTTGTTTTCCCCCAATGTGTTGAAGACGCATTGTAGACAATGAATACAGTTCATGACAGGGAGAAATGCATGTGAATTGCTGTTCTATCTGAAGAGAGTTTGTGATCCTTAACAATAAGCAGTGAAGAAGGTACATCTCGTGTGGGTACAAGGCATGGTTTAATGAGAATGGCAGTCGGGATGGAAGGAATGCTCCCTTAGACCACTGAAGGCAGAGAGGAAAGGAATATATGTCTGGTGTGATGTCTTTTTGGAGCTGGTACAAAATACAGGTGATAGTGGAACCTTGATGCTCTCTGAACCTTTTCCAGCACAGTAATGTTGTGTTCCTATTATAATAATGAATGGATCTATTTACTTCTACATGCATTGACACTTTATAATAAAACTACTTGTTAAAAAATTTCTACCAAACATTGCCTCAGAGGATTCAGATGTAAGTGACAAGATCAAGGCCTATATCCATCTGTACCCTTTGTCTCTCCTACTCCAATGGTTCCCAGATCTGAAACATTAACTGTTTCTCTTTCCATAGTGTTGTTTGACCTGCAGTGTTTCTAGAATGTTCAGCTTTTGTTTGTTTTCAAATATCTGCAGTTTTTAAAAATTTTCTTTCAACATTTCTCATTTTTCTGAGAAGACAGTATGAGACCATCTCCATGTATAATCTTTGATATTTATACTGGGTTAATACAGCTGAGTATGTACAGCACTTTAAAGATGATTTCAAGGCAACCATGTTGGAGTTGTTACGTTCCCCAGTAACCGGGTGGCTTACCAGCAAAGATAGAGAGGTCCGCTGAAGTCTGATGGTACTATTTTCAAACGTTTTTATTTATAAAGGGGCACAAACTTATGGTTAATACAAAACATTCAGATCATATACGTCGTCACAACTCAATCTAAAGCACAGGTATAGTAATAATCAATCAGAAATAAGCTCTATCGTTGACTAGGGGTAATGTATATATTGTTCGCTGTATATCTGAAAGTCTCTTGCGGCCACTGCAGTTCCACCAGCTGTCGTCTGTTGTGGTGTTGCGTTGGTGCACTTTTGTTAGAAAGAGAGAGAGAGAGATTGAATGAAACAGTTACCCGACAGGTTTTCCAACCTGTAGGAGTTCGGTTCATCAAAGTCTCGTTGGGGAATGGACTCTCATCTGTGGCCTCCCCTAAAGCTAAGCCGTTCTTCCATGGTGAGGTCGCCAATCCCAGGCAAGGAAAAGATGCACATGAACCCCACCACCGGCTGTCGCTATCAAAACACTGTCGCAGGATTTCTAGCGTGTCTTCTGGTGCGTCTGAAGTGGTCGTCCCCCCCAGACCCTCCTTTATACTTCCTCACAGGATCGCCGGTGTCAATCTCTCTCTCAACCAGCCCACTTTGCCCGAGGGCTTTACACGTGGTCTTCATGAGACAATAGTCAGGGTCGCTTTATTCTGCTTCCCGGGGGAACATGGTCTTCAGCACGTCTCCCTCTCTCTCTTGGGTCATTTGACCCCCCCTTGACTAGGGCTCTTGCGATTCTCACAAAGGAGGGGGCTGGGGTCATAACAGAGTCACAGATAGATCAGTCTGAGCCGAGACAATGGGTTTCTTTCAGTAAAAGATGTAGTAATTATTTATCCTTAGGGTAACCCAGCAGTCTAGTTGTCAATATTATAGGTATCAACTTTTGCATGGATTGGCCTCCAACCTAATAACATGAACATCAATTTCTCAAACTCTGGTAACTGCCTCTCCCCACCTTCATCATTCCCATTCCCCTCTCTCACTTTATCTCCGTACCTGCCCATCACATCCTTCTGGTGTTCCTCCCACTTCCCTTTCTTCCATGGCCTTCTACCTTCTTCGATCAAATGCCTGCTTCTCCAGCCCTTTAACTCTTTCACCTAACACCTTCCCAGCTCTTTCTTTCAGCCCCCCCCTTCTCCCGGTTTCACCTATGACCTATGATCTTTCACTCCTTTCTCCCCTCCTTCCACCTTCGTGTTCTAACTTCTCATCTTTTTTTCCAGTCCTAAAGAAGGTTCTCATTCCGAAACATTGGCTGTTTGCTCTTTACCATAGATGCTGCCTGGTCTGCTCAGTTCCTCCAGCATTTTGTGGGTGTTGCTTGAGCTGATGTTTCCTGCATTACTACTCTCACCCTCTAATCAACAGTATTGTACTGTAATGAAACAAAGCTGAGGTAAAAATGGCAAGCAAATAAATGGGATCAGATCTTTATAAAGATTCCAGTACTCGTCAAAGATCAAAGTAAACTTATTATCAAAGTATATATGTATATAAAAACCTAAACCGAAACTGAAGCAACCCTGAGATACATTTTCTTCCAGGCGTACACAATAAATCCAAGAACAGAATCAGCAAAAGAACACACCCAGCAGGATAGACAAACAATGTGCAAAGGACAACAAACTATGCAAATATGAAAGAGAAAAGCTAATAAATACTTTTAGTAAGCAATAAGTATTCATAACATGAGATAATGAGTCCTTGAACGTGAGTCCATAGGTTGTGGGAACAGTTTTAGTAACACGAGTGAAGTTATCCCCTCTGTATCAAGAGCCTGATGGTTGAGGTGTAATCACTGTCTCTGAAACTGGTGGTGGAAGCCCTGAGGCTCCTGTACCATCTTCCTGATGACAGTAGTGAGAAGAGAGCAATTCCTAGATGATAGGCATCCCTGATGGTGGGTGCTGCTTTCCTGCGACAGTCCTCTATGTAGATGTGCTCAATGGTGAGGAGGGCTTTACCCCTGATACGCTGGGCCATATCCACTAATTTTGTAGGATTCTCCATTCAAGGACATTGGTGTAGATGTATAACAAGAAGAAAAAGTCATTGTTTGACCTTGAAAAGGCTAATGAAGCAGAACTGATATGGGAAGTGTCCCTTAGCTATAGTGATCACAAAGAAGCAAATTTCAAGGTTAGGGCTAATGACTAAGATAATAAATTATAAACAGCAAAATATAAAAATTGTATGTAGATTTAAAGAATATGAACTGAGAAAAGAACTTGGTAAAATGCCTACAGATTGATCATCTGAAATCTGATTTAATTAATCAAATGGATAACAAGTAGTTTATTGAAAACCAAACCCAATCAAGTTAGCTTGGGATACCATGGATTTATAATGAAAAAGGGAGAAATTAAAAAATACAAACTAATGTGATTGAATAAAAAATAAAAGATGGATGAATAGAAAACAAACTGAAAAGATATGATCTGCAAATTGAAAAGAACTTACAACAACAAATTATAACGGAATTAATAAAGGGTTGTGAAATTATTTGTTCTATGGAACATTTTCAAAAGCATTCAAGATTAGAACAAAAGCAGAAATTAATTGCATTTATGTAAAGGTTTTTATGAGCTCAGGAGTTGCAAAATGCTTTACTGTCATTGAAATACCTCTGAAATATAGTTACTAATGTAATGTAGGATCGTTGGCTGATGACTCAGTAAACCCCCACAAAAAGGATGTGATGATAATGTGCAATTCAGTTTTATTATTGTTGGTCAGGTAAACTGGGGCTGTGGCTGAACGTTCAGCTCATCAATTCCAGCATAACACTTCCTCACAGTGGAGCCAAGTGGCAGCTCAGTTGCTCAAACTTGTGTTTCTGAAATCATGATGATGCACCATCAATAACTCTTGGAGACGGGAGGCAAAGGATAGGCTTTTATTAGCTGCAAAAGTGACCACAACATCTTGGAGACTGAGGGAGGAGCAGTGCCTCCAATCGCCTTTACACAGGGGTCTGTGGGAGGAGCCTCAGGAGCAGCAGAGGGGCGTGTCCAGACAGATATACACATAGTTTACCACACATGACTTTCTGACTTGGGACTTATGTTACAAAGTGAGTCACAACTGACACGTACAGAGGAAAGGAATTAGAAGTAAATGCTGAAAATCATTGAAGAAATGGGAGAATTCTAAGCAGCCTATACTAGTAAAGAGTGGCTGAACTGGATAGGTTAATTCATGATCCTACCTAAGTTATGACTTCAGTAAAATAGAGTTCTTGTTAAATAGCAAGGCATCATATCACACTTTTGTTCACATTTCACTTGTTCCCACAGAACAGGTTTTATTTGCTAAAATAAGCCTCACAATCAAGTTCATTTTCTTCTGGCTATACATATGTATACAAACCAAATAAAACAACGTTCCTCTGTACCACACTGTGCACCCACAAAACATGTAACACACACAGCACATCCATCAAAATATTACCATAAATACATTAATAAAACAATTCAAAACGCATGCAGCACAGGGAAACAGCAGATTAAACCAGTTGACCTAGTGACAAGAGAGTGGCAGGGTATTCATTAGTTTCACAGTCTGGGAGAAGAAACTGTTACAGTCTGGCAACCCTGATGCTTCTGCACCCCCTTACTGACAGTAGTAAGTCAACGAGATTGTGGGATTGCTGGTGGGGATCCTCAGCAATGCTCTGGACAATCTGAGTACCTTCAGCTTTGCTGCTTATGTAAGAAACTATGACAAAAGGAATCATTCTTCTATAAGCACAGAAAATTGGATATGTAAGCTGTCAAGAAAAGCTTTCCATTTCACCAATCTGGATGTTAATTTTGAGCTTACCATTAATCTTTATACACAGAGTGCTGACATCAAGATATAAAGCCAGACACACACAACACATTAGCTGCAAAACTGGGTCATGTAGCAATGTCTTTAGGTGCTCAAAATGACAGTTTGCTTCTATTATAAATCATGTGTTTCATATGACTTGTGATGCTTAGCAAATTAGGAAGGAGGGTTGTGCTGCATGAGGTATTTTTTGACACTAGTCCTGGTGGGATGCTGATTAGGGATCAATCTTACTGCAGCAATCAAACTTACACCAAATGCCTATTACACACTTGCCCACACTGTTTTAAAAAAAAGGTTCAGTTTCTCTTCAGTTTTATCCTGGGATTGAATAGGAAAAGATTTGGTTGCAGACAGCTTTGTTGAGTGGGACTCGTACAACACACTGGAGGAACTCAGCAGGTCAGGCAGCATCCGTGGAAATGAACAGTCAACGTTTCCAGCTGAGATCCTTCGTCAGGACTGAAGAGGGAGGGGGGCAGGGGCCCCATAAAGAAGGTGGGGAAAGGGTGGGAAGAAGGCTGGTAGGTGCCAGGTTAATGGGAGTTTTGCCACATGATGCACAACACTGTCTAACACAGCTTTTGCAGGAGGATCCCTCTTTCTGCTGAGAGTCAGGTTATTTAGCTGGTAGCATTGCCAGGAAATCCGTATATTGGGGAGAATGAGAAGAGAGAGCTCAAATAACTCTGTCCACTGAGGAGGAAGCAGCAGAAAAAAATTCTGTTTGAAAGAGCTTAACCTCAAAGGGCATTGATTCTACAACTAACTTTCTTAGGTGTAATGTGTAGATACAAAAATTCTCAAAGGACGTGGCTGCAGAGATTTGCTATTTGTACAGGTGGAGGAGCAGCCTCAGGTCTGTTCCTGACCAGTGCTTATTCAGGTCACATTAATTCCCTCTTGCAATTTACAGAGAACATCTGCATTTGGAGGTGACACTGACTTTTATCATCCAAGGAGGGAGTGGAGTTCATATCAAGAATGGTTAATGATAATAATTAACTGACTCTACCTGGGGTGCCCATATTCCATAAGCCGGCAGAAATAAAGAATGAATATTTTCCAGTGCACTCAATTTCTGTCTTGTCTTTGCTGTGCTGCAATGGACATGGCTAGGACTCTAAACTAAAGCATAACTTCAAGCCATGTTTATAAAACAATCAGGATAAAAAACACAGGTAATTGGTTTGCTACTGTCACATGTACCAGGATACAATGATAAAAATTGTTTGCATGCCATGCTAAGAGATCATTTCATAGCTTTGATACAGAATAATGTTACAGTTACAGAGAAAGTGCAGTACAAACAGACAAAGCCATCTAAGGTAGATTGTGAGGTCAAGAATCCATCTTATAGTAGAAGTGTCACAACAGTTGGATAGAAGCTATCCTTGCCCCTGAAGGTGTGTGCTTTCAGACTTTTGCATCTTCTCTCTGGTGGGAGTGGGGAGAAGTGAGAATGTCCAGACTGTGAGGAGATTATGTTGGCTGTGTTCCCAAGACAAACTGAGTCTGGGAAGGAAAGGCTGGATGGCATAATGTGCTAAGCTGTGTCCACAACTCTCTGCAGTTCTGGTGGTCTTGGGAAGAGCAGCTCTGATGCATGCCTTCTATAACAGTCAGAGGGGTGTCAATGGGAACATTCTGAATTTCCCTACCTGTTCAGGAAACATAGGCACCAGAGCACTTTCTTTGCATGGTTGGATTAGGACAAGTTATTGGCAATGTTTGCACTTAGGAATTTGAAGTTCTTAACCCTTTCTACCTCAGTACTGTTGATGTAAACAGGAGCACGTGTACCACCTCCTTCCTGAAGGCACTGCCAGGGTCTGTTGTTTTGCTGATGCACACTACCCTAGGGCAGTATATTCCTCACCGTGGTGGAAGGCCACCTACCTGTGGTGAAGGAGACAGCAGACATGAAATAAAGCTCCCAGCACTTGGATGGCCATGATTCACACTGCACTACTTCACCATGGAGACCAGCCAAATCCATCTCAGGAAATGGAATGGTGGCATAATGACTGCTGTCATCATGAGCAAGAAAAAACAATCTATGCTCCTAGGGCTGGAACACAGCCCGTGTGGCTCTAGCAATGGGCTGCTGGTGCTGCATTCAGTCTCAGGGGGGTTTCTGATATCATGAAACCAAAACTTCTGCAATTAGACACTACATAAAGGTTGGGTCTGAAGGTGTAGAATTATACCTGGGTTACTTCCGTGCCAGAAAAGCTCAGCTCCAGCTCCAGTGAACCATGTGCACATTTGGAGCCTGAAGGTGTTGAAGAACAAGAAACAGAACAGCTCCAAATGTCCCATCAAGCCTCAGCTACAGGCTGCTCCACCATGGTCCAATGTATAAGCTCAACCTCTGGAGAGCCTCCTTTCCTTCTGTTCTCACCCTTCCATGGCGATTATCCAGGTACCAGAAGCCAGCTGCAGTTGTGAGCATCAGATCAAGCAATGATGTGGCTTTTCCTTCATTCTTGGTGAAAGAAGGTGGCACAAGGAAAGGATAATGGTGAGAGAATAGTCAAAGTACAGGATACCTACCCACACCATCCACATCAAGTCACTGAGGTGTGAGAACGTCGATTAAATGTGAGTATGCTTGTGTCCTTTATGGTGTCATGGTGACCAACACTACTCACTTACACCAATCCTGCAGTATACCCTTATTTAACACATTTCTATCAATGTCCCCCATATTCCACCACTCAACTGCATATTAGGAGCAATTCACAGTGGCTAAATAACTTATTAGCCTACATGCGGTAAGAAACTGGAACAACAAACAAATTTACAGGAAGAACATTCTACTCCCAACAGACAGTGCCAGGAGTCAGGAATGAACTTGACTCTATGGTGCTGTGAGGCAGAACCTCTTCTGGTTTGCCACTGTGCTGCCCACAGCCTTTACTGACATCCATAAACCTGACTCTTTGGTTGTGGTTACAATATCCATCAACAATTTGTCCTAGGCAGCTGAACCAATGTGGCATTGAACTCTGCCTCTTTTGTAAGGCACTTAGAATATTAAAAAAAGGAGTAAAATTAGGCCATTTGGCCCATCGAGTTTGCTTCACCATTCAATCATGGCCGATTTGGTTTTCAACTCCATTCTCTTTCCTCCTTCCTATAAAATTAAGAATATATTAGTCTCTGTTTTAAGTACGCTCAGCAACTTAGCCAGCACAGCCCTGTGTCTTTCTCCTGCATGAAGAGTGTTGTGGCTTCCAGGTAATGAGCCTGTCCTCCTTACTGAATTGTTAAGGAACCTGTTGAAGTCAGTGTGAAGCTTGAAGTAATGTTAAGCATATAATGGTAGGTTACAGAGGTTATTGAGGGATGTTTAACACTGAGTAATGTGTGAGGCAAATAGTATAAACAGGATTTGGTGACATCATCACTCACTGGTGTGAGATCCTTAATCCTTCCTCTAGAACTACATGCACATCTTGGCCATATCAATCCATTTTGAAGTATCTCACTCTCAATACCATTTCTTTATGAAGATACAAGAGATTACGGATGCTAGAATTTGGAACACAAAGAGTCTGCTGGAGAAGCATCAGTGGGTCAAATAGCATTTACAGGAAGAAAGGATTGTTTATGTTTCAGATCAAGACTCTGCATCAACACGAGAAATTCTGCAAATCTGGAAATTTAGAACAACACATACAATATGTTGGAGGAACTCTGCAGATCAGGCAGCATCCATAGAGGGGAATAAATAGTTGATATTTTGGGCTGAGACCCAAAACATTAACTGTATGGATGCTGGCTGATCTGCTGAGCTCCTCCAGCATTGTTCTAGAAAAATGGAAGGCTATCTACAAGGGGAAGGTTAGATTAATCTTAGAGTAGGTTAAAAGCTCAGCACAACATTGTGGGCCAAAAGGCCTGTACTGAGCAATAGTGTTCTTTGTTAATTTTATATGTGAACTCCTGCATCAGGATCATCATTTCATCACTTATTTGTAAACCTGCATGGCATCCTAGGTGCTAGAACATTAATTACTTCTTTCCTTCATCCAACACAACTGAGAACTGGAACCTGTATTCATTAGAGTGGGTTCCAGTGGAATTTCCAAACTTTTACTGCTCACCTCAACATTATGCCAAACCAATCAACAGTCATCCAGTGATAACCTCTACAACTCATGGTTTATACTGGCGTCAGGTTCAAGAGGTGCCAGGATCTCGGAAAATGACATTAAGAATATGGATCATCGGTGGTACGTGGTCATAGCCAGGGTGTGATATCATTGCATGCTCTTGCTAATGATCCTGTACTGTGATGTTCAAGGTCAGCTTTAAATTGTGCATTTCTACATCGATTTCTCTGATGTCAACTCTAATGTCATGGCAGTCTGTCACTGACAGCATGTTCAAGTCATTGCTGAAGTGACACCCATTCATTGGCTTTCAAAAACAGTGATGACTAACAAAACTTTTCTCTTCAATGCACTTGTGTATGGCACACAGAATGGCATGTCCTTAAGAATAATGGACAGGCTCACTAAATTGACTAATTAGTGGATTTGAAACAAAGGAACAGAATAATGATAGTATAGCTAGCTTTGGGGGATGGGTGCAGGGGTGATTAAGTTATGAGGGTGAGTAGTAAAACAGTTGCTGTGTAAAGTCTAGTGTCACTATAAGTGTACTGAATTACTTACTCAGTGCTCATTATGCCACTGGTGATTAGGGCAACAATGAAGGTCCTTCATCTCTGGTGGTGCTCAGGGCTTCCTTTATCATCTCAATAGCTTCCTCTCAGTTTTCACCACCGTCAGCCATGCAAGTCCCAGACTGAGACACAAGAATGTCATTCACAATCAGATGTAAAAGGATTCTTCATTTCTGTTTCCGTGACAATTTTATTTTTGCCAGTCATAGTTGTTAGCCTTGAGCTGAACCCTCTTTGTCTGGCCTCCACTTTTCGACCTGTTTGGCATGAGTGAACCTATCAAAAGCCAAAGTATAAAGCCCTTACTCTAGCCAACATAGCTCATCGAGTCATTGAGGCAAGCAAGCCTCCAAACCCAGCGACAGGATTTTGGACCTCTTAGAGGATGTGTACGAAATTATACCAAGGTAAATGTGGGATGAACATACAGGCAGGATGAACATACAGGCAGGATAAAATAGTTCAAAGTGAATTTATACACAATTGGTGTTAGGTAGTCCAGAGACTTCACAAGCAAGATACAAACTTCATGACTAAGATTGCAGAGAGAGGTGGCATGAATGCTATCAAGACAAAATAAATGAAAAAGGAGAAAAGTGTGAAGATATAGAGACAATGGCCAACAGAGCTTCTCCTCAAAGAGAAAGCCCAGAACTACAAAGTCACTCCACTTAGGAAGGGATGAATCTCTCAGTCACTAGGACTCACTCATTGGGCTTGGTAATGGTATAGTCGCTGATACAGTAGAGAGTATGAATAGGTAGTTGTTGTTGTTCATCCTTCAGAGTCAGACGACCACGACTTCTGTCAGGTGGAGGGTTTGTGACTGTGGGTCCGGAGGTGACTGGTGAGGCCAATCTGGGCCCTGAAAGTTCGCCCACATGTGGGACACATGAGGGTAGGTTCTGCAGTGGAAGTGGAGGTAGCTCGAGCCTTGCGCGTTTCCTCTGAGCCTCTGCGGTGTGTCTGATTTCTGCTGCATACGCTCCTTTAGTAGTCCTGCTCCACCAGGTTGGGCGGTCCAGAGCAAGCAATTCCCAGATACTGGGATTGATGTTGAGGTCTTTGAGGGACACTTTGAGGCAGTCTTTGAAACGTTTCTTCTGCCCTCCAACTGAGTTACATAGCAAACGATGATGGTATTAAAAGTTATAGTTTCACCCATTATATTGTTATTGTAATCTCTTGATTTAAAGGGAGAGCATCACAGATTAAAAACCATCACTTGTCAAAGGCCTTATGAAAATCCAAGTAGACAAGATCCACAGACTCTCCTTTGTCTCTCCTGCCTTTTATTTCCTCAAAGAATTCCAACAGTTATCAGGCAGGATTTCCCCTGAAGGAAACCATGCTGACTTTCACTTTTTTTTTAAAAAAAAGGTGTGCTTTCTGTAGCGGGTTACTCACCTGCTTTCACATATTTCAGATTTCTAAGCTACTTCTTAGTAATAGCAACTGCAGTCACCTTTGTCCCCTGACACTCAAGATACTGACATACAGCTGATGTCTTTGACAGTGAAGACAGGTGCAAAATACTTACCAAGTTTATCCACTTTGTTCCCCATTTTTACCTCTCCAGAATCATTTTCCACCAGTCTGATATCCACTCTTGCCTCTTTTCTATTTGTATATCGGACGGAAAAAAGCTTGTTATCCTCTTTTACATCATTGATTAACTTACTTTCATTATTTTTCTCCTTATTGTTTTTTAGTTGCCTCTGTTGGTTTTTAAAAGTTTCCCAATCCTCTAGCGTCCCACTAATGCTTTGCTATATTGTATGCCCTCTCTTGTTTTTATGTTCTCTTTGTTTCCCTTGTCAGCCACATTTGATTCATCCTCCCTTTAGAATGCTTCACATTCTTTGAAATCAACAGATCCTGCTGCTTTCAAATTATTTCCAGAAACTCCAGCCATTACTACTCTAACATCATCCCTACTAGGGTCCTCTTCCAATCAGCTTTGGCCAGCAACTCCCTCGTGCCTCTGTAGTTTCCTTTACTCCACTGTAATATCAATATATCTGATTTTTGCCTTATCCCACTCAGCTGTAGGGTGATTGAATGAACCTCAAGGTAGTAAATGGTGACATATACATATGTTGATAATAAATGTACTTTGAGCTTTGAATTGTATCACATTATGATCATTGCCTCCAAAGGATTCTTTTACCTTAAGTTCCCTAATCAAATATGGATCATTACACAACGCCCAATCCAGAATTACCTTTTCACTAGTGGGCTCAACCACTAGCTACTCTGAAAAGTCATCTCATATGCATTCTACAAATTAAATTTTCAACCTGGTGAAAGACCATTCAGCTTGTCTCCCAGGGAGCGAGCACTGGAGAGCTTCAGTAGTGGGAGAGCCGGCCTTTCAGGGGCCCAGCCACCAAGCCTGCACGGATTCCAGCATGCCCACCATACCCGTTCTCTCTCACACCACCTCCAGTGCTTCCTCCCTGACAGGCTGTAACAGGCGACACCGCGGTACGAGGGCCTGCTCTGCGCCACGCCCGAGGCAACGCAGCTGCCCGGCTGTCAGTCTCGCCAATGTACCGATGAATCGGACTTGGAATATTTTGTATTACTGATATCAATAGGGTCTTGCAATCACAAGAAAAAAAAAACATTTAAGACATGCATTTGCACCATTTTTTGGACCTGGAGAGGCCGCTGTGACCAAGCATGCATGCTGGAACCTAGATGGCTGGAAGTAATGAGGTGGTGTTCATGGACCATTCAGATATCAGTCAGCAGAGGAGATGATGATGTGTCTGATTTGTTGAATATGTGTCTACAGAGTTCTCTATCTCCTCCCTGATGATAATGAGAAGAGGCCATATCCCAGATATCCTTTAGTCCATCAAGAAGGCTGTATTGTCTCTTGAAGATGTCCTCGATGGTGGTGGTGGTGAGGGCTGTGCCCATGATGTAGATGGCTAAGTCTACAACTCCCTGCAGCTTCTCGTGATCTTGTGCATTTGGAGGCTCCATACCAGCCTGTGATGCAACCAGTCAGAATAGACTGGTGATATGCCGAACCTCCTTAACTTCTGGATTGGACTGTGAAACAATTAGCACCAAATTCAGAAGCACACGAAGCCATTATATTTGGGAACCATTTAATCAGTATTTGATTCCCTTTCTTCTCAGATTTTGGAAGATTCTGAGGGTCTCAACAAACCCTTCCATTGTTAGCCTTGCTTGTCCAAGTCAGATTTGACCAGAGTAAGAATACTAAACTTTGGTACAGCCTGTAGAAAGTTGTGGCTCCACATCACACATGTATACCTACTTGGCCATGTATTGCTGCTTTCTTATTGTTACTTGATTCATATTTTGGAGTTTTATGACATCTTGTCAAAAAGTTTACCTTCTTGTCAGTGAGGTCCCAAATCAAAAATGAATGACAAAAACATTTTCTCACGAATCAAGATGGAGGAATTTACTATTCTTTTGAATCACATTAACAAAGCCTTTTCTTCCCATTCCCCAAGCTTCCCAAAAACATAGGTAATTTCTTCTGCCCTGGACTAAATTGGAATACCCGTATCTTGAAGTCGAAGATGCCATAAATTCATCTACTCATTCCAAAAGCAGAAGCAAAGTACTGCAATGATTAATAAGACTGCTGTTCAAATATGATATTAGGTGTTCACTTTCAAGCAAAGGTGCATTTGGATTTTCTTTGATTGGATTCATGAGGAAATAAAAAGAAGCTTATATTAAGCAGTGCAGAAATGTTAATTTCCCCACAGGATTCCTAAACGTCAAAGGACAACAAATTTAAACATGAAAAATAAAAGGAGAACGAAGTTGTTAGAGAATTGGCCCCAGTGTAACACAACAATACAAGAGAGATTTTTGGAGATACTAGTTAACAGCCCAACTTCCTGCATCCCTGTAGGAATGTGAAAAGTTGGTGGAGTGTGCATTTGAGGCAGAGAGGCATGATGAACTATATAACATTTGTAAGCAAAACTGTACAGTTAAAGTATCAGTATTATAATAAACTGATGTCAGTTTCATGCAGACTTTAACTTTTTTTAAAAGTTTTAACCACTACCACTATGGAGATTAGTGTCAACATTTCCAAATAGATTAATTCTTTAACTCATACAAGTAGAACTGTAGTAAAACTATCCTTCCTGAGGTCCAAAATTGTTTGCAATTGCACTGAGGTCAAGTAACATTTCTAAAAATTTAATTGAAAGAATTATTATAAAACAATTAAGTTTAGACATCAGCAAAATTATTTTTCAATTTGTAGATGCTTAAACAATTGAAATTGATAAATAAAAGGAGAATCAAAAAACAAAGCCATCTGAAAGGGAAACAGAAAGTCCTGGAGCTTTATAATTGGTCAGGCAGCATTTACGGAAAGGGAAAATCAACTCTTATAAAAGGGCTTAGATCTGAAACATTAACTATGTTTCTTTGTCTACATATGCTGCCTGACCTGTTGAGTCTTTTTGCCAACTCCTGTAAAATAACTAGAGAATATATTACAATTACTTACCTCACAATTTGTGACCTCGGCAATGAGGAAGGAGAAGAGTTTCAGGTGCGTGGAGTACACCACCCCTGCAGGTTCACCTTCAAGTCACCACCCATTCACAGAATATCTGTTGGATATAATTCTCAACAGCCCAGTTGGTATACCTTTGCCAGAATGACTGCAGGACTTCAAGAAGGCAGCCCATCTTCTCAAAGGTGAAGGAGGATGAAAAATTATCAGCACCGTCTAACTTCCAAGAGTAAATAAAAATGTTTCTATGGAAGTTATGTAGACATAATTCAACCCATTTAGTGTCACCCAATATATCATCCCACCTCCCCCACTTTACATGCACTGTAAATTTAATTGATATTTAATCAGATAGTAATTCAAATGAACAATAAATGAGAATGATTTGGAGAAAGGTACTGGACCTACCTTATCATAGTAATATATTCATGATGGTAACCAATCAATTAAGAGGAGATGAGACAAAGGATTGAAAGAAGTTGAACTTTATACATGCGTAGTGAGGAAAATGAAAGGCGACATTGATTGGCAAGTAAGGAAGTCAACATGGGACTTAATAAAAATAAACAACAAAAACTTAGAATTCAGAAAAAAACCAGGAAAAGAGAAAACTATCCTGAAGAGAATGAAAGGAAAAGCAATTGATAATGCACTGAAATGGCTTTGCAGTTATTGAAACTGAGGGAAGAGGCACTAACCAAATTGCTGAAGTCTGCTTCTGAAACCATTGCATTTCTTAATCCAGAGCAACCCACAGAATATGCTGGAGGAACTCAACAGGTCAGGCAGCATCTATGGCAGGGTTTTTCCAACCAGGGTTCCAAAGAATCCTATTTTTCCATCGGAGATCTTGATATAAAAGAAACATTGTTTCCTGGACTTTACCTCATGCTAGCACACAGTGGTGGACAGTGACTAAGCAGCTCCATTGGAGATCTCTCAGCCCAGCAGGACAATATTCATTTGGTTGTGTCCATTCTCAGCTTTGATGCCTGATAAGGGAGAACGTTGATAAATCGGTGAACACTGTATTACACAGAGAGGAGAATGGTAGGCTAATAATTTTCCCCATTCTTCTTTACGAAAGTGCTCAAGCTCTGTCAGATTGCATGGGGATCATGAGCGAACCGCACTTTTCAAGTCCAGCCACAAATTTTCAATTAGACTGAGGTCTGGACTCTGACTTGGCTATTCCAAGACATTAACACTTGTTGTTTTTAAGCCATTCCTGTGTAGCTTTGGCTTGATGCTTGGGGTCATTGTCTTACTGGACTTTTGCAGACTGCACCAGGTTTTTCTTTAGGATTTCCCTGTACTTTGCTACATTCCTTTTACTCTTACCCCTACAAGCCTTCCAGGGCCTGCTGCAGTGAATCATCCCCACATCATGACACAGCCACCACCATGCCTTACAGTAAGTAAGCTTGGTGTGTTTTTGATGATGTGCAGTGTTTGGCTTATGCACTTAATCTGATGGCCAAAAAGCTCAATTTTGGTTTCATCAGGCTATAGAACCTTCTTCCAGCTGACTTCCAACATGCCTTCTGAAAACTCTAGCTGAGATTTTTTTTCAACAGTGGCTTTCTCTTTGCCACTCTGCATAAAGCTGTAACCAGTGAAGCACCAAGGTAACAGTGGTAAATACACAGTCTCTCCCATCTCAGCCACTAAAGCTTGTAACTCCTTCAGAGTTGTCATAGGTCTCTTGGTGGCCTCCCTCACTAGTCCTCTTCTTGCATGATTTTTGTGTTTGAGGATGGCCTGCTCTAGGTAGATTTGCAACTGTGCCATATTTTTTCCACTTCTTGATGATTGGCTTAACTATACTCCAAGGGATAGTCAGTGACTTGTAAATTTTCTTGTATCCATCTCCTGACTTGTGCTTTTCAGTAACCTTGTCGCAGAGTTGCTTGAAGTATTCTTTTGTCTTCATGGTATAGTTTCTACCAGGATACTGACTCACCAGCTATTGGCCATTTCAGCTACTGGAGTATTTTTACCACCATCAATTGAAACACTGTGACTGCACACAGGTGATCTCCATCTAACTAATTATTTGAACTCTAAAACCAATTGGCTGCACCTGTGATGATATGGTGTGTTATATTAAAGGGGGTGAATACTTATGCAATCAATTATTTTGTGTTTTATATTTGTAATTAATTTAGATCACTTTGTATAGATCTATTTTCATTTTGACATGAAATTTTCTGTTAATTTAAAAAAAAACAAATTAAATCCATTATGATTCAATGTTGCAAAGGGGGTGAATACTTTTAATAGGAACTGTATGTTGGCATCTGTACTGATGGTGCCCCATCAAATGGTTGGCTCCACAAGAGGTTTTGTTTCTCTTGTATGAAAAGAAAATCCTGATGTATTCACAGCATGCTACTGTTTCAACGTTACAAATAAATTTTCATGTTGTAAATAGCATTAATTAAAATCAATCTACAACTTTTATTTAAATTAAATCTACCGAGCCTACCTTTAGAAAAATTAAATCCTATTTTTGTTTAAGCTGGTTATTTAATAGTAATTTGTTATGTTTACCTTATGAGTTTTTGAAATGTATGAAAGGGAAAGAAAGAGATTAGTTTCAAGAAATGTAAGCTAAGCTTAACTACCTGTTTTTTCAAGAAAAGTTTGCTAAAAATTCATTCTCTACTATAAAAAGCATCAACAATTATTTTTGGATTATTATACATACAACTTACTGATCACGCTAGCTTGTCATGGGCTGTATATATAATAATTTTATGGCGGGGTTCCCTGAAACCTGAAAATTATTTCAAGGGTTCCTCTGGGTAAAAAAGGTTGAGAAAGGCTGATCTATGGAAATGAAGAAACAGTTAACTTTTCGGGCTGAGACCATGCCTCAGAACTGAAAACCGGGGGAAGATATCAGAATAAGAAGGTGAAGGAGGCTAGCAGGAAGGTGATAGGTGTAGCTAGGTGAGTGGGAAGGTCAAGGCCTGGGATGAAGGAATCTGATGGGAGAGGAGAGTGATCAGTAGGAGAAAGGGAAGGAGCAGGTGACCTGGGGGAAGTAATAGGCAGATGAGAAGAGGTAAAGGTTAGAGTGTGGACTAGAGGGAAGACGGGATTTTTTGTTTACCGGAAGAAGAAATTGATATTCATGCCATCAGGTTGGAGGCTACCCAGATGGAATAAAAGGTGTTGCTGCTCCACCCTGAGAGTCACCTCACCCAGACCCTGCTCTGCTTTCCAGTATGAATCCTAGTGCTAGTAGTAAAATAATCATCATCTACTGGTATTCTTCAGTATTCTCTAAAGACCAACTCATTAATTAGCCATTTTCAGACTTTGTTGTAAATAGCTAAAACATCTTATGCTGTTAAGCTGTCTCTTGTGCCTCCATCTATTGTGGAACAATTACCTTTCATTTCAAGATTGTAATAACACCCAGAATATTTCCGGATGAAGTTCAAATTTACCAGACTGAAGTCCATAAGGAACAATAGTAGATTGTGTTGGGTTAGAGAAATACTAATTTGTTTGAATTATGACTTATCTATATTTCATGACCTAGATACAGTGACATTGTTATGAAGCAAGTGATATACTGATAAACAGTATGCAGTGTGTTCCAACAAGGACACATTCTTCTTCTGAGGCAGTCCCCTGGGACTGTGGATGACTTTCTTCCATTCCAGTTTTTGAAGTTTCGAGATGGCTGATGAATCTATTGTGGGACTCACAGGCCCTTACATTCATGGATGGATAGGGTGGCTGTGTGTGTAGTTTGTGAGGTGATGTATTTCTTCCATGATTGTTGCAGGGTTTCTATGTGCATCTGATGCATGGACTTGTGGTTTGTAACATCACCACAAATGCTCTTTTGCTGATTTGAGTGTCAACAGCCAGAAATTTCCAGGAGTCAATAGGGATGTTGCATTTCTTCAAGGAGATTTTGAGCATATCCTGGAATATTCTCCTCTGTCTGTATGATAATCTCTTCCTGTGCTTGGAATTTGCGTGGCATTTTTCCAGAATCTGGTCTTAGGTAAACAAGTGATGTTGCTGTCCAGTGTGGCTGACTGAGTGTAGTGGGATTCTTTGTATTGCAGGTTTTGGCCTGGGGAAGAATTGGTTTGCTCCTCCTTCTGGTGAATGTATTTCTGGAGATTGCATTGATTGTATTTTTCCAAAATAGGTAGTACAGGTTTGTGGTGAACTACATATACCTGTCTGGACACGCCCCCTGATGACTGCTCCTGTGGCTCCTCCCACAGACCCCTGTATAAAGGTGATGGAGGTCTGAGCCTGGCCTCTCAGTCTCCAGGATGTAGTATGGTGGTCACTCACTGCATGTTCCTTCTTCCAGTCAATAAAAGCCGATACCTCGCTTTTACGTCTCAGAGTGAGTTATTGATGGTGCATCAAGGTTTCAGAAACATAAGCAGAAGCAGGAGAGCAGAAATTCAAGTGAGTAGAGTACAAGGCATCTACTCACTGGAATTTAGAAGAATGAGGTGTGAGCTCATTGAAACTTATCAGATGTTGAAAGGTGTTGATAGAGTGGATCTGGAGAGGATGTGTCCTTTGGAGTGGGAGTCTAAGACTAGAGGACACATCCTCAGGATAGAGTGACAACCTTTTAGAATGAAGAAGAGGAGGAATTTCTTTAGCCAGAGAGTGGTGAATCTGCAGAATTCTTTGCCATAGGCACCCATGGAGGTCAGGTACTTTGAAATACTTAAGGCAGAGGTTGAAGGACTCTTGATTAGTCAGGGCATGAAGGGACACAGGGAGAAAGCAGGAAAATAGGGCTGGCAAGGAAAATGGATCAGCCAGAATGAAATGGCGGAGCCAGATGGCCCAATTCTGCTTCTGTATTTTATGGTCACGTGGGAACTACTGTTGCATTGTAGATCATGTATTTTGTGCCTTGTCTGGGGTCTTTATCTTCAAAAACCTATTTCCTCTATGACTGAAGCCTGCAGATAGTACAGTGAAGGCAATGGTGACCATTAAGGATATGTTAATGTTACTGTGTTGTAACAATTCTTCACAATTCTAATTTAGTGTGCAGGAGAATAGCATTAAATTGGTCCTTGGTGAAATATCTATTAGATGACTCAGATCAAATGCATGACAAACTCATTGTGCAGCTTATGATGATATAATCATTAAACTGTTCTCTGTAAGTTCTTCAAACCAAGATTCCAAACTCCTGTCACTGAACCCTCTCCTAGATGTTGAATAATTAATTCTGACATATTCTGGTAAATTCTGTTTGATTTCAGCCCAAATATATTGCGTTGGTGAGTTACAAGGAGTTTACTTGGCACTAGGCAACTATTTAACGAAAAGCACTTTTCTCCAGCAAGGCTCAATAAATTCATTGTGACTGTCTCTGAGATAAAACCCTGCATGATATGTTTCTGATGTTCATATGAAATTTACAAAAAGAGAGATATTCCTGTCAGATTTTATCAGCATCTAATATCGAGACTTTTAATGAATTTCATTAACCTGCAGAATATTTGTGAGTAAACCCAACAAATCCTAATTTACAATATGAATGAAAGGATTATAAATAATAGAAGACAGTGCTATTTGATCATCTAGTGAGATTATGGTTGATCTTTTGCCTCCAACTTTCCATCTAATCCCTTAACCCTTTATTTCTTTGTGCCAAAAATATATTGATTTAGGCCTTATTTATCTCAACAGCTCAGCGTCTACATCCCAGTGGAATAAAGTTCCACAACCTTGCAAGTAAAGAGATTTTTTTCCTCATAAGAAACTGAAAATCTTAGTAAAAAGCAACAAGTCAGACAGCATTTGTGGAAAAGAAACAGAGCTAATGTTTCTGATCTGAGATCATTTGTAAATACTGAAGAAGAGAGAACACACACACACACACACACACACACCCCCCCCCCCCCATTGGATGTATTTAGCAGGTGAAATTGCACACAGCGTTCACATAAGTAAGTATTATAAACAGGGATTTTGATCAGTTTAATTGAGAATTTTTATTTTGAAATTACATGCTTCTTTTTCCATAGTAGAGCAGAAAGAAAACGGGAAATTATAAAGCACGAAAAACTAAACTTTCAACAACTGAAATGTCAGGAGTTCGAAAGTATTCATAAGCAGTTGGTTGAACCCCTTTTTGCAGCTAATACAGCCAGTAGTCTTTTGGGATAGGTCTCTATTAGCTTTGCACAATGTCAAGGAGCAAGTCTACCAGATTTCTAGTCCCTACTGCTGAAAAGCATCCCTATATTACAATATGGTGTAAAACACCATATTTTACAGTAGGGAAGGTGTTTCCTGGCTGATGCACAGTATTAGATTTACAGCAATGTTTCACTTTGAGTTGAGGCCAAAAACGTCCACTTTAGTTTCATCCGAACACAAGACCTTCTTCCAAAACTTTACAATATCCTCTCAGTGACATTTTGCAAGTCTTTACAGGCAAGTATATGTCTTTTATACAGCTGGGCTTCTTCCTTGCTACTCTTTCATAAATTCCCTTTTTGTGCGAGGCATTGGAGATTGTGGAGCCATGAACTTCATCTACAGATGCAGCCACCGACTGATGCATCTCTCTCGGATTGACTGTTAACATCACAGTAGCCACTCCTACAAGTGCCATTCTTCTCCAGTGACTATAGGGACAGCCTGACCTAAGCAGTATGGCTGTGGTTTCATATTTTTTCCACCTTTTCACGATCAACTGCACTGAGATCCAAGGTATGTTCAGTACCTTTGAGACAGTCTTGTATCCGTCCCCATATTTGGGCTTCTCTATTGTCATTTTCCTGATTTGTCTTGAATGCTCTTTTGTCTTCAAATTTGGTTTGGTCTGTTGAAAATCTGCCATACTGTTGGACCTCTGGACCTTACAGAGAGAGGGGATATTTATTCTTATGAATTCATTGAAAACAGGTGATCCTCCAGTTTTCTACATCAATAAATTAGGTGAATTGGTAAGGTTTATTACACCTGAGGAATGTTTGTATAGTAATTACAAAGGGAATGAATAATTTTTTCAGCACAATTTTGGTTTTTAATTTGTAGTAAATTGTTAACAGGTTTTGGAATTTTTCTTTTAATTTGACATGATGGACAATGATTAGTTCAAAAATCCTACTTCAATATATTTTAAATTTTAAAAATGAGACAGTAAATTGTGAAAATAGCTGTGGGTGCTGAATACCTTTCAAGGCACTTTAGTTAGGCGGTAAATCAATTAGTTTTCAATTGTAAGGTAGGTTGGGGGAAGGATGGTGGAACAAAGGAAATATTTCTGAGAGTGTGACACCAAATGTGTTAATCTAGACACAATGGATAGTCAGAGTCTTTCTCACAAAATGGAAATGTCAAATACTAGAACGCAAAGCTTTAAGGTGAGGAGAAGAAATTTAAAGGGGTTATACGAGGTGGCAGGATGGAGATAAATCTCCCAGAGCTGTGGTAAGGGGCTCCTGCTCTCTGCTAGCCTGCAGGTCACCCTTGTGGAAGATGAGGCAACTTGTTAGCCCCCTCCTCCCCTGATCAGGGTCACATCATAAAGCCATCGGAGCAGGTTGTATGAGTAGCTGGTGCATATAACAAGTCCTGGTTATGTGACCACTGATGCCAAGCTAACAGTCTCTGAAATGTATTGATGTTGGGGTCCCCCGTCTTGTAAAGATGTTGCCCAGAAGAAGGTAATGACAAACAACTTCTGTAGAAAATTTTATCAAGAACAATCATGGTCATAGACCATGGTCATCTATGTCACATGGCACAGCACATAATGATGATGTGATGCTATGGGCAGGTTTCTTATGCAGAGAGCTATAGTGCCTTGGCAGGAGAGGTGCTAGAAGTAGATATGTAGTGAAGTTTAACAGGCATTTAGATAGACACGTACAGCAGAGAATAGAGGAATACAGACTATTGGTGGGTAGACAAAATTAGTTTGGATTAGCATCATGGCAGCACAGGCATTGTAGACAAAAGTGTTGGTTCCTGGGCTTTATTGTTCTCATTCTAAGTTGCACACTAGTGGCAATTTACAATCTGTTTCAGTTGTCCTTGTCCCTGGAATCCTTGGAATTGAGAAGAATGTGACATTTTTTGAAAAATATTCTAATTCTCTCTTTGAAACATCTTTCTTTTTGTTCATTGCCTTGCCTTAGGAATCTGGCACATGGTTGATATGGTCCTGCCGTTGGAGCAGGCTGGGGGTGCTGGCAGTGTTGGCTGGGACAGAAAACTGATGTTAGTTTAACGTACAAGATCCCAGCAGAGCTCAGTAGGTCAGGTAGCATGTATCTGGGGGCATGAACTGTTGACAGTGTGGGTCGAGAACCCCCAGCTGGACGCTAGGTGCTGCTTGATCTGCCGCATTCCTCCAGCAGTGCTGCTCCTCATTCCAGCATCTACAATCCCATGCAGGTACTCTAATACCAGTTCTATCCTGCTTGGAAAGATGTAACTTTGAAAATTCTCAAGCTACTTTCCCATTGCCTTGCGATGCAAGTCATTCACGCTGCTTGGTAGATCAAGAACCTTACTGTCAAGGACAACTTTACACAGTATAGGTAGCTGAAGACTATGTATTGGCATAGTCTTAGATTTCATCACCATCGTCTGTCTTCACTGAGAGCTGGACCCTAAGATGTGGGAGGTGATCCCCATTGTACCTATCCACATGAACTGAAATCAGAAAATGCTGTAACTGCTCAGCTGGTCAGGTAGCATATGCAGAGAAAGAGAGAGAATATTTCAGGTCAAAAAGCTTTCATCAGTACTTGAGTATGTTCAGAAAGAAAACAAGTCACATGGCATAGAAAGTGGGACATAAAACAAAGGAGAAGGTCTGGGATAGACTAGGAAGGATTGAATATTGGTGATAATGGTAGAAAGATAATGAATAATGAAAGGGATCCCTAGAGAAGATGTATAGTAAGTAGAGGCAATTGAAATTTGAATGGTAGAATGCCGCAGCTCCAAAAATATTTCCTCATAGTTCAAGTGAGCTGGGTTCAACCCTGTCCTCTGGTGCTGTCTGGAGGTTACGCATTCCACCTGTGACCTTACTATTTTCCCTAGAGGCTCCCTGGGTAGGATTTGGGTAACTATGAGTGTTTTATTGCTAGTACTGATTCGTCCTATTTCTGTTCTGTACTGCACAAAATACATGGAAGTTTTGCAAGCAGCATGCTTGTTTTTCTACCACTCATTGTAGATGAGTGGTAGAAAGCCTGCACATTGTTGGGCTGTGGGAAGGAGCCAATGTGTTGCGGGAAACACAGGCGGTCACAGGCTCCCTACAGGGAACAGGGTAGGATCAATGCAAGGTCTCTGGAATGAGGGGACAGCAGCACATTTAGGAGTGCCACTGTGTCACCCTGTTCCCAGAGTGGGAGGGGAAGTGATGAACATGTTAGAAATATTTAGCAGGTATCTTGTCTGCCTTCAGCCCTTGTGTGTTTCTGTTGCCTTTTGCCAGGCAGGGATAGCACCAAGGCTTGGCAGGTCATGTGCTATGGACTGGAATGAGGACACATGCATCACAAACTGAATCTTAGTTCAGGAGATCTTTGAAGTGCTTCAAAAATATCTTCAAAGGTACCTGGTGTAAATAACATATGGTTATATCACATCATTCCTTGTCCATTAAAACACAGAAATAAAGCTTCTGCTTGGTCTAACAGGAATATCCTGCATATGCAATGTTCCTCTGAGGAGAACAAAGAAACAAAAATGAGAATTTAGTGCAAATAATCTCTAACTGTTTTAACAGCTATAATTCTTGTTGTAATTAAACTACTAATGTCAAGTAAATCCAGTCTGTATTGTAAATTCTATTTGCCATTTTAGTATGCAGGTGTTGGGTACATTTTGAATATGGATGTGACCCCACATCCGCATCCTCATCCAGCCTCATTCCGTTATAATATTATTTGAGTTGAAAAGTAGGGAATACCTAAAGCTGTAATTTACAGATCTGTAGTCTGTAGTGTCTGTCAGGTTTAAATTTTTCTGTTTTGGATTGGCAGGCATGCACATTCCTGATATGTATGAGGCAAACTTGAGTGCACCCTTTTCCAACATTGTATTATCTTATTTTGGGGTGACTGTTAGGGTGGAGGGTCTATGTCCTAGTTACCCCCTGCCCACACACAGGGTGAACCAGAGCCATGAATTAAAAACAACACTTCTGGGTAAAGCCCAGAGTGAGGAAATTATTCAGTGCTGAGGCAAAATGCATCATACTAGTGGAAGTAGTGATAGAAGCTTGGAGTTTATTGTCTTTTTGCAATATCCCATTTCCAGGTACTTCCAACCTACTTTTCCTTCAGTCACTGAAGGTTTTTTACAATGGCACGTTAAAGTACTCCGGAGCTGTCTGAACTGTGGAACACTTTGCTAAAATTATTTCTGTCAAAACTATTCTCCCCACCATGGTCTTGTGTCATGGCCTTACACTTGACTACGTTGGCACAAGTTTTTTTAGGAAGTTGCTTCCTCAGAATTTTGCTTATGTTAGACCTCTTGAAGCTGAACAAGTATAATTCCAGACTATTTGTATCACATAGGAATTTGGAGAAACAAGAAATCTCTTTTAATGAATATAATGTATTAAATTGCATAATGGTGCTGATGCTTTGCAATAGTTAACTAATCTAAAAATATTTTGATGATGATTTTCATTTGTATTCAGTGTCTGAAGCTTCTCACTTAAGTATCTAATAATAATTGGTCAGCATTGATGGATTCCAGTTGCCCTGATATAGTTTCTCCGTGACTGTAATGTCCTGGTGAAGCCTTTCACCATGCTCATCACTGACAGCACCAAGATTTGCAGGGAAGAAATCTAAATGGGAATGAATAAAATGAATCTTTAGTGACATGTTGTACTTCATTGTTTTGTATGCTTGAAGCACGTTGACAATAACATCCTTGAATGTCTTCCATGCATTTTTCTCCTGTTCCACTAAAAATTGCCTGTCATTGATGACCCATTTGATTTTTGAACTAATGAAAATGCTTTCCTTAATCTTGGCATCAGTTATTCTGGGACATATCTGTCTCAAGTTTTGAAATCGTTCACGGAAATGTTTGTGCCTGGTAACAGCAGATTCCATCCTTGCAGTCTTCAACCCAGGACTTCTGCTTTTGACTTTGACAAACCCAGGTCTCTGACCAGGTCACTTAACTCAGATTGAGTTATCAGATGAGGCTCACTCAACATAAAGGGTTCAAAATCTGTATCAATATCAGTATTTTTTTCTATTCTTGGCTCGTTCATCATGACACCTTTGTCTGCCTCCTTTGGACTCCAAATGATTTCTTGTTTCTAGCAGAGAAACTAGACACACTGGTCAGACAGAAGTGGCAGTCTATCACATGATCCTTATGTTCTCGCCGTATCACCAGGACAGCAAATAGCATTGACTTCTGAGTACCTCTGAGCTAAGCTCTATGATCAACAGCACATGTCGCACAACAAATGTGAGGAGCCCCGGCTTTGTCTTGGTCATCAATTTTACACCCAAAGTAGAACTCGTAGGTTTCCTGAATAAGAGGAGTCATGCTCCATTTCTGAGATTTAAGTGTATACTTGCCACAACTATAACAGAAGGTATTGTGGCTCTTGTAACATTGATGAGACATTTTGCTGCCACAAATACTCCTGAAAATACAATTACTTTGTTACAAGAAATACACACAATATGCTACGTGTGAAAATCATGTGCATCAATGCAATGGCAAACATATATACATGTAAGTGCAATGTATAGAATCGTGTGTGCGAGATGATTTTATAGCCTTTCTAAAACCTGTCCTGCCATGCAGCATCCTCCCTGCCTAAGCACGGCCAGGCCCGCCTGGACAAGATAGAAAACTTTTCATCTTACATTGTGGGCAACATTTTAATTGACCCAAATTATGAATCGAAATAACAAATAAAGGCAGTTTCAAAAAATGGTGTGAGGTAGGGAAATTTAATGCTGATTTTCATGATCAGTATAACTACACTCAAAAGTACTCAGGAAGCAAAATCTTTGTGGTCTAGTGATATTAATAAACATCACCACCAATGAAGCTTCATGCTATCTGAATCCAATATTATGTAGTTCCTATTCTACTCTCCTGTATAAATACTTCACTCAAACATATTGTCATAGGACAAGTAGAGAGTTAAAGCCAACTGCAGAAATTTAGATAATATGCTAAACTGGATCTGACGCGAAACATTGGATGAAAACCTGACATCCTCAGGTATTTGCTAACTATGTGCTTAATAGAAATATTGAAGTGACAGCCCAGTTCTTGGTCAATGTCAGGGTTAGTGGCTTATGGGTAGAAATGCTATTTTGATTATCAACTTGTAATGTTTTTCTTATTTGAACTTATTCTTGCTGAGAGTAGACTGGGGTATTTGATGCCTCCTGGTTTTTCTTGTTGTGATTTGACTAATGTGCAGTGTAGGCAGTAAACATCAGAAGGTTATTTCATCATCAAAAGCCTCATAGCTAATCCCCTGATTTCTGTTATCAGATCTACTTACAGTAGGGTGGATAAATTATTTGAGGAAACTAAATATTGATGTGTTGAGACCTTATAAATAACTGCATCTATCCAAAATGTCTGAGAAACCTCAAAAACAAAGCATATGTTACTCACTGAAGTAACAGGGAATTAAAAGGAATGAAACAAAAATTGTATCACTTTGTAATTTAAAGAAACTTTTTTAGGAATAATCAGCAGATCAATTGGCAACCATAGAGAGTGAAATTGGGTTAATAATTTAGACTAATAGCCTATACTGGTAAAAGTTCATTAACCTGAACTTTTAACTTTATTTCTCTTTGCACATACACTCCCTGACCTGCTGAGTATCCCCACATTTTCTGCTTTTAATTTGTGTAGATGTTCCTGACATAAATAAGGAGAACGTAAAACTTATGTACGCATTGCTCCTTGTGCAGCATTGTCACGCCCAGAATAGTTGGAGCCAGTTGCTAGGATCTTGCTATGTTGAGCACAATGAGTTTTCTAGACCTCTTTGCCTGTCTTTACTCTGACATGCAGGATATTTCTCCTGTTAATAATTTCACTGATAGGAGTATCTAGACCCCTTTCTGTAACCCCCGGAGATCACTCATTTTCCCCTCCAGTCTTGGCTTCCACCAAGGCAGCCACAATGTGGGACTGATACCCAACTCGGAGATGTTTATCAGCTTGTCAGAAGCTGTGGTCAGCTGAGACTGATCCTGTTGAGAAACAGCACCAATCCCATTTTGGCTGATGAAACTGCGAGTAAATCACCCTGGATCAAACTGGATTTTGGACGATTTTGTGATTTATTTTTCTTTAGGCCATGATTGGAAACAAAATATATCAAAAGCTCATCAGGGGTGAAATCCAATTTCCAGGCAATAGCCTGCACATCTTTGTTCTCTATCCATGTTTTTTCATTCATTAGGTGTCATGTCGTATGATGTAGGCGATCATGATATTTCCATGACCACGATTGTTCTTGGCAAATTTTTCTATAGAAATTGTTTGCCATTACCTTCTTCTGGGCAGTGTCTTTACAAGATGGATGACTCTAGCCATTGTCAATATTCTTCAGAGATTATATGTAGTCCGACAACCAGGACTTGTTATGTGCATCAGCTGCTCATATGACCATCCACCACCTGCTGCAATGGCTTCATGACCCTGATCAGCGGGGTGGGGGGTGGTGGCTAACCAGGAGCTAAACCTTGTCCATGGGTGACCTGCAGGCTAGCAGTGGGAAGGAGTGCCTTACACCTCCTTTGGTGGAGGCGCATCTCCACCCTTCTGCTCTTGTAAAGTAGCAATTCTATTCCTCCTTTCCCTCAAAATGGACAATAATTGGTTAACACTTCAGCTTGTTGACTTTTCAGCTTACATTTTGAATGTCTGCAGTAATGCATTGTGTAGGTGGCTAAGTTAATAACTACATTGAGAGCTGTGGTAGAGGGTGAATGAAATACGATGTTTCATGGCCTCATATGTAGCCTGTGTGAGTTCACAAGTTTCACCGTGTTAATGGAATTGCTGGCTGTGATGGTTTTTCACTCAGAGATATATCAGTGAGATCTGTAATATCTCTTGTTTAAAACTAAATGGGCCGGATCTTACCTGGATTTGCATCCTATTTGCGATCACAGCACATGGTAATCTTGAGCTACACTGACCAGCTCCAGATGTGGTTGGCATCTTGGACTGCAGTGGTGTGTCCTGGTCTCCAACAACAGATGCCTAAATCCCCATTCCCAAATTGCCCTGGAAGATTCAATGGCTGACGAAGCTCTCACCCAGTTTCACATGCTTTCAAAGTTGTGAAGACAATGAATGTCTGTGGCATTCAAAGATATTTAAAATCTGAAAGACGGAAAGTAAATAGTTTAAAAGATCAAGCATACAGAAAGACAAAGACACTTATAAATAATAAAAAAATGAATAAAACCAAACTAACTTTTAAGAAAGACATCTTGTCTTTCCCTTTCCTTTTTTTGGCTTGTCTATGAAATCAGGGTGGTCCATGAAGCTCTACCAGATTTAACCTGTGTTGTATCTGAGAGCCAATTCCAGGTAAACCTTTGGATATTTCAGCAGGATCCAACTTTGCACTGGAATCCATTAGAAATCGAAAAATGTAATGTTTTGATGGTTAGAATGCCCATTTAGCATGTTAGTTAGAGACTTGTATGTTTGATGACTCACTTACAGAAGCCTTGCAATTGGCTCTGCCTGCTGACAAAGTCAAGGTCAAGACCAAGTCTATTGTGATGCCCTTTGTGGCTGAAAAGGCCACCAGCTTTTGCAGCCTGTGATCATACATAACACTTCTCCTTTTCCTTTGTACTGTTTATTTGTTTTTCTGTTGTACGTGCATCACCTGTGCATGATTCATGTGTTATTTTTGTTGTATTACTCAGTCCAAGTGAGTTTACTTTGAAGGGTGTACTATTTTCTCAAATAGTGTCATTTTAACAACACATCCCTGTCCCAGATTCCAGCGAGAATGAAACTTTTAGCTTTCTCTCCTCCTCTTTGTTGAGCCTATTTACTCACTAAACCTGAAAGTGTTGACTGACTCTCCTTGAAGATGTTGATCATCTTTTCCTGGAGTTTAACATTTTCCTTAACCTGTTCTTTCCCGAATGTATTTGCTATTCTACTCTGAACATGTTGATTTCTGTCCTGTGAGCATATTAACCACTCGTTCATGAAGCTTCCATTCAGAGTTCTCTTGAACATGTTGGCCATCTCCCTTACAGTGTTAACTAGCCTCTCCTGAAAATGTTCATTGAAGATGTTTTTCATTTTCTGCTGAAGCCAATCAACTTTGAAGCTGTTGGTCAGCCTCAGCATAACATATGAACCAAACTGTCCTGAGACTGCTTATCGTCCTCCACTGAAGATACTCATCACCATCTCTGGAAGATGTTGGCAGATTTTCTAAAGATATCAACCACATTCTCACATTGTGTTGGTCAGCCTTTCTGAGAAATCTTAATCAGTTGACCATGAAATTGCTAATTCTCTCTTTGAGGATGATTGTCCAGAAACTCCAAGGGCGATACTTTGAATGCAGCAAAAGTGATCATTGTTGTCTACAGTTCCAAGTGTCAAAGACCAATTCAACATTACCTGAAAGATTAGTCTTCTCTTCTGCATTCACTTTCTTTGGTGCTGCTTCTGAATAATGATGAGGGTCAGGAAACATGGGACATTTTCTTCTCATTGGCCCAAGTGCAAAGGCCAACTATTGCATCCACCAGCTGCCATCTTTGGCCATTCAGCTAAGATAAGAAATTCTGGTTGATTGGTTGTACTTACTAACTTATTGATGTAACTTACTTAAAACTGTCAGGAGAATCAAGATGGATGGTGTGTATGTATATCTTCCCTTAATCTCAGGACCTTTACCAGAGGGTTGGAAGCTTGAGGGTTCGGCGCAGTATCCTTGCTGGTCCTTGTTGTGCTCTCTTCTGGACTGAAGTCTCAGATGTTGTTCCTGGGATTTGTTGGAGCCACTCTACCAGTGCAGGTGTCACTGCTCCAAGTGCTCCTGTCACCACCCAGATTACATTGGCTTTCCCATTCAGCTGGACATTTAGGACTTGTCTCACTCTTTGGAGGTACTTGAATGATGCAGCCTTGTGTCCTCATCGTGGCTGCCATGCACCTGCAGGGTCCCCAAGTATTTGTATCTGTCCTGTACATCTGGTGTGTGCCCTTCAGGTAACTCGACTTCTTCAGACTTGATGAGTTTGCCTCTTTTCACTACCATCTAGCTGCACTTTTCCAGTCCAAGTGACATCTCGACATCTCTGCTGTACACCCTTGACAAGTGGATTAGTGAGTCGATGTCGCTTTCATTTCTGGCATACAGCTTGATGCCATCCATGTACAGGAGGTGGCTGATGGTCACTCCTCTCCTGAACCTGTACCCATGTCCACTCTCTGAGATAACCTGGCTGAGGGGTTCAAGCCTATGCAGATCAGCAGTGGGGAGAGTGCATCCCCCTAGTATATTCCACATCTGATGGTTACTTGTGCTATTGGTTTTGAGCTAACTTCTAGCATTGTCCTCCAACAGCCCACTGAATTCTTGATGAAGGTCTTTTATGTCTTGTTGACCTTGTACAGAGACAGGCATTCCAGGAGCCATGGTTGGAGCATTGAGTCATGAGCTTTCTGGTAGTCAAGGCAAGCTGTGCTTGGAGTCTTGCATGACTGCTTTGTCTATCAGTAATAGGTGCTAGGAGCCTCAGTCAATCCCCGGCTAAGCAGAGCTCAGGAATTTACACACAGGTCCTTGAGCTTGGTGGCTATTATGCCTGATAGGAGCTTCCAGGCTGTTGCAGTTTATAGGCCTGCAGTTTGATGGTGTTGATCCTTTGTGAGGATCCTTCATTATAAGTCCTGTCCTTCCTTGAGTTAGCCGGTCAGAATGGGAGCTGGCTACAAGCAGCTGGCTTATTTGAGCAGCCAGTCATGTATGTAATGCTGTTAGTTTCTGGTGATGTCCAGCTCTTCAGACTTGCTCCCTATTGCTGGACATCTCCTGCTGTGATGGTGACTGGTTGTTCCTCTGGGCGATTGCAGCGGTTTGGTTGTAGGACTTTTTCAGCCATTGGCCACTGGTGTTGTTTCTCCCATATGCTCTTCCAGTCTCCTCATTTGCTGCTTTGCTTGGTTCATGTACTGGCATGTTGTTAGTCTGGAACTGTTCAAATACTTTTCCGGGTTCTTTGGAGAAGACTGCATTTATTCGCCAAGGTAAGTCTTTGATCTTCACACCTTTCTTCAGCTCAGTTGGTCTGCTAACTTCCAACCTTGTGGTTTTCATTTTGGCTTCCAATCATTGTCTCGGGGGGGTGGGGTATACTCTCCACTATATTTCATTTTGTAGCCCCAGCATTTCTAGGACTGATGCATCTGTCAGGATATCTGAAGTTTCTGGCAATAGTTCACAAGGCACAGGATAGATCTGTCCCACAGAAGAAGTTCTCAAAAGGGTAGGCAACCATGACAGACAAGGGAAGTTAATGACTGCATAAAAGCCACGGAAAGGGTATATAACATAGCAAAAGTGAGTGGGAAGTAGATGATTGTGAAGTTTTTAAAATCCAACAAAAGGGAACTAAAAAAGCCATAAGAAGGGAAAAGATGAAAGACAAGGGCAAACTAGCCAATAATATAAAGCAGGATACCAAAAGGTTTTTCAGTTATATAAAGAGTAAAAGTGAGGTGAGAGTTAATATTGGACCACTGGAAAATGATACTGCTGTGGTAGTAATGGGGGACAAAGAAATGTCAGATGAATTTAATGGGTACTTTGCATCTGTCTTCACTGTGGAAGGCACTAGCAGTGTGCCAGAAGTCCGTGAGTGCCATTGCTATTAGAAAGGAAAAAGTGCCAGGGGAACTGAAAGATCTTAAGGTGGATAAGTCACCTGGACCAGATGGACTACATCCCAGAGTTCCGAAAGAGGTTGCTGAAGAGATAACAGATGCATTGGTCATGATCTTCCAAGAATCAATTAATTCTGGCATGGCTCTGGAGGACAGGAAAACTGCAAACATCACTCCACTGTTGGAGGAGGAAGGCAAAAAAAAGGAAATTATGGGCCAGGTAGCCTAACCACAGTGGTTGGAAAAGTATTGGGATCCATTATTAAAGGTGAAGTTTTGAGGTAGTTGAAGACTAATGGTAAAATACATGAAAGTCAGCATAGTTTCAGTAAAGGGAAATCTTGCCTGACAAGTCTCTTAGACATTTTCAAGGAAGTAACATGTAGGGTGGACAAAAGAGAGGCAGTGGATGTCATTTACATAGATTTTCAGAAGGCATTTGATAAGGTGCTACAAATGAGGCTGCCTAACAAGATAAAATCCCGTGGCATTACAGGAAAAATACTGGCATGGATAGAGGAATGGCTGACAGCCAGGAGGCAGTGAGTGAGGATAAAGGGTTTTTTTCTGGTTGGCTGCCAGTGACGAGTGGTGTCAGTATTGGAACTGCTTCTTTTCACATTGTTTTTCAATGATTTAGATATTGGATTAGTGGATTTGTGGCAAAGTTTGTGATGATAGGAAGATAGATGGAGGGTAGGTAGTGCTGGGGAAGCAATGTGATTGCAGCAGGACTTAGACAAATTGGAAGAATGGGCAATAAAGTGGCAGATGCAATTCAGTGTTGGGAAATATATGATAATGCACTTTGGTAAAAGGAACAAAAGTGCAAACTATTTCCAAATGGGGAGAAAATTTAAACATCAGAGGAGCAAAGGGACTTAGGAGTAATGTTCCCTCTAATTTTTAGTAGTCAGTGTATGCAAAAATTTTATGTTGTGCAAATGTTTTTCCTGTGACAAAAGTATGTACGCACTGAATGCACACATGGCAGAGTTTATGTAGGTTTACAAAATATTTGATATAGAATAACAACAAAATAATATACATATTTAAGTCACTCAGTTATTTTTACTCTCTCCTGTCTTTGGCATTTACCCGTTCTTTGTAAACTCTATCTAGATTAATAGAATTTCCATCCAATTGATAGCTTTTGATTCTCATTAATATATCCAAATGACATTCACCTAAGTGGTTTCTCAGTTTGTTTTGGAGTTCATTCGTTAGGCTAAAACCTCGCTCACAGTCCGTACTAGACGCAAGAAAGTTTCCCCCAATGTCCATCAACTGTGCAAGGTCACAAAACTGTTCATTTTGAAGTACAAATGCCACCATTTGAGCAAAGTTTAAAATCAGTTTGGATTTAATTTTTTCTTGCATGGAAAATTTGAAATCATTAAACTGTTTAACTATTACAGTATTTTCAGCTAGAAAATCATGATACTTTAGACATAAGGCATTAACTATTAACTTGTTCATCGCCAAATGTGAAGTCACAATCTGTGATTGCGGAGAAATCACAAGTTGTACCTCATCTTCAGGAAACCTTTCTTCTAAATGAACACAAAGACTATTTATAAAAGTCAACAGCGAACTTGTATTTACTGTGATGTTTTCTTCACGTTGTTGACTTAGCAAAACTGTAAACAAATTTGCAGTTCTTTTGCGCTACATGCCCTTCGCTTCTTTTGAATTTGACATAGTGAATCAATAATTTTTTCAATAAAAACTTAGTAAGCTATCTACAGGATTTGAAACAGAGCTTTGTAAACTTTATGATATGAACACTGTCTGCCAAAGATGGCTGCCGCTGTGACACAGCTGTACAAATCGGAACAGGAAAGGTGAGGTGAGGTAAATTAGTGACGTGCATTGTGGTATTTGAAAAACCGACTAATTAGTTAACAGAAACAGTTAGCTAAAAGATTATTTTCAATATTATAATTATTACTTACTACATTTTTTAGGTAACTAACCTTTTGTGCGCCCATTAATTTCCTTTGTGCACTGGTTGGAAAACGTGTGTGTACACACACACACGCACAGCTTAGAGGGAACTTAGCTTAGCAGTCCTCGTTCAAGACTCCCAGAAGGTTAATTTACAGGATGAGTCATTGGTAAGAAGGCAAATGCAATGTTGGCATTCGTTTCAATGGGACTAGAATATAAAAAAAATAATGCTGAGGCTTTATGAGACACTAGTTAAGCTGCGCTTGGAGTCTCATCAACAGTTTTGGACCCCATATCTCAGAAAGGATATGTTGCCTTTAGAGACAGTCCAGAGAAGGTTCACGAGGATGATTCCTGGAATAAGGGAGTTAACATATGAGGAGCATTTGGCAGCTTGTACTCATTCGAATTTTGAAGAATGCAGAGGGATCTCATTGAAACCTACCAAATACAGTATTGAAAGGACTAGATAAGGTGGATGGGGAGAGGGTATTTCCTGTGGTGGGGCTATCCAGAACTGGAGGGCACAGCCTCTAAACTGAGGGGTGACCCTTTAGAACAGAGGTAAGGAGGATTTTTTTTAGCCAGAGAGTAGTGAATCTGTGGAATGCCAAGACCATGGATATATTTAAAGCAAAAATTGATAGTTTCCTGATCAGTTAGGGCATCAAAGGTTATGGCAAGATGGCAGGTGTATGGGGTTGAGTGGGATCCGGGATCAGCCATGATGGAATGGTGGAGCAGACTTGATGGGCTGAATGGCCTATTTCTGCTCCTGTGTCTTATGTTCTTATTCCTCTTGAGGAATTGACAGTGGGCTAACTGTAAGAACAGCTAGTGCAAGTTGACATCCCTGAATGGTCATTTCAGTGGATATTTAGGAGTTCACGTCCTGAGTGTGATCAGTTTCTCTAGCCACATGTAGTCTGGAGACTGACTTTGTGAGGAAGGTTTGTTTGGTTTCCTGACAAACATTGATTCTAATTATTTAGTTACTGAAAGAACAACAGTTATCAGTTATCCTGGAACCAGAAGGTAACAATTCAGAGACAAGTACTCTAATCTCCCACAGCAGTTCTGGAGTTAAATTCACTCAACAGACTGAGTATTAAAATAAAAGTTATGAGAAATAGTGGCCTTAGCCTTGAAGGATTTAATAGAATTCTTTCAGCTTCACCAATGTGGTTCAGGAATGGAAATATGTTATCTTTATCTGATCCGGATGATATGTGACTTCCAAATGTCCCCATACGTCACAGGGATTGGTGCCAGGTCCTTCACTGTCCTTCATACAAATTAAGGAATTGGAAGAGAATATAAATAGCATGATTAATAATGCAGATGACAACAAAATTGGTCACAAAGGATGTTGTTTAAGGTTACAACAGGACCTTGGTCAAATGGAAAAGGGGGCAAGGGAATGGCAGATGGAGTTTAACTTGGACAAGTGTGAAGTGATGAAGTGTGGGAGGTTAAACCAGGGCAGGACAGACACAGTGAATGGCCAGGCCTTAGGGAGTATTATTGAAAAACGAAATCTTCAGGTACAAGCATCCTCTAGCAATATACAAAAACCACAGCAATTGTCAGGTTAGCAACATAAGTCATTGGCTGCAGTCTGCCATCACTGCAGGACTTGTATGTGTCCAGGCTGAGTTTTTAATGAGCGAGTGGGTAGGCTGGGACTGATCACCCTGGAGTGAAGGAAGCTGAGAGGTGGCTTTATAGAGGTTTATAAAATTACGAGCAGCATAGCTGGAGTAGATAGTCCTACCCTTTTTCCCAAGGTAGTGGATTTTAAAACTAGAGACTTAACTTAGAAAGAGGAAAAATTTAAAGGGGACCTGAGGGCAGATTCTTCACCCAGAAGGTGAATGATTTGACAGAGGAAGTGGAGGGGGTGGAGATAATTATAACATTTAAAAGGCATTTGGATGTACATGGATAGGAACCGTTTAGAGGGATATGGACTTAATGAGGTAGGAATCTTGGATGACATGGGCATATTGGGTCAAAGGACTTGTCCAGTTATATGAATCAAAATGCTCGAGCAAACACTCAGTTTAAAAGCAATGCATGTGATGCCCAACTCTTGAAAGCTGTAGTAAAAATAAACTCCATCCAACAGTTTTGTTAACAGTTCCACTGATTATCAATACTTATTTCCAGTTGTGTAATCACATCCTCAAGCTGTTGAGTCTTATTACACTTGTCAGTTCTCAGAATGTGGCTTCAAACTTCTTTTTTCAGAATGCCGGGATGTACTGCTCCCCATGATAACTGATGAGCTGAAGAGCCTGTTAGTGGAAAAGGATGATCAACGCCAAGAGCTGAAGCCCTGTATCGACCTACTCAACAGTATTCTTGAGGTGTTGAGTGAAGCCAGTGAGGTAGGTGTTTGAAACAACAGCACCACCTATTTCATTCTTGCTCTAATAATGGTCGTACCAACTTCTTTTCTCCCCATGCGTTGTTAATAGAGAAACCAAATCTCTGAAAAATATGAATGTTTTGTAAACATAATGATTCTGGCTGAAGCAAGTGTGATGAATTGTATCCTGCTGCTAATTTTATAAACTTCAAATTGAATTTATTATCAAAGTACATATATGTCACCATCAGATTCATTTTCTTGCAGGCATACATAATAGAATAATTACCATAACAACCCTTTGGTTCAAGCGCCAGATTGTTGAATGGTAATAACTGTTCCTGAGCCTGGTGGTGTGAGTCCTGAGGCTCCTGTACTTTCTTCCTGATGGCAGCAGTGAGACGAGAGCATGTCCTGTGTGGTGGGGGTCACAGATGATGGATGCTGCTTTACAGCAGCATTTCATGTAGATGTGCTCAATGGTGGGGAGAGCTTTACCCATGATAGTCTGGCTGTATCCATTACTTTTTGTAGAATTTTCTACTCAAGGGCATTGATGTTTCCATATCAGGCCTTGAGATGTATATATAGATTTAATATATTCAGCAAACTTGAATATTGCACCCAGCCACACAGTCACAAGTGTACAGCAAGTACTGCAGGGGAATAAGCACACAGCTTTCTGGTGCACCATGAAAGACTCAGTTGCAACTGGAATTAGATTTGCAAGCAATAAAGTAATCATCTACTGTATCTACCTATGCTGTACCTTATCACACCCCAATCCCTACCTCTGCATTGTCAATTTTGTATTATGAATAGAAACATCTGAACATACATTGGAAGTATCTGTTGAAAAAGACAGTGATAGAGTCATAGAGTTACACAGCACGGAAAGAGGCCCGTTAACCCTGCTCCTTCATGCTGACCAGGGTGCCCATGTCAGCTAGTCCAATTTGCCCATTTTAGTCCATACTCCTCTTGACCTTTCCTATCCCTGTACTTATCCAAATACCTTTTAAAGTTAATTTGGGAGTGTTGAACTATCAGAGGAATGAGGTCCAAGGAAGTTAAAGCTTCATATCTTCCGTCATCTTTCTTCTCAAATGTGTTTGGATGTGAATTTATGAAGGCAACTAATCCACTTGAGAGATTTAATCTCAGCCTCAGATACTACTTGTTGAGCTGTCAATAACTAGGTTGTGCTCCCTGTCCCCGCAGAGCTTGATTCACATCTTTCCTCAATTTCTTATGATTATGCATTGTCTGTTATCATAATGGACACCTCCACCCTCACAAACCCACTTTCCTCACCCTCGCAGTGTGAGGAAAACACTGAATTTTTCTGGACTAGGAATTTTCTTACAATAACCGACTGTAATTATCTATAGGACATGGAATTAAGTGTAACCATGTGAATTAAGCTGTTACTAAGATCAACTTAAGTTTCCATTAAGTGCAGGAAGTTTGCAGGGGTGGGGCGGGGGTAGTGTAGGGGCTAACATGACACTATTACAGCTTTGGGCATCGGAGTTCAGAGTTCAATTCTGGAGGGATCTTTAAGGGGTTTTTATGTTCTCACAATGAGAATATCGATTTCCTCCAGGTGGTTCAGTTTCCTCCCGCAGTCCAAGATGTAGGTTAATTCGTCATTGTAAATTGTCCTGTGATTAGGCAAGGGTTGCTGGACAGCATGGCTCATTGTGCTGTGTCTCTAAATAAAATAAAATAAATAGCTTTTTATAATTTCAGATTTTATTCACAAATAGCATTTCCCTGTTGTTACGTCATGTAAAGATCACATTGGTATGGTCTTTTGGGATTGAGTGTAATGTTGGAATGATGTGTCATTGTAGAACCCAAATTACATCAGGTCTTCCATTTCTCCTCCTGGGTGGGTAAGGTTAAATAATTCTTGTCACTCTGGAAGTGGCATTCCAGCTAAAGGAAGGATACTTGCCTGATGAGTGCGGCGACAGCAATCCTCAAGGAGCCCAGAACCAAACAAGTCCATTTGTTTGGCATTTGATCCACCATCCAAAACACACATTTGCCTCTGCCATTAGCTCACAGTGCAAGTGAGGTGCATACCACCTACAAAATGCACCCCAATTATTTCCTCAGGTTACTACAACAACTTCTGAATCTAACACCTCAAGGAATAGAAAAGAGCGAGTGCATAGGAACGCAGCCAAATGCAGGATCACCTCCAAGTTGTTAACTACCCTGACTTGGAAAAATATCCTAGTATTTTCTGGGTTTAACCACAGGAAATTCCTAGCCAATACCAGGACCACAGTAATTTAAGGAATCTGTCATGTACTTCCCAAGGTCAGTTGGTTAGGGGTGGCCAATAAATGCTTGTCTTGGTAGCAATGCCCAAATCTTAAAATATGAAATTATAATGGTTAATTATCAGATGCACACTTCTATCTGTGTCATCTGTCCAGAACCTACTTGACAGCATGACATGATTTATCTAGATTGCAGAGTAACAATTAAACAGTTATCCAAAAGGGCTGTGACACAATATTCAATTACTGGTGGGATCAGTCTTGGTCACTTCAGTTTACACTGGAAAGGTAAAAGGTACAGGGCAAACTAAATGAACAGATTAGGCATTTAATGCAAAAACAAATTATTTTAATCCTATAGACCTAAGTTAGTTGAAATCTCAGATGGCTGAAGTTGAAGTGAACATTAATGTGTTAATCTTGCCAGTTCAAGCTCTTCCATTTTCAATTGTCTGTATGCTTTGGATAGATCCAGAATCAGGATCAGAATCAGAAACAGGTTTAATATCATTGACATATGTTAAGAAATTTGTAGTTTTGCAGCAGCATTATAATGCAATGCATAAAATACCATAAATTACAATTATATATATATTACATTAGTAGTACAAAAAAGGGAGCAAGTATAGTGAGATAGTATTCATTGTTCTGATGGCAGAGGAGTAGAATCTATTCCTAAAACATTGAGTGTGTGTCTTCTGGTTCCTGTACCACCTCCCTTAATAGGAGTAATAAGAAGGAAGCATTTCCATGCTGATGAGGGTCCTTAATGATAGTTGCTGCCTTTCTGAGGCTGGGAGGCTGGTGCCCGTGATGGAGCTGGCTGAGGTTGCAACCACCTGCAGCTTTTTCCAATCCTGTGCATGGCCCCTCCATTGCAGATAGAGTTACAACCAGTCAGAATGCTCTCCACAATACAGCTGTAGAAATTTGTGAGAGTCTTTGGTGACATACCAAATCTCCTCAAACTCCTAATGAAATATAGCTGCTGTCATGTCTTCCTCATAATTCAAGGTTCAAAGTACATATATGTCACCATATACTACACTGAGGTTCATTTTCTTGAGGGTCTTCACAGTAAATACAAAGAAATTAATGAAAAACCACACACACCAATGTGAGGAAGACAACAAACCATGCAAATACAAAAAGAAAAATAAACAATATAATGTTAATAAATAAAAAAACAACAAATATAGAAAATTGAGATGAAGAATTCTTGAAAGTGAATCCATAGGATGAATTGACTGAAAGTGGCTTCTCTAACAATTTGAATCTCAGGTGTGGACTGAGAAGGATCATCCGTCACATTTCTGGCTGAACTTGGTTGTGAATATTTCAGTCATTTACTTAGCCCTCACAGGTAATACTTTGTCGACATGGATTTTATTAGAGCCCTCTTTTCCCATTAGCTCTCTGAAAGACCACCACCATCCATGATGTGATTTATAGGATGACAAAGCCTTAATCTGATACATCAGATGCAAAGTCAAATAACTGATTATTTCATGCTACAAGTGCATTATCCTGTGTTGTAGTTTCACAGGTTGACATCTCATTATTTTTAGGCTAACGTCATTCTCTTTTCAGAAAGTTCAAAATAAATTTTGAAATTCAAAGTAAGTTTAATATCGAAGTATACATCACCATAGTATACCAAGAGATTCACTTTCTTGTGGGCATTAACAATGAAAAACTGCACATAAGAAGATGGACAAACAACCAGTGTGCAAAGGACAACAAACTGTGCAAATACAAAGAAAAGCAAATAGAATAATAACACTTAATAAATAAATATCAAGAACATGAATCGATAGGTTGTGGGAACAATACGATGTTGAGGTGATTGCTTGTCCTCTCATTCAAGAGATTGATGGTTGAGGGCTAATAACTGGTCCTGATCCTTGTGGCGTGAGTCCTGAGACTCGTGTATCTCTTTCTAGGTGGCAGTAGCAAGAAGAGGGCATGACCCGTATGGTGGCAGTCCTTGATGATGGATGCTACTTTCCTGTGACAGGGCTCCTTGTAGATGTGTTCAGTGATGGGGAGGGCTTTACTTGTGATGGACCGGGCTGTATCCATCGCTTTTTGTAGGCTTTTCTGTTAAAGGACATTGCTGGTTACATATTAGGCCACGATGCAACAAGTCAGTATACTTACCACCTCACATCTATAGAAACTTGTCCAAATTTTAGATAACATACCAATTCTTCACTAATTTCTAAGAAAGCAGAGGCACTGCGGTGCCCTTCTTTGTAATGGAGCTTACATGCTTGGCCCAGGATAAATCCTCTGAAGTTATAACGTTGAGGAATTGAAAGTTGCTGACTGTCTCCAGCTCTGATCCCCTGATGAGGACTGGCTCACGGATCTCCTGTGTCCTCCTCCTCGATAATCAGCTCTTTGATCTTGCTGACAGTGAGTGAAAGTTGTTGCTGTGGCACCACTCAGCCAGATGTTCAATCTCCCTCCTATATGCTGATTCGTCATTACCTTTGACTTGTTCCATGACAGTGATGCCATCAGCAATTTAAATGTGGCATTGGAGCTGCACTTATCCTCATAGTTGTAAGCATAAAGTGTGTAGAACAGGAGGCTAAACACACAGTCTTGAGGCCCTGTGCTGATGGTGATTGTGGAGGAGACTTTGTTGCCAATTTGAACTGGCTGGTGTCTGGCAAGTGAGGAAATTAAGGATCCAGTTGCACAAGAAGGTATCAAGTCCTACGTCTTCGAGCTTATTGGTTAGTTTTAAGGGTATGATTGGCTTGAATGCCGAGCTGTGGTCAATGAATAACATCCTGATGTATGCACCTTTACCATCCAGATGTTCCACGGTTGAGTGAAGAGCCAATAAGATGGGATCTGCTGTTGATCTGTTGCGTCAGTAGACAACTTGGAGTGGATCTAAGTCACTCCTCAGGCAGGATTTGGTATGTTTCATCACCAGTCTTTCAAGAACTTCATCACAGTGGACGTAAGTGCTACTGGATGATAGACATTGAGGCAGGTTACCACCTTCTTCCTAGGCACCTGTATAATTAAATGTTGCGTGAAGCAAGTGGGTACCTCAGACTGGCAAAGCGAGAGGTTAAATGTATCAGTGAATGCTCCAGTCAGCTGATCAGCACAAGTCTTCAGTACTCAGCCAAGTACTCCACCTGTGCCAGATATTTTCTGTGGGTTCGCCCTCCTGATGTGGGCGATGTGATCTGCTCATATTGGCCTCCTGGACTGAAATCACAGGATCCTCACAGGCTGTGGGAGTTCATGAAGTTGCCTCCATGCTGTGTCACTAAAATGAGCATAAAAGACATTGAGCTCATCTGGGAGCGAAACCTTGTTGTCACATACGTCTCTTAGTTATGCTTTTTAGGAGGTGATAGCATTCAAGTTCTGCCACTGCTCTTGAATATCCTTCGTTGATTCCAGTTTAGTCTGGAATTTCAACTTTGCATATGAGATGGCTTTCTGGTGTTCATAGCTGACCCTCTTGCGTATTACTTCATAGCCAGACCTGAACATCACTGATCTGGCCCTCAGCATATGGCAGATCTCCTGGTTCATCCATGACTTCTGGTTGAGGAAGACTCTAAATGATTTTGTGGAGGAACAGTCATCCACCATGACTGACTTTATGGCATATTCATTCAGATCCTCTGATGAGTTCTTGGCCAAATTCAATGACTCAAAACAGTTCCATAGCACCTCCTCTGCAACCTGTTTGTTGTTCTGACCTCTGGACCCCTCCTCTTTAGCTATGCAGGCAGGAAGAGGACAAACAGATGATCAGATTTCCCGAAATGTGGTCTTTGGATGTGATGGTAGACATTCCTTATGGTTGTGTAGCAGTGATTGAGTGTGCTGTGGCCCCATGATTTTTCTGCCGGTTATATATGTTGATGATAAATGGGCAGAGATATCTTCAGGCAAGCTTGAGTGAAGTCTCTGGCAATGATTTGAAAGTCATCAGGGGAGGCTATTTCTTGCTTGCTACTCATGGTACTCAGTACATCGAGTGCTTGGTTGACATCAGCCTTTGGTGATATGTAAACTGAGGTCCGGACCACAAAGGCGAACTCTATCGGAAAGTAGAATGGATAGCGCTTGATCATTAGACATTCCAGCGCACCAAGAGCACAACAACACCGCTATGTCCAAGCTCTATGAAGAGTTTATCATGAAGCACAGGCCCCCAACTTTTTCCCTCTTTGAATCAGCAGTCCAATCCACCTGGTGGATCAGGAAACTTTGTTGTTCTTCCTAGGCACCGGTATAATTAAATGCTGCTTGATGCAAGTGGGTACCTCAGACTGCCAAAGTGAGAGGTTAAAGAGATTCAGTGAATGCTCCAGTCAGCTGATCAGCACCAGACTTCAGTACTCAGTTGTTATTCTGTAGTATCTTCTGCCTGACAGTAGGAGGTTAAAGAGATTATGGGAGAAATGGGAGAGGTGGTTAACAATACTGAGGGCATTGCAAATGCAGAGTCACTGGTATATGTCCTGGATGAGAGGGAGAGTGACCCAGTGAATTTCTCAGCAGTCCTCACACTCCGTTGCAGGGTCTTGGGGTCGGATACCTTGCAATTCCCATACCAAACAGTGATACAGCCATCTGTAAAAACTGGATTAGTGTAAATAGTCAAGTGCTCAATGGCTGGCATGGATTAAGTCAGTCAGAGAGTCTGTTTCCACGCTCTGTGATTCCATGAATCTATAACAACCCAGAAACCTGGTGAGTCCATCTTGTGACCTCTCGAAACTCTGTAGTTTTGATAGCATGGAATCCAGTATTGCACACCATATTCTCAAGGTAATCTTATTAAGACATAATGCTGGCTCATCACTGTATCCTAGTTTTTATGCTCTAAAATTTCATTTGCATTTTAAAACTTTATCAGTCTTCAATGCCCAGTCAACCTACATCTCAGCTTTCTTTATTCTGGAGTAATAGTTCTCGGCCATGTACAGTTTTATTATAGTAACAAGTCTTTAAAACTTCTTGCTAATCTTATAACTGTCATGAAGAATGCAATAACTTAAGAATTCATTTATACGGTGTTTGTCACTGCTGTTTCAGGAATCACAAGTTATTTTAAGGCATTTTTGTTGTGTAGCTAGCTGTTGAAATTAGGTAACTGATGTGCAAGCTAGCTCCCACAAACTCCACATGGAGATGCCCACAGTCTTTGTGTCTTAGTTCTATCTTATTTTATTTTATTTAGAGATGTGGCACAGTAACAGCCCTTTCCAGCCCAAAGAGACCACGCAGCTCAATTGCACCCATGTGACCAGTAAAGGAAGAAAATTACCCTGTATATTAGGAGATAATTCTTGTTGATCTTTGAAAGCATGCGGTGAGGTTTTCTGTACTGAACTGAGAGGGGAGACATGTTTTTTTTAACATCTCATCTCAAGGATAGTATTGCTGATGGTGCAACTTGTCCTTGATACTGCAGTAATAATTCTGCCTGGATCTACATATTCAACCCTAGAATGAGACTGGATTCCCAAAGAATTTTAACTCGGAGATGAGAAAGTTGCTAGTTGAGCCACAGCTGACTACTACTGTGCACTGGAGAGGCTTGGTAAATTATTTATTGGGCAACATTAATGCATCAGAGACCAACTGAAGTAGAAGCATTATCGAGTCAGAGAATCATACAACATAGAAACAGGCCTTTTGGTCCATTAGTCTATGCTGATCATCAGTACCCATCTACACTAATGCAAATGTTATCTTTCCTTCAGACTCTACCAACTACCCACACTATGGGCAATTCACAGTGGCTAATTAATTGTACAACAAGCATGTTTTAGGGAGATGGGAAGACACTGGATCACCTGTGGGAAATCCATATGATCAGAGGAAATGTGCTCAAACTCTAGACGGACAGGACATGAGGAGATTGACACAATGTTTTCCAGACAGTGGAAAACATCCTGTATTGTCCCGGTACCGAAGAAACCACAACCAAAGGAGTTGAATGACTTCAGACCTGTTGCCTTGACGTCGCACGTGATGAAGACCATGGAGCGGCTGATAATACAGAATCTGAGGCCACAAACCAGGCACGCCCAGGATCCTCTTCAGTTTGCGTATAAGGAGAAGGTGGGAGTGGAGGATGCTATCACGTATTTGCTGCACAAATCACTCTCTCACCTAGATGGGGTCAGTTGTGCTGTGAGGATTACATTCCTTGACTTCTCTAGTGCCTTTAACACCATCCAGCCCAAGATCTTAAGGCACAAACTAACGGAGATGGGAGTAGACTCTCAAATGGTGGATTGGATAGTGGACTACTTGACAGATAGACCTCAGTATGTGCGGTTGGGAGACTGTAGGTCTGACACGGTGGTCAGCAGCACAGGAGCGCCGCAGGGAACCGTACTCTCTCCGGTCCTGTTCACCCTGTACACATCAGACTTCCAATATAACTCGGAGTCCTGCCATGTGCAGAAGTTCGCTGATGACACGGCCATAGTGGGGTGTGTCAGGAATGGACAGGAGGAGGAGTATAGGAAACTGATACAGGACTTTGTGATATGGTCCAACTCAAACTACCTGCGTCTCAATATCACCAAGACCAAGGAGATGGTGGTGGACTTTAGGAGATCTAGGCCTCATATGGAGCCAGTGATCATTAATGGAGAACGTGTGGAGCAGGTTAAGACCTACAAGTATCTGGGAGGACAGTTAGATGAGAAGCTAGACTGGACTGCCAACACAGATGCCTTGTGCAGGAAGGCACAGAGTCGACTATACTTCCTTAGAAGGTTGGCGTCATTCAATGTCTGTAGTGAGATGCTGAAGATGTTCTATAGGTCAGTTGTGGAGAGCGCCCTCTTCTTTGTGGTGGCGTGTTGGAGAGGAAGCATTAAGAAGAAGGACGCCTCACATCTTAATAAGCTGGTAAGGAAGGTGGGCTCTGTCGTGGGCAAAGTGCTGGAGAGTTTAACATCGGTAGCTGAGCGAAGGGCGCTGAGTAGGCTACGGTCAATTATGGAAAACTCTGAACATCCTCTACATAGCACCATCCAGAGACAGAGAAGCAGTTTCAGCGACAGGTTACTATCGATGCAATGCTCCTCAGACAGGATGAAGAGATCAATACTCCCCAATGCCATTAGGCTTTACAATTCAACCGCCAGGACTTAAGAACTTTTTAAAAGTTATTATTAATGCTTTTTGAGATAGTGATTTAGATGCATATCATATTTTTACTGAGTTAAGTATTGTATGTAATTAGTTTTGCTACAACAAGTGTATGGGACATTGGAAAAAAAAAGGTTGAATTTCCCCATGGGGATGAATAAAGTATCTATCTATCTATCTATCTATCTATCTATCTATGATTCCAAGCATGGGCAAAAGAGGACCTGCAATCCACTCATTTAATCTGCTCTCCACCAAATGAAGAGCAGTAATATCCATGCTGCTGTGGGCATCAGTAATGGGGTGTCTTCTTCTTGGCATTCTGACGGCTCAGCAGCCCGGACCTGAGCAAGGGGAAAGCTGTGGCTTTAAAACCAGGCAAGGGTGTAATCATGACTAGTGTCATGGAGCTGTAAGTCACAAATGCTTGTGCCACTCACCCTTGTAGGTCAGAAGGATGTTTGCACTAAGAGGGAAGTGTGATGCAAAAAGGAGAATTAGAAGTCAGCACATTACTGCTGTCTATCCACCCTTCTAGGCCACTGAGCCAGTAGAAATGTTAGTTATGGTCATTTGTTGTTAAAGACATTTCTTCACGAGGGCGGTAGATCTTTAGAACTGTTTTCCCAAGAGGATTGAGCTGGCTCAATCTAAAGTATATTGAAGACAGAGATAGATAAAATTTTACATATTACTTGATTCAAGGGAAATGGGGTCAGTGCCAGTAAGCGATGCTAAGGGAAAAGATCAACCACAAGATGGCCCCTTCAGATTACAAATGCTGAATTATGTACTTTCCATACATACAAATGACCATTTGGGAATCCAGCCATGCGGATGTGCTCTCGTCTACAAGGCTGCTGGCATCTTCTGCCATGTGGCAACTCAGATTACAGCCATATTCCTACTTGCAAACTGAGGTTTCAGGAACTGAACCCTGACATAGCCTGGAAGGACCTGTAATCTTATAGGATGGTGGAGCAGGAACCGGAGGGGAGCAGAGTGGCCCACTCTCGCTTGTCTTCCTTTACGTCTTGGTGCTCGTACCACAGTAGATGGCTTCAGCTGGTGCCATTCTCCAAAAACAGCACTCTACAAATGTGATAATCGGTAAGTTTACCACTGGCAAAGTGCTGCAGTCACGATAAAGAGGTGTTAGCACTAATTTCAGCTGTGACCTGTGCTGTAATTCAGTTTGATGACATTTCTCCTTCTAATGTATTCCTGCGGTGACTGCCAGATTGCTGTTCTTGGGTGTCCACAATCAAATGGAAAATGTGTGTGAGGAATGAGTTCACAAACAGATGCTCACACCATAAACAGTTCATTTGTCTAAGGAGTAATGTCAGGAGGAATTCGGAAAGAGACTCAGAGCTAGTTACAAGAAGAGAGGCATCTCCAGTAGTCACAGATGCACTGGTGGTCATGGCCATAGTAATAAACATCACTGTGAAAGCATATGAATGTTAAGTATCTGTTTTGATCAATAGCTTTTGATTGAAGGGGAATTTGGTGATTGGGTAATGTTGTCCAGTCAGGAAGAAGTGGGATTTATTCATTGATCTTGACTGTAGACACCCTGTGCGGTTCATTCAGACTTTCAGACTTTAAGCCTGGCATTAGACAGTGGGCATATTAGCTCCCATTATATAACCATGTAACAATTACAGCACGGAAACAGGCCATCTCAGCCCTTCTAGTTCGTGCCAAATGCTTCTCTCACCTAGTCCCACCGACCTGCACTCAGCTCATAACCCTCCATTCCTTTCCTGTCCATATACCTATCCAATTTTTTTTTAAATGACAATACCGTACCTGCTTTTACCACTTCTACTAGAAGCTCGTTCCACACAGCTACCACTCTCTGAGTAAAGAAATTCCCCCTCGTGTTACCCCTAAACTTTTGCCCCTTAACTCTCAAATCATGTCCTCGCTTGTTTGAATCTCCCCTACTCTCAATGGAAAAAGCCTAACTACGTCAACTCATAAATCATAAATCATATCTCCCTCATAATTTTAAATACCTCTATCAAGTCCTCCCTCAACCTTCTATGCTCCAAAGAATAAAGACCTAACTTGTTCAACCTTTCTCTGTAACTTAGGTGCTGAAACCCAGGTAACATTCTAGTAAATCTTTTCTGTACTCTCACTATTTTGTTGACATCTTTCCTATAATGCGGTGACCAGAACTGTACACAATACCCCAAATTCGGCCTTACCAATGCCTTGTACAATTTTAATATTACATCCCAACTCCTATACTCAATGCTCTGATTTATAAAGGCCAGCATACCAAAAAGTTTCTTCACCACCTTATTCACATGAGATTCCACCTTCAGGGAACTATGCACCATTATTCCTAAATCACTCTGTTCTACTGCATTCTTCAATGCCGTACCATTTACCATGTATGTCTTATTTTGATTATTCGTACCAAAATGTAGCACCTCCCACTTATCAGCATTAACTCCATCTGCCATCTTTCAGCCCACTCTTCTAATTGGGCTAAATCTCTCTGCAAGCTTTGAAAATCTACTTCATTATCTACAACGCCACCTATCTTAGTATCATCTGCATACTTACTAATCCATTTTACCACCCCATCATCCAGATCATTAATGTACATGACAAACAACATTGGACCCAGTACAGATCCCTGAGGCACACCACTAGTCACCAGCCTCCAACCTGACAAACAGTTAATCACCACTACTCTCTGGCATCTCCCATCGAGCCACTGTTGAATTCATTTTACTACTTCAATATTAATACCTAACGATTGAACCTTCCTAACTAACCTTCCATGCGGAACCTTGTCAAAGGCCTTACTGAAGTCCATATGGACAACATCCACTGCTTTACCCTCATCAACTTTACTTGTAACCTCTTCAAAAAATTCAATAAGATTTGTCAAACATGACCTTCCACGCAGAAATCCATGCTGACAATTCCTAATCAGACCCTGTCTATCCAGATAATTATATATACCATCTCTAAGAATAAATTCCATTAATTTACCCACCGCTGAAGTTAAACTTACAGGCCTATAATTGCTAGGTTTACTCTTAGAACCTTTTTTAAACAATGGAACCACATGAGCAATATGCCAATCCTCCGGCACCACCCTCTTTCTAATGACATTTGAAATATTTCTGTCAGAGCCCCTGCTATTTCTACACTAACTTCCCTCAAGGTCCTAGGGAATATCCTGTCAGGATCCAGAGATATATCCACTTTTATATTCCTTAAAAGCATCAGTACTTCCTACTCTTTAATCCTCATAGTTTCCATAACTTCCCTATTTGTTTCCCTTACCTTACACAATTCAATATCATTCTCCTTAGTGAATACCGAGGAAAAGAAATTGTTCAGAATCTCCCCCATCTTTTTTGGCTCCACACATAGCTGTCCACTCTGATTCTCTAAGGGACCAATTTTATCCCTCACTATCCTTTTGCTATTAATATAACTGTAGAAACCCTTCGGATTTATTTTCACCTTACTTGCCAAAACAACCTCATATCTTCTTTTAGCTTTTCTGATTTCTTTCTTAAGATTCTTTTTACATTCTTTATATTCCTTGAGCACCTCATTTACTCCAAGCTGCCTATACTTATTGTAGATCTCTCTCTTTTTCTGAACCAAGTTTCCAATATCCCTTGAAAACCATGGCTCTCTCAAACTTTTAACCTTTCCTTTTAACCTAACAGGAACATAAAGATTCTGTACCCTCAAAATTTCACCTTTAAATGACCTCCATTTCTCTATTACATCCTTCCCATAAAACAAATTGTCCCAATTCACTCCTTCTAAATCCTTTCACATCTCAAAGTTAGCCTTTTTCCAATCAAAAATCTCAACCCTGGGTCCAGTCCTATCCTTCTCCATAATTATATTGAAACTAATGGCATTGTGATCACTGGACTCAAAGTGCTCCCCAACGCATACCTCTGTCACCTGACCTATCTCATTCCCTAACAGGAGATCCAACTCTTCTCTAGTTGGCACCTCTATGAAAACATTGGAGAATGCGGGCATCGATTCCACTACCTCTCGCATGCTAAGCGAGCGCTCTACCATTTGAGCTAATTCCCCAGTTATCTTCAGAGTGTGCTTGGAGTTCACCCTGTCTCCCTCCACCAACATATCCAGCACAATGAGAAACATGCATAGTTCAAAGTTCAAAGTAAATTTATTGTCAAAGTACATACAATCCAGAGATTCATTTTCTTGTGGGCATTCACAATAAATACATAGAACCACAACAGAATCAATGAAACACTGCACACAAGATGAAAACTGATGTGCAGAAGACAACAAACTGAAAATATAATAAAAAAATACTAATAAATAAACAAGCAATAAATAGCGAGATCCTGAGATTAAGAGTCCTTGAAAATGAGTTTGTAGTTTGTGGGAACGTTTCAATGATAGGGCAAGTGAAGTTGAGTGCCAAATCTATGCAAACTTCTAAGAATATAGAAGGTACTGCCATGCCTTCTTTGTAATAGCACTTATATGCTGGAACCAGGTCAGATCCTTTGAGATAATAGCACCAAGAAATTTAGAGCTGTTGACCCTCTTCACCAATGATCCCTCAGTGAGGACTAGCTCATGGACCTCCAATTTTCTCCTCCTGCAGTCAAAAATTAGCTCCTTGGTCTTGCTGACAATGAGTGAGAGGTTGTTGCTGTGGCCCTGTTCAACCAGATTTTCAGTCTCCCTCCTACTTGCTAAATAGACACAAAGGGCCCATTCACTGCCACTGTTTCCATATCAGATTCCTGTACACTACTAGCATCTGTTCTAGCTGAAATACATCTCCCCTTCTGCTGTGCATCCAACTTTAAGCAATGAGGTCCAATAGTACATGATTCTACTGATTTACCTGCCTAATGATGATATCCAGGCATTGGCTATGTGCTATCAAATATCAAGTGAGTAGGCAGAACATTAGTGTGTTAGTTGAAAGCATCACTTTCCCTATGCTCAAATCAAAGCTATCAGGTTTAGATTCAACATTCAGATGAGAAATTTAGAATGATAATTTATTAATTTAGAAGAATGTGAGGATGGCAGAAATGGGGACAGTTTGAATGTGCTAGCATGGACATGATGGTCTGAATGGCCTCATTCCACATCATAAATATTTGAGTGGACTATTGTTGATATTTCCAGTGTTTTAGCCAACATTTGAAGCAGTCTGAAACTTTGTAGCCTCCAACCTGATGGCATGAGCATTGACTTCTCTAACTTCCGTTAATGCCCCTCCTCCCCTCCTTACCCCATCCCTGATATATTTAGTCTTTATCCCCATCCCTTTTTTCTCTCTCTTTCTGCCCATCACTCTGCCTGTTCTCCATCTCCCTCTGGTGTTCCCGTCCCCCCCTTTCTTTCTCCCAAGGCCTCCCATCCCATGATCCTTTCCCTTCTCCAGCTCGTATCCCTTTTGCCAATCACCTTCCGGCTCTTAGCTTCATCCCACTCCCTCCGGTCTTCTCCTATCATTTTGCATTTTCCCCTGCCCCTCCTACTTTCAAATCTCTTACTATCTTTCCTTTCAGTTAGTCCTGACGAAGGGTCTCGGCCCGAAAAGTCGACAGTGCTTCTCCCTATAGATGCTGCCTGGCCTGCTGTGTTCAACCAGCATCTTGTGTGTGTTGCTTGAAACTTTGTAGCCTTGCTTTACTGCAGCATCGTGATATAAAAGCTGCAAAGCAACTTTGCCATTAAATGCACGGAATCCAGGGTGCAGCACTCTACAGTACCAGCCCTGCACCCTCGTGAATATTAGTAGAACCTTTGGTGCTGCTTTTTTCTAAAATATTTTGCTCCATCCTATCTCTGTTATTCAGCACCAGCTCCTGTTCAGTATTGCAAACAGTCACTCATTAAATTGAAAATGATCCTTCCATGTGGGGCTGTGAGCCAGTTAGTGGAGGAAGGATTTACTGTAATTGCAGACTGTGGTTCAGATTCCAAATTATTAGAGATTTTGCAGTCAAGGCTGATCACTGAACATACACGATGCTTTATACCTTAATAGGCAACTGTCATGCTCGAAGTATATGCATGCTTCAATCTTCTTTTCACTGGCTAAGTCAAACACAAATATTACCAGAATAAATTGATGCATCAGAATTCAGTGAATGAAAAGCCACAAGCATGCCAGATCAGAGTTAGAGGGTTCTGCATCTCATACGTATTCGGGGTAACTGTATCTGTGAACTTATACTGGGTTATTATTCTGACTACACCAGATGAGTATATCTTGAGTGTATTTGAATCTACAGATCAGAAAATTTACAAATCCAGTTTTCGGAGCTAAAAAAAGTGATGGAGACACAAGAGACTGCAGATGCTTGAATCTAGAGCAACATGTAATCTGTTGGAAGAACTCAGTGGACAGGAAATTCAATCACAAACAAGAGAAAATCTGCAGATGTTGGAAATACAAGCCACACGCAAAATACTAGAGGAACTCAGCAGGCCAGGTAGCATCACTTTGGGCTGAGACCCTTCATGAGGACAGGAAAAAAAGATGAGGGGGTCAGAGCTAGAAGATGGGGGGAGGGGAGGAAAAAACACAGGGTGACAGGTGAAACCGGAAGGGGGAAGGGGTGAAGTAAAGAGCTGGGAAATTGATTAGTGACAGAGATACAAGGCTGGAGAGAACAGAAGGCATGGGAAATAGAAAAGGGGAGGGGGAGCAGAGAGAGGTGTTAGGCAGGAAAGAAGATAAGGTGAGAGAGAAACATCAACTGTACTCTTTTTCATAGATGCTGCCTGGCCTGCTGAGTTCCTCCAGCATTTTGTGTATGTTGTGGGGAGAAAGCATTGTTGATATTTTGGGTTGAAACTGCATCAGGACCTGAAACTGGGTTGTACCAAAGTAATTATTCTGATTTTGTGAGATGAGGAATTGGTGTCAAAAACATGCAAAATGAGAAGGGAAGATTAACTTCCCTTCTAACTGAATGATTAGAAATAAGTTAGTCTTTTCTGATGACACAGCTGTTTTTGGTAGAAACTTAGATGGTGATAAGGTGGCATATAGGAGTGTGATAGACCAGTTAGTTGAAAGATGTTGTACAACAACCTTGCACTCAATGTCACTCAGTGCGACCAGGGAATGGATTGTGGACTTTAGGAAGGGGAAGTCGAGGGAACACAGACCAGATGTTATCAGAGGGTCAGCAGTAGAAAGGATGAGTTGTTTCAAGTTCCCGGGTATCAATATCATTGAAGATTTTTCCTAGTCCCAACATGTAACATATTGATGTAATCATGAAGAGGCTACGCCAGTGGCTATATTTCATTTCAGAGCTTGTGGAGATTTGGTATGTCACCAAAGACTACAGCAAATTTATACAGAGGTACCATGGGGAGCATTTTTACTGGTTGCATCACTGTCTGATATGGAGGGGCCACTGCACAGGGTTGGAAAATTCTGCGGAAATGAGCAAACTGAAAAGAAAATGCCTTAAAAAGAGAGCATCCTTCATTAAGGACCTGCATCACCCTCTTCTCATCCCATCAGAGAGGAGATACAGGAACCTGAGCATTCTAGGAACAGCTTCTTCCCCTCTATCGTCAGATAATGAGCCCTTGAGAACTACCTCATAAAAGTCTTATTCATTTCCATAGATGCAGCTTGACCTGCTGAGTTCCTTCAGCATCTTATGTGTGCAACAAAAAACTCACTCCTTTTTACTTCTTCCTTGTACTACTTATTTATTTTTAAAATTTATTTCTTATTATAATTTCCAGTGTTGTGGAGCTCTGGGGCACGGTCGACAGCTTGCCCCAGCATTCCTAGCAGCCAGTGCTACTTATTGTTCTTGTTTTAAAATGGGTTCATGGGTTTATTCGGATGTTCAAGTTCATTTATTGTTACATTTTAGCTTGGGTTATACAGCTGTTCACTTGTGTTTCTGTGGGTCACCCCGACTGTAACTGGACTGTGTGATAACGTGTGAGACTGGTTGGTTCTCACTGAGCGATGGCGCTCTGACTGTTATCGTGCTTGTTGCAATAAAACCGGCTATAGGGATAAATGAGCTCTTCTCGTCTGTCATGGACTGAATGTTCACCACTTTGGGGTCAGGAGTGGGATTAGAAATTGATAGCAAAACTGAAGAGCTGCAACATCAGCTTACATCAGTAAGATCCGAGTAATAAGTTGAGGGACTGAGTGATATGCCTTCCCTGCACTCCTGAATACGGGATGCCGACCCAGAAGGAGTACTTGGAACCGAGCATCATCCCTTCCCAGGGAACTCTGATGAGGTGAACAGACCCAGGCTCCCCAATTCGGGACGCACCGTGGAGTGCACCACCTGCCACCCTCGCGGCCTGTGTCGGGGAACCCAAGATGCCGCGCCCACGAGAGGATGGGCAACGCTGCAGGCACCACCAATGCCACCAGAGATCGAGAAGGATCAAAGGGTCCCAGCAATTAAACCCACAAGGCCCACCCTGAATCCACTCAGATACAATGGTACAGGCTGCCTGGAGCCTTACCTGGCACAAGTCAAACTTGCCACATGGCACGACGGGTGAGCCCTACCAAGATGGCAGTGAACCTTGCTCTGGCGCTGGAGACGGATGCCTTGCAGCCCCTCCTCAAGCTAACATTGCCTGAGCAGTGTGACCACAGGGCCCTCATTGCTGCGTTTCACATCAGTCCCACTGTGTGCCATGGAACGATCTCTGGTGAGGCAGAGCATGTGGCCTGGGACTGTCCCACACCAGCTCCACATCACAGCCCAGTGCAGCCATCGGGAATCTCTGAGTGAGTGGCGTCGCCCGAGACCTCCAGCAGAATCCCTCCATTGTCGTCCCTCCGGGTGGGCCATTTAGGTGAAGAGCAAGGCTTATACGTGGACTGTGTGGTGGAGGGAATCAGATGCCATGTGTTGGGAGCCACGGGGTCAACCATCACCATCGTCTGCCCCGGTGTCCTCCCCAACACGGACCAGCCATCCCCACTTGGGTGAACAACAATGGAGGTCCAGCTGGCTACGGTAACCGGCGACTGCGAGGCATGTGAGGAAAGAGGAGGCTGTGTATTGCAGTGCGGAAAAACACTGGAGCACGAAGTATGGTTTGCCAACATCCAGGAGTCCTGCATCATTGGCCTGGACCAGCTGACCCGCTGGGGGGCCCAGGTGGATGTGTTGGGGGCAATACTCTACCTCGGTGCTGAAACCATGGCTCTCCAGCAGGGCAGCTCCAGGGAGCAAACCATGCGGACACAGCAATAACCACTATCAGTCTCACAGCAGCCCTCTGCAGTGCAGCACACCCTGCACTGGCCAATCACAACACAGCAGAACCAGGGGCAATTGGTGGTGCCGGCACTTCAGGTGGCAGCCAGCAGTGAGGTAGACCGCCCCACCATTGACCACCACCAGCTGTGCTGTTAGCGGGAGAATGATCCTGCGCTGGCCCGGGTGAGGGGAGGACAGTGGCCGGAGTGGGCAGAGGATCCAGAGACCAAAGCCCTATACTCTCAGAGGGGCACGCTGTTGGGTTGCTGTTTTCCAATGGGGACAGACATCTCCCGCAGCTGGTGGTCCCCCGAGGGCTCTGTGCCACAGCGCTGTGATCGGTGCATGACCTGGTGGGGGCTGGCCAATTCAGGTTTGCGAAGACATTCAGCAGGCTGCACAAATGCTTTCATTGGCCTGGGTGCAGGCAGGGTGTGGAGCTGTCTGTGCACTGCTGCCATGCTTGCATGTCTCAGAAGGGGCTGGGCCGCCAGCCTAGGTTGGGGATATTCCAGTACCTGGTGGGGGCCCCAGTCTGGGTCTACTGTACTACTCCACCCAGAAGAAGGGACCATCCCCCAGGCTGGGAGCCACTGGAATGGTCTGGGAAAGGTGCATCTCCGATGTGGTGTACTGGGTGCTGTTACCTCAGTGGTGGAAGACTGTCATGATTTACCAGGACTGTCTGGCACTGTATTGGCCCTCGATCACCACTGATCCAATGAGACTGAAGTAACACTCCAGGTCCCTTGCCTCTTGCCTCACCACACAGTGCCACCCCTAGGGGGGTACAAACTTCACTCCAGCACCCCAGGTGGAGGCGACGACCTCCAATGGGACTTTTGGACTTTGTTGTGGACTCTGGGGTTGCTGGGGATGGTGTACCCCTCAGGTGGGGGCAGTTTGGTGCTCCGGGGGCGTGATCGACTGCTCGCCTCAGCTGGCCAGTGCTACTTATTGTTCTTGTTTTTAAAATGTGTTCGTGGTGTGTGTGTTCAGTAGAATTATGGTGAGATGTTCACGTTCATTTATCGTTACATTTTGGCTCAGGTTGTAACATTTGTTCACTTGTACATTTGTGAGTTGCCCTGACTGTAACCGAGGTGGGTAATAATCACCTCCCTTGCCTATGTGACTCTGTTGGTTCTAGAAACATAGAAACCCTGCAGCACAATACAGGCCCTTCGGCCCACAAAACTGTACTGAACATGTCCTTACTTTCGAGGTTCTCATTGATGGCATTCTGTCCATTATTGCTTGTCACAATAAAAACAACATTTGAGATAAACGAGCATTTCTTGTCTGTCATCATGGACAAAATGCTTGCCACAGTATATTTTATGTACTGCTGCTGCATAACAACAAATGTCAGGACCTACAGTATGTCAGTGATAATAAACCTGATTTTAATTCTGAACTCTGGTGGCCCTTCTGTCAAAATACTGGAAAATGAGTTAGTCTTATCGAACCTGCTGTTTCACCAGAGAAGCAAGCAGATAACCTCATGCGTCCAACCCAAGCACTGGCAAGAATAGAATTAAACTAATTTCTGAGCATGGGATGGCAAAGATGTCATGGTGTCTTAGAGTAATATATCATGGAAATAAGTCATTTGGCTCAACTTGCCTCTGCTGGCCAAGGTCCCTTCCTAAGCTGATCTTACTTACCTGATTTTGGCCTATTTGAACCTTCCCTATCAATGTAGATATCCAAAAGTATTTGGTTCTTGCAAATATATTGTTAATCAGAAAGTTCCAGGTAGGATGTGGAGACTGCATTGACTAAATGGCATGTCTCTGCATACCTGAGGTCCCTGACAAATACACATGACTATTCAGCACAGAGATATCCATTGGATCAGTTACTCAGCAGCAAATCATAGCACATGGAGTGGAACAAACCCACAAATAAGGAGGTGCTGTAGTAGACTGGCAGATTAACCTCTACCTTGCTGAGGCCATGAAACAACTCTCAGACATCTCCTCTAACTTACCCCTTCAGCAGGACCTCACTAAGGAGCACCAGGTGATTGTCACCTGCACCATTTTTGACCTTATTATATTTAGGGATTTCCCATCCACTGCCACCAATCTCATAGTTCCCCTACCCTGCACCTTCCATTTCTACCTCCTTCCCAAGATCCATAAACCTGCCTGTCCAGGTAGACCCATTGTTTCTGCTTGTTCCTGCCCCACAGAACTTATATCTGCATACCTCAACTCAATTTCATCACCCCTGGTTCAATCCCTTCCTAACTACATCCGTGACACTTCACATGCTTTTGATCTTTTCAATGACTTCAAGCTCCTGGGTCCTGGTTGTTTCATTTTCACTATGGATGTCCAGTCCCTATACAACTCCATTCACAATCGGGAAGACCTGAAATCTCCCAACTTCTTTTTGGACACCAGACCCAAACAATTCCCCTCCAACACCACTCTCTTCTCTCTGGCTATATTGTCCTCATTCACAATAATGGATTCCTCCCACTTCCTTCAAACAAAAGATGCTGTCATGGGCACTTGCATGGGTTCCAGCTAGGCCTGATTTTGCCAGCTATGTGGACAGTCAATGTTCCAAGCTTACACTGGTATCACTCCCCAGCTTCTCCTATGCTATACTGACGACTGCAATGGTGCTGCTTCCTGTACCTATGCTGAGCTCATCGACTTCATCAACTTTGCTTAAAACTTCCATCCTGCCTCAAATTTACCTGGACCATTTCTGACACCTCCTTCCCCTTTCTCAATCACTCTGTTTCTATCTCTGGAAACAGTTTATCCACTGATATCTTTTAAACCCACTAATTCTCACAGCTACCTGGACTATATCTCTTCCCACCCTTACCCTTCTCTCAATTCCTCCCTCTACCATCAATGCTGCCCTAAACCACATCTCTTCCATTTCATGGACTGCCTTCACCTCATCCAGCTACAACCTCACCAGGGAGAGGACTCCTCTTGTCCTCATCTATCACCCCACCAACCTTCACGTCCAGCACATAATTCTCCATAACTTCCACCATCTCCAATGAGATCCCACCTCCAAATACTTTTCTTCCCTCTCCGCCCACTTTCTGCTTTCCACAGAGATCACTCCCTATCTCCCTATGCAACTCCCTTGTCCATTCATCCCTCCCCACTGATCTCCCTCCTGGTGCTTATACTTGCAAGTGGAACAAGTGCCACACCTGGCTCTGCACCTTCTCCCTCCCAAACAGTCCTTCCAAGTGAGGCAACACTTCACCTGTGAGTCTATCAGGGTCATCTACTGTATCTGGTGTTCCCAGTGTAGTCTCCTGTATATCGGTGAGACTGGACGTAGATTGGGAGACTGGTTCACTAAGCACCTACGCTCTGTCCGCCAGAGAAAGCAGAATCTCCAGGTGGCCACACATTTCAATTGTACTTCCCACTCCCATTCCGATATATTGATCCATGGCTTCCTCTACTGCTGCAATGAGGCCACACTCAGGTTGGAGGAGCAACACCTTATATTCTGTCTGGGTAATCTCCAAACTGATGGCATGAACATCGATTTTTCGAACTTCTGGTAGTTGCCCACCCCCGCTTTACCATTCCTCATTCCCTTTTCCCTCTCTCACCTTATCTTCTTACCTGTCCATCAGCTCCTTCAGGTGCACCTCCTCCTTCCCTTTTTTTCCATGGCTTTCTGTCTTTTCCTATTAGATTCCCCCTTCTCCAGTCCATAATCTCTTTCTTCAATCGACTTCCCAGCTCTTTACTTCACCTCTCCCACTCTTGCAGTTACACCTATCACCTACTACCTTGTGTTTCTTCCCCTTCTCCCCCACCATCTTACTCTGAATTATCATCTCTTTTCTCCAGTCCTGATGAAGGGTCTCAGCCCGAAACATCGACTGTTTATTCTTTTCTATAGATGCCACCTGACCTGCTGATTTCCTCCAGCATTCTGTGTGTATTACTTTGATTTCCAGCATCTGCAGATTTTCTCTTCTTTGTGACAGAACTAGCCCTGATGACTGCCGGTCTGACCGCTTCCTAATCTACTAAATTATCTCCATCAACGTGGCGTCAAAACATTAACATCAACGGGAGCATTGGCTCAATGAGATTAACTGTAAATGTGAAATGTGATCTGAAATGAAAGACTGAATAATTGTGCGTTAATCTGCGAGTGTGATATGAAATGTAAAGATAAGAAAAGAAGACAATGGTCACAGTACCACTCAGATTGATCGACTGTGTACTCACTTCACTGGCTGTGACATTTATTATGTATGAACTAGGCTATAAGTAGCTTAAGATTCACTGATCCAGATAGCTTAGAAGTGTTATGTTTTGTAACTCCAAAACATTAAACTAATTAAAAGGAAGACCCGGGATTCCGAACTGTGAGTCTAACTTTGTGTTTTGACTTTAAATGAGACGTGCACTTATCACGTGGTAGAATCATGACGTATGCAATTCATTTAGACCATAAGACATAAGAGCAGAATTAGGCCATTTGGTCCATCAAGTCTGCTCCATCATTTCATCATGGCTGATCCATTTTTCCTCTTAACCCCAATCTCCTGCCTTCTCCCATATCCCTTCATGCCCTGATCAATCAGGAATCTATCCAACCCTACCTTAAATATACGTACATACTTAGCTTCCACAGCTCACTGTGGCAATGAATTCCTCTGGTGAAATTCCTCTTCATCTCCATTCTAAAAGGATGCCCCTCTATTCCCACCATATGAAACATACTCTTCACATCCACTCTATCAAGGCCTTTCACTACTGAATAGGTTTCAATGAGATCACAACTCATTCTTCTGAATTCCAGTGAATATAGGGCAGAGTCATCAAATGTCCTTCATATGACAAGCCTTTCAAAGCTGGAATCATCTTTGAGAACCTCCAAGTAAGGCCTCACTAATGCTTTATAAAGTCTCTATGTTACATCCTTTATATTTCAGTCCTCTTCAAATGAATGCTAACATCACATTTGCCTTCCTCACCACAGACTCAAACTGTAATTAACCTTTGGGGAATCCTGCAAAAGCATTCCCAATTTTCCTTGTGCCTCAGTTTTTTTGTATTTTTTCTGCTTTTTGAAAATAGTCAACCCTTTCATTTCTTCTACCAAGGTGCATGACCATACACTTCCTGATACTGTATTCCATCTGACATTTCTTTGCCCATTCTCCTAATCTAAGTCCTTCTGTAGTCTCTCTGCTTCTTCAAAACTACCTGCTCTTCCTCCTATCTTTATATCGTCTGTAAAATTTGCAACAAAGCCATCAGTTCCATCATTATATTAACATAGAACATAAAAGGAATTGGTCCCAACACAGCCCGTTGTCGAATACCACTAGTCACCAGTAACCAACCAGAAAATGCTCCCTTTATTCCCACTTTTTGCCTCCTGCCAGTTAGCCACGCTTTATTCAAGCTAGAATTTTCCCTGTGATACCATGGGCTCGTATCTTGCTAAGCAGCCTAATGTGTGACACCTTGCCAAAGGCCTTCAGTAAACCCATCAACTGATTCTCCTTTGTCTATGCTGCTTGTTATTTCTTCAAAGAATTCAAACAGATTTGTCAGGCAGGATTTTCCCTTGAGGAAACCATGCTGTCTATGGCCTATTTTATCACATGCCTCCAAGTTTCCCAAAACCACATCCTTAACAATAGACTCTAACATCTTCCCAACTACTGAGGTCAGACTAGCTGGCCTATAATTTCCTTTCTCCCTTCTTGAAGAATGGAGTGACATTTGCAATTTTCCAGAGTTCTGAAGCCCTTCCAGAATCTAGTGATTCTTGAAAGATCATTACTAATACCTCCACAATCTCTTCAGCCACCACTTTCAGAACCGTGGAGCATACACCATCTGGTCCAGGTGACTTTTCGACCTTCAGATGATTCAGTTTGCCAAGAACCTTCTCCCTAGTATTGGTAACTTCACACACTTCATGACCCCTGACACCTGGAACTTTCACTATACTACTTGTGTCTTCCACAGTGAAGACTGATGCAAAGTATTTATTCAGCTCATCTGCCATTTCCTCGTCCTCCATCACTACCTCTCCAGCATAATTTCCCAGCAGTCTGATATCCACTCTTGCCTCTCTTTTACACTTCATGTATCTGAAGAAACTTTTGGTATCCACATTAATATTATTGGCTAGCTTAATTTTGCATTCCATCTTTACATTCTCAATAACTTTTTAGTTGCCTTCTGTTGGTATTTGAAAACTTCCCAATCCTCTAACTTCCCACTAATTTTGCTCTGTTATGTACTCTCTCTGTTGTCATCCCTGCCAGTGTTTTTTTTTCCAATCAGTTCTGGCCAATTCGTCTCTCATGTCTCTGTAATTCCCTTTACTCCACTTTAATACTGATACATCTGACTTTAGCTTCTCCTTCTCGAAATTCAGGGTGAATTTGATCATTTTCCCCTAAGGGTTCTTTTCCCTTAAGCTCTCTAATCAATTCCGGTTCATTGCACAACATCCAATCCAGAATAACTGTTCCCCTAGAGGCTCAACTATGAGCTGCTCTAAAAAGCCATCTTGTAGGCACTCTAGAATTTCCCCTTCTTGGAATCCAGCACCAACCTGACTTTCCCAATCCTTGTTTATTGAAATCCCCCATGACTATTATAACATTGCTCTTCAGCATGCTTTATCCTTACTACTCACATTAGGGTCTTTTTACCCTTACAGTTCCTTAGCTTTATCCACAATGATTCAACACCTTCTAACCCTATGTCACCTTTTTCTAATGATTTGGTTTCATTTTTACCAACAGAGCAATACCACCCGTTCTGCCTTCCTGCCTGTCCTTTCAATACAATGTATATCATTGGACATTAAGCTCCCAACTATAAGCTTCCTTCATCAATAGTGCCTACACCATCATACATGTCAACCTGTAACTGTGATACAAGTTGATCTACCTTATTCAGTATACTACACACATTCAAATATAACACCTTCTGTCCTGATTTCAGCACTTTTGATTTTGTCCGTCTTTTACATTGCAGCTCATCCTGTTGACTGCAATTTTACCCTATCATCAGCCTCGCGTTTCACTATACATTGCCTCTGTTTGTAAACCAACTACCTCATCAAATGGTCTGTACATACCGGCTGTGTGGTGAAAAAAGCACAACAGCTCCTCTTTCACCTCAGACGGTTGAAGAAGTTTGGTTTGGGCCCCCAAATACTAAGAAATTTCTACAGGGGCACAATTGAGAGCATCCTGACTGGCTGCCTCACTGCCTGGTAAGGGAACTGTACTTCCCTCAATTGCAGGACTCTGCAGAGAGTGGTGCGGACAGCCCAGCACATCTATATATGTGAACTTCCCATGATTCAGGGCATTTACAAAGCCAAGTGTGTAAAAAGAACCCAAACAATCATTGGATCTGAGTCACCCCAACCACAAACTGTTCCAGCTTCTACCATCCGGGAAATGGTACTGCAGCATAAAAGCCAAACCAACAGCTTCTTCCACCAGGTCATCAGACTGATTAATTCATGCTGAAACAATTGTATTTCTATGTTATATTGACTGTCTTGTTGTACAGAATATTTATTATAAATTACTATAAATTGCACATTGTACATTTAGACAGAGACGTAATGTAAAGGTTTTTACTCCTCGTATATAAAGGATGTAAGAAATAAAGTCAATTCAATTCAATTCAATCTTCAGTTTCATCACTGCACTTCTCACCCCCCCTGTGAAATTTGTTTAAACACGCACAAACAACTTAGCCAACCTGCCCACAAGGATATTGGACTCCCTTGGATTCAGGTGTAACATGTTCCCTTTGTACAGGTCATACCTTCCCTGGAAAAGATCCCAATGAATCTGAATCCCTTCTCCCTGCACTAGTTCCACAGCCACACATTCACCTGCAAAATCATTCTATTCTTACCCTCAGTAGCACATGCAGCAAATAAAGATTACTACCCCAGAGGTCCTGTTCCTCAGCTTTCTACCTAGCTCCCTAAAATCTCTCTTCAAGACCTCCTCACCTGGTCTTTCTATGTTATGCTTACATATAACCTGTAGTGAATTGCTTAAATGAATAAGAATGCTTAATCAACAATATATTTACAATTCTACTGAAATATTAAGTACACAACACTCCTTCTTGCTTCGCGATAAACTCCAACTCAATAGAATGCATCTCAACTACATACACAGTATATAATATAATACAACTACTATATGTAGACACATACAGAATCGTAAATTTTAAATCATCCCATTTAGGCCTAAAGATTTAATCGCTATGGAGGCTTCCTTACTCTGTAGGACTTGTGGTTCTGAAAATAATCTCAGGCTCTGGGACCTCTTCCATGCTGGTTGTCAGAGTTGACTTGGAGACTGCAGGAAGTGGTTCTGACAGCGGTAGCCAACTTTCTTCTAGTTAGTGCAGCTTGATCTTGGGAAGGTGCACTTAGTTCACTGGAATATTCTTTTATTAATCCTTCTATTATTCCCTTTATGATCTGATCTCTCCTCTTGATTACCTCGTCCACAACATCATCTGTTTTCATATCTCCAGTGACTTATTTTGGACTTCCACTCATCCAGCTGGTTTTTGGTCTTTGCATCTATTTTTATAGATAGCTTTTTGTCTTCCACTTGAAGTTCATGCAATATTCTTACTTCTTTATAATCACAAAAGCCAAATGCTTGCAACTTTCCTGAAACTCCATGAACTTTCTTCCAACTTAAAACCAAAGATTTCATAAGTAACTGCCTGATTAACATATCAGAAGCTTCCTCAGATATGTTGCTTACATAAATTGTTGCTGTTGGACCAGTGCTTTTGTCTTTTTCATGATTCCTCTGACCAGCATGACTCTTCCTTGGTCAAATATATTTTCCAAAAAAAGGCAAAGAATTTGGCATCAATGCCTGTTGTTGGTGTACAGCATGAAGACAGTTCTGGCATCATCCAGTACCTTTCTTAGTTCACTTTCAGTTGACTCTATTGCAGAGGATGTGGCATGCAAATGGTGGATGGATCTCCAATCAATTTGTAGTTGTCTCAGCCAGTCATATCCCCACAATGCCAGTTCTCCTGCTTTTAACACAATGTGGCTTGTTCATTATTGCTTTTCACTGTTACAAATGTCATTCCTACAGGAATTATTAATTATGAATTATAAGGCAGTATGAATTATTAGTTGAATATCTGCAGGCTTCAGTTCAATATCTTTGAAATGCTTTTCACACTCATCTTGTGCAATGGCTGAAACAGCCAAGCCAGTGTCCCTTTCCATTTTAATTATTTTGTCACTCACTTCTTGTGTAAGCAATATAGCTTGTGTATTGGTTAGTTTTCACATTGTAAATCTCAAAGCTACACTGTCATTTGTCATTCTCATCATTCCCAGATTTTTCATCATCCGCATGCAGATTAATACTCATTTTGAAACTACAACTTGACTTTTTATCCTTTTCCCAGTGCAATCTTTGTATGCCTGACATACTATTTCTATGTGTACTACCTCGTTCCATTTTCTACAAGTTTTTCCTTTAAATCCGCATTGATCTGGTGTACGTGAAGAATGGCAACAATGGTAACATGATTTGTTCGGCCAGGCGCATTTCTGTTTAGACGTTGCAATTTTGTGCTTGGTCACATTCACTCCTGACTGCAACTCAATTGCACCTCCTTCTGCTGTTTCCATGTTTTCAACTACTCTTTTAATGTAAGTTGTGCTTCAGTTAGTAGCAATTTATGACTGCTTTCTTGTAAGATTTTACAAGCTAAATGATCTCTCAGTACATCATTAAGCCCATTGCCAAACTGACAATACTCAGACAATCCATTCAATTCAGTCACATAAGCTGAAATGGACTCCTCCGACTTTTGATTCCACTTATGAAACCTGAAATGTTTGGCAATCAACAATGGTTTTGTTTCTAAGCATTCCTGCATTACTGTACTTTCTCAATAGCTGCAAAGCTCATTTCTGCTGGTTTTGTTGGAACAGTTAAACTTCAAAGCAAACTGTTAGCTTTTAAACTCAATGCCTCAGCAAAATTGGTACTTGTTTCTCATTGGCTGTTTAATTTGCTTCAAAATTGGATACAATAGGGTCTTTCAAGAGACTTCTGGATAGGTACATGGATCTTAGAAAAATAGAGGGTTATGGGTAACCCAAGGTAATTTCTAAAGTAAGTACATGTTTGGCACAGCATTGTGGGCCGAAGGGGTTGTATTGTGTTGTAGGCTTTTCTATGTTTCGAAAATACCATTCAATCCATTCATTATATAAAATTTCGGTATCTGTTGTGTAATCAAGCGCATCAATCTTTCCTATGTAGCCAGCCATCTCTGCTTTTTTAAAATGACTATTATCACCCAGTACTCTCTCTTTATGAATCTGTGAATTCATCTGTTTTCTTCCTTTTTTTTAAACTCAACTGGCTCTGCATGAGCTGGGTTGAATTTTTCACTTGCTGATCGTCGCTGCGCATTTTTAGTTCAAATGTCTCACTGTGCTTCAGCAGGTTGGCGGCCGTCTCGGGTTATTTTAAAAATACATCATTGCCTAGTTACAAAACTAGGCTAATGTTTTGTAACTCCAAAACATTAGCCTAGTTCAAAGGAAGACACGGGAGTCTGAAAAGTGAGTCTTAAGTGAGGCACACACAAATCGCATGGTATCATCGTGACGTATGTAATTCACTTATTTTTACATATAACCTGTAATGAATTATCTGAACAAACAAGAATTCTTAATCTACAACATTTTTACAATACTACTCAAACACTACTGAAATACTAAATACACAACAGGTAGAGCATTGGCTTGTTCGTACATATGTAAAACTGCTTCTTATTGAAGTACGTGAACAGTTCACAAGTAGTAACAGAAGAAAATGTTCAGTTCAAACATGAGGAACAAAAAGCAACTCCATATCACATTTCACTTAGAGTATGGAGACCATGAGGAATGGCTCAAGCTCTTCCACCCCACTTCCAAATGATCATCAATGAGACTTAATGTACTTCTGGAAGTGCTGGTACTCTCTGTTCCTTTACCCCAAAGGGCTACACTTTGTGAAGTGACAATTGACAATTTCAGTCACCATTACCATTACAATCAGGTTGATCTTATCTCCTGCAACATCCCACACTGGAAAATCATCTCAGAGTTCGAAACTACAAAAATCGCTGTTACGTTGCCCATTTGATGGAGATGCCGAGGTTCTGTTGCCGGTTCCATATTTCTGCACAACTGAGGAAGGTACATTGACAACACTTCAACAGCACTTCGATAGGAAGGGTCTAGAGGAATCTAGTCCACACATGGTCAAGTTGGATTAGCTTAACTGGAAATCTTGGTTGGCTTGAACCAATTGGGCTGATGGGCCTACTTCCATGCTATGTGACTCTAGCCTCTGCAACTAATTTGGCAGGGTGTCGGAAATGAATGCAAATTGTGGATTTCCAGCACCTGCAGAATTTCTCTTGTTTGTAATTTTATGAATCTGGTTTGTTTCAGGAAAAAAAGAAAGTGAAGGGTCATCTGGGAGGGAAGGGTTGGACTGAACTTGGAATATGATTAAAGGTCAACAAAATATTATGGGCCAAAGGTCCTTTATCACACTGTACTGTTCTGTGTCCTATGTTTTATAATACATCACTGATTTTCATCAGGGTATAATTCACACAGTAATTCACACATCTTAAGCAAGAATAAGATGTTCATTCATTAACACAAGAAATTCTGCGGATGATAAAAATCTTGAGCTAAAGCTGGTTATTGTTCGACTGCAAACCCTAGTCAGAAGAGTTAGCAAGTCCTTCAATGTACCAACTATTTGAAGCATATTGTGTTTGCTTTCATTTGAGAAGGGGATTAGAGGTGATGAGATTCCTAAGCACCACTTTATCCTCATGGGTGATGGATGTCTTCGGTTTGGAAAGGGTTATCAAAAAAATCCTTGGCTTGCTGATCCATTGCATTCATGCACTTTAGCATCAGTGTTCCAAGCAGCAAGACTACGTTTACTTGAAAAACTTCTGTCCAGAAGGACTGCAGCCGCTTCTCACACATTCCAATTACTTATTAATAACCCACTGCCTGTGGAATGTTGGCAAAGCCATCAACTGTTTGTCTCAATCTCTTTTTGTAGCTTGAGTACATCTTATTATTTCTCAGATTTATTTGCCTATTGAAGTAAGCGTCACAAATCACTAAAGGTACTGAGCTGGTTAACAAGGCTATAAAGAAAGACAAACAAAGCACCTGTGGTCATTTAAGGGGAAAAGTATTGATGAGCAGAAAAGCTATTTTCAACTGGTGCGACCGACCATACCATGGTTTTGCTGTCAGATTTAAGAGATAGTAAAACGTTTTATAATTATGCAAAATGGAAAAGCATGGCTTAAGTGAACATAAGTCACTTGGAAGATGAGAAGAGGGCATTAATATTGGGTAACATGGAAATGGCTGAGGCCGTTAATGACTATTTTGTGTTGGTATTCACGGCGTAGGACACATCTAACATGCCAAACAGAGATGTTATGGATACAAAGGGAGGTCTCTAAAGAGGTAGTGATGAGCAAACTAAAGGTAGACAAGTCCCCTGGTCTTGATGGGATGCATCCTTGGATACTGAAAGAAACAGCAGAAGTTATAGTAGACTTGTTATAAATTACAAAAATTCTCTTGACTCTAGACAGGTCCTGGTGTATTGTAAGGCAACAAACATCACACCATTGTTTAAAAAAGTTTGGGCCAGTAGCTTAAAAATGTTAGAATGGAAAATGCTTGAAGCTATCATTAAGGAAGAAACAGCTGGATAGTAGTGGTTTCATCAGGATTCATGAAGGGCAGGTACTGTTTGACAAACTTACTGAAATCTGTTCAGGATATAATGAGCACTATGGATAGAGGGAAATAGATGGATGTTATATACCTGGATTCTCAGAAGGTATTCGATAAAAGATAAAAGATGAGATAAGGATGTATGGAGTTGGGGTAATGTGTTAGCTCGGATAGAAGAATCATTGACCAATGGAGGGAGGAAGTTTGGATATTTGCGTGTTTCTCTGGTTGGCAGTTGTAGTGAGCAGAATGCTGCACAGATCGGTGCTGGGTCTGGAACAGTTTATGATATACATTATAGGTAATACATTAATGATTTGGAAAAGAGGACTGAGTGTACCTTACACTCTCTGAGGCAAAGCGATCTGTCCCCAGTTAAGGCCTCACCTTTGTCAACCTGCGCCAACACCTCAGCGAGTTCTGCGTATGCCATGACGCTGAATTCTTCTTCCACCAGCTCCGTCTTCAAGCCTACTTCTTCAGCAAGGACTGTCCCACCCCGACCGATGACCCCTTCTCCCGTCTTCAACCCTCCTCCCCTTTGTGGACACCCTGCTCTGGTCTTCTGCCTGCACTGGATCTTTTTATTGCTAACTGCCAATGAGACATCAACCATCTCGACTTCACCACACCCTGTTCCAATTCCAACCTCACTGCTTCCGAACGCTCTGCTCTCCGCTCCCAGCACACCAATCCCAACCTTACCATTAAAACCCGCTGATAAGGGGGCACTGTAGTAGTCTGGCGTACTGACATCTACCTTGCCGAGGCACAGCGACAACTTGCTGAACCTCCTCTTTCTTACCTCTCAAACATGACCCCACCGGGCCATTGTCTCCTACACCATCACCAACCTTATCAGCTCTGGGGATCTCCCATCCAATGCCACCAACCTCATAGTTCCCACACCCCACACTTCCCGTTTCTACCTCCTACCCAAGATCCACAAACCTGCCTGTCTAGGTAGACCCATTGTTTCAGCTTGCTCCTGCCCCTCCGAACTCATTTCTGCATACCTCGACCCAGTTTTGTTCAATCCCTTCCCACCTATGTTCATGACACTTCTCAAGCTTTGGATTTTTTTCAATGATTTCAAGTTCCCTGCCCCCCTTTGTCTTATTTTCACCATGGACGTCCAGTCCCTATATACCTCCATTCCCCACCAGGAAGGTCTCAAAACTCTCCGTTTCTTTTTGAATTCCAAACCTAACCAGTTCCCCTCTACCACCACTCTCCTCCGTCTGGTGGAATTGGTCCTTACTCTTAATAATTTCTCCTTCGGTCCTCCCACTTCCTCCAAACCAAAGGTGTAGCCATGGGCACCCCTATGGGTCCCAGCTATGCCAGCCTTTTTGTTGGCTATGTGGAACAGTCTATGTTCCAAGCCTATATGGGTATCCATCCCCCACTTTCCCTTTGCTACATCGACGACTGCATTGGCGCTGCCTCCTGCACGCATACTGAGCTCGATGACTTCATCAACTTTGCCTCCAACTTCCACTCTGCCCATTACCTGGTCCATTTCCGACACCTCCTTCCACTTCCTATCTCTCTGTCTCTAACTCTGGAGACAGCTTACCTACTGATGTCTACTATAAGCCCACGGACTCTCACAGCTACCTAGACTATTCCTCTTCCCACCCTGTTACTTGTAAAAATGCTATCCCCTTCTCACAATTCCTCCGTCTCCGCCGCATCTGCTCTCAGAATGAGGCTTTTCACTCTCAGACGAAGGAGATGTCTTCCTTTTTTAAAGAAAGGGGCTTCCCTTCCTCCACCATCAACTCTGCCCTCAAACGCATCTCTCCCATTTCACGGTAGAGGAACTTCTGTCACCTCCAATGGGATCCCACTACCAAGCACATCTTTCCCTCCCCCTCTCTTTCTGCTTTCCGCAGGGATCACTCCCTACGTGACTCCCTTGTCTATTCGTCGCCCCCCCCATCCCTTCCCACCGATCTCCCTCCTGGCACTTATCCTTGTAAGCAGAACAAGTGCTACACCTGCCCATACACTTCCTCCCTCACCACCATTCAGGGCCCCAGACAGTCCTTCCAGGTGAGGCGACACTTCACCTGTGAGTCGGCTGGTGTGGTATACTGCATCCGGTGCTCCCGGTGTGGCCTTTTATATATTGGTGAGACCCGACGCAGACTGGGAGACCGTTTCGCTGAACACCTATGCTCGGTCCGCCAGAGAAAGCAGGATCTCTCAGTAGCCACACATTTTAATTCCATGTCCCATTCCCATTCTGATATGTCTGTCCATGGCCTTCTCTATTGTAAAGCTGAATCCACACTCAGGTTGGAGGAACAACACCTGATATACCATCTGGGTAGCCTCCAACCTGATGGCATGAACATTGAATTCTCTGACTTCCATTAATGGCCCTCTCACCTTCTTAGCCCATCCCTATTTATCTATCTATTTATTTATTTATCAATCTGTCTGTTTATATATATATCTATTTATTTAATATATATTTTTCCTTCTTTTTTTCTCTCTCTTTCTCTCTCACAATCATTCCTTGCCTGCTCTCCATCTTCCTGTGGTGCTCCCCTCCCCTTTCTTTCTCCCTCGGCCTCCCGTCCCATGATCCTCTCCCTTCTCCAACTGTGTATCCCTTTTAGCAATCAGCTTCATCCCTCCCCCACCTGTCTTCTCCTTTCATTTCAGGTCTCCCCCTCCCCCTCCCACTTTCAAATCTCTTACTATCTCTTTTTATCGTTAGTCCTGATGAAGGGTCTCAGCCTGAAATGTTGACTGTATTTCTTCCTATAGATGCTGCCTGGCCTGCTGCACTCCACCAGCATTTTATGTGTGTCCTGAGTGTACCACATCTAATTTTGCTGATGACACTAAATTGAGTGAAAAAGCAGAGGATATGGAGTGCCTACAGAGAGATATTGATAGATTAAGTGAGAGTGAAAGGGTTTGACAAATGGCGCATTGGTAAATGGGAAGTCATCCACTTTGGAAGTGAAACTAGACTGGTCAAGTTCAAGTTTAATTGTCATTCAACCATACATGAATCCTGCCAAATGAAATAGCATTTAGCCTGGGGTCAAGGTGCAAAACACAGTACCAACAGTCATATACAGCATAAGGCACATATTGCACATGAAATAGCAATATGCATACACTCATTCAGAAAATAGATATAATACATCTCAAGTCTCTAAGTCCATGAATGACTCTGGCAAGAGCAGGCCTGCAGCAGTCTGCAGACAAACACAATCTAGTTTATCTTCCACTGGGTGAACACTGGGGGCAACACTGATGCCAGCATGGACACTGCACCACATTGCGTCCAGGCACTTACTCAGAGGCCTCACTCCTGGGTAGTTGTAAACAGGCATGGGGCCTCATCCCCACTACAACCAAGGCCATGCAGCACCCCCTCTCGCCCCCCCCCACCGTCTGTACCACCAATAAACCAGTGAACCAGACTGACCGTTTTCCACATCATCAATGTCCAACAGGGTCTTACAATCACAAGAAAACTGACCAAGACAATCACCCACTGTTAGACTGCACACTAATTCCATGCACAGACTCCCAATGCCTCTCTGTTTCAGCAATCGAAACAGACTACACCGAGTCCAGCTCCTCCACTAATGAGCAACTAGCTAATGGGGTAGACTTGCAGTACTTGAAGTTCTTATTGTCTAGCAGCATATTGCAAATGGAAAAAAAATACATTTAGAAAGGAAAATAACACCTTTAGTTGGCCTCGTAGAGACCACTGCATCCGAGCATGCTGCCATTTTACCATTTATCATTTAAATGGTGAAACGTTTTAGCATGCTGTTGTGCCGAGGGACTTGGGAGTGCACGTGAAAAGTTTGGCTTGCAGGTGCAACAGATTGTCAAAGGCATATGGAATGTTGGCCTTCATTGTTAGCAGTATTGAACTTAAGTGCAGGAAGTCTCTGCAGCAACTGTACAGGGTAATGGTGTGGTTGTACCTGGAGTACTGCATGAAGTTTTGGTCTCTACTTAAGGGAAGATATACTGGCTTTGGATATTGTTCAGAGGAGGATCATCAGGTTGATTCTGGAGATGAAAGAGTTACCGAAGAGTAGAGATTGAATCATCTAGGACTACACCGACTGGTGTAGACCCAGATCCTCACAGAGGAATCAAAAGTAGAGAGAGTGAGCAGTTCCAAATTCCTGGGTGTCAAGATCTCTAAAGACCTAACCTGGTCCCAACACATTGATGTAGTTATAAAGAAGGCAAGACAACAACTATACTTCATTAGGAGTTTGAAGAGATTTGGCACGTCAACAAATACACTCAAAAACTTCTATAGATGTACTGTGGAGAGCATTCTGATAGTCTGCATCACTGTCTGGTATGGAGGGGCTACCGCACAGACCTGAAAGAAGCTGCAGAAGGTTGTAAATTTAGTTGGCTCCATCTTGGACATCTTCAAGGACCGGTGTCTCAGAAAGGCAGCTTCCATTATCAAGGACCTCCAGCACACAGGACATGCCCTTTTCTCACTGTTACCATCAGGTAGGAGATACAGAAGCCTGAAGGCACACACTCAGCAATCCAGGAACAACTTCTTCCCCTCTGGCATACGATTCCCAAGCGGACATTGAACCCATGGACACTAACTCACTTTTTAAATATTTCTTTTTTTCTGTTTTTGCTCTTATTTTAATCTATTTAATATTCATATTTAGTAAATGATTTACTTATTAATTGTTTATTTTTTTCTTTTTCTTCTATATTATGTACTACATTGAAATTTTGCTGCTAAGTTAACAAATTTCACAACATATATTGGTGATAATAAACCTGATTCCGATTCTGAATTCAGAAGAATGAGAGGTGAATTTTATAGAAACATGTAAAATTATGAAAGAGATAGGTAGATATATGGAGGAGGTTTTGCTTGTTGAAAAGCTGAAAAGAAAGGACAATAAATGTCCGGAACAATTGCTGATGAGAGATTTAGAATATATTTCCTTACCGAGGGACTTCAGGAGCATAACCTAGATACTTTAATGGGACACCAGAAAAAGCATGAAGGAAAATGACCAGAAGAGTATGCTACTGAAGATAGTTGAAAGAAGATTGTCACGTTTCTGTGCATAAACACGGGTGAAGACCAGGGGACTTAATGACCTCTTACTGTGTGGTACATTTTGATGGATGACTGAGTAGCCTCATGAAAATGACCGTTTACTGCCTGCTTCACCATTGAAATGTACTTAAGTGCAAGAAGTTTCTTCATTTGAATTAAGCTTGCCACAGAAAGTTAAGTCTCATTACTTTATATCTAAATCGTCTTGAACAAGATGAGAAGTTTTTAATTACTGGCAATCAACCTCTCTGGGCTGAAACTCAATTATTTCACATGGAGAAGTGCAATCCTCCAGACATTAATTGTTTATCAGTCAGGTTGTTTTCACTACAGGTGGTCAGGGAGAGCTGAGTATATTGCAGCTCTCCTTTCCCACATGGACTTAATGCAAATCTTTCTTTAGGAGCATCTGCTAATTGTAGTATTATTCTTATTTCTTAGTGATCTCTGAATCCTTGGCTCTACCATCTTATTTTGATTATCCTTGTCTATTGTTGGAGCTGGGCCCACTGACACTAGTTTCTCTCTGTATTTCAGTAAAGTAACCAGTTGTTGTGTATGTTGGATTGTCAATAGCATATCCCAAGATGTTGACAGGGAAATGGATAAATTGGCCATTGTTAAAGCTGGATGCAGATTGGAAGCTGACTCCTCTCCACCTCAAGGAATTTTGGAACACAAATTGTTGGCCTAACTTTCTTCCTTTACGTAGGACATAGAACATTACAGTGTGGGTACAGATCCTTCAGCCCACGATGTTGTGTTAGATTTATTAAACTGGCAATTAAACCCTAGAGAAACCAACCCCTTCTGTCCATATTCCTCCATTCTTTCACTTTCATGTGCCTATTAAGAATCCCTGAAATGCTTCTGTTATACCAGCCTCTACCACCACCCTGGCAGCACATTCAAAGCACCCACCTCTCTTTATGTAAAAGAATTTGCCCTGAACATCACCTTTAAACTTACACCCTTTCATGCCTGCTGGTATTAGGCATTTTGACTCTTTCTTAACAGCTTTTCAAACTCTGAATTATTTTTATCCCAGAGAGACTACAGGGGAGAGTTATTTGCCAATTCCTGGGAGTTATAGTTAAGAGGAGAGAATGGATGGGTTGAAATTGTTTTCTGTGAAACAGAGAAGGCGAACTTGAGATTTAAATAGATGTTTAACATTATTAAAGGTCTGGAACAGGGCAAACAGAAAGAAGTTATTTTCCTTGACAGAGAAGTCAATGTTTAAAAAACTTCAAGTTACGTTAATTGACAGAAGAATTAATGGAGATTTCAGGGGAAAAAAGTCTTTTCATTCAGAATTCTCTGCCTGAAAAGATTGTGGAAGCAGAAATATTTAAATAAGTACTCAGATGAGTTTTTAAGTGCTTACTCTACAAGGTGATGAACTGAAAATGAGCTAGGAGGCATAATTTTTTATGGCCGGAATCAGACTTCCTCTGTGCTATAAATTCTATGATTTAGGAGAATTATTTGTAGCTATGCTTAATCATTATCAAAAATGATGTCTATGTAACCACTAACAGGAGAAAATCTGCAGATGCTGGTAATCCGAGCAAAACACAAAATGTTGGAGGAACTCAGCAGGCCAGGCAGCATCTATGGAAAAGAGTATAGTCAATGTTTCAGGCTGAGATCCTTCAAAGTCCTGCTGACTGTACTCTTTTCCAGCATTTTGTGTGTGTTGTGTGTGTCCATGTAACCACTTGTAATTATTCCTTATTGTATATCAGAGTGATTATAGGCACAGCACAAGTGCTCATCTCTCTCTCTCTCTCTCTCTCTCTCTCTTTCTCTCACGCACACACACACACACATACAGAATTAATCAATAGTCTGGAACAATTCTCTTTTAACTGGAATAGAGAGCTTGCAATGTTCTTTATTTATTGCATGGTATAATGCTAACAGATTAGGTCTAGTTAAAGCACTTTTTACATTGTTAAGACCTCCTGACTGCTTTTTAGCCAAAGTACCTTTGAAGGACGGTCACTGTCAAAATGCTGATTCATACACTGTAAGCTCTTAAAAATGGCAGACGTAAACGACTAGGACAGATGGCTAAGAAAAGAAATTAATCACACTATTTTGTTGTTTAGCCTTTGTGGACTTCAGAATGGATTTTTCTTCATAAATGCTTCATAATAATGAGCATCATCTAACACTTCATAGAACTTATCGTGCACAATGTGTCTTCTGGTTAGGGAGTTACTGGAACAATATCATTTCATGTCTGGTTGTCCTATTGGAACACCACGGGGGTAACTGGACCATACTGCCCTCTGACACTCCTAAGAAAATTAGTTGAATCGTGAAGGAAACTTTGACCAAAATTCTATTCCTGTCCATCAGTGCATTTTCAAGAACCTCAAATCTTCAATGTCTCACTTAATCAGTGACCCTACAGTCCTATCAACCCCTATTCCTTACAATCCCTATAGCTGGTTCCTTAGCCTTTAATCACACACACACACACACACACACACACACACACACACACACACACACACACACACACACACACACACACACACACACACACACACACACACACACACACACACACACACACACACACACACACACACACACACACACACTCCTATTCCTTTTCTTTCACCTCCTGATCTGCACAGTTCTTTCTAAATTCACTTCAGCCTCCATCAACCTGTTTATATCCCATCCTCCACTCACTCCATCTGCCCATCATCCATACACTGGTTCCTCTCCACCCTACCTCCTCATTTGATTCCACACTTCATCTTCCTTTCCCATCAGACTCTACGAGTGGAATCCTTTGTTGCTTCCATCTATCACCTCCCAGCCTCTGTTGCAATTTCTGCTCTCCCCACCCTTTCTGCCTAGTACCACTTCTCACCTGGTTCCACCTGCCAGTTATTGCTCCACCCCTTCCCTTCACCTATTTATACTCTCACCACTCTAACTTTGAGTCCAGATGAAGGGACTTGATCAAAAACATTGTCTCCCTGTTTCCCCTTCCCCATTGGTGATGCCTGACACGTTGAGTTCTTCCAGCATCTTGTGTGTTGTTCTACTTCTTTTGTGCCTCTTCCACATGCAATAAATGCTGGAATGTTGGTTAGTCCTTGCAAAATCCTGGCAGGCCGGTGATCCCAGGTCTGTCCCAGCATTCCCTCAGGCCTGAGGCTGGCTTCCCAAGCTTTGCCTCAGGTGTGGAGGACCAGGTCCTACCTTGTAACTTAATTCTGATGGTGCAGGATAAAGGCCAAAATGACTACTGACATTCACATCATGCTATAGCAGTCTTGAATCAAAGAATTACATACACTTTCTCTTCTCAGATCTGTCTAAAGTTTATTGATTTCCACTGGTCCTAAACCTTACCAGGTATCAATCACGCCCTAGTTCCTAATGACCAGACCTATAGTTAGGGTCTGATGAATTTGTGAACAGTTGTTTCTGACATTACGAATGCTCTGCGAAGATGAAAAAAACTCCCATGATGTCATGGTCACATTTCTGACAAATGCAGATGACCTAACTGGGTCTCAGATTTCTCTCGCTTCATCTTTGGAGGCTGTCCAGGGCTATATCTGTTGCCCTCCTTGAACAAGTCCCATTACCTTCATATATATTAACTCAGAGAGTGCTTGCTGTAATAATAAGAACATCATTACCAAAGACATTCCACGGATGTGCTGTTATGACTCAGGGTCAGGTTGTGGAATCTATGTTCCTTGTCCAATACTTGCAAGGATGTTACCTAGCTTTGTGAAATTGTTACTGCAAAAAGTTTAACTAAAAATAACAAATCCAGCCTCCGTTAATGACTAGCTAGACAGAACAAGTACATAGTGTTACTCTCTGTTCCTTGTTCTGATTCTTCTGATGTCTAAATACCCTATTGAATCCAACTTCCTACACAACTGTTCGCTGAGGAATAATATTGACTAGGAAACCAGAAAGACTTTCTGTACTGCTGCTCAAAATTCTCTCTGTCCAATGAGGCAGTAATATTGCATTTACTAAAGCATTCAGAAGCAAGCATCTCAGAGAACCCTCCCCAAAGCACAGTTGTAGGACCATTGGTCTGTGAGGTGAAAGAATGATCTTTGAGTTGAAACTGGGCAGCTGAGAATACATTGGATTGGAAGATACAATGAGGGTCTGTAGACCCAGACAGATCCATCATGGGCACAACCTTCTCCATCTTCAAAAGATAGTGCTTCAAGAAGGTGCCATTCATCACTAAGGATCCTCATCACCCAGGGCTTTCCTTTTCTTATTACTATCCTGAAGGGTGGAGATACAGGAGCCTCAGGATCCACACCCAACAATTTAGCAACAGTTCCTTCTTCTCCACCAGCTGATTTCTGAATGGCCCATGAATCCATGAACAATACCTCATTATTATTTTTGTTACAGTATTTATTTATTATTGTATTTTATACTAATTTTATTTTATGTTTTTTCACAGTAGTGCTACTGCAAAACAATAAAAACAATAAGCTAAGTCAATGATAATAAATCTGATTCTGATTCTGATGAGTTGGTACATCTTAACCCAGGAGGGAGAGAAAGAAATAGAACAAATTCAAAATATAGGAAGATAGCAGAGTGAAAAGCTGTGAGTGCTGTGGTGTATCAGAATTATTGAATGAGCTTGAATCTAGACCTATAATGGTATTTGGAATTTTGTTGTGAAGTTGAAGATTGTACTATCTGGTGATTGTGGTGATTTATGTACAGTTTCCCACTATCAACTACCTTCTTTAACACTGATCTTTTCTTTTCACTAGGACTCAACTCACAGCCATCTTCAGGGAATCATAAATAATTTGCTACGAATTGTGAACCAGACAATTATTAAGATGGGAGACCACAAACTGGTTGTAAGTACTTTCACGGGGCAAGGGCTGGTTCTCGGTCTATTTTGTGTGAATGATCTCTGCTCCACACTGTGTCTGGAAGTGTCATGAATTCAATAGGCTTAGTGCTGTCAGTGATGCAAAAGGTGATTGGTGATCTTTGGAAGGCTCATAAACTAAACAACTCTTGTTGCATTATGGTACTAAGTTTTGGAGAAGATCGCATTTTCCACCATCTCTGCTACGGATAGGTCTGACTGTGCTGTAGAAGACTAGATGATGATAGGTGTAAGGTGGTGCTCCATTTTCCTTATATCTATCATGAAGCAATATGCTGGGTAAATTAATGAGTGCACATGGTAGGCTACAAAGTGAAGTTAAAACATTCCCTTGAAATGTTGGACCAATGTTTCCTTTCCTGTTCTACAGCTCGATAGATCCTATGATACTGATGACCAATATTCAAAGGGGCCAATTTTTCAATAGTTGTTTAATAAAGAAAATGGAAGCTTTATGGCTGCACACTGTTTCCATAGGAACAGCTTGCGTAGAATTAGTTCTCAGTACTTGCTCTTGCTAGAGGCTCAGTCTTGAGTATAGGGAGTGGGGAGGTGAGAGCTACAATTGCAGATTTATCTGATGTTTCCAGGAGATGAACAAAACTTTTTGTCACGTAAGAAGATGTTTTTTGACAGAAATTTTTGCCACATGACTGTGTATGATTCATTGAGGCTTAATTCCTCATGTTCTATTTAAGCTTTTCCTCGGCGCTGAAAAGCAAGTTAGTTAATTATATCCAAGTACCTTGGCACAGGACTAAAGGTGGACAATTATACTTTTGGCAAAGTCTGGATGTGGGCCATGTTAGGAATCGTTAGCCATTAAGTTGGGACATGGCATGCTGAGCAAGGACAATGTTTAAAGTCAGGAAGTTACCTCAGAGCCCTTACTTCAGCCTTGAGTCTTTGGAGACATCACAGGGTTAGGCTGATTGGCAAGGTTGTTGCATTTCCCTGGCACAGCGGGAATGTCTTAAAATGATGTTGAAATATCAGATGAGAGCTAGTTACAACAAAATAAATTTTTCCACCAGACACGTAGTTGATTGATAATTATGCCAGGTGTTTGTCGAATTGGCTGGAGGTCTGAGGGAATGTGGTTTCAAAAATGGACCTTGAAGATATTGCACCGAATTTATTGTAGGCTCAGAAGGGAAGAGAGTGTGAATAGGCCATTCAGCCCTTTGGCCTGCTGTGATTCATCAAGATTGTGGCTTAGTGCCATTTCTTGCATTATCCTCATATTCCCGGAGTCTCTTGGCAATTGGAAGGTTATTTGAGTACTGTAAGTTACTTCTGGTGTAAGTGGTGGAAGGACAATCAAGGGTACGTGTGAGAGAGAATAAGTTACAGGAAATAAGTAATATGCCTGATTGTCTGAGAGCAATGTAGAGTTGATGGACTGATGCAAGGATGCGGTGGGAAATGTCAGCTATTCGTTTCCCTCCACAGATGCTGCCTGACCTGCTAAGTTGCTCCAGCATTTTGTGCGTTTTGCTCCAAATTCCCAGCATCTGCAGTCTCTCTTGAAAATTTCCTTGTTGTAGCCATCACATTTGCCATTGACAGCCTACTTCTTTTAATATTAACGATACGATTATTCATGCACATATTTCTGACAAGATTGGTAAATCTTTGATGGGAATAGAAATGTGTGCAGCAAATCACAAGGCAATTTGCTTCCAGAACTTGCAACGGATGCTGTTACACTGATAAACCAAAATAATCTGGAAGCATGAATCATTTATTCTTTTCTCCTCTAATTAGACTGAACCTATTTGAATGGTTGACCAGGATAAGCTGCCCTAACTATGGTCTTTGGTCAGGTTGAATAACAAAGATAGCTCAGGCTGAGACATTTCAGAATTAATTTGTTCTCTGAGGTTGGAGTTGAAGCCAAAAAGTCACAGCAATTAAGGATGCAAGGTTTGATGTCTCATACAGGAATACTTAATACTTTCAGCAAAGCATTCGTTTTCAACATAACAAGCCAATGTACACAACCCAAAGGAGTGTACATTTTCTGGACAAATAGTTGCACAGAGCATCACTAATGTGATATGTGCACCGCTCATGTTGAATACAGCACTGTCACAATCCTGGAATGTATAAACCAGTTGTATAATGAAAGTTCACTGTCATCTTCATGAAAGTGGCAACGGGCTGTACGTAAATGCCAATTCTGCCAACAGTGTTTGGATCCAAAGAATTCACACTGAATGCAGATTTTTAAAAATGTTTATTCATTTTTCAAGATGTAGGCAGCATTTATATCCCAGCCCTGATATGCCTGAACAGAACATCTTGCAAGGCCATTTCATAGTCAGCTATCATGTCACATGTAGGCTAGACTGGATAAGGATGGTAGATTTCTTCTCCTTAAGACTTTGATGCACCAACTAAGATTTTATTACAATCTAATAGATTTGTGGTCGTCATTAATAAGACTGTTTCTATTTTAGATTATTAACTGAGTTTAAAAGGGCAACGTTGCTAGAGTTTATTTTATTTAAGTGCTGAATGTTCCTGGCTATTATGTACAAGAAATAGTATTTGATTTGCAAAAGAAATAAATAAAATTTCTGGTTTGCTTTTCTGTGAAAACTATAATCTTTAACTCTACATCCACTTGCACAACATGCACATTGGAATGCTAGGTGCTTTAGTCACAGTGCCCATTTGATTGTATATTGCAGCTTCATGATTTTAACAAGCACTTCAATTTTTATGTATTCTCTGTTTGCATGTTCTTCCTTTGACCATGTGGGTTTCTTCCAAGTGCTCCGGTTTCCTCCCACATTGCAAAGAATGCTTTGTTGATTGACCTCTGAGGGGTAGAATCTAGGATCATTGTTGATGGGAATGTGGGGAGAATTTAAATAAAGCAATTAGTGTAGGATCAGTGTAAATGGGACCTTGGTGTTTGACATGGAAAGGCCTATTTTTATGCTGTATGACTCTGTGGACACCACAGCCATGTGCACTGAAGAAGGAAAACGAGAGTTCAGAGGTATATGGGTTAAACATGTGGAAATGGGACTAATTCAATGAGACAACTTGGTTGGTGTGAATGAGATATGCTGAAGGCTCCATTTCTGTTTTCTACAATTCTGTGACTCTTTAACATGTTCAAGGTGGTACTTAAAGAGCTTGAAAGCTGAAATGTGTCTAAATGTTCCATCTCCACTTGCACACTCACCAGGGTGAAACAAGGACATAGTAATTGAGACAATATTAATTAGTCATAGGTTCTGTCATAAGCATAACTTTGTCACAACCTGGGGGGAGAAGGCATCATTACAGTGGAGCACAAACCTAAACCAAAGTTTATATCCAAGATTTAACTGGGGACAATAGCTGAGTGTCAATAGAATGAGCATTTGTTTCACCTCAGCTAGTCGTTGTGAAAGTCTGGACCGGTATTATTTCTCAGCCTTATACATATATCAGTCCTAGCCTCCTCAGACTCCAGTGCAAGAGTTTCAGGCTAGTGATCTGTGACCACAACAGCACAATAAAAATCATGGCTCCTGTGGAATGGATCCTCGGGCAATATAAAACAGCCACTAGTTAAGGTCTTGGTAGTGAGTAGTATAACAAACTATAGATACACTTGGTCTAGGAATAGAAGTCCTCAACTAAAAAAAAAACAGTATCCTTTTGTCGATCTGTAATACAAGGTAGCATGAAATAACCTACCTTTTGGGAACCAGTACTCTTCAGGACTGCTCTTCCCCTGACTTCATGACTGGTTAGAGTTTGACAGATGTCATTCTTGTTTGAGAGCAAAGAATCAAGTTATACCTCCCGTGAAGTGACAAAACTTTGTTACTTAATGGATTGGTGATTACACACACTCCTGGACATATCACAGCATCGAGCACTGGGAAGTCCCAAGAACATTCTCTGGTGCGCTGGAATTCTCTGACTGCAGTAAAATCAGGCAACTCAGACATGCAGGTATTGATTATCTATTGCAGTTCAAATGTTGCATGCTTCAATTCCAGAAGGTGGAAAATGTGAAACTTATCTGTGAATTGGGAATGCCAAGGTGATGCAGATGATGGAATTGTTACCTTATTGATCTGGCTTTGATCCTGACTTCTGATGCTGTCACAGTGGAGTTTGCACCTTATCCTTATTACTGCATAAGATTCCTCTAGGTGTTCCAATTTCCTCTCAAATTCCAAAGATATGCACGTTGGTTGGTTAATTATCACCGTAATTCACCCCAAATGCTAAGGACCCTTAGCATTGCCAATGATCCCTCACATCTGTCCAAAAATCTCTTTGACCTCCTATCATCAGGCAGGAGGTACAGTAGCATTAGAACAAGAACTATTAGTATGGAAAACAGTTTCTTCCCTTGGGCCATAAGGCTACTGAATTCCCTGTCACCATTCAGATCGCACCACTTATGAAGCGTCAGTAGCATTATACTGTTTATTTTTTAGCGTGTATCATAAATGCACTTAATTATTTGTTAAATTGTTTGTGGTAATATTACTTCATGTGTTGTGTGTGTGAGTTATATGTACTGTGTTGTGCACCTTTGTCCCGAGTGTTGACCAGAAACAATTACAGTCTACAAATCAGTGGATTTGAATGAATCAGGGACAGTGGAAGTAGACAAGTCAATTGTCTTTGTTCTTGCTATGACGTCGAAGGATGCTGCCATTTTGTAAACTGGTTTTGCTCAGCTGAATCATTGTTTTGAAGTAGACACAATGATGCACCAAATAATCTTATGGACTATTTGTGAGGTGTTCTTTGGTATGATATAACCTGCTGGTTTGTGAATGGTGAGGTCTGTGTCTGCCCTGAGTGATTCAAGTTGGCTTCTGGTTTGGTAAATGATTTAGAACAAAAAGCCGTAACTTACCAGTTGTCACTTGTGGAAGAGGGCAATAAATGAATGCTGGCTGAGCCAGAATCAATAAGAAGTTGACACAGCTCAGTCACATGACCTCAAGCCAGCATTTGAACTTGTAAGGAAAGTGTATAAAATGAGAAGCTTCAAATGTGAGGCAGCAACAACTCTCTGGAGACTAACCATCATGGGCATAAAGGGCCTTCAATGGTGTGTATTCACATGCTTTTTAGTTGAGACAATAAATGTACTTGTCAGTAAATACAGATTCTCTCTGTGCATAACTAATAATTATTACTATCAATTAATATGAATTAGTAATTCATATAAAAGGAGGATGTTTTTACGTTTGGTGGTATACGTGTGTACGGTTGAATGACAAACAAGTTGAAATTGAAATTGAAATGTGTGCATGAGTAGTAAAATCTGCAAGCATTTATAGAAAACTCTGGACAATCAAATGGGAGTTATATAAAACCAGTGCAAGCGGTCAGTGTGGTCTTGTTGTACCATAGGCCTATGAGAGCTCTGCCTAACTGACAAGTGACTAAGTCGGGATAGTAGAGAAACTGAAAATGACTTTCAGAGTAGTGGATACATCCTACATAAAAGAAAGCTCAAAGAAGTCTATTTTCATTTCACCCAATGGTATGAAGACTTTCTAAGAACTGAGGGCAGTGGTGTTACATCTTTTTGAAAGATGGTTGAGATACAATCATTTACACTGATGGTAGGCAGACTTCAGCTGCTAATCACAATTCAATAGCCTCTGAAAAATTGTACTCCTTCTTCCTCTAGTCCCCATTTTGACTTTTACCTCTTCTTACCTGCCTATTACTTTCCCCTTGGATCGCCTCTTCCTTCCCTTTCTCCTATGATCCACTCTCCTCTCCTATAAGATTCCTCCTTCACCTGCCCTTGACCTTACCACCCACCTGTCACCTTCCAGCTTGACTCTAACCCCAATTCTCCAACTTTTTATTCTGGCATCTTCCCCTTCCTTCTCAGTCCTGAAGAAGGGTCTTGGCCTGAAACATTGACTATCTATTTATTTCCATAGATACTTCCTACCTTGCTGAGTTCCTCCAGCATTTTGTGTATGTTTCTCTGTTAAAATGTGCTGCTGCAAGTGTTTAAAGGAACTGACTAGACAATGATATTCCCACATGACTGAGGATGACCATTTGCAGTTTGGGTAACGGGGAAGTAGCGTTCGGTGTAGTTACAGGAATATACAAGATGGAGAAGTGAATTGCACAAAACTACATGTTTATTGTGCCTTCTCTCTGGGATGGCTTTAATTATATTGTCACCAGTTTCCATTATTCACAGGAATATATGAATTAATAATTAAAAACATGTTGTCAGGAAGTGTACTTAGATAAAAGAATCTTAGAAAGATTTATGATGGAAAAGTGGATTCCACTATATGGATTTGGATGAAATATTTCACTAATATAGGTGAGGGAAGTTTATAGAAGCTCACTGCATAAGTCATTGACTCATCTTTCATGCAGTAATTTGCAGTATTGGTGAGGCTCACTGTTGCAATGATGGAAAGCTGCCAGCAGTTTTAGGAATATGCAATGAACCTATGGATATTCAGAGATTGGTGTCTGTCATTGTTTGCTTTTCCAAAGTGGGAACTTTTTTTTGGTTTCCTCTAAGACAATCGGTGGAAATTAGTGAGATAGTGGCAACTTTACAAACTATTCTTGCTCTCAAAAATCAGAAAAATATTCATTACATTTTTAATGATTGGCAAATCAGTAACTATGGAGGCTTGTGACACAGTGTTTGGAAAGTTTGCAGAAGTAGAAATCTTCAGTGTATTAAAAGAAGTATTGGGATACGCACTTGAATTGCTGAAGGATAGGACTATGGACTAAAAGCTGGAAATTGAATTAGACTGGATAGATTAATTTTAGCCAGCACAGATACAATGGAGCAAGTGGTCACCCATCCTGTGATTTTCTGTGAAGTGCCCTCTTAAGCTGTAAAACTGATTTTGTTATACATATGTCATTTCATTCCCTCAAGTAATTATTTCAGAATTTTCAAAAAATGTATGAGGTCTATTATCACTTCCTTTGATGACATAAAATCTTTGTTTTGCAGCAGCAGGACAATGTAAAGATATAAAATTACCAAAAGGCATAAACAGAGCAAAACGATAGAATAATGTGTTAGTGTTCATGGTTACATAAACTGTTCAGAAATCTGATGGTGGAGGGGAAAACAGCTTCTGAATTGTTATGTGTGAGTCTTCAAGCAACTGTACCTGTTCTCTGATGATAGTAATGAGAAAAGGGCATGTCTTGGATGGTGAGGGTCCTTAGTGATACCATCTTTTTGAAGCACCTTGTCTTGAAGATGTCCTGGAGGCTAGAGTTGTGCCTGTGATGGAGCTGGCTAAGTCCACAGCTCTTTCCAGCCTCTTGGAATCCTGTGCCATGGAGGCTGCATATCAAGCTGTGATCCGATTAGTTACAATTCCCTCCATCGTACATTAAAATCTCCATAGAAATTTGTAAGAATTTTTGCTGACATACGAATATCCTCGAATGCCTAACAAAGTAGAACCATTGCTGTGTCTTCTTTGTGATTACACTAGTATATTGAAAGTAGGTATGTTGCATCCGGAATTATTTCCAGGTAGTGGACGATTTCCTTACACGCCACTCTGACGTATTGGGAAATCACACACTAGGCAAGTTACAGCAGTGGTTTGCCATTGCCTGCTACCGAGTGATTTTTTTTTTAAGAGATCACCAGCTCTTAATGGCAGCCGGGGGGATTGGAACTCGGGACCTCTCGCCCCAAAGTCCAGCGCTGGTGCCACTATGCCACCAGCCTGGTTCATATTTTAATTTTCAGAAATGAATGAGGTTTATATTTATCATAAATATGTGGCCCAATTTATATTGCATTCTTTGTAAATTCTACAAAGAGTCATTTTGAGATTAGGGTTTTCTACCCATACAATTTCTTCAACTTGGTTAGTCTCTTAGCCTTCTGCATGGCAGCCCTGTGACTGTGCACTGCAGATCCTGTGGAGCTGATAGTTGACAATTAATATACAGAAATGGAAAATTCATGTCACTGTGATCATTAACCCTTAGTAGGGAGTTTACCTGAGCAACGCCACAATACTATTCATTACAAAGTCCAGGTGATGATATCCTTTTATCATCTCAAGCTTATTACATGTATTGAAGAGCATATTTAATAGGCAACAAAATTATCAGCAGCTGATCTGTAACTCTGTGGATAAAACAAGGTGCTTCTTTTTGGTTGCCCATTGTCATGGTCTTACAAAGGCAAGTTGGCAATTTTATGCAGTGAATGTTTCATTTCTCAGTTTGTCTTAGCCAATGATCTCCAGTGATAGTTCACCAACCACCAAGCAGCCATTTACACTCATCCTATATTAATCCCAGTTTATTTCCCTCTCATTCCCATCAATTTCTCCAAGATTCTATCATTCACATTCACACATGGATTCACAGTAGCCAACTAACCTTATAACTTGCACATCCTTGGAATCTGGGAGGAAACTGACTACCTATATAAAGCCCACATGGTTATAGCGAAAATGTGTAGAATCCAAATAGACAGCACCGGAGGTCAGGTTGAATCCAGGTCTATGTGGTGGTGCCAATGTGCTGTATTATGGCTGATGCTCTGTGGAATTGCAAACAGTGTTCCAGAGCAATATAGCACCAATGGAGTTCCTTGGGCCCACCCTGTCCAGGCTGACCACCCAGCTAGTTCCAATTTCCTGCCTTTGGCCCATATCCCTCAAATCCCAGCCACTTCATGTCGTTATGTAATGTTTCATAAATTATATTATTGTATCTATCATAACCAATTCCTCTGGCAGCTCATTCCATATATTCACATGGAAAAATATTTCCTCTCAGATCTCTTTTAAACCTTTCTGTTCTCACACTAAACCTATGCTCCCTAGTTTTGGATTATGCTACCGTGGGAAAAGGACTGTAACCATCAACCTTATCTATGCCTGACATAATTTTAGACACTTTGATAAGGTTGCTCCTTTTTCTTCTACGTTCCAAAGAATAAAGACCTAACCTGGCCCACCTCTCCCTACAGCGCAGGCCCGCCAGTCTTGGTCACATCCTCATAAACCTTTGTTTTTTCCCCTGTGCTTAACCATGTCTTTAAGGTAACAGGGTGACCAAATCTGTAGACAAATCTCCAAGTTCCTCATTGTTTGGAATGCTTCTCCAGTGAATATTAAAGATTTGCTTAAAAATTATTAAAATCCAATTTTCTAACCACATATTAGTTCAGCTCTTGTAGTGTATTTTCTTCTCCTTTGGGTTTGGCACAGTACTATAAAGAATTAAGAGTGTACGTTACATTACCAGCATATTTAATGACTGGTAATGCTGATGAATACTGTATTCTGCTGATACCTTGTACGAATTCGCAATGGTCCACACCACCAAGGTTACTAATTAATAAGCTGAGGGCTGATACGGGGACACATTACTGCAGTGTAATTGTTTTGCTTATATACAGATATACTTATATACGTCATCGCATGCCCAACAAAGTTCATGCCAAAATGCTTTTAGATCTTGACATGATCAGATGCTTATTGTTGGTACAAATATTTATTTCTATATGTTGATCAGCAGAAATAGATACTCCATTGTGAGAAATGAAAAGCCAAGTTAAGCTAAATGATAAGAGAAACATTTTAAAAAATATCATTGCTTGTATGTATTTTACAATTATATTCAATGCCGTACAAAGAGAACTTTTACTCTAGTACAGACAATGTACAAATGCACGGTACTTCATGTGCCTGTCATACAAGTGCTACTCTCATTTAGTGAGGTGAGACACATATCTACAGGATCACATGCAATTTTTACTATTTCACAATTTTCAAAATAGACTTTCATACCTTCATCTCTAACAATTGATAGCATCTTTTTTATTCCCTTTTACAAATTCATTCTCATCTTTTCTACAGGGTTTCATTGCTAATAGGTGACTGTTCTTTTCCATTGATGTATTCGTCCTCTGGTAACTCCTCACTTGTCCAGCTTCATGTGGGGATGTAAGTCTCGGTAGTTGTTGATCTGTGGATGAGAGGGAAAGGAGAGCACAGTCCAGCTCAACTCTGCTCCACCTTGACATCCACAAACACTGCATATTCCTGCAAGTATTATTGGCAAGAGCTCAGGAACAGCACCCAACCTGATCTGAGTGCTCCATATCAATTTGGATGTAATTTGCTTGCAAACTGTATGATGGACATCACCTGACTTCACCTTGGTTTAGGATTGGGGGAAAATTATTTAAGTTCTATTTCAACTTCTGGTTATTCAATCTAATGAAAATATTCCTCTTTTGTTAGTTACATTGTTTACTAGTGTGTAGTTGGCAACATATTGACTGTGCTGCCATGAAATCTCCTCAAGTCCATGAGTCTGCATCCCTGATTTTGAGAAGCACCAGGTTTTATTCTTTATTTCTTCTTACATTTGCTAAGAAACTGGGTAAAATTCACATCAAGCAATCTATTGTTACCTTGGTTATTATTACTCTCTGGTAGACTCAAGTAGATCTACAACTTTGGCAGCACTTACATTTTTGGGATAACTTTTCCAAGGTTTTGTTTTCACAGATCTGGGCAGGTCACAACCACAAGTTTATCGAATGGGATTCCTGTCTAAATTCTTTCACTTTCTCTCTGAACTTTTATTGTTAATGAATGGATCACAGTCCATACTCTGTGCTCCTCTGAACTCCCTAAACTCAAGTTAGAGCTATATTTCTTCAATGTGCTCTTAACTTGCTCAGAGTTTCGAATTTATCTATTTCTTTGATAAATGCAAGCAACTTATTATTCCTCCTCACTTTCTTGATCCTTCTTTTATCCCAAGTTGTTCATTCAACAGTTGGAAGTAGTAATTATAGGCAAATACAGTACCAAATACATCTCCTTCATCTGGGATTAGACCACTTACAGTATCTTCTCAGTTTTTTATATGTAAGTTCACATAGTATGGTACTGGAAACAAAATTCATTTACAGAAATACCTTTAATATTTTTGCATAGGACTGAAATTTCCTGAAAATTTTCAAGAAAAAAAGGAGCACAAAATCTGAAAAAAAAAGGACTGTAAGATTTCCCAGCATATGAATTAAAAAGTCAGTGTAATGTTCACATAGCCCCATTTAGATCTATTTCTTCAACTTGATACCTTGTTAGCATAGATTATCATCAATTACTTCAAAAATAATGTCTTTCCCCTTTAACACTATAAAATTGAAATGTTTATTAATTTGTAATTAACTGTTACTTTGGAGTGCTGAGCTCATTTTTGTTCAGTGTACCTGTGTACAGTACAGAGAAAGCTAACGTGATCAATCAAAGATAATGATACGTGGAACATCGGAGGAAATTGGGATTGCTCATTTTTATAGCAGGGAAGTTCTAGGAGATAAATATCTGTCCAAGTTAAGAGGAATTTTCAAGGAGCACTTTGGGAAGGACTGTTCTCACTGCTAGGAAGACAAATAATGTAAGATTTATGTTATTGCCAAGAGAAATAAAAGGGAAAAAATTTGCTTATGCAGCAAGATAATGAGATGAGGGATGCAAAAGCAATCATATATTGTATTCTGGAATGTATTCTTGAAGGGTGTTGGAAGTAGGTACTTAGAGGTGTAGTGCTCATTGTAGTGGTAGAAGAAGGTCCTTGATAAAGAAACATGTAGATAAACAATGGGGAAAGAGTAGGGCATGGGGCTCACTACATAACTCTTTCAAGGAGTACGACCAAGGAAGTGATTGTGGACTTCAGCACGGAGAAGTCATGAGAACATACACCAGTCTTTGAGGGTTCAGTGTTGGCAACATGAGTAGCTTCAGGTTCTGGAATTGTCATCTCAGAATATCAGTCTTGGGCCCAACACATTGATGCAATCACGAAGAAGGCACACCACCAGTTCTACTTATTCGGAGTCTGAGGAGATTTGGTACATCACCAAAGACTCTTGAAGTTTTCTGCAGATGCATGTTAAAGAGCATTCTGACTGGTTGCATTACAGCCTGGAATGGGACTTCCAATGCACAGAATTGCAGGGGTCTGCAGTTTCACCATGGGTGCAACCTTCCCTATCATTGATGACATCTTCTGGAAGTGGTACCTCAGGAAGGCAGCACCAGCACTAAAGACCCTCACCATCCAAGGCATGCCCTCTTCGCTTTACTACCATCGAGCAAGAATAGCAGGAGCTTGAAGACCCACACTCAGCTTCTTCCTCTCCACCATCAGATTTCTAAGGAGTCCATGAACTTTAACTCATTATTCATCATTTACACTATTTTTGTAACTTACAGTAATTTTTTTGTCTTGCACTGTACCTGCTGCCACAAAACAATGAAATTCATGACATACATCAGTGATAATAAACCTGATTCTGATACCGATTCAGATGAGATGGTTAATTATTCTCTGATATTTAAGTGAATCCAGTATTTATTATGTGATTCCAGGCTTGAGATTTAACCTACAGGTGATCACAGACAGAAAATAATATCAGGGTTGCTGAGACGTTCTGATGTTTTGAGTTTATGGGAATGGGAGGAGAGCTTGAACCTAGCTGCCCCATTGCAATATCCAACAGCAAACAAGCTGAAAACATGTTATTCTCTTCAGACTACAGACACAATCTTGCCTCATTATATATAGGACTAGTAATGTAGATGGGTTCAACTCACAGACTGGCAGTGTCAGAAAGTGAATTGTGTGAAACAGTTCTAAAAATAAAACCATAAAGATGGATTGGTTAACTTGTCATATAGGTTTAACTGGTGTGGTAACCTCTTTGAATATCTGCCGTACTTATCTTTACTGGTCTGAGTTCCAGGTCCATGCAAATGTGGCTGATTTTTAACTGGCTTATGAGGTGGCTTAGGAATCCCCAAAGTCACAATTACTTTGATTACACAAGGACAGTACATATTGACCTTGCCACAAGAGGTTGCTTTCCTGGAATGAGTGCGAATAATATTTAGATGTGTTACTAATAGCTCCTTTGTTGTTGGATGAATTTCAGTTCCTACTGATGAAAATACTCTAAAAGTCTTTGTAATCTAATCCATAAAGTCTTTTAAAAAAATCTCTTTTCTGGTGCCAATCCTGTGTTTTTACCTCCTGTCAACAATGGGAATAATTGAACACTTGTCTTCTTCAATCTTTTCCAAACTTTCAGAAGTTTGCTCTCTTTTGGTAGAACATGATTTTGATCCTCCACTGTAATGATATCCTCTCAATCATGGCTGTTGTTAGTATTTCCATAGTTTAGTATCTATAAGGGCAACAAAAAAGCTAGCCTTGCCAGTGATGTCTCCAACCTGAAAATGAACTTTAAGTAAAAATAGGGGAACTGCTCCAGAAAGTAAGTTCAGCACTCCAAAGTTGAAAATGAGAAATATTCTTTATAAAGTTTTGGCTTTTGACACCATAGCACTGGAAAGATATTGGGAAGCACAGAAGAGTCACTGCCTCACATTGCCAGGTTCAATCCTGACCTCAGGTACTCTCTGAGTGGAGTTTGCACGTGACTATGCAGATCTCCTCTCACATCCCAAAGGTGTGCAGATTAGTAGGCTAATTGGCCAATAGCAAACTTCCTTTAGCATGTGGATGAGTCGTAGAACCTGTGAGGAGTTGATGGAATGTGAGGAGCATAAAAAAATTGGGATTAAAGTAGAAACAGTAGAAATTAATGACTGATGGTTAGAGTAGACTTGCTGAAAGGCCTGTTTCTGTATTTTGTGACTCCATTCTGATTTTCAGTCCTTTTGGGATTTGGGACACTTGTAGTCTAATCTGTGTTTTATGAAAATTCATCTTCTCTTCAGTGCTTTTGCAGTCAATGGACACATGTTTGAAATTTAGAATCCCAGCTATTTATTTGCATTACTCTGCCCAATAAAGGGCAATGTATGGGAAGAATGAAGAAGATAATACAAATCTGCTTCCTGGCAAAAAATGGGATTGGGTACAAGAAAATATGACATTATGATTTCAATCGCTATCTAGATCTGTATTAAAAGATGAAATTCTGTTAAACATTTCTAAAATAGCCTGTTTATGCAGCAAACATTGTTATGTTTATAGGAATCTCTGTTTCTGTGGTAACCAGTAATTCCGCAGTGCTCACAGCCTACCTGCACTATCTGAAGCAACATCAACCATGTTCGTAAGTTAGATTTTGTGAAGGGCCTGGTGTCTGCAACCCACTGTCTTTATCTGCTATTTCTTTCACTTGAGTCTTTCTCTCTCTCTCTCTCTATTATTTTAAGCACCTCTGGTCTTTATTTTATTGCATTCTATATAGTTTTACAAACCAGCCCAACTGTCTGATTGATGAGATGCCACCCCTTAACCTGTAAATACCAAGGATGTTAGGACCAACAACATTTAATGTGCTCATATGACATCTCTTTTTGTCATTGCTGATGCAACCATTAACCTGTTTATTTGGGTCATTGTTAGACATAATAATATGTTCCTACACTGTTAACACTACAGATTATTCTTAGGCTAAGAAGTAATCGCCTACCCTACCACATTCCTGGATTCAACATGTTTTTGTGAACATTTATGGCATATCAAATTATGCAGCTATCTTACAAACAAATATTTGCCACCACATGCAGGACTTGAGGTGAATAGCAAAGAAGGTACTGAAAGAGAACAATGTGTCAGAGAAAGGATAGGGTGAAATGCAGGCATAGATGGGAGCAAGTTTGCATGTAATGTAAATGTAGGGCACAGATTGTTAGGTGACCCAACCTGTTTCACTGCTGTATGTTCCATATAAAGGCAGAACATGCTGGAGGTCAGTCAGAAGGAAGGTTAAGGTTCTGCGTGGACATCATGGAACATTAATCTAAGGATCTGCACTTTGCAACACCTCAGGTTTCAATTCACCATCCAGCATGAGCAGATTTATTTTTAATGTATAAAAGAGTCACCACTTGAATACCGAGAGCGAGATAGAACTGCAATGCTGAATCTGACGTTAAAAAGCAGAAAGATAATGGCCATTAAAAACACGAGAATGTGCATGTTTCCTCCTTTGTCAATAATGAATGAGACTGCAATCATTATTATTGGAGTGAATTGATTTTGCTAGCTAACTTGGAAGCTTAAGTGCTCCATTGCATCCATTATTGCTGTGTTCTCTTCTGTTCATTAATCAAATATAAACTCATTATCAGACACAGTGCTGCATTAACCAAATGTAGCTCTAAAATGATCCATCAACTTGCACCAAGTGACCTTAATTCGGCAGATGATATGGGTCACCTACACTGTTAAGGTGTTATTTCACTTTGCAGTTCCACAATGCTACGGTAGTAGAAGGGGTCTCAGTGCAACTTTTCTTACCTCAACACCTTGTGGTTTGTCCTTTTGCAGATAGCTGGGGTAACTGCACTGCTTTCCTGGTCTAATACAACTGGCTGCAGCTCCCCTGAAATGCAGAAGATGTCCCTCAACAGCCCTTGATTTTCAAAAGTCACATGGGACAAAAAAAAACACTTTTTCTGGCAGTTAATTTGACAGCAATTGCTCACAGACACCAAAAACAGGTTTTCTTAGGCTTGCGTGGTTTATTCTTCATCTCCTCTTTCTGCCTAGTCTGGTTGTCAGAATTCCCTCTGGATAGGTGCTGCTGCTGTGAACTTTCATCCTCGCTTTCCAGGGCTCGGAGAACATGATGGAATCTGCCTTCCTGCTGTCTAAAGTCGTATTCTACACTGGGGAAAAAATATAGATAGATCAAATAGAACAATTAAAAGTGTAACAATACCTTAGATTTAGATGCCCAGTATACTACAATCCTTTTATGTTGTGTTTACTTTCCATTTATTGGAACATGAGATAGACATCAGAACCTGAACCCAAATCCTTTCTAGCCAATCGGATGAAAGTTTCTTTGGTCTTTTCAGTGATGAGCAGCTTTCAGTGGCAAAAGACAAGCAAGTCTCAACAAACTGATAATTTCACACAGGACGATGTGAAGGAAAGCCATTTGGGAAAGGAAGCCTTGCTGCCTTTTGTCACAAAGTTGTTCTTCAACTTAGATTGTACAGAGCTCATGAGCACTTGGAAATACTTAACAGTCACATCTTTGTGAGGACAAAATTATTTGCTTGCATTATATTAATCATATTATCAGCAGCATTCTATATCATGTTATATTGTTTTTGTAAGGAGGACTTTTGGAAGCCTCTCTCTTCATTCCCTTAGCCTGGTTCTTCAGGATATCCAAAATTCAACCTCCTTCATCCTTATAAGATACATGAACTGTGGATTTTCTTAGATAGCACCCATTTCTCATGATTAATAAAGCAAAGAGTTTTCTGTCACAATCCCTGTAATATAATACTCGAAGCTTGGGATTATTGTTAAAGAATTTCCTGTCCATCGGCACCAAGAACTCAACCATGTGGAAAAAAAAGTTATCAAAGTGGCTTTCCCACATGCCATTTAAATATTGTTGCCATGGTTAGTTATGAAAATGCAGAGACCTTCAATTTATTAGAAGCCAAGTGCAATATATTCCTTTGATAATTCTTGAAAGCTAAGTGCTAATCTAGGGAATCAAGTATACAATACCAGAAATAGCTTCACCAGTCTAATAAATTACCTGGCTTAGCCTGTTACTAGGGTTTTTTGCATAGTCATTAGTTAAACATTAGTCATCCAAAAGGCAGGCCAGGTTAGCACAACATATCGCAAGCTTTCTGGTTGACCCAACCAGACCTTAGGGAATGAGATGTGAAATCAGTTTTAGATTAGTCAGTTTAATTTTTTTTAATATAAATGATGCAGTGTTTTGTAAATGTCTGCAGTAAGATAAGGTTGTTTTATTAAAATAACAACTTTAAAGTTTATGATACAGCAACATGTACAAAAGTGTAAGTGAACAAAGTGAACTAGATCTCAATTACTACTCACCAGGCGTTGTCTCCTTGAACAGGACCTCCCAACACAATATACCAAGTATGTATGGGTGAAGAAGAGCCTTGTCTCAATTCATGTCATCTATCCAGATTACCATTACAGAACCATCAGATCATACTGTGTAGAAATAAATCCATTCAACCCTGTGTACCTGTGCTGTTGTGATAAAGAGTTTGGCATTTTCCCATTCCCTGTTTTCTATTATAATCCTTCAGATTTGTCCTTCGCTAGTTCATTTTTAGGGTATAATTGAATCTACCTCCACCATCTTTTCAGGAGTTACCTTCCAAATTATAATTATTCACCATTGTACGACAATATACCTCACTTTCTTATTGAATGGAATTCTTTTTAAGTTTACTACAATACCTCAAATCATTGATAATCATGGAATGTCTTTGCAGATTTTTGGAGAAGTAACAATTCCTGATGTGTTTTACACGGGGCTTATTCAGTAATCATGTACATTGAACAGCTGTGTTTGTGTGTCTGGAAGCAGTCATCCAGTGTTTGCTTTTCCCATCCTACTATGTATCTCATAATAATATTAGCTAATTTAGCTTTATCATAAACTTTCAGTTTGTGATATTAGAAAATACCTCTCCTGGTTGTGGTGCTTGAGTTTGATTTCATCTGCTCATTATATTATACTGAATATTTCAGTAATGTTGTGGTTCAAGCTCCTTATTAACACACAAGCAATGAGCTCACAAAGTGTATCTTAATAACAAAGGAATTAAGGTTCTTCTGTTTACTATTCTTATTCAGTGATTTTCATATTTCTATAAAGGCCCCTGCGGTTCCACTCAAACAGAATCATTCACTTTTAATAAAGAAATTAACAACTATTTACATATAATTGCCCACATAATACACACCAAACACATTAATCAATGCATTTAAATAGTGCACAGAGTGAATTTAACTGCAAAATAATTTTCATTATTATTGTTGCTCGATTGTGCATCCACATTACTTCATTGAAATAAATGAAATGTTTCTGGGCCTGTAGAATATTACAGCTCCAGAAGATTACAGAGAAAGTATTTCTGACATTTACTCATATTAACCAAAAGTAATAATATTCTGCAATATTTATTAATATCAGTCAGTGATCTTCATTAGATGGTACTTATTGGAAAATAAATGAAGTTCAAAACTTGTCAGCGAAGTCATTCACACATCATTGTGTTGATTGTAGAGAGCTTAACTTAAAATGATTTTACATATTATTGTTCAACATTAGACTTGGTTAAGTATCAAGCATGGATCTTAACTTGGCCATTTCTTTGGAAGACTAATGCTTGAATTTCCATGAGATAAATGAGATCACAGTATACAAATCAAGACAACAAATTGGACTGTTGAGGCTATTTGTATACTTCAGGCTGATAGTTAGCCTTTGGATTTCTTTTGCATGTAACAAAATGTACATAAAATTTTATAACAGGTATTTATTGTTTTGAGCTTAAAAATATACGGAAGGTTTTTGCGTTTTGAGAATTAACCATGGCAACTATATTTAAAGTAAGACATAATGATGCAGGCCTTTGTAGGCGCTCAGATAAAGAGAATTGAAACTGTATGTAAAAATAAATAACAATACATAATTTTCTGGGCAAAGAGTGAAATTAGGATTAATTCTTTCATTCTTTTCAATAGTCAGCACATGCATGAAGGTTATCATTAATCTGACATTATCATTTTTCTGTTCTATAAGACCCTCAAAAGAATGCCTTAATTTAATAAGATCTCTAACAGGGTACAAAACTCAGGTGAATTTTGATGTATATGTACATCCCAATGTAAATAGTGATTCTAGATTGATTGAATCCCCATTATTGATGGTTCAAAAACAATACATTCAGAAATGTCCTTTCCCTTGTAAATAGCAAACCAATATTAATAGAATAAAACCTTATAAAATGTGGCCTAACCTTAGGTGAAAAAATCGTGGGAATGTAGATCTAAAGATTGATAATGGAGCAGATCTAGGGATTAGGCACAAGAATAATTGTTGTTAACAGGTACAAAAAGTTTTTTAAAAAGATGAATAGAATATTAGTATCTATATCCAAAGAGTTTGGAATGTATAGGGTTGAAAATTAAAGAAAATTTTAGTTTATTATATAAAGTTCTGCTTTAACCAAACCTGAAATTAAAGTCTTAGCTTGGAAACAGGCTCTTCAACCCAGCAGATCATGTGGACCACTTTTACATGCAATGCACATATTGATTATAGAGATGATATCAGAGTGAAACTAGATCAAAAGGATTAAAATATTAGTGTAAGTTGCACCAAGAAGCCTTACAGTTTTCCCATGTTTAGTAAATTAAAGTTTATCTGATCAGAATTTTCTGGATGACTAAGAGATTTGGGTGGATAGGTAGAGCTATGTTGTCAGGAGAGATCAGGAAGGGGAGTAGAAATTGAAAGGTTAATGGAAATATTAAAGTTAAACTGTGTTAATTGAACTGCGGTGGTGAAGTTAACCAAAACGTGAAAACTGGCTTGGATAGGTTTTGTCAAGCTGAAGTATCATGGATCTCAATGAATGAAGGCTAAGTGGGATTGCACTTAATCATCATTGATCATATTCAATAGCATTACTGGTGTGATGGGCTGAATGGCCTGCCCTACTTCTGTGTTCTTAATTTCTGTCATTGTTTCTTCTACCATGAACACTAAAAGTTAATATTCTACATAGGTTTCAGAAACAGCAGCAGGGGTAGATCATCTCCAAACCCCTGCCAACCTCGAGCCTATTGCATGCATTGTACTAGCTTTAGTTTTGCTTTCAAACAAATATTCAACTAGTTCTTGTTTATTTTTAAATGTAAGCATCAACAACAGAGTGGCAAATTAGTTTTGGTCAGTGTTTCTTCACTATCTACTAATTTGTGGGAATAAAACAATTTCATGTATATATGACAGCAAATTTCTAGTTTTTGTCCAGATTGATCTCCAGCTGGATACAGTTGCTAAGTAAAAGAAACAGTGTACTGGGTCATCTTTAATAACCTAGCTAACTTGACCAAGTTCAGATCAGTAATCACAGTAGTTTATGCCTTAGGTTTAGTCTTTACAACAATCTCTGAACGAGCTGTAGTACATGAGCTTTTTAAAGCTACACCACTCCAGGTTGTTAGTTTGACAGTGAATTCTAGTTGAAATTATCCTTTTTTTACTTTTAATGCAATCCCTTCTGAGAATTCTTGGATTAGCTTGTTCAGAACTTTATTCTCCTCAAATATTCCAAGACTTTGAATCATTTTCATGAGGCAATGCTAAGACAAGTTGGAGAATATCAAGCTATTACCAATCATGGACTTTCTTCACACATGCTAATTAGTAACCCTTGGCTCTGCATCAGATTTCATAACATGTGGTGACATTTCACCCAAAGGATCAACATTGCTGTTCAGAAACGACCTCAGTGGAGACCTCGTGTCACTTGTTTAATTAGATTTCTTTGATAGATCTAAGAAGGTAGATCCTACACAACCAAGGATAACAGCATCTGATGTTTCTTTTGGAATATGACACTGGAATCTTCGCTGAATTCAACCCCTTCCACATGAGAACGCCATTGTAGCTGACATAATGGTTTTACACCATGTAGACATCAGAGTTTGAGTTCAGGAACGTTTTGTGGTGGAAGAATCGGAGCCTTAGACTTCTGTCAGACACTTAGATTGGGGAACCAAGGGTGGTGTTGTGTAAGAAAGAGTGACTGGCAATCATGTTTTTTCACCATCTCTACTTCTGCATTTCAGTCAGTTCATAAGAACAATTGTCAAATATTCATGAATGTCCTATTTTTGTTTACTGCGTCTAAGGCCTTGTAGAATTCGAGGTATTGTCACTTTTGAGCACACCTAAACATTTTGATAAGCCTTTGCATCACTGTATCCCAGTGTAATTTTGTGAAATTAGAATCTAAAGCATCCTAGGAAAGCAATGCAACCACTCTCTTTATCTCAGGGTACATCGAAATAACTGTCCTATGAATGCATCCTTTTGAACTATCTTGCTACTTTGATATTTTCAGGGACCTTTGAGAAAACTCCAAATACCCCAAATAAATGCAGAACCATTTGCAATATTTTTATAATCAGTCTTTTTGACAGTCAGCTGAATTTTCTAAGATATGCTCGCATTACATTTTTCAGCTGTGGACCCTGCAGTAAAACAGATAATCTAGCACCCTTGGGACTTGGCAGATTTGATTTGACGCAAACATACATTTCATTGTATATTTTGATGTTTCAAAGTATATGTGACAAATAAAACTAATCTTTAAATCTGAATCTTTAAAAATATTTTCCAGATTATTAGATGCTACTCTTTTTAATACCCAAAATTATTTTACTTTACTGCATTACAGTTTACACAGTAGTCCAATAAATTATCCAGCAGTATCAGGAAATAATAGAAATTACTCCAGACCTGGCTCCAGTTGTCAATTTATTCCATGTTCTTGATGAGCACCTAGCCTATAGTATGGACCCTGGTCCTGGGTCTATGCTGGATCATTGGGTCTGGCTGGTTACCCCACTTGTCCTCTGGATCCCTGGCTCACATACCAAACTAATGAGTGAGCCAGATGCCGAATCATTAAGAGTTTCTGAACAATTAGATTCTGGATCAACAACATTTTGTTCTAGGTCCGTATCATAGCCAGCCTTCAAGAATTGTTCAAAACATGTTGCATGTGCTGCCTTTCTAATAGAGCTGGATGTCTTCTATTAGTTTTACGTCAGGTCTATTTTAGTCTTCATCACATTGCTGGTGACCTGATAGTGTGAAGCCTCTGCTCACATTGCTGGTGACCTGGTAGTGTGAAGCCTCTGTTCACATTGCTGGTGACCTGGTAGTGTGAAGCCTCTGCTCACATTGCTGGTGACCTGGTAGTGTGAAGATTCTGCTCACATTGCTGGTGACCTGGTAGTTAGAAGCACCTGCTCACATTGCTGGTGACCTGGTAGTGTGAAGCCTCTGTTCACATTGCTGGTGACCTGGTAGTGTGAAGACTCTGCTCACATTGCTGGTGACCTGGTAGTTAGAAGCACCTGCTCACATTGCTGGTGACCTGGTAGTGTGAAGCCTCTGCTCACATTGCTGGTGACCTGGTAGTGTGAAGACTCTGCTCACATTGCTGGTGACCTGTTAGTGTGAAGACTCTGCTCACATTGCTGGTGACCTGGTAGTGTGAAGCCTCTGCTCACATTGCTGGTGACCTGGTAGTTAGAAGCACCTGCTCACATTGCTGGTGACCTGGTAGTGTGAAGACTCTGCTCACATTGCTGGTGACCTGTTAGTGTGAAGACTCTGCTCACATTGCTGGTGACCTGGTAGTGTGAAGCCTCTGCTCACATTGCTGGTGACCTGGTAGTTAGAAGCACCTGCTCACATTGCTGGTGACCTGGTAGTGTGAAGACTCTGCTCACATTGCTGGTGACCTGGTAGTTAGAAGCACCTGCTCACATTGCTGGTGACCTGGTAGTGTGAAGACTCTGCTCACATTGCTGGTGACCTGGTAGTTAGAAGCACCTGCTCACATTGCTGGTGACCTGGTAGTGTGAAGACTCTGCTCACATTGCTGGTGACCTGGTAGTGTGAAGACTCTGCTCACATTGCTGGTGACCTGGTAGTGTGAAGACTCTGCTCACATTGCTGATGACCTGGTAGTGTGAAGACTCTGCTCACATTGCTGGTGACCTGGTAGTTAGAAGCACCTGCTCACATTGCTGGTGACCTGGTAGTGTGAAGACTCTGCTCACATTGCTGGTGACCTGGTAGTTAGAAGCACCTGCTCACATTGCTGGTGACCTGGTAGTGTGAAGCACCTGCTCACATTGATGGTGAGCTGGTAGTGTGAAGCACCTGCTCACATTGCTGGTGACCTGGTAGTTAGAAGACTCTGCTCACATTGCTAGTGACCTGGTAGTGTGAAGCCTCTGCTCACATTGCTGGTGACCTGTTAGTGTGAAGCCTCTGCTCACATTGCTGGTGACCTGGTAGTGTGAAGCCTCTGCTCACATTGCTGGTGATCTGGTAGTGTGAAGACTCTGCTCACATTGCTGGTGACCTGTTAATGTGAAGACTCTGCTCACATTGCTGGTGACCTGGTAGTGTGAAGCACCTGCTCACATTGCTGGTGACCTGGTAGTGTGAAGCCTCTGCTCACATTGCTGGTGACCTGGTAGTGTGAAGCCTCTGCTCACATTGCTGGTGACCTGGTAGTGTGAAGCCTCTGCTCACATTGCTGGTGACCTGGTAGTGTGAAGCCTCTGCTCACATTGCTGGTGACCTGTTAGTGTGAAGCCTCTGCTCACATTGCTGGTGACCTGGTAGTGTGAAGCCTCTGCTCACATTGCTGATAACCTGTTAGTGTGAAGCCTCTGCTCACATTGCTGGTGATTTGGTAGTCAGAGGCCTCCGCTCATGTTGAGTGTCACTGACTATAATTCTTTGAATTGAAAATTTGGGGAGTTTCTTTGAGGGCTTTGAGATGAGCTCCCATAAATAACTCCCCACAATAGAGTAAGAGACAAGTCAAATTGTTTATCACCTGATTAACTAGGAGACAATAAATAACAAGTTGAGAACGGCTTGATATTAAACTCTGTTTTAAAATCTATATATTTTAAAATTTATATATATTTTCAGTTATATTTTTCCATTGACCAAACCAATTAGCTACTTAAATTTAGCTTCAAGAATCCTCACTTTCATTTAAGTTGGCATGCTAATGTAATGGTTAGTGTAATTCCATTACAGTGCCAGCGATCTGGGATTAGTTCCATCGCTGTCTGTAAGGTATTTGCACTTCTACCCGTGACTGCATGGGTTTCCTTCCACATTCCAAAAACGTACAGGTTAGTAGGTTAATTGGCCACATGGCTATAATTGGGTGGTACAGTCTGATTGGGCCAGGAGGGCCTGTTATCACACTGTATCCCTAAATTTAAATCTAAATCAATTAACATAACATTTTCGCCATCTTTATCAAATTCTCCACTTTTAGGCAAATGATATCAAAATGCTTCCTTTTCAGATGTGTTCATTTAACCATATAACAATTACAGCATGGAAACAGGCCATCTCGGCCCTTCTAGTCCGTGCCGACGCTTACACTCACCTAGTCCCACAGGCCCGCACTCAGCCTATAACCCTCCATTCCTTTCCTGTCCATACACTTATCCAATTTTACTTTAAATGACAATACCGAACCTGCCTCTACCACTTCCACTGGAAGCTCATTCCACACAGCTACCAGTCTCTGAGTAAAAAAACTCCCCCTCGTGCTACCCTTAAACTTTTGCCCCCTAACTCTCAAATCATGTCCTCTTGTTTGAATCTCCCCTACTCTCAATGGAAAAAGCCTAACAACGTCAACTCTATCTATCCCCCTCATCATTTTAAATACCTCTATCAAGTCCCCCCTCAACCTTCTACGCTCCAACGAATAAAGACCTTACTTGTTCAGCCTTTCCCTGTAACTTAGGTGCTGAAACCCAGGTAACATTCTGGTAAATCTTCTCTGTACTCTCTCTATTTTGTTGATATCTTTCCTATAATTCGGTGACCAGAACTATACACAGTACTCCAAATTCGGCCTTACCAATACCTTGTACAATTTTAACATTACATCCCAACTCCTACACTCAATGCTCTGATTTATAAAGGCCAGCATACCAAAAGCTTCCTTCACCACCCTATCCACATGAGATTCCACCTTCAGGGAACTATGCACCATTATTCCTAGATCACTCTATTCTATTGCATTCTTCAACACCCTACCATTTACGATGTATGACCTATTTGGATTATTCCTACCAAAATGTAGCACCTCACATTTATCAGCATTAAACTCCATCTGCCATCGTTCAGCCCACTCTTCTAACTGGTCTAAATCTCTCTGCAAGCTTTGAAAACCTACTTCATTATCCACAACACCACCTACCTTAGTATCATCTGCATACTTACTAATCCAATTTACCACCCCATCATCCAGATCATTAATGTATATGACAAACAACATTGGACCCAGTACAGATCCTTGAGGCACACCACTAGTCAACGGCCTCCAACCTGACAAATGGTTATCCACCACTACTCTCTGGCATCTCCCATCTATCCACTGTTGAATCCATTTTACTACTTCAATATTAATACCTAACTTTTGAACCTTCCTAACTAACCTTCCATGCAGAACCTTGTCAAAGGCCTTACTGAAGTCCATATAGACAACATCCACTACTTTACCCTCGTCAACTTTCTTCGTAACCTCTTCAAAAAATTCAGTAAGATTTGTCAAATATGACCTTCCACGCACAAATCCATGTTGACTGTCCTAATCAGACCCTGTTTATCCAGATAATCATATATATACCACCTCTAAGAATACTTTCCATTAATTTACCCACCAATGACATCAAACTGACAGGCCTATAATTGCTAGGTTTACTCTTAGAACCCTTTTTAAACAACGGAACCACATGAGCAATACGCCAATCCTCTGGCACCATCCCCTTTCCAATGACATTTCTGCATATTATTGTGAGGGAAGCATGAGGCGTTCTGAATTCTTCAATGCTTTCTCCTTATTTAATGAAAAATTCAATTTGAAATTAAAAGCATGTTGGATCACAGCTTCCCTGTTTATAAGGTGGTGCAAATGATTTGAGCCAACATCCAACGAGCCTGGAATGAGGTTTTCTCCCCTCAGTAGATTTCCCCTGATAGTCACTAATATCTCAACTGATGACACAGTCAATCGGTTTTTATGATCTAGGATTAGTCTTCCATGTTGACTTGCAAACCCAACATAAGAATTGTATCCTGTGATTTGATGCAATCACCTGCTCCAAGCTAGCTGTTTAATTTAGGCAATTTGTAACCTGATTCAATGTAATAGTGTTTTGCCTCATCTCAGACTGCATTGGATAGGCTTCATTATGCTGCTGTGAAGAATTTTCATTGTATTGAGAAGAACCATTATCAGGAACACTGTGAAGGGCTGTCCTCAGCTCCATTTACATGACAAAAGCTTCCATGCCAAGAGCAGCAAAACTGATGTTCAGCGAGGTTGGAGATTGAATTATGGATGGTTCAATTTTCCTTATGCCTCCATGCTTTGTTCCCTCCCTTTATTCTTTTTAAATCACGATTATGTTCACTGAATGATTGCCCCGGATTATAAATTCGATTTGCCAATTAACCCACTCCACCAGGCAGATTTCATGAACTGAAGATTCTTCAGGAAGTCATTAAGATCTGTTTCTGCTGAAGGCTTGTCTCAACCTGTAAATTATGAGCTTTCTTTTCAATTTTAAAATAGCATGGAATTATATTCAAATGAAAAAAAAATCACTCAATATGAATGACTGCTTTGGCTTAGTTGGGGGCAAATTTACTTACTATTATTACACTCGTGATTACAGGAATTAGGCTTTAAACATAAGCTCGACATTAAGCAAACATAAAGCATAATTTAAAAATAATAGAGGGAAAGCTGGAAATAACAGACTATTAGTTGGGCATTTGTACTTGAGAATCTATTATAAAGGGTAACAGGACACTGAGAAAAGATCAACGAGATAGAGTGGATTCACAAACGTGAATCTCTGTCATACTTATCAGAGATTTGGTGGGAAGAAATTGATCAAACTGATAAACCAGTGACCCAGTGAATATGGTGCATTTGTATTCTCAGGAGGCCTTTGTTAAGTCATCAGCTCACTGAAGATCAAGTTTAACAGTTTATTGACTCATTGATCAATATTCATGCATTCACTCAGCACGCTCACAACTACTTTCCAGCTGAGGTTAATGGAGTACACTGGAGAGGGTGCCAAGGTATGGTCTAGATTTCAGTTCTAAGGATGTTTGGATAGGCTGGATATATTTTTCCTGGAGCTCAGGGGTGTCCTGACAGAAGTATACAAAATTATGAGGAAAAAGGAATAAATAATGTAGATTGTAAGTCTTGTACCTATGGTGACAGTATCTAAAACATGAAGGCAAGGATGTAAAGAGAAAGATAGGAGGTTTAGAGCAGATTTGAGCAGCTGTTTTTATATAGATACTTGGCACTTGGACAAGAGTTTGAATCATTAAAGCATAAAAGGCTATGGAACAAATGCCAGTCAATGGGGCTAATATAGATACATTCATGTGGAGTTTGTGGTTCAAAAGGCTTGATTCTGTACTGTATGACTCTTTCAATCTACTAAATTGATTTGGCCCATTCTAACTGTACCCCTGTAGCTTTGGGTCTGACTGATCGCATGACAGCATAACAAAGTACACATTCCAGTAATCCAAGATGAGAAGTAGTTTACAACACTATACCAGACTACCGAACTACCTACTACCTCACTGGTCTGGAGGCTAAACTTTTTTAGAAAGCAAAGCCCAGTTGAATGACGGAATTTGTAACTTTGATGTGGGATCCCGCCGCTGCCTGTAACGAGTTTGTACCTTCTCCCTGTTACTGTGTGTTTTTCCTCGGGCGGGTCTGGTTTCTTCCCACAGTCCAAAGTTGGTAGGCTAATTAGTCATTGTCCTGTGATTATGCTATGGCTAAACTGGGGGATTGCTGTGTGGTGTGGCTCGAAGGGCCAAAAGGACCCCATAAATAAATATAAATCATCAGTTTCAATGCACGAGGGGCACCAGTTTAGGTGAAAGGAAGAAAAAAGAATGAGGCGAATAGAATACGTGAATTTCTTAGATTTAGATCATTTGCCAAAATGGTTGTAGTGGTCCAAGAAGGTGGTCAGCAACACTTTCTCCAAGGCTGTTAGGATGAGCAATAAATGCCATCACTGCTGGAAAACCACCAAACCCACAAAAAGGTTTCCTTGCTTCACCAATGGTTCTAGGGTGCCCTTTGCCAAACCCAGCTTGTCTCACCAGTGACTGGGCTCCAATTAACTTACATACTGCCTGTTATGCCATTGGCATTTAAGGAAACAATGAAGGTCCTATTTGGTGACATCTTTTTTGCAACATATTCTGGGTACTGATGTGAACACAGTATTAAACAGTATTATAAAACCCTGTTAACAGCAACCCTACCATAAGTTAATTGCCTCTAAGCAATATCTATTTAATACAACTTCTTGTCAACAATCGATTTTTGGAGACAGTGCATATAGATGATTATTCCTCGAGCTCTGAATTCTTTAGTGATTGAAATTTTTGTACTCAAGCCTAGTTTTCTGACTGTGTTTAGAATTGCTTATGTATGTTAAATTGGATGAAATTAATGTTTATTACAAGTTCAAAAGAAAGAATTTTAGTGCAAGGTTAAATGAGAATTGTAGCAAAATTGCAACCACCTTTCTTTCACTCAATAATTAATTTCTTTATGGTTATAAAACTATCCATCAAATTCAAAAACAGGTCATGACAAAAAAGCAAGGGTTTTAGTTTTATGGAGAAATGAAAATATTTGTACAAATATGTCTATGCAAAAGTTGCGTTGTAGGACAAAATAGAACCTGTTTTAATGTCAAAGGGATTTTCACGGATACACTAGATTTTACATACTACGTGGACGATCTTTATTCAGAGTACTTATTAAAATATTTCCAATGATCAAGGAAATCAGTCATCAAATATTAATGCTGTAGTGCTACATACAAAAAGAGTCCTCAGGCATAGTACCATAGCGGATAGCACAATGAGTAACAGTACCAGTGACTGGATTTCAATTCCCACCGCTGTCTGTAAGGAGTTTGTACATTCTCCCCGTGACCATATGGGTTTCATCCAGGTGCTCCAGTTTTCTCCCACAGTCTCAAGGTGTAGTGGTTGGTAGGTTAATTGGTCATTGTGAATTGTTACATGATTGGGCTAGGATTAAATCGGAGTTTCTGGGCAGCACAGCTCAACAAGCTGGAAGGACCTACTCTGCAATGTATCTCAATAAAAATAATTATGCCTTTTCCATATTTATTACTGTATCAATGATATTCTGAGAATAAAGTTGAGTCTGGGAGCAAAAGCTGGGGTTGAGTTTAAGTGTCTTCATTGAGGAGAAGGAGGGTTATTACTGATGGCTTTGAGTGTAGGCTGTAGTGTGATGTTATGGAAGAAGGTGCCAGGCTGAGATCCTGCTCTGTGCCAAGGTGGTGGGAAGGGTATTGACATTTATCAGGCAAGGCTGAGTTGGCAGCAACACTGATTTTTCTGTAAGGAGATTGTAAGCTTGAAGACCCATCTAAATATGAGATTGCAGCCAGATTTTTCAATTAAATTCTACAATAATTGGTTTTTACTTATATTAGCAGGCAAAGGTTTAAGATCCCTGAGCAAAGTTGGAAAATCTGAATTGTACACAGTCAATCAGCAATCCTAGGGCAACTGCTGTTTGATCTTGGAGTATTGCTGGATGGCTCCATTTGTACATCTCCCCCAACTTAAGCTCTGGAGAGAAGGATAAGTACCAGGCCACTAATGTAATTAAAATCTACTTCATTGCTTTGAATTATCTCCTAATGTTTTTAAATGTTCTAAATTTTTTATTGTTTTACTTTTTTTGTCTCTTTAAATTTTTTAAATTTAATCTTGTTGACAGTGTTTTTTAATATTGTGATTGATTTTGAATCTTTGATAAACTTGAAGACATTTACAGAGAATCAATTTTACTAACACTTTGACAGTTGGCAAACTGGGAATTGTGCTTTACCAGCCTTCAAAAAGACTTTGGTGATATAACCCATATGTTTCATTTGAAAAGGTCCTGCTCTGGGTCCGGCCTCATTAACTAGCTGGGAAAACCTTCCCAATGGAAGTTTGCACTGAAACGCCTCTTCGTATGAAGAGAGGCACACTTCTCCATATGGACAATCCATGCCAATGTTAGGCTGACAGCTCAGTCTTTACTGAACTATGCATGTGGTTTAGCTAACTTGTACAAACAAGGACTGTGGGAGATTAATAGATTTTCATCAAAATGCTTGGTATTGGAACTTAGTGTGTCAACCATAGACCAGTGTAATTAGGATTCATAGTTTGTTGTGGTTTTTCAAAGCATTGGAGCTTATAGAAATATCGTGGTGTTTCTTCCTAAAGTGGTTCAATTTTTTAAAATTTAATTTTCTTCTTCGCTTATTAGATTATAGTCCTACATTCTCAGACTTAATTGGATGGTGTTGTAATGTGGATGTGTCAGAGAGAAACTTCAGCTGGAGCTGGTTTTTGTTTAAAATACAAGCTACCCTGTAAGCTTTTCGATAGGTTAGTGTAGAGAGAATCCATTCACTTTTTACCCTGGGAATGTGTAGCAGAGTAGTTATCTGGAATGGGAGAACTGTTCATTATGACTAAATGGCATGCCAAAGATGAACATTTTTAATGTTGGCACAGTTTGAAACACTAACTAATGTACCAGTGAGTTGTCATTTTACACAATATTGGATTCTGATTAAATAATAAGTAAATGGAAGTGTTTTCTTTAAACTGTAACAAACATGTTTGAAATCATTTCTAAGTAAATTCTGCAAATCCTGAAACATGACTGGATACGCGGCTCATGAGTCACTCATGTGACATTGGCTCAGTTTCTGTGACAGCACCAAAGGAGTGCATCACTTGCATTTCCAACTATGGTATTGCATTCAGTGGTGCAATGTGGCCTCCTCAACACTGAAGAAAGCAAATAAGGATTGGGTTATCACTTTGCAATGCGCCTACATTCAATCTGCAGGATCAATGCTGATCTTCTGGCTGCTTCTCGCTTTAATTTGCAGACCCACTCCCACTTCCAGCTTGAAGAACAAATCTCAGAATCAGTCTGCATATTGAGACTTCTGGACTCAATATCGAGTCTTCAGATTTTACAATCTTGCTTTGTATGTATTATAACTGTCCATTTCTGTCATATGTCTTACACCTGTGATATTGACATAGTTTCTTCCTCTCCATTACAGCTTGAATGTCCCACACATCTGCTAATAGCAACACATTACACAGGAAAATATCCATCATCACCCATATGACCTGACCTCATCTATCACAGATATTCACTTTGTCCTATTCATTCCCTTGCTTCTCTGCAAGCTAAAATGACCTTCATCTTATCGCTTTCCCATTGTTCACAGTGCTACCTAACCAGCTGGGTATTTCCAATATTTTCTGTTTTCATTACAGATTTCCAGCAAAGAATCAAGACGTTCTCTCAGCTGTGCTGTGGAACCACAGGACTGTGTTGCCTTGGGAGCTCATCACTGGGCATTCAAGGGACAATATGAAATTTCTCCCATGGAGTTGATTTGGAGATTCATAAGGCAGTATGATGTCATAGTTACACTATGCAGTATCAAAACAGGCCCTTCAGCCCATCATATTCATGCCAACCATCAAACAGCCATTTACTCTAATTCCACACTAATCCTATTTTATACCCCTCATTTCTGTCAGCTCTTCCCAAATTCTACCATTCAGCTGCTTACTACAGACAAATTCCCGTCATTCCCGTCACAAACAGGACATCCCGTCATTGGGATGTGTGAGGAAACTGGAGCACATAAAGGAAACCCAGAGAGAGCGAGTGTATAATCTCTACACAGACAGCATTAGAGGTCAGTATCAAACTCTGACTCTGCCTCAATGAGGAGATGGTTCTACCAGTTCTACCAGTATGCTATCCCCTTGGCTCCTCCAACCCATCATCATACAAAGACTAATCCACACCCAGTCAGCTTCCTCCCCCTTCAACACTGAAACCCGTTCTGGGAAACACCACCATTACCTCACGTGCTGGCTCATTTGAAGTGGTAACTACTGAACCCCTTCCCTCCTGACCTCCGATACTCTCTGCCAGCCTTCCCAATCTTTATCTGCATGCTCTGAACTCCATGTCCTTGCTTACCAGGTAACCCAACCGCACATCCTTTCTGACCTTGTGCTGAATCAGTTTCTGAATGTGAGCTCCAAAGCAGCACGGGGGTGCACTTCACCCCTTACCCTTCTCCTTCTGAGCTCAAACTTGGCACATGTGCACCGTCCACCACAATTCTTGGCTTGATATATTGTACTAGATTTGGCATTGCACTTTATGTGTGGCTGGTATTGCAAGGTAGCGTGAGGTATATACTGGGCTATAAGGTTATTGAATGTGATGGTGTACATTTCTGCGATTGTGCCATAGTTCTTGTATGCCCACTTTAAAGCTGCTAGATCTATTCTGTGTCACATTTAATATTATTGCAATACTGCATCACACAATGGGAGGGGTCTTCCACTGAGGTTTGGGGTTAGACTGTGAATGTAGATCTGTACTTTATGTGAAGTTAGGACTTCTGTCTCCACAAGGACTATGTGGTGATTACATCTATCAGTGCCATCATGGATTGATGCATTTGCCATGGGTACATTGGTAGATGAGACGACATAAAATTATTTCCCCTGTTAATTCTCTCATTACCTCAGATTGGCAACAAACGTAGGCTATTTGCTAAACAGACAGATAATTCAAAAATCCAAGGTGAGTCCTTGTACTTGGGAATCCTCATGCAGGATTCTCTAAAGGTTAACTTGCAGATTGATTCAGTGCTGAAGAAGGCAAATGCAATGTAATTTTGAGAGAACAAGAACATACAATAAAGGCTGACGCTTTATAAGGCATTGGTCAGATTGCACTTGCAGTATTGTGAGCAGGTTTGGGCCCCTTATATAGGAAAGGATGTGCTGACATTGGAGATGTCTGGAAGAAGGTTCAGGAGAATAAAAGGCTTATTGTATGAGGAGCATTTGATGGCTCTGGGCCTGTACTTGCTTGCATTTACAGGAATAAGGAAACATATCAAATGTTGGAAGGCCTTTATAGAGCGGACATATCCTCTAGTGGAGGAGACTAGGACCAGAGGGTTCAGCCTCAGAACAGAGGGAAAACATTGAGAGTGGCTTTTGGTTTAAGATGGCTCTGATGAGCCTCCGCGACTTCTTGCTGATGGCTAACAAAATGAGGAAAACAACTAAATCGTTAATCACACTTTTTCTGGCAAATAAGCATCACAAATAATAGTCTGTAACTTCCCTTTGGTCTTGAGGCAATTTGATGTAGCAGAACAGATGCAATGCCCTTCCCTCGGTCTTCCATTAAAAAAAAACCTTGCCCAGGTTTGCGCCCTGAAATGTGCAAATCCATGGTCTATCGAGACTAACAGAGGTCTACACAGCAGAACAGAGGCAAGGTGAAGTGGAGGGCCTGTCACAGAGAGCAATGAAGACCTGAGGTTTGATCGTCTTAAGCTCCGTAACAAAAGCCAAATTGAATTGATGAGGTCCAGGCACCAGAGTGGATCGGAGCAACTGAACTCAATATTTGGATGGAGACTTAAGCGAAGCATCGAATCGGAAAGGTTGGCAGTAGGCCAAATCGAGGTGGCAGGGTCCTGGCCCCAGAGTGTATCAAGGCAATGAAAGCTGATGTTCGAATGTTGATTTCAGCATCGGACCAGATTGATAAGGTCAGGATGTCAGGGCCCAAAGCGAGGGATTGGCCCGGTTCAGCTCGCTGCTTAACAACTTGGCTCTGTGCTGAATTATGGGACTCTCTCTGTGGACTTCAGTTCAGAACGTTATTTGCTTGCAGTTATTGTTTGCATGATGTGTTTTTTCTTCTCTCTCTGCACACTGGGTGTTCAATGGTCTTTTTAAATGGGTTCTTTTGGTTTCTTGGTTTGGTGGCTGCCTGTGAGGAGATGAATCTCAAGGTTGTATACATACATTGATAATAAATATAATTTGAGAGGAAGAGAATTTTCTTTAGCCAGAGGGTGATGAATCTGTGGAATTTGTTGCCACAGGCAGTTGTGGAGGCCAGGTCATTGGGTGTATTTAAGATGGAGGTTGATAGGTTCTTGATTAGTCAGGGTGTGAAAGCTTATGGGGAAAAAGCAGGATAATGAGATTGAGAGGAAAAGTGGATCAGCCATGATGAAATGCCAGAGCAGACTTCATGGGCTAAATGGTCTAATACTGCTCCTATCTCTTATGCTCTTACATGCACATCTCAGACTGTCTACACTTTTTGCTGCCTCAGTAAAGCAACCAATATAATCAAAGTCCTTGCGAACTGCAGTAATTCTTACTTCCAACTATTGAGCTGAAGATATAAAAGCCTGAATGCACTTAGCACCAACACAAGGACAGCTTCTGTCCCACTACAATAAGGCTATTGAACAGTAAAATCTACAGTGTGGCACAGTCTAACCCAAGGTTCAAAGGAAGACAACCGCCATCGTGTCATATAGTACTACAGTCATATTAAAAGTGATGCAGAATAGATCCAGCAGCTTAAAACTATACAATTTTAAAGCTGTTTAATACCAGAAGGTACTGTACAGTTACAGAAATGTGCACCATCAATTCAATAGCCCTAGTTTGATAAGATGGACTCCTCACCTCACAGACCACCTCGACATGGTCTTGCACCTTATTCTCTGCCTGCACGAAACTTTCTCAGAGTCCATAATACTTCATTCTGTATTCTGCTTTTGCTTTTCCCTTGTGCACTGATGTGATGAAACGATCCGTATGTATCAATGGCAAAACAAAGTTTTTCACTCTGTGACAATTACTAATCTAACTTAATTAACTGATAGCTTGGTCGGTTGTGCACTGCTGATATGCTCTTGGTGATGGACTTTGTAGGATTACAGGGTACAATGTTCCTTTGTTTCAGTAGGTAGGAAATAACAATAATTTATGGCATGAGTTTTAAATGTTTTGAAAGGTTATTTACAAATAAAGCTCATTGGGATATTTTCTACCATAAAGGTGCCACATAAGTGGATCAGCTGTTGGTTTCTACTGTGACATGCTTGTGATTGTGCAGAAATCAGCCTGTCACCATTAGCATGGGAGATTTGGTTCTGTGCTTTGTAACTGATTATGTCTGCTATTACACTGTAGCTGTACAATTAACAGGCCACCGTATGAAGCAGCTTTAAATCTTGCTCCTAGAAAATATGCCTTTGATCATTAATCAAGAAATGTTATCACTAAAATCAGTACAATGCACTAGCCAATGTCTCTTCGACCTTTTCAATGGGCTGCAGGGCTCCCCTGTGTCTCATGACCAATGTGCAAAGCATTGATTAGTTTCCAAATCAACACCTCTTCATTAGCTGGTTTGTCAGCAGCCTGGGCACTTCATTAAAACAATGGTTTTGTTTGGGATTATATACCATAATGCATTTGAACAGAGGAAAGCAAATGAAGGACCTTAGCCACCAAGAAATGGTCAAACAACAAGAAGAGGCATTACTCATTTATAGCTCTGTTTTCAATTAGATTACAGATGATATTTACTAGATTTCTATTTACTGTATCTATTGCTGTCACAATAAAATAGCCGTTAATATACCAATTCTGCAAGGGTATGAGTTAAGGACAGGAATAGGCTAAGTGACTGCTCAAGCATTCTGCATCTCTGAAGACAATCATGAGTGATTCTGTGTCTTGGCCATTTTAAGGCACAGCCCTTATGTCTATTAATTCCCTATCAGAAATCTATTTCCCATATTCTAAGAAACATAATTCCAAAGTGCTTGAATTCTTCTCATTTCTAAATATCCAACCACTTATTCTGAAACTGTACCGCACTCCTAAGGATAGCAGGGAACAAAATGATCCATTCTGTATCTATTTCAGTCTTGACGGCTCCACTGCACCAAAGCCACAGTGTTTAAAGGTCACTTTTCCAGTTAAGTTAATTCACGGTGAATTTGGTTTTAAAAGACCATGGGTTGCATGAGAACAACTTGATTTAAGTTGGTAAGAGCATATTATTTAAAATATTGATACGGCTTGATTAGTATAGAAAGGGTATTTAGAAAGGTGAAGAATGACCTTTGCTGGGGTAAGCTTAAAGGTAGACAAGAACATCCAGGTATCAGTAAAACACAAAAGAAGAGAAGTTGAAACTTTATTGCTTAAGGCCATAAAACAGAGAAGCAAAATTAGGCTATTCAGCCCATCATATCTGCTCCACATTTTGATCATGGCTAATATATTTTCCCATTCAACCCCATTACTTTGCCTACTCCCCACAATCTTTAATGCCCTTACTAATCAGGAACCTATCAATCTTCACTTTAAATATTGGCCTGCACAGCTTGCCATGCTATGAATTCCACAGATTCACCTGATCTCTGTTTTAAAGGGATGTCCTTCTATTCTGAGGCTGTGCCCTCTGGTCCGAAACTCTCCCACTATTGGAAACATCGTCATGATATAGCTTTTTGAAGATTAATTAAGCACACTACTGTGCCTCAAATACTTTTCTGAAATGCGAATTCCTGTAATTCAATTTGAAATAATTGCCATCACTTCAGTCTGCAGAGTTTTGTGTTCACCTGCTTGATGACAAAAGGTGTGAAAATAAGACTTAGATGGCACCAGTCTTGTCTCTCGGTCAAAAGCATGGGTATTAAAATTCACTCCAGAAACTTGTGCATAATATCCTAGGTTGATCCTCGAGTTGTTCAGTGAGCAACATTGCATTTACAGAAGTGGAGATCTTTGAAGGAGACATTAAGTTAAGTCTGGTCATGGGTGGATGTAATGGACTGAAGGTGGCCAGGAGAAGAATTCAGCCTAGTGTATTGGTGAATATTTAGCCCACGGACTACATCATGAAAAGAGTTTTGGATAGAAGTTCAATGACATCTTGATCTTTTATTTTCAACATTATACAGTTCAAAATAATTTTTTTCCTGAAGTGAATTAGGACAGCGACCAAATTGCTTGGCATCACACTACAAATATGAATCAGCATTTCTCGGCATGAATCAGTCATGTTGGGAGCATTGCCCATTCACTGATCATTCCAGATTATGGTTAGTTTTTCGATTTCTGCCAATGCAGTAGTTCTAGGGCCTTCCTATTGCATTTCTGAGTTCTTGCATCTCGATGAGTAGATCAATGTCTTTCCCATTGTTTGGTCTGGGTGCATCTGAGAAGAGGGCCATCTATAGAAACCTGGTGATGTTGGTCCTGCAGATCTAGGGGCAGTTCACAGACCTATGAGATCTGTAAGTACCAATTACACAGGAAGACTTGGACACTCTTAGCATTCTGCACCACTCCCTCCGCCCCACTGCATCCTACTTCATCTCAGCCATTGTGCAACCATATTCAGTCAATCTGGCTATGATTACTCTGGAGTGAATAAATTTGACACAATACAAGCCAGTATTACCTATCTTGCAGCACTGGGTAAATATGAACTTCAGTGCCTTGCATACTGTCACAGAGATTGTTTTCAAACTGCTAACATACTTTGGACTATCTGTTAGGATTCTTAGCTTTATTACAAATGCCCTAAGGCAGATTGCTGAACATGACACAAGTTTAAACGTCATCCACCCATGATGGATCTGTCAACTGTTGAAGCAAACATACTATTTTTATCATTACTTAAATTCATACAATCAGGTGGATTTTGCAATGTCCACCCAACCTTCGATGGCAGTTTACACCCAACAGAAAGGCTTGTAAATCCACCATGCAGTTAGATTAAAGACAATGGAATACCACTGACAACATTTACATCCTTTCTTCACGGTTAATTTCCCTATTAAGCAAAAGCAGAATAGGTTTTGTGGATAATTTGAGGTAACTTGGAATACTTTTTTTATGTTTTCTTTTGACCTTGCTGTGCTCTCTATGGGTTCTGATTGATTCTGGCACATTGCAAATAGTGTAACAATGAGGAAAAGTTGACAGTTTGGCCACTGGCCATTGATGACCAGAATATAATTTAAATTTGGGAGTTTTGAACACCAGGGTACTCCATAAGGATGAAGTTTAGACCCTGTTAACTTCAGGTCTTTGGAATTCTCCTTTACAGAATAGATGTATAGAGAGTAGTACAATGCTTGGAGAAAACTTCTACCAGTGTATGAGTTTGATCATGGTCTCTGACGTTAAGTTTATGTAATGTCTAACTGGGCCTTGTTTCTTACTCTATTTTGAATATTTATCTAACTTGATCTTAGGTAGTGTTTCTTTTCCTTTAAATTTATTTAAGATAGCTGCTGTCATCTTAATTCTTCACCACTTTTCTTTGGATTTTGAGGATTTGAAATTGACTGTATAAAATGTTCATTCCCGTATTGTACCTATCTCTAAAGCACACAAAAGGACTATTGATCTGACACAGGTGGAAACATGATGGGCTATTGCCTCTACTAAATCCCTCCCAATACCTATTGCCACCATACATGATTGCAGAGTTATTTAAGGTTCAGTCCCTGCACCCTCCATCCAGGGTAGCAGCTGAGAGCAATTTCCCTTGGGCTTGGAAAGGTGAATGGAACTATTGACCAGAGAGTAAATCTGCCTGTGTCTCTAAAGCTTAGATATGCTATATTGAGTTTTACAGTTCTGCACTTCATAAAAGAAAATGGTTAAAGAACAATTTATTTCCTAGGTAGAAAATTATTGATCCATTTTAATAATTGAATCATGATTTAATTGACAGGAATACTGTGGACAGCAGCATAGATAGACATAAAGGAATGCAGATGCTAGAAATGTTAAAAAATGATACGCAAGAAGCATAGTGTTGAGCACCATTTGTGGAAAGAATTAATGTTTCAGTTGATGATTCTTATCACAAACAAGAACTGTTATACTTGGTGACTTCAAAACATTAAACTAATTCAAGAGAAGACATGGGAGTCCAGGAATGCAGAACTAACCATGTTTACTTGAAATGAGGTATACCAGTGTCATGTGGTAGAATGATGATGTATGCAATTTACGTGTTTATCCATAAAACTCATAATGAATTATTTAATTGATCAAGAATGCTTATATATACACAGACATACACACACACAAGGTTACACAAATATTATTAAAATACATAACACTCCTCCCTGCTATAAACTCCAACTCAATAGAGAATGTATTTTAGCTATATACGCAGTATATTATATAATACAACTACTTCCTACAGATATCCACAGTATAGCAAATCCTAAATTGTCCCATTCAGTACTAAGGATTTAGTCAGTGTAGACAGTTCCTTACTCTTGTGGAATAACCTCTTTCCTGACAAGAGGGATCACTCTGTTTGGCAGATGACACTTGTGGCTGTGAAATAATCTCAGGTTCTGTGGTCCCCTCTGTGCTGGTTGTAGGATCTGATTCTGACACTGCAAGAAGTGGTTCTGACAGCAGTAGCCACCTTTCTTCTTCTTTCTTTTTCTTCTTCTAGTTTGTGCATCTTCATCTTGGGAAGGTGCATTTAGTTCACTGGAGTATTTTCTTATTAATCCTTCTATTGCTCCCTTTATGATCTGATCGCTCCTCTTGGTTTTCTCAACCACTTTTTTTGATGAATTCTCAATGCTTGTTTCCATTGACTCCTTTCTCTTTGGCCTTCCATTCACCCAGCTGGGCTTTGGTCTTTGCATCCACATTTACAGGCAGTTTTTTGTCTCCCAATTGAAGTTCATGCAATAACTTTAATGTACGCAGAGTAGATTCTGGTTTTCTATATTCACAATAGCCTAATGCACAATAGCCTAATCCTTGAACTCTTGCATCTTAAAACCAAAGATTTTGCAAGTAACTGTCTGATTAACATATCGAAAGCTTTCTCAGGCTACATCCACACTAGACCGGATAATTTTGAAAACGCTGGTTTTGCATAAAAACGATAGGGGTCCACACTATGCGTTTTAAAAAATATCTCTGTCCACATTGAAACGGAGATTTCATCGAATCTCCTCCTACTGCACATGCGCAAGACACATCTACCGAAAACAAGCGACATACCTGGTGTTGAATCTCGCCGTGAAAGTGCGCGTTTGTGTAGTTACAGACTAGAAAAACTTTAAAATGACCAACAGCTGTTGGCTCTCACGCAGGAGAACTTAAAATTAAAAAAAAAACAAATACTGGAGTGTACGGAGGCAACCGACAGGGAGTTCACGGACAGATTGACCCGGCTGATGACGAACATTGAAAAACTGATTAACTCTGTGGCATTACTAAAGCACCTTGTTAAATGTATAAAACATATCTGCATCAGTGTTATCTTGTATTTCCATGCAATGTTACATTAGGCTGTTACACATCTATTGTCAGAGAAGTACTTGCATAAATAGGTAAATCACCTTCATACGAGCAAGGACAGAAAACAGGGCAAAGTGAGTATACTTATTTATTGAGTAAGTTATGGGTCAAAGTCTTTGGTGAGTACATTTCTAACTCTTCTGGCTTCAGTCTTGTTGCCGTCTATTCTGAAATTGTTAGGTTGCGTTCAAGAAAACAATGAAATAGCGCGCTGCCGTCTGACAGCGTTTTCAGATTTCTCCGGTTACCCCGTCCACACTGATCTGCTGAATCGGCATTTTCAAAATTACACACTTTGGAGAGCATTTCTGAAAAGCTCCGATTTCGGGGGACAAAAACGCCATTTTAGTGTGGACGGAGGGTAAAAATGAAGAGAAATGCTTCGGTTACGGATTTATCTGGTGTAGTGTGGACGTAGCCTCAGGTATGTTGCATTTAAAAAAACTGTTGTAGTCAGACCACTGGTTTTGTCACTTTCACAATTCCCCTGAACAATTCCCCTAGTCCTTCTTTGGTCCAATATGCTTTCCAACCAGAGGCACAGATGTTGGAACCATCACCTGTGATGGGCAATGGTTCATGGTGTTCAGCATGGAGACAGATGTAGCATCATCCAATACTTTTTTAAAATTCAATTTCAGTTGACTTTGTTGTAGGGGATGTGGCATGCAAGTGGTGGATCAATCTCAGCCAATCACAACTCCACAATGTTGGTCCTTCTATTTCTACCACATAAAAGCTCAATTTGGCTTTTTGTTTGTTGTATTTCACTGTTACAAATGTCATTCCCAAGGAGTTATCTTTTTTTCAGTATAAGTTCTTTGTTGAGTATTTGCAGGCTTCGGTTTAGTATATTTGAAATGCTTTTCAAATTCCTTTTTTGCAATAACTGAAAGAGGGGAATTAGCATCTTATTCCATTTTAATTAATTTGCCATTCACTTCTGGTATAAGCCATATTACTTGTTATTTTTACACTGGAAATTCTAAGGCTACACAGTCCTGTATCACTCTCATAATTGTCAGATTTTTCATCAACAGCAGATTAGTGATCTTTTTGAAACTGCAACTTGGCTTTTTATCTTTTTCTCTTCTTTGTGCAGTCCATTTATTTTTGCCTTCCTGATATGTTTTTTGTATGCATCCTAACTTGTTGCATTTTCTGAAAGTTTTGTCTATAAACTAGTGTATGTGAGTCCCTGCCACAATTGTAATGCTACTTGTTCGGTCATACAGGATGGAAACAGGCCCTTTGACCAAATGGTCTGTGCTAATCAATATTCCCACCTAAGGTTGTTTCATTTATCCATGTTTGGCCCATGTCCTTTTAATTTATTCTTATCCTTGTACCTTTCCAAATATCATTTAAATGTTGCTAATGTACCTGTGTCAACTATTTTAAACGACAGCTCATTCCATAAGCTGATCACTCTCTGGGAGAAAAATGTGACCTTCAGGTTCCTATTAAATTTCTCCTCTCATGCTTTAAAACTAATTCTTGATTCCCCAAACCTGTGGGAAAAAGCTATTTGTATTTACCCTATCTATGCCCCTCATAATTATATACACTTCTATATACATAGCTTTCTCCTATCCTCCAATGTTCAGTCTCAAACTGTTCCTTAGTGCCTTGAGACACAACAGCATCCATGTAAATCCCCAATGGACCTCCTTAGAGTCCAGATGAATATTCAGGAAGATCAGGAATGGGAAGGATGTTGGTAAGAGTTTCTCAATGATCGGTAGATTTGGAGTTGAAGGTTTACCATTTGGTATTGTTGAGAAGAATTTGAAAGTATAGTTGATGTTGATAGTCCTGGGGGCAGGTTCTGCAAGAGGAGATTACAGGAGGAAGTGTGGAAAATGTATGGTGGATGGCTGGGAAGGGTTATGAGTTTTAGAAAAGGAGAGAGGTGGTAGCATGGTGTGGCACTGAAGGAAATCCAGTGAAGTTCAAAGTATACTTACCCAACCCAGGTTTCATGTGCTAGATTGGAACAGTCGACACTTCACTTCACTGTTGCCCAGTCACATGTTTCAGCACAAGCCCCTTGCTTTTGTGATAAATATTAAAGATATAGATTTAAATGTTGAGGCTATTGTTAATTCTTTTGCAAATTATTCTAAAATTCATACTTTGGTTGGTTGTAAAACCTGAAATTCTATGTTGCAAGAAAATATCAATAGATAATAGAGTGAGTACATGAAATGGAATTGAATCCAGGGTGGTACATGACAAAGCATTTGGAAACAAGGGTAAAAAGATATATGTATACAATAAATGTAGGCGGGGAGGGGAAAGAAAAGGTCTTGGAATGCATCAATGTGTAGAGGACACCAGACATATCGATACTTTGGCTGTTAATGGAAGATATAATAAGATTATAGAACGTGCTAAGGAAGTTTATGAGAACATTGCTAGGACTGTAGAACTGAGGTTATGAAGAGAAACTGGCTAGGTTGGGGTTGGTTTCAGGGAAAATGGAAGAGATTGAATTGACATGAACAAAGTGATATGAGACGTAGAGGGAGTGAATAGGGAGGAATGATTTACCATGACAGTGAGATCTATAATCATAGAGACAAAGAGTCATGTAATTACAGTAAGACTGAGAGAGTAATGAAGGAAAAAAATCATCCAAAAGTAGTGAAGTCTATGACCACCAGAGTTTCTGCCCATTGTTCCACTTTCCTCCCTCATTTCAAAGATATGCTAATAATTAATCAGCCCTGGTAAAGTCAACCCTTAGTATGAGTAAATGGCAAAAACATAGCAGGAACTTAATAGGCATGTGAATCAGAGTAGATTATGAGGCTACTGGGAAATAATAAGAGGGAATGAGAGTGGTTGGATGGTTGAGATGGGACCCAAATTGGACTTGATGAGCCATAAATTTTATTTCTTCACTGTAGTAAATAAATAAGTAGATTATCAATTTTAGATGTCACACATTTCACTACAAATACTCGCCATTCCCTCTCCACATTCCTTTGGTGGTCTTCACTACTTATTTACTCATCTTCCAAATAATCTCCAGTTTTGGAAGTATCCCTCTTCACCTGCACATTCACTCATATAATCCCACTTGTTCTCATCCACATTTCTATCATTTACTCATCTCACCCCTTTCTCACTATCTTGATTTATCTTATCTTTTCCTAGTTCTGTCCAGCCATCAGTGACCCAAACACTGGACTGTTTTCCTTCCTTAACAGGCACTGCTCAAAGTGCAGAGTATTTCCAACATTTTCTTTTATATTTTGGATTTCCTGCATCATCAATATTTTGCTTTTGTGTTAGCAGAGCTCAAGCAGGAATGGATTGCTTAAGTAATAAGAAGTGTCAAGACATGTTGAGAATTAATAGAGATTTTTAAGATTATAAGAAATTTTAATGAGGTTGGAAAGCTGTTTTCACAAGTAGTGAGACAGAAGCCAAAATTCAGAATTTTAAAATAGTTGGCAAAAGAACCAGGCTGGAGATGAAGAGAAATATTTTGTAGTTAATGAAATATTATAGTCTGGAACCTACAGATGAAAAGCTGATGCACGCAGATTCAATATTGACTTTCTAAAGGGTTTTAGGTTGATAGTCAGAAAAAAAAATAGTTTTGAAATTTATTAAAGCTGTTGGGCTGTTGAAGCAAACAATGAAAATGGCCAAGCTACCAGATAACACCGATTGCCTGCTTACCTGCTAACTCGCATGGCAGAGGATATCTGGAACAGAACTGGGTCTTAGTGAACTGGTGGGTGGAGGTGGGTCAGAGATGTTAGAGACTTTTGATTAGATCCCACAAGAGAGGAAGGATCTGGATATGGCATTGGTAAGACATTGGAAGGAGGTAGTCAGGCAATTGGAATGATGATGTTGAGGTACAGAGCATTGAGGGCATGATGTGAAGAAGACTTGGGACCTTTGGGAAGGAGTTGTTTAGGGTATTTGGGGGTGCCCCAAGTTCATGGTCTGGATCTGAGATTGAAACTTATGGAGTGAGATTGGGACAGTGCGGTGTGGAGAAATGTAGACTCCAAGGACTGAGGACTTTGGTCTGCATTTTGTACTGTCTGGATTGGGACCTGGGTCTGATGCCTGAGAGCTTGTGATGGATGGAATCAGATGTCAGGAGGTCATAGAGGAATGAGGAAAGTTTGGATGGAAAGCAAAGATGAATGGTGAGTCTTAATCATAGCCCTTGTAATACCTCATTAAAGAGTTCAGCTGCAGATTATGTATAATCAAAAAACGGGTTTGTCCAGAATGCGTCTACCTCTCCATACTGCTTACAAAAATCTGACCTAATTTCACAGCTGGGATTGAAATTATGCAATCTGCATCTAATATGGAAAACATTATATTGTGTCAGGGTTATTTATGATCAAAAATGCCAGGGTGAATTTCCAGTGTGGCTTGATTCATCCTGAGAATAATTGCAATCTTTTTCCTCACCCAGTAAATGATTTTCAGATACATTGTACTGAAAAAAAAACACAGATTTTGACAATGGATTGTTTATGTCAAAATCTCTTATAAAAGTAAAGAACAGAGTTTTTTTTTTCATTTACAGAGCTAGGAGAGTAAAAATAGGCCAAATGGTCTTCCTGCACTGTTTGATTCTTTGAATCCCTTGCTATAGTCATGCATATATTTCCGAAGAGCAAAGACAAACCATTGAGAAGAAAAAACATATAAATCTAAGATAGAAATACTCAGTAGATCAGGCAGCATCAGTAAAGAGAGAAACAGAGTTAAAGACACTAAACATTAACTCCTGCTGATGAAAGGTCTTTAACTGGTAATGTTGGCTCTGTTCCTTTCTGGATAGGTGCTATCTGTCTATTCATTTTAGAGTTAACATGGAGCATAGAATAGCACAGCCCAGGAACAAGTCCTTTGGCCCACAATGTTGTGCCAACCTAGTTAAGCAAATGACATTCCATCCTCCCTGTCAGCACATGATCCATAGCACAATAATCTCTACACATTCATGTGTCCATCTAATAACCTCTTAAACATCTCTATCAAGTCTGCTTTCACCACCACCCTTGGTAGCACATTCCAGACACTCACCACTTTCTGTGTAAAAAGGTTTGTCCCATACGTCTCCTTTGAACTTTCTCCCCTTTCATGTTAAATGCATTCCCTCTTACTATTGAAGATTTTGGCACTTTGCTGAAGTACAGTTAGCCCTCCTTATCCACAAGGGATTGGTTCTGGGACCCCTTGCGGATACCAAAATTCGCGGATGCTCAAGTCCCTTATTCAACCTGTCTCAATGCGGTGGACCTTGGGACCAAGCAAAACCCCAGACTTTATTTAACCTGGCTCAGTGCGGTGGACATTAGGACCCCGCGGCAGAACTCTGAATCCACAGTGTTTCTGTTCACGAAAATAATCACGATTGAAAGTAAAGTGGAAATAATAAAGCAATCAGAAAGAGGTGAAACACCATCGGTCATTGGAAAAGCATTAGGCTACATCGGTCAACGATCGGAACAATTTTAAAGGATAAAGTGAGAAAGACTCTGCCCCGATGAAAGCTACAATTATTACTAAGCAATGCAGTGGTTTAATTATTGGGTTTTGGGGTTTTGGGTTTTTGATCCTCCACATCAACCCGGCATGGTGGAGAGCGAACTCGGTAAATTCTGGTCCCGAGCCCAGCGCTGAAACATACATTCTTAAGTGTTTTATATGCATAGAAAGGTAAAATATATACTATATACTAAGACAAACTTTTGACTAACTGACGCTAAATAATACCAGATGTACCTGTTCCGACTTACTTAGTAAGAGAACTTCCGATTTTTCTCGATCCCGATTCGCAATAACCCACGCACATCCCCTGTATACCTTAAATCATCTCTAGATTACTTATAATAGCTAATATAATGTCAATGCTATATAAAATAGTTGTTATACTACATTGTTTAGGGAATAATGACAAGAAAAAAAAGTCTGTACAAGCTTGAACAACAAGTGCTGGAAGAGCACTTCCGGGTTTTCGCGATTCGCAGTTGGTTGAATTCGCGCATGCGGAATTCGTGGATAAGGAGGGCTGACTGTACTAGGTAACTGTTCCCAGTATCTATGCACAAAACAACAGGAATTAAAATGTCAGGGGCTAGCCCAGATAACTTCAACATTGTTAGTAAAATTAGATCCTAATCTAAGTATTTAATATGCATATAATTACGTACTGTTCTGCATTTTCTGTATTCTTTTCCTTATCTACACAGAGTTTGCTGCATTAAAGAAATGCCTTTTGTTGGGTTCTGCAGGAATATATTAGCACAGGCATTACTTTTATGGTTGAAATATAAATCTGTTCATAAAACAAAGCAGATATTCCAGAATCTATGTTAAAATAATTCACATATTTTAAATGCCACCTGAATATACTGTAAATGCATCAAATTCTCTGCAATGATCCATAAACAAACAAACTCCTCCGCAAGTTATCCATCCTCTTCAAGGCAGCTCTGTCAGACCTCAATGGACTCTGGTATCTTTGGGCAAAGGTGTATGTGGGGGCTGAGGTGATGCTGGGGCGGGATAGTAAGACATGCTTCATGTTATACACTGCCAGTCATTGATGCTGATCACTGTGTGGGGGTGTGTTCATGTTGGGATGGCAGAGATCTGACATATCACATGGTACTGCTTCCTAACTGTGCTGCTGTTGGTTAATGTTGTTAAAATTTGGATTTCCCTTTCAACTTAATATTACCCCAGTGTAAAGAATAATGATGGTTGCAAATCCAGTAGAACAAATTCTTAAGCCTTGGCTGTACTAGAATTGACCAGTGCCATACAAGATCTGGTCATGATTACAGTTAATATCCCTTTCCATTAAGCTCATCTGCATTGTTTCCTTGGTTTCTCTTCTGGACTTGTGTGAAGGTGGCAACTTTGAACTGGGAATCTTAGTCTGATGTCTAAATATGACTTGGCAGGCCATCAATAATTTAGATTTATAGAATCTAATTAAATAAAATTTGACATTAGCCCCTAATAAGGATTTTTGGACGATCTAAAATTTTGTCAGAGGTAGATTTCTAAAAGTGACTTATAGAGCAGGAGAGATGAGGAACGAGAAAGCTTTAAGAGGGAAAGGACAGAAAAAGTGGCAAGAACATCTCCATTCAGATATTTTAAAATTAATATTTATCCCAAAACTTTTCAGGTGTTGGGTCAATTGGTCTCACTGAGTCTACTACAGTGAAGTATCCGGTCTTATAACAGCTCAAAACTTCATTCATATTAACCTTGTGTTATTTTGTTTCCTGTGGGAACCCAGTGTCCACAGAAAAGATCCCAGAATTCACAAACCCATTTACTGGATACACATTTCTCTATATTGTTCTCACTCAACACATTGTTCTTGGTTCTGTATAAGCTATTAGTTCTCAAATCAGTCTTTCTTCCTGTCCCTTGACAAGTTACCAGCCTTCATTTCTGTTTGAAGGTGCCCTCCTCCCCCTTGAATTCTCATGCCCAATCATTCTCCTTTTCCCTCTGCAACTTCTAATTCCCTTTTTCTCCACACCAAATCGTTTTTTTCACCATAACCTCAGATTCCCTTTCTCTACATAACAGCAAATTTCCTTTATCTCTTTTCCATTCCCATTCCCCAGTTTCTGAGCACCTCCTGAAACCTCCTCAGTTTCACTTCCTCAGACCTCAAGCAAGGCTGGGCTGACTTCACTGGATAGTAATAAGAAACTGCAATTGTAAAGATCTCCATGTACCAGGAGATGAAGCTTGTTGGTATTTAAATAAGGTGCATCAGTTAGCTGTGTGGACAGCTACAGTGTGGCAGTACTCAATTAGAACAATTGGTGATTGCTGAATCTTGTTAGAGACTCTCCTTCCCAAGCCAAACGTTTATCCCCTTCGGGAGAACTGGCTACCAGTTTGGCAGCCTGTTACAGTGTAGAGGGGTGCTGCAAAATCCAAGCATGGCTTCCAGCTACAAAATTAAACTAATCCTTTGAAGGCCACTCAGTGCATCAGGCAAAATTATGTGGTACTTTTCACAGAAAATCAGTGGAATTATCCCCAACATCACCGAATATCAAGTAACCTTTCAGTTATCTGCTTGACATTTCTGGCACTTTGATGTGTGCAAACTGTAATTTGTTGCATGTAAAGCATTTTTGGATGTCCTGTAGAAATGCAGAGTGGTACATAGAAGCAAATGCTTCTGTCAGAGCTGATTCTGTGTGTGTAGCCACTGGCAGATTGCCCACTGACTGCAACAAGTACTTTCACTAGTATAAACTGCACTCCAAATCATCTTGGAAACCAATCCAGCAGTATGTATTTTGTTTACCACAGCTGTGCGTTAATCCGCAAGGGAACCATCTGGTTTCCTGTTCTTAAAAAAAAACAAGCCTATACTGTGAGCAATCTGTTCATGACAGCAACTAATTAGGTCACAGTCAAGTCAGTTTTTACTGTTTACAGTCCTCCATCATTGGAATAGGGCCAATTGCTTTGCATTCAGGACAATTACAGTACCTGCCTCAGGGCCTGAAACGTTACAGGTACTGCTGTACTTGGATATAAAAATCAAGTAGCTTTCTAAATCTTTTTTTTTCAATTCACTTTACGGGGTTTGTGTATTACTGACAATGTTGACATATATTGCATATTGTGATTGCTTTCACAAAAGAGATGGTGGGCCATTTTTTGGAACCAAGGCATCTGCTCTTCCAAAGCAGGGGTTCCCAACCTGGTGTTCACAGAACCCTCGGTTAATGGTAGGGGTCCATGGAATTAAAAAGGTTGGGAACCCCTGTTCTAAAGGTTCTCAGTACACTGATGAATTGGAAGTTCCAGAATTCTGACCCATCCAGCAATGATGCTGTGTACAATCCATCAGTAAACTTTTAGGTTGATGAATGAGCAGTCAAACAAGGAAAAATTTTATTAGACCATAAAGACTGAAGACATAGAAGCAGATTGGACCATTTGGCCCATTGAGTCTGCTCTGCCATTCCTTCATGGCTGATTTATTACCTTCTCAACACCATTCTCCTGCCTTCTCCCCATAACCATTGAAGCCCTGACTAATTAAGAACATATCATCTGACACTTTAAATATACTCAGTGACTTGGCCTCCACAGCTGTCTGTGGCAATGAATTCCACAGGTTTTCAACCTACTGGCTAAAGAAATTCCTCCTCATCTTTGTTCCAAATGAGGCTGTGCCCTCTGGTGCTGGACTCACCCACGAATGGAAGCATGCCCTGTAATTCACTTTATTCAGGCCTTCCAATATTCAATAAGTTTCAATGAGATCCCACCTCCCTCATTCTTCTAAACTCCAGTGAATACAGGCCCATAACCATCAAAGGCTCCACACACATTGATCTCTTCAATCCCAGAATTATTCTTGTAAGCCTCCTGTGAACTCTCTCCAATGCCAGATCATGTTTTCTTAAGTAAGGGGCCCAAAAATGTTCACAGTACTCCGAGTGTGGTCTGGCCAATGCTTTATAATGCCTCAGCATTACATCCTTGCTCTTATATTCTAGTCTTTTTGAAATGAATGCTAACATTGCATTGCTTTCCTTACCACTCAACCTACAATTAATCTTTAGGGAATCCTGCACAAGGTCTCTCAAGTCCCTTTGCACCCTTGGTTTTTGAATTTCCTCCCCATTTCAAAAATATTTTAGGCCTTTATTCCTTCTACTAAAGTGGATGACCATACACTTCCCGACACTATTTATCATCTGCTACTTCTTTGTCCATTTTGCCAATCAGTCTAATCCTTTTTTTGTCTATTGAAACACAGCACTTTGAGCCACACCACTCAACAGCCTTAATTTAACTATAGCCTAATAATGGGAAAATTTACAATGACCAAATAACCTACCAACCAGTATATCTTTGGATTGTGGGAGGAAACCAGAGCACCTGGAGGAACCCCCATGCATGTCCATGGGAGAACATACAAAACCCTTAGAGACAGCAGCAGGAAGGTACAAACACCTTCTGCTGATTGATTCCTCAACCATACCTTCCACTCCACCTATCTTCATATTGACCACAAACTTGGTCACAAAGCCATCAAGTCTGTCAAACATATCATTGATGTATAATGTGAAAAGAGGTGATCCCAACACCGACCCCTATGGAGCACCAGTAGTTAACAACAGCCAACCCGAAAAGTATCCTTTATCTTCACTCTTTGCCTCCTGCCAATCAGCCCATCTTCTATCTACATTAGTATCTTTTCTGGAGTACCCTAGATTGTTATTTTGTTAAGCAGCCTCGTGTGCAACACCTTGTCATAGGCCTTTTGAAAATCCAAGTAAATACTATCCACTGACTCTCTTTTGTCTATTCTGCCTAATACTTTCTCAAGGAATTCCAACAGATCTGTTAGGCAAGATTTCCCCTCAAGGAAAGCATGCTGATTTTGGCTTATATAATCATGTGCCTTCAAGTACCCCAAAACCTGATCCTTAATAATGGGCTCCAACATCTTCTAAACCACTGAAGTCAGGCTTACTGCCCTATAATTTCCTTTCTTTTGCCTCCCTCTCTTCTTAAAGAGTGGAGTGACATTTGCAATTTTCCAGTCCTCAGAAACCATTCCAGAATCTAGTGATTTTTGAAAGATCATGACTTAATGATCATGATTCTCTATAATCTCTTCAACTACTTCTTTCAGAATGGTGGGGTGTAGTCCATTTGTTCCAGAAGATTATCTACCTTCAGAACTTTAATCTTCTCAAACACTTTCTCCTTAGTAGTAGCAAATACGCTCACTCCTTCCCCCCGGCACTCTCAAACATCCAGCATACTGCTAGTGTCTTCCACATTGAAGACTGATGCAAAATACTTATTAAGTTTATCTGCCAATTCTTTGTCTTCCAGCAGCATTTTCCACAGGTCAATATTCTCTCTTGCTTCTTTTTTGCTCTTTATATTTCTGAAAAAAAAACTTCTGGTATCCTGTTTTATATTATTGACTGGCTTTCCTTCATATTTCATCTTTTCCCTGTTTATGAGTTTTTAGTTGCCTTTTATTGATTTTTAAAAGCTTCCCATCCTAAAAAGTCCCACTAATTTTTGCTATTCTTATCAAATGTGTACCAATTTCTTTCTGAAAGTTCTATCTAAATTTGCTTCCATTACATGATCTAATAGTTCAATGGACATCATAACCTTCTCTATAAAACATCTTGTGATATCTTCGTATTCCAGTAGTTTTAAACAGCACCCTTAGTTATGCACCCACCTGCCAATGGAAATTCTCCCCAATGCCTCTCAACAACTCCACTAATACTCTCAGTTAAATCTTCTCTGTTTTGCATCAGCGTATCTCATCACTTGACATAGCTGAGGCCCCTCATGCCCAATGTCAATGAATAATTCTCCTCATCCAGATCTTACATTTCTCCTTAAAGTGAGATGCCTGGCATTTGATGTAGAGCTTCATTTAAAAACTACCTAATGGTTTTAAAAGTTGTAGCTTAACTACAGGAGATGCAGCTTTACAAAAGGAACAGCTTGACAATATCTCCCTCTTTTGTGCCATATTTTCTTACTTTACATTTGACGGTGGTAATATTTTTGATGAAGGAATTGAGCGCTGGAATCTCTGGTGAGTGGATAGTTGCTCTCTGTGCTCCTCACTTGATTGTCATTTGCATTTTAATAGGCAAAGCACAATAAAAGCTTAAGAAGTTACAGTTCATCTAGCTTTAATATACAAGTGAGTGTGACTTTAAAGTTTGTGATAGTTAAATGCTGACACAGTTCATACAAAAATTTAAAATGCAAACAGTTACAAAAAGTTACACTTTATTAGCTAACTCCTGCACCTTGGCCACAGAGTGTATGTGTGTGATCTTCATTGCTGTAGCCCATCCACTTCAAGTTTTGAAGTGCTGTGCATTGAGAAACGCTCATCTGCACATCCATGTTGTAACACGTTATTAGTTGAGTTACTGTTGTCTTTCTGTTAGCTTGAACCAATATGACCGTTCTCCTCTGATCTCTCTCATTAACAAGACATTTTTGTCCACAGAATTGCCATTCACTGATACTTCTTTTTGTTTTTCACACTGTTCTTTATAAACTCTTGAGTCTGTTATGCATGAAAATTCCAGGATATCAACAGTTTCTGAGATACTCAAACCACCCTGTCTGGCACCAACAATCATTCCACAGTCAAAGTAATTTAGATCAAGTTCCTTCCTCATTCCAATGTTTGGTCTGAACAACAATTGAACCTCTTGGCCACATCTGCATGCTTCTATGCATTTAGTTGCTGCCATGTGATTGGCTGTTTAAATATTTGTATTAATGAGCGGCTTACAGATGTACCTAATGAATTCTAAATAAACAGAAAAGTCTGGTGATTGTGTACTCATGAGCACACAAGTAATTAGTCTGAAGACAATAACAAAATCCATACAGTTTTGAGCTTGGATCTTTGAACACTTGGAATTGTTTGGAAGCCCATCCAACCTCATTATGGGGAGTAGGTAGAAGTTTTTTGGGTTGGGTTGGATTTGGGCTCAAGAAATGGGCTTTGAGGTTTGGATGAACCCACTCGTCCATTCTTCAGATGTCTGTAGGTACTTTTTGGATGCTCAGAATTTCTGTGAGTTCCAGAAGATTGAACCTTGAGTATCCCCTCAAATTCACAGTCTGACTGCAAGACACAGATCAGAACTGATTGTCCAACACTGAATAAATCAAAAAGTGCTAGTGATTTAGATACTTAATCAATCTCAAAAGTATCAATTGAAGTACACATAGTGTGTCATATGCAGCACAAAGACTTTTATTTCTGTGTTTATTTGATTTCCTGACACTAAAACAGTAAATTAAACACAAGATCATCAGTCATCTCAGCCTATTTCTCTTGTCAAAGCTAACCTTGGCTTTGTAACCTCATCTCCAGTTATTTTTAGTTTCATCAAGGGAAGAGTGCTGAGCAATTGAAGAACATTTATTTTCTTTTAAAGATGTGTTGCTCTTATTATAGACCCCTTTTGTACTTGAGTCTGAAACTCAAACACACTGACCTACTTCTCCAGCCTAGGATTACCATTCATTTCAACCCTCCTCTTTGACATGGTTCACATCAGGCAAGCAGTGAAGCTGAAAGCCATTTATATACTGTGGTGTTGCATCCATTGGGAATTGGACTGCGATGGTTTGAATTGATGTAATGTTTTTTTAGTAATTGTCAAGTGGGCTGTTGAATAACAAAATGAGACCTTCACTTCATTTTAACTGTTACCGTTACAACTTGTATTCTCAAAATGGGTTGCTTCATATAACTAAAGTTTTTGTGATAGTTCAGTTACTCAGTACTGGAATTGGCACCCTTGTTTTTGTTATATAGAGTCCTAGAGCTCTACAGTGCAGAAAAAATTCCTTTAGTCTACCATGCCCTTGCCAACATTTTGCCAATGCACACCGTTGCTAATTTTCCTGCCTTAGAGCTGTAACGTGTGAGTTTATCTGAGTCTGCCACCTCTGCTGGTAGCACATTCCAAATATTAATCACTCTGTGAAAAAAATCTTCCTCAGATCCTGCATAAGTCTCTAGCCATTCACTTTTAGCAGATGTCCTCTTGGTTTTAAGACCTTACCAGGGGGAATAGATGTTCTGTCCATCTTCTCTATGACTCTCATAATTCTATACACTTCATCAGTTCAACCCCCAGCCTTCTATGCTGCAAGAAAAAAAAATCTCTTCCGTCAACTGAAGTCCTCTGATCCAGGCAACTTTTGAGTTTCAGTAGAATGTTGTCTGGATACCAGGGCTGGAGGACTTCAGCTCTTCAGTTCTTCCTTGTTCTCCATTTGCAACCTAAAGATGTGAGTTTGTTTATGGAACACCTTCTAGTTCAATCCAATACATAGATATCACTCAAAGATGTCGGTTCAGGAACAGTAACCTTGCATGCAAATATATCAAAACAGGGTCATTAGAACAGAAATTATCGAAGTGCATTAAGTATCAGATAATCTAATTTTGTGTTGTTAGTTGCAGATGAACTTTAGGCAGTATATTGCAGGAAATCCCTTTTCTTCCTTAAATTATGCCAAAGCATTCAGTCAATGCATATCTGAGAAGGCTTGATGCCTTGGTTCAATGTTTTGTGAAGTTAAAATGCATCCACTTATCAAGCCCTTGCATTCACTGGATGTCCGGAAGTGCTTTACTTTGATAAAATAACTTTGATGGATTGACACTGGAGGAACCCAGGAAAAACAGCAACTATTTTTCCATAGAAGATTCCCACAAAGAGAAATATAGGAATGGTGTAATGTCTTTTCTGTTCAGTAATATTGCTTTAGGACTCTGTCTTGGCAACAACTCTCAGATCCTAGGATTCTAGAATTCTGTGTGGACTCATTAAAAAAATCCTTGTGAACTTCACACCCATTTTGGAGTGGATTCTTTCAGTACTCACCAGACAGTCAGCCTGGATTGATACACTAAGGCTTTTGGAATGGAATCTATATCATGGATCAGTGGCGGGGTGTTACTAGCTGCGCCACAGTTGATGCTTACATAAAGCTAACTCATCCAGTGACTCCCTTACCACTGCACTGAAGTGCCAGCATAGGAGAAGACTAATCAATTGGATGAGAATTCCAGGAACTGGAGGAGGAGTAGAAAATTGGAAGGAGGAAATGGTACTTCTGAATTTTTCATGTCCCTTTCATGTTCAACAGTAATTTCTTCGTATTTCACTGTACCACAGAGTAAAAGTACGGCCGTTTGGATTCTGAATGGTTTACGCTGTCATCCTTAACCTTCAGTATTTCCCCAGCCACAGTGTAATTGTAAAGATCCATTGTACATTTCTCATAATAGCAAGATCTTGTAGTTCTGATTTTAATGCTTCTTTAGTCAATGGCGTGGAAAGAAAGATCTTGCAACTATATGGTATCTTTCACCACTTTCATTCAAAAGCAATATACCCCTGATGCTGAAAATCTGAAATCAAAACAGGAAATGCTGGGAATACTCAGCAAGTCAGGTGACACCTAGAACACAGGCACACAGATGTTGCTTGATCCAGTGATTCTTTTCAGCTTTTAATGATTCTCAGTCTTAAGATCTCACAAGACAGTTGCTGAAGTACTTTTTGAAATGGTGTTGTTTTAATTTAGAGAATGTGGCAGCCAACTTTTACAGGGGTGCTTAAAAACAGCTTTGACACTGGCACCAGATCATTTATTAACTCTTGGGTCATAATGAGTCGGGGCATTAGGATGACTCTCTCGCTCTTTTTGGACATATCATACTATCATTCATATCCAGCTGTGAAAACAGACAGGGCCTGTTTGAGACTTCAGCCTAAGGATGACAGCTCTTACAGTGTGCGCTCTCTTCGTTCACCTCAGTAGCGTCAACTTGGATTATTCATGGGTATGGAGCCCAAACCTTCATCCTCGCAAATGTCAGTCAAATGAACAGATTAGGTGAGAGTCATTTCATGGGATGTATCCATCAAATCTCTCTGCACTGTGTAATGTTCGCATATCATTCATTGTACTGTAAACTATGTAAGGAGGCAGCTGAGAGTTGCCTAAGCCCCTGAAGTCTTTCGCTAAATTTCTCAACTTCTGTCTCCAACTTTATGATACCGTTTAAAAGCCTTCCTCATTGAGCAAGCTTACTGTGACCTCCAGTATCTCCTTAGATGGTTACCAAGATGACTGATAGCAAACCTGTGGAGTGGCATTGGATAAACAGTGCCTTGTAAAAGTATTCAGTCCCCAACCCTTTATTCACATAATTGTTCCCATACCTCCAGGGATTTTAATCAATTTTACTGAGAATTTTATTTGTGCATCACAAGCTCCCTTTTTCACAGTTGAGCCTTAAAAAACAAGGAAAATTGTAAAGCACGAAAAACTAAAAATTCAAAAACTGAAATGTCAGAAGTTCAAAAGTACTTATCTCCCTTTCCTCAGGACCTAGTTGAACCACCTGTCACAGCCAGTGGTCTTTTTGGATAAGCATCTACTAGCTTTGCACAATGTGATGAAGCAAGATTTGCCCATCCCTCCTTGCAACATTTCAAGCTGGTTAAGGTTTGGACTCTGACTGGGCCACTCAAGAACATCAATTTTCTTCATCTGAATCCACTCTATTGCTGCCGTGGCAGTGTGCTTTGGGTCATTGACTTGCTGAAAGACAGATTTCCTCCCCAGTTTAAGTTTTGTAATAGAAGCCAGCAGGTTTTTATCCAGGATCTCTCTGTATTTATCAGAAATCATCTTTCCATCAATCCTGACCAGATTTCCAGTCCCTGCAGCAGAAAAGCATCCCCATAGCATGATGCTATCTCCACCATACTTTACAGTAGAGATGGTGTTATCTGGCTGGTGTGCAGTATTAGGTTTACCCCACATATACCACTAAACAAGGCATGTCCTTCCCCATAAGCATTTTGGAAAGTTTCACTCAGAAGATACTGGAAAGATGTGGAAGAAGGTTTTGTGGTTGGGTGAGACTAAAGTGGAACTATTTGGTCTCAACACAAAGTGATACATGTGGCGTAAATCTAATAATGCTCACCGTCCCTACTATAAAGAATGGTGGAGGTAGCATCATACTAAGGGGATGCTTTTCAGCAGCAGGGACTGGGAATCTGATGTGCAGTATCATGTGGTTGTAATACTCACTTATGTGAACAAAGGGTTGGCAACTGAATACCTTTACAAGGTATTGTATAACTACATTAAAAGCATTATGTAAATGAAAGCTGTTGCAAGCAAACAAGAGAAAATAGTAATAAATGAGTGAACTGCTATACCTGTAGATGATACAGGCGGTGTTCTGACAAGTGCTGCAGTTACTGAGGTCCTGGCCAGTCCGATAGAAGTTCCTCCTTTAATGTAAAGATGATCAGTGTAAATAAAGGAAAACAGAATCTCACACCAACAGATTTCACTGGAGTGGGCAGTAATGGAATGTGGAAACAGGTGCATTATTCAGTCAACACATCTGCTCACAAACATATGTTTGAAATTGTCAAGGCCCATTCCAGGAATATTTAATACTTTTTATCTCTTGAACATCTTTTAATCCATTAAACTCACTATGATTTGAAGAATTATGGAGAGAGATGAAAAATTGCTGTTCATCAGGGAGTTCAGAAGAAATAAAAGAAAGATATATATTCCATACTTGCAGTGTGTGTGTGTATGTGGGGGGGGGGGGGTCAAACACAGTTCTGACAGTGTTAACAGTTTTGCCACATTCTTGCTGATGAAACACATCTCCATGGCATGATGCTACCTGCACCATACTTTACAGTAGGGATGGTGTTACCTGGCTGATGCATAGTATAGCCATAGGGTGGCATGGTAGTGTAGTGGTTAGTACAATGCTTTACCGCATAGGTGACGCAGGTTCAATTCCTGCCGTTGCCTGTAAGGAGTCTGCGTTCTCCTCATGACTGTGTGGGTTTCCTCCGGGTGCTCTGGTTTCCTCCCACAGTCCAAAGACTTACTAGTTGGTAGGGTAATTGATCATTGCAAATTGTCATATGCATGATTAGGCTAGGATTAAAGTGGGGGATAGCTGGGCAGCGTGTCTCGAAGAGCCTACTCCACACTGAATCTCAATAAATAAAGAAATGCACACCCGTAGTGAGAGCAGGGGAAGATAAACAAGAGAATGTGCTCAGTTTAGGATGGAAATGATGTTAATTCCTGTCTCAATAATATTCCGGTGATAATGACATTAATTTATTTTGTATATGTGATTTACTTTATATACTCATCCTCCATTTTCTATATTTAATTGGATAAAATACTCATTTTTATCAGGAAGTGTTGCTATAGTTTTGACCTCTGTTGTAGTTTGCTAAGACTGTTCAGGCAGTCTTTGTCATTCGGTAAATAGAAAAGGTGCTGTAATACGCAGTAAGAATAAACTCTGACCATTTAGTAATTAGACCAGTTGCTGCAGAATGCTGTTCAAATGCAAGATTTGGTGAGTAAATAAATTCATTGGTTGACACGCCGGTGTCTGTAGATACAGTCATTAATTTGACCTATGCTGTAATGAGGTCAAGAAGGATATTCAATGATCATGAACCTGGAGATGGTTACATATTCAAGTAGCAAGTTCAACAATGGAAGCAGAGTGCCTGACAATAGATTTGAATAAACATTGAGAGTCCTCAGGAAAGATAACCACTTAGACTAATTTATTGGCAGCTTATTGAATATTGAATTCAGTAGCAAAGCAAAGTGCTTCAAGGGACTGGGCAAAATAGGAAAACAAATCAGAGTGCAGGGGATATTGGTCTAGAGACCGAGGCAGAGAGGGTGAGAGTGTCGGCAGATAAAGAGGAGTAAATACCATATTCTTAGTTGTTGATGGGTAGCCAAGATGTGTGCAAGAAGAGACAAAGATTAATTATGGGTCATGGGAGGACGGCAGAGTTTAAATGATAATCTGAGGAGAGGGACTGCCTGTGACATCTTGGCATCTCTTCTGTCTCCAGTCAACACACAGCAACTGTGAAGGGTCAATACTGTACAAAAGACCAATGTAAACCCCACATTTCATACTCCGTTTGGCCCTGAGGGATAAAGCACTGAAAGAGGCCCTTCAGTGCATCAAAGCCATGCTAACCATCAACCACCCATTTACACTGATCCTACATTATTTGGAGCCCTCTGTCTCCTGTCTCCAATCCTCTTCCTCCCCTTCTTAGATTGATCAGCCTGCCATCCTTCACTTCCTCTCCCTGCCGTCTACCAATAATATTTGACCACTGTCTCACTTTTCATCTTTACACTAGGTAAGGGCTCTTAGATATGACACTCTTAGATAAGCACATGGATGAATGGAAAATGGAGGGCTATGTGGGAGGGACGGATTAGATTGATCATAGAGTAGGTTAAAAGTTCAACACAGCATTGTAGCCTGAAGAACCTTCATGGTGCTGTACTGCTCTACGTTCTATGTTCTTATCCTCCATCTTCACGCAGTCCTGATGCAGAGCTTTTACCCAAAGCGGCAACAGTTTCTTTGTTCTCACAGATGCTGCACAATCTATTGAGTTCCTCCTGTAGTTTACTATGTTAATCATACTCAGTATCTCAATTCTCCCCAAACTCACGTCAAATCTCCCCAGCTTCCGCTATTCACCCACGTACCATAGATGATATAACCTGGCCAGTTAACCTGCATGCCTTTAGAAAGATCCACACTCAATGATTCACAAACAGCTTTTCTCCTCTATCTTCAGATTTCTGAATTGTCCGTGAACCCATGGATACGACCTTGTTCTTCCTTTTTTCACTCTTTACTTAATTTTGTAATTTATGATAATTTTGTGTCTTTGCACTGCACTGCTGCCACAAAACGACAAATTTTATGTCACCCAAGTCAGTGATATTCAGCCTGATTTTGATTCTGATGTGGGAGGAAGTGAACGCTGTCACAGGAAGAACAAGCAAACTCCACGCAGGCAGCAAATGATCTCTGACAGTTCAATAAACCAAGCCAGTTTGCTCATTTACTATTTTTAGGATAGTTTTCTCCTGAAGCTCCCGCAGTTCATGGAGGTGATTCCACTGGTTAAAAAATTGTTTCATACCTGACCAAAGTACTCACTCAAGTACCAACCCCAATACTATGTGCCTACTGCCGATCTCAAAGGCAAGGCATGGTATGGCAACAGCCCTGCCCAGGACCACAAGAACTTGCAGAAATTAGTGTCTGAAAATACAGTCACACTCTTTGAGACCTGTCCCTCGCAGAATCTCTCTTTACATTTATTACAATCGTTCTTCTCTTAAATCTCAGTTCAAAGACTGACAGAATTATTAACAATGTCCTCTGTAGCTGTAACATGATATTCTGCATTCTGTTTTCTCTTTCCTATCACATTGTACTTATGTATGGCATAATCTTCCTGACTCTCAGTAAACTCAATAATAATGATTGAATAATAATTCACTGTAGTAAGTCACAGCTTTTGTTTGCAAGCCATCCAGACAGATCCAGACTGAGGTGATACAAAAGGAGATTGCAGTATACAATCTTACAGTTAGAGAGAAAGTGCAGTGCAGGTAGACAAATAATGGACAGAGACCATAACGAATTAGACTGACAGGTCATTAACTCATCCTTATCATGTAAGTGGTCCTTTCAAGAGTCTTAGAGAAACAGGACAGAAGCTGTCCTTGAGCCTGCTGGTATGTGTTCTCAATGTTTTATATCTTCGACCTGATAGGATGGGAGAGAGGAGAGGGTGATGGTGTGGGAGGATGATGTTGGCTGTTTTCCCGAGGCAGCAGGAAGAGTCAGCGGAGGAGAGTGTGGTTTTCATGATGGACTGGGTTATGTTCACAACTCTGTAATTTATCATAGAATTGGGCAGAGCAGTTGCCACACTAAGCTCGGATACATTTGGATCGATGCTTTCTTTGGCGCCCCTCTGTAACTTAATTCACTTCATCATTTGCCAAGACCCTGTAGAAGTCGTTCAGATTTACCAGAATAATGGCAGTGATTGAAACCTTCAGTTCAGAGGAGAGAAGGAGAAACTGAAGCAGTTCTCCTTGGAGCAGAGCAGATTAAGCTGGTATTTAGCAGAGATGTTCTAAGTTACCATGTTTTATTTTAGGGGGAAAGGAAGAGTCAGTTTGCAGTTGGGATAGAAACCAGAGAACATAGTATTAAAGTTAATGGGAAATAAGGAGATGAACATTTTGTGGTTGGCAGATTTTGAAAGCATTGACAGAAGATAATTTAAAAATATAATATACTTCATAAAGAAATAAAAAATACAGGATTATGGGAAAGGACAGGGCATGGGAATACTTGGACTGCTCTTCAGAACTACTTTCTGTAAGACACGAATCTATGATTAACTGGGGCCTTCCAGTCTTTGTTGATTTCAGCTGGTTCAGCTCTGAATATGAAACACGAAAAGCAGAAAACTCAGTCAAAGGAGGAAGCTATCTATTGACTACACTAATCAAAAAGCAAGGCTATCTTACACAATGATCTGATTAGTATTCACCCTCTTCACAACATCAGTGAGAGCAAGTTATTTTGTCTTTATCGCATTTTCAACATGCGATATTACCGTACACAATTTGGCTGCTAAGGTGCAACTATAACAACATTCCAAAGGTCACCCTCATTCACCTTTGGGGCATTTCAACATTGCTAACGGCACACAGATTTTTCCCATAATGACGAATGGCATGTTATTAACTTTGAGGAGCTGCTGCTTCTGATGATTAATTAAAGTGCAAAGATGAACTGACTAACTCACTGACAGGACTCTGGATTAATGTCTATCTCTTGCCCCATTAATTCAACTACATCACACTGCTACAAGTTAACTTCCAGTATCCACTACCTTCAGCAGAATGTCAACAACATGCTAAGAAATAGGCAGGCAACATCCTATAAACCTCAAGTCCGTTAAGGGGTCCTGTTTGTTAATTTGCTAAATTGAGATTCCATTGATTTAAAATTCTACAGTGGAGCAGCTGGATAAGGAATTGGTCTTTAAATTACTTGAGACTATTTAGTTAGGCTGTAGATCCTCTGTATGCTCTGGGCTCCATATCATTTACTGCCATTGTCTAACAAAGATCTATTGATCTCCTTCTCAAGAGCTTCAATTAACCCCCAGTGAACAGATCCTTTTAAAAGAAGATGTTCCAGAGGTTCACTGACCTGAACAAAATGAATGCTGCTCTAATTCATCCTCAAGGTCTTGCCTTGAAGTTAAGGTTATGGTCTTTCTTGATTACTCTCTAGACAAAAGAGTTTCCAATGCTGATGTAAATTAATTTGCATGACAATTTAAATGTTTCAGTTTGATTAAAGCATCAGACAGCAAGAAAACAGGTCCTTCACCCACTAACCCGCTCTGACCATTAAGCATATATCTACACTCATCTCGAGTTATTCTCCAAACCTCTTGTCATTGGGATATGCGATGAAATTAGCATACCCCGGGGAAACGCATGTGGTCACAGAGAGAAGGTGCAAATTCCACCCAGCTGCGATTGAACCTGCCGAAGCTGTGAGGCAAAACCTTTACCTTGTGCGGTAATGTGCAGACTGGTCAACAGTTAATTCCCTCAGACCTCAATAATATTTGCATGTTTTGCACAAATATTCAGTCGTGCTGTTAATGCTGATTATATAAGTGGATGAGCCTGTCATGTGATATCTGTTACTTTGCAGGGATGGTTTTAGTGGGGGTGGGGGAGTGTGAGGATGATACTCCAGCCAATATTTTTTCGAGTGTACGGTGCTTGGCTGAACAAATAAGTTGCCATGAACTATGAATCTGTGTTACAGTGTGAATCAAATTTTGTTTTTGTAGCTAGTGCTTTTAGTTGAAACAGTATTTTTCATGATACATATGGAGTCTGTGCTAAGACAGAGCAGTGGAGTTAATGATATAACATAATGTAATGGGAGCTGTGTCTGCTTCTCAGTCTTGGGGTGCGGCTGTGTCTGACCCAAGTTCTCTGTGACACGAGTCAGTGAATTATTGAAGCCCTTCCTATGGAGGCATTATGCAAATGAAGGAAGGGGAAGTAAAAGAGAGGGGAGGGTGGGGATAAAATCATAAAATAGATATATATATATAACTGTATCAGAGGCCTCCCCTTGTCCAAAGATTCTCATGTACAGATAGACATGATATTCAAGCATCATTTCACATTAGTGCCTGAATATTTGGATACACTTCACTGCAGCTTCCTCCACGTGCTTGTGTTAGAGGTCAGAGCTGCAGTCTAACAGCCAGGCAAGTACCTGAGCTTCCACCCAACTCACCCTGATTAGCTGGTCACCGCTGAGATGAAATAAAGACACAAATGCTGGAAGCACTCAGCCACATAGACAGCATCTAATCTATGGAGAGAGAAACAGAGTCAATGTATCAGGTCTGAGGCCATTCAATAGAACTGGGAAAGAGAGAGACATTTTATTTTTAAGTTGGACATATGGTGTCAAAGGCAAATTAAAACTGAGTTGTTTTCTCTCTTTCTCAATTCCAGTCTCAGACGTTAAACATTAACTTTATTTCTGTTTCTTCAAATGCTGCTTCACCTGCTGAGTATTTTACACACAAAGTGTAGGAGGAACTCAGCTAGTCAGCAGTGCTTCTGACATTCACGTTCTCTATTTCGTATTTCCAACATTTACAAAATGTTTCTGTTATTTCGATCAAGGAGATGGTCTGATGGATCTGTAGAATCAATAGTCAGAGGACACCATACTAAAGGCCCTGACCCCAGTATCACTCAATGCCAACTATTTCACAGCAGATTGCACAGGGCATCAATAAGAACCTGCACTGATAATCAGCATTTATGCTCTTCTAATCCAGAACATAGAAATCTACTGCATATTACAGGCCCTTCAGCCCACAACGTTGTGCTGACCATGTAAACTACTCTATAAACTGCCAAGAATTTCCCTATCGCATAGCCCTCTATTCTTCTAAGCTCCATGTATATATCTAAGAGCATCTTAAAAGCCTGACACTATCTTTCTGGGGTCTCATTTTCTGGATACTGGATCTCTACCTAAACAATTGAGTGGGGTGGCAATATCTGCTATAATTTGGGAATTATGTGGAAGATACCAAACAATCAGCCCAAGTGATGCGCAACAATATGCTTCACAAAATCTTTCTTTGCAGTTAAGATCCAAGCACAAGACCTGACACTTCTTTCCACAGGTTTCTAACTTCTATTAAAACAATTCACTGTTGTGTTATCATACTCACTCCTCTTCCCAAGTTCAATGCTTGGGAAGAAGTGTGAGTATGGTGAGTAAGAAAGTTCCTTAGTGAGGAGCTTTCTTCTGAATCCTCTATTAGAACTAATAGAGTCTATCTAATATTTATCACATCTCATTTTGATCTTGCCCGATAGTAGCATTTCCTCATTATCAACACTATCAAACATTTATATTCTACAAAATTGCCTATGGTTACTGTTGTGCATGTGGATTGTTTACACAACTATGTTATTAATAAAAATGCTGGAGACGGGAACTAAGTTTCATGGTTCATTACTGGTAGAGTCCAAACTTGACACACACATTCAGATCAATACACGCCTAACAGCACATGCAACAATGTGTAACTACAACATAAAGTAGTCCCTTATTATAATGTAGACTATACGGTACACTCCTCCCCTTTTATTTTAATAGCGTACCAACTGTTTTTTATTTACTGGGGCACTATGCTAAACAAATATGTTTACCCTTAACAAATTATAACAAGGTAACTTAATTATAACAAGCCTTCTTTTTCTTTTCTTTTTTTACTTTTGGTCTAAGACCCATTCAGAGCTGAAGTCTCCGGGGAGGTCTTCTCTGCCTCTTCGGGTAAAGTCTGTCCTGAATCGTTTGCTTTGGGGAATGACTCTCCACAGGTACATCAGGTGGGTCATCAGCACTGATGGCAGGATTATCTGTAGATGAAGCTGATGTGGTCACATCAGGAGTGTTTGCTTCTATGTCAAGGGAGTCCGGGCAAGTTGTTGTTGTGTTTTTCACCTGAGCATCCAGGATTTGGTCCACATTACGCCTCCATACTTTGTCTCCCACTTCCACTGTATACATCAGTGGTCCGTCTATGGCGGAAATTGTACCCGGCTGCCACTTTTCAGCCCAGTAATCACGTGCAAGAACTGACTGTCCTACACTGAAGTTCTGTGTTGACTTAGCATCCAGGTGTTTGAACTGTCTGTTCTCCACATCCCGCTGTACATCTGGTTTGAGAAGATCCATGTGGGACCTCAGGTTCCTGTTTAGAAACATCATCGCTGGAGTCTGGTTAGTGGTTGCATGTACTGCATTACGATAGGCAAGGAGGAAGTTGTCTATCTTGTGTTGCTGAGGTCTATTTTCGCAGTCCATTGCCTTGATGGCTTCCTTGAATGTCTGCACAAATCTTACTGCCAAGGCATTTGTGGATGGATGGTAAGGAGCCGATGTAAAGTGTTGATTCCATTGTTCTTCACAAAACTTTGGAATTCTTCAGAGACAAATTGTCGTCCAATGTCTGTGCAGATTTGCTCTGGTATGCCATTCCAGGCAAACATGGTCCTCAGAACTGAAATAGTCTTTTCCGATGCAGTTGTCTTCATTTTGATGACCTCTGGCCATTTGGAATGTGCATTGATAGCGATTAAAAAGATAGAGTCCATGAATGGTCCAGCAAAGTCGATGTGCACTCGTTGCCATGGTGATGATAGCTACTCCCATGGATGGAGAGGGGCTTGTGGTGGTGTGTTCAAGATCTTTTGACATGCAGAGCAGTTCTTGGTCAAGTCCTCAATCTGTTTATTGATTCCAGGCCACTACACATAGGCACTGGTAAGACTTTTCATCTTCACGGTACCCAGGTGCCCCTTGTGCAGTTCCTCCAGCACTCTGGTGTGCAACTCGTGAACCACATATTAGTGTTCCCCAACACACTGACAACTGCTCCTTCCTCGCTGAGAAGGCTGGAAACAGTGTGTTACCATTCGCTGGCCATCCCTTTACCATGATGTCATACACTTTTGACAATATTGGGTCATTGCATGTTTCTCTTTCAATGAGGCTGTTTGTCACTGGTAATTGTTCAACTATTGTTATGTGAAAGACCTCTGCTGAATCCATTTGTGTAGTTATCTCGGAAGTTGGCAGTGGTAAATGTGACAACCCATCTGCGTTTCCATGTTGCTTGGTCCCCTTGTGTTCAATGTCATACTTGTGAGCTCCTAAGAAAAGAGACCATCGCTGCAGCCTTTGTGCTGTCGTCACTGGAACGCCTTTTCTTGGGTTGAAGATTGACACGAGAGGCTGATGGTCAGTCAACAGGGTAAACTTTTGACCATACAAGTAGTGACTGAATTTCATGACTTCCCACATGAGGCTTAGGGCCTCTCTGTCCATCTGTGAGTAGTTGCATTCAGCTGAAGTTGGCTTTCTTCAGGCAAAGGCTGCTGGACTTCCTGAGCCATTTGAAACTTGTGCAATAACACAGCTCCTATCCCATGGGGTGAGGCATCACAAGCCAGTCGGATTGGTAAGGCGGGGTCAAAGTGCGCGAGCACCCCTTCTGAAGTTATGAGTCTTTTATTTTCTTGAAACACTTTCTCACAGCTCCCAGTCCACTTCCATTGTGTCCCTGTCTGTAATAATGCATTTAATGGGTGTCGGACTGTGGATAGGTTAGGCAAGAATTTGTGGTAATAGTTTACTAGTCCAAGATATGCTCTCAGCTGAGACACATTTTCATGTGGTGGTGCCTTAAGCACTGCTTCTATCTTGTCTTGAGACATGTGTAAGCCATCCTTGTTGATCACATGCCCACAGTATGAGATTTCATTTTTGAAAAACTCACATTTCTGTCGATTAGGTCTGAGTCCATATTCTCGTAACCTGGTGAGCACTTGTTCAAGGTCAGAAAGATGTTTGTCGCCAACTTTGCCGGTGACAATGATGTTATCCAAGTAACCCTGAGTCCCTGGAATCCCCTGCAGGACCTGGTCCATTGCCCTTTGCCAGATTGCAGGAGCTGATGCTATCCCAAACACCAACTTGTTGTACTGGTAAAGTCCTTTGTGTGTATTTATTGTCAGGTATTTCTTGGATGCTTCATCGATTTCCATTTGGAGATAAGCCTGGACAAATCGATTTTTGTGAAATGTTCCCCTCCTGACAGGGAAGCAAAGATGTCCTCAATACGAGGTAGAGGATATTGTACTGTGCGGAGAACTGGGTTAACAGTCACTTTAAAGTCTCCACATATGCGCATCTTGCTTGGATTTCCTGGTTTTGTGCTGGAGGTTCTCTTCATCACTGGAACAATAGGCGTGGCCCATTCACTCCAATCCACCTTTGACAGGACCCCAGTCTGCTCCAGATTTTTCAGCTCTGCCGCTACTGTAGGATGGATTGCATATGGCACTGGTCGGGCTTTGTGAAATTTTGGACATGCATTTTCCTCAATCGCAATCTTTGCCTTCATGCCCTGAAGTGTTCCAGTTCCTTTTGTGAACACTTCCTCAGAGTCAGCAAGTATTTGTGACAGTCTCTCAGATGTAGCCTTGCTGCCCTCCTTTGCTGACACAACTAGTGTCTAGATGGTGTGTCAATCCAACTGGATTTTCCTGAGCCATTCACATCCCAGCAACAGCGGTCCTCCATTATTCAGTACACAGAGGTTCAGCTGCTGTGTTTTGTCTCTGTAGGTCACTGTCACTTGAATTTTACCTTTGGGACGCACTCTCTGTCCTGTGTAAATCTTTAGCAGTAGTTTAGTTCGTTTCAGAGGTATGTGAGAAAACAGTCATTTGTAGTCATGTACAGAGATCACTGATAAAGCTGAGCCTGTGTCCAACTCCATTTTCAGCCTCACACCTGTCACTTGCGGTGTGATCCATATTACTCTTCGATTATCTGTCTCTTTCATGCTGTGAAGCTGCAGACAAGACAATTCACTTTTGTCTGAGTTGTTTTCGTCAGGACTGCTTTCTTTCATTTTGGTACATTGTTGCATTTTCCTTTCTGGGGTTTCTTGTTTCTCTGTGTTTTGTCCTTTTTCTGCTGTTTACTAGCTTTGCATACTCTGCCAATGTGGCCCTGTTTGCCACAGTCTCTGCATTCTTTGTCTTTAAACCAACAGTCCTCAGGGACATGTGATATGTTCCCACAATTGTAACATTTCTTTCCTTCATTTCTGTTCAGTGACATTTTATTTGTAGCATATTCCAGAGATTTTTGTTGTATCTCTGAAGCATCCCGTGCTGCTGTTTCCAATGATATTGCAATGTTCAGCACCTTCTCTAATGTAAGGTCTTTTTCACACAGAAGCTTCTTCTGTGTGGTTTCACAGTGCATGCCACACACTAACCTATCCCTCAATGTGTCTGATAGACCAGCTCCAAATTGATAATGTTCTGATAATTTGCACAATTCAGCACAATATTCAGAAATGTTTTCATTTTTGCTCTGATTCCATTTGTTAAATTTAAATCTTTCAGCAATGACCAGTGGTTTGGGGTTTAAATGCTGTCGGAGAGTGTCAACTATTTGCTTGAATGCTTTGTCCGCTGGCTTTTCAGGGGTTATCAAGCTCTGTAGCAGCCCATGTGTTTTTGCTCCCATAATACTGAGTAAGACGCTTTCAATGTAAGTTAAGCAGTTTTCAATGCTACTGTCAAATGCTGTAATGCTTCCAATCATCACCATCTTTGTTATGTTAATTTAGTCCAATTTTCCTTGTTTTCTTTTTAGCTAGCTGCTTGCAGTCACTGCACATTCCACTTGACTCACATGTCCTTTTTGCTAGTGCCACAAGCGCACTCCATCTAGATGCATGTGTCGCTCCCTTTCATCTCCCTTTCTCTCTCTTCTCCAAGTGTCATTATCAACTAAAACACAGCGTTCCGATAAGATGTAGGTTCATAATCCTCGTTGTCAATTTGTTGTGTATGTGGTCTGTTTACACAACTATGTTATTAATAAAAACGCTGGAGACGAGAACTAAATTTCATGATTCTTTACTGGTAGAGTCCGAACTTGACACACACATTCAGATCAATACGTGCCTAATAGTGCATGCAACGATGTGTTACTACAACATTAAGGAGTCCCTTATTATAATGTAGGCTATACGGTACAGTTACTTAACTGGAACTACTCAGACAGCCAGATCTGTTGACCCGATCACCAGAGGACAAGCACAGCAGGTGCAAGAGAATAACACTTCCTCTGAGTTTGCCTCCATCCCTGACCTGAAATTATGAAGCTACTCCTTTGTCATCAGTGCATTTGAATATTGCAACTTCCCACCCATGAGCACAATTCAAGTACCTTCACTGGCAGTTCAGTGAAGTGGTTCATCAAATGCAATTTGGGATGCACGGGTAAAGCAGGTCAAAGTTTGGCAACACGCACAAAATGCTGGAGGAACTCAGCAGGCCAGGTAGTATCTACGGAAAAGAGTACCTGTATAGTCGATGTTTCAGGCTGAGACCCTTCAGGCCCAAAATGTCGACTATACTCTTCTCTGCCTGGCCTGCTGCGTTCCTCCAGCATTTTGTTTTGTGTGTATTGCTTGGATTTCCAGCATCTGTAGATTTTCTCTTGTTTGAGATTACCAGCTGTTACCATTATAGTGTATGTTGGATCTTGTTTTGCACACATTGGAGGTGAATTTACTCTGTTACAACTGTGAGCAAAATTCAGGCATATTTAAATGGTAGTCTATTATTTTGGAGAAAGCTGGCAAGATTGGTATTGCTCCAGAAATCCTTACTGTCTCATATTTCTTTAGACACTCTTTCTGGTAGATGGCTGACACTGAATCCCAGGATCCCAGGATGACCGGGTACCTCTTCATCCAATGAGTTTTGTGTGTTCCTATTTTCTGTATTAGCTGCACAGAGAGATGTTAGCATTGGGAATGGTGCAGTGCTGAATTCACTAATGCATATGCAATTCACAGTACAAGCTGGAACTTTTAAATCGTTTTAGTAATTTTTCTTACTTGTACTTTGGGACATAAGGTCTGTTATATGAAACTGTTTCAGGAAAGTTCAAGCATACAAATGATGAAATCATTAAAAGTATATGGAAGAGCTTAACTCTACCTCACAGCAATACCGACAGTAAGCTCAACCCGACGGCAAAACAGACAATGCTGGAAACATTCAACAGGATAAGCAGCATTTGTGGAGAGAGACCCAGAGTTAACATTTAAAGCCCAAGACTGGAAATGACTGAAAATAACTTAGTTTTATTTTACCTCACCTACCGCATCTCCAACTTAAAAATAACATGTTCATTTTCTTCCTTTCTTCACCTTTCTGTCTCCAGCTCTGCCAACGTCTTTTATGAACCTACCAATTCGCATAGCTATTTTGACTATACCTCTTCCCACCCTGTCTCCTGTAAAAAAGTTAATCCCTTTGCTCAGTTCCTTTGTCTCTGTCACATTTGTTCCCAGGATGAGGCTTTCCTTTCAAGGACTTCAGAGATATCCTCCTCCTTCAAAGAACAGGGTTTCCCTTCCTCTACCATTGTTGCTGCCCTCACCTGTGTCTCCTCCATTTCTCGAACATCTGCGCTCACCCTGTCTTCACGCTGACTTAACAGGGATAGAGTTCCTCTTGTCCTTACCTACCACCCCTTGTGTTCCAACATCCAACTCATCACTCTCCGCAACTACCACCATCTTCAACGAGATCCTACCACCAAGCACTTCTTTACTACCCCCCCACGCCACCCCCAGCTCTCCTCTTCCTGCAGGCATCACTCCTTTGGTGATCCCCTTGCCCATTCCTCCTTCGCCACTAATCTCCGTTCTGGATACAGAAATGTTTCAGCTGCCAATTCATCTCCATTCAAGGCCCCAAAAAGTCCTTCAAGGTGAGGCAACACTTCACCTGCAGATCTATTCGGGTTGTCTATTGTATCCAGTGCTCTCAATGCAGCCTCTCTGCATTGATGAGACTCAATGTAAATTAGGGCACAGCTTTGTTGGGCACCACTGCTCTATCTTCCATAAGCGGAAATTCCTGGTGGTGAACCATTTTACTTCCTATCCTCATTCCCGTTCAGACATGTCAGTCTATGGCCTTCTCTTCTCCCAAGATGAGGCTACTCTCAGGGTGAAGGAGCAACATCTCATATTCCATGTAGGTAGCTTCCAACCTAATGGCATGAATATCAATTTTTTTTTCTCTTTTTCTTCTTTTTCCTTTCCCCCCCTCTCTACTTCCATTCCCCACTCTAGTCACTTACCTTTTCAGCTCACCTGCCTATCACTCCTCCCTGGTGCCCCTCCTTCTTCCCTTTCTCCCACAGTCCACTCTTCTCTCCTATCAGATTCCGTCTTCTTCATCCCTACACCTTTCCCACCCAGCTGGCTTCAAGTATCACCTTTAGCTTGTCCTCCTTCCCCTCACTCAACCTTTTTATTCTGGTATCTTCCCCCTTCCTTTCCAGTCCCAATGGAAGGTCTCACCTGGAATGTTGACTATTTATTCATCTTCATAAATGCTACCCAACCTGCTGATCTCCTCCAGCATTTGGTGTGTGGTGTTTTCTTTCTTCCCCTGTTTTATCGAAAGGCTTCAGACCTGTAACATTAACTCTCCTCAGATGTTGCCTGACCAGCTGAGGGTTTTCAGCGTCTTTTTTGCTTTTGGTTCTGGAGTTGTATTTCTTCAAGCTCTCTCCTAAATTGTGTTCTCAGACTAAATATCATTATTGGTCACATTTATAAGTGAATTTCTATTTTAAATATTCATGCACCTGCCACAGTCAGATCTTTAACTCAGTGTAGAAGACAGTAAGTGAAAAAAGATAACGTACAGGACACATACATAGTTTAATCTCTGTTTTACATATACACTCAGTAGCCACTTTCTTTAGGTACACCTGTACGTTAATGCAAATATCTAATCAGCTCTAATGTGCCAGCAACTCAATACATAAAATCATGCTAACGTGGTCAAGAGGTTCAGCTTTTGTTCAGACCAAACATCAGAATGGGGAAGAAATGTGACCTAAGTGACTTTGACCATGGAATAATTATTAGTGCCAGACGGGGTAGTTTGAGTACCTCAAAAAGTACTGGTCTGGGATTTTCATGCACAGCAGTTTCTAGAATTTACAGAGAATGGTGTGAAAATAAACAAAAACAGTGAGTGGCAGTTCTGTAGGTCAAAATGCCTTGTTAATGAGAGAGGACAAAGGAACACGGCATGACTTGTTCAAGCTGGCAGGAAGGCGACAGTAACTCAGATAAGTACACGCTATAAAAGTGGTGTGCAGGAGAGCATCTTGGAATGCACAACAGATCGAACCTTGAAGTAGTTGGGCTACAGCAGCAGAAGACCACGATAGACACTCAATGGCTACATTATTAACTACAGGAGGTAACTAATAAAGTGACCACTGAGTGTATAACTACTATTAATAATTTGATGCCATCATTAAACTTCTGATAAACCTGTTAAACTTAATTACATGGAATCATAGAATTGTACAGTGTGTTAATAGGCCATCCAGCCTATCTCAGCAACACTGACCAGTAGGTATTTTCTTGAATTAAAATCATTGCTGAATATTTGGTCCATAGTTCTTCAATGCATAAGTGATTCAAGTGTTTATCTAAACACTTTTCAAACACTTTGCTGTCAGCAATAGCTTCAAATATAGGATGGGCAGCTGTGTGTCAAGAAACAAAAGATAAATAGGAAAGGTTTGGAGGGATAAAGGTAAATGGGACTAGTTAAAATGGACATGTTGTTCAGCATTAATGAGTTGGGCCATTGGGCCTGTAGCCATGTTGTGTTGCTCAGTCACTTTATGCCAACAATGTATTACTAAGGACATATTATGTTTGACCAATTTGACAGAATGTTTGATACGGTAACAGCGTTGATGAGGATAATAAAATTGATGTGTTACACATGGACTTCCAGAAAACTATTGATAACACTTATCAGCAAAGTTGAAGGCATGACAGAAAAACAACACTGATAGTGTCAAACCATCATTGATTCAGTAACTGGCTTGTGGTGAATGGTTGTTTTTCAGACTGTTAGAAGGCAGATAGAGGCATTAGCGTTAGGGCCTTTGACATTTTTTTATATCGTTAAAAATGACCTAGACTTGAAGGTGCAAGTTGAAATTCCTAAATTTGCACATCACACAAAATTTGGCAGTATTGTGAATTGGGAAGAGGATAGTGACAGTTTGCAGCATGTTATGTGTGGGCCTGTGGAATGGGCAGACAGACACATAGCAGATGGAATTTTATAAGGAGGTTGAAGCATATTTTTCTAAAGGTGATGGAGGAGAGAGGAGGTTGTGGATATGCGTGCACAAATCAATGAAGACAGCAGGGCAAGCTGGCATGGTTAATAAACCATGCACAATTCTGGGCTTAATCCATAGAGGAATTATGTAAAAAAAATAGGAAAGTAGTGAACCTTTGAAAACACTGATCAGCCCTTAAATTGAGTAAAGGCTGATTTATACCTGTGAGTACGGGCTACACCATTGTCCTGATTTTCACTTCTGTGTAGGCTCTACGCTGTAGCGAGCATGCATTGGTATGCACCAAAACGCTAGTCGGCAGTGGGGTTTCTATGTCACTGTGTTGAGTTTCTTCATGAGAGACATGGATGAGGAAATGCTTTTCAAAATTTTTTGCATGTCGGCATCTATTTCACATTGGTGTACAGACATGGCGGAGAAGAAGCAACTGGAAATACGTAGGAGGAAATGCGATGCTACCAAGCGGACCAATCACAGTTGTTGTGGTCTGTGTCATCGCTATGCGTGAGTTACATTTTTGGGGAGGTGCACGTCACCCTATTGCGCAGGGTACGGCCTAGATGCGACACACAAATATAAATAAGCCTTAACACTCACAAAATGTTGGAGAAACTCAGCAGCTCAGGCAGCATCTATGGTCATGCACTTTGGTGGAAGAAATAAATGGGCAGACTATTATTTAGATGGGGAGAGAATTCAAAATGCAGAGATGCAAAGGGACTTGGGAGTACTTGTGCAAGATATCCTAAAGGTTAATCTCCAGGTTGAGTCAGTGGTGAAGAAGGTGAATACAATGTTGGCCTTCATTTCCAGAGGTATAGAATATAGGAGCAGGGATGTGATGTTGAGGCTCTATAAGGCACTCGTGAGACCACACAGAGTATTGTGTGCAGTTTTGGGCTCCTTCTTTTAGAAAGGATATACTGACATTGGAGAGGGTTCAGAGAAGTTTCACAAGAATGATTCCAGGAATGAAAGGGTTACCATACGAGGAACGTCTGGAAGCTCTTGGTCTGTATTCCCTGTAATTCAGGAGAACAAGGAGGGAAATGCTAAAAGGCCTGAACAGATTAGATATGGGAAAGTTATCTCCTATGGCAGGGGATTCTAGAACAAGAGGGCACAACTTCAGGATTGAAGGATTTCTATTTAGAACTGAGATGCAGAGAAATTACTTTAGTCAGATGGTGGTAAATCTGTGGAATTTGTTGCCATGAGTGGTTGTAGAGGCCAAGTCATTGGGTGTATTTAAGGCAGAGATAGATAGGTTCTTGATTAGCCAGGGCATCAAAGGGTATGGGGTGAAAGCAGGTGAGTGGCGATGACTGGAAGAATTGGATCAGCCCATGACCGAATGGCGAGTGGACTTGATGGGTTGAACGGCCTACTTCCACCCCTATACCTTATGGTCTTAGAGACAGTCTGTGTTTGGAACCTGGAATGCATAGCCTGTTGATACGGTGCAAGCAGGTTCCATTGTTACCTTTGAGGATAGAAACAGTACATGCTGTAGAAAAATTTGCAGGAACGAGATGGCAACATAACAGTGTTCTGGTAGAGAACTGGTGCAGACAAGATGGGATGAATGGCCCTCTCTCTTGCAGTGACCATTCTATGATTGATTCTGTACCACTTTTCCTGCTATGCTTTCTTGACAGTGGCTTTGCACAGAGCAGGCAATTCCTTCAATGGCCAATCTCTGTCACATTCCTGTTACTTGCACTTCAGCATGGGGAATATTGTCACACAAACAAAATACTTCCTTCTCCCACATTTCCTCCTTTTCCCAGGCATGCACCCTCAACCCATCTCCCCGCTACATTAACATCGGTAGAGTTCCTCTTGTTCTTACCTACCACTCCATTAGCCTCCGCATTCAGCATATCATTCTCTGCAACTTCCACCATCTTCAATGGATTCCTACCACCAAAAATATCTTTATTTCCCCTTCCTTCCACTCATTCCATTTTCCGCAGGGATCACTCCCTCCATTCGTCCCTTTCCACTAAGCTCCCTCCTGGCACTCATTCCTGAAGGGACACCAGCCCATTCATCTCTTCTCTCGCCTACATTCAGGGTCCCAAACGGTCCTTCTAGGTGAGACAACACTTTAACCTGCACATCTGTTGCAGTCATCTATTGTATCTGGTGTTCCTGAAGTGGCCTGCTCTGCTTTGGTGAGACCCAATGTGGATTGGAAACTGCTTAGTCGAGCACCTTGCTCCATCTGCAACAAGCATGGTTTCCCAGTGGCAAGTCGTTTCAATTCCACTGTCCATTCCCATTCTGTATTGTCAGTCTAGAGCCTCCTCTTCTGCTATGGAGAGGCCACTCTCATGTTAAAGGAGCAACAGTTCAGTTTTCATCTGGGTGGCCTCCGACCTGATGGCATAAACATTGATTTTGCCCCCTTCTGGTAATTTTCCCCCTCCTCCTTCCCTCTTCTTCCATTCCCCACTCTGGCTCTCTCTTGCCCCTTTCTTTTCTCCTTACCTGCCAAGCACCTTTCCTTTCTCCCACCTTTTTCCTCTCCTATCAGATCTGCTCTTCAGCTCTTTACCTTTTCCAACTATCTCCATCCAGTTTCTCATTTTACCCCACCCCTCATCCACTTACCTTCCCCTCACCTGGCTTCGCTTATCACATTCGAACTTCTACCTCTTCTCCTCCCCACACATTCTTATTCTGGCTTTTCCCCCTTCCGTTCCAACCCTGATGAGGAGTCTCAGCCTAAAACATTGACTGTTCATTCCTTTTCACAGATGCTACCTGACCTGCTGAATTCATTAAGCATTTTGTATGTGTTAGTCTGGATTTCAAGCAAATGCAGAATCTCTTGTGTTTACGGGGAATATTGTGATTTGCTCACAGTGCAGGTTAAGTAAGAGCTATAATGCTTGAAAATATAAACATTCAACAAAAGTTAAAAACAGGATTTGTGGATGGAAAGCCAGAGCACAGTGGAGTAGTTGTTGCTTTAGTTGCCTGCTCTAAGAGTCATTGGAAAAAAGTATGTTATTCACCAAGGCAACTTATACGTAGAATTCCATGACAACTATAGAAATAAATGTCAGAAATGACAAACAGCAGGCACGTACCATCATATCATTTACTTAATGCATGTGAGCAGAGATGAATTTACATCTGAGGCTTATAAAACTGAAAATATAGGTGAAAATCGTAAGAATTTTGATGGAATGCAAACAAAAGATGAGGGTGGCTAAGAAGGTATATGAGAAACGTCTGAAAATCAACACAAAGGAAAAATAACAAGAGCTTTTACACAACCATTAGAGCTTAAAAAGAAATCAAGACAGGCTAAGGGCTCACTAAAGCATTAATGGTGCCATCTTGCATATGCGAACAAGGAACTTGATTGATAAATACCTTAAAGTGCTTTTGACAAAGAAAGATGAAAGTGGTATTGTAGGAAAGCCTGGAGATAGATATAAAGGAGCTTTTACTAGAAACCAATAGTCAGAGGGATGCTGCACTAAAAGTATATAATGATAGGCCTGGATGGTATTCAACGGATAAAAGTGAAGATGCTGACAGAGGTAGCAATAGAGGCACTAACAGTAATTGTGTTAAATGACTGCTGTGGGGAGCACTAGATGATCAATCTCTGTCCCGGCCAATTTCAAATCAGCAAAGGTAAAGATCAGGCCAGACTTCTAATGTAGGCAGTTGATGTAAGCTTTAATTTCATATCCTGTTGCAAAATTAATAAACAGCTACTCAGATGTTCATAATTAGTGAATGTCAGGAACTTCTGTAAGGGCAGAAAGGGAGGACTGACAGCAGAGTGCAGATTTAGCATGAGTAATTTATATGAATTTGGGAATAGACTTTTGATATTTAGCAAGAAAGAAACAAATCCCCTCACTTTTCATTTCCAACCCGATTGAAGAAAACAGTATTGTTTATGTTTAAGTAGAGTCCTGACACAGGTTTTTGATCTGAAATGTTGACAATTTCTTTCCACCCACTGATGCTATTTGACCTGCTGAGTTCTTCCAGTAGATTATGTGTTGCTCCAAATGTATGTTCATCTTGTGAGCGCTGTGTACCTGAAACTCTCTGCCTCTGATGATGCTGCAAGTATTCATTGCACCTGGGCATACGTGTACTGGTGCAGAGGACAATAAACTTGACTCTGACTTTGAAAATATGATTGCTTTGATGGATTGAAGCACTGGCTTAAGTCTAAAAATAAGTGCCTGAACAAGGCCCTTGGATTTGTTCTGTAAATATGAGAGTCCATGTCATCAAAATTAGGTGATGCTGCATTTCTAGAAATTAAGCTGTATTATTTATCTTTGTATTCAGTCCTTCTATTATCTTTCGTCTCATTATCTTTGTATGTGTCTCTAACCTTGATGCTGTCCATGACCTTTGTTGTTGCCCTCTCGCTTGTGCTATGTTTTAATTCACCATTGGTGGCCAGCAGCCAATTCTGCCTGTTTCCAGCAAGATGTGAGAAATGACTTGTTTGATCAAAACTTTGGGTTCTAGCCCTCATACTTTTTCATGTGGTTTGTAGGGAAATTTAGGTTTAGCAGACCGTCAGAGCCTTTCTCCCAGAGTGGAAATACAGGGCTTAGCTTTAAGGTGAGAGAGGTAAAGTTTAAAGGAGATATGCGAGGCAAATATTTTACACACGTTCTGTGGTAGATATCTGGAACATATTGCCATGGTAAATGGTGGAAGCAGATAGGATAGTCTCAGTTAAGAGGCATTTAGACAAGCACATGAGCAAATAGAGAATGGATAGATACAGACTAATTACAGGCAAATAGGATTAGTTTGTATTGACATCACATTGACACAGATATCATGGATTATAGAGCTATACCATTTTATGTTCTGTGATCACATTCCTGAGAAGACATTTGAGACAAGTTGTTATTATGGTTGCACATATAGGATAGTGCTGAGTAGGCAGGGAGATATGAATCGGGGTATGTCTAGGTGAATTTCCTTTGGGTGGGAAATGGGCCAGACAACTGTGGAGATTTCCATTTATAATAGCAATCTGAACACAATAAATTAGCTCCATTGAATGCTGAGAGAAGGCAAGGTATTAGTTTTGGATCATGTCAGTGTAGGCTCCACTAACAATATGGCCTTTCTGTTCTTGGTAATGTCTTGCATCAAAGGCCCACAGTTCAATTTGTTCTGCCCTTCTGCATAAGTTATTTCCTATATTTTCTTAGAACAAGACTGTCACTAAACTAGAGAGGTGCAAAATAGATTTATGAGGATAAAACTAGGACTATAGAGTTTGACTATAAGGAGAGACTGGAAAGGCTGTGACTTATATTTTCCTGAAGTGTAGGATAGTGAGGGGAGAATATATGGAGCTTTGTAAAATCACGAGGAGTATCAGTGAGTTGAACAATCAGTCTTTTTTCTCAGGGTAAAGAAGTCTAAATCTAGAGGGCATAAGATTAAGCTGAGAGGTGAAAGATTTCAAAGATACCTAAGGGGCAATATTTTCACTAAGAAGAAAGTGAGTATACAGAATGAGCCAGCAAAGGAACTGGTGGAAAGTGGGTGGCATGGTAGCATAATGGTTAGCACAATGCTTTTCCATACAGGTGACCTGGGTTCAACTCCTGTGGTTGCCTGTAAGGAGGTTGTATGTTCTCCCCATGACCGCATGGGTTTCCTCTGGGTGCACCAGTTTCCTTCAGTTTTCTCCCACAGTCCACAGTTGTACCGGTTAGTTGGTCATTGTATATTGTTCTGTGATTAAGTTAAGATTAAATAAGGGGATTTAGAAAAATAGAGGGCTATGCACTAGGGAAATTCTAGGCAGTTTCTTGAGTAGGATACATGGTCGACATGACATTGTGGGCCAAAGGGCCTGTAATGTGCTGTAGATTTCTATGTTCTATGATTGCAGGGTGGCATAGCTTGAAGGGCCAGAAGAGCCTATTCTGTAACGTAGCTCAATAAATAAATAAATACACAAACAAGCAAACAAACAAATAAATAAATAAATAGAGGTGGGTAAAGTTACAATGTTTAAAAGAAATATAGACACATATGAAAGATTAAGAGGGGTACGGGCTAACTGGGACCTACTCAGTTAGCCAGCTTGGTCAACATGGACGAGTTGGGCTGAAGTGCCTATTTCTGTGCTGTATAACTCTATAACATGGGGAGGTCATTCAGCCCATCAAGTCTGTTCCAGCTCTCAAGGCAATTCCATCTATTCCATTTCCTCCCTCATTTCCCTGTAGCCCATACACTCTTGTGTGTTCATTGACTTCCCCAAACCCCTATTCTCCTGCTATCCATCTATACACTGAGGTATAGGCAGAGGCTCATTAACCTTCAACCAGCACTGGAAGGTGGGAGAAAACTGGTGCAAACCTGTGCAGTCACGCGGAGAAAGAAATCCTACAAACATAGCACCGGAGTTCTGGTTCAAACCTGAGTCACCGGACCTGTGTGGAAGCATGACGAATCATACACCATTCGCTGCTCCGTTGTGACCACGCCCAACCACCCCCCTTTCTCATGGTCAGTCTATGAGGGGAAAAAATTAAGAAAGCCATAGTCACAAATGGATTGCCGACATAGAGAGTGGGAAAGTCTGCACTTTTAAAGAATTAGCTGAAGCGTTTGCAGGATTATGAGGGAGTGCAAACAGTTTGAAAGCTCATTCAAAGACCCAGAACTCTAATAAGTTGAATGACCTCTTTCTGCTTTATAAAATTCCATGATCACAGTTATATGGGATGCAGTTCCAATGCCACTGTCCTGGCCAGACAGAATGAAAAGCAGCCAGGGATCTTGCTTCACCCTCATGCCCAGAAAAACTTCCTGAACTGTGAGCTGTTTAGAACTAATGTGGATATTTCTCCTTCATTCTTCAGCCTGTTAATTACTGATGGCATAAGGCAATCTTACAATGCCTCCCCAAGCCTCATCACCCAGCTCTGGGAAAGTCAAGGTCATGGGGACACGTCACAACATTAATTCAATCACATTTAGATTGACAATTCTTCATTAAAGCTAGATAAAATTGCTGAAGCTCCTGCTTCACCAGATGGGCTGCAGCCATTTAAGAAGGCTCTCTATTCATGAGAAATAACCGATAAATTCAGTCTGACCAGTGTTGGACACCTTCCTGGATCACATTTAAATAAAAGAAAATAGGAGCAATAAAACAAGCATAGCCCAGATGGGAAAACTAATTGGTTTATAGGCAGAAAAAGTCTAATTTTCATAATTACTGTGTAATTATCACACTACACCCTATAATTTCTGCCACTGTCTTTATGCAGATTATTTGATTTTGTCAAATGCTTTTTAGTAGTTACAATGGGTTGATGCTGATTTTACGCGATATGGTAAAACAAGTGTTGGCACACCATCCAAAGGCTCCAAAATTCTGATTTGCTTATAAATCTGGGATGTGACATGGGTGGCTGAAACATGCTGTAGCTTTGCTTTAACTCAAATCTCAAGACATAATCCATTTCTCTCATTATATAACATTCCTGATCAATGTTATATACAAGTCTCTTCTTACAGGTCTTGATAGTACATTGCAATCACTTTTCACGATAGTATGTGAGAGCAACAATGTAGTTTATTTTGCTACTATTAAACTTTCTTTATGGATGACATATTCCAACCTCCTGCTTCTAACCCTTGCAGGGGTCCCAAACGTTCCCAAGAATTTCAGGATTCCAAATAACTAATTAGAATAGGATTAGGAACAGTGAGAGAAGTCAACACCAACAGACAACGATGGAACATACAAAAAAGTGTCATTCACGGTGAATGGCTCTGATAGGACTTTAAACGTAACATACACCATTCCTGAATAATAATTTTGTCAATTCATTTACCATACAAGCTTGTTCTCTGAGTCACAAAGGAGGCAACTGGTAAGGTTTTTAAACATCTCAAGGAGGATACCAAAAGAGATAATAACAATGATGAAAGATCGACCAACCCAGGACTGCTTTCTATAGAATCCACAAGGCTAGGGAACACCAATAAATGTTTTTAAATTAAAAATAAAATTTAAAAAAAGGAAAATACAGCTGAGGGGGGTTTCAGAAAAATTGTGTCATAATTATAAGGTTTTCAGAAAAGGAGCTTGGGAGCAGTGTCTTCAGAAGGACTGTAGAGAATTTGTAACCCATTGTCATTAGGATGGTGGAGGAAGTTCAAAGATGCAAAGGAGAAGATAATATTGGGGAATCTTTGTGTGGAGTTGGTCTGAGTGACCAATTTCAGTATAATACCATCTACTTACTAGATCTTGACATGATACAACTAATTCAAATACGGATAATTGCCAAGTCAAAACAGAAGTGCAGAAATCTGAAATTAATAAAGAACACACTGGAAATTCTCAGCAAACCAGCCATCAAAGTTAGTGTTCCAGGTCATCTATCTCTCATCAGTTTCTGGAAGACTATCTAATGAGCTGTACTGTGGTGTGGCTGGAGGTGCCATTAAATCACAGCCCCAGCAACTGGGATTTCATCCTGACAACCAGTCTTGTGCTTGTGGAGTTTGCACATTCTCTCTGAGACTTTGTGGGTGTGCTCTTGGTGCTCGAGTTTCATGCTGGTTAGTAGGGTAGTTGGCCATTATAAACTGTCACAAGTGTAGGTGGGCAGTAGAAGAAGTAGAGGGAGAGTTGATGCAAATGTGATGAGTTGAGTGACTAAGATATAAGTGGGTGAATGGGGTTACTGACATATACCCAATGGGCCAAATGGCATCATTCTATTTCATGAGAAAACATGAAGTTAATGTGAAATATCAAATTTTTCTCACTCCGTAAATGCTGCCTAACTTACTGAGAATTTTCATTTTTTTCTGTTCTTATTACAATCCAGATAATTTGTTGATTCATCTATACTGCCAAGTTATTATCACTTATTGCCTTTACTTATTAACTTCTAAAGTTACATTGCCATCTAATCCTCTGTCTGTACCATCCTGGTTTTGGAATACCTTTGTCCTATGAATGGGGTGAGCATTGTACTGTAAGATCAGTAGCTGTCATTTGGTTTTTTCTTTTACCTTAGTGACACAAGTACAACATAAGAAAGTCATGGCAAAGTTGTCAAACCCTCTCTGAAGTATTGTGTTTACTTCTGAGTACCACATCTTAATTAATATAGACCCAAGAATAGATGTAGTACAGAAATACCAACATGAGAATGGGCTTGGAGTGTTAAATTATGTGGACTGATTTTATATGAGAGTATACAGTATCTCTTGAGCATTAACGAATAAAGGTGATTTGATCAAGCTACGTAGAATATTTATAATACCCAATAGGCTCAATGCAGAAGGAATCTTTCCTCTGGTAGGGAAACTAAGAACCAAATAATGTTAAATCTAAGGTTTAGCCAAGGAAAAACATCAGGATCACTCTGTCATGCAAACTGTCATAAAGATCCAGAACTTTTAACCCAAAAGACTGTGAGTGCCAGTTTAATTGGAGCTTATAAGAACAAAACTGGTGGATTTTTATCAGCCTGGCATCATGGAGCTAAGCTGATTTTGGTAAAGCTCAAGAGGTACAGGATCTGGTGAGTTGGGGAAATGAGACTTAGGGCTATGACTTTCTTGTTTTTTTCTCTCTCTCATAGTGTGCTCACACAGTCAATTCACTGACTATATCCACCTTGATAACCTTCTGATGTCAGTAGACCAAGGGATGTTGGTATGTGATTAAATTCCAAGGAGCCTCTAAATATTAAAACACTGAGAAAGAAGTGTTATGAGACAAATGTTACAAAGAAGTAAAAATGTAATAAAAGTCACCGTACCCTTCATTAAGTGCTTTTGTTTTCTCCATGTCCTGAATTACATTCAGAAGGACTTTGATCTTGTATTCGTTTGACTGTAGAGTGTCCTCGATGAACTGCATCCTGCCTTGTAGATCAAATAGGTCCCCTTGTGTCAGGTGGATTTGATTAATTTCCTTAATCCTTTTGCTTGCTTGAGGTTTTATTTCTGTGCTACAGGAAGCTGTATGATTACCAACATTGTCCAAGGCAAGTTCAGTGTCTGAGATAACTGTCTTGCTGTTGTTTGGTGAGCAGGCCCTTGACTTTGGTACATCCGTGACTGTTCGTTCACCAGTACCAATACATGCGGGATGAAGGTCTGAACACTCTGGCCAAACTTTATCCTCCCAATGACCTGCCCCTTCAGGTTCAGCTGCAGTTGATGGCTGTGTGGTCACGGATTCTGATTCATGTAGCTCAGAACAATTTAGATATGAAGGATATCCACCCAGAATACTTTCAGTCAGGGAGGCACCAGTATTGGAATGGGGAGATCCAGGATCTGATGGGTGGTCTGACACCACTAATTTCCCAGCATCTGTTGACATATCTGGAGAGTTGCATAAATCTGACACTTCACTCAGTGCCTCTTGTGGCTTCGGCTCTGATGCTTTTGATAAGGGCTTCCTTCTACCCATACTGCAGGTGCTTGGCTGGGGAGATGTTCCTGCAGCTCCTTTCACCAGTGTTAAACTTGGTTCAGAGCACTCAGCCTGTGTGGCAGCATCAGTGGCTCCCAGAGCCATGCCTTTCTCAGTGGGGGCAGCCCCTGCTGCTCTCACTGACTCTATCATCGCAGAACCCTTGGCTGATTTGCTGGTGTTCCTCAATTTACCTTTGAACCTTGGAAGGTGCTTCCTCAGACTGGGCGAAGTCTGAATAGCAATACTTTTGAGAAATCCTTGCCTCCTGGGAATCGCCAGTGAGCAGCTGGCTAGTCCCTGTGGCTTGGGACGTTGTGCTTTGCCTTTAGGGGCAGGTTTGCCTTCAGCCTTCTCCCTCATGTTGGGCACTTGTTCCTCTTTGAAGTGAACTTGCTGAACTTTGCTCTTGCGCTCTTGCACTTGGTTGGTGGAGTCGGCTGAGTTTTGACCTTGTTTAAGCTCAAGGGAGCGTGCTTTTGAGTCCTGCAGTGGAGCACTATTACATCTGGAAGTTTGCAAGTAATTGCGTTCTTTGCGACCCATTACAGTACTCACGGACAAGAGGCAAGGTTGTGGCTGTTCATGAGAATTGCAAATGGAAACAACTCCCTGGCCAAAACAGTTAAAATTAGTGTATCTCAAATGAACCACAGCGCAAGGTCAATGGGTAAAGTCTGTAGTGTTCATAATGCTAAGTAAACTGTATCAGTGGAGAGCAGACTTTTTATCAACACCATTAGCTCTGCTCACAGTGGGCTGACAGATGGGAAGGTTGACAAGAAAAGAAACAAAGCTGAAGTGTGCATCAGAAAAGAGACCTTCTCATCTCTAGGTTTAAGTGGAACTGTACAAACTGTGCTTTGTGGCTTTGCAATGTAACCTGGCCCACATCGTAAAATGATACAAAAATGTTTTAAGGGTGGTCATCTGACCACTGAGCATAAAATGTAGAAATGAAATAATTCCGTGCAGTCAATCTCAAGTAAGAGCAGGAGTTACTCAAGTTTCTGGGAAGGCTTGGGTTGAACGAAGGGAGAAGCCACCGCAGCTCCTAGGACAAGTTCCTTGGGTGGGTCCCCTTACTTGTGATGATATTTTCAAGTGGGCTCCACTGAGAATAGTCTCCATCCTGCAGAGTCCTTTTCTCCTCAGCCAGAAAAAACCCAATCAGCTCCAAGATCAGGAGATCAATGTCGTACAATTAAATCAAAGCAAGGTTTATTGGAGTATATCCCATTGATTTCTGGTGAATGCCAGGTCGAGACTGCTGAGACAATCTTCAGTAACTTTGAAATTTGGATGCATGCCCTGAAAAACAGAGCTGAAGACTTGAGAACACAGTGGACAATTGGCTGTGGAAAATCACAGTTGTTTCTGGAAATGAAATACAAAAGAAAAACCATTTAATGTTTTGCTTAGGGTGAACATTTCAATTTAAGGAAAAGGATAATGTGATTTCCAACTCTAGAACACCTTCTACACTCTTTGATTTCCTTCAAAGCCTTATCTCAACCCCCAAAAGACTTGGTTTTTGAAGGATTTTGGTTTTCCTCTACAAATTTCCAGCTTCCGTTTATAGTGTTTGGTAAATTATTCAGGCTCAGTCAGGAAGCTGCTGTGAGCTCAAGATTCATTAATCAGCTGGGATTCTTTTGCAGCAACTGCTGCTGGAGAAGCCCGTGGGTGCATATCAACTGGGTAAAAATGGGAGTGACTCTGCTGCAATGAATGGAGAACAACGCTGAAGGGTAGAATGTTGCTGACAAGACTGTGTCTGAACACCAGGATTCTACAAGAAGGGGAGAGAAAAACAAGAGCTTTAAAAAACTGAAGCAGAAAGAGTTAACATTGGATTCTTCCCTACTGTCAACCGTTATTTTGTTACGACTCTATTTAGGAAAGAGAGAATTTGCAGCATATGGAACATTTCACAATTTCAGGATATCCCAGAGGGTGTGCTTGCCAAAGACTTCAGTGAAGTATTTTTCTAGTTACAATAATGCAGGGTAATTCAGTAAAAATATTGGCTTGATGGTGAGAACACTGACTGGACGTTCAGTACACGTGAGTTGTTGATCCTCCAGGTCTATCTGCAAGGTTTGGAGCAGTACTTCAGAAAATCCATGGTAAAACTCAAAAGGCAATTGAAAATAAAGGTTTTTTTAAATTTCCATTCCTTGGAACATTTCATTTAATAATTGGTACTACGGGTGACTTATTGTGTCATGGCCATCTACGTTGTGGAAATTCACCCTTACAGAGTTCACAAATTGCTACCCAGAAAGTAATTTATGTGAAAAAGTAACTAAATAAACATCAAGTTTTATTTTTTCAACTGCATTTCCTGACATATGCACAGATGGTGGGCTTCACATTACGGAAAATTATGATAGGGACCATTTCCTAGGAACTCAACCCACAACCCCCTAACTCCCTCCCCCCCATCCCCATCATGTGTATGTCATTTGGATGTTATTGGACTGGTGACATGCTTGGAGGCTAGTAATAATGTGGTTAAAAACGTCTATAGATCCTACCACAGCTGGTGACCCTAAATACTGTATATAGTTCAATAACAGCTGACACTAATGCATGTTCCAAACATGCATTTATCTGGGATACACTAATTGGAGTAGAAGTTGTACACCATTCTAGACATATAACGAAGCATTAATATAGACCTGTTTTTCCGTTCGCAGCTATTCTGCTGTAGAAAGCATTAAACAGGCCATATCTAGTTAAGACAAGTGGAGAGGTTAACAGTAGAACACTACATACTAAGGAATTGATAGGTCTTCTTAAAGAATATTGTTACATTTGGTCTAATTAGGACAGCATAAGGAAGTAGTATAAGGAAGAATAAATTATTTTAAATAGTTTACCATTTTACAAAGAATGTAGATACTGAAATTACTATGCATCCCTTCCCCTTTGGAACTGGCATTATATATTTATAAGATAAAAGATATTTCATATATTTGAAAGATAACATGTATTGGAAACTACTATAGGTTGCATAGACAAACCCTCACCTGACCTAAGCATGCTCTTGAATCCTACAGCTCGATTTTATGACCATGGTTTAAGCAAAGCTTTTGATCTTTGTTCACTGACCTCTGCTGGAATGTGGGTATTAGAATAAAGACAAGGTGAGACTGGACCATAGCCACTGCTCATTGTCTAGATTTGAGAGGTAGACAGGATAGCAAAGGAAAAAGCCACAGGGACAAATTGTAATTGACCATCAGGATGAATTTCATGTGAGAATAGTCGTCACAGTTATTATACATTTTTGCCAATGCAGTTCTATTGAAGTATTATTTTCTCACGGTTACTTATTACCAGTGAATAAATATGAATTTTTACTCCATGATTTCCCTGCAAACCAGTCACAGCAAAGATTAATACCTCAGAGATAGACGATGACTAGAGACTGCCGAAACTGTTAGAAAAAACAGATGAAAGAGTTGTGTGAAACCAGTACAGATCTGTCAGCATTTTAGCAAGACCCACATTGCCTGGGCTAAGAAAGCCTCCTTAAATTATAATTTTAAAGGAAAATAATGTAACCTCCTTAACATTTACAAATAGGTATTAACTAGGACTAAATTCTGTTATTAAAAATCTTCTAGAAGTAGGTCGGGTCTCAGGAGAATCCTTCAAATAAACAGAGACAAGGGAGACTATTTGGCCCATCTAACCAGTCCATGCATTTCTGTTCCTCCTCAAGAATTGTAATTGTGTCCTAAAAGTTTCCAGAATATTTGACAGTGTAAACCCTTAATCATTTATTTTTTTTGAAAGAACACCCCCGCTGTTCCTGGTAGTCACCACTTTAGACTGAAAGCAAGCAGGAGAAGGTAAAGCCTGTAACATAACAACAATCTCATCTCATGTTTACCCATCTTCAATAATCTGCAGTACTTCAGACTGAAGACTGACTGATTGAAATGAGGCTGTAGTGCGTGATTACATGGCCATACACCAGGGAAATGTTAAAGTTGGACATTGCCTATGTGGATACTGGAATATATAAATTGTTAAGTGGCTGCAAAGTGCCATTAACTAATTTTTCAGGACAAGCCAGCTAGTCTGTGATTCTGTGTCTCCCGTCTTTCATCCAACACCACTCTCTCCTCTCTCCATCTCTGTATGTCTCACCCAACTCTCCCTGTCTTCTCTCTTTCTCTCTCTCTTCCACTGTCTCTGTTTCTCACCCTACCAAACCAGATCATCTAGCTGGGGTAGCACCTTGTGGCTTCTACAGAGCTGAGAGGCTAAGGTGAGACTGGTCGAGAAGCCAAGCAGAGGAGTGGGGACTGAACAACCTTGAGAGGGCCACTGTTTATGTGATATATTAAATAAAGCACCAGAATAACTCAGCAGATATGGAGCAGGAAGCAGATGTGAAGATGAAGTGATTAACATGCACAGTCTGTCTGAAAACATACCTGCCACCTCATAGATCATTATAGCTGTAGCTTTAACACTGATTTAAGAAGCTGATTTGACTCACACAGGCAGGTTAATGCACATTGCAAGGCTGCTTAAAAGCACATAACGAGTTACCCCCTTTTATTAGCCACATGCTTCAGCATTACATGGTAAGTTCTGCAGGCTATTATTGGTACTGAAATACTCCTCACCTGCTAATTCCCCCGTGATGTGCAATATCCATGGCAGGCAATGGGAACAAACACGGGGGTCCATTTTCAACTCTTCCTTCGAGGAGACCTCTGAAGTTAGCAACCTGACGAAAGCAGCAAAAGCTTTAGTGAGACCCGCTCCTCAGCCAGCACCTGCTCTCCAAACCCTAGCCCTCATTTTTTTCTCTAGGATCAGGGTAATCCGGTCCAAATGTGACTTCTTGTCCTGGTGAAGCACGAAGCAGAGGAAAAAAAATCTCAACAGAGCTTTGTTCAGTGATACTGTACCATGCCACCAAGAATATTTACAATCTGAGCTGCAGCAGTGGTAGCAAATAAAGCAGAGGCAAACTCACAGTGCTGTCGCTCTCTCTCTCTCTCTCCTTCCTTCCTTCTCTCTCTCTCTCTCTGTCTGTCTGTCTCTCTCTCTCCCCTACACATTTCACGTGAGAATTACAGCCCACAGCCAGACCTAAGGGGGTCTGAGTTAGGAGTAGAGGTGGGATTTGAGTAAATAATTATCAGTGAGCCAGTCAGTTTATCATTCCCAAGCCGGCCCGAGGTTGTAAATTACTGCTGCTTTGGTAAAGACTGTTCTCTCCATCCAGTCTCAATCTGTTCCACAGTCTGCCTATCAATGCAATCTGCTCATCCCTGTGCATCATTAAAAGGGCAATGGAGCTGTGCATTTGTTTCTGTTGATTCAGTGATTATATCAGATCCCACTTTCCTGTCATGTCCTCACTATTCTCCCCAGTGCACCACAAGCTCATTAAACATTTTGCAATGCAATAATTCACACAGCAAAAAGTCAGTGATTGGCTGGTCTTGTTGTTGCCTCTTGAGTCATTTTGGACAGTGTGAGGAAGTTGGATTATAATCTCCAACTGTTCTACCGTTATCTCCCAGAAAATAAGTAATGACACTGAATCCTACTTTAATTTCCAGTGGGATTACATTTCCAGTGGGTATAGCTAGACCTCCCATGCTGCATACAAAGGCAGATTTTAGTTTAGCCCGTCTTGAAGGAGATACTCTGTGAATTGTGAAGATGATGAGAATCCATATCATTTATTGTCTCCGGCATTTCCCACTATCCATTCCTTTACATTTCTTTAATCTGCTATGACTAGGATAGAGTTATGTGGACCATCTCTTGCTTTCAGCTACTTTATCGTAGATGAAGCTTTTAATATTTTGACCATAGTCAAGCCCTGTGCAAATGTTCTCCAGCACCCAGACCTCAGACAGCAGTCTAGTGGAGGACAGTCTAACCTAGGCAGCTGTGCTGTCCCAATGGCCCTCAGCTAACTCAGCATTGAGGGCCCAGAGAGCCACATGTCTAAGAGTGACTGTCTGCTGACCAGCTGCAACTTGGATGTGGAATCTCTTCTGAACAATTTATGGTTCATGGTCATTACTGAATCAGAAATAATTCAGAAAACGTGTAGCTCGGGTGGTTGATGTTTGGGTTGGGTTGCTCTCCGATCTTGGCAATTTACTTGCAAATGTTTTGTCACCATGCAAGGAGACATCAAAGCGGCACAGATGATGTTTCCTCACACGGTGATGAAACGTTTGCAAGTAAATCGCTAATATCGGAGAACGACTCAGTCCAACCGTATCATTGAGTTTTGTTGTGAATGTTAATCTTAAACAGCGAGTCATTTGGCCCTAGCTACCTACTTCCAAGATCACACAAATAAAAGAATGGATTTATGTCTCATAATCACCAATCAGTCACTGGCTAGAAAGCATGTGAAGTCAGGATGACAGCAGTGAGCTCCAATCTCCACCCATCCTTCACCTCACTCCCCCCCCCCACCAACTATATACACACACACACACACACACACACCCTCTCTGTCTCTGTCTCTGTCTCTGTCTCTGTCTCTGTCTCTCTCTCTCTCTCTCTCTCTCTCTCTCTCTCTCTCTCTCTCTCTCTCTCTCTCTCTCTCTCTCTCTCTCTCTCTCTCTCCCTCTCCCTCCCTCCCTCCCTCCCATGAAGAATCACTAATCGACTGAGGAACTTGACAGGGGTGGTCAGTACTTGGAGAATATCAGGGCTGCTGTAATATTTTCTGCTTTGGGATTGCACAAATCCTCATTCCAAGATGCAGAGTTTATGGATGCCTTTTGTCTCCCACAAAACACCAGAAATATTGGCGAGGTGAATCTCACTGTCTGTCTGAGGATATTTCTCCTGAATTATTTTCTAAAACAATCCAGTGGTTATTGATATTAAGATGGAAATCTCATTTGCCCAAGCCATAGGATGACTGAAGAGGGAAATAGCAATGTTGCTGTGGTCCATTAGACATTACTTGGCTGAATTTTTATAATTTCTAATGCATTTCAGACTAACATGTTAAACAGAATAGCCATGGAGATGTGAGTTTACACAGATGTGTTGGCATATCCATACCTGTACACACACACTCACACAGTCACACTCAGAAAGAAAGGAACAAGTACACTCACAAAGATCCATCCACATTCACTATCCCAGACATGTACATACAGGCAGAAATACAGAGATACGGACCCACACAAGTACACATGGAACCCCTCATGTACAGATATTTCTCGGCTGCAGTCCTGCCTTTCTAGGTTAAACACAATTCTTTATTCTTGTAGGTGTATGTTAATCTAACTATCTACATTAAATAATTCCTTTGTGATTTCTTGAAGGCACCAATTGTTCTCTATTTCCTCAATTACTTTAACCATGTTCACTGCTTTATTACAAACACTTCAATAAAACTTAACCAATATTTTCCTTTAACAAAAGCATCTCTGAACCTGCTCATGATTTATGAGTGTTATAAATTAGGCTATCGTATTGATTCCACCTGACACCATTCACTTTTGACTTTGCTTTTGCTAATTATTTGTCTCTTCCTCTTCTGAGGAAAATGGTTTTCATAGAGCTAGGATTGCACACAACCATTCCTTCCTCTTCTCAGTAAGTGACGGTTGTCCATCTTCTCAGCCACAGTGAGCATCACAGCCAAGCTCACAGCAAGTCTAAAGGGGTGTTCTAAGAAGCAGGAAATCTCACCCACTCAGACTTCCTATCCCTTTGCACTCCTGAGGTTGTATTTTTCTCTTCCATGAGATCAGGCAGTTCATCACAAAATAAGCTCAGCGTTCTTTCTGCTGGGCTCACTCCACATTATCTAATATGTTTAATCACTCAAGCACTGGGGAACGTGGAGGTGAGATATAGATTTCGGAAGTCTATTCCAAGAATTTGAATCAGGAAAAGGAGGCTCTGCAATATAATGTTAAAGTGATACTCTCATGTTGACATAAAAGCTAACACTGAACTAAGAAACAGAGTAGGGCTTGTCTCTCCAGTATGTGGTCAGTCTTCCTCATTTAACCAATATTATTTTAAGGCAATTAACAGATCAAACAGTTCTCATTTCTGCTCATAGGATTTTACTGTTTTCTTATAGGCTTTTGCACTTATTCTTTTCTAAAAGCAAGTCATGATACCAAATATAATTTGAGTTATTTGCCAAAAAAGGGTTGCAAGATTGTATAAAGAAAAAACATTTCTTTAAGAAAATAAGTTCTAACAAGCATTTAGAGTAATTGTACTGCTTTCTGCCAGTTGATCTGCAGTGGAGTTGCTAATGAATTGCGTAGACAGATTTATAATAACAGACTTTAACAGTGTTCAATTAATAATTCAGCTAGGAGTGTCACCATTAATAATAGCAAGGAACCCGCAAATCATAGACTGCATTCAGAATGTGGGTTCTTTAAATTATTAAAGGCTGTCATTAATTTAATTCTATGGACAATCCATGACTTAGTCAGTGTTACATTTGCCTCTGAATCTGAAATTGTGTGTTGAGGCCACACACTGGTGGCTTGGGCACAGAATAAGGGTTGACAGCTTGGTGCTGAACAAGTGCTAAACATGTTGGATGAGCTGAATAAAGCAAGCTTTCACATGCTTACAGAATCTGCCACTGTATAAATTGTTTCAAGGTGTGTCGATGCAAGATTGTCCCCGTCTTTCACAGTAATGTCTAGTTTACCTGGGATATGCTAGGAAGCTGCATGAATACAAATTTAAATATATTTCATTCGAGCTATTAAGTGGAATTGTTTCTATGTGTACAGCGTACTTTGCCCTCATTTCTCCAACCATTATGTACACAGAACCTAACAATTTTATATCAGGGTTTGGAGCCACACTTCTCAAGACTGTGATGTTCTTTTAGCTGGAGACAAGCACGACTCATTACATAGCAGTATGTTTGACAAGTTCATGCTGTGTGACGACTGATCTAACGAACTGCAGGTACATTCCCACTCATCTATGCGATAATTTGTTTTCCTCAAAGCTGTAGTTAGCTGATGTAATGGAATTTTAATTAAAGAGTTCATGGAAGAAAGGGAAAGTTGTCCTTAGTCATTGTCAAGCTTCTGTGACTTTCATCTTTTCCAAAACACTACTGTCCCTTTGCTAATTTGCTCCAACATGCTCACTGATGGACACAACTCTATTCCTAAATGCTTACATTTCATGTTTCTCCTCCCTTGATCAATTTCTCCACAAGTAACTATAGATTTCAATGGTCTCTATATTTCTCCATCTTTCACCAGTTCCAATTTTCTTCTGAGGGTTATAGCTGCCACAGCCTTCTGTTCAAGAATTCAATCCCTAAAGTCTCTGCCTCCTCAATTTTACCCACTTTCTTCATAACCCTCGACTGTCCTAACAATTCTAAGGACATCTTTAGTTTGTTTATTCTGGTCCATCAGAGGCACTGTGTAAATGCACAATCATGATAAAAGATCTTTAGTCAGTTTTGCAAGAACACAGTGATGATCCATCTGATTTGTTTTTCACACTGGCTTGAGACAGTGTTGAAGCAGACATTATGAACTGATCCACTGTGTCTTACAGAGCGCCTCTTTCGCAGTGTGATGGGGGAGCCTGCTCACCAGTGCATGCAAGCCATGTAGCAGGGGTGTGTGCTGGTTCTGAGCAGCAGGTTTACAGGATAAGTTACACCTCTATCCCGAGCCAGCTCAGACAGGTCCTGTGGGAGGTGAAAAGGAATCAAAACTCCAAGAGCAATAGGATCACAAATGTTTGCTGATAGCTGCATGTTGTTCAATTCCACTTGTAACTGCTCTGCAAAAGAAGCAATCTACATAGTGAGACTAAGATAACATTCAAGTAAGTGTGGTTAAGGTAATGGACATCTCCAACAAGAACGAATTTAGTCATCTACCCATGATATTCAGTGCCATGAACAGCACAGATTCCCCCACCTTTAGGGTGGCCAAGAGCGGTCACTAGTGACCAGAAATTTGACCATACAGGCAGAAAAATTCTGTAGTTCAAAAGCTTGGAAACCTGGAATAGGTAACTTTTTCCTGACCAGCAACACCACCTGCCATTCAGTATCTTCTTTAAAAATATATTTCTATTCCTTTGCTGTCACTGCATTAACTCTGCTCAACAGTCTGCAGACATTAACTGACAAACAGTTTAAAGAGGCTGGAGCAGCTGAAAGCAATAGCTAACCAAGGTAATTAGGAATGGGCAATAAATACAAGCTTTGCCATTGAGGCCCACATCCCTTTCATTAAGTGAGGTGCTCTCCTTAAATTTAAAACAGACTGTCTTCAGTGTATGCAATGAGAATTTCTGAATATTCAAACTACTAACGTGCCAAGACTGCTTTCTTAATTTGTGTGATACAAACAATAAATTCACTTTTATTAGGAATGACTTCTAATATGAAAACAAATTGGCTTGATGATGTATAATTTTCTGTGTCACCCATGTGTAATCACCCATCTTTCCTGATAGCAAGAGATCCCTTGATAGTTGGTTACAACACATAATTATCTTATAATTAATATTGTCCATTTTACCTGAACTCCTGCTTGTGAGACTAACTTTAGATACAACACTGAGTCATGTCATCTGCAAAAATTCTCTGATGACTCGACAATATTTGAGTGTATACAGGGAGGACAGGAGGATGAATACAGGGCCCTGGTGGAGGACTTTGTCAAATGGTGCAAGCTGAATCAACTACAGCTCAACATCAGTAAGACAAAGGAGATGGTAATAGACTTTAGGAAGATTAAGTCTACATTGTTCCCTGTTACTATTAAGGACCTACAAGTACCTGGGGCTGCACCTGGATGACAGACTTCAGTGGAGCACCAACACGGAGACTCTGTACAAGGGCCAGAGTCACCTCCATTTCCTAAGGAGACTGAGGTCCTTTAGAGTATGCAGGCCTCTCCTTCAAATGTTCTGCCAGTCTGTTGTCAACAGTACAATCTTCTATGCAGTGCTGAGCAGGGGCAGTGGCATCAACACGGGTGATGCCAACAGGCTCAATAAACTGATTAAAACAGCTGGCTCTGTTATCGGAGTCAAACTGGACACATTGGGGGCTGTGGAAGAACAAAGGACCCTACAGAAAACCCTGGCAATTCTGGACAATGCTTCTCACCTTCTGCATGCCACCTTGGCTGAACAGAGGAGCACTTTCAGTAATAGACTAAGACAACAGCGCTGCTCACAAGTGCACTATATGAGATCGTTCTCGCCCTCGGCCATTAGGCTCTATAATGAGACAACCTATAGCCGGGGAAGTGATGACCCCCCTCCTGTTAGACTGTTTGTGGTAACTTATTTTTTATTCTTTCTACTTCTCTTCTAATAATTATATCTGTGCACTTGTTATGCTACTATGACACTGCAATTTCCCTTGGGATTAATGAAGGATCTTTGTATCCATCTACCTATTGACACAATAGGTTGTGGTGAATGGAATGGGAAAACAAAAACATTTATATTGAAGCTGAGCCGGACGAGCTGTGTGGCAGCAGCACTGACTGCTGTGCTACTCTGCTACACACTGAGGCTGGATGGTCCCATGGATCCATTAGCCCCCAGAAGCTGAGGATGCAAGGTATGAATGAAAGATGGCCCCGAACAGAGCAAAAGGTGTTCCACAGAGACAAAGCCTCTTTAAACACAATGTTTTGATTTTGCCTTGGGCTTGTCTTAGTGTGCAGGTAACTTAGACCACTGTTGATTGTACCCTGAACTCTTCATGACTGAACTAGGTTCAGTATTGTCCAGTTTCTCTGAAAATGTTTTAATAGATCAAGACCTAATGTGATAATTTATGCTGTTGAACATTATAGACAGCACATGAATATTGGAAATAAGAGCAGAATTAATCCATTTGGCCTGTTGAGTCTGCACTGCCATTCAGTCATGGCTGATTTGTTATCTCTCTCAACCCCATTCTCCTGCCTTCTTCCTGTAACAATTGGCACTCTGACTGATCAAAAAACTATTAACATCTTCTTTAAATATAGCTAATGATTTGGCCTCCATAGCAGTGTGTGGCAATGAATTCCACAGATTTCCCACACTCTGGCTAAAGAAATTCCTTCTCATCTCATCTCTTCTATTTTGAGGCTGTGCCCTCTGGTCCTAGAGTCCCCCACTATAGGAACCATCCACTCCATCTAGATCTTTCAGTATTTTACAGGTTTCAATGAGAACACCCCTCACTATTCTAAACTTCAGCGAGTACAGGCTCAGAGTCGTCAAATGCCTCTCACACATTAATCCTTTTATTCAAAGGATCATTCTCATTCTCATGAACCTCCTCTGGACCCTTTCCAATGCTATTTTAGATAGGAGGGCCCAAAATTTGCTCACAAAATGTGGTCTGGCCAGTTCCTTATAAAGCACTGAACTTCCCAAGACCCTTTGCACCTCAGGTTTCTGAATTTCCTCCCTGTTTATAAATTAGTCTACATTTTATTCCTTCTATGAAAGTGCATAACCATACACTCCTCTGTACTACATTCCATCTGCTGTTTCTATCTGTTTAAGTCTTTTTGCAGACTCCTTTCTTCCTCAATGCTATGTGACCCTCCACCTATCTTCATATCGTCCTCAGAATTAAATTTCACAGCTAGGTTAATTCATCCATCCACCAGGAATAAGAAACATAACATGATACACTGATCTATGTTTTCTCGTAGTCAGCTTTTTTTGGTACATGGTTCAGATTAAGTGAGTCTTCCTTTGACAGGCCCAACTCTCTGTATAGACAATAGATTGCCCTTTGATTTTCACCTTTTCACTCTCCTCACATGCACATGAAATTAGTTCCAGGTTAGCTGAATGGAAGGTTTGCTTATTCAAGTGTACCGGTACTTTTGCAACAGATGCAGCTTGCACACCTGACCTGAGATAAAATGTGCTTCATGGAGGGGCAATGTGTGTTTTAAGTTGCAGGAGGGGTGGGAATCAGAGAGCCAGAACCAGTAGTGGAGAGGTTGAGGAGACAGAGGTTGTTAAGACTACAGACAAAGACAGGAATCAAAGGTTGAGCATGGTGCGATGAATGTTCTGAGCTGCGTATCTTTCAATACAAGAAGTATTGTAGGAAAGGCAAGTGAGCTCAGGGCATGGATCAGCACGTGGAATTATGATATCGTAGCCATTAGTGAGACTTGGTTGCAGACGGGGCAGGACTAGCAGCTCAGTGTTCTGGGGGTTCCATTGTTTTAGAGGTGACAGAGTGGGAGGAATTAAAGGGGGAGGGATGGTGTTACTAGTCAGGGAAAATGTCACAGCAGTGCTCAGTCAGAACAGACTGGAAAATTCATCTAATGAAGCTTTATGAGTGAAAATGAGGAATAAGAAAGATAGGACAATGTTAATGTGTCTATATTATAGCAGGTGATTTTAACTTTCCGCATATTGACTGGAACTCCCATATTGTAAAATTATTAGGTGAGATAGAGTTTGTCGAACATGTTCAGGAAAGATCCCTTAATCAGTACTTGGAAGTCGCAACAAGAGCATTGCGATACTTGATCTGCTATTAGGGACTGAGACAAGACAGATGACAGAAGTTTGTTTAGGGTAACAGCTAGCATCTAGTGATCATAATGCCATTAGTTTCAAAGTGAATATGGAAAAAGATAGGTCCAGTCCGCAGGTTGAGATTCTAAATTGGAGAAAGGCCAGTTTTGATAATATCAGAAAGGATGTGGCAAATGTGTTTCAGACAGGCTGTTTTCTGCCAAAGGAGTAGTTGTAAGTGGGAGGCCTCCCAAAGCAAAATTTTGAGAGTTCAAATCTTGTATGTGCCTGTCACAATAAAAGGTAAAGATAACAGGTTTAAGAACCTTGGTTTTCAGGAGATTTTGAAGCCATGGTTAAGAAAAGAAAGAGGTGGATAGCAGGTGTTGGCAGGTAGGAACAAATGAGGTATTTATAGAGCATAAGAAATGAAAGATAACAGTTAAAAAAGAAATCCAGAGGGCTAAAAGAAGGCATGAAATTGTTCTAGCAAACTAGGTGAAGGAGAATCCTAAGGGATTCTACAGATATGTTAAGAGCAAAAGGATTACATAGGACAAATCTGATCCTCTGGAAGATCAGAATGGTCATCTATGCATGCGGGCAAAAGGGATGGGGAGATCTTCAACTGATTTTTTTGCATCTGTATTTACTCAGGAGATGGACTCGTTGTTTATACTAGTGAGGCAAAGCAGCAACAAGGTCATGGACCCAATATAGATTACAGAGGAGGAGGTGTTTGCCGTCTTGAGGAAAATTAGGGTGGGTAAATCCCCAGGGCCTGACAAGGTGCTCTCTCAGACCCTGTGGAAGGTAAAGGCAGAAATTGTACGGGCTTTAGCAAAGATACAGTATTTAAATCATCCTTAGTAACAGGTGAGGTACAGGAGGAATGGAAGATACCTTCTGCTGTTCAAGAAAGGCCATAAAAATAAACCTGGAAACTATAGGAGAGCCTGATATCAGAAGTGGGAAAAGTTAATGGAATGTATTCTAAGGGACTCGATATATGAGTATCTGGATAGGCATAGACTGAGTAAGGATAGTCAGCATGGCTTTGTGTGTGGTAGGTCATGTTAACCAATCTTATAGAGTTTTTTGAGGAAGCTACAAGGAATGTTGATGAAGACAAGGCAGTGGATGTGTCTACATGGACTTTAGCAAGGCACTTGACAAAGTCCCACATGGGAGGTTGATCAAGAAAGTTCAGTAACTTGGCATTCAAGCTTTAAGGGAGAAGGCTGACAGTGGTAGTAGGTGCTTGTCTCTCTGACTGAAGGTCTGTGACTAGTGGTGTGCAACAGGGATCCATTGTTGCTTGTCATCTATATCAATGATCTGAATGACAATGTGGCTAACTAGATCAGCAAATTTGTGGAGGACACCAGGATTTTGGGTGTAGTGGACAACGAGGAATTCTATCAGAGATTGCAACAGGTTTTGGACCAGCTGGAAAGATGGGCTGAAAAATGGCAGATGGAATTTAATGCACCGCACTGTGAGGTGTTGCACTTTGGTAGGACCATCCAGAGTGAATGGTAGGCACTGAGGAGCGTGATAGAACAAAGGGTTTGGAAATACAGGTTTACAATTCATTGAAAGTGATGTCACTGGTTGGTAGGTTCGTAAAGAAAACTTTTGGCAAGTATTGAGTACAGGATATGTGATGTTATATTGAAGTTGTATAAGAAGCTGCTGAGGCGTTATTTGGAATATTGTGTGCAGTTTTGGTCACCTACCTGCAGGAAAGATTTAAATAAGTTTGAAAGAGTACAGAGAAAATGCAAGGATGTTGAGGAATTGAATTATAAGGAAATATTGAACAGGTTAGGACTTTATTCCTTGAAATGTAGAAGACTGAGTGGAGGCTTTACTGAATTATGAGGGGCATAAATAGGGTAAATGCAGGCAGGCTTTTTCCATTGGGATTATGGGTCAAGGGTGAAAATTGAGATGTTTAAGGGGACTATGAGAAGAAACTTGCTTCACTCAGAGAGTTGTGAGAGTGTGGATTGAGCTGCCAGCGCAAGTGATGCACGTCAGCTTGATTTCAATGTTTAAGAGAAGTTTGCATAGGTACATGAATGGTAGGGGTATGGAGGGCTCTGGTCTGGCTGCAGGTCAATGGGAATATGCAGCTTAAATGGTTCGGCATGGACTCGATGCATCAAAGGGCCTGTACTTTTCTATGACTCTCAAACATTTTCATCAATGTCCCCTGTCTTTATGCAGACTTTTTTTGATACCTGTCTGTCTAATGACATCCCACTCATACTCTGGTCTCATTGACTGCAGCCTGGAGATTATTAATAGCATTCGCATAATCTTTTATTTTACCAAATCAAACTTTTTCACTTATCCAATGTAATAGCCCCCCCTTTAATTTCCAGTTCAACCGATGTGACAGGTGATAGGGGTGCCTTTCAAGGGGAATTGATGCACCATCAATAACTCTCTGAGACGTGAGGCGAGATATAGGCTTTTATTGGCTGGAAGGAAGAACAAGCAGCAATTGACCACCACACAACATCCTGGAGACTGAGCCCGGGGCTTTGTCTCCAATCGTGTTTATTCCGGGGTCCGTGGGAGAAGCCACAGGAGCAGTCAGCGGGTGGGGGGGGGGGGGGGGGGGCATGTCCAGACAGGTATATGTAGTTCACCACAGGAGTGAAACCCCAACATAAATAAACTTTTGGTGAGCACTTACTGTGAACACATTTGTGAGCTGAATCAGTAGTCTTCTGGTCTTAAAATTCAGTAATGCTACGCTTCCGTGCAGAAAGCAGCATGGGGCATAAATGATTGCAATAAATAAATAAGCTACTGTAAGATTTACTGCAATTACAAATTTGGTGGTTTGAACATTTATCAGATACACAAGGTTACTCATATTGGCACCTTGTTAGAATTGTAGTGACATATATATACTCACCTGAATGTTATGTCAGATTTGCTTTTTAGCTTGCTGCACAACGTGATTCTGTATGTGCAAAAACCAGTACAATAATCAGCAGACAGATGTCTGCCAAATAGAGGTGCTTTGCATTGGCCAGATCACAAACGTCAACACATTGACTGACAAACACTTTTAAGAGAAAGAGAAAATTGGGCCAATTTGCACTTGTCTAAATTATTAAAAAAATGACAAGGATGACTGAGTGGGAGCCACAGATGACGGAAAGCAAGGAGCTTCATTCAATATATCTTAACAACAATGTAAGTGCTATGAGAGGTTTTAGTTAAGAAGCCTGCTTCTAGCTTTCTCTATTATTTGTCTGTGTTGCTTTCCTTCAGGTGGAATAAGTATTGGAGATCTGTACCATTAATTTAAATGAACAGAAATGGTTTATTCTGAAAAGATATATTCTCCAAAGCCTGTGGACCTTTAAAAATCTTAGAAAGCCAGCGCAATATCTCTAATATATTTGATGAACCCATTTCTTTCATTTGGTCTGTTTCTGATATTCACTAACACTTCTTTCTTCCTAAACAATGGATAAGGCAGATTCAACAACAAAAGAGACCATCTGATGGGAAACCTTAGTTGTCCCATCAGTAACTTAATGATAAAATAGTGCTCTGCTTCAAAATCCCCATCTCCATGAATCTATGAATCTGACAAATGATGTCTATGTTAATCCCAATTTAAGGCCTATCATTGTAGGCCCACTTTTCTCCTTCGTCAACCTTTATAAACACACAAGGTGATCTTAGAGAGATTGGTGTTTGTGGAACATTGCTGTGTGTTTTAATGTGTTTCTGCATTACAACAGCAATTACCCCCAAACATATTTTTATCAACCATGATATGTATGGGGAAGTACTAAGTTGGCAGAAAATGCTTTGTTAGTAAACAAATCTTAATTCACTACAGTATTGGAACTGCCTGCCTCAATATAACTCTCCCATTGCCTGCTGAACTAATAAGGAAAACTTGTGCCTCCAACCTGATAGCATGAACATTGATTTCTGGTAATTGCCCGCATACCCCCCAGTCCTTCACCATTCCCCATTCCATTTCCTTTCTCACTATATCTCCTTACCTGCCCATCACCTCCCTCTCATGCTCCTCTCCCTTCCCTGTCTTCCATGGCCTCCTGTCCTCTCCTATCAGATTCCCCCTTCTCCAGCTTTTTATCTCTTTCACCAATCAACCTCCCAGCTCTTTACTTCACCCCTCCCTCTCTTGTTGTTTCATCTACCATCTAATACCTTGTATTTCTTCTTCCCCTCCTCCCACCTTCTTACTCTGATTTCACATCTTTTTTCTCCAGTCGGGGGAGGGTTCTCGGTCCAAAACATCGACTGTTTGCTCTTTTCCATAAATGCTGCCCAGCCTGCTGAGTTCCTCCAGCATCTTGTGTGTGTTGCAGGGAAAATTTGTGTGTAGTCTTAACAAGATCACAGATGCCTCACAACATAAAGCTTGTTCAATATCTCCTTTCACAAATGATCAAAGTGAATGCGAACTCTGTTATTTCCATTCTGAGAAGAATCCCATTGTGGAGCATTTCATCAACACTCTGTCGTCAGAACATGAAGACACACTCTTCTATTAGCAAGCTGAGTTGGCATCTTGCCAGAAGTTTGCATTCTTTTATGTAAGTTAGAAAATTAATTCCAGTATTCCTGCTGGTGAATCAACAAAGAGTGGTTGGTTTGTTAATCACTTTTTTAGTGTTATTCTATTTTCTCTAGCTTGTAGTTTCTGATCTGCGATTTTAGTGGAATGTTACCATTCTGTGGAGTGATATTCACAGTAGACACTGCATGGTGAATTTCACAAAATGTGTTAGACAAAAAGCTTGTCAGAAGCAAAAGTCTTCAGGCCAGTAAGGGGAGTAAGGGACGAGGAAGGAAGTGATGTAAAAAAAGGTGGGGTTGACAGATTGATATGTGCTGAGAGGGTTAAAAGCTAAAATATGTTGTGAAAAGGGGACAAAATTACAACAAAAATAAGGGAGTGTGTAAACAATGTGTCTCTCTTAACGTGGGTCAGTAATTGATATGTCTGTTAGATGATTATGGGCACAATAGATGATTTTTTGACAAACATGATCTGAACTGCAGCCTCAGATTTTCACCATTCAGTTGAAGAAATGATTTCCAGACTGCATTGCTTTAGGAAGCACTGCCTGTTATGTGAGTTGGATGAGATGCTCTGAATGCGCAAACTATAGCAGTTGGAGTTTGTTGTGCAGAACTGTGGAATTGTTTGCTTTGTGTTTGGAAATGTTTCGATGAAATGTTTTATTATTGCTGATGTTGTGGAAAGAATGCACACATCTCCTTAAAGGCTACTACACTAAGTACTGAAAATCCAGAAGAAATGAGAATACAAACTTCCACAAGTAATGTGTGCACACCATTGAAGCCCTCTTCCTTCTAGTGCATCATCCCAAGTACACATAATGTACCTTGTTATGTTCTAAATGTAAGCACATTGAAACATTTAATTATCCAAAACAAAATTATGTAAATTTCTTCCATTGAAATTTATGAGCAGTGATAAGTTTTAAATCACAAGTTGCAGTTGTATAACTGAAGACTGCCTTCAATTTGGATAGTGTAGCGCAAGGACCAATTGGTCACAGTGGTTTGTAAATTGATCACAGTCTTTAGATAGACTGTGATTGGCTCCTCGACAAACACATACGTATACATAGGTCTACTTACACAAAGATATTGCCTGAGGGAAAAGATGAAGTCTGGTGTAGGAAAGGACTCATAAAGCTGAAAAGAGTGCAGCAGAAATTCATAAGGGTGTTGGCTGGGATGTGGAACTAAGTTATGGAGAAGGCTTGAGCAGGTTGGGACAATTTATATTGGAGCGCAGGAGAATGAGGGGCAATCATATAGTGGTGTTTAAAATCATGAGGGGCACAGGTTGGGTCAACATGTACAATCTTTCACCTAACATTGAGAATCAAGAACTATTAGACATTGGTTTGAGGTGAGGTGGGGAGGGGGAGAGATTTAATAGGAAACTGACAGGCAACTTTGTCACACAGAAAGTGGTCAGTATGTTGAATGAGCTGCCAGAGGGAGTGATTGAGACAAGTACATTAACAATATTTGATAAATACTTGGGTAGCTACATAGATAGGAAATGTTTAGAGCAGATGTTCTGAACCTTTTTTTATTCCATGGGCCATAGCAAGGGGTTTATGAAACCCAGGTTGTGTATAGAACCAGAGGAGATAGCTGAGGTACTTAAGGAATACTTCATTTCAGTATTCACTAAGGGAAAGGATCTTGACGATTATAGGAATGACCTATAGTGGATTGAAAAGCACAGCCAATGACACAACTGTGGTGGGTCTCATCAGCAAGAACGACGAGTCAGCTTACAGAGAGGAGGTGCAGCGGCTAAGGGACTGGTGCAGAGCCAACAACCTGTCTCTTAATGTGAACAAAACAAAAGAGATGGTTGTTGACTTCAGGAGGGCATGGAGCAACCACTCCCCGCTGAACATTGACGGCTCCTCAGCAGAGATCGTAAAGAGCACCAAATTTCTTGGTGTTCACCTGACGGAGAATCTCACCTCGTCCCTCAACACCAGCTCCATAGCAAAGAAAGCCCAGCAGCGTCTCTACTTTTTGCGAAGGCTGAGGAAAGTCTCAGTCCCACCCCCCATCCTCATCACATTCTACAGGGGTTGTATTGAGAGCATCCTGAGCAGCTGCATCACTGCCTGGTTCGGAAATTGAACCATCTCGGATCGCAAGACCCTGCAGCGGATAGTGAGGTCAGCTGAGAAGATCATCGGGGTTTCTCTTCCCGCCATCATGGACATTTACACTACACGCTGCATCTGAAAAGGAAACAGCATTATGAAGGACCCCATGCACCCCTCATACAATCTCTTCTCCCCTCTGTCGTCAGGGAAAAGGCTCCGAAGCATTCAGGCTCTCATGACCAGACTATGTAACAATTTCATCCCCCAAACTATCAGACTCCTCAGTACCTGAAGCCTGGACTGACACCTTGCCCTACTGTCCTGTTTATTATTTATTGTAATGCCTGCACTGTTTTTGTGCACTTTATGCAGTCCAATGTAGGTCTGTGGTCTACTGTAGCTTTCTCTGTGTTGTTTTTTTATGTAGTTCGGTCTAGTTTTTTGTACTATATCATGTAACACCATGGTCCTGAAAAACATTGTCTCATTTTTTCTATGCACTATACCAGCAGTTATGGACGAAATGACAATAAATGTTGACTTGACTTGACTTGAGCATATAGACATTAAGAAAGAGGATGTGCTGGAGCTTTTGGAAAGCATCAAGTTGGATAAGTCTCTGGAATCGGACGAGATGTACTCCAGCTACTGTGAGAGGAGAGGGAGGAGATTGCTGAGCCTCTGGCAATGATCTTTGCATCATCAATGGGAATGGGTGAGGTTCCGGAACATTGAAGGGTTGCAGATATTATTCCCTTATTCAAGAAAGGGAGTAGAGATAGTCCAGGTAATTATAGACCAGTGAGTCTTTCTTCAGTGGTTGGTAAGTTGATGAAAAAGATTCTGAGAAGCAGGATTTATGAACATTTGGAGAGACATAATATGATTAGGAATAGTTAGCATGGCTTTGTCAAGGGCAGGTCGTGCCTTATGAGCCTGATTGAATTTTTTGAGGATGTGACTAAACAGATTGATGAAGGTAGAGCAGTAGACGTAGTGTATATGGATTTCAGAAAGGCATTTGATAAGGTACCTCATGCAAAGCTTATTGAGAAAGTAAGGAGGCATGGGATCCAAGGGGACCTTGATTTGTGGATCCAGAATTGGCTTGCCCACAGAAGGCAAAGAGTGGTTGTAGATGGGCCATATTCTGCATGGAGGTTGGTGACCAGTGGTGTGCCTCAGGGATCTGTTCTGGGACCCCTTCTCTTCGTGATTTTTATAAATGACCTGGATGAGGAAGTGGAGGGATAGTTTAGTAAATTTGCTGATGACACAAAGGTTAGGGGTGTTGTTGATAGTGTGGAGGGCTGTCAGAGTTTACAGCAGGAAATTGATAAGATGCAAAACTGGGCTGAGAAGTGGCAGATGGAGTTCAACCCAGATGAATGTGAGATAGTTCATTTTGGTAGATCAAATATGATGGCAGAATATAGTATTAATAGTAAGACACTTGGCAGTGTGGAGGATCAGAGAGATCTTGGGGTCCAAGTCCATAGGACACTCAAAGTTGCTGCGCAGGTTGACTCTGTGGTTAAGAAGGCATATGAGATGCATTGGCCTTCATCAACCATGGGATTGAGTTTAAGAGCCGAAAGGTAATGTCACAGCTCTATAGGACCCTCGTCAGACCCCACCTGAAGTAATGTGCTCAGTTCTGGTCACCTCATTACAGGAAGGATGTGGAAACTATAGAAAGGGTGCAGAGGAGACTTACAAGGATGTTTCCTGGATTGGGGAGCATGCCTTATGAGAATAGGTTGAGGGAACTTGGCCTTTTCTCCTTGGAGTGATGGAGGATGAGGGGTGACCTGATAGAGGTGTATAAGATGATGAGAGGCATTGATCGTGTGGATAGTCAGAGGCTTTTCCCCAGAGCTGAAATGGTTATCGCAAGAGGGCACAGTTTTAAGGTGCTTGGAAGTAGGTACAGAAGAGATATCAGGGGTAAGTATTTTGTGTTAGAGTGGTGAGTGCGTGGAATGGGCTGCCGGCGATGCTGGTGGAGGTGGATTTGATAGGATCTTTTAAGAGACTCCTGGATAGGTACATGGTGCTTAGAAAAATGGAGGGCTATGGGTAACCCTAGGTGATTTCTAAAGTAAGTACATGTTCAGCACAGCATTTTGGGCCGAAGGGCCTGTATTGTACTGTGTTTTTCTATGTTCTATGTTTCTATGTACAAGAGGGGTTAACTTAGATGAGATCTTGATTGTATGGATGCGTTGGGCTAAGAGGGTGACATAGTAGTGTACCAGTTAGCATAACGCAAATAAAGTGCCAGTGATTAGCAATCAGGTTTCAAATACCCCCCGTTGTTTGTATGGGACTTGCAGGTTTTTCCCGTGACTGCATGGATTTCCTCCAGATGCACCAGTTTCCTCCCACATTCCAAGTAAGTGCTGGAAGCACATGTACGTTCTCCCAAGCACATATTCAATCTACTGTATGTTGGTACTTGAGGCAAATGACGCATTTCAAAGGTTCCAAGGTTCATTTGTAATCAAAGTATGTATGCAGTATACGCCTCTGAGATTCTTCTTCTCCAGATAAACAAAGAAAACCATGAAAGTCAGTTTAGACAGCAACAGCAAACCCACCCCCTCCCACACATAAAAAAGAACCGTAACACAATAATCAACACCCAAACCCTATTCCCTTGCACAAAAGAACTAGCAAAAATGCAACAAGAACATTGACCCTCAAATACCCCTTTCCTCATACAAAAAACAATGAGAAAGGATACACAAAAACACAGAATATGAAAACCATAAGAATGGAAAAAGTCCATAGTCCATATTCCAAATCCATAAATGCAGAAAAATCAGTAATATCCTCCAACATCATCAAAAAAGAGAGACACTGAGGCCTACTCTTCATGCACAGTGATAGGCCACAAAGGCTTTTTCTTCAGGAGCTGAGCAATCCCACCAGTACTTAGCAGGCAGGCAGTCTCCTCTTGCCCTCTGCATTCACCTCAATGTGTCAATCTTCCCCGTGGCTTTAATTGGTGAAATGGAGTCAATCATTGATTTGCACCCTGTCTCGTAGTTTCTTGGCTGGCTTATTCAGTCGATCTCCAAATTGTAAATCACAGGCTTGAACAGTTCCAGAAACACACTCAAGATGAAACACAGATGTAAAAGAAGAGAAATAAATAACTTTGTGGTCTATCCAGAAGATGTCAAGCAAGGCAGCATTGTACACGGGCACCATCTTGGGGTCACTCTATGCCTAACTGTTATGATATACATGTGACTAACAAAACCAATCTGGTAATCTTTCATCTTTAGCATGCCAAATAACCCAATGACTCAATAACTGAGTTCAGGAAGTATTCAGATGGATTGATGGAACAAGTCAGTAGTCTTCAGAAGATAAATGATATACCATAGGCCAATGTGGTAGTCTAGAGGTAACAGAGTGGATGACATAACGATATTGCAACAGTAGTGACCCAGGTTCAATTCCACCACTATTCTTCCCGTAATCGCGTGGGTTTCCTCTGGGTGCTCCAGTTTCCTCCCACATTTCAAAGACTAAGGGTTGAAAGGGTTAATTTGTCACATGGGTGTAATTGGGTAGTGTGGGTTCTGTGAGATGGAAGGGGCTATTACCATACTGCATCTCTAAAAAAATATTTGTACAAGGCATTGCCAGGGACTACTTGGAATACCAGTCCCTCTTCTGGGCACCACTAATCCGAAAGGAAGTCTTAGTTTTCCAGAAGATTCACCAGAAAATAATCTTAAACCTTTAGAAGTTAAATTATAGAGATCTTTTGCTTGTATTCCCATGAGTAAGAATGCTTAAGATGTTGTCTAATTAGTAGAGAAATAAGTTAGAAATAATAAGCTAAGTATAGAGAGAAAAAATATTGCTGGGCTAGTGAAGGTAGATCACACTAGAATGAAGCTACAGATTGGCCATTTGGGGCAGAAATTAGAAGGCACTTATTCACTCAAAGGGAAGTGTGGGATAGTACTCTGACAGCACAGATCTGGGTCAGCTAGGGTAAGCTTTGGATTTGTAGACAGCAGCATGTAAAGAATGTTCAGAACAGATTTATCTACAGTCTCTTATACAAACAAGTATGTGAACCTGTAGTCAGGTGCAATAAGGTTAGGAGATCAGAGCTGGAGAGGATCAGCAACTTTTAATTCCTTGGCATTATCATTTCAGGGGATCTGTCATGGGTCCATGCCTCCATTACAATGAAGGCTTGACAGCACCTCTACTTCCTTACAAGTTTGCGAAGATTCGGCATGTCATCTAAAACTTTAACAAATTTCTGTAGATGTCTGCTGGAGAGGATATTAAGTGGTTGCATCATAGTCTGTAATGAAAACGCCAATTTTTTGAATTCAAAAGCCTAAGAAAAGTAGTGCGTACAGCCCAGTCCCTATTGGGTAAAGCCATCCCCACCATTGAGCACATTTGCAAGGAACATTCTTGCAAGAAAGTAGCAACCATGATCAAGGATCCCTACCATCCAGGCCATAGTCTCTTCTTGCTGCTACCATCAGGAAGGGAGTACGGGCTCTTTACGTCCCACAGGACCCACACCTCTATGTTTAGGAACCCCTTAATCATCAAGCACTTGAACCAGAGGGGATAACATCACACAACTTCACTCAGCCCATAACTGAACTGTTCCCATAACCAATGGACTCACTTTCAAAGATTCAAATATCACATGCTCTTGATATTTATTGCTTATTTATCATGATTTTGTTTGTTTTTGTTTGTTTCTTTCTTTCTGTATTTGTAGCTTATTGTCTTTTGTACATTGGTTTGTCTAGTGTGCCGTTTGTCATTGATTCTTCTGTGTTTCTCTGTATTTACTGTGAATGCCCAGAAAAAAATGAATCTCAGGGTAGAATATGTTCACACATATGTACTTAGTTAATAAATTTACTTTTGAACTTTTTAGTGTATCACAGTTCTGCAGGGCTGCACGTATTGTCCTCTCTAAATGCTTTGTGTGACAAACTTCCTCCAGACTGAACACCTTTCTACAGACAAAAGCCAGCTAAGAAATGGCCCAGATAAAGCTGCACTTACAGGTGTGCTTATGGATAAAGGAATGGAGATCTCATTTGCTAAAATTAGTTAACTATCTAGCCATCTGATTAATCTGGTATAAGTGGTGTTCTGATGGTATGTGGTCTGAAGTTAACTCAAAGAGGTTTAACTTTCATGTCATTAAATCAATCAGCCTCTTGTTGGCTTATTATTCCTGTAGTCACCCAAAATTATTCATCAACACCAGCATTGAAGTCATTAAAGTAGTAGAGGTTACATGCTCACATCAGGAGGATAATTAATTCAGAAGATGATACAGTTATAGATCCTTGTAAGAAAGAAATAGTAGGATTGTGATTTCCCAATTGCAGGAATTCTCAAAGTACACTACAGCAGGTGAAATGATCTTGAATTGTATCGTAGAAAGCAGCTGCAAATTTGCACACAACAAAATCCCACAAAGTTAATAATCAGGAAGAAATGAGACGGCAACATGAAAAGAAGAAAGAACAGCAGCATCAGAACAAAGAACAGACCTGAAGTGACCAAAGAGGAAAACAGAAGAGTCCTTTGTAAGCAGCATATTGTTTTGGTCTGAGGTGAAGATACTAACGAAGGTAGGTTCAGAGAGGTACTGGATATAGAAGGGAGTGGTTTAGATCTCTAGGATCATGATGGGAGAAAATGATGCCTATGCAAATCAAACAGATTCAACTTCCACAGTTACTGGAGCTATTGTATGTGTGGACAGGCTTGTTTATATATTTAGGGAGAGTATAAATTAGCTTGACAGGTAATGGGAAAATGAACAAAGACTGAAAGGAGAAAGCTGACCTGGAGATGGAAGGCAGAAAGTTAATGAGAAGGGCCAAAAGGCTGAAATAAAACAAGGGTTAGAACAAAAAGCAGTGAGCCCAATACTGTATACCTCAATGCAAGGAATACAGTGAACAAGGCAGATTAGGTGCAGCACTATTAGACACAAGGAAGTATATGATAGCTATTACAGAAATATACAAGACTGGCAACTTAACATTCATGCTTCAGATGAGATATAGACATGGATAAGAAAGGAAAGGTTGTGGGGAAGGGAGTGATAGTATTGATTAAAATAACATTTACAGTTGTGAGAAATAAAGATATGATGCAGGGATCATCTAATGAGGCTGAATGCACCAAATTAAAAATGAAAAAGGAGGCAGTAACATTGTTTGACCTCCAAACAGTCTGAGAGAGCTAGAAGGGAAAATATGAAGACAAATTCCTGACTGTTGCATAAGCACTGGGGCAGTAATAATGGGAGACTTCAATGATCTAAATATTGCAAGACAGGTTACAAAGTAGAGAAAGAGCCAAAGTCCATTCGGGAGAAAACTTTTAGCCAGTGTGTGATAAACCACATTAAGTGTAGAGAAGTCTTGAATTAATTAGGCAGGTAGAAGGAACATTTCTTGTGGCACTGATCATAATTCAGTTACATTTAGAGTAATTCTTGAAAAGGACAAAGCTAAAGGAAAAATAACAATTCTAAACTGAGGTCAGGCCAATTTTACTAGACGTCAAGGTCTTTTAGTGAATGTGTATTGGAAATAGCAGCTTGAAAATAAATTAATTTCAGTATACTTGGAAGAATTCTAGAAAGAAATTCAGGGGATTCAGTACATGTTCTCACAAATATAAATGACAAAACTGCCAAATCCAGAGCTTAAAATGTAGAATGAGGCAGGAAAGGAGAAGGAACGTCAAGAACAGAGAGCTTTACATCTCAGATGGCCTGTAAGAGTATTGAAAGTATAGGAATGAAATTCAGTGACTAAGGAAATATTAAGGCTAATTCAGGACTGGAGGTTTTCAATAAATATTTTGCAATCTCTTCACAGTAAAGGGTATGACACTGAGGTTGCAGTGTGAAATACTGGATCAAGTGAACATAATAAAAGTAGAACTATAAGGCATTAATATTTTTCAAGGTGGATAAAATGCCAAATCCAGCTGTTTAAAAGGAAACAATAAAAGGGAAACTACAAGGGTCTGCTACAATTTAAAAAATCTCCATAGATACATTTGGTTTTGGAAAGGTAATAAGAGGCATGAAACATTGTGAATTACTAGTTCAATGGAATTTTGTGAGGTTAAAAGGAGGGTCAATGAGTTCAACATTTTGGTGATGTAGTCTAGGCAGATTTTGCAAGGCTTTTGGTAAGGTCATGCATGACGAGGTAGTCAAGAAAAAGTAAAAGCCCGGGGTAACTGGCAAATGAGGTCTGAATTTGGCTCAATAGCAGGAATATTTGATGAGGGTTTCGAAACAAAAAGGGTGTCATTAATAAATTTCAACAGGGTTTAGTGCTCTGTCTCCATGATTTTCTATCATATATTAAACCAACATATAGATAGCATGATAAAGAAGTTTGTAGATGAACCAAACATGACTATGTGATTGAAAGTGAAGAAGAAGGCTTTAGACTGCAGGAGTTATTGATCTGATCAGTTGAATAGAGACATGGCAAATGAGATTTAATCCAGTAAAGTTCGAGGTAATGCACTTGGAGAAGCACAACATAATGAAAGAATATATACTAAACAAGAGGATATTGACTCATGTGGAGGAATTTTAGAATATATATCTGCAGATCCTTAAGGGTAGCAGGACATTTGGGATGTATGAGAGGCAAGTAACAGAATCTATATGGTTGGAAATAAGGAACAGTACAGGAGCTGTTATCCTGCTTGATAGCTTTAATAGGCCAGCTAGTAGACAAAGTGAGGTGGAGTAACAAGCACAGCAATTCTGCAAATAGACCAATTAAATGCAGAGGATGCCAACGAGAGACTTTACCTACCTAAAAAACTTGTCCAAAGCTATAATTATGCCAAAGAAGAAGCTCTGGGGTAGAAAACAGAAGTTCAAAAGAATGTTCAGGTTCTCAGTATAATTCTGATAAGGAAAGAGAAATTGTTGGATCTGATCCCAAGAAATAAAGTAGTTAAGAGGATGGTGAATATCACAGGAATAAATATCATATGGAAAAAACAGGATGTTGAGACCAGAGGCAAGGGTTGGGTGCATTTACTCTGTGCTTGCTCTGTAGCTACTCTGGCTACTCCGAGCCTTTCATTCTAAATGCTCTTTGCTTCTTTTTATTATTTGCACTATTTGTTTTCTTCCTCTCTGTACATTGGGTGACTGACACACTTCTATGTCTTATGAGTTCTTTTGGGTCTCTTTGTTTTGTGGCTGCCTGTAAGGAGCTGGTTCTCAAGGTTGTATAATGTATAGATACTTTGATAATGAATATACTTCAGCAGGAAAAAGTGACAAACAGCACCTGGACAATTTGACACTGAATATAAGAAGAAATATAAAAGGAAAATGTACAAGAATAAAAAAATTAGACATTAACATAAATGAGAATCTAAGATAATCTGTATGTCCCTAAACAATAAAGGACCCAGTTCTGAGTTTAAAAAAGACCTATTAGTCTGAGGTGGTTATCGAACAGTGACTGACATGAATTACTTTACTAAAGCTATTATGATTAAAAGTATTGGCAGAAAACCAGGTTACATCAATTAGATAAGTTGGATATTTGAGAAGTTACAGCATTCCCCAAAGTGGACAAGGCTGCCTAGGAATCTTGAAGAAACCAAGCTCAGAAAGCTGCTGTTGACAGATTCTTAAACATGCTTGGATTGAAGAATGGTGCCTGAAGACTGGAAGTTTGCAAATGTAGTAGCCTTAGGATGAAAGAATCATGATAAGCAGGGTTACAAATTGAAGGCATTAAACATGAAAAGTATATTCCTTTTATTTAGCATCTTTCCCAATCTCAGCAGATCCTAAAGTACATTACAACCCATGCAACCCTTTGAAGTTACTGCTGCAACATTACAAAATCCAATATTTAATTTGTGCATAGCAAGGCCCACAAGCTTTAAGTGATGTTGGTTAAAGGATAAATCTTGACAAGGGTACTGGAAATAAATTCTACCTTGTATGATTTTTACATCCATTTTAGAGGAAACATGTGTTTTGCTTAGCATCCCATGAAGTAACCATCAGCCAAACTGCAGTATTATACTGGAGCGTCAGCTCAACAACAGGAGAAAAGAAAAAGTTTCAGCCAATGTTACAGACTGAGATGGGGGAATGGTTGTGGAACAAGGAAATGGCAGAGAAAGTAAACAAGTATCTAGTAGTTGAAGATACAGAAAGCCTCTTGGAAATAATGGAGAAATACAAGTCAGAAGTAAAGAAAGATTTCCAGAAATTGTGATCAATTAAAGGGAAGTACCAAAAAAATAAATGGACTGTTGGGCAGTAAATCCCTAGAAATTGATATCTTACACCCTAGGACTTGGAAAGGATAGCTAAAGAGTTAGAGAATGCACTTTTTGTTATCTAACAGAACTGTGTATATTATATTTTACTATGGAATCAACAGAGTAAAAATTAGAAAATGTTACTCGGCCTTTAAAAAGGGGAAGAAGATAAATCAAGAAACTATATAAATCAAAAGGGAGGGAGATAAATGAAGAGAGGGAGGGGTCATTGTTTTTCTGCTGCTTATGTGTGGGAGGGGGGAGTTAGGGTGGGGTGGCTCTGGGGTTCTACCATTTAAAAGTCATTCATTCTTTGGGGCACGCCTCTGTTTTGATGGATGTTTGTGAAGAAAAAGAATTTCAGGATGTATGTTGTATACATTTCTCTGACATTAAATGTACACATTGAACCTATTGAATTTGCTCTTGGTTGACTCGATTGCAGGGGATATGGTATTCTAATGGTGGATGGATCTCCACCATTATGATACACAACTACATGGTAGTTGTCTCAGCCAATCATGGCCCCACAATGCTGGTCCTCCTGCTTTCACCACATACAACACTAATATGGCTCATTGGCTGTTGTATTTCACTGTCACAAATGTCATTCCCACAGGAGTTACCTTTTCTCTAGTATAAGTTCTTAGTTGGATATCTGTAGGCTTTGGCTCAGTATCTTTGAAATGCTGTTCAGACTCATTTTTGTGTAATGACTGAAACAGTTGAGCTGATGTCCACTTCCATTTAATTAGTTTCCCAATTCGCTTCTGGTGTAAGCCATATTGCTCGTCTATTATTAGTTTTCACATTGCAAATGTCAAGGTTACGCTGTCCTGCGTCACACACATCACTATCAGATTGTTCATCAACAGCATGCAGATAGGTGCTCTTTTTGAAACTGCAAATTGACTTTTTAGCTCCTTCTCTTCCCTGTGCAGACAATTTATTTTTGTCTGCCAGACTTGTTCTTTTTATGCATCATAATTTGTTTCATTTTCAGCTTTAAGCCTGCATTGGTCTGGTGAATGTGACCACCAGCAACAACAGGAACATGTTCGGCCATGCTGATTACTGTTTCAAAGTTGTAATTTTGTTCCCACTCACTTTTATTCCTGACTGCAACTCAATTTAGTCTTAGCTGCTGTTTCCATTGATACAGCAATTTCAACTGTTTTTTGAAATGTGAATTGTGCTTCAGTTAGGAGACATTTTTGAATGTCTTCTTGTAAGATTCCACAAACTAAATGATGTCTCTGTGCAACATTAAGCCCAATACTGAACTATCAATGCTCAGGCAATTTCTTGAATTCAAACACATAAGCTAAAATTGTCACCCCTACATTTTGGTTGCATTTATGAAACCTAACACTTTACAATCAGCAATAGATTTTGTTCTAAGTGTTCTTACTTTCACGATATCAATAAAGCTCATTTCAGCTGGTTTGGCTGGAGCAGTCAATCTTCTAAGCAGACTGTATGCTTTCCCACCAGTTGCACTCAGTAATACTGGCACTTCCTTTTCATTGGCTATTTCATTTGTTTCAAAATACCACCTAATTCTTTCAGTATACATTAGCCTATTTTCTGTTGTGCAATCAAACACATTATCCTTCCAATATAGCCAGTCATTTCTGTTTTTATTTAATTTATGACTTTTATCACTTGGTCCTCAGTGTTTATGAACCTGTGAAGTTCATCTGTTTACGGCTATTTTTTTTCTTCAGCCCTCTCTATCCCCTTGCAAAGAAACACATGCTGCACTTTTTAAACTGAAACATCTCTCCCTCCCCTTATGAAGGAAAAAACATACTGTGTTTTTCTTAACTCAAACATCTCACTGCACTTCATCAGGTGGGTAGTCATCTCAGGTTTGTTTCAAAACTTCTCATTGTCACTCAGTAGATTTGTAACTCCAAATGAATTAAAAGAAAAACACGGGAGCCTGCGATTATGCATCTACTTCATTTTACTTTTGTGAAGTGCTCGATTATGACATGGTGACATTATGCCATTTACTGCTTTGCATATAAGCCAGAAGGAATTATGTAAACAACAAATAATTCTTAATCAAACAATATATTTACAATATTACTCAAATATTACTGAAATGCTAAATACACTATAGTGTTTTAGATAACAGGTGGGGATGGATTGACTGTTTGATAATGAATGGAAGACAGAGTAGAATTAAATTTACTTCCGAATTGAGAAGTTGTGACATGTTCCATAAGCCTTAGTTATGATAACACAGCTATTTATAAATGATATCAATAATTTGGAAAGAGGATCAAATATAACCTATCAAAATTTGATGATGACACGAAGTTGGATAATACGTCAGCTGCTATGAGGATGTAAAGTCTGCTAAAGGTGAATTAGATAAGTTATGTGAATGGCAAGGTTGTGCCAGATGGAGAATAACATGCAATAATGTGAACTTATTACTTAAGTAGAAAAAAACAAAGATGATGTATTTATTAAATGTTGGAATTTGGAAAGTTATTGACATTCAAAGGGAACTTGGTGTATTTGTACATAAAAAAGTATTGCATGTAATAAGGCAATATAACAAACAATTATACAGTAAAGGTAATTGTTAGCTTCTTTTACACCACATCTAGCTCTCCCTAGCTAAGTGAAAGTGTATTTTCAGGAGAGAGGATCCTGAGGTGGCAGCTGTATGGTGTGAGGAGAAATTAAGCAGACTGGGTCTATATTCACCTGAATTAAGAAAAATGGGAGTTGAGTTTTTCGAAAATTATGAGATTTTTAATGGGGTTAACAGGGTAAATGCAAGGTTATTTCGTGTGGCTGGAACGTTTGGAGTCAGGAGTTACAGTCTCACATTTAGGGATGGAAACAGAGATGGAAACAGCATCGAGTAGTTGTTCTGGATTTTCTCTCCATGACAGCATTGAAGCTTCAGCTGCTTCTGTTATTCAGTATATTCAAAATAAGGAAGATCAGATTTTAGTTATTGCAGGATACACTGGATATGAGATTTGTGCAGGTAAGTGTCATTGAGGTAAAATATCAGCCATGGTCTTGTAGGCACTGAGGTAAAAGGTTAACCATAATCTTAAAGGCAACAAGCAATCTGCTGGAGGAACTCAGCAGGTCAAGTAGGATCTGTGGGAGGACAGAAATTGTTGACAATTTGGATTGAAACCCTGTACGAAGACCTGATGTAGTGTTCTTACCTGAAACATCAACAATTCCTTTACTCTCACAGATGTTGGCCAGACCACTGATTTCCTCCAGCATGCTATCCCACCACCAAGCACTTCTTTCCCTCCCCCCTCTTTCTGCTTTCCACAGGGATCACTCCCTATGTGACTCCCTTGTCCATTCGTTCCCCCTGCATCTCTTCCCACTGATCTCCCTCCCGGCACTTATCCTTGTAAGCGGAAATAGTGCTACACCTGCCTTTATACTTCCTCCATTACCACCATTCAGGGCCCCAGACAGTCCTTCCAGGTGAGGCGACACTTCACCTGTGAGTCAGCTGGTGTGGTATACTGCGTCCGGTGCTCCACGTGCAGCCTTCTATATATTGGTGAAACCCGGCGCAGACTGGGAAACCGTTTTGCTGAACACCTATGCTTAGTCCGCCAGAGAAAGCAGGATCTCCCAGTGGCCACACGTTTTAATTCCACGTCCCATTCCCATTCTGATATGTCTATCCATGGCCTCCTCTACTGTCAAGATGAAGCCACACTCAGGTTGGAGGAACAACACCTTATATTCCATCTGGGTAGCCTCCAACCTGATGGCATGAACATTGATTTCTCCAACATCCATTAACGCCCCTCTTCCCCTTCTTATCCCATCCCTATTTATTTATTTATTTATTTATTTGTTTGTTTGTTTCCCTTTTTTTCTCTCTCTGCCCCTCCCACAATAACTCCTTGCCTGCTCTCCATCTTCCTCTTGTGCTCCCCTCCCCCTTTCTTTCTCCCGGCCTCCCGTCCCATGATCCTTTCCCTTCTCCAGCTGTGTATCCCTTTTGCCGATCACCTTTCCAGCTCTTAGCTTCATCTCTCTCCCTCCGGTCTTCTCCTATCATTTTGGATCTCCCCCTCCCCCTCCCACTTTCAAATCTCTTACTATCTTTCCTTTCAGTTAGTCCTGACGAAGGGTCTCGGCCTGAAACGTCGACAGTGCTTCTCCCTATAGATGCTGCCTGGCATGCTGTGTTCCACCAGCATTTTGTGTGTGTTGCTTGAATTTCCAGCATCTGCAGATTTCCTTGTGTTTACACTATTTGCATCTCCAGTATCCAGCATCTGCAATCTGTTATATCTCCTTAGTCTTAAAGGCTCTGAGCTAAAAGATCAGCAATGATCTTACCAAGTAGTGAAGAGATATTAGAGACAAATATTCCTCTCCTCCTCCTGCCTTTGTTTCTTATATTTCATGGCTGTGGTCTGGATCTGGAAATAATAGGCATTCAGACCAGCAAGGCTGGTAGTACAAATGAGCCATATCTGATTCCAAATGATGTGAGGTTGGAAAGGGAAAATATTTCATCCTGATCTGAAAAACCAAGAAAAAGTAAAAACACTGCAATAAAAAAGTCCAGGAAATTGACAGAGTATTAACAAATGACACAAAAATACAGATAAGGGACAACCCTAAGAGCCAGTGCTCTGTAAGTAATGTTGGTGCTTCACTTAAGTAGCAAGATTAATGAGGTGGAAAGAGGAAAGGGAAGGATTGGACAGCAGGAGAACAGTCCAAAGGCTTCCTTGATTATATTTCTTATTTTTATGCTGAATTAAGCTACTTTATATCACAATGGGACCTCCAGTGTAATAGTATAGTTGAGAGCATAATAAAATCTACTTCTCTTGCCATAAAGTCCAATAGCTCTGCATCTCTTTGCTTGGGTTTTCAATTTGTCCATTATCTCTTTGCCTGGTGACCAATGTTAGCTCCTGCTCCAACAACAAATGGAATTTAAAATTCATGTGTATGGTTTTAAATGCCATTCTGTCCTCATTTTCCCATGTATAACTTGATCTTCAATGCAATGGCACAGGAATACAAGAAGAGTTCGCAGAATTCTGGTGGAATCACATTTGGTTTCATTGTTTTGGGTTCTGTACCTTTAAACTGATGTATTTGCCTTTCTGTGAAAGCACAGTAAATGTATTATGTTTATTCCTTGGAAAAGGGATTGTCCAATGAAAAGAGAGATGATTGTTCAACTCAGTGGTGTTTAAAAGATATGAGCTGATCTTATTGAGAAGGATTGACAGAGAAAGTGCTGTGAGATTGTTTTCTCAGGTTGAAGAATCCAGAACATGGGTGCATATTTGCAGAGCATTTAAGACTGAGATAATACATTTCTTTATTCATGAGTTGTAAGTCTTTGGAATTTTACATCAGTCTGTGAATTCTTAATTGCTGAGTGTATTCAAAGCTAAGACAAATTGGGCAGCTATTTCAAAAAGGCAGCACTGGCATTGTGATCCTGAAATTGGAATTTAGAAAGATATATTACCTCCTTTAGCTATTCTCTCAAAACTATTCTTCGGTCTCTGCAGGTGTTGTATAAGCAGAATATTAGTGTCACGTTGGTTCCTTATTTAAAATGATTTTTATGTATTTCAGTGCTTTACAGTGGAACAGGATAATGGTAATATGAGGTTGTGAGCCACTGCCATCTTTACAGCAGGCTTGCAAGTTGAATGATTGTGTTCTCAAAGATGCGATTATCAACCAGAGTAAAAGTTCATGACTGAACTTCTTCAAAACGCAACAGAGTCTCAAATACTTGAGGCACATTTTATTATCAGGTTGGCAAAGCTTTGATAGAACTGGGAAATTAAGTACATGACTATGTTTTAAATTGAAGGGTTAAGGTGTGAAGTGGGGTGAATAATTAGTAACACACAGAAAATGCTGGTGGAACGCAGCAGGTCAGGCAGCACCTATAGGGAGAAGCGCTGTCGACGTTTCGGGCTGAGACCCTTCGTCAGGACTAACTGAGAGGAAAGATAGTAAGAGATTTGAAAGTAGGAGGGGAAGGGGAAAATGCGAAATGATAGGAGAAGACCGGAGGGGGTGGGGTGAAGCTGAGAGCCGGAAAGGTGATTGGCAAATGGGATACAGACTAGTGAAGGAAAGGATCATGGGACGGGAGGCCTAGGGAGAAAGAAAGGGGGAGGGGAGCACCAGAGGGAGATGGAGAACAGGCAGAGTGATGGGCAGAAGGAGAGGAAAAAAAGGAGGGGGGAGAAAAGCTAAATATATCAGAGATGGGGTAAGAAGGGGAGGAGGGGCATTAACAGAAGTTAGAGAAGTCAATGTTCATGCCTGTGTTCAGTCAGGCTGGCAGACTGGGAGACCGTTTCACTGAACACCTATGCTCTGTCCGCCAGAGAAAGCAGGATCTCCCAGTGGCCACACATTTTAATTCCACGTCCCATTTCCATTCTGATATGTCTATCCATGGCCTCCTCTACTGTCAAGATGAAGCTACACTTAGGTTGGAGGAACAACACCTTATATACCGGCTGGGTAGCCTCCAACCTGAGGACATGAACATTGACTTCTCTAACTTCTCTTAATGCCCGAAACGTTGACAGCGCTTCTCCCTATAGATGCTGCCTGACCTACTGCGTTCAACCAGCATTTTGTGTGTGTTGCTTGAATTTCCAGCATCTGCAGATTTCCTTGTGTTTGCCTGAATAATTAGTAATTGGTAAATGATTTATTATTACCACATATACTGAGATACACTGAAAACATTTGTTTTACATTTCATGTATCATTGAAGTGGTACAAGAGGGAAAAACAGATTGCAGAATAGAGTGTTACATTTGCAAAGAAAGCACAGAGCATGTAGACATTAATTGCAAGAGTCATGGTGAGTCTATTGTGGTATCATGAGTTCATTTTATCATGCAAGAGGTCCATTCAAGAGCCTATAACAGTGGGATAGAAACTGTCATGGAGACTGGTGGAACATGAACTCAAGCTTTTGTACCATCTACATGATGGGAGAGGGCAGAAGAAGCAATGACCAGGTGGAAGGGCTTCTTGATTATATTGGCTGCTTTTCTGAGGCAATGTAAAGTGTAACGGAGGGAGCTGATATTTTATTTTTATTTACCGAGGCAGTGTGAAATAGATCCTTCCAGCCCTTTCAGCCAGCTTCCTCAGGAACCCAACAACCCCGATTAACCCTAACTTAATCACAGGACAGTTTACAATCACCAGTTACCCTACCCAGTACATCTTTAGGCCATGGGAGGAAACTGGGGCACCTGGGGAAAACCCAAGCATTCCATGAACAGACACTCCTTACAGAATGGTGCCAGAATTGAGCTGCAAACTCTGGAATGCTCCAAGTTGTAATAGTGTCATGCTAGTTGCTATGATACTGTGGCACCCGTGGTATTCATTATGGACTGGACTGTGTTTACAACTCTCCGAATATCTTATAGCCTTGAACAGAGCAGATGCCAGCCCAAACTCTGAAGCAACCCAATAGGGTACTTGCTATGGTGCATCTGCAAAAATTGGTAAGAGTCATCGGGTCATATCTATAGCCTTCAGAAGAAGGGCTTTGGCGTACTTTATTGGCATCATTGTGGCTGAACCAGAGCAAATTGCTGCTGATGTTTACAACTAGGAACTTGAAGCTTTCAACCATTTCCATCTCAGCACCACTGACACATCGGGGTGTGTATTCTCTCCCACTTCCTGAGTCAATGGCCAGCTTCTTTGTTTTGCTGACATTGAGGGAAAGAAATAAGGAGAATAAAAAGTTAGAGAACAAAGCTGTCCAGGTGATACACTGCTTTTAGTTGTCTGTAGATTTTTTTAAATCACAGCTGATCTGTCGGAAAGAGCATTAACAGATGGAGATGAATGAGGGCAGAGGGGAGAAAAGAAAGCAGGGCTGTATCTGACAGTTTTATGGAACAATGCACCTATTGGCAACCTGAAATGATAAAAAGAGTGCTAAAAGTCTTCAGCTGATTAGGTAACATCTGTGAAGAAAGAAGGTCTGAATTAAGTTCATGCCCATATGACCTTAAACTGATAAGAAAGGCTAGGTGTCCGAGATTGTTGAATTCAGCATTGAATTTTGCAGTTTAGGAAGTGTGCAGAAAGAATCTGTTGTGCTCTCCCTTGAGTTTATATCGGGTTTCCTTAGAATGGTTCAGTACAAAAAAACAGTCCAGAATCAGAGAGGTGAGGGTGGTACTGGGATGGAGTAACTGGGAGCTCAGCATCAATCTTCAGGGGTCACCCAGTCTGCATTTGGTGTCCTAATGTAAAGGAGAGCTCACTGTGACCATGAAACACAATACACAGGGAACTGCCATTTTTAAATTGAGCTTATTGTCATATCCACCAATACAATGAGGTACGGGCATAATAACAACCCTGCCTGCAGCACATCACGCACCTGTAGATTCAGACAATGCAGAAAACATAACTTACGTAAGGCAGTGAAGAATGACTTTGCAAAACACATTAGAGCAGAACAAAACTCAGTACATGATAATGCAAGAGGTGATCCATAGTGTTCCATTACTGAGATAGGATTTGGGTTGGGCTGGTTGTGTAAAGAACTTGATGGTTGTAGGAAAATAGTTGTTCTGAATCTGATAGTGTGGGATTTCAGGCTTCTGAACCTCCTACCTGATACTAGTAGTGAGAAGGTATGAACAGGATTGCAGGGATCTTTGTTGTTAGATGCCATATTCTTGAGGCAGAGCCTCTTGTAGATGCTGTCAGTAATGGGAAGCGTTGTGCCCTTAATGGACCAGGTTGTGCCCACTCCTCTCTGCAGCCTCTTGAATTCCTGTGTGTTGGAGTTGCCATACTAAGTTGTGAAGCAGCCAGTCAGGTAGTGAAAGAAGTGCAAGTGAATTATTGCTTCACCTGGAATGACCATATACATCAACGGGTGTGAGAAGGAAAAAGAAATAAAGATTGTTATTGCGTCTCTGTTGGCTACATTTGAAAGTTTTAGGAGAAGGTGAGAAATTGGCAAAGATGGAAGAGTTGCTGAGGAAATATTTCGGAGAGGGAAGTGTAATAATTCTCTGGAGCATTCTAAGATTAAGAAGGTCATTTTGAAGTATGGTGGTGGTGGCATCCGTTAGTCTCGCGAGACCATGGATCTGCGCCTGGAAAGTCTACTGGAGTATCCTCTCCAGGGTGCAGGCCTGGGAAAGGTTGTATGGAAGACCGTCAGTCGCCCATGCTGCAAGTCTCCCCTTTCCACACCACTGATGCTGTCCAAGGGAAGGGCAAGAGCCAATACAGCTTGGCACTAGTGCCATCGCAGGAGTTGCCAGAACGAGGTTGAGGGCAACGTCAGACTGCCTTAGGGACTCCAGCTCCGGATTTGTCCTCAGGGTTTACTCCCGAAGCCTTTCCCATGAGAGGGTATGGCCGCAAGGCAGCGGAGGTTTGAAATCAGAGTTTTCCCTCTCTTAGATGGACTGCCTTCCCAGGCTGACAAGCTCCATCTACCCGAAGAACTGGTTTTAAGGCACCAGGACCCACCTTCACCCCTTCTCCTGTCAGTAGAAACAGTTCCACCGGGCTTAGAGGCTAAGCCACATGAGAAGGCCAGGAGTTGGACTTGGTTGTCAGAGGCTATTTGAGGCGCACGCCGTGAGGAGCACTTTTAGGTAGTGGGAGCTTGTCCCTACTACCACCCCTCGGCTTGACAACATTTAAAGTATAGTAATGTGGTTAAGTCCTTCGGGCCTGGTGGGTTATTGAGAGAGGCGAGAGACGAGATTTCTGGGGCCTTGACCAGTATTTGTAGCCAAAGGCAAGGTTTCAGCACCATGTTATACTAACTTGATTGAGTTTTTCAAGGAGGTGATGAAGATGATTGATAAAGATAGAGTTGTGGAAGTTAGCAACACGGAGTTTAGTCAGACATTTGACAAGACCTCTCATGGGAGGCTCATCCATAAGATTAAAATACATGAGATCCATGGTAAATTTGCTATTTGGATTCAGAATTGACCTGCCCATAGAAGACACAGTGTAGTGGTTGATGGGGCTTATTCTGGCTGTAGGTCGGTAACTAGTGGTGTTCTGCGGGGACTCGTATTGGGACCTCAACTGTTTGTAATACATATAATATAAATGACCTGGATGGAATGTAGATGGCTGGGTTAGTAATTTTGCAGACCTTTAACAGTTATAATGTGCAGGGATCTTGGGGTCCAAGTCCATAGCTCACTGAATGTGGCTACATAGGGGGAATAGGGTGATGAAGGCATATGGCATGCTTGCCTTTAATAGTCAAGAAAATGAGTAAAAGAAGTGGGAAGCTACGCTACAGTTCTATAAAACTCCAGCTAGGCTCTGTCTGGAGTGTTGCATTCATATCTGGTCACCCAATTACAGGAGGGATGTTGAGTGGGTGCAGAAGAGGATGTTGCCTGGATGAGAAGTTTTGTGCTATTAGAAAGCATCGAACAAACGTGGCTTGTTATTTCTGGATCAGCTGAGGGGGGTTCTGATAGAGGTTTACAAAAAGAGGCACAACAGAGTAGACAGCAGTATTTGTTCACAGGATTGAAATGTCTATGACCACAGTGTACACATTGAAGGTCATGAAGGTCAAAGAGATATGTTCAAAGGATATTTGTGGGGCAAGCGTTTTTACACAATGAGTGTTGGGTGCCTGGAATGTGCTGCCTGGGATGGTGCCCGGGATGACAGGGGCATTCAAGAAGGTTTTAGATAGGTACATGAATGTGTAGGAAATATAAGAACATGGACATTGTGAAGGCAGAAGTGATAAGTTTAGTTATGTACTTGTTTAGTAATTTAATTGATTCAGTATAAAACTCTGGGCCAAATTGTGTTGTACTGTTCTTTATCCTAACGTAGGCATCTACTTGAGGACCTAGCTATTATTATCCCCACCTAAATGCCAAACACAACTTTTTCTTTAATCACTCCCTTCTATGTGCTGACCAGTCTCTCACTGTGTTAAATAGACATAGGCCAATCCCAGGTAATGAATAGGTTTCATTTTTACAGATGTAAGTAAATTGATTTGGTCCATAAATCAGAAAATGCATGTAAGTCACTGAATATGGCATTCATACCTCCATAGTTTTGCAATGAATACATCAAAAGTACACCAGACTCTTAAGAATAAATAATTATTAAAAGTGGAGGGACAGAGTAAACCTGTTCAGTCATTCCTGAGAATTAAGCTATGACTATACATCAGACTTCAGAATTTAATAATATTATTGGATCTTGTCATATGCAGTGGTATCCATAAATTGGTCATTTGTAATCCACAGACATCTTGTAGTTTCAAAAATTGAGTTGGAGACAATGAAAAGTGTATCATCATATTTCCATGTCAGGATTTAGAAAGGAGTTTGTGATGTTCCCACATGCCTGAAGCACTTGTCTTCCAGGTGATGGATTTTGCTTGCTTTGTTGAATTTAGGTCAAAGCTGAGACACAATATATATTGCAACAATGAATCACTAGTTGGAGAGAATGAATGCGAGGAGTAATGGAGGTGTTGTCAAAGCAGCTAACTTTTGCTATGGAAAGAGTGAGCTTCTTGGCCATGGTTGGCATTGCCTTCTTTCAGATAACTGGAAATCTTTTCAACACATTCCTGGCATGCGCCTTATTGAAGTTGCAAAAGTCCAAGAGAGGTCAAAAGATTACTCCCTAAACTTTTAATTGCTCTTGAAGCCATAGACTTATTGTTCGGTTAAATTTCTGGCAAACGCTATCTCTACTTGGGCACTATTGGATTTCTCCTTTTGTTGTCATTTGTGTGGAACAGATTTGTCCAAGCCTATTTATTGTCCAGTTCTTAGTGAACATGACCAATGACTGCTTTATTGCAGAAGAGTCACAAGTGATTAACCAAAACTATCTCTGAAAAGGGACATAAGTTCATAATAGAAATTACTAATGAATTTATCTTTGGCTGAATACCCAGGTTGGTGTAGTCATTCATTGATTCTGTTATGGTTATTTTTCTATGGAGTTATTGAGTATGCCCACAAGACAATGAATCTCTAGGTTGTATATGGGAACATATATGTACTTTGATAATAAATTTCCTTTGGACTGAAATGGTTGGGCCTAGAAAAATATGAACTCTTTCAATGACATTGAGAAGCTAAAATGATTAAGTTCAACAATCACAGTCATATTTCTTTCAGGTAGCAATAACTTGCTCTCAGATAGTTTCCCATGACTTGGAATTTCCTTTTGTCCTTGGTGATATGTTGTGTTGATATCATGGATATCCTGTCCTTCCAGCTGTCCCATTTACTATGGACTAATCATCATAGACATTACATATATATAGACCCATTAACCATGGAACACATTATTAACAAAGGAGACCAATTTAAACAGATGGACAGAATCTTAGTGAGAAACAGAAGATGAAACATGATTTAAGCATATAATTGAAGATTAAAATTTAGTGATTTAATAAACAATAATTTCATCTCAACAAAGCTAATGTGCTTTTTATACATGAAGGGTATAGCTCTTTTTCATGATTGTGGAAATAGGAATTAAGAAACTTACATTAATATAGTGTCTATCTTATCAAAGCAATTCAAATTACTTTATGAGTAACAACTCACTTTGGAAGCTCAATAACTACATCAGTCCAGTTGTCATTTTCATGATACAAAGACCTATTAGTTTTTACTTAATAATCTAGTGGAGACTTGTTGGCCAAATACCAAAAGAGATTTCCTGTATTGAGGTGAGCCAACAAGGATGCATAATGATTTGGTGTGACAACTGCTTTGCACGTGACTGCAAGAAACTGCAGGAGTTGTGGGTATAGCTCAGCACTACATGGAAACAGACCCCTTTGTCCTCGCTATGATTTTGTACTTTCTCTGCAGCTGGGACACTTTATTCTGCATTCTGTTATTGTTTTATTTTGTTCTACCTCAATGCACTGTGTAATGATTTGATTCGTATTGACAATGTCCAAGATAAGCTTTTCACTACATCTTAGTACATGTGACAATAAAAAAAACAAATTAAATTCAATTCAGTTCCAGTGGAAAATCTTATCTGAAAATTAGGATCTCCAACAGTAAAGCATTCACTTACTAGTGGCAGCCTAGATTGTAAAATTATAGCTACAATCTCCCTACTTAGAAATCAGAATGTGACAATTTAATATCACACCAATATTTAATGAAATTCCAATAATTCATTGGAATACATGCAGCATTCACTCTGAAACAGAATAAAACTCTAATAAACCATATCTGAACATTTGAAAATCTCTATAGTTCAGCATTTGACTCATACAATAAGTAATGATTCCTATGCCCCCAAAACTGACTGCAACTCTTCTTTCAGCATACCATTGAAACTGACTGGGTTGACTGGAAGTTTTGTAATAGTACGTAAGGCATTATATACAAAAAGAAGTGAACATATTAGGGAATTGTGTCCAATGGTCCAAAATGTCTGCTATTTCAGTCCCATCAATGCCCCATTATCAGAATTTTACTGTACTCACTTTGCAAACATTGAAAATGACAGAAGAAATGAGAAGGAAGAGAATGAGCCACCATTATACTGAATGGATTGAATTTACTCCAAAAGTTCAAAGAGATTCATTAGGCTAATTCCTGGATAAAATTGTTGTCCTATCATGACAACCTGGAAATGAAGGATCTGCATTGGAAGAAAGATGGGTGAATTTGTGAAAACATAATTATACGATCCGAAAGGGAAATGCATTGTAACTATCTGAATGCAAAGCGGCTTGGTAAGGAAGCTGCTCTGGACATCACTGCAATAAACTGCAGAGTGCTGAGCACGTCATGGAAATCAGCCTGCCCCATGGACACTGACTATACATCTCGCTAACTCTAAAGCAGCCAGTATTATCAAAGCCCCACCCACACCAGTTATCCTCTCTTCTTCCTCTTTCTTTGGGCAAAAGATACAAAAGCCTGAAAACACGTACCAGCAATCTCAAGGACATCTTCTACATTGCTGTTATAAGACTTTGAAATGGCTTCTGAGTATAAGATAGATTTTGGACCTCATAATCTACCTTGTCCTAAACTTGAAGTTTATTGTTTACCTCCACTGCACTTTTTTTGTAGCTGTTACACTTTATTTTACATTGTTACTGCTCAACCTTGTTCATTACATCAGTGCCCTGTGTAATGATTTGATCTGTTTGAACAGTATGCAAGACAACCTGTTCACTGTATCTCAGTACATATGACAAGAATAAACCAATTCCAGTTCCAATTCAAAAGATACTTAGATGCTTCAGTTGGTAGGAGACTTAAACATGGGGACATTGTTAATAGGTAACGAGGCAGACATATATAACTGAAGGAGAATTAGTCTCTGGAATCCACTATCCCAGAAAGTTGTGGAAGCAAGATTGCTGGAGGTAGAATGAAGATACATTTTTCAAAGATTGTAGAATTGAGGAGTATGAGGACCTGACACAAAAGAATTGAGGGAGGTCACTCCCATGGTCATAGTGGTTTGAGGGACCTAGTGGTCTGCTTCTGCTCCTACTTTCTTGTGTGTCTGTGTTTGCTGACAGGCTATCAGCATCTCCATCATCCTGTTGTTTAGCTAGCCAAGTCATCTGATCCTGTCATCGATTTTCATTGTCCCTTTTCCAGTTCATTTGTTGCTGAATAATCCTGGGATGATTTTTCAATCCCTAAACCCACAGTCAAATAACATTGATTCCTGTGGGAATAACTAAGACAGCACAGATCAGAAACTATAGCTAGCTGAATATAAACATTTGAATGAGATGCATCAAAACCGTACAGTGATACAGCATGGAAACAGGCCTTTCAGCCCACTGAGTCCATGTTGACAATTATGCATGTATTTACGCTAATCCTGCACTAACCTCATTTTATTCTCCCTGTATCCTCATCAGATCCTGTTAAATTCTTTTGCTCACCAGTGACTAATTTACAGTAGCCAAATAATTTAGCAATCTTCTCATCTTTTACTTGTGGGAGGACACTGGAGCAACCAGAGAAACCCATGACACCTCAGGGAGAAGGTGCAAGTTCCACACACACTGGGTGACCAAAATACATATTAAAAGAGCTAGGTAGGCAATGCCACATTACAGGAGTGGTGAAAAGAGACAGACATGTTTTTGAGGTGATTTAACAACCTAGAGACTAAACAGCTGAAGACAGATCAAGGACTGTCAGGAAGCCTGCTTGAGTTCTTGTCACTTCCACAAATGGATCTTTGCAAATGCATCAGAAGTAATTAGAGATTTTAAAAAAAGGCAAAAATGGTAACACTAGATAAATCACAGTCGTTCAAAGTTGTTCATCCTTCAAAAGGAAGCAAAAGCAATTGGATTCACCCTCATTTTTACATTATGTCTATCTGCCAAACAGGGGACTAGGCCTGTCTTTAAATTGAATTCCATGTTCCTTTGCACATACAGCCTCTTTCCACTCACTACAGTAATTAATGAGGCAGAGACAAAGTGTCAGCACAAATTATTTTTACAGCTAAAAAATTGGAAGCTTCATTGAAATCAGAGACTTCCCCACCCACCCAGCTGATTATTCAGAGAGAATAGTGTAGTTGGTTGTGAGGGGGAGAAGACAGATCAGATTTTGATGGAAAAGCTATTTAAAACTAAAAGAATCACAGTTAACTAAATGGTGCCTGCTACTCTGGCGCTGCACTAGACTTCTCCAGGAGAACCAGTTTACAGAGGTGAACAATGTGCTCAAAGATTACAAATGAAGCAGTTATGGGTTTACATTGCTTGTTACCCTGGCAGTACAGGAATGATACTCTGCTGGTTATGTAAGGTGCATTCTGAGGAAGGTAATTCTGAGTACTGGTTACTTCTACAAATAGATCTTTGTAAATTTATCAGAAGTAGTTAGAGATAAATTATAGACAAAAGCTGCCAAACTGAAATAAATCAGAGACAATCTGATTTCAATGAGAAAATATTTTGTCTTTCAAAATAAAGGCAGTTAGTACTGATATATCCAAATAAAGATTAAGTGACACACAAGTAATGAAATCTGAAGATGCTGCAAGTAATCAGTTTGGAACACAAGTATTAGCAGTGTGCTTGGTGGCTATTGATGACTTTCAATCTGTGATGCTCAAAGTGCTCCAATATTGTGGTTTATCACACTATACCGGTTTTCTTAAATACTAATGGAGAGTGATTACATTTAAGAAATGTTTGATCACTCTTTAACATAAGTCTAACTTCCACTTGATAGGTTGCCTTTCATTATTTAACAGTTATCAAGTTGGTTACTTTTCTCATTTAACCTCTTTCATAGAGATCTCACGTGAGATCAATGAATCTCCTTTCAGTACTGGGTTGATGGTGACCTTGAAATCACCACAGATCCTAGCATCCTCATGTTTCTTGATTCCTGAGACTATTGGCTTTGCTCTTGTGCTCCACTCAACTTCAGAAAGAATTCCCTTGACCTCCATGCAATCCAGCACAGAAGCTACTTTATCATGGATAGTATAAGTAAATGGATAGGCTTTATTGAACCTGGGTATGGCATTTTCATTTAACACTATTTTACGCATGATATTGTACTATCGTATGTTTGAATTTTCTAATGTCATCCTTGATCGCTGCTGAGGTATCAGCCAGTACCTTTCTTAATTACTTTCGGTTGACTCTTTTGCAGGGAATGTGTCATGCAAATGGTGGAATCCAATGAAATTGTAGTTGTCTCAACCAGTCATGTCCCCACAATTACCACATATATGCCCAATGTGGCTTGTTGGTTGTTGTATTTCACTGTTACACTCATTATTCTCAGTTGGATATCTGCAGGCTTCAATGCAGCATCTTTGAAATGCCATTCAAACTCATTTTATGGAAAGTCTGAAACAGCTCAACCAGTGTCAAATCCTATTTTAATTATTTTGCTGTTCACCTCAGGTGTAAGCCATTTTGCTTCCCCTTGCTTTGTTTTCACATTTTAAATCTCAAGGCTACCCAATTCTGTGTCATTCTAATCATTGTCAGATTTTTCATCTACAGCATGCAGGTTAGTGCTCTTTTTGAGATTGCAACTTGACTTTGTCTATTTTTCTCTTCCCTGTGCAGTCGATTTATTTTTGTCTGCCCAACACTTCTGTTGTATGTGTCCTGCTTTGTTGCATTTTCTGTAAGTGTCACATTTTAATCTGCTTTGGCCTGGTGAATGTGACCCCCTGCCACAACAGTAACAAATATTGATTGGCCAGGCTTGTTTCTGTTTAGATGTTACAATTTTGGTCATGCTCACATTCAAACTCATTTGTATCTGTTTTTCTGTCTCCATTGGTACAGGTATTTCTATTGTTCTTTTAAATGTGAGTTGTGTCGTACAGTAAGAAGCCAATTTTGAATGCCTGCTTATAAGATTCCACAAAGTAAACGATTTCTCAATGCATCTTTAAGTCCATCATTGAAGTGACCAGGCTTAGTCAATTTCCTCAATTCAGCCGCGTGTGAAGAAATAGACTCTCCTTCCATTCGATTCCACTTATGAAACCTGAAATATTCTGCAATGAGCAGTAGTTTTTGATCTAAATGTTCCTGCATTACTTTCATGATGTCAGCAGAACTCATGTCAGTTGGTTTGGTTGGAGAAGTCATACTTCTAAGAAAACTGTAAGCCTTTAAACCCAATGCCCTCAGCAAAACTGGCACTCACTTCTCATTGGCCATTTAATTTCCTTCAAAACATGGTTCAATTTGCTCAGTGTGCATTACCGAGTCTTGTACAATCAAACGTGTCTTTCTTTTCAATGAAGCCAGCCATTTCTTCTTTTTTATGTTAACTCCAAAACATAAAACTAAATGAAAGCAAAAACAGGGAGTCAGGAATATATGTCTCAGTGTGCATTTTTTACTTTAGCAAGACACGCACATCTGACATGGCAGCATAATGACATATGCCTTTTACATACTTTTACATATAACTCGCAATGCATTATGTACACAACAAAGAATGCTGAATCAGACAATATATTTATAATATTACTGAAATACTAAATGCACAACAAATACATGCTGGACCCGGGACAATCCTCTGAAATGATATCGCCAAGGAACTGAAAATTAGCAAATGCTAGTCAGCCATTCAGCTATGGTCAAACAGTCATTCATTGTAACAATTTCACCAGCCTACTTTTCTACTACCACAAAATGAGCAGCCTATCAACAGCAGGGACTTCTGACCAGAGACGTACCGAACCTTTCCTTTTGTTTCAAGAGTAAACTATGCATGTAAAATATATAAGGGAAATACAAAACAGATATTAAATGTCTTTTTACTTTATGTTTTTAGTGTTGAGCATTCTGTATATCTACAGTCTTATCAAATCAATATGTTCAGATTGTCATTAATTAATATGCAGTACGGTATATGACTTAGAAACAACCGTTGCCACTTATGTGGCCTTTTAGAATAATATGCCCTCCAGGTGTTTTTTGTATTGTGATGCAGAACCCAACCAGTACCCACTGCCAGCAGAACCTTAGATTGTATTTTCCAGTATCAAGGTTGTAAAGCCATCTAATATAAAAATTCTGCAGATATGTGCATCCTCAGCAAGTACCATTGCAGACTGGAATGAGCCAGGCAGCATTCTCTTGCAGACATCTTATTGCACAGGAGGACTGACAAGTTTTGGACGGATCAAATAGCATCATCCGCTGTGAATCACACAGAGCTCCATCATATACTTCTCCTGCAGTGTTTGCAGGATGTTCCGTACTGACCACTGCCTGGTAGACTTGTGTTCTCTGCAGAGGTTTTTCCACGAGGTAGTGTGGAAGAATCTGACTGAATAGAGCGGTGGACGGCAACAAGGTCAGAGGCATCCTTCACGTAACTGGGAGCAGGTTCTAACTGGTCTTTTTCTATGTTGGTGATCTGTCAGTTTTTTGTGTGAGAGAGAGGGGCTGGGGATTTTATACTGTTCTTTTCTGCAAGGGAGGGGGTTGGGGTTTGATATTATTGCCACTTTTCAGCGAGGGATGTTGAGGATTAATGTTATTGTCACTGCTGTTTTCTGTGAGAGTGGGGGTAGTGGGTTTGGGTTGGAGAGTTTTGTTTCTTTTTCTTTTTCATGCTGGGAAGGAGCTGATATCCTTTTGTTCACAAAATCTCCATGGTTTTTCTGTGTTTCATGGCTATCTGGAGAAGACGGATATCAGAGCCGTATTGTACATTAAACAATAAACATTTGACAATAAACAGAACCTTTGAACCTCAATACATAGTGGCAACTAGTGATTGCATAACTTAGTACTACTCATAGCTTGATACAAATATGTTGGTGAGAATTAGGTCAATATTGAGTACAATTTTTCCACTGTTCTCTGGAGACACATGCACTATGACTTGTCAGAAGTGCTCTTCCTTGGTTTGACCAGATGAAATGCTCCCATAATGGTTCACAAGGTTCAAACACAGCAATCTAGACCAGAACATAGAAGGGGTTTCATTGGAAAATCAGTGGTTTAGCTCTCTAGTGAGAGTGGAAATAAGAAGTCAATGCAGTTTAGTGATAATCCAGTTTCTCACTTCAAGGGAAAAGATCCACACATGATAACACATTTCTTCATTGGTGTAGACTAAGAATTCAAACACTTTTTCCATGCCCACAGCTAAACCAAATTAATAGATTGGATGTTGTACTGAGTACAACGCTGCAGAAATGTAAATGACACTTGGCCGTGGACTAATCTCTGAAGAGGATAATGGATACCTTGATGTAAGGAATACAGTGGATTCTGGTTAATTGGGCCATCAATTAATTGAGGCAGCCACTTATTTGGGACAACATAAAGAACAAAATCAAATCTAGAAAATAGCCAGGATTCCCTTTGTTTATTCGGAACATTATGCTGTTTAATTGGAGCCGGAGACTGTTACCGAACATTTTCTAAATAGTGTCAGTCACATGCACCTCGTGTAGTCATTAGTCACTATGCCATGCTTAGATCAAACAGGTTTTATTAGTATCACTTGTGTGCTTGTGTTCAAAAAGCAGTAACTTCTGTCACTAATAGTTGGCGAGTAGTAAACAGCTAGTCAATTCAGAACTATTTTGCTCACTGTAGTTTCAGGCTTGGAGATGCCAGAAACAGCCAGGAGTGAAAATAAAATGACTTCACTACTATAGCAAGTTAGGAACTACAAAGAATTTGAAGGTATCAGCAATACTCTTGAATGTTACAATTGAAATAAAGATTTGGAGGATGCAATTGTAAAAGCACTTTTTGAAGGCAGTTCACTAGCAGAACTAAGCGTCTGCTGATTTTGTTCATCTGTGGTCAATCAAAATAGCATATCAGTGTACACTGAATAAATTCCTGCATTGATGACTTTTGCACAGTTTTATAGTACTGTGGTAGTTTTGATAGTGTTTCAATTTATTCTATATTCCATTTACATACATAATTTGTTAATCATTTAAATGGTAGTTTGTCTTTTTTATACCTCTTTAACTATTTTCCATGAAACTTTGTTTAATTGGGCCAAAGTATACTGTTCCCAATGTGTCTCAATTAACCAGAATCCACTACTACATTACCACTTCACAAATATATAAGCTTTGCTTTCAAGGTGTTCAGAGAAAATGGAGACAGGTCCTTTGGCCCACTGAATCTTTGTTGGCCATCGCACACCCATTTAAACTAAATCAGTTTATTCTCCCCTACAATGCCATCAACTCCTCCCCCACCACCACCCCCAGATTCTACTGAGAGAGATAGAGACAGAGATAGAGAGGGGGAGAGAAGGACAGAGAGACAGAGAGAAAGTTGGGTGAATACAAATATCTATTGCAATGCTAAAAGAGTTTATGACTAAGATTGATGATGTCAATATAAAATGCAGGCCTTGCAGAAATGACATAGAGAAAGCTGCAGAATGGAAGGAAGTTGGGATTTATCCACAAGAGGCAATTGCTGTTAGATCTGGTGAAAATATAAAATCTGAGACTGACATGCTTCTGTATACCAAAGTAATTAAGAAATATGGAAAAAAGGAAGACATGTAGGGTCAGGTCACTCTTCAACCATGAACATGCTGAATGGTGTAAAAAGAGCTTAAAAATCTAAGTAGCAACAGAATGAGGGAAGAAGCTATTTTCCACAGTAAGCAAAACAAGTCCTTTATTAAAAAATAAGGCATTTGAAGAACTGTCACTCAGTAAGCATTGTCTAGGGCTGGGTCCACTGATGCCTTAAGAATGAATGACAGAATTAGAGATTTGTTCCAACACAGAATAAGATCATTCCACCCTTCATCTCTATACCTGTTCATATTAGAACCATCCATCACCCCTTTCCCTCTCTCTCCCTAGCCCTTGCACGGGTAGGACTGTGAAGAACAGGATATTTGCAATAAAGGTACCTACCAATAGGAGCACCAGGCATGAAGGTCTGCTAAGCTGCCTCTCTTTTAGCATTCAAGCTTAATTTACAGATATCCTAACATTTCTCATGCCATCCATGCCCACCTACCACCCCACCAGCCTCCGCGTGTGACATATAATTCTCTGTAACTTCTGCCATCTCCAGCAAGATCCCACCACAAGCACATCTCCCCCCCCCCTCCGCCCCCATGTTGGCTTTCCAAAGAAATCGCTCCCTACGTGACTCCCCTGTCCATTTTTCCCTTCCCACTGATCTCCCTCCTGGCACTTAGCCTTGTAAGCGGAACAAGTGCTACACCTGCCCCTACACCTCCTCTCTCACTGCCATTCAGGGTCCCAAGTGAGGCAATATGTTGGGGAGACATGACACAGATTGAGAGACTGCTTTGCCGAATACTATCTGCCAGAAAAAGTGGGATCTCCCAGTGGCCAACCTTTTTTAATTCCACTTCCCATTCCCGTTCCAATATGTCTATCCATGGCCTCTTCTACTGTCGTGATGAGGCCACACTCAGTTTAGAGGAACAACACCTTATATTCCATCTGGGTAGGCTTCAAACTGATGGCATGAACATTGATTTCTCTAACTTACAGTTATGCCCCCTCCCCTCTCCTTCACCATTCCTCATCCCCCTCTCCCTCTCATCTTATCTTCTTACCTGCCTACACCTCCCTCTGGTGCTGTCCTCCTTTTCTTTTTTCCATGGCCTTCTGTCCTCTCCTATTAGATTCTCCCTTCTCCAGCCCTGTATCTCTTTCATCAATCAACTTCACAGTTCTTTACTTCACCCCTCCCCCTCCCAGTTCCACCCATCACCTTGTGTTTCTTCCCCCCCTCCCCCCACCTTCTACCACTGACTCCTCATCTTTTTTTCTCCTGTCCTGATGAAAGGTCTCTGTCCAAAATGTCGACTGCACTCTTTTCCATAGATGCTGCCTGGCCTGCTGAGTGTGTTGCTTGGACTTCCAGGATTTGCAGATTTTCCCTTGTCTGTGATTTCCTAAGCCCTCTGTGTTTGCATAGGCTGCTGTTTGGAATATCCATCTGCCCTGTATGGTATTCAATTCCAAGTCCTCTCCACTTCAAAGAATATCACTTAGTTTTAATGCCATCACCTTCTGTGCTGTAGACCCGGAGTCCTTTCTGAATATAAACTCCTCCTCCTCTCATGACTTGGTTTTAACTACCATGTGTGACCAGGAGCAGAGTTGTAAAATAAAAACAAAATGTCAGCCATTTAAAGCAGAGGAGCTTAAAAATTTCTTCTCTCAGTGTGTTAAGAATCTCAGGAATTTTCTGCACCAGAGGGTGTTAAAGGCCATATCATTAAATATATTTAAGGTGGAGATCAATGAATATTTGGTAAGTTGAGGAATTGAATGAAATGGGGAACTGGGGCAGATGAGGATTTGAAGCCAGTATAGACCAGCAATGATCACATTGAATCATCTACTCTTTCTCCTTCTTTCTTGGGTTCTCGCATGTTTTCTGTTCTACCTCTGCTGATTATTCATGCCTTACTACTCCTATCTAAGGAGATAGCCCATAACCTCATTACCTCCTGAGAAACTGTGAGTGAATGTGAGGACAGACAGGAAGATTTCACATCATGGTGCCAGACAGACGTCAAGGGCTGCTAGAAGATCATCAACTCGGTGAAAGGCGCCCTTTGGTTCACCTGAAACATTTGGTCTTCCAGCACAATGAGATGTCTGTAAGGGAATGCGGCCAACGTGCAGGGGTGCATACTGAGGGACACACTAAAACTTGTTGCAGTCAATGCAAGAGTTCTGTGATGAAAGATCACAATCTAGGTTCTTACTGTACATGGAGGGTCAGCGTTGAGTAGGAAAGCCCCTCAGATGTTGAAATAGTATTTCACCAGCCAGGCCACAAAAGTGGTAATTGTGCTATGACTTAAAAAAAATGGTAACACTACTGAATATTTTGACCATGAATGTCAAAATTTTGCACTGTTTCTTCCTCTGTAAAAATTTCTTACAATGAATAAAGTTTACTTTCTAAATAAGCCAGCTAAAAGCTTCAGCATTTTATGACTCCTAATCAAGCATATACTCCCAGTATATGGAGGTTTGGGAAAAATATTTCTGGCAATAATGAAATGTTTCAGCACAGTGATGCAAAGCCTGATGATATTTATGCCGTGTTCTAGAAAATGTCTAAATTTAAAGTGTAAATTCCATGGGTGCTATTGTTCTTCACATCAATTACTAGTTGTGTTAAAGATTAATTGTCAACTTCCCAGATGGGATTGGTAGGCTTGCAGCCTGCTCAACGTAGAAAGAGGAAGGGAGAGAACAATTAGAAAGGTGCATTTTGGCAGTGCAGAGGAGAAGGTGGCTCATCGCAGACTCCATATTTCCCAACTGGAGTTGCTTCACCCTCCAAGGAGAAAGAAAGCACACAGCAGTCAACATCATTGTGATCCATCTGGCCAGAACACAAGAGACATGGGTTTAAAGACCCTTTCAGTTATTTTATAGAGGGAGATTTAAAAAAAAAGATATGGAAGTAGGGCTTGAAATTATATAAAGCAACATACACAAAATGCTGGAGGAACTCAGCAGCGTCCATGGAGGGGAATAAACACTTGACATTATTGGTTGCGACTTTTCATTAGGACTGGAAAGGAAAGGGGCAGAGGCCAGAATAAGAAAGTAGGGGACGGGGAAAGGATAAGGATGGGGAGGGTAGAAATTACCAGATGTTAGAGAAATCAGTGTTCAGACCATTAGGTTGGAAGCCATCCACACAAACGGGTTGTGCTCTTCCTCCAACCTGAATTTGGCCCCATTTGGTGCAGCAGGAAAAACCATGAACAGACACGTCAGAATGGGAATGGGAGGTCAAATTGAAATGGGTAGCCTCCTGAAGGTCCTGGCTGTCATGGTGGAGAGCACAAAGGTGCTTGACGAAGTAGGTCTCACTGATATACACGGTGCCGCATTGGGAGCATCGGATATCATAGATAAAGCTGACAGATTTTCAGGGCAAGTGTCACCCCACCTGGAAAGACTGTTTGGGGCACTGAATGGTGGTGAAGGAGGATGTGTAGTGGCAGGGGTAGCACTTGTCACGCTTGCAGGGATAAGTGCCAGGAGGGAGATCAGCGGAGTGAGGCGAATGGACAAAGGACACATGTAAAAAGTGATCCTTAAGGAAAGTGGAAGGGTAAGGGAAAAGGATCCCCTTGGAGATGGTAGGAGTTACAGAGAATGACGTGCTGGATATGGAGGCTCGTGAATTGATAGGTAAGGACAAAGGAAAAATGGGTTGAGGGCAGGTGTGCAGAAAATGGATGCGATGTGGGTGAGCTGGTGAAGGGAGACTTCCCTTTCTAAAAATTAGGACATCTATCTTCTAGAATGAAAACCTCATCCTGAGAACAGATGTGGCAGAAATGGACAAACTGAAAGAAAATTATAGCATTTTCACAAGTGGCAAGATGGGAAGAGGTATAGTCAAGATAACAGTGAGAGTCAGTAGGTTTGTAAACTATGTCAGAGGATAGTCTGTCTACAGCGATGGAAACAATGAGATCGAGAAAAGGGAGAGAAGTGTCAGAGATGCACCGTCAACTTGAGGAAAGGATGAAAATTGGAGGCAAAGTTAATGAAATTGATTGGCTCAGCATGGGTGTAGGAAGCAGTGTACTGGAGAATGTTACCAGTGCAGGCTTGGAACATGGCTGGTGAAGAGCCAGACATAGCTAGGGCCCATGGTTTGCTACATATCAGAAACAGATTCAGGTTTAACATCAGCAGCATATGTCATGAAATTTGTCATAACTTTATGGCAGCAGTACAATAAATGATAAATAAATACAGAGAAAAATAATTACAGTAAGTATATATATGTGTGTTTATTAAATAATTAAGTTAAAATAAGTAGTGCAAATAAAAACAGAAATAATAAATGTAGTGAGGTAGTGTTCATGGGTTATAATGATTTTCATAGCTGATTGCCTCTTTTTGTCTCTATTGCAGAGTAACTTTGTGGCGTGTATGACTGCGATACTTAAACAGATGACTAACGAACATTATTCCTGCTACCTGGAATCCTTTCGCACTAACCAAGACTTGATCGTAAGTAAACTTTCATTTGCTGCTGAATAAGCAATAAAGCAAACATGCAACCTCTCTGCATTAATCCATCAGAATTTGCTATTGTTATGCTTTTTTAAGTAAGGAAAGTCACTTTGTTTTAGAGCCACAGAGTCTTAGAGCATGGAAACAGGCTCTTCAGCTCAGCTCACCCATAACAACAAAGATGTCCATCTGCACTAGTCCAATTTTCCCATGTTTACCCATATATCTCTAAACCTTTCTTATTCGTGTACCTCTTTTAAATTTTGGCATTTTACCTGCCTTATCATTTCTCTGGCAACTCATTCAGTATAGCTACGACCCACCACTTGAAAATGTATACTCTCAGGTCTGCTATCAATATTTTCCCTCTCAGCTTAGGCCTAAGCCCTCTATTTCTGATTCACTTTCCCTAGGATTTCTCTAGGACTGTGTGCATCTTTAAAATTCTAGGACAAGAGAGAATGTTAATTGCACACCCTTGATTGTTTATGTTGATACAAACACAGAAAATATGGCATGGCTTTGGAGCTAATTCCACTGTGCTGCGGTCACATCAAAGAATGACTTTGTAAAGCTTTCACTGTAAGGAGTTGCTGATGTAGTCTAAAACTAAAGCAAGTTCTTTCTGCCATTGCATATTACCTTACGACCTAGAGGGAGGCTATTTCATCCCATTGAGTTTATGATGGAACACCGAGCAAAGCCACCCCCCCCCATTAATTGTGGAGGCAAAAGAGATGACAGATGCAGGTATCAGACAAAGTGTTGGAAGAACTCCCCAGGTTGTGCAGCATTTGTTGGGGAGAAGGAATTGTCAACATTTTGGATCAAAGCTTTGTATCTGGATTGAGAAAAGAGAGGAAATATAGCCAGTATAAAGATGAGAGGTGAAGTAATGTGACAGAGGCCATTTGTGGACTGAGCAGGAGATGAAAAATGAAGGGCAGATTGTACCAGGTGGAGGTGGATTGTCATTCAACCATACACATGAATAACACAATCATACAGCCAAACAAAACAGTGTTCCTTTGGGGCCAAGGTGAAAATCACAGTATCAACTGTCACACACATATATAGCACATATAATTATGATAACAAAAAAAAATACATTAAAAAAATATATAGCCCATATCCCTGAGTGTCATGGCCTGTAGATTTATGGTGCATGGATGACACATTTCCGCAAGAACAAGCCTGTAGCATTCCCCATATCGCACAACTGCAGCCACAGATGAACCCAATCCAGCTTCTTGTCCACCGAAGGGCAGCGCTGATGGAGGGACCGGACCCGACCCAGTACAGAATCCAGTAGCACACAGCTAGCCCTGGCATCTACTACCCCGGTGGCCACAACATGATCCACGCAGCACGAGGGCCTCGTCTGCACCAAAACCAAGGCCACTCAGCTCCCCTGCTGCTGAACCAGTGAATCAGGCTCACAGTATTCTACAATAGTCCAGGGTCACTGGAGCATTAAGACAGCAGCTGTCACTAGGCTGCCTTGAGCATAGTACCTGTTTGAGAGAGTTGCTGCTAACGCACCATAGTCCTGACTTCAATTTGTTTTCTGGTGGATTGTACCCTGTACGGACTTTGACACAGTTGAGAGTAACAGTTATGCAGTCTTAATGTAAACAAGACTCAAGAGGTAACTCCTTAGTCAACCCAATCAAATAATTCTGTCCTAGACTACACATATTGAGAGAATAAGTTGTGTTAGTACAAATTGCTTACAGCATAAGAGGCAAGCTCCAGACTGGCCACGTGTGCCCTGATTTTTCATTATACGTGAACTTAGAATATCCTTGCAGTGCATATATCTCAGTCCCTTGCCACTAATAAGCGATTTCAAGTTGCAATGTTGATGCATTAATTCAGCTTATAAAATTGCAGCAGCTGAAGCTCACTGCAAGTGCTACTGCTCAGATTCAAATAATAATGAGAAATCAGTTAGCACTGCAAATGGGAAACCAGGGAAGCAGAGATTTAGGGGATGTCACTGAAAGCAAGTGGATAGACTCAAAAAACCTTTCTGCAAAAGAGATTGAAATCTAAATAAGTGCATTAATTACAATTAATTAAATTAGTTAGATCTCAGCTAAACTTTGAGAAAATTAGCTGTGATATAACTGTGGTACGATAAAACTGAGGCTTTTCTAAAGTAATAAAATGATTTAATGAGGTAGATAGCTGTAGTGTCCCCCTGTATACAGCTGCCAAGAGAAGGTGTCAGAGCCGGTGTGCTCCACCGCTATGTGCGCTTTGCGCTGTGTGTGGCTATTACCACTGTGTTTTGTACCTTGGTCCCAGAGTAGTGGTGTCTCATTTGTCTGTATTCATCAGTATTCATGTATGGTTGAATGACAATTAAACTTCTATTGAATAGAAATGATTTCTCTGATGGGTGATTCAGACAGAGGCTGCAAAATTACAGCTGAGCCAAGAAGGGATGACATCCAAAAGTACTGCTACATTAAAGGTTCTGGAACCTGAAACTCCCCCTCTTGCTTTCTTTCTCTCCCCTGGTATGTCTAACCACTGATGTACAGTTTTTCAAGGAGGTAATCAAGAAAGCTGACAAAGGAAAAGCAGTGGACATTGTCTATATGGACCTTCACAAGATTTTAATGAAGCCCCACATGTGAAGCTAGTTGAGAAGGTTTGGTTGCTTCAGGATGAAGTAGTAAATTGCATTCAACTTTGCCCTAGTGAGAGAGGCCACAGAGTGGTAGTAGATGGTTGTCTCTCTGAGTGGTGTGTCTAATATGACTAGTGGTGTGCTGCAGGTGTTGGTGTTGGGCCCATTGTTGTTTGTCATCTATATTAATGAGTTGGTAAATAATGTCGTAAACTGGATCAGCAAATTTGTGATGACACCAAGATTGGGTTCGGAGTGGGCGGCGAGGAAGACTATCACAGTTTGCAACGGGATCTGAACAAGCTGGAAAAATGGTGTGTAAAACAGCGGATAGAATTCAATGCAGACAAGTGTGGGGTGTTGTACTTTGGCAGCACAAATCAGGTAGAGCACTGAGGAGGGAGGTAGCACAAAGGGATTTGGAAATACAGATCCATACTTGCCTGAATATATTGCCACAGCTAGATAAGGTCGTAAAGGGAGCTTTTGTCATATTGGCCTTCATAAATCAGAATATCGAGTACAGAAGCTAGGATGTCATGTTGAATTCATATAAGATGTTGGTGAAGCCAGATCTGGAGAATTGTGTGCAGTTCTTGTCATCTACCTACAGAAAATATATCAATAAGATTGAAAGGGTACAGAGAAAATTCACAAGGATATTGCCATGACTTGAGGACATCAGTTTTAGGGAAAGGTTGAACAGGTTAGGACTTTATTCCCTGGATTGTAAGTGATAGACAATAGACAATAGGTGCAGGAGTAGGCCATTTGGCTCTTCTAGCCAGCACCGCCATTTACTGTGATCATGGCTGATCATACACAATCAATACCCCATTCCTGATCGAATGGAGATTTGTTTGAGGTATATAAAAATATGAGGAGTATGCAACAGGCTTTTTCCATTGAGTCTGGGTGAGACCAGAATTAGAGGTCATACGGTGGATTAAGGATGAAAGGTTAAATATTTAAGGGGAACGAGGGGAAGCTTCTTCAGTGTGGGATGGGCCACCAGCAGAAACGGTGGGTGCATTTTAGCAGAGTTTGGATGGGTACTGTGCATGGATGGGAGGAATGTGGGGTCTGTGGTCCAGGTGCAGAGCCAATGGGCTAGCAGAATAATAGTTTGGTACATACTAGATGGGCTGAGGGGCCTGCTTGGTGCTGTAGTACTCTAAACCCCTCTCTCTTCTAGTCACCCTCCCCTTGTTCTTTCTTTCAGGCTCAATTAAAATGTATAAAACTGAGATTTTTGTTCACCTAAATGCTTCAGGCTTATAGATCTAATAGTTAAAATACAGATCAGCCATGATCTAACAGAGTAGTGTGATAAGCTTGAGAGTGTGAACACCCCCCTCATCTTTCCTGTATTTCCATGCAAGCCTGCTCCCTCTGGTGGTTGCAAGAGTCCGAAGTGAAAAGTGTTTCACCCCACCATGGTATATTTTAAAGAGTGGGCAGGGAAACAGTGTGAACCTGCTGAAGAAGGGAAAAGGGTAGTGTAGATTTCATTCAATTGGAAGCAAAGCAGCTGGCAACCCATTTTGCCCTGAGAATGGTGCTGAATCTGACCTGAGAGTGCTGCTTTCTGGGCCTAAGACTGCGAATGACGATTTAATCTACAGTATTCTCCAATATTTATTAAGTGACCTGTTGCTCCACCATATCCCTGTGTAGCCCTGCACGGATCACCTGACACATGCATTACCTTGTCAGAAGTGCTTTCCCATAATATTTAGAAAGGAAATGTATGGGTTTTCTCCAGCTATGTTGGTTTCTGCCCATGTTCCAAAGATGCCCAGTTCAGTAAGTGAATTGGCCTCTGTAAGTTACCCACTTGGTGTGTAGGTTTGTGGTAGAATCCAGAGAAATGTTGATAGGTGTGTGGGGAGAAGGAAAAGAGCTGTGTTAATGTGGGATTGATGTGAATGGATGGTTAATGGTCATGGCAATGTGATGGGCCAAAGGGCTTTTTCCCCTTCTGTATCCGTCTATGACAAGGTGACACATTTCTCTGCCAAACTGGATGAAGTGCTTCTCAGCTCAGCTCCAATATTTCTTCAATTCTGCTGGTGATTTGTATAATAGATAGCTTATATTCATTTCTAGTTTCCAGTGCAATCCAGTGAGGTGGGATCCACCCAAATGCTCCAGTTTGGAAGAGAGCTCCTCTGGAAATAATTAGCTGCTGTAATTTTAGGCCAAATCACCTCAAGGACTTGTTTTATTCTGGAAGAAAAGAACAGCTGTGCTTGGCTGGCATTTAGATGTAAGGTTGCCTGGAGCTTCTTGGAAAGCATTGCCTAATAACTCCATTCACATTTCAAAATTCCTTTTCCAATATACAGTCTCTTACTTTATCCACTTTAATAACTATTTCATGTTCTTTTTGTATTATAATCCAGAATCCCATGATTAAAGTGTTAGGAAGTTGCAGAGAAACCTTTATTTGTCACTGGGGGTTTGAACTAGGAATAGTTCTATTCTGTTTCTCAGTATTGAGTGTCCCTCAGCCACGAGCCTGTGTATGCATTTGCTTCAGCAACTTCATAATGCTCCAATTACAAATTTCTGGATGACAAGACAAAAAGAATAGCAGATGGCTGTTAAAGTGGGTAAAAATAAGAAACTCTATGTTGGAACAGGAATTTTGAGATGTGCACAGAATTAAAAGGCGCTGTTTTCTTCACAGCTTGCAGTTGTCTAAATACCATCCAATCACAACTGTGCTTAGCTTCCAAAATCAGATAATATCTGAGGGTGATTTGGCTGTGTACCTGAAACTACAGCATCAAAGTATCTCTAGGCAGTCTATCATTCAAACAGAGGATTTGATTTGAATTAGAGATTTTAATCATCTTAACTTTTCTGAAGTCCATAATCAATATTTTGGTTTTACTGACATTGAGTGCAAGGTTGTTGCTGCAACATCACTCAACCAGCTGATCTGCCTCGCTCCTGTACATCTTCTCATCACCACCTGAAATTCTGCCAATAATAATTGTGACATCAGCAAATTTTTAGACGACTTTTGAGTTGTGCCTAGGCACATAGTCGTGTGTGTAAAGAGAGTAGAGCAGTAGGCTTAGCTGCATCCTTGAGCTGCACCAGTGTTGATGAGCAGAGATGGGGATGTTATGTCCAATCCGTATAGACTGTGGTCTTCCAGTGAGTAAGTCCAGTTGCAGAGGGAGGTGCAGAGGCCCAGGTTTTGGAGTTTTTTGACCATAACTCTAGGAATGATTGTGCTAAACCCTTAGCTGTTGTCAATAAACAGCAGTCTGATGCTAGTCCATGTGATCCAAGGCAGCAAGAGGTCCTAATTAGATCACATCTGCTGTCAACCTATTATGGCAATAGGCAACTTGCAGTGAGTCCAGGCCCTTGCTGAGACAGGTGCTGATTCTAGCCATGACCAACCTCAAAGCACTTCATCATGGTAGATGTGAGTGCTGCTGGATGATAGTCATTAAGGGAGCTCACCCTGCTCTTCTTGGACACTGGTATGATTGTTGCCCTTTTGAAGCAGGAGGGAATTTCTGACTGTAGCAATGAGAGATTGAAAATGTCTGTGAACAGACCCTCCAGTTGCTTGACTCAGGTTTTCACAGCCATACCTGGTGCACCATCAGAGCCTATCACCTTATGAGGGTTCACACTCTTGAAAGACATTCTGATGTTGGCCTCCGAGACAGAGGTCACAGGATCACCAGATGGTGCTGGTATCCTCGTAGCTGTACTTTTACTCTCCCTTTCAAAGTGTGCATAGAAAGCATTGAGCTCATCTGTGATTGAAGCATCACTGCCATTCATGATGTTAGGTTTTGCTTTGTAGGAAATAATGGCCTGCAAACCTTTCCAGAGTTGACATGCATGCAATTCTGCCTCTAACCTCAATCAGAATTGTTCTTTTGCTCTTGACGTAGCCCTCCGTAATTTGTACCAGGCCTTCTTGCATAGTGCTGAATCACCTGATGTTAATAACCATATAACCATATAACAATCACAGAACGGAAACAGGCCATTCCAGCCCTCCTAGTCCGTGCCGAACTCTTAATCTCACCTAGTCCCACCTACCCGCATTCAGCCCATAACCCTCCACTCCTTTCCTGTCCATATACCTATCCAATTTTACCTTAAATGACACAACTGAACTGGCCTCTACTACTTCTACAGGAAGCTCATTCCACACAGCTATCACTCTCTGAGTAAAGAAATACCCCCTCGTGTTTCCCTTAAACTTTTGCCCCCTAACTCTCAAATCATGTCCTCTCATTTGAATCTCCCCTACTCTCAATGGAAACAGCCTATTCACGTCAACTCTATCTATCCCCCTCAACATTTTAAATACCTCGATTAAATCCCCCCTCAACCTTCTACGCTCCAGTGAATAGAGACCTAACCTGTTCAACCTTTCTCTGTAACTTAAGTGCTGAAACCCAGGTAACATCCTAGTAAATCCTCTCTGCACTCTCTCTAATTTATTGATATCTTTCCTATAATTCGGTGACCAGAACTGTACACAATATTCCAAATTTGGCCTCACCAATGCCTTGTACAATTTTAACATTACATCACAACTTCTGTACTCAATGCTCTGATTTATAAAGGCCAGCGTTCCAAAAGTGGACTCCTTTGAGTTTCTCTGAGGTAGAGGTGGATCTTGCCTTGGGTTCCAGGCCCATAGCTCACTGAAAGTGGCTACTCAAGTGGATAAGGTGGAAAAGAAGACCAACGAATGGCATGCTTGCCTTTATTGGGGGGTGGATTGCATATAAGTGTTTGGAAGTCATATTGCAGTTATCTAAAACTTTAATGAGATAACACAGAGTATTACATGCAGTTCTGGTCACCCTATTAGAGGAAAGCTGTGGGGACTACCTAAAGGATGCAGAAGATTTTAACCAGAATTCTGTCTGAATTAGAGGGTATGACTTATGAGAAAACATTGGACAAACTTGAGGTGTTCTCCCTAAAGTGCCTAAGGCTAAGGGGTGACCTGATAGATGCTTTTGTTTAATTATGAGAAGCACAGATAGGATAAACAGCTAGAATATTTTCCCCAAGATGGAACTGTCAAACATCAGAGGATACGTTCTTAAGGTTAGAGGGGGAAATTTAAAGGTGACTTTAGGGGCAATTGTTTTTTAATGCAGTTGCCTAGAACAGATTACCAGGGGGTAATAGTCTAATCAAACAGTTTGGTGAACTTTCAGAAAAACTTGCCATTGTTTAGGAATGGATTCTCAAAAACACAAACATCAGGAAATCCTAATTTGATAGTAGAGGTTTTTGGTAGCAATTGCACTTCTATTTTCATGTGCTGATCAATATTTCTGAGCGAAAATTTATTGACTTCATATCTGAGCTGCCAAAGAAAGTGATTTCCACACTTTGGATAACAGGAACATAAGAATGCTTAAAAGAAACTTTACAAACCAAAGGATTCTCCATGAAAATCGGTGATCTGAAAATTGGACTAATTTCAGTTCAAGTCAGAAGAACTTGTAAAACAGAATTTACCTTGGTTTCCAGATAGTCTACTATGACATATGAATTTATATACTGTAGCACTCCATGAAGAGATCTCAAAGTAATTTAATCAATAACTCCTCAGCAAGCTGTGAGTGTCGTCAAGTAAGAAGATAGCAAGCTGTTCAGCACAGCACAGTAAAAGATATGTATGGTTTGTCTACTACACAAAGAATTTCCATCAGGGTAATGAATGAGAAATGAAACAAAGCAATGAAAAAAATGAGTCCTCAAGAGGACTGTTAAACATTTTAATTCATTAACAGAATCTTCTACATTGAAGCATTCTTTCATGATTGAGCACATAGTCTCAGAGGAATATTAGAGTTCCAAGATGTAAAAAAAGATCAAGATTCAGTGAATTCACTTTCTACTATCCTGGTACTTTGCACAAAACAATGATATCATGTTTAACAATTGATCATTAGAATCCATCTCTATCAATTGTTCAACTACAGCCCCTCATGAAGAAAAGAATGCCAGCAATGAATTCTCAGTTACCTATGTTGCTCAATGATACTGTACCCTAGTTTAGATTTTCTTCTTGAGCAGTCCCATGGATTCGAGGAGGACTTGCTCCCACTCCATTTTTGTCTAAGGCGGCTATTGAGTCCAGTGTGGGAAGAGCAAGAGGTGGTTGACGCATGAGCAGTTAAGTACTTTAATTTGCAGTCTGCTCCTTCTGACCATTCTGTACTCCTGATGCGTGGTCTGAGAGTTCTGAAAACCATCTTACAGGTTTCATCTCCACTTCGAGTTGTCATGGGCCAGAGGTTCTCAAGTCTCAGTGAGAATAATCCATTTTTCCAAGGATGTTTTGAGCATACACTTGAATCTTTTTTCTTCACCTGTCCTGTAATGGATTCCAATGGCAGAGTTTCAACAAAAAGTGAGTGTTTTCGAAGTTTGGTATAGCAAACAAATTAGCCCACTCAATGGAGATGGCTGAATTCATCTTGGGTCTTGGTAATGGTACAGTTAACCTACAGAAGTTTAACTAATTTACACTTGAATGAAATTATACTAACACCTTGGAAGCCTGTTTTAATGGCTTAAAGCTGATTTCAAAGGTTCAAAGTTTCAAAGATTCAATTTAATGTCAGAGAAATGTATATAATATATATCTTGAAATGCATTTTCTTTGCAAACATCCATGAAAACAGAGGAGTGCCCCAAAGAATGAACAGCAGTTAAACGTGAGAACCTCAAAGTCCTCCCCCCAGTTCCCTCCTCCTGCATGTAAGCGGTAGCAAGCAACAGTCCCCCCCCCCAAAAAAAAGTACACCCACTACCGAGCACAAGCATAAGCTATGCGATAGCAAAGGCACAGACCTTGCAGTTACCCCAAAGATAATCGCATTTCATCTGGCATTCGGCAAACCACATGTTCTTTCTCTCCTAATAAGGGAGAAGGAGGTGTCCCCCATTTTCACAGTGAGCGGGAGACATAACAACAACCTGCTGGTTTACAATGTTAAGAAGTCCGTTCCGTCGCTTTTTACAAACTCTGTGCCTGAAGATTGCAAAGATCTCGGATCTTCGAGCCCACAGCAAAAGATTTTCTGGCCTCCCTGACGGCACACGAGTTCCTTGCCGTGACACCGACCCTCGATCGGCCCATCTCCAGAGCCCTGAGCCGGACTCTCAGGCCAAACCCTTGGCATGCCGAACGACAATGGCCAGTCCTGAAACCCGGAGAATGAGTCCCATTCCCGCAAAGAACCGAAGTCAGCGTGTAACTCCAGGTCAGGGTCTTCTAAACAATCCTGAAAGGAAAAAATAAAGATATTAAAGATGGAAATAGAACTGTTTCCAAAGATGCAAGCAAAGGAGTCGCCGCTTAGCGCCATCTTAATTCTGCCTCTTATCTTCGAGAAGTATTGTAACTTTGAATTTACACCTCCTGAGCAGAAGGATGGTTTAATGGTTCTGTTGCCTGGAAAAATCAAATAACCTTTCATGGAATATACACAAAATGCTGGAAGAACTCAGCAGGTCAGGTAACATCTATGGAAATGAATAAACTGTCGATGTTTGGGCTGCGACCCTTCTTCAGGACTGGGAAGGAATGAGGAAAATGCCAGAATACAAAGTCTGGCAAAGGGGAATGAGGCTAGCTGGAAGATTACAGGTGAAGCCAGGTGGGTGGGAAAGATAAAGGGCTGGAGAAGAAGGAATTTGACAGGAAAGGAGAATGGACCACAGGAGAAGGGGAAGGAGGAGGGGATCATTACCTTGTTCAGAATCCTGATGAGAATGAAAAGCACATTACTTTTTAATATTCCCTTTCACTAAGACCATACCCAAACACAACACCTTAATGATCTCATTGTCTCATATCTTCATCTTTTCTGGTTGCCTTCCTCTACGTTCTTTCAATATCTATTTGGTCTGAGTTAATCATTTCAGATTCAGACTCAGAATCATTCATTCATTACATCCACATCAAAACATACAGCTCACAAACAACACAACCGAGGGCAGCCAAGACTTGTTGCCTCACATTCTGGAGCCAATATAGCATGCCCACCATGTTGACCAGAATAACACAAGCAATAACAGCAACAGCAACAAAACACAAACAACAAAACAAGTCTTTTCCTATCCGACCCCACCTACTCATATACTCAGATAGGTCTCAAACCTCAGGTATGCCACTTCCATGCCTTCAAACTCCAGGCCCAGGTCTAGACTCACAGATTTTGGGCCTTCAACCTCTGTCCCAGGAGCTTTGACCTTCAAGCCTCGACTCCCAGACTCACTGACTTTGAGTCTTCAACTTCGGAATTTGACCTCTGGACAGTGAAGATACATACAACAGGATGCTCTGCATTGTCTATTGCTCTGCATTCGACACTATCAGCCCCTCTAAACTAATCAATAACCTGTAAAACCTAGGCCTCAATACCTCCTTGTGCAATTGGATCTTCAATTTCCTCACTTGCAGACTCCAGTCAGTTTGGATCCTCTATTACCATCAGCACAGGTGCACCACAAGGCTGTGTGCTTAGCCCCTGCTCTACTCACTTTACACAAGACTGTGAGGCTATGTACAGCTCCAATATCATATTTAAGTTTGCTGACAACACCACTGCTATTGGCCAAATGAAAGGTAGTGACAAATTTGCAGAGGCAGATGGAAAATCTGGCTGAGTGGTGTCACAACAACAACCTGTCACTCAATATCAGCTAAACTAAAAATCCGATTATTGCCTACAGGAGGGGAAAACTAGAGGTCCATGAGCCAATCCTCATTAGGGCATCAGAGATGGAGAGGGTCAGTAATGTTAAATTCCTTGATGCTATCATGTCAGAAGATCTGTCCTGGGACCAGCACATAAGTGTCATTACAAAGAAGGCACGGCAGCCATCTACTTTCTTAGAAGTTTGCGCAAATTCAGTATATTATCTAAAACTTCGACAAACATACACAGTAGAAAGTATCCTTACTGATTGCATCACACCCTGGTATGGAAACATCAATGCTTACGAAACGACAAGCCTACAAAACAGAGTGGATACAGCCCCGTCTGAAAATCGCTCCCCATCACTGAGCACACCTACAAGGAGTGCTGCCATAAGAAAGCAGCATCTCTCACCAAGGAAGCCCACATCCAGGTTCATGACCTTTTCCTACTACTGCCATTAGGAAGGAGATCCAGGAGCCTTAGGGCCCACACCACCAGGTTCAGGGACAGTTATTACCCTTCAACCATCAGGTTCCTGAACCAGAGAGGGTAGCTTCACTCACCTCAAAATGGAACTGATTCCACAACCTATGGACTCACTTTCAAAGACTCTACAATTCTTGCTCTCAATGGTAGTTAATTGTTTGTTTATTTTTTGTACATTTTTATCTTTTGCACATTGTTGTTTGTCTGTCTTTGTTCATGTGTAGTTTTTTCAATGATTCTATTGTGTTTCTTTGTATCTGCTGTGAATATGAATCCCAGGGTTGTATTTAGTGACATATACATTAATTGGTCATTGTAAATTGCCCTGTGATTAGGCTAGGGTTAAACTGGAAGATGTAGGATGGCATGGTGCAAAGGGCTAGAAAGGCCTATTCTGTGCCATATCTCAATAAAATAAATAAAAACTATATTAAAATTTACTTTGAACTTCCTGCACTACACCAAAACGATCCCTATGAATATGAACTTCTCTCAAATTCACTCACCCAACACTGAACTGATCCGAAGGTCTATTGACTCACTTTCAAGGTCTCTTCAATTCATTTGCTTGATATTTATTGCTTATTTATTTATTGTTACTGTTTTTTTCTTTATTTTGGCTTTGTTTTTGTTGGCACATTGGTTGCTTATCTGTCTTTGTTGTAAGCAATTTTTCATTGATTCTGTTGTGTTTCTTTGTATTTACTGTGAATGCCTACAAAAGAAGGAATCTTAGAGTAGTATATGGAGTGAGAATATGCACTTTGACAGTAAAGAAATTTACTTTGAACTTTTGACCTTAGATGGACTTTGCAGCTCGACACTATCTTGACCGGGATTCACAAGTTTTACAGTATTTATTTTCATAATATTCTAAATATGTCTCCTCAGTGATTTATAAAGTCAAAATGTTGTACTAACATCTTGGCTCAATGTTGACTACATAGTGGAATTGTGGAATTGTTATTGGCCAAAAAGAGACCATTCAGCCCACTGAGTCTAAGGCAAATTCAAATAAAATTGGCTAAAACCATTAACCCTTAAGACAGGACATAGGAAAATAATTAGGCCATTCAGCCCATCATGTCTGCTCTGCAATTCAATCATGGCTGATTTATTATCCCTCTCAATCCCATTCTTCAGTCTTCTCCCCGTAACTTTTGATACTGTAATTAATCTAGAATCTATTAACTTACACTTAAACATACTCAATCTTTTAGCCTCTACAGCCATCAGTGGCAATATATTCCACAGATTGGCTGACAAAATTCCTCTTCATCTCTGTTCTAAAGGGACATCCTTGTATTCTGAAGCTGTGCTTATGGTCTTAGACTCTCCCGCTATTGCAAATACCATTATCACGCCTGCACTATCTGGACCTAGAAAGGTTTCAATAAGACTCCTTCCTCCATTCTTCTAAACTCTAGTGAGTACAGATCCAGAGCCATCCAACATTCCTCATCCATTAGCTTTTCCATTCCTGGGATCAATCTTGTGAACCTCCTCTGGACCCTCTGACTTTGCCAACACATCCTTTCTTAGATAAGGGGCCCATAACCATTCACAATACCGCAAGTAAGGTCTGACCAGTACCTTATAAAGCTTCAGCACTTAATTTTTACATGTCCTTTGCATGTTCTGCCAAGAATGTTGACCCTCTGTTTCACAGATCCATGAATATTCAAATACTCAGAGCTGTTCCTCTCTACCTAATAAATCTCTGTTTAATCTCCTTTCAAGAACTTTTCCCCTAGGATAATAACACCTGCTTCTCATTCTACTAGCCGAAGCCTTTCATCCCAGGAACCACTCTTGGAGCTCTTTTCTGAACCCTCTTCAGATCCTTCACATCCTTTCTAAAGCACAATGACTAGAACTGGATGCAGTACCCCAGTCGTGGGTTAACTGGAGTGTTCTACAGAGTTTCCATATATTAATACTCTTACATGTCTATGTATGAATCACTGGTTTCCATAAGTTTTCTTAACCTCTTTTAAAGTGCCTTAAGAGCTATAAGAGTACCTGGAAAGCTAGATCTATGTACCTGAGCATCCTTTATCACCTTGGCTGCATTGTCTTTTCATTTTCTTTCTGCCCATATACATCAGCATACGCTTTTCTGTGTTATATTTATTTGTCCATTCAGCCAGCCTATATTATTTTTATAATCTATTATAATCCTTCACGTACTTAATTACTTTCAAGCTTTATGTTATCTGTAGATGTGGAAATATTATACACTCACCCATCTCAAAGTAATTTATATATATCAAAAAGTACAATGACACATCCCTCTCCCCATCCATCGGTAAACATCATATATCATCCTTCAGCCTGAAAAGTCAAGCATTTAGTGCTCCAGACTAACTGGAAATCAAAAGCTGCAGATGCTGGAAAATTTGAAATAGGAAAAAAAATGCTGGAAACACTCAGCAAGTCAGACAGCATAACGAGGTCACCCTATCTCCAACTGGAAGGGGCCACAACTATGAACATATAATACAAAGCAGTATCAGGTTTATTATCACCTGGACTGACACCAATTTACTACCCTATACTGTGCCTATTGTCTTGCTTATTATTTATTTTAATGTCTGCACTGTTTTGTGCACTTTATGCAGTCCTAGGTAGGTCTGTAGTCTGGTGTAGTTTTTTTTTCCTGTGTTGATTTTACTTAGTTCAGTGTAGTTTTTGTATTGTTTCATGTAGCACCATGGTCCTGAAAAACGTTGTCTCGTTTTTACTGTGTACTGTACCAGCAGTTATGGTCGGCATGACAATAAAAAGTGACTTGACTTGAAATTATTGTTTATGAGAATGGAGATATCTGTGTTTCACTGAAAGGATTTTTTGGGTTCCTGTATCTCAGAAAGGAAAGAGATGAAATGACAGATGTTGTACCCACAGTGGTTTCAAAATCAGGAATGGTCCACTCAGGATCAATATGAGAAGAAATCACTTCACCTAGAGGGGAGTGAATTTTTGGAATTCTGAACCCCAGATTGCTATGGAGGTTCAGTTGGTGAGTTTATTCAAGGCAGAAATTAACAGACTCTCAGAAATTAAGATAATTCAGAGTTTTGAGATTAGGCTACAAAGTAGTGCTGAGGTAGAAAACAGTCATGTTTTATTGAATACTGGAACAAGTACAAAGAGCTGAATATTCTACTCTTGTTCCAACTTCTTGTGTTAAATTCTTCAGTGAACTATATTGAATTCCAACTTTTGCTAGTTAAATTCCATTTGAAAACCCTGGGGAGGTGTTTAGTGCTTCAACTTGTAAACATCAATATTTCTCTGTTTCTCTTGAATATTAAAAGCAAAAAAAAAGTTCTTTGATGCATGAAAGGTCATACAAATAAAATATCAGGGTAAAAGCTCTGGCGTAAAGAACTGCAAGAAAGTCACAAAAAAGGGAGGGTTTTAAAGAGGAAGATGAACACTTAAATGTGGAATATCTGTATAGAGAAAGATCAGAGCAAAGATTAGATTATTTCCTTTTACACAAAAGTGTAGGGAAATTCCTTGTATGTGGGAAATTCACAATGTAAACGGTATCTATAGTAATAATGAATTCAACAATAAATACAGTAATGACCACAAAATCAGTGGAATAATTCAGTAGTGAAAATTGGAATACTGCAAAAAGAAATGTAGTATTGAAGAAATGCAGAAGTGATACAGAGCTGGAGAAGGAGAAGGAGAAGTAGAGGTTCCCAACCTTTTTTATGCAATGGACTCCTACCATTAACTGAGAGGACCCTGGAGCCCACTTTGGGAACTCCTGCTCTAAAGTGACAATAACAGAAGTGTTAGAATTAAGGATTGAGACTGGCAGCATCACTGGAAAAGGAAAGTATCAGAGGAGGGAATTAAAATGAAATTATTCAAGAACAACAGCAACAAGTAGTGCTTATGTGGGGTCTTCAACATAGTGAAATATCTTAAGGGACTTCATAAGAATATCAGAAGAGAAAATTTAATACTGTAACCACATAAGGGAAAGGATAGATAATCAAAGCCTGATCAACAAGGTAGATGTTAAGGTACTATTTGAAGATGATATGTGTAATTAGTTTATTGCCATAGACACAATTTTAATTGATACACTTACAGATAATTAGCTTTCTATTTGCAGTTAGTGTGGATGGCAGTGTTGACGAGGACTGGCCTTGTAATTTCCATGCTGGGTTTTTATTAGGTTCTTGATTCAATGCCTTTACAATTTGAGAAGACTTTTAAAATTTAATAGTCCCAGAAAGAAACACAACATTCAGAATTAGTAAATTCCAAATCCATGAGAGGCATACCATCTATAAGAGAACTGAATACTCTTTTCTTCATTAGTCTCAGAATATGGATGATGTAACAGGTTTCAAGTTCATGTTTATTGTTTCTGACTATATACACACACAACCAAACAAAACAGTTCACCCACGAAACATATATCACACACAGCACATAAAACGATAATTTAATAAAATATAAAATATAATTCAATGTATATGTAGTGAGCCGTACAGGTAAACAGTAAGCAGCAAACAGCTCACTGTCCTGGTGACAAGAACTCAGAGGTGGCAGGACATTCACTGGTCTCACGGCCTGAGGGAAGAAGCCTTAAACAGTCTGCCAGCCCTAATCTTGATGCTCCTGAAACTCCTTCTTGGTGGTAGTGGGTCAAGGAGATTGTGGGGTAGGTGATAGAGATCCTCAACAGTGTTTGGTTCATTCAGGGGAAGTTTGATGACACTTACTTTCTAATTCCTGATTAATTCCTGAAAAATGAATGCGCAGGGAATGGAGGGATATGGATCATGTATAGGCAGAAGAGATGCAGATTAATTTGACTCTGTGTTTAGTGCAGGCATTGTGGGCCTGTTCCTTTGTTGTACTGTCCTATATCCATGTATCAAACATAATTTTCTGTGCTTATATTATTGAAGCATTGAACTCCTGCTTCAAAGAAAGTTTACAATTGGAAAAGCCCCTTCATTTGCTGTGATGCCTTAATCCTTAAACAAATTTCAATCAAGATGATTGGTCAGTGCTACATGTAACGGTCAGATTTTTCTTGCTCATAATTCACTGGTTTTGTCACTTGTTTCTTACCAATGGATTTTGCCCTCAGGATTTCTTCATGGAAACGTTTATTTTGATCATGGATCTGATAAAGAAGAATGTCTACCCTGCTGACTGGATGGCTATGAGGATGGTGCAAAACAGGTGGGCTCTATAGTCATTGTATCAGCTACGTCACGGTTGATTTTACTCTTCTTGTCTCTGAGTTGGAACATCGTAAGTTCACATTCCGGTTGAGAGATCCTAGCCCAAGCTGCCCTTTCACTGAAGGATGACATAGTGCCTTTTGAATGCAATGTTAAACAGGGTTCACCTGACCCATCAAGTGAATGTAATTGATTTTGGGGCACCATTTGAAGATGGGAGTTATTATAATGTCCTAGCTGTTTACTTCTCAGAATCAGAATCAGCATCGGGTTTATTATCACCAGCACTTGTCATGAAGTTTGTTTCTATGGGAAATTCTGAGTTTGTAGAAAGTACTTTAAAAATATAAGCCCTTTCTTTGTCTATACATATTACTTCACACCTAACTTTGAGTTGGTCCAGATGTATTGGTAAGACATTTAAAAAAAACAATGGTAATACAAGAACACACACAAAATGCTGGTGGAACACAGCAGGCCAGGCAGCATCTATAAGGAGAAGCATTGTCGACGTTTCGGGCCGAGACCCTTCGTCAGGACTAACTGAAAGGAAAGATAGTAAGAGATTTGAAAGTAGTGGGGGCAGGGGGAAGTGCAAAATGATAGGAGAAGACCGGAGGGAGTGGGATGAAGTTAAGAGCTGGAAAGGTGATTGGCGAAAGTGATGCAGAGCTGGAGAAGGGAAAGGATCATGGGACCGGAGGCCTCAGGAGAAAGAAAGGGGGAGGGGGTGAAGCACCAGAGGGAGATGGAGAACAGGCAAACAATTAAATATGTCAGGGATAGGGTAAGAAGGGGAGGAGGGGCATTAACGGAAGTTAGAGAAGTCAATGTTCATGACATCAGGTTGGAGGCTACCCAGCCGGTATATAAGGTGTTGTCCCTCCAACCTGAGTCCTCTACTGTCAAAATGAATCCAAACTCAGGTTGGAGGAACAACACTTTATATACCGGCTGGGTAGCCTCCAACCTGATGGCATGAACATTGCCTTCTCTGACTCCGTTAATGCCCCTCCTCCTCTTCTTACCCTATCCCTGACATATTTAGTTGTTTGCCTGTTCTCCATCTCCCTCTGGTGCTTTCCTCTCCCTCCCCCATTCTTTCTCCCGAGGCCTCCCGTCCCATGATCCTTTCCCTTCTCCAGCTCTGTATCACTTTCGCCAATCACCTTTCCAGCTCTTAACTTCATCCCACCCCCTCCGGTCTTCTCTTATCATTTCACATTTTCCCCTCCCCCCACTACTTTCAAATCTCTTAGTATCTTTCCTTTCAGTTAGTCCTGACGAAGGGTCTCGGCCCAAAACGTCGACAGTGCTTCTCCTTATAGATGCTGCCGGGCCTGCTGTGTTCCACCAGCATTTTGTGTGTGTTGTTTGAATTTCCAGCATCTGCAGATTTCTTAGTGAATGGTAATAAAAGGTTAGGATTTGTTTTAGTTTGGGAATCTGACTCTGCACAATGCCATCACAGAAATGTTCCCTTTTTGTTCCATGTCTGAGATAGTTGTCTTGAATTGAGGCAGCAGAATGACATTTATCAATCCTGTTACTTTTCTTGAATGCAAATAGTTAAGCAATAATGAATATATGTTTCTAATGATTAGTCAGAAGGTCTCAAGTGCAGATGCAGCTTAACTGTAGTTTGCAGCTGAGCAAAAATCCACTCTCCTTCGAGGAGATCAGTATATAAACACAGCTTGAAGTTTCTCTGTGGAAAGATAGAGAGTATATTATTGTTCAGTGCTTGTGTGAGAAAACTCAAAGAAATATTGCAATTGTTTTTGAATTAATCATTGCACCAAGTCTGTGAAAAATCTATTCCAGTTTAAGATGGTGCTGGTGAAACACAGTGACGCCTTGCTGGCACCAAGCAAAACTATCTTATTAATTACATAGTAGTTCTGAAATAAGATCTCCGCAATCAATAATCTGTAGCTTCCCTTGTGGAGCTGAGTCTTTGTACAATCTGGCATTTTTGCAGTATGAACTGAAGTCTCAACGGCACAGGATGGCTGTGGCTTTGTGTGTACAGGCTGAATTGAGGCAGTGGGGCCTGGCCCATTGCTGGAGTGGACTTGGAATTGATTCCAAGCAGCAGAACCGAGGCAAGGAAGTGTCCGAGCCCGAGAGCAAGGAACAGGCTGATGTTTGCCTGCTTTAAACACTGGACCAGATTAGAAAGGTCGGGTATAGACCAAATCGAGATGGTGAGACCTGGGCCCGAAAGCAAATAGAAGAGGCAGGGCCCAAGTACAAGAGCAAGGAACAGCCTGACGTTTGGCCGACTTAAGCGCCAAACCAGATTGTGAAGGTCAGGGAGCTGGGGCCAAAGGCAAAGGACAGGCTAGTGTTTAGCAAGGTTTACTTGTCTCTGTGCTGAATTGTGAGGCTTTGGTCTACAACTAATGGGCTCCTTCCTGGACCAGCTTACTTTTTAATGTTTGCATGATTTGTTCTTTTTTTTACACATTGGGTGTTGGCTGGTCTTTTTTAATGGGTCCAATTGAATTTCTTTGCTTTGCAGCTACCTGTAAGGAGATGAATCTCAAGTTTGTATATAGTACATATACTTTGATAATAAATGTACTTTGAACCTTGAACTTTAAACCCAGTAAAAATAACACTCATCTTTGTAAAGCATTAATTGCAAGGGAAATGCTGGGTCCAGAATAATGAGAAAGCCACAAGCCCAAGTGGGTAAAATGACCAAAGCGGATAACCAGAAATTATCCATATAAAAGCTAGGAAGCGTGAACTTAGAGCACAAGAGATAGACCAGAACAGCAGAGGAACAGGTCCTCCAGCTCATTATGTTGTGCTGTACTAATTAAATCAGAAATCAAACACCCAACTGAACTAATCCCTTCTTCCTATACAATGGCCATATTCTTACATTTCCTGGCCATCCATGTACCTATCTAAGAGCCTTTAGAATGCCTCTATTGCATTTGCCTCCACTTCCACCATAGACAGCATATTTCAGGTACCTGGCACTCTGTGTAAAAAAAACCTGCCCAGCAATATCTGCTTTGAACTTCACACACAAAATGCTGGTGGAACACAGCAGGCCAGGCAGCATCTATAAGGAGAAGCACTGTCGACGTTTCGGGCCGAGACCATTCGTCCTTTGAACTTAATCTTTTTCACCTTAAATGCTTGCCTTCATGTATTCGCCATTTCAATCCTGGGAAAAAGATACTGTCTGTCTACTCTGTCTACGCTTCTCATAAACTTCAATCAGATCTCTCTTCAGCTCTTCAGAATCCAGAGAAAACAACCCCAGTTTGACCAACCTCTCCCTATAGCAGATGCTCTCGAATCTAGACGACATCCTGGTAAACCTCTTCTGCACCCTTTGAAAAGCCTCAGTCAGCAGTTAGTGTGATCTATTCCAGCTCAGATTTCAGAGTTCAATTCCAGTGGCCTCTATAAGGAATTTGTGTTTTCTCCCCATGACTGCAAAGGTTTTGTCCAGGTGCTCTGGTTTCTTCCCAAAATCGAAAAGCATTTTGATTCGTAGGTTAATTGGTCATTGTAAATTGTCCTGTGATTAGGCTAGTGTTAAATAGATAGGTTGCTGGGTAGCACAGCTCATTGGAGAGTCTGTACCACACTACATCGCTAAGTAAATTAAATAAGTAAAATGGGGCAACCAGAACTGAGAGATATACTCCAGACACTGCTCATCTTGAGTTTCATAAAGCTGCAACATAACTTCCTGACTCCTGAACTCAGTTACTTGATCAGAAAAGACAAGTAAGTAAAGGCAGCATTTACCTACCTATCGACCTCTGTAACCACCTTTAGGAAGCATAGACTTGGACCCCAAGATCCTTCTTCACTTCAACACTATTAAGGATCTTGCCAAAGTGAAAGAATTTACTGTTCTCACTGAAGTGTTGTAACATCAACCAGACAGTCAGCCAAACTTCTTTCAAAAATGACATGATAGTCAGGGTATAGCCTCCTAGATCTCTGATTTTATTGCTGAGTCAATGGCATGACATGGTGAATAAGGTGTGAAACTGAAAATCAACAAAATACTGTGCAATTACCACACTGTTCCGTTCACACAAGTAAATAAACACAGGGAAGGAAGGACTTTATTAAATTTCCTGCAGGTAAATATTATCGGATTCCAACAAATAAATAGTATGATTAAACCACTAGCATCTAGGTTAATGTCTAATAAACTTAAAATAACATTCTATTTCAGCCAAATCTTCTTGATACCTTTAGATTAACTTCTAAACAATACAACATCAACTGCCAAACAATGCTTCTGCATAGGAGTGACCTAATACAGATCTGAAACTACTCATGAATGTGCTTATTCATATAGTGAACACAAACCAATTGCCCGAAGGGCAGAACAGCAAATCTGTACTTAAATATCAGCTTCCTCATACCCTTTACAATGAAGGGATTACTTGGCTTTATATTGTTGTGGAGACAAATCTCGTCATCAGCATGTGGACCTACAATCAGAAAAGGGCTGAACAGCTAGAGATTAATATTAGTTTGTTCCCATGGTTTAGTTTAATAAAATGGATTACATGTATTACCAGGTACAGTAAGGAGGGGTGGGTGACAATCGTCCTGTTGAATTTTGAACCCAATTTAGTCATGAAATGACCCAGATTAAAACATTACCAATATCTGTCCATAACTCTAATTTCTCAGTAACGTACAGTGTAGGTCATTGCTTCCTTGGAAACAAAACTAATAGCAATTTGGCTTTTTCATTAATTGTTGACAACCATTCTTGCCTTGTAAGTAAAATGAATCATTATCTAATCGAGGAGTTTGCCCCGTGGTACTGATGTGGAACCAATGTTGCTGAACTGGGATGTCGTCTCTTTGGTTAAGTAGGTACATCTTGCACCTTTAACCACAAACCTGATGACATAAATGCTAAACAAGAATGAAAAACTTTCATACCAATCAGCCTTCATATGTAGAAAAAGAATAGAATACGGTCGTATACATTGACCGTATGTGTACTTTGATAATAAATTTACTTTGAGCTTTGAGCTTTGGAATAGCATAGTTTCATCTAAATGGAAGAAAGGCCTGGAACAGAATAGGCAGAGAAGGCTAGAGCTGAGGATTTGGGCAGATGACTGTGAACTGTTACAAGTAAAAGACTTCTCAACAGAAAAATAATTTTATGGACCAAGTTCTATTAAATGGGAATAATGTAGATGTGTAGTTGACGCTCTGTATGGACAAAGTGGGTCAATGGTCCTGTGCCTATGCTATGTGACTATATGACTCTAGTGAATCAGAGGCTGTAGGAGAAAGTGTATTGGTTGGGCAGGAAAATAGTAAAGAAAAAACAAGTGATCTTTCATTGAATGGCAAGAAACAGTTATTGATGAAAACCACAATGGTGACAGATAAAAGGAAAACTGGGAAAAAGATTACCAATTTGTGACAGTGATGGTCAGGGAATAACATTGGATGGTAATGTGTGAAACCTGTTGCAGCATAAAACTTCAGATAGGCCACACTTGGAGTATTGTGTGCATTTCTGGTCACCCCATTACAGGAAGAATATGGAACACTGGAAAGGGTATAGACAAGGGTTTCCAGAAACCAGCCCTTATTGGACCATATGAACTCTAAGGCGAGATTGAACATATCTGAGTGGTTTTATATGGAGTGTTGGAGGCCTGATAGAAAATCATGACAGGCATAGATACGGTAGGCAAACAGAACCTTTTTTTTACCGAAGTGTAATACTAGAGGGCTTAGCTTTAAGGTGAGAGTGAGAAAGTTTAAAGGAGATGTGCAAGGAATTTTTTTTTTACAAAGTGAATAAGCTTCCAGAAGCAGTGGTAGAAGCAAAAATGATAGTGGTCTTTAAGAGGCTTTTAGATAGCTATTGTACAAGAATATACTGACAATGAAAGGACATGGAACATGTGTAGGCAGAAGGGGATAGTTTAACTTGGCATCGTGTTCAGCACAGATATGGTGCGCTGTAGAGCCTGTGTCTCTGCTCTAGTTTTCTAGGGTCAAGATGTCTGTGTTGTGCTGGTATACTGGGAGCAAAAGAAAGTGAAATCATCAATGCGAACCATCCTGCCAGCAGTGTACCATTCCCAGAAGACCCATCACACCTACACTGTCAAATGCCTGAAAGCAAGCTGCGATTGCCATTCCGGTGGGGAACTGGTATATCCAATATTAAAACTGGAAGGATGTGGAACTTTCAGTAAAATAGTGAGGATCTGTCCCTCTAGCTGAATCAGCAGAGGAGTGGAGGGAGGGAGGAGAATTGGACTCCCAAGTTGGAAGTTCTAGTAGTGGCATTCTCTCACAGTTGCAACTGTTTGTATGGAGTTTGCACATTCCTCCCATTACCACGTATGTTTGCTCTGAGTGTTTCAGTTTCCTCCATCATCTGAAAAACGTTTGTGTTGGTTGGTTATTTAATTGTCCATTGAAAATTATCTCCAGTGTGTAGGTTAGTGGGGGGATGGGGGGCATTGCACAGAATGTGAGTAGAATAAACTAGGTTAGGTTATAGGATTGTTTTAAAAATGGGTGCTTGATAGTCGGTCAGAGGGCCTGTTGCCATGCAGTATCTCTACGTGCTGGCAACACACACAAAATGCTGGAGGAACTCAGCAGGCCAGGCAGAATCTAAGGAAAAGAATACAGTCGACGTTTTGGGTCGAAACTCTTCATCAGGAGTGGTGAAGAGTCTCAGCCGGAAACGTTGACTGTACTCTTTTCCATAGATGCTTTCTGGCCTGTTGAGTTCCTCCAGCATTTTGTGTGTGTTCCTTGGATTTCTAGCATCTGCAGATTTTCTCTTGTTTGTTATCAAGTGTTAGCATCACACTAGAGGGCATAACAATGGTGCTGAACCAAACCAGAGGATAATTTGCTCTTATAGCAAACTGATTAACATGTTTGTGCCCTATATAGCTTTAAGACAAGCATTAAAGTCGGGCACCAAGATAGTGTAGCGGTTTGGCAAATCAGGCAAATCTCAGGCCCTCAAAAGGACCCAAAGCAGACTATGTTTGAGCTATGGACTGGATATAGAGATGCGTTTTTCGCATAAAAGTAAATTTGGATATGTATCTGAAAGGAATGTATCTGCAGGGCTATGTGGAAGGGGAGTTCTAGACAGAGGCATGGGACTAACTAGACTGTGCTTACATGAAGACTATGCACTCAACTGGCAATTGGTCTTCTGCGATTAATAAGCAATCTCTCCTGATATCTCTATCAAGCCAGCTGGCAACTGGTCCAATAGAAAAGTTGAGTCTATAGTGATGAAGCTAACTAATTCACTCATCAATAATGCAAAACTTAATATTTCCATCATTAAGTAGTTGTCCAATAAGCGATAATGAAACTATCTCAATTACTTCAGGATGGGACAACATCCATTTTGTGAAATTCTACACCACTAACTTTGTAATCAATGTCTTTAACTGGATAATTGTAAACGTAACTGTCTTGCTACTTTCCTTGAATACTCATTTTCAATTTCCAAATTCTCCCCGACCTCCATACACCTCATGTGCTGAGTTTCTGTCTTCCCTCCAGAACCTCTGGTAGCTTTTCTCCAATATTGAGCCTGTACAACGCCAGCAAGTTAATCATGCATGCAAGTATTCAAATGCCAAGTCTGACCTGTTCCAAATGCAACCTCCACACTCATTTGCTCAGCAGCCAGTTAGTAGATAACTTACTTGGTTTCAGTTATAAACTTTATTCATAAAAAGACACAGAAGAATAAACATAGTACAAAATTTTTACATTCTTGGTATCATTAGTATTGAAACTGATTTGCTATTGTCATGTGTACTGAGATACAGTGAAAAGCTTGTCTTGCATCTGTCCATACAGATCATATCATTACACCGGGCATTGAGCTTGAATAAAATAAAACAATAACATTGCAAAATAAAGCATAAAAGCTACTGAAAAAATGCAAGATCATAATGAGCTGGCCTGTGAGGCCAAGTATCTATTTTATTGTACAAGAGTACATTCAGTAGTGTTAACACTTTTTAAAAAACTTACCACTTTGTGGACTCTGGGGTGGTACACCATTTCAACACCTGAGGGCCTTTCATAACAGACAGCCCCCCCACCCCCGTGTGTGTCAGGGGAAGAAACCTAGACTGTGGTCCTTCCCCACAAAGCCTTGCATTGGCTGTACCAAACTTCACTTTGTTCTTCAGCATGTGCTCCTGCAGAGCCTGGACTGTGCCAATAAGCAGCATGCCCTTATGAATATCTCTCTGTGCTGGAAGACCAAAGTGTGACAGATAGACAAAAGAGCATCCTTCACCAAATTAATCTTTCAGCAGCATTTAATGTCTGTCTTGGTCTGTGAATAGCCTGTAGATCAACTAGTTCTCCGTTACATAGCTGCTAGGGATGAACCAAGAAGAAGTCTTGCATCCTTTTCCACATCCTCTTTGGAAATTCACAGTTTGCAAAGGGGTGGGTGAGTGTCTCTTCCCCATCACAACCATCCTCAGGGGAGCTTGCCTTATGTAAAGGAACTGGAGGCTCCCCTCGCCATCAACCAAATGAGGTTTGTAGCTAATGCAGAATTCTTGCATGATCTTTGTCAGACCCAGATCAATTCAGTCCCAGACTGCCTTCTCATTTCTACTCACTTCCTTGTTCTCACTTCACAGCTGGGGTGAGCGCAGTCAAGGATAAAGTCCCTCCTGGGAAGATTCACTGTTTCAATTAAATTATTTTGATGATTTTCTCAAATTCAGATAGGCTAGATACAGATTCTCACATGAGATTGTATAAACTTGGTGGTTTGTGATGTCTGATCGTGGCCAAAATATAAATACATTCCCTCCTCCATCCATCAGCGAAGCATATATCTTTTGAACTAAAGTTATAAACCACATTTATCTACTTTCAACAAGAATCTTTTATTGCCCAGCAGATATTGTGAAGACCTGGTGGAAATAATATTGTAAAATACACTGGGATACAAAGTCTCTCTTTGTACCAAAGGTTGAGATCGTTCATCTGGACTCAGTGACTGTTGACTGTCCATTTCCCTCCATAGATGCTGTCCAACCTGTTGAGTTCCAATTGTGGCTTTGTCTTGCTGGCGTTCAAATTTGTCTTTGGTTGCTAGTGCTAAATAAAACATTGTGGTATTGGCTGGCTATTGTATTCCCAACATTCAGATCTATTACTTTGTGCTCCCATTGGTTGATGCTAAAGGCATCTGTGCATCACTAAAAGATGTTACCTCATATGAACACAAACATGCTCCAAGATACACAAAATAAAATATAGATCAGTTAACCCATTACTAATTACTCCTGAGCTGATATCAAGCCTGAGAAGAGAAATGAGAAGCCACGTATTGAGTCAAGGTTATACCCTGGGGTTACAAAGTCCTCGTCACAGGGTGGGCATGTGATTCAGAATCTGAAGTAGGCTTAACATCTGGAAGGATGGCTTTTCAAACTTCTGTACAGCTCCTGCTGCCTTCATTTGACATGTACAAAAATAGATATTGTGAATATATAATCCCTACGTTTTAGCATCCTTAGCATTTTTGTCTTTTTCATTTTGTCACTGAACAATCATACATTGAGTCCCAATCCTGCTTCTCTTCCCATATTTTCCATCAATATTCTTCATTTGACTCTCATATATGCTGTTCTACTTTTCTACTATTCTGTTTCTTCTCCAATCCTTTAATTCTCATTGGTTAAATACAGAGAGAGGGCATTGTATCTGTATGCTGACTTTTACATTCCTCTAAGCACTTTACATACATCATTGTTATGTCGGAAACATAGTTGCCAGTTTTGGCACAATGGGCTCAATCAATGAGACAGTCAGACAATCTGTTTTATGCAATGGTGGGTGATGCAAAAGCATTTGGCAGATTACAGAAGAATATTTAACTGAAATTTCTTTTGAAACAGTGCTATTCAAAATTTTAATGCCGATTGAGACTGCATCTCAAATCTGACATCTCTTCCGGCATCACCATCTTCCTGAACACAGCAGAGGGCACAAGTAATAAGAGTCAGGGGCAGGTGAAGAGGATGGGAGCAGGAGTACCAACCCTATTATAGATGTTCTAATTTGAATATGTCTAACTTGAACCCTTCAACTTTTAGCTCATAGCCAATAGTGAAAGACCATTCTAAAGAAACACTCAAAAACATAGCTTCACTATGATTGTACTCTTATACCAACATCTATGTCACTATATTCTAGCTAGAGATTCATTTTCTTGCAGGCATTCACAGTAGAATGGAGAAATACAATAGAATCGATGAACCTGCTCCATTGACCGTGGCTATAAGACCCTTACTTTCATTTGCTATACTGACTAATGAAGATTGAGAGTTATTCAGTGACCTTATACTCCATTTTATAGAACCCCTGCACATTTACCTCAATTACCTGAACTTAGATAGAAGTTTCTATCTTTCTCTCCTTTTTCCCCCACTCATGCCACACAATGAACCCATCTATCATTTTGCTCACCTCTACTGAACCTGCAGCCAGACCTCCATGTACACTGTTAAGCAAAGCAATTGGAATCCAATTATTATTTTCAATTGATGCACAAGCAAACTAGTTTTCTAAAGAAATTACACTTCAGTATGACAGATAGGACAATATACATCTGGTTTAATACTGCTTTAAGCCTCGGGCTCTCAATGTTTGGAACTGGTTGCAAGAGAGAGTATAACAGGGAGGAAAAGGGAGAACAAGTAAATGAAATTAAACAAAAGGGAAAGTTATAGATCAAAACCCAATCAAATGAGGCTGCCTGCATCTTTGTGCAAGGAGGATAGCAATAAAAATTGATAAAACCAGAACAACCCAAACTCATGAGCATTTATATAGAGTTACAAAGCAATATCATCTTGGCAACATAGACTTTTGCAACACAAAAGGGGGTCATTCGACTCATTATATTTATGTGGAGTGTTTTGTCCTATTTACAGCATTTTCTCCATCTATGTAATCGATCCAACCACTTCCACTCACTTTAGTCTACTTGGTTTCTGAGGTCTGCAAGTACAGCCAAAGCAAATTTGGCATAAAAAGATTTTACCCTACCTTCTGTGAGTGCACAGGTCGCTCATCCACCCTCAGCCCTCCCCTCACTATCCACCCTTCGACCTGTGCTTGCACCGGCCAACCAGCCCACTCTATTCACCATTCATCTTCCCCACTGACCCCACTTTCCCCCACTCTTCACCACTCTCTCCCACCATCCATCTCCTCTCCGCCGTCATACATTCTTCATTTTCTGCACTTACAACCACCCTTCCCTCTTCCCCCTTACTACCTCCTCCCCATCCTTTCATCCACACTCACCATCATTCCAACTTGCCCCACTGTCCTCTTTAACACCTCCCTCAATGGTCCACTCTTCCCTTCCCCCCACAATCCATCTTTGCTCCCTCACTATTCACTCTTACTTCATGCCCCAGGCTGATTCACTTACACTAGTGCCAGGCCAGTTGAAGCTGGGTTTGATATTTGAACCAACTCTCTCTAATCCTGATGTACCAATCTCAGTAAGACATTATGCTTAAATAAAAGGAGACAATGACTTTCCCTTACTACAACTCTCCCAGTTTTGGAAAACTCAGATTGTCTCTCTTTGTCCATCAAAGTGCAGATTTTTTTTTACAGCTTATGGCCCTCTGTCTATGGGGTAGATTTCAGATTGAAATTAATTTCTAAACTGCTTTTATTTATTTTTCAATGTGAGAAGCAGGTGCATAGATAATCCAGTTGGCGATGGATTGGTCTGCTCTATAATATTTCTGCTTCCCTTGTTCTGTCACGTTCCACTCAGATCGCCTCTGCTAATGTTTAATTACACTATTTGAGATTCCATTTGTTAATTCCAAATGAAAAAATTATGATTAACTCTATATAGACTAACTGTTTACCTCAAAGCTTGTTTGACTACTTTCCAGCATGTATCTGGTGCTGTTAATTTGCTTCACTGTTGGAATAATCAGTGAACATTCAGTCTCAGATCTGCACTTGAAGCCAGTCGGACTGGTGAGGGAGTACTATTCCCTGTATTGTCCTCTTGTTGGGACTTGCACTAGATCAGCTTGTGCAGCTTCTGCCCAGTTCTTAATGTGTGTAAAAATGCTCAGCCAAGTTGGCTAATTGGGATGCTGTTAGTATGCCATTATTGTTGGCAAATGGGGAAAATCAAGAAAGACACCAGCATAGTTAACGAGGTTCTGAGAGAATTAAGAAATGAGATTGGCCAAGAAATGAGATTGACACCAAATGGAATACTTGCTGTTATATTGTCTTTTGAAGCAGATAAGCAACTGATTTGGGGAAATCCAGTTTAATATATCAAATGCTACTGTTACCAATGTTTAAGTTATAATGCAGAAAAAATATCGTAAAGGGAAATGAAGAAATACACTGACTTTAACCTAAGATAATTCTTGAAATTTAAAAGCATTTTACTCCCTTTACAAATTTAGAGATGACTGGATCTTATTAAGAAAGTGGTATTCATAAAGGCAGTGGCTGGGTAAGTGGTAAGCTTGTGCAATGCTGCTTTTAGTCTGGAATGCCATGAAAGTAAAGCTGCATCGAATTTCAAAATTAGATTAGAATGAGTGGATAGATCATTTTTAAGTCTATGAGGCAAGTTCAACTAAATGGAAGCCCCTTGCTCTCTGCTACCTGGAGGTTTTGTGTGCCTAGGTGACTACCAGGCCAAGTTTCAGAGCAAAACCCTAAACATACCTTGACCCCAACAAGATCTTTCAACTTATTGCTGACGTTAGACTACTTAAGTGCCGTGTGGCATAATTGTAAAAATGCTTGGGCATGTTGCACATGAGACAAGTAAAGCAGTTCGTGGCTGTGATTTTAACCCATTGGGACTGACCCTACATCTGACCAAAATATTTCACATAGAGAAAATATTTCACATGAAGAAGAAAACTGTAATTCACAGCCTCTTATCCTAGTATATAATTGATTGTTTTGATATGAGGATACAGAATGTTTAAAAAAATAGGAAGTTTTAATATGTAAAATTTGTATTTCTAACTTTCTCAAGAGCAACTTCACAGGATCCTCAAGCTTCAGGATCAGTTTCATAACTCTTGTCATTGCCCCTACACTTAATTTTTCAACTTGAATTCACTTTCACTGTAAATGTAATACTATATTCTGTTTTTTCACCAGCTTGATGTAATTATGAGTGGCATGATCTTGCTGGGTGGCATGCAAAAAACAAAAGCTTTTCACTCTATTTCAGTACATGTGACAAAAATAAACAGTACCAATAGCAAAACCAATATCAATATTTCCTATCTGGTGGAGGACTTCATACCTGCTTGGTGGGGAGTGAAAGGGACAAGGGTACAAATGTGCTATAAAGTCCGATGTTCCATGTGAAATGCTTACGAACATTTAATTGGTAGCAGCTTGATTCTGAAGTTCAGTTTTTACTCTCCCTAAATTCCACCTTCCTCTGAAATTCCTGAGAGGTAGATCCTGACTCTGTGACTTGTGTGCACTTCTCACAATGATTTCAAGGTAATCTGAGAAAATATAAAACAGAAGGTTTAACCATTAATCTCACTTATACACTCAGGTACAAAATAAGCATTTGCCTTTTCCAGTGATACTACTCCATAAATCTAGTGTTTCAAGATAATTACGGAGAAAAATAGGACTGGTCCTCTGGTTGAGATTTTAAATTGGAAAACATCCGATTGATGGCATCCAAAGAAATCTAGTAGGTGTGCATTGAGATAGATTCTTATCTGGCAAAGGAATACTTGGTAAGTGAGAGGCCTTCAAAAGTAGAGTATTGAGGGTACAGAATTTGTAGGTTCCTGTTAGAATAAAAGACAAGGCTAACAAGTTTAGCAAAGACCATAAAACATTGGAGCAGAATTAGGCCATTCTGCCCTTCGAGTCTGCTCTACCATTCTATCATGCCTGATCCCGGATCCCACTCAATCCCACACACCTGCTTTCTTGCCATAACCTTTGATGCCCTGACCAATCAGGAAACGATCAACTTCCACCTTAAATATACGCACTGACTTGGCCTCCACCGCAGTTTGTGGCAAAGAATTCCACAGATTTACTACTCTCTGGCTAAAAAAAAAATTCCTCCTTACCTCGGTTTTAACGTGTTGCCCCCCAATTTGAGGCTGTGCCCTCTAGTTCTGGATAACCCCACAATAGGAAACATCCTCTCCAGATCCACCCTATCTAATCCTTTCAACATTCAGTAGGTTTCAATGAGATTCCCCCACATTCTTCTAAATTCCAGTGACCACAGGCCCAAAGCTGCCAAATGCTCCTCATATGTTAATCCCATCATTCTTAGAATCATCCTCATGAACCTCCTCTGGATTCTCTCCAATGTCAACACATCATTTCTGAAATATAGGGCCCAAAACTGTTGACAATACTCAATGTGCGGCCTGACTAGTGTTTTATAAAGACACTATCATTATCTCCTTGTTTTTATATTCTATTGCCCTTGAAATAAATGCCACATTGCAATTGCCTTCTTTACCACAGACTCAACCTATAAATTAAACTTCTGGGAGTCTTGCACAAGGACTCCTAAGTCCCTTTGCACTTCTGATGATTGAATCTGCACCATATTTCATAATAATCTGCACTATTGTTCTTTTTACCAAAATGCATTATCCTACATTTTCCAACACTGTATTCCATCTGCCATGTTTGTGCCCATTCTTCCAATTTATCTAAGTCCTAGTGCAATCGCACTGCTTCCTCACCACTACCTACCTCTCCATCTATCTTCATATCATCCACAAACTTGGCCATAAAACAATCAATTCCATTATCTAAATAGTTGACAAACAACGTAAAAAGCAGTGGTCCCAATACTGACCCCTGAGAAGCACCACTTGTCACTGCCAGCCAACCAGAAAAGGCCCCTTTTTTCCCACTTACTGCCTCCTGCCTGTCAACCGTTCCACTATCCATGCCATTATCTTTCCTGTAATGCCATAGGATTTTATCTTGTTAAGCAGTCTCATGTGTAGTACCTTATCAAATGTCTTCTGAAAATCCAAGTAAACTACATCCACTGCCTCTCCTTTGCCCACCCTGCTTGTTACTTCCTTGAGGAACTATCAGATTTCTTAAGCAAATTTCCCTTTACAAAACCCAGACTGACTGACTTATCTTATCGTTAGTCTCCAAGTACCTTGACACTTCATCCTTAATAGTAGACCCCAACACTTTGCCAACCACAGAAGTTAGGCTATCTGACCTATAATTTCCTCTCTTTTGCCTTCCTCCCCTCTTAAAAGTGGAGTGACATTTTCAATCTTCCAGTCCTTTGGGACCATGCTATAATCAAGTGATTCTTGAAAGATCATGACCAATGCATCCATTATCTCTTCAGCAACCTCTCTCAGGACTCTGGAATGTCGTCCATATGGTTCAGGTGACTTATCCACCTTAAGAACTTTGAGTTTGCCTATCACTTTTTCCTTTGCAATAGCAATGGCACTCACTCCTGCTTCCTGACACTCCAGGACCTTTGGCACACTGCTAGTCTCTTCCACAGTGAAGACAGGTGCAAAGTACCCATTAAATTCATCTGCCATCTCCCTGTCCCCCATTACTACCTCACCAGTATCATTTTCCAGTGGTCCATTGTCAACTCTCACCTCTTTTACTCTTTATATAACTGTAAAAAAACTTTTGGTAACTTGCTTTATATTATTGGCTAGTCTGCCTTCATATTTCATCTTTTCTCTTCTTGTAGTGTTTTTAGTTGCCTTTTGTTAGATTTTTAAATATTCCCAATTGTCCTACTTCACACTCACTTTTGCTACTTTATATGCCCTTTCCTTGGGTTTTATGCAGTCCCTAACTCCCTTTGTCAGCCATGGTGGCCTACCCCTGTGATTTGAGAACTTTGTCCTCTGTGGGACTTATCCATCCTGCGCCTTGTGAACTATTTCCAAAAACTTCAGCATCTCTGCTCTGTCGTCATCCCCGCTAGTTGGGTAAACTCCTCTCTCATGCCACTGTAATTCCCTTTATTCCATTTAAATACTGATACATCTGACTTGTGCTTCTCCCTCTCAAATTGCAGTATGAACAATGTGGAAGGATGTTTGAAGTCAAAATACTGGATGGATTTTAACAGGTTTTAGTTTGAGAATAATGATGGATGGGTATAACAATCTTCAGATTTAGAAGTGATTGTATAGTGAGGTTAAACAATGATTCGATTCTATGGGTGATTTGGTCACTGAAGCCTAATTCAATCAGTACTCCGCTGAAAGGATGGAAGTTGTTTCTATCAAAGAAAGCACTTTGCTGCCACTGGGCATGAACTGCATCTGATTACTCTCCATCATCAAGCAGTTTCACAAGTCTAGGATTGAGAAAAATCAATTAATGCAGGCAGCATCTCACATCCAGGCATATAATTCCTGCATGGGAGGACAGGCATGAGGACAGTTAGTTACCAAATAATGAAAAAGGCAGAGCTGCATTTCTGTAGCAGCCATTGTGACCTCAGAATGTCCTGCAACAATTTACAGTCAATAACAAGTTCACAAGTTGCTCTGTGTTGCAAGGTTATCAGTTGCCAGTAAGTCTGTGATGAAATAAATAAATTGTTAATTTCATTTACTATTGTCACATGTACTGAGATATAGTGAAAAACTTGGTTTGTATATGTACAAAAAAGCTAGATGAACTCAGCAGGTTGGGCAGCATCCATTGAAAGGAGCAGTCAACGGATGTTGCCCGACCTGCTGAGTTCATCCAGCTTTTTTGTACGTCTTGATTTGACCACAGCATCTGCAGTGTACTTAGTGTTTGTTTTGTATACTGTTTATACAAATCAGTGCATTACAATAGTGTATTGACATAATACAAGGTAATGTAATAACAGAATGGTTATTAAAAGTAAAATTACTCTAGTAATGCAATATATTGGCACATAGCAAGGGTCCTCAGATGTAATATGTTTAAGTGATGTGGTTCTGACAGATAAATAATGCTGACGAGGTCAAAGACTACTTCCTTTCGCTTCAAAATAGTGCTGAGTGATATTTCATGTCAACCTGAAAGAGTAAACAGAGTTGCAACTGGCATCACTTTTTTGCTTGGAAGTAAATTGCTTTAACTGTGATTTACAGAGTTGTGCTGATGATAAATGTAAGCTGTGAATGTTTGCCTGATGTTTTATGATGGTTGATGACAGGGTGAAAATGGCACAAGCACAAAGCTTATTTGCATGGAGCAACAATTTACATTTGGATGAAACACATTTGCACCCACGGTGTGGGCTTCACTTGAATAATATGGCTAGTGTGGTTTTGAAAGTAAATTGAGGGAACTCACAAGGCAATGATATGTTTTAAACAACAGTAGAGATGTCTCAAAAGTTCTGAAAAAGGTCTGCATTATGGTGTGAAGTAAGTGGTCCAATTACTGGAATGAGTTCATCCTGTAAATTTGGTGTCTTCCCTTCTGCCTATATTTACAAAGGACTGGTAATTGAATTACCTCTGACTGGCTAGATTTTTTGAACAACCAGAATATCTAAAGAAAGATCTAAAGAACACCAGTGGAGAGATTGCAGTAATTTCAACTCAACATCTGACACTATAATACATTTCCCTTTCCTTCTATGTCTCCATACTACAAGTGGAACCCTGAATTTAAGCAGAGCTACAGTATCTACATAGCTACAGAAGGGAAGGAGCATGGTGGGGGAAGGGTAATCTGCTGACGAACTGGTGAGGTGTAATCTATTGATCACTTCACCCTTCCTTTGATTTGAGTATTTTCCTGCAAGGAGGACTTGTTTTAGGCTACATCCACACTAGACTGGATAATTTTGAAAACGCTGGTTTTGCGTAAAAACGATAGGCATCCACACTATGCGTTTTTGAAAATATCTCTATCCACATTGAAACGGAGATTTCGGAGAATCTTCTCCTACTGCGCATCCGCAGGACATATCTACCGAAAACAAGCGACATGTTTGGTGTTGAATCTCGCAGTAAAAGTGCGCGTTTGTGTAGTTACAGACTAGAAAAACTGAAAACGACAGACAGCTGTTGTCTTCCGTGCAGGAGAATTTAAAAGTAAAAAAAAAACAAATACTGGAGCGTACGGAGGCAACCGACAGGGAGTTCACGGACAGATTGACCCGGCTGGCGACGAACATTGAAAAACTGACTAACTCTGTTGCATTAATAAAGCACCTTGTTAAATGTATAAAACATGTCTGCATCAGTGTTATCTTGTATTTCCATACAATGTTACATTAGGCTGTTACACATCTATTGTCAGAGAGGTACTTGCATAAATAGGTAAACCACCTTCATACGAGCAAGGACAGAAAACAGGGCAAAGTGAGTATACTTATTTATTCAGTAAATTATGGGTCAAAGTATTTGCTGAGTACATTTCTAACTCTTCTGGTTTCAGTCTCGTTGCCGTCTGTTCTGAAATTGTTAAGTTGCGTTCAGGAAAACAATGAAATAGCGTGCCATTGTCTAATATAGCATTTTCAGATTTCTCCAGTTACCCCGTCCACACTGATCTGCCCAAGCAGCATTTTCAAAAATACCCACCCCGGAAAGCATTCCTGAAAAGCTCCGGTTTTGGGGGATGAAAATGCAGTTTTAGTGTGGACGGAGGGTAAAAACAAGAGAAAAAACTTCGGTTACGGATTTATCCAGCGTAGTGTGGATGTAGCCTTAAAGGGGAAATCCTGCTGACCATAAATAATTGTAATTGCAAATTCATCTTCGATTAGGACTGAGGCTCTGAAAACGCCATTTTAGTGTGGATGGAGGGTAAAAACGAAGAGAAAAAGCTTCGGTTACAGATTTATCCGGCGTAGTGTGGACATAGCCTCAGTCCTAATCGAAGATGAATTTGCAATTACAATTATTTATGGTCAGCAGGATTTCCCCTTTAAGGCTACATCCACACTACGCTGGATAAATCCGTAACCGAAGTTTTTTCTCTTGTTTTTACCCTCCGTCCACACTAAAACTGCATTTTCATCCCCCAAAACCGGAGCTTTTCAGGAATGCTTTCCGGGGTGGGTATTTTTGAAAATGCTGCTGCTGAAAAACTGAAGCTTTTCAGAAACGCTTTCCAGAGCGTGTATTTTTTGAAAACGTCGGATTGGCTGGATCAGTGTGGATGGGGTAACCGGAGACTTCTGAAAACACTATCAGACAATGGCGCGTTATTTCATTGTTTTCTTGAACGCAACCTAACAATTTCAGAACAGACGGCAATGAGACTGAAGCCAGAAGAGTTAGAAATGTACTCACCAAAGACTTTGACCCATAACTTACTGAATAAATAAGTATACTTACTTTGCCCTGTTTTCTGTCCTTGCTCGTATGAAGGTGATTTACCTATTTATGCAAGTATTTCTCTGACAATAGATGTGTATCAGCCTAATGTAACATTGCATGGAAATACAAGATAACACTGATGCAGACATGTTTTATACATTTAACAAGGTGCTTTATTAATGCAACAGAGTTAGTCCGTTTTTCAATGATTGTTGGCCTCCGTATGCTCCAGTATTTGTTTTTTTTTTACTTTTCAGTTCTCCTGCGTGAGAGCCAACAGCTGTCCATCGTTTTAAGTTTTTCTAGTCTGTAACTACACAAACGCGCACTTTCACGGCGAGATTTGACACCAAACATGTCGCTTGTTTTTGGTAGATGTGTCCTGCACATGCCCAGTAGTAGGAGATTCGCTGAAATCTTCATTTCAATGTGGATAGAGATATTTTCAAAAACGCATAGTGTGGATGCCTATCGTTTTTACGCGAAACCGGCGTTTTCAAAATTATCCGGTATAGTGTGGATGTAGCCTGAGTTTTTGACTCCCCTCATCCCCCATCCCACATCTTCCACTGGGCCCTACAAACAGGCCTCAGCTCTTCTCTCCTTTCTAGTAGATGTTTCAGTACTTTGATGGAATTCTTAAAATGTTATAAGGCTGAATACAGTTTCAAGTCCTCACATGGTATTGGTATGATACTCAGAACAAGGTTCAGATGGAAAGGCAGTTCCAATGTGATCGCATGTTCACAGTGGAGTTACATTGTAGGTGTGAAAATGCTAACATGTGTATCTCCCTACATCTGCTGTCGCAGTTGTTGAAAGCAGCTAACTGTGTACCATAATGTAGTGCAATGTAAAAACAAACAAGTCAGCATACTCTGGGTCTCATTACTTTTGATAATGTAGAGACTTTATTAATATTTTGTAAATACTACAGCTCTGCGAACATTTTAGAAACCACTGAGGGTAAAGTGCACACCACCTTCTCTCCTCCCAATGTCCAGTCACAGACCTCAGTGCTCTCAGGGAATTGCTTGGGTCCTGCAGCATTGGGTAGTTTCTGAGACTGTGTGCCACAAAGACTCGCTGCTGTACTGTTGCCCAGACAACCATCCACTCCTTTAAAGTAGGTGCAGTGAAATTCTTATCACTAAGTAAAATAAGGGATCTAGTCACGGGAATATTTTGCTTATTTAGTTTGATTTGGTAATTAATATTAAAATATAACTATATCAAAATCTGACCACTATGTAATTATTCTTATATTCTTGTGAGACACCAAGCACATCATCCTTGATAGCTGTCTAACATGCAAAACCCATAAAAGGAGATTTAATTTATATTAGATTACACTGATAATAAAGGCACATGGAGAAGCTTTATTTACTTTATCTAAAGAACAGCCTAAAGGGAGACTTATATCTGCCCAGTATTGTACATGAATATTAAAGACTTAATACCATGTGTGCCTGTCAGAAATACTGTGTATACATTCTCTTAATTATTATTGCTGACCTGCTGTGCTTGACATTATTGAAGAAGTGTCTGAAGAGCAGTCACAAGTCTGTTAATTTAGATGAAACCATGAATCTTGGTTTTAGGACAGCACACCAACTCTATCTTCTTTCAATTGACTTTTTAAATGCTTTTTCCCCCTCTGTCTATTCACATTATGCTGCAGTCAAACTAAGCCATATGTTTTTCCCATTCTAACACACTTATCTGGCCCCTATCAGTTTGTGAGCACCTCATTGCCCTCATCATCCTTCTAGGAATCTAAGAAGCTATAATTAGCCTGCTGGTGCTTTATTTGCTCCTTTTGAAGGTGGGTGTGTGAGACAGGAGAATCAGGTTGAAGGTTCCACATAATGGATATGTGGAAGAGAATAAGTTACCAGGCAATAAGTGGAGAAATGAGATTGTTCTAAAAGTCAATATACTCAGTGGGCCAAGTGGCCCCCTTCTTGCTGAAAGAAAATCTGGAATGTATGATAATGTTGAATAATCAAGAAAAGTGCTGTGTTCCTCAAAGCCTGTACATGCAACAACAAAAATAATTGTTTTTTTATTGATTTGGATAAAAAAAAATTGGCATGGTTGTTAAATTTATGGATAGCTCCAAAATTGGTGGTATAGTGGATTAAGAAGGTTACTTCAGATTATAATGGGCTCTAGATCAACTGAGAAGTGGTTATAGAATGGTAGGTGCAACTTAACTGGGAAAGTTTGAGATGTTGCATATTGATAGGTTAAACCAGGGCTGGACTCAGACAGTAAATGAAAACACCCTTGAAGATATTTTCAAGTAGAGAGACCCTGAAAGTGAAGACCCAAGTTGACAGGGTGGTGAAGAAGGAATCTGGCCCATTGACCTTCATTCAGCAGCAAATTGACAACAATGTTCTCAATGCTAAAACTGAAATTGCAGGTGAGACCTCACTTGGAGTATTGTGTGAGGCTTTGATCAACTAGCTATAGGAAGGATGTCATTACATTGGCAAAGAAAGCAGAAAAGATCCCTAAGGATATTACTGGGATAGGAGGGCTTGAGTTATAAGCAGAGGAGGATGGGGCTTAGGAGGCTGAGGGGTAACCTTATAGAAGAATACGCTCAGTAGACACTCATTTAGGTGCACCTGTATACCTGTTCATTAATGCAAATATCTAATCAGCCAATAATGTGGCAACGATTCAATACATGAATGCATGCATGCATTCAGCTGTTGTGCAGAACAAGCTCCAGAATAGACAAGAAATATGATCTAAATGACTTTGATCATGGAATTACTGTTGGTGCCAGATGGAGTGGTTTGAGTATCTCAGAAACTACTGATCTGCTGGGATTTTCACACACAACAATCTCTAGAATTTATAGAGAAGGGTGTGGAAAACACAAAACATCTGGCGAGTGGCAGCTTGGTGGACAAAAACACCTTGTTAATGAGAGAGGTCAGTGGAGAATGGCCAGAATGGTTCAAACTGAAAGGAAGGTGACAGTAATTGAAATTACAACAGTGGTGTGCAGAGGAGCGTCCCTGAACGTACAACCCATTGAACCTTGAAATGGATGGGCTATAGTAACAAAAGACCATGAGCATACACTCAGTGGCCACTTTATTAGGTACAGGAGGTACCTAACAAAGTGGCCAATCAGTGTATAAAAACATAACACCATCAATCAGGTAAACTATCACAGTTTTTATCCCAGGGTAGGGGAGTCTAAAACTATAGGGCATAGGATTATTGTGAGAAGCGAAAGAATGAACGGCGATCTGATGGGAAAGTTTGTTTCCACAGAGGCTGGTGGTGTATAGAATGATCTGCCAGAGGGAACTATAGTAGTGATTTAATTGCAATGTTTACAGTGCATTTAGACATGTACACAGATAGGAAGGGTTTAGAAGGGTGTGGGCCAAATTCAAGCATGTGGGATTAGGCCAAGAACTCAACTTGATATGTGTTAAATAAATTAGGCTGATAGGTCTACTTCCACACTAGTAAACTCTGACTTGTTAATCCTAGGTTAAATTTTAACTTCACTGAGGAGATGCAGGCATAAAGATGAGAAAATGTGAGAAATTCTTCTATTACCCATGTAGGCAATTGAGAGCTAGTCCAGGAGATCTCTGTGGATTGGTTAATCCCATTTTCTGCCAACCTTTTGTACAAAATGTTCTTTGCCCCAGAAAGAAACTGCTCTACTGCTAATGAATTCAAAACACAAAACATTTTTTTTTCATCAAAGCACTCAACCCTTTGTGGGTTATATTCTGCTCTGAGTTCAGCAAATACTCCTGGTTTTCGAGGTAAAACATTATCATAGACATAAATTTCCAAGTAACAGCTCAGTATGGAACTGGTTGAGATCCTGAACATTCTCCTAATATTCTCTTTCCATCAGTAGTAAAAGGAGTGCAAGAGCAAATTGTGAAGGTATTGCATTGCATTTAATATACACAATGGATGAGTGGTATCTCTCAATCTTATTACAGTCTGACTGCCTTGATTTATAATATTTGTTTCAGACTGACCAAAATGTATTTACACAATTACATAATGGCTCCACAGTAGTGCAGTGGTTGGCATGACACTATCACAGCTCAGGGCATTGGAGTTTGGAGTTCAATTCTGACATCATCTGTAAGGAGTCTCTACATCCTCCCCATGGGATGCATGGGGTTTCTCCGGGCGCTTCAGTTTCCCCCCACAGACCAGATGTACATGTTAGTAGATTAATTGGTCATTGTAAATTGTCTTGAGATTAGGTTAGGGTTAAATTGGAGTTGTCAGGGGTTGCTGGGGTGGCATGGCTCAAAGTGCTGTCATCTATTCAGTGATGTATCTCAACATAAGTAAAGGAATGTGATGGTCTCCTCCACAATCATCGTCACACAGGGCACCACAAGACTGTGTGAATAGCCACCTCCTCCACTCAACTTTATACTATGACTATGTATAGCTCCAATGCCATATTTAAGTTTGATGACAACACCACTGTTGCTCATCAATCAAAGGTGGTGAAAAATCAGCATTCGGGAAGGAGATTGAAAATCTGGTACAACAACAACTTCTCACTCAATGTCACCAAACCAAAGAGCTGATTATTGACCACAGGAGGAGGAATCCAGAGGTCCATGAGCCAGTCCTCAACAGGGGATCAGGGATGGAGACCATTAACAACTTCAGATTCCTTGGTATTGTCATTTCGGGGGACCTATCCTGACTCCAGCACATAAGTAGTATCACAAAGAAGGCATAGCAGTGCCACTAGTAGTCCATCAACATTTGTCATGTCATCTAAAGCTCTGACAAACTTCTATTGATGTACGGCAGAGAGTATGCTGACTAGTTACATAATGGCCTGGTGTAGAAGCGCCAATCCCCTTGAATGAAAAACCCCACAATAAGTACTGGATACAGGCCAGTCCATCACTGGTAAAGTCCTCACTATCACGGAGTATATCTACAAGAAGCACTGACACGGGAAAGCAGCATCTATCAGGAAAGAGCCCCACGATCCAGACCATCCTTTCCTCTTGCTGCTGCCATTAGGAAGAAAGTACAAGAGCCTTAGGTCCCACACCACTAAGTTCAGGAACAGTTATTATTCCTCAACCATCAGGTTCCTGAAACAGAGTGGATAACTTCACTCACCCCAAAATTTAGTTGATTCACAACCTATGGACTCTGCAACTCACATTTTCAATATTTATCACTTATTTACTTATTATTATAATTGTTACTATTTTGTTTTTCTTCTTGTATTTACACAATTTGATGACTTTTGCACCCTAATTTTTTGTCAGTCATTGCGTGCAGTTTTTCTGTTGTTTAAAACAGCCAGACTGCAAAGATTTCCAATTAATTCAGTATAAAGCTAACTACCTGTCCAACAGATATTGTTATTGTTCTTTAACGATTCTCTTTATCATTTCTAATGTATTAAACATTGTTATTTGCTGAGGTGAGTGATATATAGAACTTCAATTGATATAACATAGCATATTGTACAATCTCAAATAAAATCTCAAATAAATTTTGGAATTTTCCTAACCTAATCTCATTTTTCTCCTGCACGTTTACAGGAGATAATTTTACACAGTGATAGTTTTGATTTGGGAGGATGTAAAACCAGTAAAAAAGAATAATTATTCTCCCATCACTGGCATCTTGTCCAACACTCAATTGAAACTTATTTGTAACAGTCAAAGGTGAATGAGAGTGAATGGTGTAAGTTCTACTAATGCTGGACACAAGTTTTCACTCAGACTGTCTGAAAACCTTTTCAAATTGGCAAGGTAACTCAGGAATATTGATGTGAAGATGTGGCAATATCAGCCAAGTGATTTGGGGAAGGTTTTAATGTAGCTGAGTTTGAAGAATGCTGTGGAGGTAAAATGGAATAATGGAGGTAGATCTACCTCCAGATGTAGCTACATCTGGCTGTGATTGATCTGATGTAAAAGGGATATTAGATAGGGAAAGTTAAAAGCAATATTTCTCAGCATTGATGTAGAACAGGAGCATGATTGAACCAGCTCAAACATTTATTAATCCATTTCAGTTATTTTATTTCTTTTATTTATGCATCTAATCCTTCACACTGTAGGTTCTTGAATATTATTACTCTTAAAAGTGGTTTCCTCTTTCAAAAGTCTAAATGTTCTAATATTTTGTGTAAAAATATTCCATATTGCCTCAGAAATCCTTTGGTAACTTACCTTGAACTCCAAGGCCAGTACTTGCACATTACCAAGGCCAATGTACTTGCACATTACCAATAGAAAGCCCAGCACTGTATGTGCAATTGCAAGACATAGCTTTCTGATATTGGAAGAAATGGGACAATACTTTAATCTTGTCTTATAATAGACCATTGTATTTATTTGTTTTAGGTGTCATTACTAAAGGAAGAGGTCACTCATTGCCTAGGCAATGTACTCCTGAAGTTCATTTTCAATCTCTTCAGTCAGATCACCACCAATCACATTTCCAGACTCAGCAATCCATTTCTTATGAAAATATCTGTTCATCCCAGATAAAATTCACTGAGCTGCGACTGACCTTAGTCTTCTATGAGGTAGCCAATATATTTTCACCATTCACCAAAATAGCACAGTGGCAAAGCAGTTAGTGTTATTGCCTCAAAATTTCAAAAATCTAGGTTCAATACTGACACGTACAGCACATTCTCTCTGTGACCACTTGTTTCTTCTAGGTCATTCAACATCAGCTTATCTCCTCTACACTACATACCTGTGATTATGCTGCACTAAGTTTTTAATTGCATTTATGCATACATGTATTTTTCAATTTTACTTAGACTTCGATAATGAATGTGCATGACACTACTATTGGTAAGTGGCCAAAGAATCAAAGGAGGATTGCTGGACATGTTAGAGAGAATAAGTTGCAGGGCTACAGGGAAGTAAAAAGGAGGTGGAGAGTTTGACTGATGTGATTTCTCTGCTAAGTGCTGGCTTAGACTCGATAGGCTGAATAGACTCCTCCCTTAAGTTATACTTCTGCCTTAGCACAATCTAATGGTATCATCTAAATCAAATGAATTATTTATACCACAAAAATTTTGGATATCAGAAGCTGTGTTTCAGAGATTCCACTTAGGACCCTGTGTGAATACAGTCCTTCTGTGAGATCTCCTCATCTTCAGTAATTCCTTTATGATAGCAGGCTGTAACTATGGTCTTCATGCAGAATTTTTTCAGATACCTTTTCAAAGCCCATTATTGATCAATCTCTAAGCAATGCTCAGTAGCTTCATCAAAGAACAACTCCATTAGGTTAGTTAGACGTAATCATCCTTTTAACAAACACTGCTCATTCTTCCTAATCAGCTAATACTTTGCTAAGTGTTCACTTACCCTGATCATGATGATGAATTCTAGCAATTTCCCCTACTACTGATGCTAGACTAATTAGCCCAAAGTCATTTTGCTTTATTCCTTTATTCTTTTCTTTCAAATGAACTTCACTATATTTAAATTTTGAACCAGGAGTAGACCTGGGATGTGAATGCTCTGACTCATTGAGTTAATGGATGTTTTAGCTTTGCGGTGGGACTGTCCACTTTTTACCTTTGGCAATGTATATAGGGCTAAATTAAACAGTCCCTGATGACCTGATTCTTTTCAATAAAGCCTTCTACCTGATCCCAACAGGAATCAATTTGATGAGCTTTGTATCATGTAATTAGAACATTTAAGGTTTTATTCACTCCGTGTAAAGTTTTGAGGCAATCAAATTATGTATGTAGGCCATATTAGCATAATTCAATTTACTGCAATGTCTTATTAAGAGAGTATGTTTATGTACACGTTCTTGAAAGGGGAACTATTTTTAGTTTTTGTATGACCAGAGAGGTCCAGAGGGGATGTATTTGCAGACTTTTTAAAATTATATTTTCAAATGCCTTGTGTTATACATGGAATCGGGCAAACCAGTTGGTGAAGTTGATAAGCTATCTAGTGTTACCCCTCTGGTTAGAGACATACAGCTGCCTTCTCTACAGACTGGAACTGTCCTATTTGATATGTATATAGGACAGTAGAAACCACTTCTCAGAACCGAGTGACCTATAATTCAATTTTAATATGCATAAACGAAGCAGAATCTTATTTTCTGACCTTGAGATGTGGATACTGATAGTAAGAATAAAATTTATTGCTTCTCCCGAGTTACCCTGATAGAACCTATGGGTAACCCTAGGTAAATTCATAGGTAAAGACATGTGAGGCACAGTTTTGTGGGCCGAAGGTCCTGTATTGTGTTGTAGGCTTTCTACGTTTCTATGTTAACCCAGAATTGACTGTTGCTATGATATTACAGCACAGTTGCATATAACAAGATAATGTGTGACTGCATCCCTTGCCTGTAGGACTTAATAGAAGCTGTTGGTTTTGCAAAAGTCAAGATTGTCTTCAATATTATTTTGTTTTGTATCAAAATGCAGACTTTACTCAATTTCATTTTCGAACTTGTAAGGGTGCTATTTGGATTCACAATACTTGCCATGTTGGTTCAACACCAAAATCACAAGGTTATGATACTTTATGGCCTTTATTATTGCCTAACGTAATGGGCACTGAAAAATAACTGAGATGAATCTACTTTAAACCAGTCCTAATACACTATTGTTCATCTCTTCTGCAATGCATTGAAACTTTATATCATCAACTCCAAATTCAGCTCCCTGCCAGCTACTGATACAGTACTGTAAAATGCTAACATTGAATGTCCATGTGAAAATCCAATTGCTGGAGTGATTGGTTGAGTTCAAAGAGGGAAAAAAGTGTTGTTCTTGATGAAATTTCCAATGTGAAGTGTTGTTCCTCCCTCTGGAGAAATGACTGGCAAAAAGAAAACAGAAAGAAAACTGCTGGAGGAATTCAATGTTTCAAGGAACAGATGTGGAAGCAATATGTCTTTTTGTGAAATTTCCATTGTTAATTTAAATGAGGTTCCTGTCACATGAAGTTTTTGCTTATTTAGTCTGATTTGATCATTGGTATTAATTTATGATAACTGTATCCAAACTCAACCTCCACATGCATATTGATATAATAAATTGAAATGCAAAGCATGTTATGCTTTGTTGGCTGTCTAAAATGCAGTGGACATTTAACTTATATTAGATTACACTGACAAAGAGGCACATGGAGAAGTTTTATTTATGTTTCCAATGTACAGCCTACAGGGAGATTTAGATCTTTCTGGTATTGTACATGATGATTAAAGTCTTAATGACATGTGTGCCTGTCAGAAATACATTCCCTTAATCATTACTGTGGCCCGCAGTGTTTGACTTTATTGAAGAAGTGTCTGAAGAACAGCCACAAGTCTGTTGATTTAGATGAAAACCATGTATCTTAGTTTTATATATCTCATTGATCTCACTTTAATTGTCTATTTAAATACACCCCCCCCCCCCAGTGTTTTCGCATCATTCTGCAGTTAAGCTATGTCACATGTCTCCTTCCTTCTGACACACTCCTCTGGCCTGTTGACTTCTGAGCACCTCATTACCCTTGCCTTCCTTCTAGGCATCTAGCAAGTTGAAATTAGCTGGTTGATGCTTTCATCGGCAATGTAAATTGGTCTCCGCATAGCTGGGTGGGTGGCCAAAGAATCAGAGTGAAGTTAATGGGTATCTGTAAGAGAATGGGTAACGGGGAAAGAAGTGTGGGAATGGGATAGTTCTAAGAGTCAGTATAGATTCAGTGGGGTAAACTGTCCCCTTTTCAGCTCAAGTGTTGCTCCTCCCTCTGGAGGAATATCTGAGAAAAGGAAAAGAAAACAAAAACTACTGGAGGAACATAACAGGTCAGGCAGCAGATTTAGAAGCAATGGGATGGGTGATATTTTGGGTCTGATACTGGGACTTGACCCAAAACTTTCACTATCCTGCCTCCAGAAATGCTGCCTGACATGATAAATTCCTCCAGCAGTTTGTGTGTTGCTCCCGATTGTAGCATTAAGAGTCTCCCTTTGATAAAAGGAAAGGCCTGATTATTCATTTCCACCTCTATTCTTGCAGGTTTTAGTTGTGAGATAATAATCTCTTCAAATCAATATCTTACTTTGGAATCAATTTAAGATATCTTGCACCTTGAAGGGGAAGTAGCCATATCTTCTGTTAGATCTTCCTAGTCATCTTTCTTGGCAAATCAGGCAAAGGAGATTTAGTTTTGCCAGTAGTTGATTAAAACCCCACTAACAGGTAACATAAGAAACCCTCTAATTACAATTTTGTGTAGCAATATAACAGCAGCCACATTAACTTTAATGGGCAATAAATAATTTACAATTTCATTTTGCAAATATGCAGTCTTAGTGTTTGACTCTTCTGTATTTTAGATTACTATTAAGATGTGCTTACATGCTGATCAAATGTGGAAGCTTATATCAATCTGTTATAAATAAGAATGTTGAGAGTAGAGCTTCAACTTTACTAGAAAGATAAAAAATAATTTATAGACTTTTGCTTTTCACTGTTTATTCAGACAAGGGGTATTTGTTTTATAATTAGCATAAACAGCTTAAGAAGATACATGTGAGAGTTCAGCATAAAGTATTCAAACGATAAAATAGTTACAAACAATAAAACTGTCCTTCAATCCTGCACTGATTAGCTGGTGGTGGTACTTACAGACATTTTTCACCTCTCCCTGCTTCATTCTGAGGACTGCACCTGCTTTAAGAAGACCACCAACATTCTATACCTAAGAAAAACAAGGTAACATGCCTTAATGACAACCCCTGGTGGCTCTGATGTCCAGCAACATGAAGAGCTTTGAAAAATTAGTCATGGCACCAATAATTCCAGTTTACCAGACAAACTTGGCCCACTGAAATATGACTCATGCAGAAATAGGTCTAATGTATACACCACCTCTCTAGCCTTATTTTTATCCCTACAGCATCTGAGCAGTAAAGATTCCATTGTTAGATTAGCATTTATTGACTATAGTTCCATCTTCAATATTACAATTCCAAGTGAATGAGCTTAGAGCGTGGATCAATACTTGGAGCTAAGATGACGTGGCCATTATAGAGACTTAGATGGCTCGGGGGCAGGAATGGTTACTTACAGTGCCAGGCTTTAGATGTTTCAGAAAGGACAGGGAAGGAGGCAAAAGAGGTGGGGGCATGGAAGTGCTGATCAGAGAAGTGTCACGGCTGCAGAAAAGGAGGAAGTCATGAAGGGATTGTCTACTGAGTTTCTGTGGGTGGACATTAGGAACAGGAAGGGTCAATAACTCGATTGGGTATCTTTTATAAAGCACCCAATCGTAACAGGGACATTGAGGAGCAGATAGGGAGACTGATTCTCAAAAGGTGCTACAATAAGAGGCTCATCGTGGTGGGAGATTTTAATCGTCATCTTCCTGGAGCAAGGGGTTTAGATGGGGTGGAGTTTGTTAGGTGTGTTCAGGAATGTTTCTTGACCCAATATGTAGATAAGCCTACAAGAGGAGTGGCTGTACTTGATCTGGTATTGGGAAATGAACCAGGTCAGGTGTCAGGTCTCTCAGTGGGAGAGCATTTTGGAGATAGTGATCATAATTCTATCTTCATTACCATAGCATTTGAGAGGGATAGGAACAAACAAGTTAGGAAAGTGTTTAGTTGGAGTAAGGGAAAATATTAAGCTATCAGGCAGGAACTTAGAAGCATTAATTGGGAACAAATGTTCGCAGGGAAATGTAAGGCACAAATATGGCAAATGTTCAGGGGAATTTGCATGTTGTTATGAATAGGTACATTCCAATGAGACAGGGAGAGGATGGTAGGGTACAGGAACTGTGGTGTACAAAGGCTGTTGAAAATCTAGTCAAGAAGAAAAGAAAAGCTTATGAAAGGTTCAAAAAAACTGAGTAATGATAGAGATCTAGAAGATTATAAGGCTAGCAGGAAGAAGCTTAAGAATGAAATTAGGAGAGCCAGAAGGGGCCATGAGAAGGCCTTGGTGAGCAGGATTAAGGAAAACTCCAAGGCATTCTACAAGTATGTGAAGAGCAAAGAGGATAAGGCATGACAGAATAGGACCAATCAAGTGTGACAGTAGAAAACTGTGTGGAACCGGAGGAGATAGTGGAGATACTTAATGAATAAACACGAGGAAATCTGCAGATGCTGGAAATTCAAACAACACACACAAAATGCTGGTGGAACACAGCAGGCCCGGCAGCATCTATAAGGAGAAGCATTGTCGACGTTTCGGGCCGAGACCCTTCGTCAGGACTAACCCACTGTCGACGTTTTGGGCAGAGACCCTTCGTCAGGACTAACTCCACTGTCGATGTTTCGGGCCGAGACCCTTCGTCAGGACTAACCCTGACGAAGGGTCTCGGCCCGAAACGTCAACAGTGCTTCTCCTTATAGATGCTGCCTGGCCTGCTGTGTTCCACCAACATTTTGTGTGTGTTGATACTTAATGAATACTTTGCTTCAGTATTCACTACTGAAAAGGACCTTGGCAATTGTAGGGATGACTTACAGCAGACTGAAAAGCTTGAATATATAACATTAAGAAAGAGGATGTGATGGAACTTTTGGAAAGCATCAAGTTGGATAAGTCACAGGGACTGGATGAGATATACCCCAGGCTACTGTGGAAGGCAAGGGAGGAGATTGCTGAGCCTCTGGCAATGACCTTTGCATCATCAATGGGGATGGGAGAGGTTCTGGAGGATTGGAGGGTTGCAGATGTTGTTCCCTTATTCAAGAAAATGCGTAGAGATAGCCTAAGAAATTATAGACCAGTGAGTCTTGCCTCAGTGGTTGGTAAGTTGATGGAGAAGATCCTGAGAGGCAGGATTTATGAACATTTGGAGAGGTAGAATATGATTAGGAGTAGTCAGCCTGGCTTTGTCAAGAGCAGGTTGTGCCTGTGAATTTTTTGAGAATGTGACTAAACACATTGATGAAGGAAGAGCAGTAGATGTAGTGTATATGGATTTCAGCAAGGCATTTGTTAAGGTACTCCATGCAAAACTTATTGAGAAAGTAAGGAGGCCTGGGATCCAAGGAAGCATTGCTTTTGTGGATCCAGAATTGGCTTGCCCACAGAAAGCAAAGAGTGGTTATAGACAAGTCATATTCTACATGGAGATCGGTGATCAGTGGTGTGCCTCAGGGGTCATTTCTGGGACCCCTTCTCTGTGATTTTTATAAATGACCTGGATGAGGAAGTGGAATGATGGATTAGTAAATTTGTTGATGACACAAAGGTTGAGGGTGTTGTGGATGGTGTGGAGGGCTGTCAGAGGTTACAGTGGGACATTGATAGGATGCAAAACTGGGCTGAGAAGTGGCAGATGAAGTTCAACCCAGATAAGTGTGAGGTGGTTCATTTTGGTAGGTCAAATATGATGGCAGAATATAATATCAATGGTGTTATGAACCCCGTAACTGGGTGACTTACCAGCAAAGATAGAGATGTCCGTTGAAGTCTGATGATACTATTTTTAACAGTATTTATTAGTAAAAATACACAAAAATAATATCAATGCAAATATACAGATAATATACATCGTCAATACTAAATCTAAAAGTGCGAGTATAATAATAATCAATAAGAAATAAGCTCTATCGTTGTCTAGGGGATAATGAATTGTCCGATAGAAATATAAAGTTCACGGCAGTTCCACAAGCTGCTGTCTTTTGGTTTTTGCTGTGTTGCACTTTGTTGGAGAGAGAGAGAGAGATAATGGGAACATTTACCGCTACGGGTTTTTCCAACCTTCCTTTATGATTTCGATCCGTCAGGTATCTCGTTGTCGTGGCCGTTCAAGTGCGACCTCTCCTTTAGCTAAACCATTCTTCCGTGGTGAGCTTGCCACCCAGGCAAGGGAGGACGCACATGAGCCCCCACCGGCTTTTGCTATAAAACGCTGTAACGGGATTTCTAGTGTTTCTCCTGGTGCGTCTAAAGGGGTGTTCCTCCAGACCCTCTTTTATCCTTACTGACGGGGTCTCAGATGTCAATCAGGTTGGGATGATGCAATCCCTCAACCAGACCACTCTGGTTGTCCCCTGAGGGGTTTCAATGAATAGTACAGTACTCAATACACAATTCCTTCTCCAAGAGACAATGGCATTTTATCAGTGGTTCCGTTCCGCTGATGTCAGGACACATTCCAAACCTTGTGTATTCTGGATGTCTCTCTCTCATTTCCTGGGTCTCAGACCCGAAATAATAGCGATCTTGTGATTCTCAAAAAGGAGGGGGCGACTTTGTACCCTTCGGCCCCTCAGAGTTGCTTCACCTTCATAACAATGGTAAGACTCTGGGCAGTGTGGAGGATCAGAGGGATCTTGTGGACCGAATCCATAGGACGCTCAAAGCTGCTGCCCAGGTTGACTCTATGGTTAAGAAGCATATGGCGCAATCCCCTTCATTAATCGTGGGATTGAGTTTAAAAGCCGAGAGGTACTGTTACAGCTTTATAGGACCCTGGTCAGACCCCAATTGGAGTATTGTGCTCAGTTCCGGTTGCCTTACTACAGGAAGGATGTGGAAACTATAGAAAGGGTGCAAAGGAGATTTACAAGGATGTTGCCTGGATTGGGGAGCATACCCTATGAGAATAGGTTGCGTGAACTTGGGCTTTTCTCCTTGGAGTGGTAGAGAATGAGAGGTGACTTGACAGAGGTGTATAAGATGATGAGAGGCATTGATTATGTGGATAGTCAGAAGTTTTTTCCCAGGACTGAATTGGCTAACGTGAGGGGCACAATTTTATGGTGCTTGTAAGTAGGTACAGAGGAGATATCAGGGGTAAGCTTTTTATGCAGAGGGTGGTGAGTACGTAAGGGTATTTTAAGAAACTCCTGGATAGTTACATGGAGCTTAGAAAAATAGAGGGCTATGGGTAATTTCTAAAGTAAGTACATTTTCGGCACAGCATCGTGGGCTGAAGGGCCTGTATCATCCTGCAGGTTTTCTATGTTTCTAAAATCATCTCCAATATCCTAAACCTAGGTTTTAACACTTTCCTTTGCAACTGGACCAACAGACCACGTATCTATGTAACACTGGTACCCCAGAACTCTTGTGTCCTTTGTCCTAATTCTATTCCCTATATATTCATGACTGCATTGCCAGATTCTGCTTTAGTTCCATCTACTAATTTGCAGATGACACTACAGTAGAAGGCCATATCTCAAATAATGTTGAGTCGAATACAGGAAAGAGGTAGAGAACCTAGTGATGTGGTGTCATGACAACAGTCTTTCTCTCAATGTCAGCTAAACAAAAGAGCCACTCATTGACTCCAGAATGGGATGGTGCACATATGCTTGTTTCAATAATGCTGAATTCAAGAAAGTTGAGAGTTTCAATTTCCAAGGAGTGAACATCATCAATAGCCTTTTCTCAGGCCACTTTCAGAGAGGAGGAGCAACACCTCATATTCCATCAAGGTAGCCTCCAACATGATGATGGCATGAAGATTGATTTCTCTTTCCGGTAATTTACTTTTTCCTTCTCCACCCCCCCCCCCCCCACTTTGCTCTTCTTTTATTCCCCACTCTGGCCTCTTACCTCTCCTCCTTGCCTGCCAATCATAGCTCCCGGTTCTCCTCCTTCTTCCATTTGTCCTGTGGTCCATTCTGCTTTCCTTTTAGTTTCCTTCTTCTCCAGCACTTTACTTTTCCCACCCACTCCTGCTTTTTAAAGCAGATACCGAAGATCACACTTTTAGAGGAAGGGTATGGTCTTTGAGCTGGCGCTGTTAACGGAAGTTGTAGTTTAAGTGCAATTTTCGGTCAAGATCCTGACCACTTTCGACCCTTTGTGCTTCAGTCTGTTCTTTCTTCCCAGATCTTGGTGTTGTTTAGGGTACATCAGAGACCCCTAAATCCTTTTTAAAAAAATTCCGAAGGGTATTTCTGTCATTACCTCCCTTCAAAAATCCCAGACTGTGTGTGTCTCTGTCTCTGAGCGAATTGCCTCCTTTTCTGTTCCTTGTCCATGCAGGGTTTAGTCCTATTTATCCGCACTATAAATTCTAGTGCCATGTTCTTTGTTATATGAGTTAACAATGCAGGTGTCCATGTTATAGACATGATGATAAGGTCGCAGGCAACAATAAAGTTGGTAGTTAGTTGATAGTGAGGAAGATGTTCTTTTTAAGTTGATATTCCTGAAGAAGCTGATGGCGTAGTGGCCAAGATTGCAGAAGATATCAACAGAAATGGAGGAACATCTGCTATCGTGGAGGCAGGGAGTGTGCAGAAGGAATTGCACAGGTTGGGAGTGGCAGGTGGGATGTGCAAGGTTTTGCACTTTAAGGGAATTCAGAAACTGAGGTTTGAAGGGATTTGGGAGCACAGATAGATAGTCCTGAAGAAGGGTCCCAGCCCAAAACATTGACTGTTTATTCATATCCATGGATGCTGCCCAACCTGCTGAGCTCCTCCAGTATTTTGTGTGTGTGTTGTTTTTTGGAGTCCTGGTTTGGGATTTCCATAAGGCTTACTTGCAAGTTGAGTGGGTAGCAAAGAAGGCAAATGCGATGTTAGCTTTCATTTTGAGAGGATTAGAACAGGCCAAAGTAGCATTAACGCGACGTTATTTCAGCTCAGGGTGTCCGAGTTCTGAGTTCAATTCCGACGTCATCTGTAAGGATTTGGTTTGCTCTCCCCATGGAATGCGTGAGATCTCCACTTCCCTCTCATCATCATATGGTCATTGTAAATTGTCCCATGATTAGTTTAGGTTTACATTGGGGGTTGCTGGGCGGTGCGGCACCGGAAGGCCTATTCCGCACCGTGTCTCTGAATGAAAGGGAGGAGGCACTGCTGAACCTTTATAAGGTATTGGTCAGAATGCCTCTGGAGTACTGTCTGCAATTTTAAGCTCAGCATCTAAGCAAAGGTCTATTGGCCATGGAGATGGTCCAGAGGAATTTCACAAGAATGGTCCCAGCAATGAAAGGCTTAACTAGGTGCAAGGCAGAGATAGATAAGTTCTTGATTGGCAAGTGGTTAAGGGTTTCAGGGAGAACATAGGAGAATGATGGCAGAATATAATATAGTATTAATGGTAAGACTCTTGGCAGTGTTGAGGATCAGAGGAATCTTGGGGTCCGAGTTCATAGGATGCTCAAAGCAGCTGCGCAGGTTGACTCTGTGGTTAAGAAGGCGTATGGTGTACTGTCCTTCATCAATCGTGGAATTGAATTTAGGAGCCGAGAGGTAATGTTGCAGCTATATAGGACCCTGGTCAGATCCTACTTGGAGTACTGTGCTCAGTTCTGGTCACCTCACTACAGGAGGTATATGGAAGCCATAGAAAGGATGCAGAGCAAATTTACAAGGATGTTGCCTTGATTGGGGAGTATGCCTTATGAGACCAGGTTGAGTGAACTCGGCCTTTTCTTCTTGGACCGACGGAGGATGAGAAGTGACCTGATAGAGGTGTATAAGATGATGAGAGGTATTGATCATGTGGATAGTCAGAGGCTTTTTCCCAGGGCTGAAATGGTTGCCACAAGATGACATAGGTTTAAGGTTCTGGGGAATAGGTACAGAGGAGATGTCAGGGGTAAGTGTTTTATTCAGAGAGTGGTGAGTGCATGGAATGGGCTGCTGGCAATGGTGGTGGAGGTGGATACGATAGGTTCTTTTAAGAGACTTTTGGATAGGTACATAGAGCTTAGAAAAATAGAGGGCTATAGGTAAGCCTAGTAATTTCTAAGGTAGGGATATGTTCGGCACAACTTGTGGGTCGAAGGGCCTGTATTGTGCTGTAAGTTTTCTATGTTTCTGTGTTTTCTGAATGTCAACAGTTCCTTGTTGACACAAAATATCTGATTATTTACTCAGTTTTGCTTCACTATGATCTAGAAAAGATGTTGAATCAGAGGTATTTTGACAAACATTACAAAGAATACAAAGATTGTTGCAACTGACAAATTAAAGCCATTGTTGCTAATCAGTTTCTCGAAGGATGTATTTTGCATACTTTCCAGAATTTGTCTGCGTTGACAAAACAGCTGTTAAATTACTCTCTAGTGATTATTTCATGTCAAATCATAACAACAAAATAAGTCAATAAACTAATGTTAAATGGCTAACAATTTAATATTAGCAAGCTCTTTGTCTGCATACTGACCGTGTAGATTACATGGGTAATGTAAAAGCTATGAACTCAGATGTTGGGAGTCAAAAATAAAGAAAGAGAAAATGCAGGAGATCATCTGCAAGTCATGTGTGGAAAGTGAAGTAGGGTTAACGTTTCATGTCAATGGCACTAGGATTGAAATGTCACTGACCTGAAATGTTAATTCTTTTTCTCTGTCCACAGATGTTCTCTGAACCATGAAGCACCTGCAGCAAATTCTGATTTTTAAATATTAAGGGAACTAGGGGTGTGGGGTTATAGTAGTTGATGAGATACAAAATTGCCTATAAACTTAGTGATGAAGTGCACAATGAGGAAGTGGCTCCTTCTATTTTTGTATCAGTGTGAATTATTGTCCTATTAATGAACATTCCTTCCTCCAGTGCAACACACAGAAAATGTTGGAGAAACTCAGCAGGTCAGGCAGCATCTATGGAAATTAATAAACAGTCGAACTTTTGGGCTGAGTCCCCTCTTCAGAACTGAAAAGGAAGGGGGAATATGCCAGAATAAAAAGGTAGGGGGAAGGGAAAGAGGCTAGTTCCAAGGTGATATGTGAAGCCAGGTGGGTGGGAAAGGTGAAGGGCTGGAGAAAAAAAGAATCTGATAGGAGAGGAGAGTGGACCATGGGAGAAAGGGAAGGAGGAGGGGACCCAGGGAGAAGCGATAGGCAGGTGAGAAGAATTAAAAGGCAAGAGTGGGCAATAGAGGAAGCTGGGTGGGGGGAGGGGGCAAATTTGTTAACTGGAAGAAAAAGTCGATATTCATGCCATCAGATTGGACAGTACCCAGACAGAATATAACGTGCTGCTCCTCCACCCTGAGGGTTGCCTCATCTTGATGCAAGAGGAACATTGAGCGGTTTACTCATCTTTATTAGAAATATTGACAATAATATGATTGTTGGTCAACGAGAGAGAACCAGTGTTGTTTTTTCTGCTATTGCTCCTGTGTGTTGCTCTGTAGAACCTGTTATCATTAGGCTGGAAAGAGTATAAAGAAGGTGTTGCTAGGAGCTGAGGGCCTGAGTTATAGGGGTTGGGGGTTCTTTATTCCTTGGACCAAAGTGGCTGAGAGTTGACCTTATAAAGGTGCGTAAAATCTTAAGAGGCTTTGGCAACGTGAATGCACATGGCCTTTTCTCCCCAGCGAAAGGGAATCAAAAGTTAGAGGGCATAGGTTTAAGGTGAAAGGGGAAAGATGTAAAAGGGACTTGAAGAGACTACATTATTAGGTTCGCTGGCCTCATTAGCTGCAATGAGGAAACAGCATACAGGAAGGAGTTAGAGCAGCTTGTGGACACCTCCTCTTTAGCCAAGAGAGCACAGTAGCATCTCAGTAGCATCCTGAGGAGACTGAGGGAAGCAAGATTACAGCCCCCCACTTCTCCAATTCTCACCACATTCTACCGGAGCACCATCCACAGTGTCCCAGGTGTATCAGTGTCTGCTATGGGAATTACAATGCATCAGATCGCAAAACCCTTCAGCTAATAGTGAGTACTGTTGAACACATCATCACAGTCTCTCTCTTCCCTCCTTCTTCCCCATCAGGACATATATCAGAAGCGCTGCTGCATACACAGTGCCTCCAGCATAGTCAAGGGCCCCCCATCCTTCCCGCAATCTCTCTGACCTTCTGCTATCAGGTAGAAGGTACCACAACAGAAGAACCAGGACTGTCAGGCTGGGTAACAGCTTCTTCCACCAGACTGTTAGACTGCGTGACACGCTGACATGCAACCCAACACGCATGTAAACTCTGTCAGAATGCCTCCTCCCCAAACTCTCCAACTCACAGACACACTCTCTTCTTGCACTGGTCACATTTCACCTTTCATTGCTGCTGGCTATGTGTAATACCTCTGATTTAGAACCATGAGCTACTTTATTAATACAGTGATGCTGTTGGGCTTTTTTTGCAGATCTCCTCAAAATGCAAATCTAAATATTAAAAAGTGTTCCTTTAATTAAATTATACAATTTAGAATTTCATTTTGCTCTTTAAAATAAAAACTCAGTTGATTAAGTTACGTTCATTGTAATTAACTAATAGGACTTCTCTTGTTTACATTATTTCTCTAGAGAGCGTGGGAAAATAAATGGTAGCCATTTTTTACTAGGGAAAGCGCAGGGTCAAATGAGTTTCGAGAAATTTTGGAGACGGGCAATGAACATAGTGGAAGAATATGGTGAAACACTCATAGAACCCATTTTGGAAGGATAGATACCAATGTCTGAAAATCCTCATGCAGATTATGGTCTCTCAGAGAATGTGCAGATAACTTTTAGCTAGTTAGCACAAGACATTGGAGAAAGTTCAACATTTTTTTCCTTGGATGTTTCATGGATCTTTTTTAACTTGGACTGGTTCTTCAGCATAGAACCGTTTTGGTTCCGTGAGTAAACAAAGTGGATTGATTATGCAACAATGAGCTCCAATGTTTATGTGCACCTTATAGATTGATATATATATGATGGGCTTTGTTCTTTATTTTGTTTGTTATAGATTAAAATATTTTGTCAGTACAATTTCAATCTAAGGTTATGCTGATGTGAGTTAAATTACTGCTTCCTAGCAAACAGTAAGTTTGCACGGGTTTGTCATTATTCAGGCAGGAAATATTTGTATTTTTCCTTAGAAGAAATATTAAAACTTTATGTTTTTTTTCTATTTACCCAAATCATATCTATCCTAGACCCATTTATTTACTGGAAATGTCCCTTTCACCGTTATTGTCCATGCATTGTAGAGTTATGTTGTTGTTAATTTGTTTTCACAGTAATAACTAACTCATTATGAGCCTACAGTGAGAGGATTACAGTAATGACTGCTTGTTTTGTTATAATAGAGCCAACAACATTATAACGTCTTACATAAACATGCAACCTGACAATCTTCAGGCCATGACACTCAGGGACTTGTGCTAACATTATTTTATGACTGTTTATTGCTGAATCGTAACTGTATGTACTGTGTGTGACTATATATACTGTCTTTTTCACCTTGGTTACAGAAGAAAGATGTTTTATTTAGCTGAATATCAGTGAATGCTTAAATGACAGTAAATTTGAACTTGCTAAATGCATTCTTCACCACCCTGTCTACTGTGCAACTGCTTTCAGTGAACAGTGCCAATGTATTCCCAGGTCCAGTTGTTCCACAATGCTTGTCAGAAACCTACCATGTTGATCCTACCCTGGTTTGACCCTCCAATATGCATCACCTCAACTTATCTAAATTGAAATCCATTTGCCATTTCACAGTCTACCTTTCTAAATGATTAAGATCTCTTTATATTCTGTTATAACCTGCTTCACTAACAACAAGACTCCTTAATTTATTATCATTAGCAAACTCACTAATTATACAGATCTCCTACCTGGTACTTATCCCTGCAAGCATAAGTGCTACACCGTCCCTACACCTCCCCTCTTACCCCCATTCAGGGCCCCAAACAGTCCTTCCAGGTGAGGCAACACTTCACTTGTGAGTCTGCTGGAGTCGTCTATTGCATCTGGTGCTCCCGGTGTGGCCTCTTCTACATCGGCGAGACCCGACGCAGATTGGGGGACTGCTTCGTCGAGCACCTCTGCTCTGTCTGCCACAACAGACAGGATCTCCCGGTTGCCACTCACTTCAATTCTGCTTCACATTCCCATTCGGATATGTCCATACATGGCCTCCTCTACTGCCATAATGAGGCCAAACTCAAGTTGGAGGAGCAACACCTCATATACCATCTGGGTAGTCTCCAGCCCCATGGTATGAACAACGAATTCTCCAACTTCCGGTAATTCCCTCCCTCTCCCTTCCCCCATCCCACTTTCACTCTGCCTCCTCTTCCAGCTGCCTATTACCTCTCTCATGATTCTGCCTTCTTCTACTACACATAGTGCTTTCCCCTTAGATTCCCTCTTCACCTTTCCTGCCTATCCCCTCCCTGCTTCCCCTCCCCCAACCCTTGATCTTTCCTCTGACTGGTTTTTCACCCTCCCCCCACCAGCCTTCTCCTTCCCACCTTCCCCACATCTTCTTTATAGGGCCCCTGCCCACTCCTTCATCAGTCCTGATGAAGGGTCTCGGCCCGAAATGTTGACTGCTCGTTTCAACGGATGCTGCCCGACCTGCTCAGTTCATCCAGCGTGTTTGTACAAGCCTATTAACCTGCAGGTTTTGCAAATAAAAAAGATGGAGAAAGAAGTGTAGCACTCATTTATTGTACTCCAAAACCTGAACACAAGCACGGTAAAAATACTTTACATAATCACGTCATCACATCAGACCAGCTTCGCAAAGTGAACCCAAATTCAATGTTGGAGGCTGCGAATTATGTACATTTCCATCAATTACATTACCCTATAAAAACTTAGCAGTACATCTTTGCATTGGAAAGCATCTGCGGAAAGTGCATGCAGTGATAACATACAAATTCCACGAGGATAGAAGTCAGAATCAAAACCAGATCCTTCGAGTTGTGAGGGAGCAGACCAGCTGACATAGCGTGGCACACTTTCCACGAATGACACTGTTAGCTGCTTTGTGCTGTGGTGACAGCCTCTGTGAAAAATGTCATCATTGCAGACTCTGTATACATTTTATAAAAATGCATTACCAAGGATGATAGTAATTAACAGTATGCAAATATAAAGATATGGAGGAATTTATAGAAATTGTTTCTTGAAAGGGGAAAGGAGCCCTCAATGGAACAATCTACCATTGTTAAACTGAGGCCATCTCTTCTTTTCATCCAAGGTTGACAAAAGGACAGAGAACTTTCATTTTATCTGTCTGGGCCACATTTGATCCCCTTTCACATAAATGTAAAGAAAGCTCAGTTCACAGGATTCATTAAACACTTTAAAAACCTGTAATCTGATAAATCTGGATTAACTGATTGTATTTTTTTTTTGCAGAGTGTTTTTACGAGCTATTAACAAGTTTGCAGAAATCATGAACCAAAGATTCTTGGAGAACATGAATTTCGAGCAACAGGTATGAGACAGTATTCAACATTAAATGCATCAGTCATATGAGTAGAGCCAGTGGTAGCCACGTGATAGCTCAGGATTGTAATCTGACTGGAAAATGATTAGCATATTTACAGTTTAGAGGGTCTTCCCCCATTTAGAGCTGGCTAAATGTGAAATGATCAGATTACTATATTACAAACTTGATGTGGAAAAAAATGCCCTTGACTGCTTTACAGAAGCTTAATAAATTGATTAAACTAAGGAAAATTGGTTGTATACTTAAAAATGGTCAGTGAAGTGGATTTTGAAGATAGGAGCTGAATTTCATACTTTAAACCAACTTTAACAAGTTAATATCTTTAATTAGCAGAAGGGTATGAGAAATAGGGATTTTCTTCCTTAGTGCAAAAGATAGAACTAGGGAAGATTTTATGGATATTCAGCAATGAAACTATTTGGTTAAGTAAGAAAGTAGAAAGCTCTCCATTAATAAGAAGGTCAAGAACCAAAATTCAAAGATTTAAGATAATCGACAAGTAAACTAAGTAAGTTCTGTTTTGCAATGTGAATTGTTGCATTCTGGAACGTATGCCTTAAAGAAGTTGGAATCAGATTCCGTGTTAGCTTTTCAAAGGTAATTAGATATGGAAAAATATGACAGGAATGTATTTAACTTATTAGATAACATTTTCAAAGCTGCACAAAAATGAATTCAGAATGGCCTACTTTGTCCTGTAATATTTTAAGTTTTATGATTGTTCTTTGTAAAGACAAGCAGTATGGGTAAAAACGCTAGAGCTATTTTATTTACAGAATTACAGCAATGGGTTTTGCTCCAGCCCGAGCACGTGCGATGAGCTCTCCAGCATCATTTCTGGATGTGGGTGAACCACTCACATTGCCCTCTGGGAAATGAAGTTCTTTATTATGTACACACATAATAGCATATTAATAATCAATGAATAGTTGATTCTCTGTTGATATTTGTAAATATTAATGTCTATCTTAAAAATACCTCATTTCGAGAAAAAAATAGAAAAGTTGCATCTTACACAGTCTTAGGTCCTCCCTAGTCACTTCACAGGTAACAATTTATTCCATAGAACCTATCTGCAATTGTCCATAGGAAACAGAGAAGCTAATTTATGCACGGCAAGACCCCACCAATATATAACACCCAGACAAACTGCTTTAATGTTATTGTTGAGGGATAATTATTGTAAAAGGATACCAGGAGAAACTCTCTTTTGTTCATTTTTAAAACAGAGCAGAAGTCTTTGCAGTCTACCTGGGAGGGATGTTGATTAGGAATCAAAGTTGAAGAATGTGCAGAGATCACTCAGTACGGCAGCACAGTGACTCAAATTGTGTGTCCAAGTTTCTGCAGCAGGCCCTGAGTCAGCCACCTAATGCTTACAACAAGGATGTCTTTACTGATTCATGGCTGTTTTCAGAACATATGCTAACGTTAGATTATTTGGAGATTTAACAGTTCTTTGAATTCTGTTCTATATAATCTTCCTTTTATCGTCAAGTTAATGAGGCAAGCTAGGCTGGGGTTGCCCATGTCATCTGGTCATCTGGTTCTCTGAATTGCACAGCAAAACAAATCACAGAATTGACAATTTCTCCATCGCATCACATGCTGGGGATTTTCCTCACAGAACTCTGAACATCTAATTAAAAATAAATAAGCACATCATATCCTTCGGACCAAATAATTAGAGAAGATTGCTTCACTGAAAAAGCAACGGAAGGAGAAGTAAGATTTATAGAATAATGGAGAGTGACTTCTTTATGACATCAGACTACTAAAACAAGGAGCTGTGTTTCTGGTGGATAGGTTAGTTGGTTACTGTAAATTATCTTTGGTGTTGGAGAATTGTGAGGGGATGTTATAACTGGCATGTGAAAATAGGTTACAAGGCAATACATAGAGCAAAAGCATTGTCTAAGAACCTTCATAGACTTGTTGGGCCAAATACCCTCCTGTGTCAGAAGAAACTACAGAAATATACAATAAATATAACAATGTCACACTGAGCAGGAGCAATTAATGAGATATTTGTGCAGAGTTCTGTATAGGTGCATTCCAATGAGACAGGTAAGGTACAGGAACCGTGATGTACAAAGACTGTAATAAATCTGGTCAAGAAGAAAAGAAAAGATTACAAAAGGTTCAGAGAGCTAGGTAATGTCAGAGATCTAGAAGATTATAAGGCTACTAGGAAGGAGATTAAGAAAAAAATTAGGAGAGTCAGAAGGGGCCATGAGAAGGCCTTGGTGGGTAGAATTAAGGAAAACCCCAAGACATTCTACAAGTACGTGAAGACAAGAGGATAAGATGTGAAAGAATAGGACCTATCAAGTGTGACATTAGTAAAGTGTGTATGGAACCGAAAGAAATAGCAGAGGTACTTAATGAATACTTTCCTTCAGTATTCACTATGGAAAAAGATCTTAGTGATTGTAGTGATGACTTGCAGCAGACTGATAAGCTTGAGCATGTAGATATTAAGAAAGAGGATGTGCTGGAGATTTTGGAAAGCATCAAGTTGGATAAGTCGCTGGGACCAGACGAAATGTACCCCAGGCTACTGTGGGAGGTGAGGGAGGAGATTGCTGAGCCTCTGGCAATGATCTTTGCATCATCAGTGGAGATGGGAGAGGTTCCAGAGGATTGGAGGGTTGTGGATGTTTTTCCTTTATTCAAGAAAAGGAGTAGAGATATCCCAGGAAAGTATAGACCAATGAGTCTTACCTCAGTGGTTGGTAAGTTGATGGAGAAGATCCTGAGAGGCAGGATTTATAAACATTTGGAGAGGTATAATATGATTAGGAGTAGTCAGCATGGCTTTGTCAAGGGCAGGTCGTGCCTTACGAGCCTGGTTGAATTTTTTGAGAATGTGACTAAACACATTGATGAAGGAAGAGCAGTAGATGTAGTGTATATGGATTTCAGCAAGGCATTTGATAAGATACCCTATGCAAGGCTTACTGTGAAAGTAGGGGACATTGCTTTGTAGATCCAGAACTGGCTTGCCCACAGAAGGTAAAGAGTAGTTGTAGATGGGTCATGTTCTGCATGGAGGTCAGTCACCAATGGAGTGCCTCAGGGATCTGTTCCGGGACCCTTACTCTTCGTGATTTTTATAAATGACCTGGATGAGAAAGTGGAGGGATGGGTTAGTAAGCTTGCTGATGACACAAAGGTTGGAGGTGTTATGGATAGCGTGGAGGGCTGTCAGAGGTTACAGTGGGACATTGATAGGATGCAAAACTGGGTTGAGAAGTGGCAGATGGAGTTCAACCCAGACAAGTGTGAGGTGGTTCATTTTGGTAGGTCAAATATGATGGTAGAATATAGTATTAATGGTAAGACTCTTGGCAGTGTGGAGGATCAGAGGGATCTTGGGGTCCAAGTCCATAGGATGCTCAAAGCAGCTGCACACGTTGACTGTGTGGTTAAGGCGTACGGTGTATTGGCCTTCATCAATCGTGGAATTGAATTTAGGAGCCGAGAGGTAATGTTGCAGCTATATAGGACCATGGTCAGACCCCATTTGGAGTACTGTTCTCAGTTCTGGTCGCCTCACTATGGGAAGGATGTGGAAGCCATAGAAAGCATGCAGAGGAGATTTACAAGGATGTTGCCTGGACTGGGGAGCATGCCTTATGAGAAAAGGTTGATTGAACTCGGCCTTTTCTCCTTGGAGCGAAGGAGGGTGAGTTGTGACCTGATAGAGGTATACAAGATGATGAGAGGTATTGATCGTGTGTATAGTTAGTGGTTTTTTCTCGGGGCTGAAATGGTTGCCACAAGAGGACACAGGTTTAAGGTTCTGGGGAGTAGGTACAGAGGAGATGTCAGGGGTAAGTTTTTTATTCAGAGAGTGGTGAGTGCATGGAATGGGCTGCTGGCAATGGTGGTGGAGGCGGATACGATAGGTTCTTTTAAGAGGCTTTTAGATAGGTACATGGAGCTTAGTAAAATAGAGGGCTATAGGTAAGCCTAGTAATTTCTAAGGTAGGGACATGTTCAGCACAACTTTGTGGGCTGAAGGGCCTGTATTGTGCTGTAGATTTTCTATGTTTCTAGACAGGAGGGGCTAATAATCCAATGTGGACAACGAGAATTAGTGTACATCAGCAAAATGACTGGCATGGGAATGGTTAGTGGAAGAGATGTTATAGTTCTGCACAATTCTGTAAGTCTTCGACGTGGAGGTTAGCTGATATCTGGAGGTCTCATCACAAAAACTGGTAAAAGCCAAGTCAATTAAGCATTTCAGAGCTAGGAGAAATAATTGACAAGTTATAATATTGAAGCTACAAGACACCTTAATGGCTAAAAATAAAGCAATCATCATTGATTGCCCAGTGATTACACTTTTTATTGGAGATTTGTCTAATTGAAGGGTATATCAGACTGGAGGGGCTGAATGGCTTGTCCTCGTTACCATGCTCCTTCTTGCAGTCTGACTACAATTCTTCAGACATTCACAGTGCTACTTTGTCACATCATTATAAAGGAATCACTCCAAGAACAGGTCAATATATAAAAATCTTGTATAAAACGTATAAAATAGAGACATTGGCACAATTAGGTTGACAGAAACTTGCATACATTACACAAGCGATTCTGTTGATGCTGGGAATTCAGATCAACACACACGAAATGCTGGAGGAAGCAAGTCAGTCAGTCGACAACAGGAAATAAATGAACAGTCAATATTTTGGTCGAAGACCCTTCATCAGGACAGGAAAGGAAGGAGGAAGATGCCAAGAGATGTTCATCCTCTCTCACCTCATTTCAGGGCCCCAAACAGTCCTTCCGGGTGAAGCAACACTTCACCTGAAAAATCTATTGACATCATCTACTGTATCCAGTAGTCCTAATGGATGAACTTCCTCTACATTGGTGAGCCCTGACATAGATTGGGGAGCCACTTCATTAAGCAACTCCGCTCCATCCACAAAATGTGTGATTTGCCGGTGGAAAGTCATTTTAATTCCTATCCTCATTCCTGTCTGATATGTCATCCATGGCCTCCTGTACGGCCACGGTGAGGCCACTCTCAGGTTGAAGGAGCAACAGCTCACAGTCCGTCAAAGTAGCCTCCAGCCTGATAGCATGAATATTAACTTCTGTAACTTCTGGCAATTTTTAGCACACCTCCTCCTTCTCTCTCCTTCTATTCGCCACTCTGGCCTCTTACCTCTTCTCCTCATCTGCCTATCACATGCTCCTGGTGACCTTGCTCTATCCCTTTCTCTCTCCTACCTGATCCCTTTTCCTCCAGCCCTTTACCTTTTCCACCTATCACCTCCCAGCTTCTTACTCCACCTATTCACCTTCTAGCTTGTCCTCCTGCTCCTGCCGCATTCTTATCCTAGCATCTTCCCCCTTCCTTTCCAGTCCTGATGAAGGGTCTCTGCCTGAAACGTCCACTGTTTATTCAATTCCATGGATGCTGCCTGACTTGCTAAGTTCCTTCAGAGTTTTGTGTGTATTGCCATATATAAAACATACTTTATTTTATTGTTTAAAAATGCTGTTTTTCTCAATAACTGAAATGCCAGACGAAGATATAACATTGAGGTGTTATTTAAGTGGCAAATGGGTTTTGAAATGTAATGAAATTTTTACTCTATTTCTGTGTAATTTAAAATTATTTTTTTCCTTGTAGCTGTGGAATAACTACTTTCTTCTGGCCGTGGTCTTCATTACCCAAGATTCACTGCAACTGGAACACTTTTCTCAGGCAAAATGCACCAAGATCTTGAACAAGTAAGTGCTGTACTCTAACAATATGTTATTCAGTCCTGGATATGACTTTGCCTGAAGTGACATTCAGTCTCAAGGCTCCCTGATAACCATGTACAGTAGTCACATTATGCATTTAAAACATACTCTGTACAATAAGAAACCCAATTCCATCTGCTCATGTAGTCTGTAATTTACTAATTTATCCCATTTAAAAAGTAGGCCGGTGTCCATTGGTCAAACTTATTTTTCAGTATTTTTACTTGTTGATGGATAAATGCATTATCTTGTTCGTAGTAGATTATCATAATACTTAGTTGTCATATGCACAAGTATATTTGTGATTAATAACATAACTCATATGAGGAAGAATGCAACTAGAACAAAGTAAAGTCTATTGTAGTGCAAAGTGCTCATGGCGTTGTTATACTTCGTCAGAATCCTGTATGGACAATGAACCAACCCATGGACATTACCTCACTCATTTCATTCTCTTTTCCAGTTAATTGGGCCTTAAGTTAGCTGTGGCAGCTGGTAATTTGGAACAATACTTAAAAAATTATTTGAGAGAAAATTGTAGGGATTCGATTTGTTTATTTGAAATACCGTGAGTTTTAATTGAAACAGGAGACTTGCCAAATATGTTCTTACTAGCGTCAGTCGCACACAGCTATGTGACTGTTAGACGCTACACCATGCTTAGAGTAAACAGTTTTTAAGTAGCATCAGGTATGTGTGTGGTTAATGTTCAAAAACAGTGATTTTTGTAACTGATAACTGGCGAGAAATAAACAGTAAGACATTCCAGAATTGTTTTGCACGCTGTGGTTTCAAGCATTCAGGGTCGGAGATACAAAAACGGCCAGGAGTGAAGATGAAATTATTTCACTCCTTCAACAAACTAGGAACTATGAAGAAACTGAAGGTATCAATACTCATCTTGAATGCTATAATACTGTATAAAAGACTTAGGCCAGTACTGTATTTGTCAATGTGGAGTGGAGAATGAGTTTGTAAATCTGGTGGGACCAAAGGATGCTGGGAATGGTGAAGGTGGAGCACTTTGGGGACAGTGTGGAACAGGTGGGGGAGAACAAGTGCAGGGGCAGGGTGTGGTGGAGGTGTAGACACCAGGAAAGGTCATTTGATTCCGAGCAATTGGTTTATGTTTTATCTATACATCATTTGTGCACACTAGCCATTGTTTATGAAGCTACAATTTCAATGGTCCTGCGGGAGACCAAAGCCAAGGACTCAGTACCAGGTATTTGTTTCGGACATCTTGTGATCCCTATTTGACTTCCAGAGCTTCACCAAGGTTGGTGTTACCTTGCCCTAATTTGAGTGCATGGATATCGGGGACGGGGGGAGTCATGGATTTCAAACACTGATGGATGGGTCGTGAATAATGCACAGTTTATTTTCCTCAATGCACTGGATTTCAGACAAGGTTACAGTGTCTCATTGTGTCAAGAGAGGGAGCTGCTTTTCCAGCACAGACCTCCTGGCTGGTGGAGTGTTCCAAACTCTTCCACTGTTAAGCTGCGTTGCAATGAGGAGTCCGTCATCCAAAGGTGGTTGTGGCTGCACCTTGCTCACAATGGTGCACAATTCTCCCTTGCTCTGTACATGTTGTTGATGTTCACAGCTCCGAGTCAAAAACTCTACTTTCTACAACAGTGAAGTTCTTGCCATCAGGATTCTGGTTACTTTCTTAAGGGTGCTTGAAGGATAGTATGTGGCCCAGCTTCACTGTAAGTCCTGTTACCGAGAAAGCAGTAGTCCCAATAATGATTGCTTGGTTAGCCAATACAATTGACTGTGTTTCGTGTTAACTACCAGTCAGTTCAAGAGAGTAAGAGATATGTCAGATATATGTATTTCTGAAGAATTAATGGTTTTGTCTTTTATTTCATGCATGTAACACCTCTCATTATTTTTAACATCTCGATGCATTATATTTGCCAAGAAAAGGCTGGCACTTAGCAATCTACCACTGATGATTGACAGTGTTATTCAACCTCTCTGTCCTCAGAAAGGACTAATTCAAATTGTTCACTGTCCTTGCTGCCCACAGTTAATTGTTAATAGAGGAATGCTTAGGTTATATTTATTTGAGTCCAAGCTGTTGCCATGGTGTACTTCAACAGAGACTTGAGTACATTCTGCAGGTCTACAGAACTCAAGTAGTTCTACATGGCCTTGCTTTATTACATTACATGGGCAGAACATTGCCAGGATTACTATGCCTCTGACCTGACTCAAAGTTTATTAATGAGTGCTCCAAAGAAAAAGAAAGACTTGGATTTATTCCTTAGCTGCCATCACCTTAGGATGAAGTGAACTGTTTTAGTGTCAATTAAGTGCTTTACTTGAAATGGAATCACCTTAGTACAATATTAAAGTGGCAGGCAAAAAACAAGATCTCACAAATAGCTCTATGATGATTCTTATGGAGCAAATATTTTGTCCAAGGACTCCAGCTCAAACATGCAGCATTCTCTCAAACATATATTCGACCAGCTCATGAATTCAGTGTGGAACTTAAACCTATGAAATCGTGATACTGAAGCAAAAGTATCACAGCTGACACACGTCATGGTTTAATACAGTAATTACAATCTGTTTTGGTAGCATCTTAAATCCATTCTTTAAAACTTCGTCGATCAGAGTCATGTCCCCATATGTTCTCTCTTCATGTTAAGTTTAAGAATGCAGATTCCTTGGGTAAGAGCATGAGATTGAGAGCACAACGTTCAGATTAGTTATCCCTCTTGTAAATGCTATGCATTACTGTGTCTCCCCAAAATAGTACCAACAGTATATGCTAGTGGTGCTAATTTATTCAGATCCCATGTTAGGTTTTGAATTAACATAAGCACCCTAGAACCATACATTATCTTCTGTTGATGACTCTAGTGCTTTCATATTAGAGTTTAATGCTCCAATGAGTCCTTCTCCTAATTTTGAATGGCTCAACACATGTTCAGCAGCAGGGAGGATCTCCTTAGTAATGCTATTTAAAGCTATCATTTATGATTAGTTGTTAGTTCATTTCTTCTGGGTAAGTTATATTGTGTAATAAAAATTCAGGCAGCAATGCAGCTGGAGGATGTTTTTATTGACTTTGACACCATGGATAAACCCTTTCATGTTTTGTGTCAGGAATGGTATCTAAAGTATCTCTGTAAGCTGAATCTTCACTCTCACTGTCTTGAGCTGACCAGAGGTGCTTGGAAGAGGATATGCCAGTACCCATGGTGGGCTGTTGCATGCTGAACTAACTGACCAGTGTGAGGCCCATCATAGAGTAATACAGCATGAAAACATGACCTTCAGACCAAGATTGTCATTGTGGTTCCCATTAGCCTTGGAACCAGTGAGTGAGGACACAGAGCATGATGAAGAGGAGGAATCTGAAGGGTTCATACAAGAATTATAATCTTGTCTTGTCCATACTGCATCAACCACTGCCAATGGGCTATAAACATGCAGGAGCAGTGTGTGGTAAAGTGCCTTGCTCAAGGACACACACACTGCCTTGGCTGAGGCTCGAACTAACGACCTTCAGATCGCCAGCCCAAAGCCTTAACCACTTAGCCATGCACCAACACAATGTCGATTCCAGCCATATTTTCACATCCCCAACAGAATCAAAATCTGGTTTATTATCACTGGCATACAGTACAAAATGACATAGTAAAGTGCAAGAGATAATAAATTACTCTAATTTAAAACATAAAACAAATAAATAAATAGTGCAAAAGAGGAAGAGTGAGGTCGTGTTCATGGGTTCAGGAGTATTCAGAAACCTAATGGCAGAGGGAAGAAGTTACTCCTAAAACGCTGAGTCTGGGTCTTCAAGCTCCTGCATTTCCTCCCTGGTGGTAGTAATGAGAAAAGGGCATATCACAGATGGTGAGGGACTTTCTTACACCTAACTTGCTTTCTGCTTTATTAATCATCACAGCAACTGTTGGGGCACAATAAGAAGTAAAAGCTATTACAGAATGAACATTTCACGATAAATTTATAAATGGCACCCATAACATATTCAGTATGATAATCAGCCCGCTTCGTTGTCTGGGTGAGAAATTTAAGTGGAATTCCAAGGTGTAGGCTTTCCACAGAGAGTCTGGTGGTTATCTGGCATGAACTGCCAGAGGAGGAGGGAAAGGCAGAGATAATTACAATTTTTAAAAGTCATTTTTGGATAGGTGCTTCAATAGGAAGGACATAGATATGAATCTAATGTAAGCATATGAAATGAGTCAGCATGGAAGAGGTGGCTGGGAAGCCTGTTCTTATGTTGTACGCCTGTATGATTCTATGATTCACAGCATTTTAGGAAACATCTGTATGAACATTTGGCTCACCAATACATAGAATGCTACAGGCCAAGAACTGGTAAATATCGCTAGGTAATTAATGGTCGACAGGGACATGACCCAAGGGCCAGTTGCCACGCAGTATGACTCTATGTCTTTTAGTTAGTGGAGTGTTGTGATTTTCATCCCTATTTCAAAAGCTGTTGAGTTCACCCTCCAAATCTCATCAGCTCTCCTTACTTGGATTATCTCCTCTGCCTCACAATTTCTGTCTTTTGAAAGGGCAAAAGAGATTGAGAACAATTGCTGAGAGGGAGACAAGCATGGATGAGAAAGATGTGAAAGTAGGAGCAGAAGTAGTAACATTAAACTTGCTTCTCCATAGCTTCCCTTCAAACTCAACTCCACTTTCCTTCGGTTACCCCAGCTCAGAAATTCATCTGTCTCAGCTAGAACACACTCAGCATTGATTAGTCCTCTGGAATAAGAAAATCTAAGGACAAGCACCTTCTGAGTGAAGAAACTTACGTTTTTTTTTCAATTCTAAATGGATAACCTTTCATCTTTAGACTGAGTAGACATTTTTCCAATTGTCTTGTAAAAAGGTTATTGGTTTATAAATCAGCACTGCAGGGTAAGTATCTGGCTTGCTCCCATGTGTAGTGTTTCCTACTAAAGTTTGGACAAGTGAGTGATTATGTGGGTGGAATATATTTGCTTGCAAGTTTTGGCTGTTATACAATTTAAAAAAAAATTAAAATGCACATTTTTTTCAGGTATGGAGACATGAGACGACAGATTGGGTTTGACATTCGTGACATGTGGTACAAGCTTGGTGAGTGAAAGATTATAGCCCAGAAATTTTGCTTGATACAGCTTCAATAAATAACAATTGTAGAGCAAAGTCAAGGACTGGTTACAAGATGCACAATTATCTGCGACTTTCCACTATGCGACAGATGTGCTGATACATGCAGACACAATGTATGAGTATCATGACTTGCAATATCTGCCTCAAAAAGACTTTCATGACATATAACCATACACGCAAAGCCTGGGATAGTCTTGCCCAGCAGTCTTCATGGTCTATATGAGGCCTATTTTTGTCTTTGTTTAAAATGACCTGCATGAGAATGGTGATAGAAAGGGGCATTCAGTCCAGCACTGGAGAATTCTTTAACTCTTATTTACATATTAACATACTTCACCCTGGTGATGGTGCTCCCGCCATCAATTCCCCCACCCCACCCTCACTCATTACCCTAACCTTCTCTGAATGTGATCTCAATGCTCATTGTAAAACTTTGCTTTCATTCTGAGCCTGACCATTACACTCAGCAGTATCTCCCATTGATCTGATCCAACTCGCAATGTTCTTATTCCACCCCAGCTAGTTGGCATCCTGATTCATCCCAGCACCTTGATGCAAACCTCTTTTCTTCTATACTTTCCAGAGGCCTGATTTGTGGGAGGTCTGATCTACAACACACGGTAATGTGGGTTTCTCCTGCTTATAGAAACAGGCAGCTTCAGAACCATGGAAGAATATTTATTGGCTAGCTGTGGCCTGATGGATTAATAGATCTTTACAAGTGGGAAGCCCTGTGTCTTTTCACTAAGAATTCATCGTTTATGCAAATCAACTGGAGGACCTATCACAGGAATGCTCTGTCCAGTGTAACTCTGTATTTGTATTATCGATTCAGGTCAACTGCTTCTGTCACCGAATGTTCTGATCCAGGACATTGATGGACCTTAGATATTAGACATGGCCTGACTAGCATCATCATCATCATCATCATCATGTACTGTATCATATGGCGTAGATGATCATGGCCTCATGATCGTTCTCGGCAAACTTTTCTACAGAAGTGGCTGGCCATTGCTTTCTTTTGGGCAGTGTCTTTACAAGACGGGTGCCCCAGCCATTATCAATACTCTTCAGAGATTGTCTGCCTGGCATCAATAGTCAAATACCAGGACTTGTGATATGCACCAGCTACTCATAAAACCATCCACTACCTGTTCCCATGACTTCACTAATTGGGGGGGTTAATCAGGTGCTGCACTTCACTCAAAGGTGACCTTCAGGCTAGTGGAGGGAAGGAGCAAATTACACCTCCTTTGGTAGAGACGTATTTCCACCCTGCCACCCAGGAAAGGGGTAGAAGCTCGATTAGAATTATTGTCCTTGAATCCTTTGGTCTAAGCCTGGTCAATGCCTACTCCAGCTGCTAGCTATTTATTTTTCATTCTTCATTGGGAGTGAGGAAGATAGGGTGTGAGTTTTCTGTAGACTCTCTACACTCACTGTGGTCCTCTGTAACCAATCATACTCAAGATTTTGGCTCCAAGGGCACCCAGACATGAGTCAACAACACCCAGGGTCCGAGACTTCAGTTCAGGAGGGAAGAAAGTTAGAAGCAAATACAGCAACATGTTCTGATCTGGCACCTGGTTTATTATTGTCACATATATTGAGACACAGTCAAAACTTCGGCTTGTATGACATCCAGACAGATCATTAAGTACATCGAAGTCATACAAAAAATAGAAACAGAAAACTGAGGGCAGTGTTAGATTTACAGGGGAAGCACCGTGCAGGTGAGCAGATAATGCACAAGGGCAATGACGAGGTAGACTGAGAGATCACGAGTTCAGCGTTTACAGAAAAGAACTCCATTCAGGGATGTAAATGCGTTATAGATTAAAGATGAGAAAATTACTGCTAATACTCAGGCTGATTTCTTTTTCTATCCAGGGATGCTACTTGACCTGCTAAGTGCTTCCTGTGTTTGTTGTGTTTTTTTTTATCTCAGATTTCCAGCACCTGCAGTTAATTTTTCCTCCTTCAGGTTGGGTTTGCAATAAGGAGTATTTTTGGGTATCCACTTCACTAATGAGTCTTCATTTACATTTTAAATGACAGCACAGAACAAAATCCACTTCATCCCGGAGATGGTCGGCCCAATTCTCGAAATGACGCTGATTCCAGAGGTTGAACTTCGCAAGGCCACAATCCCGATCTTCTTTGACATGATGCTGTGCGAGTACTCTGTGTTTAATAACTTCAGGAAGGTATGCAGGAGAAGATGAACATCGATGCACAAACCTTCACAAGGCAAAGTCCAGAGTGATTTATGATGCACAAGATAGTTAAAGACATAAGAACCTTTGTCTGCTAAGCAGAATCTTTAGGTGGGAGGCAGGATGAGCAGTGAGGGAAATAGAGGGAGCAAGGTTGTGTAGTGCTTGCCATTATAATTGCACCATAAGGATGTCTATCAACAATTAGAATTGGACAAGCGCAATATAGCTGGTGTTTGTCGACATAAAAATTAGTGATGGATGATACGCACTCTATTAAATGATAGCAGGAAGGTGCACAATTGCTACTTTGAAAACATGCCGTAGAGTAATATCAATTCATTATCCCTTATCTCTGAGATACAATTCATTGCAATCAATGAATAAAATTCTGAATGCAGAATGCAATATACTAATGTGATTATCTTACTGAAAGGGACTGAATTGTTACTTTTTAATTTATTTATGTAATGAATGTGGTCAGTGCTGGTATTTATTGTCCAAAAGCCACTGTAAATCCAGCATCTGGATATCACAGGATATCACTCTGGAATTAATTGGAAATCGGAAGAACCTGAGATGGACCCAGCAAGACACAAAGGATAATATTGATTTGATGCACCTGGATGCATATATGGTCTTTTTTATCTGTTGCATTATTGTGTATTGTATTTAATATTTCAGTAATACTTGAGTATATATTATTCAATTAAGCATTCTTGTTTGTTTAAGTAATTCATTGAGGATTATATGTTATGCTACCACATGATACGTGCATGCCTCACTTAAGCATAAAGTTAGACTCACATTGCAGATTCCTGTGTCTTCTTTTGAATTAGTTTAATGTTTGAAGCTACAAAACATAACGTGTGTGTTCCACACTTAAGAGTTTTCTGCCAATCAATATGATAGAAGCAATGCTTGATAAAACTCTCTCAGAGAGGTAGAAAGAGTCCAGAATTTATAAACTTCAGTAATCAATCCAAAAGTAACAGTTGTGAAATACCGTAGAAATATGGGGAACATTGTACTAGAAACCAATAGAATATAATGCAAATTGATGAGAAATATTTTTGTACCGTTTATATATTTATTTCTGGTCAGAATGAATTCCTTTCAAAAACTTGTATTCCCAGATACTGTTCTTCTGCTTTAGTCTTTGTTATCTTGCATATTCCAAGTAACTAATGATATTTTTAACAGTTTGAAGATGAGATCATCTTGAAATTGGATCATGCGGTGGAAGGTGGATGTGGCGATGAACAATACATGCATCTCTTCCAGACAATGTAAGATTTAGTTCATTTAGAAATTTGAAGGCATAGAGAAAGAGAGACACAGAGACATGCATCAAGCTAAGCAACATGGGGTTGAGGCATTTCGGCAAGAAATAAAACAAAACTAGACAGCCGGTATTTTTTATAGATCATTCAACAATAAGAAAATTAGTAGGAAAGGGGTTAGGGAGGGAGGCACCAAAAAATATAGAGAACAAGGCAGTATTTTGGAAAGCTTTCAAAGAGAGTATCAAGGGTTTAGAATTAACTGATGATGGAGTGAACACAATAGCCTGTGAAGAAGGCTTGAGGTGAACTTGTGGGAAAAGCTACTGAGGCGGCTATTGAATAAAATGCAGTTGAAGGAGAGGATTAAGAATTCAGAATTGAATGCATATAAATAAACTGGATCTATTCTAATTTACTAATTTTTGAACGTAACCTACCTCCTGACCTTTGGTGTCTTCCCCTCACCATTTCCAAGCTCCCGTATCTATTTCCCAAAGTTCCCATATACTGACTTCCTATCTTCCATACTGCCATCTCCAATCCTCCATCCCACCATGCTGACCTGTCATCTTCCAATCTCTGATCCATGTATCTGGGACACAGTGATGCAAATTCCTTGTTACAGGAATGGTGACAGAGCCTTCTCATATTATTAACCTTATTACAACTAACAAAAATATAATAAAAAGAAACAATAACAAGAAAAATTATTTATCCAAAACAATGTCTTCATGTTCTGGAGGTTCCAGATCAATCTATAAATTGAAGCAATTTTAATTATCTAAGAGGGAGCTATTCAAAGACCCCGAGTTGTAAAATGATCTGAAGCTGTGATAATGGGTTAAACATTATGACTCAGGTGCTGATGTTGCTGAGCTTCACGTTTTAGGGATCAACATTTCCTTCATGCTCTGCTTCTTTAACTTTGGATTTGCCCCAATTTAAAGCTGGACTGGACTGTAAAACTTAACCAGCTAATGCTTAGTTTCATTGATTGTCCTCAAAATAAACTGAGTGTTAGGAATGATAGTCACAGCCAGTTGTTTGCTGGGGAGATTATTGGCTTATTTTGACTTTACTGACTCCTTTGCAAACCTTCTCAAAAGTTCAAGTTTCAACCAACAGCCAGAGAGCCAAACTTTTATTAGTACCCAGCTAAGTAGCAATATAGAAAGAAGAAAATATTTGAGGTTTGGAAGTCTGTAAGTGGAGGCAGAGAATGTTGATGAATTGCTAAGACCAAGTTGGGTTAATATTCCATGACAACGTCAATAGTGATGAAGGGTCATCCTGGAATACCTTTCTCCTTCAGATGGCTGGCATTGTGTACTTGGCTCTTGGAGGGTTGTTTATGTGCTTGGTTGGTGTCCATGCACATCCCACTAGGTGCTGTATTCCCTACAGTGGTTCTGACTCTTTGCCAGTGTTAGGTCAAGTCAACACAATGCCTACTCCTGCTGCAGCCCTGGGGAAGGACAGAAATTGCTGCCGGACTATACCTCACCATTCTCTGTATGTATTTTGAATTTGCCTCAGAATAGTCCTATAAAAATATAAAAATGTAAGCTTATTTTATGATAGCAGATAACAGATAGCCACTCTGTGCTTTAACAGCACCAACAGAGCTGCTGCCCCACACCTTCAGTAACTAGGGTTCGATCTGATCTCTGGTACTGTTGGTGTGGAGTTTGCATGTTCTAACTCTGATTGCAAGGGTTTCCTCTTTCATCCCAAAGATGTGGATATTGGAAGCTTAATAAGCTGCTATAAATCTCTCCAAATTTGGGTGGGAGATTGTGAAGTGGTTTGACCAGAATGTGAGGAGAATAAATTGGAATTAGCTTGAAATAAATTGGCGTAAATGTAAAAGACAGTCAGAACAGACTCAGTGGCATGTAAGGCTTGTTTCCATTAATCTCTAATGACCATCTGTGACTTTGTAATTCTTTTCTTCAGCCTTCTTGAATGTGCTTCAAAACATCCGAAAATTGCAAAGTCAGTGCAACACTTTGTCAGCCTGGTAAAGAGTCTTCTGGAGAAACTACTCGATTACAGATTGGTGATGACAGATGAGAGCAGGGGAAACCGCATGAGCTGCACTGTCAACCTGCTGGTACGTATGCTGAGCTCTTCTTCAGCTTGTCTGCTTAATACCTTTCACTCTGCCATTTCCATCGCTCTCTTTTTCTCACCAAGACTTGTCATTCCCTCCTGAAGCTCCGTAGATTCTTTCTCTGCAATACTGCTTTCTCTGTCCATGTGATTTAGCTTTATAACAACTTCCCTAATTATTCAAAGGCAGTGATATTCTCATTTATTACTTCCAGTGGCTGTTTCCACCTTCACCCTCTCCGCTCCTGAACCTCCATCTCCCCACCACCAACAAGGGTCCATCTGACCATTTCTATATCTTTGTCTACTTCCACCAATCCCTTACCTGCCTCTGTCTTCCAACTTCACCTGTACCCCTTTCCTACTTGGCTTCATCTACCCATCATCCTTTACCATTCTTTGGGCTATATTCACCTCAAGCTCTTCTCTCACTCTTCATCCTCTGCTTTTTATTCTGGCTATTTTCTCTCTGCACTTTCAGTCTTGATGCATACTCTCAAACTGAAAAGATGCTATCAACTCATTGAGCTCCTCCAGCGTATTGCTTGCTATTCCAGATTATAGTATCTGGAGTCTTTTATGTCCCTCTTCTCCAATTACCCCTTCTTTTACTCAGTGACTGTTTTGGTGCTGGGCATTGGGACATTTTTCATTTGAGGCACAATGCAAAATTCAGACTTGTGTTTTCTTCAGAACAGGACAAAATATTAAGATATGATACATGTTCTGAAAGTGGGACATGATCTACCGGGAATTTTCAGATGTTATCCTCTACTACAGAAGATAATATGGCACTCTCCAAGGGTGTGTTGAGTTTTGGCAGGCAGAGGTGAACTGAGCCTTCAGGGATGGTCACTGCAGACTTAGGAGGCTGAATAACCAGTTTCCACACTGTATGATTCTACTAGGGGTTCCCATCTTTGGGACCGGTTGATGGTAGGGGTCCATGGTATAAAAAAAGATTAGGAACCCCTGGCCTCAAGAGAGCACAAGAGAAACATTGTGGTAAGCAAGAAAGTAAACAAAATTGCCTAAGAACATCCCTGCAAAGATTGGCTATTATCTTGTAAGATTTTGGTCACTTCCTTAGATTTGTGTGGAGGGATTGATGAAGATTGTCAAAATGGCTTCTAGTTAACTTGTATAATTTAACAAAAGAGGGATTATAGTCCAGGTAATTATCACTTTGTAAGAACTCAATTCAGAAGAGATTTGGAGACTAATGTAAAAGTTACATTTTGTCCAACATGTTATACTGATAAGGGAATTGAAGTGAAGAGTGAAATTCCCAACAATGAAGGGATGTTGCTCCAGTGGCTCATGAGTTCTTATCATCAGATTCATTAAATTCCAAGATCAACGGTCAGGTATGAGCAAAAAAATTACAAACTTTAGCCTGTAAACTGGTTTTATTTCACTGTTGGGTTCTCACTAAGAACCAAATTTCAGTAAATCTGAGCTGGCCAGACTACAGTCTGCTGGGCATAACTACACTACCTAGTTATTAGTCTATGAGTCCAACACAACTCAACGTCAAGGCATAAATTAATCCAGATCAAATCTGACGCACCTAGAGGTTAGCAAACTATTTTTATCAGCACTACAACTTATTTGTTGTTCAACAGCACCCCCCCCCCCACTAATCAGTTACACTGAGGCTTACTATTGTCTGTGACTTGTGAACTGAAAGAACATTGCCTGCAGCACGTGAAGGTCTGTTGATTGAATACACAATATCAGTGCTGACATGAAGCACTCAGTGACATTGGGGCCACTATCAAGAAAATGAATGCTTTAGACATGGAACCTTAAGGAGTTCAATATTAGTCAAGTTAGGAATCTTGACCTATAACATTGACTGCTCATTGCTCTTTCCAGAGCAACACTCAGTGGTTGAAGTTGCTTATTCACCTCCCTCCTCTCCTGCTCATTCAACATCTCTGTCCCTAGCAAGAGGTGAAGTGTTCAGGTTCAGTGTCTGATAAAAAGAGCATATTGAAAGTAATAGATTGCTTTCATTATCTCCAGATCTCATCTTAAAACAGGTCATTGTCCTGGTCATGGTGGGTGACAGGATTCTCCTGGAACATTTCGGGGTCAGTGTCTAGAACACAGAAGAACTTTGGGTCCACTACAAAGATTGATTGATGGTCAATCAATCACCCATTTAGATGCTATTTTTGTGTGTTGTTTAAGTAAAGAAATGCTTTTTGTTTGTGTCTACAGAATTTCTACAAGGATATTAATCGAGAGGAGATGTACATAAGGTATGTGGGTCAACAGTGCAGTGTCATATTTCACGAGCTTTTTTTGAATGCAAGATGAAGTGTAAACACTTGCCATTTAAGAGCTGCATATTATTTTAAAATGGAAATTGGGAACAAAGTAAAATATTGAGTAATCAAGAGGAAGCAAAAATGAGTAAAGGCAAAGATAAATCTTAGCTAATATCAGGCTTACAGTATGTATGTGCTGTGGCAGCTTTTCAGACTATGACTAAACCTCAACATACCTCTTCAGTCCTTACTCAAAGCATTGAAATGAATATCTGCAAGCAGCTTTTCTCAGCACCTGGAGATTTCTGGGGTCGAGAAGATCACTAAGATAGGTTGCAACTTATATCCCTAGAGCTCAGGAGGTTAAGGAATTATCTTATAGAGGCATATAAAATCATGAGGGACATGGATAAGGAGGATAGCCATAGTCTTTTTTTCCAGAATAGAGAAATCTTTAAAAACTAGACTACAAAGAAACAAAAGGAGTACAAGGAACCTTGAATCTTGTTGGATGGCATTTGAAACCAAACTAATTGAAAAGTGTGCATAGGAAAGCAATGTACTGTCCATAATTGTCTTACCTACATGGAACTTCAGTGACATATAAGACCATTAGACCATAAGACATAGGAGCAGAATTTGGCCATTCGGCCCATCAAGTCTGCTTCGCCATTCGATCATGGCTGATCCCATAGTCCACTCAACCCTATATACCCGCCTTCTCACCATATACTTTGATGCCCTGTCTGATCAGGAAACTATCAATTTCCACCTTAAATATACCCATGTACTTGGCCTCCCCCTACAGTGTGTGGCAGAGCATTCCACTGATTCACTACTCTCCGACTAAAAAATTCCTCCTTACCTCTGTTCTAAACGGTCACCCCTCAATTTTGAGGCCATGCCCTCTAGTTCTGGGCACCCCCATGATAGGAAACATCCTCTCCATATCCACCCTATCTTGTCCTTTCAACATCTGGTAGGTTTCAATGAGATCCCCACACATTCTTCTAAATTCCAGTGAGTACAGACCCAAAGCTGCCAAACCCTCCTCATATGTTAACGCCTTCAGTAACCTCATGTCCTTGGTGCCCTCTGAAGTTAATAGCCCATTTGGTTCCATAATTTTTTGTTATGATTCTGGAAAGAATTCAACAAATTATGTAACTAAATCTGCAATTGATGATTTTATAACCATATAACCATATAACAATTACAGTACGGAAACAGGCCATCTCGGCCCTTCTAGTCCGTGCTGACGCTTACACTCACTTCTAGTCCCACTGGCCCACACTCAGCCCATAACCCTCCATTCCTTTCCTGTCCATATACCTATCCAATTTTACTTTAAATGACAATACCGAACCTGCCTCTGCCACTTCTACTGGAAGCTCATTCCACACAGCTACCAATCTTTGAGTAAAGAAATTCCCCCTCATGTTACCCTTAAACTTTTGCCCCCTAATGCTCAAATCATGTCCTCTTGTTTGAATCTCCCCTACTCTCAATGGAAAAAGCCTATCCACGTCAACTCTATCTATCCCCCCATTATTCTAAATACCTCTATCAAGTCCCCCCTCAACCTTCTATGCTCCAAAGAATAAAGACCTAATTTTTTCAGTCTTTCCCTGTAATTTAGGCGCTGAAACCCAGGTAACATTCTAATAAATCTTATCTGTACTCTCTCTATTTTTTTGATATCTTTCCTATAATTCGGTGACCAGAACTGTACACAATACTCCAAATTCGGCCTTACCAAAGCCTTGTACAATTTTAACATTACATCCCTACTTCTATACCCAATAATTATTTCGCATTTAAGAATCAAGAGAGTTAAGGATACAGATGCTGTTAGGAAGGTATTTCTTGAATTTCGAGAGAAGATAGCTGAAAGCATACTCCCAGTGGTGGAGAACTAAATCAGGAATAATTTGGAGATCTAGAAGATTTGTAGGGCTTGAGGAGTTAACAGAGAGTTAGAGAAAAGAGAGTATGAGGGCACGGAGAGACCAAGATGAAGATTTTCAAACCAATGTACTGTAAAAGCAATGTGTGTGAACAGAAGCAGGCATAATGGATGAAGAAGGCAAGAAATTGAAATATGGACAGCAGATTTTGCAATGACACATGTTCAGAACAGAGATTTGTGTCCAGCCATCGTGTTCCGGAAACCATCATACATCAGGGTTTAGTTGCATCTGAACTGAGGAAGATGTGGATCTGGCTTTATGTTAATCTATCATCCTCCCTCTGTCAATATCCTCCATCACAGTTATTTGCACATCCTGATCCCATGGCAGAACACATGCACCAGAGGCAGCAGTGTACAGGAAGGAAGGATCACCTCAGGGAGTTCTCAGCATTGACCCAATTCCATGAAGTCTCCTGACATCAGCTTATATATTGTCAAGGAACCCTCCTTCTGATTACCACCTACCAACCAAAGTCAGCTGATGCATCAATGTCATTATTTTGAAAACACTTAGAAGAAACACTGAAGGTAACAAGGAAACAGAATGCATGGAGGTCTTCAATGACTATCACTGAGAGTGGCTTGGTATCTTTAACCACAACTGATGTCATCGTGTCCTAAAGGACAAACTGGGGTGGCAGCAGTTAGTGAGTGAACCAACACATGGAATAAACCTACTTGGTCTCATCCTCCCAATCTGCAGGTGGATTTGCATTTGTTGACAACAGTAAAAGTAGGAGTGACAATGGCAGTGTTTGTGGAGACAACTTTTCACTTCATGCCTGCACTGTGTTGAGTGGCATTTCACACCTGTACATGGAGTTGACTCAGAACACATCTGACTGATCAAAACTGGACATCTGTGAGATGCTGTGAACCAAAAGCAGCAAGAGCGATGTCATCAGCCATAGCCTGTAACCTCGTGGCTTGGAGTTTCCTTCATTCTACATTATTGTCAAGCCGAAAGATCACCCTGATTCAGTGGGTCGTACAGAAGAGCATGTTTGGAGCTGCATTACGTGCACCTATAGATGAGGTGCCTGCTTGGTGAAGTTACAACACCAGATTATATTTGTGTGAATCATCAGTTCATAGAATTTATCAGTACTACAAATGGAGTACAAGATCAGATCAAAGCTCTATAGTCTGATGGTGGACAATGGAACAACTTAGCACATGAGTACTAAAGTCAAGCTTATGCATTCATGACCCTGTTCAGTCAGAAGTGCCAGGTGCATTATCCATCTCAGCTTCTTCCTGTCGTCTTTACCATTTTTGAAGGTGGTCTTCAACCAGTTTGATTCACTGCATGTCATATCAAGAAATGGCAAAAAGCACTGTCTACAGCAAAGGCTCTGGAACCATGCAACATTGTGCTGTAGCAATGAAGACCTGCATTCTAGGCCCTATTTCCAATCCAGTACCAGTGCTTTTCTCATCACTGTTACAACGTTGGCATCTCCCTGAAGAAGTGTAAAAGAAAAAGCCGGTTAAATGCATTCCAACTATTTACTGCCCAGTCTGTCCACTCACAAACTCCACCAGATGGAATGTGTTGTATCGGTGCTGTTCAGTCCTACATCCTCACCAATAAGCAAAGGAAACAAGCTGCTGGAGGAACTCAGCAGGTCAGACTGTATTTCTGAAGGGAAGTAGACAGTTAACGTTTTTGGTCAAGAGCCTGTATCGTGATGGAAAGAGAAGATGGAGGAGGGAAAAGTGGAACTATTGGCAGAGGTGATAGGTGGAGGTAACAAAGGATTGCAGACAATGGAACCTTTATCTCATAGCCTGATTCCCCCTATTGCTTGCCAGCCCTTGCTCCACTCATTTCCCTTACCTCTTTATATTGGTATTTTCTCCTATATTTTTCAGTCTGATGAAGGGCCCCAATCTGGAAGTTTGACTGTCCACTTCCCTCCACAAACAGTGTCTGACCTATTAAATTTCTCTGGCAGTTTGCCTTTTTCCCAGAATCCGCAGTCTCCTGTTTTCCTATACTATAATATGCTCCGTGATGCCTAATTGTAATTTTCCAGGACCACTTGACTGTAGGCCTGACCTCAGCTTTGGTCCAAATGTGGACCAAAGATCTGAATTTCCAAGGTGTAGTGACAGAGCTGCCCACAGCTGAATGGCAACATTCGATGGAGAATGATATCAAGGAGCTCTGGCAAAACTGAAGATTTCACTTGGCCCATTATGTTCATTCTGAGATTTTTTCCCATCTACACAAATCTTATTTTCCTTTACATACCATCCTATGTGTTTTAAATGTCTGTCCAAGTGTCTCTTATATGTAAAAATTTTGATTGATTCTACTACATCCTCTAGCAGAGTTCTATATATCAACCACTTTCTGTGTTAAAAAAAACTTATCCCTCAGTTCCCATTTAAAGTTCCTTTCTCACTTCTGAAAACTATGCCTTCTTGTTTTTGATACCCCTTCTATGGGTTAAAAAAAGATCTTAACTACCTTTTTTATGCCTCTACCTATCTAAGCCTTTATGTTACTCCTCAACCTCCTACGCTCAACTAGCCTAATCCAAGTGGATCTTGCACTAAAAGTATAAACGATCCCTAGATCAGCACCAACTAGCAGCCTCATGGGAGTCTACTGGGAGCTGAGATGAGAATTGAAGGGAAGGGGAAAAATCCCACAGATATAATGGTATTGGGAGGTTTGGATGAAGAACAGAATTGAGACAAATCAAGAGGACTTAACCAGGCTCTAGAAAATGACCCATGAATTTGTTGATCTCAAGTACATTAAAACTAGGAGACATCCTTTCATCTGAAGTAACACAAGGTATTTTTTTTATATTGCACTAATCCTTGAGAAGCCCAAATGTGCGGATAAGGCCAGATGTTAAGTGCACCTTTCCACCAGTGATAACTTAATGAGCCAATGAAACTTACTCTGCTGTGAAAAATGGCCAATCAGTGAGGCCTGTATGAGTAAAATAATAAAGAATCAAGACTTATTATTGGCATTAAAAGGGAAAGATTTCCATTTATACAGTTTTTAAATGCTAAAATCTCCCAAGGTGTTTTTAATTAATGAAGTATAATCCCTGTTGTAAGTTAACATGTGTATGACAAGCTCCACAAAACAGTAATGTTTTTTTCACAGATAATTAAGTAGAGATAACTGTTGATCAGGACAATGAAGAACTTCCATGGTTTTCTGTGAATGGGCATTTCACTCAGCTGAGAGGACAGCTCTTGACTTAACTCATTTAATAATGAGTCGTAAGGACACAAGAGTCTAGAAAGGGAATAATCAATGGATGTCAGATGGGGTGCTGTGTGAAAGAATGAGAGGTTCTGTATCAGAAATAAGAAATTAGTAAGTAATTAGTCAAAGTTCAAAGTAAAAGTATTATCAAAGTACATATATGTCACTATTTAAAACTCAGTGATTCATTTTCCTACAGGCCTACTCAATAAATCCATAATAGAATAGTAACCATAATAGGATCAATGAAAGAACACACTAACTGGGCTTATAACCAGAGTGCAAAAGACAACAAACTGTGCAAATGTGAAAAGAAAGAAATAATAATAATAAATAAATAAGCAATAAATACTGAGAACATGAGATGAAGAGTCCTTGAAAGTGAGTCCACAGTTTGTGGGAACATTTCAGTGATGGGGTGTGAAGTTCAGTGAAGTTATCCCCATTGATTCAAGAGCCTGATAGCTGAGGGGTAATAACTGTTTCTGAACCTAGTGGTGTGAGTCTTGAGGTTCCTGTACCTTCTTCCTGATGGCAGCAACAAAAAGAGAGCATGACATGGGTAGTCAGTACAGGGATCGTTATGCTGCCATTCATGTGAAGCAAAAACATTAGGCACATCAATTAGAAAGACAAATGTATTATCTCTTATTGCAAAGAGTTCAAGTTCAAAGGTAACAAAGTCTTGCTGAGATTGTATGGGGCTTTGATGGATCCTCCTTTATGTCACTTCAGGCAGTTTTGGTTGCTGTACCTGAAGGAGGAAATGCTGTGCAGAATAGATTGAGCAGATGTGGGTGTAATCCGTTGGGAAAGAATGAGCAAATCTGACTTATACTTATAGGAGTTTAGAAATATTTGGTGATTACAGTGAGGCATATAATTTTCTGATGAGGATTGAAAGGGTTTAGCTTTATGATGAGAATTGAGCTAAAGTCTGTCAGAATTTCAATATATTCAATTTTGAAGTTGACAATTTCTTTTCGAGAGCGGATCAGTTGGGAAAGATAGATTGAGGGAAAGGCTCAGTTGTTTCCTTAATGAAGGAGTGGGTTAGAGAGTTTGTAGAATCTGTAGTATCAGGCAGCTGTGGAATCAAACCTTATACTTAAGGCAGAGGTTGATAGATTCTTGATTGGTCAGGGCATGAAGGGATATGGGAGGAAGGCAGGAGATTGGGGCTGAGAGGAAAAATGTATCAGCCATGATGAAAAGGTGGAGCAGACTCTATGGACCAAATGGCCTAATTCTGCCCCTATACCTAATGGATTTATAGTCTGATCCATGCTGTCTTCTGTATTTATATATTCTCATGAAAGATGCACCTCCATCAGTATAATGCTACCTCAATGCCCAACTGTGCTCAGATCTCTGACGTGAGGTTCAAACCAATCGTCTTCTGATTTAGGCGAGAACAACAACGGAGGAAATGTAGGTAAGTGGTAAATTTGACTAAACCCTACAGTGCGTACTGTGAATATTGCACTGTAAACAACCAACCCATCTCCTAGTTACGTTTCTGTTCTCACCCTTCCTCTTCAGAGCCAGAACAAGGATGGTATATTCCTTCTCACCACCCTCCACATTCAAAGGGTTATACCCAGGGATTTTCACCATCTTTAATAGGATTTCACCACTTGACTCATCTTACCCTCTCCTCCCCTTTTAACATTTCAAAGGGATAATTCTCTCTGCACTCCTACTCATTTTAATTTCCACCATCCATCCCTCTTTTCAATAGGTTTTCTCTTGCAGCTGCCAAACATGGAACACATTCTCTCTTCCTACAGGTCAACTGTACTTCTTCCTATGGATGCTGCCTGACCTGCTGCGTTCCACCAGCATTTTATGTGTGTTACATCCTTTCTTTTACCTTTTCTCTGCCCTCCATCCAGGATTCAGCACAGTTCTTCCAGGTGTAGCACCAATTCTTTTACATTTCTTCCAATTTACTGTTTTATTTTTGATGGTCAGAATGTGGTTTCCTTGACATTGAAGAAACAAAACCTAGATTTAGTTTCCCAGAATCTCTAGTTGTTTGATACTTTCTACCACTCATACTCTGACCTCTCTATCTTCTGTGTCCTTCACTGTTCCAATGAAGTTCAACATAAGCTTGAGGAACAGCATCTAATTTTCTGTCTGGGCAAATTATATCCCTAACGCTTTTGACAATTTCAGGTAGCCATCCTTTTCCCTCATATTTCAATCTGTTTTTGTTTTTGTCTCTTAGCATTAACATTAGGTAGGAACATAGACAAATAAAATCAAGATTAATTATCATTCAGACCATACACGGATACAGATGAATGAGACAATGTTCCTCTGGGGCCAAAGGGCATAGAATACATTCAAAACAGTGAGAGAGAAAAAACACACACACTCACATCGTTATACAAGAAAACACATATATAGTCCTGAGTGACATGCAAATTGACAGAACTGTTCCTGGCAATCCAGCCTGTCATTCTATCAGTCAAACACTGGAGGGCAGCACTTATGGGAGAAGCCAGCTCCCAATGGAATACAGACTCCACACTACACTGCCTCCAGTGTCATCTCACCTGGACTGCAGCAGCAGGCAAGCCTGTTCGAGGCCCAGTCCTCACTACAACCGAGGCCTCGCGACTGCTTCGTCACGTGTCTCACCACCAAACAAGGGATACAGGCTGGAGGGATCTTACAATCACTCATGGTTACACTGCACACTGTTTTCATGCACCAACTCTGAAGTCTTTGAGTATCAGGCAGCAGCATAGTCCACACCCAGGTCAGCTCCACTGAATCCCACCTGTACTGCCTGTCAGCTTCCCCTTCTCCAGACCAACCGCCGGTTTCTCCTTCTCCCAGCCCATCCACCAGCTTCCCACTCAACCCAACAGCTAGCTTCTCCTTCTCCTTCTCTGACCGCCGGTTTCTCCTTCTCCCAGCCCATCCACCAGCTTCCCACTCAACCCAACAGCTAGCTTCTCCTTCTCTGATCGCCGGTTTCTCCTTCTCCCAGCCCATCCACCAGCTTCCCACTCAACCCAACAGCTAGCTTCTCCTTCTCCTTCTCTGACCGCCGGTTTCTCCTTCTCCCAGCCCATCCACCAGCTTCCCACTCAACCCAACAGCTAGCTTCTCCTTCTCCTTCTCTGACCGCCGGCTTCTCTTTCTCCCAGCCCATCCACCAGCTTCCCACTCAACCCACCAGCTAGCTTCTCCTTCTCCTTCTCTGACCGCCGGTTTCTCCTTCTCCCAGCCCATCCACCAGCTTCCCACTCAACCCAACAGCTAGCTTCTCCTTCTCCTTCTCTGACCGCCAGCTTCTCTTTCTCCCAGCCCATCCACCAGCTTCCCACTCAACCCACCAGCTAGCTTCTCCTTCTCCTTCTCTGACCGCCAGCTTCTCTTTCTCCCAGCCCATCCACCAGCTTCCCACTCAACCCAACAGCTAGCTTCTCCTTCTCCTTCTCTGACCGCCGGTTTCTCCTTCTCCCAGCCCATCCACCAGCTTCCCACTCAACCCAACAGCTAGCTTCTCCTTCTCCTTCTCTGACCACCGGTTTCTCCTTCTCCCAGCCCATCCACCAGCTTCCCACTCAACCCAACAGCTAGCTTCTCCTTCTCCTTCTCTGACCGCCGGCTTCTCTTTCTCCCAGCCCATCCACCAGCTTCCCACTCAACCCACCAGCTAGCTTCTCCTTCTCCTTCTCTGACCGTCAGCTTCTCTTTCTCCCAGCCCATCCACCAGCTTCCCACTCAACCCAACAGCTAGCTTCTCCTTCTCCTTCTCTGACCGCCGGTTTCTCCTTCTCCCAGCCCATCCACCAGCTTCCCACTCAACCCAACAGCTAGCTTCTCCTTCTCCTTCTCTGACCGCCGGTTTCTCCTTCTCCCAGCCCATCCACCAGCTTCCCACTCAACCCAACAGCTAGCTTCTCCTTCTCCTTCTCTGACCACCGGTTTCTCCTTCTCCCAGCCCATCCACCAGCTTCCCACTCAACCCACCAGCTAGCTTCTCCTTCTCCTTCTCTGACCGCCGGTTTCTCCTTCTCCCAGCCCATCCACCAGCTTCCCACTCAACCCAACAGCTAGCTTCTCCTTCTCCTTCTCTGACCGCCGGTTTCTCCTTCTCCCAGCCCGTCCACCAGCTTCCCACTCAACCCAACAGCTAGCTTCTCCTTCTCCTTCTCTGACCGCCGGTTTCTCCTTCTCCCAGCCCATCCACCAGCTTCCCACTCAACCCAACAGCTAGCTTCTCCTTCTCCTTCTCTGACCGCCGGTTTCTCCTTCTCCCAGCCCGTCCACCAGCTTCCCACTCAACCCAACAGCTAGCTTCTCCTTCTCCTTCTCTGACCGCCGGTTTCTCCTTCTCCCAGCCCGTCCACCAGCTTCCCACTCAACCCAACAGCTAGCTTCTCCTTCTCCTCTGATCGCCTGTTTCTCCTTCTCCCAGCCCATCCACCAGCTTCCCACTCAACCCAACAGCTAGCTTCTCCTTCTCCTCTGACCGCCGGTTTCTCCTTCTCCCAGCCCATCCACCAGCTTCCCATTCAACCCAACAGCTAGCTTCTCCTTCTCCTCTGACCGCCGGTTTCTCCTTCTCCCAGCCCATCCACCAGCTTCCCACTCAACCCAACAGCTAGCTTCTCCGTCTCCTCTGACTGCCGGTTTCTCCTTCTCCCAGCCCATCCACCAGCTTCCCATTCAACCCAACAGCTAGCTTCTCCTTCTCCTTCTCTGACCGCCAGGTTTTTCCTTCTCCTGGCCAACTGCCACGGGTTCTTCTCCCGACCGAACGCTGGCTTGTCCTTCTCTGAACCATCAGCCAGCTTCTCCTTCTCCGACTCATCTGCCAGCTCCTTCAATACCCTAACCGGCAGCTCCAAACAATGAACAAATCACTGATGCGGCAGACCAGCTGTACCAATTGTTCTTGGAGTTCACTGTTTGACCACCAAGGGGCTGCTGCATTCAAACACGCTGTCATTTTACCAACAGGAAAGGTTCAGAAGGATATAGGTCAAACAGTGGCACTGGTATATATGGCTATCTTAGTCAGCACAGATGAATTGGAATGAAGGACCTGTTTTCAATGTTGTTTGCCTCCATGACCTGTCAATTCTTCAAGTATTTTTTTCCTTAACAACATTGGTCTGCTCTCTATTGGAGATGCATTACCTATTCTCTCCATTCATCCACACCCTGCAACACAAACTGGCTTGTTTCCTTACCTTTCCTGTTTTTTTTTATGAAGAGCTCATCATCTGAAATGTTAACTATGTTTCTTTCTCCACTGGTGTTACCTGACTTGTTGAGTACTCCAGCATTCTTTATTTTGATTGCCACTATGTGTAGCTCTTCAGCCTGCGGTTATGAAGTATTGTTAGTCATAGTTTGTCAGAATTGGATAGAGTATATATTGTGACTCCAAATCTGTTACAATTCTGTGGAGCAGACTGATGATTAATGGTTTCTGTCCTACATTCACGTATAAGTAACTAGTCCATCAGTTCCTACCAATAAGCTCTCCTTAAAATCTTGTAGGCATGTCAGTAACATCGGTGCTGGGAGGGAGTAGCTGACAATTGTAGCCTGCTCTGCCCTAAACTAAAATTAAACTCCCACAAGAAGCTGAAACTATGTATATTATTCATCAGGAAGACTGCTGTGCAAAGACAGTAATCTAATCCTTGCAATCACGTGGAACATATTGGAGTTTTACTGCAATGGTTTATAATGTAATTGAAGCCTTTCAATTGAATTACTGCCTTGTAATCACTCCAAGGTATTACATCTAAATGAGTGAAATTGTTCTCTAATTCATAAAATTTTTCCAAAGGTTCCCGTGAGTTATCTGAATTGTCTTCTTATGTTTATTTGTCAATCCATTCCCCATTGTGTTACTAGCCCTGAGGGTTTCTTGCCCTGGAGATCAGCGAGGGCTCCAGGATTCATTCCATCTCCCATCTGCCAAAGTCTAGGTTTGACCAAGCCACCAGTTGTAACCTTTGGGCAGGCAGACTGGTATTTCCTCCCCTCATTTTTTAAGGATGGATCTCTTCCAAGATGCACATAAGTCACAGGAGGAACGAAGGTTCAATAATATAGTAATGGAGTTGAAGATCCTTGTATAGACGTATATACAAAGAAGATTAAAATCTTAGAGAACACCATACAATGTAAAAGTCTGTAACTTAAGTGAGAAAGGACACAATCCTGGAAAGAAAATCACACATTGTTATGGCATCTTCTTTACTCCTTCCTACTGTTCAAATTTACTCAATAACAAGTCAGAGCTTTGATGAATTTCAGTTAAGTTGGTTAAAGAAAGCAGAGTTAACTTTGTACAACAAATCTTCAGCTACCAAATACAACACTTCCTATCAGATTGGGCTGGCAATAATTGTTATGGTATTCTGTAATTGTGTCATATCAGTGTGTCTTCAAGAACAAGGGATGAAGTAAGATGACACCATTAAGTGACATCTTCTTGTATGCAGCTCCAATGGGAATCATCAAATATTCTCGTTTAGGAACACTACAAGTGAAATCCAGTCACAGCCATGGGTACTTAAATAAGCAACATCATTTTAAGATGCTTCAAAAATCTATCAAGACTTAAAATGAATGAACCTCAGATGGCAGACTTGGGTTGAGAGTTCCCCTTTAAGAAAGTGGAAGCCGGGATGCCGTTCGAGTCTGCAAGTTCCATCAAAGTGCAAAGGGTTTAGACTTCCATTCCCAACTATCCTGCTGTTGAATGTACAGTCTCTTCAAAAATAAAAATCAAGACCTCAGAGCAAGATTACTGTACCAGAGGGACATCAGGGACTCCTGTGTACTCTGCATTATTGAAACATGGCTCACACCCACAACTTAAGATGCAGCATTGCAGCTCGATGGCTTCACAATTCTCCACAAGACTTTTAAAGAAAGAAGAAGAAGAAGAAGAAGAAGAAGAAGAAGAAGAAGAAGAAGAAGAAGAAGAAGAAGAAGAAGAAGAAGAAGAAGAAGAAGAAGAAGAAGAAGAAGAAGAAGAAGAAGAAGCTATTTTTTTTAAAAGATAAAGGAAGTGGAGTTTGCTTTATGGTTATCCCATTGTGATGCACAGAACTGGTGTTTCTGTCCCAGTGCTACTCATCTAATTTGAAATATAAAGCCATCAAATGTCATCCATTTTATCTGTCAATAGAGATATCATCATCCTGGTAAAGACGTATATTCCACCCCAGTCTAATGTAATCAGTGTACCCTGGTGCCTTCCCATTATTGTAGAGTATTTCAACTAGGCCAGCTTGAAGAATTCTCTCAACAACTACCAACAGTCTATTGTCTTTTGAACATTGGTTGTTCGTACATCCTGCTGGATGTGGTTTTTCATTGATTCTATCATGTTTCTTGGATTTACTGTGTACACCTGCAAAGGAAAAAAATCTCAAGTTTGTATATGAAGACATATATGTACTTTGATAATAAACCTACTTTGAACTTTGAACATATCATCTGTGGAACCAGAGAGGCTAACATACTTGACCACTCCAAGGAGGGATGGTGTAGGGGATAAGATTATCATATAATTCAGTTGTATTAGTCTTGGAAGAACTGAACCTTTGAATACATCATGCATCAGAGAGGCCCAGTAGGATGTTACGTCTCTGAAGACCCTCTAATAGTAGGATCTTCACCTACTTGGTCTCATGACCTGAGGTTCCCAACCACACGTTATGGGCAACCATAGTGATGGACTCTGTGTTAACACAGGTGAGCTCATTAAATCAGTATCTCAGGAGCTGAATGCCACTCTCAGTAAGTTGCAGCTCACACTGTGCAATTTGCAAGGTGTCATCTCTGGATTAAAAAAATATTGTGCAGTTAGCAGCTAAAATGTGAGTGTTACCTTGTCCAGTTTCCAGAATAAAATGTTTTATCTGGATACCTTTCCAACCATAGTATTTTTACCTCAGGTTCCTGACAGTTAATTGTTCAATCCTGCAATCTTGTCAGAGTGAACTACAATTTGTCAGCTGCTCAACAGTCACAGATTCAGACAATATGAAAGGTACAGTTGTCCCATTTTTGATGCCCACTCTTGAAGCATAGCATTTCTCCAGCAGCACAGTATAAACACTAATATAGGTTTACTAACTTCAGTTTGGACCATAGTTCATAAGAAAATGGGAGCAGTGATAATCCATAAGTTCCCTCAAGCCAGCTCGGCCCTTCAGAAACTAAACTTCAATATCACTTCAATTCTCCAAATCCTGTGAAACAGATAGAGCCTATAAATCTATACTTATTGTTTATATATTGTCTGATTATTGTTAGTTCATGGTGAATAGAATTGCAACTTTTTAAACCCCTTACTTAAAAAACATTTCCCAAACTTTTATATAAGCTCAAACTTGTATTCCTAAAGCAGTGACCCCTTGTACTGAAAACTTAAAGTACTGCGATGCATTTTAAGGTGAGGGAGAAGATATGCATTACAAGTCACTTGAAAAACATTAAATGAACAAATAAATTAAATCTTCCTTCCCTCAGTATGTGTATTAGGAAACAGACTGACTTCCTCTTGAAGAGTATTAGCTCATGATTCTGCTATCAGGTGTATCTACACAGAGAGACACACTTATTTTTGTCCTTGTTCTTAAATGCGATGATTTTCCTTTGAACTGATCTGTCTCTGCGTGAGCTTATCTCAATTCTCAGGGACACTGATCTCAAAACTACAACTATTGCTTCCAAATCTCTCTATTGTCTCACTTTCCTAATCTTAACAAATTTCTGCAGTCCATTAATGTTCACGCCTTCAACTCCCTAAAATAATCTCCCCTCCACAAACTTCACATCATGTATTCGACCTTTAAAACCTTAAAGTCTCCCTAAAGTCAGAATCTGCCCTACTGTTTCCTTATGCAATTTAATGTCACATTTTCTTTGACATTTGATAACATTAAAATTGGTAAAATTTGTCCTGAACATCTGATTCACGTACACATGGCCTAATAAACCACTTCACATGTATCAAATTCAGAAACAGTTTATATTTAGTGGATTGATCCTTGACTGCAATTCCCAAACCTCCTCATAACTGATGAGCACCAAGTACAAGTGTCAAGATTGAATAATAATCAGAAGATGCTGAAATAACATCTCCAAGGCATTGAAAAGTGAGCTGATCTTTCTTTTCATAAGAGCAGTCCCTCCTGTCTATTGCCAGAATATTCTTAGCTTTTGAACCATATATTTCTGTGTACTGAACATCAATCAAATATTTTGAGCACTGAACTTCTGAAGGAATCTGTTGGCCTTGGTAGATTTTAAAACTTATAAATTTAGATGGTTGAGTTAGATTTTGAGGATCAGTTGCATATATGACGCTTATATTCCCTTGGGTTTTTGATGGCCAAGCTGTGTTCCAGCTAAAAGCTTGTCAATTATTGGGTTGTGGTCCAGCAGATTTTGGGTCATCTAATGCTGCCTGGACATACAGAGTAAAATCAGCGAGTTTAGAATCACTGATATACAGGGAGATCTTGGCGTGCAACTTTCTAGCTCCCTGAAAATGGCCACACCGGTAGATAGGGCAGAAGCTTGCTTGCTTTCATAGGCAGTGGTATTGAGTATAAGAGTTCAGACATTGTATTGAAACTATAAAATACTTTGTTTAGGCCACACTTGGGATTTTGTGTACAGTTTTGGTCTCCACTCTATGGAAGGAATGTGATACCACTAGAGAGAATGCAGAAGACATTCATCGGATATTGCCTTTAATGGGAGATTTTATTTGCAGGTAGAGGTTGGATAAGCTGGAGCAAAGGAGGCTGAGTGGTGATCTTATTGAGATTTATAAAATTATGTGGGGCATAGAGAGCGAGGATAATCACAGTCTTTTTTTTCAAAGTCAGAGCAATGTTAAACTAGAGGAGTTACCTTAAGGTGAGAGAGGAAATATTTAAAGGAGATCTAAGAAATATCAAACAGAGGGTGGCGAGTATTGAACAAACTGCCAGATGAGAAGGAAGAATTTGGATAGGAAAGGAAGCAGGATATAACCAAATGCAGGAAAATGGAATTAGCGTCCATAGGTATTCCCATCAGCATGGACAAGTCAACTGAAGGGTCTGATTCCAGGTTGTATAACTCTATCAGCATCCAAATGAGGTTCAGCTATGAGGTTTAGTATCATAGGAACATAAGAAATAGGAGCAGGGGTAGTCCATCCAGCCCATCGAGACTGCCCTGCCATTCAATACGATCATGGCTGATCTGTCCATAAACTCAGCTCCACCTACCTGCCTTTTCCCTATAACCCTTAATTCCCCTACTATGTAAAAATCTATCTAACTGTATCTTAAGTATATTTAGTGAAGAGGCCTCAACTGCTTCCTTGGGCAGAGAATTCCACAGATTCACCACTCTCTGGCAAAAACAGTTTCTCCTAATCTCCGTCCTAAATCTTCTCCCTTGAATCTTGAGGCAATGTCCCCTAGTTCTAGTCTCACCTACCAATAGAAACAACTTTCTTACTTCTATCTTATCTATCCCTTTCAAAATTTTGTATGCTTCTTTAAGATCCTCTCTCATTCTTCTGAACTGCAGAGAGTATAGTCCCAGGTGATTTAATCTCTCCTAATAGGTTAACCCCTTCATCTCTGGAATCAAGCTGGTGAACCTCCTCTGCACTGTCTCCAAAGCCAGTATATCAGTCTTAAAGGATGTGAAATTTATTGTTTAGCAGCAGCAGTACATTGCAAATACATAAAAATGGTATCAATTACAAAATCAGTAAGAAGTACAAATAAAAGGAATAATGAGGTAATATTCATAGGTTCATGGACCATTCTTGAAGATGTCCTTAAGGGTGGTAATAGCTGAGTCTACAATTTTGCAAACTCTTGTGATCCTGTGCATTTGATCCTCCATACCAGGCTGATGCAAGCAGTCAGAATGGTCTCCACTGTACATCTATAGAAAGTTGGAAGAGTCTTTGATGGCACACCTAGTCTTCTGAAGTAGAGGCATCGGTGCATCTTCTTCATGAGTGCATCAATTTGTTGGACCCAGGACAGATCCTCAAGAGATATTGACCCCCAAGAACTTAAAGCTAGTCAACCTTTTTACCACTGACCCTGCAATGAGGACTGGTGCATGTTCTTACAAATTGCTTTCTGAAGTCCACAGCGAACTCCTTGGTCTTGATGACATAGAGTGTAAGATTGTTGTTATGACATCACTCAACCAATTGATGTACCTCACTCCTGTGCACCATCGCAATGCCTTTCTGACTCTATGATGTTAGGAGATGAGAGAGATGCAGCCTGGAATCATAAAAATATTGGTGGTGAAAGGGAAAACCAAGAAGATACAGGATAAAAGGAACATGCTAAACTATTCAAGTTTATGAACTTCTGTTATAAAATAGAAATGCAATGCTGCAGCCTCACTACTCTATGATCCCGAGTTCGATCCTGTCTGTATGGAGTTTGCATACTTTTCTTGTGACCATGCACGTTTCCTCCGGGTGCCACAGTTTCTTCACACATCCCAAGGGTAGTCATAGAGTTGGCTGTTGCAGTGTAAGTTGGTGGTAGAAGAACCACTAGGAATTGACGGGCATGTGAAAGAGAATAGGTTACCTGAAAGAAAGTGGGAAAATGGGATTTCCCTGAGAGCCAACATTCATTAGGTCAATTAGCCTTCTTCTACAGTATGACAAAATAGCAAACTATAAAATTGCTGGAAATGCTCAAATATTTAAGAAGCCTTTCTAGAGAGGAAGAAACTCCAAAACTAGTATTTAGATTATTGTGAACAGTTTTGGTCCCATATCTAAGAAAGGATGTGTTGAAGTTAGAGAGGACCCAGTGGAAATTTAGAAGGGTGATCCCAGGAATTGAAAAGTTAAAATATGAGGACCATTTGATGGTTTAGGGATCATCCTTAACCTCAGAATAGAAAGAAGTCCTTTAGAATAGAAATGAGGAGAAATTTCTTTAGCCAGAGGTTGGTGAACGTGTGAAATCATTGCCACAGGCAGCTGTGGAGGGGAGGCCAAGTCATTGGGTATATTTAAAGTGAAAGTTGACAGGCTCTTGATTGGTCAGGGTGTGAAAAATTATTGGGCAAATGCAGAAGATGGAGTTGAGAGGGAAACTAAATCAGTAATGAAGCAGATCCAATTGGCCAAATGGCCTAATTTTGCCCCTGTGTCTTACAGTTTAAAACACTGCTATTATTTCAGATTGATGTCTCTTCATAAGATTTGCAAAATGGTCATCAAACCAAGATGTTGGCTCTGTTTCTCTCTCCATAGATGCTGCTAACCTGTTGACTGTTTCCAGTATTGGCTGTTTTTATTTCAGATTTCCAGCATCCATGTTTTGTTGTTGTTTTGCTTTGTAAAACAGCAGATGTTAATACCATTTTGCAGAGACCTGGGGGCTTCCAGAATAAGCAATACATTAACTGAAAATCAAATGTAGTGATTTTATCATGAATGGTCTCAAGAAATTTATTTTATATTAGTTTCTTTGCCATTTTACTGAATACAGGAATCTATTTAAAATAAATGAGGGGAAGACGAGATGAGCTCATTAGGCCTTCACACATCAAGTTCAGTGACAGTAATTTCTAATCGTTAACAAGTCACTCTACTAAGCCCTATTACTAAATATTATCCTAGTCCTGCAACCTGTGGGAAAAATTATGTACACTAATGAATGTTATTTTGACAATGTTGATTATTGTAAACATCAAAATCATATAATTTATTAAATTTTTCTGAAGTGAATTACTGCTTAGTAATTATAGGGACAATATTGCTCAGAGTTTTGTTTGTGCTCTACAGATATCTGTACAAGCTTCGCGATCTGCACCTGGAATGTGAGAACTACACCGAGGCTGCGTACACACTGCTCTTGCACGCTAAGCTGCTCAAGGTTAGGAACATTCCTTGCAAATTACAACTTCATGGTACCCGCTGTAAAGATAGGAAAAGAGTCAAATATTATAATTAAATCAAGGTATAAAAATGAGTCGCGTACAGAGAAAGTGAGGAAGAGTATTCACTTAGGGCGCAAGAAGATCATTGCTGAATTCTTCAGCTCTGGTAATTAGCACTGAGCATGCAATATAAAGGTGTCAACACATCGTCGACAGCTATGCCAGAAGATGACTTTTTTCTTGTGACTATATAATGTACTAGCAACCTGACTCTAAATGTCGTGGAGAAAGAAACTGCAGAGATCCAAGGATCCAGATTTGGATAGCAGCATATATTTTGATTTTTGCACATCCCCCATTTGATTTAAACTGGTGCACAGAGGGAAATGGGCCACCTGGTGGTCATTTGACACCAGTGTCTTATGACTGTCAGCTCAGGAAGATTATTAAGGCCTTGTCTTCATCAGTGTTTTCAATGTCAGATGAAAACATCTGACAGTGACAGATGTGACAGAGTGACAGTGAAATGGTGATTCATACTGAATAAGTTAATATTCTTATAACTATCACCCATTTATGTTAATATCAATTATGATATCCATAAGATATTTAGCAAGTTTAACTTGATCCAGTGAAGGAATTGAATTGACTTTATTGACCCATTGATGTCAATAGGGGTGAGCCTGTCTCCATTCCTCCTGCAGTCCACAGCCAGCTCCTTTGTTTTTGCGACATTGAGGGAAAGGTTGTTTTCTTGACACCACTGTGTCAGGGTGATGACTTCCTCTCTGTAGGCTGCCTCATTATTATTTGTGATTAGGCCAATCAGTGTAGTATCATCAGCAAATTTAATTAGCAGATTGGAGCTGTGGATAGCATCAGAGTCATGGGTATACAGAGAATAAAGGAGGGGGCTTAGGTCACAGTCCTGAGGGGCTCCTGTCTTGAGGGTCAGAGGAACAGAGGTGAGGGAGCCCACTCTTACCACCTGCCGGTGATCTGACAGGATGTCCAGGATCCAGCTACATAAGGCAGGGCAGATGTAAGGAAGTTACTTTAGCTATTTTTTGTGTGTAAGCCCATATGATGCATCTTGGGCTCAGCCATTTAGAAAATCCTAGCTATTCCCATTCTAAACTCTGTACCAACACTTAACAGTGTATTACAAGCATGAAAAATGCTGCAGATGCTGGAAATCCAAAGCAACAGACAGAATGCTGGAGAACCTCAGCAGATCAAGCAGCATCTATGGATGTTTCGACCTGAAACATTGACTGTTTACATAGATGCTGCCTAAACTACTGATTCCTCCACTATTCTGTGTGTGTTGCATTCAACTGCTTATTAAATAATTTTAGGATGCTTGGCCCATAATAATATACGACTAATAGTAGCAAGCCAAACTTAATCTGACATTGATCTCCATTTTAACTGTAGCTCTTGCGGCTTTATTCAATATTCATTGACACTCTTCCCTGCAAAACTCTACTAATGTCATTGCAGAATCACAAACTGTCCCGTTAACCACAGATTTTCTTAGGGAAAGAATTCCAGGTTTCTGCCAACATTGGTATGAGATTTCTCTTCCCAGTTTTGCTAAAGAATGATATTGGTTTGTATTTATGCATACAATCACTCTGTGTGTTAGCAGACAATGCCTCCTGTACTCACTGAGGAACAAGGTCTTAACAACTTAATAACTAAACTATGTTGGATTTCCATGAGGTATTGTTCAGAAGTGTTCTATTTTTAACATGAACTTGTCTGTTATTTTTATCCTAAGTTTCATTGTACTTACACCATTGTCCACAGCCTTGGTTTATTAGGGAAATGTGATGTCTGGCCTTGATTACTATGAACATGAGCTTTATATGACATGGGATGTAAGGAAGCAGTGTTATATAGCAGTAGCTGCATGAAAGGTCAAATGGCCTGACAGAATTTTATTTGTTTCTGTAGTAGTTTGCTCTTGACTCTTCAAGAAACTCCTACCTAGTGCAAATCATTGAATGATGCCACTTTAAAGCTCTGCTATTGATTCACTGATGTACATAACAGAGAGCAAAATAAAGGAGGCCATTTGGCTTCCTTCTCTCAAGATACCAACCTTGTTCTCTTCCAGAAATAAAATCATAAGATATTGAAAATTCTCAGCAGGGTCAGGCAGCATCTAGGAAAAGAGGATCAGTTAATGCTGCAGCTCCAGAATAAAGGAAAAACATTTTAGTCTTCAGGGGAATAAAAGGTGGGGGAATGAGTGTCTCTGATGGGTGGGGCCAAATGAGGTAATCATAAACACAAGAGATTCTGCAGATGCTGGAATTCTAGAGCAACACACACAAAATGCTGGAGGAAGCCAGCAAGTCCAGCAGCATCTTTTGAAAAGATTTAGCAGTAAAGGTTTTGGGCTGATACACTTCTTCAGGACTAGAAAGGAAGGGGAACGACACCAGAATAAATTAATGTAGCAGTTATGAGTCAGTTATCAAATTATATCTTTTGTCAACATCACTTGGTTTGGGACATGCTTCACAGGACAGACTATACTAAATGGGAAAAAAAATCTGAGACAGAAAGATCAGTTGCTGAACAAGAAAGAAAAGACAAAGGCTAAAGTAGGAGATTTCAATATAGAGTTCAGAAGATTGCAATGTGCTCAGATGGAAGAGGAAATGTTGTTGCTGAAGCTTGTATTAACATCATTGTGACAGTGCGAGAAACCACAGACCAACAGCTCAAAACTGGGATGTTGAATAAATGTCATGAGTACCCAGGGTCTCTGCTGTGGACTGGTGGCATGTGCTTCATCTGCATAACCTCTGCAGGGACACAGACATCTTTAGGAATAATGTTGGAGAAAGTGTAATAGCTCTTTTCAAATCTACCTAATACTTAGAAAATAGAAAAGACATCTCAAAAAATGTGCCAATATTATAGATGTCTCCAAGGATTATGTTAATATTTATAGGTGCCTGTAGCTAAAATGTCAATGTTTACAGGGATATTTAAGAAGTTTGATTGAATTTACTGTAGAGGCCATGTAATTATTTCCCGTCTCTATTGTATTTTGTGCTGCGTGTGTTTTATTTTGGATTTCAGTATTTTGCCACGTGTTGGGGCGTGGTAGAAGTAAATGAGTATAGTCACGTATTTGCCCTTTGTGCTGTTAGTTTAGTTAGAGATAGAGACTAAGCAGAGGTTGGATATTTTTTATTGACTGCTTATTTCACTTTTTACACTAATTATGCTTGTTTCATTAGCTTTTATGGCAATATTAGGTCATTTGTCTTTGCTGGTTTTGTAATAAAGAATTGAATGTACCTTTTCTCAATTTGAAATTCAGTAGTTTGGAGGAGGCTCACACAATGTTATTTGCTTCACTCAGTCTCTCAGCAGTTTTGGTTTGTTTTTCAAATAGCTGCTACATTTACAGAGATCATCAGCGAACAGGACAGTATTTGCACTGGTGTCCAGGGAATGCTACAGAATTTGTGAGATGTCTAGGGAGTGTCAGTATTTCCAAGAATCCCCAAGGAGCGTGTCAGTATTTATGCAGTTCTCCTATGAATGTGTTAATACATACACAGAACATTCTCCAGGGAATGTATCAATATTTGCTGAGATTTTCAGGGAATGGGTCAGTATTTTTAGAGATCTCTGGAAACTGTGGCATTATGTATGGAGATCTTCAGGAAATTTGTCTGTATTTGTGCTGATTTTCAAAGCGTATTTCAGTATTAACAGTAATATACAGGGAATATATAAGTATGTACTGAAAAATCCATTTAATATGTCAGTACTTACATAGGTCGCCTTTCAAAGTGTCAGTGTTTATAGAGCCCTTATTTACAGGGCTCTTCAGGGAGTCTGTTAATATTCACAATGGTCTTCAGGAGTGTGTCATTACCTATAGATGGTTTCCTGAAAAGTATATTTTGGTTTATTAGTGGGTTTCTTGTTTTCAGATTTTCGCCAGTGTTTTAACCATCTATTTTTAATGTTCCTTTATTAAAATTCAGAAATTGGTTAATCATGAAATTACTAATAGTCGTGATTCTTACTTTAGCTGCCAAATGTGATTGGGTAAGAACAGTAAGTCCTTTATAGACTAAAAAAATGAAACATCTTGGAAACAATGGGATGAACACAGTGGGTTTGTCAGTGTTTAGTTTACACCAGATAGAGTAGCTGTTGAACTGAAGTTGTGCGATAAGCAGAATGAATGGGGTCAATTTTAGGATTATTTTAACAATATTAGTATTTCATGTTACTAATTTCATGATTTATGATTATTTTAACAATGTTACATTTGAAAAGAAATTTTAATTTATGGGAATGATGTTTAAATGTGTATAGGCAACAGGTAAACCATCAGGAGGGTAATGAGTAGGAAGAGTTAGTTGCACACTAGACTAAAGCACTAAATACTAATCTTTAGATATGGTACAATGTGGTGCTATGGTGCTGAAACATTTAACAAGCAATATTATCCTAAGAACAGCGCACTCTTGGCTGGAGCTGTTGTGTCGAAATCTAGAACTTGGGGAAAGAAAAATTAAAATGAAAAGGATTGTCACCCTCAACAAAAAAGACTTACAGGCAGTGGATTCAAGAGACATATGAGGACTGACCCAGTTTTTATTCTCTGCTTTAGTGGTCTGATGAGCAATGTACATCCCACGTTATGCCGAGAGATTTTCAGATTTCGCAAACGCAGCGTCAGCTGAAAGAGAGCCTGTACAAAACCATCATTAATTACTTTGACAAGGGAAAGGTGAGTGTAAGTGCTTGGGCTTGAAACTCCCCTGAGCAGTAAAAGTCGTTCTGTTTAATTCAAAGTTTGTAACCGTGAGGAATGTTATTGCTGCAAAATGAACCGCACCCCCATCTTGGACTCAAAGTCTCAAGCCCATGTCCTCTCCGGTTGGGAGAAGCATTGAAGTTGGGCTGGGTTTTCAAGCTTTCCCATTAAGCAGCATCCTATGTTATATGGATAAGTTCTATATTTCACTTCTACCAATGTGAATGTAATCAGAAGCAGTTTCATATGAAGCCTTCATCAATATGGGGACCTGGATTGAAAATGTGCTCTTTAATATTGAACAGGGAACTATATTGGACTTGCCCTTGCTCTACCAGTGATGTTGTTTCCACAGCTGCTTGTTTTGTGCAAGTAGTCTCAAGTATTTTGTAATGGTGACCACAGCACCACAAAATTATTGCAAAACAAAACCCTCTGCTTTATTAACCTTCTTTTGCAGAGTGAAGTTGTTGGTGACACAGTGGTGACACAATTTGTGCTACTGCCTCATGACTCTGGGGAGCCCAGTTTGATCCTGGTCTTTGGAACAGTCCGTGGGGAGATGAGGCATAATCCCTATGATAGTGTTGGCTTTCCCAGGTTACCTGCCAAATTTTATCAGGTTTTCCCATGGTTGCCTGTTGTAAATTATCCCCAGTTTAAGTCAGTGTGCGGAAAGTTAATTGGGAGTTCATGTGACAGAATAAGTTTCAGGAAAGCAAATGGGAAAAGAGGATTGATAGGCTGTTTTGAAACCTGGTGAAGACTCAGAGGGGCAATGAGTCCCCTTTTGGGTTGTAAGAAAATATGAATTTTGCAATCCTTTCCTTGTTTGGCCTCAACTTCAGAACCACCAATGCCATTTTCTTTTAAGTGCCCTCTGAAAATGGCTATTCAGTTCAAAGATATTCAGGGATAGATAATAAATGCTGGCACATTGAGAATGTCCAGATTGCAAAAAAAGAATATAACCAAACATTGTTTGTTGGCCTCGGTTGTGCTTCCAATCAGTTTCTTCATTCAGATGTCCAGCAGGGTGGAACACATGCCACTGTATTCTTCACTGTAACTAACACATACACAAATAATTTAAATTACAAGGACAAGTCAACTGAAGGGTCTGATTCCTACATTTACACACTTAGTCCAGCGATCGTGGAGCATACGCATCTTGGACCTCCAGAAAGTGTCCACGGCATGGGTGATTGATAAGTTTGTAGCCTAAGGTAGAAGGAGATGAGTTATTAACTTCAAACTTTCTGCATAATCACTCAAAGAGTTGAACTGCATGTGCATGTAACGAGAGCTGTATAACTCATCTTCTTCTACCTTCGGCCACGAACTTATCAATCACCCCTGCTTTGACACTTTCCGCTGGACTAAGTGTGTAAATGTAGGAGGGGACTATGTTGAAAAATAAATGTGCTAGGTTTTCTAAAATTGACTCCTTCTACCTTAGGCCATGAACTTATCAATCACCCCTCGTATGTCTTCACTATGAACATTTCAAAGAAAACAAAGACATTTTGTTCCTCTGAAGATTTTCCTTTAAGGCCTTATGAAGGTTTTATTAGTTATAGTGGCAGCCATTTGATTTACAAAAGGCAGCCAGAAAAATTGCTTTAGTGTAATCTACTAAATTGTGGAAGGTTATCAAGAATACAAGAGAACTTAACAGCTCTTCTTCAACCAGGGCCACAGGATGTTGGTTTAGTGTCTGACCTGAAAGACTGTCGGGCAGCGGACACAGTGACTTTCTCAGTGCTGCTGTACCCTCAGAATGGATAAGCACAGGGATCACTGCCCTTGGGGTTCTGATATAACTATGCTACTAATCAGACAAGCTGGAATTGTATTTCTACCTGCTTTTGTTCAATACATGGAAATGCTTCTGTTTTTATAAGCAATCTTGCTATTCTGTTCCTATTGATTTTTCCATGTTGCTTAGTATCAGTTTATATACAGTCTCTCTATTCATCGTTGCATCCTCTACGTGAGACAGGAAAGGAGAGAAGAAATTTCTGGTTGGAGTGAGTTAATTCTTGAAACTGTTGACATAGCTAAAAGAGACACAAGCCAGTCACTAGGTGGAGAAGACAAAGCAAAAAAAAGGAAAATTTTATAATGCACTCTTTTGGATCCAACATGCACCAATCCTTGCACAATTCAGGACAATATATGCCAATCAGGATGGCTAAGACAATTTTGCCAACATATGCCAGCCAGCATGGGTGATACATTTCTGGACAAAACATATGCCAAACAGCATGGTTAATACAATCTTGCATCCGACATGTGCCTGCCAATAAGAGTGATACAATTCTGTGCCCAGCATGTGCCAGTCAGCATGAGTGATGCAATTAGGCCTCTCGGCAGTAAGTTCAACTTGATCTAAGCACTAAGGACTACTAGTCTTGGCAGCCATGACCTTGCACATGCATGAAAATGCAATGCATATAGTCAAGCAATAAATCCACTTTGCAGTTACAGTCATGGGAAAACTTTCAGGCCAAAAAATAAATGGACAGGCCAAAGCAGCAAATTACATAGCTGTTATTACAAAAAATGAAAGCAATAAAATATAATAAAAAAGTCTTGGAAGAGTCACCTCAGCAATCTCAGAACCAAAATGACTTGACAGTCAATTAAAAATGTTTGTAATGCAATCACTTATAAGTTGTATTCAATTCAGCAACCAAATTATAAATCAGTAAGGTCTCACGAAGTGTAATAATGTGATGATGAGATAACCTACTTTTAACGACGTGTATTGAGAGATGAATATTGATTAGTGTACCAGGGAGATTTCCTTCTCCCTTTTCTTGTTTTTTCCTTATTGTTCTTTAGGAGCCTTTACACCTACTTCAGAGGGCTGTTAAGGGCATAGTTTAACACAGAACATAGAACAGTACAGCACAACAACAGGTTCTTTCACGCATGATATCTACTCCAAACATAATGCCAAATATCTAAGGAGATACAAGAGACTGCAGATGATAGAACCTGGAGCAACACACAAACTGCTGGAGGAACTCAGTGGGTCAGGCAGCATCCATGGAGGGAAATAGACAGCCAACATGTTGTGCAATGTTGATCTTCCTTTTCCTTCCGTTGATTCTGTCTGAACTGTTCAGGTTTTCCAGTGCATTGCATGTAAAGTAGATTTCTTCAGTGTCCATGATCTAGATCATCTCAATCCCTGCATATTCCTTTGTCTATCTAACAGCCTCTTAAGCACCACTTGTGTATCTTCTTCCGTCCCTACCACTGTCACCCTGTTCCACGCATCTCCTTTCAACACAGTTTACATGCATGTCCTCCAGTAATTGATATTTCGATTGGGAGAAAGTTTCTGACTGTTCATCCTGTCTAAGCTCTCATCATTTTAGAACTTTAATCAGGCCTCCCCTCAGCCTTGAATGCTCTAGAGGAAACAATTCAACGCATCCAGCCTCTCCTTATGGTTTTACTCTCTAATGCAGCTGCATGCCAGTAAACCTCTTCTCCCTTTCCAAAGCCTCCACATCCTCCCTCCAATGGGTGATGAGAATTGCGCACAATACTCCAAGTGCAGACTAACCAATGTTTTATTGAGCTCTAATATGACTTCCTTACTCTTATACTCAATGCCCCTTCTTTAATATCACCTCTGAAAGACATCACCTCCTGTAGGGCATCATTCCATTGGTCATCAGTACTCTGGAGTGAGAGCTTGTATTTTTGGAATTACCTCCTCCATCTCCTGATTCCTCGTGCACTCTTCAACTCTTTATTATATATCTCCAACTATCTCCCAGCCTGCCCAAAACGGACATTGGCAGGGAGTTCTCTTTTTCCACTGCCCTACTCTTCCTCAATTGAGGTACAACTAACCTCCACAAAATGAAGAGCTATTTGACAACATACAAAGTGAAAATGGAGAATGAGTTGTAGACTCACAATGCTGGACATTGTACGTCCCAAAACCCACTTTTAATCTGAAAGTAGGCTCTTCATTAGTCAGAAGTAGGTTCAATCCCAAATATATGAGGTGAAAAGATAGAGCAAAAGTGGTAAGAGGAAGTGGGATGGTTTACTAAAGTATACATCCACCAGTCCTCCATTAAATCACTCTACCTGGAATGGTCACAGCCCAGTGACCTCTTGCTAATGAGACTGCTTCTCTTTTAGATGTGGGAGGAAGCCTTGAACCTCTGCAAAGAGCTGGCAGAACAGTTTGAAATGGAAATTTTTGACTACGAGCTTCTCAGCCAGAATCTGGTAAGTTTCCATGAGCAGCCTACTGTGACAAAATGCTTCAAGATGCCAATTCTCAAGCTGTCAGTTCAAAAACATTTTTAAAAGCTCTAAAGAATGTTTCTCTGGAATCCATTGGCTGCCAGATATATGTTAGGTGCATATATTTTCCTCATCAACTTTCTTGCCTTTTGATCTTTCCATAATCACTGAATGGTGTTGCAGAGTTTGCTAATCCCTAATGAGGGGATTGTGTTGGTATCCACTGTAACAGATACCAAGGATGTTAGTGCAACCTGAAACACAGATTCTTTATCACCTAGGGGGAGTAACAGCAGCAGTTGTTTGGGAGTCGTCATCATATATTATTGCAAAGCATTTAGTACCACCTGAGCAAGACGCTGGTGTCCCAGTAACCCTGTCCGTCTGCGAACTGGGACAGGTGATTTACAAGATGTAAATTTAAATCCACCTGCTTCGTTTGTAACACTGTGATCAGTGAAAACAGCCGCAGGCCCAATTACATTTTTCTGGGATAGAATTTCCACACAGGTGTGATGATGATGTGGACCAGAGGTGGTTCCCAGGCACAGTGGAAGAGAAATATGTCCTTAATATTTTGTGGGAAAACTAAGCCCTCTGAATACTACTTCTCTCTGCTCAGGGCTATTTGGATGTTGAAGGCTAGTTTCTGCAACATCTCTCCTTAGTATAATGCCTCACAAGTCAGGCTAAACAGTGAGCAGTCTATTTAGATATTTAAGGGGACAGTTCCCCACTGTCTTCATCCTCTCAAAGCTCTGATGTAAGAATTTAGCAAAAAGGACTCAGTGTCAGTCATATTGCCTTCAACAAGACCATGGGTGTCATCTACATGAATTCCAATTCATCTACACTTTCTCCCTTTCAATGCTTTGGTGTCTTAAGATATAGTCTTTAAGTGCACCTCATTACAGAGGTATGCAGAGAACTGGAGTAGGCTTAAGAAGTTTACCTTGTTCTATATGAGGACATCTACTTCCATTGTCCTGACCCCACTCTTCAGAGATGAAAGGTGAAGGGCTGGAGAAGAAGGAATCTGATAGGAGAGGAGAGTGGACCAAAGGGGAAAGGGAAGGAGGAGGGGACTCGGGGGAAGTAACAGGCAGATGGAAGAAGTAAAAGGTCAGAGTGGGGAACTGAGGAAGTGAGAATGGGGGGAATGTATTTAATGGAAGGAGAAATCAATATTCATGCCATCAGGTTGGATACCCAGACAGAATACAAGGTGTTGCTCTTCACCCGGAGGGTGTTCTCATCTTCACACAAAAGGAGGCCATTGACCAACATGCCAGAATGGGAATGCAAATGGGAGTTATAGCGCTTGGCCACTGCTTGTGGCAGATGGTGCGGAGGTGCTCCATGAAGCTGTCTCAACAACAGTTTGGTTAAGCATAAAAGTCTGACACTCACAATATAACTGAAGTGCTGAGTATTTAGAAAAATTATAAGGATAAAAGCATATTGCTCACAATAATTTACTGATTTCTTCATAAATAACTGACATCTTTGCTTGTCAACCCACAGAAACAGCAAGCCACGTTCTACGAGAACATCATGAAAATCTTACGGCCAACTCCCGATTACTTTGCTGTTGGTTTTTATGGTCGTGGTTTCCCACTATTCCTCAGGGTGAGTCTTTGATTTCAGAATTTTGGGAATCAGAATGGACATGTGGTGTGTTGTGTAAATTCATTAAACAAAGATGAGCAAGAGAGATGAAGGGGGAAAGGCATTTGCCTAAGACATAGTTTAAGCTTGCCAGTATTTAGATGGGTAAAAATTTTCCTCATTTAGTACTGGGTGTTGGACAAACAGCTTCAAATTTTAATGATTTGTGGAAACATTAAGTGAACTGATGATGAAACAACACAAACAATTTCTGCGGAAATTCTGGATTTGCAGCATCCGCAGAATCACTTGTGTTAATGGTGAGACAGAAATGACTGGCAACAATGCACACATAGAACCTGAGATGGTTTCAGATGAGTAACAGCAAGAAGGTGGGAAATCTCAGAGAGTCAAAGTTAGATCTTTGGAAGACTTTGGAGATAATGTTGTGGGATCTTGAAGAGAAGGCATTGTGGTCCATTGTCAGACCATGATGAATAGGTAAACAGAGAAACAGGTGAGTGTGAACCCAATCAACTGAAGGTTGGTGACAAAGCATTACAGGTGAGTAGTGCAGTCAGTTACAACAAGGGCTACAAATGACAGGGACCCCAAAACGAGAAACCTTAGTACTCTACAGATATGGGAAACTTAATGATCAGGTTCACAGGAAGGATGAATATAGATTTGGAAGCAAAACACTTATTGAGACTGTAGAGAGGAAAGGGAGCTCCATGCTGGAGGAACTCAACTGGTCAAGCAACAAAGGAGGAGGGAAAAAGACTGTCGACACTATAGGTCAAGACACTTCATCTGGACTTGCAATGGGAGGTTAGACTCCAGCTATAACTTGTTAGGTCCCATGGATTGCAAGTAATTTTCGTGAGAAAGAAATTATGTTGATGGCAGTAACAAGATTGTGCCGGAAGAGAGAGAATTGGTAATATTATTAACTATTTGTGATGGACAGAGTGAAGGTGCTTGATGAAGCAATCCCCCAATCTGTCTCATCCTTTGCCACAATGGCAGGATTTCCTGGTGACCACCCATTTCAATTTGACTTCCCATTTCCAGTTCAGTCCACGGCCTCCTATGGTGTGCTACGCTCACAAATGGAGAGCAATATCTCACATTCTGTGTTGGTGGACTCTAATCTGATGACATGAAATTCAATTTCTCTAACTTCCAGTAACTTCTTCCCCCACCTCTTTTTCCATTTCCCATTCTGGTTCCCCTGGCCATAACCTCCATCTGGTGCCCTTCCTCCTCTTGCTTCTTCCATTCTCCACTGTCCTTGCCTCTCAGATCCCTTCTGCTTTAGCCCTTCTCCTCTTCCACCTATCACCTCCCATTTTGTACTTTGACCACTCCCCCTCCCACCCACACTTCTCCCTCACCTGCCAACGTACTCCTTCCCCACCCCCAACCTTCTTACTCTAGCTTCGTCCTCCTCCCTTTCTAGTCCTAATGAAAGGCCTCAGTTTCTCCCGCTCCATAGCTGCTGCCTGCCTAGCTGTCTTCTTCCACCACTTTGTGTGTGTTGCACAAGATTCGCAGCATCTGCAGAATCTCTTGTGTTTTATCCTCTGCCCTTTGGTCCACTGACTTCAAACCGAACAGCAAGTTCCCACTTATACTAATCCTGAGCTTAGGCAATTGTATTGTTCCCATATACCGTACCCATCAACATAACCTCTCACTTACACGTTTAGGGGCAATGTACCGTTGGCAATTGATCTAACACTTCCAAATCTATGGAATGTATGTGGAAACTGGAGCACCTGAGGAAACCCACACAGTCTCAGGAGGAGATGCAAGCCCCACACAGGGAGTACCAGAGGACAGGACTGAAATTGATTGCTGGAACTATGAGATGTCAGCTCCACTAACAGCACCATCGTGCTGCCTTAGTGCTGGTTCTCAGTATTCTTGATAACTTGCTGAGAGTCTCCATCATCAGCCAACCCACTGAATCAAGGTATCTTCTGAAGCAAGACACACAAAATGCTGGAGGATCTCAGTTGGTCAGGCAGAGTGGACATAGAGGGGCTGGGGTGGGGAGTTTTGTTCACTTGAAGGAGAAATCAATGTTCATACCATCAGGTTGGAGGCTACCCAGATGGAATATAAGGTGTTGCTCCTCCACTCTGAGGGTGGCCTCATTTTGGCACCAGAGGAGGCTACAGATCGACACATTGGTATGGGAATGGGAATCAAAATTAAACCCTTCAAACCTGATGGTATAAATATTGATTTCTTCTTTCGGTGAACCAAATTTCCTCTATTCCCCACTCTGACCTTTTAATTCTTCTCACCTGCCAATTACTTCCCTTTGGGTCCCTTCCTCTCTCCCTTTTTCCTATTGTTCATTCTCCTCTCCTATGAGATTGTTTCTTCTCCAACCATGACCCGTCCCATCTACCTGACTTCACCTACCACATTCCAGCTAGCTTCTTTCCCCTTCCCCCGCCTTTTAATTCAGACATCTCCCCCCTTCCATGTCTTGGTCTAAAACGTTGACTGATTACTCCTTTCCATAGATGCTGCCTGACCTGCTGAGTTTCTGCAGCATTGTGTGTATATTGGTTTGGATTTCCAGCATCTGGAGTCTTTCTTGTGTTTGTAAGATACATTCTGGATTCTTTTGAGACCACAACATCTGACTCATTCACTACACTCTGTGATACTCAGCTAAAACAACAAAACTCCGATGTACGTTTGGAATTTATTAAATAAGTTTCCTCTAATTAATCATATATTAAACCAGTTCATGTCCTAGTGCTGTGAATTTTCCACTGGGATATAATTGGGAAGCGATGCCTAAACTTACACAGATTTCTAAAAAGTCTATCTGTAACACTAATTTATCAACAGATATCATGGGAGAAATGTAAATATCAGAATAAGTATGCATAACCTCAGGAAAGGGCCACATTCATACTCCATCTTCCTTATTTAAATATGAAAATTAAATTTTCAAGCCATCTAACCATTATTCACACACATTAGTCAGTAAAGAACCTGTTACTGGGAAGGTTTTCTAATTTTTAATGTGAGTCATTCGGGACCCATAAAAATGTATTAACAGACAGACAATTGAGAACAGGTCTTAGCATGGATAATTTTTAAAGTCACTTCCAAATATCACAATAAAATACCATGAAAAGTAACTTTGCTCCTTGATTGTGAATTCAATATCCCACATTATGAAGTGTTTCGAAAGGGTGGGGAGAAAAAATGCAAGAGAAATTATTTGGTGTTCATCGTTACAATGAGTAGAGAGAATATAGCTCAAGGGATACAACAATGGATGGTTTGTGATTGGAAAAGTGGAATTAGGGAGAATGTGACACAATATTCTCACAGCAATAGAATATATTCAGACAGATGATAGAATGGCTGGAGACAAAATAGAGTTATTTAGTGGGAATCTCTATTTTTCATATGAACCAGAAAGCGGGTGGGAGTTGGTGACCTAGAGACTCTGTCATGTAATGCAATGATTTAGTGTACAACATGATCAAATCTTTAAAATGCAGAAAGAAGTGTGGGAGGTGTTCAAAAATGAATTTAACTTGGCATGTTTCCAATGAATCCCCCGAGGGAACAATTCCTACTTTGCAAATATATCAGCCTGGCGCATCACATAGATAAGACATATAACATTGCAAAGAAAGTTGCATAAAATTCCAAACTATTCTGTTGAGGAGTGAGAAAAGCATAGTGAAAAGCAGAGGAGGTGAGAAAGGTACTGATACTGCAAGAAGGAAAGAAGAAAACCTAAGGAAAACCTCGATGAACGTGACCAAATCGCACTTATCGAGTCATAGAGTTTCACAGCATGGAAACATGCCCTTGACCCAGAGCTGACCATACTGGCCAAGCTGCTGAACTAAAGCTACCTTGCAATTGGCCATATCATTCTAAATCTTTCCTGTTCATGCCCAATTGCCTTTCTAGTGTTGCTATTTTACCATCTCTACCACTTCCTCTATCATTCTTATTTTAGAAGAAATAGAATAATGAAGGAAAATACTTGCTCTTTGAAAACAAAATGGAAACATTGCAAATGAAAACATGGAAATGAGAGTCTTGTTAATGAACTAGCATCGGAGTTTACAGTGGAGAAGGTTCCATTTCAGGGAAATCAATAATGGCTGCAGCTTATTAAAATTAAATTGTTGCAAAACCTCACTAAAGTTGAGGTTCTGCAAGTCCATTCTGAACCTTATTGGCTGCAATGGGATATTCTGAACATTACACCCCAGAAAACATACTAACTCATTCGAATTAACATATGGAATCACCAGCAGAATTTTAACAGGGCTTCAAGGGTTAAGTTACAAAGGTAGATCACCAGGTTGGTATTCCTTGGAATTTAAAAGGTTAGAAGCTGATTCAGTGTTTACTTAAATGAATTGATTGAATAATTTGACCTGGAGTTACACGCTGACTACGGTTCTTTGCGGGAATGGGACCCGCTCTCGGCGTTCCATAATCGGCTGATATTTGGAATGCCAAAGGCTTGGCCTACAATTTTGGCATGGATTCAGAAGACTGGGATCTCGAGGAACTGGGGATGGGAGGATCAAGGGTCAGTGTCCGCCGTTGGGGGAGTCCAAACATCTGCTGTGTGCCTGAGGACCCAGGATCCTTGCCATCCTTAGGCACAGAGCTCGAAAAATCAACGTAATGGACTTTTAACATCGTAAACCAGTGAGTTGTTTGTTATGTCTCCCAGCTGGTTGGAAAATGGAGTCACCTCTTTCTCCCTTATTAGGAGAGAGAGAGCCTGCAGCATGTCGAATTATTGGGTGGACAATGTAGTCTTTGTAGTAATTGCAAGTCTGTGTCTTTGCTATTGCTTTGCTCACACTGAGTGCTGGTAACAGGTGTGTTTTATTTTTGCTGGTGGGGGGGATCGTTGCTTGCTGCTGCTTACGCGCGGGAGGGAGGGGGGCGGGGGGGTCTTTGGGGCTCTAACATTTAACTTCTGTTCATTCTTCGGGCACTCCTCTGTTTTCGTGGATGGTTGTGAAGAAACAGCCTTTCAGGATGTATATTGTATGCATTTCCCTGACATTAAATTGTATCTTTGAACCTTTGAAGTGTTTTCTGTTGATGTGAAGCCTGGTTATATGGATCATAATTTTAAAATCAGAGCGAGGACATTATGTATACAAATTAGGAAGCTTGTTTTCATATAAATAAGGTCTGAATTTTGAAACTCTCACCCAATCATCAATAGATGTCTGTTTAACTGGTATATTTATTTGGAGTTCCATTGATTTTGGCTAGCTAAAGATGCTAAAGGTCATGGAAAGTGGACAGAACTAGGAATGAGATAAGAGTTTGAGGGCTAAGTAGACTATATGGGTTCCTATAACCAGAATCTGCAACTGAAGACACAGGTATTCTATAATTTAACACCTGTTTTGACTCAACTTAACTGCAACTTAATAGTTTGTGTTACTCTTTAATCCAGGAGCTGAATAATGTGACACTCAGAGGCTGATTATGCTGATATAAAAAGATTGAGGACATTTGCAAGGAGTGTAATTACGTTCCCATCATTTGAGCTTCCTATTGCTTTAAAGTGCAATATTTGCTTTACATTGCTTATTGGATGTGTACCTTGGGATGCATTTTAACATCAATATCATTAGCACAATGTATTAACTTATGAGAGGAGGTTCACTGGCTGGAGTGTGCAGAGGAAAAGAAGGCATTTAGCATTAATGATTTAAAATGATGTGCTGGGCAAGTTGTACCCCATTCATAGGCTTCTTCTGTCTCGCTCTTGTTCCAATTGATAACTGTATGCCCCGAACTCAAATACATCCTCAAAGTGTTTAAGAAGCAGGATTTTCATAGCTGCTCCCAAGCTCATAGGGCAACTACTCGATGATCATAGAATCAGTGTTGTAGTTAGTCTATCTCACTTGACTTCCTCGAGCATATACAGTATACCTGAAGAACTGCAAGCATATAAGGACAAAGCTACACTGATGGAAGTGAGAGAGGCAAAGGAAAGTCCATTGTTGGAGAACAGAAAATGAAGATATTGTTTTGTTTTCTTACTCACTTATCCAAGTATCTTGTTGAGCAGCAGAACTTCCCAACATTCTACCGCTGACACTAACAAATGAAAAACGCCGTGGCCGTTTAGTTGCTTTGGACGTAATGGGTCAAATGTGGTCCTTCACCCATCTGAGCACACAAGTTACTGGAAAAGGTTATAACGTGCTGAAGGTTCATTTGTTTCTTCCTTTGCTAGTCCAGAGGATGGATTAAACCAGGAGTCATAGAGCCAGAGAGCATGGGAACAGGCCATTTGCCACAACACATCCATTTCAACTAAAGGGCACCACCCATATTTATCCTATCCACCAGGACTTGGCCCATAACTTTCTATGCTTCTGCAATTTTAATGCTCCTCTAGACACTTGTTAAAATATTCAGATTCAGATTCAGTTTATTGTCATTTAGAAACCACAAATGCAATGCAGTTAAAAATGAGACAACGTTCCTCCAGAATGATATCACAAAAGCACATGACAAAACAGACTACACCAGAAAATCCACATAATGTTTGGCAATCTCCAATCCAGAGTCCAGAGAGGCTGCTGCGTATTAATATCGCGCTACCGTCTTAGCGCGTTCCCCCGAAAGGAGCTCCAAATCCACCAGACAAAACATGACCAAAAACTAAAACTACAAGACCTTCACAAAACCACATAATTACAACATATAGTTACAACAGTGCAAACAATAGCATAATTGATAAAAAAAAAACAGACTATGGGCACAGTAAAAATAGTCCAAAGATGTTAAAGGACTATAAGTTCAAAAGAAATCACCACACAGTTTCCACAAGTCCCCAGGGTCCCGACAGACTCGCCATCCCACGCCGGCAGCAGAAGGGAATACCCCCGCTATGGACGTCCACGGCGCCGCCCAAATCAGCCTCGCAGACACAGCACACAGTGAAAGCGACCTGACCGCAGCGGACTCCGAGTCCGTCGATCCTCTGAGCTGATGACCATCCCCTCCGGCACAGCTCCTCCGAGCACCATCCTCTGCCAAGCGTATTAAGACGGCCCCACCAACGGCCATCGGCAACGTGACCCCGAGGACTGGGGGCCTCTTCTTCCCAGCAGAGTCCCGGACCTCACAGCAGAAGCAGCAACGAAGAAGCTCTTCCTGGAGATTTCCCGATGTTCCTCCGTGCTCCCACATCTGTTTTCAATCGATTATGATTGCGCACGGCACCCCGCTTCACAAATAACAGATAATCAGCTCTGGAGTGGCCGCTGCAAGCTGCGTCGCACCGCCATGTGTCTTAGATAAATATTGTCAATAACTCTGCTTTTTCCACTCTCTCTGGCAGAACACTCCAGGTATACACCTCTTCTGGGTTTATACCTCTTACTTTCCTTCCCAAGTGTTGTAGCATCCAATATCTTGTTGACACTGCAGACTAATTTTTGCAATTATTTGCAGTCACTTGTACATCCTAGAAGTTTTGTCAGGAATATAGTAAAACTGTTGAATTTATACCGTACCAATTTTGTTTCAATCTAAACTTACCTTTTTTTTTGCAATAAACATCTTGCATGATGGATGCTATCATTAAAATTACCAGCCTTCCACCCTGCATCTTTCCACTGGGGATTATTTACTGGTGTGGAGAACTATAGCCTGCTTCAACCCTTTATTCTGGCTATTAGAAGGTACTTGCTAACAAATGGGATATTAAAAATTATCATTACTCAAGTTAAAACCTTAATGAGTAAGTTCATATGCCTTGAAGGAACAATCTTTCCATAGTGTCTCTGAGGAAAAGTTGTGAACTAACATAAAGAATAAAGAGAAAAGAATCAAGTGAAGCATTATAATTGCAGCATTAATAATCCCTAATCCCTGTCTTGTGAATTCTGACTTTGATGCTGTTCTGCCACTTTACCTTCTTAAGCCCAAGAAACAAGGCTTGTTTTGTTGTTGGATGACTGAAGCCCAAGTACCTGTAGGTCTTGTAATGGAGGTACTTTCCTCCCCTTTTGCTAACTAGCCCGTCTTCAGTATTAACACAAGAGGGTAAAACAATGAACAGGAGGACAGACACAACTGCAGTTGACAACACGGATTGTATTGGGAGAGCGTGAGGCAGGAGCTTTTAAGAAAGGAGGAGGTAACTAGAATACTGTAGACAGAGTCGTAATAGTTAAACAGAACAGGAAGGCTCTTTGGCCCAAATGGTCTATGACAACTAAGATGCCCTGTCCAACCTGTTTCCATTTGTCAGTGTTTAGCCCATAACCTTCTAAATCTTTCCAACCTATGTAAATCTCTAACTGACTTTTAAAGTTTGTTATTAACCTGGAAACTCATTCCACAGAGGTACCACATTTTGTAGGAAAAAAATGCCCCGTTGATCCCTATTAAATCGTCCCTCTCTCACCTTACACCTTTGCCCTCTAGTTCTTGATCCCATAAACCTGGGAAAAGGTCTAGTCACCTTATCTGTGCCCCTCACAATTTCATCTCAGTTTGAAATTTTTAAATATCAAACTGTGGCTCCACTGAATAGTGGTTGCACACATACAGTACACTAAAATCAACTAAATTTACTTCTGCAGCCAAGATGTTACACTGAATACTTCTACACATTAATGTGCAGTCTATTAGAATTCAGATGTATGTTTATCCAAACAAACAATGCTGCTTCCTGATTATTTACTATCCAATGCCTTCATATTTGTTTTCTTATTAAATCATTACTTCCCTCCACATCCTTTACCAGGTTGATTGGGCTTTACCCTTCTCTGCTGAAGACACCAGCTTGCTGAATAATGGGGTTGGTTAAGCCCTAGGAAAGGACTTTATTTTGCACCTGAACCACGACACAGGACAATGAGGAATATAGCTGTGCAAAGCACCACAGAACCAGATCTAATACTGTCCCCTGTGGAAGACCTTTCAGGAAATGAAGATTAATATGGAACAATAGAAGGAATTTGGACCCCATTCCTCTTTCAGTAATGAAGTAACAGTGGTGTGTCAATGGTCACAATCTCTGAGGCTCAGAAGTTTGATTTCAGATCACTTTTTGATACAATCCTGGCACTGTTGTGTTTCAGCTGAGCTGTTAATCCAAGGGTTTTATTCCTCTGTTGGGTGATGCCAGATGACACATTTCCTACATTGCAGCAGTAACAACAGACCTTCATCAGTTGTCAATTACTTTGGAATATTCTGAGCCTGAAATAATTCAGTACCACACTTTATGGAAGTTGTAGCACCTCTACCAATGTCCAGTTTATAAACCAGAGTTCAAACATAGGATTTTAAAAATTATCGATTGATAGCATACAGGCAATACTGATGCAATTGTTTATTGCTCTTGCTAGGTTGCCTTTAAAAAAATAATAGTTGAAACTGCATCTGCTCAGTAGTTTCCTGATAAAAGTCCAAGGATATTTAGACTGTTTTAATGCAAGGTAAATTCTTATGGGTATCAAGTCACATATAGACCAGTCTTAGCAAGGAGACAAATTTATTTTTGATCAGACATTTTTTGAATCAGACAATTTTTTACAACAATCTTGCTAACATCCTGAAGTCAGACTCATTTAATTAACTTTCTATATGTAGATTCTCCACTTGCCACTTTTCAATTCAAACACATGGCTCCCAATAATTTGTCCAAGTCTGTAACATAGCCATTTTCACACCATATTCTAAAATTACTACAAATTAAAAAATCTAAGGCCCAACTGAGCTACCTTCTGCCAGTTCCATGATATGGTGAGAGAAATACTGAGTTAAGGCATCAGGTCAATGTTGTTTCATCTGTTCTGATAAAGGGTCATTGAACTGATTGTCTGCTATTTCCATAGCCTAGCCTGATGACTAGCCCCAGCATTTTCTTTCAGTAATCCTTTGTGCCATTTTTTCAAATGGTTGTCAGTCCCATTCAGAGAAATAGTATTGTGGCTCCAAGTCCAGTTGTCTCCTGTATCAGACTGGAGGAAAAGTGCATTGGCAACTGACCATGTAACCATCTAAAACTCCCAACTTCCAACATGTAGATAGATAGATAGATAGATAGCTAGATACTTTATTCATCCCCATGGGGAAATTCAACATTTTTTCCAATGTCCCATACACTTATTGTAGCAAAACTAATTACATAAAATACTTAACTCAGTAAAAATATGATATGCATCTAAAGTCACCCTCTCAAAAAGCATTAATAAATAGCTTTTAAAAAGTTCTTAAATACATTGAATGGTAACTTAAGCTCAGTCCTAACCCCGGCACTTTAACATATCTTAATCCTGGCGGTTGAATTGTAAAGCCGAATGGCATTGGGGAGTATTGATCTCTTCATCCTGTCTGAGGAGCATTGCATCGATAGCAACCTGTCGCTGAAACTGCTTCTCTGTCTCTGGATGGTGCTATGCAGTGGATGTTCAGGGTTTTCCATGATTAACCATAGCCTACTCAGCGCCCTTCGCTCTGCTACTGATGTTATACTCTCCAGTTCTTTTCCCACGACAGAGCCCGCCTTCCTTACCAGCTTATTAAGACGTGAGGCGTCCCTCTTCTTAATGCTGCCTCCCCAACACGCCACCACAAAGAAGAGGGCGCTCTCCACAACTGACCTATAGAACATCTTCAGCATCTCACTACAAACATTGAATGACGCCAACCTTCTAAGGAAGTACAGTCGACTCTGTGCCTTCCTGCACAAGGCATCTGTGTTGGCAGTCCAGTCTAGCTTCTCGTCTAACTGCACTCCCAGATACTTGTAGGTCATAACCTGCTCCACACATTCTCCATTAATGATCACTGGCTCCATATGAGGCCTAGATCTCCTAAAGTCCACCACCATCTCCTTGGTCTTGGTGATATTGAGACACAGGTAGTTTGAGTTGCACCATATCACAAAGTCCTGTATCAGTTTCCTATACTCTTCCTCCTGTCCATTCCTGACACACCCTACTATGGCCGTGTCATCAGCGAACTTCTGCACATGGCAGGACTCCGAGTTATATTGGAAGTCTGATGTGTACAGGGTGAACAGGACCGGAGAGAGCACTGTCCCCTGCGGCGCTCCTGTGCTGCTGACCACCGTGTCAGACCTACAGTCTCCCAACCGCACATACTGAGGTCTATCTGTCAAGTAGTCCACTATCCAATCCACCATGTGAGAGCTTGAGCTGGAGAGAGCTGGCAAAGAAAGGTAATCACATTCAGCTGGACCTTGGATGTTTTAACCAATTTTGCCCAAAGTATTGGAACTTGGATAATCTGCAAAAAAAAAAATTCAGTGACAGAAATGGAAAGCGATTCTCTAGAAAAGATGGATGGAAGTGCGGAGTGGGGAGTAGGAGGGTTTGGCACGTGATCTAGAAGATTGGTTCAAAAAAAAGTACAGCACAGATACAGGCAATTGTGCCAAACAATCTAAACTGCCTACTCCCACTGACCTGCATTGGGTCCATAGTCGTCCACACCCTTACCATCCACATACCTTTCCAAACTTCTCTTAAATGTTGAAATTCAGCTTGCTTGCATAAATTGTGCTGGCAGCTCGTTCCACACTCTCACGACCCTCTGATTGAAGAAGATTCCCCTCATGTTCCCCCTAAACTTTTCATCTTTCACCCTTACCCCTTGGGTTTTAGTCCCACCCAACCTCAGTGGAAAAAGCTTGTTTGGATTTACCCTATCTATACCCCTCATAATCTTGTATACTTCTATCAAATCTTCTCTAAATCTTCTATGTTCCAAATAAAACAGTCCTAACCTATTCAAGCTTTTCATATAATTCAGGTCCTCCACACTCAGCAACATCCCTGTAGATTTTATCTGTACTCTTTCAAACTTATTTACATATTCCCTGTAGGTAGGTGACCAGACCTACTTCAAATTGTATTTGAACACAATACTTCAAATTTGGTCCCATCAATGTCTTATACAACTTCAATATATCATCGCTTCTCATGTACTCAGTACTTTAATTTATGAAGGCCAACGTGCTAAAAGGTTTTTTTTTAGTAACCCTATCTACATGTGATGCCAATTTCAACCATTAGTCCTAGATCCTTCCTCTATCCCACCCCTCAGTCCCCTACCATTCATTGTGTAAGACCTACCCCGGCTGGTCCTTCCGAAGTGCAACATCTCACACTTAAATTCCATCTTCCATTTCTCAGTCCATTTTTCCAGCTGATCCAGATCCTGCTGCAAGCTTTGATAGACTTCCTCACTGTTCCACTACACCCCCAATCTCGGTGTCATCTGTAAATTTGCTGATCCAGTTATCCACATTATCATCCATCTCATTGATATAGATGACAAACAATAATGAACACAACACTAATCCCTACCCACTCCACTAGTCACAGGCCTCCAGTCTGAGAAGCAACCACTCTCCGGCTTCTCTCACAAAGTCAATGTCAAATCCAATTTATTACCTCGTCTTCAATTCCAAGCGACTGAACCTTTTTGACCAACCTCCCATTATTAAGAAATTAAGTGCCTTATTAAGTGCCTTGCTAAGGTCCATGTAGACAACAGTTGGTCCTGGCTTTTATGCTGCGGTACCATTTCCTGGATGGTAGCAGCAGGAATAGATTGTGGTTGGGGTGACTCGGGTCCCCAATGATCCTACGGGCCCTTTTTACACACCTGTCCTTGTAAATGTCCTGAATCATAGGAAGTTCACAACTACAGATGTGCTGGGCTGTCCACACCAGTCTCTGCAGAGTCCTGCAATTAAGGGAGATGCTGTTCCCATACCAGGCAATGATGCAGCCAGTCAGGATACTGTCAATTGTGCCCCTGTAGAAAGTTCTTAAGATTTGGGGGCCCATTCCAAACTGCTACATAAATGAAGATAGCTTAGAAATTCATGCATGTTTCAGAGACCTGAATTCAACCCTAACTCTACACATTTTCTTTGTGGAATTTTTATATTCATCCCATGTCTGGGTGGTTTCTTCTGGGTGCTCTAGGTAATTCACAGACCCCAAAGATGTGATGATAGGTTCGTTGTCTCTGTACACAAGGCCTTTGTGAAGATAATTGGCAAAAGATTCAAATGAAAGTTGATGGTCGTGTTTGGGAGAATATATTTCAGGAGTACAGGGAAAGCTCGGAGTTGGGAAGAAAGATTGCAGTATTGGTAAAAGTATTATCTCTTTTAGTAGAAAAGTAAGCTTTCCTTTCGGTTAGTCCTGACGAAGGGTCTCGGCCCGAAACGTCGACAGCGCTTCTCCCTATAGATGCTGCCTAGCCTGTTGTGTTCTACCAGCGTTTTGTGTGTGTTCTAGTTTGTTGTTATTTGCATAGTTACAATGAAAAGCTTACTCGCAGTAACATCACAGGCGCAAAGAATCACATAAGCAGCATTCACAAAAAAACATAATTTAAGTTTAAATTATACACAATTTTGACAAAAAAATAAAATTTGAACAAAAAAGACCAAAGTCTTTGTTATACAGAGTGTTTAAAGTGTTCATAATGATGCTAAGTACTAGTGAGACACTCTGTTTGTAGGGAGATAGCTGTCCATCGAACTAGTGGTGTGAGACCTGGGGCTTCTGCACTCAATAGCCACTTTATTAGCCAGACCGGTACACCGGCTCGTTAATGCAAATACATAATCAGCCAATCAGATGGTAGCAACTCAAGGTATAAAAGCATGCAGATATGGTCAAGTAGTACAGTTATTCAGGCGAAACTCCAGAACGGGGAAGAAGTGTGATTTAAGTAACTTAGACTGTGGAATGATTGTTGGTATTGGACAAGGTGATTTGAGTGCCGTCTCAGAAACTGTTGATATCCTAGGGTTTTCATACACAGTGATGTTCAGAAAAGCATCTCAGAATACCCATTACATTAGGTCCAGGAGGTACTTAATAAAGTAGTCACTAAGTGACCACAACCTTGTTGTAGGGTTTGGAGGTTTGTATGCCTCAATAACTCAGAAAGCTATGAGGACTGGAGTCAGGCCCTTGTGCTTTGGCTCTTGGTAGGATCACCCATGCTAAATAGATCAAAGGTTAGAGGCCAGACTAAGAATGGTCCACTGGTCCTCCAGGTTTGGTGGTTCAGCTCAGGGCTAACAACCCTGATTAGTCAAAAAACAATTGTTATGGAAATAACAATGAAGACTCCTTCTAAACGGACAGAGAGGGGAGACTTTCATTGATGCTCTAAATGCTAGCAGTGTAATAGGCAGTAAGTAAGGAAGTGAATGTATGTCCTTTAAATCTACTCCATTCACAAAGTGGACCCTTATCTATTAAAGGGGTTGTACTGACAGATAATGCACTTGCGAATGGATGGAAAACCAAGCCTTGAGTCTATAAGACAGCACACATCATGGCAGGGATCATACCAATGTTTTGCAAATAACTCTCTGTTAAAGCTAACCATATCCTCAAATCTGACTTGAACAGCCCTCATTGCACAAGAATCCTGATGAATACAATCAATGAGTTTACAGTGTCTTCTGTGTATATTTAGTGAAATATATTGTTCTCCTACTTAGACTCCTCAACCAATTGCCAACAACCCCAACACCACTTCTTCCTACAACACACACAAAATGCTGGTGGAACACAGCAGGCTAGGCAGCATCTATAGGGAGAAGTGCTGTCAACGTTTTGGGCTGAGACATCGACAGCGCTTCTCCCTATAGATGCTGCCTGGCCTGCTGTGTTCCAGCAGCATTTTGTGTGTGTTGTTGTTTGAATTTCCAGCATCTGCAGATTTCCTCGTGTTTGCCCACTTCTTCCTGCCCCTGTTTAATGTAGAAATGCATCCATCACTGATGTACTGAGCAATACAGTCCTAAACAATCCCACATTAGGATTATGCAAAGTGATATCATCTGAGATGTGGCACTGATGGATTACTGCAATTATTGTGACAGAGGCAGAGATAGAGATAAAAGAGGATAGAACAGAGGGAGAGTGTAATGTGGAGGACTTCAGAAACAAAAACTATGTATTTTGTCAGATTCCAGACAGCCATCAACATTTTCCAAACTGTTCATTAAAAAACATCAAGGTCAGAGAACGGACGTTAATATTAATGATAACTCCATTAAAGACAAATGATTTATCTGTGAAGCTCTGCAGATTTTTATTTAAAAAAAAATCAGAAATGAGTTTTGAAAATCATCTTAGATTCTATTTGCTTGTCTGTCTGAATCACGGACATGTTTGAAACATACAGTACAGGATAGATTGCAATCAAAACCAAGGATGTTATTAAATAAATACACAACATTTCATTAGCCTGGAGCCGCAGCAGTTCATAGAGACAAAGAGCCGAAAATGCTGCATTATTTATAGAAACATGTTGCCTACAATACAAAATGCAATTCTGACTACACTTCATGAGTTTGAAGCTTGTGAAAGAGAGTTAAGTATCAGAAGCCAAGTACAATTTGGTATGGAGACCAGCAAAGCAGATTAGAGACCTTGCATACCCAGGATTTATCATCTGCCCATCAATCTCTTCCATTTAGATCACACATCATTTGCCAATTCCTTCCCCATAGTAGCACAATCACTTTACAGTGCCAGCGACAACTGGGCAGGGTTCAATCTGTACCTCTGTCTCCAAGGAGTTTGTTTGTTCCCCTCGGTGACCTCATGGGTTTCCTCCAAGTGCTCTGGTTTCCTCTCATTGTCCAAGGATGTATAGTTAAGGTTAGTAAGTTTGGGGATGCTATGTTAGTGCCAAAAGTGTGGAAAGACTTATAGGGTGCCCAAATCAGGACAATCCTCACTGATTTCATACAAACAATTCATTTCACTGTATGTTATGATATTTCGATGTACATGTGACAGACAAATCAGATCTTTAATCTTTATTACTGAATATCTCCTCTTTACACTCTCAGACATTATGCAATTCTGCAACTCAAAATGTTGATCATCCCTCTGCCTCCACAGATGCAACCTGACACCCTAAGTTTCTCCAGTATCTTGTTTATTTTTTCAAAGGATTTATCATTACCTGCTGTTTTATCAACAGTTCTGTTATCTATTGTTAGTTTTTTAATGTCATATCATTTTAATGTTTTTTTTCTTTCTAACTATCAGCCACTGTTGAGTTATATGATCCAGGATCCTAATCAAAGCATTAGAGTTCAATTTCCTCTCCCAAAACTTGAAGATGTAATTTAGGTCGAGCCGAACTTCTATCTTCCAGCCCATACAACATCCTGTGAATTTCCGCTGCGCCCTCCCTTTTAAAGTAATTTTTTTTCCCTGTATTGTAGTGACTGGAACTGTGCAAAGTTCACAAGTTGTGGCTTAATAAGCTTAGTATACATTTCTGTCATAATCTGCCTGTGCTCCTTTAGTTACGTCATAGTTGACATCACATATATCTTTCTAACAACTTTATCAACCATTTTATAACCTCGTACCATTAATGGTCTGTGGATGTAAATTTAGAGGTTTCGATGTTCCTTTGCACTTTTCAATATCCTGTACCTTGTAGAGAATTATGGGGGGCATGGAGAGGATGAATGCACACAGTTTTTTTTTCCTTCAGGGTTAGACGATCAAGAATTAGAAAGCAAAGGCAAGAGGAGAGAGATTTAATAGGAACCCGAGTGCGGTGTATATGAAGAAGCTATTAGGGGAAGTGTTTGAGCTGGGAAAACTAAAAATCACACAGTAATGTAGTGGTTAGTACAAAGCTTTACACTAAAGGCAACACGAGTTCAAGTCCTGCCGCTGCCTGTAAGGAGTTTCTACATTCTCCCCATGACCGTGTGGGTTTCCTCTCACAGTCCAAAGACCTACCAGCTAGTAGGTTAATCGGTCATTATAGACTCTCCCATGATTAAATTGGGGAATTGCTGGCCTAAGGTAGAAGGAGTCAATTTTAGAAAACCTAGCACGTTTATTTTTCAACATAGTCCCCTCCTACATTTACAGAAACTTCCAATAAATAAACTTAAAAGAAATTTGTACAGGTACACGGACAGGAAAGGTTTAGAGTAGAGGTTCACAACCTGGGGTCCACAAATCCCTTGGTTAATGGTACAGGTCCATAAAAGGTTAGGAACCCCTGGTTTAAAGTGATCTGGGCCAAACTTGGATTGGAATCTTGGTTGACATGGACCAGTTTGGCCAAAGGGCCTATTTCTAAGCTGTTTGGCTGTATGACTCTGTCCTTGATTTGTTATATATTCTGTTTGATTCCTGCTTGCAGAGGCCATAATGCTTTTAGGCCAGCATCTCACCAAACGTTGTTCGTGTCTGCCTGCTAGTCTCTACATTCTGAGCATAACACAGAGCTGAATTGGAAGCTGCAATGAATATACAGAATCAGATTTATTATCAACAGCATGTGTTGTGAAATTTGTTAACTTAGCAGCATTAGTCCAATATAATACACAATATAGAAACAATAAATTATAGTATATGTATATTAAATAGATTAAAAATTGTGCAAAAACAGAAATTATACATATTAAAGAGGTGAGGTAGCATTCAAGGGTTCAATGTCCATCTAGGAATCTGATGGCAGAGGAGAAGAGCTGTTGCTGAATCACTGAGTGTGTCCCGTCAAGCTTCTATACTTCCTACCTGATGGTAACAGTGAGAAAAGGGCATTCCCTGGGTGCTGAGAGTCCTTAATAATGGATGCTGCCTTTCTGAGATACCGCTCCTTGAAGATGTCCTAGGTACTTTGTAGGCTAGTACCCACGACGGAGCCAACTAAATTTATGACCCTCTGCAGCGTCTTTCTGTCTGTGCAGTAGCACCCCCTATACCAGACAGTGATGTGGCCTGTCAGAATCCTCTCCACAGTCCACTGTAGAAATTTGAGTGTTTTTGTTGACATGCCAAATCTCTTCAAACTCCTAATGAAATATAGTCATTGTTTTTCCTTCTTTATAGCTGCATAAATATGTTGGGATCAGTTTAGGCCCTCAGAGATCTTGACACCCAGGAATGTGAAAATGCTCACTCTCTCCACCTCTGATCCTTCTATGAGGATTGATATGTGTTTCTTCATCTTACCCTTCCTGAAGACCACAATCAACTCTTTTGTCTTACTGATGTTGAGTGCCAGGTTGTTGCTGTGGCACCATTCCATTTGTTGGCTTATCTTGCACCTGTACACCCTCTCGTCACCATCTGAGATTCTACCAACAATGGCTATATCGTCAGCAAATTTATAGATGGTATTTGAGTTGTGCCTAGCCACACAATCATGGGTATAGAGAGAGTAGAACAGTGGGCTAAGCACACACCCAAGGTACGCCAGTGTTGATTGTCAGTGAGGAGGAGGTGTTATCGCCAATCTGGTCTTCTGGTTAGGAAGTCGAGGATCCAATTCAGAGGCAGGTACACAGACACAAGTTCTGTAATTTATCCATCAGGATTGTGGGAATGATGATGTTAAATTCAGAGCTATAGAAGAGTATCCTAAAACTGGTCTAAAGCTGTGTGGAGAGCCATTGAGATTGTGTCTGCCGTTGACCTATTGTGGCGATAGGCAAATTGCAATGGGTCCAGGTCCTTGCTGAGGCAGGAGTTCAGTCTAGTCATGACCAACCTCTCAAACTATTTCATCACTGTCGATGTGAGTGCTACCAGGTGATAGTCATTATGGCAGGCAACATTATTCTTCTTAGGCACTGGTATAATTGTTACCTTTTTGGTTCACTTTAGCCAATAGAAACAACAGAATCAGCAACAGCATCTCCATACAGGTGTACCTTTCTCCCACCAGTCAGCACCTGGTACATCTAGTTATCAGCTACCTTATCCAAAAGGAAAAGGCTGTCACTGAATTCTTTGTGACCATCCTAGTTGAAGAGTTGTTGGAACAGGCTACAAGATGCAGTAGTGAGACATCTGCCAGTGCTAAGTAGGTAAAGCATAGGAGGTCAATAAGTGTTTGATAGGGGATTGTGGTGAATTGTAGAATGGTTGAATGTAGTTATGAGGATGATGTGAAATAGTAATTGAATACAAATTCACTGAAGTTAACCATTTGTCTGATCTCATTCACCCCTCAATCTCCATATCCAGTTCCTAGGGCCCACACCCCTGCTATTAACCAATGTGATTGCTGCTATTCCCTTTTCTGCTGTTTCTGGAGAACCTCCTGAGAACACATGTCATCTTCCCTTTCCCGCTCCACTGCCTGAACTGTTTCAGCACAGCTTGGACAGTCCACCTACTCACCTGCGCCCAAACTTCTCTTTTCTATACCAGATGGCCACAATAGCTCTGGTAGTATGCATGTTTCCATCATCTGTAAACCCACTGATGGATCAGGAACACTATTTGCATTACACGGGCTGAAGAGGTTATATCACATTCAGGAAAAGTTGTTTAAGCCTATGCTCTGAAGCAAACTATAGAGAGTTCTGCTATGAAACAACTTTCTACAACAGGAGGTGTCTTAGGAACACAATCATTGTGTTACAGCAGAACTGCCTGTATGTTGACCCATTCAGAATTTAAGTTTGCCATTAGCAGCGCACCTTCAGCTGTAACCAATATATCATCTGTTACAGGAAGGGTTGGCTGAACGCAGAAATTATTCTTGTTGTTAGGCAGTCAAAAGCTACCTCCACCATTAGGTGAACATTGCAAATCCCTTGCCTATATTCTGCACTTAACCGATTTAACCTCTGTTGACTCTTTCTTTCCGGGGTGGGGACATTGGGAAAGGTGCAGTGAAACACAGGTTAATTTGCAATTCTCTGCAGTCCCATCAGATAATCCAACACGATTGTCTTTGTGGAGTAATTTGTCTTCAGGCCAAGTTTAAATTTATTTTTACATTTAATTCTACATTTTAACTGTGTGCAAACACAGATATTTTTAAACTGCTGGTGCTGGGAATGAACTAAATTGCAGAACTGATTGTCAGTAGGTGTAAGGGTAATGATGCTACTGAGCGAACATTTATTTATATCCTTGCTAATAGACACAGGCAAAAAGTCAAAGAACATCCAATTTAAACTACCTCAGTGAAAAGTTTTTAAAATATTTTGGAATGGGCTGAAAGAAGACATAAAACAAGATTCCATCCCTTCAGGCTGCTCTGTTAATCCAATACATCATCTCAACCTTCTGGCCTTTCCTACACCCCTGTGGTACCATTAACCAACAAAATATCCTTCTCAGTCTTAGAAACTTCAATTGACCTGGCAAACTCACTCTTTTGGGAAAATGTACTTCCTGTTTCAGCTTCTGAACAGTTTGACTCTCATAGGTTATATAGCATGGAAATAGGGCATATGGAGCAATTTGTTCACACTGACCAAGGTACCTATCTGAACTAGTCCCATATGTCTAAGTTTGTCCCATATCCCTTCAACCCTTCCTATCCATTTAGGTAGCTGTTTAGCTCTGAGTTTCCCACACCAGATAAAAGAGTACTTAGCTGACAAAAAGGGGTATGGTTGTGGTAGTTGGAAGTCAAGCATCTCATCCTCAGTACATCACTGCAGGAGTTCCTCAGGGAATTGTCCTAGGACCAACCATCTTCAGCTGCCTCATCAATCACCTTCCTTCAATCACAAGGTCAGAAGTGGGGACGTTCGCAGATGACTGCACAATGTTCTGCACCATTCATGACTCCTTAGATAGCGAAGCAGTTCATACCCAAATGCAGCAGGACCTGTACAATATCCAGACTTGGGAGAACAAGTGGCAAGTGCCAGGCAATGACCATCTCCTATAAGAGAGGCTCCAACCATCATCCCTTGATATTCATTGGCATCATCATCACTGAAATCCCTACTATTAATAGGAAACTGAACTGGTCTATTCATATAAACACTGTGACTACCAGAGCAGGTCAAATGCTAGGAATCCTCCAGCATGTAACTCACCTCCTGACTCCACAAAGTCTATCCACAAGATGCACTGCAACATCACACCCAAGTTCCTAAGGCAGCACCTTCAGGACACCATGTCCACTACCATCTTGAAGCACGAGAACAGCAGGAATCAGGAAACACCACCACTTGGAAATCCCCCTCCAAGGCTCTCACCATCCTGACTTGGAAACACATTGCTGTTCTTTCATTGTCGCTGAGTCAAAATCATGGAATTCCCTCCCTAACAGCACTATGGGTGTACCTACACCTCAGGGACTGCAGCAGTTCAAGAAGGCAGCTCATCACCACCTTCTCAAGGGCAACTAGGGGTGGGCAATAAATGCTGGCTTAGCTGACAACACCCACATCCCGTAAATGAATAAATAAAAAAAAGATTATTTCTTTTTCACTGGCAAGGTCTCCAGTTATTGTTCATCACTAATAGCCTTTGAATTGAGTGGCCTGCTAAAGCTTATGATAGGATGTTTAAGATAGGGTCAAATGTAGCAGAAAATCTTTGGTAATATTTAGATAAGACAAATGAGGACAACATAACAAAAGTGAACGAGTTGAGATTTTATGACAATGTGACAGTTTCATGCTCACTGTTACTGAGCAACTTTTTGTTATTATGATTATTGATCTGAGGAATTCAGGTCACTCAAATCGTTCAACAGGGTCCCTGCACAACTAAACCTGCAAGTTAACTGTTACTTCACCACCTCTGATTCTTCTATGTTTAAGAGACTGTAGTCCCAGTCTGAGTAATCTTTCTTCATAAGACAAATTACTCATGTTCTTACCACCATATTCCCATCTCTCTGATTGGAAGCACAATCCATGAATCTTGCTGACACTCAGTTCTTTACAAAGACCTCATCTTTTGCATGTTCCTCCTTTGCCCCTGTTTATATGCCATCTCCCATCCTGCCCCCTCACTTGTTCACATCATAATCCTGTTTCTGAGCCTTCTCTATCATATCCTACTCAAGTTACATGCTATGATGTGTTTTCAAACTTATTTGATTAATATGCAGACTGACTTAGTTAATATACAAACTCAACTTTAGATTCCGTAGAGTCCATAACCACCCCTCATCTTCTCGTTTTCCTTTAATCACTTGCCTTGTTCTGTAATCAGTTGGTCAACAGTTCAAAATATTGTAATGGAATCGTTCTTCAACAATATTACCAAATTATTGTGAAATTTGCATCATCCAAAACACTTTCTAATCATAGTTGTATTGATTGATAATACTTTCTAAAATACCCAACTTATCTCCTTACACTTTTTGTTCTAGGTTGTGTTCCTGTGTACCCATACATTTAGTCTACTATAGGCTTTTATCTTTCACTTGCATAAAAATATTCCATTTTGTCTTCATACATCCATAATTGAACTCAGATGTCCCTGAATTAAATTCTGTCTTCAACATATTACCAGCTTAATTTACCTATATGCTTTGTATTTTCCTGACCCTACCTCCACAACCCACAATCATTTAAAGACAGTAAACGCAAGATTCTACAGATTCTGGAAAAGTTGAGCAACACACACAAAGTAGTGAAGAACTCAACAAGTCAGGCAGCATCTATGGAGGGGATTAATCAAGCGACATTTCAAGCCAAAACCATTCATTAGGACTGGAAAGGAAGTGGGAAGAAGCCAGAATAAGGAGTTGGGGGAAGAGGAAGGAATATGATCTGGCAAGTGATAGGTGAAATCAAGTAAGTGGGAAGGTGGGTGAGTGAGGGTGGGGGAATGAAGTAAGAAGATGGGGAAGCACCTTCTCCTTCATAATAGTGACTACACTCACTTCTGCCCGCTGACATTCTCCAATTTATGGCATTGCGCTAGTACCTTCCACAGTCAACACTGACACAAAATACTTAAGAGTTCATCCACCATTTCTTTGTCCCCCATTACTGCCTCTTGAGTTCCATTTTCCAGTGGTTCGATATACACTCTCGCCTCTCTTACTTTTTATATATATCTGAAAAAAACTTGTTATTCTCTTTTATATTATTGCCTAGCTTACCTTCACATTATGCCTTTTCTCTCCTTATTGCTTATTTCATTACCTTTTGTTGGTTGTTAAAAGCAAAAGCTTCCCAATCCTCTAGCTTCTCACTAAATGTTGTGAAATTATATGCTCTCTTTTTTGCTTTTATGCTGTCTTTGACTTCCTTTGTCATCCTTGGTTTCTGAATCACTCCTTTAGAATATGTCTTTTTCTTTGGAATGAATCTCATTTGCACCTTACGAACTACACCCAGAAACTTCACCCTTTGCTACTTTATCACCTTCCCCAATAATATTCCCTTCCAATCAACTTTAACCAGCTCTGTAGTTCCCTTTATTCCACTCTAATACTGACATCTGACTTCTCCCTCTAAAACTGAAGGGTGAATGATATCATATTATGACCACTGTCTCATAAGGGTTCCTTCATCTTAAGCTCCCTAATTAAATCAGGTACATTGTATAACATCTAATCCAGAATAGCCTTTTCCATAGTTGGCTCAACTACAAACTGCTCGAAAAAAGCATTCAAGAAATGCCTTCTCTTAGGATCCAGCACCAACCTGATTTTCTCAATCCACCAATGGGCATGGGTGGTTGCAGGAGTAACATTGGCTTTACACGACTTTTCCAACTCTCGTTGTAATTTGTACCCCATAGCCTGACTACTATTTGGAGGCCTACACGCATCAGAGTCTTTTTACTCTTGCAGTTTCTTTACTCTACCCACAAGGATTCTACATCTTCTGAACCCATGTCCCTTCTTTCTAAGGATTTAATATAATTTTTCAACCGACGAAGCCACCCACCCCTTCTGCCTACCTGCCTGTCCTTCCAATGTAATGTGCATCATTGGATGTTAAGCTCCCAACTGTGACCTTCTTTCAGCCACAATTCAGTGATGTTCACAATATCATACCTGCCAATTCCTAACTGCATTACAAGGTGATTCACCTTATTTAGTGTGCATTTAAATATAACAACTTCAGTCCTGTAGTCATCACCCTTTTGAATTTTATCCCCCCCCCCGTGTTACTGTAAGTTAAATCCCTTTCTAAACTGTGTCTATAGTCTAGAGAGTCCTATAATGTCTCTTGCATTTTCCTTCCCTTTTACTTTATCCTCCCTTTTCAAAACTGATGAACTCACCCCCACTACAATTTAGTGAAATAATTTGCCAGGACTCTGACCCTAGTATAGTTTAGTAAAGCCTGCCCTTTCAGAACAGTTCCATCTTTCCCCAATAATGGTGCCAATGCCCCATGAATTGAAATTAATTTCTCCCACACTAATCTTTGAGCCATACAGTTAGTTCTCTGATACTATTGACCCTTTCCCAGTTTGCTTGCGGTTCAGGTAACAATGCAGAGATGACCATCTTTTAGGTTCTGAAGTTTAATTTTGTTTCTTGCTGCTGAGCAAAACTGCTTTCCTTGTTCTTCCCATTGACCACAACATCTAGATCATTCCCATCCCAGTCCAAAATGCTCCATAGGTCAGACAAGTTGTCCTGAACACAGGTACCAGGCAGACAACACAGCCTTCAGGACTCTTGATCCTTGTGACAGTGAGGTCTATTCCCCAGACTATACTATCCCTAATCTCAACTACATTTCTCTTCTCTCTTGAATGTGTCTGCAAACCATGGTGCCAAGGTTTAATGCTCATCCCTTCTACAGCCCCCACTCTCATCCTTACATGGAGAAACTATCTCTGACCTCATTGACAGAACTCAAGACCTGAAGCTCCTCCGGCACTACCTGTGGGATCCCCCTACCTACCTCGCTCACAGTCACACCTTCTTGTCCCTGCCCACAGAACAAATTTGAAGTATTTAGTCCAATGGATGCAACTGCCTCCTGAAACATTGTGTTTTGGTTAACTTTCCCTCTCCCCAATGCATCACAGTGTTTGAAGCTCAGATTCCAGGTCGTCACCTTTGAACCCGAGTTTCTTGAGCAGTCAACACTTGCTGCGTATGTGGACACCAGGAACCACGATGAGGTCCTCTAGCTCCCACATCATGCAGCTAAATCTTGGATCAGATAAACTTTATGACAAAGGAGGAAGCCATTTGGCCTATAGCACCTACTCTATACTGGTCAATAAACAGTTACCCATCCTAATCTGGTAAATAATCTTTAACCTGAAATGAAAACTCTGCTTCTTATTGACAGGAGCTGCTTGACCTGCAAAGTACTTACAACATTTTCTGTCTTGTTCTGTATTTCTAGAAAATGCTTTTGGGGTGTCTTTAAGGGTGAACTCAAAGTAACTCAGCTCAATGGATTATTTTTCTTATACCCTTCAACTAAACTGACCTAATCTCGGGTTTCTAAATCTGTCATTCAGTGGTGAATGGGCAGAATTCCTGACGAAGGGTCTCAGCCCAAAACGTCAACAGCGTTTCTCCTTATAGATGCTGCCTGGCCTGCTGTGTTCCACCAGCATTTTGTGTGTGTTGTGGGCAGAATTTTAGTCCAGTTAAATAATATTAGGAAGATTTTAGATCTCTGCTGCTGAACCTGCTCCTTCCCTCGACCATTGAAAGTGTTAAGGATCTGAGTGTATCCCAAAATAAACTCTGAAATACATACTTCACTATCACTATGACCACCTCTTTTAACCTCTGTAACTCTGACCAATTATGTTCTGGCCTCCATTCAGTTGCTGTTGAAACACACATCCCTGCAGTTCTTACTCCATATTTATCCATTCTAACACACTCCTCGCAGGATGGCCACTGTTTAACCTTACATCATAAATACTGCTGAATGCATCCCAATCCCAACAAAGTTTCATTCACTCAGTAATCCTTTCCCTTAGACTCCTATTAAAGCAGTGATTAACCTCTAAATTTGTCTTTCCTATATCCTGAGATATTATCCCTCCCAACTTTCTTCAGTCCTACAATCCAGTGAGGTTGCTCTGTTACTCCATTACTAGCCTTCTGTAAATCCCTGATTTTAATTGCTGGAACACTGGCATTCATTCTTGCAGATGCCTGGGCTCTCAACATCACTCCCATGATGTCTTTTTGGAATGACACCTTTAAATAAATTTCTGACCTTCTGCCTTAATAATACATACAAAGCTGAAATTGATAGAACCTTTCAATCAGTTGGGCACTATCTATACAGAGACAAACAATGTTTAAAATTTCTTGTTTCATGACGGTTAAAGATTTGGGTCTGAAACATTAAACTCCTCTCCCCACGGATGCTGCCTGACCTATTGAGCACATTCTTCTTTTACTTCAGATTTCCAGGTCTTCTATTTTTTTAATAATTTGTTGTGCAGCTTGGTGTCAAATATTATATAAAGTTCTTGTGTTGTGTCATGGGAAATTTCATTATATTGAAGGTAGTACATTCATGCAGGTTATTGCTGCCTTTATTGCTAAGCAACCAAAATCCATTTATTCAACCATCAAACCCCAGTTCTGGCATTTGATAACACATGCAGTGGGGGCGGGATGATGATATAATTGGCCTTTTTAATTGAAAGATCAAAGAAGGTTCTTGTTCTCGCAAGTCGCCAATTATTAAAAAGTGTTAGGTGTCTGCAGAGCTTGAGGGAGAACAGCATCAGATTCAGCCAGACCCCATCCCTATTACCTGCTGATTCAGCACTGTCAGGGAAATCTGGCCACATAAAATTACCGTCTTTAGACCAGTTTCTGAATTTAAATAGAGTATAATTTACTTCATAGCGAAAGCAAAAGGTATTGCATAATTGGAAATTTAAAACAATACTTTGGAAGAAGTTTATAAATATGGAAGTTTAATAGAACATTGATTATCAGGATTATTAAATTAATGCAACTTTGTAGCTGAACAATATTCTCTTTCATTTATGGAATGGAATCAGCACAGAAGAATGAATCACTGAAGGCCCATCAACCCATCTATAACAATCCTGTGATTACTCCACTCTCGCACCACCCACCTGCTCAGCAAATAATTCCCAAGCTGTCACTTCTTACCCTACTGAGGAATGCTTTCGAGGTGCTCATCAGCCTTAAAGTCAAAGAGATCTCATTTGCATTGGTAAATGTTGAGTCACATTTCTGATACTCTCCACTTGATGACACTAAAATAAAACATAAGATACAAGGGCAGAATCAGGCTATTCAGCCCATTGCGTATGTTGTTCCATTCAATCATGGCTGATTTTTTTTCTCAGCCCCATTTTCCCACCTTCTTGTAACACTTAACCTCCTTACCAATCAAGAATCTGTCAATCACCCCCAATTACTGAGCCTCCACAGCCCTGTTGCAAAGAATTCTACAGATCCATCACCATTTGTAAATCAAAATTAACTTCATCTAGTTTTAAATGGAAGTGGATCAGGTGGCCAATGAACTAACAAGAAATGTAATGCTTGTTTAATTACTTTAACGAGGTTGGGTCCCTCTTGCTGATTCTCTGTTCAAATTTTAATATCATCTGCTATGTTTTTTTGAGCTCTTAAGAACATGAAACAGAGGCAGGACAATCTATACAGGATCTCATAACTTTTCAACCATCTGATATGGCCATGCTTAATCCAGTTTAATGAATATTTTCCCCACTGTTCCCCATATCCTCGATACTGTCTAAGATCCAGAGATCTGTTGACATTAGTTTTGAATGTACCAGAGCCATCAGAGAGCAATTATTGCAGAGGTTTCTAAGCCTTTGTCTCATCTCAATTCTGCACAGGTGACCCCCTTACATTATGATTGTACTTTCAAGTTCTACGTTTTGTCAATGCTTCTCATTTGTCACAATGAGATTACCTCGCATTCTCCTTTACTCCAAACTTTTTTAATGAAGATCATAAGACAGCGAAGATGTTAGGTGATGATATTAGGCCATTCAGCCCATCAAGTCTGTCCCACCTTTCCAACCTGCCTGAGGCTACATCCACACCAGACCAGTTAAATCCGTAACCGAAGCTTTTTCTCTTTGTTTTGACCCTCTGTCAACACTGAAATGGTGTTTTCCTCCCCTGAAAACAGAGCTTTTCTAAAACCCCCTCCAGAGTGTGTAAATTTGAAAACATCGGTTGGGCAGAGTAATGTGGACGGGGTAACTGGAGGTTTCTAAAACCGCTGTCATGCCGTGCCGGAACAGATGGTGGCAGCAGCGCGGCATTTCATTGTTTTCCTGAATGCAATGAAAACAACCTAACAATGTCAGAACAGACGGCAACGAGACTGAAGCCAGAAGAGTTAGAAATGTACTCACCAAATACTTTGACCCATAACTTACTGAATAAATAAGTATACTCACTTTGCCCTTTTTTCTGTCCTTGCTTGTATGAAGGTGGTTTACCTATTTATGCAATATTTCTCTGACAATAGATGTGTAACAGCCTAATGTAACATTGTATGGAAGTACAAGATAACACTGATGCAGACGTGTTTTATACATTTAGCAAGGTGCTTTACTAATGCAACAGAGTTAGTCAGTTTTTCAATGTTCATCGTCAGCCGGGTCATACTGTCCATGAACTCCCTGTCGGTTACATCCATATGCTCTCAGTATTTGTTTTTTTAAAAGTTTTAAGTCCCCCTGCATGTGAGCCAACAGCTGTCCATTGTTTGGCAATTTCCTTTTAAGTTTTTCTAGTCTGGAACTGCACAAACGCACACTTTCACTGTGAGATTCAACACCAAACATGTCACTTGTTTTCTGTAGATGTGCCCTGCGCATGCCCAGTAGGAGGAGATTCACCCAAATACCCATTTTAATGTGGACGGAGGTATTTTCAAAAACACTTGGTGTGAATGCCTAATTTTTTTACGTGAAACCGGCGTTTTCAAAATTATCTGGTCTAGTGTGGATGTAGCCTGATTCATTATTGTTCTCAACCCCATTCTCCCGTCTTCTGCCTGTTCCATTGGCACTCTTGAAACTTTATCTAATTGCACTAAAGCAATTCTCTTATTTCTTATGAACTTGGGAATTGTCACCAAAGATTATTTGAGAGGCAGGCATTAATAACTAATAAATATCTCTGCATATATATCATGAACACATAATAAATAGAAACCGGGATAACCAACTTGACACCTTATTTCTGCTCTCTCATTCAATATGATCATTACTAATCCTATAATCTTTATCCCACTCCTGCTTTGATCCTGTACCCCTTGCTTTCTTTAATGTCTAAAAGTCTATCTGAGAATCTCTGTCCACTAGTGTGTCATACTCCCAGATGTTCACAATAGAATATCATGGACTTCATGTTCCATGGGCTAAGCCTCCAGTTTGAATTACCAGACAAAGTACTAATCAGAATCAAATCACACAATACACAAATATTAACTCCATGATTCTTAAGGATATTCTTAAGGATAGGATCAACGAGCATTTGGAGAAGTATAGTCTACTCATGGATAGTCAGCATGGCTTTGTGAAGGGAAGATTGTGCCTCACGAGCCTGATTAAGTTTTTTGAAGAGTTAACAGAAGAAATTGGTGAGGGTAGGGCAGTGGATGTGGTCTACATGGACTTTAGCAAAGTATTTGACAAGGTCCCTCATGAGAGACTCATCCAGAAAGTCATGAGGCATGGGATAAGTGGAACCTTGGCTGTTTGGATAAAAAATTGGCTTAAAGGAAGAAAGCAGAGGGTAGTTGTGGAAGGAAAGTAGGAGGTCGGTGACTAGTGGAGTGCCACAGGGATCTGTACTGGGACCCCTGCTATTTGTGATTTTTATAAATGACCTGGATGTAGAGGCAGGAGGATGGGTGAGTGAGTTTGCAATGACACGAAGATAGGAGGAGTTGTGGCTGGAGCTGTAGGTGGTCGAAGGTTACAAGAGGATATAGACAGGCTGCAGAGTTGGGCAGAAAAACGGCAGATGGAGTTCAATCCGGACAAGTGTGAGATGATGCATTTTGGAAGGACAAACCAGAAGACTGAGTACAGGATTAATGGTCAGTTACTTAAGAGCGTGGATGAGCAAAGGGACCTTGGGGTTCAAATCCATACATTCCTCAAGGTCGCTGCACAGGTTGATAAGGTAGTTAAAAAGGCCTGTGGGTTGCTAGGCTTCATTAACAGGGAGATTGAGTTCAAGAGTAGCAACTCTACAAATCTGGTGAGATCGCACTTAGAATATTGTGTTCAATTCTGGTCACCTCATTATAGGAAGGATGTGGAAACTATGGAGAGGATGCAGAGGAGATTTACCAGGATGTTGCCTGGTTTGGAGAACAAGTCATATGAAGCAAGGTTAGCAGAGCTGGGTCTTTTCTCTTTGGAGCGTAGAAGAATGAGAGGGGACTTGATAGAGGTCTACAAGATTATGAGAGGCATAGATAGGGTGAATAGTCAGTACCTGTTTCCCAGGGCACCAATAGCAAACACCAGAGGGCATATGTACAAAATTAAGGGAGGGAAGTTTAGGGGAGACATCAGGGGTAAGTTTTTTTTTACACAGAGGGTTGTGAGTGCCTGGAATGACTTGCCAGGGATGGTTGTGGAGGCTAAAACATTAGGGGTATTTAAGAGCCACTTGGACAGGCACATGGATGAAAGAAAAATGGAGGGTTATGGGGTAGTGGGGTTTAGTACTTTATTTTAGGATTATATGGAGGGCTGAAGGGCCTGTACTGTGCCGTAGTGTTCTATGGTTCTATAGTTCTATGATAGATCTCTAGGTATGCATTAAAGTTTATTTTCAAAGCTGGTGAAGCGATTTGGGAATTATGAGAACATGATCAATTATAGATGGTACTAAGACGTACATACACTACCCTTCATTTTTTAATATTTATCAATACACACAACATAAACGAGTAATTTTAGTCCACCAAGTCAATCATCAACTAGCTATTTACACTAACCCTACATTAGTTCCCCTTTGTTTGCTCCCAGATTCTACCACTCACTTACATTAGGGGAAATTTACAGTGACCAATTAACCTATCAATCCAAATGTGTTCAGGATTAAATCTGTCTTTAGAGAGAAAACCAAAGCACCCAGAGAAAGCCCAAGCAGTCATAGCAAGAACATACAAATTCCACACAGATGGCACCTGAGGTCTGGCACAGAGGCAACAGCCAATTTAATAATGGATTATTTCAAGGATAAGCTCTGAGCCTTGGGTAATAGAGAATACCAAATCCCATTCTCCTTGGACTTTCTAAAGCAACATGATGGGAATCTTTGCAACCTCTTGAGGAGTAGGAAGGAACTTGGAATCATGTCTCATCTGGAATTTGGCATTTGTAATCTTGCCTCAGTACTGTAGCAGCTTGTAAGTATAGATTAGGTTCCCACGTTTTAAAGATGGACATTAAATACTTAGACAGCTGATTCAGAGGAAGACTGTTGCTAAAATGTCACAAGTATCTCATATCCAGTCACGCTTGCTCTTCAAACAGACTGAGCCAATCAGGCATGCAAGTAAATAAGGCAAATTCAAGAGCACAAGACTATACAAAATTTGGCTCCGTGGTTAACAGAGAGCAAGAATGTGTTTGACTGCAGGAGGATATTGATAGTCTGCTCAGTTGAACAGTAGCAATAGGATTCAGTCCAGAGGTGAGTGTGTAATACACTTAAGGGGGAGCATAAATATCAGACAGACACAATAAGCCAAAGGAGACTGGAAGGTATGGAGGGAAAAAAAAAAGAGATTTTGGAATGTACATTCAGCAACCACTGAATTAGCTACCCCTTGTACCTAATAAAGTGACCAGTGAGTGCATGTCCATAGTCTTCTGCTGCTGTAGCCAATCCATTTGAAGGTTTAACATTTTTTGCATTGATAGACAGATACTCTCTGCACAACACTGTTGTAACACTTGGCTACTTGAGTTACTGTCGCCTTCCCATCAGCTTGAACCAGTCTGGTCATTCTCCTCTGAGCTCTCTCATTAACAAGGTTCTCACTGGATATTTTCTTTTTGTATTAATTCTCTGTAAACTCTAGAGACTGCTGGGTGTGAAAATCCCAGGAGATCAGCAGTTTCTGAGATATTCAAACCACTCCATCGGCACCTGCAATCATTCCACGGTCAAAGTCACTGAGATTAGATTTCCTCCCCATTTAGATGTTTGATCTGAACAACCGAACCTTTTGACCATGTCTGCTTACTATTATTCATTGAGATGCTGCCACATGATTGGCTGATTAAATTTTCCATTAACAAGTGTACAAGTATACCTAATAAAATATACGTACATGAATCCTTAATGTTGGCAGAATGGAATACAGAAAGTGGTTGAATACACATGTGGTTTCCATTACTAGCCAATCATAGAATAGAGGAGGGACAGGAGGAACTTAATGTTGAGCAACATCTGTGCTGAGGGTGGTGTGTGATGTAGGAATGGTTGATGTATCAGGTCAAGGGAGCAGAGTGGTGATGTCAGAAACAAGTAAAACACTGTTCAGCTCACAGCTTTTTACAGTTTTGGTCATCAGGTTACAAGGTGTAATTGCATTTGAGAGGGTAAGGAAGCTGTTATGCGGACTGGAAAACCGAAGATAAACTGGGGCAGTGGAGGCTGAAGGCAGAACTGAAGTGTAAAAAACAATGAGGGCCATGTAAATCTGAAGGACTTCATTCCCTTGGTGGAGGAGTCAGAATAAAAAAAACCAGGAGAGGATAAATTTAAAGTGCTTGATGGAAGGATTAGAGAGGCCCCGAGCAACGTGATAATTGAGTCTATTCTGTCTGGACAAGGATATGTATGTACATGTACAATGAAAATCTTACTTGCAATGGCATCACAGGCACCACATTCATAGAAAGGACATAAATGGCATGGTTGTGTAATGGCTATCACAACGCTTTACAGTACGAGCGACCCAGGTTCAGTTCCCGCTTCTGCCTGTAAGGAGGTTGTACTTTCTCCCCGTGACCACGCAGGTTTCCTTTGGCTACTCCAGTTTCCTTGCACAATCCAAAAACAAACCGGTTGGTGGGTTAATTGGTCATTGTAAACACTTCCCTGATTAGGCTAGGATTGAATTGGGGGACTGTTGGGCGGTGTAGCTTGAAAGATTGGAAGGGCCTATTCTGTGGTGGATGTCAATAAAAATAAACAAACAAATTACACAGGAAGGAGCAAAAAAAACAAAGTCTATTGTAGTCTAAAGTGATCATAGCGTTGCTACACTGAGGTAGTGATAATGATTGTGCAAATTGGTTAAAGAACAAAATGGTGAAAGGAAGGTAGCTCCTCTTGAACCTGGTGGTGTGGGACTTTAGGTTTCTGTACCTCCTGTGAGAAGATGACGTGGCCCAGATGACCAGGATCTTTGATGATAAACATTGCCTTCTTGAGCAATGTAGGGAGGGATGTGTCATAATCTACCGGGCTGAGCCCACTTCTTACATTCCTGGGCATCTAATTTTCCATTCCTGATGATAAAGTACCTTGTCATGATTTTTTTCCAAACAGAGAATGGTGGGTCTGGAACTCGTTAGCTGAAGGAACGTGAGGAAGGGGTGAATGGAGCGGAAGTTGTGGGAGGTGAAGTGTCAAGGCAGGAGCTCTCATGACATTTCAACAGAGCCCAGCTGTGTTCTTGAAGGGATGTGTTCTGCAAGACGAGATGTGGTTAGGTAGCTCTTTTCTGACGGGCATAGTCACAGTGGAACAAATGGCCCCCTTCTACAAAATACATTTTCCGTGGTTCTGTGACCCCAAGCCACCATTCAGACTCTACATCAACATCAGATTTGCAGGGCTGAGCAGAATGCATTCCTCATGCTTAATGGCACTTCTCTGAAGCTACAACACAAAAGGAGCATCATTACCAAGGTGGTTAGGTCAAAGACGTGTCAACCCTGGTCAAGATTCAAAGGTTAAAGGCACCTCATGTACAGAACCCCCTTCTTTGTCTCTCTGGTTGCCCAGACTCTCCTGGTTGTCACTCACAACCACCTTTCCTGCTCCTGTGATCTCCTTTGAGGTGAGACTGCACTCTGGAAAACAATCCAAAAATTCCTCTCCATATTTCCATATGCCTAGAAAAAGACCATTCAGTCTATTGAATCAATGCTGGAGCAGTTCCATTCTCCAAAAAATTTTCCCTGAATCCTAGTTTCCTACGTTCTGCTCAGTTCTACTCCTCACTTAACCTAGGGGCAATTTCAGAGTGCCCAATTCTACTAGTGTATCCTACAAACTGATGGTATTTACTGTAGCTCTATCTTTATTGTTAATTATTTATAGAGTGGCAAGATCACTTAACCTCCAATACTAATGGAGATTAGTGTGATTTACACTGAAGTTATTGTTTCTGCATGATGGATATATAATGTTTATGTCACAAACAAGAAAAATTTGCAGATGCTGAAAATCCGAGCAACGCGCACACACACACACACACACACACACACACACACACACACACACACACACACACACACACACACACACACACACACACACACACACACACACACACACACACACACACACACACACACACACAATGCTGGAGGAACTCAGCAGGCCAGGCAGCATCTAGGAAAAGAATACAGACAATGTTTTGGTCAGAAACATCAGCTGTACTCATTTCCTAGATGCTGCCTGACCTGCTGAGTTCCTCCAGCATTTTCTGTGTGTTGCTATAATGTTTATGTGTTTATTTTGGCCCAAAAAGCAAGAACAATGAAAGGCAATATATAGGGCAGTGGTTAATTTTCAATTAAAGTCACTGTGCAGTGTTATTATCCCACTATAAATGGCACAGTAAATCAGAGAGGGCACATTAAATCAGAGAGAGCACATAAAATGTAAAATCCACAGATCTAGCACAATTCTGAATAGATGCTTGAAATACTAAAATTACTTCCAAAAAAAAGAAGGGAATTAATAGATTGCTCCTCAAGCTTAGAATATTTCCTTTGCCATTCGCTGATCCATTCTAAAGATTTGATTACAGGGGGTTTAAGTCATCATTTCATTTACTGGTGTTGCGTTCTGATTGGCTGTGTAATATTCACACTTCAGCAATGATATTTCATTAGCTGTGGAAGGCTTGGAAGTATCTAGAGTTCTGAAATAATCTGCACAAATGCAAAGTATTTGTTATACTGTGAATGGATCATTTTTCTGCTTTCCCGTCTGGCCATCATGTTCTTTGACTGACTTTGCTGCCAGAACCTACCAACGCAAGGCAGCTCACAGCTGTCCGTTAGGGTCAAGCGAGACTGACAAATTTCATGCAACAAGAAAACAGGCTAACAACAGGTCTCCTTTTGTTTCTTCCCACAGAACAAGGTGTTCATCTACCGTGGGAAGGAGTACGAGCGGAGAGAAGACTTTCAAGGTCAGTTGATGACAGAATTTCCAAATGCAGAGAGGATGAACACAACATCGCCTCCAGGAAATGACATCAAAAACTCCCCTGGACAGTGTATCCTTTAAGATTACCTTCTATATAGGTGACATCAGCAGCTGGATAACAATCTGCTCTTCACTCTGTAGCTGAACATCTCGAAGAGCTGTCCATTGGTCTGCTATTGTCAATCTTGTTTAATGATGATTGAGGTTCTGTATCAGTTTATCCCAATATCCCACAGCCATTCTCAATATAAAAGCAAATTAACGGTGGATCCATATGTCCAAGGTCTAGATGGTAAAGATCAGTGGATTATTTAATACAGCTGCCTCACAGATCCAGGGACTTGGCTTTCATCCTGACCTGGGGCAGCACCCTGTGTTGTTTTCACATTCTCTATGACCAGGTGTCCGTTCTCAAAAACGCACTGGTAAGTAAATGGGTTATTGTAACTTACCTCTAAACAGTGAATGTCAAAGACAAGAATAGTCAGAGGAGAGTTGGCCTGTTTTATAGAGTAGAGCTAATAGGACCTGATGTTTCAATCCTCATGATAAGTCGGTACTCTCGATGCTGGCAGTGGGCTTGGAGTGGTGACAAGGAGGGTGGGTACCTCATCAGGGTCATCAGGTGGGCACCCTCCTTCTTTGACTTTTAATTGATAAGCCCACGACGTCTCCAGAGGGCTCAACGGTGCTACCTGGCGTCCCAGATACACCCCCCTCAGTTCCGTACCCTCCTGTCTTCATCTTGCAGCTCAGTTGTTATTTTTCCTTTTAATCCAAATCCAATTACTGCTTTCTTCTGCTTCATTTGACAAGGACTTGATTGCTTATTGGAGTGAATAACACCTCACCCCCATCTTCTTCAAAGGACTGGTTGTAGATGTAGCCACGAATCCCGAGCATCCCACTTCTACACGGAAGATCTTGGTCTTCCAGCTGTTCTGGGCAGCTTCAGTTGCCAGCTCACAGTACCTGGTCCTACTCCTTGCTGTTAGACTTTGGCCATTTCACCAACGGCTTACGTCCTTGCATGTTCTCCACTTTACGATGTGCCTGGCTGTGTCTTGGACTGCTGCTTGTGCCTGAAACTTCTTCCACATCCCGTAGGGTGCTGATACTCTGCGGACTGTGGGTTTCTTCCTGCCGCTGAGTTTCATCCGACTGATTTGATCTTCCTCTTAACAGAATCTGGTCAATGCGGGGCCTTGGGTTGGAGATTTTCAAGCATTTCTTCCATCCTTGATGAATTTTAAGACCACGAGTTGATGTTACTTTAGTCTAGCCACACCTATAGGTTTGAAGAACATGTCCAGCTGCTGGTTTCTCAAGAGTATTGCCACTTTCTTGATTCATTGATAGAATAAGTTGCAAACGTATCGTGGAAAAAAGAAAGGTCTGTAATTTCATACCTTTATCATAAGAGTTATCATTGCTCTGCAGTGCTAAAAGTGGGATGGCTAGTCTTCCAAAACCCAGCTCCGTTGAGGTTAGTATACTGTGCATTGAATACCATTGACTAAGGATGAAGTTACAGCCCCACAAAACAAATAAATTTTACAAAATTGTGGTCTATATTATATTCAGAGCCATGCTGATATATGTTGTGAGCAATGAGTCCCAGGGAGCAAGCCTCCTACAGTCTGAGTGGTAAATGAAGGCAGTTTGGTGCACAATCGCTAGGTTCATGGCTGATGAAAATCGGTAAAAAAAGCTGGAAATCCTCAAATAAAAACAGAAATTACTAGCAATGCTTGGCAGGTTAAACTGCCTCTGTGCAAAGAAAAACAATTGAAGTTACAGGCGTGGGACCCTTCATTTGTCCATTAACCCAGTCTATTTCCAGAGGCACTGCCTGAGCTGCTGAGACATTGCAGCATTTGTTGTTTAAGGTACAACAGTATCATAGCGGTTAGCATGCTATTACATGTCTGTTCAGAAGTCGGAGTACAATTCTGGCATCGTCTGTAAGAGATTTTGTCTGTTCTCACTGTGACTGCATTGTTTTCCACAGCAGCTCTGGTTTGCTCCCACAGTCCAAAGACGTACCAGTTGGTAGGTTAATTGGTCATTGTAAATTGTCCTGTAATTTGGCTAGTATTCAACAGGTGGGTTGGTGGGTGATGCAGCGAGTTGAGCCGGAAGCATCTTATCTAAATAAATAAACTAACCTTTGTGTGATCCCACATCAGTTACCAGGATGAGAATGTGTGAAAAGTATTTTTTAGGATTAGTTTAAGAGGGAGCTTTATCAACAGAGACGTGGTGGGCGGTAGGGCCAATTTCCATGGTAGATATCTCTATGAGTGTGCACTGGACCGCACCCAAGCTGAATTCATTCTGTATTCTAATAACCGAAAACATTATTCTTCAGATACACTGTGTATAGACTAGCAAATTTCTGCAGTACTGAGTGTGGGAAATGACACTCATGCATCTGGAGTTTTCAGATCAAACTCCTGATTATTTACTGACTCAATTGATCACAACATGAACGCTAATAATTGGGCCACTATTGACATTCTGTGGTAGCTGTAAATAGATAGCACCTTGTTATTGATATAGAGAAACTGTGGGTGAATCCATTGGAAGTTAGCATGAATATTAGACAGATGGTGATAGATCAAATATAGAATTTTGAACTGTGCCAAGAGCATGAAACACTTTACTGCGAAGAATGTTGAAACAGAGCCTTGACACATTTAGCTGGGAGCTTGATGCACGTGTATCGCGTATGCAAAAAGGGGGAGATGGAAGGGGGAAGACAGGAAAAATTAATTTGCCTGAGAGAAACTTAAAAGAAATAAAATCACCATCTCAATCAGTTTTGCCACATGGTTGCTTTTGTAGCATTTCCTGTGCCAGGATTCTGCTACTTATATAGATGAGCCAATATCAATATCAATTTAATATCTCAAGACTCTACAGATCATTGGCCCGAGGTGCTTTCTTCCCTACACTTCTGTTTTCACTATTGACAACTTTGTCTCTTGCCTAGATACGAGGATTTAATCTAGTTGGGATTTGGTACTGAACCAAATGAAACAGTTGTAGCGGTGTGCAATTGTAGCGGTGTGCAATTGTAGCGGTGTGCAATTGTAGCGGTGTGCAATTGTAGCGGTGTGCTACACGCAGCGCTGCAATAACGACACGGAGTCGGTGAGCTGCAGTTACAAAAGAGGTTTATTCAAACTTCGCGGCCTCGCTTTAAAGCCTTCCTGATCTTGCCCTCCCCGGGCGGGAATGCTGTAAGGGGCGCATATTCACAGTCCCGACCTGCGTGTGGGCTTTTCCCCTTGCTGGTGAAGCAGTCTTGGCGCCCTCTTTGGGACCTGCCTCAACGCTTTGTGAGCCGGTTCGAGTGCGCTGGGAAGTGGGTCGCCACATAACCCCGCCCCCCAGAACCGGCGATACACCCCCCAATGTCCACAGTCTGGGTCGGACTCTGTTTGGGAGGTCTGCCTCTGCGCCGCGGTGCCTGAATCTTGACCGGCTGCGCCAAGTCCACATGGGCCAGTTTGAATTGGTCCACCATGAAAACCTCCTCTTTCCCCCCCAATGTCCAGCACGAATGTGGACCCATTGTTTCTAATCACCATAAACGGCCCCTCGTAGGGCCGCTGTAGCGGTGCCCGATGTCCGCCCTGTCGTACAAAAACGAACTTACAGTTTTGCAGGTCTTTGGGTACGCAGGTTGGGCTCTGCCCATGCTGTGAAGGGGGTATGGGGGACAGGTTACCGAGCCTCTCACGTAGTCTGTCCAGGACTGCTGCGGGTTCTTCTTCTTGCCCGCTTGGGGCTGGTATGAACTCTCCTGGGATGACCAGGGGCACGCCGTACACCAACTCGGCCAACGAGGTGTGCAGATCCTCTTTGGGCGCCGTGCGGATTCCGAGCAGGACCCAGGGAAGCTCGTCCACCCAGTTAGGCCATTTCAGGCGGGCCAAGAGAGCCAACTTCAGGTGATGGTGGAAACGCTCCACTAGTCCATTCGACTGTGGGTGGTAGGCAGTTGTGTGGTGCAGCTGTGTCCCCAAAAGGCTGGCCATAGCTGACCACAGGCTGGAGGTGAACTGGGTGCCTCTGTTGGAGGTAATGTGGGCCGGTACACCAAAGCGGGATACCCAGGTGGCGATCAGTGCCCGGGCACAAGATTCGGAGGTGGTGTCGGTGAGCGGGATCGCCTCTGACCATCTTGTGAACCGGTCTACGATAGTGAGGAGGTGCCGCGTTCCACGCGACACTGGCAGGGGGCCCACGATATCCACATGAATGTGGTCAAAACGCCGGCGGGTGGGTTGGAACTGCTGCGGCAGGGCTTTGGTGTGCCGCTGCACCTTGGCTATTTGGCAGTGCTTGCACGTTTTGGCCCATTCACTGACCTGCTTGCGGAGTCCGTGCCGAACGAACCTGTTGGCTACCATCCGGATGGTTGACCTGATGGAGGAGTGCGCTAAGTTGTGAATGGAGTTGAAAACGCGCCGCCGCCAGGCTGCCGGAACGACGGGGCGGGGTTGGCCGGTGGTGATGTCACAGAGTAGGGTCCTCTCACCTGGTCCTACGGGGAGGTCCTGGAGCTGCAAACCGGAGACTGCAGTCCTGTAACTAGGGATCTCCTCGTCCGCCTGCTGCGCCTCCGCCAGTGCTTCATAGTCTATCCCCTGAGACAGGGCTTGGATGTTAGGGCTGGAGAGTGCGTCCGCCATGACATTGTCCTTTCCCGAGACATGCCGGACATCCATCGTGTATTCGGAGATGTAGGACAGATGTCGCTGCTGGCGGGACGACCCTTTGCTTTCGTGAACGCAAAGGTAAGCGGTTTGTGGTCCGTGAATGCGGTGAAGGGCCTACCTTCTAAGAAGTACCTGAAATGCCGGATTGCCAGGAATAGTGCCAACAGCTCCCGGTCAAAAGCACTGTATTTGAGCTCGGGTGGTCGTAGGTGTTTGCTGAAGAACACCAGGGGTTGCCAGTGACCCTCGATGAGTTGTTCCAGCACTCCACTGACTGCCGTATTGGATGCGTCCACTGTGAGGGTGGTAGGGATGTCCGTTCTGAAGTGCACTAGCATCGCGGCGTTTGCCAAGGCTTCTTTGGTTTTAATGAAAGCGGCGGCGGACTCCTCGTCCCAGGTAATGTCCTTGCCCTTACCCGACATCAGGGCGAACACAGGGCGCATGATTCGGGCTGCTGAAGGGAGGAAGCATTGGTAGAAATTCACCATACCCACGAATTCCTGAAGGCCTTTGATTGTGTTGGGTCGGGGGAAATGGCGGACCGCGTCTACCTTGGTGGGCAGAGGGGTTGCCCCGTCTTTAGTAATCCTGTGGCCCAGGAAGTCGATGGTGTCAAGCCTGAACTGGCATTTTGCCGGGTTGATTGTCAGGCCATATTCACTCAGTCGGGCATAGAGTTGACGGAGATGGGACAGATGCTCCCGACGACTGCTGCTGGCTATGAGGATGTCGTCCAATTAAATGAAAGCGAAGTCCAGGTCACGTCCCACCACGTCCATCAACCGCTGAAACATCTGTGCGGCATTCCTTAGGCCAAACGGCACGCGGAGGAACTCGAAAAGCCCGAAAGGGGTGATGAGTGCCGTTTTGGGGATGTCGTCCGGATGCATCGGGATTTGATGGTATCCTCGGACGAGGTCTACCTTGGAGAAGATCCGTGCGCTGTGCAGGTTTGCTGCAAAGTCCTGAATGTGCGGCACAGGGTAGCGGTCCAGTGTGGTAGCCTCGTTCAGCCTGCGGTAGTCGCCACATGGTCTCCAGCCCCCTTTTGCTTTGGGCACCATGTGCAGGGGGGAGGCCCATGGGCTGTTGGACTGCCATATGATCCCCAATTCCTTCATCCTCTTGAACTTCTCCTTCGCCAGCCAGAGCTTGTCCAGGGGAAGCCTTCAAGCACGGGCGTGGAGGGGTGGTCCTTATGTCAGGATGTGGTGCTATACACCGTGTCTGGGCATGGCTGCCGTGAACTGCGGTGCCAGAACCGATGGGAAATCTGCCAGGACTCTGGTGAAGTCGTTGTCGGACAGCGTGATGGAGTCTAGGTGTGGGGCCGGCAACTGGTCTTCACCTAGGGAGAACGTTTGAAAGGTATCGGCATAGACCAGTCTCTTCCTGGGCAGGTCGACCAGTAGGCTGTGAGCTCACAAAAAATCCGCCCCCAGGAGCGGTTGGGCTATGGCGGCCAGTGTGAAGTCCCACGTGAATCGGCTGGAGCCGAACTGTAGCCGCACAGTACGGGTGCTGTAGGTCCTTACTGTGCTGCCATTCGTGGCCCTCAGAGTGGGACCCGGTTCTCTGTTGCGGGTGTCGTAACTTGGAGGTAAGATGCTGATCTCGGCTCCGGTGTCAACTAAAAAGCGGCGTCCCGACCGCTTGTCCCAAACATACAGGAGGCTATCCCGATGGCCAGCCGCTGTAGTCATCAGCAGTGGCTGGCCCTGGCATTTCCCGGGAACTTGCAGGGCGGGCTACAGCAGCGGGCTTCTGTGCCCCACCGCTGCTGGTAGAAGCACCATTGTTCGTTGGTCTCCTCACCCCTGCCTCTGGGTTTTGTGGGCTCTGTGGCCGGGCCTGGTCTGGTTTGCTGCTTGGAGCGTGGCCTGGTGATCTGTGAGACAGACGCCCCACTCTCCTTCTTGGCTTTCCACAGCACGTCCGCCCGGGCCGCCACCTTCCGGGGGGGGGGTCGCTGAAATCCGCGTCGGACAGCAGCAGGCGTATGTCCTCAGGCAGCTGCTCCAGGAATGCCTGCTCAAACATGAGGCAGGGCTTGTGACCTCCAGCCAGGGACAGCATCTCGTTCATCAAAGCCAACAGTGGCCTGTCCCCCAAACCATCCAGGTGCAGTAAGCGGGCAGCTCGCTTACGCCATGAGAGTCCGAAAGTCCTTATGAGCAAGGCTTTGAATTCTGTGTATTTGCCATCCGCTGGGGGCGATTGTATGAACTCCTCAACCTGGGCGGCTGTCTCCTGGTCGAGGGAGCTCACCACGTAGTAGTAACGTGTGGCATCCGAGGTTATCTGCCGAATGTGGAATTGGGCCTCTGCTTGCTGGAACCATAGGTGAGGTCGCAGCATCCAGAAGCTTGGCAGTTTTAACGAAACTGCATGAACAGATGCGGCGTCGTACATCTCCGGTTAAAATATCGTTCGGGCCGTCGGGGTCACCAATTGTAGCAGTGTGCTACACGCAGCGCTGAAATAACGACACGGAGTCAGTGAGCTGCAGTTACAAAAGAGGTTTAGATAGATAGATAGATAGATACTTTATTCATCCCCATGGGGAAATTCAACTTTTTTTTCCAATGTCCCATACACTTGTTGTAGCAAAACTAATTACATACAATACTTAACTCAGTAAAAAATATGATATGCATCTAAATCACTATCTCAAAAAGCATTAATAATAGCTTTTAAAAAGTTCTTAAGTCCTGGCGGTTGAATTGTAAAGCCTAATGGCATTGGGGAGTATTGACCTCTTCATCCTGTCTGAGGAGCATTGCATCGAAAGTAACCTGTCGCTGAAACTGCTTCTCTGTCTCTGGATGGTGCTATGTAGAGGATGTTCAGAGTTTTCCATAATTGACCATTATTCAAACTTCGCGGCCTCGCTTTAAAGCCTTCCTGATCCCGCCCTCCCCTGGCGGGAATGCTGTAGGGGGCGCATATTCACAGTCCTGTCCCGCGTGCAGGCTTTTCCCCTTGCTGGTGAAGCAGGCCTGGTGCCCTCTTTGGGACCAGCCTCAATGCCGGCGCGCTCCGCTTTGTGAGCCGGTTCGAGTGCACTGGGAAGTGGGTCGCCACACAGTCTTGTAGTGAGAGGAATGAGTAGCACACACGTGATATAAAAGTAAAAGGTTGGAGATGCTGAAATTTAAATAAAAACTGAAAATGCTGGAAACACTCTGCAGATAAGCAGCATCTGCAAAGGAAGAAGCAGAGTTAATGATTCAGGTCAATAATCTTTCATCTGATAGAGGAATGTCTCAGCTAAGATGGACAACTTAATCAGAGGGTTAGTATCTCATATTTCACCTGTCTAGTCCACCTAAACATTGCTTTCTCTAACTTTTAGGCTTTATTTGTACATTGAAACATACAGTGAAATGCATTGTTTACATCAAACCAAATTGTCAAAAATTGTGCTGGGCAACCCATAAGGGTCATCACCCTTCCAGCCCTAACATAGCATACCCACGATTCACTAACTGTAATAGTGTTATGCTAACCGTTACGTTACCATATTGCCCCAACTTCCAGCGCCTGCTTCCCTTCTGTTCCTTTCCTCTTTCTCCCAATCCCACCCAGTCCAGCCCTACCATGCTGTTTCTTTTCTCCCCTCCACCCAGTCCATTTGCCCCTCACCACACACTCCTCCCACATGGTCCCCTTCTTCACTGTTCAACCTGCCCTTCCCACTTCCTTCAATTGATCCCATCCTCTCCCATCAGATGGAATAATCTTCCACCCTCTGTCACTTCCACCTATCATCTTCCAATTTCTGACATCATTCCCACTCTCCTCCTTCCCCCACCTGCCTATCACCTCCTCATTTGTGGGTCCACCTGCCATTTCTTCTACAAACGCTGCCTAACCTAGTAGAATATAGTATTAATGGTAAGACTCTTGGCCGTGTGGAGGATCAGAAGGATCTTAGGGTCCGGGTCCATGGGACACTCAAAGCGGCTGCACAGGTAGACTCTATGGTTAAGGTGGCATACAGTGCATTGGTCTTCATCAATCGTGGGATTCAGTTTAAGAGCCGAGAGGTAATGTTACAGCTATATAGGACCCTGGTCAGACCACACTTGGAGTACTGTGCTCAATTCGGGTTGCCTCGCTACAGGAAGGATGTGGAAACCATAGAAAGGGTGCAGATGAGATTTACAAGGATGTTGCCTGGATTGGGGAGCATGCCTTATGAGACAGAATAGATTGAGTGAACTCAGACTTTTCTCCTCGGAGTGACAGAGGATGAGAGGTGACCTGATAGAGGTGTATAAGATGAGAGGCATTGATCGTGTGGATAGTCAGAGGCCTTTTCCTAGGGCTGAAACGGCTAGCACGAGAGGGCACAGTTTTAAGGTGCTTGGAAGTAGGTACAGAGGAGATGTCAAGGGTAAGTTGTTTGTTTTTTAAATGCAGAGAGTGGTGAGTGCATGGAATGGGCTGCTGGGAACAGTGGTGGAGGCGGATACGATAGGGTCTTTTAAGAGACTCCTAGATAGGTACATGGACCTTAGAAAAATAGAGGGCAATGGGTAACCCTAAGTAATTTCCAAAGTAAGGACATATTTGACACAGCTTTGAGGGCCGAAGGGCCTGTATTGTGCTGTAGGTTTTCTATGTTTCTATCCTACTCTTCACCTTTTTTATTCTGGCTTTCTCCTTTCTATCTCTCAGTCCAGCTGAAGGGTCTCAACCTGAACACCAACTCTCCATTTCCTTCCATAAACCTGCAGAGTTACACCAGCATTTTCAGTGTTGTTCCAGATTCCAGCATTTGCAATATCTAGTGTCTTCATTGGACACCATTAGTAACTCTCATTGTAATGTCTTTTAGGGAAAGTAGTCACCTTTTTGCTGGGCCGACTCAGTCACGTTAACACTGTGCTAGCCCTCTCTATATTGTGAGAAAGAGCAGCCACTAGTCAAAACCCTAAAGAAAACTTTGTTGCAGCAGTCTAAAAGTAAATGATCATTTCATGAGTAGGAGCAAGACAGGAACTTAGAGATCGATCAAGGATTAAGCTCCCCTTTTGTAATTCCTTTAACAATAACAATTAATTGGCAAAAAGAATTTTATAGTTTCCATGGAGTGCCAATTAATCTCCAGTTGCTTGTTGCTAAGCAAGCAGTAATTATGCTTAAAGGGGTTCTACTATTTTGGGAAATCAGCATCAATGACTACAGTGAACAAACATTTGGCAGTCCAACTCACCAGTTGGTTCAGCTCCCAGATAGAGTTCGACACTGGCCTGTCAGCGTGGTCCTGACAAAATGGTTGCAAAAGGCAGGTGCTATAGATGCTGTAAATCTCCAGTTAAAACAGAAAATAGAGAATGTATTCATCAGCTCAGGCAGCATCTGTGGAGAGAGACATGGGGTTAATGTTTCATGTTGGTGACCTTTCATCAGAATTGGGAAGGATTAGAGATGGGCCAGTTCTAAGATGCAAAGAAAGAGGGAAGTGGAAGGAAGAAAACAGGAAGGAAAATCTATGACAGGGTAGAAGGAGGAGGGATCTTTTGACAACATGAGACGAGAGTGTAAGGCAATGGGACAAGTCTTCATCTGAACTGAGATCTTTGCCTTCCTGATTGAGGGTAGCAGCCAGCGCGACGTCAGAGGCGTCACTCTCTACTTGGAAGGGAATGGTCTCGTCTACCGCATGCATCGTTGCTTTGGCAATGTCCCCTTTAATGCAGCTGAAGGCCGCGCGGGCCTCGGCAGAGAGGGGAAAGGTGGTAGACTTGACCAGGGGGCGGGCCTTGTCTGCGTAATGGGGAACCCATTGGGCGTAATAGGAAAAAAAACCCAGGCACCGCCGGAGGGCCTTGAGAGTAGTGGGAAGAGGGAGTTCTAACAGGGGGCGCATACGGTCGGGGTCAGGGCCAATGACCCCGTTCTCCACGACATACCCAAGGATAGCGAGTCGTGTGGTTCTGAACACACACTTGTCCTTGTTATAAGTCAGGTTCAAAGCATCGGCCACCTGGAAAAAACGTTGGAGGTTGGCGTCATGGTCCGACCAGTCGCGACCACAGATGGTGATGTTATCTAGATAGGGAAATGTGGCCATCAGTTTGTACTGGTCCACCATCCGGTCCAGGCTAAATAGGTGAAGGTAAAATTGAGAATGGATTTTGGTGGATACTAAAAAAGTACCAGTGACCTAACAATAATGACAACAGCAACAGCAATTTATCAGGAGCTTTTACAAAGAAGGAGGCCATTCAGCCTATCATGTTTAAACCGGCTTTCAGAGCCAATTCTCTGTAATTTATCTTTTACATTTCAATGCACTCTGCACAGATTCTATAAAAGCTATGTAGTGTTACTCCCCTTAAAAGTAATTGAATTATTAATTACTTCCATTTGCCTTTTCGTTTCCAAATCCTCCAACCAAATGATTCTGCAGCACAACCTGTAATAGTGAGTCTGCATTTGTTTAAATGTAGCAGGTCACATCTACCACACAAAGTGCCATGAAGTGTTGACAAAGCTCTCATCTCCTGTTAATGTGCTTTAATCAGGTTTAGTTCAATGCTAAGCTCGTTATGACTGAATTCATTGGTTGAGCTGCTATTCTGCATAGCTGCTTTGAGGTACAAAGATTTGAATTTGCGTTTATTTAGGTCACACAGCAAGGAAACAGCCCTCCAGCACAGACTTCCTGCTGAGTTTGAAACACTCATCCACAGAGATCCAACACCCCACATTCCCATTAACACCCTCCAGATTCTACCATTTATCCACACAGTGGCTAACTAACTTACTTCCCAACATCTCTGGAATGTGGGAGGAGCAGGACCATCCGGAAGAAACCCACACAGTCAGAGGGAGAATGTAGACAGCACCAGAGGTCAGGATTGAACCCAAATCACTGCAGCTCTGAGGCAACAGCTCGACCAGTTGCAGCATTATCGTTGCTTTTACTGTTAGAATCCTCAAATGCAGGAGTGGAAATTTGTCGGATCAGTTACTCAGTAGCCTTAACCACTGTCAACCAACACCCCCACCTCCCCAGTGCCATTTTCCTCCTTTTGCCTTCTCAATTCATCAGAGTAGGAGTCATGAGCATTTATAACTGTTACACTGTGCTACTTACTGTGTCCTTAACCTGTGTTCACACAGTCATACAGTGCTTCACTGTCCAGCCAGTCCTCGAGGAGCAGTCCCGTTTCAAGAACAAGCCAGTGCCTGACCAGGTTATCAAGTAAGTATGACTGTAGCTTACTGGCACTGTAAGAATCAACATGTCATGCTCAGACCATCACTTTTGTGCTGTCAGCTCTGTCTTGGCATGTGATAGATGAAGAATGACATGTATACTAGAATTCCAACCATGGAATGGCACTGCATTTGGGATTCAGGAATATCCCTCTTATCCTTTGCTGAAAAAGGGCGTGGGTGTGTGATTTGGAGGGAGAGGATGCCCAATATGTTAAGTTGAGACAGGGGACCATGTTCATCTCAAGGCAGATTAGGAGAAGCCTTTGTTCACACCTTTGAGACCAGTTGCTGATAAACAGAATGCATTCTCCAACTTTCTAACATCAGGACTAAAGAGTCACAGCATTGATGGGACAGCCATGGTTTGCTCTGCACCCTCTCACAGGACTCCTGTAGATCTTAAAACACAAGGAATGCTAATTACCTAAAGTTACTCGAGATTTACTTCTGGCTGCTATGCAAGTGGAGTCCCAAGAGGAGTGCAGTTTTGTGGGTGAAACACTGAGATCCCTCAACATCATTCTGATGTGTCCCAAAGATCCAAAGCAGAATCCTGAAGAAGAGCACAGTTGTTTTTACTATCCTCAGGTTCAAAACAAAGGGACATTCCTGTAAAACAGAGGAGGAGGAGGAATTCCTTCAGCCAGGAGTGGCAAATCTGTGGAATTTATTGTCACAGAGGGCTGTGAAGGCCAGGTCATTGAGAGTATTTAAGCCAGAGATTGATAGGTTCAAGATTGGCAAAGCGGTTAATGGTTACAGGGAGAAGGTGAGCGAATGGAGTTGAAAGAAAAATCTGCCCTGATTGAATGGTAAAGCACGCTAAATGAGTCATATGGCTTCAATTCTGCTCCAGTATCTTAGAGTTTTTTGGGTTTATGACAGAGCTAGGAACATCTAGAACAGGGTTCCCAATTTATTTTATGCCATAGACCCCTACCATTAACTGAGGGGTCCATGGATACCAGACTGGGAGCCCCTGGTCTAGAAAGTCCTCTAGAATCGGAGAGGATTATTATTTAATTGTCTAAATATTTAATTTGCTCTTTTTCTAAAAGCTCCAATGCTGGAGAAGCAAAATGCTTCATCAAAGAATTATTATCGAACTAGACCCCAATCCAGAACTACTCAAGCAGATACAAAAGAAAATGCTTCCCAGTTGTTGTAGGAAAGGAGAAGCAATTGAAAGTGTGTGGGTACATAGAAGGCCTATATAATTGAGGTCTTAAATTACCAGTGGTAAGCTCAAGATCTGAGAGGACATTAAAGGGAGGAGGGGACTTGAAAAATGCTAGCTACCAAGGAGAGGAACGGGAGGACTGATTTTCAGAAGTAAGGTAAGGTGAAAGATGGATGGGTTGAGTAAGAGACCTGCTGAAGAAAGGTTTGTACTGGATAAATGGTTGACCAAAAGTCTGGAATCAGTGTCCATGTGTACTATCTACCCCACACTCTAGGTCTGCCTCCAGGCTAGATATCTCCATTGACTTTCCTTTGGCTGTTGGTTATATGTATTATACCTGTACACAAGTCATACTTAACCCCTAGGCCCCAGCATCACATCCTTGGGCAAGTCTTGAGGTTCTTGCTGCAGGACCATGAGGATTGTGTTCAGTGGATCAATAGATTTTGCATCTACCTCCAGCTCTCTGTACATGGTTTCTGTGCCAGATCCATGGCTCCTTTCTCAGGGGCTTTGAAAGAACAGGCTATCTTGACATTTAGAACAGGAGGTTTGATCACGATATTCCAATACTCTGAATTTAAGGGATGCTTCCAACTTTTAAAGCTGTACTGCCCTCTTGTGCTCACTTTGTGAAATGTATTTATAAACTCTTCCCACTGACAGGTTTGGTACGGATGGTATGTCTCTGATGGTTGTCCATAGTGAGCAATATCAGAGTGAGCAATAGCTGTCCATCATTTGACAGAGAGATCATTATGGAGAGTGACTGTGAGGGAAGAGGATGTTAGACTCAGTATAAATGGGCTGTGGATCATTGTGCAAGGCCACCAAACAAATTCCAACCCTTCTTACTTTAGCAGAGAATGGCTCAAAAACTGCACCTCCATTTCCCAAAATGTTTCTGACCTGATACAAAGGACTTAGCCTGAAGGCAGAAATTACATTTGCCATGCTACCAGAGTCCAGGTCTAATCCATATGCTTTTAAGACAATAGCCTTAGGGAACCTATGAACTTCAAACCACTGAGAAACATTGTGGTAGTGTTGCTGTAAGAGGGATATGTTATGCCAGTCTGTATATAAAACTATTGTATTATCCTTGTCCCGGTATAAAGGTGCTTCAACATCTCTGCCCATATGCAAGGGGCTTTGTTGCCTTAGTCCCCATGTTTTGCTTACAAAGTTCATTCAATAAGATTTTCTGCCCCAACAGTTAACTCTGTCTTAGATTGTCATTCTAGGGAAAGAAGATTATGCTCTGGCTACATTGCTTATTTTATCAACATTACCTTCCCTTGGCAGTGTGTAGTAATCCACACATTAAAATTACTATGTTCTAGCCTGCAGCCAACCCATCCCTATTGAAACAGTAAAGAAAGATTTGCAATGGAAATTATTTCTCATTGCAGAAAACTTGATGTGTTGAAAGTTGACAAATATTTAACAGTGCATGTTAAGTGAATGAAACCACATATATTATCTCTAGGGAGTGGATAAGGGAAGCTATTCCACGGGGTTGAAGATGATTTGGATACAGGCATAACAAAAAAAATCAGAGGCAAAACTGTGGATTATATATGGCATGATGATGTACAGGGAGTGTGGGGCAAGTAGGATATTTGAAAACATTTCAACCTCAACCTTCTGGACACTCATTTATCCAGTGTACACCTCTCCAAAGGAGTTTCATCCTCTTCCACTAGGCCTTGCTTCTGAAAATAGTCAACCCTTGCTTCTCTGTTCTTGCTTGGTATCTGGGATCTTCTCCAGTTTCACCTCCCCTCCAAACATTTCAGATCTTGCGCTTCTACAACTAGAGCTTGAAAGTATTACCTCAGTTAATACGGCTAATGAAAGTTAGTGATACAACGTGTGTCACAGTGTGCGCCCACAGACAACTGAACCCAAGTGGAACTACGAGAAACTCCCATGTTCAGACAGCGACAAGAGTGTGTTCATCAGAACCCCAGCTGAACTTTAGTGGCTTGATTGAGTGACACAGCGAGACGAATTATTATCAAAACACACAGACACAAAAGGACCCTACGATGAGCCGTAATTGAGAGTTTGCTTTAAATAAATTAAATAATCACCTGCAACTAACTTGGCAAGATTAAACAGAAAGCTTAGTAACTACAGTTAAGACAGCAATTGGTAAATGCAGGTGTCCGAGAAGCTAGAACCCCGTTGCTCTGCGGCTTGCCACGAAGACCCACAGGTCAGCCTCCATCCCTTAAGGCCAGCACCTGGTGGCCCAGGAAAATTTGTAACAGGGCTGGAAAACTTAGGGCTATTGCAAATATAACTTTGAAACATAGTCAAATTCGGAAACAGAGTCAAACTCAGAAATATAACTCAGGAACATGGAATAGTTCTTGGAAATCTGGAGGGTCACAGGAGACTCAAGAAACCTTAATGACATTGAACATAAACAAGAGAAAATCTGCAGATGCTGGAACATAGACTAGAGAAGCTCAAAACATGGACTCAGGACGAGCACTATGAATAGAAGGCACACTTGCCTCCAGCCGACCGATGTCCGCTTGGTCCATTTATGGTGCGGACTCCTGCCATGGTGTGTGCTGACGGACAACTGAACCCAGGTGTGGAGCAACGACAAACTCCCACTTTGAGACAAATGAGTTTATTCGTCAGAATCCCAACTGAATTTTGGTGGCTTGACCAAGTAGCACAGAGAGATGAATCATCCTGGAAACACAGACACCTCACAATGAGTGCTGACTGAGAGTCCGTTTGAAATAATCACTGTAATTAACTTGGCAAGATTAAACAGAAAACACTGGAGCTTAGACAACAATTAGTTGATGTACATGCTTGAGAAACCTAGAAACCCAATGCTATACGGCTCACCGTGGAGGCCCACGGGGCTCACGACAATCTGCCTGCCTGCGACAGCATCTTGGGAATTAGACACACAGCACATATCCAACAGGTTCATAATGCGTCGACTTGCTCCACTGCCCCGAACACAGATCTGTCATTAAAGATCTGTATACTTCCTTGTTGCTTTACTTATTCATTTGTGGCATTAATGTGCTGATTTGGATGTAGCTGAACTGTGTTAACAAGCATTAACATTACATGAATTAGAGACAGTAACTACTTTTGCGGTATAGGTTCAATAGGTGCATTTAATGTCAGAGAATGTATACAATAAACATCCCAGAATATAGTTTACAGGATTAGAACAGTGTATCCAAATAATGATTAAATTGCTACAAAAAAATAAAAGTTTTGAGTCTGTTAATTTTTTTTTTCATTTTCTTCATGTTTGGCTTTTGTAACTCTGGTCAGAAACCAGAAGCAGGTCATGTTAATAAAATTCAAAGTCACTCCCCGTGCTTCACTACAACTGTCCTTCCAGCCTGTGACTGGAAAATAAGACAACCAATGACTTCCCTTTACTGGCCCCACATTTCTTCAATTAAAGAATTTTAGCAATATGCCAACCTCAGCGTTATATATAAAAAATCCTACAATGTTGATCCATCCCTGTCAATCTGATTTCCCTGTTGCATGAGTACTCAGTGCTCTCTGGTCAGTTACCATATGACTCCTCAATAGCCTATACACCTCCCACCAGATCTAAAAAGATCTATGCTGTTTTCCTTGGGGTCATACCTAATTCATAGACTTAATGACTAAAAGCATTTATTACACAGAAAGCATCCTATCGGACACATCACACCTTAATATGGCAACTGCCCTTTCCAAGTCTGCAAGAAATCACGGACACTCGTGAACAGAAAATCAGCCTCCCCTCCATTGACTCCGTCTGCACTTCCTACTGTCTTAGGAAATCCATCAACATAATCAGGGATTGCTCCCACCCTGGTCATTCTCTCTTCTTCCCTAACCTTCTTATCAGGCAGAAGATAACGAGTTACACCAGACCCAAAGACAGCTTCTGTCCCACTGTTATAACTGTCAATTATCAATTATGATAAGCAGATCAATTATGAACTCTTGATCTTTCAATTTACCTTTCATGACCATCCAGATTATTTTTCTCCCCGCACTGTTACTTTTTCTGTATTTGTAACACCAATCCCTGTAGTCCCTTTTTATTTTCCTTTTGAAAAACCTTGATGAACTTGCGTATGGAATGATCTGCATGGATGGTATGCTTTTCACTGTATCTTGGTACGTGTGACGATAATAAACTAATTACCAATTACTTTACTTGTGCACATACTAAAGATATACTGCTTTCGAAAGCCCATTCATATAGACCTTCAAATGAAGAAATCCTCGGAGAAGTAGAATTCTGGACAGACCAACTGATTCAATAGACAACTGAAGTTTTATCTTGTTCTTGGCATTTTACCTTATCACCCACGGGCCTGAGTATTAAGGAAAGTCACAGTGAAGAGGGAAAATGACTTTGAATTTTATCAGCATGATTTGATTCGTTTTTCTAATCCAACAGTTTTTTTATTTTGTGTGTTAATAATAGATAGAACTCATCCATTTGTAACAATAGAATGCTTGCTTAAGAGGTGAGAGTAGAATGTGATTAGTTATATGGTGTTCCTGCAGCTTTGGGCTTCATTCTGTACGTCACTTCCTGCCTTTGGTTTCCACAGCTTCTACAAGGCGAATTACGTGCAGAAATTTCAGTATTCCAGGCCGGTCCGGAAAGGAGTAGTAGACCCAGACAACGAATTTGCTGTAAGATGCATATATTTATTATGTTAACTAAGATTAATAAAATCTGCATTTTCTTTAGATAGATGAGGCCTTTCTTTGTCAGGGAAAGTACTGAGCACTAAGCACTGCTAAGATAAGACAAAAACATTCTCTCTCCAATTCTTGTTGGGATAGTCATGTGCATATTTAATTTTTTCTTTGAGAGCATTTTATTTTATTTTATTCATTTATTTAGTGACACAGTGAGGAGTAGCCCCTCTGGCCCTTTGAGCCACGCTGCCCCAGCACCTCAACAATCCAGATGAACCTTAATTTAATCAATGGACAAATTACAATGACTGATTAACCTACCCACAGTGGGAGGAAACTGGAGCACCTGGGGAAAACCCATGCATTGCACAGGGAAGACATACAGAGCGGCACAGCAACTGCATTCTGAACTACGGAAAGCCTTGAGTGGTAATAGCATCCAGTGGCCACACCATGGCGCCCTCTCATACTGTTCATGTAATTAATGGTTGTCATGTCTGTAACATCCTTCACAGTTCAAAATACATTTATTAACAAATTATGTACACTATGTACAACGTTGAGATTTGTCTCCTTACAGGCCGCCACAAAACAAAGAAACCTGATAGAATCCATTAAAAAAAAGTTAAATACCCATGTGCAAAAAAAGGAACAAATCGTGCAAACAGTAAAAAGTAAGCTATTAACACTCAGAATTAAAGTTCATGAAAGTGAGTTCACAGCAATGAAGCCAGTCATCACTGTAGCCCATTAGTTGCAGGCCACAGCCTCAGTTCAATGTAGAGACAAGTAAACCTTGCCAAGCAGCGAAGTGAACATTGGCCCTGCCCTCACATTCAGCCCCAACACCCTACCTTTTTCAATCTGGCAAGCGGGCTTAAATCAGCCAAACATTGGCTCATTACTCACACTTGGACCCAGGCCCTAACACACTGATTCGGCCCGTACTCAACCTATCCCATCTGGCCCTGCACTTAAATCAGTCAAACATCAGCTAGTTCCTGGTTCTTGGGCCTGGGCCCCACCGCCTTGACTCAGCCTCACTTTTGTCTCATATCTAACGCTTTGAATTGGCTCCAAGTGCATTCCAGCAATGGCCAAACATTGCCTCTTTTCTCACTCTTGGGCCTGGGCCCCGCTGCCTCGATTAGGCCCGATCACACCATGCTGCAACCATCCCGCACCTTTAAGACTTCATTTACACCACCAAAATGCCAGGTTGTATGGACAATTCAAAGGCTCAGCTCCAAAAGGGAAGTTACAGGCTATTGATTGCAGTGATTGTTATCCAGTAACAGTGTGATTAATAGAGTAGTTAATCGTTTTATTTGCTGCCATGAAGGCATCACTAAGTTTCACCAGTGCCACCTTAAACCAGAACACTTTGTGCTGCTGCAACAGAAAAATTATTTTCATTGTGTTTATAGCTCAGGAATGCACACCCATGACAATAAACTTGAGATATGATAACAACTCTCTCCGCCCAAATCTTTTATACATCAGTTTGAGAGTAAAACTGTGGTTGGTTAATACTACCTCTGTCCTAATGAACCCATGTCAATGCATTATTAGCCCCTCTACCTACAACTACTTGTTCTACAGTGGTAGAAACCTTTTAGATGTTTTACTGTTAGACCATCACTTGTACAAAAACCCTGTGTCATTGTGTCAAGATAACAGGTATAGTCATAATTTGGAACAAGTGATTAATTTATCATTGATTATCTCTTACAGTCTATGTGGATTGAAAGGACCACCTTTCTCACAGTTTATAAATTACCTGGCATTCTCCGTTGGTTTGAAGTCAATTCTATCTCTCCTGTAAGTACAATATTGCTTAGATCAATCTTCTCATGAATGTCGCCTGTAGGGTTCACACTTGACAGCTAACTCCATACTTACTTGATAATTAAGCTCAGAAGATTGCATTTACATGGTAACTAAATGTATAACACTATACTCAACTGGTACTTTAATCTACAGCACCAAACTGACCTGGTAGCCATGACTACAACACCACACTCACCTGGTACCCAACAACCAACAATCCTCAGACTAGGTCAGCTCCAAACTCAAACAAATCCAAATATACTCTATACTTTGAGGGACATACTCTACACCATTGAACACAATCACTGTGAGAATACAAATGTCATGGTTAATTCTTAAATTACAGATACAGATCTCCTTATTCCTGAAACCTATTCCATTAAAATGTAAAGCTTGGACATTATTGCAAATCTGTTGGTTTTTGGTATATGACAGGAAAAGTTCTCTTTCAAGCTGTCATGAGATGTTCTGTGAGGTAAATAACCTTTGGTTTTTAGTGTAAACTCTTGCTGTCTGCCTGAGATTACCTTGTTTCCCACTAAAGGTCTGAAGTGAAGTGCAGTACACTTAATACAAAAGTTTAAAAAAAAAGTTGTAGATGCTTGAAATTGGAAATAAAAAGTGAAACTGTTAGAAATATTCAGAGGGTCAGACTGCTTCTCGGTAGAGACAAACAAGGCTATCATTTCAGATGACATACTTATCATATTGCCTTTGAGAGGTACGCAGACCTCAGTCAGCATCAGAATCAGGATTAATATCTTCAGCATGTGTCACGAAATCTCTTGTCTTTTTGGCAGCAGTACAATGCAATACATAATAATAGAAAAAAGCTGTGAAATACATTAAATATATAAAAATAGTTAAATTAAATTAAATAAGTAGTGCAAAAATAGAATAAAAAAGCAGTGAGGTAGTGTTCATAGGTTCAATGTCCAATCAAAGATCAGAATGCAGTGGGGAAGGAGCAGTTCCTGATTCATTGAGTGTTTGCTTTCAGGCTTCTGTACCTCCTTCCTCATAGTAGCAATGAGAACAAAGCATGACTTGGTTGATGGGGGTCCTAAATGATGGGTGCCGCCTTTTTGAGGCATTCCTCCTTGAAGTCCTGGATTCTACGGAGGCTAGTGCCCATGATGGAGCTGACTGAGTTTTCAACTCTTTGCGTTTATTTTGATCCTGTACCAGTAGCATCCCCATACCAGATGATGATGCAACAAATTAGAAAGCTCTCCACAGTTCAACTGTAGAATTTTTCAAGTGTTTTTGTTGACATACCAAATCATGTCAAATCCACGATGAAATATAACCACTGTCATGTCGTCTTTGTAGATGCATCGATATGTTGGGTCCAGGTTAGATCCTCAGAGATATTGAAGATGAAATACCAAAAACTGCTGGCAGGACTGCACCTTGTTTAGTCTTGTATCTATCCTGCCTTCACTGTGAGGTACTAATGATATTCTCGATGGCAACCTTTTTTCTGCTTCACAGAGTACCATCAGCCCACTGGAAAATGCAATTGAGACAATGGAGAAAACGAATGAGAAGATCCTAACCTTGATCACCCAGTACCAGGGGGATGAGAATCTCCCCATCAACCCACTCTCCATGCTGCTCAACGGTATTGTTGATCCGGCGGTCATGGGTGGATTTGCCAAGTATGAGAAGGTAAAGAATTTATTGGTTTATTCAATCATCCCTTGCGTGACAAACAGAATAAAACATCCCAGCAAGGGAATACTTTCTCAGAGAGCTAACCCCAAAGAAAGAATCTAACTACAGAGAAGAATGAAACATAAAAGAGTAAACTTCAATCTGTGAACTATCTTCTCAAATAGTTCTGCTCCAATACTGGCTCAGAGAGTACACATCTGTTACTGTATTACACACCTTTTAGATTTTGTGTTGCTTTTTTGTAGTATCTGTTAGAACAGAGAATCCCGTATATGGTTGATTTAAGTTGTCCACCAATGCACTTGTCAACGTTTCATCACCATGCGAGGAGACATTAACAGTGCGTTGACAATGTCTGCTTGCATAGTGATGAAATGTTTACAGCAAGTTGCCAAAACTGGGAAACAACACAACCCAACCATCAACCACCCGAACTACACTTTTTCCAAATTATTTCCAATCCTATATATGTCTGTTATATACCATTTACTGTAGCAGTCTGAATTGACAGGCTATTGTGAAAGCACATGGGATACTCAGTTTTATAACAAGTCAAGAAAAGTTTACTGAAGATCTGGTAAGACTTTGGCTGGAGGTTTATGTTTACTTCTGGCCAGCACTTGAGTAGGATATCCAGAGTACAGAAGAGAGTTACAGCTTTGGCAACAATGATGATGAGCTTTGGTTATTAGGGGAGTGGGATAAGAAGGGAAGCGATAGAGGGATTGCAAAACAAGGACTGGAGTTTGATCTTCCGAACCAAGTGAATTTGAATATGCAGATACTGACACAGGCATGTGCACGCGCAGACAAGTATATGCATTACACACATAATATACGTGCACGTACACACACACATACACACATTATTTCTTTTGATGTGACCTATTAAACATCACATAACAATAGATGGCTATGCCCACAGAAACAGATGAGGTCAGTGCAACATTAGCTTCCTTCATACTTCATTAGGAAGAGAATAACATCTAATTACAGGTGATAACAAAGATGTAATGTGAAAATGTATCAGAGTGCATCAAATGTCCTCATAATGCTCAGGTGCAGGTAGCATAACAGCACTAAAGGAACATGATGGAGATTGATCATAAAGTCATTCTGTGAAAGTAATCTGTGTTTATAGAACATTGCAGTACACAGAACGCATCTGATCCAAAGCATGATTAAAATATCGATGCACTGGCTTCTACTGCTCTAACCAATCACGGTCCAGAGCAAGTAATCAGTTTGGACTATGTCATAGTTAAGAGTTGGTCGTCTCTACAGATTGATCACGTGTAGTGATATAAAACCCCCAGAGTTTTTACAAGTAAACTACAAATAAAAGAAGCCAATCATTTAGCAATGGTCCTGAATGTAGACTCAAACAAGACATTGCAAGTTTTGTGGGATGGTGCCCTTACATTCAACTGAACAGATCATAATACCTCAAGACATAGATGCAGAATTAAGCTATTTGTCCCATCGAATCTGCTCTGCCATTCAATCATGGCTGATTCTTTTTTTTCCTCCTCAACCCCACTCCCTGGCCTTGATGGTGTGGCCAATCAAGAACTTATCAATCTCACCTCAAGTACACCCAATGACCCGGCTTCTACAGTTGCCTGTGGCAACAAATTCCTCATATTCATCCCACTCTGGCTACAGAAATTTCTCCACATTGCTGCTTTAAATGGATGCCCCTCTATCCTGAGGCTGTGCCCTCTTGTCCTAGACACCACCACCATGGGAAACAGCCTTTCCACATTACACTGTCTAGGCCTGTCAATGTTTGAAAGGTTTCAATGAGATTCCCCCTCATCCTTCTAAATTCCAGTGAAAACAGACCCAGAGTCATCAAATATTCCTTGTATGATAACCTTTCATTCCTGGAATCATCCTTGTGATTCTCCTCGAACTGTCTCCAAAGCCAGAACATATTTTCTTAGATAGGGAGCTCAAAACTGGTCATAATACTCAAGGTGAGGCCTTATAAAGCCTCAGTATTACATACCTGCTCGTGTATTCTAGACCTCTTGAAATGAATTACAACATTGTATTTGCCTTCTGAACCAACTGAACCTGCATGTTAACCTTTAGGATGTTTTGCACAAAGATTCTAGGTCCCTTTGCCTCACAGGTTTTTGGATTTTCTCCACATTTAGAAAATAGTCTGCACATTTATTTCTATGACCAAAGTGCATGATCATGAATTGTCCAACATTGTATTTCATTTGGCACTCCCTTGCCCATTCTCATAATCTGTCTCAGTCCTTCTGCAGTCTTTCTGTTTCCTAAACACTGTCTGTCCCTCCACTAATCTTCATATCATCTGCAAATATGGCAGCAGAGCCATCTATTCCATCATCTAAATTATTGATGTACAGAATAAAACAAACCGGTCCCAACACCAACCCCTGCAGAACACTTCTAGTCACTGGCAACTAATCAGAAAAGGATCCTTTTATTTCCACTCGCTGCCTCCATCCAATGCTCTAACCTAACAATGCTCTAGCAACTTTCCTGTAATACCATGGGCTCTTAACTTGGTAAACAGCCCGATGTATGGGAGCTTGTCAAAGGCATTCTGAAAATCCAAATATTCAACATCCACTGCATCCCCTTTAGCTAGCCTACTTGTAATCTCCTCAAAGAATTCCAACAGGTTTGTCAGGCAAGATTTTCCTTTAAGGAAATTATGCTGATGTTGTCCAATCTTGTCCTGTATCACCAAGTACTGCATAGCCTCATCCTTAACTTTTGACTCAACATCTTCTCAGCCACTGAGGTCAGGCTAACTGGTTTATAATTTCCTTTATGCTGCCTCCCACTTTTCTTAAAGAGTGGAGTAATATATGCCAGAGACCAATGATTCTTGAATGGTCATTACTGATGTCTCTGCTATCTCTATCACTACCTCTTTCAGAACCCTATGGTGTAATTCATCTGGTCCAGGTGACTTATGTACCCTTAGATCTTTCAGCTTTTTGAGTACCTTCTCCCATGTAATAGTAAATCGACTCTGTTCTCTTCCCTCACACCCTTCAACACTTGGAACACTGCTCATGTATTCCAGTGAAGACTGATGTAAAATACTCATTTAGTTCATCTGCCATCTCCTTGCCCCCCATTATTATTTCTCCAGCCTCATTTTCTAGTAGTCCTCAATCCACACTCATCTCTCTTTTATTTTTCATATACTTAAATAAGCTCTTTCTATTCAGCTTGATATTGATTGCTAGCTTGCCATCATATTTCATCTTATCCCTCCTAATGATTCTTTCGGCTGCTTTCTGTTGGTTTTTAAAAGCTTCCCAATCTTAAAAGCTTCCTGCTAATTTTAACTTTGTTATGCTTTCTCTTTTGCTTTTACATTAGCTTTGACTTCCCTTGTCAGCCACAGCTATACTATATTGCCATTTGAGTACTTCTTTGCTTTTGGAATTCTTCTTTCCTGCACCTTCCTCCTAACAATGGCCACCCCATTTGTCCCTTCTGTACTTCTATTTACTCCAAGGCTTGTTCAAAATGGCAACAATAATTTTGTGAAAAATTATTCCGGTGTTGGAAAAGTTGAATGAATGAAATAGTTTTGAAAGGCATTAGATGTTGGAGTGGAAGGCATAGAATGTACCTTCCCCCACTATTGTGTACGGCTTATCATAGAAGTGGCAAGGTTGTTAGTCATCAAGGTGAGATTCTGCTATCTGTATTAGGTGAGCTACAGTACTCACCAGATTTCATTCAAAGTTCAAAGAAAATCTTATAATTGAAGAAGCCCATATATGTCACCATATATAACCCTGAGATTAATTTTCCTGTGGGCATACAAATCTATAGAATAGTAACTCTAACAGGGTCAATGAAAGGTCAACCTGATAGCAGAAGACAACAAACTGAGCACTCATAGATATAAACAAACGGCAATAAATAATGGGAACATGGGATAACAAGATAAAGAGTCCATAAAGAAATGTGTGCATGGAGTCAGAGGAGGTAGTGGAGGTATTTCACTTCAATATTCACCAGGAATACTTACTTGACAATTGTGGCGATGACTTACAGTGGTCTAAAATGCTTGAGCGTATAGACATTAAGAAAGAGTCTGTACTGGAGACTTTGTAAGGCACTAAGTTAGATGGGTCACCGACTGGATGAGATATACCCCAGGCTACTATGGGAAGTGAGGGAGGAGATTGCTGAGCCTCTGGCGATGATCTTTACAACATCAATAGGGACAGGAGATGTACCAGTGTATTGGAAGGTTGCAAATGTTGTTTCCTTGCTCAAGAAAGGGAGTAGAGATAACCTGGTAATTATAGACCAGCGAGTCTTACTTCAGTGGTGGGCAAGTTATTGGAGAAGATTATTGAAGAAGATGCAGGATATATAAACATTTCGAGGGACATAATCTGATTAGAGATAGTCAGCATGGTTTTGTCAAGGGCAGGTCATGCCTTACGAGCCTGATTGAATTATCTGAGGATGTAACAAAACACATTGATGAATGTAGAGCAGTGGATGTAGTGTATATAGATTTCAGTAAGGCATTTGATAAGGTTCCCCATCCAAGGCTCATTCAAAAAGTAAGGAGGCATGGGATCCAAGGAGACCTTTTATTGTGGATCCGGAATTGGCTTGCCCACAGAAGGCAAAGGGTGGTTCGTATTCTACATCGAGGTTGGTGACCAGTGATGTTCTGCAGGTAACTGTTCTGAGACTCCTCCTCTTTGTAATTTTTATAAATGACCTGGATGAAGAAGTAGAAGGGTGGGTTAGTAAATTTGCTGATGACACAAAGATTGGGGATATTGTGGATAGTCTGCACGGTTGTCAGAGATTATAGCAGGACATCAACAGCATACAGAACTGGGCTGAGAAATTGCAGGTGGAGTTCAACCCCAATAAGTGTGAGTGGTTCATTATGGTAGGTCAAATTTGAAGACAGAATATAGCATTAATGATAAGTGTCTTGGCTGTGTGGAGGATCAGAGAGTTCTTGGGTTCTGTGTCCATAGGACACTGAAAGCTGCTGCGCAGGTTGATAGTGGTTAAGAAGGCATGTGGTGCGTTGGTATTCATCAACCGTGGGATTGAGCTCAAGAACCATGAGGTAATGTGACAGCTATATTAGACCTTGGTCAGACCCCACCTGGAGTACTGTGTTCAGTTCTGGTCACCTCACTACAGGAAGGATGTGGATACTATAGAGAGAGTGCATTGGAGATTTACAAGGATGTTGCCTGGATTGGAGAGCGTGCCTTATGACAATAGGTTGAGTGACTTCGGCCTTTTCTCCTTGGAGTGACGGAGGATGAGAGGTGACCTGATAGAGGTGTACAAGATGATGAGAGGCATTGGTTGTGTTGATAGCCAGAGTCTTTCTCCCAGGACTGAAATGGCTAACACAGGGGGGCATAGTTTTAAGGTGCTTGGAAATAGGTACCGAGGGGATCTCAGAGGTAAGTTTTACACACAGAGAGTGGTGAGCGAGTAGAATGCACTGCCGGAGATGTTGGTGGAGGCAGATTCAATAGGATCTTTTCAGAGAGACTTAGATAGGTATATGGAGTTTCAAAAAATAAAGGGCTATGTTGTTGGATAATTCTAGGCAGCTTCTAGAGTAGGTTACATGGTCAACACAACATTGTGAGCTGAGGGGCCTGTAATGTGCTGTAGATTTCTATGTTCCATGTCTTGTGTTCTGCCCTGATTACTGCCATGACCTGTGACTCCTGAAGAGTGGCATCTTACTTAAAGCTCTCAGTTCTCCATTCCATTCCAGCTGTGGACAGTTGTGTGTAAATCATACTACCCTATTGAGGGTTTTGTTTGGTGCTGCTGTAGAGTGGGAAATTCCCAGTCCTGGTGATGTCTGTCTTCACCTCCTGCCTGCCTCTTCTGATGGTAGGTCTTTCAGGACTCCTGACACTTCACTCACCAAATCTCTCAGCATGTAACACCTTACTTACACCAGCCACGTATCTCATCAAACAAGGCTTTTAGGAACCGTCTGTACTTTCTGTCTCCTTCATGGCAACCATCGTGCCTACTACAGTGCTGTGGTTGCCATGGCGAGTGTGTCTTTAAAACTTGATGCCCTTTACTTGTTGCTATGCAGCAAAATGTGGAGAACTGTGCTGAACTGGAAATTATGCTTGTCCTGTTTCTGCATGCAAACGTGGTGTCATGATGCATTTGTTTTTAATATTGCCATTTTCCACAGGTTTTAACATAACATAGAACAGAATTCTAATACATAAATAATGTGCCATCCATTTTCAGACAGGAGTGTTTTTAACTCCCTATCTTACTCAATCAGCTGATTTTGGTGGAAGGCAGTGAGTGGTTGTGATTCCATGCTTAATTATTCTGCTCTTTCAGGCTTTCTTCACAGAGGTGTATTCAAGAGAGCACCCAGAAGATTGGGATAAACTTGCTCGATTAAAGGATCTTATAGCATGGCAGGTGAGAATGGAAGATGGACTTCAGTGTATCAGATCTATTTGTATCTTGTATAAAACCCAACTCATAAACCCACTCACACTTTCCATGTGGATTCTCCACACAGGATTCCTCACAGCAAACCCATTTGCAAGCTCTGTATAGATACAGAGTCTTTTTCACACAATTCACGTCCTATAGCTCGAATCGCTGTATGTGTAAACCCATTCATCCTTCTCGTATGGAAATGCATTCACATTCTCTGCATTGAATATCTTTATAATCAGCAACAAACAATCTGCTGGATGAACTGAGTATGTTAAGAAGCATCCCTTGGGGAGAAAGGAACTATTGACATTTTGGGTCAAAATCTCACATCTAGTCCTGATTTAGGGTTTCAGATCGAAACATTGCAAATTCCTTTACCTGTGCCCACAAATGATGCTGCTAGAAGCTCTGAGAATCCAGCACCTGCGGTCTTTTGGGTCTTCTCTTTACAATAAACCATATTTCGATTATCTGTATAGAGCTGATGTACATCCAAACCTATGTAGTCTCGTAGTCTTCAGAGAGAATATTTTATGTCCAATCCCATACAGAATATTTGCAAAGGATCTTGGTTGACCTGTCTCATTCATATAATCATTGCAGAATTTCTAAGCATTACCTTTAGAAGACCTGTTGTCAGGCCCGACATGTATTGTTCCTCATATGTTTTAGTGGAATAGTCTATTTTCACCTGCAGTTCTTTTTCCTAACAGTGTCATTCCATTGATTAAGCAAAAGTTCTCAATGCAATAATACTATTGGTTTCTATAGCCCTGGTGATGGAACTTCACTGGTAAGGAATTATGATCACTGATATTACATGTAATTACACAACAAACTATGAATGATTTGGAATAAAATCCAGATCAATAATGAATAAGCAATAAGTGGACATCTGTCAACTACTAATTCTGACAATGGGATGTAGTACTGAACATTTAGCATCCCCTTTCTATCTTACAAATGACCTTTCTACCTTACTCTGAAAATCTTTATAACCAGTAAACAAAATTATTATAGAACATTCATTGGAAAAGCAACATTTCTTAATACCCTGCTGATTTATCCTCAGATTGCTTGTCACAGTATTCAAAAGATTAATGCTCAGTCCCTGAAAAGTCCAGGATAATCCCAAAGTGTTTCCTGATCTAATTCTTAATCCTGAAGACTTTGTGAATGGAAGCAAAGGACAGATTTTGGGCTATAGTTTTAAAACCCTTTTTTGGAGAAGCTTTAGTGATTTTTTTCCCTTCTTTTGTCTCTATTCACATCAGTAAAGGCATTTACTGTTTTTCTCCTGCCTCATGCTGAATTGTGTAGTGAATGGTTCTACATGATCATGAAAGGACAGGAAAGCCAGCCCCATGGTTTGTGGTTCTCAGTTTTGCAAAAGTGAAAATTTAAACTTGTTTCTGTACATATGAAAGCAGAACATTTCCGACCTTTAACTCAGTCACTACCCTTCAATATACAACAGTAACATCGACATTTCACCAGGTGGCCGTGGTTTGCGATTTTAAGACCACAGGATAAAAAGCATCTTGTGCTTTTTACACAGTAACACAGCTGTTACTCAGCAATATTCAGTCAGAATCTTGTTCAAAGCTGCAGCATTTCCACAAGTGGGATGTGACTCTGCACCTGTGATTCTCAGTGCATTGAGCCCTATATTTTATCTTTGGCACTGAGAGCAGTTCAAAAGTGGCAAAGGTGCCAGACAGTTTCCAGAGATATGGAGTTCAGGTTCAAGGACCAAGTTGTGGAAGTTGGTAATCTGTGGATCGCAATCGTTGGTAAAGATGTGCGTAAAGCAATCCATTAGGTTTTAAAATTTTAAAACTTTTAAAATGGTCTGAATCACAATATATTTTGTTCACTCACGCTGATTAATGTGATATTTTCCAAAATGGTCTTAAAAGCAATCTCCTTGTGATTGAAACCATCATGTGACAACAAGATAAGCTAACAGTCCGCTGCAGAAGTCAATGGATCAAACACCATCGATGGAAGGAAAGGAATTGTTGACAATTTGGAAATAGGACTTTGACCTGAAATGTCATTACCCTCCACAGATGCTGCCACCACAAGTTCAGTTTTGACTCAATTTCAGGATCTGCAGTCTCTTGTGTCTCCACAATGGCTTTGCTATTGTCCATCCTCCGCCCTCAATCCCAAACTAAGTAAAAGTAAATTTGAAGATGAAATCTCTGCTTTCATGAGCCATTCAGCACTGGGATATCCCCTCCTCCTGATAGCCCCACTTCCTCAAACAGACACCAGTCCTGTTGTGGTGGTTGCAATGGTCTGGTCACAAATGCTGCCAATGCTGTACTTTGATAATGGTAGTATGAGAGTTTTCTCCTCTTCATGTTCACCAGCTGCCGCTGCTCGGAGCAGGAATAAAACTTCATGGGAGGAGGGTGTTGGATGACCTACGGCCATTCCATGATCGAATGGAGGAATGCTTCAAGCAGCTAAAGATCAAAGTAGAGAAGGAGTATGGAACAAGGGAGCTGGTAAGAGGATTTGATGGTTCACCAGGCAGAAATGAACAATGTCCCAATACGTCCCTTTGCTGAGTTTTCTGTCACATACACACCTGTGTTGGAGAAGAGACCAAATATATAGGTCAGGAAGCAAAGCTCTTCTGGTCCCTATTCTGACCCTGACCTGACAGTGCAGGCACAGCATTGTAATTACAAGCTCTCTGCTCTTTTTATTTATTGGCCAAGGGACAGGATTTAAGATGCTCAGTAGCCACATTCTTGTTTGACTCCATTTTTCAAACATGTGAAGAGCATTTGCTGGATTTTGTGCAATGAAGGTACTGATGAGTTTGCGGAGAATTCCCACTTTATTTATTTATTTTTTATTTAGTGATGCAGTGTGGATTAGGCCCTTCCAGCCCTATGAGCCACATGGCTCAGCAACCCCCAATTTAACCCTAGCCTAATTATGGGACAATTTACAATGACCAATTAATCTACTAACCAGTACGTCTTTGGTCAGTGGGAGGAAACCACAGCATCTGGGGAAAACCCACACATTCTATGGGGAGGACATACAGACTCTTTACAGAAGTGGTCATAATTGAACTCTGAACTCTGACCCCCTGAGCTGTAAGAATTGCACTAACTGCTACACTACCATTCGTATAGACAAAGACATCCAGAGGTGTTCTCATTCTTTATCAATTAGTGGAGTGTATGTTTTTGCACCCTACTTAAAGAGCACACCATGTCTTGCTTTAATAAGACATATCACCTACAGTGTGACATTCAGCCAGTATTGCACTGCGTTGCTAGATAAGATTATGTGACCAGGTCTCTGGGGTGGGATTTCTGACAGACTTATCAATCCAAAAGTTGACTATTACAACTTCACACACCTGCTTTCTCTCCTGGATTTACCTTACAGCCGGATATGGATGACAAACGGACAAGTCGACCAAGATCCATGCTGAGGTCCTACCGACAAGTGTCCATGATCTCTCTCTGCTCCATCAACAACGAAGGCAGCATATCAACCAAAGGGAATGCTGACAGGTAAGGCACAGCAATGTATGCATTGCCATTTCTGCTCTCAGTGGTAATTGACTGTGACATTATTATATGTTAAGTCCATAAGACCATAAGGTATGGGAGCAGAATTAGACCATTTGGCCATCAAGTTTGCTCTGCCATTTCATCATGACTGATCCAAATTTCCTAAAAAGCCTTAATCTCTTGCCTTCTCCTCATATCCCTTCATGCCCTGACCAATCAAGAATCTATCAACCCTGCCTTAATTATACATAAAGACTTAGCCTCCACAGCTGTCTGTGGCAAAAAATTCCACAGATTCACTACCCTCTGGCTGAAGAAATACTTCCTCATCTCTGTTCTAAAAGGACGCCTCTCTATTCTGGGGCTGTGTCCTCTGGTCTTAGACTCTCCTGCCATAAGAAACATCCACTCCATATCCTTCCTATCAATGCCTTTCACCATTCGATAGATTCAGTGAGGTCTCCCCTCAATCTTTTGAATTCCAGTGAATACAGGTCCAGAGCCATCAAACACTCTTCATGTGGCAAGCCGTTCAATCCTGGAATAATTTTCGTGAATTTCCTTTGAACCCTCTCCAGTTTCAGCACACCTTTCTAAGATAAGGGGCCCGAAACGGTTTACAATACTCCAAGAGAGGCTTCACCAGTGCTTCATAAATCAAAACATTACATCCTTGCTTTTATATTCTAGTTCCCTTGAAATCAACGCTAGCATTGGCATTTGCCATCCTCACTACTGACTCAACCTGCAAATTAATCCTGCACAAAAACTCCCAGTACCTTTGCATATCAGTTTTTTGTATTTTCTCTCCATTTGGAAAATAGTCAACCCTTTCATTTCTACTACCAAAGTGCATGATCATACACTTCCCAACATTGTAAACATGAGGAAATCTGCCGATGCTGGAAATTCAAACAACACACACAAAATGCTGGTGGAACACAGCAGACCAGGCAGCATCTATAAGGAGAAGCACTGTTGACGTTTCAGGCCGAGACCCTTCGTCAGGACCTAACATTGTATTCTCTCTGCCATTTCTTTGCCCATTCTCCTAATCTGTCTAAGTCCTTCAGCAGCCTCCTTACTTCCTCAAAACTACATGCCCCTCCACCTTGTCTGTCCCTTCATATTGTCTGCAAACTTAGCAACAAAGTCGTCAATTTCATCATCCAAATACATATAATGTAAAAAGAATCGGTCCCAATACAGACATTTGTGGAACACTACTAGTCACCCGCAACCAATCAGAAAAGGCTCTGTTTATTCCCATTCCTTGCCTCCTGCCAGTCATCCATTGCTTTATCCATGCTAGATTCTTTCCTGTAATACCATGAGCTCATAGCTTGTTAAGCAGCCTTATTTGTGACACCTTGTAAAAGGGCTTCTGAAAATCCAAGTAACTAATTCTCCGTTGTCTATCCTGCTTGTTATTTCTTTAAATAATTACAACGGATTTGTCAGGCAAGATTTTTCTGTGAGGAAACCTTGCTGACTGTGGACTATTTTATCATGTGCTTCCAAATACCCTGAAACCTCATTCTTAATAATTGACTCTAACATCTTCTCAACCACTGAGGTCAGACTAACTGGCCTAGAGTTTCCTGTCTACTGCCTCTCTCCTTGAAGAGTGGAGTGACATTCCTAATTTTCCAGTCTTCTGAAAACTATTCCAGAATCTAGTAATTCTTGAAAGATTATGACTAATGCCTCCACAATCTCTTCAGCCACTTCTTTCAGAACCCTGGGGTGTACCCTATCTGGTCCAGGTGACTGCCTACCTTCAGACTTTTCAGATTCCCACAAACCTTCTCTCCAATAATGGTAATTTCATGCACTTCATGACCCTGACTCCTTACTGCCTGTGTCTTCCACAGTGAAGACTGATGCAAAATACTTATTCACATCAGCATAATTTCCCAGTGGTCTGATATTCACTCTTGCCTTTCTTATACACTTTATGTATCTGAGGAAATTTTGGTACCCTCATTAATATTACTGGTTAGCTTACTTTGGTATTCCATCTTTATCTTTTTAATGTATTTTTTAGTTGCCTTCTGCTGGTTTTTAGAAGTTTCCCAATCCTCTAACTTCCCACCAACTTAACTTTGAAGGAACTGAGCCTCTTTCTTGGCTACCTATATTCAGATTCTGAAAATATATAAGATTGCAAAATGACTTGCAAAAGTCCCTAAACATTAAAATTTGTGGATTAATATCCATGAAATTATTCAGAACATGACATGTAGAAGTCCTAGACTTTATGCAAAGGATGATGGCAGTGAATGTCATCATTTTGTAATCAAGTCCAACTACATACTCTCACTGTATCCTCCCTTCAGTCCTTACTTTCCATTTACCAAATCTGTGCTTACTGAGAAATCGCTATGTGATGGTATTGTGTTTGCTGATCAAGAAATTCTAAACACTAATTAAAACTTTAAGCACCTTTCAGTATAGGTAGCTAGACGTACAAAAAAGCTGGATGAACTCAGCAGGTCCGGCAGCATCCGTTGAAAGGAGCAGTCAACGTTTTGGGTCGAGACCCTTCATCAGGATCAACCTTTCAATGGATACTGCCCGACCTGCTGAGTTCATCCAGCTTTTTTGTACGTCTTGATTTGACCACAGCATCTGCAGTGCACGTTGTGTTTAGTATAGGTAGCTACATGTACCCTCACTAAAAGAAAGTTACACCATAGCTACCCAATCTTCAAAGACTAGTTCACTACCTTGTTTATTCTCCTCCATGGGTTTAGTTGCCAATACTTACTCACTGTTGGAGTGATGGGTCCCCCCCCCCCCCCCACCATGGAGGAGATATTTCCAGCTAACAAAGTAGCTTAAACACAGTTGATTTATTTTCAGCAATACAGGTTTCAATTCAAACAACATTCTTAAAACACATTTAAAATGCACAGATAATTTATATCATATAAAATACTTTCAAATTATAAACCATTTCAAAAACAGCAATGGTTTCCAAAACATAGGTACAATTCCTAAAAGCCAAAAAGACATACCAACAAGCTGCAGACAAGCCAATCATCCGTCACAGAAATTGAAGGCAAAGGATTAGATTTTAGTTCACTTTGTGTTTACTTTATGCTTCTCGATGTTGTCTATTATTCCTAATAAGCCTGAACAGCCTTCTACATTTATCCTGATTTTCTGTCACTTCACACATGTGATATTTTTTCAGACACCTTTTAACACAAGTGCTTTAAAAGCTTCTGGAGACAGTGTTCCTGAATGCTGTGAAGCTGACTCTCTAAGTATACAAACCTGCCAACTATTAATACATCAGCTATTTGATAATAACAATCTAGACTGCAAGCTCCCTTGTAGTAAACAATTTAGCAAATGTTGTCTAGTTTGAAATGAGACTAATTAAGTAAACCACTGTTTTATACTACATCTCTTAATCAATTAGTCCAGGTGCTATGGGGCCAGCAAGTCTGCTCTATAGATAGTGCTTGCTTGCAAAGCTGTCTTTCAACTTCAAAACTGATTATTGCTTGCCATTTGCATTCAGAACTGAAGACTAGCTCCTGCTTACAATAAGCAGCTAAACAAAGAATACTTCTGGAAATTTAACTTATTCAAAAACAACTGCTTGATCTTTAGAAGCTCACAATTTCTGAGCCTAATGACAGGGAATATCCATCACAAGTACAATATCCTTCCTGAAAACCCCCCAGTCAAAAACAACAACCCAGCATCTGGCCCTTCCCACACTCCACCGAGACACTCCTACACCCACTCCACCCAGACACTCCTACACCCACTCCACCCAGACACCCCTACACCCACTCCACCCAGACACCCCTATACACACTCCACCACACATATCTTGCCACTGTTACTTTGCTTCCAACACCTTTCATCTCACATACCCAGGGAGTTCCATATTCTTGGCCCACATTTCAGTCCTAGCTTCTCATCCCGTCACAATTTTATCTTCACATTCAACAATTATGTCTTGACCCAATTAAATAATCCACGTAAAACTGTTCTCCCTACCCTGGCTCCTGACTTCCATCTAGATTGAACATGTGACTGTGTGACTGAAGGTGCAGTCTAACTTCTAAACTGTAACTGATGGAGTCAGAGTGTTTGGAGTCTGTGTTGTACAAAAACCACACATCCTCAGAGTGTGAGGCTGCTCCCCATGGTTCTCGCCGGGAAGGATTATCCAGGCCCAGCTCCTCCTCCTGATCACTTTTCCTGAACCTGGAGCTGGGTAATGTCTCTGTGATTGTATTGGGCTACAGCAGGGCTACAGGTCCATCTACTTTACATGGCCTACACAATGGAATTTGAACAATCCAACATTTCACAATGTAGCCAGTCTCACACTACCAACTTCTCCCTCGCAAACCCACCTCCACTTGATTTGCCAAACCCCAAAAGCAGAGGCAACCTCTATTCATCCTCAAAGCCTACTTACCCTCCCTCACACCTGAGTCTTTCCACCCCTATTTCTGACTCTTATGCCAACCACCCAACCAAATGCCTTTATAGATCTTAGTTTCTGCATCTCTAGCATTTATTCCTAGAGCCTCTTCTAATTCCCAACCCTATCCCTAAAACTAGGCCTTTCAGCCTGTAAGTACCTCAATTTAATGTTTGTTTGCCAATTACAGAACTCCTAACACAAGTATCTTTCAACTTCTAGTCCAAGTTAATGCTTACAGGTCTCATTTACTTCTTTCCTGTGGAAGATATTCATTGATAATGTGTCTTCAGGATAACTCCCACAATTTTCACTCATCATCTTGAACTACAGAAAGCATGTCCAAAATATTGTGGCTACTGAGCACTTAATCCATTTTATTACGCAATTGATTGTAGATTGAATGTTTATTCATACATTCAAAATCAAATGAGTAAGCTTTTGTGTTCCTTTCATCATTATAACAGTGTTAGTCCAGACAGCCCAAGACCAAAGACACCAATCCTGAAGATGGAAGAGAAGGCACCCGATCGAGCCATTAAGGAGGAAGGGGAGATCAGATTAAGGAAGGAGAGGAGGCGGCAGAAGAGGAGCAGTGTGGTGTTTGCAGACAGCAAGACAGAGATGACAGAGTCAAAAAGGGTACAGACAGCTTTACATGTTCCTGATCCCATGCTGGGTAGCATCTACATCACACAAAACAAGCATGACATAATCTAACTTGTAGACAAAGTTTTTTTTAAAGGACCCATCAAATTCTCATCCTCAGCTGTTACTCATGGTACCAGCAAACTAATTTAACTCCATAAGCTCATATCGACACTGCCACCTTGAATCAACATCAATCGAATTTCACTCCTTGTTCTGACTACCTATTAGTCTGGTACATCTACAGGTTGAAACCTGTTACAGTAACTGTGACCAAGCATTCTGGACCATACCAATGAGCCCTCACTTGTGCATTGGTGTGGGAATGGCAAGTGGTATACAACATTTTGTTTATGAACTGAAGTTGCACTGATGATGTAGAATGGTTTGAGTTAATTTTTTTAGAGAGGAAGTGACCAAGAGACAATCTGGTAGAGCTATTTAATTTCATGCATAGCCGGAGTAACTGAAGAGAAAGTTTCCAATGGGTTTAAAATTGCACAGACTTCAGCTGATCAGTAGATGAATCAGATCTTTGGAAACCTTCTATGTAATGAATCATCGGTTAGTCTGCCTGACAAATTCACCAGGTCCTGCGGCATCCATTGTGGGGTGAGGAAGTGTCCTGATGTAATTTTTCAAGCCAAGGTGTCAGCAATTCCTCTCTCATCTCACAAATGCTACTCAGCCCGCTGAGTTCCTCCACAGATTCTAACATTTGCAGTCTCTATGTAATGAGTGATTAGGATAATGTGCCTGACAGGATGGCGAATAGTAACTCAGCAACAGTCTTCAAACAGTAAAAGAATACAAATTCAGAGGAGAAAAATTGTATGAGAAAAGTGCTGAATGTGAGAGTAACCAGATTGGTCGTCAGCAAGGATATGCATTTAATGGGTTATGTACCTTCCACAGGCGTTATTCTTTTCCATAATCCATTGATCACTTCTATCTGTCCCAGTGCATCTGAAGCATGGATTCTACAGCCTCAGCAGCTCTTCCATACCTTAAGTTTTCTCAACTGACTGTATTTATCTGTCAAGCATCCCCTTAGACAGCATACACAGGGTTAAATAAAAGGAAGAATAAAATTTGCCAGTTCCTACTGAATTCAGCTGGACTACAGCTTGTAAAACTGATTTGCCGTTTAATACCACTTGACAATCCCATTTACAAAGACTATGGCTTGGTTGGTTTGGGAACCAGCAAAATGTGGCATTGCTGCTACTTGGGGGGCTATTGAAAAAGATGGGGCTGGAGCCCATGACAAGGTAGGGCTTTACTCTCTGCCCTTGGAGTGTTTGTTAGGACAAGGTATTTAACCTGTATAGGGAAGATATTTGCTGAGCAATCTGACGAAGGGTCACACATGCTGCCTGACCTTCCCAACATTTTCTGTTTTTATTTCAAAATTCTATCACTTGCAGATTTTTATTTTAAATATTACTTACTCAGTAAACTCCTTTGGCACATTGGGTGGCACATTGTATAGGGAGCTTGTTTTGCATTTCACTGCGCCATTCCTGATCTTGGATCATTTGATAATGGTACTGTTGGACTGAGAAATAACAAGCCTTCTTTAACATGACCATATCCATTTTTTTTGATGAACACTGTTTTCACAATAACCCCCACCCTATCTGCTGCAACCCTAACCTCTTGACATAAGTGTTTTTGTCATTTTTAGCTGTCAAGGAAGCAGGAATTTATGAGTGACACCAACCTGTCAGAACAGATTCAGCAGCAACCAAATTCAATGCTGAAACAGATGAGTTTTGCCAGCAGATCAATGCCAACAATCCCAGGTATAGTACAGAGAAACCAACGAACTAACAGTATTACTGTAAATAAAAGGCACATTGTCCTCTTTTAAGTCATCAATAGCTTAAGTAAATACTTAATTTAGTATCTGTCGGATCTCAGGAACTTTCGATACCTAGTTGCTTTTAAGAGTTCAAGAATGAGTGAGAAACTTCGTTTCTTCAATGATCATTTATTTAAAGATTAAAGAAAGAAACAGATACTAAGCAGATAAAATAATGATGATACAAAGCAGATAGAACATGTGAAAGGAAAGAAATTAAACATGGAGGGAATTTTTTCAAAAATCTATCACATTTATAGTCCAAATAACAGAAATTCCTTAGATAAGATTAAACAAATCAATGGTTGTACAATCATAGCACGTGAATAATGTTCTAACTCTTAGTCAATTAAAAATGAAATGGTGACAAACCATTGTGTAACTTCTGTACTGCATTTGCCAGTGGTGGCAAGACAGCATATATTGTGACAAATACATGAGTTCATTAAAGATACAAATTGTTAAAAATAGAAATTATATCAGTAAAAATGAAACTATGGTTAAAACTACAATTTTAGTCTTGCTTTAATTCAACTAATATCTTATAAAAAGTATAAAAAACAACCAATTCCAACACATCCAACAGATGGCAGCACAGTCAATGAAATACTCCCTTGATTCTGCACCTTAATCTCCTAGGATTTCACTGTCATTTTCCTATAGTTTGTACCTGCAAGTTCTGATTCCAGAGATCCCAACTATGATAAAAGTGTCAAGAGAAATAATATGTCATAAAGCACGGACTTAGATGGCCAGCTCAGTTGAAAGCTGTCGGGTTCTTGATAACCCAGGCACTTGGTGATTCATGTAGACCTAAAAGTTCTTGACCCATTGCTTCTCTTTTAACACTTTAACAGAATTGAGATCTCCATGACTTTTTTTCTTTAATCCTTCCCAGCTCTAATTTTTGCTGTGGCAAATGGAAGTGAAGAACGAAGCTTTGAGGAGAATGCAATGAAGAGAATGAGTCAACCAATGTTTGTGATTGCCTCTGAGGATAATGAGGGTGACAAAAAGGGCACTCTAAAAAGCAAAAAGGCTTCATTTTTCAAGAACCGGGTAAGTGGTCAGAATTCAGGGAATACACTTTCTTTGACAAGAAATGTGTTTTTGAGAAACTAGGTTTGCCATAATCAGCTTCCATCACATTGAACGTAAACATCACGAATTAAGCAGGATTTCACCACATTAACATGGCAAGAGGGGCACCTCTACTGCTTGGACTATCTATAGGGAGTCATAGTCAAGAAATTGTCAGACATGTATAAATGTTTGTTCAGCCATTCAGTTAGCTCTTACCTTGTCCGTATCTCAATACCATTTATCCATATTTGCTTAATGCTCTATCTACCTTTACTTAAGAACATATGAAACTGATGCTTAACACAACCATGTAGCCTTCTGAGTCCACTCCAAACTTCAACATGATCCTTCCTCAGCATCTAACTCAGTGACATTTTTCTGCTTACCCTATATCTCAATTTCACTATATCTATTCATCTCCATTATGAATGAACTCAATAGCCAAACCTCCGCAACCTTCCAGAGTTGAGAATTCTGAAGATTTTCCTCACAAGAAACCATTAATCTCAGTCTCAGTGGAGAGAGACCTAAATTGAAATTCTGTGAGAAGTAATCCCTAATTATTGTCTAGTTTGTGGTTCTTCATGTGACTCAGACAAAACAACCCAGACCTCCGAACACAATACCAAAATGACCTCCCCAGGAATTCTTTAGTTTTTCTGTAAATTCACAACACTGAGGCCATTTAGACTATCATAGTGTCCCTATCAATCCCATTCCCCCACCTATTTTCCCCTCTTACATCATCTTAGCTGCATAGAATTATACAGTATGGTAATAGGCCCTTTAGACCAACGTCTATGTTGATCGAGTTCTCTACCTGAGACAATCTCATTTTTCTGCAGTTGGCACATATTTTTTTTAAATGTGCCTTATCCATGAACCTGTCCAAATGTCTTTTTAAAAAATTGTAACTTTCTCCGCCTCTACTACTTCATTCCATATACGTGCCATCATCAAAACTTGCCCCACAGGTCCCTTTAAATATTCTCCCCTCACCTTAAACTTACGCCTTCTTACTTTAGACTCCCTTACCTTGAGAAAAAGACTATGACCTTACATTTTATCTATGTCAATAATGATTCTGTATCTCTATCTCAACCGCTTACTCTCCATGGATAAAGCTACCTATCCATTCTCTCCTTTTAACTCAAGCTCTCCAGTCCCAGTGGCATCCTGGTGAAACTCTTCTATACACCTACCAGCTTAGTAACATCCTTTCTAAGGCTAGATGACCAGAATTGCACACAATAATCCAAGACCAGTCTCACCAGATGTCCTAAACATTGTACTTAATGCACTGATCAATGAAGGCAAGTGTGTCAACTGTCTTCTTTACCACCCTCCTTATCTGTGTAACCACTTTTAAGAAACCTTTACTTGTACACCTAGTTTCTTTAGTTCTACAACACTCTCCCGGCCATACCATTTACTGGCTATGTCCTACTCTTGTTTAATTTGCCGAAGTGCAACACTTAACACTTGTCAAAATTAAATTCCATCCTTGTCCACTATCAGCTGACCTAAACCTTATTGTAATCTTAGATAATCATTTTTCACTGTCCACAATATCTCCAGTTTTGGTTAAAAATTGAATGTGGAAGAAACAGTATAAAGCAATGAAGAATTCATGCTATAAATGCAAGAGATTATGCAGATCCTGGAAACCTTGAACACAAAATGCTGGAGGAACTCAGCAAGTCAGACAACACCTATGGAGGGGGATAAACAGTTAAAATTTCAGACCAAGACCTTTCATCAGAACCGGAAAAGAAGTCAAAAGCTAAAATAAAAAGTGTGTGTACGGGTGGGGGGAGGGGGGCATGAAGGGAAGGAAGTCAAGCTAGCAGTCAATAGGTAAGACCAGATGACTAGATTCAGATTCAGTTTATTGTCATTTAAAAACCACAAATGCAATGCAGTTAAAAATGAGACAACATTCCTCCAGTTGGTAATAAAGGTATGTGATTGGGGGAGAGGAATAAAGTTAGAACCTGGGAGGGGATAGGTGGAAGAAGTAAAGGGCTGAAGAAGAAGGAATCTAATAGGAGAGGACAGAGGATCATGGAAGAAAGGGAAGGAGCAGGGTAACCTGTGGGAGGTGTTGGGCAAATGAGCAGAAGAGAAGGGCTGAGAGGATAACCAGAATGAGGAATGGAAAAAGACAGAAGGAGGGAGGGAAAATTATTGTAAATCAGAGAAATTGATGCTCGTGCCATCAATTTAGAGGGAACCCGGATGGAATGTGAGATGTTACTTCCCCAACCCAAGAAACCCTCATCATGGCAGTAGAGGACATGGACAGACATATCATAATGAGTGTGAAAATCATATTGAAATCAGTAGCCACCAGGAGATCCTACCTTTTGCAGTGGACAGAGCAAAGCTGCATGACAAAGTGTCTCCAATCTGTATTGGGTCTCACCATTGTCCAGAGTACACGGAATACTGTCGATGACTCCGACAGATTCACGGGTGAAGTGTCACTTCACTTGGAAGGACTGTTTAAGGCCCTGAATGGTGGTGATAGAGGAGATGTGGGGGCAGGTGTAGCACAGGTGACATTTGCAGGGATAAGTGTCAGGAGGCAGATCAGTGGGGAGGGATGAGTGGACAAGGGAGTCTGGTAGAGCATGATCTATATGGAAAGTGGAAAGAGGAGGAGGAAGAAAGATGTGCTTAGTAGTAGAATCTCATTGGAGATGGTGACATTTATAGTTAATGATGTGCTGGAGACAACTGAAGAATTCAAGCTGTTGTCCTTCTATTTTCCTTCTGAGATATGACATTTTTTTCTTTTTTTTTACAGCTGAGCTCAAAAAGTTCGGAAGACAAGTAGTCCAAGGATAAATCTCCTTCATGGGTTCGTGAAATGAGCTAGTAGGTGTGGCCTGCCGAACTTCAAGGAAATGAAGCATACGTGCCACTGTCAACTCATTGCAATCACACAAAAAAACCCATTTCTAAACCTCATTGGTGTATCATTCACAAAATTTCATGTTCAGTAATATCAATCCCTATGTGTTGGGATTCCCAGGAATAAATAATGTTAAAGATTCTTGTATGGTTGGCTCTCTTTCACAATATTCATCCTCCAGAGGAAGCAATGGTCGCTACTGCAATACATAACCAACAATTATTTAGTGGTGTACTTGGACAAAGTGAATTCCCAAAGGCTTTGGGAATCTGAAGCATGTGACTGATGTGCGAAGTTCATGTTCTTTCATAGTCCAAGCTGAGGCCAAGATATGTAAATTTCACATTACTTCACTGCCCTGATTAAAATTGTACTGTCTGATCAGGATGGCTTTGCCTCTAGGAGATTGTAACTTGTTGGTCAGGTTTTGTTAGATGAACAGGACCTTCCTCATGCTTCAATGGGTACTTCATCCAATGTGGGAGAAGCAACTTCTCTGCCTTAATTGGCCAGTTATCAGGTCAGATAATAACATGGACCATGGTGATTGGTGAAGTCTATTCAGCTTTCAAGCCACGCCTCCGTTCCTTTGGATTTCACCTGGTCTGCAGTTCAAACTCATGTTCCTGACTTTGCTTCATTTCCACTTATGTCAACCTGAGAAATATTCAGCAGTCTTACAGCAAAATATACAGTACTCCATTTTCCCTCCAAAATGTTCCAGCTCTGAGGATTATCTTACTTTTGAACTTCACTCACCCCACTCCACCCCACACACACACACACACACACACACACACACACACACACACACACACACACACACACACACACACACACACACACACACACACACACACACACACACACACACACACATCATCATTATCTTCTCCATCCAATCCTTTTAACATATCTTGTTTCAGTCATCCACTTTATAGAGAATAAGTCATAGTTATGTAAGCCATAATCATAATTGTAACTCTTTAAGCAGCAATAGTACTGAAGTGATAACACTTTAAATTGATTATCTTCAGATATGAACAGCTGGTCTTAAGATAGATTCCTTTAATCCAGTATCCACTTCCCACACAAACACATTATAGTATTGTATTTACTGCTGCTTTCTGTAAACTGCAATTATTTATCCAGGGCATTGCAGCCAAACCAGGGAAATTTAAGTACAACAAAGCAAAAGTTTGCAAGAGCAGCTTATAGTTGCAAAGGTCCTTGCACCATACAGGTTTTTCAGGTCTACCAGATGCACTAAGGGCCTAAATCTGACCTAGATGGAATAAAAGTGAAATTTTGTAGAACTTCTTGAAGCAGACAGCACATGCTGAAATCACTACTGTAATGGGAGAAGCAAACACATTCAGTTTCCTTGAATAGTACTGTGATTCTGATAATGCAGCACTTGCATGGTACTGAACTGGTGCTTCAGCTTGTATTGTGAGTTCTAAAAAGACACTTGAATCACCAAAGTTTTCAAGAATGTTGATGTTACTGCTGAGTCACCTCTGACAACTGAGTTTTGTCTTCACCCTAATAATTCAACTTGAATTATTAAATACTTCTTTTCACATAATTCTACAAACATTGCCCCTTATCCCCTTTGTCTTTGTTTCTTGTTCACTTTCTCCACAAATAGCTTTCTACCTTTGATTTCTGCCATTGATGCCCTTTCTTGAGCTAATGTTGGGCCTCATCATAGGATTGCAGGATTCCCTGATGCTGTGGCCCCCGACTTAGTCAAACACATTGAACTCAGGTGAGTCTGGTAGTTGAAGTTGAGCCTGAACTCTGCTGAATCTAAAAGCTGAATTTAAAAGAACTAAAAGCTGGCATGGTCTGCAAGCAAAGTAGAGATCTGAGACTGGAGATTATTAACAGAGAGAGCACGGAATATTTATGGGTTTCTTTAATGTTGTTTTTTGTTTGTCAATAGTGTCCTGGCTAAGTTAGCAAACACTTGAGGCTTTTTGGTAAATTTTAGGCAATGGAGCTTGTAACAGAAGTATGCTTCTTCAGTTCTGTGTATTCTTGATTGATGTTATGCTGTTATTCACCTTGGTGTGTACGTTTTCATCACTTGTATTTGTTTGTTTTTGTAATCTTCCTTCCACACTAAGATTGATGTTTTTAATGGTCACTGACTACTAAGCCATCTGATTTTTATGCTATTTTTAAATCTCTCCCTTATTTTACCAAGCTTTTCCTCATTCCTTCTCATCTTTACCACTTCACCTTGCAGTGCATTTTGAGATAATGTCTCAGTGACTTGTGTGGAGTTGTTTCCCTGACAAAGAAGTTGCATATGAGAAGCAAGTTGTTGATGGCATGGAGAGATGATATTGGCATAGTGATAATGATTGTGGATGGAATCATTCTTTCAAATGAAAGAGTGTGGACAACTATCTTTTATGATCTTTGGCAATGGGTATAGAATTCAATTCTGCTCATCAAAAACCAAAAACATTTTCTATTTGCAATAGCTACTGGGTTACATCAGGACTGAGTTGCTAGAAAAGAAGGAAGAAAGTCATCCTTTGTCAGGCTGTCACATCACTGCACCTGGTGTCTGAGTGAAACTCATTCAGAGGAAATAGAATGAGTTCAAGTGTTGGGCATCAGGTCACCCATGTATTTGTTCACAGTAGCCTATTCCTTCCATGCTTTCCTGAAAGAATAAACTGATACTGAGCAATTGTCTTAAAGGCAGAGTGTGGAGCCTGCCAAAGGAAAGTCCACATTTTTAGCCCATTAAACAATGTCACTAATCACTTGATTGCTGTAGTTGTAATCAGCCTCCAACTTGTGTTGTCTATGACCCCTTCATTTCCTAGAATCAAACGAAGACACTTTTCTTCATGGGCTGTGCTAACCAGTTGAAAGATCTATCCAGTTAGTTCTAGTCTCATGCAAATTTCAACTGTTCTGCTGAATTACTTTTTTCCACTTCAAAAGTTACTATTCAATTGCTTTTCAGCACTCTTTCAGAGATTTGATGCTATCTGTATGCATTCTACTCATTTCCCTCTGGTTTGTTCCTCCAATCACAATCATCTGGTTACCTGAGTCATCTGTCAGTGAATTATTTTTTCTTTATTCACTCAATATATCGGCTTTCAAATGCAGAAACAAAGAAACACGGAAACTAGGAGCAGGAGAGGTTATCTGGTCCTTCTCACATCTGAGTTCCAACTTCAGTATCCTGCACGTACCTTCTCACATCCATTGTTTTCTTTGGCAGTGAGAAAGAACTGAATCTCATTTCTGGATATGTTGTAGAGAATCTGCTGCAGAGAATTCCACAAGTTACCATCTACCTGTAGAATAGATTTCTCTGACTCAAATTCTAAATGGTATATCTTCTATTTCCCTCTATCCTGGCCTGAATCCACCAGCCATTAGGAAAATCCTCCCTATGACTAGTTTGTCTAATCCTGTTATCTTATTGAGTCTGAGGATATGCTACCTGATGTTATATACATTGTACCAATGATAGAATAGCCACCAGTTGCAGATTTATAGTTACTGCACTTACACTTCCAATCCAGTATTCACAATGTGTCTTCTCTACGATGATGGAACCAAACAACTGGCAGAGCACCTGCTCTCATCTTGAAGGGTCAATACAGAACTTTTGGTTAATTGCCATTCTAATTCACCATCTTTCTCTCAGCCTGACCTTCCTCTCTGCGGCTTTCTGCAATCCTATGATGGGGCCCAACATTAGCTCAAGAAAGGGTAGCACTGGGCCCAGCTAATACAGCCTTTGTCTCTCAGCACCAGAGACCTGAGTTCAACCTTGACCTTGGGTGCTCTCTGTGTGGAGATTGCGTGACTACATGAGTTTCCTCCCACATTCAGGGTTTGTTAGCTGCTCTAAGTAGGTGAATGAGAGGTGGTATCAGAACATTGTTGGTGAAAATGCAGGGAGAATAATAACCCGGATCAATGTAAATGGATGGGGCAAGGTTGGCACAGACTTGGTGGACTGGAGACCAATGTTCCTTCTAATTTTTAGTAGTCAGTGTGTGCAAAAATCTAATGTTGTGCAAATGTTTTTCCTGTGACAAAAGTATGTACGCACTGAATACACACGTGGCACAGTTTATGTAGGTTTACAAAATATTTGACATAAAACTGCACAGAATAACAACAAGTAATGTACATATTTAAGTCATTCAGTTATTTTTTCTCTCTCCTGTCTTTGGCATTTACCCATTCTTTGTAAACTCTATCTAGACTAATAGAATTTCCATCCAATTGATAGCTTTTGATCCTCATTAACATATCCAAATGACATTCACTTAAACAGTTTCTCAGCTTGTTTTTGAGTTGATTCATTAGGCTAAAACCTTGCTCACAGTCCGCACTAGACGCAAGAAAGGTTCCCCCAATGTCCATCAACTGCGCAAGGTCGCAAAAATGTTCATTTTGAAGTACAAATGCCACCATTTGAGCAAAGTTTGAAATCAGTTTGGATTTAATTTTTTCTTGGACTGAAAATGTGAAATCATTAAACTGTCTATTACAGTATTTTCAGCTAGAAAATTATGATATTTTAGACATAAGGCATTAACATGTTCATCGCCAAATGTGAAGTCACAATCTGCAATTGCAGAGAAATCAAAAGCTGTACCTCATCTTCAAGAAACCTTTCTTCTAAATGAACACAAAACAAAAAAGAGAGAGAAAAGGAAAAGTGGGGGGGATAACAAACAAACAAACAAACAAATAAATAATGGATGAATGAATAAGGGATGGGGTAAGAAGGGGAGGATGGGCATTAATGGAAGTTAGAGAAATAAATGTTCATGCCATCAGGTTGGAGGCTACCCAGATGGAATATAAGGTGTTGTACCTCCAACCTGAGTGTGGCTTCATCTTGACAGTAGATGACGCCATGGATAGACATATCAGGTGAATGGACAAGGGAGTCGCGTAGGGTTCCAACGGCCATATTCAAAACCTGGGCTCCAGCACCATCAATGCAGGTTCCAGCGACCATGGACACTTTCAAAGTGATTGCATGGCCTCCGAATGCAACCCCAGCCTTGAACTCCAGGCTGGGTCTTCACGTGCTGCAATTGTGACTCCCGTCTCCCCTTCCCCCATCACCACTCTGCAGTCCACTCACCCTCAGATCCCATCGTCAGCTCCTGGGCCCTCAGAGGCTCCATCTTCCTCTCACCACAACCCTCCCCACACCACCAACACCACCAGCCTCCCTCCCCCTTCTGATCCCATCTCTCATCCATGCCAGGTCTTTACCATTCCCTCTGAACTTCCACTCTCTGAGGCAGAGCACTCTGTCCTTTGTAAAGGCCATACCTTTGTCCCCCTTCGCCCACACCTCAGCAAGTTCTGCATGCGCCATGACGCTGAACTCTTCTTCCACTGGTTCCGCTTTGAGCCTACTTCTTCAGCAAGGACTCTCCCAACCCAACTGATGACCCCTTCTCCCATCTTCAACCCTCCTCCTCTTCATGGACACTCCTCCCACTTCCTCCAAACCAAAGGTGTAGCCATGGGCACCTGTCTGGGTCCCAGCTATGTCTGCCTTTTTGTTGGCTTTGTGGAACAGTCCATGTTCCAAGCCTATACAGGTATCCGTCCCCCACTTTTCCTACGCTACATCGACAACTGCATTGGCGCTGCCTCCTGTATGTATGCTGAGCTCGTTGACTTCATTAACTTCCTCAAACTTTCACCCTGCCCATTTCCGACACCTCCCTCCCCTGCCTTGATCTTTCCGTTTCCATCACTGGAGACACCTTATCTACTGATATCTACTATAAGCCTACAGGCTCTCACAGCTACCTGAACTATTTTTCTTCCCACCCTGTCTCTTGCAAAAATGCTATCCCCTTCTCACAATGCCTCCATCTCCGCCGCATCTGCTCTCAGGATGAGTCTTTTCATTCCAGGACGAAGATGTCTTCCTTTTTTAAACAAAGGGGCTTCCCTTCCTCCATCAACTCTGCTCTCAAATGCATCTCTCCCATTTCATGCATCTGCTCTCACCCCATCCTCCCAACACCCCACTCGGGATAGGGTTCCCTTTGTCCTCACCTGCCATCCCACCAGCCTCTGGGTCCAACATATAATTCTCCGTAACTTCCGCCACCTCCAACAGGATCCCACTACCAAACACATTTTTCCCTCACTCCTCTTTTTGCTTTCTGCAGGGATCACTCCCTACGCGACTTCCTTGTCCATTCGTCCCTCCTATCCCTCTTCCCACCGATCTGCCTCCTGGCACTTATTCTTGTAAGCGGAACAAGTGCTACACCTGCCCTTACACTTCCTCCGTCACCACCATTCAGTGCCCCAGACAGTCCTTCCAGGTGAGGCGACACTTCACCTGTGAGTCGGCTGGTGTGATATACTGCGTCCGGTGCTCCTGGTGCTGCCTTCTATATATTGGTGAGACCCGACGCAGACTGGGCTGAACACCTACACTCTGTCTGCCAGAGGAAGCAGGATCTCCCAGTGGCCACACATTTTAATTCCACGTCCCATTCCCATTCTGATATGTCTATCCATGGCCTCCCCTACTGTCAAGATGAAGCCACATTCAGGTTGGAGGAACAACACCTTATATTCAGTCTGGGTAACCTCCAACCTGCCGGCATGAACATTGATTTCTCTAACTTCCGTTAATGCCCCTTCTCCCCTTCTTATGCCATCCCTTATTTATTTGTTTGTTTGTTCGTTTATTTATTTGTTTGTTTATTTATTTATTTTTCTTTCCCTCCTCCCCCCCCCCCCTTTTTCCTCTTTTTTTCTCTCTCTGCCCATCACTCTGCCTTTTCTCCATCTCTCTCTGGTGCTCCCCCCCTTTCTTTGTCCCTATGTCTTTCCTCCCATGATCCTTTCCCTTCTCCAGCTGTGTATCCCTTTTACCAATCAGCTTCACCCCTCGCCTCCTGTCTTCTCCTATCATTTCAGGTCTCCCCCTCCCCCTCCCCCTCCCACTTTCAAATCTCTTACTATCTTTTCTTTCAGTTAGTCCAGATGAAGGGTCTCGACCCAAAACGTCGACTGTACTTCTCCCTATAGAAGCTGCCTGGCCTGCTGCGTTCCACCAGCATTTTGTGTGTGTTGCTTGAATTTCCAGCATCTGCAGATTTCCTCGTGTTTGCCTATTTCATTATTGGCAGTATGCTGGCTACCATGTTTGTACTACATCCATAACCATAGTCAAAGGCAAAATTATGGCTTAAATTTGGCTCCTGAGGAGAATAATAATGTGTTCTTTGAAAGGCATAGAGGTCGGTAAATGCTTTGAAAATTTCTCATTTTAGATGTTTCCAAGCATTTCCATTCAGAAACCACACTGAAAAGCAAAGCCAGAAGGATGAATTTTCTCAAGTTTACCTCCCTGGTTAGGGGATCTCACTAATTTAGCTCAGAGCGTAGTTTATTTAAATGCTGCAGAATTTTTCCATCTGCTCAAGCTTACAACAAAACTAGAGAAGGAGGGATTGAAATGTGTGGCTGGCACCAATTATGGAGTGTAGTGGACTCTGCTTTTGGAATTTGGTTCTTTTGAATTTCAGCAATTTAGTAACTGAGGTTACAATATATTTGGTGCTTATGGACAAGAACTAACTTCTAAATTGGTTTAATATTTTTACGGTCACTGAGGTACAGTGAAAAACCACCCATACAAATCAATTAATTACAACAGCACATTCAGGTAGTACTAAGTAAGACAATAATAGAATGCAAAATATAACTTTACACTTAATGGAGTTAAGTGCAATGCAAATAGACAATAAGACCATATGGCATAGCAGCAGAATCTGGCCATTTGATCTATTGAGTGTGTGCCACCATTAAATCCTGGCTGATTTATTTTCCATTTCAACCTCATTCTCCTGTCTTCACCCTGTAATCTTTAAAGCCCTTACTAATCATAACCTATCAAACTCTGCTTTAAGTATACCCAATGACTAGGCCTCCACAGCTATCTGTAGCAATGTATTCCATGGATTCACAACCCTCTGGCTAATCAATTGCTCTTCATCTGGGTTCTAAAAGTATGGCCTTCTACTCTGAGGCTGTGCCCTCTGGTTCGAGAATCTCCCGCAACTGGAATTATCCTCTACACATCAATTCTCTCAGAGCTTTCAATACTTGATAAGTTTCATTGAAATCCCCCCTCATTTTTCTAAACTCCAGTGAGTACAGGTCCAAAGCTACCAAATGCTCCTGATACAATAACCCTTTCATTCCTGGAATCATTCTTGTAAACTTCCTCTGAACCTTCTCCAATGCCAGCAGATCCTTTTTAAAATAGGGGGCACAAAACTGCTCACAATCTTCCAGATATGCTCTGACCAATGATTTACAAAGTCTCAGCATTACATTCTTGTTTTTATATTCTATACCTCTTGAAATTATTGTTAACTTTGTATTTGCCTTCCATACTACTGACTCAATATGCAATTTAACCTTTAGGAAATCTTGCTTTCAGACTCCCAATTCCCTTTGCCTCCCTCATCCCTGAGTATGCACACCATTTAGAAACTAGTCTATGCCTTTATTCCTTTTACTAAGTTGTATGATCATACAATTCCCTATACTGTATTCCATCTGCCACCACTTTGCTCATCATTCTAATCTGTCCAAGTCCTTCTGCAAACTCTCTGTTTTTTCATGATTTCCTACTCCACCACCTCTCTCCATATTGTCCAAAAACCTGGTCATAAAACTATTAATCCCATCATCCAGATCAGTAACGTATAATGTGAAAAGTAGCATACCCAACATCGACCCCCTGCAACACACCACTATTCACTGGCAACCAACCAGAAAAGACCCCCTTTATCCTTACTATCTGCCTCCTGCCAGTCAGCCAACTCTTATCTTTCCTGTAATACCATGGGCTCTTATCTTATCTAGCAACATCATGTGCAGCACATTAACAAACGTATTCTGAAAATCCAAGTTATAAACATCCACCAATTCTCCTTTGTCTATCCTGCTTGTCATTTCCTCAAAGAATTCCAATATACTTGTCAAGCAAGATTTCCCCTTAAGAAAACCATGTTGACTTCCACCTATTTTATTGTGTGCCTCCAAGGACTCAAAACCACAAAACCACATCTTTAATAATGAACTCTAACATCTTGCTAACCATTGACGTCAGGCTAACTGGCCTACATATTTCCTGTCTTTTGCCTCTCTCTTTTAAAGAGTGAAATGACATTTATGATTTCCCATTGATCTGATATTATTCCAGAATCTAGTGATTCTTGAAAAGTCATTATTAATGCCTTCACAATCTCTTCAGGTACCTCTTTCAGAATCCTGGGGTGTAGTCCTTCTCATCCAGGTGGCTTATCTACCTTCAGACCTTTCAGCTTCCCAAGCATTTTCTCCTCAGTAATAGCAACTGAACTCACTTCTGCCCCCGATACTCTAGAATTTCTGGCATACTGCTGCTGTCCTCCACAGAAAAGTCTGATGCAAAATACTTGTTAAGTTTGTCCACCATTTCTTTGTCCCTTATTACTGCCTCTCCAGTGTCATTTGCCAGCAGTCCATTGTCTACCCTTGGCTCAGTTTTACTCTTTATATATCTGAAAAATCTTACGGTATTTATTCTCTTTTATGTTATTGGCTAGTTTCTCTTCATCCTTCATCTTTTCTCCAGTTCTTTTCAGTTGCCTTCTCTCGGCTCGTAGAAGTTTCCCGACCCTCTAGCGTCTCAGTAGTTTTTGCCATGCCCTCTCATTTGCTTTTTGCTCTTTTTGACTTCCCTTATTAGCAAAGGTTGCATCATCCTCTCTTTAGAATGCTGCTGCTTCTTTAGCATGACCCTATCCTGCGTCTTCTGAATTTCTCACAGAAGCCCCAGCCATTTCTACTTGACTGTCATCTCTGCTGGTGTTCCCTTCCACTCAGCTTTGCCCTGCTCATCTCCCATGCCTCTGTAGTTCCCTTTACTTCACTGTAGTACCGATATAATTAATTTTTCACTTCCCCCTCTAAAACTGAAGGGTAAATTCTATCATATTGATCACAATCCCTAACAGTTCCTTTACCTTAAACACCCTAATCATAACTGGTTTATTACACAATACCTTTTCCCTAGTGGGCTCAATCACAAACTGATCTAAAAAGACATACACATTCTATAATTTATTTTGTGCTCTTGGGATCCAACACCAACTTGATTTTCCCAAACTATCTGCCTATTGAAATTCTCTGTGACCATCATAACATTGCCCTTTTTACATGACTCTTCTATCTCTGACTGTAATTTGTACTACATATGGAAGCTTGTATATAACTTCTATTGGGCTTTTTTTAACCTTGCAGTTTCTTAACTCTATCCATTAGGATTCTACATCTTCTGTTCTCGTGTCACTTCTTTTTAAGTATTTAATTTCCATTTTTTTTACAAGCAGGCTCACAACCCCCTCTGCCCAACTGCCTGCCATTTTATTTTGACATGTATTCTTGGTTGTTAAACATCCAACTATGATCTTCTTTCAGCCATGACTCAGTAATGCCCACAATGTCATGCTTGACAATTTCTAACTGTGCTACAGGATTATCTACCCTAGTTCATATACGATATGCATTTGAATGTAATACTTTTAGTCCAGTATTCAGCACCCTTTTCAATTTTTCCCCATGTTATCTGAATTTAAGTTCTTATCCCTTTCTAAACTTCTTGACTTGTTATTTTTTGAATACTTGAGTAACCACTTCCTCATTCTCCTTCTCTTTTACTTTATCCTTTAATTTTCCAAGCTATTGAAACTAACCCTCACCACCAACACCATTTATTTATAGTCCTATCCACTGCCCTACTTATGCAATTTGCCTAAATCCTGGTCCCATCATGGTTCAGTTGCATCTGTTCATCAGACAGCTTCTGACTTTCCTATTCTCACGTCGTGCCAATATCCCACAAATTCAGACCCACTTCTCCCACACTGTTCTCTGAGACACACATTTAACTCTAGTCTTAGAGTTGGTACGTGCTCTGGTAACAATTCTGAGATTATTAACTTTTTGGTTTTGTGTTTTAAATTTATTCCTCCCTGCTCAGATACCCTCAGCAGAACCTCTTTACTCATTCTTCCTACTTTCTTTGTGCCATTTTTTCATGGACCACAACAACTGGATCTTTCCCCTCCCACTACGAATTCCTCTGCAGGTCAGGTGAACCTGAATACTAGGCAAACAATGTAGCCTTTGGGACTCTCAATCCATGTTACAGAGAAGATGTAATGACATAACGGTGTAGAGTGTGAGGTAAAATATCCCTTTTTACCACAGTAGGGAACCATTCAATAGTTTTGTAACAACAGGACAGAATCAGTCCTTGAGCCTGGTGATATGCTTTTTCAAACTTTTGTTTCTTCTGCCTGATGGGAGGACGGGCTAGAGTGAATGTCTGCAGTAAGCAGTGCCTTTGATTATGCTGTGTGCTTTACTGAGGTAGTGAGAAATATATGGGGGATGGCTGGTTTCCATGATGTGCTGAGCTGCATCCACCACTCTGCATTTCCTTGTGGTCGCGGGTAGAGAAGTTGCCTTGATGCAACCAGATAGGATGCTTTCTATGGTGCATCAGTAAAACCTGGTGAAGGTCAAGGGGAACTTGGCAAATTTTGCTGCCTCCTGAGGATGTAGAGGCAAAAGTGAGCTTTCCTTGCTGTGCCGACTACGTGGTTGGATGAGGACAGGCTGTTGGGAGTTTACCCCTAGAAACTTGAAGATTTTAACTATCTCAGCCTCAGCCCTGTTGATGTCGGCAGGAGTACATGCACAACGAACTTCCTGAAGTCAATCATCAGCTCTTTTGCTGACATTGAGTGAATATTTGTTGTAATGGCAGCATATCACTTGGTCTTCTTTCTCGTTCTTGTAGTCCAACTCAAACCTTTACTCCAAAGAGCTTTGATCTCTCACTGACTAATAGATCAAAGGCAAATATAGGAATATTTGATCTAGCTATGGTGTTGGTGCTTTAGTTCCCATGTGTTTATTCCATGTCACCTCCAGCACATGGCAGTGAGGATATGGAATGCTAACTTAAAGCAAATTGTAGACCTGCAACTGATAAAGTGACCAAGTGATGATTGAGAGCATAGCCAATTTTGATACTGACTGCAAAAGAGTAACTTAGCTGAAGTTGTAGTATTTGACTGAGTCCTGTAGGTTGCAATAAGCCCAGATGGAAGATGAAAGTTGTTCCCCAAGTTTGAGTTGGGCCTTGTTATAACAGTGGAAGATGCCACAGACAGAAAGGTTGGAGTGAGATGGTGAATTAAAGTGACTTCTAGTGCCTGAATTAAATAGAGTAGCTTCTGCAACACTTGGGTTAGATGATAACCTGTGGATGAAAATCCATCAGGGTGTCAATGAAGAACAAATGTACTCACAATCTGTTGACTACCAAAGAAGTCCAAGTCCCATACAGAGAATCTGAGACTGGACATGACTAACCTTTAAATCAGGAAACCATTTTTCTCTTTGAGCAACCCCTGCCACCACCTCCACCAAAATCTCTTCCTCTTTCACTCCATGAGTATCTGTTGCCCTGTGTAATCCCAAAACAAAAATGACCATTTTCACATACATGTCCACAGGAGCCAGCATTCACTTCTAGAACATGGAACAATACAGCACTGGAACAGGTCATTTGGCCAATCATGTCATGAAGAACTTCACAGCCAAAGTCCATTTCTGTCTATCGATGAATGATTTTTCTATCAAATGAGACTATATTGTCATCCAACAACTTCATGGTTTCTTTGACTAACACAAACCCCATTTCCTGATTTCTTTCTTTTCCCAAACTATCCTGAATTCTGCAGACTGACCTCCCCCACTCCCCCAAGCTGTCTACCTACCCTGCCTTCTTCAGATATATCACTATCAAACAGGTGCTAAAACATAATAGCCTGGACTGCTATTCAAATCCCACCATGGAAGGTGTTAATGTCAAATTTAAATTATTAAATATATTTGGAATGACAAGCTGATCTTAGACCATAAAACTTTCAGATATAGAAGCAGAACTTAGGCCATTCAGCCCATTGAGTCTGCTCTGCAATTCAATCGTGGCTGATTTATTTTCCCTCTCAACCCCATTCTCCTAACTCTACAGGCTGCAGGCCTGGATTGTGTCAGCCCCAGGGTGCTCAAAGCCTGTGCCCCCCAGCTATGTGGAGAACTGCACCATGTCTTCAACCTGAGCCTGAATCTCCAGAGGGTTCCTGTGCTGTGGAAGACGTCCTGCCTCCTTCTGTACTGAAGACGCCATGCCCCAGTGACTCCAATGACTACAGACCGGTGGCATTGACCTCCCACATCATGAAGACCCTGGAGAGACTTGTTCTAGAGCAGCTCCGGCCTATGGTTAGACCACACTTAGACCCTCTCCAGTTTGCCTATCAGCCCCGACTAAGAGTTGAGGATGCCATTGTCCACCTGCTGAACCATGTCTATGCCCACCTGGACAAGCCGGCGAGCACTGTGAGGGTCATGTTTTTTGACTTCTCCAGTGCGTTCAACACCATCCGCCCTGCTCTGCTGGGTGAGAAGCTGACAGTGATGCAGGTGGATGCTTCCCTGGTGTCATGGATTATTGATTACCTGACTGACAGACCACAGTACGTGCGCTTGCAACACTGTGTGTCAGACAGAGTGGTCAGCAGCACTGGGGCTCCACAGGGGACTGTCCTGTCTCCCTTTCTCTTCACCATCTACACCTCAGACTTCAACTACTGCACAGAGTCTTGCCATCTTCAGAAGTTTTCTGATGACTCTGCCATAGTTGGATGCATCAGCAAGGGAGATGAGGCTGAGTACAGGGCTATGGTGGGAAACTTTGTCACATGGTACGAGCAGAATCATCTGCAGCTTAATGTGAAAAAGACTAAGGAGCTGGTGGTGGACCTGAGGAGGACAAATTGACAATAAACTGGACTGGCCAAAGAACACTGAGGCAGTCTACAAGAAGGGTCAGAGACGTCTCTATTTCCTGAGGAGACTGAGGTCCTTTAACATCTGCTGGATGATGCTGAGGATGTTCTACGAGTCTGCGGTGGCCAGTGCTATCATGTTTGCTGTTGTGTGCTGGGGCAGCAGGCTGAGGGTAGCAGACACCAACAGAATTAACAAACTCATTCACAAGGCCAGTGATGTTGTGGGGGTGGAACTGGACTCTCTGAAGGTGGTGTCTGAAAAGAGGATGCTGTCCAAGTTGCATGCTATCTTGGACAATGACTCCCATCCACTCCATAATGTACTGGTTAGGCACAGGACTACATTCAGCCAGAGACTCATTCCACCGAGATGTAACACTGAGCGTCATAGGAAGTCATTCCTACCTGTGGCCATCAAACTTTACAACTCCTCCCTCGGGGTGTCAGACACCCTGAGCCAATAGGCTGGTCCTGGACTTATTTCCACTTGGCATGATTAACTTAATATTATTTAATTATTTATGGTTTTATATTGCTATATTTCTACACTATTCTTGGTTGGTGCGGCTGTAACGAAACCCAATTTCCCTTGGGATCAATAAAGTATGTCTGTCTGTCTATCTGTCTAACTTTTGACATACGTACTAATCAAGAACCTATCAACTTTTACTTTCAATATATCCAATGATTTGGCTTCCACAGTCATCTGTGGGAATGATTTCTGGAGATTCACCATCATCTGGCTAAAGAAAACCCTCCTTATCACTGTTTTAAAGGGATATCCTATTCTGAAGCTGTGCCCTCTGGTCCTAGACTCTCTGACTTTTGGAAACAACCTCTCCATGTCCACTCTATCCAGGCTTTTTAATATTTCCTCTTTCTCTATTTCAGTCCCTTTTACTCCCACTCTTCTCCTATCTCCATGGCAGGCAATATTACCACCACATGGGGCATATCTTTAAGACCACTACTCTGCTTCCAGTAGCTTGTGGGGGAATAAGGTGAACAGATATTAGTTCAGTGAACATTCAAGTCTGTGACATTTGTACAGACAGTTTAACAGGCAAGGTACATTAGTATACAACCTTAATGTGAGCAAGTAGAATTAATATAATTGGACAAAGATGGTATCATGGAGATGGCGGACTGACAGTCCAGTGTCTATGTTGTATATGTCTATGTTATGATCTTGATGACTTTAAATAGAATAAAACCACAAGAACAGAAATGGATGGAACACCCAGCAGATCAGTCAGCATCTGTGGAAGAAAAAAACAGTTAATATTTCAAGTCCAGAACCTTTTGACAGGCAGGTTAATCCTGGATCTGAAATGTTAACTGCTTCTCTTTCCATAGATGATTCCTTACATGCTGAGTGATTCAAACATTTCATTTCTGATGTCCAACATCTGCAATTTTCAAACACACCATATCAAATCTGTAAAGTGACAATATTCCATTTTGCACATTTTGGTCACAGTTGAAGGCTCATTTGATCACAAGGTAATCCACCAAAAAATTAAACTTAAAGGTTTCTGCATCTTCCCAGTCCCCTGTGCTCATAACACCATTTCAAATGGTGTGGTTGAGCTACCCTCTCACCTCCGATTCAGAAGACGTTGTTTCAGATTCTACTGTAGAAACTTGAGCTCCAGTCAACGCCCTTGCCAGATATGAGGAAGTACCACATCATTTGCATTCTATGCTTCCGAAGCACCCATTAAAGTGGGTCTCACTCATTAAAGTTCCTGGGAGAATTCCTTTCGTATCCGCACAATATTTATCCAACAATCGGCTTCAGTAACGCAGTTGACCAAGTCGTTATGGTATCATAGTTAGTGAGACTTTGCGGCTTGAAATTGTTCACTTTATTTCTAAACAACGAATATGATTACACTTCACAAGTAAGTGATTAATTCAACCTGAAGTATAGAGGGACTTCAAGTAATTCTTCTTGTAGCCATGTCAATGAATCTGTACTATCATTTCACAACCCTCAAGCTTCATGAACAGTTCACCTCTTCTGAATGCAGGAGGACTAGTCAAGTAAATATTTTGCTTTTCTACCTACCTTGTTTTAAAGACAGATTTGTTTGGCTTAGATCCTCATCAAAGTTTGGCAAACAAAGGCAAAATTCCCTCTTCGACATTCTTGTATTTTAACTTCCCGTGGTTCTACAGCTAAAGTATGTGTGCGATTTAACAAACACAAATAAATTTAAATTATAGCAGCTGACTTTCAATGGAAAACATTGCTTGTTGCTTCATTCTATCATTCGGCTCCTCCTGTAACAGTCATCATTACTATCTGGGGTATCTCTATGAGCAGGTAAATAAGCCATGACTGTTGACATTGATAATATTTTATTCCAAAATATTCTTTTTTCCCTGTATTTTCTTGCAGTATATAAGACCTCCAGATGTTAAACTGATTTCCTAATGCCTTAATTTCCTCAATAAATGAATAGCAACTACATTCTTGAGGATTATAACAGTCCAGTAAGCTAACATGTCAAAATTTATCATTGCTATCTAAATATGAAGACAAATCATCAAGGTGTGAATCAATAATGGTGAGAACAACTTCAAAAGCTGAATTTTTCTTATGCCATAACTAGTCCGGCTTTGCTTCAGTTTCCACCAGTGTAGAATAAAATGTTGCTCACTGGCTGTTTAATGGCTTTGATTTAAAGCACATGATCCAGTGTTTTACAGGTCTCTGAACAATCTGTGCTTTGCATCTATGTTGTTAATGGTTGGTAGCCTGAAGAGCAATGATCGACTTCAGCTCCCCTCTCTCTCACTTACCGATGACCTTTCACTGTAGATAGGCGGGTGGATAATGGTATGGGCAAGATTCATTATGTGTGCACATTGCTCAGATGGTCCAGGGGAATCACATGGGCAAAGAATTGCATCCGGCACCTGACATCCACATATGGGCATTAATTTATTCGTCAGCCTTCATGAAACTGTATCCCAGTGAATTCACACTGAGGAGTTGGCACCCAGGCAGCACATCTCAGGAAGAGTTGGCACTGATGGATCAGTACCATGCTCCATATCCCAGGGAGAACCAACACCTAATGAATCAGCATGAGAGTGCCAGTTCCCAGATGTTTGGAATTTGCCTGAGCAAAGCCCAGCACTAAAGGAAGGGGTCAGAAATAAAACAGTTTTTGAGTTTACAAGATTCCATTGTGCCTGTTATTTTGCCAAAACTGGATGATAAAAATGAAGCACACAAGATGGCGGGGAACTCAGCACGTCAGGCTATGGAGGGAAACAGGCAGTTGATATTTTAGGTCAACCTCCTTCGTCCTTCATCTTGAGAAGGGCCTGAACCCAAAACATCAACTGTCTATTTCACTTCATGGATGCTACCTGGCCTGCTAAGTTCTTCCAGCATCCTGTGTGTTGCCCCAGATTTCAACATCTGCAGCCTCTTTTGTATCTATTGATTAAAACGTACACTTTGCCCCCAAGAGCTTTAACAATGGAGTGTAGCAGATTTAAAAAATTGTCATTGGAATTCATAATACGAGAGGTGATTGATGAGTTCATGGCCTAAGGTAGAAGGAGTCAATTTTAGAAATCCTAGCACATTTATTTTTCAACATAGTCCCCTCCTACATTTACACACACAGTCCAGCGGTCGTGAAGCATACGGATCTTGGACCTCCAGAAAGTGTCCATAGCAGGGGTGATTGATAAGCTTGTGGCCTAAGGTAGAAGGAGATGAGTTATTAACTTTCTACATAATCACACAAAGAGTGGAGAGAAAGTTTACAAGGATGTTGCCGGGACTTGAGAAACTGAGTGACAGAGAAAGGTTGAATAGGTTAGGACGTTATTCCCTGGAGCGTAGAAGAATGAGGGGAGATTTGATAGAGTTATATAAAATTATGATGGGTATAGATATAGTGAATGCAAGCAGGCTCTTTCCACTGAGGCTAGGGGAGAAAAAAAGAAGAGGATGTGGCTTAAGGATTAAGGGGGAAAAGTTTAGAGGGAACATTAGGAGGACCTTCTTCACACAGAGAGTGGTGGGAGTGTGGAATGAGCTGCCAGATGAAGTGGTAAATGTGGGCTCACTTTTAACATTTAAGAAAAGCTTGGACAGATATATGGATGAGAGGTGTATGGAGGGATATGGTCCAGGTGCAGGTCAGTGGAACTAGGCAGAAAAATGGTTCAGCGCAGTCAAGAAGGGCCAAAAGGCCTGTTTCTGTGCTGTAATGTTCTATGGTTCTATGGTAAATAAATAACTGTTGAGTCATTATAAAAGACAGAAGAGGTGAACAGGAGAACCGTTAGACCAGATACTGTAGGATTCTGGAAGCTATTTGAAGAATGAGAAGGAATTGACAGATTAGAGGGAGTTGAGGCTGGAGGAGAATGTTAGGGAAAGAAATTATTATGGATTTCAGGAAGGTGCTGTCTGCCCATTCCCTACTGCACGTCAACGGCATCTCTATGGAGAGAGTCAGAAGCACCAAGTTTCTTGGCATATACATTACTGATGATCTCATCTAGTCCCTCAACACCACCTCTTTAGCCAAGAGAGCACTGCCATGCCTACTCTTCCTGAGGAGACTGAGGCAAGCAAGGCACCATTCTCCCCTCCCCCACATTCTCGTCACACCATCGAGAGTGTTCCAACCAGCTGCATCACCATCTGCTACGGGAATTGCAATACATCAGATCGCAAGACTCTACAAAGGATAGAGAGAACTGCTGGGAACATCATCGGTGTGTCTCTTCCCACCCGCCATTCAGGATTCAGGATATATATCAGAAGCATTGCATACGCAGTACCTCCCGCATTGTCAAAGACCTTTCCGATCCTTCCCACAATGCCCTTGACCTGCCGTCAGACAGAAGGTGCCACAGTGTAAGAAATAGAACTGTCAGGCTGAGGAACACCTTCCTCCCCAGGTCTGTTAGATGTCTTACACCCCGCTGCCATCCAGCACACATGTATACCCTAAAGTGCTGAAGAAGCGTCTCGACCCAAAACATTGACTGTATATTCTTTTAAATAGATGCTGCATTCCTCTAGCACTTTGTGCGTGCTGTACGTATATACCCTGTCTAAATACTCTGCTGCCTCAAGCCCCTGCCCCACTCCCCAATTCACACTCTCATTTTTCACCTTTTATTGCTGCTGCTTCAGAATCAGATTGAGGCTTAATATCAGTGGCATATGTCATGAAATGTGAAGTTTTGCAACAGCAGTTCATTGCAATATATAATAATTTTTCTAAAACTATAAATGAAAATAAGAAATATATATATTATATTAAATTAATGGTACAAAAATAGCAACATAAATGTCAGGTAGTGTTTATGTGTTCATTGCCATTCAGAAATCTGATGGCAGAGGGGAAGAAGCTGTTCCTGAAGTGTTGAGTGTGGGTCTTCAGGCTCTTGTACCTCCTCCTTGGTAGTAAGCAATGGGAAGAGTCCTGGATGATGGGGGTCCTTAATGATGGATGGAGTCTTTTTGAGGCATTGCCTTTTGAAGGTTTCCTTGATGATGGGAGGCTAGTGCCCAATATGGAGTTGGCTAAGTTTACAACTTTCTGCAGTTTTTTTTCAAATCTTGTGCCATGACCTCTCCATAGCAGATGGTGATGTAACTAGTTAGAATGCTCTCTAGGGTACATCTGCAGAAATCCATGAGTTTAATTGGTGACATACCAAATCTTCTCAAGCTCCAAATGGAATATAGCCATTGTCCATGCCTTCTTTGTAATTGCATCAATATGTTGGGCAAAGAATAGATACTCAGAAAGGTTGATGCCCAGGAATTTGAAACTGCTCGCCATTTCCACTTCTGATCCCTCTGTGAGAACTGGTGTGCATTCCCTTAACTCACCCTTCCTGAAGTCCACGATCAACTTTTTGGTCTTAATGACTTCAAGTGCAAGGCTATTGTTTCAACGTCACTCAACCAGCTGATTTATCATGCTCCTGTACACCTCTCATCACCATCAGAAATTCTGCCAACTATAGTTGTGTCATTGGCAAATTTATAGATAGTGTTTGAGCTGTTCCTAGCAACACAGTTGAGGATATAGAGAGAGTAGAGCACTGGGCTGACATACATCCTTGCACCAGTGTTGATGTCAGTGAGGAGGAGATGTTATTTCTGATCCACACTGACTATGATCTCCTGGTGAGGACATCAAGGACCCAGTTGCAGAAGGAGGTACAGAAGTCCAGGTTCTGGAGCTTGTTGATTAGATATGAGGGCATGATCATGGTCGAATGCTCAACAGCTTGATGTAGGTATTGATTGTTCAGTGATTCAAGGCTGAGTGGAGAGCCAGTAAGATTGTATTGCTGTAGACATATTATAGTGATAGGCAAAATGCAGTGGGTCCATGTGCTTGCTTAGGGAGAAGTTGATTCTGGTGATGACCACCTTCTCAAAGCCCTTAGTCTCAGCTAACGTGAGTACTGCTGGGCGATAGTCATTGAGGCAGCTCACTCTGCTCTTCTTGTGCACTGGTATGATTGTTGCCCTATCAAAGCAGATGGGAAACCTTGAACAGAGCAGTGAAAGATTGAAGATGTTCTTAAACATTCCTGCCAGTTGATTGGCACAACTTTTCAACACCCTACTAAGTGCACCATCAGGGCCTAACACCTTGCATGCGTTCATCCATTCGAAAGATATTCTGAGGTCGGACTCCATGACAGAGATCACAGAATCACCAGATGCTGCAAGGATTTGCACAAGTATAGTTTTATTCTCCCTTTTGAAATGTATATAAAAGGCATTGAGTTCATCTGGCATTGAAGTGTCATAGCCAGTTATGATATAAGGTTTTGTTTTATAGGAAATAATGGCTCGCAAACCCTGCCTAGTTGACGTGCATCTGATTCCATCTCTAGCTTCATTCGGAATTGATTTTTCTTGCCCTTAAAGAACCTTCTGAACTTCTTGTATAATGCTTGATCTTGATTGCCACTTATTCACCCCTCAGCAGAATACGAATCTCCTGGTTCATCCACAGCTTTTGGCATTTACAATATATTCTTTAAGGAACACATTTATCCATGCAGGACTTGACGAAGTCATTGACAACTGTGATGCATTCATTCAGATTTGAAGATGAGTCCCTGAATATTGTCTAGTCCATCAACTCAAATCAGTCCTGAAAGTGCAGCTTCACCTCCCTTGACTATACCTTATTGGTCGTCATACTGGTACTACAGTCTTGGGTCACTGCCTATACACTAGGAGTAGAAGTACCGGCAGGAAATCAGACTTTCCAATGTATGTGCGTGGGATGGCATGGCAAGCATTATTATAACAGTGGTCAAGTGTGTTGGCTCCTGTAATTTAACAGATGAATGTTGGTGGTAGTTGTTCAGAGAGCTCAAGTTGACCTAGTTGAAATATTCACAATGACAGGGATGGCATCAGAGTGTGCTCTTTTGTGACTGCTAATTACTGTGCTCAGCTGCTCCAAAGCCTTTCTGACATTAGCCTGAGCTGGAATGTACACTCCAACCAGGAAAATGGTGGGAAGCTCCCTTGGCAGATATAATGGCTGACACTTGACGGCATGGTGTTCCAGGTTGGGTGAGCAGGGTGGAGAAAGATCGGCCATGTCTGTGCACCACAATATGTTCATCATAATATATACTCCATCTCCTCTATCTTTTTATTAATTTTCTTAATAAGTTTCTACAATGCAACAACAAAAAAATTCAGAAAAAAAGTTTATACAGTGCAAAACAAACATCTCAAATGTACAGTTTATAACAGTTAAGGAAAAGCACCCATAGTAGAATTGTATAAAGTTAGTTACCACCCCACCCTCCCACTACCCAACTCCAAGCCAACCTTACGATATATAGTTGGCCCTCCTTATCTGTGGATTCAACCAACAGCAGATCAGGAAAACCCGGAAGATCTCTCTCCAGCACTCATTGTTTGAGCATATACAGACTATTTTTTCTTGTCATTTTTCCCTAAACAATACAGTATAACAACTATTCACATAACATTTACATTGTATCAGGTATTATAAGTAATCTAGAGATTATTTAAAAGTACAGACAGTCCCCGGGTCATGAACAAGTTCTGGTCCTGAGTCCGTCTTTAAGTCAGATTTGAAGTTGGGACAGGTACATCCGGTATTATGTAGCCTTAGTTAGTAAAACATCTGTCTTAGTATATAGTATATATTTAATCTTTCTATGCATATAAAACACTTAAGAAACATATGTATTTCAATAATTAAACCACTGCTTGCTTAGTAATAATTGTAGCTTTCATCAGGGCAGGGCCTTTCAAATGCTTCATTAAAATTGTTCCGATTGTTGATCGACTGTAGTCTAACGCTTTTCCAATGACCAATGGCGTTTCACCTCTTTCTGATCGCTTTATTACTTTCACTTTATTTTCAATCGTGATCGTGATTATTTTCAGGAACAGAACCCTGCGGATTCAGAGCTGCACCAGGTCCTAAAGTCCACCTGACTGATACAGGTTAAATAAGGTCCGGGGTTCCGCTGAGTCTCAAAGACCACCGCATTGAGACAGGTTAAATAAGGGACTTGAGCATCCGCCGGGGTCTCAGAACCAATCCCCCATGCATAAGGAGGGCCGACTGTATAGAAAAGTTCATCAGAACTTTTATCACTACAGAGTAGCATTTATAAAAAGGTATATTTCCAACTACCTGAGCTGTAAAATGTTTACACATCAAAAAAAACCGTAAACCTTAACAGAAAGAAGCTGGAAGTAAGGGATTTAAATACAGAAGAAAAAAGGAGGGATGAACCCTTAATCTAAACGTGAATTATGAAAATACTCAAGAAAAGGTCCCCACACCTTTTGGAACTTTATGTCTGAATTAAGAAGTGAATAATGAATCTTTTCATGGTCTAAGCAGGACATAATGTCTCTGAGCCATTGAGCATGCACTCTCCACCTAAGAACGACTGCATGTCTGGCCAAAAGAGAGGCAAAAGATAATGTACGACATTTAGTCAGACTCAGATGCATGTCAGCTTCTCCTGAGGTGCTGAAAAGCCTCTGTCTTTAAATGACTGAACTGTCCTGTCTCTGCAGAGAATGATGAAGCCATCAGGCTGTAGCATTGCATCTAGAATGCTGGCTGTGATCCATATTTCCATAAATCAAGGTACACAACAATCCCTGATGTCTCTTTGGTTTTACAATCTTGCTCTGAGATCTTCAATTTTATCTTCCAGAGATTGTATATTCTCCAGAAGAATAGTCATAAGTTGGCGGGGGGGGGGGGGGGGCGGTGTTTAAAGCCTCTGTGTTTCAATCTTACCTGAAGATCCGTGCACCATCCCTGCGTTCCTTTTTCTTATAGGAGAGCTGCACTCACAAACCAAGTCTGTAGTCCGGGATCCACCAATATTGCTAGATTTGATTATCAATAGATTTTAAAATTAAAGTGATCTTGCTTACTGAAGTACCAAAGGCTGTGTCTATGGACTTCAGTTTAAGTAATCCTAGACAGGAATATTTGATGATTCCCATCGGAGCTGCTCGCAAAGAGTCACACTTATTGGCACATCTTGACAAGCACAAATTTATTCCGCTGCTTGTTTTATTATAATGGTGCCAGTAACATTATACTGTCATACATAAACATGCACCTCACACTTTGTCAGCCTACCAATCTTCAGTCCATGTGACTCATGTTAATATTATTATTTTGTGACTGCATGTGTAGATCGTACCTGTATGTGCTCCGTGTGTGACTATATGCACTGTGTTCTGAACCTGGGCCCCAGAGGAACGATGTTTCATTTAGATGTATACATGTTTATGGCTGAAATAAAGTAAACTTAAATTAAAAGATAGAGGCAAAGAATGAAATTGCTATAATTCAATAAGAGGACATAGGGAAGTAGATGTGGATACATGAATGTCCTGAGGAGATGGTGCTAGATCAGAAAGGTTTACAGCAATCTAGAAAAGCAGGGACCTGAGGACATGGTTGAGAAAATGGGCTAGAGATAAGGGCCAGATATGGGACAGAATGTCATCAGCTGAATTTTGTAAAAAAAATGTAGTTTATTTTGGGCTGAGTGGTGTGCAGTCACAAAGGAGAATGGAAAGTTTCAGTCCAATGATGACAAAGGCCATGAATAGGAAAGGGCGGGTGGGGAATGGAAACTGGCAGACCCAAGCAAGCTTTGAAGCTCTTGTCATGATTAAACCACATCTTGTTTGTTCTCCATCCTTAGGCGCAGTCTCTACAATACAACCATCTCGTACTGAGAAAGCAGAGAAGCAAAGGGATTGGTGGGATTGCTCCGAGACATCGCATTGATGCAATGAGTCCAGTTGGCCCCACCTATGCATCGGAAAGCATGATATTCTGCAATCTGCAGTCCTGGCATGGGGAGCACGATTTGTCTGACCAGGGTTCTATAATACCATTCCAGTTATGTTGATGAAGGTTTGAATGAAAATTTGTTCTTTCATTACAGGAAAGCAAAATGACCTTGTCTTTAACAGTTTGCCAGTGGAATGATGTAATAGCGTACATGGTCTGAGGTTCCACACCATCGTGATGGGTCCCTGCAGCTGAAGGACAGGCTCAGTGAGAATGGCAGAACTGAGTAATCCGAAGATGCTGAGTTAATGATCAACACAGCTGCAAAGTTTAGTAAACAGGCTGCACCCAGGAAACAGCTGACGGACTGTTGGAAATACATTGGTCTTTGAAATGGAAAATAACATGGAGAGTGTTGTTACCATAACAGAGAATGAAAAGCTCAAAGACACCTCCACTGACCTTTGGGGACTTTCCACTCACTTGAATATTTTCTTTCTCTCATTCACTGAAGATAGCTCCAAAATAAAAGATACCTCTTTGGCACTTCAATCACCTTTCAACAAAGTGTTTGATTTTGATTACTAGGGAAGAGATTGAAGGTCTTTGCCAGTCTGAGTAACAGCACTTTGTGCAGAAGAATTTTTTTGCCTCATGCACTCACCTTTGCATATTCAACTATGAGGATTTCAATAAAATGTTATGAAATTGAGGGTAATTTGCCAATGTGGATTGAGAATTGGTTAACAGAAAAGTGACCAAATATTGATCCTCCTTGGATTGGCAGGTTGTGATTACTAGGGTACTACAGAACCTGGTGCTTTGTCCCAATTATTTATAATTTACATCAATGATTTGGCTGATCCAAATATTCACCAATTCCCTTATGAAATTTTATTCAATGTGTTTGGGAAATCCAAACAACACCATAACCATGATTAGTTTACATAGAACATAGAATAGTACAGCATACTTACAGGCCTTTGGGCTCACAATGTTGTGCTGACCCTTAAACCCTACCTCCCATATAACCCCCCACCTTAAATTTCTCCATATACCTGTCTAGTAGTCTCTTAAATTTCACTAGTGTATCTGCCTCCACCACTGACTCAGACAGTGCATTCCACACACCAACCACTCTCTGAGTAAAAAACCTTCCTCTAATATCCCCCTTGAACTTTTCACCCCTTACCTTAAAGCCATGTCCTCTTGTATTGAGGAGTGGTGCCCTGGGGAAGAGGCATTGGCTGTCCACTATCTATTCCTCTTAATATCTTGTATACCTCTATCATGTCTCCTCTCATCCTCCTTCTCTCCAAAGAGTAAAGCCCAAGCTCCCTTAATCCCTGGTCATCATGCATACTCTCTAAACCTGGTAAATCTCCTCAGTACCCCTTTTAATGCTTTCACATCCTTTCTATAGTCAGGTGACCAGAACTGGACACAGTACTCCAAGTGTGGCCTAACCAGAGTTTTATAGAGCTGCATCATTACCTCGCTACTCTTAAACTCTATCCCTCGACTTATGAAAGCTAACACTCCATAAGCTTTTTTAACTACCCTATCTACCTTTGAGGCAACTTTCAGGGGTCTCTGGACATGTACCCCCAGATCCCTCTGCTCCTCCACACTACCAAGTATCCTGCCATTTACTTTATACTCTGCCTTGGAGTTTGTCCTTCCAAAATGTGCCACCTCACACTTCTCCAGGTTACATCCTATCAATGTCTCTCTGCAATCTTCGACAATCCTTTACACTATCCACAACTCCACCAACCTTTGTGTTGTCTGCAAACTTGCCAACCCACCCTTCTACTCCCACATCCAGGTCATTAATAAAAATCACGAAATGTAGAGTTCCCAGAACCAATCCTTGTGGGACACCAGGAGTCACAACCCTCCAATCTGAATGTACTCCCTCCACCATGACCCTCTGCTTTCTGCAAGCAAGCCAATTTTGAATCCACCTGGCCAAACTTTCCTGGATCCCGTACCTTCTGACTGTCTGAATAAGCCTACTGTGTTGTACTTTGTCAAATGTCTTACTAAAATCCATGTAGATCACATCCACTGCACTACCCTCATCTATATGCCTGGTCACTTCCTCAAAGAACTATCAGGCTGGTTAGACATGACCTGCCCTTCACAAAGCTATGCTGACTGCCCCTGATCAGGCTATGATTCTCTGAATGCCCATAGATCCTATCACTAAGAATCTTTTCCAACAGCTTTCCCACCACAGACGTAAAGCTCACTGGTCTAGGATTACCTGGACTATCCTTACTAACTTTTTTGAACAAGGAGTCACCATTCAACTCCCTCCAATCCTCCGGTACCATTCCCATGGACAACAAGGACATAAAGATCCTAGCCAGAGGCTCAGCAATCTCTTCCTTCGTCTCGTGGAGCAGCCTGGGGAATATTCAGTCAGGCCCCGGGGACTTATCCATCCTAATGTATTTTAACAACTCCAACATCTCCTCTCCCTTAATATCAACATGCTCCAGAACATCGACTTCACTCATATTGTCCTCACCGTCATCAAGTTCCCTCTCATTGGTGAATACCAAAGAGAAGTATTCATTGAGGACCTCACTCACTTCCACAGCCTCCAGGCACATCTTCCCACTTTTATCTCTAATTGGTCCTATCTTCACTTCTGTCAACCTTTTCTTCTTCACATAATTGAAGAATGCCTTGGGGTTTTCCTTTACCCTATACACCAAGGCCTTCTCATGCACCCTTCTTGGTCTCCTCAGTGCCTTCTAAAGCTCTTTTCTTGCTACCCTATACTCCTCAATAGACCCATCTGAACCTTGCTTCCTAAACCTCATGTATGCTGCCTTCTTCCACCGGACTAGATTTTCCACCTCACTTGTCACCCATAGTTCCTTCACCCTACCATTCTTTATCTTCCTCAAATTTATCCCTAACATCCTGCAAGAGATCCCTAAACATTGGCCACATGTCCATAGTACATTTCCCTGCAAAAAAACATCATCCTATCATCCGCAAGTTCTAGCCTTATAGTCTCATAATTTGCCCTACCCCAATTACCCTACTTATTACCTACCCTACTTGACAGATAGACCTCAGTATGTGCGGTTGGGAGACTGTAGGTCTGACACGGTGGTAAGCAGCACAGGGGCGCTGCAGGGAACCGTACTCTCTCCGGTCCTGTTCACCCTGTACACATCAGACTTCCAATATAACTCGGAGTCCTGCCATGTGCAAAAGTTCGCTGATGACACGGCCATAGTGGGGTGTGTCAGGAATGGACAGGAGGAGGAGTATAGGAAACTGATACAGGACTTTGTGATATGGTGCAACTCAAGCTACCTGCGTCTCAATATCACCAAGACCAAGGAGATGGTGGTGGACTTTAGGAGATCTAGGCCTCATATGGAGCCAGTGATCATTAATGGAGAATGTGTGGAGCAGGTTAAGACCTACAAGTATCTGAGAGTACAGTTAGACGAGAAGCTAGACTGGACTGCCAACACAGATGCCTTGTGCAGGAAAGCACAGAGTCGACTGTACTTCCTAAGAAGGTTGGCGTCATTCAATGTCTGTAGTGAGATGCTGAAGATGTTCTATAGGTCAGTTGTGGAGAGCGCCCTCTTCTTTGTGGTGGCGTGTTGGGGAGGAAGCATTAAGAAGAGGGACGCCTCACGTCTTAATAAGCTGGTAAGGAAGGCGGGCTCTGTCGTGGGCAAAGTACTGGAGAGTTTAACATCGGTAGCTGAGCGAAGGGCGCTGAGTAGGCTACGGTCAATTATGGATAACTCTGAACATCCTCTACATAGCACCATCCAGAGACAGAGAAGCAGTTTCAGCGACAGGTTACTATCGATGCAATGCTCCTCAGACAGGATGAAGAGGTCAATACTCCCCAATGCCATTAGGCTTTACAATTCTACCGCCAGGACTTAAGAACTTTTTAAAAGCTATTATTAATGCTTTTTGAGATAGTGATTTAGATGCATATCATATTTTTTTTACTGAGTTAAGTATTGTATGTAATTAGTTTTGCTACAACAAGTGTATGGGACATTGGAAAAAAGTTGAATTTCCCCATGGGGATGAATAAAGTATCTATCTATCTATCTATCTATTAAAAATTTTCCTGTCCTCTCTGATTCTATCCTTTTCCAAGATAATGTTAAAGGCCAGAGAGCAGTGGTCACTGTCCCCCAGATGCACACCCACTGAGAGATCTGTGACCTGATCTGGTTCATTACGTAATTCTAGATCTAGTATGGCATTCCCCCTAGTCAGCCTGTCAACAAACTGTGACAGGAATCTGACCTGGACACACTTAACAAACTCTGCCCCATCTAAACCATTGGAATTAATCAGGTGCCAATCAATATTAGGTAAGTTAAAGTCACCCATGAAAACAACCCTGTTATTTTTGCACCTTTCCAAAATCTGCCTCCCAATCTGCTCCTCGGTATCTCTGCTGCTACCAGGGGGCCTATAGAATACCCCCAGTTGAGTAACTGCTCCCTTCCTGTTCCTGACTTCCACCCATACTGACTCAAAAGAGGATCTTGCTACATTACCCACCCTTTCTGTAGCTGTAATAGTATCCCTGACCAGTATTGCCACCTGTCCTCCCCTTTCTCCCCCTTCTCTATCCCTTTTAAAGCACTGAAATCCTGGAATATTGAGAACCCATTCTTGCCCTGGTGCCAGCCAAGTCTCTGTAATGGCCACTACATCATAATTCCAAGTTCATCACCTTTGCTTCTTGCATTAAAGTACATGCACTTTAGCCCTTCTACCTTAACACTCTTTATTCTCCTTCTCTCTCCTCAAAGCCTCTCTATATGTTAGATCTGGCTTTACTCCATGCACTTCTTCCGCTGCTCTATTGCTCCAGGTTCCATCCCCCTTGCAAATTAGTTTAAACCCTCCCGAACCACGCTAGCAAACCTACCTGCAAGGATATTGCTCCCCCTCAAGTTCAGGTACAACCCATCCAATCTGTACAGGTCCCACCTTCCCCAGAAGAGATCCCAATGATCCAAAAATCTAAAACCCTGCCCCCTGCACTAACTCCTCAGCCACACATTCAACTGCCATCTCATCTAATTCTTACTATCACTATAACGTGCACTGGCAGCAATCCTGAGAACGCCACCCTTGAGGTCCTGCTCTTCAGCCTTCTGCCCAGTTCCCAAAACTCACTTCAGGATCTCATCCCTCTTCCTCCCTATGTCATTGTTACCGACATGTATCATGACTTCTGGTTGCCTTCTCTCTCATATCAGGATGTCGCGCACCTGGTCAGGGATATCCCAGACCCTGGCACCTGACCTCCATATCAACTTCTACTTGTTGCTGTTACACGAGCCTGGCAGTGGACGAACCCAAGTGCAGGACACAGGCACGGACGCAGAGTCAGGAGGCGTTCTTGACATAGCAAGTGTGGAATCTGTATCCAGGAGCGATGCTAGACTTAGAACTAGCAGTCCGAAGAACCATGAAACAAGGTTACTCACACCAGAGTCAACCAAAGAACTGGCAGCTCCTTGTTGTGATGACAGGGTTATCCTGCATTTGCTGATGGAAAGCAGGTGTGTGTAGTTAGTGGAACCTGGGAATGATTGGAAACTAAACGAGGGGATTGAGGCCCAATTCCTGAGGTAAATAGCCAAGTAGGGGATTGCCAGAAGAGACCAGGATAGTTGCCAAGTCACTAACTTCCGCATCTCACTTGTCTGATTCCTCTATTTCTTCATTTTCCACCCAAAGTTCTCCCACTAGCAAAGGGCCACACTTGTACCATACGCCTTTCAATGAAAAAAAACAAAAATTCAAGACCCAATTTAAAAGAAAACAACACCTGATGCGCAAGAGAAAGGAGCATTAAAGGCCTTTTCCTGCTTGTAATGATGTGTTCTTAAGTTTCACAAGCATGCCTTGCTTAAGAAACTGCAGTCAGTTTATCCAGTGTACCTGATTCACCAAATATACATACACCATACACTGAAATCTAGCACTGATTGCTTATGTAAGTAAGCATTCCCCAAAACTATTCAAAATATTTAAACATTGATACATTGCCGTCAAAGCTTGATGCGAGTGAGGCTCCATTCCATCATCAACTAGTCAATGCAATCTCTGTATCTAAAAGTGCTTAACTGCCAAAATAATATCAATTGATTATAATGTATCCATGATGTACTTGTCAGGAATACACTACCTGCAGAGTCAGATCTTTCAGTTTTCTCACAACATCTCAATTCAACACCAAGCAGGCATCTGAAAATCAGCTTTCCAGTTCCTTTTTCCCTTGGTGCATGGGTCATTCCCCTCATTTAGAATCCACTCCCTTTTTAACTTTGCTAAGAGATGAGGTCTCCATTGGTCAGGGTCGATCATGGATGCTGCGTCCTAGCTGTCTAGATATGCGAACCTGGGCTGTACGATATGGAGAGCAAGCTGTTGCCCATGTAGCAAGTTCCCCCGTCCATGTTTCTGATGAACCCCAGGGAATGACAGAGACCAATAGTTTGGTACCAGCAATGTCACAGGGGTTGCCAGTCAGTGTTGAACTCAATGTCGACTGCTTTAGTGATTCTACCTCCGGACTTTTCCCCTGGAGTTTACTCCCGAAGCCTTCCCTATCAGTGGGTACAGCTGCAAGGCAGCGGAGTTTTGAGATCAGAGTTTTCCTTCTCCTAGATGAGCTGCCGATCATGGCAAATGAGTCCATCTGCCTGAAGTGCTGAGATCTGTCATTATCAAATGAAAAAGAAAAACAAAGTGCTTGCTGTTTTCCTTAGAGAATTTTAGGCAAGGAAAGTCATTCAGCCCATCAAAACACTTCTGCACTTTCCACCCATAGCCCATAATTGTCCAACACACTGTATGGGTTCTAATCCACGTGTTCATCACTCCAACTAAACAAAGATCTTGGCATCAGTCTCAAAGTGGAGTTAGATAGCAGAGAAACAGCACTTGCAGCTCAACATGTCCATACCATCCAAGGTTCCTTCCTGAGCTAGCCGTATTTGGTCCAATATCTCCCTAAGATTTTCCATGTACCTGTATATGTGGTTTTCAAACATTGTAATTGTACCCATTTCTGCCACTTCCTCTTGCAGTTTGTTCTATATACCTACCATTTCCTGTGTGAAAAGACTACCTTTGAGGTCCCCTTTAAACCTTTCCCTCGCACCTTAAATCTATATCCTATAATTTGGAGTTGGGGTGGGGACAAATATTAACCACTATTCTGTAAAGACTCATCATACTCTTGTGCATTTCAGTCCAGTCCCCTCTCCTGCTGCTATGCCTCTTATATTTTTGTGGATTTCTATGAGGTCAGCCTTCAGTTTGCTTTCCCTTTATACAAAATTTAAAAAAAGCATTTCCATGTCATCAGTGTGAAAAACACATATTTTCTAGACTTTTCTCATAAGAAAATGTTTTTTTTTAATCCAGCAGCGCTGAAGGTATTTAGGAGAGAAAAACTTTTAATAAACACAAAATACACCGCAGATGCTGTGGTCAAAGCAACCCACTGGAGGAACTCAGCAGGTCAGGCAGCATCCGTGGAAACGAACAGTCAACATTTTGGGCTGAGACGCTTCGTCAGGACTCAGGACCCCAATCCTGATGAAGGCTCTCTGCCCGAAATGTTGACTGTTTGTTTCCACGGATACTGCCCAACCTGCTGAGTCCCTCCAGCGTGTTGTGCGTGTTGAAAAACTTCTAATGCCTGATGTATTAGCCTGAGATTTTATTTTTCCCTCCACAGATATTGCTTACACTACTAAGTATTTCTCATGTTTTGTGCTTTTACTTAGACTTTCAGCAGATGCAGTTTCTTATTTTTGTGGTTTTACCTGCTGTATGGTGTGCCAAAGTACTCAATAATTTAACAATAAACTTATCCATGAATTCTATACAATTGATGATATTTTTCAATATCTCATGGGCTTTGCTGATTGATTCTACAAGATCAGTTTGCCTAAATGAACTGTAATCTGCCCAGAATGGATCATTGTCAACAATGGTCAGTGTTGGATTTGTCTCAAATTTTTACTTTTGTTTGTGAAGTAGATGTGTATCAGTCCCAATTTCACTTTGGTAAACACCACTGTGTTAGCCATATTGAGTACAGGAGTTGGGACACCATATTACAACTATTCAAGTTATTTGTGAGATCACACTTTGAATATTATTTGCAGTTCTAGTTGCTCAGCTATAGGCAGGATGTCATTAGCTGGAAAAGGGTACTGACTGTCTTCCTGAATGGCATAGGCTGAGGGGAAACCTGTAGAAGTTTATAAAATTATAAGGGGCATTGGAGTAATAGTAACAGTCTTTTTTCTCAGGTAAGTAGGTCTAAAACCAGAGGACATGGGTTTAAAATGAGAGGGGAAAAATTTAAACAGGAGCTAAATTTCGTACAGACAATGCTGGGTATATAGAATATGCTGGCAGAGCAAGCTGTAGAGTTGGGTACAATAACAATTTTCAGTAGAGATTTGAACAGGTACATAGACACAGGATTCTGCTGATGTTGAAAAACTCGAGCAATGTAAGCAAAATCCTAGTGAGGAATAAACAGTTAAAGTTTCAAGCCAACACCCCCCTATAGATGTTGCCTGATTTGCTGAGTTCCTCCAGCATTTTGTGTGTTGGACAGGTACATGAAGAGGCAAAGTCTAGAGTGATATGGGCCAAATTTAGTCAAATAATACGAGCTCAAAAAGACAGTATGGACCAAATAGGTCAAGCTGGAACCTTTCCACACTGCTTCTTTAAGTAAAAATATCAATACTGTACACGGTACTCCAGATGTGGTCTACTATTGCCTTATGTAACTGAACCTCTGCCTCATGATTTTGTATTCAACTCCTTCAATAATGAACGATAGTATCCTATTATCTTTTCCACTGCACTGCACTCTTTCATAAATCATGAACTTCAGAATTCTGTTACCATTCACATCATATGATTTCTAAAATTTTGTTTCCTGCGAGGATAGACAATGCAACATTTTTCCCACACTTCCTGTCATTTGCCAGGTCATTGCCACTTATATATATCCCTGTGTAGCCAGCTTACCTCCTTTTCGCTTCATTACATCCTGAAGAGCATATACATGCCATCATTCTCTATGCTTTCTAACTTCAACACTGATATGCTTTTACCCCAACAGGTCTGTGCCAGTGTTCAAGGTTTAGAAGAGCACTCAAACTTGTTCTTTGAGCTTGAGTTGAGCTTTATAAGAACTTTGTTCAATACCCAAAACAAAGAATAGTAGAATGAAAGATTTGTCTCTGGGAGCCGAGGTTTAAAGTTATGCTTCTAAATAAACAGAAGTTCAGTTGGCAAAACAGCCACCTAATCCATGGTTTACATTAAATGTTAAACGCTAAATCCACTTTTTCAAACTGAAAGTGAATTCTTGCTTCATCTGAAAGAAATGTTGCATCCTTTCACATTAATATTGCAGGGGAGTGGGAATCAGAGTGCCAGGACAGATAGTGGAGAAGCTGTGGAGGGAGATATTGTTAAGCCTACATAAAAAACAGGAATCAAAAGGGCAAGCGTGTTGGGGCCAATGTTCTGAGCTGCATATATTTCAACACAAGGAGTATCATAGGAAAGGCAGCTGAGCTTAGAGCCTGGATCTACATTAAAATTATGACATTGTAGCCATTAGTAAGACTTGTTTGCAGGAGAGGTAGGACTGGCAACTCAGTGCTCCAGGGTTCCGTTGTTTTAGTTGTGAAAAAGTGGGAGGGATTAAAATGGTATTACTAGCTAGAGAAAACGTCATGACAGTGCTCAGTCAGGACAAACTGGACAATTCATCTGATGAGGCTCTATGAGTAGAACTAAGGAATAAGAAAGGTTTGACAATGTTAATAGGCTATATTATTGACCACTCAACAGTCCGCAGGATGTACAGAACAAATCTGTAGAGAGATCGCAAGACACATAAGGTTGTATAGTAGGTGATTTTAACTTTCCACATATTGACTGCAAAGGGGCTAGAAGGGAAAGAGCTTGTTAAATATGCTCAGTAAAGTTTCCTTAATCAATACATAGAAGTCCCAATTAGAGAGAGTGCAATTCTAGATCTCCTATGAGGGAATGAGACAGAGCAAGTGACAGAAGTTTGCATAAGGGAGCACTTTGTATCCAATGATCATAACGCTATTAGTTTCAAGGTAATTATGGAAAAGTATAGTGCTGGTCCTCAGGTTGAGATTGTAAACAGAAGAATAAGAATCAGATGATTGAATCAGAAAGGATGTGGAAAGTGTGGATTCGGAATGGTTGTTTTCTGTCAAAGATGCATTAGTAAATGGGAGGCCTTCAAAAGTGAAATTTTAAGAGTACAGGCTTTGTACGTTCCTGTCAAAATAAAAGGCTAGGATAACGTTTTTAAGGAACCTCGATTTTCATGAGATAGTGAGGCCCTGGTTAAGAAAATAGCATGTATAGAGAGGCAGGAACAAATAAGGTTCTAGAAATGCAAGAGAAATACTTAAGGAAATCAGGAGGGCTAAAAGAAGACATGAGGTTGCTCTAGCAACAAGATGTAGGAGAATCTTAAGAGCTTCTACAGATACATTAAGAATAAAAGGACAGCAAGGGACAAAATTGAAAGATCAGAGTGAAAACCTATGCACAGAGATGAAAGAGATGGGGGCAGTCTTTTATGACCAGGAGGGAATAAAGTGGAAATGCAGGTCATTCACCCCACCATCCCCCTAATATTTGTATGGGAATGTAGTGTATGTCAGTGGCACAGAATAAATGACCATGAAACCATAGAAGGAATGCTGAAAAGAGAAGGACCAGGAAATTGTATCTGATAATCACATCATGTTGGAGCTGTTGTAAAATATAGATTTGTAGAGGGCTAATCAAATCTGGATTGATGAAGAAAACCCTATACAATTATCAACAACATATACCCTGCAGTGCCAGAGGTCCCAACATACTAGAACTCTGTTATACTAAGGTAAGGACCTTCCTTTCCATGCCAGACCAGATTTCAGTAAATCTGATCATCTGGCTGTCCTCCTTGTACCTGCATACAGGCAGAGGCTAAAGAGGACAACGAAGAGATGGTTGCAGGAGGTAGAGGAAGGGCTATAGAATTGCTTCAAAGCAGTGAACCGGGCTATAATCAAGGACTCATCTGCGGATCTAAATGAATACACTATGGTTATCACGGAATTTATTAAAACAGTTGTAGACGAGTGTGTCTCCGCAATATCATTCAGAATCTTCCCTAACCAAAAGCCCTGGATGAACCATGAGATCTGCAATCTTTTGAGGGCCAGATCAGAGGCATTCAAGTCTGGTGACCAAGTAGGTTACAAGAGGTGTCACCACAATCTCTGGAAAGCTATCTCACAGGTAAAGTAGCAGTTCAGGACCAACCTTGAATCAATGAAGAATGATTGACAGTGGTTGCAGAGCCTGAATGCTATTATCTTTTATAAAGCTAAATCAAACTACATAGGCAAAACCACACCTTGATTCCAGGTGAGTTCAATGCCTGTAAGCCTGCTTTGACCATCAAAACATGGAGGACACATCATGAACTCCCAAAATCCCTAATGATCCTTTATTTTCAATCTCTGAGGCTGATGTGCGAGCAGCCTTCAGGAGGGTGAACTGACAAAAAACATCTGGCCCAAGTAGGGTACCTGGCCAAGTACTGAAGACCTATGCTGATCAATTGGCTGGAGGGTTCACTGAGATCTTTAACTTCTCATTTTGGCAGTCTGAGGTAACTACCTGCTTTAAGCAGGCTTCAGTTATACCAGTGCCTAAGAAGAGCATGGTGATCTGCCTCATTGACTGTCATTCAGTAGCACTTACATCCACAGTGATGAAGAGTTTTGGAAGGTTGGTGATGAAGCAATCAACTCCTGCCTGATAAGTGACTTGAATCTGCTCTATTTTGCCTTCAGGAGTAACAGATCCACAGCAGATGCCATTTTGTTGGCTCTTCACTCAACCCTAGAACATCTGGACAGCAAAGATGCATACATCAAGATCAGAATCAGAATCAGAATCCTTTATTATCGCCGAGTATGAGGACACACACAGGGAATTTGATGCCGGTTTCCCTGAGCTCTCTCTGTACAGAATTAAAAGCAAACAAGAACAATAGTGCAAATAATCATAAACTATATAAATGAGGTCCACCTCATTGAATGTACAGGTAGACTTGATTTATAATAGACTAAAATTCAAGTGTTCATAAGACTGATGGCATACGGAAAGAAACTGTTCTTGTACTTATTTGTCCTGGCATACAGCAATCTAAAGCGTCTACCAGAAGGAAGGAGTTGGAGCAGGTGATGTCCAGGGTGTGATGGGTCTACAATAATGCTGCTTGCTCGCTTCCTGACTCTAGATGCATATACCTGGATCGAGGGCAGCTTCACACCAATAATCCTTTCCTGAGCCCTGAAGGTTCTTTGGAGTCTATTCTTGTCTTGTTTGGTAGCTGATCCAAACCAGACAGTGATGGACAAACAGAGAACAGACTGGATTATTCCTGAATAGAATTGAATCAGCAGCTCCTGAGGCAGGTTGTACTTCCTGAGTTGACGTAGGAAATACAACCTCTGCTGAGCATTTTTGATAAGAGTGTCTTAAGCATCTTGAATTAAGATGCTCTTTATCAACAACAGCTCTGCATTCAATATCATTATCCTGTCAACACTAATCAATGTGCTTCAAGAACTTGGCCTCAATACTTCCTTGTACAATTAGATTTTTGATTTCCTCACTTGGCAGACCCCTGTTAATTCGGTTTGGCAATAACTCCTCCACAATCTCCATCAGCACAAGGCTGCATACTAAGCCCAATTACAATACCATATTTATGTTTAATGAACTGTCTTAGGCCAACTCAAAGGTGGACACATATCAGCATACAGGAGGAAAATTGAAAATCTAACTGAGTGGTGTCATAACAACAACCTCATACTCAATGCCAACAAGACTAATTAGCTAATTATTGACTTCAGGAGGAGGAAACCAGAGGTCCATGAGCCAGTCCTCATTGTAAGATTAGAGCTGGAAAGGGTTAGTAACTTTGAATTCCTCTGTGTTATTATTTCAGAGGATGTGTCCTTGACCCAGCACAGAAGTGCAATTACAAAGCAAGCACACTAGTACTTCTACTTCCATAGATGTTTGCAAAGATTTGGCATGACATCTAAACCTCTGACAAACTTCTATAGATGTGTGGTGGAAAGTATATTGATTGGCTGTACCATGAACTTATATGAAAACACCAGTGCTCTTGAATGGAAAATCCTACAAAAAGTGGTGGATATGGCCCAGTGCATCATGGGGAAAGCCCTCCCCACTATTGAACACATCTACACAAAGCTTTGTCACAGGAAAGCATCATCCAATATCAAGAACCCACACCACCCAGGTCATGCTCTATTTTCACTGCTGCCACTGGGATGAAGGTAGAGGAGCCTCTAGACTTACACTACCAGGTTCAGGAACAGTTTTTACCCCTCAACCATCAGACTTTCAAACCAAACAGTATAATTTCAGTCAACTTCTCTTGCTCCATCATTGAAATGTTCCCTCAACCTATGGACTCACTTTCAAGGATTCCTTATCTAAAGTTTTCAATGTTTATTGCTTATTTATTGATTTATTGTTATTGTTATTATTATTATTATTATTATTATTATTATTATTTATTGCATTTACATAGTTTGTTGTATTTTGCATACTAGTTGAATGCTCTAGTTGGTGTTATCTCACATTGATTCTATTATGGTTATTATTCTATTATGGATTTATTGAGTATGCCTGCAAGAAAATGAATCTCGGCATTGTATATGGTGATATACATGTTCTTTGATAATAAATTTACTTTGATCTTTGAACTTTGAAAAACTATCTCTTCTCAATTGACAGTTCCAACCTTTCTGGGAATCAGGAATCCGGGCCAGAGATGGACTAGGGGTTTTGTACTAAAACTTTGATTGTTTCTTGAAACTAGAAGTGATTAATTATAAGATTAATAATATAAAAAAATAAACCAAATAATCAGAGTTTGGTTAGCCCATCACTTGAAGTGGGAAAGAAGATAGAAGGTTAACCATCGTTAACAGTCACACAGGAGATAACAAAGGTGATTATGAAGATTGAAGATAATTCTTTAATTTTATAATTTTTTAATGAGTTTCTACAATACAACAACAAAAAAACCATTAACAAAATGGAGATTATACAGTGCAAAACAAACGTGCCTAATATATAATTCATAACAATAAGGAAAAAGCACCCAAAATAAAATCATATAAAGTTAGTGTCTTCCACACCCTCCCACCGCAAAACCCCAGGCCAACCATTACCGTGTGTAAAAGAAAGACGAATCAGAGCTGTAAACATATATTAAAAAAAGAAAATAGAATGCCTACTACCAAAACTATAATGTAATTCACATCAAAAAAATCATAAAACTTTCAGAAAAAAAGCTGAAAATAAGGGATTATAGTACAAAAAAAGGATAAACTTAATCTAAAGAGGAGCTAAGAAAGTATTCAAGAAAAGGTCCCACACCTTATGAAACTTTATGTTTGAATTGAGAAGTGAATGATGAATCTTTTCAAGGTCTAAACAGGACAAATTATCACTAAGCCATTGAGCATGAGTGGGTGGGGAAACATCTCTCCACCTAAGAAGAACTGACCGTCTAGCCAAAAGAGAGGCAAAAGATAATGTTCAACGTTTAGTCGGACTCAAATGCATGGCTACTTCACCCAATGTGCCAAAATGAGCAATCAGAGGGTTAGGTTTTAAGTGGCAAATTACTGTCCAAAATGGGTGGCAATGGAGTTGAACTCTAGTAAGCATCTCTCCATTTCTGCACTTCTTGGATCCGCACTTCTATGTCACTTGCCTAGACTAATTGTAAATCCTCTTATTAAACATACTCTGAGAATATGGGCTCAGTTCAGAAAATATAATGGCCTTCATGGTTTTTCTCTCTCTCCAGTCCTATTTTACACAGTCATCTTTTCCTACCTTTTGCAAGACTCAACATTTCATGATTGGTACAGAAAGGGCATTTGGCGCTTTGAAGATATTTTCATAGATAATCATTTTGCAACTTTTCAACAACTGTCTGTGAAGTTTAATCTACCTAATACTCATTTCTTTAGATATCTTCAAATTAGACATTTCATTAACCCTTAAAGATCAAGCTTTCCTGAGATGCCCGAGAAAAACGTTGTGGACTTGTTTCTTTGTATTAATCCATTGGGTAAAGATTTAATATCTACTATTCGTGATAAGTTAGTGATCTTGAGGCCCTTCGATAAAATTAGAACTGCCTGGGAGCATGATCTAAATATTTCTTTATCTGATGTGGTTTGGGATTCAATTCTTAAGTCAGTTAACTCAACCTCTTTATGTGCTTGCCACTGCATTTTGCAGTTTAAGGTTGTACATGGGGCTCATATGTCTAAAACTAAATTATCGCGGTTCTATCCTGACATTAGTCCCATTTGTGACATGTGTAAAGGGGGCGAGGCTTCTCTTATTCATATGTACTGGGCTTGTCCTAGTCTGGAGAAATACTGGAGAGAAGTTTTTTTTAAACTTTATCCCACATTCTTAATTGCCACTTAGAATTCTAATTAAACTTAGACTAGAAATTTAACCAGAAACATCTGATGAGTCTGATTTGGTCCATCAGTGAATTCCACTTCAAATTAATAAGGAATGATGTTATTCTTCAAGTGGCACTTCTTTTAGGGTGCTCCAGTAAAAATTAGAGAAAGTTATCATGTGATCATGTCTTAAAACTGCAAAATGCTTGTGACTGGGTGGGGAGAGTCTGAGAAAGGGGAAAGTGTCTATGGAAGGGAATTTAGTGGGTGGAGAGATCTAATGAGAAAAGAGAGTGCTTCGGTACTGTGGGAAGATATTCACTGGGTGGAAAGAACTGGTGAGAAAGATAATTTCATGACATCACTTTGAACCTTTAATTTCTCTGCACCAACACCTGCTGCTGGATCTACTGATCTCACTGACGAATATTTAGACATAGACCTATTCCCTGCCCAATTTCCCTGCCCAGTCCTCAGATTCTCCAAGTTCCCTAACCACTGACCCTTAAATCCTCATTCCTCCTTGGCCCCTATTCCTTGATACCTATCCTGATCCAACACCCTAAGATCCTTCTAACTAGCTTGTACCCAAGGCCTTAAGACAACCTATTTCTCAGCAATTGGCTTTGATCATTTTGATTTTTAGCTGGAGGGAATTTTTGTACATCCTCTACAAGAAGATGGGTGAATAGGTTATAAAGGTGCAAAAATGACTGGAAACAACACCTATTTTTTTAACCTTAAAAGTGTTTCTGGGACTGTTAGAGACTGTGATTTACAGTTTGGATATTGTTTGAGTATTCTAGCGCTTTGCTGTCTCCAAGAAGATTCAGGGAAACAAGCACGTATGTGCAAAGAAGCTTTGAGACAGGTCACAAACCAATGTTCAACTCCATTTCACCAGTTTGTGTCCATTAATTGCTGATGAAAGCATTGAGGAAGATCAATGCTGATGCAATAAGGCAAATGTGGAAGGTGAGTGAGAGTTCGGTGCCAACTGCCTTCCTTGTGAACTCTGCCAGAGAAGGAATATGTGAGCTGCCTATGGCTGCGATGCTCACTGTGGCTGGCGGGTAGGCCTCTCTGCCTCATGTGGTGTTCTTCTCTTTTGATGAATGTTGGTGATAGCGTAGGATGGTTCTGTATATATGGATTGAACTATTGCTTTTATGTACTATGGACATTTTCAGACTAATAGCTCTTATAAACAATCACAAACAGGAGAAAATCTGCAGATGTTGATTTTCTCCAATCCTGCTGAAGAGTCTCGACCTGAAACATCAACTGTACTTTTTTCCATAGATGCTGTTAGACTAGCTGAGTTCCTGCAGCATTTTGTCTGTGTTGTTTGGTTTTTACAGTATATTCTGTGTTTTAATCACCTGTCCTTTTCCATTTTGTTGTGTGTGTGGGGGGAGTGGTGACTGAGGGTTTGATGATTGGGATACTGTTCTTTTTGTGTGGGTGGGTGGGGGGGGTGGGGTTGATGTTCCTCTCTGAATGACTTTCATGTTCTTTCTTTGTTTCCTGGCTATCTGGAGATGACTAAATTCAGAGTTGTATATGGATGAATGCTATGATAATAAATTAACCTTTGAACTTTTGAAAACAAATTCCATGATAAGATTTTCTAGAGGGAAAGATCTGAAAAAGAAATGTTTTTAACAAGTATGGTAAGAATTGATAGTGTTTCTTTAGGAAGATGTAGCAAATGTGATTTCCTCTGTATAGAAGATAGAACATGAGCACTCTTAAAGTATTTTTTCCTCCTTGCGGCCAACAGTAATGTTATTGGAGATCTTTTGATGAAACAATTGTCAGTCCAGACTTTTGAGCATAACTTTCTGAATCTGCTAATTCAGAGGCAATAATGGAAACAAAACTGAGACCAACTATTTGGTTGCTGACTTAGAAACCTAACTGTACATGCACTGACTGGTGTTTTTGCCCATATTGAATAGCGGCGATAATTTTAAATTGGCATAATGTCTTGGGGATCCAGTGATGCGCTCTATATTAATGAAGGTGTTATATTGCAGTTTATTAAACATATCATTTCCTTAATACAAATGATATTTTGGTACAATAAGCCTTTGCTAGCTCTCATTCCCTCATTATTTTTCCTATTAACTTATTCTCTCTGCATCCTCATCAACACCCACACCATTCTCCTCCTCCTCCTGGAAATCACATACACAATAGGGGCAATTTACACCTGTCAATTAATCTACCAATCTGACTTTGCGATATGGAAGAAAATACAGAGCCCAAATATGCAAGCTCCATCGAAATTAGTATTGTTCACGGAGGCTATGATGGCCTTACTGCACTGTCGACTATCCCCTAACCAATTTAATTCAAATATTGCTCAATTCTATGTCCTCTAGTCTTTCTGCTGTGACCTTCTTGGTCATGTTCTTTCCATTCAGGAACAGAGCACTCATATCAAATGAATATTATTAGAGCTTGCTCAGTTTTCCAATGTTTTATATAAACATGCATCAGTAAGCATTAATTTGGATACCACCTAAATGACATAGGCAAGGTGATTCAATTACACAAACAAGAATTTTCAAAGTAATGGGAATCTAGTCCACACCAGTCTGATATATTACATCACTGAGATATCTCTCATGACATTGTTCACAAAATTAGAAATGTTAATGTTTACAGAAATCCAGCAATAATTTAGCCACTTTTTCTGACTCCTGTAATACAATAAAAAAGCTGAATAAATCTTGCAAATGGCTAACCCAGTTACAAGCCTTCCACACTTGACAGATGACACACAATTGCTCAGGGATAGAGTATTTCTTTTGTTACTTTCTTACCACTGAACTAAATCTACCAAATTTAATTTGCTTCTGGACCTTTGGATCAATGTTATCACTTGATCGCCATAGTTTCTTTTCTAAGTTACCTACCTACACATTAGCAGCAATTTTTATTTATTTTTCTGTCCCACCATGTAATTGCTTGCAGCATTGCTTAGCTAAAAACTCTCCTCTACCAACAAGTATTGAATGATGGCCGAAATCACCATAGCCAAAGTAAAACTGTGAGTGTGTAGCGGTGTGCTACACGCAGCGCTAAAATAACGACACGGAGTCGGTAAACTGCAGTCAAAGACTAAGTTTATTTCAACTTCACAGTCTTGCTTTAAAGCCTGTCTCCCCCACCGGATACCTCGAGAGGCACGTACTGAAACCCCCTCAGGCTTTCTTCCTTTGTGCCTGCACTCTGGCTGATTGTCAGCCGGTTCGAGTGTGCTAGTAATTGGGTCGCCACAAGTGCATGGTTGTTTCACAAATGAAATGTTAACAGAGCTCCCATCAGCTCCTTGATATAATTTCAAAGAACTGATGTCCTGGCCAGTACTTAAAGGTTGGTCAAATTCACTAAAACAGAGCAGCTGTTTGTGATCACACTAATACGTCCGTGTTAAGTTAGTTATGGTGTTTAAATAAATGCAGAAAACATAGGACACATTTAGAGTTCATCTAAAATGTTAACTTTGTTTCTCCACAGATACTGCCTGACCTGGCATTTTCTGGCTTTACTTCAGATTCGCAGCATCAGTAATTTATTTTGTTTTTCATTTGAACTACTGTATTGCCTTAAAGTGCCTTAGGTTGACTGGAGAGCATGTTGAATGTTATATAAACAGAAGCCTTTCTTCTTTTTTTAATTAACTCCCCTAATACTCTGTTTTAATCAAAGCAATAGCTGGCATCTAAATTCCAATCTAACTTCATCTGGTTCTATTCAAGGAAGTGTTGTCCTGACCTCCTGCCTCAGATGTGCTTTGTTAAAGCTGGCAGTTTTTACATCACCATAAAAAACATCATGCGTTTAACTAACATAGGAAAAATTCTCTGCACTATTTTTAAAGAAAATTAAACATTTTGCCATTAGATTTTGGAACAACTTAGCAAACAACTGTTGAAAAGCTGCAAGTTTTAATAAACATCTTTATGGAAGAAATAAAGTGGGGTGGACAGATATGGAGAAAGTACTCCTGATCCTAGTGCTTGCTAATTAAAAGTGTTGAAATAATTAAAGTCATGGATGTGCAAGAGGTTGAATTTGCGAATGTCTCAAGGCGCAGTTATTGGGAGGATGGTGAGGTGTGTGTGAAGGGAGAGAGTGGTGACAGGAGATATTTCAAAGCATGGGTGAAAGTTTAAAGTTGAGGCAATGCCTGGCTGGGAGCCAATGTATTAAGTTTCACTGGTCTAACTGTAGCCTATCTTAGGGTGACCCTTCCTTCTCCACATATTTGTGAAAGTGACTTCAGATAACAAGTCTCACTCTTCAGAAACTCTTCCAAATAGCCATTCAGTTTTGTACTGCCCTCTACATTTTTAAAAACACTCATTATCTGCCCACTTGACTGAAATTTTATTCAAATCAACTGCATTAAAAAAAAACTATCTAGTGCTTTCCTGACATATGTCAGAATAAACTTTTCTCGGCTTTCCTTGGTTGAAGCAGGTACATTAATATTTAAAAGGCTAGGTACATGGATAGACAAAGGGTTAAAGGGAAATGGGCCAGATGTGGGCAAGTTGGACTAACTTGGAAAAAAAACGAAGTTTGTCCAATCTCTATTGCTAATGTTCTCTAATCCAGGCAATATCCTGACAAAACTCTACTGCACCCTCTCCAAAGCATCCACATCCTTTCTGTAAATGCAAATAGAAATGCACAGAGTACTCCAAATGCAGCCATTGCACACAGCTGAAGTAAAGCTGCATGCAGTGATAAGCAGAATCAGCTTTATTTTTCATAGAAACCATTCTGCTTTTTACGTAATACCTCAGAACTGAGGATGACTTGCTTTCACTGTGACTTTAGTCTCCGGTGTACTGAGACCAATGTGAGACCCTCAGCCTTTGCCTCACTGGGGACAGGAAGTGTTTGACCAAGCAGGCTGGAGGGTAGTTGGAATGTTTTGTGTTCGTGTGGTGAACTACATATACCTGTCTGGACTGCTCCTGTGGCTCCTCCCACAAACCCCTGTATAAAGGCGACTGAGGCCTGTTGCTCTGCCTCATTCCCCAGGATGTAGTGTTATTCATTCTTCCAGTCAATAAAAGCCGATACCTCGCTTCTGACACCTCGGCGTGAGTTATTGATGGTGCATCAGTTCGTCATCCACACGTTGTCATTGGCAACATAAAATAATGTAAATGAAAAGCCGACCTTTCTTCAGGAGAATTAGGTTACATAGAAGTACAAGTAGGCCACTTGACCCTTTAAGTCTGGTCCATCATTCAAAAGAGTCATGGCTGCTAATTCACTTCAGTACCCTGTCCCACATTCTCTCCATATCCCTTAATCCCAAAGGCATTTAATGAAAAGTTCTTCCTTAAGTATACATAATAACTTGATCTTCACTGGTTTCTGTGGTAGAGAATTGCATAGGTTCTATGCCAATCAGCTGAAGAACATGGTTGAAGCATTTTCTATGTGCTCCTGAGAATCTTTTAGTGTAATAGAGGCAGATTTATTGTATTTATTATGTCCTGCTAAACATTAATTGGGCATGTTTCATAAGACAGTAGATGGAGCTTTACTCCACAGGAAACCTGTTTTGCATTGACTCATTTAGTGTTTAACAGAACAGTAGAGGGAGTTTTATTTTGTACACCGGATCTGCACAGTTTTAAGGGAATTTACCAGTAACACAGTGATATACAGTGTACCTGGTTGGTTTGGAGTGCCAGAGAGAGGTTTCTTCTTTTCATCTGCTCTGCAAAATATATTGAAAAATATCCTCCTCTGCTGCATTAGAATTGAATAACTAACAACATGTAAAATTGATATATTAGTAACTAAATTCTGGGAGAATACCCACATTACTATTAACACCCTAATGCACCAATTCCTTTGCTTTAGAGCAATTCCTTTGCTTCATTCACCTAGTTCACTTACTGTGATCCTGAACAAAAGCTTCCGATAGATTTACAAAAGACTACTTGTCTGAATGTTTGCTGTGACATATATCATTGTCAATCAGATTTGCTGTCTACTGAGCTGTCGTTTCATTGAGAGAAGTTGGTTCCAAGCTGCACTTTGGAATTGGGCAACCAAAGAGAATTGTTTGCATTATCAGTGGTCATCTCCATATTCTACCAAGACCTCTGCTCAGTCTCATCCAGTTCCACTCATGCCTGTCTCATAGTGACAACATCTTCCTTACTTAGACTGTGACCGTTATTGTGAGAGCGTCATTTCTCCAAACCCCACGTACCCTCCTCCATACCATTTAGGGTCACTATTTTCTGCATTATTGTTTGCCTGGGATCACTCAATGTCAACAATCTGATACAATTCCATTCCTACCTCCTTTTAATGTCCTGCCCATTGCTCTTTGTGCATCATCACTCCATTTAGGCAGCATCATAAAATGGGAAAACTGAAAAAATGGACTCTCTATGGTTATTGGCCATTGCAACCCTGTTGTATTTGTACTTCTTTGTTGATTGTCAATTTGAGCTAGATAGGACTACTTACAATAAAGCTAGCAGGCACGTCTTTACATTAATTTCTTGTGCCTAGAAACTGGAAGTTGATGTCTGATGCCTGTCCTACATACCCAAATCTCTTCCCCTCCCCACCCGTAAACACCCCTGTCTCTCTGCTTCACTCTTCTACCCTAAGATGATACTTAAAAGTTATCTAAGACAAAGCTTTATAAGGCTTTATAAGGCTTGGAGTATTCCAAGCAGTTCTGGTCCCCTTTAGCTAAGAAAGGGTGTGCTGATATTGGAGAGGGCTCAAAGGAGGTTCATGAAAATGATTCAGTGATTGAAAGGATCATATGAGGAGCGTTTGATGGCTCTGGACCCGTACTCACTGAAATTCAGAAGAATGATGTGATCTCATTGAAACATCAAACATTGAAAAGCCTAGATAGAGTGGATGTGGAAAGGATGTTTCCTAGTGGGGGAGTCTAGGATCAGAGGACACAGCTTCAGAATAGAGGGATGTCCACTTAGAACAGAGTTGAGGAAGGAATTTCTTTAGATAGGGAGTGATGAATCTGTGGAATTTGTTGCCACAGGTGGCGAAGGAAGCCAAGCCATTGGATATATTTAAGGCAAAGGCTGATAGATTCTTGATTTTTCAGGGCATGACGGGATATGAAGAGAAGACAGGAGATTGAGGCTGAAGGAAGTGGATCAGCCATGTTGAAATGGTGGAACAGATTCAATAGGCCAAATGGCTTAATACTGCTCCTATATCTTTTGGACTTTGGGGCTTATCGTCTTAATAGCTACATCTTCCATCTGCTCCAAAATCCTTTATGTAGCTCAGTATCAAATTTTGTCTGAGTAACCTTCCGTGAAATTCTTCAGAATGTTTTACTTAATAATATGATAACATTTGACCTTATGGTATAGGATATTAGTGTCATACAACATAGAAATAGGCCCTTCAGACACTGGGTCCATGATGCCCATTAGAGCCACATTTACATTTATCCTACACTAATCCCATTTTTATCTCCCCACATTCCCACCAAGAGGCCACATTTGAAGTATTGTATTAGTTTTGGTCATCATGTTATAGGAAAGATGAAATTAAACCAGAAAGAGTGTGGAGGAGATTTACAAGGATATTGCTGGCAGACAAGGGATTGAGGTATTGAGAAAAATTGAGCATGTTGGAACTGTTTTCAATAGAGCATAAAAGAACAAAGGGTAATCTTGAAGGGCATAGATAGGGTCAATGTTCACAGTTCTAGATGTTGGAGAATCAACATCTAGAAGACATGGGTCTAAGGTGAGAGGGAGAGATTTAATAAGAGCCTAAAGGGCAGCTTTTACATCCTCGGGGTGGTTAGTATATGTTATGAACTACCAAAAGAAATGGTTGAGACAGATATAATAACATTTACAAAATACTTAGACAGGTGCATGGGAATGCATTGACCTGTTGGGCTGAAGGACCGACTTCCCATGCTGTATGGCTCTACAATCATCCTAAAACTGTTTTTACCAGCTTTGAACTCATATACATTCTGATACCTTTTCACCCCACAATTGGCAGCACCAACATTCTGACCCACCCCAGAGAACTTATGCTCTCTGCTTCCTTCTCCAATAGACCACAGCTCGTTTTTATGTCTATCTCCAAAGCATAAATTAGGATTTGATAGAATGTTCTCCACCTGCCTTGAGCAACATAGATTCAGCAATATTAAAGAAGCTGAGCACCATGTAGGGTGACGCAGCCTGATAGATTGACAACCCACATACTAACCTAAACATTTGTTTCCTTCACCACCAACCTACAGTGGCTGAGAAGTGTATCATTTATATGTACCATTAATTTCCTGGATAGAAACTTCCAAACCAATTACCTCAACCATCAAGAAGATCAAGGACAGCAGGTGCATGTAAGTACTACTGTTTATGGCTTCCCATCGAAGGTACACACCATCATGACTTGGAAGCTCCTTCATCAGCATTAGGTCCAAATCCTGGAGTTCTCTGTTTCAGATTATTGAAAGTGATCTTTAATGAGATAAAGTTATCGGTTCAAAAAGATGGCTCACCTCCAGCTCTTAAGCACAGCTAGGGATGCATAGTCATTAGTGGCCTTGTCAGCTGAATCTGTTTCCCAAATAATGAATTATATAAGCAGAATGGACTGGCCAAACAATGAACAGATGTAAAGCAAAATCTGAATGAAAAGGAAGTTGTTTTAACAAAGGCAAATGATTCAGTCTGTAGGATACTGAAATCATTACAAGGATCTCTCTCTCTCTCTCTCCCTCCCCCCCCCCCCCCCACACACGTTAAATTGCTCTGCATTAATAGACTGGCACGTTTTGAAAAGCACATAGTGCTATTTTGTTTTGGGCTTCCCTCTGCGTATATTTGTCTTTTGCTCTGATTAATGGGTTCTGGGCAATGTTTGTTTTGAGCACAAGGATGGAGGCTGCTGTAAAATACCAGCTCAGAGTTTGGAGCCGCCAGGTGTAAGACATCTGCTCAAGCCAGCCCCTGACAGCAAGCCCAGCACACGCGAGGTGTTTCTATGTAATCTTTGCAGACTGCTGTGACCAGGAGAGAACCAGTCTCAGCCGCACAGGTTGAGAAGCCCACCGCCCGAGTCTTGTTTGGCCAGCTAACAGGGCTGTTCCTTTGGATTCTGACTTGTCAGCTTGATATCAATGTCTGTGGTTATAACAACTTTAACCTTGCCTGGGTTATCCTCAGTGTTCTTCTATTGAATTGTTTTACTTCCAATGTTCATTTCATCAAGAAATTTGGATACACTAAAAGAACAGAAAATTCAAATGTGCAGGAATGTAAGAAGCTGGAGAGTATAGTGAGTTCTGCTCAAATCATTACAGGCTCATCTCCTCTGACTATTATATAAGGGACTGACTCACGAAGGCAACATCTATCATCAAAGATCCCCACCATCCAGGCCACGCCATCTTCTTGTTGCCATGATCAAGCAGGAGCTACAAAAATCTGAAGTCCACAGCACTAAGTTCAAGAACTGCTACTTCCTTTCAATCAACACACACAAAATGCTGGTGGAACACAGCAGGCCAGGCAGCATCTATAGGAAGAAGGACTGTCGATGTTTCGGGCCCAGACCCTTCGTCAGGACTAACTGAAAGGAAAGATAGTAAGAGATTTGAAAGTAGGAGGGGGAGGGGAAAATGCGAAATGATAGGAGAAGACCGAAGGGGGTGGGGTGAAGTTAAGAGTTGGAAAGATGATTGGCAAAAGGGATACAGAGCTGGAGAAGGGAAAGGATCATGGGACGGGAGGCCTAGGGAGAAAGAAAGGGGAAGGGGAGCACCAGAAGGAGATGGAGAACAGGCAGAGTGATGGGCAGAGAGAGAACAAAAAGGGGAGGGGGGAAAAATAAATAAATCAGGGATGGGGTAAGAAGGGGAGGAGGGGCATTAACAGAAGTTAGAGAAGTCAATGTTCGTGCAATCACTGCACATTTCCTCGTACTTCCTTTCAATCATTCGGTTCTTGAACCATCTGGCATGACCCTAATCATTACAATTTGCAACACTATAACCAGAATGATCACACTTAATTGTTTGTTCTAATTGTGTTATTTTCTCAACAAAAATACATAATTTTGTTTAATCATGTGAATGTTGCTTATCTGATGCCCACGTGCTGTGATGCTGTTACAAGTTTTTCATTGCACTATGCATACGTACATGAACTTGTATGTATGACAATAAACTTGACCTTGACTTTGAAGCATGCCCAGTTCAAGTTTATCATCTTAGGCACATTTACCCAGGATATATATAATACAGGTTAGCCCTTTGCAACAATAGCACAGTACATTTTAAAACAATGACAAATATAGTTAAAGTAGACTTAAATTAACTCTAACTTTCTCTTCTTTCTAAGGGAAAAGGTTTATAGGGGGGGGGCTCCAATAATTGACTGGAATAATGTTTTAATGTACGTTGGTGGGATAGTCACAGAGAAATAGGTGTAATGGGTCAGTCACTTATAACAGACCAGTGCAGAAGCTTCTTTTTTCAGATGGCTGTAAATCTCTGGAATTCTCTGTCCTCAAGGTGGTAACCATCAGGTCATCAGATATGTTTAAGGTGGAGATAAATAGATAATTGAAAAATTCAGGACTGAAAGTGTTGGGGAACTGACATGGAAGAGGAGTTGATGCCTGCACAGACCAGCTATGATCATACTGAATGGTGTGGCAGTCTTGATAGACTAGTGAGCTCAAAGTGACAGTGAAAACCAGAGCCCTAATAAGTTTAAAGATAGTGCAGAGGTCTTGGCTGTGGTCAATTTAAAGCTTGTATCTGCAAGAGTATAGGAGAGTGAGAAGGCTTTGAAACATACAGAATCCTTTTTCTTGACAGGGTGGGTGTGGTGAGAATTGTGCTCTTGTGGGAAAATCTAAAACTAGGGTTACTGCATAAGATGGATGAGATACAGTTTTTACTCTTGCATGGAGATATAAATCTTTTGAAGTCATGTCTTCAAAGTATTATGGATATAGAATCTTTATCTAACTCCAAGACTCAGATAGATAGATTTTTGATAAGCATGGTGATGAAAGGTTACTGTGAGTAAAAGGGAATACAGTGTTGGGTTATAACCAGATCAGACTAAATGGCAGAGCAGGCTAGGTGGGTTACCGTGTGCTACTTTGTACGATTACATTTAGAACATAGCAAAGCTTAGATGTCTTCTAAGTTAAGTCATCTAATGCAGAGTAACACAAGGAGGTGTGTCTGAGAAGGCATTGGAAAAATCAAATTTGCTGGTTATAAAACTGTGGGATGGAGCTTCAGCCACAGGCAGGCAATGTTAGAGAGCTGTAAAAGCAAAGATACAAGGTCCAAAGCTCTTCTCAAGGACTAATTTGGCAGAATGGTTGCAAACACTCTACTTCAGTTTTAGACACTTGCAAAGGAGAGGGAAATGGAGTAAATGATGGAGGCATACATAACAGAAGCAGGGCCCAGCAGAAGGGAGAAGATAGCCTGGCCTTTCTTCTATTTCTTATGCCTCCATAATTTGCTTAATTTCCCTCCCATTTTTAAAAATATTCTACCTAATTGTCCCTTTCCTGCACTAACTACATAGCCATGATTCCTTGAATAACAACTTTGACTTCCCCAATATTTCACTGTAGAACATTTCTGCACTCATAAACACGTTTCAGAAACAGTCAGACAACTTAGTAATAGCGGAATCCTCAAGAGAATTGGTGGCAAGTTAAAACTGGGTGTCATCATTGTCATGTGGAAGTAGGCACTTGCAGTTGATGTTGGTAGGGGACAGAGCATAGATGAGAAATTGGAAATGACCAGGAATGGATTTTTGAAAGAGAGCTGATGTAATGCTGGGGTGGGGGCGGGGCGGGGGGGAGTCTGAAAAAAATAGTTATTTCCTGGACAGATTAGAGCAGGAGGAGGTGGCACAATGGGCCAGCTAATAGAACAGTTAGCTCCCGTGATCGGAGTTCATTAGTAATCTCCAAGCTGTGTGTATGGAACCTGAACATTTTCCCTGTGAAATATGGTCTTTCCTAGGATGCTCTGCTTTCCTCCCACATCCAAAAGACTGGTGGGTTGGCAGGTTATTGGCCACTTTAAATTGTCTCTGGGGTGTTGGTAAGAATCTGGGGTGAACTGATGGGACTGTGGGGAGAATAAAGTGTGTTATGGTAGGATTAATGTTAATATGGATGCCTGGCCATTGGCACAGGACCAATAGGCAGAAAGGCTTTTTTTCTATGTTGTAGTTCTCTATGGCACTACGACTGTATGAGGACCCATTGCCCACAGTGAGCTGGGAAACAGTGGATAGGTGTTGGAGAAAAATTGTTTAATTGTGTCTGCAGCAGAACGAGAAATGAGGATGGGATAGGTTAGGTTTATCTCACAGGAAGCTATCTATCCCTATGATCAAAACAGTTTAATATTAAATAATAATAGGACTATGATTGGAATGAATTGTGAGTGTTTTAGAAACTGCTAATATTTTTAGTAAGCTTGTGGAGAAAAAGGATAGAAGACCTGAGTGTTTTTAAACAAAGATGTGATGGCAGATTCGAAGGAAATAGGGCCTTTCTTAATGAGAGAGTGCTGTTAACCTTATCAGCCAGGAAGGGAAGTCAATAGTTTGTTGGGAATATAACTGAGGGATAGGTTTGCAGAGAGCTTAAAAGAGGTGATAGAGCAAATGAAGAAAGATACAAGATCAGTGCCAGTTTGACCATTAACAATTTGACCCAGTGAGCTTGGGAAAGGAGGGGATCCTGAAGATTAGCGTGTATGAAATGTTAGATTGCAGTAAAGAACTATATTTGTAGAGTATCTTGGCAGTCATATATTACTCTGAAATACTGAGCAGTTTAGCAGTAAGAAGCATAGCTCAATACTGCTTTTATGATCCGGACGACTCTGATGATGAAATGCCAGAACAGAGAGACACCAGGTGCGGATGAGTGCTGTTCCAGGTGGAGTGGTGAGTTTGAGGAATTAATGGGTTTAATGAGGAGTACAATATCAAAGGTGGAGGTGAGAGTCAAAGCTGTAGAAAAGTGATGGAGGCTAAAAGATTATCAGTGCAGATGGAAGCAAATTTGGTTTTAGCTTTTACAGAAGCAAACACAGAAGGAGGAGTTTTGGGTGTAATGTTACACGGGGAGATAATCAGAGACACTCTTGAAACAATATTAATTTTTCCTGATCTCCCTTTAGCGAGAATAATTCAATTTTCATTCTACAATCCTTGGAAAATACTTCCCTTGATATTCTGGATTCACAATCTTCTGTGATACTTCATTAAATGCCTTATGAAGGTATTGACCTGAAACACGGCTATTTATTTCCCTCAATAGATACTAATTTGCTCAATTTTTTCAGGATTTTGTGTGTTTTGCTCCTGATTTCCAGCATCGATACAATCTCTTGTGTTTCTAAAAATCTATTTTTTTTTGGAGTAAAATGCAATAAGCACTATAAGCACTATTTTCTGTTTGCCTTTCTCAATATTCGACCAATCCTTATGGGGTGCGAATCACGCTGATGTGGGATGGCACTATTCGCCTGACAATGAAGTTTCTGCCTCAAAGCATGGTCCACTATCCCTCTCCACTGCTTAGGTTACAGTTCCCTTCCACTGCTTCTTGCCTCATGATGTCCACAGCACAGACACAATCATATTGTCCTGACCCCCTCAAAATCAGACTTTCGCCAAGATACACAATAGCATCGTCATAATCTGGAAACTCTGTAGCCACACCTCCCCCTCCCCTTCTAGTTATGGAAGGAGAGCATTATCTGCCATGCAGTTTGTTCTGTGGCAAATCTCACTTAACACCAGGGTCACCAATATCTTGTACAACAATGACAAACATTCCTTATTATTAAACTATAACCTGCTTGCAATAAAGGACAACATTCCTTCTCAACTATTTGTTGAACCTGCCTGCTTACTGTCTAAGATTCCTGCACTAGACACCTAGGTTCTTCTGAAATCCACTCATTCTCTCCATTTTGATAGTAATCTGTTCTTTGATTCCTTTTGTGCTAGTTGTTAATGCAAGCAATGCATTTCACTGTATGTTTTGATGTACACATGGTAAGTAAATCGAATCTGAATCTTACTGAAGTGTGTGCCCTCACACTTCCCAACATTAAACTCTACTTGGCAGAGTTTTGCTAAATTACTCCATGTTCCATTGTGAAATCACAATGTCCTCATTACAACATACCCTTCCACCTTTTGTTGTATCATCATCATATCTGGGTCATTAATGTAAATAGTAAAGGCAAATTATGTTGAAGTTTTAAGTCAAAGATCTTCATTAGAGCTATGGAGGAGAGAAAACAATTTGGTATTTAATTGTAATGCTACTAATTGTTGTTTTTCTGCTGAACTTAAAGAAAATATTAGTTTGCAAGACATTTTAAACAGCAGTGTAATAACAACCATTAATTAGAACAAATTTCAGCTGTGCCAAGACCCAGGTTATCAGATACTAGCGAAAGCCATTTACGCACCTTTCTTTACTAGAGTGTACAAAAGAAAATTGTAAGTATTTCCTGGAGTAGGGCTGGTCTAGGAGGTTAGAGGACATGGAAGCTGTAGCCTAGATTGAAGGTCAGAATGTTTACTGGGGCCCTCAGTGATCTAATTTGAGCTTGTTTTGGGGAACTGTCTTATTTAGGGCTGGTAAGATGGGTGGTGAGAGCTGGTAGGGGCTGGAAGGTGATGACTTTGGATCTGGAATGAAGGGTGCAGTGATCTGAATGTAGCCTAGGGTGTGTAGTCTTTCTAAGGCCGTGATTGAGCCAATGACCTGAGTGGGCTGGGATGAGGGTCAGAGGTCTGACTATGCTGGGATAGGAATCGGTGATTCTCAAAAGCAGCAGCACTACTGATATTTTTTATGTGGAGAATGCCCTACAACAGGAACACAATGGAACAATCTGGCCTGTTCTTACAGGTGCTGCAGAGAGAAAGTCTATTTGTGAGGGTGTAGCTTTGGAAAACTATCATCTGTGCAAATTTAATTTGCTTAAAGATCCCAAGTGTAAAATTAGAGTAGGAATTGATCACAACTGTTTAAGGTGCATAATAATTTTAAAAAACTGAATTACACCAATAGCCAACCTTGGCATTGATATTTTTCTCAGAACCATTCTTTCACTGTATGGATTTGATCTCCTAACTCATCCTAGTTTGCAATTTCTCTTTCTTTGTCTACATTGTGTATTAGTTCCTCCTTCTCTTGTTTGTTTACCAATGACACCATGGAGGTAAAATAAAAATTTCATAAGGGGCAGAGAAAGGGTAGAATTTAGGAAACTTCCTCATCAGTGAAACTAAAAGGCATGAATTTAGGATGAGGGATAAGAGATTTAGAGAGGATATGGAGCAGAACTTTATCATTCAGAGGGAGGATAGAATCTGGATATACTTCAGAAGTCTGAGAAGATGGTGGAGGCAAGTATTCTCATTACATTTAAGAACTACTTAAATGATTACTTCAAACACCAAGGTGTAAAAGGTGATGTACCAAATGCTGGTAAATGGAATTAGTATAGATAGATGATGGCTAGCATAGACATGACAAGCATGGGTATGTTTCTGTGCTGCTTGAATCTATGGTTCTATGACAATCACCATGTACTCTGGGACTAATGAAGTCCAATTTGTTCAAAGTAAGTTTATTATCAAAATACGCATATGTTACCATCTCCTACCTTGAGATTTCATTTTTTGCAGACATATTCTGGAAAAGAATCCTGCAATGAATATTGTGTAGAGCTGGAAAGAAATTATACTTAATAGTGGGTCCAAATTATAGTTTAAATATCACAATACTTTTTTTCCATCCTAGGATTCTTGTAGACAAACTCTACAGTTTCAGCTTTAATTCTCCGGCAGTCCTGGAGAATTGGCAACAAAAAGCAGCCAAGGAATCACACTTCCAAGTCTCAAATAAGCAGGATTCTCAAGAGTCCAAGTTATGTTATTTATTAGTGCAGCATTTCCTCAGTTTCTTGTAAATGGACCATTCAACAAGATTTCCAATGTAGCCCAACTGGTTAGCAGCACCTGCTGTATATATATATTTGTATCTCTGAAGTCTCCACACACCTGCTCTTTTGTTGTGAGGAACTGCATCAGAACAACAAAAGATTGATTAGGGAGCTCTTTAATTCTGACATTTTGTCTATTGACCCTCAAGGGATGGCAGAAACTTCTGACAAGAAAACAAACTATACCTTCGACTCTTTATCTTAATCTATCTAATTGACAGATCTAAAAATAGAAAGATATTTTGGATCATATTTTAATAGCTTTCTTTTTGGGGCTGTTGGGAGATATTTAAAATATAGTGTGAGGTAAGTCTTACTGCTTCTATCGGACTCTGTCCTCTGCTCTTTTGAGGAGAGCGGGAATTCTCTTATAAATGCTAAACACAAAGTACACTGCAGATACTGTGGTCAAATCAAGATGTACAAACAAGCTGGATGAACTCAGCAGGTCGGGCAGCATCCATTGAAATGAGCAGTCAGCGTTTCAGGCCAAGACCCTTTGTCAGGACTATAATAAATGCTGCCTGGACCTAATTATGCGCATTGATTGTATGGTGGAAGACCAACAACCTCCTTCAGGAGAAACCAGATGAAGCCCTCTCAGGCTTCTTTTGCAAAGTCCTGAGGAGATGAGAGAGATCGATCATGTCTTAGATTAGACTTTCACTCAAAATACTGGACAAATTTTACTGTTTACTGCTAAGGAAATTGAACAGAGAAGTAGGGAGATTGTGCTTCATTTACATGTGGTACTAGAACATAGTACAGCTCGGGAATAGGCCTTTCTGCCCACCATATCTGTGACAACCACATTGCCAAGCTACCTAACTCATCTGATAGCACATCATCGATAGTTCTCCATTCCTGCCTGTTCATGTATCTGCTAAATGACTCTTAAACATCACTATAGTATCTGCGTTTTGGACTTTCCACTCTGGAGAAAAATGACTAACTATATACTCCATCTACTTTTCTCATAATTTTATATACGGTAGATTCTGGTGAATTGGGACACATCAGAACCGGTACATTTTGGCCCAATTAAGTGGCTGCCCCAATTAATTATCTGTGATGTACACAATTCCACATCCGTTTAACCATATAACCATATATGGTTATAATAATTTTCTGGCTTTTGGACCAATATATTTAATTGTCTTTGCCCAGAGTCTCGGGATTCTCTCTTGAGCCTTCTCCAGCTCCAGTAACATGCTGCTTAGATCTTATCTCAGACAACTCAGTGAACGTATGCAGAATTTGTGACAAATGACCAGGAATTGCTTAACAAGGGAACGTAGGGAGATAATGGTGGTGCAGGAGAGAATCTAAAAAAAAGTTTTGCAAGTAAAATAGTCAGCAGAACAATGAAATCACAAGAAGTACAACCAAGCATTCAACACTGCAGCCAATAGAACTACAATTTTTAATTTGTTACCATGCCACCTGAGTGCCTGTCAGTGACATCTCAGATCGTTCGGGTTGCAAACCAGCCGCCTCACAGCTCCTGCAGCCAGGATTCTACTGTGGCATTTGGTCTGTGTGGAGTTTGCATTTTCTCCCTGTAACTGCACGGGTTTCTCTCAGATGTTCTGGTTTCTTCACACATCAGTAAGGTATATGAGTTGGTAGGTTGACTGGCCATTGTGATTTGCTCCCAGTGTTGTAGATTGATGGAGTGTATTGCAGGGAAGGGGTGGGTGTCGTTGAGAGGCTTGTGAGGGGTAATTAATAGGTAAATAGGTTGTCTCTGAAAGCTGGCATTGACTCATGTGGCCAAATGGCCTCCCTCACGGTTATAAGGAAGTAGTAGGAGTAACTCAGAATTAAAGGCCTCTTGGTTCAATATAATTTTAAATTCCTGATGATGTAAATCTAGACTGATACTAATGTAGTATTGGGGAGTTGTCCACTGTTGGAGAAGCGAATATTCAGTGGAGACCCATAACAGTGTACGGGAATTGCCTTGCTGCCTTGCTCAACATTAGATGCTTAGTGAACTTCACTGAAATAGATTCTTCTAGGGATTCAATTGCATTGATTGGCTGAAACTGCAGCTGACTTTGTGCAAACTTGACTCGGACTTCCCTGCTCACAAAGTACAATGAGGAATTGAATTGCTGGTTCCGTGCACATGATTTAACTCATGATTGCACTGAAGAGAATGCTAAGGACGTGGCCTGTATTTGAGGGCTTCAAATATGAGAAGACACTGGATGAACTAGGCTTGTTTTCTGGAGCATAGAAAGGGTGACTTGGTACGGGTATCTGTATATAAGATTATAAGATGATAATCAAAATGTTTTCTCATGTTAGGGGTATCAAAAATGAGAAGGCTTTCAAGTTGACCCAGATCACATCAGGGTTCCATTTCTGTGAACAGTTCATAACCAGGATGGTGCAAAGAACAGAAATGCAACCATGAATTGAGTTTTCACATATTTGAAGATGCCTGCGGCCCTGCAGCTGCTGACAAATCCATCCCACCAGCCTCCCAAATAGTCATTTATATGTTAGTAATTCAGGATTTGTAGCAGGGGTATTTGTTTCAAGGTAAGAGATGAGAGTTAAAGGAGATCTGAGTTGTAAGCTTTGTAGTGTGTGTAGTTATAGGGTGGAACAGGCGGACTAAGTTACTTGGAACTCAACGGCTGTGAAGGCGGATGAAGGCTGCAACAAATCCATCAGCTCCAATTGTCGTGGTTTCCATGCCATTGGAATCAGTTGGTTGATTTGTGAAGTATCATGTGCTTCTTGGAGTGCAACATCAAGTACACATTAAACAAATACATGCACAGGTGTCTTCACTCTGTGATAGATCAACAGAACGAAGACCATCATCCTCAACCTTGAGGGATTGCCATGATGACAATGACAAGTTATAGGGTTTTAATCCTCATATCTGTACGGCAGTGACTGATAGTTGTGTGGTAATGAAAAATCAAGCCAGTGCATTTCCAATTTAAAAACTACATTTACTTTAGGTATTTTCATGAAGATGAGAATGTATTCTCAGCCCAAGCTACACAGACTTGAATAGGCACAAGTTAAACTATATTATGTTCATGTGTAGCTGTGATCTAATTTCTCAACCTAAGTGTGTAGACTTGTGAAGAGTGTCTCTGGTTTAATGGTGAATGCTTGTGGATGTAATTGTAATGAAAATATGCTTATTAGTGAAATCAGCCTTGATATTCGATTGCAGAATGATCGCCTTTGAAGCTTGAAGCTAGCAGTTGTTCGAACATGCTTTACATATGTGTGCAGAGGCAGTTGGCATTGCAGTGGAGATGACATTCTGTATACCATGCATTTTTGTTATCACTGGAATGCAGAAGTCTGATAATGAAATGCTGGCTCTAATGGAACAGGTTAGGTGTACTTAAGGGGCTCTTTAAATGGATAGTCCTAATCTGGTTCAGTTGGGGGCTTGACCATAGAGGGCAAAGCACCAATGGACAGTGTATCTTTGTATTTTACAAGTGAGACATGTTAATTTTGAGAAGTTGGAATGGTAAAATGCTCCAGTCCTTGTCACAGGTGTCCTCCTCTGTTTTTATGAGGCTTCACTGAGTGTTGGAGAAGTTAGGCATTTATATAAAACCACATACCCCCTTACCCCAACCAATAAGTCATCCAATTTCACCCATTGACTGAGATCTGCCTGTTGAGAAATGCCAGTGGAGAGCTTCCAGCAAAGAGGATATCCGCTGGTAAGTTTGCACTTTGCTTGCAGTTTTCTATTGTTATACAGCATTGGTGATTCAAGTGTCTTGGAAATCCACATCATATGCACAGTACAGAAGATAACCATCTTCTCCCTACCACCCTGGGTGAAACTTACTTGGGACCCAAACTCAATGCCACTTCAATGCATTTCCATGTGTGATACAGTTTCTGTGCTGGAGTATTTACTTTCCATGACTACATTCTTGTACATTTGCTATATTGGTGTGAATTGCCTTATTCTGTTTGTCGTCATTGTTTATCTCCATACATATTTATAAAAAATAGATTTCAGTTAAATATGCATATACAATGATAAAAATGTTTATGGAAAATGCATCAGAACTTACAGCGGCATGCAAAAGTTTAGGCACCCCTGGTCAAAATTTCTGTTACAGTGAATAGTTAAGTCAGTAGAAGATGAGCTGATCTCCAAAAATCATAAAGTTAAAGATGAAAAATTATTTTCAACATTTTAAGCAAGATTAGTATATTATTTTTGTTCTGTACAATTTTAGAGTGGAAAAAAAGGAAAGGAGCACCATGCAAAAGTTTGGGCAACTCAAGAGATTTGAGCTCTCAGATAACTTCTCCCAAGGTTTCAGTCCTTAATTAGCTTGTTAGGGCTATGGCTTATCCACATTCATCGTTAGGAAAGACCAGGTGATGCAAATTTCAAAGCTTTATAAATACCCTGACTCTTCAAACCTTGTCCCAACAATCAGCAACTATGGGCTCCTCTAAGCAGCTGCCTATCACTCTGAAAATTAAAATAAATGATGTCCACAAAGCAGGAGAAGGCTGTAAGAAGATAGCAAAGCATTTTCAGGTAGCCGTTTCCTCAGTTTGTAATGTAATTATGAAATGGCAGTTAACAGGAATGGTGGAGGTCAAGTTGGGGTCTGGAAGACCAAGCAAACTTCCCCAGAGAACTGCTAGTAGGATTGCTAGAAAGGCAAATCAAAACCCCCGTTTAACTGCAAAAGACCTTCAGGAAGATTTAGCAGACTCTGGAGTGGTGATGCACTGTTCTACTGTGCAGCGACACCTGCACAAATATGACCTTCATGGAAGAGTCATCAGAAGAAAACCTTTCCTGCGTCCTCACTACAAAATTCAGTGTCAGAAGTTGGCAAAAGAACATCTATACAAGCCTGATGCATTTTGGAAACAAGTCCTATGGACTGATGAAGTTAAAATAGAATTTTCTGGCTGCCATGAGCAAAGGTATGTTTTGAGAAAACAGGGTGCAGAATTTCATGTAAAGAACACCTCTCCAACTGTTAAGCATAGGGGTGGATCGATCATGCTTTGGGCTTGTGTTGCAGCCAGTGGCACGGGGAACATTGCACTGGTAGAGGGAAGAATGAATTCAATTAAATACCAGCAAATTCTGGAAGCAAACATCACACTGTCTGAAAAAAAAGCTGAAGATGAAAAGAGGATGGTTTCTACAACAAGATAATGATCCTAAGCACACCTCAAAATCCACAATGGACTACTTCAAGAGGCGCAAGCTGAATGTTTTGCCATGGCTCTCACAATCCCCTGACCTAAACATCATTGAAAATCTTTAGATAGTCCTCAAAAGAGCAGTGCATGTAAGATGGCCCAAGAATCTCACAGAACCAAAAGCCTTTTACAAGGAAGAATGGGTGAAAATCCCCCAAACAAGAATTGAAAGACTCTTAGCTGGCTACAGAAAGCATTTACAAGCTGTGATACTTGCCAAAGGGGGTGTTACTAAGTACTGACCACGTTGGCTGCCCAAACATTTGCTTCGGGCCCTTTTCCTTTTTTGTTATTTTGAAAATGTAAAAGATTGAAATGAAAAAAGTAGTCTTGCTTAAAATATTAAAGAAATGTGTCATCTTTAACTTAATGTCTTTTGAAAATCAGGACATCTTTTACTCGCTTAACTATTCAGACTAACAAAAATTTTGACCAGGGGTGCCCAAACTTTTGCATGCCACTGTATACATTTTTAATTGTACAGTACATTGCAAAAGTCTTAGGAATATATATAGCTAGGATGCCTAAGACTTTTGCACAGTACTGTATTTGTCAAATTTTGGATGAGAGACCTTGACAAGGATGATTTGGACCCAAGTGCTGGAGTGTCTGAGGCTGGAATCAAGATATGTTATAAAGCTGGAATGAGAAGTGAGCAAAAACAAAATGGTAGGCGAGATCTCAAGTTAAGGTTTACCATTGAGCACCAAACCTCAGTTCAGGTTCTCTTTAAGTACTCAATTTTTGGTGCCCAAAACATGATTGCCATTTAGTAGGACCATAATGAATCCTTAAAGGGGCCACGCCAGCTATCCATACTGCAAAGAATTAGATAATCTAAACCCTGGAAGCTGGAGCGATTGGGCACGGCTTGTAACAGGACCTCCTCCTCTATGGCCAGTATTGTCTTGCAATCATAAATACGATGTTTAAAAAAGATATCAACACCTTTGGCCCCTGAGACATCACTGCATCCAAATACTCCGAATTCTACTGCAGGATGATTACAAATTCTAATCACACATCAACTCCATCCTGCAAATATTGATAACCTCTTCAGCTCAGCTCATTCTAATTAGCCATTCATTATCGTGTCTTTGTTAACTCAGTCCCCAGCTCTCCTGGTTTATCACCCATATTATACCCACCATAGAGATCATAAGACTTAGGAGCAGAGTTAGGCCATTCTGTCCATCAAGTCTGTTCCACCATTCAATCATGGCCGATTTATTATCCCTCTCAACTCGATTCTACTGCCTTCTCCCAATAATCTTTGATGCTCTTACTAATCAAGAAGCTATCAAACTCTGTTTTAAATATACCCAATGACTTGACCTGAACAGCTGTCAGTACAATGAATTCCAGAACCATCGTCCTCTGGCTTCAGAAATTCATCCTCATCACTTTTCTAATGGACCATCCTCATATTCTGAGACTGCGCCCTCTGGTCTTCAACTCCCTCAACATCCTCTCCACATCCACTCTATCTTGGTCTTTCAGTATTGAATAGGTTTATCATTCCAATCTTTGATACTGCTTAATCTTTTGCCATTCCACAGTGGTGGCACTAAAGAGTGATACTGGAATCTGGAGCAACAAGCAGTGAAGTAGGGTTTTGATCTGAAAAGTCAACAGTTCTTTCCCTCCACAAATGATGCTGGACCCACTGTATTCTCTCAGCAGTTTTTTTTATTGTTGTTCCACAAAGGCAGAACAACAATACACTGAGTTGCTCCAACAAGTTGCCCCATCATTGAAATGTTTCTAGAACCAATGATATTATTTTAAGGACTCTCTTGTTATCTCATGTGCTGGTTATTTATTGCTATTTATTTATATTTGTATTTGCACAGTTTGTTGTCTTCTGCACTCTGGTTGATCTTTCATTGATCCTGTTATAGTTACTATTTGATAGTTTTTATGAGTATGTATGCCTACAGGAAAATGAACCTCAAGGTTTTATAAGGATGCTTAAATGCACTTTGATAATAAAATGTAATTTGAATGTTGAACTTTGACCTTTGGTGTTAAGTTGTATCTATAAGCTCCAAGTTATATCAGCAAGACAGGAAACACTTATTGCATAATCGTGACATCGCTAGATGAACAAGTAACGTCAGAAAAGTAAACCAAATTAACACAAACTGTTGCACATAAGTGTCCAATCTTGAACAACAAACATCCTGATGGAGGAAGTCAGTGGGTTGAGCAGCATTTGCGTAAGGAAAGGAATTGTCGATGTTTTGGGTTGAAACTGACATCATTGTTGTTCCAAGCAAATCCTATTTACAGAGAGGTACTCTTCCATTGAAACTGCCAACATTCGCTAACTTAGGTTGATTGCTTTTACATGTAATTCGCACTAACTTATCTAATCTCTAGGCACCTGTTTCACCAGCACCTCTAAACTTACTGCCACACTTTTCACTTACCAGAAATGATCACCCTTGTTTCCAAATCTTTTTGTATCTTTTGTTCCAGCCCTATAGACTTTTGGTATTGTTGTAGACCATTTTATGGCAACTTGCGTATCCATAATTTTATTGGCACCACCATTGACAACCGTCTACCCAATACTTATTCCCAGTCTCCTGCTTCAAGCCTAAACACCTCTTCCTATAAGCAATTTGTCACAATGATTGTAGCTCCTCCTGCAGATCAGTTTTAATATAGATGGGTGCAAATGGACATATTATTGTGCCCTATTGCTTATTTGTGACTTGCTTGTGATATTTGCCAAAACAGTTTGTTCAAAGCTTCATATATATATATACACACACATACACATAGTACAGGTCAGTTATGTTTTGCAAGGGAATCAGAAGGTTAAGTTCAAAAACAGAAAATATTTCTTGCATTTAATTATCATTACTTTGTTTCCAGTGTTTGAAGTTTTGATCGGTGTACTGTTAATATCAACTGCAAACACAAGAGAGCCACTTGAACAGGTTTTCAATCACACTGTCAGTTGTTTGACAACTACCTGCAGTTTTCTTTCATAGTACCAAAGAACTTAAATAGCCATGACGATGTGTCTAATTAAACAACATTTAAGCAGAGAGCCTGGTTCTCACGTAATGTGTTCAGTATTAATATTTCTTTGCTACGTAACAAATTGAGGGATTTTTCAAACAGAAGGGAGTTGAGAAGCCCAAATTCTAACTGAATTGAATAGACGAATGTCAATTAGACCCAAGAGGCATTTGCAAATCCAAAAGAAACGACGGCCCCTCAAGCAAAGGCAACTAGAAGGAGAAGGGCCACTGTGAGGGAACACATGCTAAGTATTATCCTGAGGCATGTGAAGTGGCCAAGCAACCAATGGCCAAAGCAGGGTAGTAATTCAGCAACATGACTCCCTCAACAATTCACCAAAACTGAAAATGTATTCATATGGAATTTAGAACAGGGTGGGCTGCATTGTGTGAAGAAGGTTTTACAGGCTGGGCTAGTATCCACTGGAGTTTACTAATGTGAGAGGGGCTTGCTTGACAGGACAGATGTGAAAAAGATGTTTCCTCTTCTGAGAGAATCTAGAACTGGGGATCACTGTTTAAATATAAAGATTATGCACATTAAATACAAAGATTAGGCATATTTTTGACTCAGAAGATTGTGAATGGAAGTTCTCTTTTTTCATCAAAGGTAGTACAGGAAGATTCTTTGAATGTTCTTAAGGCGAAGGTGTTCGGTGTAGATTGGAATGAGGAGTTGAGGTTGATTTTATTCAATAATACGGCAGGGTTGAGGGCTGAGTGGCCTATCTTTGGTCTTGATTTATTTCTTATACCTTCATATGCTCACAAACAAAATAAAGGTTTGGACTTCTCGAGTTCAGTCAGTCACAGCAAGAAGGAGCAAAACTCTACCGATTAAACTGTTGTCACAAGTTTCCTACAAAACCATAGCTTGCAACATGCACAATGGACAAACATGTTTTGAAATTGAACAGAGTAGGTCTTTTCAGATGACATTGTGCCACTCACAAACTTAGCCCAGGGACATCTAATCACAATCCATGCTTCTAAATCCAATATTTGCCAAGAGTGAGCATATCCCTGTTTGACATTTTCCTGACATTAGCAGGAATATCAGAGAGCTGTTGTCATTTATCAGTTACAGATGGAATTATTTTTGTTAGCTCCCTGTGCACCATATTGCAAATGGGGATGATTTACCGAGTTAGAGGTGTTATATAAATGGAGGTTTGTAGTGGTGTGCTACACGCAGTGCTGAAATAACGACACAGAGTCAGTAAACTGCAGTTAAAGAAGATTTTATTCAAACTTCGCGGCTTCGCTTTAAAGCCTCCCTGATCCCGCCCTCCCCGGGTGTGGATGCTGTAGGGGGCACGTATTCACAGTCCCGCGCGAGCTTTTCCCTTTGTTAGTGAAGCAGACCTGGTGCCCTTTTGGGACTGGCCTTTATGCCGGCGTGCTGGCTATTTGTGAGCCGGTTCGAGTGCGCTAGGAAGTGGGTCGCCACAGGTTGTAGCTTTATAATATCTAGTCCCTCACAGTCCGTTGTCACAAGCAATGGGGCTATCATATTTCCCACTATGCACTTAGAACAGTACAGCACGGGGGCAGGTCCACAATCTCTGTGCTGAACATGATGCTGAATTAAATTAGATCTCTTCTACCCATACATTATACATTTATCCCCATTATCTGCATGTCTATGTACCATCTAACAGTCTCTTAAGTGTCACTAGAATATCTACTTCAAAGTTCAAAGTAAATATGTATCACTAGATACAACTTGGAGATTATTTTCTTGTGGGTATTCACAGTAAGTGCAAGAAACACAAGAGAATCAATGAAAAACCACACCCAACAAGATGGATAAACAACCAATGTGCAAAAGATGACAGCCTGTGCAAATATAAAGAAAGAAATAAATGAGAAGAAGAAATAAACAAGCAAAAAATTTGGAGAACATGAGAGGAAGAGTCTTTGAAACTGAGTCCATAGGTTACGAGAACACTTCAGTGATGGGGCGAGTGCAGTTGAGTGAAGTTACCCCCTCTGGTTCAAAAGCTTGATGGCTGATAGGTAGACCATAAGACATAGGAGCAGAATTAGGATATTTGACCCATCAAGTCTGCTCCACCATTCAATCATAGTTGATCCTTTATTCCCCTTCTCAGCCCCACTCCCCAGCCTTCTCCCCGTAACCTTTGATGTCGTGTCTAATCAAGAACCTAATTACTGTTGCTGGTGGTATGGGACCTGAGGCTCCTGTACCTCCTTCCTGATGGCAGCAGTGAGAAGAGTGAATGGGGGTCCTTGATGATGGATGCTGCTTTACTGCAATAGTTCTCCATGTAGTTGTGTTCAGTGGTGGGAAGGGTTTATCCATGATGGACTGGGCCGTGTCCACTACTTTTTTTGTAAACTTTTCTAGAAAGAAACAGTTCAAGAAGGCAGCTCATTTCTATCTTCTCACGATCAAGCAACAATGGAGAATAGTAACAATAGTAACAACTAGAGACTAGGGAAACCCACTTTCTAATAATGTGTACAGAATCCTCTAGTATGTGGATAAATGAGTCTCCGGTGTTCCCTGCCCTATAGTAACCCACTCTCCTATACTACCAGGGCAGGTTCCTGCCAATGCCCTTTTTAAAAGGTGACTCATTCACTGCAGCAAATGCATTAGAAATACAAGACTGAGTGCAGGGCCTGAAGCTGAAAGTGTGACCAGCCTGTTCCCTCCACAGAAGCCGTGTGACCCATTGAGTTCCTCAAGCAGTTGGTTTTCACTCTAGATTCCAGCTTCTGCAGTCTCATGGGTCTGAAAAGAAAAGTGATTTTTTGTTTCCATTTGCTTGAGAAATATAAACACAACAGCAGTGGGCTGCAGGCTCTAACAACTCATGTTCTGTTTACACTATATACAGATTTCCACTAACTCCAGTTGCAATGACTCTTACCATTTGTTAGGTCACAGAAATACATTTATCTATTGGAACTCAGCTACTGAGGGAAGGATGTTCAAAGTTCAAATAAATATGTTATCGAAGTATGTATACGTTACCACATAATACCCTGTGAATTAATTTTCTTGCAGGTATTTACGGTAAGATAAATACAATAGAATTTCTGTAAAAACCTTACATTAACAATAACTGTCGAACAACCAATGTGCAAAGGAAGACAAATTTTGCAAATGAAATACAATGATACCAAGAACATAAGTTGTAAAGGGTCCTTGAAAGTGAGTTTGTAAGTCATCGAATCATTTCTATGGTGTGGTGAGTGAAGTTAGCCACACTGGTTCTGGAGTATGACTGTTGTAGGGTAACTACTGTTTCTGAACATGGGTGGTGTAGGACTTTAGGCTTCTGTACCTCCTGCCCATCTGAGGCAGCGAGAAGCGATGGGGGCTGGCGGGGGCAAGTGGGAAAGGGTGGTCCTTGATGATGGACACTGCTTTCTGGTGACAGCGCTCCATGGAATTGTGCTCTATGGTGGGGAGAATTTGTCTGTAATGAACTGAACTGTATCCATCACTTTCTGTAGACTTTTCTGTTCCTGTGCATTGGTGATGCCATTCCAGGCCGAGCCCAGGTAGAACCATGAAAAGAAATTCATGGCACATTGGTGCTTCCAAAACCATCATTAGGATCTTTGTCTCTTTCACTCTCAGTTTGCTAGCTAATATTGTCCTCTGTTCTTTGTCTCTAATGCCAAGTGATGATGTTTCTTTCTTGGTGGAACACAGCAGGCCAGGCAGCATCTATAGGGCGAAGCACTGTCGACGTTTCGTCTGTCCTGATGAAGGGTCTCGGCCCGAAACGTCAACAGTGCTTCTCTCTATAGATGCTGCCTGGCCTGCTGTGTTCCACCAGCATTTTGTGTGTGTTGTTGTTTGAATTTCCAGCATCTGCAGATTTCCTCGTGTTTGATGTTTCTTTCTTTCTGTCTTTCCTTGTAAGAGTCTTCCTTTCTTTCTTTGATTTTAACCTCTCACTCTTTCTCATTCTCCTGCATTTGCTGTATCTCTTTCTTCCCTCTCTCTCTACTGCCCCAAGCCCTGTTATGTCCCTACTGTCTTCTCTGTTCTTCTGTTTATTACTTGCCTTTCCTTCCCACTCTCTACTTTATTGTCTCCTTGCTTACTTTCTATATCTTCCCTTTCAACTTACTTGTTGCTGTCCTTTTGCTTATGTCACATCACTCTCTTGCTCTCTCAAGAATCCTCTTCCTCTCACTCCCTCCCTCTTCCTCTCACTCCTCTCGTGTTTTTCCTTTCTCACTCTTTTAATCTCTACCTCCTTACCCTACCTCCATCCCTCTGCTTCTTTCCCTCCCTCTTGCTCCTCCTTCACCCTCAGTATCTTTGATGAGTTTGCCTATGGGTTCCCCTAATGATTGGCTGTGGCAGCCATTAATTTCATTGTTGGCAACAACAAATGTCATTTAGAATAAAACACACCATCTGACTTTAGACTTCCTCTTGCGCTGATTCAAATTCCTAACTGTACATGAAGAGCTGGAAGGCAGCAATGTGCCTGGAAAACGCTTGTACTCTTCTCTATGGAGATAAGTAGTGACTGATTAACAATATAACTTATAATTGATAGGTAGACAAAATTGGACAGAAAGAGGGAATCAAACTGAGGAACTGAGGAAGGAAAAAAGGGACACAAAGCCTGAGGTGAGAATATGTTGGAGAAGAACAAGACCAGGGAGGAAAGAAATAGAGGGTAAGTTATAAGGATGACAGAAAAATACATGTAAGGCAAGAAGGACACTGTAAGAGAAAGGTAAAGAGACAAGTTGAGATATGAGTATTGCATAAGAACAAACATGAGAGGGAGCGCGAAAGAGAGAAAGATCATGCTTGAAAGAGCAAGAGAGTGAAGTGATACAACATGAAAGAGAATGTACAGAAAGTAAGAGTGAAGTGACAATAATGTAGGAGGGGGAATGAAAGGAAGGAAAACAAGCAGATAAACGGAAAGAAGAGACAGAACAGGAGAAGATTTATGGCAGGAGGAAGAGGTAAGGGAGGGGGAGAGATACAGCAAACGCAGAAGGAAATAAGAAATAAAGAGTTGGAGAGTAAAATCAAGGAAGAGAGATTGGAAGAAAGGAAGAAACTTTCACGTCCTGATGAAAGGTCTCAGCCCGAAAAGTCGTCTGTACTCTTTTCTGCAGATGCTGCCTGGCCTGCTGAGTTCCTTCAGCATTTTGTGCGTATTGCTATTGCAGAAGAAGGAGAAAAGAGTGAATTATCAAATGTGTATTGTGTATCAAGATGAAGCCAGAGGATACCCAGGTTTTAAAATTTACTGTAAACCCTTGAGTTTAGGAGCTTTGCTCGAAAATCAATCCATGTCTTTATTTAGTGATTCAGTATGAAGTAGGCCCTTCTGGCCCTTTGAGCCATGCCACCCGAGCTAAACCACAGTCACAATTAACCCTAACCTACTCATCGAACAATTTACAATGACCAATTAACCTACCCGGTATGTCTTTGAATAGTGGGAGGAAACTGAAGCACCTGGAGAAAACCCATGTATGCCACAGGGTATACAGACTCTTACAGAATAGTGCTGAAATTAAACTTCAAACTCCAGAACACCCCAAACAGTAATAGTGCAATACTAACCTGTTAGATACGTGGCTTATGACCCAAGAAAAAAATAGCTGGAGTCACCTAGCACTTTAGTGCAAGGGTGTTTATTAGCTGTGTCAAAAATCAAACTTACAAAAACTGGCAAAAATCATGGTGAAAAAACTGCCAAAATTTACAAAAGGATATCTACCAGAAAACATGATAATAATTCCATACTGGGTTCGTGTCCATTGTGAAGTCCTGGTAGTCCTGATCTCTCAGTCACTGAGGCAAAGAGCTCCTTTTTATTCGGCACTAGGACATACCGTCTTAGTTACCAACTTAACTAGTTAACTAACTTAAGACTACACTCGTACTAGAACGATGAACCCCACAATGTATATTACAATCATATTACAAAATCAACAGAATACCTTAATGCCTTAAATACAGTATACAAAAAAACATATACACATTTACACATCCTCATTACAAAAGAAATGAATATTCCACTGCGTATGACAGGAAAGGCACCATAAAGCCAACCTGAGTGCATCAGCTCAGTGTAAGACCCATTATGAAAACATCCTGGGGAAGGCATTGAGGTGCACACACTCAGCAAAATGTCAAGGTGAGTATGTAACTTCATGTGTGTAAGGAGTGCGTTTACCGAGTGCTCTCCATCACATAACTGCTATACTACAATGGCACCTACTATCTTAATATCAGAGTTGATTCATAAGGATAAGGTAAAGGAACACTTTGGAAGCAGTGATCATAATATGATAGAATTCACTTTGCAGTTTGAGAGGGAGAAATTGAAATCAGATGTATTGGTTATTGTGAACCATGTTATTTTGCAGCAGCGAGACATTACAATACATAGTAATACAATATGTATTACAATAAAAAGTATTGTTTATATAAAAGTAAATGAATAGGTAGTGAAAAAAGAGGGAAAGAACTGAGCAAGTGTACAGGGGTGCATTATTCATTCAGAAATCTGATGGCTGAGTGTGACGAGAGATCTAAGCAGGGATAGTTAGGACCCAAGTGCTGGAGTATCTGAAGCTAGAATCGAGACGTGATACAATACTGAAACGAGGACAGTGTTCCAAACTAGATGCTAAATGAGAATACTTCAGTTCAGTTCAATTGCTCCTTAAATATTAAAATCCTGGCACCAAGACATGCACTCCAATTGGGGGGGGGGGGGGGGCAGGTCAGAGACTTAAAAGGACTGCAACAGCAATCGATATTCCGGAGCATTGGGGCACCTAAGCCCCAGAAGCTGGTGCAGTCAGGTGTGTAGCCCCTATGGCTGACTCCTGATGGTCCTGGCTGCTCAGAGAGGTGATGATGTTAGTTATGGATGAGCGCCGGATCCAGGATGTCCCTTTCAGGAACCCAGCACCGTTCATCGGGAGCGGGCAAACACTCTTAACAATTCATAAATCCAGAATTCTTTTCACAATGAAAACTTGTCCCCTATCAACAACCCTGAACGGCGGTGGGACTGATGGTGGTGGGGCTAAAGGACTGGTGCTTACAGGTTTTCATTTGGAAATGTGGAAAGTGGGAATGATCTTTAGGTTATTGGAGAGCTGCGAGGTGTAAGCACCAGGCTTACTTCTTTGAGAACCTTGAAGAGTCCAATAAACTTGGATGCCAATTTCCTAGACTCCACCGGAAGAGGAAAATGCTGAGTAGACAGTCAGACCTATTGTCTAGGCTACAAAGCTGGTATCTGACTTCTCTTGTGGTTAGCCTTTACTTCAACCTTCCAGGTAGAGGACAACAAAATCTCCTTTGCCTTAGTCCATCTTTCCTTGTAAGGTTGGATGAGATCTTAGTCTGCGGGAACCCCAACCTTGGCTCCTGCTCAAGGTAGAGTAACAGAGAATACCCAAATTGGCATTCAAGTGGGGACATCCCATGCACAGAATTCTGTTAAGTGTCGTGGGCGACATCTCCCCAAAGGTCAAATGGTCGCACCACTCATCTGTTTTTTTCTGAGGCCAGGCATCTCAGGGTATGTTCCATATCCTGGTTCACCCACTCCTGGCCATCAGGCTGTGGGTGAAACCCAGAGGAAAGACTCACTGTAGCCCTGATTAGGGTTACGGAATGCCCTCCAAAAATGTGATGCAAATTGTGGACCCCAATTCACCACAATATACACCGGAAATCTGTGGATCCTGAAGATTTGATGCAGGACAATCTCAGCCATCTCTGCCACTGACCGTAGTTTGTCCAATGCAATAAATTTGCAGGTCCTCAAAAAACGATCTACAATTACAATCGCCCTGATGAATAGTCTTGGCCTGAATCATCGGCAGTTTACTCTTTCCCATAGACGCTGCCTGGCCTGCTGAGTTCCTCCAGCATTTTGTGTTTGTTGTTTTGGATTTCCAGCATCTGCAGATTTCCTCATGTTTGTGAATACAATTACCATGATGACGGTCTTCCAGTTGGAAGCTGGAAGACCCGTGACGATGTCCGTGGAGAGGTGTGCCCATGGTCTCTCCTGAGCAGTAGAGGATGTTGGTTGCGGGGTTCTTTGTTCTGAGCACACACCTCACATGCCTGCTCATATGGCTGATCCTCTTTAGCCATTGTAGGCCACCAGTATCTTCTCTTAATGAACTCAAGGGCGCTGGAAATGCATGGGTGAGTGGTCATTCTAGATGCATATCCCCCTTGAAGTACCTTAGACCTGATAGAACTTTGGAGGGCCGTCCTTGGGAATCTTCTCTTCTGCCTGGGCCTTGCGAACAAGTGTGTCGATTCCCCAGTGAACAGGTGCCATCAATGTAGCTTGGGGTAAAATGGTGGTAAGCTGCTCCTCTCTTTTGGGTTCATCGAAGTGACGAGCCAAGGCATCCAGTTTTTAATTCTTTGGTCCCCAGTCAATAGGTCAGAACAAAACTGAGCTGGTTAAAGAAAGAGACCACTGGGCCTGCCTGGATTCCAGTCTCTTGGCCTCCTAAATATAAGCCAGGTTTTGTGGTCTGTCTACACAATAAAGGGGTTCTTAGCCTCCTCAAGCCAGTGACTCCATTCTTCCCATGCTAAGCTGACTGCTATCACCTCCAGTTTGATGTCATAGTTCACCTCTGCAGGGGATAGCTGTCTGGAGAAGAGCGCACACAGGTGCAGTTTATTGTCCGAACGTGTCCATTGAGACAACACTGTATCCACTCCTACATTTGATATGTCCACTTCCATGATAAAGGAAGCTCCAGGTTAGGTGAAACCAAAATAGGAGCTGTTGTGAACCGTTGTTTGAGTTCTGCACAAGCTAGCCTCTCCAAACAAAAGGGCCCATAGATCTTTTAGTTAGTGCTCTCAGGGGAGCCACCACTAAGTTGAAATTCTTGATGAACTTTCGGTAAAAGTTGGCAAATCCCAGGAAACACTGGACTTGTTTCATAGTGGGTAGTTGTAGCCAATCACTGACTGCCATTGTCTTAGTAGGATCCATCTTGAGATGGCCATTAGAGATGATAAAATCCAAAAAATAAACGGTGGTTAAGTGAAATTTGGATTTCTCCAGTTTGACATAAGGTCCATGATCTAGAAGCCTCTTTAAAATATCTCTGATGTGAGTGATGTGCTCCTTCATGAACTTCAAGAAAATTGGGATGCTATTCAACTAGACGAATGCGTACTTATCCAGGGCTTCCCGGAACATATTGTTTATAAAGGCCTGCAAAAATGCTGGTGTGTTAGCAAGGCTGAAGGGTGTGACCAGGTATTCATAGTGTCCTGTCAGTGTGTTGAATGCAGACTTCCACTTGTTATGCAGACTAGCTTGTACGTACTCTGCAAGCCTACATTCCACAAGACATAGAAGCAGAATTAGGCCATTCGGCTTATTGAGTCTGCTTCACCATTCCATCATGGATGATCCCAGATCGCATCCAACCCCATACACCTGCCTTCTTACCATATCCTTTGATGCCCTGACAAATCAGGGAACAATCAACTTCCGCCTTAAATATACCTACAGACTTGGCCTCCACCACAGTCTGAGGCAAAGCATTCCACAGATTCACTACTCTCTGGCTAAAAATATTCCCCCTTACCTCTGTTCTAAAAGGTCGCCCTTCAATTTTGAGGCTGTTCCCTTTAGTTCTGGATACCCCAGCACAGGAAACATCCTCTCCACATTAGGTCCACACACATTCTTCAAAATTCCTGTGAGTACAGAATGTTGACCCCTCCACTCCCAGAATCATCCTCATGAACCTCCTCTGGACTCTCTCCAATGACAACACATCCTTTCTGAGATATGGGCCCAAAACTGTTGATTTGAGAATACTCTTGCCCCTTTGAGAATGTCAAAGGGAGTGTTCCTGATTGGAAAAGGGTAATGATTCTTGGTCAATATGTGATAAATCCCTCCAGAAACCAATGCATGACTACAGACTCCCATCCTTTTCCTGTACGAAGAGGAAGCCTGCACTGGTTGGTAAGGTGGAGGGCCAAATGAATCCCATGGCAAGAGCCTCCTTTATGTGCTCTTCCACAGAGCTTCTCTCCGGGTGTGACAGCACATATAATCGAACCTGTGGAGGACAAGTATCAGTCAGTAGGTCATTTGCAGTGGAAGAGTTGAAGTCTTTCCCTTGCTGAACACCTCGTCTAAATCCTTGTAGTTGGAAGAGATTTTGACCAGTTTGGGTGTTGCAACTACCCCCAAACATCCCTCGGAGGATGACTCCTGAGGCTCTTTAGGTAGTGAAGGTAATTCCACAGAACTCGGAATCTCCTCCCATAGGTTCACTAGAGTCTTGAGCAGGAACAGTCCAAATCTTCATCCATATCCTCAGACAACAACAACGAGGCACTAAACACCAGAGAAAATCTGCAGATGTTGGAAATCCAAGCAACACACACAGAGTGCCGAAGGAACTCAGCAGGCCAGGCAGTATCTGTGGAAAAGAGTACAGTCAATGTATTGGTCTGAGACCCTTCAACAGGACTGGAGAAAAAAAAAATGAGGTGTAGAGTTAAAAGGTGGGGGGAAGGGAGGGACAAACACAAGGTGATAGGTGAAACCAGGAGCGGGAGGTGTGAAGTAAAGAGTTGGAAAGTTGATTGGTGAAAGAGGTACAGGACTGGAGAAAGGGGAATACAATAGGAGAGGACAGAAGACCATGGAAGAAAGAAAAGGGGAAGGAGCACCAGAAGGAGGTGATGGGAAGGCAAGGAGATATGGTGAGGGAGAGAAAAGCAGATGAGGAATAGTGAAGGAGGTGTGTAGCATTACCAGAAATTCGAGAAATTGATGTTCATGCTATCAGGTTGGAGGCTACCCAGCCGGAATATAAGATGTTGTTCCACCAACCCAAGTGTGGTCTCATCACAGCAGTGGAGGAGGCCATGGATAGACATATCGGAATGGGAATGGGAAGTGGAATTAAAATGTGTGGCCATTGGGAGATTCCTCGCAGATGGAGCATTGAGTGTGCTCCACTATTTCATCATGGCTGATCTATTTGCCTCTCAGCCCCAATCTCCTGCCTTCTCCCTGTATATCTTCATACCCTGACTAATCAAGAATCTATCAATCTCTACCTGAAATTTGCCCAGTGACTTGGCCTCCACAGATTCAACACTCGCTGGCTAACAAAAATCCTCCACATCTCCATCCTAAGTGGACATTGTCTATTCTGAGGCTGTGCCCTCTGGTCTTAGACTCCCGCAACATAGGAAACATGCTCTCCAAATCTACTCTATTGAGGCTTTTCAACATTCAAAAGGTTTTAACGAGATCCCCCCCCCCCCGCCATTCTGTTGAAATCCAGTGAGCCATCAAATGCTCCTCATATGAAAAGTCTTTCAATCCCAGAATCAGTTTTGTGAACCTCCCTTTGAACCCTCTCCAATGTAAAGACATCCTTATTTAGATAAGAGGTCTAAAACTGCTCACAATGCACCAAATGAGTCTTCACCATTGCCTTGCAGAGCCTTAACATTACATCTGTGTTCATGAACTAATTATCTCAAAATGAATGTGAACATCACATTTACCCTCCTCATCATCAACCTTTAGGGTATCCTGCAAAAGGACTATCAAATCCCTTTGTACCTCAGATTTTAAAGTTTTCTCTACATTTCGAAAATAGTCTACACTTTTATTTTTTTGATATCAAACTGCATGACCATACGCTTCCCAACATTATATTTCATCTGCCACTTCTTTGCCCGTTCTCTTAATCTAAGTCATTCTACAGCCTCTCTACTTACTCAACCCTACTTGCCTCTCCTCTTATCTCCATATCATTGGCAAACTTGGCCACAAAGCCATCAATTCCTTCACCCAAAACATTGGCAAATAATGTAAAAAGAAGTAGTCCCAACACAGACCCCTGTGGGACACCACTAATCACCTGCAGCCAACTAACAAAAGCTCTCTTTATTCTCACTCTTTGCCTCCTGCCAATCATTGAATGCTCTATTCATGCTAGTATCTCTCCTGTAATACCATGGCCTCTCAACCTGTTAAGCAGCCTCATGTGTGGTACCTTGTCAAAGGCCTTCTGAAATCCTTTATTGATCCTGCTTGTTACTTCTTCAAAGAATTCCAGCACAGATTTGTCAGACAAGGTTTTCCCTCAAGGTAACCATGCTGTCTACAGCCTACTTTATGACGAGCCTCCAAATACCCCGAAACCACATTCTTAGCAATTGACTCCAACAACTTCCGAACCACTGAGGTCAGAATAATTTCCTTTCATCTGCCTCTCTCCCTCAAAGAGTGGAGTGACAGTTGCAATTTTCCAGCCCTCTGGAAACATTACAGAATCCATTGATTCTTGAAAGATCATTACTAAAGCCTCCACAATCTCTTCAGCCACCTCCTTCAGAATCCAGGAGCGTAAACCATCAGGTCTAGGTGACTTTTCTGCCTTTGGACCATTTAGTTTATCATACACCTGCTCCCTAGTAATGGCAACTTCACTCACTGCTGCCCCCAACACTCTTGAACCTTCAGCATACTGCGAGCATCTTCCACAGTGAAGACCAATGCAAAATACTTGTTCAGTTCATCCACCTTTTCTTTGTCCCCCATTACTACCTCTCCAACATAATTTTTCAATATCTACTCTTGCCTGTCTTTTATTCTTTATATATCTGAAGAAACTTTTGGTATCCACTTTAATATTATCGACTAGCTTACCTTTGTATTTCACCTTTTCCTTCTTTATGAAAAGAAGGATATTTCTTTATTTTAGTTGCCTTTGGTTGGTTTTTAAAAGCCTCTCAACCCACTAACCTCCCATTAATATTTGCTCTATTATATGCCCTATCCTTGGCTTTATGTTGGCTTTGACTTCTCTTGTCAGCTACAGTTGCATCATCCTAGCTTTAGAATACCTCATCTTCCTTGGGATATACCTATCCTGCACCTTCAGATTTGCTCCCAGAAACTCCACAGCTGCTCTGCTGTCATCCCTGCTAATATTCCCTTCCAAACAATTTTGGCCAAATCCTCCCTCTCTTGCCTTCATAATTCCCTTTACTCCACTGTAATACTGATACATCCTACTTTAGCTTCTCCTTCTCAAATTGAATTATATCATATTACGATCATTGTTTCCTAAGGGTTCCTTTACCTTAAGCTCTCTAATCAATTTGGATTCATTGCACAACACCCAATCCAAAACAGATGATCCCCTAGTGGTTCTACCATGAGCTGCTCTACAAACCTATCTCATACAGATTCTACAAATTAATCCTCTTGGGATCCAACACCAACCTGATTTTCCCAACCTACCTGCAAATTGAAATCTTCTATGACTATTGTAACATTGCCCTTTGGACATGCATTTTCTATCTCCTGCTGTAATTTATGAACCATATCTTTGCTACTTTTTGGAGGTCTGTATATAACTCCCAACAGGGATTTTTCCCCTTTGCAGTTTTTTTGCTCAACCCACAACCTTTCTATACCTTTCGATCCCATGTCAAATCAAATCAAAATCTAATTAAATCAAGTTTAATTATCATTCAGCTGTATCATAATAGATACAGCAAACAAAAGTGTTCCTCTGGGGCCAAAGTGCAAAGCAAGCAAAATAACATATTCAAAATAGTGAGCAAAGAAGCATATTCACGCAAAAGTAAAACATATAGATATAGGCCAAAACCCCCAGTGAGGTGGCCTATAATTGACGATACAGTCGCCCAGCAGTGTGGAGATCCAGCCTGTCATTCCACTGCTCGAACATGGGAGGGCAGCACTGATGGGAGAGGCCAGCCATCCCCCACCTATCCTCATTAGAAAATCATTTCTTTCTAATAATTTGATTTCATTTTTTACCAACTGAGCCGCACCAACCACTCTGCCTACCTGCAGGTCCTTTTGATAAAGTGTGTATCTTTGGACTTCCAGCTTCCAGCTATAACCTTCTTTCAGTCACAACCCAATGATGCCCACTAAATCATGCATACCAATTTGTAACTGTGTTACAAGTTCATCTTCCTTATTTTGAATACTGCATGTATTCAAATACAACACATTCAGTCCTGCATTCATCACCCTTTTCAATTTTATCTCCTTTTTACATTGCAGCTCTTGACTACAATTTTTCCCTATCAATTTATTTTTTTTTGTAAGTTATTTTTTATTGAAGTTCATCATCAAACAAACATTTATTTAAGATGTATTTCAGATACCATACATATATATCATATAGTCATTTTTGCCACAAATCTCCACATAATGTTTATCTGAGGTATACACTTGTAGAAAAGAGAGGAAAGAAAGAACAAGCAAAAGGAGAAAACTATGTACAAGTAGGGAGTGATCTTTTTTTTTACAACATATTCATTGATTCGTGAGAATAAAATCAGGCCTATGAGGTATTATGTAATTAAACTATTTTTTCCAGTATGAATCAAATTGTTCTAACTTATGATTAACAAATGCTGCTATCTTCTCCATTTTGTAAATGTCTATTGTAATTTCCATCCATGCATTTAAAGTTGGGCTCTCCTGTGATAGCCATTTCCTGGGAAGAGTCTTTTTACCAGCCACCAACAGTATATTCATTAAATATTTATCTCTTTTTAACCATTCTTGAGTTATATAGCCAAAACATATGGTCTTACTTTCAAAGGGTATTTCACATTTAAAGATGTCTTGTAGGGCATTATGTATCCCACGCCAATAGTCTTTGATAACGGACATTCCCAGAAAATATGATAATGGTTTGCATTTTGACTTCCACAATTTCCCCAGCAAACAGGGAGGTTACTATCATAATGGGATTTCTGAGAGGGTGTAATAAAATATCTTATTAAGTTTTTCCATCCTAACTCCCTCCATTTCTGTGAACGGCTACACTTCCACTGATACCTCCATATTATTGTCCATTCTTCCTCAGATATAATTATCCCTCCTTCCTTCTCCCATTTTGTTTTAATGCATGAAGTCGAATGTGTTTTAAGATTTGACAAACCCTTATACACGTTATCTGAATTATATGCTTTTCTAAAAAGCTCTATCAAACATGTACTTACTTTGGTTACATTTTTAACCCTCTTATTAACATACGTACTGTCACATTTGTAAATACCGATAAAAGTGTTGTTTTTCTAATAAGTGTTTCTCTTTAAGCATTTCAAAACTGAACAGTGTTCCTTCTTTAATTATATTTCAAAGAACTGTTACTCCTTTAGCTGTCCAATTTTAATTCAATTCAAGCTTCAGCTTATGGAGGCGTGGCGTGGGGTGGGGGTTGCAGCAGCCAAACCAACTCCAGCCTGGACATTGCGCCACACCACCACCAAGACAGTCACACACTATTAGTCCGTACACTTCCATCTACGCAGGCAGCAACACAATACGTTTTTTCCACCTACGAGTAGCTTGCTGAGTAGACCTGCACTAATTAAGTTATTAATGTCTCACAGAATCTTGTGATCATACAAAATGTACTTATAAAGGACAATAGCAGCATTTGTTGACCCCATAGAAGCTGCTGCAATTGAATGTGCCGCCACCTTACCAGAACCAGAAGATATCATCAGCCTGGATTTGCTTCCAGTCTTACTCCACATTCTTTATAAACCAACAGCCACATCCTCAGCACTATAACTCCAGTTTCCATTCCACTGCCAAATTATCTTAAACCCTCCCGAACAGCTCTAGCAAACCTATCCACAAGGTGCAACCCGTTCCTTTTGTACAGGTCATACCTCAATCAGAACAGAACCCAATGATCCAGAAATCTGTACCCCTTCCCCCTGCACCAGTTCCTCAGTCATGCATTCATCTGCCAGATCATCCTATTCTTACCCTCATTGCACATGACATGGGCAGCAACTCCAGCAATCCTGGATTTCCTGCTTTTCAGCTCTCCACTGAGTTCCCTAGAATCTCTCTTCAAGACCTCCACACCTTTCCCAACTATGCCGATATGTACCAAGGCTTCTAGCTGCTCACCTTCCCCTTTTAGAATGTCAAGACATCAATAGCCCAGGCACCTAGGAGGCAACATACCATCTGGACATCTCTATTGCACTCACAGAATCTCATCTCTGTTCCTCCGACTATGGAATCTGCTATCATCACTGCAGTCCTCACCTCTGCTCTTTTCTGAGCCACAACACTAGATTCAGTGCCAGAGACCCAGTCACTGTAGTTCCCCCATAGTTGAGCCATCCCCTCAGAGGTATCCAAGTGGAATACTTATTATTGAGAGGATTGGTCACAAGGCTACCCATTTCCCTTCCTTCCACTCTTTTAGAAAATAAGGAGGCGTAAGACAGGAAATTATAGACCAGCCAGCCTGCTTTCAGTGAGATGGTAAGATGTTAGAGTCCATTATTAAGATGTTAGAGTCCATGTTATTGGTAAGATGTTAGAGTCCATTATTAAGGATGTAGTTTCTGAGTAATTGGAGGTACACGATAAAACAAGACAAAGTCAATATGGTTTCCTTAAGGGAAAATCTTGTCTGACAAATCTGTCGGAATTCTTGGCAGAAATAACAGGCAGAATAGACATAGGAGATTTCAGTGGATGTTGTTTACTTGGATTTTCAGAAAGCCTGTGAGAAGATGCTACACACGAGACTGCTAAACAAGGTAAGTTTCTTTGGAATTACAGGAAAGATACCAGCATGGACAGAAGATCAGCTGATAGGCACAAGGCAAAGACTGAGAATAAAGGGATCATTTTCTGGTTGGCTGCTAGTGGTTAGTAGTGTTCCACAGGGGATGATGTTGGGTCTGCTATTTTTCACGTTATATGTTAATAAGGAAGTGCATATGTGGAAGTGTATGGTTATACACTTTGACGGAAGGACTAAAGGTGTAGCCTGCTTTCTAAATGTGGAGAAAGTTCAGAAATTGAGGTTGCAATGTGACTTGGGAGTCCTAGTGCAAGATTCCCTTAAGGTTACTTGTTGGTTGAGTTGGTATTAAGGAAGGCAAATACAATGTTAGCATTCAATTTGCGAGGACTATAATATAAAAGCAAGGATGTAATGCTAGGGCTTTATAAAGCACTGGTCAGCTCACTTTGTAATATTGTGATCAGTTTTGGGCCTCATATCTAATAAAGGATGTGCTGACATTGAAGAAGATCCAGAGGAGATTTACAAGAGTGATCCCAGGAACGAAAAAACTAATCTATGAGGAGCATTAGATGGCTCTGGGCCTGCATTTCTTGGAGTTTAGAAGAATGAAGGGTGATCTTATTGAAACCTAATGAATATTGAAAGGTCTAGACAGAGTGGACTTGGAGAGGATGTTTCTAATATTCATTAAATTTAAATTTGTAATTGACCCTTTCCATCACTGATTCTCTGATGATAAATTGCTCATGGACCTCCAGCTTCCTTCTCCTGCAGTCAATAATCAGCTCTTTAGTTTTGCTGACGTTGTGTGAGAGGCTATTGCTATGGCACCATTCATGCAGATTTTCAATCTTTCTCCTGTAAGCCGATTCATCATTTCCTTTGATTCAAGTGGACCAAGTATAGCATTGTGTGAGTTCATGAAGCCTGCAGGTCCAAGGGTATATATTTTTTTAGGAACTTGTGAAGGATGTATTCCAGGTTCAATAAAACCCGTCAGGCAAGTTGCCATTAAATGAAATCCATGACGATTTCAAACTTTTCCTATTGAAGTAGTGGCCATCTCATCACTTATAGACAAAGAGATGTTTGAAGAAAGTTATATTGAATAGATATGGAAAGAAGGCATACCACACGGGAGAAAGCAACTACTGGAGAGGGCAAATACCTAGATAGATTGGGTGGACTGAATATATTGGTTCTGCGTTATAATTGTGATCCAACTCTATATATTTTTGAGTGTTAGCACTTAAGAACATGAAGTGTCATGGTTTTAACACCTTGCATCTTAGGAGTTTAGTTAGATGAATAGAGAACTCAATCTCTTGATACTGGGCTTCAAGCTGACACCAGTGGGAGACAGATTTAGTCTATCCAATTCTGCAGCTGTCAAAACTGATTGGCCAAGGAAAGCTGCCACACCTGTGCCCCCTCCTGTAATATCCTTTTCTGCTTGGGATGCACTGCACATTCTCTGTAACTGCACATTCTCTGTAACTGCACATTCTCTGTAACTGCACATTCTCTGTAACTGCACATTCTCTGTAACTGCACATTCTCTGTAACTGCACATTCTCTGTAACTGCACATTCTCTGTAACTGCACATTCTCTGTAACTGCACATTCTCTGTAACTGCACATTCTCTGTAACTGCACATTCTCTGTAACTGCAAAACTATGTCTGCATTCTGTTTTCATTTTACTACCTCGATGTACTTATGTAAAGAATGTTCTGTCTGGATAGCACACAGACAACAACTTTTCACTGTCTCTCAGTACACGTAATGATAGTATACCATCACCAGTACTAATATCTCATACAGTTGGCAGGTATGGATTTATTTTTATAGGGGTTGAGTTTTCTCCATCAGCCATGGAACTATTCACTGCCATTCTCAAAACCTAGAAAGTGGACTAGATTAATAGCAGCAGTGAGAGTAATGGCCACAGCATCATCCTTTACCCACAGGGCCTGTCCACTCTCACTACCGTTGTAGAATCTTCTTCACATTATCATGGGGGTCAGATAGGCGAAGCTGTGGATGCAGGAAAGAAACGCGGATGGTAGTTTGCCTCCCAGGTGCCAGGGTCCGGGATGGTTCTGATTGCATCCACGATATCTTGAAGTGGGAAGGAGAACAGCCAGAGGTCGTGGTACATATTGGTACCAATGACATAGGTAGGAAAAGGGAGGAGGTCCTGAAAAAAAACTACAGGGAGTTAGGAAGGAAGTTCAGAAGCAGGACCTCAAAGGTAGTCATCTCGGGATTACTGCCTGTGCCACGTGACAATGAGTATAGGAATAGAATGAGGTGGAGGATTACTGCGTGGCTGAGAGATTGGAGCAGAGGGCAGGGATTCAGATTTCTGGATCATTGGGTCCTCTTCTGGAGCGGGTGTGACCTGTACAAAAAGGACGGGTTGCACTTGAATCCCGGGGGACCAATATCCTGGCAGGAAAGTTTGCTAAAGCAACTGGGGAGAGTTTAAACTAGAATTGCTGGGGGGTTGGAACCGAACTGAAGTGACAGAGGAAACAGAGGTTGGCTCACAAATGGAGGAAGTTTGGAGACAGTGCGAAAGTGAGGATAGGCAGGTGATAGAGAAGGGACACGCACAGACCAATGGTTTGAGATGTGTCTATTTTAATGCGAGGAGTATTATGAATACAGCGGATGAGCTTAGAGCGTGGATCAACACTTGGAGCTATGATGTTGTGGCCATTACAGAGACTTGGATGGTGCAGGGGCAGGAATGGCTATTTCAAGTGCCAGGCTTTAGATGTTTCAGAAAGGACAGGGAGGGAGGCAAAAGAGGTGGGGGTGTGGCATTGTTGATCAGAGATAGTGTTACGGCTGCAGAAAAAGATGACGTCTACGGAGTCTCTGTGGGTGGAAGTTAGGAATAGGAAGGGATCAATAACTCTGCTGGGTGTCTTTTATAGACCACCCAATAGTAACAGGGACATTGAGGAACAGATAGGGAGACAGATTCTGGGAAGGAGTAATAATAACAGGGTTGTTGTGGTGGGAGATTTTAATTTCCCAAATATTGACTGGCATCTCCCTAGAGTGAGGGGTTTAGATGGGGTAGAGTTTGTTAGGTGTGTTCAGGAAGGTTTCTTGACACAATATGTAGATATGTAGAGAGGCTGTACTTGATCTGGTTTTGGGAAATGAACCTGGTCAGGTATCAGGTCTCTCAGTGGGAGAGCATTTTGGAGATAGTGATCACAATTCTATCTCCTTTGCCACAGCATTGGAGAGGGATAGGAACAGACAAGTTAAGGAAGTGTTTAACTAAATTAAGGGGAACTTTGAGGCTATCAGGCAGGAACTTGAAGTATAAATTGGAAACTGATCTTCTCAGGGAAACATACGGAAGAAATGTTGCAAATGTTCAGAGGATATTTGTGTGGAGTTCTGAGTAGGTACGTTCCAATGAGACATGGAAAGGAAGATACGGTACAAGACCCTTGGTGCAAAAAGGCTGCTGTAAATCTAGTCAAGAAGAAAAGAAAAGCTTACAAAAGATTCAGAGAGCTAGGTAATGTTAGAGATCTAGAAGATTATAAGGCTAATAGGAAGGAGCTTAAGAAGGAAATTAGGAGAGCCAGAAGGGGCATGAGAAGGCCTTGGAGGGCAAGATTAAGGAAAACCCCAAGGCATTCTACAAGTATGTGAAGAGCAAGAGGATGAAATGTGAGAGAATAGGACCAATCAAGTGTGACAATGGAAAAGTGTGTATGGAATCGGAGGAAATAGCGGAGATACTTAATGAATACTTTGCTTCAGTATTCACTACGGAAAAGGATCTTGGTGATTGTAGGGATGACTTTCGGATGACTGAAAAGCTTGAGAATGTGAGGGAAGTGAGGGAGGAAATTTCTGAGCCTCTGGTAATGATCTTTGCATCATCAGTGAGGACGGAAGAGGGTCCGGAGGATTGAAAGGTTGCGGATGTTGTTCCCTTATTTCAGAAAGGGAGTAGAGATAGCCGAGAAAATTATAGGCCAGTGAGTCTTACTTCAGTGATTGGTAAGTTGATGGAGAAGATCCTGAGAGGCAGGAGTTACGAACATTTGGAGAGGCATAATATAATTAGGAATAGTCATCGTGGCTTTGTCAAAGGCAGGTCGTGCCTTACGAGACTCCTGGATGACTACATGGAGCTTCGAAAAATAGAGGACTGTGGGTAAATCCTAGGTAGTTCTAAGGTAGGAACATGTTTGGCACAGCTTTGTGGGCTGAAGGGCCTGTAATGTGCTGTCTGTTTTCTATGTTTCTATCATGCCCAGCATCTGATTGTATAAAGCAGAAAATCCTTCCAAATAAAAAGCAGGAAGAACCAAACCATAATAGCTCAGCCATAAATTCTACCCCTCTCATTGGCAACTCCCTGAAGTCCAACGAGATTCCAACAGGTACCATATTTCTATATCCTATCAGCTTCTGACCACATGCTCTAATCACCAGAAAGGCTGTCAATTTCCACATTTCCATACTTTCATCCCAGATCACCTGTTAGTGAAACACCTGATCCAGCTTCAAACCGGACTATTCAATGTCTTGCTAGTCCTTCCTCCATAAACTGAAGACTCCATAAATCTGCTGCTAACATAAGCAGTTTGCCCACCACTCATTCACATGATCACTAACATGGAAATAATTTGGAAGACGTGTAGCCCAGGTGTTTGATGGTTAGTTTGAGTTGTTCTCCAATGATTGTGCTGTGTGCTCTGAATACTTGGACTTCAATCAGTTGATTGGACATCATTTCGAAAACTTAAATGTGATGTGGAGAAGAAGTCTAATGCTGACTGGCTGTGTGGTGAACTCATTCATTGTGGCCAGAAATTTTTTTCATATCAGCTCAAGGTCTAGATGCTTGTTTACAGAACTGTTCATGCAAAACCATGCTTCTAGGAATTCTCTTGGATGTCATCACTGACATATTTTGGTTCCTAGCTGATGGCAAAATTACTATATTGATGGCTAAATTCTATTCTGTTCTTGGTTGGTGCAACTGTAACGAAACCCAATTTCCCTCGGGATCAATAAAGTATGTCTGACTGTCTATCTGTATACTTGAATTGAAATCCCTCTCTGAACTTACTCTGTATATGGATTGTATGGAATAAGGTAGATGAACTTGCAACACAGCTGCAGATTGGCAGGTATGATGTTGTAGGCATCACTGAATCATGGCTGAAAGATTATAGCTGGGAGCTTCATGTCCAAGGATACTCATTGTGTCAAAAGAATAGGTAGGAAGGCAAAGGGGGTGGCATTGGTCAGTTGGTAAAAACTAAAATCAACTCAAAGAGGGTCAGAAGGTGTTGAATCATTGTGGATAGAACCAAGGTACTGCAAGGATAAAAGACCCTGATGAGAGTTGCTTACAGACCCCCAAACTGTAGTAAGGATGCAGCCTACAGATTACAATGGGGGATAGAAAATTCATGCCAAAATGGCAATGTTACAATAGTCATGGGGGAATTCAATATGCAGGTAGACAGGGAAAATCAGATTGATGCTGGATTCCAGGAGGTGGAATGCCTAGAGTGCCTTTGAGATGCATTTTTTTGAGCAGATGTGTTTGAGCCCACTGGAGGATCGGTATTCTGGATTAGGTGTTGTGCAATGAACCAGAATTGATTAGAGGGACTAAGGTAAAAGAACCCTTAGGGCAGAGTGATCATAATATGATTGATTGAAGTTTGCGAAGGAGAAGCTAAGGTCAGATGTATCATTCTGACAGTGGAGTAAAGGGAATAACAGAGGGATGAGAGAGGAGCTGGCCAGAATTGATTGGAAAAGAACACTGGCAGGGATGACAGCAGAGCAGCAATGGCTGGAATTTCTGGAGCAAGAAGACTGCGAGTGAGTGGCTGATTTTTGGAACCAAGGCAGTTTTTACCACTTAAGGTAAAAGAGAGACAAGACTGCGCAGGCGTGTGACGTCAGCCAGTAGAGCGCAAACGGTTTAAGCAGAAGACCGCCATATCCAGTGGGCAGCGGAGTGAGAGGCATCAAAGTGATAGGGCTTTGGCTCAACGTGCTTAGGCGGTAACAGGATGAGGGGAGGTAGGTCTACCGGTGTTATTTGCGGAAAAGTAGTAGTATGTGTGTGAGGCCAGTTTTCTGTGCTCGGTGTCAGATGTGGGAGGTCCTGGAGTCTCCTAGCCTCCCAGACAGCTATGTCTGCAGCAGGTGTGTCGAGCTGCAGCTCCTAAGGCATCGAGTTAGGGAACTGGAGATGCAGCTCGATAAGCTTCGCTTGGTCAGGGAGAGCAAGGAGGTGATAGAAAGGAATTACAGGCAGGTGGTCACACCAGGTCCACGGGAGACAGACAAGTGGGTCACAGTCAGGAGGGGGAAGGAGGAGTACAGTCAGGTACTAGAGAGTACCCTGTGGCTGTACCCCTTGACAATAAGTATTCCTGTTTGAGTACTGTTGGGGGGGAAAGCCTACCTGGGGGAATCGACACTGGCCGTGCCTCTGGCACAGAGTCTGGTCCTGTGGCTGAGAATTGTAGGGAAAGGAAGAGGAAGGCAGTAGTGATAGGGGACTCTATAGTTAGGGGGTTAGACAGGTGATTCTGTGGACGCAGGAAAGAAACTTGGATGGTAGTTTGCCTCCCAGGTGCCAGGGTCCGGGCTGTTTCAGATCGCATCCAAGATGCTCCTCAGACAGGATGAAGAGGTCAATACTCCCCAATGCCATTAGGCTTTACAATTCTACCGCCAGGACTTAAGAACTTTTTAAAAGCTATTATTAATGCTTTTTGAGACGGTGATTTAGATGCATATCATATTTTTTTACTGAGTTAAGTATTGTATGTAATTAGTTTTGCTACAACAAGTGTATGGGACATTGGAAAAAAAGTTGAATTTCCCCATGGGGATGAATAAAGTATCTATCTATCTATTTATCTATCTATCTATATCCTGCAGTAGGAGGGAGAACAGCCAGAGGTTGTGGTACATATTGGTACCAATGACATAGGTAGGAAAAGGGAAGAGGTCCTGAAAACAGACTACAGGGAGTTAGGAAAGAAGTTGAGAAGCAGGACCTCAAAGGTAGTAATCTCGAGATTACTGCCTGTGCCACGCGACAGTGAAAATAGGAATAGAATGAGGTGGAGGATAAATGTGTGGCTGAGGGATTGGAGCAGGGGGCAGGAATTCAGATTTCTGGATCATTGGGACCTCTTTTGGGGCGGGTGTGACCTGTACAAAAAAGACAGATTGCACTTGAATCCCAGGGGGATCAATATCCTGGCAGGGAGGTTTGCTAAGGGTACTGGGGAAAGTTTAAACTAGAATTGTCGTGGGGTGGGAACCGAACTGAAGAGACTGAAGAGGCGGTTGGCTCACAAATAGAGAAAGCTTGTAGACAGTGTGAGAGGGAGGATAGGCAGGGGATAGAGAAGGGAGGTGCTCAAACCGAAGGTTTGAGAAGTGTCTGTTTTAACACAAAGAGTGTTGTGAACAAAGCAGATGAGCTTAGAGCGTGGATCAGTACATGGAGATATGATGTGATGGCCATTGCAGAGACTTGGATGGCTCAGGGACAGGAATGGTTACGTCAAGTGCCGGGTTTTAGATGTTTCAGAATGGACAGGGAGGGAGGCATAAGAGGTGGGGGCATGGCACTGTTGATCAGAGATAGTGTCACAGCTGCAGAAAAGGTGGACGCCATGGAGGGATTGTCTATGGAGTCTGTGTGGGTGGAGGTTAGGAACAGGAAGGGGTCAATAACTTTACTGGGTGTTTTTTATAGGCCGCCCAATAGTAACAGGGATATCAAAGAGCAGATAGGGAAACAGATCCTGGAAAGGTGTAATAATAACAGAGTTGTCATGATGGGAGATTTTAATTTCCCACATATTGATTGGCATCTCCCTAAAGCAAGGGGTTTAGATGGGGTGCAGTTTGTTAGCTGTGGTCAGGAATGTTTCCTGACACAATATGTAGATAAGCCTACAAGAGGAGAGGCTGTACTTGATCTGGTATTGGGAAATGAACCTGGTCAGGTGTTAGATCTCTCAGTGGGATCATAATTTTGGAGATAGTGATCATAATTTTATTTCCTTTACAATAACATTGGAGAGAAATAGGAAGAGACAAGTTAGAAAAGCATTTAATTGGAGTAAGGAGAATTATGAGGCTATCAGGTAGGAACTTGGAAGCTTAAATTGGAAACAGATGTTCTCAGGGAAAATTATGAAAGAAATGTGGCAAATGTTCAGGGGATATTTGTGTGGAGTTCTGCATAGGTACGTTCCAATGAGACAGGGAAGTTATGATAGGTACAGTCACTGTGGTGTACAAAGGCTGTAATAAATCTAGTCTAGAAGAAAAGAAAAGCTTACAAAAGATTCAGAGAGCTAGGTAATGTTAGAGATCTAGAAGATTATAAGGCTACTAGGAAGGAGCTTAAGAAGGAAATTAGGGGAGCCAGAAGGGGCATGAGAAGCCCTTGGAGGGCAAGATTAAGGAAAACTCCAAGGCATTCTACAAGTATGTGAAGAGAAAGAGGATAAGACATGAAAGAATAGGAACAATCAAGTGTGACAGTAGGAAAGTGTGTACGGAACCGGAGGAGATAGCAGATGTACTTAATGAACACTTTACTTCAGTATTCACTATGGAAAAGGATCTTGGTGATTGTAGTGATGACTTGCAGCAGACTGAAAAGCTTGAGCATGTAGATATTAAGAAAGAGGATGTGCTGGATCTTTTGGAAAGCATCAATTGAATAAGTCGCCGGAACCAGATGAGATTTACCCCAGGCTACTGTGGGAGGCAAGGGCGGAGATTGCTATGCCTCTGGAAATGATCTTTGCAACATCAATGGGGACGTGAGAGGTTCCAGAGGATTGGAGGGTTTTAGATGTTGTTCCTTTATTCAAGAAAGGGAATAGAGATAGCCTAGGAAATAATAGACCAGTGAGTCTTACCTCAGTGTTTGGTAAGTTGATTGAGAAGATCCTGAGAGGCAGGATTTATGAACATTTGGAGAGGTATAATATGATTAGGAGTAGTCAGCATGGCTTTGTCAAGGGCAGGTCATGCCTTACGAGCCTGATTGAATTTTTTGAGGATGTGACTAAACACATTGATGAAGGTAGAGCCATAGATGTAGTGTTTTTGGATTTCAGCAAGGCATTTGATAAGGTACCCCATGCAAAGCTTATTGAGAAAGTAATGGAATCCAAGGGGACGTTGCTTTGTGGATCCATAACTGTCTTGCCCACAGAAGGCAAAGAGTGGTTGTAGACGGGTCATATTCTGCATGGAGGTCGGTGACCAGTGGAGTGCCTCAGGGATCTGTTCTGGGACCCTTACTCTTCGTGATTTTTATAAATGACCTGGATGAGGAAGTGGAGGGATGGGTTAGTGAGTTTGCTGATGACACAAAGGTTGGAGGTGTTGTGGATAGTGTGGAGGGCTGTCAGAGGTTACAGCGGGACATTGATAGGATACAAAACTGGGCTGAGAAGTGCAGATGGAGTTCAACCCAGATAAGTGTGAAGTGGTTCATTTTGGTAGGTCAAATATGATGGCAAAATGTAGTACTAATGGTAAGACTCTTGGCAGTGTGGAGGATCAGAGGGATCTTGGGGTCCGAGTCCATAGGATGCTCAAAGCAGCTGCACAGGTTGACTCTGTGGTTAAGAAGGCGTGCAGTGTATAGGCCTTCATCAATTGTGGAATTGAATTTAGGAGCTGAGAGGTAATGTTGCAGCTATATAGAACCCTGGTCAGACCCCACTTGGAGTACTCTGCTCAATTCTGGTCGCCTCACTACAGGAAGGATGTGGAAACCATAGAAAGGGTGCAGAGGAGATTTACAAGGATGTTGCCTGGATTGGGGAACATGCCTTATGAGAATAGATTGAGTGAACTTTTCTCCTTGGAGTGATGGAGGATGAGAGGTGACCTGATGGAGATGTATAAGATGATGAAAGGCATTGATTGTGTGGATAGTTAGAGGCTTTTTCCCAGGGCTGAAATGGTTGCCACAAGGGGAGACAGGTTTAAGTTGCTGGAGAGTAGGTACAGAGGAGATGTCAGGGGTATTTATTTTACTCCGAGTGGTGAGTGTGTGGAATGGGCTGCCGGCAAAGGTGGCGGAGACGGATACAATAGGGTTTTTAAGAGACTTTTGGATAGGTACATGGAGTGTAGAAAAATAGAGGGCTATGGGTAAGCCTAGTAATTTCTAAGGTAGGTACATGTTCGGCACAACTTTATGGGCTGAAGGGCCTGTATTGTGTTGTAGGTTTTTTATGTTTCTAATTTGGAAGGCATAGGATACATATATCCCAAAAAGGAAGAAATATTCTAAAGGGAAGATGACACAACCCATGGCTGACAAGAGAAGCCAACATAAAAGCCAGAGAGAGAGCATTTAATAGAGCACAGATTAGTGGGAAGGTAGAGGATTGGGAAGCTTTTAAAATCCAGCTGAAGGCAACTAACAAAGTCTTTAAGCAGGTAAAGAGAGAGTACAAAAGTAAGCTAGCCAATAAAATTAAAGAGGATACCAGAAGTTTCTTCAGATACATGAAGTGTAAAAGAGAGGTGAGAGTGGATAGTGGATCACTGGAAAATGTTGCTGGAGGGATAATAATGGGATACAAGGAAATGGCAGAGGAACTGAATAAGTATTTTGCATCACTGTGAAAGAACTAGCAGTATGATGGAAGTTCCAGTTGTCAGGGGGCATGAAGTGTGTGAAGTCTAAATAGCTAGAAAGAAGGTTCTGGGGAAACTAAAGGTCTGAAGGTAGATAAGTCATCTGGACCAGATGGTGTACACCCCAGAGTTCTGAAAGAGGTAGCTGAAGAGATCGTGGAGGCATTAGTAATGATCATTCAAGAATCACTAGATTCTGGAATGCTTCCAGAAGACTGGAAAATTGGAAATGTCACTCTACTCTTCAAGAAAGGAGAGAGACAGGGAAAAGGAAACCATAGGCCAATTAGTCTGACCTTAATGGTTGGGAAGATGTTGGAGTCGATTATTAAGGATGAGGTCTCAGGGTACTTGGAGGCACATAATAATATAGGCCACAGTCAACTTAGTTTGCTTAAGGGAAAATCTTACCTGACAAAAGAAATAACAAGCAGGAGAGACAAAAGAGAATCAGTTGATGTTGTGTACTCGGATTTTCAGAAGGCCTTTGACAAGGTGACACACATGAGGCTGCTTAACAAGCTATGAGCCTATGGTATTTTAGGAATAATTCTAGGATGGATAAAGCAGTGTCTGATTGGCAAGAGGCAAAGAGTGAGAATAAAATGAAACTTTTCTGACAGGCTGCCGGTGTCTAGTAGCATTTCACAGGGATTTCTGTCGGGACTGATTTTTTTTACGTTATATGTCAATGATTTGCAGGTATCAAAATGGTTGTTGTGATGTGTCTACAACTTTTAGTACAGACTAAGAAAACTACTCTACTCCAAAGAGCAGTATATGAGGTCATTCTTATCCTTGGCCATTAGGCTCTAAAATGAGTCAACCTATAGCCGGGGAAGTGATGATCCCCTCCTGTTAGACTGTTTGTGGTAATTTATTTTTTATTCTTTGTACTTTTCTTCTAATATTTATATCTGTGCATGTGCAATGCTACTGTGACACGGTAATTTCCTTTGGGATTAACAAAGTATCGATCTAGCTATCTGTCTAGTGTGGTAGTGTAGTGGGCAGAGATTGTTGCTCTCATTTTCAGCTTCTACCACTGGCAAGCAATCTTGCAGAAAGGAGAGGCAAATGTGTAAGTCTCTCCCTGTTAGTACATAACCTCTCCAAAAGCAAGCTTCTTGTAGTGCCTGCTCGCTGGGGACACACGGAAACTGAACTCCTTTTGGACTCAGGCTGAACTACAGAGGACGGGGAGGAGGTCTGGCCCCTTCACCGGTGTGTGGACAGGCCATGATGCTCGAGAACCAGATCCCCAGCAATGGGTAGATAGCCCCACTGTTTTGTGGGCAGCCTCAGGAGAGACAAAGGCTACGGGAGTAAACCCAGACAGCACATCTGGAGTGGAGACCCTAAGGTGGCTGGACATTATTGTACGTCCTTCCAGCAACTCTAGCGGCCAAGCTCTTGCCAAACATATTGCTTCATAAGCTTTTCTTTGGACTACACTAGTGAGGCTGAGAGAGGGATCTTGGTGACTGGGTATCTTAGGGTATCCATTCCTCCCACCTAAGCTTGTGATGGTGATCATCATCACCCATTCTCCTTCGAGACAGGTGGATGCCGAATACCACCAATGATTTAGATGATGGAATTGACGGCTTCATTGCCAGTGTTGCAGACGATATGAAGATAGCTGCAGGGGTTTTGAGGAAGTATGGAGGCTACAGAAGGACTTACACAGATTAGGAGAATGGACAAAGAAATGGCAGATGGAGTACAATGTCGGGAAGTGTATGGTCATGCACTTTGGTAAAAGAAATGAAAGGGTTGACAGCTTTTTAAATGGAGAGAAAATACAAGAAACTGAGATGCAAAGGGACTTGGAAGTCCTTGTGCAGGATTCCCTAAAGGCAACTGGATTTGCTGTGTTGTCTAGAAGACATTTTGCCACTCACCTGTAAGGCCTCTTCAGTTCTAATCCATGGTGGGTAGTTTCCAGTTTATAAACTCTGTGAGTTATTTAAAGGTGTAGCAATCACCAGAATTGTAGAAGTAATGAGAGGGTCATTAGTCTTATCTTTGCATGAATGAAGGTGTGAACTGTTGTGGAGACGTCGGGGCAAAGATGTTAGGACTACATTGTAAGTAGCTGACAGGTGGTGTTGTACCCCAACCCTCTGTTCAGGGATGTGTTTTCCAGTTTGACAGACATGGCTTCTGTAACCCCTCTTTCAAAATACCTGACTTCCCTGTCCAAAATGTGGACATTGTTATCATTAAAGGATTGTCTTTTGTCCTTTATGTGTAGATATATCACTGAGTTTTGAGCTGAGGTGTTAACCCTCCTATATTGGGAAGTGGTTGTTTTCATCTCACTGATCTGTGCAGTTTTCATTGCATTGTATATCATATACAATATCGCTCTGTTTATGTTTGGGTGTAAGATCCTTGGGGTGGATGAGTTTCTATCTAAGTGTGGTTGTAGGTTTGAAAAACACAGAGATTTTGTGTTCGTTGAAAATCCTTCTGAGTTTCTCTGAAACTCCAGCTACATATGGGATGAATAAAAAACACAAAATGCTGGCAGAACTCAGCAGGCCAGACAGCATCTATGGGAGGAGGTAGTGACGACGTTTCGGGCCGAAACCCTTGGAAGACTATGTTTTTCCATCTGCTTTGCTCCGTACCTCTTCGGCTATTGTCCCTGATGGTTTTTGTTGCTGTCTTGATGAAGGCCCATTCAGGGTAGCCGGAATCTTCCAAGGCTTCTCTAAAATACTTGTGTTCCTTGTCTTAAGCTGCAGTGTTGGTGGGCATATTCTCAGCACAGTGATGTAGTGTTCTGATAATCCCCAATTTATGTTCTAATGGTTGATGAGAGTCCACTTATAGGTACTGATCTGTGTGCGTTGGTTTCCTGAAAACTTCAATATCTAGATGTCCATTTTCTATGATAAGCATTGCAAAGTCTAAAAAAGTCAGTCTATTGATTGTGATGACTACTCATGTAAATTTGTTGTTGTTATCCACCGAGTTGATATATTGTGTGAAGGCTTGCATCTCATAGATTTTGACCTTGACCCAGGTGTCATCCATATACCTGAACCAATGACTGGGTAGGTGATATTCCATGGAAGGTATTCAAGGGTGTCTTTTCTACTTCTTCCATGTGTAAGTTAGCTACAATAAGAGACACCGGTGAACTCATGGAGCAACTGCCTGTAGAAGACATCTTTGTATTTGAAACAGGTAGTGTTGAGACAAAGGTCAAGTAGAGAACACACCTGATCCAAGCTGAGGACCCAAGTTCTACTGTCCAGGGTACTATCCTGATGTAACTGTTTTCTTATTGTCTTCATACCTTCTGGATGTGAATAAAGGTGCAACATTATATGACACCATGGCCTTGTCTGCATTCAAATTCAGATGCTGAAAATTCTCGACAAAGTCCTTGGAATTTTGGATGTGCTGTGGGGGGGGTTGCTGACCAAAGAGATGAGATTAGTAGTAACGCGAGGAAATCTGCAGATGCTGGAAGTTCAAGCACCACACACAAAATGCTGGTGGAACACAGCAGGCCAGGCAGCATCTATAGGGAGAAGCACTATCGACGTTTCAGGCCGAGACCCTTCGTCAGGACTAACCGAAAGGAAAGATAGTAAGAGATTTGAAAGTAGGAGGGGGAGGGGAAAATGCAAAATGATAGGAGAAGACCGAAGGGGGGTGGGGCGAAGCTGAGAGCTGGAAAGGTGATCGGCAAAAGGGATACAGAGCTGGAGAAGGGAAAGGATCATGGGATGGGAGGCCTAGGGAGAAAGAAAGGGGGAGGGGAGCACCAGAGGGAGATGGAGAACAGGCAGAGTGATGGGCAGAGAGAGAAAAAAAACTAAATATATCAGGGATAGGGTAAGAAGGTGGAGGGGCATTAACGGAAGTTAGAGAAGTCAATGTTCAGACTTGAACAATGTTCAACATAGGTCAATGTTGATAGTAAGGTATTTTGCAATGTTGTAAGTGACTGAGTTCATGCTGCTCACAATTGGCCTGAGAGGGACTCCTTGTTTGTGGATCTTGAGGAGCGCTCTGGTGCTTGCCAGGGCAGCAGAGACTTTCACCCAGAGTTGTTCTGCTTCCACTTCTAATATGTTGTTATTGCAGATAGTGGTTTCTGTGGTGGTGATGAGGTCCACCACTGGCACATTTTGAGGAGTAACAGCAAGTCTCTGATTTGGTAAGTCCCCTGTCAGTCAAGTTCTTTACCCACATCCCTGAACAGAGGGGGTGAGGTACGGCACCATCTATCAGCTACTCACAGTGTACTCCTAACAGCTCTACTCTGATGAATCCACCAAGGATCATTATAATGGGCAACTAACCGGCCAATCAGCAAGTCTTTGGGACGTGAGGAGAAACCAGAGCACCCAGGGGAAACATACATAGGCTCAGGGAGGAACAGACAGCACAGGGTTTCACAATTCCTGGGTCACCAGAAGTGCGATACTGCACTCTTTCAAGTGAAAATGTGTGAAACAGATAATTGAAAAATATTGGGCTGCCTCTTTTGTGAAAATCAGACTAGGTCAGGTGAAAGTGACTTCAAATTCAGTATCCCTTGGTTCCACAGACACTGAGGCTACGCCCACACTACACTGGATAAATCCGTAACCAAAGCTTTATCTCTTCGTTTTTACCCTCCGTCCACAATAAAACAGGGTTTTCGTCCCCTGAAAATGAGGATTTTCAGAAACGCTCTCCAGAGTGTGTGATTTTGAAAACACCGGATTGACCGGAGCAATGTGGATGGGGTAACCGGAGAAATCTAAAAATGCTGTCAAGATGTGTGGAACAGATGGTGATGGCAGTGCGCCATTTAATTGTTTTCTTGAACGCAACCTAACAATTTCAGAACAGACGGCAACAAGACTGAAGCCAGCTGAGTTAGAAATGTACTCACCAAATACTTTGACCCATAACTTACTGAATAAATAAGTATACTCACTTTGCCCTGTTTTCTGTCCTTGCTCGTATGAAGGTGGTTTACCTATTTATGCAAGTACTTCTCTGACAATAGATGTGTAACAGCCTAATGTAACATTGTATGGAAATACAAGATAACACTGATGCAGACATGTTTTATACATTTAACAAGGGGTTTTATTAATGCAACAGATTTCGTCAGTTTTTCAATGTTCGTCGTCAGCCGGGTTTTACTGTCTATGAACTCCCTGTCAGTTGCCTCCATACGCTTCAGTATTTGTTTTTTTTGTTTGAAGTCCTCCTGCGCGAGAGCCAGCAGCTGTCCACCGTTTAAGTTTTTCTAGTCTAACTGAACAAATGCGTAGCAAGTCTTTCATGGCGAGATTCGACACCAAACATGTCGTTTGTTTTCAGTAGATGTGTCCTGCGCAAGCGCAGTAGGAGGAAATTCACCAAAATATCCATTTTAATGTGGACAGAGGTATTTTTTTAAATGCCTAGTGTGGACGCCTATTGTTTTTACACGAAACCAGCCTTTTCAAAATTATCCGGTCTAGTGTGGACGTAGCCTTATTTTCCATTTTGCTCTCATGACATTTTTGGAGCACAAGCCTGATGAATGCAAATTGTAATGTTAGATTAATATCGTTGAGTTTTAGTAAGCTGCCTTGGGGCGAAGTTTTACTCACAACTAATTAAAAGAGGTATTCCAAGGCAGCCTGTGTTGGACAGGTTTGTGTGTTCAGGGAGAATAGGAACCACCACCGTGCCTCCAGCAATCCTTTTGTCTCCATGCAAATGCTAAATTAATTTTTGGCAGCCTCGTGGATGCACCAGAACCAGGCAGTCAGCATCCTACCAGTATTCAAAAGGAGATTAAGTAAACTCCACCAGCTGTTGCCATTAAAAGGTAACTAAATCAGTTCTGTTATGCAAAGAAGAATGATGCCCAGGCCAAGTACAAGCCAAGGCTAGTACCACCGATTTTAAATGAAAGGCTGAAAGAACTGCTGTTGGTTGTGAAATAGGTTGCACCCATTGTTTCCTGGCTCTTCTCTAAACTCCTTTATTGAGGGGTCGAGGAGATTAGCAATGGGAATCATAGTGTCATACAGCACAGGAACAGACCATTTGGCCCAACTGGTCCATACTGGCCCATTAGTGCAATTTGCTCTTTCTGATCCACAAGCCTGTCCAATTTCCTTTTAAATCCCATTAGTGTATCTGCCTTATTCCTCTGGCAACTGTTTTCACATACCAATCTTCCTCTGGGTGAAAAAGTTGCCCCTCAGGTTCCTATTAAATTTCTCCCCTGTCATCTTCAACTAATGCCCTTTACTTCTTCATTCCGCTACCCTGGGGAAAAAAGTGTACATTCACATTATCTGGGCCCCCTGATGAATTTTTATGCCTCCATACAATTACCCTTCATTATTGTACTCTAATGAATAAAGTTCTAGCCTGCTGTGTCACTCTCTGCAATTCAGTCTCTCAAGTCATTGTAACATCCTTGTAAATCTTTTCTGCACTCTTTCCATGTTAATGGCATCTTTCCCATAGCAGGGTGTCTTAAGATTAACACAATATTCTAAATGCAGTCTCACCAGTGTTTTGTACAACTGAAACATACATGTAGCCTCACCATTGTCTTAGGTAACTGCAATATGGAAAGAATACAAAAAAGAACAAAGACTAGGAAAAGATCAGACCACTTCAGTAGACTGCAGAGGCTTGTTTTATTGTTCCTTATTGATGAACTTTTATTTACTTTACCTTCCTTTACTTCTTCCTGCCTCTCTACTGCTTTGCAAATGTGGTCTATCCTATTAGGCTGTGGTATTTACTCCATTCCATCTTCTGGATGGCTGCTTATGCTTAGTCCTGTTGGTCCTTGACTTGCTCACATCCTCCCCATGCCCATGCTATCTAGTCCTCTCGGTATTCAGTAGAGTTCAATGAGATTCCACCCTCATTCTTCTAAACTCCAGTGAGTACAGGCCCAGAGCTCACATATCAGTCCAGTGATTATACTTTTTTTCATAATAATAACAATGTCCATATCTCTCCATTCTCTGTACATTCATTTGCCTCCACCATTGCCCTTGGTCCTGCATTCCAGGCACCCTTAAATATTGGCTAATTGCATCTGTGGGAAACTTTCAACACTGAAAAAAATTGCAATGCCTGAATGTCACAAATCATCACCGATGTTAAAATAAGTGAAATGATCTTGACCCAAATAAACTTGCCTGGGAGATCTCTCCAGTACTGTGGCGAGCAATAGATTGCAGAGACATCGCAGAGATCTGCTGGGGTCGTGTGGAAAGATGCTATGACACAAAAGGTGAATGAGATCTCAACCTCCAGCTGCTGAGCAGCCCAACGTGAGAATGTCACATCGCTCGGTGATGACAGCATTGAAAAACCTGAGTCTATTCATTCATCAGACGGGCCCCAGCTAGGATGTGATGTCTCTGAGGAACTCCAAGGAAGTAACATCTTTGTAGGTGGTCATGTCTCTGCTGTCAGTGGTGTCACCCACTGTACTGTAGACAATGTTTGAGCATGCTGCAACGAGCCCAACCTCACATTTCTTAACATCATATAACAAGAAATGCAAGAAATTGGAATTGTCTGTATGGGAGACAGCTCCAGAGACTTGTCAGTTGCACTGTGACACTTCATTTTGTGTCAGTAAATGGGCTTTGGGCAAATGATTATGTCATTAATTTCAATGCAAGAAAAGTATGAAATATGCTAAAGTGACTTACTGAAGACAATGGTGAGCTAGAGAATGGGTGCTAAACATCTTTGTTTCTAGGCTTTAAATCATTAACATCATAATTCCAGAAAATTGTTGTCACTGACAGTACAGTGGAAAAACTCAGAACTGCACACTATAGAAGAATATGTTTGATGGCTATAAAATTATTAAGTGGGGCAAAAAGAATGTGTGAACTGGATTTGGCAGGTAAAGTGAAGAGGTTCCAAAGCTATATTACAAATACAAGAGTGGCTATAGAAAGAGTAATACCTTAGAGATCAGGAGGGCCCCAATGTATCAAGTCGCAGGAGATGGGTAGGATATTTTACAAATATTTCTCCTTGGTGTTTGCTAAGGAGAAAATGAATATTATTCAACAGATAAGGGAAAAAAAATGGGGATGATATGGAGGTCATTCATATCACTGGTGAGGAGATATTTGCAGCCCTAGGGCCCAAAAAGGTGAATAATTCCTCAGGGTCTGGCCAAATGCATCTTTCGACCTTTTGGGAGGATAGAGGAAAAATTGCCAAGGATTTTATGGAAATATTTGCTTCACCATTAGCCTCTGGTAAAGTTCCCCAGACTGGAGAGTGGCTATTGTTCCAGTGCTTGAGAAGGGCAGCAAGAACAAGCCAGGCAACAGTAAGCACTCACTACCGACTTAGTAGTGGGGAAGATATTGCAGGGAATTCTGATGGACAGGATGTACCTGCATTTGAATAAACCGTACCTGATTAGGAGTAATGAGCATGATTTTATGTTTGGAAACACATGCTTAATGAAACTTTTAGTTTTTTGAAATGGTAATTGAAAATGTAGATGAGGGCAAGGCAGTGGATGTTGTTTATGTGAACCTTAGCAAGGCCTTCAAAACGATCCCACATGATAGACTGGGCTGGAAGGTTAGGTCTCAAGGAATCCAGGGAGAGTTAGTTAAATGGATATACTATCAACTTAGAGGTAGGAAGCAGAGGGAGGTGGTTGAAGGTTGTTTATCTGAATGGAGGCCAATAACTATTGGTGTGATGTGGTCTAATTTGGGTCCCTTGTTATTCATTATTTATATAAATGTTTTGGATGAGAATTCACAAGGATGACATGAAATTAGGAGATGTTGCTCATGCAGAGGTTATCATAGGTTAGAGTGGGGAGTCCTGATGAGTTAAGGAAATGGGGTGAAGAGTGACAAATTGATTTCAATAGTGTTAAGTGTGAGATATTGCGTAGGACTCGTATTGCAAATGATTGGGGGCTGGAGAATATGATGGAACAAAGTGACCAAGGAGTACAATTATATAGTTCATTGAAAGCAACACTACAAATAGACAATGGTGGCAAAAAAGGCATTTAGCATACTAAGTATAGGGTTGGGACATTTTTTTGCAATATAGAAGTCATTGGTAAAGCCACACTTGAGGTTTTCTGCATAGTTTGGTCACTATTATAGGAGCAATGTGGTTAAAATCAAAAGAGTGCAGAAAAGGTTTATGGGAATATTGTCAGGACTATAAGGCTTGGGTTATTTGGAGACATTGACCAGGTTAGGTCTCTATTTTTTGCAGTGTAGGAGAATGAAGGGTGAACTTATGGAGGTTTCTAAATTCATGAAAGACATGGAGAGGTAGCTTGTAGCAGTCTTTTCCTCAGGGGAGTCCAAATCTATGGGGAATAGATTTAGAGTGAGATAGGACAGATTTAGAAGGGAGTTGAAGGGAAACTTTTTCATTCCAAAGGTAGTGAGTATATGAAGCAACCTGCCAGAGGAAGTTGGTTGGAGAGGTACATGCAAGGGTGGGTCTCAGAGGGTTATGGGCTGAATGCAGGAAATTAGGACTAGATGGGTGGACACTGTGGTTGACATGGATCGTTGGGCTGGGGGCCTGTATCTGTGCTGTATTGCTATTAAAAAATAACTAAATCAATTTAGACTCCAAAGCACAAACATATTTACCACATGCAACTGCCTAATATCATACATTAAACCTTGGAACAAAATATGCATAGCTGCTACATACTGCAGTGTGAAAGTTTTCTCAATTAGAATAAATGTCTCCAGACTCAAAAGATTTGCAATCCATTTACGTGTTTAATAACAAATGACAGTTAGTAAGACCGCACGTTAAGATATGTTTATTTAACGGGTTTCATACCCGCAGGACATCTCAACACACTTCCGACGTGATGTTATTTCATAGGTAGGTATGCTTTGAAGCACTGTGTAAATGGCAGTAGGAGTACACCACCTCTTAAGAACTTCTTCTTCCTCACTGCTGTCAGATTTCGGAACTAATTACTTCTGTCACACCCCTTCCTGGTGCTACTGCCATGTTCTTGAATTTTTAATTCTACCTCTCTTGGTTATTCCGTTATTGACACTTCAGTGTTTATTTTTGTACTATTTTAGATTGAATTACAATCTTTAAACCATTTTTCTGTTTTATGCTCAACATTGTATTTATTGCTGCATTTGTGTCTATTACGACCCTGTATACTGTTTACTCTCTGAGCTTCATGTGAACAAGGAATATCATTGCACCCTGCTGCATATAACAATAAACTAATGTAATCAATTCTAAATTACCGACCTGTCAAACCTTTCTGTCCCGTCCATGACAGGGTCTGCAGGTCCCACACTGTCCTCGTCGGTCATTGCAGAACCCCTAGACCTGGGGTAGAAGCTAGTCTTCCTTGACAAGTCCTCCGGGCAAGATGTTAGAGTCCGTTATAAAGGATGAGATTCTGGGGTACTTGAAGGCATGCATAGAATAGGCTGAAGTCAGCATGTAGACATCCTCTAGACATGATGGGCTGAATGGCCTACTTCTGCTTCTATGCCTTGTAGTTTTATGGTCATACAGTATAGGCTGAAGGGATTAGTTTAGTCAGGTATTTAATTACTAGTTTAGTTAGTAAAACATCATAGGCTGAAGAGACTGTTGCTATACTGTACTGTTCTGTGTCAACAATACACTTTGGAACCTGAGGGCTTAATAATATTACATTTTCCAGACAGGAAACCTCCCTTGTAGATAAGAATGTTGTGAATCTCCTGACTGTTTTCCTGGTGGTGACTGTTATGTTTACCAGGAATTACACATGGCACCTTCATCCTTAGGTATTTGCTATGTCAATCATGCCCAGAGGGATGGATCTTCGGGGGAAGGTCTGGGCTGTACTTCAGCAGTTTCCCAAATTATTTAGCACCCCACCACAGCTGCTCAGTGAGCACCAAACAAACAAAAGAGAACCAAATCAATTACTGATGGTATTGGTAATTGATTGTCACATGTTGGGAGGTACAGTGAAAAGCCACCATCTGTGTGACAACCTGTCAAATTATGCCATACATCAAGGAAGTAAAATGCAAAACAGAAAACCGAATATAGCGTTACGGTTACAGAGAAAATTCAGTGCAGGTAGGCGAGTAAGGTGCAAGGACTGTAACGATGTAGATTGCGAGATCAAGAGTTCATCTGTAATGTATGAGTAGTCTGTTCAAGAGTCACGTCAGTGGGTTGGAAGCAGTCCTGGTGTTCTCAATCTTTTGTATTTTCTGCCTGATGGGAGAGGAAAGAAGTAAGGATGACAAGTATGAGAGGGGTTTTGATTATGTTGGCCACTTTCCTGAGGCACCGGGAAGTGAGAAACAGAGTCAATAGAAGGAAGGCTGATGGTCTATACTGTGTTCACAACTCTGGTGCTGGCAATGTAGAATGAAGTCTGTTTCTATCAGAACTGGCCAGTTGCATTATAAAACATCTATCTGCTAAAGTGACTGTTTCTCTTTCTCTATAACCATGACGGGACCGGCTGTGTGTTTGCTACATCTCTACATTTCACATTCATTATATTATTTTGATTATGTTCTCACTCACTTCTCTCATTAACCTATCAACCAGTTGACTTCATCTAAAGCTTAGCTCCATGACATCCTTGTCTTCATTCTGCCTGAGTTATTCAGTTTGCTTTATCCATCCTTCTACACTTACCTCTACAATTAGAATTGATTTATAGGATCACATGGCCCAGAAACAATTGTTTCAGCTCACAGTCCACACCAAGCCATTGACACTACTCAAATTTTATTCTCATCATGTTCCCATTAATAGATCAGAACCTACCTTCACCTTCACTCCAGCAGTCAATTAACCTCACAAGCATGTGAGTCTTCAGGATATAGGAGGAAGTGGATGCACCCTAGGAAAAAACACATTCACAGGTAGAGCATGAAAACTCCACACAGACAGCACCTGAGATCAGGAATTTACCCTGGTCAGTGGAACTGTGAGATAGCAGCTCTACCAGCTGCACCATAGTATTGCCCCCTGATTTGGAGGACCACTAATGTTGAACTGTTACTCAATGTCAGGTATTATTCCAAGTTTTTCTAGTCTCACAAGTCCCTTTAGTTTTTCTGGGAATATACACAAATAAATAAATAACATTAGAACAATGAAAATCAGGAATGAGTAGCACATTGGCCTTATCAAATCCACCATGCCACTGACTAGGATTGAGATTATTACCTTGAGTTCCAGAGATCTGTCAATTTCAGTTTTCAGTGTCAATCATCAGTAGAAAAGCAATCCCTTCAAGACAATGTTCTGAGAAACAAAAGCACTGTAAGAGCTGTGGTCTACCTATGCCTAATTTATGGAGATTAAAGAGAGTTTTACATGCAAAGGATATCAATAACGAATTGACTGCTCCCACATCTCAAATAATGATTAGTCTGCATACACGTATGGTAAGAGGGACTGCTAACCTCACAGTCTTCCTCGTTATGACCGTGCACTTTACCATTTACCTGCACTGTACTTTTTCTGTAGTTTTTACATTTTATTCTGCACTATTATTGTTTTACTTAATCTATCTCAAAGCACTGCATAATGATTTGATCCTTATGATCAGTATGCAAGACAAGCCTTTCACTGCATCTTGGTAAATGTGACAATAATAAATCAATATCAATAGTGAGGTGACTAGATAATTCTTTCCTATATTGATCCCATGTGTCAAATATCCAGACTGTGTGCATTCGAAATCTTTAACAACCAGCCGTTGGAAGATACGAGAGGTGATTAATAGGTAAACGTGAATGACTACCAGTTTGCCTCAAGCATTCTATATCAGCACTGATAAAATCTCAGGACAATCAGTTGGTTTGGAGCCAAAATACAAGGCACCAGAAGTAATTGTATAACTGTCATTACCACATATTTATTTTGAAAGGCAACACTCACCAGATAAACTCCACGCTCTGTACTCTCCCAGGGTCTGCAGCTAATTTTCTTTTTAACAGCAGAGTCTCCCCCTACCCATGCGTTTTGGCTGGAACCATGTCATGATCACATCACTATAGCTTCAGCTGTCTCAAAACAAAACATTAATACTGGGCCAAAATTTATGCATTTTGTATAAAACTTATCCACACAGTTTGTTTTCTTTCCGACTGTGGATTTTGAGCAGGTGGTGAGATTTGCAAGAGAAGAATTAGCGAGGTGTAGGATTTGTTGGTGGTTGGGGTAAAATTTTAAAATTTTGAGAGTTTGATCGAAGATGAGGCTTTTGAGGAGATGTGGGATTAGGGCAATAGAAGGAGGGGGAGAGGATTCATAGCAAGTAACAGAGTTGTGGGGAGAGTGATTATAAATGGGAAGGGACAGAATTGTAGGAAGGGCAAGATCTGAAGAAGAAAAGAGATTTGCAGGAGATGAGTGGTTTGGCAAGAGTAAAGATATTGGGAGTGGTGAGGGGATAAAGAAATGAGGGGAAGTGTGTTTGGGGAGAACGTTGCAAGAGTTGTAGAAGCTACAGGTATTGTGAAAGGGAGGTTAAGGAGTTTGTGGACAGGAGGAGATTGGATGTAAAAAAAAGTTTGGGGGGTGGTATTGAGGTAGTTGTGATGTTAATAAACACTCTGTTTTTATGATTGAACTAAAGCTGTGGCCTTCAGCACAGATGCACCATAACACCTGATCGAGTCTTCAGTGTACTAACCAACCTCAGCTTCATGCAGGCAGTCTCCAGGCTTTACATAGACCTCCTGTGGGACATCACTCAGACATTTTTAAGCTTTTCAAGAGCTCACATTGCCTTCTCCGAAACACCCTGATCTCCTCACACAGTCCTGTCTCTGATACATTCCACACCATCGAGCCACAAAAGAAGGTCATTTGACCGATCAGGTCCACCCGGGCTTCCCAGTGGGAGGAACTACATTGATCCCAGTGGTCTTCACTTCTCAGTAAATCTGCAGTTTTATTCTCTCCCATTTGCCTATTTGCACTTCCTATTTGCCATTTGTCTACATGAGATGTAACTTACAATAGCCAAGTAGTCTATTGGAATTCTAAGGATGGGTCTTTAACTGAAAGTATTAAAAATCTTTTTCTTTTGACAACTGCTAACCAGCTTGGTAAAATATTTAGCTTGTCCTCCTTTAGTTTCAGAATCCCAGCATCTGTACTTATTTTGATTTTCAAACTGTTGGCTTGCCTGGGGTGTGGGAGGAAATCTTAGCACCCTGAGAAAACTTCACATAAACTTTGTCAGTTGGCTGTTTCTCTGATGCACACTCAACTGGCCTAAGACAGGGCAAGCTTACAGACGAATCAACTGCCTGCCAAGTCTGCAAATATATTTAGGAAAGCATGCAGTAAATCCTTCTCACCATTGGCTGTTCTGCTTTGAGTTATTTTATAGTCACTATATCATCCTTTGTATCTGGTAAATCAGACTTTTATATCTCCTGATTATTTTTATCTGGATTAATAGATAAAGTTGTAGCATCTGCCATCTCCTTTGGCTCCCCATGGTTTATCTGTAGGGTGATCACCAAAATGGGTTCTTATTTTCAAACACAATATTCTACAACTGGTGCAGAGCAGAGAAGTCTACAAACAGTCAGGCACCGTCAGAGCAAGGCTTCATCTAACCCCAACAGAAAGGACATGTTGGAAATTCAGAGTGGAATTTCAACACTGCTAGTGATTAGAAAACCCACCAAGCAGGAGATAAGACACATGACACATGATATTTCCCTTCTTAAAAATTCCAAGACATTTCAGATTTAGCTTCCACTTAAGAAGAAACATTGGAAGTTTAAGTAAAACATAAAACTTGATATGATAGATGTAAGTAAAACATAACCAGCACTGTTAAAAAAAAGTTAAAGGAAAGCAGTGTTTTGGGATTCAACAAGTGTGGAGACATTAACTCTGTTTAAGCATAGGACAGAGCCAGCCATGGTCATCAAACTGTGATATACTCTGTTTTTCTCTCTCCAATAGTATCTGCTTAGCAACTACCACAACCCTAGATTTTCCCATTCCCCTTTTGTTTCTCTAACTGCCCTCATTTTACAACTTCTATGAAAAAAGGACTCTTCCTCCCTATCTCTTCTATAATCCATTCACCAAATGATCTCATCTACAGCTTACCCAACATAGTAACCCTAGTTTCCTTAGACCAGGAAAATTTCCAGTGTCCTGTCAATGCCTCGCCCACATTCTCTGCAATGTGATGCTGATTTATTTCCTCTTTCCTGTTCTGATAAAGAACCTTCAACCTGAAACATAAATTATTTCTTGCTCCACGGGTGTTACCTGACTTATTGACTGTTTCCAGCATTTTGAGCTTTTATTTCATATTTCCATTAGTATTTCAAATTTATTTTGAAAGAACCAAACCATAGTTTTTCCTTTGAAACTTGATCCATTATAAATTATTCTCATGAAATGATTTTTACATTTATGTAATTCCTCACACATCCTTGTCAGTGCATCGCAAAAATGACTTACACTTAACAAAGTACATTCAAAATGTAGCAGTGTAGGGAATGTAAAGGGTTAATTTGTACCCAATAATCTCCCACAAAAATTATGTAATAATGATTGTATAATCCATTTTAGTCACATTATATAAGGGATATTAATAATGTTCAGATTACCAATGTTTTATTTTAATTTAGTGCTATGTGACATTTGAGATCTGGTTGAAAGGATATAGATGGTAATATAATTGGTGGAAACATACACAATTCACAACCACCAACATTGAGTTAGGGTTCACTTTAAGAGGCTGGTCATATTAGATGATGTATTACATGACATTCTGTTACCACACTTTCTGTGTTCATTGTTTGGAATACAATAATTGAGTTGTTATGCATTTAACTTAAACATAAAATGCCTCTTGTAGTCTTATTTGTGAAAACCTACAATAGGACAACTCCAGAGTTCCAGGACGATTTCAGAGTTTTTGAAGATGTCACCCAATACAATCGCTTTGAAACTGCCAGAGTTTTTGGGAGCAAAATGCCATTGCTTGGTTTGTACAAGCCGAGGCCCAACTCATGCTGCAAGAAATCTCCACTGACAGCACCAAATATTTCTATGTGGTAGCGTTGCTCAGTAACTCAATGACTGTGAGACTGGTGAATCTGCTAGGATACCTGCCTGAACACGATAAATACCAATTGCTGAAAACTCATCTTTTACAGACTTTTGAACTATCAGAGTCTGCGTGCGCCAAACAGTTGCTCTCCTTGCCTGGACTAGGCGATGCTAAGCTGCTGGAGTTAATGGTCCACGTGCTGTCACTCCTGGGAAATAACCATCCTTGTTTTATTTTTAAAGAACTCTGCATGCAGCAAATGCTTGATAAAGTTCTGATAGCCCTTGCTAATGCACCCTTCAAGGACGATAGGAAGCTTACTAAAATGGCTGATAGTCTACACTCAGCCAGTCAGCGATGCATAACTCCTCCTACTTTCCCTGCCTTAATAAGACTGGTCAGCAAGGCCTCCAACATAAGGAGGCAAAACAGACGACTGACTAATGCTGTGAAACAGAATACACCATGTCTGTGTCTTTACCATGCTCTCGTTGGTATGGATGCAAGGCAGTGCTGTGACCTTGCAGTTTCAACAGAGCCAGCATATCAGTGAGCACCGTGGGTTCCAGCTGCCAGGGATGTCTACTCTTCATTATGGACACCTTTACGGGGCACCGTTCCCTGTGTGACATGGGTGCTCAAGTGAGTGTGCATTTTGATGAGAAGGCAAAGAGCAACAAAACCTCACTGGAGGCTGCCAATAACAGCAGGATTCAAACTTACGGGATATAACGGGTGACACTGCTTCAGTGGGCATGTTACATATGGAACTTCATCCTGGCTAAGGTGGCTAGACCTCCGCTTGGTGCAAATTTCCTGCATGCCCAAGGTCTGTTAGTCAATCTTAAAAACTGCCAGCATGTGGATGTCGAGGACTTTGGGTCATTACCCTGCTCCCCCAGTAAGTTCCCCACAACGACTCTGTCAGGTGTAGGTACCACCAGATGTGAGTTTACTCGACCATTGGGTGAATTCCCAAACCTCACCAAGCCAACACTGTCCGCTACAGTTGCAAACCATGGGGTTGAGCATCACATTTCCACAACTGGCCAGCTAGTTCACGCACACATGCGTAGTCTGGACCCAGAAAAGCTGGCAACTGTGAAGGCTGAGTTTGCTAACATGGAAAGACACAGAATTGTACACCGGTCGAATAGCCCCTGGGCTTTACCCCTCCATTTGGTCCTAAGTCCTCTGGTGGTTGTCACCCATGTGGTGATTACCAATGCCTGAATGAGGCCAACACACCTGATCGCTACCTGGTCCCAAACATTCAAGACTTTTTAGCATCTTTAGCCAGAAAGTTAATTTTTTTCCAAAGTAGTCCTAGTTAGGGGCTACCATCAGGTGCCTGTGTGCTTGGAGGACATTCCCAATATGACTGTGATAACCCCTTTTGGCTTCTTTGAGTTTCTGCGCATGCCTTTTGGGCTGACAAATGCAGTACAGAGTTTTCAATGGCAGGTGGACTCTGTACTTAGAGACTTAGATTTTCCTTTTGTTTACCTGGATGACATACTTGTCACCAATGTATCCAAAACCAAACGCATGTCCCATTTCTGCACACTTTATGAGCACTCAAGCAAACACAGGATGATTACTAACCCTGTAAATGCCAGTTCGGGTTGTTGACTACTGACTTTCTTGGCCAGTGCATCTCCGCAGAAGATTCGAAATCCTTCCCAACAAAAATAGCCATTATTATGGATTTCCCACCACCATACACTACTAAAAAACTACAGGAGATTTTAGGCCTGGTGAATTTCTATCATCGCTTCATTCCGTGAGCAGCTGAACCTATTCTCCCCCCGTGTAGTGTGCTAAAAGGCAATACATATAGTCAAGTGCTTGACTGGTTAGTGGACATGACCAGGGCATTTGATGATACCAAATGGGCTCCTTCCAACGTGACGCTGGCACACCTGCTCCCCAATGCACCTATAGCCATTACTACTGAAGTTGTGAATATTGTGCATGGGCAGCTGGTTGGAGGTCTGTGACAGCCACTGGCCTCCTTCAGTTGGCAGCTCCATCCCCACCCCACCTCCCCAAGGGGAAGAACAGCACACTTCACCATTAGCTTCTCAGTCTCCATCTGGTTGTCTACCATTTTCATTTCCTCCTACAGGTTTGCCATTTCACAGTGTTTGTTGCCCACAAACCCCTCATGCAAGTGATGGTCAAAACATCAGACATGTGGTCTGCATGGTAGCAGTGCCAGCTGGCCTACATATCTGAGTTCACAGCTGATATATAGTTGGCGCGCGGCCTAGTGGATAAGGCATCGGACTAGTAACCTGAAGGTTGCTACTGGTTCGAGCCTCAGCTGAGGCAGTGTGTTTGTGTTCTTGAGCAAGGCACTTAACAACACATTGCTCTGCGATGACACCGGGTCCTTATTGCCCTTCCCTTAGACAACATCAGTGGCATGGAGAGGGGAAGGCTTGCTGGTCTCCCATACAACCCTGGGGTAACCTTCCAAGGTGCAAATCCATGGTCTCATGAGACTAACAAATGCCTATATAAACTGATATACAACATATCAAGGGGAAAAACAATGCTTGGCTGATTGCCTCTCACGGCCAGCCAACAATGGCATACACATAGGGGTTGACTATGTCCAAGCTACTGACCCAGAGGTTCAGGCTTACCAAACAGTGGTCATGAACCTGTGGTTGGCTGCTATTAAGTTTGGAGAAGCTGGGGTTTCTCTCCAGTGCAATGTGTCACCACATGGCAAACTGGAGGTGGATTGTTTCATCTCTGGGCCAGAAGGCCTCACAGAAACTGGTTTGTGTGTTAGAGCCATAGAAAGGACATGTGTGACTACGGTACAGCCTGTGTGGAGTGCCCACGGACAAATATTAACCATCATTGGCACCTTTTGTGGTTTCTGAGCGATGGTTTGACCATGCCATTGTGGACTTTGTTGGCCTCTTCCCTACACCCGTAGTTTCACCCACCTCCTTACCACAGTGGACCGTACTACCAGATGGCCAGAGGTTGTCCCTCTAGCATCAACAGTCGGCTACAGATGTGGCTCGGGCATCCATCAGCATTTAGGTTGCTCCGTTTGGCACCCAATTTGATATTTCCTCTGACCACAGTCCCCAATTCATTTCAGACCTCTGGGCTGTGGCAGCCCAGACCCTTGGCATTAGGCTACATCACATCACAATGTATCACCAGCAGTCCAATGGCCTACGCAAGCGGTTACATCGCTCCTTAAAAGCTGCTCTGAGAGCTTGTCTGACCAGTGAGTGTTGGCATGATGACTCGTGGGTCCTGCTGGGGCCCAGAGCTCCTCCAAAAGAGGATCTGCAGTCGTCAGGAGCTGAGTTGGAATACAGTCAGCTGTTACGAGTACTAGCTGACTTTATTCCTGATGCCATGACCACCTAGTCAGCCTCTCAATTGTGTTCCACCCTTATCAGTAAATTCAATTTCTACCTCGATCATGGCGTACAGCACTCTTGGGTTCCTGTTGACCTACGTTCTGCCTTCCTGAATGTATTTTGGTAGATCAGCTTAAACCAGTCCACCAAGGTGTGGAGGATTCTGCTATCATACCCCTGCCATCACGACATGACCATGAGCATATCAACGCACCTCTGGATGAGCCAGAAGAACCTGAGGTTCCTCCACCCATAGGACCTGATCAGACAGCTCATCTGAGCTCCAGACAGGCTCACAATGCCGGTTTTAGTTAATTCTGGGGGGCGGGGGGGCTTTGTAGGGTCATGTAATTGGTGGAAATATATATATTCACAACCACTGACATTGAGTTGGGATTTCACTTTAACAGTCTCGTCGGATGTGATAACTTAGTATGTTAAGTTCTGTTACCACACTTTTTGTGTTCAGAGTTTGGAGTACAATAAATGGGTTTTTATGGTTTTTCTTAAACATAAAACAGCTTTCATCATTTTACTTGCAAAAATCTGCTCATAGGCAAAACCTCAGATGTTTTATTGCAACCTTTACTCTTCTGGCACTGCTCTATTAGCCTTATTGGTCACGTGTACAATACACTGAAGTATGTTGTTTGTGTCATATCAAATGAATGAGGATTGTGCTGGGCAGCCTGTAAGTGTTGCTATGTGTCCAGAACAGTCATTGCATGCCGACAACTCACCGACCCTAACCGTACTCTTTTGGAATGTGGGAGGAAACCAGAGCACTCAGGAAAACCCCATGCAGATATGGGGACAACATACAAACTCCTTACAGACAGCAGCAGTCTTACGGTGGGCCTCAGGTATTCCTCTGGAAAGAAGTCCTGGCAATAGTCCCACACTTGCAACTGAACTGAAACATTATAACTCCTATTACAATAAAAGTTATTTTTAACTTCTGTTCCCTTTCATTTCAGGCCATATGATGGCCAGGTCATTATATATAGTTAAGGTGGACATAGACAAATATTTGAAAGACTAATGAATTTAAGGTTATGAATAACTGATACAGATAATGAGTTGAGGCTAGCATAAATCTGTAATGATTATATTGAATCATGGGATAGATCTGAAAGTCAAGTACCCTAATCTCACACATGTTCTTTCTAATCTGAAATAAGTACAGAAATATTAGATTTAACACAACAGTAAGTACCTATTTATAGAACATCCAGATTATCTGGGTCAATGGTGCTTCATAGTCATTAAGCAAGGAAATAGGCCTCAACCTCCAAGTGTGTGCTTACCATCAAACATCCATTATCACTAATCCTACACCATTACCATTTTGTTCTCCTCCTTGTTTCCATCAGCTTCCCTCAAATTCTATCATTCACCTGCAGTAGGGAAAATTGACAGTGGCCAATTAATGTGCCATCACAAATATCCATTAAATGTAGGAAGAAGTCAAATCCTTCAAGGATACCACAATAAAGAGAACATGCAAACCCAACACAGACAGCACCGCAGGTTCGGATCCAACCTAGTTGCTGGACGTTAAATCTAGAAATCGTTGGAAATAATTGGTATGCAATTAATTCAGTTCTGTAGAAGGGCCTCAGCCCAAAACATTGAATATCTATTCATTTCCATAAATGTTGCCCGACCCGCTGAGCTCCTCCAGCATCTTGCATGTGTTGCTTTGGGTTTCCAACATCTGCAGACGTTCTTGTGTTAACAGTTATCAGGTGTCTAAAAGATTTATTCACAATTAAATATATGATTAAAACACAAGAAACTTGTTTTTAAACTCTGATTAATGTAAGGTTGTTGCGTCATATATACAGGCTGCCATTGTCAGTATTCCAACAGAGGTGATAAAGTGTTTCTAGATGTGAAGATCCCTTTGGTTTACCTATTTCAGTGCATGCAAGAAAATTCCACTCTCAAATCTGGTGGTTAATCTCCCTTTAGCTTTTCTCCTCTTTGGAAAATAATCTTACTTTCTCCATTACCTCTTCTATTGAAAGTCAATTTGTATGAAAGACTACTTGCTGTAAGTAACATACCGATTGCAACTATAATGAGATTATCTCAGTTAATCATGGTTTAAAGCAATGTTATTTAAGATTAGTATTGTAATCATGAATTTAATTATGTTGCATCTTTTAATTACCACCCAGACCTGAATAATTCATTACATTGCAATTATCTCCATTCTATGATGTTTTGATGAGAAGTTATTGACATAACAGAAAATCTGCTTTTTTCATTATCTATGGATTCTCAGTCATTTATTTTGTATTTACAGCATCAGTATTGTTTTCCATTTGTATTCATTATTTGGATCCATTTGGCTGGGGGTGTAGTCAATAGTGTGGAAGGCTGTCAGTGGGACATTGATAGGACGCAAAACTGGGCTGAAAAGTGGCAGATGGAGTTCAAGTGTGAAGTGGTTCATTTTGGTAGGTCAAATATGATGGCAGAATACAGTATTAATGGTAAGACTCTTGGCAGTGTGGAGGATCAGAGGAATCATGGAGTCCGAGTCCATAGGACACTCAAAGCTGCTGTGCAGGTTGATTCTGTGGTTAAGAAGGCATACGGTGCATTGGCCTTCATCAATCATGGGATTGAGTTTAGGAGCCAAGAGGTAATGTGGCAGCTATATAGGACCCTGGTCAGACCCCACTTGGAGTACTGTGCTCAGTTCTGGTCGCCTCACTACAGGAAGGATGTGGAAATCATAGAAAGGGTGCACAGGAGATTTACAAGGATATTACCTGGATTGGGGGGCATGCCTTATGAGAATAGGTTGAGTGAACTCGGCCTTTTCTCCTTGGAGCAGTGGAGGATGACAGGTGACCTGATAGAGGTGTATAAGATGATGAGATGCATTGATCATGAGGCTTTTTCCCAGGGCTGAAATGGCTAGCACAAGAGGGCACAGGTTTAAGGTGCTTGGAAGTAAGTACAGAGGAGATGTCAGGGGTAAGTTTTTTTACTCAGAGAGTGGTGAGTGCGTGGAATGGTCTCCAGCTGGCTACAGTGGTGGAGGCAGATAAGATAAGGTCTTTTAAGAGACTCCTGGATAGGTACCTGGAGCTTAGAAACATAGAGGGCTAAAAATAAGGCCTTGGTAATTTCTAAGAAGGATATGTTCAACACAGCTTTGTGGGCCGAAGGGCCTGTATTGTGCTGTAGGTTTTCTATGTTTCTATTTCTTTTCAGTTTCATTAGTTGTTTCGATTTTTAAAAAGATATCTATATAAAACACTTGTACTTATTTTATGGAGAGATTATGTGTACAAAACATGGAAAATAACTGGCATTCAAGATAGTCAAGAAATGGAATCAGATTTTAGGAGTTTGCATGTGAACCAACTGTTCATTTCAGCTGTCCATTTATTATTAGGAAAACATGTTGTATAAATCTGATATGAGATCCTGTGCCTCATATAATACTTTCTCTTGTTTTTCCATTTGGTTTTGTTCTCTGAGTCTAGAATTCACTGTCAGAGAAGAAGTAGAGATGGAAGTGCACTGTATGTAAATAAAGAAATAAGATAAAGGCAGAAAGTACTCTACAATGGGATGAGCCTTGATTGTTGGTTGTTATCCTGCACAGACATGATGGGACAAATAGTGTCTATTATATGATGATTCTTAAGGGTTGTTGGGAAGAAGCCATTTAGAGAGTGGAGAGAATGTGGAACAAATTGTAAAGTGAGGATGATTGAAGAAGGTAGCATTGATGCAGAAATGTCATGCTGTGATGCTTAGACCACAAAACGTAAGTGTAGAACTAGCCATTTTGTCCATTGATTCTACTCTGCCATTCAATTATGGCTGATCTATTTTCCCTCATAACCCCATTCTCCTACCTTCTCCCCTTAACGTTTACAACCTTTACTAGTCAAGAACCTCTCAACATCCACTTTAAATATACCCAATATCATGCCTCTACAGCTACATTGGCATTAAATTCCACAGAATCAGGTTTAATATCATTGGCATGTGTTGTGAAAAGTGTTGTTATGTGACAGCAGTACAATGCAATACATAATAGTAACTGTAAAATACCGTAAGAAAAGTTCTATAAAATATGTAGTGCAAAAAGAGAAAAGAAGGTAAAAAAAAAAGTATATTCACCATCCTCTGGCTAAACAAAATTGTTCCTGATCTGTGTTCTAAAGGGATTACCTTATATTCTGAGGCTGTACCCTCTGGTGCTTGACTCTTCCATTATTGTAAACATCCTCTCCTCACCCTCTCTATCTCGGCCTCTCAATATTCGATTGGTTTCAATGATATTCCCCCCTCATTCTTCTAAACTTCAGGTCACTACAGGCACAGAGCGATCAAATGCTTCTCATATGTTAATCCTTTCATTCCTAGGATCATTCTTGTAAACCTCCTCTGGATTTTCTCCACATCCTTTTTTAGTTATTGGGCCCAAAACTTGCTCACAAAACTACAAATGTAGTCTGACCAATGTTTTATAAAACCCAGCATTTCATCCTTGATTTTATATTCTAGTCCTCCTGAAACAAAAGCTGAAATTGCTTCCTTACTACTAAGTCAACCATTTAGAGAACCCTACACATGGACTCCCAAATTCCTTTGCAGTTCTGTTTTCTGAATTTGCTGTCCATTCAGAAAACTGTCTGTGCCTTTATTCTTTCTACTAAAGTACATGACCATATACTTCCATACACTGTATTCCATCTGCCAATTCTTTGCCCATTCTCGGAATCTGTCCAAAACCTTCTGCAGAATCCCTGATTCTTCTTAAACTACCTGCCCCTGTTCCTATTGTTATGTCATCATTGTGGCTCTATTGTTATCCCCGTTAGTGTCCCCTTCCAATCAACTTTGGCCAGCTCCTCTTTCATGTCCCTGTAGGTATCTTTACTCAATGATAATATTGATATACACGATTTTACCTTCTTCTCACTGTTACCATCAGGTAGGAGATACAGAAGCCTGAAGACACACACTCAGTGATTCAGGAACAGCTTCTTCCCCTCTGCCATCTGATTTCTGAACCAATGAATACTGCCTCACTTTTTAAAATATATATTATTTCTATTTTGGCTCTGTTTTTAATCTATTCAATGTACATGTACTATAATTCATTTATTTTTCTTCTATATTATTTATTGCATTGAACTGCTGCTGCTAAGTTAACAAATTTAACATGCCGGTGATAATAAACCTGATTCTGATTCAATTCTGATTGATTTCCACTCTGAAGTATTTGTCAATGACCCCCTCTACTACTACAATGAAACCAAACTCAGGTTAGAGGAACATCACCTTATATTCCATTTGGATAGTCTCTAAACTGATAGCATGATGGTAATTTTCTCAGCTCCTGGTAACCATTCCGCTTTGCTTCCTTCCCCCTCCTCATCCCTCACCTTCATGACCTACCAATCATTTCTCTCTGGTTCCTTACCACCTCCCCTTTACCTCCTTCTCATTCCCCACCACCTTCCCTTTACCTCTCTCTGGGTACCCACCACCTTCCACTGTCCTCTTCTATCAGATTTCTCCTTCTTCAGCCCATTACCTTTTCCAGCTATCACCTTCCAGCTTCTAACATTATCCCCTCTCCCCCTCATCCACCTTTCCCTCACATGGTTTTCCCTATCACCTCCAAGCTTGTACTCCCCCCTCTCCCCTCCTTCTTATTCTGTTTTCTATTCCCTTACCTTCCAGTCATAATGAAGGGTCTCAGACCAAAATGTCAACTGCTTATTTCCCTCCATCGATGCTGCTGGACTTGCTGAGTTCCTCCAGCATTTTGTGTGTTTTAACTTCTGTGTTTTGTTTTTTAAACTTATTCTATGGCTGCTCAAGATTTCCAGAATCTTCAAAACCTCTTGTGCCTCTAAGGAACAATTAGTTTCTGGAAGGTGGATGGTAATGGTTTCCACAGCTAAGTAACAGGTCAATTCCATTCTTGTGTTCAACCAACCTGGAGTATTCACATAATGCATGGTTTTGGAATTGAATTGAATGATCTGGTGCTCTGCTGTCCTCGGAGATGACTGACAGCAAGAGCTTCCTTGAGGAGAAGACCACAGACGGGGCGTGGGGCCATGATCGACTCCATTTCAAAGCACTAAGGATGATTGAAGCATCAAAGCAAATGCAGACGAGATCAGCAGTCACTCTCCATGAAGGTCATGGGCTTGACGGCGGTTGGTCACTCAGACCCAGCGTGGCGATCACTCTTCATGGAAGGACTGAGCTTGTGCGGCCATTCTCCTCAATGCTACAGAAAGAGGTTCTTGAATCTATGAGATTTACGTGATTACTGGACTGTAGTTTATATCAGTTTCCTTCAATTTTCTTTCTTGTTGCCGATTGGAAGGTGGGTGATATGTTACTTTTTGTGTGAGGAAGGGGCTAGGGATTTGGGGTCTGATGTTCTTTTTGGTCTTTTTCTGTGTGGGCGGTCTGTTAGTTTTTTGTGTGAGAGAGTATTTGGGGGTTTTGGGGATGCTATTGTCGCTGTTCTTTTTCACGAAGGAGGGGGTTTGGGGTTTTAGATGTTCTAGCTGCCATGCTCCATGTGGGTGATCATTTAGTTTTTTCATGCAAGGGAGTGGATGTGTGGGGGGTGGGGGGTTGGGATTTGCAAACTTCATTTCTTTTTCATGGAGGGGTTGATGTATTTTCTTTCAAAAACTTCCATTTTTTTCTATATTTGGTGGCTCTCTGGAGAAGCTGAATATCAGAGTTGTATTGTACCTGCATACTTTGTCAATAAAATGAACTTTTGAACCTTTAAAAACAAATCTAACACTTTATTTTCCCACACTTGTGCACTCCACAGCAGACAATCTGCAGGAGAAATTCAATGGTTCAAGCAGAATCTCCTGGAAGAAGGAACTATCAATGTCTCAGGTCAAATCTCTGCTACAGAACACCACCTTCTCCTTCCTCCCTTAGCTCTCTCCATTTTCACTTCCCTCCTCCGTACTTCCTGTTCATTCCTCACTGTCCTTCCACCTCATTTCTCTTCTCTCCTTCCTTTTCTTCCTCTCTATTTTCTTCCCATTTGGCACTAAAGCTAATGGTCTCACAACAGACAAAGCACTGCATCAACACTATCTGGCAAGCGGTGAACCTTTGCAGTTATATTACAACAATTCCTAACCATCCATGCCAAATGTTTCTGAAACATGAAAAGAGAAAGCAGTTGGCACATTATCTGCATTTGTCATCAGCCTTGTAGTGGAGACATTGAGGGGGCTGAACTGTAAACCTATAGCTGAGAAAGCAAAGTGACCTTCACTAACTGACACTATGATTGATTACCACTTAGTAACTATCGCTTAAAAAATCAACTGTTCGTCTAACATAAAAAGATCCAGGCATTACCTTTTGAAATTCAAATGTATTTGGCTTAAGGAAAAGTCCCTTTTGAAACGGATTGTCTCACTTTTTTGTAAACATGAGGGTATTGCAAATGTCCTTGAACTTGCAATCGCAGAGTCAAAGGACAAAGTGAAAAATGGCTGTGATAAGAGCTGGACAAAGTCAAATTAAAAAATTAAAAGTCACCAATCAAAGGAATAATTATCATTGGGAGAGTGTCTCTGTAGCAATGAAACAAAGAGAAAAATTATATGTCTTCTTCAGTATGTCCTGAAGCATTTTACAGTCCATTTGACAGTAAAGTATAGTCTCTGTTGTAGTACAAAGAAATGTAGCAGCAAAATTGATAATAATATCTCACAATTGGTCAAGTAATACTATAAATGAAGAAAGACATATTCGTGCCACCTGGCATTCCCCCCACCTCTTTGTACTGACATCTTCCCCCTTCCTTCTCGGTCCTGGCGAAGGGTCTCAGCCTGAAATGTCAGCTATCTGTTCACTTCCCTTACGCTGCTGGATATGCTGAGCTCCTCCAGCATTTAGTGCGTGTTGCTTTGGATTTCCAGCATCACCAGAATTTCTCATGCTTCAATTCTGAGCACTACTTGATGACTTCTGTACTCTGGAGGCAACAAATTTGTATTTGGTCATTCTGGATAATTTGAATGATGCTGTTGAATTGAAGTCCTGAGATTTATTGTTTTTCTTCCATGTTCAGTTGTTTGCTTATAGTCTTCAGGAGGTTGTTTGAAATACATGGAGAGAATAGTTTGATAATGTGAATGGTCTCTTTTCATTTTGTTCCCTTAACTCCAAAGGCTCCAAGGTAAGAGAGGTAAATTTCTCTCTTACTTAATCCCTCAACTGCAATGCTTCCAAAATTAAAAGGAGCAAATGCTGGAATGGTTCAGAATGTCAGCCAGATTCTGTGGGTGGAGAAACAGAGAAAGTGTTTCAGGTTAATGCTTGAATGTGAGCTGGGACATTGTTGCTGGCAAAGTATCCAGTCACAGAGAGATCAGGCCAGCATGATGCTTCCTAATTCCCAATTTCTTGGGATGACAGTGGTGGTGGGAAAGACTTTGTTTTCCAAAATGGCATGAGGTAGAACATAAAACATAGAACAGTACAGCACAAGAACAGGCCCTTCAACCCACAATGTTATATCGAACAAGCTAAAAAGTAAATTAAAAATACTCAGAAACTAATCTCTCCTACCTACAAAATGTCCATATCCCTCCATATTTCTCACATTCATGTGCCTACCTAAACATCTTTTAAAAGCCTTCAATGTATTTGCCTCTACCACCATACCAGGCATCCAACACTTTCAGAATAAAAACTTACCCCTCACATCCCCCTTTGAACCTATCCCCTCTCTCCTTCAATCCATAGTCTCTGGTAGTAGATATATCTACCCTGGGATAACGATAATCTCTGCCTACTCTATCCATGCTTCTCATAACAGGGAATTACAGAATTCTCACCATGCAACATTGATGAAAGTGAAATGTCTGACAGTGAAGAATTTTGCCATTCCAGCTAAAGAGTTGATCTTGTACTTTTAATTGGTTGAAATCGCAGAGAAGTGCTGACAAAATGAATTCACCGAACTTGAACAACCATTTACAACTCCAATGTCCATTTTATACACAGAATGCAGAGACACTGGGAATAACTCAAAAACGATGTGATTAAGCAAGAGAGTGTTAAAAATATTCAGAGGAATGCTGCCTAGACAGGAGGTTTTGAATCATAGTGAACAATCGGATAGGATCAGACTATTTTCCCTGGAACGAAGGAGGTTAGAGGGTGAATTTATAGGAGTGCATAAAATTATTGGGGGCATAGATAAGGTGGATGGTCATAGTTTCTTTTTCCCACCAGGGCAGGGGAGATAGCTGAGAGGAGAAAACATAAAGGGGTAGGTTTTTCACAAAGAGGGTGGTCAGTATATGGAACATGTTTCCAGAGGATATCGTGGAGGCAGTATTGCATAGTACAATTGCTGACATTTGGACATGTACAGAGATAAATAAAGACTTAGAGGATATAGACCAAATGCCATAAAATGGGATTATTGCCGATAGGCACAAGATACACTGCAGATATTGAAAATATGCAGCAACACACACAAAATGCTGGAGAAACTCAGCTGGTCAGGCATTATCCAAGGAGGGAAGTGAACAGTCGATATTTTGGCCAAGGCCTTTTTATTAGGATTGGAAAGGAAGAGGACAAAAGCCAGAATGAAGAAGTAGGAGCAAGGGGAGTAACATGAGCTGGCGAATTCAAGGGAGAGGGGGTCTTGAATGCATGAACAGGGCAGACCTGTTTCTGGGAATCTGTGAACTTAAAATCAGATTGCAAAGATATGATAGCAGAGCCTGGAATTTCTCAGGAAGGACTGAATAAAGAAACAAATGAAATTTTTACCAGAAAGATATCTTTGCAAGCATGAAAGGTTTGTTGATTTGTTAGTAGTCCAATATTTGTACTGCTGCCTTACGGCACTAGCGATTGAGTATGATCCTGATTTCAGGTGCTGGAGGTTATCTGCACTGTCCATGATGATGGGTGCTTTCTCTATGTGGTCTGGGTTAGCTCATACAGAGTGGTGTGTTAATTATCTGCAGTAAATTATCCTTTAGTGCAGGTGAATAGTAAAAAGAATTGGAAAGATGATGGGACTGTGAGACAGAATAAGTTGCAGGGTTACAAGGAAATAAGGAGAGGGAGAATGGGACTGCTTACTTTCTTGCTCTATAGCATGGATCCACTAGGCCAAGTAGCTTTTTTCTGTATTAAAAGAAGTAAGATTTTTCCACTCATAGAGGCAGGTATTTCCATTTGTAGAGGAATTCCAAATCAGTAAGTATATGAGAGTGCCAATTAAATTCAGTGAGGAAAATGCAAGGAAATTGTCTTTACTCAGAGCAGAATCAGAAAGTGGACGGTGTGGGAAGGCTGAGGTGATAAATTTGACGAAGCTAGGTGAATGTATGAGGGAGAAAGAGAAGAATACGAGCATTAGATGTGGCAGAATGAGAAGAGATATGCGGAACAATTGAGAGAAGCTCATTGGGACAACTGACCCAATTAATTGTGCAAGCTCTCTGTGATTTGATGTGTCACTAGAGGGAATCCATATAATATATATATCATTGCCATAGCTGCACGGTGGTGGATGGAATGAAATGCTATTCCTGAACAGGTGTGTGTGGAGAATAATCCATTTCACTCCTGTTTTGAGCTTTAAATGAGTCAAACTGAGCAAATGCTCAATTACTGAATATACAAACGTTTGTAAAACCTCTTGATGAGCTTTGCCTGACCCAAGGATGCTGGATAGCCAATCACATTGGAGGTTATTAAGTTTGATGAATACTTCCATGAAGAAATACCACTAGCTTCTCATTATCAATACCACATTTTACTAAAAACAGAGATGTCTTGTTGCCAGTGAATAGTAAGTGTCTTTGTGGGTGTGTTTCACTTTACAGCAACAAGAGGGAGAGCTGGATGGATTAAAAACAGCATACCTCATTGGTTGGCATACTGGTTAATTGAACAGTGACTGTCAATAAAGAGAAGGTAAGATGGAATGGAACAGACATTGTGGATCAGTCCTAAAAAGAGTGGCCCAGTGCAAGAGTGGGATTTTGAGGGTTTGGCTTGAGAGGATTTGGAGAGGGCTAAACAAAGGCAAATAATATCTTTAAGCTTTCTTCTTTAAACTACACAGATAAACTAATAGCTTAGCAGATTTGAATATGAAAATTAAATGAGGTAACTGATAACATAGTCAATGAATAATACCCCAAATTACAACTGGTTATATTAGGTAGGGTGTGTTAAAGCTGCATGTTATGGAAGATGGTAGATCCCATCGTGGTTCCAGGTGACAATATCTGCAGCAAATTTTGGTTGCTTAAGGAACTCGGGCTCTAAGTTGATATTCTGGAATCTGAGCTTCAAACATCGGGAAACATCAGGGAGGGGGAGAATTACTGGGCGTTGTGTTCCAGGAGGCAGTCAAACCCATTAGATAAACTGCCTCAAATTTATTCTGTGATCAGGCCCAAGGGGATGTGAATGTGAGTGAGACAGATGGGGGGTTGTGGTCTAAGAGCTAGTCCTAGGGGAAGCTCAGCCCTTGAGCTTGCCCAACAGGTCTGAGTTTGTTGCTCACTATAAGGGCGAGAGTGTGAGCAGTAGGAAGGATAAGCAACTGAACCGTGACACTGTTGATTCAGGGAGCCATTCAAGAGGGAGGAGAGAAGAGAAATGTAGCTGTAATTGGAGGAAGTATAGTCAGGGGAATAGACACTTTCTATTTCGCAATGACTGAGAATTCTGCAGACCTGCATGGTGCTCCAGTTTGGGGCTAGTTCATCTGACCTGTAAAGGAATTTGGAGCGATAGGGGAAGGATCTACTTGTTATGGCCCATGTTGATACCAACAACATGGGTAGAACAAGAAAAAAAGTTCTGTTGGGGGAATTTGAGCAGCCTAGCACTAAATTAAAATGCAGAATCAATAATGTAATAATCTCTGAATTGCTACCTGGGCCTCGTGAAAATGATCAAAGGGCCAATAAGATTACAGTGTTACATGTCAGGTTCAAAGATTAGTATGGAAGCAATGGTTTGAATTTGTGGTACACTAGTACCAGTTGTTCTGATGGGATGGGCTCCAGCAGAAGCAGGCTGGGAGCAGAGTGCTGGCAAACCACATCACGAGGGTTGTGGATAAAGCTTTAAACTAAATAGCGGGTTGGGGTAGAGGGTGTCAACGGACTGGGAACTAGAGAGCTGGAGAGATTTCTGAAATCTCCAGAATGTAAAAATAAGACAGGAAGTTTAGAAAGAGATAATGATTTAACTTCAGTCAACATGGAGGCCAATTTGAGAAGAGGGGTGGTGTATACAGGAATGAAAATGTTATATTTAAATCCATATGAAACAAGGCTTGTGAGCTTATAGTGCTGTTAGAAATTGGAAAGTTTGAGCTTTGAGCATCAGAGTTCAGGTTGAAAGATTACAACCTTCCAGTGATCTGATATCAACTCTTGCCTCTCTTTTATTCTTCTTACGAGGGGTGATTGATAAGTTTGTGGCCTAAGGATAAAGGAGAAGAGTTATACAGCTCTCGTTACATGCACATGTAGGTAAACTGTTTGAGTGATAATGCAGAAAGTTTGAAGTTAATAACTCATCTCCTTCTACCTTGGGCCACAAATTTATCAATCACCCCGATGAGTTATTAAGTTATTAAATTATTAATAATTAATTAAGTTATTAAGTTATTAAATTAATGGCAGAGCAGACTCGATGTGCCAATTGGCCTAATTCTGCCCTTAGCCCTATGGTCTTATGCATGCAGACTGCCTCTATTATTAGTACGTGTTCTACTCATTAGTGTGATGTACTTCTGATGTCCTGTATACAATTCTATGGAGATATGTTTTTGTGTATTTTTTGATTTTTGGACACAATCAATTCAGCACATCTGAAACAATGTTCATAACTCAGTGACAGCCTTTATATAAGAAAGGATTCATCACTGGAGCAACTGTGGAAAGGAATACACTCAGTGGCCATTTTATTAGGCACACCTGCTCGTTAATTAAATATCTAATCAGCCAATCATGTGGCACAAATTCAATACATAAAAGCATGCAGACGTGGTTACAAGTTTCAATTGTTGTTTCAACCAAAATTCAGAATGGCGAAGAAATGTGATATAAATGACTTCGACTGTAGAATGATTGTTGGTGCCAGATGGGGTGGTTTGAGTATCTAAGTAACTGCTGATCTTTATGCACAATAGTTTCTAGAGTTTACAGAGAATTCATTTATTTACTGATACATCATGGAGTAAGCCCTTCTGGCCCTTTGAGCCATGCTTAGAGGCCCCACCAACCTCCGACAAAACTGATCAACCCTAACCTGATCATGGGATAATGTCCAATGACCAAGAAACCTACCCATGATGTCTTTGAACTGTGGGAATAAACCAGAGAAGCTGGAGAAAACCCACAAATTCCACATGCAGGACATACAGAGACTCCTACAGAACAGTGCCAGAAATGAACTCCAAACTCTAGGTCATCCCAAGCTGTAACAGTGTCATGCCAGCTGCTACACTGCCATAGCACCCAAAGGTGGAAAAAAAAACAGAGTGGCATTTCTGTGGGTGAAATTACCTTCTTAATGAGAGAGGTCAGAAGAGAATGGCCAGAACTGACCGGAAGGTGACAACAACTCAAATAACCATGCAAGGCAACAGCATCTCTGACTGCACAACTCATCAAAACCTGAAGTGGATTTTTTAAAGCAGCAGAAGACAATGAAAATACAGTACACTCTGTGGTGCCTCTTTAGCAAAGGAGTTACCTAATAAAGTGGCCACTGAGTGTAGAGATAAGGTTTCAGGTAAAAAATCCCTTTACTCAGATCTAGAATACAGGGATATAAGGATGATTTAAATTGTAGAGACGGTGGCGGTGGTATGGATCGGACGAAGCAGATTTTTGTGACAGGGTAATGCAAAGCCAAATGGGTTGATAGAGGTAATTCCTGGGTGACTTTACTTATTCTGAGTAAAATATTGCTAACAGTACAGCTGTGGGACATGCCCAAGATGTCAGGCTGTGCAGAAATTAAAATGGGATTAATATTACGGATGATTGGCTCACGTAAGAACCAGATTGTTCTGATAGACAGAATGTGATTGTTACCTAAAGCTGGAGAACTTGCTATTGAGTCCTAGCACTTGCAAAGCATCCAGAGAGAAGATGAGGTTTTGTTTTTCAGCCTTGCATTGAGCTTTGCTCTAACTGCGAAGACTAGGGAATTCAAGTGGGAGAATGGGAGAAAACAGAGAGACTTACTTCTGAGGACTCATCATAGAGTTGGCATGGTCCAGCGAACTATCCTGCCTGCAAAGGCTATTGAACATAGGATTGATGTGAGTACGTACCCATCAAAATTGGAAGGCAAAGGTATAAAGGCAGGAGGTACAGACATGTGAAGTCCCACAACACCAGGTTCAGAAACAGCTACCTTCTGACAACCATAGTTTCTTGAACCAACCTACACAACCCTAATCCTATCTCAGCAATGAAACACCTCTTGCACTACTGTGGACCTGTTTCTGTACTCATGTTTTGTTTTGCAGCCTTTTCTTTCACAACCTTGCATACGTTATGTATAATTTATGTTCTCTGTGTTATTCTAAATCTACAAGCCTGTGATGTTGCTGCAAGTCTTTCATTGTACCTGTGCATATGACAAACTCGATTTGACATAAAGTGGTTTATGAAAATAGTGAATGTGTAGAAGTTTAGTTTGGTTGAGTAATTGTGAAATTGAATTGATCCCACTGGTGGAAGGGAATTCTTTCAAGTATGTAATATAATGGACAGCTCCACTCCCTACTGAGTCACTCCATGGCTGATGTTACCTTTTCTTCAGGTGAACCTGAAGATCATTCAGCAGATAAATTATTTATGGTAACAGTCATGATTTCCAGAATGTTATGCGTTTGATGCTTCAGGGCCATCTAGAATGTGATAGTAATCTTCACTGCATATCCCTCTTAAATTTAGTATTTGAATGTTTATCATAGCACAAACATCATCTATTCCTATTTTGTTTGAATTACCTTCTGCCCCGTCCACCACCCTTCATCTTCCCCTCACTGAGAGTGTCTCCTGGATTCAGCCAGAGTCACACAGATGTGGAAACAGCAGCCAAAGGCCTCCTAAGCACCTTTTATTTTGGGACCGCAAGATTATTATGAGAACATTGTGTGACTAAACTTTACAGGAGTCTCAAGTTGCAAGAACCATGACTGTTACACCATTTTAGGAAGAGAAAACAAACAGAGCTTCCCAAAGACTGAGATAAGAGTCTAGAAAGATTGGTGGTGTGTGAATCTGGGTACAGCAGGCTGGCATGCTTTGTCTATTTACAGCAAACACTTGCCACAGGGTGAATTGATAGTCAATAGCTGCTAGCTTCACAGAGATCTCCTGTACTCAGTCTAGCTCTTAACAATACACATAAACCACACAAACATCTGAATGGAGTTGAACAAAGATTAGAATTTCCCTTTGAAACAGTTATTACTTAACTGTTATGGAAAAAATCGCTTGGAAGCTGTGAGTTTAAGTTTATTGTTGTCACAGACATGCAATACATAGGGTATAACTGGTGTGAAAATTAACTTGTTACAGCTGCAGCAGTAACAATATATTAGAATATGAGGTCAAACTCAAGTTAACATAAATATAGATGATCCTACATTATACGTAACTAAGGCATCTACAAAATAAACAACAAGCTAGATCACTCGTGCAAGATTGAGAAAGAGAAAGAAAAAATATAGTCAAAGTTAGTGTTTTGATTTTTCAGGTCAGCTTAAGAAACTGTGGTTTTGGGAAAAATGTCTTGTCAATAATGTCTTAGTTGGTTCTAGATTATTCTGCCTCTATTTTATTATCTCTTTCCTTGAATAAGTTTAGCAATGTTTTGTTGTACACTAACTGAGAGGGGAGAGAAAGTCATATCTTGGAATGTGTAGTTTCAGTAGTGGCCTGGAAGGAGTTTGTAAGTCAAAATAAGAAAAACATGTAGATCATAGAATAATGCCATGAGATCTTTGTTTCTGCCTGAAAATAAATTTTAAAAACTCAGTTCATTAGTACTTATATCTGAAGGATCCATACAGATCATTTGGTTAATTGTCTGCTATAAATTGCCCTGCATGTGTAGGTGAGTGGGAGAATCTGGGTGGAGTTAATGATAATGTATGATTAATGTAGGATTAGTGTAAATGTGATCTTAATCATCAGTGCAGACTAATCTAGCCAAAGGGTTGTTACTATGCTGAATGTCTCCAACTCTATGACATTTGTATAAAATAAAAACAGAAAATGCAGAAAATACTCAATAGGTCAGATAACATCTGTGGGAAGAGAAACAGAACGAACACTTCAAATTGAGATGATAATTATTTCTCATTACATGGACGCTGTTTTCGGAGTATTTTCAACATATTCTGTTTTTATTTAATACAATTGTGATTTGGATGGCAAATCATAATTAAGGCCTTCTCTACCTTTCTGAGTAAAAACAAAGATCTCATAGTACCATTTTGAAGATGATTAGGTGATTTCGCAATAAAATTCTGCCTCAACTAACATCATTGTTGCATTTGTTCTGGTATTTTTAAGTAGAATTTAAAAGAAAAGATTAGCTTTATTTGGCACATGTACATTGCAACATGCACCATTTGCATTCATGGCCAACAAAATCAATACAGTGCTTAAGGAAGACTGCAAGTTTTGCCACTTCCAGGTCCAATGTAACACACGCACAATTTATTAACCTTTAATATTCTGTGTGACTTTGGAATGTAGGAGGAAACCAGAACACCTGGAGAAAACCCATATGGTCACAGGGAGGAAGCACAAACTCCTTATAGACATCCTATCACTTCTACATATTCATTCCTTTCAGAAGTATTTCACTTTCACCCTCCTGACCCAGAACTCAGAGGTTAGTAGAGCAGTCTACCACCAATAAGACATGTCTTTTCTGGTCTGTCTGCTAGCTCATGTTGTAAACTTAATGATGCATAAACACAGAAGATTAGCTACAGTGTGTTTCCTGGCAGACATAATTTCAGGCGTTATTGAACAGCTAATGACTTAGTCACACAAGGATCAAAGTGTACCTCTCTAAGGAGCTCATTACCAATTCTTGTAATCAGATTATCCTTGGCAGTATAATTGCACATAAAAATATTATAAATTACAAAGATAAATAGGATTTAAAAAAGGAACAACAAAGTAGTGTTCAAGGTTTCCTGGACCATTCAGAATACTGATGGTGGAAGGCAAAATCTGTTTCTGAATCATTGAGTGTGGACCATCAGGAAGGAGTGTGTATCTCCTTCCTGATGGTAGTAATGAAGAGTCGGCATGTCCTGATTGGTGATAGGTCTTTAGTGATGGATGTTGCCTTCTGGAAGATATCCTTGACGGTGGGGACGATTGTGCCCCTGATACACATTGCTGAGTCTGCAGCCTCTTGTGAACCAGTGCATTGGAGCCTCCACACCAGACTGTGATGCAACCAGTCAGAAAGCTCTCCACCGTACATTCACAGGAATTTGTAAAATACTTTGGTGACATACCAAATCTCCTGAAACACCTTCTAAAATAGAGCTGCTGGCATACCTTGCTTATGATTGTATCAATATATTAGTCTCACAATAGATACTCCAAGATGTTGATGCCCAGAAGCATGAAGCTTCACGATTCAAGATTGCATAATGTCATTTCCATTACACAAGTGTAAAGGAGAATTAATTATTTGTAGAGCAAACATGAGGAAATCTGCAGATGCAGGAAATTCAAACAACAACATGCACAAAATGCTGGCCAGGCAGCATCTATAAGGAGAAGCACTGTCGACGTTTCGGGCCCTAAGAGATACTAATCTCTTAGTATCTTTCCCTTCAGTTAGTCCTGACGAAGGGTCTCGGCCCGAAACGTCGACAGTGTTTCTCCTTATAGATGCTGCCTGGCCTGCTGTGTTCCACCAGCATTTTGTGTGTGTTGATTAAATATTTGTTATTCCTGATCCAATGCAGCACAAAAAGAAATACAATCAGATAAAGAACACAATAATTTTTAAAAAACACAATAAATATAAATACATAAGATAGCTAGATAGATTGCAGTGTTACGTTAGGCCCAGGAGTGCCTGTAACTAAAATGACTAACAAGAAATGATAAACTAGCGGTGGTGAGGGTGTGGAGGGGGTGGGTTAATGGATGAAGGTGTTGGTGAGCATTACTGCTTGGAAAAAATGACTGTTTCTGAGCTGGTGGTCCTGGTGTAGTTCTGGGTAGCCTCCTCACTGCTGGCAGTGGGTCAAACAGTGCATGAGTAGGGTGGGTGGGATCTTTCATGATATTACTGATCTCTTCCAACACCTTTATATATATATATATTTGGTAGACTGGTGCCGGTGATGCGTTGGACTGTTTTGACTACTCATTCTAGAGGCTTCCTGTCCACCACAGTGCAGATTCCATACCATGCAGAGATGCAGCATGTTAGGATGCTCTCTACAGCACAGCTGTAGAGTAACATGAGTATAGATTTGCATACTTCACCACCAGTGCTGTGCCGCCCATGAAATGAGGTGTGTGCGTGTTGTGAAATCAATAACCATCTCCTTTGCCTTGTTGACATTGAGGAAGAGATTACGTGCCTAGCACCAGGCCTCGAGCTCTCTCTTCCGCCTCCGTTTTGTAAGCCACCTCCATTGGTGATGAGTCTCACCACTCCTGTGCATCGGAGAACTTCACATTGTGATTATACGGGTGTTTGGCCATGCAGTCGTGTGTGAGCAAAGTGTACAGCAATGGGGTCAGCACACAGCCCTGGGTGGGAGTGACTCATGATGAGGATGATGGGGAGTGAGGAGTTGTTGTGAATTCTGACTATCTAAGGTCTGTTGATTAGGAAGACCAACACTTAGTTGCACAGTGGTGTACTTAAATGGAGGATTATAGGTTTGTTCACCAAGGTCGATGGGACAATAGTGTTGAATACCAAATTGAAATCCAGAAACAGGACTCTAACATAATTGTGCCTGTTTTCTAGCTGTATCAGAGTCAGGTGAGTGACAGATGATATGACATCTGTCGTAGAGCAGCCTAGATGAGTGAAGTGTGGAAGATATCTTTGAAGAAGTCAGTGAAAAAGTGAAGTGTGGACATTCTCTGAGTATTTGGACTGGGATGTTGTTTGGCCCTGGGTTTATGTCTCTGCAAAGTCTTTCTCACATCAGCTGCTGTTACAGAGAGTGGCTGCACCCCTGGGAAGGGGTTGCTTTTGTAGTCAATGTTGTGCTTCCTCTCAACTGTTATAGATCTGTTCTCAACTCTTTGGCTGGTGCAACATTTTTGGTTACTGCTGCAAGAGGATCTCAGCATTCTTTTACCTAGAACTTGCATTAATAACACAATTCTAAAGATGCTGTAATATGCTATGTCTGTGCTATGGCAAAGAATCCACCTGCAGGAAATACTGAAAACTGAAAATGCTCACTAGTTCAGGTAGCATCTAAGAATGAAATGAAGTTATCTTTTTGGAAGGGAAGAAACTGCTTCAGAGTCATTGAGTGTAGATTTTCAGGCTCCTGTCTCTAATCCCCATGGTAGTGATGAGCAGATGTGAGGAGTTAGAATGCGTAGGCTTAGATGTGATATTACAATTCACATGTAAAGAACTGATGCAAAAAAAAGCTGATTAGTGATTAAGTCTGATTTCATTGCTAAAAATGTACTTGTATTGAAATGGACAACATTTACCTTTCTGGCAAGTCTAGTGCACATCTTACAAAGATTTTACAACTTCATAGCATTTGTTAGTTTCTGTTTCAAGTCTCTTAGTGAGTTACTCAATTTTATTTACCCCTTGATCATGACCCCACTAAAGAGCACCAGCCCATTGTCTCCTATACCATCACCAACCTTATCAGCTCTGGGGATCTCCCATCCACTGCCACCAACCTCATAGTTCCCACACCCCGCACTTCCCATTTCTACCTCCTACCCAAAATCCACAAGCCTGCCTGTCCAGGTAGACCTATTGTCTCAGCTTGCTCCTGCCCCACCGAACTCATTTCTGCATACCTGGACACTGTTTTATCCCCTCTTGTTCAACCCCTTCCCACCTATGTTCGTGACACTTCTCATGCTTTGAATTTTTTCAATGATTTTAAGTTCCCTGAACCCCACCGCTTTATTTTCACCATGGACGTCCATATACCTCCATCCCCCACCCGGACGGTCTCAAAGCTCTTCGCTTCTTTTTGGATTCCAGACCTAACCAATTCCCCTCTACTACCACTCTCATCCATCTAGCAGAATTAGTTCTTACTCTCAATAATTTCTCCTTTGGCTCCTCCCACTTCCTCCAAACCAAGGGTGTAGCCACGGGCACCCGCATGGGTCCTAGTTATGCCTGCCTTTTTGTTGGCTTTGTGGAACAGTCCATGTTCCAAGTCTATACGGGTATCCGTCTCCCTCTTTTCCTTCGCTACATCGACGACTGCATTGGCACTGCCTCCTGCACGCATGCTGAGCTCGTTAACTTTGCCTCCAACTTTCACCCTACCCTCAAATTTACCTGGTCCATTTCTGACACCTCCCTCCCCTTTCTTGATCTTTCTGTCTCCTTCTCTGGAGATGGCTTATCTACTGATATCTACTATAAGCCTACAGACTCTCACAGCTACCTGGACTATTCCTCTTCCCACCCTGTCTCTTGCAAAAATGCTATCCCCTTCTCACAATTCCTCCGTCTCCGCCGCATCTGCTCTCAGGATGAGGCTTTTCAATCCAGGATGAAAGAGATGTCTTCTTTCTTTAAACAAAGGGGCTTCCCTTCTTCCACCATCAACTCTGCTCTCAAACGCATCTCTCCCATTTCCCGCACATCTGCCCTCGCCCCATCTGCCCGCCACCTCACTTGGGATAGGGTTCCCCTTGTCCTCACCTACCACCCCACCAGCCTCCAGGTTCAACATATAATTCTCCGTAACTTCCGCCACCTCCAACGGGATCCCACTACCAAGAACATCTTTCCCTCCCCCCCCTTCTGCTTTCCACAGGGATTGCTCCCTACGCGACTCCCTTGTCCACTCGTCCCCCCCATCCCTTCCCACCGATCTCCCTCCTGGCACTTATCCTTGTAAGCAGAACAAGTGCTACACCTGCCCTTACACTTCCTCTCTCACCACCATTCAGGGCCCCAGACAGTCCTTCCAGGTGAGGCGACACTTCACCTGTGAGTCGGCTGGTGTGGTATACTGCGTCCAGTGTTCCCAGTGTGGCCTTTTATATATTGGTGAGACCCGACGCAGACTGGGAGACCGTTTCGCTGAACACCTACGCTCGGTCCGCCAGAGAAAGCAGGATCTCCCAGTGGCCACACATTTTAATTCCACATCCCATTCCCATTCTGATATGTCTATCCATGGCCTCCTCTAGTGTCGAGATGAATCCAAACTCAGGTTGGAGGAACAACACCTTATATACCGGCTGTGTAGCCTCCAACCTGATGGCATGAACATTGACTTCTCTAATTTCCGTTAATACCCCTCCTCTCCTTCTTACCCCATCCCTGACATATTTAGTTGTTTGCCTGTTCTCCATCTCCCTCCGGTGCTTCCCCACCCCCTTTCTTTCTCCCGAGGCCTCCCGTCCCATGAGCCGTTCCCTTCTCCAGCTCTGTATCACTTTCGCCAACCACCTTTCCAGCTCTTAGCTTCATCCCACTCCCTCCGGTCTTCTCCTATCATTTTGCATTTCCCCCTCCCCCCACTACTTTCAAATCTCTTAGTATCTTTCCCTTCAGCTAGTCCTGACGAAGGGTCTCGGCCCAAAACATCGACAGTGCTTCTCCTTATAGATGCTGCCTGGCCTACTGTGTTCCACCAGCATCTTGTGTGTGTTGTTTGAATTTCCATCATCTGCAGATTTCCTCGTGTTTACTCAATAGTCCTGTTCCGTTTGCCCACAATTCTAACCCCAATCTCACCAACATCCAATCCTTCACTGTCACTTCTGCTTAACACAACTTTCCAATCCCATTTTTAATCCCTATTCCTCCACTTCATCTGCAACCCCCACAGTCCCAAATACTACTCACAAACTTTCCAGGCTGATTTCCTTAGTACGCTGTATAGTGGAAAAGCATGAATGATGGGCCTTTTTTGTGTGAAGTATACAGAGTCGTGCAGAGTGCCTCTTGCTTTGTGGACATCTGTTTTTCTCCAAACCTGACCCTTAACAATAAGTTAGTTGTTCAGCCACATATTTAAATCAGCACCTTCCCATTTAAAGGTTTTCTCATTTAACTGTGTGGATCTTGGAGGCAGGTATCAGCAAATTTGTAAGTAGTTGGGTTTGGTTTGGCTGTGGATTTGCTCTGGTTGCACTTGGGTAAACTTTTAACGCCCCTAATGTGCATCTCACAAAGTGTTTAAAGATTATATATATTTGCTTATTCCAATATTGCATTATTTCACTGATAAGTTCTAAGGCAAAAGCTTACTGAACTCTGTAGTAAGAAAAGTGTGTCCATTTTCTTCACTGTGAAGAAAAGTGAGTCCATTTATTTACTGCTCAGAGCAAAGGTTGGGCTAGCATTTCTTCATTGTGAACTTACAGCAGAAAAATAGATCTGAAAACTTTATGGTCCTATAAAATTTAACTGATAAGCTCCTCCAGGGCTGGATCTCAAGTACATAAAAAATAAAATATAATGATTCATGGACAATATGGATGATAAATAAATAGAGTCTTGCTGATAAGTCCATTGGTGGAAAGCTGTGGAAACAACAGGTCAGAAGTCTGCTGTTTCTCCTGGCAATGTAGAACACACTAGGTGCCTTGTCTCAAATTACTTTTTTATATTACATTCCTACTTATTTTATGAAGGGAATTGTCTGATTTGTATCTGGCGGGTTTATGGTGGCTATATTTTGTAAACTTTGGAGAATGCACCGATATTTCCTGTGTTTATTTTGATAAATAGAATGGCATCTGCTTTTTTTATTATTAGTTAAGCACAAAACATCTTATGTTCATTAAGGTCTAGAATTTATAGTTGCTGGCGGTAGATGCTGACCTAATTTATATTTTGACATTATACATTTCACATGTTACTTTAAATCCTATAATGGAAAATACTCCTCCATCTGGGACAGAGGCCTGCCTGTTGGGCACAATGGACAAGCAACAAGGAGAGAGTAGAAGGTAATGGGAATCAGAGATGCAGGGAACTGGAAGGCTGCTGGATGGAGGGGTTTTGAATTGTGAAGTTCTGTGCCCCTCCCACTTCTCCCAAGTGCAAGTGTCTTTCTGGTTACCTGCCACATTGAAGTCTTTAATGGGATAAAAACAGAACACAAATTTCCTAGAGGGGCACCTGTGGTATGGCTATTAGCTTTGTAATAACTATGTTCTTGAAGAAGTCCATGTTCTTAGATTGCGTATAAAATGAACACATTGGAATATGTATCAGTACAGTGCTATCATCTATAGCACTTCGTGATGTTCGCTGATTTCAACGTGACCTCTTAATATAAGGCTCAAATGGTAAATGTGGCCATTAGAATACAGAACAGAAAACACCGGCACAGGAAGTGGTCCTTAACCATAATGTCTGTGCTAAACACAATTAAATCACTTCCATTTATGGTCCATATCCCTCTATTTTCTGTGGATTTATGTGTCTGTCTAACATTTCTGAAATGCCACTTTTGTATCTGCCCATTCCAGTCACCACCACTTCCTGCTTAAAAGCAAACTTATCCTGTACATCCCCATTAAACATTCCCCTTCTCACCTTGCATTTAAAACCTGGGGAGATGATTCTGACTGTCTATACCATCCATGCCTCTCATAAATTTATAAGCCTCTATCAGCTCTTCCCTCAGCCTTGCCTGCTCCAGAGAAAACAACATTTACCAACATTTCTGTACGTTTGTGGTCTTTTACTGCTGTAATATCCACTTCAAGGTTGGATGTGTTGTGCTTTCAGGGATGCTATTCTGAATACCATTGTTGTAAGCATGGTTAGTTGTGTTACTGTTGCCTTCCTGTCAGCTGAAACAGTATGGCCATTCTCTTCTGACCTCTCTCATAAATAGGTTGTTTTTGCTCACTGAACTGCTGCTCATTGGATTTTTTTTGCTTTTGTACTATTTTCTATTAATTCTAGAAACTATTGTGTGTAAAAATCCCAGGAGATCAGCAGTAACAGATACTCAAACTATCCTGCCTTGCACCAACAATCATTCCACAGTCTAAGTCACTTAGATAACATTTCTTCCCCATTATAATGTTTGGTCTGACTAACAACCGAACCACTTGACCATGTCTGCATGCTTTTATGCATTAGGTTATTGCCACATGATTAGCTGATTAGATATTTGCATTAACAAACAGGTGGCCACTGAGTGTAGTTCATACCCTCTACTCAACGCAGCATCCTGATGAACTGCTTTTACAAATCCTCCAGATCCCTGCGGTTATGGTGCAACCAGAATTGAGAACAGATGTACTGCTTGTTGTTTATTTGAACATTCAGTAATAGTGATTGTGTAGAACAGGAAAACTCCTATTTATACTATGTTACAAAGTGTTGTAACAAGTTTTTTTTGAAGAGATCGCTGCCCAATTATCAACATATAACCTGCAGCACCAGGGGTCGCAACACACTCGACCACTGCTATACTACTGTTAGAAGTGCCTAGTCTACATTTTGGGAAATTTGATCACTTGGCTGTTCTCATAGCTGCATACAGGCAGAGACTAAAGAGAAAGGCTCTAGAGATAAGGGCAATGAAGAGCTAGCTGCGGGAGGCAGAGGAACAGCTATGGGATTGGTTTGAGTTGGTGGTCTGGGCTGTGGTCAAGGACTCATCTGTTGATCTGAAGGAATACAACATGGCTGTCACTGAATTAATAAGAACAGTTGTGAACAAATATGTCCCCAGAAAAATCATTCAGACTCCTCCGCAACCAGAAGCCCTGGATGAACCATATGATCTGCAAACCACTGAGGGCCAGGTTAGTGGCATTCGGGTATGGCAACCAAGTCAGGTGCAAGTGTCCAAGTATGATCTCCAGAAAGCCATCTCACATGCAATGTGGCCATTCCAGACCAAACAAATCACTGAAGGATGCTCAACAGCTGTGGCTGGCCTTGAACACTATTACCCTTTACAAAGTGAAACCAAGTGACATGGGTGACCACAAGGCTTCTTTCCCAGAAGAGCTCAATTCCTTCTATGCTTGCTTTAACTGTCAGAACATGGAGGACCCTTCACAACCTCCACAACCCTTGATGACCCTATGATTTCAATTTCTGAGGCCAACCTTCAGGAGAGTGAACCCACGGATAACATCTGGCCCAGATGGGGTACCTGGCTGAGTACTAAAGATCTGTGCTGATCAAATGGCTGGAGTGCTTATTGATATATTTAATCTCTCATTTTGGCAGTCTGAGGTACCCACCTGTTTTAAGCAAGCTTCCATTATACTGGTATGTAAGAAGAATGTGGTAACTGCCTTAGTAACTATCATCCAGTAGCAGTTACATCCACTGTGATGAAATGATTGGAGAAGCCGGTGCAGAAACATATCAACTCCTGCCTGAGAAGTGGCTTGGATCCATTCCAATTTGCCTGCTGGCACACCAGATTCACAGAAAATGCCGTTTCATTGGTTCTGCGCTCAACCCTGGAACATCTGGACAGCAAAGGTGCATAAATCAGGACGCTCTATTGACTACAGCTCAGCATTAAATACTATCATTCTCCAAAACTAAAACTAAAGCTACAAGACCTTGGCTTCAATGCCACCTTCTGCATCTGGATCCTCAATTTCCTCACTATCCACTATCAGTTCAAATTGGCAACAGCATCTCCTCCGTTATCTCCCTCAGCACAGGTGCATCGCAAGGCTGTGTGCTTAGTCCCCTGCCCTACTCGCTTTATAATTAAAACACTGAGGCTAAGCACAGCTTCAAGCTATATTTCAGTTTCCTGACATCACAAATGTCATAGGCCAAATCAAATGTGGTGAAGAATCAGCATATAGGAAGGAGATTGAAAATCTGGCTCAGCGGTGCCACAACAGCCTCCTCTCATTCAATGCCAGCAAGACCAAGGAGCTGATTATTAACTTCAGGAGGAGGAAGCCACATAGTCCTCATCGGGGGATCGAAGGTGGGGAGGGTCAGCAACTTTAAATTCCTCTGTGTTTTCATTTCAGAGGACCAGTCCTTGGTCTAGCACATAATTGCAAGAAAGCACAGCAGCACCTCTACTTCCTCAGATGTTTGCAGAGCTTTAGCGTGGCTTCTAAAACTCTGACAAACTTTTATAGATGTGTGCTGGACAGTATATTCACTGGCTGTATCTTGGCCTGGTATGGAAACACTGATACCCTTGAACAGAAAATCCTACAAAAAGTGATGGATACGTCCCAGCCCATCAAGGGTAAAGCCCTCCCCACCAGTGAATACATCTCCATGGAGCACTGCCGCAGGAAAGCAGCATCCATCAATGAGGACTCTCACCACCCATTCCCACTTCTCACTGCTACCACCAGGACGAAGGTACAGGAGCCACAGGACTCACACTACCAGGCTCGGGAACAGTTATTACCCACCAACCATCAGGCTCTTGAACCAATGGGGATAATTTCACTCAACTTCACTTGCTCCACCCCTGACCTTATCCCACAACCTGTAGACTCACTTTCAAGGACTCTTCATCTCATGTTCTTTATATTTATTGGTTATTTATTTATTTACTATTATTTTTCTCTTTTGTATTTGCATGGCTTGTTGTCCTTTACACATTAATTGTTTGTCCGCCTGTTGGGTGATCTATTCCATTTCTTGGATTTACTGTGTATCCTCACAGGAATCCAGATTTCAACATGGCTTTTCACTGTGCATGGATGACTTATCAATACACCACAACTGTGGGCAGCATACAACTATAGTTCCCAGCAGTGCTTTCACAGGAAGAACAATCTTTGTTGTGCCATGCAGCAACTGAAAAATGGACCTTTACTAGTGTTTGGGATCCCATCATTGGCGAGTCTGGAGTTTGAGGCCTACTGTTCTGTGATTGGCATGTCCTGGGATCGAGGCCCAAGGGTTGAATCAAACTTCTGGAAGTCAAGGCCTACTGGCCAGCGCAATGTCTGCAAATCTCTGCACGTCCACTGGGGCCATCAAAGCCCAATGTTTGCAAACCTAACTCATAGAGAAGTACAGTACAGAAACAGGCCCTCTGGCCCATCTAGGCTGAGTCTGCTAGAGACCTGTCCTAGGGTCATAGGACTATGTATGTGGGTGGATGGGACGGAGGAATGGGGCTTGTGTTGCTGTTGTTGTTTTGTTGTATGTTCTATTCTGTGTCGTTCTGCTGGGCTGGTTATATCATGTTGGCACCAGAATGTGTGGCAATAGTTGGGAGCTGCCCCCAGCACACCCTTGGTTGTGTTGGTTGTTAATGTAAATGGCCCATTTCACTGCATGTTTCGATGTACATGTGATAAATAAACTTGAATCTTGAATCTTAAATCTTTTGATTTAAATCAAGATTTAAATGCAGGATGGAAATCGACGAGGACGAGAGCAGAAGGTGTTCAGCACTGTCTGACTGCATTTGTCCAGTCTCCCTCTCCCTCTCACTCACTGCTGCCAGAGGACAGCACAGGAGTCTTGGGTTTTGGGCAAGGTTTGTGTATTGGACTCTGTAGTTCATGTGAAATATGTTTCTGATTTCTGGTTCTTATTTTTGTATTGCTATTTTGTGTGATTTTGATTGGGGCAGACGGCAATTAACAAACAACATAGTGCAAAATTGAACTGAATTGAACTAAACTGAACATTCCTGAACTGCTTCAAGGACTCTGTGGTGTGATGTTTAATGTTCTGTATGTTATTCATTTATTTTTGGCCATTTGTGCATCAGGTGTTTGATGTTTATTTGTGAATGGGTTCCATGGTATTTCTTTGCTTCATGGCTGTCTGTGGGAAGATGAATCTCAGAGCTGTATACTGCGTACAGATTTTGCTAATGAATGTCTTTGAATTATTGACTTTAAAACTGTACGGTCACAAATCATTTCTCAGCATCTGACCTTCATCTGTTATTGATATAAATGTTGAATGATGGAGGCCTTCTACTGATCCTGGCAAACGCTTAATGAAGCTTTCTAGCATCTTGTTGCGAAACAGTTCCTGACTTTCTCTCCAATGTTACCTTTGTTGTGAAGCATAGACCTGCCCACATTCCATGACAAATTCCTGCAAAAAGAGTTTATATTAACTGTCTTTGACCACAAGTCATTCAGGTAGTGGCCTGCATGGAATACTCACAAGGCCCTGAAGGAAAAGGAGGCAGTGGAGCCTGTGGGATGGTTCTTTGGCAGGATACCTCATCACCAAATATTAGCAATAAGCATTAAGACGTTAATTGGCCAGTTGTAAGAAGATCCCTCCCATTCAGAAACTTTGGGGCACCCAGAAGCTTAATTTTACTGCACACTCACGCTGACCTCAAGGTGGTTGCATTATGTACAAGATTGCTATTGATGCCTTCTGGATCATGCACTTGCCAATGTGGTCTGAAAGGAGATGCATTAGTCTCTGTTGAGGTCCATCACAAGCAGCTTCATAACAGGCCCTCTCAACTCATAATTACACTGAAGGGAGCCATTTGGCCTAGTCAGTCTATGCAAACTCACAGTACGCCATTTACCCTCACTCCCTGGCATCAGATTCCCCACCCTCTCCACCAGCCCCACCCAAGTCCTTACCCACCCACCCACACTGAGGGATTAGGGTTTGTTCTCAGGACATATACAAAAGTTTGGGCACCCCGGTCAAAATTTCTGTTACTGTGAATAGTTAAGTGAGTAGAAGATGAACTGATCTCCAAAAGTCATAAAGTTAAAGATGAAACATTATTTTCAACATTTTAAGCAAGATTAGTGTATTATTTTTGTTTTGTACAATTTTATAATGAGAAAAGAAAAGGAGCACCATGCAAAAGTTTGGGCACCCCAAGAGATTTGAGCTCTCAGATAACTTTTACCAAGGTCTCAGACTTTAATTAGCTTTTTAGGGCTATGGCTTGTTCACAGTCATCATTAGGAAAGGCCAGGTGATGCAAATTTCAAAGCTTTATAAATAACCTGACTCTTCAAACCTTGTCCCAACAATCAGCAGCCATGGGCTCCTCTAAGCAGCTGCCTACCACTCTGAAGATTAAAATAAATGATGCCCACAAAGCAGGAGAAGGCTATAAGAAGATAGCAAAGCATTTTCAGGTAGCCATTTCCTCAGTTCATCATGTAATTAAGAAATGGCAATTAACAGGAACGGTGGAGGTCAAGTTGAGGTCTGGAAGACCAAGCAAATTTTCCGAGAGAACTGCTCGTAGGATTGCTAGAAAGGCAAATCAAAACCCCCGTTTGACTAAAAAAGACCTTCAGGAAGATTTAGCAGACTCTGGAGTGGTGGTGCACTGTTCTACTGTGCAGTGACACCTGCACAAATATGACCTTCGTGGAAGAGTCATCCGAAGAAGACTTTTCCTGCATCCTCACCACAAAATTCAGCATCAGAAGTTTACAAAGGAACATCTAAACAAGCCTGATGCATTTTGAAAACAAGTCCTGTGGACTGATGAAGTTAAAATAGAATTTTCTGGCTGCAATGAGTGAAGGCATGTTTGGAGAAAAAAGGGTGCAGAATTTCATGAAAAGAACACCTCTCCAACTGTTAAGCACGGGGGTGGATCGATCATGCTTTGGGCTTGTGTTGCAGCCAGTGGCACGGGGAACATTTCACTGGTAGAGGGAAGAATGAATTCAATTAAATACCAGCAAATTCTGGAAGCAAACATCACACTGTCTATAAAAAAGCTGAAGATGAAAAGAGGATGGCTTCTACAACAGGATAATGATCCTAAACACACCTCAAAATCCACAATGGACTACCTCAAGAGGCGCAAGCTGAAGGTTTTGGAATGGCTCTCACAATCCCCTGACCTAGACATCATCGAAAATCTGTGGATTGCCCTCAAAAGAGCAGTGCATGCAAGACGGCCCAAGAATCTCACAGAACTAGAAGCCTTTTGCAAGGAAGAATGAGCGAAAATCTCCCAAACAAGAATTGAAAAACTCTTACAACACACACAATATGCTGGTGGAACGCAGCAGACCAGGCAGTATCTATAGGAAGAAGTACAGTCGATGTTTCGGGTCGAGACCCTTCGTCAGGACTATCGGAAAAAAGAGATAGTAAGAGAGGGGGAGGGGGAGACCTGAAATGATAGGATAAGACAGGATGGGGAGGGATGAAGCTAAGAACAGGGAAGTTGATTGGCAAAAGGGATACAAGGCTAGAGAAGGGGGATTATCATAGGATGGAAGGCCTTGGAAGAAAAAAGAAATAAAATATAAAAATTACAAATAAATAAATAAATAAATAAATAAATAAACAAACAAATAAATAAATAAATACATACATACATACATACATACATACATACATACATACATACATACATAGATAAATAAATAGGGATGGGGTAAGGGGGTAAGGAGGGGCATTAACGGAAGTTACAGAAATCAATGTTCATGCCATCAGGTTGGAGGCTACCCAGGTGTTGTTCCTCCAACCTGAGTTTGGATTCATCTTGACAGTAGAGGAGGCCTTGGATAGACATATCAGAATGGGAATGGGACGTGGAATTAAAATGTGTGGCCACTGGGAGATCCTGCTTTCTCTGGTGGACCGATCGTAGGTGTTCAGCGAAATGGTCTCCCAGTCTGCGTCGGGTCTCACCAATTGATAGAAGGCTGCACCGGGAACACCGGACACAGCATATCACCCCAGCAGACTCACAGGTGGAAGGACTGCCTGGGGCCCTGAATGATTGTGAGGGAGGAAGTGTAAGGGCAGGTGTAGCACTTATTCTGCCTACAAGTGCCAGGGAGATCGATGGGAAGGGATGGGGGGGGGGGGGGATGAATGGACAAGGGAGTCGCGTAGGGAGTGATCCCTGTGGAAAGCAGAAAGTTGAGGGGAGAGAAAGATGTGCTTGGTGGTGGGATCTCGTTGGAGATGGTGGAAGTTACGGAGAATTGTATGTTGGACACAGAGGCTGGTGGGTTGGTAGGTGAGGACAAGAGGAACCCTATCCCAAGTGGGGTGGTGGGAGGATGGGGTGAGAGCAGATGTGCGTAAAATGGGAGAGATGCGTTTGAGGGCAGAGTTGATGGTGGACTCTTAGCTGGCTACAGAAAGCATTTACAAGCTGTGATACTTGCCAAAGGGGGTGTTACTAAGTACTGACCATGCAGGTGCCCAAACTTAAGCTTCGGGCCCCATTCCTTTTTTGTTATTTTGAAACTGTAAAAGATGGAAATAAAAAAAGTAGTCTTGCTTAAAATATTAAAGAAATGTGTCATCTTTGACTTTATGTCTTTTGGAAATCTGGTCATCTTTTACTCACTTAGCTATTCACAGTAACAGAAATTTTGACCGGGGTGCCCAAACTTTTGCATGCCACTGTACATCAAACTACTGCTGGAACAGTATTAGCTTGGGGAGGATGCACTTTGATCTGCCCAAGATTTGCTGGTTTTCATTTGAAAGGAGAGGTCCACCACCAGCCCTGTTGACTGGTACAGCACAAGGGGCAGGAGGACGTGCTGAAGTTCGGTGCAGTTACTGCAAAGGTTATGTGAGCAAATGTTGCAGTACAGGGTAATAAAATTACGCAGAATGGAATCAGGTCCTATGGCCAGATCTTTCATTCTGGCAAATTGCCTCCCTGAGCTGGTCACATTTTCCAGTATTGGGGCCATATTGCTCTAAACATTTCCTATTCATGCACCTGTCTAAATGTCTTTTTAATGTTGTAATTGTCTATTCTCTGTAGCTTCCTCAGGTAGCTCATTCCAAATACCTGACACCATCTGTGTGGGAGAACTGTACGTGTGGGTGTCCTCCCACCACTTGATATTGAGAGCTGGGAACTGTGTAATAATCACACAAACTCATAGCTGATGGAATATTTAAGGCGGAAATATTGATACCATGTTGGCATAATGTAATTATTGCAAGAGGATGCAAGGATACACCTTGTACACGGAACAGATACAAAGCAACGTTCCTTATACAATTGTGCTGTAAGTTTTATGAATAAATTACAGTTTTGGAAAAGGTATTGTTACTTTTCCTGTCTTCTAACAGACTAGTCTTGGTGAATAACAGTCTCGGCCAGAATTGACGACTGCTTATGCATAAGAACATAAGAAATAGGAGCAGGAGTAGGCCATCCGGCCCATCGAGCCTGCTCTGCCATTCAATAAAACCATGGCTGATCTGACCGTGGACTCATCTCCACCTAGCCGCTTTTTCCTCATAAGCCTTATTTCCCTAGTATGCAAAATTTTATCTAAGCTTGTCTTAAATATATTTACTGAGGTAGCCTGCAGTGCTTCATTGGGCAGATAATTCCCCAGATTCACCACTCTTTGGGAAAAGCAGTACCTCCTCAACTCTGTCCTAAATTAACTCCCCAAATCTTGAGGCTATGTTCCTAGTTCTAGTCTCACCCACCAGTGGAAACAACTTTCCTGCCTTTATCTTATCTATCCCTTTCATAATCTTATATGTTTCTATAAGATCTCCTCTCATTCTTCTGAATTCTAGCAAGCACAGTCCCAGGCGACTCAATCTCTGCTCATAGTCTAACCCCCTTATCTCAGGAATTAAGCTGGTGACCTTTCTCTGCAGCACCTCCAATGCCTGTATATCCTTCCTCAAGTGAGGAGACCAGAACTGCACACAGTACTCCAAACGTGGCCTCACCAGTACCCTATACAGTGGCAGGATAACCTCCCTGCTCTTAAATTCAATCCCCCTAGCAATGAAGGTCAACATTCCATTTGCCTTCTTGATAGCCTGCTGAGCCTGCAAACCAAACTTTTTGTAGTTCACGCACAAGCACTCCCAAGTCCCTCTGCACAGCAGCTTGCTCCAATCTTTTACCATTTAAATAATAAACTGGTCCTCCATTTTCCCTTCCAAAATGGATGACCCCACATTTACCAATGTTGTACTCCATCTGTCAGACCCTTGCCCACTCACTTAACCTATTTATATCTGTTTGCAGACTCTCTGAATATTTTGCAAAATTTGCTTTTCCACTCAATTTAGTGTCATCAGCAAACTTAGATATACTACACTCAGTCCCGTCTTCCAGACTGTTAATGTATATCGTGAACAGTTATGAGCCTAGCATCGACCACTGTGGCACATCGGTCACTACTGATTGCCAACCAGAGAAACATCCGTGTATCTTGACTTTCTACTGTCTATTGGTTAACCAAACCTCTATCCATGATAATACATCAACCCCAACTCTATGCATACTTATCTTATGGGTAGTCTTTTATGTGGCACCTTATCGAATGCTTTCTGTAAATCCAAGAAAATAATGTCCACCTGTTCCCCTCTATCTTGTTATATCCTCTAAGAACTCCAGTAAGTTTGTCAAACAGAACCTGCCTTTGCTGAATCCATGCTGCATCTACATGATGGATCCATTTCTTTCCAAATGCCTCACTATTTCTTCTTTATTGATACCTTCAAGCATTTTCCCAATTACAGATGTTAAAGTAACTGGTCAATAGTTACCTGCCTTTTGCTTACATCCTTTTTTGAACAGTGGCCCTCCATGAATGCTGCCTGATCTGCAAAGTTGCCTCAGCATTTTGTGTATGTTGCATAGGGCTACTCCAGCATCTGAAACATTTTGGAATATCGACATTGATACATCCAATTTCTGCCCAGATATTTTTTTTGAACCACCTTATTAATGCAGGCTGTCAGATCCTGGAGATCTCCATTACTTTCTCCTTGATAATGTTAATTGCTGATGGGTAACATTTTCTTCTCCCCTTTCTGTGCAATGTGTGTTGCAATCCTCCTGATAGGATCTGAACTCAAAAGTTCTGAATAGAGAGGTTTTATTAGACAAAACAATAAAGTTTTTTTCACTCAAAGAATAAGCTTTGCTTCTGTCTTTTCATTTACATCTCACAACAGATTAGTCATTTCAGAAGCAACACACACAAAATGGTGGAGGAACTCAGCAAGTCAGGCAGTATCTATGGCAATGAATAAACAGTTGACATTTCAGCCCGAGACCCTTCTTCAGGACTGAAAAATAATGGTGAAGATTCTCAATTAAAAGGTTGAAGGAGGGAATGAGGGTAGCTGTAAGGTGATCTGTGGGTGGGAAAGGTAAAGGGGTAGAGAAGAAGGAGTCTGATAGGAGAGGAGAGTGCAAAGAGAAGATTTAAACTTCTTTAGGGTACCTAAGGCTCTACTGTGATGAGCCAAAGTAAAACTACTTTAAAGAAATTAGTAGGATGACCCTGGGATGTCTAAGTAATTCAGCCAAAGAAAACCACTCATGCTTAATGTGAAATCTGGATTGGTGCTGCATCCCATAACCAGCTATACTCCCAAACTCTATCGCGTAGTTCCGGAATTTGTTAACTTAAAGTATTACTTGACCTCACACATTTTTAGGTCCCTATACAGAACACTGAGATGTTTTAATGGTATTTTTTATGTTCTGCAGAGGCACAGCTATTAGGGCTAATGCCTTACAGCAACAGTGACTTGTGTTCGCTCCTGACTTCAGGAACTGTCTGTGTGCACCATTCCAGGGTTTCCTCTGGGAGCTCATGCAGCTAATCGGCCACTGGAAATTGCCTTTAATATTTTAGTCAGGGTTTCTCAACCTTTTTCGTGCCATGGACTCCTACCATTAACCGAGGGATTCGTGGACCCTAGGTTGGGAACCCCTGGTTTAAGTGAATGATAGGAATTCGGAGGTGGGGGGGGGGAATGATAAAATGGGATTAATATGAGAATAATGTAAATTGATGATTGATTGGACTAAATGGACTAAAGGGCCTGTCACTGTGCTATAACTGTCTCTGACCCTCTGATTTTATGGTTTCTGAGTGAGCTCCTTAAATCAAAATGGTTGAAGGCAATATAAGGGAACTGTAATTAGAAATATTATTCACTTTACTAAACAATTTAAAAATTAAATACTCATCTGACCTTAGCACAAAATAAAGTCACAAAGTGAATCACAATGTGTACACAGAAAAAAATTAACACTTCATCAAGTATTTATAGATATTAACAACATTGACATAGTTTTAAGGCGAGAGTTGAATTTCAGAGACTAGGGCTTGTTTAGTGGAAAGTGTGGTAAATAATGGCAGAGCCATGGAAATAGGGGCTGCATGAGGCTAGATTTGGAGGAATATTCATGCAGGTTGGAAGATTTAGATAAATTACAGAGATGAGGGGCAGTACAGGAATTTGAATATGGGAATTGGAATTATTAATCTGAGACTGTCAGACCAAGATGATGGAGGTCAGTGAACATAAAGATTAGGGGTGTTCAGAATTTGGCATGAATTAGAGCCAAGGAACCGAATTCTTGAATTGTTGTCAGCAGTAGACCATTCATCCCCTCGAGTCTAGTCAGCCATCCAATTAAGTCAAAACTAATTTGTACATTAAATATATTTTGCTGTGTTCATCCTTTGCCCTGTGCAGCCCTTGTCTAACAGGAAAAGACTGAAGGTTTAACACTTCAATTGATCCACCCTCTATAACATCCAGCATGTTGATGAAAAGAATGGATGGTTATGGGCTATATAGGAAGGAAGGATTAAATTGATTGTGGAGATCGTGAACTGAAGGGCCCATACTGTACTGCATTGTTCTATGTTCAGTTAGAGGAAGAACATTTCTTATTACCCATTCCCTTTGTTTCCAGATTTCACTCCCAACTAATTGAGTTGTAATTACAAGATGATCTCTTGTGCTGTTGACTCCACTAATACTAAAGCTATTTCTTTATAGCAATCTTATTGAATCTATTTAAAATTTTAAACATCTTAGTCTTCTACACTGCTGGGATTAAAGTCAAATTGAGGAACTTGTCCAATTCAACCCTCTTTCCCCAGGATGCTACTACATATATGCCCTGTACTCTCTTCAAGTTTATGAGATCATGTCACCAGTGTGATGCCTGTGAGGGAATGTGGCATTGTAGGTAGGATTTGGTTGAGGTTGTGCAACAGCTGTAATGAAAAACATACTGCAATGCAAGTAAGTTTTTCATTTTTCCAGTGTACAATACACTAGTAACATTGACTTTGAAAAAAGAACTATTTCTTGCCCTTTTCCCTAAGATACCAATAACAAGTCTCTCTGCATTTTGACTGAAGGTTTAAGTTATTTGTGTACTTTCAATTATAGGATTGATTTTTCAGGACCCTTGTGATCAAAGTGGATAATTTTGTATTTGAATAATTAACAAAAAACAGAAAATGCTGGAAATGCTCGGAAGGTCAAGAAGAAATACAGAGATAACAATGGCAAAGACACTTTGTCAGCACAGGGAATGAGACAAAAGAAGCAGTAAGGGTAGGAAAGGTGATGGGGTATTTGGTACAACTGGGGCAAACAAGGGTTTAAGCTGTAAGCAAGGTTCTATGGTCAATGAATGAACAGGTGTAGGAAGAGGGTGAAAACATAGAGAAAATGTGGAGCAGGAAGACCATGCATCTACCCATTGTGTCTAAGATCTTCTGCAAATTTCTCCCACTACACCACATTTTGTCTCTACTAGTCTAGTATCAGCTTGAATATTACTGATCTGTTTGCATGACTTGTGTAAATTATTTTTTCATTGGCCTACTAATAAATATTACACTGCTAAAACAATGTATTCTTGTTCTGGATTATGCCATGCAGTTTAAGTAATCAATAAGTTCCTTGGTCTCAATACCTCCCTGTGCAATTGGATCCTGGATTTCTTCATTTGCAGACCCTGGTCAGTTTGGATTGGCAACAGCATCTCGTCAGCACAGGTGCACCACAAAGTTGTGTGATTAGTCCCAGCTCTACTTACTTTACACCTATGACTGTGTGGCTAAGCACAGCTCCAATGCCATATTCAAGTTTGCTGACAGCACCATTGTTGTAGGTTGAATCAAAGGTGGTGATGAATCAGTATATAGCGGGGAGATAGAAAATCTGGCTGAGAGGTGTCATAATAACAGTCTCTCACTCAATACCAGCGAGACCAAGGAGCTGATTATAGACTTCAGAGAAGGAAACCAGAGGTTCATGAGCCAGTCCTTATCCGATGATCAGAGGTGGAGAGCATTAGCAACTTTAAGTTCCTGCATGTTACTATTTCAGAGGACCTGTCCAGGACCCAGCACATAAGTGCAATTGCAAAGAATGCACAGTAGCACCTCTACTTCCTTAGGAATCTGTGGAAATTCAACATGGTATCTAAAACTTTGCCAAACCTCTATGCATGTGTAGTGGAGAGTGTATTGACTGGCTGTATCACAGCCTGGAATGGAAACACCAATCCTACAAAAAGTAATGGATACGCTCAAGTCCATCAAGGGTAAAGTCCCAACCATTGAGCACATCTAGAGGGAAGCAGCATCAATCATCAGGGAATCACACCGCCCAGGACATGTCCTGACAAAGGGTCTCGGCCTGAAACGTCAACAGTTCTTCTCCCTATAGATGCTGCCTGTGCTGCTGTGTTCCACCAGCATTTTGTGTGTGTTGTTTGAATTTCCAGCATCTGCAGATTTCCTCGTGTTTACCCAGGACATGCTCTCTTTTTGCTGCTGCTATTAGGAAGAAGATACAGGAGCTGCATGACTCTGACAACCAAGTCAGGACCAGTCATTATCACTCAGCCATAGGGCTCTTGAACCAAAGGGGATATCTTCATTCAATTTCACTTGTCCCATCATTAAAATGTTCCCACAACCAGTGGACTTATTTTCAAGGACTCTTCATCTCATGTTCTCAATATTTATTGATCATTTATTTATTATTTCTTTTTGTATTTGCACAGTTTGTTGTCTTATGCACTCTGGCTGAACACCCTAGTTGGGCAGTTCTGTTATGTTTATTATTCTTTAGATTTATTGAGTATGCCCACAAGAAAATGAAGCTCGGGTGGCATATATGCACTTTGCTAAGCTTTATTTTCAACTTTGAACTTTAAACAAAAAAGCACGTGGACAGTGGCTGCTGCAGTGACAGTTTGTCAATGTATTTGGAAGTTTATTGGGGAATACTTGATTCAGCAATTTATTCCTTAAAAAATGGATTTGACACAGATACTGAATGAGCTATCAAGAGTGGGACCCAAAAGTAAGAACTTTCAAACTCAGAGAAGAGGTCACTACAAATTGAGCCACGTATGGCTATCAATAAGTGAAATTGTGGAGATACAGTGCATATATCCACTTAAATCTAGGTGTGACATAACCATACTGGAAATTATGTCTGAGTTATTAGTAGACAGCCCAATTTGCCATTTGTAGGGGAGGCAGGCTGATCAATCACCCCAGTATTTCATACCACAACCTTAAGATTGCCCAACTTTTACCATACAGAGGTAAAATATTGGAGTTGTCTCCCACAGCATAAAGGTGATGAATTAACAACTACAGTTGAATCTAACAGCCAACAGTTAAGTGACAAGTTCTTAAATTTCCTACCTGGCAGCTATTAAAAAGCATTATCTCTAGACAGTCAATTAACTCCTTTTGCCTGCTGCCAGAATACTACTATGACACGTTTCACATTTCTTGTACTGGTAATCCTGCTCAATGTGGGCAGAAAAATATGCAAATAAATCAGATTTACAAAGCTGAAGTGGATCTTTTCACTTCTATTCATGAACCCTGTGCTTTTATATAATTCTACAATTACACTCCTATTATCATTCATTACACTGCTGTTCTGTAAAGTGAGAAGGGAGAGGAAGAGAACAACAAATTGTGTAAACTATGGCTCTCTCTCAGCACCTGAATTTAGCTTTTCTTAAAATCTAGATGAGGAATGGAATAAATTAGAACAAAGCTGAACTACTTCATTGTAGGCAGTTGGAAGAGTCTACTTGACCCATACAAATAGTGGAGTAAATTTTGAAGTTGGTATTAAATTAATTGGGAGGGAAAGCAGTGGAAGGATAAAGAAAACAGGAGAAGAAGCAACATAAAACAAAAGAGAAAGCAAAGGGAACCAGATTGTGGAAAAAATGAGAGACAGTGGGGGAGAACGAAAGTAAAAACAACCAATCTATAAGCTGCAGGAGTGTTAGCAGGTTGGAGCTCTTCATTGTCAACCAGAAACTGCCAAAAATAACACTGGGTGGGTGTGCACGTGTGTCTATTTTACACAAAGTGCATGTGTTTCCTTTATACTCAAGGACTTAAGGAATGGAGTTGGACATCAAATGCATTGCTCTCCTAAAATGCTACTGCTATGGACATTTATAAAGAGCACTGTTGTAACATGGTTGTAACTTCAAATTGGCTAAATCCAAAATTACCATTGTTAGGCAAAATGATAAACCCCAAGAAAATTGTGATACAGGAAGAGGGTGGCTGATCATCAAAGTATTGTGATATCCAAAGCCTGGATAAGGAGAGTAAGATTGGAACTACATGATAGAAACAGGTAATTTCACTCAGTGAACCCTGACAGTATTTTATTGTTTGTATAAGCAATCATGCTAGTCTTATGTCTCTATTGTGTTCTGGACAATTTACTCACCTTCTTTCAATCATCAGTCTACCTGTCTAACTATACGGTACACTGGTAGTACTCAAACTACCAAAGTAGGTGGCCAATTAAGCACACAGTTCACAGCCTCAATCCGTGCCTATTGATTGAAGTAGCAACTTGGATTAAAACAGTATCAGGTATGCTGCATGACAACCTGTAAACCATTGTATAAGAAGAATTGTTCTGGTAACCTATAATCTCAAATTAAGCCAATCCCACTTTCCTTTGTCTTCTAGCCTGTAATTATTTATTCTTTTCAAACAATAGAACAGTCTTTGAGTCTTTACAGTGTGGCCCAGGAATTGTTTCAGTGAAGTGCCATGGTGTGACAGACCAGTGATTACTTCATTTGCTACTGCAAAGTCCATCAAGTGCCGGAGTTGCAGAGTGAGTGACACACAGAGGTCGGAACACAGTGCTCTGTTACTGGACACTCATATGTATGTGTTTCTGAGGAGCTGGGCGAGTCATATTAGAGTTATAGGGTCATAGAGTAATACAGCATGGAAACACAGCCCTTTAGCCAATCTGGAGTATGCTGACCAAGATGCCCACCTGTTAGTCCCACTTGCCCACATTTGCCCATATCTCTAAATCTTCCCTTTTCCTGTACCTATTCAAATGTTTTTTAAATATCTAAATATCTTTTAAATGTTGTACTTTATCTGCCTAAACTATTTTCTCCGGCAGATCATTTGTTGCATGAAGTAGTTGATCGTCTTGGTCCTTTTAAATATTTTCCCTCTCTCCTTAAATCTATGGCCTCTATTTTTTGGTTCACTTTCTCTGGAAAAAGTTATTCAGGAGTTATGAATTATGTGGATAGCAGGTATTAATCAAAATGAGAATCAGTCTTCAATGAACTGAACTGAGGCTGTGGCCTGATCCAGCTGCTCCAGGCTTCATGCCTGAGGGCTCACTTTCATTCTAAATCTATTTGCTACTTTCATTGTTATCACGATTTGTTTCTCTTTCCTCTTTCTGCACATTGGGTGTTTGCCGATATCTATTTTTAAAATATTGGTTCTTTGTTTTGTGGCTGCCTGTAAGGAGATGAATCTCAAGGTTGTATACTGTATTCATACTTTGATAATAAATGTGCATTGATCTTTGAATTTTGAAATTAAAATTCATTCACACTTTAACTTTCACTGTACCAGTCATTATGTGCAGGACATTCTGATTCTATACCACTGTAATGACCTGGGAAGAAAATAAATAAATGTTCATATCAAATGGCCCTCACCTTGAGATCAGAGAAGGCATTAAGTGGTCATCCATCTCCTGTTTTATCCCTGCCACTTAATACACAGTTCAAAGCCTGTCTGTTTTTACCACTTAATATTCTTGCTATTTGTATATCCAGGGAGACATCTCAATATTGAAACAAAAGTTAGAATATTTCAGGTATCTGGAATTTTGTAGTTTGAACCCCTCTAGCATTTGAATATTCAACATTGTTCAGCCAGTTGAACTGTTCTCCCATCACAGCTATTTGTTTACATTCCAAATATTAGTAAGGAGGCAATTTTAGCTGTAAACACTATTGGTAATAATCTATTGTTATTCTCCATGTTTAAGTGTAAAATGTTACTCAAAGCACAAGAGATGCTGGAATTTGGAACAACAAACACTTTATTGGAAGAACTCAGTGGGCTCAAACAGCATTCATGAGGGGAAAGGATGTGTTGATATTTGAGGTCAAACCCCAGCGTCAGGTTTTTGATTCAAAATGCTAAAGATAAGACGAGTTCTTCATCATGCGCTAGTGAAGCTGCAGATGAACACAATCCAGCCTGTTTTCCACTGAGCAAACACTGGAGAGCAGCACCAACAGGAATGGCCAGTCCTCAACCCAGCCTGGACTCCACACCTCTGCTCTCTTCCACACCACCTCTACTATCTCCTTCTCTGGGTGGTTGCAGGTGAGGCAGTGGCATGAGGGCCTGTTCTACGCAATAACTGAGGACACACAGCTCCACCGCCATTGGTCTTTCCAATGAACCAGTGAACCAGACTTGCAGTGTTCTACATTACTATTGTTCATTACAATCATTTGCACTGTTTGTTGGAACCTGCCTTCTTCCTTGGGTGGTTGTGCAGCCAGCATGGTATGCAACAAGTTTAGCTCCACCACTATCCAGCAAATTGCTTGTGCTGTAGACCAGTGGAATTTGATGTTTTTAATGTCCAGCAGCATCCTGTAATTAAGAACAAGATGTAAAGGATGAAGAATTACACCAGTGGTTTGACCCGGAGAAGCCGCTTGTGACCAAGCTTGCTGTCATCTTTCTTGAAGCTCTTGTGCTTTATAAGGTGGCAGCAACTCTGTATACAGCAATATTAGATATAAAGAGAGGTTGTACAAACTAGGAGTGCTTCCTCTGAAGCATCAGAGATGGATGGGAAAGAGTTTCTACAACTATTAGAGCCATAGATAAGGTAGATAGTCAGGGTCTCATGCCCAGGATATCAATGTCAAATTCTAGAGGGCATAAATTTAAGGTGAGAGGGGGTAAGTTTAAGACAGATGTAGGGCAATTTTTTTTTACAGTTGACAGGTGACTGGAATGGACTGCAAGAAATGGTAGTGGAAACAGATAAGATCATGGCATTTAAGAGACATATAGGCATACACATGACGATGAAGGGAATGGGATGTCATGTGGATCTCAGCGGGAATGAGCATCAGGGTGGCACTGAGTGCATGGCTGGGGCAGTATGTTACAAAGTAATGAAATGATGCTGCAATAATGCAACTGAAAGAATAAATCTTCCACTGCTGACAAGCCAGCAGATAATTGGATCATTCGTCGGGAGGGTGCAGAGTAGTGTACATTGGTAGAAAGTTCCTCCTCACATTAAGCCTTCTGTAGACTGTGCAAGATAGCTTGAGTAATACTAAATATATGGTTGGCTTCCACCCCAACTGGTGTCACTTTACGTTGAAGGATGTAAAACAATAGATTTTCCCACGAGTTATTGAGAAGCCAACAGATAATCACAGTCAAATCAATGCAAATGTTGTTAGACAACTACCTTCTACAAACAAAATGGATATAATTGCATGTGATAAAGGAATTCTGGCCACACTTTTTCAGGTTAGTAGCCGGTTTTAGGTGAATTGGTGTCCTTTAGGAAATTGTCTCAAATGCCCCTGGGCCTGGCAGTTGATGTCAGTGCAGTGCCAGCTGTGGGACTAATGATGTTATTAACCCTGAAGGCGACTTTGCCTCCACTACTGGCAGACATCTGGGGGGATATCAATGTTGTTGTTGACCCACAAAGAAAAGCATGGAGCACATTCTGTTGGCTCCAGGACCGGAACAGCACTTTAAATACTCTGCACCACTACATCAGTGCTTGAATCTCTCAACCTCATTGTTCAAAGGCCAGCATTATGCTTGGTAATTTACCAAAGCTTCCTTCACTGGTTTCAGCCTTAGTTTGAAATCAGTGTTGAGTTGTGCACTGCTCCAACATCATTCTGTAGTTAGGCTATAGGAGTTGATTGGATTGATTCATCATATGCCCAGAACAAAAGTGAATGCTGTGTTTCCTCTCCTTCGTGTTTTGCCTGACCTCCCTGGTCGTCTTTTCATCCACTATGCTACAACAACCATAAAGATGGTACTTTAAACACAGATTTAATTCCCACCCACCCCTCACGGTTTCCTACTGAAACTGGCAGGGTTCTGATTTCATGAACCCTTGTGCTAATTCCATTGTACTTCTCTCAACAGATCATTGGCACATTCTACAAAAGTTTTCAGGAGATTAGAGTGGATACTAACACCACACCTAGTGCATGTTCAGCACAGCAAAACAAAGTGAACTCCAACTCTGAAGCATATGATTCTAAACAAGGTTATAACCTCATACACAAACTCATTACAACGAGTACATTGTCAATTTCTGCAGTACTTGCAGAAGATTTGAAATGTTAAAAAGTCAATTCTAATTAAGTCTATATATAAACAATGATTTTCTTAAAAGAAAAGAAACTGGCATCTTTCTCCAAGAAGCAGAATGATAAAACATTACTGATGTGCCATTGATATGGATGAACCATTTATCACAAGCGTAATTCAAAAGTATGTATACTTGGTTGATGTATTGGGTGACATAGTGTGTAACTGGTAGAGCCACTGTCCCACAGCTCCAGAGGCCTAGGTTCAATCCTGGCCTCTGTCACTATGGGCTTGCTTGTCCTTCAAGTGATTGTATAGGGTTTCTTTAGGCATTTGCCTTCCACATCCCAATGATGGTATGTTAATTGGAAACTATATACTATATATTTTCCCTAATGTGTGTGTGAGTAGAATCCAGAGAGTGTTGATGCAAAGTTTGCAGAGAATAAAGAATGAGATTAATGTAAGCAGGTAATCATCATCATCATGTGCCATGTCATTTGATATGGACGATCATGGTCCTTGGCCATGATTTTTCTTAGCAGATTTTTCTACAGGAGTGGTTTGCAATTTTCTTCTTCTGGGGCGTGTCCTTACAATATAGGTGACCCTCAGCCATGAAAATAGGTATTATTTTTATTATTGAGGTTTATTGATTACAATTATACCCTCAATTCTAATCAAAAAGCTACAAGACCTGTGAATCTGTACTATCCTCTGCAACTGGATCCTTGACTTCCTCACAGAGAGTCCACAGTCTGTGTGGATCAGAAATTACACCTCTTCCTTGAACAGTGACACACCTCAAGGATGCGTGCCTACTCTGCTCTTTCTACATCCATGACTATGCAGCTAGCCACAGCTGAAACACCATCTATAAATATATGGATGGCACAACTATTGTTGGCAGAATTTCAGATGGTGAAGAGAAGGTGTACAGGAGCAGGATAGGAGCTGGTTGCACTCAACATCAGTAAGACCAAGAAAGTGCTTGTGGAAGGCAGTTTCTATAATGTTTCTACAACCCAGGTGCGAGAGCATGTATGGAGTTGAAAACAGTCCATCTCCAGTTTGCGAGCACGATGGGGCGAGGGCGACCAATTGAGACATTGAACAGGAGAGAAACCCCAGCTTCTCCAAAAGGGTGTCCATAATGAACAGACCTCTGATGCCCCAGTGTGCTGGCACTGTCAAAGCTACAAGGTGGTTGGCACTTCCTAGCGTCCCTACCAGAGCAAGCCTGGTAAAAGCACAGGCTGACAAAGTCTGTTTCACAGCCATGGGTGTCCTTATGTTGGGACCTTGCTGACTGGTCCTATTGAGGTGAGGAAAGGAGGAGGAATGTCGCATTGCTGGCCTGCTGACTATCAGCCATCTTAGCAAGCTCCCTATAGTCATTCACAGGTGTATTAGCAAGAGTTATATGAACTTGCTATTTACTGCATGAAGATTTCTTTAAAAATAAAACACAGATGCTGATTTCCCTGCATCCAGAAATCAGGATAGGGAAACATTCCATTTTCTATGGACAGTCCATTTGCTCCGAAGGCTTACCAGTGCCGAAACTGGGTCAGGAGAGCAACTGCTTGGCATGCTCAGACTCCAATAATCCACAAGCCTGTAAAAAGTGAGTTTCAGCGACCAGTGTTTATCATGTTCAGCAGACCCACAACTCTTGCAGCCGTGGAATTGCTGAGTGACACTACCAGGTCATCTATGGAGATTTCTCGCAGGGTGAACTGGGCCTTAGCTTGTACAAATCCAGCAACAGCATTTTTCTGTCAAAGCTCCGGCAGTTTCAAAGCAACTGCATTGGCCGAAACGTTCAATAACTCTGGAGTCATCCTAGAGTATCGGGGTCATCAACGCAGGTTTTCACAAATTTAAAAATTGAGGAATTTTATGTTTAATGAAACCCGAAACACATTTTCTTGAACTCCAAAACCTAAAGAACAAAGGCACGCTAAAAACCTTTGATGTAATGACATCATCATGTCCGACCAACTTCTTAAAGTGAAACCCTAACTCAAAAATGTCGGTGCTTGTGAATTATGTGTATTTCTCCCAGTTACGTTACCCTACATGTACAACTGGGCGATAGTCATTGAGGCTGCTCACCCTGCTTCTCTTGGGGATAGATAGATAGATAGATAGATAGATAGATACTTTATTCATCCCCATGGGGAAATTCAACATTTTTTTCCAATGTCCCATACACTTGTTGTAGCAAAAACTCATTACATACAATACTTAACTCCAAAAACTCATTACATACAATACTTAACTCAGTAATAATATGATATGCATCTAAATCACTAACTCAAAAAGCATTAATAATAGCTTTAAAAAAGTTCTTAAGTCCTGGCAGTTGAATTGTAAAGCCTAATGGCATTGGGGAGTATTGACCTCTTCATCCTGTCTGAGGAGCATTGCATCGACAGTAACCTGTCGCTGAAACTGCTTCTCTGTCTCTGGATGGTGCTATGTAGAGGATGTTCAGGGTTTTCCATAATTGACCGTAGCCTACTCAGCGCCCTTCGCTCAGCTACCGATGTTAAACTCTCCAGTACTTTGCCCACGACAGAGCCCGCCTTCCTTACCAGCTTATTAAGACGTGAGGCGTCCTTCTTCTTAATGCTTCCTCCCCAACACGCCACCACAAAGAAGAGGGCGCTCTCAACAACTGACCTATAGAACATCTTCAGCATCTCACTGCAGACATTGAATGACGCCAACCTTCTAAGGAAGTACAGTCGACTCTGTGCCTTCCTGCACAAGGCATCTGTGTTGGCAGTCCAGTCTAGCTTCTCGTCTAACTGTACTCCCAGATACTTGTAGGTCTTAACCTGCTCCACACATTCTCCATTAATGATCACTGGCTCCATATGAGGCCTAGATCTCCTAAAGTCCACCACCATCTCCTTGGTATGGTTGTCACCCTTCTGAAGCAGGAGGGATCCTCTGACACTGATGATGTCCTTGAGCACTCCGGGCAGTTGGTTTTCAGTACCTCACCAGTTACACCATCAGAGCCAGACACCTTGCAAGGGTTCACCCTCTTGAAAGATTTTCTGATGTCAGCTTGCATGACAGAGATCACAGAGTCAGCAGAAGTTTCACTTTATAGGAGGTAATGGCCTGCAAGCTCTGCCACCAGCTGATGTGTATTCAATTCCATTCCTAGCTTCACTCCTAAAATAGCCTTCCATCGGTTGTACCTGAACTTCTTGTGCTGTCCTGGATCACTATTCATGAATGCCACAGGTCTAGTCTTCAGCAGACTGTGAATCTCCTGGTTCATTCATGGCTTTTGGCTTGGGTATGTCCGCTTTATTCTCGAAGGCACACACTCATCCACGCTGGTCTTGATGAAGAGATTAATACACACAATGAGCTATAGAAGCTCAGCAGGTCAGGCAGCCCGATGAATGAGAATAAACAGTCGACATTTCAGGCTGAGGCCCTTCATCAGAACTAAACTCACATAGCAGTGAGGGTGGCGTATAGAATCTGGAGGGATTAGCAGCGGGAGAAACAATCAAATGAACACAGATTCCTGGGATCCTCACTGGGTCTGAACTGGGGGCCTGCAAACGTAGCTGGAAGCCATGTGGTAGAAGATGGCAGCAAAGACAAGTTCCCAGGAAGGAGACGTGGCTGTGACAGTGAGTCTGGGTGAGCATGTAGTTGAAGAATCGAAGAGAAATAGAGACCACAGTGGGGGAGCAGTGAGAGAGAATCTTACTGAACTCCCTTCGAAAAGAAGATTTAAACTTCTTCAAGGTAGACATACTTCAAAGACACTTCCCAGTGGAGCAGCAAATCATTGACAGAAAAGGTACTGCATATGCTGTTAGTCTAGGGCAATAGATACAGTGCCCAGTCCTGATGAAGGGTCTCAGCCCAAAATGTCGACTGTTTATTCCCATCTGTAGATGCTACCTGACTTGCTGACTCCTCCAGAACATTGTGTGTATTGCTCTAGATTTCCAGCATCTGCTCTAGAAGTCCATTATCTCTTGTGTGTTGATGAAGTGGGTGAAAACTGTGGTACATTAATTTACATTCAAAGATGAATCCCTGTATACTGTACTGTCCATCGATTCAAAGCAGTTCTGTGAGCACTCCTCCACCCTTCATTGACCATATGTTCTTGGTCCTCTCCACTAGTTTTTAGTCTTGGCCTGTTTGCCAGAAGTATATCTAGATGATTGGACCTTCCAAATTGTGGGCATGGGATGACATGGTAAGCGTTCTTGATGGTGGTGTAACAGTGGTCAAGTTTGTCGGCTCCTCTGGTTCCATACATGATATATTGGTTGCAGTTGATCAGAAACTTCTTCAAGCTGGCCTGGTTGAGATCTCCGGCAATGATAGGGAAAACATTAGAATGCACTAGGCAGTGGGATAGGAACTGCTTTTAAGCCTGGTTATACGTGTTCTCAAGCTTTTATATCTTCTATCTCCCAGGAGAGGGGAAAAGAAAAAATGACTGGGGTGAGAGGGGTCCCGAATTGTCGGCTGCTTTCCCAAGGCAGCAGAGAATGTGAACAGAATCAACAGAGGGGAGCTTGGCTTTCGAGATTGGCCAGGCTGCCTTCTTGTCTCCTGCTGCAATGAAGCAAAGAAGATTGGTTAAAAACAAAAGAAGTCTGACATTGTTTTTTAATTAAGGTTTATTAAAGTTATTGAAAATTTTGTGACTGGCTCACTGACTTCCTTATGGGTGGGATTCTGTGATGTGAGGTCATTAACTTAAAACATTCGCAGAACTGGAATTAGAGAAAATTGAATTCTCCCCGTAATGACCACACAAACATACAAAACAGAAGAGGTCACAGGGCCAGCTGGGGAATACCATTTATTTAATGAACAGTTTTGTCTCTTCAACACTGAAAGCAGTTATATGGTTTATTCATCTTTTCGACAAATGAAACAATGAACCTGATTTCATGGACATGAGGAATTTGCTAGCTATATAGTAGAGTCCAGTTAATTGGGACAGACACTAATTTGGGACAACACTTGAAGAACAAAAACTGGTCAAGAAAATAGCCAAGATTCCCTTTGTTTATTTGGAACAATATGCCACTTTAGATGGGACAGGAGTCTGTTGCCAAACAGTTTCTAACTAACATCAGTCACGGCACTACACTGTACTTAGAGGTAACACCATTTTAATAGCATCAGTTGCATGTGCATTATCTATTTGGGCCGAAGGATGTCAATTCAAAAGGCAGTGGTTTTTGATACTTCTGTTTTATTTTTTTTTAATCCGACCCTTGCCAAGATCAAGTGACCACACAGGATGCCAGGAAATTTATTGTTGGATTGTGACACTATTTCACACAGAAAATCAACCCATTATTTGCGTTTGATGTTTCACTGCTTTCGAAAATTTGTAATCAATCAAAAGAACCCAGCAGTGTACACTGGGTAAATTTCTCCATAAATTACTTTCAGCAATTAGTACGTAGTTTTATAGTACCATTGTAGTATTGGTAAGGTTCTGATTTGTTCTGTAGTTCATTTAAATACATAATTTGTTATTTAGGTACAGAGTACTTTGTCTTTTTATACCTGTTTTAAGTATTTCCATGAAACTTCATCTAATTATGTCAGCTGCTTAATTGGGCCAAAATGTACTGGTCCCAATGTGTCCCAATTAACCAGAATCTACTGTACTTCTATGACACAGTCCTGTTCTAAAAATGTACGCAATTCTTTATTTCACAATAAGTCAACTTAAATAAAATCAATTACCATAAAATGTTTAATGAAGTCAGCTTGTACACTTTAAACATAATACCATTAAATAAATTCACCCCTGAGGCTCAGAAGGCTGATAAAATTATGCACAGAAGGATCAATCAGTAAGCCTCAATAAGCTGCAAAACGCTTTCTTATTTTCTTAGTCTCCTCACTCTGACTGCACACAGGCTTATGTTAGAGAAAATGTCCAGAATTTGCATAACCCTGTGGCAGAGACAGATTTTAAATGAAATTATAATGAAATAGTCAGGCCTGTACATGGGTCGGTTCAAACAGTTGCCTTAGAAACATTTTCGAAGCCTCATCGTTCAAACAGCCACTTACCCAGCCCCTCCTCTCCTAATGTTGCTTCTCACTTGTGTATGACTCCTTTAGTTTGCAGTATTTCATGGCTTTTTGACACCATAAGGTAAAAGATTGTAGAATTGGGTTACTTAATCATTAAGGAGGTGTGCAGTCAAGTACAACCATGTTCTGTTTTGATTGTATGGCAGCATTGAGACCAGTTGTGTGTCCTATGACACTAGATATCTGAGATCTCCTCACTGGGCCGCAGTTCATTTTCTTGTGAATCAGCCCTTCTAAATAATGCAAGTCTACAACCACACACCTTACCCCACCCCAACACTTGCTGACAATGACTCATCCTCCCACTGCCTTAACAATGATTGAGTTCCGCTTGTCCATACCTGCTACCCTAAGAGCCTCTGCATCCAATACATCTTTTTCTGCAGCTTCTGCCATATCTCAACCTGATGCATAAATACCGACTTCTCCTACTGGTAAAAAGATTTCCCTCTTCCGTCCCCTCTTCTTCTATTCTTCACTCTGACTTCTCACCACTTCTCACCCACCAATTACTTCCACTTGGGTCCCCTCCTCCTTGCCTTTGTCCTGTGGTCCACTCTCCTCTCCTATCAGATTCCTTCATCTCCAGTCTTTTACCTTTCCTACACACCTGGCTTCACCTATCACCTTCTAGCTATCCTCCTTCCCACCCCCCCCCCCCTCACTTTTATATTCTGGCATCTTTCCCCTTCCTCTCCAGTCCTGAAGATGTTTGGCATGAATTGTTAATTGTTGATTCATTTCCATAGATGCAGCCTGACCTGCTGAATTCCTCCTGCGTCTTTTGTGTATTGCTCAAGATTTCTAGCATATGCAGAATTTCTCAAGTTTATAACATTGACATTAGTTTCTCTCTTAATCTATTCAACAAATCATTGACTAAGTGTTAAAAAAGGATTTTTTTTAATGTAAGCTGGCATTACTAGATTTGTTGGTTAATTCTTCTACATCAATCCTGTCTCTTAAAATGGTGTTTATATACCCTATGAATGAACAGAAATGAAAATTGGAGAATAGCACAGCAGTCCATGTTTCTGCCTCACAGCTGTGGTAAACTGGGAACAATCCTAAACTCTGGTGTCATCTTTGTGGAGTGACTGCAGCTTTCCTCCAGGTGCTCCAATTCCTCCCAAATAAAGATATGCTGGGAAGTTAATTGTCCATTATAAATTACTCATTGGTCATCAAAGGAAGTTGATGGTCTTGTGAGAAGACATGGAAATAAAAAAGGCAGAATGGGGTAAGATTGCTGTGCGCTGTTGTAGCTCAGTGTCGTGTTGCGGAGAGGGAAAGGGTTTCAGAAGAAGGGTGAAGAGAATAAAGAAAAGGGTCATTGTTAACCTTGCTTCTCTCCTCATGGATGCTGCTGACCTGCTGAGTACTTCCATTATTTTCTGTTTTTATTTCAGATTTCCATCACCTGCCTTTATTTGTGTTTTATTTAAGCTAATTTGGATTGGTGCGTAAATTGTTTCTCTCAGTGGAGATGAACCCCCAGCTTTGAGATGTGCTTGGCTTCTCTTGAATCACTTAAAATATTTCATACTTGGCTATTTTGCTAAATGGTGCAGGGTGAGAGGAACATAGACATAACATAATCCTTTCGGTTGCATGGTTTTGACCATTTGTTGTGCTCAGTTTTAACATTTTGTTTTTATTTTTCTCGGTGCCAGTGCTATCCTTTGATCAAGAAAGCAACTGATATGTAGATTACCTTTTAACACCAAAGTAGTCACTCTGCATTCTTGACTTGGCTTTTAAGTGTGTTGTTACCTCATCACTGACGTGATCGGCATCGGTTAGCGTTTATCATTGCATTTTCTGGAACTTGCAGTCAAGACAGTACACACAATGGAGTCATAATGAGGGATCTCTGAGTTTATGGTGGTGTTGTTTTGAGATTCCAGAATTGGCTGCACCTGCATTGGTTTATAATTTAGTACTCAGAGTGTGTTCCAGGAATGGGAGTGCAAATGAAGCAGCAGTAAAATAGACCATTGTTCTGTTTTCTACACCAATGCTCACCACTGACCTCACTGTTGTACTGGGAAGCTGATAAACAAGAACCTTTGCCTTCAGTTGGCATTCCTGCATCACCCCACAGCTCAGAGAGGAGAAACTTCCATGAACCAATATCAGTGTAATAAATCAGAGTCACGGCATATTAGAATACCAAAACAGAACCTTCAACCCACCTCATCCATGCTGACATTTTGCCCATCTGCACTAATCCCATTTGTATGTGTACTGTTGAGTAGCATCAAATGGGGTACTAATGCATTCAATAACAAAATGCTAGCCCCAGTGGACAACGTAACACTGCCAACCCTCCCATGCCAGCTGAAAAGTCTCAACATCATCTGTCCATTTCCCCTCATTGGTGCTTCCTGACCTGCTGAGTTCTTGAAGCATGATCCAGATTGCCAGCATCTGCAGTCTCTTGTGTCATCTACACAGTTTTACCTTGAGAGGGGCAAGAATAATCAGAGTTTTGGTCAGATATAATCTTGGAACTATGGCTCATATGCAGAGCTGAAAGAAATGCTACTTTGTTAGGGACATGTGTAGGTAATTTACCCTTTCAAGCATGTACAGCATTCAGTGAGAGAAAGACTTATCTGCCTTTATCTGTACCTGCTATGATCCTCCAAATGTCCAACCAACCCAGCGTTGAAATTTTCAGTAACTCTAAAAGTATTCACTGATGAAAGAAATTATATTCCATACCTCTGTTTACTAGTCTTCATCAAAAACAGTCTGGTCCTGAACCACTGATTAGATTCAAAGAGCACTGGAGCAAGATGCGACTAAATGCAATGAACTGTGATATCCTGCAAACATTTTCTCCTTCCTCTTTTAAATATACATCCTCTACTAATCTGTGTGCAATTTTAGCCTGTAATTTACATTTGTAGTTCATGTTATATGTGATTTTCATCAAGGTGGACTGGCTCTGCAGCCTGCAGTCAATGAACAATACAGCGATTAACTGAACTGTAAAAAGCTAGCCTGAGCATTCCTAGACAGTTTCAAGGACTCTGTGGTTTGATGTTTCATATTCTGTGTGTTATTTGCTCATTTATTTTGCTGTTTGTGCAATTTGTTCTTTTTTGCATGTTGGGTGTTTGATGATTTCTTTGAACAGGTTCCATGTGTTTGCTTTGCCTCATGGTTGGCTGTGGAGAAGATGAATCTCAGGGTTGTACACTGTATATGTACTTTGATAATAAACGTACTTTGAGTCTTTCAGCTCACCAGATTTGCATCAACCAGCAAGCCCTTGTTAACACGAATTCTACACTTATGTATTCTGTATTCTCACTAAGTTCTCATCCACAGTGCCCGGTTTCTACCACTTACTTCCACACTAGAGACAATTTACAGTGGCCAATAAAGATACGAAGTGAAAGCATATCAATGTATTTACTTCCTTAAGTGTCTGGGAAGATTCAGCGATTCCACAAGGATTCATTCAAATTTCTAAGTTATGCTGCAAAAAGATCTAGCCTGGTATGGCAACTGCTCTGATCTAGACAGAGAATGCTAAACTCAACACAGTCCATCACAGGCTTTTCATTTCCTTCTACCCACTCCATCTTCACGGTGCATTGCTTCAGGAAGGCTATTAGTATTAGCAAGTCTGTCTGCCAACCTGGCCACTTCTTTTTTTCACTTCCACCTTCTAAGTGAAAATACGAGAACTTGAAAGCCTGGTCAGCAAGACTTAAGAACAGCTTCTTCCCCACTGACGTCACACTTCTGAATAAATTACCCCTTCACCTTGCTTTCTTGTTAGTGCTGCCACATCCTAAAACACTTAACTACCTCTTTTGGTTACTCTATCATTGTCACTTCTGCTACTTAATTCTTGTTAGTGTATTTATTCTTACCATATACTGTCACGGTATGTTCTTGGAGGAATGGGTGACTGTCTCTGTCACGTTGTACTCTCCAAAGACTTGGCAGAATCTGATAAAGAGATGGAAACAAGAGGTTAGACACAGGAATACCGATGGAACCTTGGAGGAGCGACTAAGCGACACCATGAGACTAATCATTCTCTGCAACATAATGACTCCAGTCAGGCATGTTGTAAGTATTACCCCATATAACAATGATCAGTGAGGCACAGAGAGATCCGTTTTTACTGGCAAGTACCTATACTGTTTAAACAATGTAAATTCATACACTAAGTGCCTTGTGTGCACACTTGCTAAGTATCCCTGACTCTCCTGAATAGTCAAAGAATAGCAAAGGTATCACCTGGGGAAAGGAGTCCAAGCTGGCCAGGCATTCCTCGTAGCCCTGATTCACACACTGTGTGTTTCACACAGGGTCGCTCACACTTGTATCTGCAATTGTTATTCTTCGAAGTTACTGCTGCCAGCACAAACGAAGCATCCACTTTTATATCCAGTCCTTATCAATTCAAATATTGCATTCCAGTGTCATTGGCCACAGGTCATTTGTCTGATCTTTAATACCTTGTTATTGGCTCTGCTTCAAGCTAGCATCCATTTATTATCCTCTTCCCATCAAGTGACAGTGGATAATTTAGGGCTCCTTGTTCTCAATCAGCAACCAGCTCAAATCACTCCAGGCAGGCACCAACCCCAACATTCATATACCTGCATGTCGAATTGAATTGAATTGACTTTATTACTTACATCCTTCACATACATGAGGAGTAAAAATCTTTATGTTACATCTCCATCTAAATGTGCAATGTGCAATTTATGGTAATTTGTAATAAATAGTCTGTTCAACAGGAAAGTTCATATAACATAGAAATATAATTGTATCAGCATGAATTGATCAGTCCGATGGCCCGCTGGAAGAAACTGTCCTGCAGCCTGTTAGTCCTGGCTTTTATGCTGCAGTACCATTTCCCGTATGGTAGCAGTTGGAACAGTTTGTGGTTGGGGTGACCCTGGACCCCAACCAAAGAATATTTCACAAATAACTTCTTATTTGGAAATGATCTCCAGTCCAGCAGATTACCTGAAATATCGTTGTGTCTTCTTTAAAACATTGATCAAACCAAGCATGTCAAGCTCATAATGGAGAACAGAGTGTCTTCACAAAATGGCAGCCTCCATCTTCATGCATGTGGCAAGAACAAAGACAACTAATCTGTCCACTTCCACTGTCCTTGATTCATTTGAATTCACTGATTTGTAGACTGAAATTCTTTCTGGCCAGCAGGCACTAAACGAGAGTCCTCTTCAAATAGCCATAGAATGTGTGAAACGCGTGCCAGTCACAATTAACATAATTAAACACAAAGCACGACTCTAGTTCAGATAATGATTAGTAAATACAGGTGCTCAAGAACCCTACAAGCTCAACACTCGATGGCAAACCTCAGAGGCTGCAGGGCTCATAAAACATAAGATTTACTCTGTGAGTTTAATTGAAACAAGGGATTTCTTTGTGCCCTTGCGGATATGACAATAGGCTAAGCTAAACCAAACTAGCCCATACGTCTCTGAGAGCATCTGCAGGAATTCCATGCAGTCACAGGAAAAATTTGCAAGCTCCATACAGATTGCACCAGAGGTCAGGATAGAATGCAGGTCACTGGAACCATGAAGCAGCTGTTCCATGCTATCTGTACCACTGTGCTGAAATGAGTCTCCAGTCACATAGTGATCCCATCAACTAGACTGTTACTTCCACAGTCGTAACATCACGCATCAACCCAACTTCAGCCCCCGTCCCTTTGAGACTCTTATTTATTGATTTATTGAGATGCAGTGCAGAATAGACCCTTCCAGCCCTTCGAGCCGAGCTGCACAGCTACCACCGATGTATATCCTAGCCTAATTATAGGACATAGCCAGCTGGTGGTGTAGTAGCATCCACACTGGACTTCGAGGTGAGTGGTCCTGGCTTCGAATCCAGCCAGCTCTTTGCACACTTTCCATCCATGCTGGGTTGAGCATTGAGCTAGCAACTCAGCCTCATTCAAAAACAAAGTGATTTGACAGCTTTGGGCCTGTACTCTCAGGAATTTTGAAGACTGCGTGGGGATCTCCTTGAAACACACTGAATGTTGAAAGGACAGAGACAGTGGATGTGGAGAGGATGTTTCCTATGGTGGGAGTATCCAGAATTAGAGGGAACTGATTCAAAGTTGAGGTATGACCCTTAACTTTGAAAAAAGAGCTAAGGAGGAATTTTTTTATCCAGAGAGCAGTAAATGTGTGGATGGCTCTTTTGCAGACTGCGGTGGTGGCCAAGTCTGTGGGTATATTTAAGGTGGTAGTTGATCATTTCCTGATTGTTCAGGGTACAAAAGGATATGGCAAGAAGGCAGATGTATGCGGTTGAGTGGGATCTGGGATCAGCCATGGTGAAATGGCAGGGCAGAATTGATGGGCTGAGTGGCCTAATTCTGCTCCTATTTCTTATAGTCTTATGTTCTTTAATGCTAATGAAACGACAAATTTACCACCCAATGTGCCACAAGGCTCGGAGAGGAACAGCAAAACAATAGCAGGTCAGCTTACAATGACCAATTAACCTACCATCTGGTACATTTTTGGACTGTGGAACAATATCATGCAGGTGGAGGAAACCCGTGCAGTCACAGGGAGAACATACAAACTCACTACAGGAATTGAACCCAGGTTGCCTGTTCTGTAAAGCATTGTGCTAATCACTATACTACTGTGCCACCCTTTGAATATATGCCAAATAATTTGACAATAATAGTAGCAAAGGAAGATATTCATTGACAACTGATGAGATTGAATCACTGTAGAAGATATTTGAGTCGATAACCAAAAGCATGGTTGAAGATATAATTTTGGTCATTTTCAAGGAAAAAGAATGAGTGAAAGCATTTAAGAAAGCAAATTCTTAAATTCTTAAGAAGAGGAAGCATTGAGATAGCCAGAGATAAGAATGAAGAAGGGTTTCAGAAGAAGATCTGGGAACTGACAGTGTCGTGTGATGTTACGGAAATGGAAATACCTAATTTTGATGAGAAAATGAGTGTACGGACTTCTAAGCTCTCTCAGTTAACCTTTCATTCTCCATAAACTTTGAACTTAACCAAATTGATCCAAGTCCCATTCAGTCTTCTTAACTGTGCTCACTGAACTACGTTGATCTCTAGTCTGATAGCGACACCTTTCAAATTTATCTTCCTTCATAACTGTAACCTTTCCAGACCAACATACCTCTGAAATCACCATAGCCCCTGAATTCGGCCCTGCTCCATGTCCCTGATTTTAATTATTCTACAATTGTAGGCCAAGCCTTCAACTGTCAAGGCTCTAGCCACTGAAATCCTTATCTCTCCCCCACCCTGAGTTTCCCCAGCTCATTGTAGTCTTTCTGTGGCTTAAATATATCCCTTAATACTTAATTGTTTTACTGAACTTCTAGTCAAATACATAAGTCATGGACCCAACAGTGACCCTGAGTAATTTTAAGATGTTAGTTATTCCACCCACAACCACCAACCCCCACCCCCTCCAGCAAGAAATTGTCTAACATATTCTGCTGTTTTTTTTACTCTCTTACTGTTCACTAATTGTTACAGCCATTTTATGAAAATACTCTTGCAATCTAATTGTTTCATCTTCACTTCCTCCACATTATTCATCACTTGTAGTACTGAACATTAAAGACATTACTCCATTTAATCAAAGCTGTATACAAGAGTAGCATAGAAGCTTTGCATCATCAGGATAGTGCAGTTAGAATAGTTCAAGTTACCCTGATACATTCCTGACCTGGTTACATATTCATAGAGTTATACAACTCAGAAACTGGACTTTTGGGCAAACTTGTCCATGCAGACCAATTAGTCTGTCTGAGCTAGTCCTATTTACTTGTCCATCTAAATCTTTCCTATTCACGTACCTGTCCAAATGTCTTTGAAATACAAATATACCCACCTCCACAGTTCTCTTTGGTAGCTTGTTTCGCATTTCCCAACTATCCACTGTGTGAAAAAAAACCTGTCCTTCAGGTCCTTTCCTTCTGATGTTAAACCTATGCCCTCTAGTTTTTGAGGGCATAGGGGGGGAAACAGAAACAACTTCACCTCACTTAAATGCCTCATGGTTTTATAACCATATAACAATTACAGCACGGAAACAGGCCATCTCGGCCCTTCTAGTCTGTGCTAAACGCTTACTCTCACCTAGTCCCACTGGCCTGCACTCAGCCCATAACCCTCCATTCCTTTCCTGTCTATATACCCATCCAATTTTACTTTAAATGACAATACCGAACCTGCCTCTACCACTTCTACTGGAAGCTTGTTCCACATAGCTACCATTCTCTGAGTAAAGAAATTACTTCTAGTGTTACCCTTAAACTTTTGCCCACTAACTCTCAACTCATGTCCTCTTGTTTGAATCTCCCCTACTCTCAATGGAAAAAGCCTATCCACGTCAACTCTATCTATACCCCTCATAATTTTAAATACCTCTATCAAGTCCCCCCTCAACCTTATACACTCCAAAGAATAAAGACCTAACTTGTTCAATCTTTCCCTGTAACTTAGGTGCTGAAGCCCAGGTAACATTCTAGTAAATCTTCTCTGTACTCTCTCTATTTTGTTGATATCTTTCCTATAATTCGGTGACCAGAACTGTACACAATACTCCAAATTCAGCTTTACCAATGCCTTGTACAATTTTAACATTACATCCCAACTCCTATACTCAATGCTCTGATTTAGAAAGGCCAACATACCAAAAGCTTTCTTCACTACCGTATACACATGAGATTCCACCTTCAGGGAACTATGCACCATTATTCATAGATCACTCTGTTCTACTGTATTCTTCAATGCCCTACCATTTACCATGTATGTCCTATTTGGATTATTCCTACCAAAATGTAGTGCCTCACACTTATCAGCATTAAACTCCATCTGCCATCGTTCAGCCCACTCTTCTAACTGGCCTAAATCTCTCTGCAAGCTTTGAAAACCTACTTCATGATCCACAACGCCACCTACCTTAGTATCATCTGCATACTTACTAATCCAATTTACCACCCCATCATCCAGATCATTAATGTATATGACAAACGACATTGGACCCAGTACAGATCCCTGAGGCACACCACTTGTCACCAGTCTCCAACTTGACAAACAGTTATCCACCACTACTCTCTGGTATCTCCCATCCAGCCACTGTTGAATCCATTTTACTACTTCAATATTAATACCTAACGATTGAACCTTCCTAACTAACCTTCCGTGCGGAACCTTGTCAAAGGCCTTACTGAAGTCCATATAGACAACATCCACTGCTTTACCCTCGTCAACTTTCCTCGTAACCTCTTCAAAAAATTCAATAAGATTTGTCAAACATGACCTTCCACGCACAAATCCATGCTGACTGTTCCTAATCAGACCCTGCAGCTCTACTTTGTCACTTCTTGACTACTCACACTTCTGGGCAAAATAGCTCCAGCCTATTCAGTCTCTCCTTATAATTCAAGCCTCCCAGATCAGTAATTTTTTCTGCATCTTTTCCAGCTTCATGACCATAGCTTGGTGACCATAACTGCACATAATACTCAGAGCATGATCTAACTAGCAACTTCTATAGTGTAGCATAACGTTCCAAATCCTGAACTTAATTCCCTGACCAATGCATATCAAACACTGCCTTTGCTGTGGCATAGTAGAGGAATGGTTAGCACAATGCTATACAGTACAGGCGACCTTGGTTCAATTCTCGCTACTGCCTGTAAGTAGTTTGTACATTCTCCCAGTGTCCGCGGCATCCTCTGGGTACTCTGGTTTTCTTCTGCAATCCAAAGACAGTTGATTAGTTGGTCATTGTAAATTGTCCCATGATTTGGCTAGTATTAAACTGGGGTATTACTGGCCATCATGGCTCCAAGACCCAGAAGGGCCCACTCCATACTGTATCTCAATTAATAAATAAGTAAATGTCACCGTGTTTACTTGTGGCTTGACTTTCAGGGAATGATTAGCGTATATTCCTGGGTCTCTCTGATGTCTGCTTTCCAGTGACCTTCCATTTACTGTTTACATCTTGCTCAGGTTTAACTTACCAAAGTGCAGCACCTCACACTTTCCCAGATTGATTTCCACCTGCCACTGTTTATATGGAGTTTCACAAACTCCGAGAGACTGTAGATTACTTCCACATCCCCCTAAAAATGTGCTGCTAAGTTAATTGGGTCCCATAAATTATTCTTGAGTGCAGGTAAGTTGTACAGGCATAGACACAGACACATGCAAGGGAATCAACTGCAGGACTTCAGGGAAATAAGAGCAGGGGAATGGGATGATGAGATTTTTCTGTTGGAAGGCAACATTGGCTAAATTGCTCATTCTCTGTGTAATAAGTAACTCCTTGATATAAAGACTCTTTCTATTACTCTTTATAAATGACCAAATGATTTTTAAGACAAGCATTTTCGTGTTGCATGACATATCCTTCAACACGTGGATGTCCACAATTATCACGATTTGCTTGGCTGAGAAACACAACTTTGCATAAATAACCCTGGAGGCTAGTTGCTAAGGTGTAACACAGTTGATGCAACAAATAATTTATCTCCATCACTCTCCAGTCTCATCCACTCCCTTCTAAATTGCTTTCAACTTTCACCTGCTGTTTTTCATTAGTAATAAATAATCACCACAGAGTCTGTCAAAACACTGTGCAAAAAAATGAGCGATGTTTGAATGCAAAGGTTTTGCAGGTAGATTTCAACACTGTGTGGAAAGTTGGCAGAATAAACTAATACTTTTAAGAAAATAGAACAACCTTAGTTGTTGAACAAATACCTTATGTCAACTTACATGATACTTACTTCAAAGAAACGGGCTAATCAGCCCAACTGATTTATACTGGTGCTTTAACTCCATCACCTGTCACTCTGCTCACATTTTCAACCTATCATTCTGTTTAATTGTGTGGATTCTGCTCCCACTTCTATAAACTAGATCCTTTGCATCATTATTGCCTATATGCCTAACTTGTGCATAAATGCGTGTTTTAATGTGATGGGGACCATTTCCAGCTGAAACTACACTGACTTGAAAAATTAGCCTGGGCTCTTTAGGTGTGAGCTATTAGACTATTGAATGATGCTTTCAGTATGCATGACTTTCATTGCTATTTTACCACAGTATTGAAGAAACAATGTACAAGCTACAATTGTCATTTTTATCTCTCAGTAAAACCATCAACTTCTGCTGGCCCATTCTCCCACCCTCAACCCTCCAGCACATCAGCTTAGGAGATGTAATTCAAAGGATTTGCACTGAGGCATTCATTGACAAATGTCTGCTTTTGACTCATTATGGTCTTTAATTTTATTCTCACTCACAAGTCAATCGGGTCTCCTTTGATTCTTCTGCTATGTAGCCACACCAGAGTTAAATTTCGGTGACCAACTAACCTATTGGAATACAATAGCTCAGTACAGGCCTTTCAGCCTGCATTCAGTGCTGATAGTGATGACAAAGTAAAGTAAACTTATCCGTCTACACATGATCCACAACCAGACCCCCCCCCCCCCCCCACCTCCTTGCGTGATCATGTGTCTCTTGAACACCACTATTGCATCTGCATTTTCCTCTGTCCTGGCAGCACATTCCAGGTACCTATCACTTTGTGTCAAAACAACTTATCCTGCACACCTCACTTAAACTTTATTCCTCTCACTTTCAAGCTATCCCCTTGATTATTTGAAATTTCTACCTTGGTGAAAGAACTCTGACTGTCTACCCTATCTATGGCTTTCATCATATTATAAACCTCCATCAGGTCTCCCCTCAGCCTCAAACACTCGAGAGAAAAACCCAAGCTAGTCCAGGCTCCCCTTAGAGCTTATGCTCTCCAATCCCGGCAGCACGTCGAAGGAAACCAGAGCACCCAGGATAAATACATGTGGCAGCAAGAAGAACGTGCACTGACAGCACAGGTCTTCAGGACCGAAGCTTACTGATATCAAAGCAAAGATACTGGAAACATTCAGCAAGGCTGACAGCATCTGTGCAAAGAGAAACATAGTTAATATATCAAGACAGAAATCCTTCATCAAAACTGTTCTGATCCTACTAAAAGTAATGGATACAGCTCAGTTCACTGTAAATCCCTCCCCTCCATTGAACACACCAGCCAACATCAGGGACTCCCACCACCCCAGGTCATGCTCTCTTCTTGCTGCTGCCATCAGTAAAGCATACAGAAGCCTCAGACCCCACACAGACAACTTGTTTAAAAACCAGCAGGCTCTTAAACCAGTGGACATAACTTCACTTGTCTCATCACAGAACAGTTCCCACAACCTATGGACACACTTTCAAGGACTCTTCACTTCATGTTCTTGATATTTATTGGTTATTTATTTATTTATTATTAGTATTATTTTTTCTCTTTTGTATTTGAATAGCTTGTTGTCTTTTGCACATTGGTTGTTTGACTGTTCTGTTGAGTGTGGTCTTTCAAGTCAAGTCAAGTCAAGTCACATTTTATCGTCATTTCGACCATAACTGCTGGTACAGTACGCAGTAAAAATGAAACAACGTTTCTCAGGACCATAGTGCTACATGAAACAGTACAAAAACTACACTGAACAATGTAAAAACAACACAGAAAAAAAACTACACTAGACTACAGACCTACACAGGACTGCATAAAGTGCACAAAACAGTGCAGGCATTACAATAAGTAATAAACAGAACAATAGGCACATAGAAGGCAGTAAGTTGGTGTCAGTCCAGTCTCTGGGTATTGAGGTTTCTGATAGCTTGGGGGAAGAAACTGTTACATAGTCTGGTCGTGAGAGCCCAAATGCTTCGGTGCCTTTTCCCAGACGGCAGGAGGGAGAAGAATTTGTATGAGGGGTGCATGGGATCCTTCATAATGCTGTTGCTTTGCGGATACAGCATATAGTGTAAATGTCTTTAATGGCGGGAAGAGAGACCCCGATGATATTCCCAGCTGACCTCACTATACGCTGCAGCGTCTTGCGATCCAAGATGGTGCAGTTTCCGAACCAGGCAGTGATGCAGCTGCTCAGGATGCTCTCAATACAACCCCTGTAGAAAGTGATGAGGATGGGAGGTGGGAGATGGACTTTCCTCAGCCTTTGCAGAAAGTATTCTATTATTGATTCTATTATGGTTCTTGGATTTATTGAGTATGCCTGTAAGAAAATGAATCTTAGGGTTGCATATGGTGACATTTATGTACCTTGATAATATATTTACTTTGAACTTTGAAATACTAACTCTGTTTCACACAAATGCTGCCTGACCTGCTGTGTATTTCCTGTATCCCTTAGTTCGTTTTCACATTTGAAACAAATTGCTTTTGTGCTACAATAGATACGAGGCTGAATTTAATATATCCAGAACAGCCTATCCATCTTCTGTCAGTTTCTGCCCAAAAATCTGTGAGCTTTTAAAAGTTATATCTCTGTTTTAGGTTACATGTCTGATATTATTAGCATTCTTCAAATTTGCCTTGAGAAGTTTTAACCAGAAGTTTGCTATCAACTGCATTGAAAGCTCGTGGTTGGCGAAAACAGTCATATATTGTGTAATCTCCCTGCCTTACACCCTTATTCAATCGACAAGAACAAACCAGAGCTACCAGTCACCAGTCACTTTAATCCGCCACCCTATTCCCACTTTGACCTCTCTTTCTTTGCTCCAATAATACCCAACATAAATTCATGGAACAGTATCTCATCTGTTATCAATGTACTCATCTGGTACATTGAGGTCTCAAGACATAATATTAAACTTAACTATTTCAGGTACCCAGTTCTTTTTTCATTATCTCTTGTCAAATGATGCCCTGTACCTGTCCGTTTCAATTAGTTTCATCTTTTCTGTCTTCAAATGCTGATTTTTAAAGTACATGTGGTCTTGATATAACATCATTGTTATATTCGTAAGTGACCTTGCATTATCATAGAAAGTCACGTCATTGCAGAACAGACTGTAATTGTCTTCAAAGCTCAGATCCAATCATTCTGTAACCAATGCAACCGCATAATGCAAATTATGTTCCTTAATTCATCAATACCTATTATAACAAATCCCGTTATAGAAAAAACTAGCTGTAATTGTTACCTTGACAACTTTGGTCTATACCCTAAATATTAAAGCTCGTTTCTTTTTTTCTTAACCTCCTTCCCCTTTCTGCATCTTATCACATTTGTTTCCTCACTTTCTTAAGTGTGATAAATGCTCTTTGATTCAAAAATATTAATTACTTTCTCCTCCCACTTGTATGGCTTTATCAACTATTTCTAAAAGTTTCTGTCTAAGTTTGGTCTTCCTCATTAAAGTTGCCTGCACTCATGGTTCCTACAAGCGGACCATAACCTTGTTGTAGGGTGTGGAAGCTTGTGTGCATAGAAGGGAAATTCAGGGTTATGTGGAAGAGGCAGGTAGGTTGCGATGAGTCCATGCCAGATCAGCCATGATCTTATCGAGCACCCTCAATGGGCCAGATGAACTACTCCTGCTCCTATTTCTATGTTCCTATGTTCCTTATGTTCTTATGTGCCTCAATGACCCAGCTATGGTGGATGGAGTCAGGTCCATGCACTTTGACTCTAGGTAGGGCCACCCGTACCAAACAGGTCAAAGGGTAGAGGCCAGACTAAGGGTGGTTCTCCAGTCCTCCACATTTGGGGGTTCAGCTCAGGACAAAAAAAAACTGGTCAAAAAAAATGTTACAGAAACAGCAATGAAGAATCCTTCTACATCTGAGTAAGATAAAGATGGAGGACCTTCATTGTCACCCTAAACACCAGCGTTGCAAAAGGCAGTAAGTTAAGTAAGCATTCACGAGTGGCTACAATGCACATGCTCTTCTCTAAGTTACACCATACGTGACATTTACACTAACATCTGTGATAGCATTTTAGCCTGACAATGTATTTTGTCAAAGATGTATGCAGCTGGACAGATCAGGGTAAATACTTTGACTCATTACTGGACAATGAGTGGTGGTATAAGTAATGCACTAGTTGTTAATCTACACATTTACTCAAAAACTATTTTGCTACTGTTGCGCTTGTGGGGATACCATACAATCTCAGATCCTCACTACCTGAATGAGCTTTCATACTATGAAGTCTTACAAAAATGCTGGATGAACTCAGCAGGTCGGGCAGCATCCGTTGAAAGAATCAGTCGACGTTTCGGGTCGAGACCCTTCATCAGGACTAAAGAAAGAGGGGGCAGGGGCCCTATAAAGAAGGTGGAGGGAGGGTGGAAAACCAATCAGAGGAAAGATCAAGGGCTGGGGGAGGGGAAGCAGGGAGGGGATAGGCAGGAGAGGTGAAGAAGGAATCTAAGGAGAAAGCACTATGGGTAGTAGAAGAAGGCAGAGTCATGAGAGGTGATAGGCAGCTAGAAGAGGAGACAGAGTGAAGGTGGAATGGGGGAAGGGAGAGGGAGGGAATTACAGGAAGTTGGAGAATTCGATGTTCATACCAAGGGGCTGGAGACTACCCAGATGGTACATGAGATGTTGTTCCTCCAACCAAAGTTTGGCCTCATCATGGCAGTAAAGGAGGCCATGTATGGACATATCCGAATGGGAATGTGAAGGAGAGTTAAAGTGAGTGGCAACCGGGAGATCCTGTCTGTTGTGGCGGTGCTCGACAAAGTGGTCCCCCAACCTGCATTGGGTCTTGCCGATGTAGAGGAGGCCGCACTGGGAGCAACGGATGCAATAGATTACCTCAACAGACTCACAAGTGAAGTGTTGCCTCTCCTGGAAGGACTGTTTGGGACCCTGAATGGTGGTAAGAGAGGAGGAGTAGGGACAGGTGTAGCACTTACGCTTGCAAGGATAAGTGCCAGGTGGGAGATCTGTGGGGAGCGACGTGTGGACCAGGCAGTCATGGAGGGAACGATCCCTGTGAAAAGCAGAGGGGGTAGAGAGGGAAAGATGTCCTTAGTGGTGGGGTCCTGTTGAAGGTGGCGGAAGTTGCGGAGGATAATATGCTGGATCCGGAGGCTGGTGGGGTGATAGGTGAGGTCAAGGGGGACACGGTCCCTGTTGTGGTGACGGGAGGATGGGGTGAGGGCTGAAGTGCGGGAAATGGAGGGGATGCGAGTGAGGGCATCATTGATGACGGCAGAAGGGAAACCACGATTCTTAAAGAAAGAGGACATTTGGGATGTCCTGGAATGGAAAGCCTCATCCTTGGAGCAGATGCAGAGGAGACGGAGGAACTGGGAATAGGGAATAGAATTTTTGCATTTGGCAGGGTGGGAAGAGGTATAATCAAGGTAGTTATGGGAGTCAGTGGGTTTATAGAAGATGTCAGTGGACAGTCTCTCTCCAGAGATGGAGACCGAGAGATCGAGAAAGGGGAGAGAAGAGTCCGGGATGGACCAAGTGAATTTGAGGGCTGGGTGAAAGTTAGAGGCAAAGTCGATGAAATCGATGAGCTCAGCATGGGTGCAGGAAGCAGCACCAATGTAGTCGTCAATGCAGCGAAGGAAAAGTTGGGGAGCAGTACCAGTATAGATTTGGAGCATAGACCGTTCCACATAACCCACGAAGAGGCAGGCATAGCTAGGGCCCATGCGAGTGCCCATAGCTACACCCTTGGTCAGAAGAAAGTGGGAAGAGCCGAAAGAGAATTATTAAGTGTGAGTACCAGTTCTGCCAACCTGAGGAGTGTGGTGGTGTTGGGGAACTGGTGAGGTCTATTGTCCAGAAAGTAGTGGAGGGCTTTGAGGCCTACTTGCTGGGGAATTAAGCGTATACGGATTGGACATCCATGGTGAAAATTTTCATCATTTCCACTCATACTTAATAACTTCCCTTTTAGCTCTTCCCACTTTCTCCAGATCAAGGGTGTAGCTATGGGCACTCGCATGGGCCCTAGCTATGCCTGCCTCTTCATGTTTTATGTGGAACGGTCTATGCTCCAAATCTATACTGGTACTGCTCCCCAACTTTTCCTTCGATACATTGACGACTACTTTGGTGCTACTTCCTGCACCCATGCTGAGCTCATCAATTTCATTGACTTTGCCTCTAACTTTCACCCAGCCCTCAAATTCACTTGGTCCATCTCGGACACTTCTCTCCCCTTTCTCGATCTCTCGGTCTCCATCTCTGGAGATAGACTGTTCACTGACATCTTCTATAAACCCACTGACTCCCATAACTACCTTGATATAGCTCTTCCCACCCTGCCAAATGCAAAAATTCTATTCCCTATTCCCAGTTCCTCCGTCTCCTCCGCATCTGCTCCAAGGATGAGGCTTTCCATTCCAGGACATCCCAAATGTCCTCTTTCGTTAAGAATCGTGGTTTCCTTTCTGCTGTCATCAATGATGCCCTCACCCGCGTCTCCTCCATTTCCCGCACTTCAGCCCTCACCCCATCCTCCCGTCACCACAACAGGGACCGTGTTCCCCTTGTCCTCACCTATCACCCCACTAGCCTCCGGATCCAGCATATTATCCTCCGCAACTTCCTCCACCTTCAACAGCAGGATCCCACCACTAAGGACATCTTTCACTCTCTACCCCTCTCTGCTTTTCGCAGGGATCGTTCCCTCCGTGACTGCCTGGTCCACACGTCCCTCCCCACAGATCTCCCACCTGGAACTTATCCCTGCAAGTGTAAGTGCACCCTACACCTACACCTGTCCCTACACCTCCTCTCTTACCACCATTCAGGGCCCCAAACAGTCCTTCCAGGTGAGACAACACTTCACTTGTGAGTCTGTTGAGGTAATCTATTGCATCCGGTGCGGCCTCCTCTACATCGGCGAGACCCGACGTAGATTGGGGGACCGCTTCGTCGAGCACCTCCGCTCCGTCTGCCACAACAGACAGGATCTCCCAGTTGCCACTCACTTCAACTCTCCTTCACATTCCCATTCGGCCTCCTTTACTGCCATGATGAGGCCAAACTTTGGTTGGAGGAACAACATCTCATGTACCATCTGGGTAGTCTCCAGCCCCTTGGTATGAACATTGAATTCTCCAACTTCTGGTAATTCCCTCCCTCTCCCTTCCCCCATTCCACCTTCACTCTGTCTCCTCTTCTAGCTGCCTATCACCTCTCATGACTCTGCCTTCTTCTACTACCCATAGTGCTTTCTCCTTAGATTCCTTCTTCACCTCTCCTGCCTATCCCCTCCCTGCTTCCCCTCCCCCACCCCTTGATCTTTCCTCTGATTGGTTTTCCACCCTCCCTCCACCTTCTTTATAGGGCCCCTGCTCCCTCCTTATTTAGTCCTGACGAAGGGTCTCAACCCAAAACGTTGACTGCTCCTTTCAACGGATGCTGCCCGACCTGCTGAGTTCATCCAGCTTTTTTGTACATCTTGATTTGACCACAGCATCTGCAGTGTACTTTGTGTATACTATGAAGTCTCCTTTCTGCTGTTCTATTAAACTGCCACTAAAGTTGCAATTGTTGCTTGCCTTAACTTTGGATTGCTGGTTGCTGAAAATGAATTTTGGCAAGTGAATCATTTGACTGTGGTGCGTGTTACCAATGTAACACTAATAATTGATGGAACTGATATCACCAGCATTCTATGCACTCAGTTTCATTGCCAAGGACTTTGTTGTGACTCCTTGATTGTAAATAGCAGATGAGGAATCATTCATTTTGTATTAAGTTCTCAAGCATTTTTAGGCACCATTCAATCTCCATCAGCACAGGTACAGCACAAGTCTGTGTGCTTTGACCCCTGTTCTACTCACTTGTCTCAAGTGAACTTGGCCTTTTCTCCTTGGAGTGATTGAGGATGAGAGGTAACCTGATAGAGGTGTAGAAGATGATGAGAGGCATTGATCATGTGGCTAGTCAGAGGCTTTTTTCCAGGGCTGAAATGGCTAACATGAGAGGGCACAGGTTTAAGGTGATTAAAAGTAGGTACAGAGGAGATGTCAGGGTTAAGTTTTTTTTACACAGAGTGGTGAGTGTGTGGAATGGGCTGCCAGTGACGGTGGTGTAGGCAGATACAATAGGGTCTTTTAAGAGACTCCTGGATAGGTACATGGAGCTTAGAAAAATAGAGGGCTATGGCTAACCCCCAGGTAATTTCTAAAGTAACCCTACATGAAACATGTGGCGAGTGAATTGGGTCTACAAGGAACATCTGGCCAACATAGACTCCTTTGCCCTGGTAATACCTTTGCTATTCTTTGACTATTCAGGACAGCCAGGAATATTTAAAAGGTTTGTACACAAGGTATTTAGTGTGTGATTTCACGTACTTGTTAGTTTGGGCAATTAAATACTTGTCAGTAAATGCAGACCTCTATATGCCTCACTGATCATTGTTATAAGAGGTAATTCTTACAACAGGACACATCTAGATTATTGCATACAGGTCTGCTCACCCACTACAGGAAGGCTACTCAGGCTTTGTAGAGGGTGCAGCAAGAGTTTACCAGGATGCTGTCTGCTTTAGAGGGCATGTGCTATCACGAGAGGCTGGATAAACTTGGGTTGTTTTCTGTGGAGAGCTGAAGGCTGAGGGGAGATCTGATAGAGGTTTACAAAATTATGAGAGGCACAGACAGAGTGGACAGACAGTATCTGTTTCCCAGAGCTGAAATCTCTAATACCAAGGGACAGCATTGAAGGTGAAAGTGAGTAAGTTCAACGGGGATGTGAGGGGTAATTTTTTTACTTAGAGAGTCATGGATACCTGGAATAGACTGTCTGGTATGGTGATAGAGGCAAATAGATTAGAGGCTTTTAGGAGAAGTTTAGATAGGTACATGGATGTAAGGAGGGTGGAGGGATATGGACATGATGTAGGTCGGAAGCGTTAGTATTTTGGGTGTTTTTGATCTGCTTTTTAGCTGGTTTTGCACAGCATTGTGGGCTGAATGGCCTGTATTGTGCTGTAGGTTTTCTATGTTTCTATGACACATGATTGTGTGGTTAAGCACAGCTCCTATGCCATATTTAAGTTTGCTCACAACACCACAGTCATAGACTGAATTAAAGGTGGTGATGAATCAGATTGGAGAGCCGACTGAGTAGTGCCACAGGAACAACCCTAAGGCTTTCACCATCATTTTGAGGGATTTTAACCAGGCCAGTCTGAAAAAATCACTAAACAATTACCATCAACAGATCACTTGCCATACCAGAGGAAACAACACACTTGACCATTACTACACCACCATCAAGAATGCCTACCATGCTATTCCACATCCTCACTTCGGGAAGTCTGATCACCTGGCTGTACTTCTGCTCCCTGAGTATAGGCAGAGACTGAAGACTGCAGCACCAGCAGTGAGGACCAGGAAGGTCTGGACAAGGGAAGCACAGGAACGCATATGGACTGCTTTGAATCAGTGGACTGGACTGCATTCAGGGATTCATCTTCAAACCTGGATGAGTATGCTGCAGTTGATACCAACTTCATTAAAACTTGTGTGGATGAGTGTGTGCCTACAAAGACTTACTGTAGATTCCCAAACCAAAAGCTGTGGATGAACCAGAAGGTACATTGTCTGCTAAAGGCTAGATGTGTGGCATTCAAGTTTGGAGATTCAGGTTTGTACCAGAAAACCAAGTATGAGTTGCAGGGGTTATTTCAAGGGTGAAGAGACAATTTCAAATGAGGTTGGAGGTGACATCAGATGTACAACAACTCTGGCAGGGTTTGCAAGACATTACTTCTTACAACATAAAACCCAATAGCATGAATAGCAGCGATGCTTCACTACCAGATGAACTCAATGCCTTCTATGCCCACTTCGAAAGGGAGAATATAACTGCAACAGTGAAAATCCCTGCCGCACCCAGTGACCCTGTGATCTCTGTCTCGGAGGCCGATGTTAGACTGTCTTTAAAGAGGGTGAACCCTCGCAAGGCAGAAGGCCCCGACAGAGTACCTAGTAAGGCTCTGAAAACTTGTGCCAACCAACTGGCGGGAGTACTCAAGAACATTTTCAACCTCCCACCGCTATGGGTGGAAGTTCTCACTTGCTTCAAAAAGGCAACAATTATACCAGTGCCTAGGAAGAATAATGTGAGCTACCTTAATGATCATCGCCCAATAGCACTCACATCTACAGTGATGAAATGCTTTGAGAGGTTGGTCATGGCTAAACTGAACTCTTACCTCAGCAAGGACCTGGACCCACTGAAATATGCCTATTGCCACAATAGATCAATTTCAGGTGCAATTTCAGTTGGCTCTTCACATGACCTTAGACCACCTGGATAATACAAACACCTACGTCAGGATGCTGTTCATCGACTATCGCTGAGCACTTAACACCGTCATTCCCACAATCCTCATTGATAAGTTACAGAACCTGGGCCTCTGTACCTCCCTCTGCATTGGATTCTCAACTTCCTTACCGGAAGACCACAATCTGTGTGGATTGGTGATAATATCTCCTCCTTGCTGACGATCAACACTGGTGCACCTCAGAGGTGTATGCTTAGCCCACTGCTCTACTGTCTCTGTACGCATGACTGTGTGGCTAGGCATAGCTCAAATACCATCTGTAAATTTGCTGATGAAACAACCATTGTTGATAGAATCTCAGATGGAGATGAGAAGATGTACAGGAGCAAGATATGCCAATTAGTGGAGTGGTATTGAAGCAACAACCTTGCACTCAATGTCAATAAGCAAGGGCAAGATGAAGGAACACATACCAATCTTCTAAGAGGGATCAGAAATGGAGATGGTGAGTAGTTTCAAGTTCCTGGGTGTCAAGATCTCTGAGGACCTAACCTGGTCCCAACATGATCTGATAGAGGTGTACAAGATAATGAGAGACATTGATTGTGTGGATAGTCAGAGGCTTCTCCCCAGGGTTGAAATGGCTAGCAAAAGAGGACATAGTTTTAAGGTTCTTGGAAGTAGGTACAGAGGAGATGTCAGGTGTAAGTTTTTTATGCAGGGAGTGGTGAGTGTCTGGATTGGGCTGCTGGTGGTGATGGTGGAGGCGGAAATGATAGGGTCTTTTAAGAGGCTGCTGGATAGGTACATGGAGCTTAGAAAAATAGAGGGCTATGGGTAAGTCTAGGTACTTCTAAGGTAAGGACATGTTCGGCACAGCTTTGTGGGCTGAAGGGCCTGTACTGCGCTGTAGGTTTTCTATGTTCTATGTTCTGTATCGATGCAGCTATAAAGAAGGCAAAACAGCGACTATATTTCATTGGGAGTTTGAAGAGATTTGGTATATCAACAAGAACACTCAAAAACTTCTATAGATGTACCATGGAGAGCATTCTGACAGGCTGCATCACTGTCTGGTATGTGGGGGCTACTGCACAGGACTGAAAGAAGCTTCAGAGGGTCATAAATTTAGTCAGCTCCATCTTGGGTACTAGCCTACAAAATAACCAGGACATCTTCAAGGAGCAATATTTCAGAAAGGCAGCATCCATTATTAAGCCCCTAGTACCCAGGGCATGCCCTTTTCTCATTATTACCATCAGATAGGAGGTACAGAAGCCTGAAGACACACACTCAGCAATTCAGGAACAGCTTCTTCCACTCTGCCATCCGATTCCTAAATGGACATTGAATCCATGAACACTACCTCACTTTAAAAAAAATATATATGGTTTCTGTTTTTGCAGATTTTTAATCTATTCAAAATAAATATACAGTACTGTCATTTATTTATTTATTTATTTTTACTTTTTTTCTTCTATATTATGTATTGCATTGAACTGCTGCTGCTAAGTTAACAAATTTCATGTCACATGCCAGTGATAATAAACCTGATTCTGATTCTGATTCTCACTCAATGTCAGCAAGAATGTCAGAAGTGATTATTGATTTCAGGAGAGGAAAACCTGAGTTGAGGTCTGTGAGCCAGTCCTTACGACGGGATCAGAGGTGGAGAGGGTCAGCATCTTTATATTCCTCGGTATTATCATTTCAGGGGACCTGTCCTGGGGCCAGTACATATGTGTAATTATGGAAAAAGCATGGTAGTGCCTTTGCTTCTTTAGGAGTTTTCACAGCTTTGGCATGACAGCTATATGTTTGTCCATCTCCTATAGATGTGACACGGAGAATCTATTGACTGATTACATCATAACCTGGTATAGAAATACCAATACCCTTGAATGGAAAATCTTATAGAAAGTTGTGGATATGGCCCAGTCTATCACAGGTAAAGCCCTCCCCACCAATGATCACGTCTACGTGGAGTGTTGTCACAGGAAAGCAGCATCCATCAGTGGCTCCCACCGCACTGGTTATGCTTGCTTCCCACTGCTGCTGTCAGGAAGAAGATACAGGAACCTCTGGACCCACACCACCAGATTCAGGAACAGTTATTACCTCTCAACCATCAAGCTCCCGAGCCAGAGGGGTTAACTTTACTGAACTTCACTTGCCCCATCATTGAAATATGCCCACAACCTATGGACACATTTTCAAGGTATCTTCATCTCATGTTCTCGATGTTTAATGCTTATTTATTTATATATTATTTTTGATTTTTTTGTATTTACATGGCTTATTGTCTTTTGCACACTGGCTGTCCACCCAGTTGGTATGGTTTTTCATTGATTCTATTATGGGATTGGAGTTATTGAGTATGCCTGTGGTGATACATATATATATATATATATATATAGATAATAAATTTATGTTTAATTATGAAAGTTCAAGATATTGATGTTCATGCCATCAGGTTGGAGTCTACCCAGACAGAATATAAGTTGTTGCTCCTCCGGCTTGAGTCTGGCCTCATTGTGACAGTAGAGGAGGCCATGGAATGACATTTTGGAATAGGAATGGAAAGTGGAATTAAAATGGGTGGCCACTGGGAGATTCCAGTTTTTCTGACAGACGTAGCACAGGTGCTCAGCGAAGCGGTCTCCAAATTTATGTTGGGTCTCACCAATATACACTGGGAACACCAGATACAACTGAGAACCTCGACAGACTCACAGGTGAGGTGTTGTCTCACTTGAAAGAACTGTTTGAGTAATAGTGACAGAGGAGGTGTAGGGGCAGCTACATCACATGTTCCGCTTGCACTTCTCCCCTCCAGCACTTAAACCTTGGAAGCGGAACAAGTGCTACAGTGCCCCTCCCCTCTATTCTCCATCCCCTTTCCTCTCTCACCTTATCTCCTTGCCTGCCATTGCCTCTCTCTGGTTCTCCTCCCTCTTTTTCTTTCTTCTATGAATTTCTATCCTCTCCTATTAGATTCCACCTCCTCCAGCCCTGTACCTCTTTCACCAATCAACTTCCCAGCTCTTTACTTCACCCCTCCCCCTCCCAGTTTCACCTTTCACCTTGTTTTTCTTCCTCCCTTCCCCCCACCTTCTAACTCTGACTCCTCATCTTTTTTTCCCAGTCCTGCTGGGTGTCTCAGCCTGAAAGCTCAACTGTATTATTTTCCACAGATGCTACCTGCTGAGTTCCTTCAGCATTTTGTGTATGTAGCCTGGATTTCCAGCATCTACAGATTTTCTCTTGTTTGTGATTGAAATTCCATTAAAGTGGCTCGAGAGGACAGGATTGAACCCAGGTTTCTGGCGACATGTGACAGCAATTTTACTAACTGTATCACTGTGCTGAATTTCAGTAAGTACCACCTTGACCAGCTAACTCACCCCCACCATCACAAACTCAGGATCCACCTCCTACACCCTCAAGATAAACATTCAGATTCCCCTTCAGTTTCTAAGCACTTTGCAAAGGAAATTGTTGTTGTTATCTTATGAACAGGACTCAATGCTCTGTTCTTTTGCCAAGCTCACTACATGAAACAGCAAGTCAAGTCAAGTTTAGTTTATTGTCATGTGCACAGCTACAGCTAACATCAAAAACATTAAATCCGTGGAGATGGACATCTGGACCAGGGAGTCGTGGAGGGAACGATCCCTGCGGAAAGTGGAGAGCGGTAGAGAGGGAAAGATGTGCTTAGTGGTGGTGTCCTATTGAAGGTGGCAGAAGTTGCAGAGGATGATGTGCTGGATCCGGAGACTGGTGGGGTGATAGGTGAGGACAAGGGGAACACGGTCCCTGTTGTGGTGACGGGAGGATGGGGTGAGAGCCGAAGTGCGGGAAATGGAGGAGATGCGGGTGAGGGCATCATTGGTGATGGCAGAAGGGACACCACGGTCCTTAAAGAAAGAGGATATTTGAGATGTCCTGGAATGGAAAGCCTCATCCTGGGAGCAGATACGGCGGAGATGGAGGAACTGGGAATAGGGAATAGCATTTTAGCATGTGACAGGGTGGGAAGAGGTATAGTCAAAGTAGTTATGAGAGTCAGTGGGTTTATAGAAGATGTCAGTGGACAGTCTATCTCCAGAGATGGAGACCGAGAGATCAAGAAAGGGGAGAGAAGTGTCTGAGATGGACCAAGTGAATCTGAGGGCTGGGTGGAAGTTAGAGGCAAAGTCAATGAAATTGATGAGCTCAGCATGAGTGTAGGAAGCAGCACCAACGTAGTCGTCAATGTATCGAAGGAAAAGTTGGGGAGCAGTACCAGTATAGATTTGGAGCATAGACTGTTCCACATAACCCACGAAGAGGCAGGCATAGCTGGGGCCCAGGTGAGTGCCCATAGCTACACCCATGGTCTGAAGAAAGTGTGAAGAGCCAAAAGAGAAGTTATTAAGTGCGAGTACCAGTTCCACCAACCAGAGGAGGGTGGTGGTGTTGTGGAACTGTTGAGGTCTATTATCCAGAAAGAGGCGGAGGGCTTTGAGGCCTTCTTGATGGGGAATGGAAGTGTAAAAGGATTGGATATCCATAGTGAAAATAAAGCAGTTGGGACCGGGGAACTGGAAGCTATTGAAGTGGTGGAGCGTATGGGATGTATCCCGGATGTAGGTGGGGAGGTACTGAACTATGGGTGACAAAATGGATTCCAGGTAGGCAGATACAAGTTTGGTGGGGCAGGAGCAGGTTGAACCTATGGGTCTAACGGGACAGTCAGGCTTGTGGATCTTGGGGAGGAGGTAAAACCGAGCAGTGGGGGGAATTATGAGTTTTTTGGCTGAGGATGGAAGGTCTCCAGAGTTGATAAGGGCAGTGATGGTATGGGAGACAATGGTTTGATATTTTTTGGTGGGGTTCTGTTCCAGGGGTAAGTAAGAAGAGGTATCAGAGAGCTGCCATTTGGCCTCAGTGAAGTAGAGGTCCGTCCGCCAGACTACTACGGCACCACCTTTGTCTGCGGGTTTGATGGTGATGGTCTAGTATTTCATTGCTGAGGTAGCTTTAGGATTGTGCAGGGCTGTCAAGATTTGGAAAAGGCAGGTGTAACAAGCAATGATGTAAGTTGATAACATTTTAATTCATGGTTAGGGGAATTGAATGGGAAGGGATGTGGAGGTAACACTTCAGGTGTGTAGGCCAATGTTGAGACCACACCTGGAGTTTAATGCTTAAGAAAGTTTGTAAATGCAATGGAAATAGCTTAGAGGAAGTTACTTGACTAAAACTTGGAGAAATGGGTTCTCTTATGAATAAATGTTAGGCAGAGTTGAGCTGTCACTTGCTGAAGTTTGAAAGTCAAAATCAAGTTTATTGTTATATACACAAGAACATTTATGCAAAGGTGCAATGAAAAACTTACTTGCAGCAGATTCAAAGTCACACAAAATCATATAAGCAGCATTCATAAGAATGCTTATGAATTACGTTGGGAAGAGGTGATTTGATCAAAACATTTAAAGCACTGAAGCAGTCAAGACAGGGTGTATTGTTGATAGACGTTTCCTCTTGTGGGAGAGTCTAGAACTAAGAATCACTGTTTAGAACAAGGGACCACTCACTTAACGTAGGGACATATAATTGTGTTTTCTCTAGGAAGGTAATGAGTCTTTGAACTCTCTTCATCAAAGGTGCGGAGTGCAGAGTCTGATTATTTTAAGGTAGATGTCAATAGATATTTGGTAAGCAAGTGGATGAAAGGTTATGGAGGGTAAATAAGAATGTGGAGTAGATGGGTGGCGATCAGATCAGCCATTAGCATATTAAATGGATCATGCATGAGGGGCTGAGTACCCTACTCTTGCTTTTCATTCATCTGTTTACATGTTATACTGCCAATATCTTTCACTCCAACAAATGTGTCCTCTTCAGTCCACCTCACATTTCCCCCCACAGCTTCAATTACCATTGGATTAGCCCTTGCTCTTTATGAATGGAGAACAGAACACCATGGGTTTGAGCAAAGCCTGGCTGAAATATAATGGTATCAAACTCCTAAATGGAATATCAGCAGCTGATGAAACATTCAACCTACCAATGTTCACTGAGACAGAGCAGCTCACTGACAACTTATACTTCTAAGTCTTCTATCATGCAATCCTCCTTTCCTGCAACTCTCCTTCTCTTATATGAAGCCCTCATTTCCTAGTGAAGTAACATAACAGATGTATCATCGAGATATCATCACTATATTTCTCATCATCTACTTCTCTTCCATTTAAAATTCCAACTCATTCTCATGAACTTGGCCTTCTTGCCACCAGTGTTTTGGTCAGATATAAGGAATCTTTGATCATTTCCATGTATTGCTCAACTGCATAAAGCTACAGGAGCAAAATCTCAAGTATGTAGTTTTGGCTGACCACTCACCACATTTCCTTAGCTGTGCATCTGCCTAACCACACCATTGCTTCTCAAGGTCTTCACTGACTTCATATCCTGTACTGCACTGCAATTTGCCCTTCCTGGGCATCTCAATTTCAATGGGTCCATTGAATCCATGCTTCAGCTGCTAAGACACTAATGTTGGAAACGCCCACAAAACTCTATGCCTCTACCTGTTAAAAATTACCTGCTTGCGAAAGTTTTTAGCTATCTGTCTAAATAACTCATTCAGTGACTTACTTTTGCATCTTGTTTACTAACATCCTTTCAAAGCAACGTGGAGGGTTTTACTATCATGAAGGTGTTGTACAAATATGTTGTAGATTTAGTTGGAGATTTACCAGATGTGGGAATCTGGAACAAGGAAAAACTGCTAGGGACACTCAGCAGGTCAGGCAGCATCTACAGAGGGAAACTGAGAGTTGACATTTCATGTTGATCCCCTTCATTTGGGCTAGAAGTTAGAATGGGGTTAGCTATTATAAAGAGGGGAAAGGAAGGGTAGGGCCAATGATGGGAGGGGTAATTGACAAGTGGGTAAGGGATTTACTTGTTGCTTAATATGAATAAGAATTGTTGCCATATTTTATCTACCAAGATACTTTGCCAAATGATGAGGTGAGGAGTTATTAAATGAAAGGCTATTTTCTGGCTTGCACTCATTCCATCCAGGGCTTCCTGTTTTATAAGATTATCTGCAAGAACAAATGCTAAGACCAGAACAATTAGCTTAGTCTTTGCATGACAGCAGGATCTTCATGAATTTTGACTAATAGGTCATGCAGAATTGGAGCCGTACATTCAGAGATTCAAATATTCAAGATTCAAAGTACGTTTATTATCCAAGTATGTGCTGTATGCAGTATTCAACTCTGAGACTCGTCTTCCCCACAGGCAGCCATGAAACAAAGAAGCACCATGAAACCTATTCAAAGAAAAAAACATTACCACCTCCTTGCCCCCCATGGGCAAAAAGATAAATCACACAAACAGCAACAAAAAAGAAAGGAGCAAAACCATAGAATATAAATCACAAAATCAAAAGGTCTATTCAGTTCAACTCGGTGTTGAGTTAAAGCTGAATTTGATGATGATTTTCATTCTCAAATACTTCAGCTTTCTGAATCTGTCAGAGCCGTTTATTCTATTTCGGAGTTACCCACCCCTGGAAAATTCAGGTAATTTTTCAATGTCACCCAGGCAAGAACTTGATATTAATTTTCAGCCATGATTACAAACATTTCCTTTTGAAAATGAAAAATGGGACACTTCTAAAACAGGGAGATAATAGGCAAATAAATAACACAATGCAGAAGATGAAAATCTGAAGCAGAAAGTACTGGAAACAAACTATGGGTCAAAGAGTGGCCGCAGTAGAAGAAATAGAGTCAATGCTTCAACTGATGAGTATATTCTTCAGAATGTTCTGCTAAGTCTTTCGACTCTCTAGAGCAGCCTTTTATTCACATTCCCACAAGATTGAAAATGCAAATAAGCCAATGGAAAAGATAAAATTCAAAACAGAATTAAGGCTGTTACTGCTAGAATGTGAACTTATTTTCATCTTAAAGACCCAGTTTTAAAGTACAGCAGACTTATTATCAAAGTGTGAATAGGCAATGACCTTGCTGCATGTCCTACGTATGACAAGGTCGCTTAAGTAAGTACAATGCAAAAGCAGATAAGAATGTCGTAAACCCGCAGTGTTTCAGTTTGTTGGAGATCTTGGCGGTTTGTGTTTGAATAATGCAACATCTGTCTGGCTGATATTGGATGACATTGCCGGCAAACATTTTTCCACCTAAATTACAGAAGCTGAAAGACGTGACTGTTTCAGCATGGTGAGGTCAAATCAAGTTCAAAGGGATAGGAAATTCACTTCAACATGACTCTGCTTAATCAGGAAGTTGGCACCTTGCCTCAAGATAACTGTGGATTTATAAAGAATAATTATGCTGATTTTGGCAAATGACTTCATTTTTACGTACAGCCTGTTTGAATGATATGATCAGCTTGGTCACTGATCAGATAGATAGATAGATAGATAGATAGATAGATACTTTATTCATCCCCATGGGGAAATTCAACATTTTTTCCAATGTCCCATACACTTGTTGTAGCAAAAACTCATTACATACAATACTTAACTCAGTAATAATATGATATGCATCTAAATCACTAACTCAAAAAGCATTAATAATAGCTTTAAAAAAGTTCTTAAGTCCTGGCAGTTGAATTGTAAAGCCTAATGGCATTGGGGAGTATTGACCTCTTCATCCTGTCTGAGGAGCATTGCATCGACAGTAACCTGTCAGTAATAACTATCCTTATCCATTGCCTCCAAATATACAATTGAATATATTTCTTAAACGGTACAAAAAATATGAAAGCTGTCCATTTTCAATAACACCTGAAGTCTGAGAATAGTTTAACCAATGTTGGATCCAATGGCAAAAAATGGATAGATTCAAAACTTAGCATGTATTAAATCAAAACCAATATATAAACTCTTCAAAAGGACTCCAATATATAATCTGTAACTTTCTGAAATAAATTCTGCAATTATACACAATAGAACTTAAATTTTCTATAGATTCCATAAAATTCCATAGAACATTACAGCACAGTACAGGCCCTTCAGCCCTCCATGTTGTGCTGACCCATATAATCCTTAAAAAAAGTACTAAACCCACACTACCCCATAACCCTCCATTTTTCTTTCATCCATGTGCCTGTCCAGAAAACTCTTAAATACCCCTAATGTTTTAACCTCCACCACCATCCCTGGCAAGTCATTCCAAGCACTCACAACCCTCTGTGTAAAAAAACTTACCCCTGATGTCTCCCCTAAACTTCCCTCCCTTAATTTTGTACATACGTCCTCTGATGTTTGCTATTGGTGCCCCAGGAAACAGGTACTGACTATCCACCCTACCTATGCCTCTCATAATCTTGTAGACCTCTATCAAGTCCCCTCTCATTCTCTTACACTCCATAGAGAAAAGTCCCAGCTCTGCTAACCTTGCTTCATATGACTTGTTCTCCAAACCAGGCAACATCCTGGTAAATCTCCTCTGCACCCTCTCCATAGCTTCCACATCCTTCCTATAATGAGGTGACCAGAATTGAACACAATACTCTAAATGCGGTCTCACCAGAGATTTGTAGAGTTGCAACATGACCTCTCTACTCTTGAACTCAATCCCCCATTAATGAAGCCTAGCATCCCATAGGCCTTCTTAACTACCCTATCAATCTGTGCAGCGACCTTAAGGGATGTATGGATTTGAACCCCAAATGGTATGGATTTGTTCATCCACACACTTAAGTAACTGACAATTAATCCTGTACTCAGTTTTCTGGTTTGTCCTTCCAAAATGCATCACCTCACACTTGTCCGGTGTGCCATTTTTCTGCCCAACTCTGTAGCCTGTCTATATCCTCTTGTAACCTTCGACCACCTACAGCTCCATCCACAACTCCTCCAATCTTCGTGTCATTGCAAACTTACTCACCCATCCTCCTGCCTCTACATCCATGTCATTTATAAAAATCACAAATAGCAGGGGTCCCAGTACAGATCCCTGCGGCACTCCACTAGTCACCGACCTCCTACTTTCCTTCCACAACTACCCTCTGCTTTCTTCCTTTAAGCCGATTTTTTATCCAAACAGCCAAGGTTCCACTTATCCCATGCCTCATTTCTTTCTGGATGAGTCTCTCGTGAGGGACCTTGTCAGATGCTTTGCTGAAGTCCATGTAGACCACATCCACTGCCCTACCCTCATCAATTTCTTTTGTTACCTCTTCAAAAAACACAATCAGGCTCGTGAGGCAGAATCTTCCCTTCACAAAGCCATGTTAACTATCCATGAGTAGATTGTACTTCTCCAAATGCTCGTAGATCCTATCCTTAAGAATCCTTTCCAGTAGATTGCATACCACCGATGTAAGACTCACCGGTCTATAGTTCCCAGGTTTCTCCCTATTACCTTTTTTAAACAAGGGAACTACATTTGACATTGTCCAGTCATCTGGCACTTACCCTGCAGCCAAAGAGGATTCAAAGATCATGGCTAATGCTCCTGCGATCTCTTCTCTCAATTCCCACAACAATCTGGGGCATATCATATCCGGCCCTGGGGATTTATCAATCTTAATGTTTTTAAGAAGATCCAGCACTTCTTCTTCCTTAATCTCCACACTGTCCAGCACACAGGCCCGCTCTACTTCAACCTCATCCTGATCAAGATCCTTTTCACTTGTGAATACTGAAGCAAAGTATTCATTTAGGACCTCCCCAACCTCTGCCGCTTCCAGGCACATGTTGCCCTCTTTATCCTTTAGCAGTCCCACCTTCATTCTCGTCATCCTCGTATTCTTCACATACACATAGAACGCCTTGGGGTTCTCCTTAATCCTACATGCCAAGGCCTTCTCATGCCCCCTTCGAGCTCTTCTAAGTCCTTTCTTTAGCTCCTTCCTGGCTACCCTATACTTCTCGTAAGCCCCTCCTACTTCTTGCTTCTTATATCTAACATATGCTTCCTTTTTCCTCTTGACGAGTTGCCTCACATGTTTCGTCAACCACGGTTCCCTTTTCCTACCATTTTTTCCTTGCCTCAGTGGGACAAACCTATCCTGAACCCAGCTCAAGTGTTCCCTAAACTTCTCCCACATTACTTCTGTGCTTTCCCCTTTGAACATCTGTTTCCAATTTACTCTCGTTAGTTCCTGCTTCATCCCTTCAAAGTTAGTCCTTCCCTAGTTAAACACTTTACCATTTCGTCTGATTTTATCCCTTTCCATAGCTATGCTGAAGCTAAGGGAGATGTGGTCACTCTCACCAAAATTCTCCCCCACCAAGAGGTCTGTCACCTGACCAGGTACATTACCCAGAACTAGCTCCATTATAGCCTCTCCTCTCATCGGCCGGTCCACATACTGTGTCAGGAATACTTCTTGAACACACCTGACAAATTCAGCCCCATCTATCCCCCTTGCACTCAGGAGGTGCCAGTCAATATAAGTGAAGTTGAAATCACCCAATAACTACTACCCTGTATTTCCTGCACCATTCTAAAATCTGCCTGCTTATCTGCTCCTCGGTATCCCGAGGGCTATTTGGGGGCCGATAGACTACTCCCAGCAGTGATTGATCCCTTCCTATTTCTGACTTCCAACCAGACTGACTCAGTGGACACTTCCTCTGCAGCATCCTCCCTTTCTATAGCCGTGATACTATCCCTGACCAGCAATGCCACTCCCACCTTTTCTGCCTCCCATCCAACAGCTGAACCCCGGGACCTGCATCATTCAATCCTGCCCTTCCTCCAACCAAGTTTCAGTAACGGCCATAACATCGTAGTTCCACGTACTAATACATGCTCTAAGTTCATCCTCCTTGTTCCTAATACTCCTAGCATTGAAACAGACACATTTCAACCCCTTTAACTGGCTACAATTATGTTCTGTCCCCTGCCTGTCCTTCCTCATCAACTCAGAACTCTTAGCATCATGCCCTTGTCCTTCTACCTTAATCCCTGCACTCACATTCTGATTCCCACCCCTCTGCCAAACTAGTTTAAACCCTCCCCAACAGCTCTATCAAACCTGCCCGCCAGGATATAGGTCCCTCTGGGATTCAAGTGCAACCCATCCTTTTTGTACATGTCACACCCACTCCAAAAGAGGTCCAAATGATCCAGAAATCTGAATCCCTGCCCCCACTCCAATCCCTCAGCCACGCATTTATCCTCCACCTCATTCTATTCCTATACTCACTGTGGCATGGCACAGGCAGTAATTCCGAGATTACTACCTTTGAGGTCCTGCTTTTCAACTTCCTTCCTAACTCCCTGTAGTCTTCTTTCAGGACCTCTTCCCTTTTCCTACCTATGTCATTGGTACCAATATGTACCACAACCTCTGGCTGTTCTCCCTCCCATCGCAGGATATCTTGGAAGCGATCAGAAACATCCCAGACCCTGGCACCTGGGAGACAGACTACCATCCGAGTTTCTTTCCTGCATCCACAGAATCGCCTGTCTGAACCCCTGACTATAGAGTCCCCTATCACTACTGCCTTCCTCTTCCTTTCCCTACCCTTCTGAGCCACAAGGCCAGACTCTGTGCTAGAGGCACGGCCACTGTCACTTCCCCAAGGTAGGCTGTCTCCCTCCAATAGTACTCAAATAGGAGTACTTATTGTCAGGGGGTACTCCCTAGTACCTGGCTCTTCCCCTTCCCTCTCCTGACCATGACCCATTTCTCTGTCCCCTGTGGCCCTGGAGTGACCACCTGTCTGTAACTCCTCTCTATCACCTCCTCACTCTCCCTGACCAGATGAAGGTCATCGAGCTGCAGCTCCAGTTCCCTAACACGGTCTCTTAGGAGTTGCATCTCGATGCACTGGGTGCAGATGTGGCCGTCCGGGACACCGGGAGACTCCAGGACTTCCCACATCTGACACCAACCACAGAAAACTGGCCTCACACACATACTACCTCCTTTTGCAATCAACAACTGCCTCACCTCTTCCCGTTACCGCCGAAGCCCGTTGAGCCAAGGCCCTTTCGCTCTGCTGCCTCTCACTCCGCTGCCCATTGGATATGGCTGCCTTCTTTTTAAACTGTTTGCGCTCAACTGGCTGACGTCACGCGCCTGCGCAGTTTGGCCTCTCTTTTCCCCCGAGAATGCAAAATGTCTTCCCGCTGGAAATCCTTAGGTACTCGCCCGCTGCCTTCTTTTTCTGAATCAAAAACTTCTGCAGATTCCTTGCCCTTTTTAAACTGTTCGTGCTCAACTGGCTGATGTCTGGAATGGAGGGGCCACTACACAGGATTGGGAAAAATTGTACACAGTTGTAAATTCAGCCAGGTCCATCATGGGCACTAGTCGCCCAGCATCAAGAACTTCTTCAAAAGGCAATTCATCAAAAAGGCAGCATTCATCATTAAGGACCCCAACAGCCAGGAAAATCCTTCATCTTATTGCTATCAACAAAGAGGAGGTACAGGAGCCTGAAGTTGCAAACTCAGCATTTTAGGGACAGCTTTGTTAGCACTGCCATCAGATTTCTGAATGGACAATGAACCCATGTACACTAGCTCACTGTAATTTTATTCTATCTCTTTCTTTCCCCTAATTTAATTTAAATATATATTTATTTATTATTGTAATTTATAGTTTTGTTGTTATGTATTCCAAAGTACTGCTGCTGCAAAACAACAAGTTTCACAACAGATGGCAGTGATACTAGATTTGATTCTGATTCTGATTCTGATTCTGAAGATGACAATGGATTGCCAGGTTGTTGGGCCAGAAGTTTGTCACTGTGTAAACATGTACAACAAATTGACACAGCTCAGCAGATGTATACCAGTTTTGAATGAGCCCATGGAGGAGTAATTTGACAACATGCCAGCCATCATATAGATCAGTATTCTAAATCGCAACCCCAGACGCACAGCACAATCATTCAGGTGTTCTGGCCCAGAGCTGCATTGCTATTTGTGGGAGCTAGCCTGCTCTGCGTCGGTGACCACGCTTCGATGAAATCTTGAGGTAATTGAAAGATGTAGCATAACTACAGATCTTGTATTTTTTCTAACTTTTCTCCCAGCAAGACGTCATTCCCTGTCCCTTTTCTCAGGTTGCCCTTCAGATTATTGTGCCAAAAAAATAATGAATTACTTTCTGAAGACAAGGAATGTGAAAAGTGCTTATATGAACATTTAACTGATTATCCTGAATAATGTGCAATAAGCTTATCTTCTAACATTAAATATACACATAAACTAAGAATTAATATTAAAGGTAAACTTATTTTGTTTTCCAATGTGCTTGTTAGAAATGGAGTACCATTACAGTTATTAATTAAGATTTAGGGTCCATTAGCACAAATCGGTTAAAGCCTGGAGCAAGATATGTGTAAAAGCAATGTCCTTATATTTCCAGTTACCGCATACAAAAGTTCTTTAACTCTTTTGACTTGCTGTACTGTTCTGTGCTCTGTACAGGTACTTACAGGAGGTGTGCTGTACTAGTGTGTGTGTTTTTCTTAATGTTTGCCTTTGAGCTGATAGCAGAGAATATTCCAGATAAGAGCATCACTGACAATGCCATCACTTATTGCACTTCCCTGATATTATGAGGGTAAGTAGTCATTCTTCAAAAAAGAGCAAGTTTTTGGTTGGCATAACAAAGCTAATTACACAGTGTGGAATAAAGTCACATGCTAGCCAGAATAATCAAGTGTGGCCAGTATCAAAGGTGAAAGATTCCCCACCATGAAAAACATTTAATAGCTTAGAAATAATGCAATAGCTTTTATTTTTCACTTTAATATTCTGTCCAGGCTCTGTTATCAGATTTTCCACTGGGAAGAAAAAGGAGGAAGCAGATCTAGGCATGTGATCACCTAGAAAGGTGAAGGTCAGCAATATGCACGGGGTCTATACTGAATTACGTACATATTAAAGTGTTGTTACTACTGTCATATGCCTGCCAAAGTCTAACCCTACATCTCTGTTGAGAGAGGTGGAAACGAGTAAGGCTGGGCAACAGGGCTCTGGTGAAGCTGTATAGGCCAATCCCCTGTTCAGTGGATTACAAAAGCATAGATGAACTCCAACCATACCATCAACTTTGCATGACAGATACAGGAGATCATCAGTAGCTTATGCTCTACTGGGAGCTAAGGGCCCAGGAAAAAGAGGAAGACTACTGTAACATAGGGAATTGTTGTGCACAAAGGTCCTGGTATTACTTTTTGACATTGAGTTATGTTGGTTGAGTGATAAATATTGTTCAGATTACTGGGAAGATTCCATTCTGATTTTCCCAAGAGAAAAGGTGGGACCTCTGAAGAGTATCCCACAATAGGTGGTAGGTATATCCACCACTGCAGCATGCTCAACATTGCACCCATTGCTTGTTGGTACTCCCTGGATCTATCACTGGCAGCAACTTCACTCAAGGTGAGCAGCAAGTCTGTTATACGTGGGCTGGTACTTATGCACAGCTTCCAGGCAGCACCTTCCTGTTGCTTTAACTGTCAAAGTATGCTCAGCAATTTCATGGTGGATTTTTGCCATCGACATAATTGACTACACAGGTTGACTTTATTCACACCAATGAACATTGTGTTCAAAATGTACAAATGTGATGCTAGGAAATTAATAAGACATAAGAGGTAAGAACTGAATTAGTCCACTCAGCCCATTGAGTCTGTTCTGTCATTCCATCATGACTGGTTTATTATCTATCTCAAACTTATTCTCTTGCCTTCTCCCCATAGCCTTTGACTCCCCGATTAACCAAGAAGCTATCAATCTCTGCTTTAAATATACTCAATGACTTGGTCTCCACAGTTGTAAACCTAGTCAGCTCCATTATAGCACTAGCATCCATAGTATCCAAGATATCTTCAAGGAGCAATGCCTCAAAAAAGGTGACATTCATTATTAATTGCCCTGATTACCCTGGTTCTCATTGCTACCATCAGGAAATAGGTACAATAGGCTGAAGACACACAGTCAATGATCCTGGAACAGCTTCTTCCCTTCTGAAATCCGATTTCTGAATGGAAATTGAACCCCGAACACTACCTCACTACTTTTTTATTTATATTTTTGATCTAATTATGTATTTTAAATTTTTAATAGATATAGTTACTGTAATTGACAGTGTTATCCTCCATTATTATGCTTGGAATGCATTACTGCCACAGAGTCAACAAATTTTATGACATAAGCTGGTGATATTAAACCTGATTCTGATTATAAAGCCCCAGCACAATATTCTTGCTCTTGTATTCTAGTCCACTCGACATGAATGTTCTCATTGAATTTGCATTCTTTATCAGCAATTCAATCTGCAAGTTAACCTTAGAGAATCCTGTGGACTTCCAATTCCTTTTGCGCCTCTGATTTTTGGATGTTCACGGCATTTAGAAAATAGCCTACACCTTTATTCCTTCTACCAAAATGCATGACCATAGACTTCCCTACACTATATTCCTTCTGCCACTTCTGTGCTCATTCTCCTGTCCAGTCCTTATGCAGACTCGTTTCCTCAGCACTACCTGCCGCTCCACCTACCTTTGTATCATCTGCAAACTTGATACCAAAGCCATCAATACCATCATTCAAATCATTGACATATAACTTGGAAAGAAGCAACCTCTGCAGAGCATCACTTGTCATCGGTGCCAACCAGAATAGGCTCCCTTTATTCTGCCTCTTTGCCTCCTGCCAATCAGTCAATCTTATTTCCAAGCTAATATCTTTCCTGTAATACCATGGGCCCCTATCTTATTAAATAGCCTCATGTACAGTACATTGTAAAAGGCCTTCTGAAAATCCAAGTTAAACTACATTGGTTGACTCTCCTTTCTCTATCCTGCTTGTTATTTCCTCAAAGAATTCCAACAGATTTGTCAGGCAAGATTTCCCCTGAAGGAAATCATGCTGACTTTGCCTCATCTTATCATGTGCCTCCAAGTTTCCCGAAACCTCATCCTTAATAATGGATTCCAATATCTTCCCAGCTGATGAAGTCAGGCTTATTGGCCTATCATTTCCTTTCTTCTGCTTCCCTTCCTTCTTAAGGAGTGGGGCAACATTTGCAATTCTCCAGTCCTCTGAAACCATTCCGGAATCTAGTGATTCTTGGAAGATCACTACTAATGCCTCCCCAATCTCTTCCGCAACCTCTTTCAGAGCCTGGGGGTGCACTCCATCTGGTCCAGCTTACTAATCTACTTTCAGACCTGTCAGCTTCCCAAGCACCTTCTCCTTAGTACTAACAACTAAATCACCTCTGCCCCAACACGCTTCTATTTCTAGCATACTGCTAGTGTCTTCCACAGTGAAGACTGATACAAAATACTTCTTAATTTCATCCATCATTTCTTTCTCCCGCATTACTACCTTTCCGGTGTCATTTTCCAGCAGTCCAATATCCACTGTCACCTCTGACCTCTGTTTTACTTTTAAAAAATCTGTTAGTATTCTCCTTGATATTTTTTGCTAGCTTACCTTCATATTACACTTATGTTTTTTAGTTGCCTTTTTTTGGTTTTTAAAAGCTTCCCAGCCCTCCAGATTTCCATGAATTTTTGCGATATAACATGCCCTCTCTTTTCCTTTTATTCTGCATTTGACTTCCTTTGTCAGCCACGGTTATCTCATCCTCCCTTTAGATTACTTCTTCATCTTTGGTATGTGTCATCCTGTGCTTTTTGAATTCCCCCCAGAAACATCAGCCATCACTGTTTGCCATCATCCCTGTCTATGTCCCCTTCCAATCAAATCTGGCCAGCTCCTCTCTCATGCCTCTGTAATTCCCTTTTCTCCACTGCAGTACTAGTACGTCTGACTTTATCTTCTCCCTCTCAAACTGCAGGGTGAATTCTATCATATTATGATCACTGCTTTCAAAAGCTTCCTTTACCTTAAATTCCCAAATCAAATCTGGTCAACTACACAACACCCAATCCAGAATTACCTTTTCAATAGAGGGCTCCATCACAAGCTGTTCTAAAAAGCCAACTCATATGCATTCTACAAATTCCCTCTCTTGGGATCCAACACCAACCAGATTTTCCCAAATTTCCTGCATATTGAAATCCCCATGACTATCATGACATTACCCTTATTACATGCCTTTTCAATTTTCCATTGAAATTTATGTCCCACATCCTAGCTGCTGTTCGGGGGCTCGTATATGACTCCCATTAGGGTCTTTGTGCCCTTGTAGTTTCTTAACTCTACCCACAAGGATTCTACATCTTCTGATCCTATATCACCTCTTTCTAAGGATTTAATTTCCTTTTTTACCAACAGAACCACAGTGCCTATTTGCCTATCCTTTCAATACAAGGTGTATCCTTGCATGTCAAGTTCCCAACTATGATCTTCTTTCAGCTGTATCTCAGTGATGCCTATAATGTCATACTTGCCAATCTCTAATTGCTCCACAATATCATCTACGTTACTTCATATATATCTTGTGTGCATTCAAATATAACACCTTCAGTCCCGTATTCATCACCCCATTTTGATTTTTTCCCCATGTTACAATTCACCTCATTCCACTGGCTGCAGTGTTGCCCTATTATCTGCCTTTCCAGGCTCACAGTCTCGCTACATACAGCATCTACTTGTATACCAACTGTCACAACATGAGCCTTATCACTCAGGTTCCCATCCCCCACCAACTTAGCTTAACCCCTGCCCAACAGCTCTAGCAAACCTGGCTGCAAGAAAATTGGTTCTCCTCAGTTTCAGATATAACATGTCCTTTTTGTACAGACCAGAAGAAATCTCAATGATCCAGAAATCTGAAACCTGCCCCCTGCACCATTTACTCAGCCACTCATCCATCTGTACCATTATCCTATTCCTGCACTGACTAGCATGTGGCACTGGGAGAAATCCAGAGACTACTAACTTGGAGCTCCTGTTCTTCAGCCTTTACCCTAACTCCCTGTACCCCTTATACTCACTGTGCAGAAATTCTTCCCCCTTGATACCATGTCCTCTAGCTGCTCACCCTCCCTCCTGAGAATAGTCTGCATCCTGGACCCTCGTACCTGTGAGGCAACTCACCATCCACACCTAATCTTATTTATTGTCAAATGCATAATCCAGATTTGAAGGTTGCTGTGATGCTTGGAGCGCCTAGGTCTACATACGTCTTGCCAGCTCCACTAAAGTGAGGTGAGGCTCTACATCAAGGGTACTCCAGGCCTCATGTGTTAGGCATCGAGACTGGAGCTTACATGCTTCCACTGATTTTCTCTGACTCCCCCTTACACAGCTGTTTAGAACCTACTTGCTCTTAATACCTTGAAAATCCACATTAGAGCACCAGAGTGTGGCAACTAATTGGTTGGGGTGTTCCTGGACAGAGCCAAAATATATTTGCATGAGGCTACCATACCCACCATTTTCTTATTAGAAAGCCAGAAATGGAAGCAGGAGTGAATTATTCAGCCTATCATCCCTGCTGTGTAAGTCAATAAAATTATGACTGAACTTCTACCTCACACTTTTTTTCCTGCACTCAAGAGATCTAGAATTCAGAGCACTCTTGAATGAACAATTCCAAAACTATACAGTAGATGAAGGTATCAGACTCAAAAACAGTTACTTTCCCCAAGCAGTAAAGCTGATCAACACTTCCACCCACTAACTCCACCATCACTATTTTGTCATTTCCTATCAGAGTCACTTTATTTACAAACAGCCCTGAGCCTAGCGTCTTGTTATGGACATGCAATCAATCTATGTAAGAAGGTATATTTTTTATTTATATTTATTTTTATTATGTTCTTTATCTTATTGGGTTTTTTTGTACTGCATCAGATCCAAAGTAAAAATTATTTTGTCTCCTTTCCACTTGTGCATTGGAAATGACATTAAACAATCTTGAATCTTATGTCTTTGAATGAGCCTCAAAGAAACTGGAGTTTTGACATATAAAGTGTTTATTCAGCACAAGCAGTTATTCAGGATGAGATTTGGTACAGGAATCTCTCCTTGGAGAATCTTTCTTGGAGAATTATAGCAATAGATGTTTAAATTTAGGTAAAATTCTTATAATTCATTTAAAACTCACAAAGGATTTTAAGGATTTATATCTTATTCAAGATTTGCAAATTTTAAATGATTTTTGAAACACAAAGGATTTCCAGGTACAATTCCTATAAGCAAAAAGACATACCAATGAGTTGCAGATGAATGAGTCATCCACCAAAAAAAAATCGAAGGCAAAAGAATGAATTCTAGTCATTCCAGCTTTGTGTCATTCTTCGTATCATTCCTTGACTATTCCTAACGAACCAGTCTGGTCTCTAACATTTATACTGCTTTTTGCTATGTGTTGTCTTCACACAGATGGTCAAATACCTTCTGGGGAAAAAGCTATCAAACTCCCAAAATTAACACTGTGGGGTTGAATCTCCAAATACAACTATTGATAGATCAGCTGTTTGATGTGCTAAGTGATAGTATCAGTTTGGTCTCCAAGTGTCCTAGAATCAATAACATAGCCAGTGTTGTCTGGTTTGCTAAAGCCCATATAACATAACACCATTGTTTTATTCTGCACCTTATGAGCAGCCTGTGCTCTATAGAGGTGCTATTTGCTTGTAAACTTCCTTTTAACTTCAGACTGATTATCACTTGCAATTTACACTTTTAAAAAAATGAAGACTGGTTCTTGTTTACAGCAAGAAGCTGACCAAAGAATATTGGTGGAAAGTTTAACTTACTCAAAAACAATTCCTTATCCCTGGAAGTGTCAGCTGCTGTGTTAGAAAACTGAACTTAGCAAGAAGGCCCCCAGGGTCTTGGGCAGTGAATATCAGTCATACTACAGTCCCTAACAATGATCATGAAGCTATTTCAATGGCATCAAATGCCACCTGCTTCACTAATATTTCAGAATGAACTGGATGTATTCCTTCCACACAATTTGCATTGTTATGTGATTCCATTTTCATTTCATAGCAGTGGGTTTTGTCAATGCAATCCGTTTGGTCAACACCACTACAAAGAAGGGCCACCACTCACAAATAAACTCCTTCCCTCAAAGGAGGTTCCCACATCTAAAGAATTTGATGGACAGCACTCTTACTGAAAAGTATGTTTATAACCTTTGTTTTGGTTGATACCTGTTACACGATGACAATACTGACGTCAAAGCACATCATTGCATGCAAAGCTGTCACCACATCCTTGGCATATGACGCCTCTGTGACAAGTATGATGCATTCAGGGCCTCCTCTTCCTATCACACAAGCGGTTATGTCTTTGAACCATTTGCTAACTTTTCTGACTTTTTTTTTGCTTGATTTTGCTGCCTGGGATCTCATGAATATTTCACAAGAAACTGTTTACATGGGTCTGAAAAGTCTTGATGCATGAAGCAGTCAAGGAATCAAGTTAGACTAGGTTTGTATGTGGCTGAGTTAGCATGTTTGTTTAGCCTGACTAAGTCAATTTGCAAAACTGCTAACACTTTCAGTTCAATAAACTCTTAAAGCACATTGTCCCAGAAATAAATCTGATAATTTAATTACTGTATCTCTATCAGATGAATCAGTGAAAAACGAACACTTTGTGTCTCTATTGAATAAAATTGGCTAACTCCTGTTATCAAGAAACAGGTCATTGAGATTCATGCTTGCTCTTCGTGTGGCCAAATTTCGATAAACTTTGAAAATTGAGTGAAAAGCATGAAGATGATAAGCACAAGAGATTCTGTAGATGCTGGAAATCCAGAACAACACTCATAAAATGCAGGAGAAACTCAGCAGGTCAGGCTGTGTCCATGGAGAGGAAAAAAAGAGTTAATATTTCAGACAGAGATCCTTCATCAGAACATCAGGGAAACATACTTTTAAGTGCCAAGTGCTGGTTGAGAACTTATCTTAATGGTATTCTCAAAGTCACATTTAAGTTTATTGTCATACGCACAAGAGCAAGGACTTATATGCATAGGTACAATGATAACAATTGCAATAGCATCATAGGCACATGGCATCATATAAACAGCATTCACAAGAAAAAGCATGAAATAACACTATACACATTTTTTTACAAGAAAGAACACAAAAACACAAAAAGTCCATTTTGTTGCAATGGGAAAAATGTAGTCAAAGTATTGCTAAACTTAAGGAAATTAGGGTTGTGCTGAATGGTTGAAGGGAATCACTCGTTCTTGAACCTGGTGCTTTGGGATTTCAAGTTTCTATACCTTCTCCCTAGAAGATGGTATGGCTGGATCTTTGATAATGGATATAGCCTCAAAGGACAGGTCTTCCCTTTAGAAAACACTGACAGTGTTAAGGGATGTGCCCATGATCTACTTGGATGGTTTCATGACTGTCTGCAACTTCTTGTGTTCCTCTGAATTTGATTTGCTGTACCAGACCATGATGCACAGCCAGGATAGTTTCAGCAGAATATCTATAGAAGTGTTCAGTAATAAACCAAATGTCCTTAGCTTCCAAAAAAAGTAAAGGTGCTGGTAAATCTTCCTTGTGATTGCATCAATGTGCTTGACCCAAGACAAGTCATCTGGTATGTTAGTGCTCAGGAATCTAAAGTTGCTGACCTTCTCCACCACTATTCTCCCTCTTTTTCCTTCCTGAAATCAACAATAATCTCTTTAGCAAACACGAGGAAATCTGCAGATGCTGGAAATTCAAACAACACACACAAAATGCTGGTGGAACACAGCAGGCCAGGCACCATCTATAAAGAGAAGCACTGTCGATGTTTCGGGCCGAGACCCTTCGTCCTGACCACCACTCAATCAGATGTTCTGTCCTACTCACGTTTGCTGACTTGTCACCATGTGTGATTTGTCCAACAACTGTGCTATGTTAAGTGAACTTACACGTGGCATTGGAGCTGTGCTTACCCACCCAGTTTTGTGTATATAGAGCAGGTTTTCTCAACCAGGGTTCTGCAGAGCCCTAGGATTCCATGAGAGGTCCCTAGGGGTTCTGCAAGAGATTGTGATTTTAAAACAAAGTGTTTTTTTTTTAACTTCGCACAATCCGCAATGGTATCACTCGCAGTGGTGGGCAAAGTCTGAGTAGTCCCATTAGCAATCTGTTAGAGATCTCTCAGTATAGTATGGCAATGCACAGTAGGACCGTGTTTACCTAGATGACTATATTCTCAATTTTTGACGTGAAATAGGCGAGGCTGTTGATAATTGGTGAGAGCTGTATTGCAGGGAGGGGAGGACGGTAGGCTGATGAAGAGGTGTGGTATGTTTTCTGAGCCCCTGGGCAAGTTCTGGATTTCGGTGAAAGAAGAGTATCCTATAAGACCATAAAACCATAAGATATAGGAGCAGAAGTAGTCTATTCGGCCCATCAAGTCTGCTCCACCATTCAATCACAGGCTGATCCAATTCTTCCAGTCATCCCCACTCCCCTGCTTTCTCCCCAAAACCTTTGATGCCCTGGCTAACCAAGAACCTATCTATCTCTGTCTTAAATACACCCAATGACTTGGCCTCCACAGCTGCTTGTGGCAACAAAATTCCACAGATTTACCACCCTCTGACTAAATTAATTTCTCCGCATCTCAGTTCTAAAAGGATGTCCTTCAATCCTGAAGTCATGCCCTCTTGTTCTAGATTCCCCTACCATGGAAAATAACTTTGCCATATCTAATCTGTTCCGGCCTTTTAACATTCGGAATGTTTCAATGAGATCCCCCCTTCATTCTCCTGAACTCCAGGGAATACAGCCCAAGAGCTGCCAGACATTCCTCATAAGGTAACCCTTTCATTCCTGGAATCATTCTCGTGAATCTTCTCTGAATTCTCTGCAATGTCAGTACTGTATATCTATTCTAAAACAAGGAGCTCAAAACTGTTTACAATACTTCAAGTGTGGTCTCATGAGTGCCTTATTGAGCCTCAACATCACATCCCTGCTCTTATATTTTGTACCCCTAGAAATGAATGCCAACATTGCATTCGCCTTCTTCACCACTGACTCAACCTGGAGGTTAACCTTCAGGGTATCCTGCACAAGGACTCCCAAATCCCTTTGCATCTCTGCATTTTGAATTCTCTCTCCATCTAAATAATAGTCTGCCCGTTTATTTCTTCCACCAAAGTGCATGACCATACACTTTCCAACATTGTATTTCATTTGCCATTTCTTTGTCTATGCCCTTAAACTTTCTGCAGGCTCTCTGTTTCTTCAACACTACCTGCTCCTCCACCATCTTTGTATCATCGGTAAATTTAGCAACAAATCCATTAATCCCATAGTTCAAATCATTGACATACATTGTAAAAAGCTGTGGTCTTAACACCGACCCCTGTGGAACTCCACTGGTAACTGACAACCAGCCGGAATAGGATCCCTATATTCCCACGCTCTGTTTTCTGCTGATCAGCCAATGCTCCACCCATGCTAGTAACTCCCCTGTAATTCCATGGACTCTTATCTTGCTAAGCAGCCTCATGTGCGGCACCTTGTCAAAGGCCTTCTGAAAATCCAAGTACACCACATCTACTGCATCTCTTTTGTCTACCCAGCTTGTAATTTCCTCAAGTAATTGTCAGACAGGATTTATTTTCAGGAAATCATGCTGGCTTTGGCCTATCTTGTCATATGCCTCTAGGTACTCTGTAATCTCATCCCTAACAATCAATTCCAACAACTTCCCAACCACTGATGCCAGGCTAACGGGTCTATAGTTTCCTTTCTGCTGCCTCCCACCCTTCTTAAATAGTGGAGTAACATTTGCAATTTTCCAGTCATCCGGCACAATGCCAGAATCTACTTGCTTCAGAACCCAAGGGTGCATTCCATCAGGTCCAGGAGATTTATCCACCCTCAGACCATTAAGCTTCCTGAGCATCTTCTCAGTCACATACTTCACTTTCCTGACACTCTTGAATGTCTGGTATACTGCAGATGTTTTCCACTGTAAAGACTGATGCAAAATTTGCATTCAGTTCCTCTGCCATCTCTGCATCTCTCAGCGTCATTTTCAATTGGTGTTGATATTTGTCATCAGCTTCATTTCATAATCCATCTTTTCCTTCCTAATGACTTTCTTAGTTTCCTTCTGCAAGTTTTTAAAAGCTTCCTAACCCTCTATCTTGTCATTGGCTTTGGCTTCATTGTATTCCCTTCAGAGGAAAGCAATGAACATTTTGCTGCAGTTTTCAACTTCTTACATTTGTCAGCAAGTTTTCTCTTGTTTAACAAGCATCAAGAGCAAGTATGGAAATAATCTCATTTCACTTGGAGGTGAAATCCATGCATGCTTATCTCAAGTCGTTGTGCAGCATAAAACAAGCACAGGTTTCACATGCTAGGCTTATATTTGAGTCTGTTCATGCCACTTATTAAGAAAATATTTTTTTCAAAGTCTTGCATAAAATTGTGTCTTAGACTATATTTTTATTCATTTTGCTTTAGCTTACGGTTTTAGTAACTTTACTATTCAACATTGTCAATACATTTTCATGTTGTAAATTGCAAACCTTTATTTAAATTTAAATATTATTTAAATTAAATCGACCAAGCCTACCTTTAGAAAAATTTAGTTCCCATTTTGGCTTTAGTCAGTTGTTTAACAGAAATTTATTATGTATACCTTATGAGTTTTCAAAATTTATGAAAGGGAAAGAAAGATATTAATTTCAAGAAATGTAAGCTAAGCTTAACTACCTGTTTTTTTCCAAGAAAGATTGGCTAAAAATTTATTCTCTACTCAAAAGAGCATTGATATTATTTTTGGATTACTATATCTACAACTTACTGATTATGCTAACATACATTGAGTTGTAGATATGATTTTTTTATATATTCAGGGGTTCCCTGAAACCTGAAAATTAGTTCAAGGGTCCTCCAGAGCAAAAAGTTTGAGAAAGGCTGGTACAGAAAGTGGAGCAGGGGCCAGTGCATGCAGCTTCTTTCTACACACATGTCGATGAACATCAAGGAGGAGATGTTGTTACCAATACTCAGTGTTGTTACCTATAATGCAAAGTACCTGCTGAAATACAAACAGAAAATTCTGGAGAGAACTTTGCATCTTTCTTGAGCAGAGGTTTCACCAGCCCTATCTTTGCTTGACCTGTTAAGTGCTTCCAGCATTTTGAAGATAAAGCACAGAATAAGGGCATTCTTACGAGAGGAGAGGCTTTGAGATTAGAGCTATCCAATCAGTCCTACTCTCCTCTACTTCTCCCAGAAGTTAGACAGTTATTTTCCCTCAAGTAAGAATAAAATTTGCTCTGAAACCCCTCCTTGTTTCCACCATTCTTATAGAATGAATGTTCCTGGTCATTATCATTCTCTGAAGAAAATTATTTTCCTTAAACCTTTTGCCCTTCATGTTAAATTGATTCAGATTCAATTTATTGTCATTTAGAAACCACAAATGCAATGCAGTTAAAAAATGAGACCATGTTCCCCCAGAATGATATCACAAAAGCATATGACAAAACAGACTACACCAGAAAATCCACGTAACATTTGGCAATCCCCAATCCAGAGTTCGGAGAGGCTGCTGCGTATTAATATCACGCTACCGTCTAGCGCATTCCCTGGAAAAGAGCTCCAAATCCACCAGACAAAAACAAGACCAAAAGCTAAAGCAACAAGACCTGCACAAAACCACATAATTACAACATATAGTTACAACAGTGCAAACAATAGCATAATTGATTAAAAAAAACAGACTATGGGCACAGTAAAAATAGTCCAAGATGTTAAAGGACTGTAAGTTCAAAAGAAATCACCACAGTTTCCACAAGTCCCCAGGGTCCCAACAGACTCGCCATCCACGCCGGTGGCAGAAGGGAATACCCCTGCTATGGACTTCAAGGCGCATATGGACTCAGCCTCACAGACGCAGCACACACCGAAAGCGACCTGAGTTCATCGAACCTCCGAGCCAACGACCATCCCCTCCAGCACAGCTTCTCCGAGCTCCATCCTCTGCCGAGCGTACTATTTGTATTGATAGTAATTGATCAGCCATGATCTCCAAATGGCGGTGCAGGCTCGAAGGGCCGAATGGTCTACTTCTGCACCTATTGTCTATTGTCTATAAGACGGCCCCATCAACAGCCATCGGCAACGCGACCCCGAGGACTGGGGGCCTGTTCTTCCCAGCTGACCTCACAGCAACAGCAGCAACGAAGAAGGTCTTCCTGGAATTTTCCGATGTTTCTCCATGCTTCCACGTCAGTTTTCAATCGATTATGATTGCACACGGCACCCCACTTCACAAATAACAGATAATCAGTTCCGGAGTGGCCGCTGCAAGCTGCGTCGCGCCGCCATCTTGGATTATCAATTGATCAAATGATGTCCTTGGCCCTTGGAAATATTAGCTAATAGGAACAGAAATCGCTCAGCAGGTTAGGCAGGATTTGTGAAGAGAAACAGATTTAATATTCCAGGCTGACAACACTGAGTCAGCATTTTTGCTTTTTTTCCTTGAAGAGCATGTGTCCATCACCACCATCCTATGCCAAGCTACAGAGGAAAATGCAGAAGATTGTTTCAGTCGGAACCAGACTCTCTCCTTTAATTCTTTTCCAGACATATTGATGACTGAATAGCTGCTGCTTCCTGTTCAAACCCACAGCTCTGAGTGTTCAACACTTTGCTGCCAATTTTCCCCCAGCACTCATTTTCACATGGTCCATCTCAGACTCTTCCCTTCCCTTTCTCTGCTTCCCCATCACCATCTCAGGGGATTGGTTAAAGATCACCATATGACAAGCCCATGTGTCTCCATTTTATAGGACTATAGGACAATCAGAGAAAGGAGCAGAATAAGCAATTTGGCCCATTGAGTCTAATCCTCCATTTCATCATGGTTGAACCATTTTCCCTCTCAATCCCATTCTCCTCCTGTCTCCCCATTACCTTTCATGTCCCGATTAATTAAGAAACTATAAAACTCTGCCTTAAATGTAGCCAGTGACCTGGCCTACACAGCCCCTGTGGCAACAAATTCCATGGATTCACCAACCTTCGGCTAAAGAAATTCCACCTCATCTCCATTCTAAATGGATGCCTTACAATTCTAAGGCTGTGCCCCCAGTCCTAGACCACCTCACTATGGGAAACATTCACTTCATCTAGGCTTTTCAACTTTAAATTGATAGGTTTCAATGAGATCTCCCTCATTCTGATGAATTCCAGCATGTACAGGCCCAATACCATCAAAAACTCTTCATACCATAACCCTTTTATTTGTAGAATCATTTTGGTGAGCCTCCTCTGAACCCTCTCCAACATCAGCACATCCTTTCTTCGAAAAGGGACCCAAAGCCGCTCAGGAGGCTTTGTCACTGCTTTATAAAGTCCCAGCATTACATCCTTGTCTTTGTATTCTAGTGCACTCTAAATGAATGCTAATATTGCATTTGCCTTCCTCACCACCATCTCAACTTGCAAGTTAAACCTTAGGGAGTCCTGCATAAGGACTCACGAATCCCTTTGCACCTCGGATTTTTTAACATTTTCTGCCTGGTTGGAAAATACACTTCACTTTTGTTGCGTCATCCAAAGTGTATGATCACACACTTCCTGTCACTGTATTCTGTCTGCCATTTCTTTGGCTATTCTCCTGTCTAAATCCTTCTGCACCTTCCCTGCTCCCTCAACACTACCTGCATCCCCTGTATTGTCTGTAAACTTGGCCACAAAGCCATCAATTCTGCCATCCAAGGTTTTGCCATTCAACGTGTAAAGTGGTCCCAACACAGATTCCTTTGGAACATCATTAATCACTGGCAGCCACCAGTTTTGTATCAACTTCTGGTCAAGATGGTGCCAGCATACAATGCTCCCTTCAGTCGACATCTTCCAGATAGCAAACAAGGATATCTTCTTGACTTCTTTTACATCAGTTTTTCACCTTAAATGTGGTTTTTTGGGAATGTTAGAGACTGCGATTTCCAATTTGGAGATCATTTGAGTGATCTAGTGGTTTGCTATCTTTGAGAAGATTCTGGGAAGTGAGCAAATATTTGGATAGCCTCAATGCAAAGAAGCTTTGAGAAGGGATACGAGCCAATGTTCGCCTCCATTTCACTGTTTAAAGCATCCATCAGTTGTTGAATAAAGCATCGAAGAAGATTGAGACATCAAGGTGAATGCAGAAGGCGATCGAGAGTTTCAGCCTGCCTTTTGATCGCTGCCAGAGAAGGAATCTGTGAGTGACTTATCGCTGTGCGGCTCACTGGGGCAAGTGGGTAGGTCTCTCTACCTCAAGTTGTGTCCCTCTCTCTCAATGCATTTTAGTGATACCATAGGATGGTATCAAGGTTCTGCAGTTATGGATAGAGACGCTTCGTTTATGGACTGTGGACTTTTTGCAGACTCGAGGTTTTTATATTCTGTGTTTTTTAATTGCCTGTTCCTTTTCTGATTTGTTGTGTGAAGGTTGACAGACAGACAGACAAACATACTTTATTGATCCCGAGGGAAATTGGGTTTCGTTACTGCCGCACTAACCAAGAATAATGTAGAAATATAGCAATATAAAACCATAAATAATTAAATAATAATGTTAATCATGACAAGTGGAAATAAGTCCATGACCAGCCTATTGGCTCAGGGTGTCTGACACTCTGAGGGAGGAGTTGTAAAGTTTGATGGCCACAGGCAGGAATGACTTCCTATGACGCTCAGTGTTACATCTCGGTGGAATGAGTCTCTGGCTGAATGTACTCCTGTGCCTAACCAGTACATTATGGAGTGGATGGGAGTAATTGTCCAAGACGGCATGCAACTTGGACAGCATCCTCTTTTCAGACACCACCGTCAGAGAGTCCAGTTCCACCCCCACAACATCACTGGCCTTACAACTGAGTTTGTTGATTCTGTTGGTGTCCGCTACCCTCAGCCTGCTGCCCCAGCACACAACAGCATGATAGCACTGGCCACCACAGACTCATAGAACATCCTCAGCATCATCCTGCAGATGTTAAAGGACCTCAGTCTCCTCAGGAAATAGAGACGGATCTGACCCTTCTTGTAGACAGCCTCTTTGACCAGTCCAGTTTATTGTCAATTTGTATCTCCAGGTATTTGTAATCCTCCATCATGTCCACACTGACCCCTTGGATGGAAACAGGGGTCGTCGGTGCCTTAGCCCTCCTCAGGTCCACCACCAGCTCCTTAGTCTTTTTCACATTAAGCTGCAGATGATTCTGCTCGTACCATGTGACAAAGTTTCCCACCGTAGCCCTGTACTCAGCCTCATCTCCCTTGCTGATACATCCAACTATGGCAGAGTCATCAGAAAACTTCAGAAGATGGCAAGACTCTGTGCAGTAGTTGAAGTCCGAGGTGTAGATGGTGAAGAGAAAGGGAGACAGGACAATCCCCTCTGGAGCCCCATAGACATGGTTCAGCAGGTAGACGATGGCATCCTCAACTCCTAGTCAGGGCTGATAGGTGAACTGGAGGGGGTCTAAGTGTGGCCTAACCATAGGCTGGAGCTGCTCTAGAACAAGTCTCTCCAGGGTCTTCATGATGTGGGAGGTCAATGCCACCAGTCTGTAGTCATTGGAGTCACTGGGGCACGGTGTCTTCGGTACAGGAACGAGGCAGGACGTCTTCTACAGCACAGGAACCCTCTGGAGACTCAGGCTCAGATTGAAGACATGGTGAAGTACTCCACATAGCTGGGGGGCACAGGCTTTGAGCACCCTGGGGCTGACACCATCCGGGCCTGCAGCCTTGCTTGGGTGGAGACGTTTCAGCTGTCTTCTCACCTGTTCAGCTGTGAAGCCCACCGTGGTGGTTTCAGGTGTGGGAGGGGTGTAGTCATGAGAGCAGGGTGGAGGGCTGTGAGGAGGGGTAGGAGGGGAGAGTGGAGTATGTGGGTGTTTAGTGGTTGGTGTTCTGTTAGATTTTTGTGTGGGGAAGGGGTTGTTTTCTGGGGTCAATGTTCCTGTCTGGGTTTTGGGGAAGTTGATGATCAGGATGCTGTTCTTTTTTGTACAGGGCCGGAGGCGAGGTTGATGTTTCTCTCTGAATGTATTTCATGTTCTTTCTTTGTTTTGTGGCTATCTGGAGAAGACAAATATCAGATTTGTAAAGGGATATATACTTTGATAACAGATGAACCTCTGAAAAAGGCTCCCTTTATTCTCAATCTTTGACTCTCGTCAATCAGCCAGTCCTTTATCCATGCTAATACCTTTCCTGTAATACCATGGATTCTTATCTTGTTATGTTGCTTCATATGCAGAACCTTGTCAAAAATCCTTCTAAGAATCCAAGTGTACAACCTTCATTGATTCTCTTTTGACTATCCTGCTTGTTATTTCCTCACAGAATTCCAGCAGATTTGTCAGACAGGATTTTCCCTTAAGGAAACCATGCTGACTTTGGTTGATTTTATCATTTGCCCCCAAGTAGCCACACTCAATGATTCAGAAACAGCATCTTTCCTCCATCATCAGATTTCTGAATGGTCCGTGAACCCAGTAACATTAAATCATTATTCCACTTTTTCTCTATTTATTTCTATAACTTATAGTAATTTTATGTCTTTGCTCTATACTTCAGCTATGAAACCAACTTTATGTCATATAAGCGATAATAAACCTGAATCTGAATGCACCTTCTTCCACCCTTGCCATTACAAGTCTCTATTCCATTCCAGTTTATCCAGCTCCTTTAGCACGTAGAACAATACAGCACAGAGACAGGCCCTTTGGCCCTCAATGCTGTGCCAAAATAATTGAACTTGTAATTAAATGCTGAATTAAAGTAATCCTTTAGGGAACCATGCAACATACCAAGTGTTGTGAAGCTATTGTCTTCTCATAGCTGCAAAGTCAACAGCCTGACACAAGTTAAATTTATCTACCTCTGGTTCTCTGAGGTTTATCCAGAGAAATTAATGCACTATCTGAACTTTTGGAGCTGTCCATATAGAATATCAAACTGTTTCATTTTTTTTCAACCATTCCTGAAGCTTTTCCTTGAGACTGTAAGATAGCAATTTCAATTTGAGTGATCGAAGTAACATTCTCATTACAATGAAAATTGGCTTCCATATAGTAAGCGCCTTACATTCATCACTAAGTATCTCAAGTACATTATAAAAGAGTATTTTATAATGCTCTTGATTACTTCCTAATCTAGTCTTATCTTTCATTATCAATTCTCCACAAACAAATTAGATTTTTGCCCTGGAGCAACCAGAATAGGGAGCTTTGTTTTTCTTTCACTGCTTTTTCTTTAACTTCAAACATTCTTTTGAAACTTTCCCCAGTGAATATTCACAAGGAAGATAAGTAGCTGCTTCAGCCTCACCATAACATCTGATCGATGTCATTGAAGCACAGACACACACTGCAGAGCTTGTGTCAGTTTCCTTTGACAGTGTCTCAGAGGTAAAGTCATAGATTTGGTACGGCACAAATGCGGACACTTTGACCCAAAATATCCATGCTGATCTTTTTACCAATCTACATTAATTCCATTAGTGATTGCTTACTGAACTGTTTGCCTGCAAACATCTGAAAAGTAGCAACTATATCTGATTCCACCACTTCCTCAGGCAGTGGATTCCAGATATTAACCACTCTGTAAAAGGAAGTTTCCCCTCAGGTCCCCTTTAACGACTTTTATCCCTCACATTAAAACCATGCCCTCTTGTTTTTGATATCCCTATTTTGAAAAAAAAAGGATTTTGATGACATAGCTGTACCAGCAAGGGTGGGTGGGAAGGGGTAAGCAGATTAGAAAGCAGTCCCTTTGAAAACCAGAAAGTTGTGGGAGGGGAGATGTGACTGGAGGTGAGATAACATGCAGCATGATGTGTTGGATAAGGAAGCTCCACCATCTGAGGGCAGGATGAAAGTTTGTTGATGAAGTCCTCATAGGATATGAGAGAATCCTTCAGGAGAGTAAACCCACAAAAAGCAGACAGTGTATCTGGCCAAGTACTAATCAACTAGCAGGAGTGTTTACTGATATCTTTAACCTCTTGCATCAGCAGTCTGAGGTACCCATCTGGTTAGAACAGGCTTTAGTCATACAGCTGCCCAAAGAGAACATGGTAACCGGCCTCAATGACTAAAGGTCAGAGAACCTATATCCACCTTGATGAACTATTTTGAGAGAATGGTCATGAAGCATATCAATTCCTGCCTGAGGAGTGATTTGGTTCTGCTCCAATTTACCTTAAGATGACAACAGGTCATTGGCTCTCCTCTCAGCTCTGAAACATCTGAACAGAGAAGATACATAGAATGCCTATAAAAGTATTCACTCCAGCTGGAAGTTTATGTTTTATTGTTTTACAACATTGAATCACAATAGATTTAATTTGTCCTTTTTGAAACTGATCAACACATTCTTTTGTGACACTTTTATGTCAAAGTGTAAGCAAATTTCTACAAATTATTTAACACAAAATAATTGATTGCATAATTACTCACCCTCTTCAAGTCAGTATTTAGTAGCTGCACCTTTGGTAGCAATTATAGCCTTGAGTCTGTGTGGATAGGTCTCTATCAGCTTTGCATATCTAGACATTGCAATTTTTCCCCATTCATCTTTACAAAACTGCTCTAGGTTTGTTAGATTGTATGGGATCATCAGTGACAAGCCCTTTTCAAGTCCAGCCACAAATTCTCAATTGGATTGAGGTCTGGACTCTGACTTGGCCACTCCAGGACATTAATTTTGCTGTTTTTAAGCCATTCCTGTGTTGATTTGGCTTTATGCTTGGGGTCATTGTCTTGCTGGAAAACAAACCTTCTCCCAAGTCTCAGTTCTCTTGCAGACTGCATCAGGTTTTCCTATAGGATTTCCCTGTATTTTGTTGCATTCATTTTACCCTCTACCTTCAAAAGCCTTCCAGGGCCTGCTACAGTGAAGTACCCCCACAGCATGATGTAGCCACCACCATGCTTCACAGTAGGGATGGTATGTGTTTGATGATGTACAGGGTTTGGCTTATGCCAAACATAGCATTTAGTTTGAGGACCAGAAAGCTCAATTTTGGTTTCAATCAGACCTTAGAACCTTCTTCCAACTGACTTCAGAGTCTTCCACATGCCTTCTAGCAAGCTCTAGCCAAGAATTCAAGTTGCTTGGCGTGTTCTTTTGTCTTTATCATGTAGTTTTTGTCAGGATACTGACTCACCAGCAGTTGGAACTTCTTCTTTTGACTTTTAATGGTTGTTGGCAATGCAATTTAAAGATGGATTACCACCACCAACTATACTAGAGTGTGTTGCAGGGAGTTGGGAAATGAAACCCTTACTAGTTCTTTATCAAATGAAAGTTAAATTACCCCCAAAGCCCCATGGATTGTACATAATTAAAGACAATATTATGAATTAAATTAAAGTAACTCCTCTAGCTTAAAGTTTTTAAATGAAAGCCATCATCCCACAAATGCAGCCTGCATTTGCTTTCTTTCAACCTAAAATGCTTCACTTTGTAAAAAAAATGTATTCAACTCTTTCATAATGATGACACCAGCTTCACACCCCAGAATGATGTTTTCCAACAATACACAAGGAATAATTAAGCATAAATATGCCCAATTCTAAGTTGAGTCGATATAATTCCTTCCAAGTTGTAATTTGTTCAGATTCACTTTTGGTTTTGACTAGTCTTAAAACAGGTCATTCTAGCAACGGGTCATATTTACTTCTGGAAGCTCTTCAAACTTCATTTCATATTCAAAGTATTGGTCTACATGTCTGCTTCTTATGGGTCACTGCACGTAGAGGTGTCGAGGGGAATTAATGGGTTCCCTACCACACTTACTACACTTTAGTTTCCCACAACATACTGCTGCAACATGCCCAAACCTGACACTTTGTAACATCTAAGTGAGGTGGAATACAAGCTCGTACATTATAACTAACATACCCCAAGCTAACTTTACCAGGAAGGTTCATCTCAGCAAAATATATCAATACAGATGAACTATCCATCCTTTCCCCATTTCTGACTACTTTCAATCTCTTTACCTTCTTAACCTTGCCTCCCAATAAATAAGATTTAACCTCTATCAAAATTTCCACCAGAACACTTGTTATAACACCCCTAATGACTCTATTTTCATTAGGGAATGTAGAAACTATCTTTTTGCCAAGTACAGTCTTCAAACATTATGCTTTCTCACACTGTTTCTTATCCTTACAAATGATTAACACCTCACCTCCTCTTAAAGAACAAGCACATTATATATTCCCTATAGCCAATTTTAACTCTATAGTTAATTTAAAGGAATTGATAGAAGAAGGTTGTTCCAGGTAAAATTTAAACAATACCTTGAAGTCTTCTTCCCTTTTTTCGAAATATCTCACCTTTCCTCTCCATCACTTGAAATTATTCCAATATTATGTTTCTTTTTTCCTTTCCCCAAATCTAGATTCAACTTCATTCCGTCTTCCTCCCACAACCCACACTCACTTGAACCCTCCATTCCCAGTTCCTTTTCCAGATCCTGCCTCACCAAAAGCTACACAATTTCCCAACATCCCCACACCATCACAGTCAGCACCACCAATCACCATACATCCTTCACTGGGCTGAATTGACATCTTTGAGGTACAGGTGTATTTTACAACTAATTGAAACATCTTGACTGCACACAGGTGATCTCCATTTAACTAGTTATTAGACTTCTAAAACCAATTGGCTACACCAGTGATTATTTGGGTGTCATATTAAAAGTTATGTATATTTATGTAACCAATTCCTTTGTGTTTTATATTTGTAATTAATTTAGATAAATTTTTAGAGATTGGTTTTCAACAGAAAAGAGTCTTTTTCTGTTGATTAGTGTTGAAAAAAGCCAAATTAAATCCACAGTGATACAATGTTTTAAAACAATAAAACACAAAAACTTCTGGAGTGGGTTGAATACTCTTTATAGGATTCAGGATACTGTTCATTGACTATAGCTTAGCATTTAACATTACTATCCCTCAAAACTAATCAATAAGCTCCTCGGCCTCAATGCCTCTTTGTGCAACTGGATCCTTAATTTCCTCACTTGCAGATCCCAGTCAGTATGGATTGGAATCAATATCTCTTCCCTAATCACCATAGCAAAGGTGCACCACAAGGCTGTGTGCTTAGATCCCTGCTCTACTCTCCTTATACTTACAACTGCGAGGCAAATTACAGCTCCAATGCCTTATGAAGTTTATGAAGAAAACAAACCCACCCTCTAAGCCATGCAACATGCTGGTGAACCTCCTCTGCAGTCTCTTTAGTAAAATCACATCCTTCCTATTGTCTTTGAATTTTGAATTAGTGTGAGCTGTCTATACGATCGATTATGTTCACCATCTTCTTCACTGAATTCATTTGTACAAAGCCATTTGCTATACTCCTCAATGGGCTTGCAGTTGCTTGAGTTTGCCATTGATTACTTTTGCTTTGAGACAAGTTGTTGACACGTGGATTGATACCAAAAATAAGGCAAACAGACTCTGTCTCTCTCTGTCATTAGCTCAATGTTGTATGTTGCCACATTTCTCCTCCAGGCAGTGTTTTGAATTACCTGGGCAATGTCAAATGCCTGCTTGAAATTTGGTTTCTTCTCATCAAGTGAGTTTCTATCTTGGATTCCACAAGCTACATAATTCCCCAGTATCTGTACCACACTTCTCTGCTACTGAGAGTGTTCAGCAATTCATCACAAATCTTTGACAATCACTAAGAAGGCATGCCACAGGCTATACTGTATCAGAAGCATGAGAACATCTGGTATGTCCCCGAAGACTCTTGCAAATCTCTACAGATGTATGTTGGAAAGTATTCAGACAGGCTGCATCACAGCCTGGTATGGAGCCTCCTCAGCACAAGATTGCAAGAGGCTGCAGAGAGTTGTAGATTCAGCCATTTCCGTCATGGACACAAGCCTTTCCACTATTGAGGGCATCTTCAAAAGTCAGTGCCTCAAGAATGTGGCATCCATCATTAAAGACCGTCACCATCCAGAGCAGGCCCTCTGTGCTTTACTCCCATCGGGCAGAAGGTACAGGAGTCTGAAGAACTCCATTCAATGTTTTAAGAACAGCTTCTTCCCCTCCACCATAATATTTCTGGACACCATGAAATGATGAACACTACTTCATTATTCATCTTTTGCATAATTTCTATTGTAAGTTATATCAATTTTAATGTCTTGCACTCAACTGTTGCTGCAATACAATGAAGTTCTTGTCATATAAGTCAGTGATAATAAACCTGCTTTTAATTTTGTGTCTGAACCAATGACCACAATAACTTCTAAATTTAAAAAAATAGACAATGCTGGAAATACTCAGCTGTTCAGGACTCATCTGTGGAGAAAGAAACAGAGTCAACATTTCAATTAGAAGACCCTTTATCACAACTGTTTTCACTAACTGAACTTTTGGAGCAGCCCAAATAGAAAACCCAATTTGTTCAATGGTACCTTCTTCCTGTTCTTCAACCTGAAACATTACCTCTATTTCTCTCCTACACACACAGTTTTCCCCCCATCATTTTCTGGTTTTATTTTAGATTTCCATTATCTGTAGTTTCAAGTTTAAATTCCACAATGACTATCAAACTTGGTACAGCTCAACCAAACTGCTGGAGGTGAACCCACATGGCTCTTCCAATAGCTCAGGCAACTCTTTGAGTATCTTCTTTGCTTGGAACCTGCAAGGTTCAAGCGGTTACATCTGGAAGCAGAATGAACATAGAGCATAGTAATGTTTCAGTGAACTTACAAACTTTTCCGTAGATTCTATCAATGATGCACTTAAATATGATATTGAAATTGCCAACTTGACTCGCTTTTGCCAAAGCAGAACTGGCACAGGTACAACAGTTTGAATTTTGGGAAATTAAATCAGTGCAGGACTTACACAGAGAAAAACTGAGCCCAAGTTAGTGTTGTAGAACAAATGGGACCAAGGGAACAATTACATTGTTCTGGAAAGTGGTGACACAGGTATTTAAGGTGATGAAGAAGACTTATAGTATACTTGTCTTCATCAGATGAGACTTTGAGTCCCAGAGTTAGGACATCATGTAACAGCTGTACATGACGTTGATGAGTCAACTCCTGGAACATTGTGTGTAGCTCTGCTTGCTATATTACAGGAAGGGTAAAAATAAGACAGAGAGTGCAGATGTTTCAGAAAGATGTTGCTGGGGCTGAAGGGATTGTGATATAAGGAAATAGGGTTCAGATAGGCAGGGACTGTTTTCTCTACAGTTAAGGAAACTGAAGGATGACCTGATAGAGGTTATTAAATTCGGGGGGGGGGGGGGGTGTGTGTGTGTGTGTGTGTGTGTGTGTGTGTGTGTGTGTGTGTGTGTGTGTGTGTGTGTGTGTGTGTGTGTGTGTGTGTGTGTGTGTGTGTGTGTGTGTGTGTGTGTGTGTGTGTGTGTGTGGCGCCATCATGACAAGCTTTTTGGTGATTGCTCATCGTAGGGCATGTCTTGATCATCTGAAAACTGGTGGAGCCCATCCCTCTCCAGGTTTATTTTTTATGAGGTTGAGAGCATGCAAGGGAGCTGGCTGGATTCAGACTCGGGACCTCTCACCCCAAAGTCCAGCGCTGATGCCACTTCTCCAAGAAGATCAGCTATGACTTATGGGTCTTCATCATCCTCTCTGAGGAAACACCAGCACTGTCTGTGCCATTGCATTCTCCGTTAACATTAATATTTTCTTTGTTGCTCCCCACCTATTTCTCTCCCCACCGCTGCTGCCTGACCTGCTGAGTATTTCCGTCATTTTCTGCTAATATTTCAGATTTCCATCTGCAGTTTTGTTTCGGTTTTTGGTATGTGGCTGCTTTATATTTCCATAGTCACATCTCCCTACAGCTTTACAAGAAATGATAGATGACTTGAAATGATTGGGATTGAGAAGAATAATCCCCACTCTTCCCTACTGACATTCCCTATCAGAAAATACTTAGATCTTAGTGCAATGGGAAATTCGTACGCAGCACCACTTCTCACCATCCCTGAAATATCAGCCCAGTGGAATAAGCATGACATGTAATATAATCCTTCTGAAATCAATCCCATAAGCATGGACAAGCATCAAAGTGAGTGATGTGGATGAAGTTCAATGTACACAGGTGAGGAGAGGGGGATGCAATAGGCATAAGCCCCAGCTCCTGTGGTACAGAATTAATGGAAGACCACAGACTAATCGTATTTCCTGGCAACACACACAAAATGATGGAGGAACTCAGCAGGCCAGGAAGCATCTATGGAAAAAAGTATAGTGGAAGTTTCTGCCCAGAAATGCTGAGTTCCTCCAGCATTTTGTGTGTGTTGCTTGGATTTCCAAAATCTACATACGTTCTGTTGTTTATCTCCTCTCTTCCCTCTGGTGCTCCACCCTCCTTTTCTTTCTTCCATGGCATTCTGTCCTCTCCTATCAAACTCCCCCCTTCTCCAGCCCTATATCTCTTTCACCAAGCAACTCCCCAGCACTTTACTTCATCCCTCCACCTCCTAGTTTCACCTATCACCTTGTGTTTCTCCCTCCCCTCCCCCATCTTTTAAATCTACTCCTCATCTTTTTTCTACAGTCCTGTCGAAGGGTCGTGGCCCAAAACGTCGACTATCCTTTTTTCCATAGATGCTGCCTGGCCTGCTGAGTTCCTCCAGCATCTTGGTTTCCAGCATCTGCAGATTTTCTCTTGTTTGTGAATTGTATTTTCTGTCTTTACATGGGAGGTCTTCATGTGAAAGAACTGGATTTACATAAAAGGGTGCATGCACTTAACAGAGCTGAGACCTTTGAAAACCTTCCTCTTCAACTCAAGCATGTCCAGCACTGGGTTCATTCTACAGGAGGATCTATGGCATTGTATGTTCATAGGCTCTTTGGAGTGTGCAAGGGCAAATATCAGTCACTCTGGCTGAACTATCAGAGTGCTTCCCAAAATATCCAGAGCCTCTGTCATTTCCATAAATGCATTGTGATGAAACCGTACACACAGCTGTCCTATTAATCACTCTGAGTCTCTCCTGCAACAGAGTCCCACATCGGTTTAATTGGAACTGCAGGGAACAGCTCAATACATCATCCCTCGAACCAGTGGTAGTATCTCCTGCCTATTACCTCTCTTTCAAACTTGCTTCTTCCCCTTCTCCCATGGTCCACTCTCCTCTGCTGTCAGATTCCCTTTTCTCCAGCCCTTAGCATTTTCCAATTAAAACCTCCCATTTCTTAATTTATTCCCCCTCCCCCACCTGCCTGGTTTTACCTATCCCCTTCTAGCTTGTCCCCCTCCCCTTCCCTCCACCTTCCTATTCTGGCATCTTAGCCCTTCCTTTCCTGTCCTGATGAAAGGACTTGGCCCAAAACATCGACTACTGATACACTTCCATAGATGTTGCCTGACCTGCAGAGAGCCTCCAGCATTTTGTGTGTGATGCTCGAGATTTCCAGCATTAGAAGAATCTCTTGCATTTTTGTGTTTTTTTTGTTCTTTCTCGTAAAAAATGTATATAATTTATGTTTAATTTATATTTTTCTTGTGAGTACAGCTTACAGTATATGATACAATGTGCCTTTGGTGCTGCTGTAGATAAGATTTTCATTGCACCTGTGCATTCCTGTACTTGTGCATATGACAATAAACTTGACTTTGACTTTGTCCTTTTCAGAACCTGTGAAACAGGGTGAAATTATTATTATTATTCTAAGAAGAAGTTATCCCAATGTATATTGCAGCTCATAAAATACTTCAGCATTGCAGTGGTTATAAACATGCTCACTGCTTCAATGTACAGCGATACAATGATATAAATGGAAACAGAACCTTTGGCCCATCTCCTCCATGTTGTCCATGGTGCTAAACTATTCCTACCGGGATGCATTTTTGGCCCATATCGCTTGAAACCTCTCCTATTTATGTACTTACCCTAAAGACTTTTAAATGTGTTTGTACCTGCTTCAACCACTTTCTCTGGCAGCTTGTTCCATACACGCACACGATTAGGGCTTCAGTAGAACGGATGTTGCCCCAGGAGAAAATGTTGACATTGGCTCACTGGTCCTTCCAGCAGATATAAAGGATGTGGTGGAGAGACTACTTCATGTTCATAGATGCTTGTTGTAAGTAGTCTTCATTTTATACACTTACGGGAGAGCAAGATTCACTGCTGCTCAGTAGGCCATAAATGTTCTTGCAGGTTTGAGACCTGTACATTGATACTGTAATCCTCAAACTGAACTGGTGCACCTAAAATGATGATTACTTTTCTGCATCAATGTCTGCCTTCAGTGAGAGGAAGCTTCTAAGATATTGAAATGGCCCACATCTTTTAGGGTCTTATCTTGTTTATTCATTTTTAAGAGATAGGAAAGTATAGCAGGGGCACTTTGATGGAGCACCTTATCTTATGGATAGATTATAGTAAATTGTAATGCCCATCCTCCCATATGCTTCAGTGGATGTCACAAGTATACTGTACAATGAAGTCACAGCACACTTCATTTCTGTGACCTCAGGAAATCCCTAGAAAGAATTTTCAATGCAGATGCGACACACTCAAAGTACTGGAGGAGCTCAGCAGGGCAGGCAGGATCTATGGAAAAAAGTAAACAGTCAACGTTTTGGGCTGAGACCCTTCATCATTCCTCCATCATTTTGCGTGTATTGCTGAAAGCAAAGAATTGGTGGTTGAAATTACACAGATGTTATTGGGATTCCAAGCATTGAGTTAGAGAAGGAAGTTGAGTGGGCTTAAATTTTATTCACTGGATTGTGGGAGAATGAGGGGTGCCCTTATAGAGGTGCCTAAGATCATGAAAGACGCAGATATGGTGAGTATACACCGTCTTTTTCCTAAGGTTGGAGAACCAAGGATTAGAGGGCACGGGTTTAAGGTGAGAGGGGACAGGTTTAATAGAAACCTGAGAGGCAATTTTTTTACCCAAGTAATGGTCTGTATCTGGAACAAACAGCCAGACAAAGTGATGGAGGTGCATTCATTAACAACATTATAAAAGCATTTGGACAGATATGTGGCTAGGTATAGAAAAGGTATAGAAGGATATGTACCAGACATGGAAAACTGAATTAGATCAGATGGACATATTGGATGGCTTGGATTAGTTGGGCTGAATGGTCTGTGTCTAGTTGCAATCGACTCTATGACTCTATTCAGAAAGTATGTTTCAGGTCATTTCAGAATGTTTTGCTTCAAAAGTAAACTCTTTGAACAGTTATATCAGAAATGCAACAGTAAAGTTTCAAACTGCAATTAACCGAGAATCTATTATCGGTTTTAGTTTCTAAAGTGAAGTATTGCCCAGCACATTGGGGAGATCCTATTTCTTTAGGGACTGCATTTGGGCCTTATTTCAACACTTTCTATTATTTATTTCTAACTGTATTGACCTCCCTCAGCACTGCACTGGACTCTCTATTCAAGTTTCCAACAATGTTGATGAAACTACCAAACAGATACACAATGGATAACATCCTCAAACTAGAACAAGGATAAGGATTTAAATGAAGTTAAAGTTACTTTGAGTTGTCTCGGATCTGCGTGAGGTGATGTAAGTCTTATTTGGGTCCATAATTCAACACCTGGATTCAAAGTAGGATTGTTCTGCATTTGCCCTGTCAAAACAAAAATAAATCTTTGTTTTCCTATAATCTTTAGGAATTTTTTCATAACAATACAGACCTGCCCTTGTAAACTCACCCCCTGCTGTCAATATACTGCTCTGCTATCAAAGAAATCCCATCTACTGCTATTGGCTGATGTCTCCAAAGGGTAATGACTTGCTTCGCCACCCAGTGAAAGCACACTTCACTTGTGTTTACTGTCACCCTGTATCAGCTCAAGTAGGATTAAGTCTTTGTTTATGAATAAGCACTGTGCACACTCCTTCTGTAAAAGAACAGATTGTTTACTAAACTGCATTTTCTTCTTTGTTCAGTTTAACCTGGAATGAAGAAAGCAAAGACAACTCAAAAGTCTGGTTTTAGGGTCTTCCACATCACTGTCTATGAATAAATTCATCAGTCTGAATTTTAATGACCTAAGTTTTGCTCTAATGATAGTGGTGATGCTAAACAGTAATTTTCATATCAAATGGGTGACCACCATTTCGATTTGACTTCCCATTTTCATTCTGACCTGTCTGTCCATGGCCTGTTCTATTTCTACAATGACCATAAGACTATAACAGATAGGAGTAGAATTGGGCCATTTGGCCCATCATGTTTGCTCTGACATTTCATCATGATGATCCACTTTTCTTCTCAGGCCCAGTTTCCTGCCTTCTCCCTTCATGCCCTGACCAATTAAGAATCTATCAACCTCTGCCTTAAATATAGATAATGACTTGGCTACCACTGCTGCCTGTGGTAATGAATTTCACAGATTCAACACTCTCCATCTAAAATGAGATCATACTCAGGTTGGAGGTGCAATACCTCATATTCTGTCTGGGTAGTTTCCATGAGCATCGACTTCTCTAACTTATGGTAATTTCTTCTTTCTTTTTCCATTCCCCATTCTGGTTACCCTCTCACCTCTTTACTTCCGGTCACCTTTTCATCACCTCCCTCCGGTGCCCCACTTCCTTCCCTTTCTCCCATGGTCCATTCTCCTCTCAAAGCAGAAACTTTCATCTACAGCCCTTACCTCTTCCACCTATCCTCTCCTTGCTTCTTATTTAACCTTCCCTATATCCCATCCACCCACCTTCCACCTCACAATGGTTTCACCTATCACCTGCCAGGTGTACTCCTTCTCCTCCCCCACCTTCTTATCCTGGTTTAGGCCTCCTTCCTTATGAAACGTCCTTCCATAGATGCTGCCTAACTTGCTGAGTTTCTCCAGCATTTTATGTGTGTTACTCCTTGCTCACTGGTGGCATGATTACACCCAGATGCAGGAGCACTTATAGGCTCGTAACCCCTAAAAACAAGAGCACAAACATGCATTGTTGTGGAAGTGCCCTGACACATGCATTCAAGAACACTTTCCCACACACACGCACACACACACACACACACACACACACACACACACACACACACACACACACACACACACACACACACACACACACACACACACACACACACACACACACACACACACACACACACACACCTCACTCACTCATATACAGTGGTTAATTGGGGCACATCAGGACTGTAATTTTACCCAATTAAGTGGCTGCTCTAATTAGCTGAAGTTTCAAGGAAATAATTAAAAAGGTATAAAAAAAGGCAAACTGAGAAACAAATTATGCATTTAAATAAAATACAGAACAAATTAGAACACTCCCAATAATACTACAGTACTATAACACTGTGTATTATTTCCTAATAGTTATCAAGGGAGGAATTTATCCAGTGTAAGCAATGAACAAAATCAGTGCAGATAATGGACTGCCTTCATACAAAGCTGTTGATGATTGCATCCTCCAAGTCTTCATTTTCATTGAAACATTCAAGATTATTGTTGATACTTCAAATTCCTCATAGATCCTACCCTGTTGAAGTAGTGAAATTGTTTAATTTTCATTCGCTGTTGCTTCTGGCATCCCCAAGCCTAAATGCTTGAAACTGAAGTGAGCAAAACAGTTCTGAATTGCTTTACTGCTTATTTCTCACCTAATATCAGTGACAAAAGCCACTTGTTTTTGAACACAAACGCACATAACTGACACTGTTTAAAAACTGGTTGCTCTAAGCACGCTGTAGCATCTAACAGCCACACAAATGAGTGATGAACACTAGTTACAGCAGCAGCCTCCTGTCTCAGTTAAGCATCATGGTGTCCCAAATAAATGGAGGGAATCCCAGTAATTTTCTCGATTAGTTTTTGTTCTTTAAGTGTCACCCCAAATGAGCAACTGCTCTGATTAACTGCTGGCCCAATTACACTGCACACGCCTATTAACTCCTGGGAACACAGATGAGCGTACACAAAGATGGAGTCATACACACATTTCTTTGTTAGAAAGACATGCACTCCCATAAGCAAACACATATACTGTATACACAGAGAAACATACAGGCAATCACACAAAAAATAGCCACAAAACCATCAGAGCTTTTTTGTCACAGAGAGCAGAAATTCTTTTGTTTTGCTGATTAAGCGTCTAGGCAGTCAGGCAGATTAAAACATAAATATAATAATGGTGTCTACTGATATAAAGGGAATTATGAAGAGGGTCAATAATGCTGGAAAAGGAAAAGATTTTAAAGTGGATCCTACAAAGTCAGTGTATGCTGGATCCAACATAACACCCACAACACCCACACGCTGGTACTTAAATGCTGGTAGGGCTGAGATATTACTAACCTGCCCTTCCTGTTTTAAGTCAGGTGTCTGGACAAGCAAGTGTAGGCTGTTTAAAATTGCACCCTGCATTTAACACTAAAAATGCGATAAATGCTTGACCTCAAAATCACACAGAATTGTACATTGCTGAGTGTGCACACATCATGTACCACAACTGTACTCAGCTTCTCTCATTGAACATGTAGCACACTTTAAACAGTGCATACTGAAATTCAGCATCAATGTGCAAATAGGTCAAATCTCACAGAAAACACTTAATCTGCCTTTTTTTTCAGAATTTGGACCATGTTTTGGGGCTGTGTTCATTTATCATTATTACCCCTGAGGACACCAACAGGTTGCATTGACGCGGTAACTAGACCAGAACTGGCTAATTGCTTTCTGAAAGATAGTGAAGGAGCCTATTTGTTGTGGCCACTTTTGCTGGAGCAAAGCCAGAAAAGAGCTAATTTGGTGATGAGAAGAAATTGATGATAGAGGGCTTTGCGGCAGGGACATTCTAGACAGCTTCTAGAGTAAGTTATAAGGTCAGCACAACATTGCAGGCTGATGGGCCTGTAATGTGTTGTAGATTTTCAGTGTTTCTATGTTTCTATGAAAATTGCCATAATAAAAGACCAACAATGTGGACTGTTAATTCAGTTCTACTACAATCAGGTTACTCTTTTCAAAGTGACCAATTTGTACCATTTCAATATATGGGATAAATACCTGTTGCAGTATACACCTGAGTGAAATATGGCCCAAGAGCACTGAGTCAGACAGTCAAACAGCACAGAAATGGGTCCTTTGGGAAATTATGTCCATGCTGACCTTTTTCCCCAGCTATATTACTCTTAGTGGCTTGCTTTAAAGTCTTAGCCTTCCATGCCTTGCCTATTTAAATGTCTGTCCAAATTCCACTGAAGTGTAGCTTTTCTTTGAGGTTCTACATGAAAATGTACAAAATTCACTAGAAGCATTTTGGTCTAGCACTTTAGCAAAGCAGCCAGCACGAGAATGCAGAAATTTGCTTCCTTAACGGGCAGGAAGGTTAGGACTCCTATGCAAGTATACGGGAACGTTGTAGTCATGGGCTCCCTCACAGCTGATCACCACTTAAGCTGTGACGTTGGAAGAAGTCATGGACCCTGAGCCAATATAGTTTCACTGTCTGCTGAATCTTAGCTAAGAATTGGTTCAGCAATCTCAAACAATTCAATAGAGAATGATTGTAAGGGAGAGAGGTACATTTTAGAATATTCATCTTTCATTTATACGTCTTTAATTGGTTGAAGTATTTCTTAAAGTACAGAAACATCCATTTAACCGATTAGGTCCATGCTGGCTCCTGTCATCCACACATGCTTTATTTACCTGCACCCCTACGGCTTGCCTTCTTTCCCACGCCCAAAAAATCTTTCTTTTATTACTTGCTGACTTACTGCCAGTTATGCCACTAGCATTGAGGGCAATAATGAAGGTCTTCCAGCTCTGGTGCTGTTCAGGTCTTCCTTTATTGTGTCAGCAGCTTCCTCGGTTTGCACGGCTGTCAATCACGCGAGTGTCAGGTGGAGACCCAGGAGTACTGTTGAACTCAGATGTAGAAGGATTCTTTACTCCTCTTTCCACATCAATTTTGTTTTACAGTCAGGGTTGTTAGCCTTGAGCTGAACCCCTGTAGTTGGAAGACCAGTAGAACACTCCTAGTCTGTCCTCTACTGTTTGACCTGTTTGGCATGGGTGACCCTACCAAGAGCCAAAGCATAAAGATGTGACACCAGCCAACTGAATCACCAGATCACTGAATCACGCCGAGGTTGTGGTCCTCTTGGAGGATTACTTGCTGACCCTAAAGAGTAATTTACTATGGCCAATGATCCTATTCCATGTCTTTGGGATGTGTGAGGAAACCAGAGAACCTGGTGGAAACTCACCCTGTCTAATTACTAATAATTTTTAAAAAATGAATAAATCAATCAAAACAGGAATAGTGAGGCAGTGTTCATGGACCGTTTGGAAATCTGATGGTGGAGGAGGTGAAACTATTCCTAGATTGTTGCATGTGGGTGTTCAGGCTTCTCTACGGCTACACAAATGGTAGTAATGAGAGGAGAGCATGCCCCAGATGGTGAGGGTCCTTAACGATGCATGCCACCTTCTCTAGGTAACACCCTTCCAAGACATCCTAGTGGGGAGCAGTGTGCCCATGAGGTAGTCAGAGCTTAGGAGGGATAATGGTGCCTAACGGCGACTCCTTTGCTTGCATCTACAGGATCTCAACTTGGAAGTATAAATTAAAATATTTGATTAATTGTAAAATCATTCCTTGGAAGCAAAATAAAGTAGAATAGGCAGAGACTGAATTCTGAGATTGGGAAAGCAGTATTAAATAAACAGAAGGAATAAGTGAAAAAAAATTCCATCAATATTTAGGATCAGTAAAATGAATCTGTGTGGGTAAAGGCAAATATTTTTGTGCGAGAGATTCTGTGTCTTAGTTAGAGTAATCTTAGTTATTTCAAATGGTGTGATATGGCTTACAGTCACACACAGTCACTCACATAAAAATATTTACCGGTCCTGAAGAAGGGTCTTGGCTTGAAACATTGACCATTTACTCTTTTCCATAGATGCTGCCTGACCTGATGAGTTCCTCCAGCATTTTGTGTGTGTTGCTACAGTAATCTTAATTTCTTTTAACACACACAAAATGCTGGTGGAATGCAGCAGGCCAGGCAGCATCTATAGGAAGAAGTACAATTGACGTTTTGGGCCAAGACCCTTCATTGGGTTTTGTTAGAGAGCTAGTGGTTTGGATATTCAGCTTAATGTATTTAACATGTACTTCAGTACCAAGTCTATCAAGGAGATATCAATAAAGAGACATGTGACGCTGCTCAAAGATCTGAACTGTCCCACTTACCAGCTGACTTGATGCCTATCATCAGCAGAATAATTCACACTGAGATATTTGGATCTATGCTACTCCTGCCCTACACCTTCACCCTCATACCATTCAGGGTCCCAAACAATCATTCCAGGTGAGGTGACATTTCACCTGTGACTCTCTTGGTGTCATCTACTGCATCAGGTGTGGCCTCTTCTACATCAGTGAGACCTGACATAGATCGGGGAACCGCTTCGTTGAGCACCTTCATCGCAAAAGGGTGTGGGAGTAGGGGTTTGCCTTAGCAAGAGGAAAGTTAGAGGGGATGGGGAAAACACGGCAGATATAAGAGCTGGTAGAGTTTCTGCCTCACATCTCCAGTGACCCAGGGTCAATCCAGTGCACTCTAGGCAGACTTTACATAATCTCCCTGTGACCCCGTGGGTGTCCTCTGGTTTTGTCCAACATTCCACAGGGGTGATCGGTTAATTGGCCGTATTGAATTGCCTCCAGCGTGTGAGTGAATGGTAAGGAACTGAAGGGCATGTGGAGGAATAAAATGGGGTTGGGGTAGCATTAGTATAAAGGTGGTGCACACTCAGAGGGATGTCTCTGTGCTGTACGTGCTCCCCTTGCCACTCGGTGAAAACCTCACTCTGTTAAACCATAAGATCACAGACACTGGAAGAAGAGTGAGGAGTGACCTCACTGAAACCAATCGAATGGTGAAAGGCCTTGATGCAGTGAATGTGGAGAGGCTTGCTTTCTATGATGAGAGAGTCTAAGACCAGGAGACACAGCCTCGGATTAGAGGGGCACCCTTTTAGAACGGATATGAGCAGGAATTTCTTTAGCCAGAGAGGGGTAAAACTGTGGAATTCTGTGAAGGCCAAGTCTTTATCTATATTTAAGACAGACATTGATAGATTCTTGATTGGTCAGGGTATGAAGGAATATGGGGAGAAGGCAGAAGATTGGGGCTAAGAGAAAAATTGGATCAGCCATGATGAAATGGCCATGCCTTGATGGGCCAAATGGCCTTACTCTGCTCCTATGTCTTATGGTCTATGGTCTTATGGGCATGGTTGTCAGGTGTACTCACCTTCACATGTAGGAGATGAGAAGAATCACGTACTCCCATTGTCAGGTCACATGATAAATAATTTGACTTCACTTTGTAGAGTCAGTGCTTCTGAGTGTCAAAAATTCATAACATTGCCTCAGAAGCTGGTGGATTTCAATCCAGCTTTGATGTATTGCAGTGAAGTAGTGAAAGGTAGTTGATATCTTTTGGATGAGCTGTCAAAACGTGGGGGTCAGCTGCCCTCCCAGTGTTCAAGAAAATCATGAGTTTAATCCAGAAGGTCTTCAGGTATAGGAGCAGGATCAGGCCAATCAGCTGATCGAGTCTGCTTCACCATTTTACCATTGGTTAGATTTTATTCATCCGCATTCTCCTGCCTTTTCCTTGTAACCGTCAACCCACTTACCAATCAGGAACCTATCGATCTCTGTCTTAAAAACACCTAATGAGCTGGCCTCTACAGCCCTCCAAAGATTCACCATCCTCTGACTGAAGATATTTCTGCTCCTCTCAGTTCCAAATATCCCCTTCGCCATTATTTACCCCTTGCTCATCATCAATGAAAAAGATTGTCTAGTTATTAACAGTTTTTTTCGGGATCTTACTTTGAACACATAGTTTGCTGCTTCTCTGATATTATAAAATATGTGTGATTTCACATGCGCTTCCCTGCTGTGAAAGCTCTAAGATGGAATCAAGCAAGGGGATTACCTTCTGTTCAACTGAAAAATATCACCATCCAAACCAGAAGAAAGTAATAAAATCCAAAGTCCTACAAGAGCAAGTGAACAAGATCTTAACACTTGCCAAAGTTTCTTTGTATAAGCAGTAGAAACAGTGGCAATGCATGAGAACAGCACTGAAGCATTTGCTCTTAAAAATCGTAATAATTATAAGCTTAAGCTGAGAGACATTTCAAAAGTAATTATAATGTTGATATAAATGGTTATGGCAAACTGCCTAGAATAGACGGCTGTCCTCCAGAAGAGTCTGTGCTGATATATCCGGCAAGGTTTAAGTTCTTAAATCCCTTGAGGACATGGTAATGAGCTGTTGCAGTTCTTGTAGTGAGGGTGTTGTTCGAGATGCCTGAGTTTCGGGATCTAGATCCAGCATCAGTGGGGGAACAGTAATATATTTTCAAATCAGGATGGGGTGTGACCTCATGGGATTGCCAGACAAATGGCATTCCTATAAATCCTTGCCATTTCTGATGATAGAGATTGTAGGATTGGGATATGCTTCATAAACAGCCTCAGAAAAGGGTGCCTTGTGGGTCAGGTGCTGGAAGAGGCTAGTGTTCAAACCAGTCACTTGAAACAACATTTTGGTGTTCTGTGCATTGACTATCCAATCTAATTCAATACTGCAATCAATGTCCATTTATTGTAATGTTTTCAGGACCGGGATTTTAAGTAATCATTGATTCTGATCTATCATGCTTTGGAGAAGATAATTTCATTTTCTTCACTTCCACATAATCATTGATTTTATGAAGTATATTGAGGATTGTAGAATTTTGCTATGGACTCTCTGTGTAAGGGAGAATCATTCCTGCCTCCCAGTAGCCAAGGGTGCTAGGCACACTGCAATAGTGGAAACACTGAGACTTCTGCTTATCATGGGTGGCTCTAGATTGACATGGCCCTCGAAATTCATGTCCACCTACAGCCACCATTTACATTACTCCTACCCATTCCTATTGCATTCTCCCTATATTCCTCTCTTCTGCCTTCCAGATTCTATCACACCCCTGTACCAGGGACAAATAACAACTGGCCCTCTTTGGACAGAGGCACATTGCACAGGAACAACTCCTTCAGCCCTACTATCCGTCATGACCAAGTTGCTTACCTAAGCTAGTCCCATTTCCTGGCATTTGGCCTATATCCTTCTAAACCTTCTTAACCATGTACCTATCCAAACATCTTTTAGTTGTATTTTCATGTACTGTATCAAAGGGTCATAGTACACTATAGCACAGAAACTGCCCAACTAGTCCATGCCAATCTGATCTTCTACCTATTTCCATCTACCTATCTACCTGCATCCAGACCATAATCCTCCATACCCTTTCCTCCATGTACCTATTCGAACTTCCCTTGAATATTTCAATTGAACCCACATCCACAATTTCACTGACACCTCATTTAGTATTACTACTATCCTCTGAGTGAAGAAGGTTCCCCTCAGCTTCTCCTTTAATATTTTACTATCCAGCCTGAGACTGTAGCCTCTAGTTCTAATCTCATCCAACCCCAGGGGAAAAAGCATACATATAATTATATTATTAATACCCCTCTGGCAGCAGGTTCAACTTAACTCCTAACTTTACCCTTCAGGTCACTTTTAAATCTTATCCTATTATAACAAACCTTTGTCCTCTCCGACTTCCTGCTGGGTACAGGTATCGATTACAATTGACGTTTTGATGAAAAACTCTGCCATCTTCATCAGGGATGATGCCTGGGCATTTCTAGTCTGGTGGTATTTATACCCCAATAGTCCATTAATCTACTACCTTGTTTACAATCGAATTCCAGTTCTTACTTAAAGTGAGTCCTTTGTTTTTGTTAAATTTCTTTTCCTCTACTTTTATTTCAATGGTTCCCTTTACCAGGCAGTCCCAAAGCCATTGGTGCAGAACAGTAGTTTTGTGCCATCAAATTCAATCCTATGGCCATTGCAAATGCAGGGTTCTGCTACTGTCAATTTCACCGGGTAACCCAAACGGATATACCTGCTGTGCTCCTTGATGGGGGTTTCCACAGAGTGTTCTGACTGGCCGATATATGTGTTCCACATTCACAGAGAATCCTGTAAACACCAGCTGACCTGAGTCCCAGGTCATCTTTGACCCGCAAAAGCTTATGATTTGAGTTTCCTTACGGGTTTTTGGATGATACTGTTCTGGTATTTCTTCAGGATCCTGGCGATCCTTCCAGAACCCTTGGAAATGTAAGGAACACAGGTGGTACTGACAGTTCTTTCTCATCGTTAGGTTTCCTGATTATTCTGTCGGCACTTTGAAAAGTTCCTACAGCCATTCTGTAGGGACATCCTGCAAAATCATCTTATTTCCTCAGGAGGCCACACTACAAAGGTGTCACCCAAAGAAGCATTTGGGGCATAAGGGCGATGAACTTAGAGCCCTCTCCTCAAAGTCCTCCATTCAGCAATTAGCAATAGCTGGCAACAAGGGCAATCCCATGGCCACTTTGTATGCTTGTTCATAGTAGTTCTTCTTATAGAGGAAGTTCATCGATGCAAGGGTGTGTTCATAAAGGTCAGTGATACACTTATCAAACCTTGACTGCAGAAGGACCTGGTTGTCCTTTATAGGAATTTTCATGAACAGAGACACCATGTCAAAATTGACCATTATGACCGCCAGGTTTAGTTGGATATTGGTTATCGTTTTAACAAAGTCAGTCAAATTTGTGATGTGATGCTCACAGCCCCCAGCAAAGGGAGACAGCATGGTCATTAAGTGCTTAGCGAGGTAGTAAGCTGGAGAATTTATCCCACTGACGATAGGACTCAGAGGGGATCCCTCCTTGTGTATCTTAGGGAACCCATAAAGTCTTGGTGGTACCAGTGCCTGAGCAGAAGTGTCTTGCATATGTCTGCTTGTAGTATGGATTTCCTCAGTAAAACAGAGGTCATCCTCACATTTGAATCTGTGGAGCTCTGTAGGCGGGATTATCCAGAATATGTTAAACTTTCCTGTGGTATTCCTCCAAGGACACCAGGACCATTCCATTTCCTTTGTCTGCTGGTGGAATCATGTTGGCTGGGTTTCACCATAGTTCCTGGAGGGCCAGTCACTCGCCTTTTGTAATGTTCAGTTTTGGCAAAGCAGCTCTTTTGAGGACCATGCTGACCTCTATCCTTACCTCCTCCAGCTATCCGGAGTAGTTTTCAGATTGCTTGCTCTACTCTGCAATGTAGTCACAATAAGGTATAGCTCTGGAAGCCCAAGAAGAGTTTATTTGTCATAAACGCTGGGAAAGCACTAGATACTTTTTTTAAAAATGCCCTCTAGTTTTAGACTCCCTTAGCATATAGAAAAGACTGTGACAATTCTTACCTCTGCCCCTTATGATGTTCTATATCTCTATAAGGTCAACCCTTAGCCTCCTACACTCCAGAAAAAAATACCCAGCTTATCTTGTCGCTTGTTATAACTTAAGCACTGCAGTCCTGGTAACATCCTTGTGAATATCCTGTAAACCCTTTCTAACTTGACAACCAGAACTACACACATATTCCAAGTGTGGTCTCATCAATGACTTGAACAGTTGTAACATGAAGTAGCAACTCCTGTACTTGATGCCCTGACCGATAAATGCAAGCACGTGAACACCTTCTTCCGTGTAGGTCTGACACGGTGGTCAGCAGCAGAGGAGCGCCACAGGGAACCGTACTCTCTCCGGTCCTGTTCACCCTGTACACATCAGACTTCCAATATAACTCAGAGTCCTGCCATGTGCAGAAGTTCGCTGATGACACGGCCATAGTGGGGTGTGTCAGGAATGGACAGGAGGAGGAGTATAGGAAACTGATACAGGACTTTGTGATATGGTGCAACTCAAACTACCTGCGTCTCAATATCACCAAGACCAAGGAGATGGTGGTGGACTTTAGGAGATCTAGGCCTCATATGGAGCCAGTGATCATTAATGGAGAATGTGGGGAGCAGGTTAAGACCTACAAGTATCTGGGAGTACAGTTAGACAAGAAGCTAGACTGGACTGTCAACACAGATGCCTTGTGCAGGAAGGCACAGAGTCGAATGTACTTCCTAAGAAGGTTGGCATCATTCAATGTCTATAGTGAGATGCTGAAGATGTTCTATAGGTCAGTTGTGGAGAGCGCCCTCTTCTTTGTGGTGGCGTGTTGGGGAGGAAGCATTAAGAAGAGGGATGCCTCACGTCTTAATAAGCTGGTAAGGAAGGCGGGCTCTGTCGTGGGCAAAGTACTGGAGAGTTTAACATCGGTAGTTGAGCGAAGGGCGCTGAGTAGGCTACGGTCAATTATGGATAACTCTGAACATCCTCTACATAGCACCATCCAGAGACAGAGAAGCAGTTTCAGCGACAGGTTACTATCGATGCAATGCTCCTCAGACAGGATGAAGAGGTCAATACTCCCCAATGCCATTAGGCTTTACAATTCTACCGCCAGGACTTAAGAACTTTTTAAAGCTATTATTAATGCTTTTTGAGATGGTGATTTAGATGCATATCATATTTTTTTTACTGAGTTAAGTATTGTATGTAATTAGTTTTGCTACAACAAGTGTATGGGACATTGGAAAAAAGTTGAATTTCCCCATGGGGATGAATAAAGTATCTATCTATCTATCTATCTATCTATCTATCTATCTATCTATCTATCTATCTATCTACTCATGTCACCATTTTCAGGGAACTGTGTACTTCACCCCAGGTCCCTCTGTTGTACAGCACTCTCAAGGATCTGTGAAGGAAACCACAATACCCAGGAAAAACATACACTGTCACAGGGAGACTGTGCAACCTCCACACAGACAGCATTGTGTTGTAGAATTGAACCCAGTTCTCTGAAGATGTGAGGCAGCACCTCTGCTAGTTTAACCGATGATATTCTCATACCCGGGGTTCAGTGTAACACCTGTTGCACTCTTTGTCCCTGCACCACCTCCAACCACCAGCCTGCTTTGTATACTAGTGAGTGTAGATAGATGGTAGGCTGTTGTAGGCTATGTCTAAGTTGATGTGTGCCTTAAATCTGTGCACAATCAACCTGTCAGAGTTAAAATTGGATTGTAAAGAGTTGGTTTTCACTCCACTCAGAGAGTTGAGCTTACTAATGTTAACATGGTGAATTGCATAATTGAGAGTCGAAGAATTACCCTGCAGGTAGAGTGCCAAGGCACAGATTTGCATTCATCCATTCAGTAGATCTTATCTTTAAACAGCGCCTGAAACATTTGAGTTGAAGATTACCGCACAGATCATCATTGGTCATGAAGGGGTGTGAGATGATATATAGCTGTAGTCTGTTGTAGAACCCGTTTGTTTAAAGCTGATAGTGGAGCTTGCTGAGGGGAAGGGCATGCCATTTTCTGTTGTACTCTGGCTTAAATGTTCATTACTGGCACTCCATTGCTTCAACTCGTATAGTTTCTTGCCACTCTCCAGAGTTCATAGGTTTAAAGTGAGAGGAAAAAGATTTAAAAGGGATCTGAGCGTTATCTTTCCTTACAGTGGTAGGTATATGGAACGAATTGCCAGAAGAAGAGGTAGAGGTAGGCCCAATTATGACATTTAAAAGGCATTTGGACAGTTGGGAAAGTCTAAGAAGGATATGGGTCAAATGTAGGGAAATGGGATAAGCTCTGATTGACAACTTGCTTGGCATGGACGAGATGGACCAAAAGGCCTGTTTCTGTGCTGTACATCTCTAAGACGCTAGAACAAATTTGTTTTCACACAACCTCCTAAGGTGGCAATCCAGCGCAGACTAATTTCATGGGGACATCACCGTTTGTAGGTTCCCCACAAAGTTACGTCGACACTCACTTAGAAATGTATCTCCATTCCCTCATTGTTGCTGAATATAAATCACTGAACTCTTTCCCCTAATCGCACCAACAGAGTACCTTCACCAGAGGGATTTCATTGGCTCAAGAAGGGAGCTCTGCAACATCTTCTCAAATAGTTCAAATTAATATCAGAGACTATATACAGCATACATCCAAAAATTCTTAATCTTTGCAGAGACATCTACCAAACAAGAAACCCCAAAGGATGAATGATACCCCAAACCTAAACAGAACCCCAAACAGCAGCAGAAGCATCACCCCACCTCCTCCCCCCCCCCCACCATGCAAGAAATAGCAAAAGCCCCCAAAGGGATCTTGATCTAGAGTTCATCAATAACTACAGATCACAACTCAGCACTTCAGTATCTCAGACAGGCTCTCTGTCACCGGCGAGGGAAGAGAGAGACTGATCCTGCAGCAATGAGAGTGGAGACATTAAGAGCAATTAGGGACTAGTAATAATGATCTGCATTGGCAGTGATGCTAACAACTCAGGAATGAATGAAAAGGTTCTCTTTTTCGAGCGTAATCTTGATGGCAGTACTTTGACTGAGGGTTAAATGGAAGAGGCATTAGGCGTATGGCCTCTATGTACTAGGCAGACATCCAATGAGCCATTGTGTGAAGTGACTGCTTGTTCATGATATATTACTCCTTCTGATTAAGAGCAATTGAGTTCATTTCCTACCAAGCAAATTCAGAAACATGTAAAACAGTCTTCAAGATAATGAACAGCAGAATATTTAGTATGAGTTTAGTTCATCTTGAAGGCAAGATGTCCTTTGTTAATCTTGAAGAGAGTCCACTGGATAGACAGAAACCCTTCTGAAATGTCTAAGTTGGCTAGATGTAAAGGGACACTGGGATTCCCTTCTCTAAGTACAACATTGCTCTCAGTTTGCTTACACTACAGTTCTGCCTGCTTCATGGACACTGTTTATTTATCTTTTTATAACCTGAATTCAAATTCTGTTATTGGTATGATAAGCTTTAAACTCACCCAGCACTGAAATGCTTTGTGTTCCTACTTATTTCCCTTTGGCGGTTCTCTCCACCTTCAGCCACCCCTCCTCCCACCTCACCTCATTTCTCTTTTGCTCTTGTCTGCCTCCATCTATCATCGAGCTCCCTCTGTCTCCCAACTCCACCCTTCCCTCTCTCCTGTCTGGCTCAACTTGCCTGTCATCCTTCATCCTTCTTTAGTCCAACATCACCTCTGGCTCCTGTATCACCCCTCCCCCTCTCCTCTTTATATTGGCTGTCTCCCCTCTCCACTCCCAGTCCTGAAGCAGTGTTTTCAACCAGACATGTTGACAATTCCTTTTATCCCACAAGTGCTTCTCAACCTACTGAGGTCCTCTAGCAGATTCTTTGTTTCTTTAGATTCCAGCATCTGCAGTTTCTTGTGTCTCCAATGTCCCATCTCCACTGGCAGTTAATAGTATTGACACATAATTTCTCTTTTCCTTTGCAGTAGCTTAGCCTTGGCTACTCTTGGAACAATATGGACGGGGCTGCAATTAGCTCTTTCAGGAAAGACTCTTTGAGTTCTGCTTGAATCCTCGTTGTCCTTGATTTTGTTGATCCCAAATTCTAACATCTTGCAGTAGGCAGCACAAACACTTTGTCAATCTGAATGGATGACTTTGTCTAATTAGAATGCGTGTCAATGTGGCTCCACACGAGCTTGTAGACAACTAGCATTTACCCCTTGATCAGCTTATTGGTTTGACTGCTTCTCTGAGTCTTTGTTCATCCTAATTTGTCTTGTGTTTATGTTATATATTGAAAAATATTTCTGCTTCTCTCCTTCTATTGTTATTTGTGATGTGTTAGTCAGGCATAAGTTCATAGGACAGTTATCTTTGTATCAGGAGCTTAAGGACACGCAGCAGTGAATCTGGACAGGTACTTTGCTGGTAACAGTCAGGTACTGCCACATTCTGAGTGGGATGTTACAGGTAGACATAAAGACCTCATACTCACTACCATTCAGAGCCCCAAACAGTCCTTCCAGGTGAGGCAACACTTCATCTGTGAGTCTGTTGGGGCCATTTACTGTGCTCGGTCCTCCTGGTGTGGCCTCCTATATATCAATGAGACCTGACATAGATTGAGAGACCACTTCGACAAGCATCCACACTCCGTTCACTAGAACAAGCAGGATCTCACAGTGGCCACCCATTTTAATTCCATTTCCCATTCCCATTCCAATATGCCCATCCTCTGCTGTTGGGATAAGGCCATATTTAGGTTGGAGGAACAACACCTTATATTCCATTTAGGTAGCCTCCAACCAGATGGCATAAACATCTCAAACTACCAGTAATGCCTCCCCCTCCCTTCACCCATCCCTTTGTCCCTCCCTCATGTTATCTCTGTGCCTCTGTTGCTCCTCCTTTCTTCTTTCTTCCATAGCCTTCAGTCTCTTTCACCCATCAATTTTCTATCCCTTTCCCTCCATGTTTCACCAATCGCCTGGCGCTGCTCTTTCCCTTACCCCCACCTTTGGAATCTACTCCTCAGCTTTTTCTCTCCGGTCCTGCCGAAGGGTTTCAGCCCAAAATGTCGACTGCACTGTTTTCTATAGATGCTGCCTGGCCTGCTGAGTTCCTCCAGCATGTTGTGTGTGTTGCTCGGATTTTCAGCTTCTACAGATTTTCTATTGTTTACATTTTTATACCAAAGTGAGCAAGGAGTTCACACTGACGTTCTGCCCAATATGAGGCGTTTGAAAGTGTGGCCAATATTAGTTAATTTGTAACTGATTTATTACTGTCACATGTGCGATGATATAGTGAAAATCTTTGTTTTGTGTGCCATCAGGCTGTTAATTCCGTAACTCTGATGTAGTACAAACGGAAAGATAATAACCAAATGTAGGATCAATAAAGGCAAGTGTTACAATTACAGAGAAAGTGAAGAGCAGGTGGACAATGAAGATCACAAGCCATGATGAGGTAGACTATGAGATCAAGAATTCATCTTTAGCATTCAAGAGTCTTATTATAGTAGAAAAGAATTTATCCTTGATTGGTGGTGTGTGTTTTCAAACTTTTGGGTCTTCCTTCCTATCGGAGTGAGAAGGGAGAATATCCAGGAATGAGGGATCTTTGGTGAAATATTTGTTTAGAGATACAGTATGAAATAGTCCCTTCTGGAACTTCAAGCCAATCGGCCCAGCAAACCACCTATTTTACCTTATCCTAATCACATGACAATTTACAATGACCAATTAACCCACTAACCAGTAAGTCTTTGGACTGTAGGAGAAAACCAGAGCACTCAGAGAAATCTCATGCTTTCCACAGAGAGCATGCCAGGGTTGAACTCTGAACTCTGACACCCCAAGCTATAATAGCCTCATGGTGATTATGCTAGCTGCATACCCAAGGCCATGGGAAGTAGCAGGGAGCTGACTGGTCAGCTGAAGGAGTCACCTTAGCCAAAAGCAGACAGTTTCTTGAAAAACCCTTAAAGAATAGAATTGGAGGACAGATAACTTCAGACTTTCGCACCTGCTCAATATTCATGATATTTTTTCATAATCTCATATTTTAGTTTGACATTGAAGAAGGCCATTAATGCTAGAGTCTATGCTATCTCGCAGTCCCTATTCCCCCATATTTCCCTGAGTCTGTTCTTTCTCATATGCTTAACAACCCACTCTGATTCTGTTTCCACCCACAATTTACTTACCAGCCAGAACAGCTTCAGGAAGTGGAAGGAAACCAGAGTATTTGGAAGAAACCCACACTGTCACAGGGAGAACATGCAAACTCCACAAAGACAGCACCGGAGATCTGACTCAAGCCTGGGTGGCAGCAGTGTTAACTCATTGTCTAGTGTGCTGCCTCACACGCACAGGCGAAACTGGAAACTTGAACATCAAAGCTAACAAGTCAATGGGTGCACTTAAGGCACAGATTAATAGGTTCCTAATTGGTAAGGCAGTTAAGTGATTTGGGGGAAAGGTAGGAGAATGGAGATTGAGAAAAAAGATCAGCCATAATTGAATAGCGGAGAAGACACAATGGGCGGAATGGCCTGATTTTGCTCCTATATGTTGTGGTCTTTTGGTTCGGTCCTTTTGACTGTAACATTACTGAGGAGTTATCTGCAGAGTTCATGGGACTCAGGTGAAGAATAATGGATGAAAGTATAAGAAAAGTATGTGATTAAATTACTAACTATGCAATGGAAAATATTCCTGTTGATGTAGCATGCACTATGGAAGTTCACTTATTTCCCAGAATGCACCTCTTATAATCATGAAGGACAGGAGCTGCAAAAGCACAGGAACACCACTAATTCAAAGCTTCCCTCCTAGCAACACACCACCTTGACTTTGAAAAATACTAAGTGGCCACTTTATTAGGTACCAGAGTGTGGTAACCTCTGCCCATTACATCAAGGACTCATCCCTCCCCACTACTGGTAATATCCACTGCCTCACGAAGGCCACATCTATTATCAAGGATTCATACCCTCTGAGGCGTGCCATCTTTTATCAGCTATCATCAAGCAAGAGGTACAGAAATCTGAAGTCACATACCACCAAGCTCAAGAACAGATATTACTCTTCAAACCTTTGGCTCTTGTACCAACCAGAAAAACATTATTCACGGCAGTTTTGCGACATTCTGACCATTATGACCGCATGGTGCGAAAATCAACTTTTCAGGGATTTTTTCTTGTAAAATTTGTGTCTAATTTATGATTAATTGATGGTTTTCTTGCGAATGCTGCTTATATGATGTCATGTGCCTGTGTGGTTGCTGCAGGTAAGTTTTTCTTTGCACTTTCATTTCTGCATAGGAGAAGAAACCTGACTGATTTTGACATGCCTTTGATGTACCACAACATTTAAATAATTAAAAATAAATATTACCATGGTATTTTAGTCAAAATAAAATTAATTAATATGCACATTGAAGTATTGCTATTTAACTGCAAGTAAAGCTATTTGATATTTTTTCTTCCTTAAAATTTTCTTCCTGTTCTCCAGATGGGGAATTCCATTTGAATAAACGGATACTGAAGCATTCCAATATTATGCAAGGTTTGGGAGCAACAGGAACTCTCCAGGAGACACAAGAGACTGCAGATGCTGGAACCTAGTGCAACAAACAATCTGCTAGAGGAACTCCTTTGGTTGAGCAGCATTTGTGGGGGGAAGGAGAGTAATTACCGCGAGTTTGGACAGAATCTGTGCATCAGGATCAGGTCCAAAGATCCTGTTTGATCCTCCGGCAGATTATATGTTGCTACAGATCCCATAACATCTTTCTGACAGCATGTTTCAGGCAGCTCAACATGGATGCACTCAGACACCTCAAGCACAGCTGAAGACCAGTTTATTTCAGCATAGTATCTAAATCACTGTTGGTTTAACACAGTCATGCTATAGTCATCACAACTTTGGCCATTCTGTGTGCATATCTTCTGTCCTTTTGAAAGGCTCAAGTGTTTTTTGCCACTTTCCCAGTTGTTTACCTACATCCCTTTGCATAATCACAGAACACTAATTAACTCTTGAAAATTAATGGAAAACTGATTGCCTTCAAGTGTGCACTTAGACAGGCACTCCAGTTTAGTCTGTAGTGCTGGCTGGCTGGCTGTCACTTTCTTACACGTTCACAGATAGTCTGCCACTGAAGACCAGGGGCAATCACCACAAAAGCTTCGGGACAACAAGGAAAAAAAGTTATCTACTCAAAATGATTTCATCAGCTAGCTCTTAAATGCTCATAGGTGGGCCTTGATAGGAATGTGGTTGAATAAAATGGGATTAGTATAGGATTAGAGTAAATGAGTGCTTGATGATAGGAACAGACTCAGTGGGCTGAAAGGCATATCTCCTTACTGTCTGAGACATATCTGATTCATGTGGTCATGGAAGTTGATTAAAGGCATTCCTAAATGATGTGCCTTGGTTATAAACCTGAGGTTAAGTTACATCATAATGAAGTTAGCCTTGGGATCTATGCTCAAATCTTTGATTTCAAATTCAGGCAAATTTTAAGAGCTAACCTGAAGTATGCATTTCAATTTCTGACAAGGGTAAGATGCACTTTGACAAAATGCATTCTACACACACCCCAACACTTGCTTGCAACCATTGTATCACCTTGGACACACTCTAATTACATCCTTAATTTCCATCACTCTATAATTGATATTAGTAGTGATAGAAATTGAGTAGACCCAGTTTTAAAAGGAGCAGAGAGGAGGAAAGGAAAACTTTCTTAAATGTTTTGAGTTGTTACAAACTGCGATGGAAAAGACTGGAAGCACATTCCAAAATGAGAATTGGATTGAAACTTGGCAAGTCTAAATCTGCAAGCCTTTGGGGAAAAATATGTAATGAGACCGATCAGACGGGTTTGACACTAAAGACACAAGAAACTGTAGATGGAACAAAAATGAGCTACAGGAGGGACTCAGTGGGTCAGTAGCATTTCCAATCTATCAGTGGTTTGATCAATGAATTTTGACCCAATGTCACTTGTGCTCACTGGGAAATTCAGATCTTACAACATGTCATAAAGTCACACAAAATAAAAAAAATCTGGAAATTGTGCTGTTTACATTGTCAACCTTGTGGGCATAAGATCAAAACAACATGAAACAAAGACAAATTGTTGTGGTGCTGATAGTGTGGAGCGTCATTCAAAGATTTAATTGCTTTTTGCAGCATCTACTGTGACTTCTCATCAAATTTATTGAAATTTGGCATACAATTTGCAAATCTGATATCTAGAATTATGTAAAATTATGACGAGCATAGGTAGACTAGATAGTTACTCCAGTATGGAAATGTCAAATACAAGAAGGCACAGGTTTAAGTTGAAAGGGAGCAAGCATAATGGAGATGTGTGAGTTCTTTTCACATTGAGTGGTAGATGCCTGGAATGTGTTGTCGAAGGAGGTAGTGGAAACAGGTATGATAACATCATTTAAGAGACACGTGGACAGATATGGAATAAAAGGATTTCGACCATGTTCAGGCAGATGGGATTAGTTTGGACTGACATCATGCTCAGCATAGACAATCTAGACTGAAGGGCTCATTCCTGTGCTGTACATCGCTCTACATTCCGGAGAGATCATCATCATCATTATGTACTATGTTTTATGGCATGGGTGATCATGGCCTTATCCAGGGCCAGGATTGTTCTTGGCAAATTTTCTCCAGAAGTGTTTTGCCAATGCCTTCTTCTGGGCAGTGTCTTTACAAGACGGATGACCCTGGCTATTATCAATATTCTTCAAAAAGGCAGAATGCTTTCATTCAATGTCAAAGGGTTTGAAGGAAGCTTCTGCACTGAAGTCCTCACCTGGTACCTGCTAAAGAATCTATGCACAATTCTATGCAAGCTGGTACCTTTGTTATACTTACCTTGACTGTCAGCCACTGTGTACTTATGGCTGGGACTGCCTCTAAGACAAGTGGAGTGTCATCAGCTGAACTAGTGTGAAATGCAATGACGATGTGGCAGCATTATCATTCTCCACTTTCCGTGTCTGCACCTCCTTACAGATCTTGGGAATCAGAGCTGAAAACGGTGGACAAAACCGGGATAATGGTGTAGGTGAATAATAGGACAACTGGGTTTGATGGAGACTGTGGTTCCACATGCCAAGCCCAGTGCACTGACTCAAACCATCACAAATTGACTGGTAGAGCTGAAGCCGGACTGCTGACACTGATGTAATTATATTTTCTGAAGCTCTCTGTTTGGAGTTTGCCTGTTCACCTTGAGACCACTTGGGTTTCCCTCAGAAGATCTAGGTTACTGCCACATCTCAAAGACATCTAGGTTCTTCAGTTAAATGATTCTGTAATTACCCTGACTGAGTATGAAGTGAAGGAATATGGGAGAGAGCTGAGGCAAGTAAGCTACAATTAAATTGGATAGAGAATAAGTTTGCTCTGCAAGTGGTATAGAGTCAATGAGCCAAAATAGGTTTTCTAGGTTTTCTATTCCCAGTGCTCCACAAAATAAAGATAGGCAAAAATACCATTATCCCATGCAAATGGTGTACATCACTTCCAATAGTCCATTTGAGACTCTACCTTCTTTGTATAAGTTATCCTCCAGTGAAGCTGACTGAAAGACTCTGCAGCAAGTATACACTGATAGTGCAATAACCCAGGGACAACCAAACCCACACCATTTTAGTATGTGCGAACATTTATTGACAATTCTGTGTTCAGAGTTCTGCCATGAAATGTTTTATAATTGCTGAAGATACATACAAATATAATAAAAATAAACCATTGTTCGAAAAAAATTAAGCCACTGGAAAATGTAATTAATCAAATATTCTATACTGTAGCCCTTACCTCTGCAGTCTGGAACCTCCTGTACTATTTGTATTGTAAGCAGTGCACAGAAAGGCTCACGACTTTGCTTTAGCAGTTATTCCCAGCCTTTTTTGTGCCATGGACCCCTATTAGTAACCAAAGGCTCTATGGACACCAGGTTGGGAACCACTGCAAGAAAATCATGGATGTTGATGTTTAATCATAATAGCCTTTTCCTAATCTTCAATCATCACATGATCAAGCAAACTCATTGCAAAACTCTGAAGACACCGGAAATAATAGAAACAAAGAAAAGAGATGAGGAGGAACTTCTTTAGCCAGAGATTGGAGACTCTGTGGAATTTGTTGCCACAGGCAGCTGTGGATCCAAGTTATTGGGTATATTCAATGCAGAGGTTGATAGAATCTTGATTAGTCAGGACATGAAGGGAAACAGAGTGAAAGCAGGAGATTAGGACTGAGAAGGAAATTGTATCAGCCATATTGAAATGGTAGAACAGACTCAATGGGCCAAATGGCTTAATTCTGTTCCTTTATCTTATGGTCTTATGGTCAAAATGATGGAAGCACTCAGTTGATCAGACAATATTTGTGAAGAATCAACATTTTAAATCGAAGCTTGTATCAGTCTCCACATGCAGAGTATTTCCAGTATTCTCTGTTGTTCCTGATGATGAACTGCTTTGTGTTAAATTGCACACAGAAGTTCACAAACACTTTGAACATCTTACAACCTTGTTAGGAAGATAGGATGTGAAAAAGGACATTCAAGCCTTTTTATCTGATCAACAAGAATATGACTAACATTTGCTCAGATTTCACGCACCCATATCCTTTAAATCCATTGGTGTCAAAATCAAATGTGATAACCAACAACAGTTGGTCAAGCTACACCTGTGGATGAAAAGATAAGGTTGATACTGTGAGTTATGATACTGCATCAGTCTTAAAGATGGGACTTGAGCAAAAATTTTGAAAATCCCTTCACATCTTCAGATGCTGCATGACACAGTGAGTGGAGTCACTTCGGCACTGAGTAAGTGGAGTCAGTTCATCGCCGAGTGAGTGGAGTCAGTTCATGAGCTGAGTGAGTGGAATCTGTTCATGAGCTGAGTGAGTGGAGTCAGTTCAGCGCTGAGTGAGTGGAGTCAGTTCATGAGCTGAGTGAGTGGAACCTATTCATGAGCTGAGTGAGTGGAACCTGTTCATGAGCTGAGTGAGTGGAGTCAGTTCAGCACTGAGTGAGTGGAGTCAGTTCAGCACTGAGTGAGTGGAGTCAGTTCATCGCTGAGGCGAGTGGAGTCAGTTCAGCGCCGAGTGAGTGGAGTCAGTTCATGAGCTGAGTGAGTGGAATCTGTTCATGAGCTGAGTGAGTGGAGTCAGTTCAGCACTGAGTGAGTGGAGTCAGTTCAGCGCTGAGTGAGTGGAGTCAGTTCATGAGCTGAGTGAGTGGAACCTGTTCATGAGCTGAGTGAGTGGAGTCAGTTCAGCACTGAGTGAGTGGAGTCAGTTCAGAGCTGAGTGAGTGGAGTCAGTTCATCGCCGAGTGAGTGGAGTCAGTTTATGAGCTGAGTGAGTGGAATCTGTTCATGAGCTGAGTGAGTGGAGTCAGTTCAGCGCCGAGTGAGTGGAGTCAGTTCAGCACTGAGTGAGTCGTCAGTTGAGAGCTGAGGAGAGTGTAGTCAGTTTACTGCTGAGTGAGTGGAGTCAGTTCAGCGGTGAGTGAGTCAAGTCAGTTGAACGCTGAGGCGAGTCATGTCTTTTCGGCAATGAATGAGTGTTGTCAGTTCATAGCTGAGGTGAGTGAAGTCTGTTCATCACTGAGTGAGTGGAGTCAGTTCAGCGCCAAGTGAGTGGAGTCAGTTCATAGCTGATGTGAGTGGAGTCAGTTCATAGCTGAGGTGAGTGAAGTCAGTTCATGAGCTGAGGTGAGTGGTCAGTTCACCGCTGAGTGAGTGGAGTCAGTTCAGCACCGAGTGAGTGGAGTCAGTTCAGCCCCGAGTGAGTGGAGTCCGTTCAGCGCCGAGTGAGTCGAGTCAGTTCAGCACTGAGTGAGTGGAGTCAGTTCAGCGCCGAGTGAGTGGAGTCAGTTCAGTGCCGAGTGAGTGGAGTCAGTTCATGAGCTGAGTGAGTGGAGTCAGTTTAACGCTGAGTGAGTGGAGTCAGTTCAGCACTGAGTGAGTCGTCAGTTGAGAGCTGAGGAGAGTGTAGTCAGTTTACTGCTGAGTGAGTGGAGTCAGTTCAGCGCCGAGTGAGTGGAGTCAGTTCAATACCGAGTGAGTTGCATCATTTCAGTGCTGAGTGAGTGGAGTCAGTTCATCGCTGAGTGAGTGGAGTCAGTTCATCGCTGAGTGAGTGGATTCAGTTCAGCGCCGAGTGAGTGGAGTCAGTTCATTGCTGAGTGAATGGAGTCAGTTCAGTGGTGAGAGAGTCAAGTCAGTTGAACGCTGAGGCGAGTTATGTCTTTTCAGCAATGAGTGTTGTCAGTTTATGAGCTGAGGTGAGTGAAGTCTGTTCATCGCCGAGTGAGTGGAGTCAGTTCAATACCAAGTGAGTGGAGTCAGTTCAGCGCTGAGTGAGTGGAGTCAGTTCAGCACCGAGTGAGTGGAGTCAGTTCAGCACCGAGTGAGTGGAGTCAGTTCAGCACCGAGTGAGTGGAGTCAGTTCAGCACTGAGTGAGTGGAGTCAGTTCAATACCGAGTGAGTGGAGTCAGTTCAGCGCTGAGTGAATGGAGTCAGTTCAATACCGAGTGAGTGGAGTCAGTTCAGCACCGAGTGAGTGGAGTCAGTTCAGCACCGAGTGAGTGGAGTCAGTTCAGCACCGAGTGAGTGGAGTCAGTTCAATACCGAGTGAGTGGAGTCAGTTCAGCACTGAGTGAGTGGAGTCAGTTCAATACCGAGTGAGTTGCATCAGTTCAGCACTGAGTGAGTGGAGTCAGTTCAATACCGAGTGAGTGGAGTCAGTTCAGCACTGAGTGAGTGGAGTCAGTTCAATACCGAGTGAGTGGAGTCAGTTCAATACCGAGTGAGTGGAGTCAGTTCAGCACTGAGTGAGTGGAGTCAGTTCAATACCAAGTAAGTTGCATCAGTTCAGCACTGAGTGAGTGGAGTCAGTTCAATACCGAGTGAGTTGCATCAGTTCAGCACTGAGTGAGTGGAGTCATTTCAAAGCCGAGTGAGTGGAGTCAGTTCAGCATCGAGTGAGTGGAGTCAGTTCAGTGCCGAGTGAATGGAGTCAGTTCAGTGCCGAGTGAGTGGAGTCAGTTCAGCGCCGAGTGAGTGGAGTCAGGCCATCGCTGAGTGATTGGAGTCATTTCAGTGCAGAGTGATTTGAGTCAGTTCATAGCTGAGGTGAGTGAAGTCAATTCATGGCTGAGGTGAGTGGAGTCAGTTCAGGAGCTGAGTGTGTGGAGTCAGTACATCTCTGAGTGTGTGGAGTCAGTACATCTCTGAGTGAGTGGAGTCAATTCAGCACTGAGGCGAGTGGGGTCAGGTCAGCATTGACTGAGTGGAGACAGTTCAGCCCTGAGTGAGTCAAGTCAGTTGAGGGCTGAGGCGAGAGTAGTCAATTTACCGCTGAGTGAGTGGAGTCAGTTCAGCACCGAGTGAGAGGAGTCAATTCAGCACCGAGTGAGAGGAGTCAGTTCAGCACCGAGTGAGCGAATTCATTTCAGCACCGAGTGAGAGGAATCAGTTCATGAGCTGAGTGAGATGAATCAGTTCGTGAGCTGAGTGACTGGAGTCAGTTCAGCACTGAGTGAGTGGAGTCAGTTCAGCACTGAGTGAGTGGAGTCAGTTTATTGCTGAGTGAGTGGAGTCAGTTTACCGCTGAGTGAGTGGAATCAGTTTATCGCTGAGTGAGTGGAGTCAGTTCAGTGCTGAGTGAGTGGAGTCAGTTTATCGCTGAGTGAGTGGAGTCAGTTTACCGCTGAGTGAGTGGAATCAGTTCACGAGTGGAGTCAGTTTAACGCTGAGCGAGTGGAGTCAGTTTACCGCTGAGTGAGTGGAATCAGTTCACGAGTGGAGTCAGTTTAACGCTGAGTGAGTGGAGACAGTTCAGCGCCTACTGAGAGATGTCAGTTCATCTCTCAGTGATTGGTGTCAATTCAGTGCTGAGGCTAGTGGAGACAGGTCAACACTGAGTGAGTGGAGTCAGGTCATCGCTGAGTGAGTGGAGTCATTTCAGCGCCGAGTGAGCGAATTCATTTCAGCACCAAGTGAGATGAATCAGTTCATGAGCTAAGTGAGTAATTTCAGGAGCTGAGTGAGTGAAGTCAATTCATGGCTGAGGTGAGTGAAGTCAGTTCATGAGCTGAGGTGAGTGGTCAGTTCATCGCTAAGTGAGTGGAATCAGTTCAGCGTCGAGTGAGTGGAATCAGTTCATGAGTGGAGTGAGTGTAGTCAGTTCATCGCTGAGTGAGTGGAGTCAGTTTAACGCTGAGTGAGTGGAGACAGTTCAGCACTGAGTGAGTGGAGTCAGTTTAACGCTGAGTGAGTGGAGACAGTTCAGCGCTTACTGAGAGATGACAGTTCATCTCTGAGTGATTGGTGTCAATTCAGCGCTGAGTGAGTGGAGTCAGGACAACACTGAGTGAGTTGTCAGTTCATAGCTGAGATGAGTGAAGTCTGTTTATCGCTGAGTGAGTGCAGTCATTTCAGCGCCGAGTGAGTGGAGTCAGTTCAGCGCGGAGTGAGCGAATTTATTTCAGCACCGAGTGAGTGGAGTCAGATCATGAGCTGAGTGAGATGAATCAGTTTATGAGCTGAGTGAGATGAATCAGTTCATGAGCTGAGTGAGTGGAGACAGTTCAGCGCCGACTGAGTGGAGTCAGATCATGAGCTGAGTGAGATGAATCAGTTCATGAGCTGAGTGACATGAATCAGTTCATGAGCTGAGTGACTGGAGTCATTTCATAGCTGAGGTGAGTGGTCAGATCATCGCTAAGTGAGTGGAGTCAGTTCAGCACTGAGTGAGTGGAGTCATATCAGCGTTGAGTGAGTGGAGTCAGTTCAGCGCCGAGTGAGTGGAGTCAGATCAGAACTGAGTGTGTGGAGTCAGTTCAGCACCGAGGCAAATGTAGTCAGTTCAGCACTGAGTGAGTGGAGTCAGTTTAACGCTGAATGAGGGGATTCAGTTCAACCCTGAATGAGTGGAATCAGTTTAACGCTGAGTGAAATCAGTTTAACGCTGAGTGAGTGGAGTCACTTTAACCCAGAGCGAGTGGAGTCAGTTTAACGCTGAGTGAGTGGAGTCAGGTCATCGCTGAGTGAGTGGAGTCAGGTCATCGCTGAGTGAGTGGAGTCATTTCAGCGCCGAGTGAGCGAATTCATTTCAGCACCGAGTGAGATGAATCAGTTCATGAGCTAAGTGAGTGGAGTAATTTCAGGAGCTGAGTGAGTGAAGTCAATTCATGGCTGAGGTGAGTGAAGTCAGTTCATGAGCTGAGGTGAGTGGTCAGTTCATCGCTAAGTGAGTGGAGTCAGTTCAGCGTCGAGTGAGAGGAATCAGTTCATGAGTGGAGTGAGTGTAGTCAGTTTATCGCTGAGTGAGTGGAGTCAGTTCAGCACTGAGTGAGTGGAGTCAGTTTAACGCTGAGTGAATGGAGTCAGTTCAGCGCTTACTGAGAGATGACAGTTCATCTCTGAGTGATTGGTGTCAATTCAGCGCTGAGTGAGTGGAGTCAGTTTAACGCTGAGTGAGTGGAGTCAGTTTAGCGCTTACTGAGAGATGACAGTTCATCTCTGAGTGATTGGTGTCAATTCAGCGCTGAGTGAGTGGAGTCAGTTTAACGCTGAGTGAGTGGAGTCAGTTCAGCGCTTACTGAGAGATGACAGTTCATCTCTGAGTGATTGGTGTCAATTCAGCGCTGAGTGAGTGGAGTCAGTTTAACGCTGAGTGAGTGGAGTCAGTTCATTGCTGAGTGAGTGGAGACATTTCAGCGCTGAGTGAGTGGAGATAGGTCAACACTGAGTGAGTGGAGTCAGATCATCGCTGAGTGATTGGTGTCAGTTCAGAACTGAGTGAATGGAGTCAGATCATCGCTGAGTAATTGGAGCCAGTTCATCGTTGGGTGATTGGAGTCAGGCGTTAAGTGAGTGGAGACAGTTCGGCACTGAGCGACTGCAGTCAGTTCACTAATGAGTGAGTGGAGTCAGTAAACCGATGAGTGAGTGGAGTCAGTTGAACGCTGAGGCGTGTCATGTCTTTTCGGCAATGAATGAGTGTTGTCAGTTCATAGCTGAAGGTGAGTGAAGTCTGTTCATCGCTGAGTGAGTGGAGTCATTTCAGTGCCGGGTGAGTGGAGTCAGTTCAGCAGTGAGTGAGTTGAGTCAGTTGAAAGCTGAGGCGAGTCGTTTCTGTTCGGCAATGAATGAGTGGTATCAGTTCATGAGCTGAGGTGAGTGAAGTCAATTCATGCCTGAGGTGAGTGAAGTCAATTCATGGCTGAGGTGTAGTGAAGTAAGTTCATGAGCTGAGTTGAGTGGTCAGTTCATCGCTAAGTGAGTGGAGTCAGTTCAGCGCCGAGTGAGTGGAGTCAGGTCAGCGTCGAGTGAGTGGAATCAGTACATGAGTGGAGTGAGTGGTCACAGTTCATCGCTGAGTGACTGGAGTCAGTTTATGAGCTGAGGAGAGTGAAGTCTGTTTATGAGCTGAGGTGAGTGAAGTCAGTTCAACGCTGGGTGATTGGAGTCAGTTTATGAGCTGAGGTGAGTGAAGTCTGTTTATGAGCTGCGGTAAGTGAAGGCACTGGGTGAGTGGAGTCAGTTCATCCCTGAGTGAGTGGAGTCAGTTCATCGCAGGGTGAGTGGAGTCAGTTCATGAGTGGAGTGAGTGTAGTCAGTTTATCGCTGAGTGAGTGGAGACATTTCAGCACTGAGTGCGTGGAGTCAGATCAGCGCTGAGTGAGTGGAGTCAGTTTAACGCTGAGTGAGTGGAGTCAGTTCATTGCTGAGTGAGTGGAGACATTTCAGCGCTGAGTGAGTGGAGATAGGTCAACACTGAGTGAGTGGAGTCAGATCATCGCTGAGTGATTGGTGTCAGTTCAGCACTGAGTGAGTGGAGTCAGTTTAACGCTGAGTGAGTGGAGTCAGTTCAGCGCTTACTGAGAGATGACAGTTCATCTCTGAGTGAGTGGAGTCAATTCAGCACTGAGGCGAGTGGGGTCAGGTCAGCATTGACTGAGTGGAGACAGTTCAGCCCTGAGTGAGTCAAGTCAGTTGAGGGCTGAGGCGAGAGTAGTCAATTTACCGCTGAGTGAGTGGAGTCAGTTTAACGCTGAGTGAGTGAAGTCAGTTCATTGCTGAGTGAGTGGAGTCAGTTCAGCACTGAGTGAGTTGTCAGTTCATAGCTGAGATGAGTGAAGTCTGTTTATCGCTGAGTGAGTGCAGTCATTTCAGCGCCGAGTGAGTGGAGTCAGTTCAGCGCTGACTGAGTGGAGTCAATTCAGTGGTGAGTGAGTGGAGTCAGTTCAGCACCGAGTGAGCGAATTTATTTCAGCACCGAGTGAGTGGAGTCAGATCATGTGCTGAGTGAGATGAATCAGTTCATGAGCTGAGTGAGATGAATCATTTCATGAGCTGAGTGACTGGAGTCATTTCATAGCTGAGGTGAGTGGTCAGATCATCGTTAAGTGAGTGGAGTCAGTTCAGCAATGAGTGAGTGGAGTCATATCAGCGCTGAGTGAGTGGAGTCAGATCAGAACTGAGTGTGTGGAGTCAGTTCAGCACCGAGGCAAATGTAGTCAGTTCAGCACTGGGTGAGTGGAGTCAGTTTAACGCTGAGTGAGCGGATTCAGTTCAACCCTGAATGAGTGGAATCAGTTTAACGCTGAGTGAAATCAGTTTAACGCTGAGTGAGTGGAGTCACTTTAACACATAGCGAGTGGAGTCAGTTTAACGCTGAGCGAGTGGAGTCAGTTGAACGCTGAGTGAGTGGAGTCAGTTTAACCCTGAGCGAGTGGAGTCAGTTCTGCACTGAGTGAGTGGAGTCAGTTTAACGCTGAGTGAGTGGAGTCAGTTCAGCGCTGTGTGAGTGGAGTCAGTTTAACGCTGAGTGAGTGGAGTCAGTTTAACCCTGAGCGAGAGGAATCAGTTCAGCACTGAGTGAGTGGAGTCAGTTTAACGCTGAGTGACTGGAGTCAGTTCAGCGTTGTGTGAGTCGTCAGTTGAGAGCTGAGGAGAGTGTATTCAGTTTACCACTGAGTCAGTGGAGTCAGTTCAGCACCGAGGCAAATGTAGTCAGTTCAGCACTGAGGCGAGTGGAGTCAGTTTAATGCTGAGTGAGTGGAGTCCGTTTAACGCTGAGTGAGTGTAGTCAGTTTAACGCTGAGTGAATGGAGTCAGTTTAACCCTGAGCGAGTGGAGTCAGTTTGGCACTGAGGCGAGTGGAGTCAGTTCAGCTCTGAGTGAGTCGTCAGTTGAGAGCTGAGGAGAGTGTAGTCAGTTTACCACTGAGTCAGTGGAGTCAGTTCAGTGCCGAGTCAGTGGAGTCAGTTCAATACCGAGTGAGTTGCATCAGTTCAGCACTGAGTAAGTGGAGTCAGTTCAATACCGAGTGAGTGGAGTCAGTTCAGCACTGAGTGAGTGGAGTCAGTTCAATACCAAGTGAGTTGCATCAGTTCAGCACTGAGTGAGTGGAGTCAGTTCAATACCGAGTGAGTTGCATCAGTTCAGCACTGAGTGAGTGGAGTCAGTTCAATACCGAGTGAGTTGCATCAGTTCAGCACTGAGTTAGTGGAGTCATTTCAAAGCCGAGTGAGTGGAGTCAGTTCGGCATCGAGTGAGTGGAGTCAGTTCAGTGCTGAGTGAATGGAGTCAGTTCAGTGCCGAGTGAGTGGAGTCAGTTCAGCGCAGAGTGAGTGGAGTCAGGTCATCGCTGAGTGATTGGAGTCATTTCAGTGCTGAGTGATTTGAGTCAGTTCATAGCTGAGGTGAGTGAAGTCAATTCATGGCTGAGGTGAGTGGAGTCAGTTCAGGAGCAGAGTGTGTGGAGTCATTACATCTCTGAGTGTGTGGAGTCAGTACATCTCTGAGTGAGTGGAGTCAATTCAGCACTGAGGCGAGTGGGGTCAGGTCAGCATTGACTGAGTGGAGACAGATCAGCCCTGAGTGAGTCAAGTCAGTTGAGGGCTGAGGCGAGAGTAGTCAATTTACCGCTGAGTGAGTGGAGTCAGTTCAGCACCGAGTGAGAGGAGTCAATTCAGCACCGAGTGAGAGGAGTCAGTTCAGCACCGAGTGAGCGAATTCATTTCAGCACCGAGTGAGAGGAATCAGTTCATGAGCTGAGTGAGATGAATCAATTCGTGAGCTGAGTGACTGGAGTCAGTTCAGCACCGAGTGAGCGAATTCAATTCAGCACCGAGTGAGAGGAATCCGTTCATGAGCTGAGTGAGTGGAGACAGTTCAGCGCCGACTGAGTGGAGTCAGATCATGAGCTGAGTGAGATGAATCAGTTCATGAGCTGAGTGAGATGAATCAGTTCGTGAGCTGAGTGACTGGAGTCAGTTCAGCACTGAGTGAGTGGAGTCAGTTCAGCACTGAGTGAGTGTAGTCAGTTTATTGCTGACTGAGTGGAGTCAGTTTACCGCTGAGTGAGTGGAATCAGTTTATCGCTGAGTGAGTGGAGTCAGTTCAGTGCTGAGTGAGTGGAGTCAGTTTATCGCTGAGTGAGTGGAGTCAGTTTACCGCTGACTGAGTGGAGTCAATTCAGCGGTGAGTGAGTGGAGTCAGTTCATCGCTGAGTGAGTGGAGTCAGTTCATCGCTGAGCGAGGGGAGTCAGTTTACCGCTGAGTGAGTGGAATCAGTTCAGGAGTGGAGTCAGTTTAACGCTGAGTGAGTGGAGTCAGTTAAACGCTGAGTGAGTGGAGTCAGTTCAGCGCTTACTGAGAGATGACAGTTCATCTCTGAGTGATTGGTGTCAATTCAGCGCTGAGTGAGTGGAGTCAGTTTAACGCTGAGTGAGTGGAGTCAGTTCAGCGTTGTGTGAGTGGAGTCAGTTTAACCCTGAGCGAGTGGATTCAGTTCAGCATGGAGTGAGTGGAGTCAGGTCAACGCTGAGTGAGTGGAGTCAGTTCAGCACTGAGTGAGTGGAGTCATATCAGCGCTGAGTGAGTGGAGTCAGATCGGAACTGAGTGTGTGGAGTCAGTTCAGCACCGAGGCAAATGTAGTCAGTTCAGCACTGAGTGAGTGGAGTCAGTTTAACGCTGAGTGAGGGGATTCAGTTCAACCCTGAATGAGTGGAATCAGTTTAACGCTGAGTGAAATCAGTTTAACTCTGAGTGAGTGGAGTCACTTTAACCCAGAGCGAGTGGAGACAGTTAAACGCTGAACGAGTGGAGTCAGTTGAATGCTGAGTGAGTGGAGTCAGTTTAACCCTGAGCGAGTGGAGTCAGTTCAGCACTGAGTGAGTGGAGTCAGATTAACGATGAGTGAGTGGAGTCAGTTCAGCGCTGTGTGAGTGGAGTCAGTTTAACGCTGAGTGTGTGGAGTCAGTTTAACACTGAGTGAGTGGAGTCAGTTTAACCCTGAGCGAGAGGAGTCAGTTCAGCACTGAGTGAGTGGAGTCAGTTTAACCCTGAGCGAGAGGAGTCAGTTCAGCACTGAGTGAGTGGAGTCAGTTCAGCACTGAGTGAGTGGAGTCAGTTTAACGCTGAGTGTGTGGAGTCAGTTTAACGCTGAGTGAGTGGAGTCAGTTTAACCCTGAGCAAGAGGAGTCAGTTCAGCACTGAGTGAGTGGAGTCAGTTTAACGCTGAGTGAGTGGAGTCAGTTCAGCGTTGTGTGAGTGGAGTCAGTTTAACCCTGAGCGAGTGGATTCAGTTCAGCATGGAGTGAGTGGAGTCAGTTTAACGCTGAGTGAGTAGAGTCAGTTTAACGCAAAGTGAGTGGAGTCAATTCAGCGGTGAGTGAGTGGAGTCAGTTTATCGCTGAGTGAGTGGAGTCTGTTGAGCGCTGAGGCGAGTTGTGTCTGTTCAGAGCTGAGTGAGTGGAGATAGATCAACACATAGTGAGTGGATTCAGTTCATAGCTGAGTGAGTGGAGTCAGATCATCGCTGAGTGATTGGTGTCAGTTCAGAACTGAGTGAATGGAGTCAGATCATCGCTGAGTAAATCAAGTCAGTTCATCGCTGGGTGATTTGAGTCAGGCGCTAAGTGAGTGGAGAAAGTTCGGCACTGAACGAGTGGAGTCAGTTTAACGCTGAGTGAGTGGAGTCAGTTTATGAGCTGAGGTGAGTGAAGTCTGTTTATGAGCTGAGGTGAGTGAAGGCACTTCATCGCTAAGTGAGTGTAGTCACTTTAACGCTGAGTGAGTGGAGTCAGTTCAGCACTGTGTGAGTGGAGTTAGTTCAGCACTGAGTGAGTGGAGTCAGTTTAACGCTGAGTGAGTGGAGTCAGTTCAGCACCGTGTGAGTGGAGTCAGTTCAGCACTGGGTGAGTGGAGTCAGTTTAACGCTGAGTGCGTGGAGTCAGTTTAACGCTGAGTGAGTGGAGTCAGTTCAGCACTGAGTGAGTGGAGTCAGTTTAACGCTGAGTGTGTGGAGTCAGCTCAACACTGAGTGAGTGGAGTCAGCTCAACACTGAGTGCGTGGAGTCAGTTTAACCCTGAGTGAGTGGAGACAGTTCAGCACTGAGTGAGTGGAGTCAGTTTAACGCTGAGTGAGTGGAGTCAGTTTAACCCTGAGCAAGAGGAGTCAGTTCAGCACTGAGTGAGTGGAGTCAGTTTAACGCTGAGTGAGTGGAGTCAGTTCAGCGTTGTGTGAGTGGAGTCAGTTTAACCCTGAGCGAGTGGATTCAGTTCAGCATGGAGTGAGTGGAGTCAGTTTAACGCTGAGTGAGTAGAGTCAGTTTAACGCAAAGTGAGTGGAGTCAATTCAGCGGTGAGTGAGTGGAGTCAGTTTATCGCTGAGTGAGTGGAGTCTGTTGAGCGCTGAGGCGAGTTGTGTCTGTTCAGAGCTGAGTGAGTGGAGATAGATCAACACATAGTGAGTGGATTCAGTTCATAGCTGAGTGAGTGGAGTCAGATCATCGCTGAGTGATTGGTGTCAGTTCAGAACTGAGTGAATGGAGTCAGATCATCGCTGAGTAAATGAAGTCAGTTCATCGCTGGGTGATTTGAGTCAGGCGCTAAGTGAGTGGAGACAGTTCGGCACTGAGCGAGTGGAGTCAGTTTAACGCTGAGTGAGTGGAGTCAGTTTATGAGCTGAGGTGAGTGAAGTCTGTTTATGAGCTGAGGTGAGTGAAGGCACTTCATCGCTAAGTGAGTGTAGTCACTTTAACGCTGAGTGAGTGGAGTCAGTTCAGCACTGTGTGAGTGGAGTTAGTTCAGCACTGAGTGAGTGGAGTCAGTTTAACGCTGAGTGAGTGGAGTCAGTTCAGCACCGTGTGAGTGGAGTCAGTTCAGCACTGGGTGAGTGGAGTCAGTTTAACGCTGAGTGCGTGGAGTCAGTTTAACGCTGAGTGAGTGGAGTCAGTTCAGCACTGAGTGAGTGGAGTCAGTTTAACGCTGAGTGAGTGGAGTCAGCTCAACACTGAGTGAGTGGAGTCAGCTCAACACTGAGTGCGTGGAGTCAGTTTAACCCTGAGTGAGTGGAGACAGTTCAGCACTGAGTGAGTGGAGTCAGTTTAACGCTGAGTGAGTGGAGTCAGCTCAACACTGAGTGAGTGGAGTCAGCTCAGTACTGAGTGAGTGGAGTCAGTTCATCGCTGAGTGAGTGGAGTCAGTTCATCGCTGAGTGAGTGGAGTCAGTTTAAAGCTGAGTGTGTGGAGTCAGTTTATGAGCTGAGGCGAGTGGAGTCAGTTCAGCCCTGAGTGAGTGGAGTCAGTTTAAAGCTGAGTGTGTGGAGTCAGTTTATGAGCTGAGGCGAGTGGAGTCAGATCAGCGCTGAGTGAGTGGAGTCAGATCAGAACTGAGTGTGTGGAGTCAGTTCAGCACCGAGGCAAATGTAGTCAGTTCAGCACTGAGTGAGTGGAGTCAGTTTAACGCTGAGTGAGTGGAGTCAGTTTAACGCTGAGTGAGTGGAGTCAGTTTAACCCTGAGCGAGAGGAGTCAGTTCAGCACTGAGTGAGTGGAGTCAGTTTAACGCTGAGTGTGTGGAGTCAGTTTAACGCTGAGTGAGTGGAGTCAGTTTAACGCTGAGTGAGTGGAGTCAGTTTAACCCTGAGCGAGAGGAGTCAGTTCAGCACTGAGTGAGTGGAGTCAGTTTAACGCTGAGTGAGTGGAGTCAGTTCAGCGTTGTGTGAGTGGAGTCAGTTTAACCCTGAGCGAGTGGATTCAGTTCAGCATGGAGTGAGTGGAGTCAGGTCAACGCTGAGTGAGTGGAGTCAGTTCAGCACTGAGTGAGTGGAGTCAGTTTAACGCTGAGTGAGGGGATTCAGTTCAACCCTGAATGAGTGGAATCAGTTTAACGCTGAGTGAAATCAGTTTAACTCTGAGTGAGTGGAGTCACTTTAACCCAGAGCGAGTGGAGTCAGTTAAACGCTGAACGAGTGGAGTCAGTTGAATGCTGAGTGAGTGGAGTCAGTTTAACCCTGAGCGAGTGGAGTCAGTTCAGCACATAGTGAGTGGAGTCAGATTAACGCTGAGTGAGTGGAGTCAGTTCAGCGCTGTGTGAGTGGAGTCAGTTTAACGCTGAGTGTGTGGAGTCAGTTTAACGCTGAGTGAGTGGAGTCAGTTTAACCCTGAGCGAGAGGAGGCATTTCAGCACTGAGTGAGTGGAGTCAGTTTAACGCTGAGTGTGTGGAGTCAGTTTAACGCTGAGTGAGTGGAGTCAGTTTAACCCTGAGCGAGAGGAGTCAGTTCAGCACTGAGTGAGTGGAGTCAGTTTAACGCTGAGTGAGTGGAGTCAGTTCAGCGTTGTGTGAGTGGAGTCTGTTTAACCCTGAGCGAGTGGAGTCAGTTCAGCATGGAGTGAGTGGAGTCAGGTCAACGCTGAGTGAGTGGAGTCAGTTCAGCACTGTGTAAGTGGAGTCAGTTTAACGCTGAGTGAGTGGAGTCAGTTTAACGCAAAGTGAGTGGAGTCAATTCAGCGGTGAGTGAGTGGAGTCAGTTTATCGCTGAGTGAGTGGAGTCAGTTGAGCGCTGAGGCGAGTTGTGTCTGTTCAGAGCTGAGTGAGTGGAGATAGATCAACACATAGTGAGTGGATTCAGTTCATAGCTGAGTGAGTGGAGTCAGATCATCGCTGAGTGATTGGTGTCAGTTCAGAACTGAGTGAATGGAGTCAGATCATCGCTGAGTAAATGAAGTCAGTTCATCGCTAGGTGATTTGAGTCAGGCGCTAAGTGAGTGGAGACAGTTCGGCACTGAGCGAGTGGAGTCAGTTTAACGCTGAGTGAGTGGAGTCAGTTTATGAGCTGAGGTGAGTGAAGTCTGTTTATGAGCTGAGGTGAGTGAAGGCACTTCATCGCTAAGTGAGTGTAGTCACTTTAACGCTGAGTGAGTGGAGTCAGTTCAGCACTGTGTGAGTGGAGTCAGTTCAGCACTGAGTGAGTGGAGTCAGTTTAACGCTGAGTGAGTGGAGTCAGTTCTCCACTGAGTGAGTGGAGTCAGTTCAGCACTGAGTGAGTGGAGTCAGTTTAACGCTGAGTGAGTGGAGTCAGTTCAGCACCGTGTGAGTGGAGTCAGTTCAGCACTGAGTGAGTGGAGTCAGTTTAACGCTGAGTGAGTGGAGTCAGTTTAACGCTGAGTGAGTGGAGACAGTTCAGCACTGTGTGAGTGGAGTCAGTTCAGCACTGAGTGAGTGGAGTCAGTTTAACGCTGAGTGAGTGGAGTCAGTTCAGCACCGTGTGAGTGGAGTCAGTTCAGCACTGGGTGAGTGGAGTCAGTTTAACGCTGAGTGCGTGGAGTCAGTTTAACGCTGAGTGAGTGGAGACAGTTCAGCACTGAGTGAGTGGAGTCAGTTTAACGCTGAGTGAGTGGAGTCAGCTCAACACTGAGTGAGTGGAGTCAGCTCAGCGCTCAGTGAGTGGAGTCAGTTCATCGCTGAGTGAGTGGAGTCAGTTCAGCACTGAGTGAGTGGAGTCAGTTTAACCCTGAGCGAGTGGAGTCAGTTTAAAGCTGAGTGAGTGGAGTCAGTTTATGAGCTGAGGCGAGTGGAGTCAGTTCAGCCCTGAGTGAGTCGTCAGTTGAGAGCTGAGGAGTGTGTAATCAGTTTACCACTGAATCAGTGGAGTCAGTTCAGCACCGAGGCAAATGTAGTCAGTTCAGCAGTGAGGCGGGTGGAGTCAGTTTAACGCTGTGTGAGTGGAGTCAGTTTAACGCTGAGTGAGTGGAGTCAGTTTAACGCTGAGTGAGTGGAGTCAGTTCAGCGCTTACTGAGAGATGACAGTTCATCTCTGAGTGATTGGTGTCAATTCAGCACTGAGTGAGTGGAGTCAGTTTAACGCTGAGTGAGTGGAGTCAGTTCAGCGCTTACTGAGAGATGACAGTTCATCTCTGAGTGATTGGTGTCAATTCAGCGCTGAGTGAGTGGAGTCAGTTTAACGCTGAGTGAGTGAAGTCAGTTCATTGCTGAGTGAGTGGAGTCAGTTCAGCACTGAGTGAGTGGAGTCATATCAGTGCTGAGTGAGTGGAGTCAGATCAGAACTGAGTGAGTGGAGTCAGTTTATCGCTGAGTGAGTGGAGTCAGTTCAGTGCCGAGTGAGTGGAGTCAGATCAGAACTGAGTGTGTGGAGTCAGTTCAGCACCGAGGCAAATGTAGTCAGTTCAGCACTGAGGCGAGTGGAGTCAGTTTAACGCTGAGTGTGTGAAGTCAGTTCATTGCTGAGTGAGTGGAGTCAGTTCAGCACTGAGTGAGTTGTCAGTTCATAGCTGAGATGAGTGAAGTCTGTTTATCGCTGAGTGAGTGCAGTCATTTCAGCGCCGAGTGAGTGGAGTCAGTTCAGCACTGACTGAGTGGAGTCAATTCAGTGGTGAGTGAGTGGAGTCAGTTCAGCACCGAGTGAGCGAATTTATTTCAGCACCGAGTGAGTGGAGTCAGATCATGAGCTGAGTGAGAAGAATCAGTTCATGAGCTGAGTGAGATGAATCAGTTCATGAGCTGAGTGAGTGGAGACAGTTCAGCGCTGACTGAGTGGAGTCAGATCATGAGCTGAGTGAGATGAATCAGTTCATGAGCTGAGTGAGATGAATCAGTTCGTGAGCTGAGTGACTGGAGTCATTTCATAGCTGAGGTGAGTGGTCATATCATCGCTAAGTGAGTGGAGTCAGTTCAGCACTGAGTGAGTGGAGTCATATCAGCGCTGAGTGAGTGGAGTCAGATCAGAACTGAGTGTGTGGAGTCAGTTCAGCACCGAGGCAAATGTAGTCAGTTCAGCACTGGGTGAGTGGAGTCAGTTTAACGCTGAGTGAGTGGAGTCAGTTTAACGCTGAGTGAGTGGAGTCAGTTTAACCCTGAGCGAGAGGAGTCAGTTCAGCACTGAGTGAGTGGAGTCAGTTCATCGCTGTGTGAGTGGAGTCAGTTTAACGCTGAGTGAGTGGAGTCAGTTTAACGCTGAGCGAGTGGATTCAGTTCAGCATGGAGTGAGTGGAGTCAGGTCAACGCTGAGTGAGTGGAGTCATATCAGTGCTGAGTGAGTGGAGTCAGATCAGAACTGAGTGTGTGGAGTCAGTTCAGCACCAAGGCAAATGTAGTCAGTTCAGCACTGAGTGAGTGGAGTCAGTTTAACGCTGAGTGAGTGGAGTCAGTTCATTGCTGAGTGAGTGGAGTCAGTTCAGCACTGAGTGAGTTGTCAGTTCATAGCTGAGATGAGTGAAGTCTGTTTATCGCTGAGTGAGTGCAGTCATTTCAGCGCCGAGTGAGTGGAGTCAGTTCAGCGCTGACTGAGTGGAGTCAATTCAGTGGTGAGTGAGTGGAGTCAGTTCAGCACCGAGTGAGCGAATTTATTTCAGCACCGAGTGAGTGGAGTCAGATCATGTGCTGAGTGAGATGAATCAGTTCATGAGCTGAGTGAGATGAATCATTTCATGAGCTGAGTGACTGGAGTCATTTCATAGCTGAGGTGAGTGGTCAGATCATCGTTAAGTGAGTGGAGTCAGTTCAGCAATGAGTGAGTGGAGTCATATCAGCGCTGAGTGAGTGGAGTCAGATCAGAACTGAGTGTGTGGAGTCAGTTCAGCACCGAGGCAAATGTAGTCAGTTCAGCACTGGGTGAGTGGAGTCAGTTTAACGCTGAGTGAGCGGATTCAGTTCAACCCTGAATGAGTGGAATCAGTTTAACGCTGAGTGAAATCAGTTTAACGCTGAGTGAGTGGAGTCACTTTAACACATAGCGAGTGGAGTCAGTTTAACGCTGAGCGAGTGGAGTCAGTTGAACGCTGAGTGAGTGGAGTCAGTTTAACCCTGAGCGAGTGGAGTCAGTTCTGCACTGAGTGAGTGGAGTCAGTTTAACGCTGAGTGAGTGGAGTCAGTTCAGCGCTGTGTGAGTGGAGTCAGTTTAACGCTGAGTGAGTGGAGTCAGTTTAACCCTGAGCGAGAGGAATCAGTTCAGCACTGAGTGAGTGGAGTCAGTTTAACGCTGAGTGACTGGAGTCAGTTCAGCGTTGTGTGAGTCGTCAGTTGAGAGCTGAGGAGAGTGTATTCAGTTTACCACTGAGTCAGTGGAGTCAGTTCAGCACCGAGGCAAATGTAGTCAGTTCAGCACTGAGGCGAGTGGAGTCAGTTTAATGCTGAGTGAGTGGAGTCCGTTTAACGCTGAGTGAGTGTAGTCAGTTTAACGCTGAGTGAATGGAGTCAGTTTAACCCTGAGCGAGTGGAGTCAGTTTGGCACTGAGGCGAGTGGAGTCAGTTCAGCTCTGAGTGAGTCGTCAGTTGAGAGCTGAGGAGAGTGTAGTCAGTTTACCACTGAGTCAGTGGAGTCAGTTCAGTGCCGAGTCAGTGGAGTCAGTTCAATACCGAGTGAGTTGCATCAGTTCAGCACTGAGTAAGTGGAGTCAGTTCAATACCGAGTGAGTGGAGTCAGTTCAGCACTGAGTGAGTGGAGTCAGTTCAATACCAAGTGAGTTGCATCAGTTCAGCACTGAGTGAGTGGAGTCAGTTCAATACCGAGTGAGTTGCATCAGTTCAGCACTGAGTGAGTGGAGTCAGTTCAATACCGAGTGAGTTGCATCAGTTCAGCACTGAGTTAGTGGAGTCATTTCAAAGCCGAGTGAGTGGAGTCAGTTCGGCATCGAGTGAGTGGAGTCAGTTCAGTGCTGAGTGAATGGAGTCAGTTCAGTGCCGAGTGAGTGGAGTCAGTTCAGCGCAGAGTGAGTGGAGTCAGGTCATCGCTGAGTGATTGGAGTCATTTCAGTGCTGAGTGATTTGAGTCAGTTCATAGCTGAGGTGAGTGAAGTCAATTCATGGCTGAGGTGAGTGGAGTCAGTTCAGGAGCAGAGTGTGTGGAGTCATTACATCTCTGAGTGTGTGGAGTCAGTACATCTCTGAGTGAGTGGAGTCAATTCAGCACTGAGGCGAGTGGGGTCAGGTCAGCATTGACTGAGTGGAGACAGATCAGCCCTGAGTGAGTCAAGTCAGTTGAGGGCTGAGGCGAGAGTAGTCAATTTACCGCTGAGTGAGTGGAGTCAGTTCAGCACCGAGTGAGAGGAGTCAATTCAGCACCGAGTGAGAGGAGTCAGTTCAGCACCGAGTGAGCGAATTCATTTCAGCACCGAGTGAGAGGAATCAGTTCATGAGCTGAGTGAGATGAATCAATTCGTGAGCTGAGTGACTGGAGTCAGTTCAGCACCGAGTGAGCGAATTCAATTCAGCACCGAGTGAGAGGAATCCGTTCATGAGCTGAGTGAGTGGAGACAGTTCAGCGCCGACTGAGTGGAGTCAGATCATGAGCTGAGTGAGATGAATCAGTTCATGAGCTGAGTGAGATGAATCAGTTCGTGAGCTGAGTGACTGGAGTCAGTTCAGCACTGAGTGAGTGGAGTCAGTTCAGCACTGAGTGAGTGTAGTCAGTTTATTGCTGACTGAGTGGAGTCAGTTTACCGCTGAGTGAGTGGAATCAGTTTATCGCTGAGTGAGTGGAGTCAGTTCAGTGCTGAGTGAGTGGAGTCAGTTTATCGCTGAGTGAGTGGAGTCAGTTTACCGCTGACTGAGTGGAGTCAATTCAGCGGTGAGTGAGTGGAGTCAGTTCATCGCTGAGTGAGTGGAGTCAGTTCATCGCTGAGCGAGGGGAGTCAGTTTACCGCTGAGTGAGTGGAATCAGTTCAGGAGTGGAGTCAGTTTAACGCTGAGTGAGTGGAGTCAGTTAAACGCTGAGTGAGTGGAGTCAGTTCAGCGCTTACTGAGAGATGACAGTTCATCTCTGAGTGATTGGTGTCAATTCAGCGCTGAGTGAGTGGAGTCAGTTTAACGCTGAGTGAGTGGAGTCAGTTCAGCGTTGTGTGAGTGGAGTCAGTTTAACCCTGAGCGAGTGGATTCAGTTCAGCATGGAGTGAGTGGAGTCAGGTCAACGCTGAGTGAGTGGAGTCAGTTCAGCACTGAGTGAGTGGAGTCATATCAGCGCTGAGTGAGTGGAGTCAGATCGGAACTGAGTGTGTGGAGTCAGTTCAGCACCGAGGCAAATGTAGTCAGTTCAGCACTGAGTGAGTGGAGTCAGTTTAACGCTGAGTGAGGGGATTCAGTTCAACCCTGAATGAGTGGAATCAGTTTAACGCTGAGTGAAATCAGTTTAACTCTGAGTGAGTGGAGTCACTTTAACCCAGAGCGAGTGGAGACAGTTAAACGCTGAACGAGTGGAGTCAGTTGAATGCTGAGTGAGTGGAGTCAGTTTAACCCTGAGCGAGTGGAGTCAGTTCAGCACTGAGTGAGTGGAGTCAGATTAACGATGAGTGAGTGGAGTCAGTTCAGCGCTGTGTGAGTGGAGTCAGTTTAACGCTGAGTGTGTGGAGTCAGTTTAACACTGAGTGAGTGGAGTCAGTTTAACCCTGAGCGAGAGGAGTCAGTTCAGCACTGAGTGAGTGGAGTCAGTTTAACCCTGAGCGAGAGGAGTCAGTTCAGCACTGAGTGAGTGGAGTCAGTTCAGCACTGAGTGAGTGGAGTCAGTTTAACGCTGAGTGTGTGGAGTCAGTTTAACGCTGAGTGAGTGGAGTCAGTTTAACCCTGAGCAAGAGGAGTCAGTTCAGCACTGAGTGAGTGGAGTCAGTTTAACGCTGAGTGAGTGGAGTCAGTTCAGCGTTGTGTGAGTGGAGTCAGTTTAACCCTGAGCGAGTGGATTCAGTTCAGCATGGAGTGAGTGGAGTCAGTTTAACGCTGAGTGAGTAGAGTCAGTTTAACGCAAAGTGAGTGGAGTCAATTCAGCGGTGAGTGAGTGGAGTCAGTTTATCGCTGAGTGAGTGGAGTCTGTTGAGCGCTGAGGCGAGTTGTGTCTGTTCAGAGCTGAGTGAGTGGAGATAGATCAACACATAGTGAGTGGATTCAGTTCATAGCTGAGTGAGTGGAGTCAGATCATCGCTGAGTGATTGGTGTCAGTTCAGAACTGAGTGAATGGAGTCAGATCATCGCTGAGTAAATCAAGTCAGTTCATCGCTGGGTGATTTGAGTCAGGCGCTAAGTGAGTGGAGAAAGTTCGGCACTGAACGAGTGGAGTCAGTTTAACGCTGAGTGAGTGGAGTCAGTTTATGAGCTGAGGTGAGTGAAGTCTGTTTATGAGCTGAGGTGAGTGAAGGCACTTCATCGCTAAGTGAGTGTAGTCACTTTAACGCTGAGTGAGTGGAGTCAGTTCAGCACTGTGTGAGTGGAGTTAGTTCAGCACTGAGTGAGTGGAGTCAGTTTAACGCTGAGTGAGTGGAGTCAGTTCAGCACCGTGTGAGTGGAGTCAGTTCAGCACTGGGTGAGTGGAGTCAGTTTAACGCTGAGTGCGTGGAGTCAGTTTAACGCTGAGTGAGTGGAGTCAGTTCAGCACTGAGTGAGTGGAGTCAGTTTAACGCTGAGTGTGTGGAGTCAGCTCAACACTGAGTGAGTGGAGTCAGCTCAACACTGAGTGCGTGGAGTCAGTTTAACCCTGAGTGAGTGGAGACAGTTCAGCACTGAGTGAGTGGAGTCAGTTTAACGCTGAGTGAGTGGAGTCAGTTTAACCCTGAGCAAGAGGAGTCAGTTCAGCACTGAGTGAGTGGAGTCAGTTTAACGCTGAGTGAGTGGAGTCAGTTCAGCGTTGTGTGAGTGGAGTCAGTTTAACCCTGAGCGAGTGGATTCAGTTCAGCATGGAGTGAGTGGAGTCAGTTTAACGCTGAGTGAGTAGAGTCAGTTTAACGCAAAGTGAGTGGAGTCAATTCAGCGGTGAGTGAGTGGAGTCAGTTTATCGCTGAGTGAGTGGAGTCTGTTGAGCGCTGAGGCGAGTTGTGTCTGTTCAGAGCTGAGTGAGTGGAGATAGATCAACACATAGTGAGTGGATTCAGTTCATAGCTGAGTGAGTGGAGTCAGATCATCGCTGAGTGATTGGTGTCAGTTCAGAACTGAGTGAATGGAGTCAGATCATCGCTGAGTAAATGAAGTCAGTTCATCGCTGGGTGATTTGAGTCAGGCGCTAAGTGAGTGGAGACAGTTCGGCACTGAGCGAGTGGAGTCAGTTTAACGCTGAGTGAGTGGAGTCAGTTTATGAGCTGAGGTGAGTGAAGTCTGTTTATGAGCTGAGGTGAGTGAAGGCACTTCATCGCTAAGTGAGTGTAGTCACTTTAACGCTGAGTGAGTGGAGTCAGTTCAGCACTGTGTGAGTGGAATTAGTTCAGCACTGAGTGAGTGGAGTCAGTTTAACGCTGAGTGAGTGGAGTCAGTTCAGCACCGTGTGAGTGGAGTCAGTTCAGCACTGGGTGAGTGGAGTCAGTTTAACGCTGAGTGCGTGGAGTCAGTTTAACGCTGAGTGAGTGGAGTCAGTTCAGCACTGAGTGAGTGGAGTCAGTTTAACGCTGAGTGAGTGGAGTCAGCTCAACACTGAGTGAGTGGAGTCAGCTCAACACTGAGTGCGTGGAGTCAGTTTAACCCTGAGTGAGTGGAGACAGTTCAGCACTGAGTGAGTGGAGTCAGTTTAACGCTGAGTGAGTGGAGTCAGCTCAACACTGAGTGAGTGGAGTCAGCTCAGTACTGAGTGAGTGGAGTCAGTTCATCGCTGAGTGAGTGGAGTCAGTTCATCGCTGAGTGAGTGGAGTCAGTTTAAAGCTGAGTGTGTGGAGTCAGTTTATGAGCTGAGGCGAGTGGAGTCAGTTCAGCCCTGAGTGAGTGGAGTCAGTTTAAAGCTGAGTGTGTGGAGTCAGTTTATGAGCTGAGGCGAGTGGAGTCAGATCAGCGCTGAGTGAGTGGAGTCAGATCAGAACTGAGTGTGTGGAGTCAGTTCAGCACCGAGGCAAATGTAGTCAGTTCAGCACTGAGTGAGTGGAGTCAGTTTAACGCTGAGTGAGTGGAGTCAGTTTAACGCTGAGTGAGTGGAGTCAGTTTAACCCTGAGCGAGAGGAGTCAGTTCAGCACTGAGTGAGTGGAGTCAGTTTAACGCTGAGTGTGTGGAGTCAGTTTAACGCTGAGTGAGTGGAGTCAGTTTAACGCTGAGTGAGTGGAGTCAGTTTAACCCTGAGCGAGAGGAGTCAGTTCAGCACTGAGTGAGTGGAGTCAGTTTAACGCTGAGTGAGTGGAGTCAGTTCAGCGTTGTGTGAGTGGAGTCAGTTTAACCCTGAGCGAGTGGATTCAGTTCAGCATGGAGTGAGTGGAGTCAGGTCAACGCTGAGTGAGTGGAGTCAGTTCAGCACTGAGTGAGTGGAGTCAGTTTAACGCTGAGTGAGGGGATTCAGTTCAACCCTGAATGAGTGGAATCAGTTTAACGCTGAGTGAAATCAGTTTAACTCTGAGTGAGTGGAGTCACTTTAACCCAGAGCGAGTGGAGTCAGTTAAACGCTGAACGAGTGGAGTCAGTTGAATGCTGAGTGAGTGGAGTCAGTTTAACCCTGAGCGAGTGGAGTCAGTTCAGCACATAGTGAGTGGAGTCAGATTAACGCTGAGTGAGTGGAGTCAGTTCAGCGCTGTGTGAGTGGAGTCAGTTTAACGCTGAGTGTGTGGAGTCAGTTTAACGCTGAGTGAGTGGAGTCAGTTTAACCCTGAGCGAGAGGAGGCATTTCAGCACTGAGTGAGTGGAGTCAGTTTAACGCTGAGTGTGTGGAGTCAGTTTAACGCTGAGTGAGTGGAGTCAGTTTAACCCTGAGCGAGAGGAGTCAGTTCAGCACTGAGTGAGTGGAGTCAGTTTAACGCTGAGTGAGTGGAGTCAGTTCAGCGTTGTGTGAGTGGAGTCTGTTTAACCCTGAGCGAGTGGAGTCAGTTCAGCATGGAGTGAGTGGAGTCAGGTCAACGCTGAGTGAGTGGAGTCAGTTCAGCACTGTGTAAGTGGAGTCAGTTTAACGCTGAGTGAGTGGAGTCAGTTTAACGCAAAGTGAGTGGAGTCAATTCAGCGGTGAGTGAGTGGAGTCAGTTTATCGCTGAGTGAGTGGAGTCAGTTGAGCGCTGAGGCGAGTTGTGTCTGTTCAGAGCTGAGTGAGTGGAGATAGATCAACACATAGTGAGTGGATTCAGTTCATAGCTGAGTGAGTGGAGTCAGATCATCGCTGAGTGATTGGTGTCAGTTCAGAACTGAGTGAATGGAGTCAGATCATCGCTGAGTAAATGAAGTCAGTTCATCGCTAGGTGATTTGAGTCAGGCGCTAAGTGAGTGGAGACAGTTCGGCACTGAGCGAGTGGAGTCAGTTTAACGCTGAGTGAGTGGAGTCAGTTTATGAGCTGAGGTGAGTGAAGTCTGTTTATGAGCTGAGGTGAGTGAAGGCACTTCATCGCTAAGTGAGTGTAGTCACTTTAACGCTGAGTGAGTGGAGTCAGTTCAGCACTGTGTGAGTGGAGTCAGTTCAGCACTGAGTGAGTGGAGTCAGTTTAACGCTGAGTGAGTGGAGTCAGTTCTCCACTGAGTGAGTGGAGTCAGTTCAGCACTGAGTGAGTGGAGTCAGTTTAACGCTGAGTGAGTGGAGTCAGTTCAGCACCGTGTGAGTGGAGTCAGTTCAGCACTGAGTGAGTGGAGTCAGTTTAACGCTGAGTGAGTGGAGTCAGTTTAACGCTGAGTGAGTGGAGACAGTTCAGCACTGTGTGAGTGGAGTCAGTTCAGCACTGAGTGAGTGGAGTCAGTTTAACGCTGAGTGAGTGGAGTCAGTTCAGCACCGTGTGAGTGGAGTCAGTTCAGCACTGGGTGAGTGGAGTCAGTTTAACGCTGAGTGCGTGGAGTCAGTTTAACGCTGAGTGAGTGGAGACAGTTCAGCACTGAGTGAGTGGAGTCAGTTTAACGCTGAGTGAGTGGAGTCAGCTCAACACTGAGTGAGTGGAGTCAGCTCAGCGCTCAGTGAGTGGAGTCAGTTCATCGCTGAGTGAGTGGAGTCAGTTCAGCACTGAGTGAGTGGAGTCAGTTTAACCCTGAGCGAGTGGAGTCAGTTTAAAGCTGAGTGAGTGGAGTCAGTTTATGAGCTGAGGCGAGTGGAGTCAGTTCAGCCCTGAGTGAGTCGTCAGTTGAGAGCTGAGGAGTGTGTAATCAGTTTACCACTGAATCAGTGGAGTCAGTTCAGCACCGAGGCAAATGTAGTCAGTTCAGCAGTGAGGCGGGTGGAGTCAGTTTAACGCTGTGTGAGTGGAGTCAGTTTAACGCTGAGTGAGTGGAGTCAGTTTAACGCTGAGTGAGTGGAGTCAGTTCAGCGCTTACTGAGAGATGACAGTTCATCTCTGAGTGATTGGTGTCAATTCAGCACTGAGTGAGTGGAGTCAGTTTAACGCTGAGTGAGTGGAGTCAGTTCAGCGCTTACTGAGAGATGACAGTTCATCTCTGAGTGATTGGTGTCAATTCAGCGCTGAGTGAGTGGAGTCAGTTTAACGCTGAGTGAGTGAAGTCAGTTCATTGCTGAGTGAGTGGAGTCAGTTCAGCACTGAGTGAGTGGAGTCATATCAGTGCTGAGTGAGTGGAGTCAGATCAGAACTGAGTGAGTGGAGTCAGTTTATCGCTGAGTGAGTGGAGTCAGTTCAGTGCCGAGTGAGTGGAGTCAGATCAGAACTGAGTGTGTGGAGTCAGTTCAGCACCGAGGCAAATGTAGTCAGTTCAGCACTGAGGCGAGTGGAGTCAGTTTAACGCTGAGTGTGTGAAGTCAGTTCATTGCTGAGTGAGTGGAGTCAGTTCAGCACTGAGTGAGTTGTCAGTTCATAGCTGAGATGAGTGAAGTCTGTTTATCGCTGAGTGAGTGCAGTCATTTCAGCGCCGAGTGAGTGGAGTCAGTTCAGCACTGACTGAGTGGAGTCAATTCAGTGGTGAGTGAGTGGAGTCAGTTCAGCACCGAGTGAGCGAATTTATTTCAGCACCGAGTGAGTGGAGTCAGATCATGAGCTGAGTGAGAAGAATCAGTTCATGAGCTGAGTGAGATGAATCAGTTCATGAGCTGAGTGAGTGGAGACAGTTCAGCGCTGACTGAGTGGAGTCAGATCATGAGCTGAGTGAGATGAATCAGTTCATGAGCTGAGTGAGATGAATCAGTTCGTGAGCTGAGTGACTGGAGTCATTTCATAGCTGAGGTGAGTGGTCATATCATCGCTAAGTGAGTGGAGTCAGTTCAGCACTGAGTGAGTGGAGTCATATCAGCGCTGAGTGAGTGGAGTCAGATCAGAACTGAGTGTGTGGAGTCAGTTCAGCACCGAGGCAAATGTAGTCAGTTCAGCACTGGGTGAGTGGAGTCAGTTTAACGCTGAGTGAGTGGAGTCAGTTTAACGCTGAGTGAGTGGAGTCAGTTTAACCCTGAGCGAGAGGAGTCAGTTCAGCACTGAGTGAGTGGAGTCAGTTCATCGCTGTGTGAGTGGAGTCAGTTTAACGCTGAGTGAGTGGAGTCAGTTTAACGCTGAGCGAGTGGATTCAGTTCAGCATGGAGTGAGTGGAGTCAGGTCAACGCTGAGTGAGTGGAGTCATATCAGTGCTGAGTGAGTGGAGTCAGATCAGAACTGAGTGTGTGGAGTCAGTTCAGCACCAAGGCAAATGTAGTCAGTTCAGCACTGAGTGAGTGGAGTCAGTTTAACGCTGAGTGAGTGGAGTCAGTTTAACGCTGAGTGAGGGGATTCAGTTCAACCCTGAATGAGTGGAATCAGTTTAACGCTGAGTGAAATCAGTTTAACTCTGAGTGAGTGGAGTCACTTTAACCCAGAGCGAGTGGAGTCAGTTAAACGCTGAACGAGTGGAGTCAGTTGAATGCTGAGTGAGTGGAGTCAGTTTAACCCTGAGCGAGTGGAGTCAGTTCAGCACTGAGTGAGTGGAGTCAGATTAACGCTGAGTGAGTGGAGTCAGTTCAGCACTGTGTAAGTGGAGTCAGTTTAACGCTGAGTGAGTGGAGTCAGTTTAACGCAAAGTGAGTGGAGTCAATTCAGCACTGTGTAAGTGGAGTCAGTTTAACGCTGAGTGAGTGGAGTCAGTTTATCGCTGAGTGAGTGGAGTCAGTTGAGCGCTGAGGCGAGTTGTGTCTGTTCAGAGCTGAGTGAGTGGAGATAGATCAACACATAGTGAGTGGATTCAGTTCATAGCTGAGTGAGTGGAGTCAGATCATCGCTGAGTGATTGGTGTCAGTTCAGAACTGAGTGAATGGAGTCAGATCATCGCTGAGTAAATGAAGTCAGTTCATCGCTGGGTGATTTGAGTCAGGCGCTAAGTGAGTGGAGACAGTTCGGCACTGAGCGAGTGGAGTCAGTTTAACGCTGAGTGAGTGGAGTCAGTTTATGAGCTGAGGTGAGTGAAGTCTGTTTATGAGCTGAGGTGAGTGAAGGCACTTCATCGCTAAGTGAGTGTAGTCACTTTAACGCTGAGTGAGTGGAGTCAGTTCAGCACTGTGTGAGTGGAGTCAGTTTAACGCTGAGTGAGTGGAGTCAGTTCAGCACCGTGTGAGTGGAGTCAGTTCAGCACTGGGTGAGTGGAGTCAGTTTAACGCTGAGTGCGTGGAGTCAGTTTAACGCTGAGTGAGTGGAGTCAGCTCAGCGCTGAGTGAGTGGAGTCAGTTCATCGCTGAGTGAGTGGAGTCAGTTCAGCCCTGAGTGAGTGGAGTCAGCTCAGCACTGAGTGAGTAGAGTCAGTTCATCGCTGAGTGAGTGGAGTCAGTTTAAAGCTGAGTGTGTGGAGTCAGTTTATGAGCTGAGGCGAGTGGAGTCAGTTCAGCCCTGAGTGAGTGGAGTCAGTTTAAAGCTGAGTGTGTGGAGTCAGTTTATGAGCTGAGGCGAGTGGAGTCAGTTCAGCCCTGAGTGAGTCGTCAGTTGAGAGCTGAGGAGTGTGTAATCAGTTTACCACTGAATCAGTGGAGTCAGTTCAGCACCGAGGCAAATGTAGTCAGTTCAGCAGTGAGGCGAGTGGAGTCAGTTTAACGCTGAGTGAGTGGAGTCAGTTTAACGCTGAGTGAGTGGAGTCAGTTCAGCGCTTACTGAGAGATGACAGTTCATCTCTGAGTGATTGGTGTCAATTCAGCACTGAGTGAGTGGAGTCAGTTTAACGCTGAGTGAGTGGAGTCAGTTCAGCGCTTACTGAGAGATGACAGTTCATCTCTGAGTGATTGGTGTCAATTCAGCACTGAGTGAGTGGAGTCAGTTTATCGCTGAGTGAGTGGAGTCAGTTGAGCGCTGAGGCGAGTTGTGTCTGTTCAGAGCTGAGTGAGTGGAGATAGATCAACACATAGTGAGTGGATTCAGTTCATAGCTGAGTGAGTGGAGTCAGATCATCGCTGAGTGATTGGTGTCAGTTCAGAACTGAGTGAATGGAGTCAGATCATCGCTGAGTAAATGAAGTCAGTTCATCGCTAGGTGATTTGAGTCAGGCGCTAAGTGAGTGGAGACAGTTCGGCACTGAGCGAGTGGAGTCAGTTTAACGCTGAGTGAGTGGAGTCAGTTTATGAGCTGAGGTGAGTGAAGTCTGTTTATGAGCTGAGGTGAGTGAAGGCACTTCATCGCTAAGTGAGTGTAGTCACTTTAACGCTGAGTGAGTGGAGTCAGTTCAGCACTGTGTGAGTGGAGTCAGTTCAGCACTGAGTGAGTGGAGTCAGTTTAACGCTGAGTGAGTGGAGTCAGTTCTCCACTGAGTGAGTGGAGTCAGTTCAGCACTGAGTGAGTGGAGTCAGTTTAACGCTGAGTGAGTGGAGTCAGTTTAACGCTGAGTGAGTGGAGTCAGTTCAGCGCTTACTGAGAGATGACAGTTCATCTCTGAGTGATTGGTGTCAATTCAGCACTGAGTGAGTGGAGTCAGTTTAACGCTGAGTGAGTGGAGTCAGTTCAGCGCTTACTGAGAGATGACAGTTCATCTCTGAGTGATTGGTGTCAATTCAGCACTGAGTGAGTGGAGTCAGTTTATCGCTGAGTGAGTGGAGTCAGTTGAGCGCTGAGGCGAGTTGTGTCTGTTCAGAGCTGAGTGAGTGGAGATAGATCAACACATAGTGAGTGGATTCAGTTCATAGCTGAGTGAGTGGAGTCAGATCATCGCTGAGTGATTGGTGTCAGTTCAGAACTGAGTGAATGGAGTCAGATCATCGCTGAGTAAATGAAGTCAGTTCATCGCTAGGTGATTTGAGTCAGGCGCTAAGTGAGTGGAGACAGTTCGGCACTGAGCGAGTGGAGTCAGTTTAACGCTGAGTGAGTGGAGTCAGTTTATGAGCTGAGGTGAGTGAAGTCTGTTTATGAGCTGAGGTGAGTGAAGGCACTTCATCGCTAAGTGAGTGTAGTCACTTTAACGCTGAGTGAGTGGAGTCAGTTCAGCACTGTGTGAGTGGAGTCAGTTCAGCACTGAGTGAGTGGAGTCAGTTTAACGCTGAGTGAGTGGAGTCAGTTCTCCACTGAGTGAGTGGAGTCAGTTCAGCACTGAGTGAGTGGAGTCAGTTTAACGCTGAGTGAGTGGAGTCAGTTCAGCACCGTGTGAGTGGAGTCAGTTCAGCACTGAGTGAGTGGAGTCAGTTTAACGCTGAGTGAGTGGAGTCAGTTTAACGCTGAGTGAGTGGAGACAGTTCAGCACTGTGTGAGTGGAGTCAGTTCAGCACTGAGTGAGTGGAGTCAGTTTAACGCTGAGTGAGTGGAGTCAGTTCAGCACCGTGTGAGTGGAGTCAGTTCAGCACTGGGTGAGTGGAGTCAGTTTAACGCTGAGTGCGTGGAGTCAGTTTAACGCTGAGTGAGTGGAGACAGTTCAGCACTGAGTGAGTGGAGTCAGTTTAACGCTGAGTGAGTGGAGTCAGCTCAACACTGAGTGAGTGGAGTCAGCTCAGCGCTCAGTGAGTGGAGTCAGTTCATCGCTGAGTGAGTGGAGTCAGTTCAGCACTGAGTGAGTGGAGTCAGTTCATCGCTGAGTGAGTGGAGTCAGTTCAGCACTGAGCGAGTGGAGTCAGTTTAAAGCTGAGTGAGTGGAGTCAGTTTATGAGCTGAGGCGAGTGGAGTCAGTTCAGCCCTGAGTGAGTCGTCAGTTGAGAGCTGAGGAGTGTGTAATCAGTTTACCACTGAATCAGTGGAGTCAGTTCAGCACCGAGGCAAATGTAGTCAGTTCAGCAGTGAGGCGAGTGGAGTCAGTTTAACGCTGTGTGAGTGGAGTCCGTTTAACGCTGAGTGAGTGGAGTCAGTTTAACGCTGAGTGAGTGGAGTCAGTTCAGCGCTTACTGAGAGATGACAGTTCATCTCTGAGTGATTGGTGTCAATTCAGCACTGAGTGAGTGGAGTCAGTTTAACGCTGAGTGAGTGGAGTCAGTTCAGCGCTTACTGAGAGATGACAGTTCATCTCTGAGTGATTGGTGTCAATTCAGCGCTGAGTGAGTGGAGTCAGATCATGAGCTGAGTGAGTGAAGTCAGTTCATTGCTGAGTGAGTGGAGTCAGTTCAGCACTGAGTGAGTGGAGTCATATCAGTGCTGAGTGAGTGGAGTCAGATCAGAACTGAGTGAGTGGAGTCAGTTTATCGCTGAGTGAGTGGAGTCAGTTCAGTGCCGAGTGAGTGGAGTCAGATCAGAACTGAGTGTGTGGAGTCAGTTCAGCACCGAGGCAAATGTAGTCAGTTCAGCACTGAGGCGAGTGGAGTCAGTTTAACGCTGAGTGTGTGAAGTCAGTTCATTGCTGAGTGAGTGGAGTCAGTTCAGCACTGAGTGAGTTGTCAGTTCATAGCTGAGATGAGTGAAGTCTGTTTATCGCTGAGTGAGTGCAGTCATTTCAGCGCCGAGTGAGTGGAGTCAGTTCAGCACTGACTGAGTGGAGTCAATTCAGTGGTGAGTGAGTGGAGTCAGTTCAGCACCGAGTGAGCGAATTTATTTCAGCACCGAGTGAGTGGAGTCAGATCATGAGCTGAGTGAGAAGAATCAGTTCATGAGCTGAGTGAGATGAATCAGTTCATGAGCTGAGTGAGTGGAGACAGTTCAGCGCTGACTGAGTGGAGTCAGATCATGAGCTGAGTGAGATGAATCAGTTCATGAGCTGAGTGAGATGAATCAGTTCGTGAGCTGAGTGACTGGAGTCATTTCATAGCTGAGGTGAGTGGTCATATCATCGCTAAGTGAGTGGAGTCAGTTCAGCACTGAGTGAGTGGAGTCATATCAGCGCTGAGTGAGTGGAGTCAGATCAGAACTGAGTGTGTGGAGTCAGTTCAGCACCGAGGCAAATGTAGTCAGTTCAGCACTGGGTGAGTGGAGGCAGTTTAACGCTGAGTGAGTGGAGTCAGTTTAACGCTGAGTGAGTGGAGTCAGTTTAACCCTGAGCGAGAGGAGTCAGTTCAGCACTGAGTGAGTGGAGTCAGTTCATCGCTGTGTGAGTGGAGTCAGTTTAACGCTGAGTGAGTGGAGTCAGTTTAACGCTGAGCGAGTGGATTCAGTTCAGCATGGAGTGAGTGGAGTCAGGTCAACGCTGAGTGAGTGGAGTCATATCAGTGCTGAGTGAGTGGAGTCAGATCAGAACTGAGTGTGTGGAGTCAGTTCAGCACCAAGGCAAATGTAGTCAGTTCAGCACTGAGTGAGTGGAGTCAGTTTAACGCTGAGTGAGTGGAGTCAGTTTAACGCTGAGTGAGGGGATTCAGTTCAACCCTGAATGAGTGGAATCAGTTTAACGCTGAGTGAAATCAGTTTAACTCTGAGTGAGTGGAGTCACTTTAACCCAGAGCGAGTGGAGTCAGTTAAACGCTGAACGAGTGGAGTCAGTTGAATGCTGAGTGAGTGGAGTCAGTTTAACCCTGAGCGAGTGGAGTCAGTTCAGCACTGAGTGAGTGGAGTCAGATTAACGCTGAGTGAGTGGAGTCAGTTCAGCACTGAGTGAGTGGAGTCAGTTTAACGCTGAGTGAGTGGAGTCAGTTTAACGCAAAGTGAGTGGAGTCAATTCAGCACTGTGTAAGTGGAGTCAGTTTAACGCTGAGTGAGTGGAGTCAGTTTATCGCTGAGTGAGTGGAGTCAGTTGAGCGCTGAGGCGAGTTGTGTCTGTTCAGAGCTGAGTGAGTGGAGATAGATCAACACATAGTGAGTGGATTCAGTTCATAGCTGAGTGAGTGGAGTCAGATCATCGCTGAGTGATTGGTGTCAGTTCAGAACTGAGTGAATGGAGTCAGATCATCGCTGAGTAAATGAAGTCAGTTCATCGCTGGGTGATTTGAGTCAGGCGCTAAGTGAGTGGAGACAGTTCGGCACTGAGCGAGTGGAGTCAGTTTAACGCTGAGTGAGTGGAGTCAGTTTATGAGCTGAGGTGAGTGAAGTCTGTTTATGAGCTGAGGTGAGTGAAGGCACTTCATCGCTAAGTGAGTGTAGTCACTTTAACGCTGAGTGAGTGGAGTCAGTTCAGCACTGTGTGAGTGGAGTTAGTTCAGCACTGAGTGAGTGGAGTCAGTTTAACGCTGAGTGAGTGGAGTCAGTTCAGCACCGTGTGAGTGGAGTCAGTTCAGCACTGGGTGAGTGGAGTCAGTTTAACGCTGAGTGCGTGGAGTCAGTTTAACGCTGAGTGAGTGGAGTCAGCTCAGCGCTGAGTGAGTGGAGTCAGTTCATCGCTGAGTGAGTGGAGTCAGTTCAGCCCTGAGTGAGTGGAGTCAGCTCAGCACTGAGTGAGTAGAGTCAGTTCATCGCTGAGTGAGTGGAGTCAGTTTAAAGCTGAGTGTGTGGAGTCAGTTTATGAGCTGAGGCGAGTGGAGTCAGTTCAGCCCTGAGTGAGTGGAGTCAGTTTAAAGCTGAGTGTGTGGAGTCAGTTTATGAGCTGAGGCGAGTGGAGTCAGTTCAGCCCTGAGTGAGTCGTCAGTTGAGAGCTGAGGAGTGTGTAATCAGTTTACCACTGAATCAGTGGAGTCAGTTCAGCACCGAGGCAAATGTAGTCAGTTCAGCACTGAGGCGAGTGGAGTCAGTTTAACGCTGAGTGAGTGGAGTCAGTTTAACGCTGAGTGAGTGGAGTCAGTTCAGCGCTTACTGAGAGATGACAGTTCATCTCTGAGTGATTGGTGTCAATTCAGCACTGAGTGAGTGGAGTCAGTTTAACGCTGAGTGAGTGGAGTCAGTTCAGCGCTTACTGAGAGATGACAGTTCATCTCTGAGTGATTGGTGTCAATTCAGCACTGAGTGAGTGGAGTCAGTTTAACGCTGAGTGAGTGGAGTCAGTTCAGCGCTTACTGAGAGATGACAGTTCATCTCTGAGTGATTGGTGTCAATTCAGCACTGAGTGAGTGGAGTCAGTTTAACGCTGAGTGAGTGAAGTCAGTTCATTGCTGAGTGAGTGGAGTCAGTTCAGCACTGAGTGAGTTGTCAGTTCATAGCTGAGATGAGTGAAGTCTGTTTATCGCTGAGTGAGTGCAGTCATTTCAGCGCCGAGTGAGTGGAGTCAGTTCAGCACTGACTGAGTGGAGTCAATTCAGTGGTGAGTGAGTGGAGTCAGTTCAGCACCGAGTGAGCGAATTTATTTCAGCACCGAGTGAGTGGAGTCAGATCATGAGCTGAGTGAGAAGAATCAGTTCATGAGCTGAGTGAGATGAATCAGTTCATGAGCTGAGTGAGTGGAGACAGTTCAGCGCTGACTGAGTGGAGTCAGATCATGAGCTGAGTGAGATGAATCAGTTCATGAGCTGAGTGAGATGAATCAGTTCGTGAGCTGAGTGACTGGAGTCATTTCATAGCTGAGGTGAGTGGTCATATCATCGCTAAGTGAGTGGAGTCAGTTCAGCACTGAGTGAGTGGAGTCATATCAGCGCTGAGTGAGTGGAGTCAGATCAGAACTGAGTGTGTGGAGTCAGTTTAACCCTGAGCGAGAGGAGTCAGTTCAGCACTGAGTGACTGGAGTCAGTTTAACGCTGAGTGTGTGGAGTCAGTTTAACGCTGAGTGAGTGGAGTCAGTTTAACCCTGAGCGAGAGGAGTCAGTTCAGCACTGAGTGAGTGGAGTCAGTTCATCGCTGTGTGAGTGGAGTCAGTTTAACGCTGAGTGAGTGGAGTCAGTTTAACGCTGAGTGAGTGGAGTCAGTTCAGCGTTGTGTGAGTGGAGTCAGTTTAACCCTGAGCGAGTGGATTCAGTTCAGCATGGAGTGAGTGGAGTCAGGTCAACGCTGAGTGAGTGGAGTCAGTTCAGCACTGAGTGTGTGGAGTCATATCAGCGCTGAGTGAGTGGAGTCAGATCAGAACTGAGTGTGTGGAGTCAGTTCAGCACCGAGGCAAATGTAGTCAGTTCAGCACTGAGTGAGTGGAGTCAGTTTAACGCTGAGTGAGGGGATTCAGTTCAACCCTGAATGAGTGGAATCAGTTTAACGCTGAGTGAAATCAGTTTAACTCTGAGTGAGTGGAGTCACTTTAACCCAGAGCGAGTGGAGTCAGTTAAACGCTGAACGAGTGGAGTCAGTTGAATGCTGAGTGAGTGGAGTCAGTTTAACCCTGAGCGAGTGGAGTCAGTTCAGCACTGAGTGAGTGGAGTCAGATTAACGCTGAGTGAGTGGAGTCAGTTCAGCACTGTGTAAGTGGAGTCAGTTTAACGCTGAGTGAGTGGAGTCAGTTTAACGCAAAGTGAGTGGAGTCAATTCAGCACTGTGTAAGTGGAGTCAGTTTAACGCTGAGTGAGTGGAGTCAGTTTATCGCTGAGTGAGTGGAGTCAGTTGAGCGCTGAGGCGAGTTGTGTCTGTTCAGAGCTGAGTGAGTGGAGATAGATCAACACATAGTGAGTGGATTCAGTTCATAGCTGAGTGAGTGGAGTCAGATCATCGCTGAGTGATTGGTGTCAGTTCAGAACTGAGTGAATGGAGTCAGATCATCGCTGAGTAAATGAAGTCAGTTCATCGCTGGGTGATTTGAGTCAGGCGCTAAGTGAGTGGAGACAGTTCGGCACTGAGCGAGTGGAGTCAGTTTAACGCTGAGTGAGTGGAGTCAGTTTATGAGCTGAGGTGAGTGAAGTCTGTTTATGAGCTGAGGTGAGTGAAGGCACTTCATCGCTAAGTGAGTGTAGTCACTTTAACGCTGAGTGAGTGGAGTCAGTTCAGCACTGTGTGAGTGGAGTTAGTTCAGCACTGAGTGAGTGGAGTCAGTTTAACGCTGAGTGAGTGGAGTCAGTTTAACGCTGAGTGCGTGGAGTCAGTTTAACGCTGAGTGAGTGGAGTCAGCTCAGCGCTGAGTGAGTGGAGTCAGTTCATCGCTGAGTGAGTGGAGTCAGTTCAGCCCTGAGTGAGTGGAGTCAGCTCAGCACTGAGTGAGTAGAGTCAGTTCATCGCTGAGTGAGTGGAGTCAGTTTAAAGCTGAGTGTGTGGAGTCAGTTTATGAGCTGAGGCGAGTGGAGTCAGTTCAGCCCTGAGTGAGTGGAGTCAGTTTAAAGCTGAGTGTGTGGAGTCAGTTTATGAGCTGAGGCGAGTGGAGTCAGTTCAGCCCTGAGTGAGTCGTCAGTTGAGAGCTGAGGAGTGTGTAATCAGTTTACCACTGAATCAGTGGAGTCAGTTCAGCACCGAGGCAAATGTAGTCAGTTCAGCACTGGGTGAGTGGAGTCAGTTCAGCACCGAGGCAAATGTAGTCAGTTCAGCACTGAGGCGAGTGGAGTCAGTTTAACGCTGTGTGAGTGGAGTCAGTTCAGCGCTTACTGAGAGATGACAGTTCATCTCTGAGTGATTGGTGTCAATTCAGCGCTGAGTGAGTGGAGTCAGTTTAACGCTGAGTGAGTGAAGTCAGTTCATTGCTGAGTGAGTGGAGTCAGTTCAGCACTGAGTGAGTTGTCAGTTCATAGCTGAGATGAGTGAAGTCTGTTTATCGCTGAGTGAGTGCAGTCATTTCAGCGCCGAGTGAGTGGAGTCAGTTCAGCACTGACTGAGTGGAGTCAATTCAGTGGTGAGTGAGTGGAGTCAGTTCAGCACCGAGTGAGCGAATTTATTTCAGCACCGAGTGAGTGGAGTCAGATCATGAGCTGAGTGAGAAGAATCAGTTCATGAGCTGAGTGAGATGAATCAGTTCATGAGCTGAGTGAGTGGAGACAGTTCAGCGCTGACTGAGTGGAGTCAGATCATGAGCTGAGTGAGATGAATCAGTTCATGAGCTGAGTGAGATGAATCAGTTCGTGAGCTGAGTGACTGGAGTCATTTCATAGCTGAGGTGAGTGGTCATATCATCGCTAAGTGAGTGGAGTCAGTTCAGCACTGAGTGAGTGGAGTCATATCAGCACCGAGTGAGTGGAGTCAGATCAGCGCTGAGTGATTGGAGTCAATTCAGCGGTGAGTGAGTGGAGTCAGTTTATCGCTGAGTGAGTGGAGTCAGTTCAGTGCCGAGTGAGTGGAGTCAGATCAGAACTGAGTGTGTGGAGTCAGTTCAGCACCGAGGCAAATGTAGTCAGTTCAGCACTGAGTGAGTGGAGTCATATCAGCGCTGAGTGAGTGGAGTCAGATCAGAACTGAGTGTGTGGAGTCAGTTTAACCCTGAGCGAGAGGAGTCAGTTCAGCACTGAGTGACTGGAGTCAGTTTAACGCTGAGTGAGTGGAGTCAGTTTAACGCTGAGTGAGTGGAGTCAGTTTAACCCTGAGCGAGAGGAGTCAGTTCAGCACTGAGTGAGTGGAGTCAGTTTAACGCTGAGTGTGTGGAGTCAGTTTAACGCTGAGTGAGTGGAGTCAGTTTAACCCTGAGCGAGAGGAGTCAGTTCAGCACTGAGTGAGTGGAGTCAGTTCATCGCTGTGTGAGTGGAGTCAGTTTAACGCTGAGTGAGTGGAGTCAGTTTAACGCTGAGTGAGTGGAGTCAGTTCAGCGTTGTGTGAGTGGAGTCAGTTTAACCCTGAGCGAGTGGATTCAGTTCAGCATGGAGTGAGTGGAGTCAGGTCAACGCTGAGTGAGTGGAGTCAGTTCAGCACTGAGTGAGTGGAGTCATATCAGCGCTGAGTGAGTGGAGTCAGATCAGAACTGAGTGTGTGGAGTCAGTTCAGCACCGAGGCAAATGTAGTCAGTTCAGCACTGAGTGAGTGGAGACAGTTCAGCACTGAGTGAGTGGAGTCAGTTTAACGCTGAGTGAGGGGATTCAGTTCAACCCTGAATGAGTGGAATCAGTTTAACGCTGAGTGAAATCAGTATAACTCTGAGTGAGTGGAGTCACTTTAACCCAGAGCGAGTGGAGTCAGTTAAACGCTGAACGAGTGGAGTCAGTTGAATGCTGAGTGAGTGGAGTCAGTTTAACCCTGAGCGAGTGGAGTCAGTTTAACGCTGTGTGAGTGGAGTCAGTTCAGCGCTTACTGAGAGATGACAGTTCATCTCTGAGTGATTGGTGTCAATTCAGCGCTGAGTCAGTGGAGTCAGGTCAACACTGAGTGAGTGGGGTCAGTTCAGCACTGTGTAAGTGGAGTCAGTTCATCACTGAGTGAGTGGAGTCAGTTTAACGCTGAGTGAGTGGAGTCAGTTCAGCACTGTGTAAGTGGAGTCAGTTCATCACTGAGTGAGTGGAGTCAGTTTAACGTTGAGTGAGTGGAGTCAGTTCAGCGCTTACTGAGAGATGACAGTTCATCTCTGAGTGATTGGTGTCAATTCAGCGCTGAGTGAGTGGAGTCAGTTTAACGCTGAGTGAGTGAAGTCAGTTCATTGCTGAGTGAGTGGAGTCAGTTCAGCACTGAGTGAGTTGTCAGTTCATAGCTGAGATGAGTGAAGTCTGTTTATCGCTGAGTGAGTGCAGTCATTTCAGCGCCGAGTGAGTGGAGTCAGTTCAGCACTGACTGAGTGGAGTCAATTCAGTGGTGAGTGAGTGGAGTCAGTTCAGCACGGAGTGAGCGAATTTATTTCAGCACCGAGTGAGTGGAGTCAGATCATGAGCTCAGTGAGAAGAATCAGTTCATGAGCTGAGTGAGATGAATCAGTTCATGAGCTGAGTGAGTGGAGACAGTTCAGCGCTGACTGAGTGGAGTCAGATCATGAGCTGAGTGAGATGAATCAGTTCATGAGCTGAGTGAGATGAATCAGTTCGTGAGCTGAGTGACTGGAGTCATTTCATAGCTGAGGTGAGTGGTCATATCATCGCTAAGTGAGTGGAGTCAGTTCAGCACTGAGTGAGTGGAGTCATATCAGCGCTGAGTGAGTGGAGTCAGTTCAGAACTGAGTGTGTGGAGTCAGTTCAGCACCGAGGCAAATGTAGTCAGTTCAGCACTGAGGCGAGTGGAGTCAGTTTAACGCTGAGTGAGGGGATTCAGTTCAACCCTGAATGAGTGGAATCAGTTTAACGCTGAGTGAAATCAGTTTAACTCTGAGTGAGTGGAGTCACTTTAACCCAGAGCGAGTGGAGTCAGTTAACGCTGAACGAGTGGAGTCAGTTGAATGCTGAGTGAGTGGAGTCAGTTTAACCCTGAGCGAGTGGAGTCAGTTCAGCACTGAGTGAGTGGAGTCAGATTAACGCTGAGTGCATGGAGTCAGTTCATCGCTGAGTGAGTGGAGTCAGTTCAGCACTGAGTGAGTGGAGACAGTTCAGCACTGAGTGAGTGGAGTCAGTTCAGCACTGAGTGAGTGGAGTCAGATTAACGCTGAGTGCATGGAGTCAGTTCAGCGCTGTGTGAGTGGAGTCAGTTTAACGCTGAGTGAGTGGAGTCAGTTTAACCCTGAACGAGAGGAGTCAGTTCAGCACTGAGTGAGTGGAGTCAGTTTAACGCTGCGTGAGTGGAGTCAGTTCAGCACTGAGTGAGTGGAGACAGTTCAGCACTGAGTGAGTGGAGTCAGTTCAGCACTGAGTGAGTGGAGTCAGATTAACGCTGAGTGCATGGAGTCAGTTCAGCGCTGTGTGAGTGGAGTCAGTTTAACGCTGAGTGAGTGGAGTCAGTTTAACCCTGAACGAGAGGAGTCAGTTCAGCACTGAGTGAGTGGAGTCAGTTTAACGCTGCGTGAGTGGAGTCAGTTCAGCGTTGTGTGAGTGGAGTCAGTTTAACGCTGAGTGAGTGGAGACAGTTCAGCGGTGAGTGAGTGGAGTCAGTTTAACGCTGAGTGAGTGGAGTCAGTTCAGCACTGAGGCGAGTGGAGTCAGTTCGGCACTGAGGCGAGTGGAGTCAGTTCAGCTCTGAGTGAGTCGTCAGTTGAGAGCTGAGCAGAGAGTAGTCAGTTTACCACTGAGTCAGCGGAGTCACTTCAGCGCCGAGTGATTGGAGTCAATTCAGCCGTGAGTGAGTGGAGTCAGTTTATCGCTGAGTGAGTGGAGTCAGTTCAGTGCCGAGTGAGTGGAGTCAGATCAGAACTGAGTGTGTGGAGTCAGTTCAGCACTGAGTGAGTGGAGACAGTTCAGCACTGAGTGAGTGGAGTCAGTTTAACGCTGACTGAGTGGAGTCAGTTTAACGCTGAGTGAGTGGTGTCAGTTCAGCACTGAGGCGAGTGGAGTCAGTTCAGCACTGAGTGAGTGGAGTCAGTTCAGCACTGAGTGACTGGAGACAGTTCGGCACTGAGGGAGTTGAGTCAGTTTAATGCTGAGTGAGTGGAGTCAGTTTATGAGCTGAGGTGAGTGAAGTCAGTTTATGAGCTGAGGTGAGTGAAGGCACTTCATTGCTGAGTGAGTGGAGTCAGTTTAATGCTGAGTGAGTGGAGTCAGTTCAGCACTGAGTGAGTGGAGTCAGTTTAACACTGAGTGAGTGGAGTCAGTTCAGCACTGTGTGAGTGGAGTCAGTTCAGCACTGAGTGAGTGGAGTCAGTTTAACGCTGAGTGAGTGGAGTCAGTTTATCACTGAGTGAGTGGAGTCAGTTCAGCACTGAGTGAGTGGAGTCAGCTCAGCACTGAGTAAGTGGAGTCAGTTCATCTCTGAGTGAGTGCAGTCAGTTTGGCACTGAGTGAGTGGAGTCAGTTTAACGCTGAGTGAGTGGAGTCAGTTCAGCACTGAGTGAGTGGAGTCAATTTAACGCTGAGTGAGTGGAGTCAGTTCAGCACTGTGTGAGTGGAGTCAGTTCAGCACTGAGTGAGTGGAGTCAGTTTAACGCTGAGTGAGTGGAGTCAGTTCAGCGTTGTGTGAGTGGAGTCAGTTTAACCCTGAGCGAGTGGATTCAGTTCAGCATGGAGTGAGTGGAGTCAGGTCAACGCTGAGTGAGTGGAGTCAGTTCAGCACTGAGTGAGTGGAGTCAGTTTAACGCTGAGTGAGTGGAGTCAGTTTAATGCTGAGTGAGTGGAGTCAGTTCAGCACCGTGTGAGTGGAGTCAGTTCAGCACTGGGTGAGTGGAGTCAGTTTAACGCTGAGTGAGTGGAGACAGTTCAGCACTGAGTGAGTGGAGTCAGTTTAACGCTGAGTGAGTGGAGTCAGCTCAGCACTGAGTGAGTGGAGTCAGTTCATCGCTGAGTGAGTGGAGTCAGTTCAGCACTGAGTGAGTGGAGTCAGCTCAGCACTGAGTGAGTGGAGTCAGTTCATCGCTGAGTGAGTGGAGTCAGTTTATGAGCTGAGGCGAGTGGAGTCAGTTCAGCCCTGAGTGAGTGGAGTCAGTTTAAAGCTGAGTGTGTGGAGTCAGTTTATGAGCTGAGGCGAGTGGAGTCAGTTCAGCCCTGAGTGAGTCGTCAGTTGAGAGCTGAGGAGTGTGTAATCAGTTTACCACTGAATCAGTGGAGTCAGTTCAGCACCGAGGCAAATGTAGTCAGTTCAGCAGTGAGGCGGGTGGAGTCAGTTTAACGCTGTGTGAGTGGAGTCAGTTTAACGCTGAGTGAATGGAGTCAGTTCATCACTGAGGCGAGTGTAGTCAGTTCAGCTCTGAGTGAGTCGTCAGTTGAGAGCTGAGGAGAGTGTAGTCAGTTTACCACTGAGTCAGTAGAGTCAGTTCAGCGCCGAGTGAGTGGAGTCAGTTCAATACCAAGTGAGTTGCATCAGTTCAGCACTGAGTGAGTGGAGTCAGTTCAATACCGAGTGAGTTGCATCAGTTCAGCACTGAGTGAGTGGAGTCAGTTCAATACCGAGTGAGTTGCATCAGTTCAGCACTGAGTGAGTGGAGTCAGTTCAATACCGAGTGAGTGGAGTCAGTTCAGCACTGAGTGGGTGGAGTCAGTTCAATACTGAGTGAGTTGCATCAGTTCAGCACTGAGTGAGTGGAGTCAGTTCAATACCGAGTGAGTTGCATCAGTTCAGCACTGAGTGAGTGGAGTCAGTTCAATACCGAGTGAGTGGAGTCAGTTCAGCACTGAGTGGGTGGAGTCAGTTCAATACCGAGTGAGTTGCATCAGTTCAGCACTGAGTGAGTGGAGTCAGTTCAATACCGAGTGAGTTGCATCAGTTCAGCACTGAGTGAGTGGAGTCAGTTCAGTGCCGAGTGAATGGAGTCAGTTCAGCGCCGAGTGAGTGGAGTCAGTTCAGCGCAGAGTGAGTGGAGTCAGGTCATCGCTGAGTGATTGGAGTCATTTCAGTGCTGAGTGATTTGAGTCAGTTCATAGCTGAGGTGAGTGAAGTCAATTCATGGCTGAGGTGAGTGGAGTCAGTTCAGGAGCTGAGTGTGTGGAGTCAGTACATCTCTGAGTGAGTGGAGTCAATTCAGCACTGAGGCGAGTGGGGTCAGGTCAGCATTGACTGAGTGGAGACAGTTCAGCCCTGAGTGAGTCAAGTCAGTTGAGGGCTGAGGCAAGAGTAGTCAATTTACCGCTGAGTGAGTGGAGTCAGTTCAGCTCTGAGTGAGTCGTCAGTTGAGAGCTGAGGAGAGTGTAGTCAGTTTACCACTGAGTCAGCGGAGTCCGTTCAGCGCCGAGTGATTGGAGTCAATTCAGCCGTGAGTGAGTGGAGTCAGTTTATCGCTGAGTGAGTGGAGTCAGTTCAGTGCCGAGTGAGTGGAGTCAGATCAGAACTGAGTGTGTGGAGTCAGTTCAGCACCGAGGCAAATGTAGTCAGTTCAGTACTGAGGCGAGTGGAGTCAGTTCAGCACTGAGTGAGTGGAGACAGTTCAGCACTGAGTGAGTGGAGTCAGTTTAACGCTGAGTGAGTGGAGTCAGTTTAACGCTGAGTGAGTGGAGTCAGTTCAGCACTGAGGCGAGTGGAGTCAGTTCAGCACTGAGTGAGTGGAGACAGTTCAGCACTGAGTGAGTGGAGTCAGTTTAACGCTGAGTGAGTGGAGTCAGTTTAACGCTGAGTGAGTGGAGACAGTTCAGCACTGAGTGAGTGGAGTCAGTTTAACGCTGAGTGAGTGGAGTCCGTTTAACGCTGAGTGAATGTAGTCAGTTTAACGCTGAGTGAGTGGAGTCAGTTCAGCACTGAGGCGAGTGGAGTCAGTTCGGCACTGAGGCGAGTGGAGTCAGTTCAGCTCTGAGTGAGTCGTCAGTTGAGAGCTGAGCAGAGTGTAGTCAGCTTACCACTGAGTCAGCGGAGTCAGTTCAGCGCCGAGTGATTGGAGTCAATTCAGCGGTGAGTGAGTGGAGTCAGTTTATCGCTGAGTGAGTGGAGTCAGTTCATCGCTGAGTGAGTGGAGTCAGTTCAGTGCCGAGTGAGTGGAGTCAGATCAGAACTGAGTGTGTGGAGTCAGTTCAGCACCGAGGCAAATGTAGTCAGTTCAGCACTGAGGCGAGTGGAGTCAGTTCAGCACTGAGTGAGTGGAGACAGTTCAGCACTGAGTGAGTGGAGTCAGTTTAACGCTGAGTGAGTGGAGTCAGTTTAACGCTGAGTGAGTGGAGTCAGTTCAGCACTGAGGCGAGTGGAGTCAGTTCAGCACTGAGTGAGTGGAGACAGTTCAGCACTGAGTGAGTGGAGTCAGTTTAACGCTGAGTGAGTGGAGTCAGTTTAACGCTGAGTGAGTGGTGTCAGTTCAGCACTGAGGCGAGTGGAGTCAGTTCAGCACTGAGTGAGTGGAGTCAGTTCAGCACTGAGTGACTGGAGACAGTTCGGCACTGAGGGAGTTGAGTCAGTTTAATGCTGAGTGAGTGGAGTCAGTTTATGAGCTGAGGTGAGTGAAGTCTGTTTATGAGCTGAGGTGAGTGAAGGCACTTCATTGCTGAGTGAGTGGAGTCAGTATAATGCTGAGTGAGTGGAGTCAGTTCAGCACTGAGTGAGTGGAGTCAGTTTAACACTGAGTGAGTGGAGTCAGTTCAGCACTGTGTGAGTGGAGTCAGTTCAGCACTGAGTGAGTGGAGTCAGCTCAGCACTGAGTGAGTGCAGTCAGTTTAAAGCTGAGTGTGTGGAGTCAGTTTATGACCTGAGGCGAGTGGAGTCAGTTCAGCCCTGAGTGAGTCGTCAGTTGAGAGCTGAGGAGAGTGTATTCAGTTTACCACTGAATCAGTGGAGTCAGTTCAGCGCCGAGTGATTGGAGTCAATTCAGCGGTGAGTGAGAGGAGTCAGTTTATCGCTGAGTGAGTGGAGTCAGTTCAGTGCCGAGTGAGTGGAGTCAGATCAGAACTGAGTGTGTGGAGTCAGTTCAGCACCGAGGCAAATATAGTCAGTTCAGCACTGAGGCGAGTGGAGTCAGTTCAGCACTGAGTGAGTGGAGACAGTTCAGCACTGAGTGAGTGGAGTCAGTTTTACGCTGAGTGAGTGGAGTCAGTTTAACGCTGAGTGAGTGGACACAGTTCAGCATTGAGTGAGTGGAATCAGTTTAACGCTGAGTGAGTGGAGTCAGTTCAGCACTGAGGCGAGTGGAGTCAGTTCAGCACTGAGTGAGTGGAGACAGTTCAGCACTGAATTGTGGAGTCAGTTTAACGCTGAGTGAGTGGAGTCAGTTTAACGCTGAGTGAGTGGAGACAGTTCAGCACTGAGTGAGTGGAGTCAGTTTAACGCTGAGTGAGTGGAGTCAGTTCAGCACTGAGTGAGTGGAGTCAGGTTAGCACTGAGTGAGGGGAGTCATTTTAACGCTGAGTGAGTGGAGTCAGTTCAGCGTTGTGTGAATGGAGTCAGTTTAACCCTGAGCGAGTGGATTCAGTTCAGCATGGAGTGAGTGGAGTCAGGTCAACGCTGAGTGAGTGGATTCAGTTCAGCATGGAGTGAGTGGAGTCAGTTCAGCACTGTGTAAGTGGAGTCAGTTTAACGCTGAGTCAGTGGAGTCTGTTTAACGCAAAGTGAGTGGAGTCAATTCAGCGGTGAGTGTGTGGAGTCAGTTTATCGCTGAGTGAGTGGAGTCAGTTGAGCGCTGAGGCGAGTTGTGTCTGTTCCGCGCTGAGTGAGTGGAGATAGATCAACACATAGTGAGTGGAGTCAGTTCATAGCTGCGTGAGTGGAGTCAGTTCATCGCTGAGTGAGTGGAGTCAGTTCAGCACTGAGTGAGTGGAGACAGTTCGGCACTGAGCGAGTGGAGTCAGTTTAACGCTGAGTGAGTGGAGTCAGTTTATGAGCTGTGGTGAGTGAAGTCTGTTTATGAGCTGAGGTGAGTGAAGGCACTTCATCGCTAAGTGAGTGTAGTCACTTTAACGCTGAGTGAGTGGAGTCAGTTCAGCACTGTGTGAGTGGAGTCAGTTCAGCACTGGGTGAGTGGAGTCAGTTTAACGCTGAGTGAGTGGAGTCAGTTCAGCACCGTGTGAGTGGAGTCAGTTCAGCACTGGGTGAGTGGAGTCAGTTTAACGCTGAGTGCGTGGAGTCAGTTTAACGCTGAGTGAGTGGAGACAGTTCAGCACTGAGTGAGTGGAGTCAGTTTAACGCTGAGTGAGTGGAGTCAGTTCATCGCTGAGTGAGTGGAGTCAGTTCAGCACTGAGTGAGTGGAGTCAATTCAGTGGTGAGTGAGTGGAGTCAGTTCAGCACCGAGTGAGCGAATTTATTTCAGCACCGAGTGAGTGGAGTCAGATCATGAGCTGAGTGAGAAGAATCAGTTCATGAGCTGAGTGAGATGAATCAGTTCATGAGCTGAGTGAGTGGAGACAGTTCAGCGCTGACTGAGTGGAGTCAGATCATGAGCTGAGTGAGATGAATCAGTTCATGAGCTGAGTGAGATGAATCAGTACGTGAGCTGAGTGACTGGAGTCATTTCATAGCTGAGGTGAGTGGTCATATCATCGCTAAGTGAGTGGAGTCAGTTCAGCACTGAGTGAGTGGAGTCAGTTCAGCACTGAGTGAGTGGAGACAGTTCAGCACTGAAATGTGGAGTCAGTTTAACGCTGAGTGAGTGGAGTCAGTTTAACGCTGAGTGAGTGGAGACAGTTCAGCACTGAGTGAGTGGAGTCAGTTTAACGCTGAGTGAGTGGAGTCAGTTCAGCACTGAGTGAGTGGAGTCAGGTTAGCACTGAGTGAGGGGAGTCATTTTAACGCTGAGTGAGTGGAGTCAGTTCAGCGTTGTGTGAATGGAGTCAGTTTAACCCTGAGCGAGTGGATTCAGTTCAGCATGGAGTGAGTGGAGTCAGGTCAACGCTGAGTGAGTGGATTCAGTTCAGCATGGAGTGAGTGGAGTCAGTTCAGCACTGTGTAAGTGGAGTCAGTTTAACGCTGAGTGAGTGGAGTCTGTTTAACGCAAAGTGAGTGGAGTCAATTCAGCGGTGAGTGTGTGGAGTCAGTTTATCGCTGAGTGAGTGGAGTCAGTTGAGCGCTGAGGCGAGTTGTGTCTGTTCCGCGCTGAGTGAGTGGAGATAGATCAACACATAGTGAGTGGAGTCAGTTCATAGCTGCGTGAGTGGAGTCAGTTCATCGCTGAGTGAGTGGAGTCAGTTCAGCACTGAGTGAGTGGAGACAGTTCGGCACTGAGCGAGTGGAGTCAGTTTAACGCTGAGTGAGTGGAGTCAGTTTATGAGCTGTGGTGAGTGAAGTCTGTTTATGAGCTGAGGTGAGTGAAGGCACTTCATCGCTAAGTGAGTGTAGTCACTTTAACGCTGAGTGAGTGGAGTCAGTTCAGCACTGTGTGAGTGGAGTCAGTTCAGCACTGAGTGAGTGGAGTCAGTTTAACGCTGAGTGAGTGGAGTCAGTTCTCCACTGAGTGAGTGGAGTCAGTTCAGCACTGGGTGAGTGGAGTCAGTTTAACGCTGAGTGAGTGGAGTCAGTTCAGCACCGTGTGAGTGGAGTCAGTTCAGCACTGGGTGAGTGGAGTCAGTTTAACGCTGAGTGCGTGGAGTCAGTTTAACGCTGAGTGAGTGGAGACAGTTCAGCACTGAGTGAGTGGAGTCAGTTTAACGCTGAGTGAGTGGAGTCAGTTCATCGCTGAGTGAGTGGAGTCAGTTCAGCACTGAGTGAGTGGAGTCAGCTCAGCACTGAGTGAGTGGAGTCAGTTTAAAGCTGAGTGTGTGGAGTCAGTTTATGAGCTGAGGCGAGTGGAGTCAGTTCAGCCCTGAGTGAGTCGTCAGTTGAGAGCTGAGGAGTGTGTAATCAGTTTACCACTGAATCAGTGGAGTCAGTTCAGCACCGAGGCAAATGTAGTCAGTTCAGCACTGAGGCGAGTGGAGTCAGTTTAACGCTGTGTGAGTGGAGTCAGTTTAACCCTGAGCGAGTGGAGTCAATTCGGCACTGAGGCGAGTGGAGTCAGTTCAGCTCTGAGTGCGTCGTCAGTTGAGAGCTGAGGAGAGTGTAGTCAGTTTACACCTGAGTCAGTTTAGTCAGTTCAATACCAAGTGAGTGGAGTCAGTTCAGCACTGAGTGAGTGGAGTCAGTTCAATACCGAGTGAGTTGCATCAGTTCAGCACTGAGTGAGTGGAGTCATTTCAAAGCCGAGTGAGTGGAGTCAGTTTGGCATCGAGTGAGTGGAGTCAGTTCAGTGCCGAGTGAATGGAGTCAGTTCAGTGCCGAGTGAGTGGAGTCAGTTCAGCGCAGAGTGAGTGGAGTCTGGTCATCGCTGAGTGATTGGAGTCATTTCAGTGCTGAGTGATTTGAGTCAGTTCATAGCTGAGGTGAGTGAAGTCAATTCATGGCTGAGGTGAGTGGAGTCAGTTCAGGAGCTGAGTGTGTGGAGTCAGTACATCTCTGAGTGTGTGGAGTCAGTACATCTCTGAGTGAGTGGAGTCAATTCAGCACTGAGGCGAGTGGGGTCAGGTCAGCATTGACTGAGTGGAGACAGTTCAGCCCAGAGTGAGTCAAGTCAGTTGAGGGCTGAGGCGAGAGTAGTCAATTTACCGCTGAGTGAGTGGAGTCAGTTCGGCACTGAGGCGAGTGGAGTCAGTTCAGCTCTGAGTGAGTGGAGTCAGTTCAGCCCTGAGTGAGTCGTCAGTTGAGAGCTGAGGAGAGTGTAGTCAGTTTACCACTGAGTCAGCGGAGTCCGTTCAGCGCCGAGTGATTGGAGTCAATTCAGCCGTGAGTGAGTGGAGTCAGTTTATCGCTGAGTGAGTGGAGTCAGTTCAGTGCCGAGTGAGTGGAGTCAGATCAGAACTGAGTGTGTCGAGTCAGTTCAGCACCGAGGCAAATGTAGTCAGTTCAGCACTGAGTGAGGGGAGACAGTTCAGCACTGAGTGAGTGGAGACAGTTTAACGCTGAGTGAGTGGAGTCAGTTTAACGCTGAGTGAGTGCAGTCAGTTTAAAGCTGAGTGTGTGGAGTCAGTTTATGACCTGAGGCGAGTGGAGTCAGTTCAGCCCTGAGTGAGTCGTCAGTTGAGAGCTGAGGAGAGTGTATTCAGTTTACCACTATGTAAGTGGAGTCAGTTTAACGCTGAGTGAGTGGAGTCTGTTTAACGCAAAGTGAGTGGAGTCAATTCAGCGGTGAGTGTGTGGAGTCAGTTTATCGCTGAGTGAGTGGAGTCAGTTGAGCGCTGAGGCGAGTTGTGTCTGTTCCGCGCTGAGTGAGTGGAGATAGATCAACACATAGTGAGTGGAGTCAGTTCATAGCTGCGTGAGTGGAGTCAGATCATCGCTGAGTGATTGGTGTCAGTTCAGAACTGAGTGAATGGAGTCAGATCATCGCTGAGTAAATGAAGTCAGTTCATCGCTAGGTGATTTGAGTCAGGCGCTAAGTGAGTGGAGACAGTTCGGCACTGAGCGAGTGGAGTCAGTTTAACGCTGAGTGAGTGGAGTCAGTTTATGAGCTGAGGTGAGTGAAGTCTGTTTATGAGCTGAGGTGAGTGAAGTCTGTTTATGAGCTGAGGTGAGTGAAGGCACTTCATCGCTAAGTGAGTGTAGTCACTTTAACGCTGAGTGAGTGGAGTCAGTTCAGCACTGTGTGAGTGGAGTCAGTTCAGCACTGAGTGAGTGGAGTCAGTTTAACGCTGAGTGAGTGGAGTCAGTTCAGCACTGGGTGAGTGGAGTCTGTTTAACGCTGAGTGCGTGGAGTCAGTTTAACGCTGAGTGAGTGGAGACAGTTCAGCACTGAGTGAGTGGAGTCAGTTTAACGCTGAGTGAGTGGAGTCAGTTCATCGCTGAGTGAGTGGAGTCAGTTCATCGCTGAGTGAGTGGAGTCAGTTCAGCACTGAGTGAGTGGAGTCAGCTCAGCACTGAGTGAGTGGAGTCAGTTTAAAGCTGAGTGTGTGGAGTCAGTTTATGAGCTGAGGCGAGTGGAGTCAGTTCAGCCCTGAGTGAGTCGTCAGTTGAGAGCTGAGGAGTGTGTAATCAGTTTACCACTGAATCAGTGGAGTCAGTTCAGCACCGAGGCAAATGTAGTCAGTTCAGCAGTGAGGCGAGTGGAGTCAGTTTAACGCTGTGTGAGTGGAGTCCGTTTAACGCTGAGTGAGTGTAGTCAGTTTAACGCTGAGTGAATGGTGTCAGTTTAACCCTGAGCGAGTGGAGTCAATTCGGCACTGAGGCGAGTGGAGTCAGTTCAGCTCTGAGTGCGTCGTCAGTTGAGAGCTGAGGAGAGTGTAGTCAGTTTACAGCTGAGTCAGTTTAGTCAGTTCAGGGCCGAGTGAGTGGAGTCAGTTCAATACCAAGTGAGTGGAGTCAGTTCAGCACTGAGTGAGTGGAGTCAGTTCAATACCGAGTGAGTGGAGTCAGTTCAGCACTGAGTGAGTGGAGTCAGTTCAATACCGAGTGAGTTGCATCAGTTCAGCACTGAGTGAGTGGAGTCATTTCAAAGCCGAGTGAGTGGAGTCAGTTTGGCATCGAGTGAGTGGAGTCAGTTCAGTGCCGAGTGAATGGAGTCAGTTCAGTGCTGAGTGAGTGGAGTCAGTTCAGCGCAGAGTGAGTGGAGTCATTTCAGTGCTGAGTGATTTGAGTCAGTTCATAGCTGAGGTGAGTGAAGTCAATTCATGGCTGAGGTGAGTGGAGTCAGTTCAGGAGCTGAGTGTGTGGAGTCAGTACATCTCTGAGTGTGTGGAGTCAGTACATCTCTGAGTGAGTGGAGTCAATTCAGCACTGAGGCGAGTGGGGTCAGGTCAGCATTGACTGAGTGGAGACAGTTCAGCCCAGAGTGAGTCAAGTCAGTTGAGGGCTGAGGCGAGAGTAGTCAATTTACCGCTGAGTGAGTGGAGTCAGTTCGGCACTGAGGCGAGTGGAGTCAGTTCAGCTCTGAGTGAGTCGTCAGTTGAGAGCTGAGGAGAGTGTAGTCAGTTTACCACTGAGTCAGCGGAGTCCGTTCAGCGCCGAGTGATTGGAGTCAATTCTGCCGTGAGTGAGTGGAGTCAGTTTATCGCTGAGTGAGTGGAGTCAGTTCAGTGCCGAGTGAGTGGAGTCAGATCAGAACTGAGTGTGTGGAGTCAGTTCAGCACCGAGGCAAATGTAGTCAGTTCAGCACTGAGGCGAGTGGAGTCAGTTCAGCACTGGGTGAGTGGAGTCAGTTCAGCACTGAGTGAGGGGAGACAGTTCAGCACTGAGTGAGTGGAGTCAGTTTAACGCTGAGTGAGTGGAGTCAGTTTAACGCTGAGTGAGTGGAGTCAGTTCAGCACTGAGGCGAGTGGAGTCAGTTCAGCACTGAGTGAGTGAAGTCAGTTCAGCACTGAGTGAGTGGAGTCAGTTTAACGCTGAGTGAGTGGAGTCAGTTTAACGCTGAGTGAGTGGAGACAGTTCAGCACTGAGTGAGTGGAGTCAGTTTAACGCTGAGTGAGTGGAGTCCGTTTAACGCTGAGTGAATGTAGTCAGTTTAACGCTGAGTGAGTGGAGTCAGTTCAGCACTGAGGCGAGTGGTGTCAGTTCGGCACTGAGGCGAGTGGAGTCAGTTCAGCTCTGAGTGAGTCGTCAGTTGAGAGCTGAGCAGAGTGTAGTCAGTTTACCACTGAGTCAGCGGAGTCAGTTCAGCGCCGAGTGATTGGAGTCAATTCAGCGGTGAGTGAGTGGAGTCAGTTTATCGCTGAGTGAGTGGAGTCAGTTCAGTGCCGAGTGAGTGGAGTCAGATCAGAACTGAGTGTGTGGAGTCAGATCAGATCTGAGGGTGTGGAGTCAGTTCAGCACCGAGGCAAATGTAGTCAGTTCAGCACTGGGTGAGTGGAGTCAGTTTAACACTGAGTGAGTGGAGTCAGTTCAGCACTGAGTGACTGGAGACAGTTCGGCACTGAGGGAGTTGAGTCAGTTTAATGCTGAGTGAGTGGAGTCAGTTTATGAGCTGAGGTGAGTGAAGTCTGTTTATGAGCTGAGGTGAGTGAAGGCACTTCATCGCTGAGTGAGTGGAGTCAGTTTAATGCTGAGTGAGTGGAGTCAGTTCAGCACTGTGTGAGTGGAGTCAGATCAGCACTGAGTGAGTGGAGTCAGTTCGGCACTGAGTGAGTGGAGTCAGTTCAGCACTGAGTGAGTGGAGTCAGTTCATCGCTGAGTGAGTGGAGTCAGTTCGGCACTGAGTGAGTGGAGTCAGTTCATCGCTGAGTGAGTGGAGTCAGTTCGGCACTGAGTGAGTGGAGTCAGTTCATCGCTGAGTGAGTGGAGTCAGTTCGGCACTGAGTGAGTGGAGTCAGTTCATCGCTGAGTGAGTGGAGTCAGTTCGGCACTGAGTGAGTGGAGTCAGTTCATCGCTGAGTGAGAGGAGTCAGTTCAGCACTGAGTGAGTGGAGTCAGTTCATCGCTGAGTGAGTGGAGTCAGTTCGGCACTGAGTGAGTGGAGTCAGTTCATCGCTGAGTGAGTGGAGTCAGCTCAGCACTGAGTGAGTGGAGTCAGTTCATCGCTGAGTGAGTGGAGTCAGTTTACCACTGAGTCAGTGGAGTCAGTTCAGCACTGAGGCGAGTGGAGTCAGTTCAGCACTGAGGCGAGTGGAGTCAGTTTAACGCTGAGTGAGTGGAGTCCGTTTAACGCTGAGTGAATGTAGTCAGTTTAACGCTGAGTGAGTGGAGTCAGTTCATCACTGAGGCGAGTGGAGTCAGTTCAGCTCTGAGTGAGTCGTCAGTTGAGAGCTGAGGAGAGTGTAGTCAGTTTACCACTGAGTCAGTAGAGTCAGTTCAGCGCCGAGTGAGTGGAGTCAGTTCAATACCAAGTGAGTTGCATCAGTTCAGCACTGAGTGAGTGGAGTCAGTTCAATTCCGAGTGAGTTGCATCAGTTCAGCAGTGAGTGAGTGGAGTCATTTCAAAGCCGAGTGAGTGGAGTCAGTTTGGCATCGAGTGAGTGGAGTCAGTTCAGTGCCGAGTGAATGGAGTCAGTTCAGTGCTGAGTGAGTGGAGTCAGGTCATCGCTGAGTGATTGGAGTCATTTCAGTGCTGAGTGATTTGAGTCAGTTCATAGCTGAGGTGAGTGAAGTCAATTCATGGCTGAGGTGAGTGGAGTCAGTTCAGGAGCTGAGTGTGTGGAGTCAGTACATCTCTGAGTGTGTGGAGTCAATTCAGCACTGAGGCGAGTGGGGTCAGGTCAGCATTGACTGAGTGGAGACAGTTCAGCCCTGAGTGAGTCAAGTCAGTTGAGGGCTGAGGCGAGAGTAGTCAATTTACCGCTGAGTGAGTGGAGTCAGTTCGGCACTGAGGCGAGTGGAGTCAGTTCAGCTCTGAGTGAGTCGTCAGTTGAGAGCTGAGGAGAGTGTAGTCAGTTTACCAATGAGTCAGCGGAGTCAGTTCAGCGCCGAGTGATTGGAGTCAATTCAGCCGTGAGTGAGTGGAGTCAGTTTATCGCTGAGTGAGTGGAGTCAGTTCAGTGCCGAGTGAGTGGAGTCAGATCAGAACTGAGTGTGTGGAGTCAGATCAGCACCGAGGCAAATGTAGTCAGTTCAGCACTGGGTGAGTGGAGTCAGTTTAACGCTGAGTGAGTGGAGTCAGTTTAACGCTGAGTGAGTGGAGTCAGTTCAGCACTGAGGCGAGTGGAGTCAGTTCAGCACTGAGTGAGTGGAGACAGTTCAGCACTGAGTGAGTGGAGTCAGTTCAGCACTGAGTGAGTGGAGACAGTTCAGCACTGAGTGAGTGGAGTCAGTTTAACGCTGAGTGAGTGGAGTCAGTTTAACGCTGAGTGAGTGGAGACAGTTCAGCACTGAGTGAGTGGAGTCAGTTTAACGCTGAGTGAGTGGAGTCAGTTTAACGCTGAGTGAGTGGAGACAGTTCAGCACTGAGTGAGTGGAGTCCGTTTAACGCTGAGTGAATGTAGTCAGTTTAACGCTGAGTGAGTGGAGTCAGTTCAGCACTGAGGCGAGTGGAGTCAGTTCAGCACTGAGGCGAGTGGAGTCAGTTCAGCTCTGAGTGAGTCGTCAGTTGAGAGCTGAGCAGAGTGTAGTCAGTTTACCACTGAGTCAGCGGAGTCAGTTCAGCGCCGAGTGATTGGAGTCAATTCAGCGGTGAGTGAGTGGAGTCAGTTTATCGCTGAGTGAGTGGAGTCAGTTCAGTGCCGAGTGAGTGGAGTCAGATCAGAACTGAGTGTGTGGAGTCAGTTCAGCACCGAGGCAAATGTAGTCAGTTCAGCACTGAGGCGAGTGGAGTCAGTTCAGCACTGAGTGAGTGTAGAAAGTTCAGCACTGAGTGAGTGGAGTCAGTTTAACGCTGAGTGAGTGGAGTCAGTTTAACGCTGAGTGAGTGGAGTCAGTTTAACGATGAGTGAGTGGTGTCAGTTCAGCACTGAGGCGAGTGGAGTCAGTTCAGCACTGAGTGAGTGGAGTCAGTTCAGCACTGAGTGACTGGAGACAGTTCGGCACTGAGGGAGTTGAGTCAGTTTAATGCTGAGTGAGTGGAGTCAGTTTATGAGCTGAGGTGAGTGAAGTCTGTTTATGAGCTGAGGTGAGTGAAGGCACTTCATCGCTGAGTGAGTGGAGTCAGTTTAATGCTGAGTGAGTGGAGTCAGTTCAGCACTGAGTGAGTGGAGTCAGTTTGGCACTGAGTGAGTGGAGTCAGTTTAACGCTGAGTGAGTGGAGACAGTTCAGCACTGAGTGAGTGGAGTCAGTTTAACGCTGTGAGTGGAGTCAGTTTAACGCTGAGTGAGTGGAGTCAGTTCATCGCTGAGGCGAGTGGAGTCAGTTCAGCACCGAGTGAATGGAGTCAGTTCATAGCTGAGTGACTGGAGACAGTTCGGCACTGAGGGAGTTGAGTCAGTTTAATGCTGAGTGAGTGGAGTCAGTTTATGAGCTGAGGTGAGTGAAGTCTGTTTATGAGCTGAGGTGAGTGAAGGCACTTCATTGCTGAGTGAGTGGAGTCAGTTTAATGCTGAGTGAGTGGAGTCAGTTCAGCACTGAGTGAGTGGAGTCATTTTAACGCTGAGTGAGTGGAGTCAGTTCAGCACTGTGTGAGTGGAGTCAGTTCAGCACTGAGTGAGTGGAGTCAGTTTGGCACTGAGTGAGTAGAGTCAGTTTAACGCTGAGTGAGTGGAGACAGTTCAGCACTGAGTGAGTGGATTCAGTTTAACGCTGAGTGAGTGGAGTCAGTTTATCACTGAGTGAGTGGAGTCAGTTCAGCACTGAGTGAGTGGAGTCAGCTCAGCACTGAGTGAGTGGAGTCAGTTCATCTCTGAGTGAGTGGAGTCAGTTTGGCACTGAGTGAGTGGAGTCAGTTTAACGCTGAGTGAGTGGAGACAGTTTAACGCTGAGTGAGTGGAGTCAGTTCATCGCTGAGGCGAGTGGAGTCAGTTCAGCGCCGAGTGAGTGGAGTCAGTTCAGCAGTGAGTGAGTGGAGTCAGTTGAACGCTGAGGCGTGTCTTGTCTTTTCGGCAATGAATGAGTGTTGTCAGTTCATAGCTGAGGAGAGTGAAGTCTGTTCATCGCTGAGTGAGTGGAGTCATTTCAGCGCCGAGTGAGTGGAGTCAGTTCAGCGGTGAGTGAGTTGAGTCAGTTGAAAGCTGAGTCGAGTCGTTTCTGTTCGGCAATGAATGAGTGGTATCAGTTCATGAGCTGAGGTGAGTGAAGACAATTCATACCTGAGGTGAGTGAAGTCAATTCATGGCTGAGGTGTAGTGAAGTAAGTTCATGAGCTGAGTTGAGTGGTCAGTTCATCGCTAAGTGAGTGGAGTCAGTTCAGCGCTGAGTGAGTGGAGTCAGGTCAGTGTCGAGTGAGTGGAATCAGTTCATGAGTGGAGTGAGTGGTCTCAGTTCATCGCTGAGTGACTGGAGTCAGTTTATGAGCTAAGGTGAGTGGAGTCAGTTCATCGCAGGGTGAGTGGAGTCAGTTCAGCACTGAGGTGAGTGGAGTCAGTTTATCGCAGGGTGAGTGGAGTCAGTTCAGCCCTGAGTGAGTCGTCAGTTGAGAGCTGAGGAGAGTGTAGTCAGTTTACCACTGAGTGAGTGGAGACAGTTTAACGCTGAGTGAGTGGAGTCAGTTTAACGCTGAGTGAGTGGAGACATTTCAGCGCTGAGTGTGTGGAGATAGGTCAACACTGAGTGAGTGGAGTCAGATCATCGCTGAGTGATTGGTGTCAGTTCAGAACTGAATGAATGGAGTCAGATCATCGCTGAGTATGTGGAGTCAGTTCATCGCTGGGTGATTGGAGTCAGGCGCTAAGTGAGTGGAGACAGTTCGGCACTGAGCGAGTGGAGTCAGTTCATTAATGAGTGAGTGGAGTCAGTAAACCGATGAGTGAGTAAAGTCAGTTTAGCACCGAGTTAGCTGTATCAGTTCATGAGTTAAGTGAGTGGAGTCAGTTCATCGCTGAGGCGAGTGGAGTCAGTTCAGCGCCGAGTGAATGGAGTCAGTTCATAGCTGAGTGAGTGGAGTCATTTCAGCGCTGAGTGAGTGGAGTCAGTTCAGCAGTGAGTGAGTGGAGTCAGTTGAACGCTGATGCGTGTCATGTCTTTTAGTCAATGAATGAGTGTTGTCAGTTCATAGCTGAGGTGAGTGAAGTCTGTTCATCGCTGAGTGAGTGGAGTCATTTCAGCGCCGAGTGAGTGGAGTCAGTTCAGCGCTTACTGAGAGATGACTTTTCATCTCTGAGTGATTTGTGTCAGTTCAGCGCTGAGTGAGTGGAGTCAGTTCATCGCTGAGTGAGTGGAATCAGTTTATGAACTGAGGTGAGTGAAGTCTGTTTATGAGCTGAGGTGTGTGAAGGCACTTCATCGCAGGGTGAGTGGAGTCAGTTGAGCACTGAGGCGAGTGGAGTCAGATCAGCACTGAGTGAGTGGATTCAGATCAGCGCTGAGTGAGTGGAGTCAGATCAGAACTGAGTGTGTGGAGTCAGATCAGCACTGAGTGAGTGGATTCAGATCAGCGCCGAGTGAGTGGAGTCAGATCACAACTGAGTGTGTGGAGTCAGTTCAGCACCGAGGCAAATGTAGTCAGTTCAGCACTGGGTGAGGGGAGTCAGTTTAACGCTAAGTGAGTGGAGTCAGTTCATTGCTGAGTGAGTGGAGTCAGTTCAGCACTGAGTGAGTGGAGTCAGTTTAACGCTGAGTGAGTGGAGTCAGTTTAACGCTGAGTGCGTGGAGACATTTCAGCGCTGAGTGTGTGGAGATAGGTCAACACTGAGTGAGTGGAGTCAGATCATCGCTGAGTGATTGGTGTCAGTTCAGAACTGAGTGAATGGAGTCAGTTCATCGCTGGGTGATTGGAGTCAGTTTAACGCTGAGTGAGTGGAGTCCGTTTAACGCTGAGTGAATGTAATCAGTTTAACGCTGAGTGAGAGGAGTCAGTTCAGCACTGAGTGAGTCGTCAGTTGAGAGCTGAGGAGAGTGTAGTCAGTTTATCACTGAGTCAGCGGAGTCACTTCAGCGCCGAGTGATTGGAGTCAATTCAGCGGTGAGTGAGTGGAGTCAGTTTATCGCTGAGTGAGTGGAGTCAGTTCAGCGCCGAGGCAAATGTAGTCAGTTCAGCACTGAGGCGAGTGGAGTCCGTTCAGCACTGAGTGAGTGGAGTCAGTTTAACGCTGAGTGAGTGGAGTCAGTTTAATGCTGTGTGAGTGGAGACAGTTCAGCATTGAGTGAGTGGAGTCAGTTTAATGCTGAGTGAGTGGAGTCAGTTCAGCACTGAGTGAGTGGAGACAGTTCAGCACTGAGTGAGTGGAGTCAGTTTAACGCTGAGTGAGTGGAGTCAGTTTAACGTTGAGTGAGTGGAGACAGTTCAGCACTGAGTGAGTGGAGTCAGTTTAACGCTGAGTGAGTGGAGTCAGTTTAACGTTGAGTGAGTGGAGACAGTTCAGCGCTGAGTGAGTGGAGTCAGTTCAGCGCTTACTGAGAGATGACATTTCATCTCTGAGTGATTGGTGTCAGTTGAGCGCTGAGTGAGTGGAGTCAGTTTAACGCTGAGTGAGTGGAGTCAGTTTAACGCTGAGTGAGTGGAGTCAGTTCAGCGCTGAGTGAGTGGAGACAGCTCAACACTGAGTGAGTGGAGTCAGTTGAACGCTGAGGCGTGTCTTGTCTTTTCGGCAATGAATGAGTGTTGTCAGTTCATAGCTGAGGAGAGTGAAGTCTGTTCATCGCTGAGTGAGTGGAGTCATTTCAGCGCCGAGTGAGTGGAGTCAGTTCAGCGGTGAGTGAGTTGAGTCAGTTGAAAGCTGAGTCGAGTCGTTTCTGTTCGGCAATGAATGAGTGGTATCAGTTCATGAGCTGAGGTGAGTGAAGACAATTCATACCTGAGGTGAGTGAAGTCAATTCATGGCTGAGGTGTAGTGAAGTAAGTTCATGAGCTGAGTTGAGTGGTCAGTTCATCGCTAAGTGAGTGGAGTCAGTTCAGCGCTGAGTGAGTGGAGTCAGGTCAGTGTCGAGTGAGTGGAATCAGTTCATGAGTGGAGTGAGTGGTCTCAGTTCATCGCTGAGTGACTGGAGTCAGTTTATGAGCTAAGGTGAGTGGAGTCAGTTCATCGCAGGGTGAGTGGAGTCAGTTCAGCACTGAGGTGAGTGGAGTCAGTTTATCGCAGGGTGAGTGGAGTCAGTTCAGCCCTGAGTGAGTCGTCAGTTGAGAGCTGAGGAGAGTGTAGTCAGTTTACCACTGAGTGAGTGGAGACAGTTTAACGCTGAGTGAGTGGAGTCAGTTTAACGCTGAGTGAGTGGAGACATTTCAGCGCTGAGTGTGTGGAGATAGGTCAACACTGAGTGAGTGGAGTCAGATCATCGCTGAGTGATTGGTGTCAGTTCAGAACTGAATGAATGGAGTCAGATCATCGCTGAGTATGTGGAGTCAGTTCATCGCTGGGTGATTGGAGTCAGGCGCTAAGTGAGTGGAGACAGTTCGGCACTGAGCGAGTGGAGTCAGTTCATTAATGAGTGAGTGGAGTCAGTAAACCGATGAGTGAGTAAAGTCAGTTTAGCACCGAGTTAGCTGTATCAGTTCATGAGTTAAGTGAGTGGAGTCAGTTCATCGCTGAGGCGAGTGGAGTCAGTTCAGCGCCGAGTGAATGGAGTCAGTTCATAGCTGAGTGAGTGGAGTCATTTCAGCGCTGAGTGAGTGGAGTCAGTTCAGCAGTGAGTGAGTGGAGTCAGTTGAACGCTGATGCGTGTCATGTCTTTTAGGCAATGAATGAGTGTTGTCAGTTCATAGCTGAGGTGAGTGAAGTCTGTTCATCGCTGAGTGAGTGGAGTCATTTCAGCGCCGAGTGAGTGGAGTCAGTTCAGCGCTTACTGAGAGATGACTTTTCATCTCTGAGTGATTTGTGTCAGTTCAGCGCTGAGTGAGTGGAGTCAGTTCATCGCTGAGTGAGTGGAATCAGTTTATGAACTGAGGTGAGTGAAGTCTGTTTATGAGCTGAGGTGTGTGAAGGCACTTCATCGCAGGGTGAGTGGAGTCAGTTGAGCACTGAGGCGAGTGGAGTCAGATCAGCACTGAGTGAGTGGATTCAGATCAGCGCTGAGTGAGTGGAGTCAGATCAGAACTGAGTGTGTGGAGTCAGATCAGCACTGAGTGAGTGGATTCAGATCAGCGCCGAGTGAGTGGAGTCAGATCACAACTGAGTGTGTGGAGTCAGTTCAGCACCGAGGCAAATGTAGTCAGTTCAGCACTGGGTGAGGGGAGTCAGTTTAACGCTAAGTGAGTGGAGTCAGTTCATTGCTGAGTGAGTGGAGTCAGTTCAGCACTGAGTGAGTGGAGTCAGTTTAACGCTGAGTGAGTGGAGTCAGTTTAACGCTGAGTGCGTGGAGACATTTCAGCGCTGAGTGTGTGGAGATAGGTCAACACTGAGTGAGTGGAGTCAGATCATCGCTGAGTGATTGGTGTCAGTTCAGAACTGAGTGAATGGAGTCAGTTCATCGCTGGGTGATTGGAGTCAGTTTAACGCTGAGTGAGTGGAGTCCGTTTAACGCTGAGTGAATGTAATCAGTTTAACGCTGAGTGAGAGGAGTCAGTTCAGCACTGAGTGAGTCGTCAGTTGAGAGCTGAGGAGAGTGTAGTCAGTTTATCACTGAGTCAGCGGAGTCACTTCAGCGCCGAGTGATTGGAGTCAATTCAGCGGTGAGTGAGTGGAGTCAGTTTATCGCTGAGTGAGTGGAGTCAGTTCAGCGCCGAGGCAAATGTAGTCAGTTCAGCACTGAGGCGAGTGGAGTCCGTTCAGCACTGAGTGAGTGGAGTCAGTTTAACGCTGAGTGAGTGGAGTCAGTTTAATGCTGTGTGAGTGGAGACAGTTCAGCATTGAGTGAGTGGAGTCAGTTTAATGCTGAGTGAGTGGAGTCAGTTCAGCACTGAGTGAGTGGAGACAGTTCAGCACTGAGTGAGTGGAGTCAGTTTAACGCTGAGTGAGTGGAGTCAGTTTAACGTTGAGTGAGTGGAGACAGTTCAGCACTGAGTGAGTGGAGTCAGTTTAACGCTGAGTGAGTGGAGTCAGTTTAACGTTGAGTGAGTGGAGACAGTTCAGCGCTGAGTGAGTGGAGTCAGTTCAGCGCTTACTGAGAGATGACATTTCATCTCTGAGTGATTGGTGTCAGTTGAGCGCTGAGTGAGTGGAGTCAGTTTAACACTGAGTGAGTGGAGTCAGTTTAACGCTGAGTGAGTGGAGTCAGTTTAACGCTGAGTGAGTGGAGTCAGTTCAGCGCTGAGTGAGTGGAGACAGCTCAACACTGAGTGAGTGGAGTCAGTTGAACGCTGAGGCGTGTCTTGTCTTTTCGGCAATGAATGAGTGTTGTCAGTTCATAGCTGAGGAGAGTGAAGTCTGTTCATCGCTGAGTGAGTGGAGTCATTTCAGCGCCGAGTGAGTGGAGTCAGTTCAGCGGTGAGTGAGTTGAGTCAGTTGAAAGCTGAGTCGAGTCGTTTCTGTTCGGCAATGAATGAGTGGTATCAGTTCATGAGCTGAGGTGAGTGAAGACAATTCATACCTGAGGTGAGTGAAGTCAATTCATGGCTGAGGTGTAGTGAAGTAAGTTCATGAGCTGAGTTGAGTGGTCAGTTCATCGCTAAGTGAGTGGAGTCAGTTCAGCGCTGAGTGAGTGGAGTCAGGTCAGTGTCGAGTGAGTGGAATCAGTTCATGAGTGGAGTGAGTGGTCTCAGTTCATCGCTGAGTGACTGGAGTCAGTTTATGAGCTAAGGTGAGTGGAGTCAGTTCATCGCAGGGTGAGTGGAGTCAGTTCAGCACTGAGGTGAGTGGAGTCAGTTTATCGCAGGGTGAGTGGAGTCAGTTCAGCCCTGAGTGAGTCGTCAGTTGAGAGCTGAGGAGAGTGTAGTCAGTTTACCACTGAGTGAGTGGAGACAGTTTAACGCTGAGTGAGTGGAGTCAGTTTAACGCTGAGTGAGTGGAGACATTTCAGCGCTGAGTGTGTGGAGATAGGTCAACACTGAGTGAGTGGAGTCAGATCATCGCTGAGTGATTGGTGTCAGTTCAGAACTGAATGAATGGAGTCAGATCATCGCTGAGTATGTGGAGTCAGTTCATCGCTGGGTGATTGGAGTCAGGCGCTAAGTGAGTGGAGACAGTTCGGCACTGAGCGAGTGGAGTCAGTTCATTAATGAGTGAGTGGAGTCAGTAAACCGATGAGTGAGTAAAGTCAGTTTAGCACCGAGTTAGCTGTATCAGTTCATGAGTTAAGTGAGTGGAGTCAGTTCATCGCTGAGGCGAGTGGAGTCAGTTCAGCGCCGAGTGAATGGAGTCAGTTCATAGCTGAGTGAGTGGAGTCATTTCAGCGCTGAGTGAGTGGAGTCAGTTCAGCAGTGAGTGAGTGGAGTCAGTTGAACGCTGATGCGTGTCATGTCTTTTAGGCAATGAATGAGTGTTGTCAGTTCATAGCTGAGGTGAGTGAAGTCTGTTCATCGCTGAGTGAGTGGAGTCATTTCAGCGCCGAGTGAGTGGAGTCAGTTCAGCGCTTACTGAGAGATGACTTTTCATCTCTGAGTGATTTGTGTCAGTTCAGCGCTGAGTGAGTGGAGTCAGTTCATCGCTGAGTGAGTGGAATCAGTTTATGAACTGAGGTGAGTGAAGTCTGTTTATGAGCTGAGGTGTGTGAAGGCACTTCATCGCAGGGTGAGTGGAGTCAGTTGAGCACTGAGGCGAGTGGAGTCAGATCAGCACTGAGTGAGTGGATTCAGATCAGCGCTGAGTGAGTGGAGTCAGATCAGAACTGAGTGTGTGGAGTCAGATCAGCACTGAGTGAGTGGATTCAGATCAGCGCCGAGTGAGTGGAGTCAGATCACAACTGAGTGTGTGGAGTCAGTTCAGCACCGAGGCAAATGTAGTCAGTTCAGCACTGGGTGAGGGGAGTCAGTTTAACGCTAAGTGAGTGGAGTCAGTTCATTGCTGAGTGAGTGGAGTCAGTTCAGCACTGAGTGAGTGGAGTCAGTTTAACGCTGAGTGAGTGGAGTCAGTTTAACGCTGAGTGCGTGGAGACATTTCAGCGCTGAGTGTGTGGAGATAGGTCAACACTGAGTGAGTGGAGTCAGATCATCGCTGAGTGATTGGTGTCAGTTCAGAACTGAGTGAATGGAGTCAGTTCATCGCTGGGTGATTGGAGTCAGTTTAACGCTGAGTGAGTGGAGTCCGTTTAACGCTGAGTGAATGTAATCAGTTTAACGCTGAGTGAGAGGAGTCAGTTCAGCACTGAGTGAGTCGTCAGTTGAGAGCTGAGGAGAGTGTAGTCAGTTTATCACTGAGTCAGCGGAGTCACTTCAGCGCCGAGTGATTGGAGTCAATTCAGCGGTGAGTGAGTGGAGTCAGTTTATCGCTGAGTGAGTGGAGTCAGTTCAGCGCCGAGGCAAATGTAGTCAGTTCAGCACTGAGGCGAGTGGAGTCCGTTCAGCACTGAGTGAGTGGAGTCAGTTTAACGCTGAGTGAGTGGAGTCAGTTTAATGCTGTGTGAGTGGAGACAGTTCAGCATTGAGTGAGTGGAGTCAGTTTAATGCTGAGTGAGTGGAGTCAGTTCAGCACTGAGTGAGTGGAGACAGTTCAGCACTGAGTGAGTGGAGTCAGTTTAACGCTGAGTGAGTGGAGTCAGTTTAACGTTGAGTGAGTGGAGACAGTTCAGCACTGAGTGAGTGGAGTCAGTTTAACGCTGAGTGAGTGGAGTCAGTTTAACGTTGAGTGAGTGGAGACAGTTCAGCGCTGAGTGAGTGGAGTCAGTTCAGCGCTTACTGAGAGATGACATTTCATCTCTGAGTGATTGGTGTCAGTTGAGCGCTGAGTGAGTGGAGTCAGTTAAACACTGAGTGAGTGGAGTCAGTTTAACGCTGAGTGAGTGGAGTCAGTTTAACGCTGAGTGAGTGGAGTCAGTTCAGCGCTGAGTGAGTGGAGACAGCTCAACACTGAGTGAGTGGAGACAGTTCAGCACTGAGTGAGTGGAGTCAGTTCAGCACTGAGTGAGTGGAGTCAGTTCAGCGCTGAGTGAGTGGAGACAGTTCAGCACTGAGTGAGTGGTGTCAGTTCAGCGCTGAGTGAGTGGAGTCAGTTTAACACTGAGTGAGTGGAGTCAGTTCATCGCTGAGTGAGTGGAGTCAGTTTATGAACTGAGGTGAGTGAAGTCTGTTTATGAGCTGAGGTGAGTGCAGGCATCGCAGGGTGAGTGGAGTCAGTTCAGCACTGAGGCGAGTGGAGTCATTTCGGCACTGAGGCGAGTGGAGTCAGATCAGCCCTAAGTGTGTCGTCAGTTGAGAACTGAGGAGAGTGTAGTCGGTTTACCACTGAGCCAGTGGAGTCAGTTCAGCGCCGAGTGAGTGGAGTCAATTCAGTGGTGAGTGAGTGGAGTCAGTTTATCGCTGAGTGAGTTGAGTCAGTTCTCCACTGAGTGAGTCGAGTCAGTTGAGCGCTGAGGCGAGTGGTGTCTGTTCAGCGCTGAGTGAGTGAAGTCAGCTCATCGCTGAGTGATTGGAGTCATTTCAGTGCTGAGTGATTTGAGTCAGTTCATAGCTGAGGTGAGTGGTCAGATCATCGCTAAGTGAGTGGAGTCAGTTCAGCACTGAGTGAGTGGAGTCAGATCAGCGCTGAGTGAGTGGAGTCAGATCAGCGCTGAGTGAGTGGAGTCAGTTCAGCACCGAGGCAAATGTAGTCAGTTCAGCACTGAGTGAGGGGAGACAGTTCAGCACTGAGTGAGTGGAGACAGTTTAACGCTGAGTGAGTGGAGTCAGTTTAACGCTGAGTGAGTGCAGTCAGTTTAAAGCTGAGTGTGTGGAGTCAGTTTATGACCTGAGGCGAGTGGAGTCAGTTCAGCCCTGAGTGAGTCGTCAGTTGAGAGCTGAGGAGAGTGTATTCAGTTTACCACTGTGTAAGTGGAGTCAGTTTAACGCTGAGTGAGTGGAGTCTGTTTAACGCAAAGTGAGTGGAGTCAATTCAGCGGTGAGTGTGTGGAGTCAGTTTATCGCTGAGTGAGTGGAGTCAGTTGAGCGCTGAGGCGAGTTGTGTCTGTTCCGCGCTGAGTGAGTGGAGATAGATCAACACATAGTGAGTGGAGTCAGTTCATAGCTGCGTGAGTGGAGTCAGATCATCGCTGAGTGATTGGTGTCAGTTCAGAACTGAGTGAATGGAGTCAGATCATCGCTGAGTAAATGAAGTCAGTTCATCGCTAGGTGATTTGAGTCAGGCGCTAAGTGAGTGGAGACAGTTCGGCACTGAGCGAGTGGAGTCAGTTTAACGCTGAGTGAGTGGAGTCAGTTTATGAGCTGAGGTGAGTGAAGTCTGTTTATGAGCTGAGGTGAGTGAAGTCTGTTTATGAGCTGAGGTGAGTGAAGGCACTTCATCGCTAAGTGAGTGTAGTCACTTTAACGCTGAGTGAGTGGAGTCAGTTCAGCACTGTGTGAGTGGAGTCAGTTCAGCACTGAGTGAGTGGAGTCAGTTTAACGCTGAGTGAGTGGAGTCAGTTCAGCACTGGGTGAGTGGAGTCAGTTTAACGCTGAGTGCGTGGAGTCAGTTTAACGCTGAGTGAGTGGAGACAGTTCAGCACTGAGTGAGTGGAGTCAGTTTAACGCTGAGTGAGTGGAGTCAGTTCATCGCTGAGTGAGTGGAGTCAGTTCATCGCTGAGTGAGTGGAGTCAGTTCAGCACTGAGTGAGTGGAGTCAGCTCAGCACTGAGTGAGTGGAGTCAGTTTAAAGCTGAGTGTGTGGAGTCAGTTTATGAGCTGAGGCGAGTGGAGTCAGTTCAGCCCTGAGTGAGTCGTCAGTTGAGAGCTGAGGAGTGTGTAATCAGTTTACCACTGAATCAGTGGAGTCAGTTCAGCACCGAGGCAAATGTAGTCAGTTCAGCAGTGAGGCGAGTGGAGTCAGTTTAACGCTGTGTGAGTGGAGTCCGTTTAACGCTGAGTGAGTGTAGTCAGTTTAACGCTGAGTGAATGGTGTCAGTTTAACCCTGAGCGAGTGGAGTCAATTCGGCACTGAGGCGAGTGGAGTCAGTTCAGCTCTGAGTGCGTCGTCAGTTGAGAGCTGAGGAGAGTGTAGTCAGTTTACAGCTGAGTCAGTTTAGTCAGTTCAGGGCCGAGTGAGTGGAGTCAGTTCAATACCAAGTGAGTGGAGTCAGTTCAGCACTGAGTGAGTGGAGTCAGTTCAATACCGAGTGAGTGGAGTCAGTTCAGCACTGAGTGAGTGGAGTCAGTTCAATACCGAGTGAGTTGCATCAGTTCAGCACTGAGTGAGTGGAGTCATTTCAAAGCCGAGTGAGTGGAGTCAGTTTGGCATCGAGTGAGTGGAGTCAGTTCAGTGCCGAGTGAATGGAGTCAGTTCAGTGCTGAGTGAGTGGAGTCAGTTCAGCGCAGAGTGAGTGGAGTCATTTCAGTGCTGAGTGATTTGAGTCAGTTCATAGCTGAGGTGAGTGAAGTCAATTCATGGCTGAGGTGAGTGGAGTCAGGTCAGGAGCTGAGTGTGTGGAGTCAGTACATCTCTGAGTGTGTGGAGTCAGTACATCTCTGAGTGAGTGGAGTCAATTCAGCACTGAGGCGAGTGGGGTCAGGTCAGCATTGACTGAGTGGAGACAGTTCAGCCCAGAGTGAGTCAAGTCAGTTGAGGGCTGAGGCGAGAGTAGTCAATTTACCGCTGAGTGAGAGGAGTCAGTTCGGCACTGAGGCGAGTGGAGTCAGTTCAGCTCTGAGTGAGTCGTCAGTTGAGAGCTGAGGAGAGTGTAGTCAGTTTACCACTGAGTCAGCGGAGTCCGTTCAGCGCCGAGTGATTGGAGTCAATTCTGCCGTGAGTGAGTGGAGTCAGTTTATCGCTGAGTGAGTGGAGTCAGTTCAGTGCCGAGTGAGTGGAGTCAGATCAGAACTGAGTGTGTGGAGTCAGTTCAGCACCGAGGCAAATGTAGTCAGTTCAGCACTGAGTGAGTGGAGTCAGTTCAGCACTGAGTGAGGGGAGACAGTTCAGCACTGAGTGAGTGGAGTCAGTTTAACGCTGAGTGAGTGGAGTCAGTTTAACGCTGAGTGAGTGGAGTCAGTTCAGCACTGAGGCGAGTGGAGTCAGTTCAGCACTGAGTGAGTGAAGTCAGTTCAGCACTGAGTGAGTGGAGTCAGTTTAACGCTGAGTGAGTGGAGTCAGTTTAACGCTGAGTGAGTGGAGACAGTTCAGCACTGAGTGAGTGGAGTCAGTTTAACGCTGAGTGAGTGGAGTCCGTTTAACGCTGAGTGAATGTAGTCAGTTTAACGCTGAGTGAGTGGAGTCAGTTCAGCACTGAGGCGAGTGGTGTCAGTTCGGCACTGAGGCGAGTGGAGTCAGTTCAGCTCTGAGTGAGTCGTCAGTTGAGAGCTGAGCAGAGTGTAGTCAGTTTACCACTGAGTCAGCGGAGTCAGTTCAGCGCCGAGTGATTGGAGTCAATTCAGCGGTGAGTGAGTGGAGTCAGTTTATCGCTGAGTGAGTGGAGTCAGTTCAGTGCCGAGTGAGTGGAGTCAGATCAGAACTGAGTGTGTGGAGTCAGATCAGATCTGAGGGTGTGGAGTCAGTTCAGCACCGAGGCAAATGTAGTCAGTTCAGCACTGGGTGAGTGGAGTCAGTTTAACACTGAGTGAGTGGAGTCAGTTCAGCACTGAGTGACTGGAGACAGTTCGGCACTGAGGGAGTTGAGTCAGTTTAATGCTGAGTGAGTGGAGTCAGTTTATGAGCTGAGGTGAGTGAAGTCTGTTTATGAGCTGAGGTGAGTGAAGGCACTTCATCGCTGAGTGAGTGGAGTCAGTTTAATGCTGAGTGAGTGGAGTCAGTTCAGCACTGAGTGAGTGGAGTCAGTTTAACGCTGAGTGAGTGGAGTCAGTTCAGCACTGTGTGAGTGGAGTCAGATCAGCACTGAGTGAGTGGAGTCAGTTCGGCACTGAGTGAGTGGAGTCAGTTCAGCACTGAGTGAGTGGAGTCAGTTCATCGCTGAGTGAGTGGAGTCAGTTCGGCACTGAGTGAGTGGAGTCAGTTCATCGCTGAGTGAGTGGAGTCAGTTCGGCACTGAGTGAGTGGAGTCAGTTCATCGCTGAGTGAGTGGAGTCAGTTCGGCACTGAGTGAGTGGAGTCAGTTCATCGCTGAGTGAGTGGAGTCAGTTCGGCACTGAGTGAGTGGAGTCAGTTCATCGCTGAGTGAGTGGAGTCAGTTCGGCACTGAGTGAGTGGAGTCAGTTCATCGCTGAGTGAGTGGAGTCAGTTCGGCACTGAGTGAGTGGAGTCAGTTCATCGCTGAGTGAGTGGAGTCAGTTCGGCACTGAGTGAGTGGAGTCAGTTCATCGCTGAGTGAGTGGAGTCAGTTCGGCACTGAGTGAGTGGAGTCAGTTCATCGCTGAGTGAGTGGAGTCAGTTCGGCACTGAGTGAGTGGAGTCAGTTCATCGCTGAGTGAGTGGAGTCAGCTCAGCACTGAGTGAGTGGAGTCAGTTCATCGCTGAGTGAGTGGAGTCAGTTCAGCACTGAGTGAGTGGAGTCAGTTCATCGCTGAGTGAGTGGAGTCAGTTCGGCACTGAGTGAGTGGAGTCAGTTCATCGCTGAGTGAGTGGAGTCAGTTCGGCACTGAGTGAGTGGAGTCAGTTCATCGCTGAGTGAGTGGAGTCAGTTCGGCACTGAGTGAGTGGAGTCAGTTCATCGCTGAGTGAGTGGAGTCAGTTCGGCACTGAGTGAGTGGAGTCAGTTCATCGCTGAGTGAGTGGAGTCAGTTCGGCACTGAGTGAGTGGAGTCAGTTCATCGCTGAGTGAGTGGAGTCAGCTCAGCACTGAGTGAGTGAAGTCAGCTCAGTACTGCGTGAGTGGAGTCAGTTCATCGCTGAGTGAGTGGAGTCAGTTCGGCACTGAGTGAGTGGAGTCAGTTCATCGCTGAGTGAGTGGAGTCAGCTCAGCACTGAGTGAGTGGAGTCAGTTTAAAGCTGAGTGTGTGGAGTCAGTTTATGACCTGAGGCGAGTGGAGTCAGTTCAGCCCTGAGTGAGTCGTCAGTTGAGAGCTGAGGAGAGTGTATTCAGTTTACCACTGAGTCAGTGGAGTCAGTTCAGCACCGAGGCAAATGTAGTCAGTTCAGCACTGAGGCGAGTGGAGTCAGTTTAACGCTGAGTGAGTGGAGTCCGTTTAACGCTGAGTGAATGTAGTCAGTTTAACGCTGAGTGAGTGGAGTCAGTTCATCACTGAGGCGAGTGGAGTCAGTTCAGCTCTGAGTGAGTCGTCAGTTGAGAGCTGAGGAGAGTGTAGTCAGTTTACCACTGAGTCAGTAGAGTCAGTTCAGCGCCGAGTGAGTGGAGTCAGTTCAATACCAAGTGAGTTGCATCAGTTCAGCACTGAGTGAGTGGAGTCAGTTCAATTCCGAGTGAGTTGCATCAGTTCAGCACTGAGTGAGTGGAGTCAGTTCAAAGCCGAGTGAGTGGAGTCAGTTTGGCATCGAGTGAGTGGAGTCAGTTCAGTGCCGAGTGAATGGAGTCAGTTCAGTGCTGAGTGAGTGGAGTCAGGTCATCGCTGAGTGATTGGAGTCATTTCAGTGCTGAGTGATTTGAGTCAGTTCATAGCTGAGGTGAGTGAAGTCAATTCATGGCTGAGGTGAGTGGAGTCAGTTCAGGAGCTGAGTGTGTGGAGTCAGTACATCTCTGAGTGTGTGGAGTCAATTCAGCACTGAGGCGAGTGGGGTCAGGTCAGCATTGACTGAGTGGAGACAGTTCAGCCCTGAGTGAGTCAAGTCAGTTGAGGGCTGAGGCGAGAGTAGTCAATTTACCGCTGAGTGAGTGGAGTCAGTTCGGCACTGAGGCGAGTGGAGTCAGTTCAGCTCTGAGTGAGTCGTCAGTTGAGAGCTGAGGAGAGTGTAGTCAGTTTACCAATGAGTCAGCGGAGTCAGTTCAGCGCCGAGTGATTGGAGTCAATTCAGCCGTGAGTGAGTGGAGTCAGTTTATCGCTGAGTGAGTGGAGTCAGTTCAGTGCCGAGTGAGTGGAGTCAGATCAGAACTGAGTGTGTGGAGTCAGATCAGCACCGAGGCAAATGTAGTCAGTTCAGCACTGGGTGAGTGGAGTCAGTTTAACGCTGAGTGAGTGGAGTCAGTTTAACGCTGAGTGAGTGGAGTCAGTTCAGCACTGAGGCGAGTGGAGTCAGTTCAGCACTGAGTGAGTGGAGTCAGTTCAGCACTGAGTGAGTGGAGACAGTTCAGCACTGAGTGAGTGGAGTCAGTTTAACGCTGAGTGAGTGGAGTCAGTTTAACGCTGAGTGAGTGGAGACAGTTCAGCACTGAGTGAGAGGAGTCAGTTCAGCACTGAGTGAGTGGAGTCAGTTCATCGCTGAGTGAGTGGAGTCAGTTCGGCACTGAGTGAGTGGAGTCAGTTCATCGCTGAGTGAGTGGAGTCAGCTCAGCACTGAGTGAGTGGAGTCAGTTCATCGCTGAGTGAGTGGAGTCAGTTCGGCACTGAGTGAGTGGAGTCAGTTCATCGCTGAGTGAGTGGAGTCAGTTCGGCACTGAGTGAGTGGAGTCAGTTCATCGCTGAGTGAGTGGAGTCAGCTCAGCACTGAGTGAGTGAAGTCAGCTCAGTACTGCGTGAGTGGAGTCAGTTCATCGCTGAGTGAGTGGAGTCAGTTCGGCACTGAGTGAGTGGAGTCAGTTCATCGCTGAGTGAGTGGAGTCAGCTCAGCACTGAGTGAGTGGAGTCAGTTTAAAGCTGAGTGTGTGGAGTCAGTTTATGACCTGAGGCGAGTGGAGTCAGTTCAGCCCTGAGTGAGTCGTCAGTTGAGAGCTGAGGAGAGTGTATTCAGTTTACCACTGAGTCAGTGGAGTCAGTTCAGCACCGAGGCAAATGTAGTCAGTTCAGCACTGAGGCGAGTGGAGTCAGTTTAACGCTGAGTGAGTGGAGTCCGTTTAACGCTGAGTGAATGTAGTCAGTTTAACGCTGAGTGAGTGGAGTCAGTTCATCACTGAGGCGAGTGGAGTCAGTTCAGCTCTGAGTGAGTCGTCAGTTGAGAGCTGAGGAGAGTGTAGTCAGTTTACCACTGAGTCAGTAGAGTCAGTTCAGCGCCGAGTGAGTGGAGTCAGTTCAATACCAAGTGAGTTGCATCAGTTCAGCACTGAGTGAGTGGAGTCAGTTCAATTCCGAGTGAGTTGCATCAGTTCAGCAGTGAGTGAGTGGAGTCATTTCAAAGCCGAGTGAGTGGAGTCAGTTTGGCATCGAGTGAGTGGAGTCAGTTCAGTGCCGAGTGAATGGAGTCAGTTCAGTGCTGAGTGAGTGGAGTCAGGTCATCGCTGAGTGATTGGAGTCATTTCAGTGCTGAGTGATTTGAGTCAGTTCATAGCTGAGGTGAGTGAAGTCAATTCATGGCTGAGGTGAGTGGAGTCAGTTCAGGAGCTGAGTGTGTGGAGTCAGTACATCTCTGAGTGTGTGGAGTCAATTCAGCACTGAGGCGAGTGGGGTCAGGTCAGCATTGACTGAGTGGAGACAGTTCAGCCCTGAGTGAGTCAAGTCAGTTGAGGGCTGAGGCGAGAGTAGTCAATTTACCGCTGAGTGAGTGGAGTCAGTTCGGCACTGAGGCGAGTGGAGTCAGTTCAGCTCTGAGTGAGTCGTCAGTTGAGAGCTGAGGAGAGTGTAGTCAGTTTACCAATGAGTCAGCGGAGTCAGTTCAGCGCCGAGTGATTGGAGTCAATTCAGCCGTGAGTGAGTGGAGTCAGTTTATCGCTGAGTGAGTGGAGTCAGTTCAGTGCCGAGTGAGTGGAGTCAGATCAGAACTGAGTGTGTGGAGTCAGATCAGCACCGAGGCAAATGTAGTCAGTTCAGCACTGGGTGAGTGGAGTCAGTTTAACGCTGAGTGAGTGGAGTCAGTTTAACGCTGAGTGAGTGGAGTCAGTTCAGCACTGAGGCGAGTGGAGTCAGTTCAGCACTGAGTGAGTGGAGACAGTTCAGCACTGAGTGAGTGGAGTCAGTTCAGCACTGAGTGAGTGGAGACAGTTCAGCACTGAGTGAGTGGAGTCAGTTTAACGCTGAGTGAGTGGAGTCAGTTTAACGCTGAGTGACTGGAGACAGTTCAGCACTGAGTGAGTGGAGTCAGTTTAACGCTGAGTGAGTGGAGTCAGTTTAACGCTGAGTGAGTGGAGACAGTTCAGCACTGAGTGAGTGGAGTCCGTTTAACGCTGAGTGAATGTAGTCAGTTTAACGCTGAGTGAGTGGAGTCAGTTCAGCACTGAGGCGAGTGGAGTCAGTTCAGCACTGAGGCGAGTGGAGTCAGTTCAGCTCTGAGTGAGTCGTCAGTTGAGAGCTGAGCAGAGTGTAGTCAGTTTACCACTGAGTCAGCGGAGTCAGTTCAGCGCCGAGTGATTGGAGTCAATTCAGCGGTGAGTGAGTGGAGTCAGTTTATCGCTGAGTGAGTGGAGTCAGTTCAGTGCCGAGTGAGTGGAGTCAGATCAGAACTGAGTGTGTGGAGTCAGTTCAGCACCGAGGCAAATGTAGTCAGTTCAGCACTGAGGCGAGTGGAGTCAGTTCAGCACTGAGTGAGTGTAGAAAGTTCAGCACTGAGTGAGTGGAGTCAGTTTAACGCTGAGTGAGTGGAGTCAGTTTAACGCTGAGTGAGTGGAGTCAGTTTAACGATGAGTGAGTGGTGTCAGTTCAGCACTGAGGCGAGTGGAGTCAGTTCAGCACTGAGTGAGTGGAGTCAGTTCAGCACTGAGTGACTGGAGACAGTTCGGCACTGAGGGAGTTGAGTCAGTTTAATGCTGAGTGAGTGGAGTCAGTTTATGAGCTGAGGTGAGTGAAGTCTGTTTATGAGCTGAGGTGAGTGAAGGCACTTCATCGCTGAGTGAGTGGAGTCAGTTTAATGCTGAGTGAGTGGAGTCAGTTCAGCACTGAGTGAGTGGAGTCAGTTTGGCACTGAGTGAGTGGAGTCAGTTTAACGCTGAGTGAGTGGAGACAGTTCAGCACTGAATGAGTGGAGTCAGTTTAACGCTGTGAGTGGAGTCAGTTTAACGCTGAGTGAGTGGAGTCAGTTCATCGCTGAGGCGAGTGGAGTCAGTTCAGCACCGAGTGAATGGAGTCAGTTCATAGCTGAGTGACTGGAGACAGTTCGGCACTGAGGGAGTTGAGTCAGTTTAATGCTGAGTGAGTGGAGTCAGTTTATGAGCTGAGGTGAGTGAAGTCTGTTTATGAGCTGAGGTGAGTGAAGGCACTTCATCGCTGAGTGAGTGGAGTCAGTTTAATGCTGAGTGAGTGGAGTCAGTTCAGCACTGAGTGAGTGGAGTCATTTTAACGCTGAGTGAGTGGAGTCAGTTCAGCACTGTGTGAGTGGAGTCAGTTCAGCACTGAGTGAGTGGAGTCAGTTTGGCACTGAGTGAGTAGAGTCAGTTTAACGCTGAGTGAGTGGAGACAGTTCAGCACTGAGTGAGTGGATTCAGTTTAACGCTGAGTGAGTGGAGTCAGTTTATCACTGAGTGAGTGGAGTCAGTTCAGCACTGAGTGAGTGGAGTCAGCTCAGCACTGAGTGAGTGGAGTCAGTTCATCTCTGAGTGAGTGGAGTCAGTTTGGCACTGAGTGAGTGGAGTCAGTTTAACGCTGAGTGAGTGGAGACAGTTTAACGCTGAGTGAGTGGAGTCAGTTCATCGCTGAGGCGAGTGGAGTCAGTTCAGCGCCGAGTGAGTGGAGTCAGTTCAGCAGTGAGTGAGTGGAGTCAGTTGAACGCTGAGGCGTGTCTTGTCTTTTCGGCAATGAATGAGTGTTGTCAGTTCATAGCTGAGGAGAGTGAAGTCTGTTCATCGCTGAGTGAGTGGAGTCATTTCAGCGCCGAGTGAGTGGAGTCAGTTCAGCGGTGAGTGAGTTGAGTCAGTTGAAAGCTGAGTCGAGTCGTTTCTGTTCGGCAATGAATGAGTGGTATCAGTTCATGAGCTGAGGTGAGTGAAGACAATTCATACCTGAGGTGAGTGAAGTCAATTCATGGCTGAGGTGTAGTGAAGTAAGTTCATGAGCTGAGTTGAGTGGTCAGTTCATCGCTAAGTGAGTGGAGTCAGTTCAGCGCTGAGTGAGTGGAGTCAGGTCAGTGTCGAGTGAGTGGAATCAGTTCATGAGTGGAGTGAGTGGTCTCAGTTCATCGCTGAGTGACTGGAGTCAGTTTATGAGCTAAGGTGAGTGGAGTCAGTTCATCGCAGGGTGAGTGGAGTCAGTTCAGCACTGAGGTGAGTGGAGTCAGTTTATCGCAGGGTGAGTGGAGTCAGTTCAGCCCTGAGTGAGTCGTCAGTTGAGAGCTGAGGAGAGTGTAGTCAGTTTACCACTGAGTGAGTGGAGACAGTTTAACGCTGAGTGAGTGGAGTCAGTTTAACGCTGAGTGAGTGGAGACATTTCAGCGCTGAGTGTGTGGAGATAGGTCAACACTGAGTGAGTGGAGTCAGATCATCGCTGAGTGATTGGTGTCAGTTCAGAACTGAATGAATGGAGTCAGATCATCGCTGAGTATGTGGAGTCAGTTCATCGCTGGGTGATTGGAGTCAGGCGCTAAGTGAGTGGAGACAGTTCGGCACTGAGCGAGTGGAGTCAGTTCATTAATGAGTGAGTGGAGTCAGTAAACCGATGAGTGAGTAAAGTCAGTTTAGCACCGAGTTAGCTGTATCAGTTCATGAGTTAAGTGAGTGGAGTCAGTTCATCGCTGAGGCGAGTGGAGTCAGTTCAGCGCCGAGTGAATGGAGTCAGTTCATAGCTGAGTGAGTGGAGTCATTTCAGCGCTGAGTGAGTGGAGTCAGTTCAGCAGTGAGTGAGTGGAGTCAGTTGAACGCTGATGCGTGTCATGTCTTTTAGGCAATGAATGAGTGTTGTCAGTTCATAGCTGAGGTGAGTGAAGTCTGTTCATCGCTGAGTGAGTGGAGTCATTTCAGCGCCGAGTGAGTGGAGTCAGTTCAGCGCTTACTGAGAGATGACTTTTCATCTCTGAGTGATTTGTGTCAGTTCAGCGCTGAGTGAGTGGAGTCAGTTCATCGCTGAGTGAGTGGAATCAGTTTATGAACTGAGGTGAGTGAAGTCTGTTTATGAGCTGAGGTGTGTGAAGGCACTTCATCGCAGGGTGAGTGGAGTCAGTTGAGCACTGAGGCGAGTGGAGTCAGATCAGCACTGAGTGAGTGGATTCAGATCAGCGCTGAGTGAGTGGAGTCAGATCAGAACTGAGTGTGTGGAGTCAGATCAGCACTGAGTGAGTGGATTCAGATCAGCGCCGAGTGAGTGGAGTCAGATCACAACTGAGTGTGTGGAGTCAGTTCAGCACCGAGGCAAATGTAGTCAGTTCAGCACTGGGTGAGGGGAGTCAGTTTAACGCTAAGTGAGTGGAGTCAGTTCATTGCTGAGTGAGTGGAGTCAGTTCAGCACTGAGTGAGTGGAGTCAGTTTAACGCTGAGTGAGTGGAGTCAGTTTAACGCTGAGTGCGTGGAGACATTTCAGCGCTGAGTGTGTGGAGATAGGTCAACACTGAGTGAGTGGAGTCAGATCATCGCTGAGTGATTGGTGTCAGTTCAGAACTGAGTGAATGGAGTCAGTTCATCGCTGGGTGATTGGAGTCAGTTTAACGCTGAGTGAGTGGAGTCCGTTTAACGCTGAGTGAATGTAATCAGTTTAACGCTGAGTGAGAGGAGTCAGTTCAGCACTGAGTGAGTCGTCAGTTGAGAGCTGAGGAGAGTGTAGTCAGTTTATCACTGAGTCAGCGGAGTCACTTCAGCGCCGAGTGATTGGAGTCAATTCAGCGGTGAGTGAGTGGAGTCAGTTTATCGCTGAGTGAGTGGAGTCAGTTCAGCGCCGAGGCAAATGTAGTCAGTTCAGCACTGAGGCGAGTGGAGTCCGTTCAGCACTGAGTGAGTGGAGTCAGTTTAACGCTGAGTGAGTGGAGTCAGTTTAATGCTGTGTGAGTGGAGACAGTTCAGCATTGAGTGAGTGGAGTCAGTTTAATGCTGAGTGAGTGGAGTCAGTTCAGCACTGAGTGAGTGGAGACAGTTCAGCACTGAGTGAGTGGAGTCAGTTTAACGCTGAGTGAGTGGAGTCAGTTTAACGTTGAGTGAGTGGAGACAGTTCAGCACTGAGTGAGTGGAGTCAGTTTAACGCTGAGTGAGTGGAGTCAGTTTAACGTTGAGTGAGTGGAGACAGTTCAGCGCTGAGTGAGTGGAGTCAGTTCAGCGCTTACTGGGAGATGACATTTCATCTCTGAGTGATTGGTGTCAGTTCAGCGCTGAGTGAGTGGAGTCAGTTTAACACTGAGTGAGTGGAGTCAGTTTAACGCTGAGTGAGTGGAGTCAGTTTAACGCTGAGTGAGTGGAGTCAGTTCAGCGCTGAGTGAGTGGAGACAGCTCAACACTGAGTGAGTGGAGACAGTTCAGCACTGAGTGAGTGGAGTCAGTTCAGCACTGAGTGAGTGGAGTCAGTTCAGCGCTGAGTGAGTGGAGACAGTTCAGCACTGAGTGAGTGGTGTCAGTTCAGCGCTGAGTGAGTGGAGTCAGTTTAACACTGAGTGAGTGGAGTCAGTTCATCGCTGAGTGAGTGGAGTCAGTTTATGAACTGAGGTGAGTGAAGTCTGTTTATGAGCTGAGGTGAGTGCAGGCATCGCAGGGTGAGTGGAGTCAGTTCAGCACTGAGGCGAGTGGAGTCATTTCGGCACTGAGGCGAGTGGAGTCAGATCAGCCCTAAGTGTGTCGTCAGTTGAGAACTGAGGAGAGTGTAGTCGGTTTACCACTGAGCCAGTGGAGTCAGTTCAGCGCCGAGTGAGTGGAGTCAATTCAGTGGTGAGTGAGTGGAGTCAGTTTATCGCTGAGTGAGTTGAGTCAGTTCTCCACTGAGTGAGTCGAGTCAGTTGAGCGCTGAGGCGAGTGGTGTCTGTTCAGCGCTGAGTGAGTGAAGTCAGCTCATCGCTGAGTGATTGGAGTCATTTCAGTGCTGAGTGATTTGAGTCAGTTCATAGCTGAGGTGAGTGGTCAGATCATCGCTAAGTGAGTGGAGTCAGTTCAGCACTGAGTGAGTGGAGTCAGATCAGCGCTGAGTGAGTGGAGTCAGATCAGCGCTGAGTGAGTGGAGTCAGTTCAGCACCGAGGCAAATGTAGTCAGTTCAGCACTGGGTGAGTGGAGTCAGTTTAACGCTAAGTGAGTGGAGTCAGTTCATTGCTGAGTGAGTGGAGTCAATTCAGCACTGAGTGAGTGGAGTCAGTTTAACGCTGAGTGAGTGGAGTCAGTTTAACGCTGAGTGAGTGGAGACATTTCAGCGCTGAGTGTGTGGAGATAGGTCAACACTGAGTGAGTGGAGTCAGATCATCGCTGAGTGATTGGTGTCAGTTCAGAACTGAGTGAATGGAGTCAGATCATCGCTGAGTAAGTGGAGTCAGTTCATCGCTGGGAGATTGGAGTCAGGCGCTAAGTGAGTGGAGACAGTTCGGCACTGAGCGAGTGGAGTCAGTTCACTAATGAGTGAGTGGAGTCAGTAAACCGATGAGTGAGTAAAGTCAGTTTAGCACTGAGTTAGCTGTATCAGTTCATGAGTTAAGTGAGTGGAGTCAGTTCATCGCTGAGGCGAGTGGAGTCAGTTCAGTGCCGAGTGAATGGAGTCAGTTCATAGCTGAGTGAGTGGAGTCATTTCAGCGCCGAGTGAGTGGAGTCAGTTCAGCAGTGAGTGAGTGGAGTCAGTTGAACGCTGAGGCGTGTCATGTCTTTTCGGCAGTGAATGAGTGTTGTCAGTTCATAGCTGAGGAGAGTGAAGTCTGTTCATCGCTGAGTGAGTGGAGTCATTTCAGCGCCGAGTGAGTGGAGTCAGTTCAGCAGTGAGTGAGTTGAGTCAGTTGAAAGCTGAGTCGAGTCGTTTCTGTTCGGCAATGAATGAGTGGTATCAGTTCATGAGCTGAGGTGAGTGAAGTCAATTCATGCCTGAGGTGAGTGAAGTCAATTCATGGCTGAGGTGTAGTGAAGTAAGTTCATGAGCTGAGTTGAGTGGTCAGTTCATCGCTAAGTGAGTGGAGTCAGTTCAGCGCCGAGTGAGTGGAGTCAGGTCAGTGTCGAGTGAGTGGAATCAGTTCATGAGTGGAGGGAGTGGTCTCAGTTCATCGCTGAGTGACTGGAGTCAGTTTATGAGCTGAGGTGAGTGAAGTCAGTTCATCGCTGAGTGATTGGAGTCAGTTTATGAGCTGAGGTGAGTGAAGGCACTTCATCGCAGGGTGAGTGGAGTCAGTTCAGCACTGAGGTGAGTGGAGTCAGTTCATCGCAGGGTGAGTGGAGTCAGTTCAGCCCTGAGTGAGTTGTCAGTTGAGAGCTGAGGAGAGGGTAGTCAGTTTACCAATGAGTCAGTGGAGTCAGTTTATCGCTGAGTGAGATGAGTCAGTTCTCCACTGAGTGATTCGAGTCAGTTGAGCGCTGAGGCGCGTGGTGTCTGTTCAGCGCTGAGTGAGTGAAGTCAGTTCATCGCTGAGTAATTGGAGTCATTTCATAGCTGAGGTGAGTGGTCAGATCATCGTTAAGTGAGTGGAGTCAGTTCAGCACTGAGTGAATGGAGTCAGATCAGCACTGAGTGAGTGGAGTCAGATCAGAACTGAGTGTGTCGAGTCAGTTCAGCACCGAGTGAGTGGAGTCAGTTTAACGCTGAGTGAGGGGATTCAGTTCAACCCTGAATGAGTGGAATCAGTTTAACGCTGAGTGAAATCAGTTTAACGCTGACTGAGTGCAGTCACTTTAACCCAGAGCGAGTGGAGTCAGTTTAATGCTGAGCGAGTGGAGTCAGGTGAACGCTGAGTGAGTGGAGTCAGTTTAACCCTGAGTGAGTGGAGTCAGTTCAGCGCTTACTGAGAGATGACATTTCATCTCTGAGTGATTGGTGTCAGTTCAGCGCTGAGTGAGTGGAGTCAGTTTAACGCTGAGTGAGTGGAATCAGTTCATCGCTGAGTGAGTGGAGTCAGTTTATGAACTGAGGTGAGTGAAGTCTGTTTATGAGCTGAGGTGAGTGCAGGCACTTCATCGCAGGGTGAGTGGAGTCAGTTCAGCACTGAGGCGAGTGGAGTCATTTCGGCACTGAGGCGAGTGGAGTCAGATCAGCCCTAAGTGTGTCGTCAGTTGAGAACTGAGGAGAGTGTAGTCGGTTTACCACTGAGTCAGTGGAGTCAGTCAACGCCGAGTGAGTGGAGTGAGATCAGCGCCGAGTGAGTGGAGTCAATTCAGTGGAGAGTGAGTGGAGTCAGTTTATCGCTGAGTGAGTTGAGTCAGTTCTCCACTGAGTGATTCGAGTCAGTTGAGCGCTGAGGCGCGTGGTGTCTGTTCAGCGCTGAGTGAGTGAAGTCAGTTCATCGCTGAGTAATTGGAGTCATTTCATAGCTGAGGTGAGTGGTCAGATCATCGTTAAGTGAGTGGAGTCAGTTCAGCACTGAGTGAGTGGAGTCATATCAGCGCTGAGTGAGTGGAGTCAGTTCAGCGCCGAGTGAGTGGAGTCATGTCAGTGTAGAGTGAGTGGAATCAGTTCATGAGTGGAGGGAGTGGTCTCAGTTCATCGCTGAGTGACTGGAGTCAGTTTATGAGCTGAGGTGAGTGAAGGCACTTCATCGCTGAGTGAGTGGAGTCAGTTTAATGCTGAGTGAGTGGAGTCAGTTCAGCACTGAGTGAGTGGAGTCATTTTATCGCTAAGTGAGTGGAGTCAGTTCAGCGCTGAGTGAGTGGAGTCAGTTTAACGCTGAGTGAGGGGATTCAGTTCAACCCTGAATGAGTGGAATCAGTTTAACGCTGACTGAGTGCAGTCACTTTAACCCAGAGCGAGTGGAGTCAGTTTAATGCTGAGCGAGTGGAGTCAGGTGAACGCTGAGTGAGTGGAGTCAGTTTAACCCTGAGCGAGTGGAGTCAGTTCAGCACTGAGTGAGTGGAGTCAGTTCAGCGCTTACTGAGAGATGACATTTCATCTCTGAGTGATTGGTGTCAGTTCAGCGCTGAGTGAGTGGAGTCAGTTTAACGCTGAGTGAGTGGAGTCAGTTCAGCGCTTACTGAGAGATGACATTTCATCTCTGAGTGATTGGTGTCAGTTCAGCGCTGAGTGAGTGGAGTCAGTTTAACGCTGAGTGAGTGGAGTCAGTTTAACGCTGAGTGAGTGGAATCAGTTCATCGCTGAGTGAGTGGAGTCAGTTTATGAACTGAGGTGAGTGAAGTCTGTTTATGAGCTGAGGTGAGTGCAGGCACTTCATCGCAGGGTGAGTGGAGTCAGTTCAGCACTGAGGCGAGTGGAGTCAGATCAGCCCTAAGTGTGTCGTCAGTTGAGAGCTGAGGAGAGTGTAGTCAGTTTACCACTGAGTCAGTGGAGTCAGTTCAGCGCCGAGTGATTGGAGTCAATTCAGTGGTGAGTGAGTGGAGTCAGTTTATCGCTGAGTGAGTTGAGTCAGTTCTCCACTGAGTGAGTCGAGTCAGTTGAGCGCTGAGGCGAGTGGTGTCTGTTCAGCGCTGAGTGAGTGAAGTCAGCTCATCGCTGAGTGATTGGAGTCATTTCAGTGCTGAGTGATTTGAGTCAGTTCATAGCTGAGGTGAGTGGTCAGATCATCGCTGAGTGAGTGGAGTCAGTTCAGTGCCGAGTGAGTGGAGTCAGTTCAGCATTGAGTGAGTGGAGTCAGTTTAACGCTAAGTGAGTGGAGTCAGTTCATTGCTGAGTGAGTGGAGTCATTTCAGCACTGAGTGAGTGGAGTCTGTTTAACGCTGAGTGAGTGGAGTCAGTTTAACACTGAGTGAGTGGAGAAATTTCAGCGCTGAGTGAGTGGAGACAGGTCAACACAGAGTGAGTGGAGTCAGATCATCGCTGAGTGATTGGTGTCAGTTCAGAACTGAGTGAATGGAGTCAGATCATCGCTGAGTAAGTGGAGTCAGTTCATCGCTAGGTGATTTGAGTCAGGCGCTAAGTGAGTGGAGACAGTTCGGCACTGAGCGAGTGGAGTCAGTTCACTAATGAGTGAGTGGAGTCAGTAAACCGATGAGTGAGTAAAGACAGTTTAGCACTGAGTTAGCTGTATCAGTTCATGAGTTAAGTGAGTGGAGTCAGTTCATCGCTGAGGCGAGTGGAGTCAGTTCAGCACCGAGTGAATGGAGTCAGTTCATAGCTGAGTGAGTGGAGTCATTTCAGCGCCGAGTGAGTGGAGTCAGTTCAGCAGTGAGTGAGTGGAGTCAGTTGAACGCTGAGGCGTGTCATGTCTTTTCGGCAATGAATGAGTGTTGTCAGTTCATAGCTGAGGAGAGTGAAGTCTGTTCATCGCTGAGTGAGTGGAGTTATTTCAGCGCCGAGTGAGTGGAGTCAGTTCAGCGGTGAGTGAGTTGAGTCAGTTGAAAGCTGAGTCGAGTCGTTTCTGTTCGGCAATGAATGAGTGGTATCAGTTCATGAGCTAAGGTGAGTGAAGTCAATTCATGGCTGAGGTGTAGTGAAGTAAGTTCATGAGCTGAGTTGAGTGGTCAGTACATCACTAAGTGAGTGGAGTCAGTTCAGCGCCGAGTGAGTGGAGTCAGTTCATGAGTGGAGTGAGTGGTCTCAGTTCATCGCTGAGTGACTGGAGTCAGTTTATGAGCTGAGGTGAGTGAAGTCAGTTCAACGCTGGGTGGTGATTGGAGTCAGTTTATGAGCTGAGGTGAGTGAAGTCTGTTTATGAGCTGAGGTGAGTGAATGCACTTCATCGCAGGGTGAGTGGAGTCAGTTCATCGCAGGGTGAGTGGAGTCAGTTCAGCACTGAGTGAGTGGAGTCAGTTTAACGCAGAGTGAGTGGAGTCAGTTTAACACTGAGTGAGTGGAGACATTTCAGCGCTGAGTGAGTGGAGTCAGATCATCGCTGAGTGATTGGTGTCAGTTCAGAACTGAGTGAATGGAGTCAGATCATCGCTGAGTAAGTGGAGTCAGTTCATCGCTGGGAGATTGGAGTCAGGCGCTAAGTGAGTGGAGACAGTTCAGCACTGAGCGAGTGGAGTCAGTTCACTAATGAGTAAGTGGAGTCAGTAAACCGATGAGTGAGTAAAGTCAGTTTAGCACTGATTTAGCTGTATCAGTTCATGAGTTAAGTGAGTGGAGTCAGTTCATCGCTGAGGCGAGTGGAGTCAGTTCTGCACCGAGTGAATGGAGTCAGTTCATAGCTGAGTGAGTGGAGTCATTTCAGCGCTGAGTGAGTGGAGTCAGTTCAGCAGTGAGTGAGTGGAGTCAGTTGAACGCTGAGGCGTGTCATGTCTTTTCGGCAATGAATGAGTGTTGTCAGTTCATAGCTGAGGAGAGTGAAGTCTGTTCATCGCTGAGTGAGTGGAGTCATTTCAGTGCCGAGTGAATGGAGTCAGTTCAGCGGTGAGTGAGTTGAGTCAGTTGAAAGCTGAGTCGAGTCGTTTCTGTTCGGCAATGAATGAGTGGTATCAGTTCATGAGCTGAGGTGAGTGAAGTCAATTCATGCCTGAGGTGAGTGAAGTCAATTCATGGCTGAGGTGTAGTGAAGTAAGTTCATGAGCTGAGTTGAGTGGTCAGTCCATCGCTAAGTGAGTGGAGTCAGTTCAGCGCCGAGTGAGTGGAGTCAGGTCAGTGTCGAGTGAGTGGAATCAGTTCATGAGTGGAGTGAGTGGTCTCAGTTCATCGCTGAGTGACTGGAGTCAGTTTATGAGCTGAGGTGAGTGAAGTCAGTTCAACGCTGGGTGGTGATTGGAGTCAGTTTATGAGCTGAGGTGAGTGAAGTCTGTTTATGAGCTGTGGTGAGTGCAGGCACTTCATCGCAGGGTGAGTGGAGTCAATTCAGCACTGAGGCGAGTGGAGTCCGTTTGGCACTGAGTTGAGTGGAGTCAGTTCATCGCAGGGTGAGTGGAGTCAGTTCAGCCCTGAGTGAGTCGTCAGTTGAGAGCTGAGGAGAGGGTAGTCAGTTTACCACTGAGTCAGTGGAGTCAGTTTATCGCTGAGTGAGATGAGTCAATTCTCCACTGAGTGATTCGAGTCAGTTGAGCGCTGAGGCGCGTGGTGTCTGTTCAGCGCTGAGTGAGTGAAGTCAGTTCATCGCTGAGTAATTGGAGTCATTTCATAGCTGAGGTGAGTGGTCAGATCATCGTTAAGTGAGTGGAGTCAGTTCAGAACTGAGTGTGTCGAGTCAGGTCAGCACTGAGTGAGTGGAGTCAGTTTAACGCTGTGAGGGGATTCAGTTCAACCCTGAATGAGTGGAATCAGTTTAACGCTGAGTGAAATCAGTTTAACGCTGAGTGAGTGGAGTCACTTTAACCCAGAGCGAGTGGAGTCAGTTTAATGCTGAGCGAGTGGAGTCAGGTGAACGCTGAGTGAGTGGAGTCAGTTTAACCCTGAGCGAGTGGAGTCAGTTCAGCGCTTACTGAGAGATGACATTTCATCTCTGAGTGATTGGTGTCAGTTCAGCGCTGAGTCAGTGGAGTCAGTTTATCGCTGAGTGAGTTGAGTCATTCTCCACTGAGTGAGTCGAGTCAGTTGAGCGCTGAGGCGAGTGGTGTCTGTTCAGCGCTGAGTGAGTGAAGTCAGCTCATCGCTGAGTGATTGGAGTCATTTCAGTGCTGAGTGATTTGAGTCAGTTCATAGCTGAGGTGAGTGGTCAGATCATCGCTAAGTGAGTGGAGTCAGTTCAGCACTGAGTGAGTGGAGTCAGATCAGATCTGAGTGTGTGGAGTCAGTTCAGCACCGAGGCAAATGTAGTCAGTTCAGCACTGGGTGAGTGGAGTCAGTTTAACGCTAAGTGAGTGGAGTCAGTTCATTGCTGAGTGAGTGGAGTCAATTCAGCACTGAGTGAGTGGAGTCAGTTTAAAGCTGAGTGAGTGGAGTCAGTTTAACACTGAGTGAGTGGAGACATTTCAGCGCTGAGTGTGTGGAGATAGGTCAACACTGAGTGAGTGGAGTCAGATCATCGCTGAGTGATTGGTGTCAGTTCAGAACTGAGTGAATGGAGTCAGATCATCGCTGAGTAAGTGGAGTCAGTTCATCGCTGGGAGATTGGAGTCAGGCGCTAAGTGAGTGGAGACAGTTTGGCACTGAGCGAGTGGAGTCAGTTCACTAATGAGTGAGTGGAGTCAGTAAACCGATGAGTGAGTAAAGTCAGTTTAGCACTGAGTTAGCTGTATCAGTTCATGAGTTAAGTGAGTGGAGTCAGTTCATCGCTGAGGCGAGTGGAGTCAGTTCAGCACCGAGTGAATGGAGTCAGTTCATAGCTGAGGGAGTGGAGTCATTTCAGCGCCGAGTGAGTGGAGTCAGTTCAGCAGTGAGTGAGTGGAGTCAGTTGAACGCTGAGGCGTGTCATGTCTTTTCGGCAATGAATGAGTGTTGTCAGTTCATAGCTGAGGAGAGTGAAGTCTGTTCATCGCTGAGTGAGTGGAGTCATTTCAGCGCCGAGTGAGTGGAGTCAGTTCAGCGGTGAGTGAGTTGAGTCAGTTGAAAGCTGAGTCGAGTCGTTTCTGTTCGGCAATGAATGAGTGGTATCAGTTCATGAGCTGAGGTGAGTGAAGTCAATTCATGGCTGAGGTGAGTGAAGTCAATTCATGGCTGAGGTGTAGTGAAGTAAGTTCATGAGCTGAGTTGAGTGGTTAGTACATCACTAAGTGAGTGGAGTCAGTTCAGCGCCGAGTGAGTGGAGTCAGGTCAGTGTCGAGTGAGTGGAATCAGTTCATGAGTGGAGTGAGTGGTCTCAGTTCATCGCTGAGTGACTGGAGTCAGTTTATGAGCTGAGGTGAGTGAAGTCAGTTCAACGCTGGGTGGTGATTGGAGTCAGTTTATGAGCTGAGGTGAGTGAAGTCTGTTTATGAGCTGAGGTGAGTGAATGCACTTCATCGCAGGGTGAGTGGAGTCAGTTCATCGCAGGGTGAGTGGAGTCAGTTCAGCACTGAGGCGAGTGGAGTCCGTTTGGCACTGAGGTGAGTGGAGTCAGTTCATCGCAGGGTGAGTGGAGTCAGTTCAGCCCTGAGTGAGTCGTCAGTTGAGAGCTGAGGAGAGGGTAGTCAGTTTACCAATGAGTCAGTGGAGTCAGTTTATCGCTGAGTGAGATGAGTCAGTTCTCCACTGAGTGATTCGAGTCAGTTGAGCGCTGAGGCAAGTGGTGTCTGTTCAGCGCTGAGTGAGTGAAGTCAGTTCATCGCTGAGTAATTGGAGTCATTTCATAGCTGAGGTGAGTGGTCAGATCATCGTTAAGTGAGTGGAGTCAGTTCAGCACTGAGTGAGTGGAGTCATATCAGCGCTGAGTGAGTGGAGTCAGTTTATCACTGAGTGAGTGGAGTCAGTTCAGTGCCGAGTGAGTGGAGTCAGATCAGAACTGAGTGTGTCGAGTCAGTTCAGCACCGAGGCAAATGTAGTCAGTTCAGCACTGAGTGAGTGGAGTCAGTTCAACGCGGAGTGAGTGGAGTCAATTCAGTGGTGAGTGAGTGGAGTCAGTTTATCGCTGAGTGAGTTGAGTCAGTTCTCCACTGAGTGAGTGGAGTCAGTTGAGCGCTGAGGCGAGTGGTGTCTGTTCAGCGCTGAGTGAGTGAAGTCAGCTCATCGCTGAGTGATTGGAGTCATTTCAGTGCTGAGTGATTTGAGTCAGTTCATAGCTGGGGTGAGTGGTCAGATCAGCGCTGAGTGAGTGGAGTCAGTTCAGCACGGAGTGAGTGGAGTCAGATCAGCGCTGAGTGAGTGGAGTCAGTTCAGCACGGAGTGAGTGGAGTCAGTTTAACGCTGAGTGAGTGGAGTCAGTTCATTGCTGAGTGAGTGGAGTCAGTTCAGCACGGAGTGAGTGGAGTCAGTTTAACGCTGAGTGAGTGGAGTCAGTTTAACGCTGAGTGAGTGGAGACATTTCAGCGCTGAGTGTGTGGAGATAGGTCAACACTGAGTGAGTGGAGTCAGATCATCGCTGAGTAATTGGTGTAAGTTCAGAACTGAGTGAATGGAGTCAGATCATCACTGAGTAAGTGGAGTCAGTTCATCGCTGGGAGATTGGAGTCAGGCGCTAAGTGAGTGGAGACAGTTCGGCACTGAGCGAGTGGAGTCAGTTCACTAATGAGTGAGTGGAGTCAGTAAACCGATGAGTGAGTAAAGTCAGTTTAGCACTGAGTTAGCTGTATCAGTTCATGAGTTAAGTGAGTGGAGTCAGTTCATCACTGAGGCGAGTGGAGTCAGTTCAGCGCCGAGTGAATGGAGTCAGTTCATAGCTGAGTGAGTGGAGTCATTTCAGCGCCGAGTGAGTGGAGTCAGTTCAGCAGTGAGTGAGTGGAGTCAGTTGAAAGCTGAGTCGAGTCATTTCTGTTCGGCAATGAATGAGTGGTATCAGTTCATGAGCTGAGGTGAGTGAAGTCAATTCATGCCTGAGGTGAGTGAAGTCAATTCATGGCTGAGGTGTAGTGAAGTAAGTTCATGAGCTGAGTTGAGTGGTCAGTTCATCACTAAGTGAGTGGAGTCAGTTCAGCGCCGAGTGAGTGGTGTCAGGTCAGTGTCGAGTGAGTGGAATCAGTTCATGAGTGGAGTGAGTGGTCTCAGTTCATCGCTGAGTGACTGGAGTCAGTTTATGAGCTGAGGTTAGTGAAGGCACTTCATCGCAGGGTGAGTGGAGTCAATTCAGCACTGAGGCAAGTGGAGTCAGTTTGGCACTGAGGTGAGTGGAGTCAGTTCATCGCAGGGTGAGTGGAGTCAGTTCATTGCTGAGTGAGTGGAGTCAGTTCAGCACTGAGTGTGTGGAGTCCGTTTAACGCTGAGTGAGTGGAGTCAGTTTAACGCTGAGTGAGTGGAGACATTTCAACACTGAGTGAGTGGAGATTGGTCAACACTGAGTTAGTGGAGTCAGATCATCGCTGAGTGATTGGTGTCAGTTCAGAACTGAGTGAATGGAGTCAGATCATCGCTGAGTATGTGGAGTCAGTTCATCGTTGGGTGATTGGAGTCAGGCGCTAAGTGAGTGGAGACAGTTCGGCACTGAGCGACTGCAGTCAGTTCACTAATGAGTGAGTGGAGTCAGTAAACCGATGAGTGAGTGGAGTCAGTTGAACGCTGAGGCGTGTCATGTCTTTTCGGCAGTGAATGAGTGTTGTCAGTTCATAGCTGAGGAGAGTGAAGTCTGTTCATCGCTCAGTGAGTGGAGTCATTTCAGCGCCGAGTGAGTGGAGTCAGTTCAGCAGTGAGTGAGTTGAGTCAGTTGAAAGCTGAGTCGAGTCGTTTCTGTTCGGCAATGAATGAGTGGTATCAGTTCATGAGCTGAGGTGAGTGAAGTCAATTCATGCCTGAGGTGAGTGAAGTCAATTCATGGCTGAGGTGTAGTGAAGTAAGTTCATGAGCTGAGTTGAGTGGTCAGTTCATCGCTAAGTGAGTGGAGTCAGTTCAGCGCCGAGTGAGTGGAGTCAGGTCAGTGTCGAGTGAGTGGAATCAGTTCATGAGTGGAGGGAGTGGTCTCAGTTCATCGCTGAGTGACTGGAGTCAGTTTATGAGCTGAGGTGAGTGAAGTCAGTTCATCGCTGAGTGATTGGAGTCAGTTTATGAGCTGAGGTGAGTGAAGGCACTTCATCGCAGGGTGAGTGGAGTCAGTTTAGCACTGAGGTGAGTGGAGTCAGTTCATCGCAGGGTGAGTGGAGTCAGTTCAGCCCTGAGTGAGTTGTCAGTTGAGAGCTGAGGAGAGGGTAGTCAGTTTACCAATGAGTCAGTGGAGTCAGTTTATCGCTGAGTGAGATGAGTCAGTTCTACACTGAGTGATTCGAGTCAGTTGAGCGCTGAGGCGCGTGGTGTCTGTTCAGCGCTGAGTGAGTGAAGTCAGTTCATAGCTGAGTAATTGGAGTCATTTCATAGCTGAGGTGAGTGGTCAGATCATCGTTAAGTGAGTGGAGTCAGTTCAGCACTGAGTGAATGGAGTCAGTTCAGCACTGAGTGAATGGAGTCAGTTTAACGCTGAGTGAGGGGATTCAGTTCAACCCTGAATGAGTGGAATCAGTTTAACGCTGAGTGAAATCAGTTTAACGCTGACTGAGTGCAGTCACTTTAACCCAGAGCGAGTGGAGTCAGTTTAATGCTGAGCGAGTGGAGTCAGGTGAACGCTGAGTGAGTGGAGTCAGTTTAACCCTGAGCGAGTGGAGTCAGTTCAGCACTGAGCGAGTGGAGTCAGTTTAAAGCTGAGTGTGTGGAGTCAGTTTATGACCTGAGGCGAGTGGAGTCAGTTCAGCCCTGAGTGAGTCGTCAGTTGAGAGCTGAGGAGAGTGTATTCAGTTTACCACTGAGTCAGTGGAGTCAGTTCAGCACCGAGGCAAATGTAGTCAGTTCAGCCCTGAGGCGAGTGGAGTCAGTTTAACGCTGAGTGAGTGGAGTCAGTTTAACGCTGAGTGAATGTAGTCAGTTTAACGCTGAGTGAGTGGAGTCAGTTCATCACTGAGGCGAGTGGAGTCAGTTCAGCTCTGAGTGAGTCGTCAGTTGAGAGCTGAGGAGAGTGTAGTCAGTTTACCACTGAGTCAGTAGAGTCAGTTCAGCGCCGAGTGAGTGGAGTCAGTTCAATACCAAGTGAGTTGCATCAGTTCAGCAGTGAGTGAGTGGAGTCATTTCAAAGCCGAGTGAGTGGAGTCAGTTTGGCATCGAGTGAGTGGAGTCAGTTCAGTGCCGAGTGAATGGAGTCAGTTCAGTGCTGAGTGAGTGGAGTCAGGTCATCGCTGAGTGATTGGAGTCATTTCAGTGCTGAGTGATTTGAGTCAGTTCATAGCTGAGGTGAGTGAAGTCAATTCATGGCTGAGGTGAGTGGAGTCAGTTCAGGAGCTGAGTGTGTGGAGTCAGTACATCTCTGAGTGTGTGGAGTCAATTCAGCACTGAGGCGAGTGGGGTCAGGTCAGCATTGACTGAGTGGAGACAGTTCAGCCCTGAGTGAGTCAAGTCAGTTGAGGGCTGAGGCGAGTGTAGTCAGTTTACCACTGAGTCAGCGGAGTCAGTTCAGCGCCGAGTGATTGGAGTCAATTCAGCCGTGAGTGAGTGGAGTCAGTTTATCGCTGAGTGAGTGGAGTCAGTTCAGTGCCGAGTGAGTGGAGTCAGATCAGAACTGAGTGTGTGGAGTCAGTTCAGCACCAAGGCAAATGTAGTCAGTTCAGCACTGGGTGAGTGGAGTCAGTTTAACGCTGAGTGAGTGGAGTCAGTTCAGTGCCGAGTGAGTGGAGTCAGATCAGAACTGAGTGTGTGGAGTCAGTTCAGCACCGAAGCAAATGTAGTCAGTTCAGCACTGAGGCGAGTGGAGTCAGTTTAACGCTGAGTGAGTGGAGTCAGTTTAACGCTGAGTGAGTGGAGTCAGTTCAGCACTGAGTGAGTGGAGACAGTTCAGCACTGAGTGAGTGGAGTCAGTTTAACGCTGAGTGAGTGGAGTCAGTTTAACGCTGAGTGAGTGGAGTCAGTTCAGCACTGAGGCGAGTGGAGTCAGTTCAGCACTGAGTGAGTGGAGACAGTTCAGCACTGAGTGAGTGGAGTCAGTTTAACGCAGAGTGAGTGGAGTCAGTTTAACGCTGAGTGAGTGGAGACAGTTCAGCACTGAGTGAGTGGAGTCAGTTTAACGCTGAGTGAGTGGAGTCAGTTTAACGCTGAGTGAGTGGAGACAGTTCAGCACTGAGTGAGTGGAGTCCGTTTAACGCTGAGTGAATGTAGTCAGTTTAACGCTGAGTGAGTGGAGTCAGTTCAGCACTGAGGCGAGTGGAGTCAGTTCAGCACTGAGGCGAGTGGAGTCAGTTCAGCTCTGAGTGAGTCGTCAGTTGAGAGCTGAGCAGAGTGTAGTCAGTTTACCACTGAGTCAGCGGAGTCAGTTCAGCATCGAGTGATTGGAGTCAATTCAGCGGTGAGTGAGTGGAGTCAGTTTATCGCTGAGTGAGTGGAGTCAGTTCAGTGCCGAGTGAGTGGAGTCAGATCAGAACTGAGTGTGTGGAGTCAGTTCAGCACCGAGGCAAATGTAGTCAGTTCAGCACTGAGGCGAGTGGAGTCAGTTCAGCACTGAGTGAGTGTAGAAAGTTCAGCACTGAGTGAGTGGAGTCAGTTTAACGCTGAGTGAGTGGAGTCAGTTTAACGCTGAGTGAGTGGAGTCAGTTTAACGATGAGTGAGTGGTGTCAGTTCAGCACTGAGGCGAGTGGAGTCAGTTCAGCACTGAGTGACTGGAGACAGTTCGGCACTGAGGGAGTTGAGTCAGTTTAATGCTGAGTGAGTGGAGTCAGTTTATGAGCTGAGGTGAGTGAAGTCTGTTCATGAGCTGAGGTGAGTGAAGGCACTTCATCGCTGAGTGAGTGGAGTCAGTTTAATGCTGAGTGAGTGGAGTCAGTTCAGCACTGAGTGAGTGGAGTCATTTTAACGCTGAGTGAGTGGAGTCAGTTCAGCACTGAGTGAGTGGAGTCAGTTTGGCACTGAGTGAGTGGAGTCAGTTTAACGCTGAGTGAGTGGAGACAGTTCAGCACTGAGTGAGTGGAGTCAGTTTAACGCTGTGAGTGGAGTCAGTTTAACGCTGAGTGAGTGGAGTCAGTTCATCGCTGAGGCGAGTGGAGTCAGTTCAGCACCGAGTGAATGGAGTCAGTTCATAGCTGAGTGACTGGAGACAGTTCGGCACTGAGGGAGTTGAGTCAGTTTAATGCTGAGTGAGTGGAGTCAGTTTATGAGCTGAGGTGAGTGAAGTCTGTTTATGAGCTGAGGTGAGTGAAGGCACTTCATCGCTGAGTGAGTGGAGTCAGTTTAATGCTGAGTGAGTGGAGTCAGTTCAGCACTGAGTGAGTGGAGTCAGTTCAATTCCGAGTGAGTTGCATCAGTTCAGCAGTGAGTGAGTGGAGTCATTTCAAAGCCGAGTGAGTGGAGTCAGTTTGGCATCGAGTGAGTGGAGTCAGTTCAGTGCCGAGTGAATGGAGTCAGTTCAGTGCTGAGTGAGTGGAGTCAGGTCATCGCTGAGTGATTGGAGTCATTTCAGTGCTGAGTGATTTGAGTCAGTTCATAGCTGAGGTGAGTGAAGTCAATTCATGGCTGAGGTGAGTGGAGTCAGTTCAGGAGCTGAGTGTGTGGAGTCAGTACATCTCTGAGTGTGTGGAGTCAATTCAGCACTGAGGCGAGTGGGGTCAGGTCAGCATTGACTGAGTGGAGACAGTTCAGCCCTGAGTGAGTCAAGTCAGTTGAGGGCTGAGGCGAGAGTAGTCAATTTACCGCTGAGTGAGTGGAGTCAGTTCGGCACTGAGGCGAGTGGAGTCAGTTCAGCTCTGAGTGAGTCGTCAGTTGAGAGCTGAGGAGAGTGTAGTCAGTTTACCACTGAGTCAGCGGAGTCAGTTCAGCGCCGAGTGATTGGAGTCAATTCAGCCGTGAGTGAGTGGAGTCAGTTTATCGCTGAGTGAGTGGAGTCAGTTCAGTGCCGAGTGAGTGGAGTCAGATCAGAACTGAGTGTGTGGAGTCAGTTCAGCACCGAGGCGAGTGGAGTCAGTTCAGCACTGAGTGAGGGGAGACAGTTCAGCACTGAGTGAGTGGAGTCAGTTTAACGCTGAGTGAGTGGAGTCAGTTTAACGCTGAGTGAGTGGAGTCAGTTCAGCACTGAGTGAGTGGAGTCAGTTTAACGCTGAGTGAGTGGAGTCAGTTCAGCACTGAGTGAGTGGAGACAGTTCAGCACTGAGTGAGTGGAGACAGTTCAGCACTGAGTGAGTGGAGTCAGTTTAACGCTGAGTGAGTGGAGTCAGTTTAACGCTGAGTGAGTGGAGTCAGTTCAGCACTGAGGCGAGTGGAGTCAGTTCAGCACTGAGTGAGTGGAGACAGTTCAGCACTGAGTGAGTGGAGTCAGTTTAACGCTGAGTGTGTGGAGTCAGTTTAACGCTGAGTGAGTGGAGACAGTTCAGCACTGAGTGAGTGGAGTCAGTTTAACGCTGAGTGAGTGGAGTCAGTTTAACGCTGAGTGAGTGGAGACAGTTCAGCACTGAGTGAGTGGAGCCCGTTTAACGCTGAGTGAATGTAGTCAGTTTAACGCTGAGTGAGTGGAGTCAGTTCAGCACTGAGGCGAGTGGAGTCAGTTCAGCACTGAGGCGAGTGGAGTCAGTTCAGCTCTGAGTGAGTCGTCAGTTGAGAGCTGAGCAGAGTGTAGTCAGTTTACCACTGAGTCAGCGGAGTCAGTTCAGCGCCGAGTGATTGGAGTCAATTCAGCGGTGAGTGAGTGGAGTCAGTTTATCGCTGAGTGAGTGGAGTCAGTTCAGTGCCGAGTGAGTGGAGTCAGTTCAGCGCTGAGTGAGTGGAGTCAGATCAGAACTGAGTGTGTGGAGTCAGTTCAGCACCGAGGCAAATGTAGTCAGTTCAGCACTGAGGCGAGTGGAGTCAGTTCAGCACTGAGTGAGTGTAGAAAGTTCAGCACTGAGTGAGTGGAGTCAGTTTAACGCTGAGTGAGTGGAGTCAGTTTAACGATGAGTGAGTGGTGTCAGTTCAGCACTGAGGCGAGTGGAGTCAGTTCAGCACTGAGTGAGTGGAGTCAGTTCAGCACTGAGTGACTGGAGACAGTTCGGCACTGAGGGAGTTGAGTCAGTTTAATGCTGAGTGAGTGGAGTCAGTTTATGAGCTGAGGTGAGTGAAGTCTGTTTATGAGCTGAGGTGAGTGAAGGCACTTCATCGCTGAGTGAGTGGAGTCAGTTTAATGCTGAGTGAGTGGAGTCAGTTCAGCACTGAGTGAGTGGAGTCATTTTAACGCTGAGTGAGTGGAGTCAGTTCAGCACTGAGTGAGTGGAGTCAGTTTGGCACTGAGTGAGTGGAGTCAGTTTAACGCTGAGTGAGTGGAGACAGTTCAGCACTGAGTGAGTGGAGTCAGTTTAACGCTGTGAGTGGAGTCAGTTTAACGCTGAGTGAGTGGAGTCAGTTCATCGCTGAGGCGAGTGGAGTCAGTTCAGCACCGAGTGAATGGAGTCAGTTCATAGCTGAGTGACTGGAGACAGTTCGGCACTGAGGGAGTTGAGTCAGTTTAATGCTGAGTGAGTGGAGTCAGTTTATGAGCTGAGGTGAGTGAAGTCTGTTTATGAGCTGAGGTGAGTGAAGGCACTTCATCGCTGAGTGAGTGGAGTCAGTTTAATGCTGAGTGAGTGGAGTCAGTTCAGCACTGAGTGAGTGGAGTCATTTTAACGCTGAGTGAGTGGAGTCAGTTCAGCACTGTGTGAGTGGAGTCAGTTTGGCACTGAGTGAGTAGAGTCAGTTTAACGCTGAGTGAGTGGAGACAGTTCAGCACTGAGTGAGTGGATTCAGTTTAACGCTGAGTGAGTGGAGTCAGTTTATCACTGAGTGAGTGGAGTCAGTTCAGCACTGAGTGAGTGGAGTCAGCTCAGCACTGAGTGAGTGGAGTCAGTTCATCTCTGAGTGAGTGGAGTCAGTTTGGCACTGAGTGAGTGGAGTCAGTTTAACGCTGAGTGAGTGGAGACAGTTTAACGCTGAGTGAGTGGAGTCAGTTCATCGCTGAGGCGAGTGGAGTCAGTTCAGCGCCGAGTGAGTGGAGTCAGTTCAGCAGTGAGTGAGTGGAGTCAGTTGAACGCTGAGGCGTGTCTTGTCTTTTCGGCAATGAATGAGTGTTGTCAGTTCATAGCTGAGGAGAGTGAAGTCTGTTCATCGCTGAGTGAGTGGAGTCATTTCAGCGCCGAGTGAGTGGAGTCAGTTCAGCGGTGAGTGAGCTGAGTCAGTTGAAAGCTGAGTCGAGTCGTTTCTGTTCGGCAATGAATGAGTGGTATCAGTTCATGAGCTGAGGTGAGTGAAGACAATTCATACCTGAGGTGAGTGAAGTCAATTCATGGCTGAGGTGTAGTGAAGTAAGTTCATGAGCTGAGTTGAGTGGTCAGTTCATCACTAAGTGAGTGGAGTCAGTTCAGCGCCGAGTGAGTGGAGTCAGGTCAGTGTCGAGTGAGTGGAATCAGTTCATGAGTGGAGTGAGTGGTCTCAGTTCATCGCTGAGTGACTGGAGTCAGTTTATGAGCTGAGGTGAGTGAAGTCAGTTCAACGCTGGGTGGTGATTGGAGTCAGTTTATGAGCTAAGGTGAGTGGAGTCAGTTCATCGCAGGGTGAGTGGAGTCAGTTCAGCACTGAGGTGAGTGGAGTCAGTTTATCGCAGGGTGAGTGGAGTCAGTTCAGCCCTGAGTGAGTCGTCAGTTGAGAGCTGAGGAGAGTGTAGTCAGTTTACCACTGAGTGAGTGGAGACAGTTTAACGCTGAGTGAGTGGAGTCAGTTTAACGCTGAGTGAGTGGAGACATTTCAGCGCTGAGTGTGTGGAGATAGGTCAACACTGAGTGAGTGGAGTCAGATCATCGCTGAGTGATTGGTGTCAGTTCAGAACTGAGTGAATGGAGTCAGATCATCGCTGAGTATGTGGAGTCAGTTCATCGCTGGGTGATTGGAGTCAGGCGCTAAGTGAGTGGAGACAGTTCGGCACTGAGCGAGTGGAGTCAGTTCATTAATGAGTGAGTGGAGTCAGTAAACCGATGAGTGAGTAAAGTCAGTTTAGCACCGAGTTAGCTGTATCAGTTCATGAGTTAAGTGAGTGGAGTCAGTTCATCGCTGAGGCGAGTGGAGTCAGTTCAGCGCCGAGTGAATGGAGTCAGTTCATAGCTGAGTGAGTGGAGTCATTTCAGCGCTGAGTGAGTGGAGTCAGTTCAGCAGTGAGTGAGTGGAGTCAGTTGAACGCTGATGCGTGTCATGTCTTTTAGGCAATGAATGAGTGTTGTCAGTTCATAGCTGAGGTGAGTGAAGTCTGTTCATCGCTGAGTGAGTGGAGTCATTTCAGCGCCGAGTGAGTGGAGTCAGTTCAGCGCTTACTGAGAGATGACTTTTCATCTCTGAGTGATTTGTGTCAGTTCAGCGCTGAGTGAGTGGAGTCAGTTCATCGCTGAGTGAGTGGAATCAGTTTATGAACTGAGGTGAGTGAAGTCTGTTTATGAGCTGAGGTGTGTGAAGGCACTTCATCGCAGGGTGAGTGGAGTCAGTTGAGCACTGAGGCGAGTGGAGTCAGATCAGCACTGAGTGAGTGGATTCAGATCAGCGCTGAGTGAGTGGAGTCAGATCAGAACTGAGTGTGTGGAGTCAGTTCAGCACCGAGGCAAATGTAGTCAGTTCAGCACTGGGTGAGTGGAGTCAGTTTAACGCTAAGTGAGTGGAGTCAGTTCATTGCTGAGTGAGTGGAGTCAGTTCAGCACGGAGTGAGTGGAGTCAGTTTAACGCTGAGTGAGTGGAGTCAGTTTAACGCTGAGTGCGTGGAGACATTTCAGCGCTGAGTGTGTGGAGATAGGTCAACACTGAGTGAGTGGAGTCAGATCATCGCTGAGTGATTGGTGTCAGTTCAGAACTGAGTGAATGGAGTCAGTTCATCGCTGGGTGATTGGAGTCAGTTTAACGCTGAGTGAGTGGAGTCCGTTTAACGCTGAGTGAATGTAATCAGTTTAACGCTGAGTGAGTGGAGTCAGTTCAGCACTGAGGCGAGTTGAGTCAGTTCAGCTCTGAGTGAGTCGTCAGTTGAGAGCTGAGGAGAGTGTAGGCAGTTTATCACTGAGTCAGCGGAGTCACTTCAGCGCCGAGTGATTGGAGTCAATTCAGCGGTGAGTGAGTGGAGTCAGTTTATCGCTGAGTGAGTGGAGTCAGTTTAGCGTTGAGTGAGTGGAGACAGTTCAGCACTGAGTGAGTGGAGTCAGTTCAGCGCTGAGTGAGTGGAGTCAGTTTAACACTGAGTGAGTGGAGTCAGTTTAACACTGAGTGAGTGGAGTCAGTTTAACGCTGAGTGAGTGGAGTCAGTTTAACGCTGAGTGAGTGGAGTCAGTTAAGCGCTGAGTGAGTGGAGACAGTTCAGCACTGAGTGAGTGGAGACAGTTCAGCACTGAGTGAGTGGAGTCAGTTCAGCACTGAGTGAGTGGAGTCAGTTCAGCGCTGAGTGAGTGGAGACAGTTCAGCACTGAGTGAGTGGTGTCAGTTCAGCGCTGAGTGAGTGGAGTCAGTTTAACACTGAGTGAGTGGAGTCAGTTCATCGCTGAGTGAGTGGAGTCAGTTTATGAACTGAGGTGAGTGAAGTCTGTTTATGAGCTGAGGTGAGTGCAGGCATCGCAGGGTGAGTGGAGTCAGTTCAGCACTGAGGCGAGTGGAGTCATTTCGGCACTGAGGCGAGTGGAGTCAGATCAGCCCTAAGTGTGTCGTCAGTTGAGAACTGAGGAGAGTGTAGTCGGTTTACCACTGAGCCAGTGGAGTCAGTTCAGCGCCGAGTGAGTGGAGTCAATTCAGTGGTGAGTGAGTGGAGTCAGTTTATCGCTGAGTGAGTTGAGTCAGTTCTCCACTGAGTGAGTCGAGTCAGTTGAGCGCTGAGGCGAGTGGTGTCTGTTCAGCGCTGAGTGAGTGAAGTCAGCTCATCGCTGAGTGATTGGAGTCATTTCAGTGCTGAGTGATTTGAGTCAGTTCATAGCTGAGGTGAGTGGTCAGATCATCGCTAAGTGAGTGGAGTCAGTTCAGCACTGAGTGAGTGGAGTCAGATCAGCGCTGAGTGAGTGGAGTCAGTTCAGCACTGAGTGAGTGGAGTCAGTTTAACGCTGAGTGAGTGGAGTCAGTTTAACGCTGAGTGAGTGGAGACATTTCAGCGCTGAGTGTGTGGAGATAGGTCAACACTGAGTGAGTGGAGTCAGATCATCGCTGAGTGATTGGTGTCAGTTCAGAACTGAGTGAATGGAGTCATATCATCGCTGAGTAAGTGGAGTCAGTTCATCGCTGGGAGATTGGAGTCAGCCGCTAAGTGAGTGGAGACAGTTCGGCACTGAGCGAGTGGAGTCAGTTCACTAATGAGTGAGTGGAGTCAGTAAACCGATGAGTGAGTAAAGTCAGTTTAGCACTGAGTTAGCTGTATCAGTTCATGAGTTAAGTGAGTGGAGTCAGTTCATCGCTGAGGCGAGTGGAGTCAGTTCAGTGCCGAGTGAATGGAGTCAGTTCATAGCTGAGTGAGTGGAGTCATTTCAGCGCCGAGTGAGTGGAGTCAGTTCAGCAGTGAGTGAGTGGAGTCAGTTGAACGCTGAGGCGTGTCATGTCTTTTCGGCAGTGAATGAGTGTTGTCAGTTCATAGCTGAGGAGAGTGAAGTCTGTTCATCGCTGAGTGAGTGGAGTCATTTCAGCGCCGAGTGAGTGGAGTCAGTTCAGCAGTGAGTGAGTTGAGTCAGTTGAAAGCTGAGTCGAGTCGTTTCTGTTCGGCAATGAATGAGTGGTATCAGTTCATGAGCTGAGGTGAGTGAAGTCAATTCATGCCTGAGGTGAGTGAAGTCAATTCATGGCTGAGGTGTAGTGAAGTAAGTTCATGAGCTGAGTTGAGTGGTCAGTTCATCGCTAAGTGAGTGGAGTCAGTTCAGCGCCGAGTGAGTGGAGTCAGGTCAGTGTCGAGTGAGTGGAATCAGTTCATGAGTGGAGGGAGTGGTCTCAGTTCATCGCTGAGTGACTGGAGTCAGTTTATGAGCTGAGGTGAGTGAAGTCAGTTCATCGCTGAGTGATTGGAGTCAGTTTATGAGCTGAGGTGAGTGAAGGCACTTCATCGCAGGGTGAGTGGAGTCAGTTCAGCACTGAGGTGAGTGGAGTCAGTTCATCGCAGGGTGAGTGGAGTCAGTTCAGCCCTGAGTGAGTTGTCAGTTGAGAGCTGAGGAGAGGGTAGTCAGTTTACCAATGAGTCAGTGGAGTCAGTTTATCGCTGAGTGAGATGAGTCAGTTCTCCACTGAGTGATTCGAGTCAGTTGAGCGCTGAGGCGCGTGGTGTCTGTTCAGCGCTGAGTGAGTGAAGTCAGTTCATCGCTGAGTAATTGGAGTCATTTCATAGCTGAGGTGAGTGGTCAGATCATCGTTAAGTGAGTGGAGTCAGTTCAGCACTGAGTGAATGGAGTCAGATCAGCACTGAGTGAGTGGAGTCAGATCAGAACTGAGTGTGTCGAGTCAGTTCAGCACCGAGTGAGTGGAGTCAGTTTAACGCTGAGTGAGGGGATTCAGTTCAACCCTGAATGAGTGGAATCAGTTTAACGCTGAGTGAAATCAGTTTAACGCTGACTGAGTGCAGTCACTTTAACCCAGAGCGAGTGGAGTCAGTTTAATGCTGAGCGAGTGGAGTCAGGTGAACGCTGAGTGAGTGGAGTCAGTTTAACCCTGAGTGAGTGGAGTCAGTTCAGCGCTTACTGAGAGATGACATTTCATCTCTGAGTGATTGGTGTCAGTTCAGCGCTGAGTGAGTGGAGTCAGTTTAACGCTGAGTGAGTGGAATCAGTTCATCGCTGAGTGAGTGGAGTCAGTTTATGAACTGAGGTGAGTGAAGTCTGTTTATGAGCTGAGGTGAGTGCAGGCACTTCATCGCAGGGTGAGTGGAGTCAGTTCAGCACTGAGGCGAGTGGAGTCATTTCGGCACTGAGGCGAGTGGAGTCAGATCAGCCCTAAGTGTGTCGTCAGTTGAGAACTGAGGAGAGTGTAGTCGGTTTACCACTGAGTCAGTGGAGTCAGTCAACGCCGAGTGAGTGGAGTGAGATCAGCGCCGAGTGAGTGGAGTCAATTCAGTGGAGAGTGAGTGGAGTCAGTTTATCGCTGAGTGAGTTGAGTCAGTTCTCCACTGAGTGAGTCGAGTCAGTTGAGCGCTGAGGCGAGTGGTGTCTGTTCAGCGCTGAGTGAGTGAAGTCAGTTCAGCACTGAGGCGAGTGGAGTCAGTTCAGCACTGAGTGAGTGGAGACAGTTCAGCACTGAGTGAGTGGAGTCAGTTTAACGCTGAGTGTGTGGAGTCAGTTTAACGCTGAGTGAGTGGAGACAGTTCAGCACTGAGTGAGTGGAGTCAGTTTAACGCTGAGTGAGTGGAGTCAGTTTAACGCTGAGTGAGTGGAGACAGTTCAGCACTGAGTGAGTGGAGTCCGTTTAACGCTGAGTGAATGTAGTCAGTTTAACGCTGAGTGAGTGGAGTCAGTTCAGCACTGAGGCGAGTGGAGTCAGTTCAGCTCTGAGTGAGTCGTCAGTTGAGAGCTGAGCAGAGTGTAGTCAGTTTACCACTGAGTCAGCGGAGTCAGTTCAGCGCCGAGTGATTGGAGTCAATTCAGCGGTGAGTGAGTGGAGTCAGTTTATCGCTGAGTGAGTGGAGTCAGTTCAGTGCCGAGTGAGTGGAGTCAGATCAGAACTGAGTGTGTGGAGTCAGTTCAGCACCGAGGCAAATGTAGTCAGTTCAGCACTGAGGCGAGTGGAGTCAGTTCAGCACTGAGGCGAGTGGAGTCAGTTCAGCACTGAGTGAGTGTAGAAAGTTCAGCACTGAGTGAGTGGAGTCAGTTTAACGCTGAGTGAGTGGAGTCAGTTTAACGATGAGTGAGTGGTGTCAGTTCAGCACTGAGGCGAGTGGAGTCAGTTCAGCACTGAGTGAGTGGAGTCAGTTCAGCACTGAGTGACTGGAGACAGTTCGGCACTGAGGGAGTTGAGTCAGTTTAATGCTGAGTGAGTGGAGTCAGTTTATGAGCTGAGGTGAGTGAAGTCTGTTTATGAGCTGAGGTGAGTGAAGGCACTTCATCGCTGAGTGAGTGGAGTCAGTTTAATGCTGAGTGAGTGGAGTCAGTTCAGCACTGAGTGAGTGGAGTCATTTTAACGCTGAGTGAGTGGAGTCAGTTCAGCACTGAGTGAGTGGAGTCAGTTTGGCACTGAGTGAGTGGAGTCAGTTTAACGCTGAGTGAGTGGAGACAGTTCAGCACTGAGTGAGTGGAGTCAGTTTAACGCTGTGAGTGGAGTCAGTTTAACGCTGAGTGAGTGGAGTCAGTTCATCGCTGAGGCGAGTGGAGTCAGTTCAGCACCGAGTGAATGGAGTCAGTTCATAGCTGAGTGACTGGAGACAGTTCGGCACTGAGGGAGTTGAGTCAGTTTAATGCTGAGTGAGTGGAGTCAGTTTATGAGCTGAGGTGAGTGAAGTCTGTTTATGAGCTGAGGTGAGTGAAGGCACTTCATCGCTGAGTGAGTGGAGTCAGTTTAATGCTGAGTGAGTGGAGTCAGTTCAGCACTGAGTGAGTGGAGTCATTTTAACGCTGAGTGAGTGGAGTCAGTTCAGCACTGTGTGAGTGGAGTCAGTTTGGCACTGAGTGAGTAGAGTCAGTTTAACGCTGAGTGAGTGGAGACAGTTCAGCACTGAGTGAGTGGATTCAGTTTAACGCTGAGTGAGTGGAGTCAGTTTATCACTGAGTGAGTGGAGTCAGTTCAGCACTGAGTGAGTGGAGTCAGCTCAGCACTGAGTGAGTGGAGTCAGTTCATCTCTGAGTGAGTGGAGTCAGTTTGGCACTGAGTGAGTGGAGTCAGTTTAACGCTGAGTGAGTGGAGACAGTTTAACGCTGAGTGAGTGGAGTCAGTTCATCGCTGAGGCGAGTGGAGTCAGTTCAGCGCCGAGTGAGTGGAGTCAGTTCAGCAGTGAGTGAGTGGAGTCAGTTGAACGCTGAGGCGTGTCTTGTCTTTTCGGCAATGAATGAGTGTTGTCAGTTCATAGCTGAGGAGAGTGAAGTCTGTTCATCGCTGAGTGAGTGGAGTCATTTCAGCGCCGAGTGAGTGGAGTCAGTTCAGCGGTGAGTGAGCTGAGTCAGTTGAAAGCTGAGTCGAGTCGTTTCTGTTCGGCAATGAATGAGTGGTATCAGTTCATGAGCTGAGGTGAGTGAAGACAATTCATACCTGAGGTGAGTGAAGTCAATTCATGGCTGAGGTGTAGTGAAGTAAGTTCATGAGCTGAGTTGAGTGGTCAGTTCATCGCTAAGTGAGTGGAGTCAGTTCAGCGCCGAGTGAGTGGAGTCAGGTCAGTGTCGAGTGAGTGGAATCAGTTCATGAGTGGAGTGAGTGGTCTCAGTTCATCGCTGAGTGACTGGAGTCAGTTTATGAGCTGAGGTGAGTGAAGTCAGTTCAACGCTGGGTGGTGATTGGAGTCAGTTTATGAGCTAAGGTGAGTGGAGTCAGTTCATCGCAGGGTGAGTGGAGTCAGTTCAGCACTGAGGTGAGTGGAGTCAGTTTATCGCAGGGTGAGTGGAGTCAGTTCAGCCCTGAGTGAGTCGTCAGTTGAGAGCTGAGGAGAGTGTAGTCAGTTTACCACTGAGTGAGTGGAGACAGTTTAACGCTGAGTGAGTGGAGTCAGTTTAACGCTGAGTGAGTGGAGACATTTCAGCGCTGAGTGTGTGGAGATAGGTCAACACTGAGTGAGTGGAGTCAGATCATCGCTGAGTGATTGGTGTCAGTTCAGAACTGAGTGAATGGAGTCAGATCATCGCTGAGTATGTGAAGTCAGTTCATCGCTGGGTGATTGGAGTCAGGCGCTAAGTGAGTGGAGACAGTTCGGCACTGAGCGAGTGGAGTCAGTTCATTAATGAGTGAGTGGAGTCAGTAAACCGATGAGTGAGTAAAGTCAGTTTAGCACCGAGTTAGCTGTATCAGTTCATGAGTTAAGTGAGTGGAGTCAGTTCATCGCTGAGGCGAGTGGAGTCAGTTCAGCGCCGAGTGAATGGAGTCAGTTCATAGCTGAGTGAGTGGAGTCATTTCAGCGCTGAGTGAGTGGAGTCAGTTCAGCAGTGAGTGAGTGGAGTCAGTTGAACGCTGATGCGTGTCATGTCTTTTAGGCAATGAATGAGTGTTGTCAGTTCATAGCTGAGGTGAGTGAAGTCTGTTCATCGCTGAGTGAGTGGAGTCATTTCAGCGCCGAGTGAGTGGAGTCAGTTCAGCGCTTACTGAGAGATGACTTTTCATCTCTGAGTGATTTGTGTCAGTTCAGCGCTGAGTGAGTGGAGTCAGTTCATCGCTGAGTGAGTGGAATCAGTTTATGAACTGAGGTGAGTGAAGTCTGTTTATGAGCTGAGGTGTGTGAAGGCACTTCATCGCAGGGTGAGTGGAGTCAGTTGAGCACTGAGGCGAGTGGAGTCAGATCAGCACTGAGTGAGTGGATTCAGATCAGCGCTGAGTGAGTGGAGTCAGATCAGAACTGAGTGTGTGGAGTCAGTTCAGCACCGAGGCAAATGTAGTCAGTTCAGCACTGGGTGAGTGGAGTCAGTTTAACGCTAAGTGAGTGGAGTCAGTTCATTGCTGAGTGAGTGGAGTCAGTTCAGCACGGAGTGAGTGGAGTCAGTTTAACGCTGAGTGAGTGGAGTCAGTTTAACGCTGAGTGCGTGGAGACATTTCAGCGCTGAGTGTGTGGAGATAGGTCAACACTGAGTGAGTGGAGTCAGATCATCGCTGAGTGATTGGTGTCAGTTCAGAACTGAGTGAATGGAGTCAGTTCATCGCTGGGTGATTGGAGTCAGTTTAACGCTGAGTGAGTGGAGTCCGTTTAACGCTGAGTGAATGTAATCAGTTTAACGCTGAGTGAGTGGAGTCAGTTCAGCACTGAGGCGAGTTGAGTCAGTTCAGCTCTGAGTGAGTCGTCAGTTGAGAGCTGAGGAGAGTGTAGGCAGTTTATCACTGAGTCAGCGGAGTCACTTCAGCGCCGAGTGATTGGAGTCAATTCAGCGGTGAGTGAGTGGAGTCAGTTTATCGCTGAGTGAGTGGAGTCAGTTTAGCGTTGAGTGAGTGGAGACAGTTCAGCACTGAGTGAGTGGAGTCAGTTCAGCGCTGAGTGAGTGGAGTCAGTTTAACACTGAGTGAGTGGAGTCAGTTTAACACTGAGTGAGTGGAGTCAGTTTAACGCTGAGTGAGTGGAGTCAGTTTAACGCTGAGTGAGTGGAGTCAGTTCAGCGCTGAGTGAGTGGAGACAGTTCAGCACTGAGTGAGTGGAGACAGTTCAGCACTGAGTGAGTGGAGTCAGTTCAGCACTGAGTGAGTGGAGTCAGTTCAGCGCTGAGTGAGTGGAGACAGTTCAGCACTGAGTGAGTGGTGTCAGTTCAGCGCTGAGTGAGTGGAGTCAGTTTAACACTGAGTGAGTGGAGTCAGTTCATCGCTGAGTGAGTGGAGTCAGTTTATGAACTGAGGTGAGTGAAGTCTGTTTATGAGCTGAGGTGAGTGCAGGCATCGCAGGGTGAGTGGAGTCAGTTCAGCACTGAGGCGAGTGGAGTCATTTCGGCACTGAGGCGAGTGGAGTCAGATCAGCCCTAAGTGTGTCGTCAGTTGAGAACTGAGGAGAGTGTAGTCGGTTTACCACTGAGCCAGTGGAGTCAGTTCAGCGCCGAGTGAGTGGAGTCAATTCAGTGGTGAGTGAGTGGAGTCAGTTTATCGCTGAGTGAGTTGAGTCAGTTCTCCACTGAGTGAGTCGAGTCAGTTGAGCGCTGAGGCGAGTGGTGTCTGTTCAGCGCTGAGTGAGTGAAGTCAGCTCATCGCTGAGTGATTGGAGTCATTTCAGTGCTGAGTGATTTGAGTCAGTTCATAGCTGAGGTGAGTGGTCAGATCATCGCTAAGTGAGTGGAGTCAGTTCAGCACTGAGTGAGTGGAGTCAGATCAGCGCTGAGTGAGTGGAGTCAGTTCAGCACTGAGTGAGTGGAGTCAGTTTAACGCTGAGTGAGTGGAGTCAGTTTAACGCTGAGTGAGTGGAGACATTTCAGCGCTGAGTGTGTGGAGATAGGTCAACACTGAGTGAGTGGAGTCAGATCATCGCTGAGTGATTGGTGTCAGTTCAGAACTGAGTGAATGGAGTCATATCATCGCTGAGTAAGTGGAGTCAGTTCATCGCTGGGAGATTGGAGTCAGCCGCTAAGTGAGTGGAGACAGTTCGGCACTGAGCGAGTGGAGTCAGTTCACTAATGAGTGAGTGGAGTCAGTAAACCGATGAGTGAGTAAAGTCAGTTTAGCACTGAGTTAGCTGTATCAGTTCATGAGTTAAGTGAGTGGAGTCAGTTCATCGCTGAGGCGAGTGGAGTCAGTTCAGTGCCGAGTGAATGGAGTCAGTTCATAGCTGAGTGAGTGGAGTCATTTCAGCGCCGAGTGAGTGGAGTCAGTTCAGCAGTGAGTGAGTGGAGTCAGTTGAACGCTGAGGCGTGTCATGTCTTTTCGGCAGTGAATGAGTGTTGTCAGTTCATAGCTGAGGAGAGTGAAGTCTGTTCATCGCTGAGTGAGTGGAGTCATTTCAGCGCCGAGTGAGTGGAGTCAGTTCAGCAGTGAGTGAGTTGAGTCAGTTGAAAGCTGAGTCGAGTCGTTTCTGTTCGGCAATGAATGAGTGGTATCAGTTCATGAGCTGAGGTGAGTGAAGTCAATTCATGCCTGAGGTGAGTGAAGTCAATTCATGCCTGAGGTGAGTGAAGTCAATTCATGGCTGAGGTGTAGTGAAGTAAGTTCATGAGCTGAGTTGAGTGGTCAGTTCATCGCTAAGTGAGTGGAGTCAGTTCAGCGCCGAGTGAGTGGAGTCAGGTCAGTGTCGAGTGAGTGGAATCAGTTCATGAGTGGAGGGAGTGGTCTCAGTTCATCGCTGAGTGACTGGAGTCAGTTTATGAGCTGAGGTGAGTGAAGTCAGTTCATCGCTGAGTGATTGGAGTCAGTTTATGAGCTGAGGTGAGTGAAGGCACTTCATCGCAGGGTGAGTGGAGTCAGTTCAGCACTGAGGTGAGTGGAGTCAGTTCATCGCAGGGTGAGTGGAGTCAGTTCAGCCCTGAGTGAGTTGTCAGTTGAGAGCTGAGGAGAGGGTAGTCAGTTTACCAATGAGTCAGTGGAGTCAGTTTATCGCTGAGTGAGATGAGTCAGTTCTCCACTGAGTGATTCGAGTCAGTTGAGCGCTGAGGCGCGTGGTGTCTGTTCAGCGCTGAGTGAGTGAAGTCAGTTCATCGCTGAGTAATTGGAGTCATTTCATAGCTGAGGTGAGTGGTCAGATCATCGTTAAGTGAGTGGAGTCAGTTCAGCACTGAGTGAATGGAGTCAGATCAGCACTGAGTGAGTGGAGTCAGATCAGAACTGAGTGTGTCGAGTCAGTTCAGCACCGAGTGAGTGGAGTCAGTTTAACGCTGAGTGAGGGGATTCAGTTCAACCCTGAATGAGTGGAATCAGTTTAACGCTGAGTGAAATCAGTTTAACGCTGACTGAGTGCAGTCACTTTAACCCAGAGCGAGTGGAGTCAGTTTAATGCTGAGCGAGTGGAGTCAGGTGAACGCTGAGTGAGTGGAGTCAGTTTAACCCTGAGTGAGTGGAGTCAGTTCAGCGCTTACTGAGAGATGACATTTCATCTCTGAGTGATTGGTGTCAGTTCAGCGCTGAGTGAGTGGAGTCAGTTTAACGCTGAGTGAGTGGAATCAGTTCATCGCTGAGTGAGTGGAGTCAGTTTATGAACTGAGGTGAGTGAAGTCTGTTTATGAGCTGAGGTGAGTGCAGGCACTTCATCGCAGGGTGAGTGGAGTCAGTTCAGCACTGAGGCGAGTGGAGTCATTTCGGCACTGAGGCGAGTGGAGTCAGATCAGCCCTAAGTGTGTCGTCAGTTGAGAACTGAGGAGAGTGTAGTCGGTTTACCACTGAGTCAGTGGAGTCAGTCAACGCCGAGTGAGTGGAGTGAGATCAGCGCCGAGTGAGTGGAGTCAATTCAGTGGAGAGTGAGTGGAGTCAGTTTATCGCTGAGTGAGTTGAGTCAGTTCTCCACTGAGTGAGTCGAGTCAGTTGAGCGCTGAGGCGAGTGGTGTCTGTTCAGCGCTGAGTGAGTGAAGTCAGCTCATCGCTGAGTGATTGGAGTCATTTCAGTGCTGAGTGATTTGAGTCAGTTCATAGCTGAGGTGAGTGGTCAGATCATCGCTAAGTGAGTGGAGTCAGTTCAGCACTGAGTGAGTGGAGTCAGATCAGCACTGAGCGAGTGGAGTCAGATCAGCACTGAGTGAGTGGAGTCAGATCAGCACTGAGTGAGTGGAGTCAGATCAGAACTGAGTGTGTGGAGTCAGTTCAGCACCGAAGCAAATGTAGTCAGTTCAACACTGGGTGAGTGGAGTCAGTTTAACGCTAAGTGAGTGGAGTAAGTTCATTGCTGAGTGAGTGGAGTCAATTCAGCACTGAGTGAGTGGAGTCAGTTTAACGCTGAGTGAGTGGAGTCAGTTTAACACTGAGTGAGTGGAGACATTTCAGCGCTGAGTGTGTGGAGATAGGTCAACACTGAGTGTGTGGAGTCAGATCATCGCTGAGTGATTGGTGTCAGTTCAGAACTGAGTGAATGTAGTCAGATCATCGCTGAGTAAGTGGAGTCAGTTCATCGCTGGGAGATTGGAGTCAGACGCTAAGTGAGTGGAGACAGTTCGGCACTGAGCGAGTGGAGTCAGTTCACTAATGAGTGAGTGGAGTCAGTAAACCGATGAGTGAGTAAAGTCAGTTTAGCACTGATTTAGCTGTATCAGTTCATGAGTTAAGTGAGTGGAGTCAGTTCATCGCTGAGGCGAGTGGAGTCAGTTCAGTGCCGAGTGAATGGAGTCAGTTCATAGCTGAGTGAGTGGAGTCATTTCAGCGCCGAGTGAGTGGAGTCAGTTCAGCAGTGAGTGAGTGGAGTCAGTTGAACGCTGAGGCGTGTCATGTCTTTTCGGCAGTGAATGAGTGTTGTCAGTTCATAGCTGAGGAGAGTGAAGTCTGTTCATCGCTGAGTGAGTGGAGTCATTTCAGCGCCGAGTGAGTGGAGTCAGTTCAGCAGTGAGTGAGTTGAGTCAGTTGAAAGCTGAGTCGAGTCGTTTCTGTTCGGCAATGAATGAGTGGTATCAGTTCATGAGCTGAGGTGAGTGAAGTCAATTCATGCCTGAGGTGAGTGAAGTCAATTCATGGCTGAGGTGTAGTGAAGTCAATTCATGGCTGAGGTGTAGTGAAGTAAGTTCATGAGCTGAGTTGAGTGGTCAGTTCATCGCTAAGTGAGTGGAGTCAGTTCAGCGCCGAGTGAGTGGAGTCAGGTCAGTGTCGAGTGAGTGGAATCAGTTCATGAGTGGAGGGAGTGGTCTCAGTTCATCGCTGAGTGACTGGAGTCAGTTTATGAGCTGAGGTGAGTGAAGTCAGTTCAACGCTGGGTGGTGATTGGAGTCAGTTTATGAGCTGAGGTGAGTGAAGGCACTTCATCGCAGGGTGAGTGGAGTCAGTTCAGCACTGAGGTGAGTGGAGTCAGTTCATCGCAGGGTGAGTGGAGTCAGTTCAGCCCTGAGTGAGTTGTCAGTTGAGAGCTGAGGAGAGGGTAGTCAGTTTACCAATGAGTCAGTGGAGTCAGTTTATCGCTGAGTGAGATGAGTCAGTTCTCCACTGAGTGATTCGAGTCAGTTGAGCGCTGAGGCGCGTGGTGTCTGTTCAGCGCTGAGTGAGTGAAGTCAGTTCATCGCTGAGTAATTGGAGTCATTTCATAGCTGAGGTGAGTGGTCAGATCATCGTTAAGTGAGTGGAGTCAGTTCAGCACTGAGTGAGTGGAGTCATATCAGCGCTGAGTGAGTGGAGTCAGTTCAGCGCCGAGTGAGTGGAGTCAGGTCAGTGTCGAGTGAGTGGAATCAGTTCATGAGTGGAGGGAGTGGTCTCAGTTCATCGCTGAGTGACTGGAGTCAGTTTATGAGCTGAGGTGAGTGAAGTCAGTTCAACGCTGGGTGGTGATTGGAGTCAGTTTATGAGCTGAGGTGAGTGAAGGCACTTCATCGCTGAGTGAGTGGAGTCAGTTTAATGCTGAGTGAGTGGAGTCAGTTCAGCACTGAGTGAGTGGAGTCATTTTATCGCTAAGTGAGTGGAGTCAGTTCAGCACTGAGTAAGTGGAGTCAGTTTAACGCTGAGTGAGGGGATTCAGTTCAACCCTGAATGAGTGGAATCAGTTTAACGCTGAGTGAAATCAGTTTAACGCTGACTGAGTGCAGTCACTTTAACCCAGAGCGAGTGGAGTCAGTTTAATGCTGAGCGAGTGGAGTCAGGTGAACGCTGAGTGAGTGGAGTCAGTTTAACCCTGAGCGAGTGGAGTCAGTTCAGCACTGAGTGAGTGGAGTCAGTTCAGCACTGAGTGAGTGGAGTCAGTTCATCGCTGAGTGAGTGGAGTCAGTTTATGAACTGAGGTGAGTGAAGTCTGTTTATGAGCTGAGGTGAGTGCAGGCAATTCATCGCAGGGTGAGTGGAGTCAGTTCAGCACTGAGGCGAGTGGAGTCAGATCAGCCCTAAGTGTGTCGTCAGTTGAGAGCTGAGGAGAGTGTAGTCGGTTTACCACTGAGTCAGTGGAGTCAGTTCAGCGCCGAGTGATTGGAGTCAATTCAGTGGTGAGTGAGTGGAGTCAGTTTATCGCTGAGTGAGTTGAGTCAGTTCTCCACTGAGTGAGTCGAGTCAGTTGAGCGCTGAGGCGAGTGGTGTCTGTTCAGCGCTGAGTGAGTGAAGTCAGCTCATCGCTGAGTGATTGGAGTCATTTCAGTGCTGAGTGATTTGAGTCAGTTCATAGCTGAGGTGAGTGGTCAGATCATCGCTAAGTGAGTGGAGTCAGTTCAGCACTGAGTGAGTGGAGTCAGATCAGCACTGAGCGAGTGGAGTCAGATCAGCGCTGAGTGAGTGGAGTCAGATCAGAACTGAGTGTGTGGAGTCAGTTCAGCACCGAGGCAAATGTAGTCAGTTCAGCACTGGGTGAGTGGAGTCAGTTTAACGCTAAGTGAGTGGAGTCAGTTCATTGCTGAGTGAGTGGAGTCATTTCAGCACTGAGTGAGTGGAGTCAGTTTAACGCTGAGTGAGTGGAGTCAGTTTAACACTGAGTGAGTGGAGACATTTCAGCGCTGAGTGAGTGGAGACAGGTCAACACAGAGTGAGTGGAGTCAGATCATCGCTGAGTGATTGGTGTCAGTTCAGAACTGAGTGAATGGAGTCAGATCATCGCTGAGTAAGTGGAGTCAGTTCATCGCTGGGAGATTGGAGTCAGGCGCTAAGTGAGTGGAGACAGTTCGGCACTAAGTGAGTGGAGTCAGTTCACTAATGAGTGAGTGGAGTCAGTAAACCGATGAGTGAGTAAAGTCAGTTTAGCACTGAGTTAGCTGTATCAGTTCATGAGTTAAGTGAGTGGAGTCAGTTCATCGCTGAGGCGAGTGGAGTCAGTTCAGCACCGAGTGAATGGAGTCAGTTCATAGCTGAGTGAGTGGAGTCATTTCAGCGCCGAGTGAGTGGAGTCAGTTCAGCAGTGAGTGAGTGGAGTCAGTTGAACGCTGAGGCGTGTCATGTCTTTTCGGCAATGAATGAGTGTTGTCAGTTCATAGCTGAGGAGAGTGAAGTCTGTTCATCGCTGAGTGAGTGGAGTTATTTCAGCGCCGAGTGAGTGGAGTCAGTTCAGCGGTGAGTGAGTTGAGTCAGTTGAAAGCTGAGTCGAGTCGTTTCTGTTCGGCAATGAATGAGTGGTATCAGTTCATGAGCTGAGGTGAGTGAAGTCAATTCATGGCTGAGGTGAGTGAAGTCAATTCATGGCTGAGGTGTAGTGAAGTAAGTTCATGAGCTGAGTTGAGTGGTCAGTACATCACTAAGTGAGTGGAGTCAGTTCAGCGCCGAGTGAGTGGAGTCAGTTCATGAGTGGAGTGAGTGGTCTCAGTTCATCGCTGAGTGACTGGAGTCAGTTTATGAGCTGAGGTGAGTGAAGTCAGTTCAACGCTGGGTGGTGATTGGAGTCAGTTTATGAGCTGAGGTGAGTGAAGTCTGTTTATGAGCTGAGGTGAGTGAATGCACTTCATCGCAGGGTGAGTGGAGTCAGTTCATCGCAGGGTGAGTGGAGTCAGTTCAGCACTGAGTGAGTGGAGTCAGTTTAACGCAGAGTGAGTGGAGTCAGTTTAACACTGAGTGAGTGGAGTCAGTTCATCGCTGAGTGAGAGGAGTCAGTTTATTAGCTGAGGTGAGTGAAGTCTGTTTATGAGCTGAGGTGAGTGAAGGCACTTCATCGCAGGGTGAGTGGAGTCAGTTCATCGCAGGGTGGGTGGAGTCAGTTCATCGCAGGGGTAGTGGAGTCAGTTCAGCACTGAGTGAGTGGAGACAGTGCAGCGCTGAGTGAGTGGAGTCAGTTTAATGCTGATTGAGAGGACTCAGTTTATGAGCTGATTTGAGTGAAGTCTGTTTATGAGCTGAGCTGAGTGAAGGCACTTCATCGCAGGGTGAGTGGAGTCAGTTCAGCACTGAGCCAGTAGCGTCAGTTCAGCGCCGAGTGAGTGGAGTCAATTCAGTGGTGAGTGAGTGGAGTCAGTTTATTGCTGAGTGAGTTGAGTCAGATCTCCACTGAGTGAGTCGATTCAGTTGAGCGCTGAGGCAAGTGGTGTCTGTTCAGCGCTGAGTGAGTGAAGTCAGCTCATCGCTGAGTGATTGGAGTCATTTCAGTGCTGAGTGATTTGAGTCAGTTCATAGCTGAGGTGAGTTGTCAGATCATTCCTAAGTGAGTGGAGTCAGTTCAGTGCTTACTGAGAGATGTCAGTTCACCTCTGAGTGATTGGTGTCAATTCAGTGCTGAGGCTAGTGGAGTCAGGTCAACACTGAGAGAGTGGAATCAGTTCAGCACTGTGTAAGTGGAGTCAGTTCATCGCTGAGTGAGTGGAGTCAGTTCAGCACTGAGTGAGTGGAGTCAGTTTAACGCTGAGTGAGTGGAGTCAGTTCAGCGCTTACTGAGAGATGTCAGTTCACCTCCGAGTGATTGTTGTCAATTCAGCGCTGAGGCTAGTGGAGTCAGGTCAACACTGAGTGAGTGGAGTCAGTTCATCGCTGAGTGAGTGGAGTCAGTTTAACGCTGACTGAGTGGAGTCAGTTTAACGCTGAGTGAGTGGAGTCAGTTCAGCACTGAGTCAGTGGAGTCAGTTCAGCACTGAGTGAGTGGAGTCAGTTCAGCACTGAGTGAGTGGAGTCAGTTTAACGCTGAGTGAGAGGAGTCAGTTTAACGCTGAGTGAGTGGAGTCAGTTCAGCACTGAGTGAGTGGAGACAGTTCAACACTGAGTGATTGGAGTCAGTTTATCGCTGAGTGAGTGGAGTCCGTTGAGCGCTGAGGCAAGTGGTGTCTGTTCAGCGCTGAGTGAGTGAAGTCAGCTCATCGCTGAGTGATTGGAGTCATTTCAGTGCTGAGTGATTTGAGTCAGTTCATAGCTGAGGTGAGTTGTCAGATCATTCCTAAGTGAGTGGAGTCAGTTCAGCACTGAGTGAGTGGAGTCAGATCAGCGCTGAGTGAGTGGAGTCAGTTGAACGCTGAGTGAGTGGATTCAGTACAGCGCTTACTGAGAGATGTCAGTTCACCTCTGAGTGATTGTTGTCAATTCAGCGCTGAGGCTAGTGGAGTCAGTTCAACACTGGGTGAGCGGAGTCAGTTCATCGCTGAGTGAGTGGAGTCAGTTCAGCACTGAGTGAGTGGAGTCAGTTTAACGCTGAGTGAGTGGAGACAGTTCAGCGCTTACTGAGAGATGTCAGTTCACCTCTGAGTGATTGTTGTCAATTCAGCGCTGAGGCTAGTGGAGTCAGGTCAACACTGAGTGAGAGGAGTCAGTTCAGCACTGTGTAAGTGGAGTCCGTTCATCGCTGAGTGTATGGAGTCAGATTAATGTTGAGTGAGTGGAGTCAAGTCAGCGCTGTGAGTGGAATCAGTTTAACGCTGAGCGAGTGTTGTCAGTTTAACGCTGAGTGAGTGGAGTCCGTTCAGCATTGAGTGAGAGGAGTCAGTTTAACACTGATCGAGTGGAGACAGTTCAGCACTGAGTGAGTGGAGACAGTTCAGCGCTGAGTGAGTGGAGTCATTTGAACGCTGAGTGAGTGGAGACAGTTCAGCGCTTACTCAGAGATGTCAGTTCACCTCTGAGTGATTGTTGTCAATTCAGCGCTGAGGCTAGTGGAGTCAGGTCAACACTGAGTGAGTGGAGTCAGTTCATCGCTGAGTGAGAGGAGTCAGTTTATTAGCTGAGGTGAGTGAAGTCTGTTTATGAGCTGAGGTGAGTGAAGGCACTTCATCGCAGGGTGAGTGGAGTCAGTTCATCGCAGGGTGGGTGGAGTCAGTTCATCGCAGGGGTAGTGGAGTCAGTTCAGCACTGAGTGAGTGGAGACAGTTCAGCACTGAGTGAGTGGAGACAGTTCAGCACTGAGTGAGTGGAGTCAGTTTAACGCTGAGTGAGTGGAGACAGTGCAGCGCTGAGTGAGTGGAGTCAGTTTAATGCTGATTGAGAGGACTCAGTTTATGAGCTGATTTGAGTGAAGTCTGTTTATGAGCTGAGCTGAGTGAAGGCACTTCATCGCAGGGTGAGTGGAGTCAGTTCAGCACTGAGCCAGTAGCGTCAGTTCAGCGCCGAGTGAGTGGAGTCAATTCAGTGGTGAGTGAGTGGAGTCAGTTTATTGCTGAGTGAGTTGAGTCAGATCTCCACTGAGTGAGTCGATTCAGTTGAGCGCTGAGGCAAGTGGTGTCTGTTCAGCGCTGAGTGAGTGAAGTCAGCTCATCACTGAGTGATTGGAGTCATTTCAGTGCTGAGTGATTTGAGTCAGTTCATAGCTGAGGTGAGTTGTCAGATCATTCCTAAGTGAGTGGAGTCAGTTCAGTGCTTACTGAGAGATGTCAGTTCACCTCTGAGTGATTGGTGTCAATTCAGTGCTGAGGCTAGTGGAGTCAGGTCAACACTGAGAGAGTGGAATCAGTTCAGCACTGTGTAAGTGGAGTCAGTTCATCGCTGAGTGAGTGGAGTCAGTTCAGCACTGAGTGAGTGGAGTCAGTTTAACGCTGAGTGAGTGGAGTCAGTTCAGCGCTTACTGAGAGATGTCAGTTCACCTCCGAGTGATTGTTGTCAATTCAGCGCTGAGGCTAGTGGAGTCAGGTCAACACTGAGTGAGTGGAGTCAGTTCATCGCTGAGTGAGAGGAGTCAGTTCAGCACTGAGTGAGTGGAGTCAGTTTAACGCTGACTGAGTGGAGTCAGTTTAACGCTGAGTGAGTGGAGTCAGTTCAGCACTGAGTCAGTGGAGTCAGTTCAGCACTGAGTGAGTGGAGTCAGTTCAGCACTGAGTGAGAGGAGTCAGTTTAACGCTGAGTGAGTGGAGTCAGTTCAGCACTGAGTGAGTGGAGACAGTTCAACACTGAGTGATTGGAGTCAGTTTATCGCTGAGTGAGTGGAGTCCGTTGAGCGCTGAGGCAAGTGGTGTCTGTTCAGCGCTGAGTGAGTGAAGTCAGCTCATCGCTGAGTGATTGGAGTCATTTCAGTGCTGAGTGATTTGAGTCAGTTCATAGCTGAGGTGAGTTGTCAGATCATTCCTAAGTGAGTGGAGTCAGTTCAGCACTGAGTGAGTGGAGTCAGATCAGCGCTGAGTGAGTGGAGTCAGTTGAACGCTGAGTGAGTGGAGTCATTACAGCGCTTACTGAGAGATGTCAGTTCACCTCTGAGTGATTGTTGTCAATTCAGCGCTGAGGCTAGTGGAGTCAGTTCATCGCTGAGTGAGTGGAGTCAGTTCAGCACTGAGTGTGTGGAGTCAGTTTAACGCTGAGTGAGTGGAGACAGTTCAGCGGTGAGTGAGTGGAGTCAGTTCAGCACTGTGTAAGTGGAGTCAGTTCATCGCTGAGTGAGAGGAGTCAGTTCAGCACTGTGTAAGTGGAGTCCGTTCATCGCTGAGTGTATGGAGTCAGATTAATGTTGAGTGAGTGGAGTTAAGTCAGCGCTGTGAGTGGAATCAGTTTAACGCTGAGCGAGTGTTGTCAGTTTAACGCTGAGTGAGTGGAGTCAGTTCAGCATTGAGTGAGAGGAGTCAGTTTAACACTGATCGAGTGGAGACAGTTCAGCACTGAGTGAGTGGAGACAGTTCAGCGCTGAGTGAGTGGAGTCATTTGAACGCTGAGTGAGTGGAGACAGTTCAGCGCTTACTCAGAGATGTCAGTTCACCTCTGAGTGATTGTTGTCAATTCAGCGCTGAGGCTAGTGGAGTCAGGTCAACACTGAGTGAGTGGAGTCAGTTCATCGCTGAGTGAGAGGAGTCAGTTTATTAGCTGAGGTGAGTGAAGTCTGTTTATGAGCTGAGGTGAGTGAAGGCACTTCATCGCAGGGTGAGTGGAGTCAGTTCATCGCAGGGTGGGTGGAGTCAGTTCATCGCAGGGGTAGTGGAGTCAGTTCAGCACTGAGTGAGTGGAGACAGTTCAGCACTGAGTGAGAGGAGCAGTTCAGCACTGAGTGAGTGGAGTCAGTTTAACGCTGAGTGAGTGGAGACAGTGCAGCGCTGAGTGAGTGGAGTCAGTTTAATGCTGATTGAAAGGACTCAGTTTATGAGCTGATTTGAGTGAAGTCTGTTTATGAGCTGAGCTGAGTGAAGGCACTTCATCGCAGGGTGAGTGGAGTCAGTTCAGCACTGAGCCAGTAGCGTCAGTTCAGCGCCGAGTGAGTGGAGTCAATTCAGTGGTGAGTGAGTGGAGTCAGTTTATTGCTGAGTGAGTTGAGTCAGATCTCCACTGAGTGAGTCGATTCAGTTGAGCGCTGAGGCAAGTGGTGTCTGTTCAGCGCTGAGTGAGTGAAGTCAGCTCATCACTGAGTGATTGGAGTCATTTCAGTGCTGAGTGATTTGAGTCAGTTCATAGCTGAGGTGAGTTGTCAGATCATTCCTAAGTGAGTGGAGTCAGTTCAGTGCTTACTGAGAGATGTCAGTTCACCTCTGAGTGATTGGTGTCAATTCAGTGCTGAGGCTAGTGGAGTCAGGTCAACACTGAGTGAGAGGAGTCAGTTCAGCACTGTGTAAGTGGAGTCAGTTCATCGCTGAGTGAGTGGAGTCAGTTCAGCACTGAGTGAGTGGAGTCAGTTTAACGCTGAGTGAGTGGAGACAGTTCAGCGCTTACTGAGAGATGTCAGTTCACCTCCGAGTGATTGTTGTCAATTCAGCGCTGAGGCTAGTGGAATCAGGTCAACACTGAGTGAGTGGAGTCAGTTCATCGCTGAGTGAGAGGAGTCAGTTCAGCACTGAGTGAGTGGAGTCAGTTTAACGCTGACTGAGTGGAGTCAGTTTAACGCTGAGTGAGTGGAGTCAGTTCAGCACTGAGTCAGTGGAGTCAGTTCAGCACTGAGTGAGTGGAGTCAGTTCAGCACTGAGTGAGTGGAGTCAGTTTAACGCTGAGTGAGAGGAGTCAGTTTAACGCTGAGTGAGTGGAGTCAGTTCAGCACTGAGTGAGTGGAGACAGTTCAACACTGAGTGATTGGAGTCAGTTTATCGCTGAGTGAGTGGAGTCCGTTGAGCGCTGAGGCAAGTGGTGTCTGTTCAGCGCTGAGTGAGTGAAGTCAGCTCATCGCTGAGTGATTGGAGTCATTTCAGTGCTGAGTGATTTGAGTCAGTTCATAGCTGAGGTGAGTTGTCAGATCATTCCTAAGTGAGTGGAGTCAGTTCAGCACTGAGTGAGTGGAGTCAGATCAGCGCTGAGTGAGTGGAGTCAGTTGAACGCTGAGTGAGTGGAGTCAGTTCAGCACTGAGTGAGTGGAGTCAGTTTAACGCTGAGTAAGTGGAGACAGTTCAGCGCTTACTGAGAGATGTCAGTTCATCTCTGAGTGATTGTTGTCAATTCAGCGCTGAGGCTAGTGGAGTCAGGTCAACACTGAGTGAGTGGAGTCAGTTCAGCACTGTGTAAGTGGAGTCAGTTTATGAGCTGAGGTGAGTGAAGTCTGTTTATGAGCTGAGGTGAGTGAAGGCACTTCATCGCAGGGTGAGTGGAGTCAGTTCTTCGCAGTGTGAGTGGAGTCAGTTCATCGCAGGGTGAGTGGAGTCAGTTCAGCACTGAGTGAGTGGAGCAGTTCAGCACTGAGTGAGTGGAGACAGTTCAGCGCTGAGTGAGTGGAGTCAGTTTAACGCTGATTGAGAGGAGTCAGTTTATGAGCTGATTTGAGTGAAGTCTGTTTATGAGCTGAGCTGAGTGAAGGCACTTCATCGCAGGGTGAGTGGAGTCAGTTCATCGCAGGGTGAGTGGAGTCAGTTCAGCACTGAGCCAGTAGAGTCAGTTCAGCGCCGAGTGAGTGGAGTCAATTCAGTGGTGAGTGAGTGGAGTCAGTTTATCGCTGAGTGAGTTGAGTCAGATCTCCACTGAGTGAGTCGATTCAGTTGAGCGCTGAGGCAAGTGGTGTCTGTTCAGCGCTGAGTGAGTGAAGTCAGCTCATCGCTGAGTGATTGGAGTCATTTCAGTGGTGAGTGATTTGAGTCAGTTCATAGCTGAGGTGAGTTGTCAGATCATTCCTAAGTGAGTGGAGTCAGTTCAGCACTGAGTGAGTGGAGTCAGATCAGCGCTGAGTGAGTGGAGTCAGTTTAACGCTGTGAGTGGAGTCAGTACAGCGCTTACTGAGAGATGTCAGTTCACCTCTGAGTGATTGTTGTCAATTCAGCGCTGAGGCTAGTGGAGTCAGTTCAACACTGAGTGAGTGGAGTCAGTTCATCGCTGAGTGAGTGGAGTCAGTTCAGCACTGAGTGAGTGGAGTCAGTTTAACGCTGAGTGAGTGGAGACAGTTCAGCGCTTACTGAGAGATGTCAGTTCACCTCTGAGTGATTGTTGTCAATTCAGCGCTGAGGCTAGTGGAGTCAGGTCAACACTGAGTGAGTGGAGTCAATTCAGCACTGTGTAAGTGGAGTCAGTTCATCGCTGAGTGAGAGGAGTCAGTTCAGCACTGTGTAAGTGGAGTCCGTTCATCGCTGAGTGTATGGAGTCAGATTAATGTTGAGTGAGTGGAGTCAAGTCAGCGCTGTGAGTGGAGTCAGTTTAACGCTGAGCGAGTGTTGTCAGTTTAACGCTGAGTGAGTGGAGTCAGTTCAGCATTGAGTGAGAGGAGTCAGTTTAACACTGATCGAGTGGAGACAGTTCAGCACTGAGTGAGTGGAGACAGTTCAGCGCTGAGTGAGTGGAGTCAGTTTAATGCTGAGTGAGTGGAGTCAGTTTGACGCTGAGTGAGTGGAGTCAGTTCAGCACTGAGTGAGAGGAGACAGTTCAGCACTGAGTGAGTGGAGTCAGTTTAACGCTGACTGAGTGGAGTCAGTTTAACGCTGAGTGAGTGGAGTCAGTTCAGCACTGAGTCAGTGGAGGCAGTTCAGCACTGAGTGAGTGGAGTCAGTTAAACGCTGAGTGAGTGGAGTCAGTTCAGCGCTAACTGTGACATGTCAGTTCACCTCTGAGTGATTGTTGTCAATTCAGCGCTGAGGCTAGTGGAGTCAGGTCAACACTGAGTGAGTGGAGTCAGTTCAGCACTGTGTAAGTGGAGTCAGTTCATCGCTGAGTGAGTGGAGTCAATTCAGCACTGTGTAAGTGGAGTCAGTTCATCGCTGAGTGAGTGGAGTCAATTCAGCACTGAGTGAGTGGAGTCAGTTTAACGCTGAGTGAGTGGAGACAGTTCAGCACTGAGTGATTGGAGTCAGTTTATCGCTGAGTGAGTGGAGTCAGTTCAGCACTGAGTGAGTGGAGACAGTTCAGCATTGAGTGAGTGGAGTCAGTTTAACGCTGAGTGAGTGGAGTCAGTTCAGCACTGAGTGAGTGGAGTCAGTTCAGCACTGAGTGAGAGGAGTCAGTTCAGCCCTGTGTGAGTCGTCAGTTGAGAGCTGAGGAGAGTGTAGTCAGTTTACCACTGAGCCAGTGGAGTCAGTTCAGCACCGAGTGAGTGGAGTCAATTCAGCGGTGAGTGAGTAGACTCAATTTATTGCTGAGTGAGTTGAGTCAGTTCTCCACTGAGTGAGTCGATTCAGTTGAGCCCTGAGGCCAGTGGTGTCTGTTCAGCACTGAGTGAGTGGAGTCAGTTTAACGCTGAGTGAGTGGAGTCAGTTTAACGCTGAGTGAGTGGAGACAGTTCAGCGCTTACTGAGAGATGTCAGTTCACCTCTGAGTGATTGTTGTCAATTCAGCGCTGAGGCTAGTGGAGTCAGGTCAACACTGTGTAAGTGGAGTCAGTTCATCGCTGAGTGAGTGGAGTCAGATTAACGTTGAGTGAGTGGAGTCAGTTCAGCGCTGTGTGAATGGAGTCAGTTTAACGCTGAGTGAGTGGAGACAGTTCATCGCTTGGGTGAGTGGAGTCAGTTTAACGCTGAGTGAGTGGAGATAGTTCAGCACTGAGTGAGTGGAGTAAGTTCATCGATTGGGTGAGTGGAGTCAGTTCAGCACTGAGTGAGTGGAGACAGTTCAGCGCTGAGTGAGTGGAGTCAGTTTAATGCTGAGTGAGTGGAGTCAGTTTAACGCTGATTGAGAGGAGTCAGTTTATGAGCTGATTTGAGCGAAGTCTGTTTATGAGCTGAGCTGAGTGAAGGCACTTCATCGCAGGGTGAGTGGAGTCAGTTCAGCACTGAGCCAGTGGAGTCAGTTCAGCGCTGAGTGAGTGGAGTCAATTCAGCGGTGAGTGAGTGGAGTCAGTTTATCGCTGAGTGTGTTGAGTCAGTTCTCCACTGAGTGAGTCGATTCAGTTGAGCGCTGAGGCGAGTGGTGTCTGTTCAGCGCTGAGTGAGTGAAGTCAGCTCATCACTGAGTGATTTGAGTCATTTCAGTGCTGAGTGATTTGAGTCAGTTCATAGCTGAGGTGAGTTGTCAGATCATCGCTAAGTGAGTGGAGTCAGTTCAGCACTGAGTGAGTGGAGTCAGTTTAATGCTGAGCGAGTGGAGTCAGTTTAACGTTGAGTGAGTGGAGTCAGTTCAGCACTGAGTGAGTGGAGTCAGTTCAGCACTGAGTGAGAGGAGTCAGTTCAGCCCTGAGTGAGTCGTCAGTTGAGAGCTGAGGAGAGTGTAGTCAGTTTACCACTGAGCCAGTGGAGTCAGTTCAGCACTGAGTGAGTGGAGTCAGTTTAAATCTGAGCGAGTGGAGTCAGTTTAACGTTGAGTGAGTGGAGTCAGTTTAACGCTGAGTGAGTGGACACAGTTCAGCACTGAGTGAGTGGAGACAGTTCAGCGCTGAGTGAGTGGAGTCAGTTTACCGCTGATTGAGTGGAGTCAGTTTATGAGCTGATTTGAGTGAAGTCTGTTTATGAAATGAGATGAGTGAAGGCACTTCATCGCAGGGTGAGTGGAGTCAGTTCATCGCAGGGTGAGTGGAGTCAGTTCAGCACTGAGGCGAGTGGAGTCAGTTCAGCCCTGAGTGAGTCGTCAGTTGAGAGCTGAGGAGAGTGTAGTCAGTTTACCACTGAGCCAGTGGAGTCAGTTCATCGCTGAGTGAGTGGAGTCTGATTAACGTTGAGTGAGTGGAGTCAGTTCAGCGCTGAATGAGTGGAGTCAGTTTAACGCTGAGTGAGTAGAGTCAGTTTAACCCTGAGTGAGTGGAGTCAGTTTAACGCTGAGTGAGTGGAGTCAGATCAGCGCTGAGTGAGTGGAGTCAGTTTAACGCTGAGTGAGTGATGTCAGTACAGTGCTTACTGAGAGATGTCAGTTCATCTCTGAGTGATTGGTGTCAATTCAGCGCTGAGGCTAGTGGAATCAGGTCAACACTGAGTGAGTGGAGTCAGGTCAACACTGAGTGAGTGGAGTCAGTTCATCGCTGAGTGTGTGGAGTCAGTTTATGAGCTGAGGTGAGTGAAGTCTGTTTATGAGCTGAGGTGAGTGAAGGCACTTCATCGCAGGGTGAGTGGAGTCAGTTCATCGCAGTGTGAGTGGAGTCAGTTCATCGCAGGGTGAGTGGAGTCAGTTCAGCACTGAGTGAGTGGAGACAGTTCAGCACTGAGTGAGTGGAGTCAGTTCAGCACTGAGTGAGTGGAGTCAGTTTAACGCTGAGTGAGTGGAGACAGTTCAGCGCTTACTGAGAGATGTCAGTTCACCTCCGAGTGATTGTTGTCAATTCAGCGCTGAGGCTAGTGGAGTCAGGTCAACACTGAGTGAGTGGAGTCAGTTCATCGCTGAGTGAGAGGAGCCAGTTCAGCACTGAGTGAGTGGAGTCAGTTTAACGCTGACTGAGTGGAGTCAGTTTAACGCTGAGTGAGTGGAGTCAGTTCAGCACTGAGTCAGTGGAGACAGTTCAGCACTGAGTGAGAGGAGTCAGTTCAGCACTGAGTGAGTGGAGTCAGTTTAACGCTGAGTGAGAGGAGTCAGTTTAACGCTGAGTGAGTGGAGTCAGTTCAGCACTGAGTGAGTGGAGACAGTTCAACACTGAGTGATTGGAGTCAGTTTATCGCTGAGTGAGTGGAGTCCGTTGAGCGCTGAGGCAAGTGGTGTCTGTTCAGCGCTGAGTGAGTGAAGTCAGCTCATCGCTGAGTGATTGGAGTCATTTCAGTGCTGAGTGATTTGAGTCAGTTCATAGCTGAGGTGAGTTGTCAGATCATTCCTAAGTGAGTGGAGTCAGTTCAGCACTGAGTGAGTGGAGTCAGATCAGCGCTGAGTGAGTGGAGTCAGTTGAACGCTGAGTGAGTGGAGTCAGTTCAGCACTGAGTGAGTGGAGTCAGTTTAACGCTGAGTGAGTGGAGACAGTTCAGCGCTTACTGAGAGATGTCAGTTCATCTCTGAGTGATTGTTGTCAATTCAGCGCTGAGGCTAGTGAGGTCAGGTCAACACTGAGTGAGTGGAGTCAGTTCAGCACTGTGTAAGTGGAGTCAGTTCATCGCTGAGTGAGTGGAGTCAGTTCAGCCCTTACTGAGAGATGTCAGTTCATCTCTGAGTGATTGGTGTCAATTCACCGCTGAGGCTAGTGGAATCAGGTCAACACTGAGTGAGTGGAGTCAGTTCATCGCTGAGTGTGTGGAGTCAGTTTATGAGCTGAGGTGAGTGAAGTCTGTTTATGAGCTGAGGTGAGTGAAGGCACTTCATCGCAGGGTGAGTGGAGTCAGTTCTTCGCAGTGTGAGTGGAGTCAGTTCATCGCAGGGTGAGTGGAGTCAGTTCAGCACTGAGTGAGTGGAGCAGTTCAGCACTGAGTGAGTGGAGACAGTTCAGCGCTGAGTGAGTGGAGTCAGTTTAACGCTGATTGAGAGGAGTCAGTTTATGAGCTGATTTGAGTGAAGTCTGTTTATGAACTGAGCTGAGTGAAGGCACTTCATCGCAGGGTGAGTGGAGTCAGTTCATCGCAGGGTGAGTGGAGTCAGTTCAGCACTGAGCCAGTAGAGTCAGTTCAGCGCCGAGTGAGTGGAGTCAATTCAGTGGTGAGTGAGTGGAGTCAGTTTATCGCTGAGTGAGTTGAGTCAGATCTCCACTGAGTGAGTCGATTCAGTTGAGCGCTGAGGCAAGTGGTGTCTGTTCAGCGCTGAGTGAGTGGAGTCAGTTCAGCACTGAGTGAGTGGAGTCAGATCAGCGCTGAGTGAGTGGAGTCAGTTTAACGCTGTGAGTGGAGTCAGTACAGCGCTTACTGAGAGATGTCAGTTCACCTCTGAGTGATTGTTGTCAATTCAGCGCTGAGGCTAGTGGAGTCAGTTCAACACTGAGTGAGTGGAGTCAGTTCATCGCTGAGTGAGTGGAGTCAGTTCAGCACTGAGTGAGTGGAGTCAGTTTAACGCTGAGTGAGTGGAGACAGTTCAGCGCTTACTGAGAGATGTCAGTTCACCTCTGAGTGATTGTTGTCAATTCAGCGCTGAGGCTAGTGGAGTCAGGTCAACACTGAGTGAGTGGAGTCAATTCAGCACTGTGTAAGTGGAGTCAGTTCATCGCTGAGTGAGAGGAGTCAGTTCAGCACTGTGTAAGTGGAGTCCGTTCATCGCTGAGTGTATGGAGTCAGATTAATGTTGAGTGAGTGGAGTCAAGTCAGCGCTGTGAGTGGAGTCAGTTTAACGCTGAGCGAGTGTTGTCAGTTTAACGCTGAGTGAGTGGAGTCAGTTCAGCATTGAGTGAGAGGAGTCAGTTTAACACTGATCGAGTGGAGACAGTTCAGCACTGAGTGAGTGGAGACAGTTCAGCGCTGAGTGAGTGGAGTCAGTTTAATGCTGAGTGAGTGGAGTCAGTTTGACGCTGAGTGAGTGGAGTCAGTTCAGCACTGAGTGAGAGGAGACAGTTCAGCACTGAGTGAGTGGAGTCAGTTTAACGCTGACTGAGTGGAGTCAGTTTAACGCTGAGTGAGTGGAGTCAGTTCAGCACTGAGTCAGTGGAGGCAGTTCAGCACTGAGTGAGTGGAGTCAGTTCAGCACTGAGTGAGTGGAGTCAGTTTAACGCTGAGTGAGTTGAGTCAGTTTAACGCTGAGTGAGTGGAGTCAGTTCAGCACTGAGTGAGTGGAGACAGTTCAACACTGAGTGATTGGAGTCATTTCAGTGCTGAGTGATTTGAGTCAGTTCATAGCTGAGGTGAGTTGTCAGATCATTCCTAAGTGAGTGGAGTCAGTTCAGCACTGAGTGAGTGGAGTCAGATCAGCGCTGAGTGAGTGGAGTCAGTTGAACGCTGAGTGAGTGGAGTCAGTTCAGCGCTAACTGTGACATGTCAGTTCACCTCTGAGTGATTGTTGTCAATTCAGCGCTGAGGCTAGTGGAGTCAGGTCAACACTGAGTGAGTGGAGTCAGTTCAGCACTGTTTAAGTGGAGTCAGTTCATCGCTGAGTGAGTGGAGTCAGTTCAGCACTGAGTGAGTGGAGTCAGTTTAACGCTGAGTGGGTGGAGACAGTTCAGCGCTTACTGAGAGATGTCAGTTCACCTCTGAGTGATTGTTGTCAATTCAGCACTGAGTGAGTGGAGACAGTTCAGCACTGAGTGAGTGGAGTCAGTTTAACGCTGACTGAGTGGAGTCAGTTTAACGCTGTGTGAGTGGAATCAGTTCAGCACTGAGTGAGTGGAGTCAGTTCAGCACTGAGTGAGTGGAGTCAGTTTAACGCTGAGTGAGAGGAGTCAGTTTAACGCTGAGTGAGTGGAGTCAGTTCAGCACTGAGTGAGTGGAGACAGTTCAGCACTGAGTGATTGGAGTCAGTTTATCGCTGAGTGAGTGGAGTCAGTTCAGTGCTTACTGAGAGATGTCAGTTCACCTCTGAGTGATTGGTGTCAATTCAGTGCTGAGGCTAGTGGAGTCAGGTCAACACTGAGTGAGTGGAATCAGTTCAGCACTGTGTAAGTGGAGTCAGTTCATCGCTGAGTGAGTGGAGTCAGTTCAGCACTGAGTGAGTGGAGTCAGTTTAACGCTGTGTGAGTGGAGACAGTTCAGCGCTTACTGAGAGATGTCAGTTCACCTCCGAGTGATTGTTGTCAATTCAGCGCTGAGGCTAGTGGAGTCAGGTCAACACTGAGTGAGTGGAGTCAGTTCATCGCTGAGTGAGAGGAGTCAGTTCAGCACTGAGTGAGTGGAGTCAGTTTAACGCTGACTGAGTGGAGTCAGTTTAACGCTGAGTGAGTGGAGTCAGTTCAGCACTGAGTCAGTGGAGACAGTTCAGCACTGAGTGAGAGGAGTCAGTTCAGCACTGAGTGAGTGGAGACAGTTCAACACTGAGTGATTGGAGTCAGTTTATCGCTGAGTGAGTGGAGTCCGTTGAGCGCTGAGGCAAGTGGTGTCTGTTCAGCGCTGAGTGAGTGAAGTCAGCTCATCGCTGAGTGAATGGAGTCATTTCAGTGCTGAGTGATATGAGTCAGTTCATAGCTGAGGTGAGTTGTCAGATCATTCCTAAGTGAGTGGAGTCAGTTCAGCACTGAGTGAGTGGAGTCAGATCAGCGCTGAGTGAGTGGAGTCAGTTGAACGCTGAGTGAGTGGAGTCAGTTCAGCACTGAGTGAGTGGAGTCAGTTTAACGCTGAGTGAGTGGAGACAGTTCAGCGCTTACTGAGAGATGTCAGTTCATCTCTGAGTGATTGTTGTCAATTCAGCGCTGAGGCTAGTGGAGTCAGGTCAACACTGAGTGAGTGGAGTCAGTTCAGCACTGTGTAAGTGGAGTCAGTTCATCGCTGTGTGAGTGGAGTCAGTTCAGCGCTTACTGAGAGATGTCAGTTCATCTCTGAGTGATTGGTGTCAATTCACCGCTGAGGCTAGTGGAATCAGGTCAACACTGAGTGAGTGGAGTCAGTTCATCGCTGAGTGTGTGGAGTCAGTTTATGAGCTGAGGTGAGTGAAGTCTGTTTATGAGCTGAGGTGAGTGAAGGCACTTCATCGCAGGGTGAGTGGAGTCAGTTCTTCGCAGTGTGAGTGGAGTCAGTTCATCGCAGGGTGAGTGGAGTCAGTTCAGCACTGAGTGAGTGGAGCAGTTCAGCACTGAGTGAGTGGAGACAGTTCAGCGCTGAGTGAGTGGAGTCAGTTTAACGCTGATTGAGAGGAGTCAGTTTATGAGCTGATTTGAGTGAAGTCTGTTTATGAGCTGAGCTGAGTGAAGGCACTTCATCGCAGGGTGAGTGGAGTCAGTTCATCGCAGGGTGAGTGGAGTCAGTTCAGCACTGAGCCAGTAGAGTGAGTTCAGCGCCGAGTGAGTGGAGTCAATTCAGTGGTGAGTGAGTGGAGTCAGTTTATCGCTGAGTGAGTTGAGTCAGATCTCCACTGAGTGAGTCGATTCAGTTGAGCGCTGAGGCAAGTGGTGTCTGTTCAGCGCTGAGTGAGTGAAGTCAGCTCATCGCTGAGTGATTGGAGTCATTTCAGTGGTGAGTGATTTGAGTCAGTTCATAGCTGAGGTGAGTTGTCAGATCATTCCTAAGTGAGTGGAGTCAGTTCAGCACTGAGTGAGTGGAGTCAGATCAGCGCTGAGTGAGTGGAGTCAGTTTAACGCTGAGTGAGTGGAGTCAGTACAGCGCTTACTGAGAGATGTCAGTTCACCTCTGAGTGATTGTTGTCAATTCAGCGCTGAGGCTAGTGGAGTCAGTTCAACACTGAGTGAGTGGAGTCAGTTCATCGCTGAGTGAGTGGAGTCAGTTCAGCACTGAGTGAGTGGAGTCAGTTTAACGCTGAGTGAGTGGAGACAGTTCAGCGCTTACTGAGAGATGTCAGTTCACCTCTGAGTGATTGTTGTCAATTCAGCGCTGAGGCTAGTGGAGTCAGGTCAACACTGAGTGAGTGGAGTCAATTCAGCACTGTGTAAGTGGAGTCAGTTCATCGCTGAGTGAGAGGAGTCAGTTCAGCACTGAGTGAGTGGAGTCCGTTCATCGCTGAGTGTATGGATTCAGATTAATGTTGAGTGAGTGGAGTCAAGTCAGCGCTGTGAGTGGAGTCAGTTTAACGCTGAGCGAGTGTTGTCAGTTTAACGCTGAGTGAGTGGAGTCAGTTCAGCATTGAGTGAGAGGAGTCAGTTTAACACTGATCGAGTGGAGACAGTTCAGCACTGAGTGAGTGGAGACAGTTCAGCGCTGAGTGAGTGGAGTCAGTTTAATGCTGAGTGAGTGGAGTCAGTTTGACGCTGAGTGAGTGGAGTCAGTTCAGCACTGAGTGAGAGGAGACAGTTCAGCACTGAGTGAGTGGAGTCAGTTTAACGCTGACTGAGTGGAGTCAGTTTAACGCTGAGTGAGTGGAGTCAGTTCAGCACTGAGTCAGTGGAGTCAGTTCAGCACTGAGTGAGTGGAGTCAGTTCAGCACTGAGTGAGTGGAGTCAGTTTAACGCTGAGTGAGTTGAGTCAGTTTAACGCTGAGTGTGTGGAGTCAGTTCAGCACTGAGTGAGTGGAGACAGTTCAACACTGAGTGATTGGTGTCAGTTTATCGCTGAGTGAGTCGATTCAGTTGAGCGCTGAGGCAAGTGGTGTCTGTTCAGCACTGAGTGAGTGAAGTCAGCTCATCGCTGAGTGATTGGAGTCATTTCAGTGCTGAATGATTTGAGTCAGTTCATAGCTGAGGTGAGTTGTCAAATCATTCCTAAGTGAGTGGAGTCAGTTCAGCACTGAGTGAGTGGAGTCAGATCAGCGCTGAGTGAGTGGAGTCAGTTAAACGCTGAGTGAGTGGAGTCAGTTCAGCGCTAACTGTGACATATCAGTTCACCTCTGAGTGATTGTTGTCAATTCAGCGCTGAGGCTAGTGGAGTCAGGTCAACACTGAGTGAGTGGAGTCAGTTCAGCACTGTGTAAGTGGAGTCAGTTCATCGCTGAGTGAGTGGAGTCAGTTCAGCACTGAGTGAGTGGAGTCAGTTTCACGCTGAGTGTGTGGAGACAGTTCAGCGCTTACTGAGAGATGTCAGTTCACCTCTGAGTGATTGTTGTCAATTCAGCACTGAGTGAGTGGAGACAGTTCAGCACTGAGTGAGTGGAGTCAGTTTAACGCTGACTGAGTGGAGTCAGTTTAACGCTGTGTGAGTGGAATCAGTTCAGCACTGAGTGAGTGGAGTCAGTTCAGCACTGAGTGAGTGGAGTCAGTTTAACGCTGAGTGAGAGGAGTCAGTTTAACGCTGAGTGAGTGGAGTCAGTTCAGCACTGAGTGAGTGGAGACAGTTCAGCACTGAGTGATTGGAGTCAGTTTATCGCTGAGTGAGTGGAGTCAGTTCAGCACTGAGTGAGTGGAGACAGTTCAGCATTGAGTGAGTGGAGTCAGTTTAACGCTGAGTGAGTGGAGTCAGTTCAGCACTGAGTGAGTCGTCAGTTGAGAGCTGAGGAGAGTGTAGTCAGTTTACCACTGAGCCAGTGGAGTCAGTTCAGCACCGAGTGAGTGGAGTCAATTCAGCGGTGAGTGAGTAGACTCAATTTATCGCTGAGTGAGTTGAGTCAGTTCTCCACTGAGTGAGTCGATTCAGTTGAGCCCTGAGGCCAGTGGTGTCTGTTCAGCACTGAGTGAGTGGAGTCAGTTCAGCACTGAGTGAGTGGAGTCAGTTTAACGCTGAGTGTGTGGAGACAGTTCAGCGCTTACTGAGAGATGTCAGTTCACCTCTGAGTGATTGTTGTCAATTCAGCACTGAGTGAGTGGAGACAGTTCAGCACTGAGTGAGTGGAGTCAGTTTAACGCTGACTGAGTGGAGTCAGTTTAACGCTGTGTGAGTGGAATCAGTTCAGCACTGAGTGAGTGGAGTCAGTTCAGCACTGAGTGAGTGGAGTCAGTTTAACGCTGAGTGAGAGGAGTCAGTTTAACGCTGAGTGAGTGGAGTCAGTTCAGCACTGAGTGAGTGGAGACAGTTCAGCACTGAGTGATTGGAGTCAGTTTATCGCTGAGTGAGTGGAGTCAGTTCAGCACTGAGTGAGTGGAGACAGTTCAGCATTGAGTGAGTGGAGTCAGTTGAGCACTGAGTGAGAGGAGTCAGTTCAGCACTGAGTGAGTCGTCAGTTGAGAGCTGAGGAGAGTGTAGTCAGTTTACCACTGAGCCAGTGGAGTCAGTTCAGCACCGAGTGAGTGGAGTCAATTCAGCGGTGAGTGAGTAGACTCAATTTATCGCTGAGTGTGTTGAGTCAGATCTCCACTGAGTGAGTCGATTCAGTTGAGCCCTGAGGCCAGTGGTGTCTGTTCAGCTCTGAGTGAGTGGAGTCAGTTTAACGCTGAGTGAGTGGAGTCAGTTTAACGCTGAGTGAGTGGAGACAGTTCAGCGCTTACTGAGAGATGTCAGTTCACCTCTGAGTGATTGTTGTCAATTCAGCGCTGAGGCTAGTGGAGTCAGGTCAACACTGTGTAAGTGGAGTCAGTTCATCGCTGAGTGTGTGGAGTCAGATTAACGTTGAGTGAGTGGAGTCAGTTCAGCGCTGTGTGAGTGGAGTCAGTTTAACGCTGAGTGAGTGGAGACAGTTCATCGCTTGGGTGAGTGGAGTCAGTTTAACGCTGAGTGAGTGGAGATAGTTCAGCACTGAGTGAGTGGAGTAAGTTCATCGATTGGGTGAGTGGAGTCAGTTCAGCACTGAGTGAGTGGAGACAGTTCAGCGCTGAGTGAGTGGAGTCAGTTTAATGCTGAGTGAGTGGAGTCAGTTTAACGCTGATTGAGAGGAGTCAGTTTATGAGCTGATTTGAGCGAAGTCTGTTTATGAGCTGAGCTGAGTGAAGGCACTTCATCGCAGGGTGAGAGGAGTCAGTTCAGCACTGAGCCAGTGGAGTCAGTTCAGCGCTGAGTGAGTGGAGTCAATTCAGCGTTGAGTGAGTGGAGTCAGTTTATCGCTGAGTGTGTTGAGTCAGTTCTCCACTGAGTGAGTCGATTCAGTTGAGCGCTGAGGCGAGTGGTGTCTGTTCAGCGCTGAGTGAGTGAAGTCAGCTCATCGCTGAGTGATTTGAGTCAGTTCATAGCTGAGGTGAGTTGTCAGATCATCGCTAAGTGAGTGGAGTCAGTTCAGCACTGAGTGAGTGGAGTCAGTTTAACGCTGAGTGAGTGGAGACAGTTCAGCGCTTACTGAGAGATGTCAGTTCACCTCTGAGTGATTATTGTCAATTCAGCGCTGAGGCTAGTGGAGTCAGGTCAACACTGAGTGAGTGGAGTCAGTTCAGCACTGTGTAAGTGGAGTCAGTTCATCGCTGAGTGAGTGGAGTCTGATTAACGTTGAGTGAGTGGAGTCAGTTCAGCGCTGTGTGAGTGGAGTCAGTTTAACGCAGAGTGAGTGGAGTCAGTTTAACGCTGAGTGAGTGGAGTCAGTTCAGCACTGAGTGAGTGGAGACAGTTCAGCACTGAGTGAGTGGAGTCAGTTTAACCCTGAGTGAGTGCAGTCAGATCAGCGCTGAGTGAGTGGAGTCAGTTTAATGCTGAGTGAGTGGAGTCAGATCAGCGCTGAGTGAGTGGAGTCAGTTTAACGCTGAGTGGGTGATGTCAGTACAGTGCTTACTGAGAGATGTCAGTTCATCTCTGAGTGATTGGTGTCAATTCAGCGCTGAGGCTAGTGGAATCAGGTCAACACTGAGTGAGTGGAGTCAGGTCAACACTGAGTGAGTGGAGTCAGTTCATCGCTGAGTGTGTGGAGTCAGTTTACGAGCTGAGGTGAGTGAAGTCTGTTTATGAGCTGAGGTGAGTGAAGGCACTTCATCGCAGGATGAGTGGAGTCAGTTCATCGCAGGGTGAGTGGAGTCAGTTCAGCACTGAGGCGAGTGATGTCAGTTCAGCCCTGAGTGAGTCGTCAGTTGAGAGCTGAGGAGTGTGTAGTCAGTTTACCACTGAGCCAGTGGAGTCAGTTCAGCACCGAGTGAGTGGAGTCAATTCAGCGGTGAGTGAGTGGAGTCAGTTTATCGCTGAGTGAGTTGAGTCAGATCTCCACTGAGTGAGGCGATTCAGTTGAGCCCTGAGGCCAGTGGTGTCTGTTCAGCGCTGAGTGAGTGAAGTCAGCTCATCGCTGAGTGATTTGAGTCATTTCAGTGCTGAGTGATTTGTGTCAGTTCATAGCTGAGGTGAGTTATCAGATCATCGCTAAGTGAATGGAGTCAGTTCAGCACTGAGTGACTGGAGTCAATTCAGCGGTGAGTGAGTGGAGTCAGTTTATCGCTGAGTGAGTTGAGTCAGATCTCCACTGAGTGAGTCGATTCAGTTGAGCGCTGAGGCAAGTGGTGTCTGTTCAGCGCTGAGTGAGTGAAGTCAGCTCATCGCTGAGAGATTGGAGTCATTTCAGTTCTGAGTGATTTGAGTCAGGTCAACACTTAGTGAGTGGAGTCAGTTCAGCTCTGTGTAAGTGGAGTCAGTTCATCGCTGAGTGAGTGGAGTCAGTTCAGCACTGAGTGAGTGGAGTCAGTTCAGCACTTAGTGAGTGGAGACAGTTCAGCGCTGAGTGAGTGGAGTCAGTTCAGCACTGAGTGTGTGGAGTCAGTTCAGAATTGAGTGAGTGGAGACAGTTTAACGCTGAGTGAGTGTAGACAGTTTAACGCTGAGTGAGTGGAGTCACTTCAGCACTGAGTGAGTGGAGACATTTCAGCACTGAGTGAGTGGAGTCAGTTCAGCACTGAGTGAGTGGAGTCAGTTCAGCACTGAGTGAGTGGAGACATTTCAGCACTGAGTGAGTGGAGTCAGTTTAACGCTGAGTGAGTGGAGTCAGTTTAACGCTGAGTGAGTGGATACAGTTCAGCACTGAGCGAATGGAGTCATTTTAACGCTGAGTGAGTGGAGTCACTTCAGCACTGAGTGAGTGGAGACATTTCAGCACTGAGTGAGTGGAGTCAGTTCAGCACTGAGTGAGTGGAGTCAGTTCAGCACTGAGTGAGTGGAGACAGTTTAACGCTGATTGAGAGGAGTCAGTTTATGAGCTGATTTGAGTGAAGTCGGTTTATGAGCTGAGGTGAGTGAAGGCACTTCATCGCAGGGTGAGTGGAGTCAGTTCATCGCAGTGTGAGTGGAGTCAGTTCAGCCCTGAGTGAGTCGTCAGTTGAGAGCTGAGGAGAGTGTAGTCAGTTTACCACTGAGCCAGTGGAGTCAGTTCAGCACTGAGTGTGTGGAGTCAATTCAGCGGTGAGTGAGTGGAGTCAGTTTATCGCTGAGTGAGTTGAGTCAGTTCTCCACTGAGTGAGTCGATTCAGTTGAGCGCTGAGGCCAGTGATGTCTGTTCAGCGCTGAGTGAGTGAAGTCAGCTCATCGCTGAGTGATCTGAGTCATTTCAGTGCTGAGTGATTTGAGTCAGTTCATAGCTGAGGTGAGTTGTCAGATCATTCCTAAGTGAGTGGAGTCAGGTCAACACTGAGTGAGTGGAGTCAGTTCAGCACTGTGTAAGTGGAGTCAGTTCATCGCTGAGTGAGTGGAGTCAGTTGAGCACTGAGTGAGTGGAGTCAGTTTAACGCTGAGTGAGTGGAGACAGTTCAGCGCTTACTGAGAGATGTCAGTTCACCTCTGAGTGATTATTGTCAATTCAGCGCTGAGGCTAGTGGAGTCAGGTCAACACTGAGTGAGTGGAGTCAGTTCACTGTGTAAGTGGAGTCAGTTCATCGCTGAGTGAGTGGAGTCTGATTAACGTTGAGTGAGTGGAGTCAGTTCAGCGCTGTGTGAGTGGAGTCAGTTTAACGCTGAGTGAGTGGAGACAGTTCAGCACTGAGTGAGTGGAGACAGTTCAGCACTGAGTGAGTGGAGTCAGATTAACCCTGAGTGAGTGGAGTCAGATCAGCGCTGAGTGAGTGGAGTCAGTTTAACGCTGAGTGAGTGGAGTCAGATCAGCGCTGAGTGAGTGGAGTCAGTTTAACGCTGAGTGAGTGATGTCAGTACAGTGCTTACTTAGAGATGTCAGTTCATCTCTGAGTGATTGGTGTCAATTCAGCGCTGAGGCTAGTGGAATCATGTCAACACTGAGTGACTGGAGTCAGGTCAACACTGAGTGAGTGGAGTCAGTTCATCGCTGAGTGTGTGGAGTCAGTATATGAGCTGAGGTGAGTGAAGTCTTTTTATGAGCTGAGGTGAGTGAAGGCACTTCATCGCAGGGTGAGTGGAGTCAGTTCATCACAGGGTGAGTGGAGTCAGTTCATCGCAGGGTGAGTGGAGTCAGTTCAGCACTGAGTGAGTGGAGACAGTTCAGCGCTGAGTGAGTGGAGTCACTTTAACGCTGATTGTGAGGAGTCAGTTTATGAGCTGATTTGAGTGAAGTCTGTTTATGAGCTGAGATGAGTGAAGGCACTTCATCGCAGGGTGAGTGGAGTCAGTTCATCGCAGGGTGAGTGGAGTCAGTTCAGCACTGAGGTGAGTGGAGTCAGTTCAGCCCTGAGTGAGTCGTCAGTTGAGATCTGAGGAGAGTTTAGTCAGTTTACCACTGAGCCAGTGGAGTCAGTTCAGCGCCGAGTGAGTGGAGTCAATTCAGCGGTGAGTGAGTGGAGTCAGTTTAACGCTGAGTGAGTGGAGTCAGTTCAGCACTGAGTGAGTCGTCAGTTGAGAGCTGAGGAGAGTGTAGTCAGTTTACCACTGAGCCAGTGGAGTCAGTTCAGCACCGAGTGAGTGGAGTCAATTCAGCGGTGAGTGAGTAGACTCAATTTATCGCTGAGTGAGTTGAGTCAGTTCTCCACTGAGTGAGTCGATTCAGTTGAGCCCTGAGGCCAGTGGTGTCTGTTCAGCACTGAGTGAGTGGAGTCAGTTCAGCACTGAGTGAGTGGAGTCAGTTTAACGCTGAGTGTGTGGAGACAGTTCAGCGCTTACTGAGAGATGTCAGTTCACCTCTGAGTGATTGTTGTCAATTCAGCACTGAGTGAGTGGAGACAGTTCAGCACTGAGTGAGTGGAGTCAGTTTAACGCTGACTGAGTGGAGTCAGTTTAACGCTGTGTGAGTGGAATCAGTTCAGCACTGAGTGAGTGGAGTCAGTTCAGCACTGAGTGAGTGGAGTCAGTTTAACGCTGAGTGAGAGGAGTCAGTTTAACGCTGAGTGAGTGGAGTCAGTTCAGCACTGAGTGAGTGGAGACAGTTCAGCACTGAGTGATTGGAGTCAGTTTATCGCTGAGTGAGTGGAGTCAGTTCAGCACTGAGTGAGTGGAGACAGTTCAGCATTGAGTGAGTGGAGTCAGTTGAGCACTGAGTGAGAGGAGTCAGTTCAGCACTGAGTGAGTCGTCAGTTGAGAGCTGAGGAGAGTGTAGTCAGTTTACCACTGAGCCAGTGGAGTCAGTTCAGCACCGAGTGAGTGGAGTCAATTCAGCGGTGAGTGAGTAGACTCAATTTATCGCTGAGTGTGTTGAGTCAGATCTCCACTGAGTGAGTCGATTCAGTTGAGCCCTGAGGCCAGTGGTGTCTGTTCAGCTCTGAGTGAGTGGAGTCAGTTTAACGCTGAGTGAGTGGAGTCAGTTTAACGCTGAGTGAGTGGAGACAGTTCAGCGCTTACTGAGAGATGTCAGTTCACCTCTGAGTGATTGTTGTCAATTCAGCGCTGAGGCTAGTGGAGTCAGGTCAACACTGTGTAAGTGGAGTCAGTTCATCGCTGAGTGAGTGGAGTCAGATTAACGTTGAGTGAGTGGAGTCAGTTCAGCGCTGTGTGAGTGGAGTCAGTTTAACGCTGAGTGAGTGGAGACAGTTCATCGCTTGGGTGAGTGGAGTCAGTTTAACGCTGAGTGAGTGGAGATAGTTCAGCACTGAGTGAGTGGAGTAAGTTCATCGATTGGGTGAGTGGAGTCAGTTCAGCACTGAGTGAGTGGAGACAGTTCAGCGCTGAGTGAGTGGAGTCAGTTTAATGCTGAGTGAGTGGAGTCAGTTTAACGCTGATTGAGAGGAGTCAGTTTATGAGCTGATTTGAGCGAAGTCTGTTTATGAGCTGAGCTGAGTGAAGGCACTTCATCGCAGGGTGAGAGGAGTCAGTTCAGCACTGAGCCAGTGGAGTCAGTTCAGCGCTGAGTGAGTGGAGTCAATTCAGCGTTGAGTGAGTGGAGTCAGTTTATCGCTGAGTGTGTTGAGTCAGTTCTCCACTGAGTGAGTCGATTCAGTTGAGTGCTGAGGCGAGTGGTGTCTGTTCAGCGCTGAGTGAGTGAAGTCAGCTCATCGCTGAGTGATTTGAGTCAGTTCATAGCTGAGGTGAGTTGTCAGATCATCGCTAAGTGAGTGGAGTCAGTTCAGCACTGAGTGAGTGGAGTCAGTTTAACGCTGAGTGAGTGGAGACAGTTCAGCGCTTACTGAGAGATGTCAGTTCACCTCTGAGTGATTATTGTCAATTCAGCGCTGAGGCTAGTGGAGTCAGGTCAACACTGAGTGAGTGGAGTCAGTTCAGCACTGTGTAAGTGGAGTCAGTTCATCGCTGAGTGAGTGGAGTCTGATTAACGTTGAGTGAGTGGAGTCAGTTCAGCGCTGTGTGAGTGGAGTCAGTTTAACGCAGAGTGAGTGGAGTCAGTTTAACGCTGAGTGAGTGGAGTCAGTTCAGCACTGAGTGAGTGGAGACAGTTCAGCACTGAGTGAGTGGAGTCAGTTTAACCCTGAGTGAGTGCAGTCAGATCAGCGCTGAGTGAGTGGAGTCAGTTTAATGCTGAGTGAGTGGAGTCAGATCAGCGCTGAGTGAGTGGAGTCAGTTTAACGCTGAGTGGGTGATGTCAGTACAGTGCTTACTGAGAGATGTCAGTTCATCTCTGAGTGATTGGTGTCAATTCAGCGCTGAGGCTAGTGGAATCAGGTCAACACTGAGTGAGTGGAGTCAGGTCAACACTGAGTGAGTGGAGTCAGTTCATCGCTGAGTGTGTGGAGTCAGTTTACGAGCTGAGGTGAGTGAAGTCTGTTTATGAGCTGAGGTGAGTGAAGGCACTTCATCGCAGGATGAGTGGAGTCAGTTCATCGCAGGGTGAGTGGAGTCAGTTCAGCACTGAGGCGAGTGATGTCAGTTCAGCCCTGAGTGAGTCGTCAGTTGAGAGCTGAGGAGAGTGTAGTCAGTTTACCACTGAGCCAGTGGAGTCAGTTCAGCACCGAGTGAGTGGAGTCAATTCAGCGGTGAGTGAGTGGAGTCAGTTTATCGCTGAGTGAGTTGAGTCAGATCTCCACTGAGTGAGGCGATTCAGTTGAGCCCTGAGGCCAGTGGTGTCTGTTCAGCGCTGAGTGAGTGAAGTCAGCTCATCGCTGAGTGATTTGAGTCATTTCAGTGCTGAGTGATTTGTGTCAGTTCATAGCTGAGGTGAGTTATCAGATCATCGCTAAGTGAATGGAGTCAGTTCAGCACTGAGTGACTGGAGTCAATTCAGCGGTGAGTGAGTGGAGTCAGTTTATCGCTGAGTGAGTTGAGTCAGATCTCCACTGAGTGAGTCGATTCAGTTGAGCGCTGAGGCAAGTGGTGTCTGTTCAGCGCTGAGTGAGTGAAGTCAGCTCATCGCTGAGAGATTGGAGTCATTTCAGTTCTGAGTGATTTGAGTCAGGTCAACACTTAGTGAGTGGAGTCAGTTCAGCTCTGTGTAAGTGGAGTCAGTTCATCGCTGAGTGAGTGGAGTCAGTTCAGCACTGAGTGAGTGGAGTCAGTTCAGCACTTAGTGAGTGGAGACAGTTCAGCGCTGAGTGAGTGGAGTCAGTTCAGCACTGAGTGTGTGGAGTCAGTTCAGAATTGAGTGAGTGGAGACAGTTTAACGCTGAGTGAGTGTAGACAGTTTAACGCTGAGTGAGTGGAGTCACTTCAGCACTGAGTGAGTGGAGACATTTCAGCACTGAGTGAGTGGAGTCAGTTCAGCACTGAGTGAGTGGAGTCAGTTCAGCACTGAGTGAGTGGAGACATTTCAGCACTGAGTGAGTGGAGTCAGTTTAACGCTGAGTGAGTGGAGTCAGTTTAACGCTGAGTGAGTGGATACAGTTCAGCACTGAGCGAATGGAGTCATTTTAACGCTGAGTGAGTGGAGTCACTTCAGCACTGAGTGAGTGGAGACATTTCAGCACTGAGTGAGTGGAGTCAGTTCAGCACTGAGTGAGTGGAGTCAGTTCAGCACTGAGTGAGTGGAGACAGTTTAACGCTGATTGAGAGGAGTCAGTTTATGAGCTGATTTGAGTGAAGTCGGTTTATGAGCTGAGGTGAGTGAAGGCACTTCATCGCAGGGTGAGTGGAGTCAGTTCATCGCAGTGTGAGTGGAGTCAGTTCAGCCCTGAGTGAGTCGTCAGTTGAGAGCTGAGGAGAGTGTAGTCAGTTTACCACTGAGCCAGTGGAGTCAGTTCAGCACTGAGTGTGTGGAGTCAATTCAGCGGTGAGTGAGTGGAGTCAGTTTATCGCTGAGTGAGTTGAGTCAGTTCTCCACTGAGTGAGTCGATTCAGTTGAGCGCTGAGGCCAGTGATGTCTGTTCAGCGCTGAGTGAGTGAAGTCAGCTCATCGCTGAGTGATCTGAGTCATTTCAGTGCTGAGTGATTTGAGTCAGTTCATAGCTGAGGTGAGTTGTCAGATCATTCCTAAGTGAGTGGAGTCAGGTCAACACTGAGTGAGTGGAGTCAGTTCAGCACTGTGTAAGTGGAGTCAGTTCATCGCTGAGTGAGTGGAGTCAGTTGAGCACTGAGTGAGTGGAGTCAGTTTAACGCTGAGTGAGTGGAGACAGTTCAGCGCTTACTGAGAGATGTCAGTTCACCTCTGAGTGATTATTGTCAATTCAGCGCTGAGGCTAGTGGAGTCAGGTCAACACTGAGTGAGTGGAGTCAGTTCACTGTGTAAGTGGAGTCAGTTCATCGCTGAGTGAGTGGAGTCTGATTAACGTTGAGTGAGTGGAGTCAGTTCAGCGCTGTGTGAGTGGAGTCAGTTTAACGCTGAGTGAGTGGAGACAGTTCAGCAGTGAGTGAGTGGAGACAGTTCAGCACTGAGTGAGTGGAGTCAGATTAACCCTGAGTGAGTGGAGTCAGATCAGCGCTGAGTGAGTGGAGTCAGTTTAACGCTGAGTGAGTGGAGTCAGATCAGCGCTGAGTGAGTGGAGTCAGTTTAACGCTGAGTGAGTGATGTCAGTACAGTGCTTACTTAGAGATGTCAGTTCATCTCTGAGTGATTGGTGTCAATTCAGCGCTGAGGCTAGTGGAATCATGTCAACACTGAGTGACTGGAGTCAGGTCAACACTGAGTGAGTGGAGTCAGTTCATCGCTGAGTGTGTGGAGTCAGTATATGAGCTGAGGTGAGTGAAGTCTTTTTATGAGCTGAGGTGAGTGAAGGCACTTCATCGCAGGGTGAGTGGAGTCAGTTCATCACAGGGTGAGTGGAGTCAGTTCATCGCAGGGTGAGTGGAGTCAGTTCAGCACTGAGTGAGTGGAGACAGTTCAGCGCTGAGTGAGTGGAGTCACTTTAACGCTGATTGTGAGGAGTCAGTTTATGAGCTGATTTGAGTGAAGTCTGTTTATGAGCTGAGATGAGTGAAGGCACTTCATCGCAGGGTGAGTGGAGTCAGTTCATCGCAGGGTGAGTGGAGTCAGTTCAGCCCTGAGTGAGTCGTCAGTTGAGATCTGAGGAGAGTTTAGTCAGTTTACCACTGAGCCAGTGGAGTCAGTTCAGCGCCGAGTGAGTGGAGTCAATTCAGCGGTGAGTGAGTGGAGTCAGTTTATCGCTGAGTGAGTTGAGTCAGATCTCCACTGAGTGAGTCGATTCAGTTGAGCGCTGAGGCAAGTGGTGTCTGTTCAGCGCTGAGTGAGTCAAGTCAGCTCATCGCTGAGTGATTGGAGTCATTTCAGTGCTGAGTGATTTGAGTCAGTTCATAGCTGAGGTGAGTTGTTAGATCATTCCTAAGAGAGTGGAGTCAGTTCAGCACTGAGTGAGTGGAGTCAGATCAGCGCTGAGTGAGTGGAGTCAGTTTAACGCTGAGTGAGTGGAATCAGTTCAGCACTGAGTGAGTGGAGACAGTTCAGCATTGAGTGAGTGGAGTCAGTTTAACGCTGAGTCAGTGGAGTCAGTTCAGCACTGAGTGAGTGGAGACATTTCAGCACTGAGTGAGTGGAGTCAGTTCAGCTCTGTGTAAGTGGAGTCAGTTCATCGCTGAGTGAGTGGAGTCAGTTCAGCACTGAGTGAGTGGAGTCAGTTCAGCACTTAGTGAGTGGAGACAGTTCAGCGCTGAGTGAGTGGAGTCAGTTCAGCACTGAGTGTGTGGAGTCAGTTCAGAATTGAGTGAGTGGAGACAGTTTAACGCTGAGTGAGTGTAGACAGTTTAACGCTGAGTGAGTGGAGTCACTTCAGCACTGAGTGAGTGGAGACATTTCAGCACTGAGTGAGTGGAGTCAGTTCAGCACTGAGTGAGTGGAGTCAGTTCAGCACTGAGTGAGTGGAGACATTTCAGCACTGAGTGAGTGGAGTCAGTTTAACGCTGAGTGAGTGGAGTCAGTTTAACGCTGAGTGAGTGGATACAGTTCAGCACTGAGCGAATGGAGTCATTTTAACGCTGAGTGAGTGGAGTCACTTCAGCACTGAGTGAGTGGAGACATTTCAGCACTGAGTGAGTGGAGTCAGTTCAGCACTGAGTGAGTGGAGTCAGTTCAGCACTGAGTGAGTGGAGACAGTTTAACGCTGATTGAGAGGAGTCAGTTTATGAGCTGATTTGAGTGAAGTCGGTTTATGAGCTGAGGTGAGTGAAGGCACTTCATCGCAGGGTGAGTGGAGTCAGTTCATCGCAGTGTGAGTGGAGTCAGTTCAGCCCTGAGTGAGTCGTCAGTTGAGAGCTGAGGAGAGTGTAGTCAGTTTACCACTGAGCCAGTGGAGTCAGTTCAGCACTGAGTGTGTGGAGTCAATTCAGCGGTGAGTGAGTGGAGTCAGTTTATCGCTGAGTGAGTTGAGTCAGTTCTCCACTGAGTGAGTCGATTCAGTTGAGCGCTGAGGCCAGTGATGTCTGTTCAGCGCTGAGTGAGTGAAGTCAGCTCATCGCTGAGTGATCTGAGTCATTTCAGTGCTGAGTGATTTGAGTCAGTTCATAGCTGAGGTGAGTTGTCAGATCATTCCTAAGTGAGTGGAGTCAGGTCAACACTGAGTGAGTGGAGTCAGTTCAGCACTGTGTAAGTGGAGTCAGTTCATCGCTGAGTGAGTGGAGTCAGTTGAGCACTGAGTGAGTGGAGTCAGTTTAACGCTGAGTGAGTGGAGACAGTTCAGCGCTTACTGAGAGATGTCAGTTCACCTCTGAGTGATTATTGTCAATTCAGCGCTGAGGCTAGTGGAGTCAGGTCAACACTGAGTGAGTGGAGTCAGTTCACTGTGTAAGTGGAGTCAGTTCATCGCTGAGTGAGTGGAGTCTGATTAACGTTGAGTGAGTGGAGTCAGTTCAGCGCTGTGTGAGTGGAGTCAGTTTAACGCTGAGTGAGTGGAGACAGTTCAGCACTGAGTGAGTGGAGACAGTTCAGCACTGAGTGAGTGGAGTCAGATTAACCCTGAGTGAGTGGAGTCAGATCAGCGCTGAGTGAGTGGAGTCAGTTTAACGCTGAGTGAGTGGAGTCAGATCAGCGCTGAGTGAGTGGAGTCAGTTTAACGCTGAGTGAGTGATGTCAGTACAGTGCTTACTTAGAGATGTCAGTTCATCTCTGAGTGATTGGTGTCAATTCAGCGCTGAGGCTAGTGGAATCATGTCAACACTGAGTGACTGGAGTCAGGTCAACACTGAGTGAGTGGAGTCAGTTCATCGCTGAGTGTGTGGAGTCAGTATATGAGCTGAGGTGAGTGAAGTCTTTTTATGAGCTGAGGTGAGTGAAGGCACTTCATCGCAGGGTGAGTGGAGTCAGTTCATCACAGGGTGAGTGGAGTCAGTTCATCGCAGGGTGAGTGGAGTCAGTTCAGCACTGAGTGAGTGGAGACAGTTCAGCGCTGAGTGAGTGGAGTCACTTTAACGCTGATTGTGAGGAGTCAGTTTATGAGCTGATTTGAGTGAAGTCTGTTTATGAGCTGAGATGAGTGAAGGCACTTCATCGCAGGGTGAGTGGAGTCAGTTCATCGCAGGGTGAGTGGAGTCAGTTCAGCACTGAGGTGAGTGGAGTCAGTTCAGCCCTGAGTGAGTCGTCAGTTGAGATCTGAGGAGAGTTTAGTCAGTTTACCACTGAGCCAGTGGAGTCAGTTCAGCGCCGAGTGAGTGGAGTCAATTCAGCGGTGAGTGAGTGGAGTCAGTTTAACGCTGAGTGAGTGGAGTCAGTTCAGCACTGAGTGAGTCGTCAGTTGAGAGCTGAGGAGAGTGTAGTCAGTTTACCACTGAGCCAGTGGAGTCAGTTCAGCACCGAGTGAGTGGAGTCAATTCAGCGGTGAGTGAGTAGACTCAATTTATCGCTGAGTGAGTTGAGTCAGTTCTCCACTGAGTGAGTCGATTCAGTTGAGCCCTGAGGCCAGTGGTGTCTGTTCAGCACTGAGTGAGTGGAGTCAGTTCAGCACTGAGTGAGTGGAGTCAGTTTAACGCTGAGTGTGTGGAGACAGTTCAGCGCTTACTGAGAGATGTCAGTTCACCTCTGAGTGATTGTTGTCAATTCAGCACTGAGTGAGTGGAGACAGTTCAGCACTGAGTGAGTGGAGTCAGTTTAACGCTGACTGAGTGGAGTCAGTTTAACGCTGTGTGAGTGGAATCAGTTCAGCACTGAGTGAGTGGAGTCAGTTCAGCACTGAGTGAGTGGAGTCAGTTTAACGCTGAGTGAGAGGAGTCAGTTTAACGCTGAGTGAGTGGAGTCAGTTCAGCACTGAGTGAGTGGAGACAGTTCAGCACTGAGTGATTGGAGTCAGTTTATCGCTGAGTGAGTGGAGTCAGTTCAGCACTGAGTGAGTGGAGACAGTTCAGCATTGAGTGAGTGGAGTCAGTTGAGCACTGAGTGAGAGGAGTCAGTTCAGCACTGAGTGAGTCGTCAGTTGAGAGCTGAGGAGAGTGTAGTCAGTTTACCACTGAGCCAGTGGAGTCAGTTCAGCACCGAGTGAGTGGAGTCAATTCAGCGGTGAGTGAGTAGACTCAATTTATCGCTGAGTGTGTTGAGTCAGATCTCCACTGAGTGAGTCGATTCAGTTGAGCCCTGAGGCCAGTGGTGTCTGTTCAGCTCTGAGTGAGTGGAGTCAGTTTAACGCTGAGTGAGTGGAGTCAGTTTAACGCTGAGTGAGTGGAGACAGTTCAGCGCTTACTGAGAGATGTCAGTTCACCTCTGAGTGATTGTTGTCAATTCAGCGCTGAGGCTAGTGGAGTCAGGTCAACACTGTGTAAGTGGAGTCAGTTCATCGCTGAGTGAGTGGAGTCAGATTAACGTTGAGTGAGTGGAGTCAGTTCAGCGCTGTGTGAGTGGAGTCAGTTTAACGCTGAGTGAGTGGAGACAGTTCATCGCTTGGGTGAGTGGAGTCAGTTTAACGCTGAGTGAGTGGAGATAGTTCAGCACTGAGTGAGTGGAGTAAGTTCATCGATTGGGTGAGTGGAGTCAGTTCAGCACTGAGTGAGTGGAGACAGTTCAGCGCTGAGTGAGTGGAGTCAGTTTAATGCTGAGTGAGTGGAGTCAGTTTAACGCTGATTGAGAGGAGTCAGTTTATGAGCTGATTTGAGCGAAGTCTGTTTATGAGCTGAGCTGAGTGAAGGCACTTCATCGCAGGGTGAGAGGAGTCAGTTCAGCACTGAGCCAGTGGAGTCAGTTCAGCGCTGAGTGAGTGGAGTCAATTCAGCGTTGAGTGAGTGGAGTCAGTTTATCGCTGAGTGTGTTGAGTCAGTTCTCCACTGAGTGAGTCGATTCAGTTGAGCGCTGAGGCGAGTGGTGTCTGTTCAGCGCTGAGTGAGTGAAGTCAGCTCATCGCTGAGTGATTTGAGTCAGTTCATAGCTGAGGTGAGTTGTCAGATCATCGCTAAGTGAGTGGAGTCAGTTCAGCACTGAGTGAGTGGAGTCAGTTTAACGCTGAGTGAGTGGAGACAGTTCAGCGCTTACTGAGAGATGTCAGTTCACCTCTGAGTGATTATTGTCAATTCAGCGCTGAGGCTAGTGGAGTCAGGTCAACACTGAGTGAGTGGAGTCAGTTCAGCACTGTGTAAGTGGAGTCAGTTCATCGCTGAGTGAGTGGAGTCTGATTAACGTTGAGTGAGTGGAGTCAGTTCAGCGCTGTGTGAGTGGAGTCAGTTTAACGCAGAGTGAGTGGAGTCAGTTTAACGCTGAGTGAGTGGAGTCAGTTCAGCACTGAGTGAGTGGAGACAGTTCAGCACTGAGTGAGTGGAGTCAGTTTAACCCTGAGTGAGTGCAGTCAGATCAGCGCTGAGTGAGTGGAGTCAGTTTAATGCTGAGTGAGTGGAGTCAGATCAGCGCTGAGTGAGTGGAGTCAGTTTAACGCTGAGTGGGTGATGTCAGTACAGTGCTTACTGAGAGATGTCAGTTCATCTCTGAGTGATTGGTGTCAATTCAGCGCTGAGGCTAGTGGAATCAGGTCAACACTGAGTGAGTGGAGTCAGGTCAACACTGAGTGAGTGGAGTCAGTTCATCGCTGAGTGTGTGGAGTCAGTTTACGAGCTGAGGTGAGTGAAGTCTGTTTATGAGCTGAGGTGAGTGAAGGCACTTCATCGCAGGATGAGTGGAGTCAGTTCATCGCAGGGTGAGTGGAGTCAGTTCAGCACTGAGGCGAGTGATGTCAGTTCAGCCCTGAGTGAGTCGTCAGTTGAGAGCTGAGGAGAGTGTTGTCAGTTTACCACTGAGCCAGTGGAGTCAGTTCAGCACCGAGTGAGTGGAGTCAATTCAGCGGTGAGTGAGTGGAGTCAGTTTATCGCTGAGTGAGTTGAGTCAGATCTCCACTGAGTGAGGCGATTCAGTTGAGCCCTGAGGCCAGTGGTGTCTGTTCAGCGCTGAGTGAGTGAAGTCAGCTCATCGCTGAGTGATTTGAGTCATTTCAGTGCTGAGTGATTTGTGTCAGTTCATAGCTGAGGTGAGTTATCAGATCATCGCTAAGTGAATGGAGTCAGTTCAGCACTGAGTGACTGGAGTCAATTCAGCGGTGAGTGAGTGGAGTCAGTTTATCGCTGAGTGAGTTGAGTCAGATCTCCACTGAGTGAGTCGATTCAGTTGAGCGCTGAGGCAAGTGGTGTCTGTTCAGCGCTGAGTGAGTGAAGTCAGCTCATCGCTGAGAGATTGGAGTCATTTCAGTTCTGAGTGATTTGAGTCAGGTCAACACTTAGTGAGTGGAGTCAGTTCAGCTCTGTGTAAGTGGAGTCAGTTCATCGCTGAGTGAGTGGAGTCAGTTCAGCACTGAGTGAGTGGAGTCAGTTCAGCACTTAGTGAGTGGAGACAGTTCAGCGCTGAGTGAGTGGAGTCAGTTCAGCACTGAGTGTGTGGAGTCAGTTCAGAATTGAGTGAGTGGAGACAGTTTAACGCTGAGTGAGTGTAGACAGTTTAACGCTGAGTGAGTGGAGTCACTTCAGCACTGAGTGAGTGGAGACATTTCAGCACTGAGTGAGTGGAGTCAGTTCAGCACTGAGTGAGTGGAGTCAGTTCAGCACTGAGTGAGTGGAGACATTTCAGCACTGAGTGAGTGGAGTCAGTTTAACGCTGAGTGAGTGGAGTCAGTTTAACGCTGAGTGAGTGGATACAGTTCAGCACTGAGCGAATGGAGTCATTTTAACGCTGAGTGAGTGGAGTCACTTCAGCACTGAGTGAGTGGAGACATTTCAGCACTGAGTGAGTGGAGTCAGTTCAGCACTGAGTGAGTGGAGTCAGTTCAGCACTGAGTGAGTGGAGACAGTTTAACGCTGATTGAGAGGAGTCAGTTTATGAGCTGATTTGAGTGAAGTCGGTTTATGAGCTGAGGTGAGTGAAGGCACTTCATCGCAGGGTGAGTGGAGTCAGTTCATCGCAGTGTGAGTGGAGTCAGTTCAGCCCTGAGTGAGTCGTCAGTTGAGAGCTGAGGAGAGTGTAGTCAGTTTACCACTGAGCCAGTGGAGTCAGTTCAGCACTGAGTGTGTGGAGTCAATTCAGCGGTGAGTGAGTGGAGTCAGTTTATCGCTGAGTGAGTTGAGTCAGTTCTCCACTGAGTGAGTCGATTCAGTTGAGCGCTGAGGCCAGTGATGTCTGTTCAGCGCTGAGTGAGTGAAGTCAGCTCATCGCTGAGTGATCTGAGTCATTTCAGTGCTGAGTGATTTGAGTCAGTTCATAGCTGAGGTGAGTTGTCAGATCATTCCTAAGTGAGTGGAGTCAGGTCAACACTGAGTGAGTGGAGTCAGTTCAGCACTGTGTAAGTGGAGTCAGTTCATCGCTGAGTGAGTGGAGTCAGTTGAGCACTGAGTGAGTGGAGTCAGTTTAACGCTGAGTGAGTGGAGACAGTTCAGCGCTTACTGAGAGATGTCAGTTCACCTCTGAGTGATTATTGTCAATTCAGCGCTGAGGCTAGTGGAGTCAGGTCAACACTGAGTGAGTGGAGTCAGTTCACTGTGTAAGTGGAGTCAGTTCATCGCTGAGTGAGTGGAGTCTGATTAACGTTGAGTGAGTGGAGTCAGTTCAGCGCTGTGTGAGTGGAGTCAGTTTAACGCTGAGTGAGTGGAGACAGTTCAGCAGTGAGTGAGTGGAGACAGTTCAGCACTGAGTGAGTGGAGTCAGATTAACCCTGAGTGAGTGGAGTCAGATCAGCGCTGAGTGAGTGGAGTCAGTTTAACGCTGAGTGAGTGGAGTCAGATCAGCGCTGAGTGAGTGGAGTCAGTTTAACGCTGAGTGAGTGATGTCAGTACAGTGCTTACTTAGAGATGTCAGTTCATCTCTGAGTGATTGGTGTCAATTCAGCGCTGAGGCTAGTGGAATCATGTCAACACTGAGTGACTGGAGTCAGGTCAACACTGAGTGAGTGGAGTCAGTTCATCGCTGAGTGTGTGGAGTCAGTATATGAGCTGAGGTGAGTGAAGTCTTTTTATGAGCTGAGGTGAGTGAAGGCACTTCATCGCAGGGTGAGTGGAGTCAGTTCATCACAGGGTGAGTGGAGTCAGTTCATCGCAGGGTGAGTGGAGTCAGTTCAGCACTGAGTGAGTGGAGACAGTTCAGCGCTGAGTGAGTGGAGTCACTTTAACGCTGATTGTGAGGAGTCAGTTTATGAGCTGATTTGAGTGAAGTCTGTTTATGAGCTGAGATGAGTGAAGGCACTTCATCGCAGGGTGAGTGGAGTCAGTTCATCGCAGGGTGAGTGGAGTCAGTTCAGCCCTGAGTGAGTCGTCAGTTGAGATCTGAGGAGAGTTTAGTCAGTTTACCACTGAGCCAGTGGAGTCAGTTCAGCGCCGAGTGAGTGGAGTCAATTCAGCGGTGAGTGAGTGGAGTCAGTTTATCGCTGAGTGAGTTGAGTCAGATCTCCACTGAGTGAGTCGATTCAGTTGAGCGCTGAGGCAAGTGGTGTCTGTTCAGCGCTGAGTGAGTCAAGTCAGCTCATCGCTGAGTGATTGGAGTCATTTCAGTGCTGAGTGATTTGAGTCAGTTCATAGCTGAGGTGAGTTGTTAGATCATTCCTAAGAGAGTGGAGTCAGTTCAGCACTGAGTGAGTGGAGTCAGATCAGCGCTGAGTGAGTGGAGTCAGTTTAACGCTGAGTGAGTGGAATCAGTTCAGCACTGAGTGAGTGGAGACAGTTCAGCATTGAGTGAGTGGAGTCAGTTTAACGCTGAGTCAGTGGAGTCAGTTCAGCACTGAGTGAGTGGAGACATTTCAGCACTGAGTGAGTGGAGTCAGTTCAGCACTGAGTGAGTGGAGTCAGTTTAACGCTGAGTGAGTGGAGTCAGTTTAACGCTGAGTGAGAGGAGTCAGTTTAACGCTGAGTGAGTGGAGTCAGTTCAGCACTGAGTGAGTCTATTTAGTTCAGAACTGAGTGAGTGGAGTCAGTTCAGCACTGAGTGAGTGGAGTCAGTTTAACGCTGAGTGAGTGGAGTCATTTTAACGCTGAGTGAGTGGAGACATTTCAGCGCTTACTGAGAGATGTCAGTTCACCTCTGAGTGATTGTTGTCAATTCAGCGCTGAGGCTAGTGGAGTCAGATTAACGTTGAGTGAGTGGAGTCAGTTCAGCGCTGAGTGAGTGGAGTCAGTTTAACGCTGAGTGAGTGGAGACAGTTCATCGCTTGGGTGAGTGGAGTCAGTTTAACGCTGAGTGAGTGGAGATAGTTCAGCACTGAGTGAGTGGAGTAAGTTTAACGCTGAGTGAGTGGAGACAGTTCATCGCTTGGGTGAGTGGAGTCAGTTTAACGCTGAGTGAGTGGAGATAGTTCAGCACTGAGTGAGTGGAGTAAGTTCATCGATTGGGTGAGTGGAGTCAGTTCAGCACTGAGTGAGTGGAGACAGTTCAGCGCTGAGTGAGTGGAGTCAGTTTAACGCTGAGTGAGTGGAGTCAGTTTAACGCTGATTGAGAGGAGTCAGTTTATGAGCTGCTTTGAGCGAAGTCTGTTTATGAGCTGAGCTGAGTGAAGGCACTTCATCGCAGGGTGAGTGGAGTCAGTTCAGCACTGAGGCGAGTGGAGTCAGTTCAGCCCTGAGTGAGTCGTCAGTTGAGAGCTGAGGAGAGTGTAGTCAGTTTACCACAGGGCCAGTGGAGTCAGTTCAGCGCCGAGTGAGTGGAGTCAATTCAGCGGTGAGTGAGTGGAGTCAGTTTATCGCTGAGTGTGTTGAGTCAGTTCTCCACTGAGTGAGTCGATTCAGTTGAGCGCTGAGGCAAGTGGTGTTTGTTCAGCGCTGAGTGAGTGATGTCAGCTCATCGCTGAGTAATTTGAGTCATTTCAGTGCTGAGTGATTTGAGTCAGTTCATAGCTGATGTGAGTATCAGATCATCGCTAAGTGAGTGGAGTCAGTTTAACGCTGAGTGAGTGGAGTCAGTTTATCCCTGAGTGAGTGCAGTCAGATCAGCGCTGAGTGAGTGGAGTCAGTTTAATGCTGAGTGAGTGGAGTCAGATCAGCGCTGAGTGAGTGGAGTCAGTTTAACGCTGTGTGAGTGATGTCAGTACAGTGCTTACTGAGAGATGTCAGTTCATCTCTGAGTGATTGGTGTCAATTCAGCGCTGAGGCTAGTGGAATCAGGTCAACACTGAGTGAGTGGAGTCAGGTCAACACTGAGTGAGTGGAGTCAGTTCATCGCTGAGTGTGTGGAGTCAGTTTACGAGCTGAGGTGAGTGAAGTCTGTTTATGAGCTGAGGTGAGTGAAGGCACTTCATCGCAGGATGAGTGGAGTCAGTTCATCGCAGGGTGAGTGGAGTCAGTTCAGCACTGAGGCGAGTGATGTCAGTTCAGCCCTGAGTGAGTCGTCAGTTGAGAGCTGAGGAGAGTGTAGTCAGTTTACCACTGAGCCAGTGGAGTCAGTTCAGCACCGAGTGAGTGGAGTCAATTCAGCGGTGAGTGAGTGGAGTCAGTTTATCGCTGAGTGAATTGAGTCAGATCTCCACTGAGTGAGGCGATTCAGTTGAGCCCTGAGGCCAGTGGTGTCTGTTCAGCGCTGAGTGAGTGAAGTCAGCTCATCGCTGAGTGATTTGAGTCATTTCAGTGCTGAGTGATTTGTGTCAGTTCATAGCTGAGGTGAGTTATCAGATCATCGCTAAGTGAATGGAGTCAGTTCAGCACTGAGTGACTGGAGTCAATTCAGCGGTGAGTGAGTGGAGTCAGTTTATCGCTGAGTGAGTTGAGTCAGATCTCCACTGAGTGAGTCGATTCAGTTGAGCGCTGAGGCAAGTGGTGTCTGTTCAGCGCTGAGTGAGTGAAGTCAGCTCATCGCTGAGAGATTGGAGTCATTTCAGTTCTGAGTGATTTGAGTCAGGTCAACACTGAGTGAGTGGAGTCAGTTCAGCTCTGTGTAAGTGGAGTCAGTTCATCGCTGAGTGAGTGGAGTCAGTTCAGCACTGAGTGAGTGGAGTCAGTTCAGCACTTAGTGAGTGGAGACAGTTCAGCGCTGAGTGAGTGGAGTCAGTTCAGCACTGAGTGAGTGGAGTCAGTTCAGAATTGAGTGAGTGGAGACAGTTTAACGCTGAGTGAGTGGAGACAGTTTAACGCTGAGTGAGTGGAGTCACTTCAGCACTGAGTGAGTGGAGACATTTCAGCACTGAGTGAGTGGAGTCAGTTCAGCACTGAGTGAGTGGAGTCAGTTCAGCACTGAGTGAGTGGAGACAGTTTAACGCTGATTGAGAGGAGTCAGTTTATGAGCTGATTTGAGTGAAGTCGGTTTATGAGCTGAGGTGAGTGAAGGCACTTCATCGCAGGGTGAGTGGAGTCAGTTCATCGCAGTGTGAGTGGAGTCAGTTCAGCCCTGAGTGAGTCGTCAGTTGAGAGCTGAGGAGAGTGTAGTCAGTTTACCACTGAGCCAGTGGAGTCAGTTCAGCACTGAGTGTGTGGAGTCAATTCAGCGGTGAGTGAGTGGAGTCAGTTTATCGCTGAGTGAGTTGAGTCAGTTCTCCACTGAGTGAGTCGATTCAGTTGAGCGCTGAGGCCAGTGATGTCTGTTCAGCGCTGAGTGAGTGAAGTCAGCTCATCGCTGAGTGATCTGAGTCATTTCAGTGCTGAGTGATTTGAGTCAGTTCATAGCTGAGGTGAGTTGTCAGATCATTCCTAAGTGAGTGGAGTCAGGTCAACACTGAGTGAGTGGAGTCAGTTCAGCACTGTGTAAGTGGAGTCAGTTCATCGCTGAGTGAGTGGAGTCAGTTCAGCACTGAGTGAGTGGAGTCAGGTCAACACTGAGTGAGTGGAGTCAGTTCAGCACTGTGTAAGTGGAGTCAGTTCATCGCTGAGTGAGTGGAGTCAGTTCAGCACTGAGTGAGTGGAGTCAGGTCAACACTGAGTGAGTGGAGTCAGTTCAGCACTGTGTAAGTGGAGTCAGTTCATCGCTGAGTGAGTGGAGTCAGTTTAACGCTGAGTGAGTGGAGACAGTTCAGCGCTTACTGAGAGATGTCAGTTCACCTCTGAGTGATTATTGTCAATTCAGCGCTGAGGCTAGTGGAGTCAGGTCAACACTGAGTGAGTGGAGTCAGTTCACTGTGTAAGTGGAGTCAGTTCATCGCTGAGTGAGTGGAGTCTGATTAACGTTGAGTGAGTGGAGTCAGTTCAGCGCTGTGTGAGTGGAGTCAGTTTAACGCTGAGTGAGTGGAGACAGTTCAGCACTGAGTGAGTGGAGACAGTTCAGCACTGAGTGAGTGGAGTCAGATTAACCCTGAGTGAGTGGAGTCAGATCAGCGCTGAGTGAGTGGAGTCAGTTTAACGCTGAGTGAGTGGAGTCAGATCAGCGCTGAGTGAGTGGAGTCAGTTTAACGCTGAGTGAGTGATGTCAGTACAGTGCTTACTTAGAGATGTCAGTTCATCTCTGAGTGATTGGTGTCAATTCAGCGCTGAGGCTAGTGGAATCATGTCAACACTGAGTGACTGGAGTCAGGTCAACACTGAGTGAGTGGAGTCAGTTCATCGCTGAGTGTATGGAGTCAGTATATGAGCTGAGGTGAGTGAAGTCTTTTTATGAGCTGAGGTGAGTGAAGGCACTTCATCGCAGGGTGAGTGGAGTCAGTTCATCACAGGGTGAGTGGAGTCAGTTCATCGCAGGGTGAGTGGAGTCAGTTCAGCACTGAGTGAGTGGAGACAGTTCAGCACTGAGTGAGTGGGGACAGTTCAGCACTGAGTGAGTGGAGTCAGTTCAGAATTGAGTGAGTGGAGACAGTTTAACGCTGAGTGAGTGGAGACAGTTTAACACTGAGTGAGTGGAGTCACTTCAGCACTGAGTGAGTGGAGACATTTCAGCACTGAGTGAGTGGAGTCAGTTCAGCACTGAGTGAGTGGAGTCAGTTCAGCACTGAGTGAGTGGAGACAGTTCAGCGCTGAGTGAGTGGAGTCAGTTTAACGCTGATTGAGAGGAGTCAGTTTATGAGCTGATTTGAGTGAAGTCTGTTTATGAGCTGAGCTGAGTGAAGGCACTTCATCGCAGGGTGAGTGGAGTCAGTTCATCGCAGGGTGAGTGGAGTCAGTTCAGCACTGAGCCAGTAGAGTGAGTTCAGCGCCGAGTGAGTGGAGTCAATTCAGTGGTGAGTGAGTGGAGTCAGTTTATCGCTGAGTGAGTTGAGTCAGATCTCCACTGAGTGAGTCGATTCAGTTGAGCGCTGAGGCAAGTGGTGTCTGTTCAGCGCTGAGTGAGTGAAGTCAGCTCATCGCTGAGTGATTGGAGTCATTTCAGTGGTGAGTGATTTGAGTCAGTTCATAGCTGAGGTGAGTTGTCAGATCATTCCTAAGTGAGTGGAGTCAGTTCAGCACTGAGTGAGTGGAGTCCGATCAGCGCTGAGTGAGTGGAGTCAGTTTAACGCTGAGTGAGTGGAGTCAGTACAGCGCTTACTGAGAGATGTCAGTTCACCTCTGAGTGATTGTTGTCAATTCAGCGCTGAGGCTAGTGGAGTCAGTTCAACACTGAGTGAGTGGAGTCAGTTCATCGCTGAGTGAGTGGAGTCAGTTCAGCACTGAGTGAGTGGAGTCAGTTTAACGCTGAGTGAGTGGAGACAGTTCAGCGCTTACTGAGAGATGTCAGTTCACCTCTGAGTGATTGTTGTCAATTCAGCGCTGAGGCTAGTGGAGTCAGGTCAACACTGAGTGAGTGGAGTCAATTCAGCACTGTGTAAGTGGAGTCAGTTCATCGCTGAGTGAGAGGAGTCAGTTCAGCACTGTGTAAGTGGAGTCCGTTCATCGCTGAGTGTATGGATTCAGATTAATGTTGAGTGAGTGGAGTCAAGTCAGCGCTGTGAGTGGAGTCAGTTTAACGCTGAGCGAGTGTTGTCAGTTTAACGCTGAGTGAGTGGAGTCAGTTCAGCATTGAGTGAGAGGAGTCAGTTTAACACTGATCGAGTGGAGACAGTTCAGCACTGAGTGAGTGGAGACAGTTCAGCGCTGAGTGAGTGGAGTCAGTTTAATGCTGAGTGAGTGGAGTCAGTTTGACGCTGAGTGAGTGGAGTCAGTTCAGCACTGAGTGAGAGGAGACAGTTCAGCACTGAGTGAGTGGAGTCAGTTTAACGCTGACTGAGTGGAGTCAGTTTAACGCTGAGTGAGTGGAGTCAGTTCAGCACTGAGTCAGTGGAGTCAGTTCAGCACTGAGTGAGTGGAGTCAGTTCAGCACTGAGTGAGTGGAGTCAGTTTAACGCTGAGTGAGTTGAGTCAGTTTAACGCTGAGTGTGTGGAGTCAGTTCAGCACTGAGTGAGTGAAGTCAGCTCATCGCTGAGTGATTGGAGTCATTTCAGTGCTGAATGATTTGAGTCAGTTCATAGCTGAGGTGAGTTGTCAAATCATTCCTAAGTGAGTGGAGTCAGTTCAGCACTGAGTGAGTGGAGTCAGATCAGCGCTGAGTGAGTGGAGTCAGTTAAACGCTGAGTGAGTGGAGTCAGTTCAGCGCTAACTGTGACATATCAGTTCACCTCTGAGTGATTGTTGTCAATTCAGCGCTGAGGCTAGTGGAGTCAGGTCAACACTGAGTGAGTGGAGTCAGTTCAGCACTGTGTAAGTGGAGTCAGTTCATCGCTGAGTGAGTGGAGTCAGTTCAGCACTGAGTGAGTGGAGTCAGTTTCACGCTGAGTGTGTGGAGACAGTTCAGCGCTTACTGAGAGATGTCAGTTCACCTCTGAGTGATTGTTGTCAATTCAGCACTGAGTGAGTGGAGACAGTTCAGCACTGAGTGAGTGGAGTCAGTTTAACGCTGACTGAGTGGAGTCAGTTTAACGCTGTGTGAGTGGAATCAGTTCAGCACTGAGTGAGTGGAGTCAGTTCAGCACTGAGTGAGTGGAGTCAGTTTAACGCTGAGTGAGAGGAGTCAGTTTAACGCTGAGTGAGTGGAGTCAGTTCAGCACTGAGTGAGTGGAGACAGTTCAGCACTGAGTGATTGGAGTCAGTTTATCGCTGAGTGAGTGGAGTCAGTTCAGCACTGAGTGAGTGGAGACAGTTCAGCATTGAGTGAGTGGAGTCAGTTTAACGCTGAGTGAGTGGAGTCAGTTCAGCACTGAGTGAGTCGTCAGTTGAGAGCTGAGGAGAGTGTAGTCAGTTTACCACTGAGCCAGTGGAGTCAGTTCAGCACCGAGTGAGTGGAGTCAATTCAGCGGTGAGTGAGTAGACTCAATTTATCGCTGAGTGAGTTGAGTCAGTTCTCCACTGAGTGAGTCGATTCAGTTGAGCCCTGAGGCCAGTGGTGTCTGTTCAGCACTGAGTGAGTGGAGTCAGTTCAGCACTGAGTGAGTGGAGTCAGTTTAACGCTGAGTGTGTGGAGACAGTTCAGCGCTTACTGAGAGATGTCAGTTCACCTCTGAGTGATTGTTGTCAATTCAGCGCTGTGTGAGTGGAGTCAGTTTAACGCTGAGTGAGTGGAGACAGTTCATCGCTTGGGTGAGTGGAGTCAGTTTAACGCTGAGTGAGTGGAGATAGTTCAGCACTGAGTGAGTGGAGTAAGTTCATCGATTGGGTGAGTGGAGTCAGTTCAGCACTGAGTGAGTGGAGACAGTTCAGCGCTGAGTGAGTGGAGTCAGTTTAACGCTGAGTGAGTGGAGTCAGTTTAACGCTGATTGAGAGGAGTCAGTTTATGAGCTGCTTTGAGCGAAGTCTGTTTATGAGCTGAGCTGAGTGAAGGCACTTCATCGCAGGGTGAGTGGAGTCAGTTCAGCACTGAGGCGAGTGGAGTCAGTTCAGCCCTGAGTGAGTCGTCAGTTGAGAGCTGAGGAGAGTGTAGTCAGTTTACCACAGGGCCAGTGGAGTCAGTTCAGCGCCGAGTGAGTGGAGTCAATTCAGCGGTGAGTGAGTGGAGTCAGTTTATCGCTGAGTGTGTTGAGTCAGTTCTCCACTGAGTGAGTCGATTCAGTTGAGCGCTGAGGCAAGTGGTGTTTGTTCAGCGCTGAGTGAGTGATGTCAGCTCATCGCTGAGTAATTTGAGTCATTTCAGTGCTGAGTGATTTGAGTCAGTTCATAGCTGATGTGAGTATCAGATCATCGCTAAGTGAGTGGAGTCAGTTTAACGCTGAGTGAGTGGAGTCAGTTTAACCCTGAGTGAGTGCAGTCAGATCAGCGCTGAGTGAGTGGAGTCAGTTTAATGCTGAGTGAGTGGAGTCAGATCAGCGCTGAGTGAGTGGAGTCAGTTTAACGCTGTGTGAGTGATGTCAGTACAGTGCTTACTGAGAGATGTCAGTTCATCTCTGAGTGATTGGTGTCAATTCAGCGCTGAGGCTAGTGGAATCAGGTCAACACTGAGTGAGTGGAGTCAGGTCAACACTGAGTGAGTGGAGTCAGTTCATCGCTGAGTGTGTGGAGTCAGTTTACGAGCTGAGGTGAGTGAAGTCTGTTTATGAGCTGAGGTGAGTGAAGGCACTTCATCGCAGGATGAGTGGAGTCAGTTCATCGCAGGGTGAGTGGAGTCAGTTCAGCACTGAGGCGAGTGATGTCAGTTCAGCCCTGAGTGAGTCGTCAGTTGAGAGCTGAGGAGAGTGTAGTCAGTTTACCACTGAGCCAGTGGAGTCAGTTCAGCACCGAGTGAGTGGAGTCAATTCAGCGGTGAGTGAGTGGAGTCAGTTTATCGCTGAGTGAGTTGAGTCAGATCTCCACTGAGTGAGGCGATTCAGTTGAGCCCTGAGGCCAGTGGTGTCTGTTCAGCGCTGAGTGAGTGAAGTCAGCTCATCGCTGAGTGATTTGAGTCATTTCAGTGCTGAGTGATTTGTGTCAGTTCATAGCTGAGGTGAGTTATCAGATCATCGCTAAGTGAATGGAGTCAGTTCAGCACTGAGTGACTGGAGTCAATTCAGCGGTGAGTGAGTGGAGTCAGTTTATCGCTGAGTGAGTTGAGTCAGATCTCCACTGAGTGAGTCGATTCAGTTGAGCGCTGAGGCAAGTGGTGTCTGTTCAGCGCTGAGTGAGTGAAGTCAGCTCATCGCTGAGAGATTGGAGTCATTTCAGTTCTGAGTGATTTGAGTCAGGTCAACACTGAGTGAGTGGAGTCAGTTCAGCTCTGTGTAAGTGGAGTCAGTTCATCGCTGAGTGAGTGGAGTCAGTTCAGCACTGAGTGAGTGGAGTCAGTTCAGCACTTAGTGAGTGGAGACAGTTCAGCGCTGAGTGAGTGGAGTCAGTTCAGCACTGAGTGAGTGGAGTCAGTTCAGAATTGAGTGAGTGGAGACAGTTTAACGCTGAGTGAGTGGAGACAGTTTAACGCTGAGTGAGTGGAGTCACTTCAGCACTGAGTGAGTGGAGACATTTCAGCACTGAGTGAGTGGAGTCAGTTCAGCACTGAGTGAGTGGAGTCAGTTCAGCACTGAGTGAGTGGAGACAGTTTAACGCTGATTGAGAGGAGTCAGTTTATGAGCTGATTTGAGTGAAGTCGGTTTATGAGCTGAGGTGAGTGAAGGCACTTCATCGCAGGGTGAGTGGAGTCAGTTCATCGCAGTGTGAGTGGAGTCAGTTCAGCCCTGAGTGAGTCGTCAGTTGAGAGCTGAGGAGAGTGTAGTCAGTTTACCACTGAGCCAGTGGAGTCAGTTCAGCACTGAGTGTGTGGAGTCAATTCAGCGGTGAGTGAGTGGAGTCAGTTTATCGCTGAGTGAGTTGAGTCAGTTCTCCACTGAGTGAGTCGATTCAGTTGAGCGCTGAGGCCAGTGATGTCTGTTCAGCGCTGAGTGAGTGAAGTCAGCTCATCGCTGAGTGATCTGAGTCATTTCAGTGCTGAGTGATTTGAGTCAGTTCATAGCTGAGGTGAGTTGTCAGATCATTCCTAAGTGAGTGGAGTCAGGTCAACACTGAGTGAGTGGAGTCAGTTCAGCACTGTGTAAGTGGAGTCAGTTCATCGCTGAGTGAGTGGAGTCAGTTCAGCACTGAGTGAGTGGAGTCAGGTCAACACTGAGTGAGTGGAGTCAGTTCAGCACTGTGTAAGTGGAGTCAGTTCATCGCTGAGTGAATGGAGTCAGTTGAGCACTGAGTGAGTGGAGTCAGTTTAACGCTGAGTGAGTGGAGACAGTTCAGCGCTTACTGAGAGATGTCAGTTCACCTCTGAGTGATTATTGTCAATTCAGCGCTGAGGCTAGTGGAGTCAGGTCAACACTGAGTGAGTGGAGTCAGTTCACTGTGTAAGTGGAGTCAGTTCATCGCTGAGTGAGTGGAGTCAGTTCAGCGCTGTGTGAGTGGAGTCAGTTTAACGCTGAGTGAGTGGAGACAGTTCAGCACTGAGTGAGTGGAGACAGTTCAGCACTGAGTGAGTGGAGTCAGATTAACCCTGAGTGAGTGGAGTCAGATCAGCGCTGAGTGAGTGGAGTCAGTTTAACGCTGAGTGAGTGGAGTCAGATCAGCGCTGAGTGAGTGGAGTCAGTTTAACGCTGAGTGAGTGATGTCAGTACAGTGCTTACTTAGAGATGTCAGTTCATCTCTGAGTGATTGGTGTCAATTCAGCGCTGAGGCTAGTGGAATCATGTCAACACTGAGTGACTGGAGTCAGGTCAACACTGAGTGAGTGGAGTCAGTTCATCGCTGAGTGTATGGAGTCAGTATATGAGCTGAGGTGAGTGAAGTCTTTTTATGAGCTGAGGTGAGTGAAGGCACTTCATCGCAGGGTGAGTGGAGTCAGTTCATCACAGGGTGAGTGGAGTCAGTTCATCGCAGGGTGAGTGGAGTCAGTTCAGCACTGAGTGAGTGGAGACAGTTCAGCACTGAGTGAGTGGGGACAGTTCAGCACTGAGTGAGTGGAGTCAGTTCAGAATTGAGTGAGTGGAGACAGTTTAACGCTGAGTGAGTGGAGACAGTTTAACGCTGAGTGAGTGGAGTCACTTCAGCACTGAGTGAGTGGAGACATTTCAGCACTGAGTGAGTGGAGTCAGTTCAGCACTGAGTGAGTGGAGTCAGTTCAGCACTGAGTGAGTGGAGACAGTTCAGCGCTGAGTGAGTGGAGTCAGTTTAACGCTGATTGAGAGGAGTCAGTTTATGAGCTGATTTGAGTGAAGTCTGTTTATGAGCTGAGCTGAGTGAAGGCACTTCATCGCAGGGTGAGTGGAGTCAGTTCATCGCAGGGTGAGTGGAGTCAGTTCAGCACTGAGCCAGTAGAGTGAGTTCAGCGCCGAGTGAGTGGAGTCAATTCAGTGGTGAGTGAGTGGAGTCAGTTTATCGCTGAGTGAGTTGAGTCAGATCTCCACTGAGTGAGTCGATTCAGTTGAGCGCTGAGGCAAGTGGTGTCTGTTCAGCGCTGAGTGAGTGAAGTCAGCTCATCGCTGAGTGATTGGAGTCATTTCAGTGGTGAGTGATTTGAGTCAGTTCATAGCTGAGGTGAGTTGTCAGATCATTCCTAAGTGAGTGGAGTCAGTTCAGCACTGAGTGAGTGGAGTCCGATCAGCGCTGAGTGAGTGGAGTCAGTTTAACGCTGAGTGAGTGGAGTCAGTACAGCGCTTACTGAGAGATGTCAGTTCACCTCTGAGTGATTGTTGTCAATTCAGCGCTGAGGCTAGTGGAGTCAGTTCAACACTGAGTGAGTGGAGTCAGTTCATCGCTGAGTGAGTGGAGTCAGTTCAGCACTGAGTGAGTGGAGTCAGTTTAACGCTGAGCGAGTGTTGTCAGTTTAACGCTGAGTGAGTGGAGTCAGTTCAGCATTGAGTGAGAGGAGTCAGTTTAACACTGATCGAGTGGAGACAGTTCAGCACTGAGTGAGTGGAGACAGTTCAGCGCTGAGTGAGTGGAGTCAGTTTAATGCTGAGTGAGTGGAGTCAGTTTGACGCTGAGTGAGTGGAGTCAGTTCAGCACTGAGTGAGAGGAGACAGTTCAGCACTGAGTGAGTGGAGTCAGTTTAACGCTGACTGAGTGGAGTCAGTTTAACGCTGAGTGAGTGGAGTCAGTTCAGCACTGAGTCAGTGGAGTCAGTTCAGCACTGAGTGAGTGGAGTCAGTTCAGCACTGAGTGAGTGGAGTCAGTTTAACGCTGAGTGAGTTGAGTCAGTTTAACGCTGAGTGTGTGGAGTCAGTTCAGCACTGAGTGAGTGAAGTCAGCTCATCGCTGAGTGATTGGAGTCATTTCAGTGCTGAATGATTTGAGTCAGTTCATAGCTGAGGTGAGTTGTCAAATCATTCCTAAGTGAGTGGAGTCAGTTCAGCACTGAGTGAGTGGAGTCAGATCAGCGCTGAGTGAGTGGAGTCAGTTAAACGCTGAGTGAGTGGAGTCAGTTCAGCGCTAACTGTGACATATCAGTTCACCTCTGAGTGATTGTTGTCAATTCAGCGCTGAGGCTAGTGGAGTCAGGTCAACACTGAGTGAGTGGAGTCAGTTCAGCACTGTGTAAGTGGAGTCAGTTCATCGCTGAGTGAGTGGAGTCAGTTCAGCACTGAGTGAGTGGAGTCAGTTTCACGCTGAGTGTGTGGAGACAGTTCAGCGCTTACTGAGAGATGTCAGTTCACCTCTGAGTGATTGTTGTCAATTCAGCACTGAGTGAGTGGAGACAGTTCAGCACTGAGTGAGTGGAGTCAGTTTAACGCTGACTGAGTGGAGTCAGTTTAACGCTGTGTGAGTGGAATCAGTTCAGCACTGAGTGAGTGGAGTCAGTTCAGCACTGAGTGAGTGGAGTCAGTTTAACGCTGAGTGAGAGGAGTCAGTTTAACGCTGAGTGAGTGGAGTCAGTTCAGCACTGAGTGAGTGGAGACAGTTCAGCACTGAGTGATTGGAGTCAGTTTATCGCTGAGTGAGTGGAGTCAGTTCAGCACTGAGTGAGTGGAGACAGTTCAGCATTGAGTGAGTGGAGTCAGTTTAACGCTGAGTGAGTGGAGTCAGTTCAGCACTGAGTGAGTCGTCAGTTGAGAGCTGAGGAGCGTGTAGTCAGTTTACCACTGAGCCAGTGGAGTCAGTTCAGCACCGAGTGAGTGGAGTCAATTCAGCGGTGAGTGAGTAGACTCAATTTATCGCTGAGTGAGTTGAGTCAGTTCTCCACTGAGTGAGTCGATTCAGTTGAGCCCTGAGGCCAGTGGTGTCTGTTCAGCACTGAGTGAGTGGAGTCAGTTCAGCACTGAGTGAGTGGAGTCAGTTTAACGCTGAGTGTGTGGAGACAGTTCAGCGCTTACTGAGAGATGTCAGTTCACCTCTGAGTGATTGTTGTCAATTCAGCACTGAGTGAGTGGAGACAGTTCAGCACTGAGTGAGTGGAGTCAGTTTAACGCTGACTGAGTGGAGTCAGTTTAACGCTGTGTGAGTGGAATCAGTTCAGCACTGAGTGAGTGGAGTCAGTTCAGCACTGAGTGAGTGGAGTCAGTTTAAAGCTGAGTGAGAGGAGTCAGTTCAGCATTGAGTGAGTGGAGTCAGTTGAGCACTGAGTGAGAGGAGTCAGTTCAGCACTGAGTGAGTCGTCAGTTGAGAGCTGAGGAGAGTGTAGTCAGTTTACCACTGAGCCAGTGGAGTCAGTTCAGCACCGAGTGAGTGGAGTCAATTCAGCGGTGAGTGAGTAGACTCAATTTATCGCTGAGTGTGTTGAGTCAGATCTCCACTGAGTGAGTCGATTCAGTTGAGCCCTGAGGCCAGTGGTGTCTGTTCAGCTCTGAGTGAGTGGAGTCAGTTTAACGCTGAGTGAGTGGAGTCAGTTTAACGCTGAGTGAGTGGAGACAGTTCAGCGCTTACTGAGAGATGTCAGTTCACCTCTGAGTGATTGTTGTCAATTCAGCGCTGAGGCTAGTGGAGTCAGGTCAACACTGTGTAAGTGGAGTCAGTTCATCGCTGAGTGAGTGGAGTCAGATTAACGTTGAGTGAGTGGAGTCAGTTCAGCGCTGTGTGAGTGGAGTCAGTTTAACGCTGAGTGAGTGGAGACAGTTCATCGCTTGGGTGAGTGGAGTCAGTTTAACGCTGAGTGAGTGGAGATAGTTCAGCACTGAGTGAGTGGAGTAAGTTCATCGATTGGGTGAGTGGAGTCAGTTCAGCACTGAGTGAGTGGAGACAGTTCAGCGCTGAGTGAGTGGAGTCAGTTTAATGCTGAGTGAGTGGAGTCAGTTTAACGCTGATTGAGAGGAGTCAGTTTATGAGCTGATTTGAGCGAAGTCTGTTTATGAGCTGAGCTGAGTGAAGGCACTTCATCGCAGGGTGAGAGGAGTCAGTTCAGCACTGAGCTAGTGGAGTCAGTTCAGCGCTGAGTGAGTGGAGTCAATTCAGCGTTGAGTGAGTGGAGTCAGTTTATCGCTGAGTGTGTTGAGTCAGTTCTCCACTGAGTGAGTCGATTCAGTTGAGCGCTGAGGCGAGTGGTGTCTGTTCAGCGCTGAGTGAGTGAAGTCAGCTCATCGCTGAGTGATTTGAGTCAGTTCATAGCTGAGGTGAGTTGTCAGATCATCGCTAAGTGAGTGGAGTCAGTTCAGCACTGAGTGAGTGGAGTCAGTTTAACGCTGAGTGAGTGGAGACAGTTCAGCACTGTGTAAGTGGAGTCAGTTCATCGCTGAGTGAGTGGAGTCAGTTCAGCACTGAGTGAGTGGAGTCAGTTTCACGCTGAGTGTGTGGAGACAGTTCAGCGCTTACTGAGAGATGTCAGTTCACCTCTGAGTGATTGTTGTCAATTCAGCACTGAGTGAGTGGAGACAGTTCAGCACTGAGTGAGTGGAGTCAGTTTAACGCTGACTGAGTGGAGTCAGTTTAACGCTGTGTGAGTGGAATCAGTTCAGCACTGAGTGAGTGGAGTCAGTTCAGCACTGAGTGAGTGGAGTCAGTTTAACGCTGAGTGAGAGGAGTCAGTTTAACGCTGAGTGAGTGGAGTCAGTTCAGCACTGAGTGAGTGGAGACAGTTCAGCACTGAGTGATTGGAGTCAGTTTATCGCTGAGTGAGTGGAGTCAGTTCAGCACTGAGTGAGTGGAGACAGTTCAGCATTGAGTGAGTGGAGTCAGTTTAACGCTGAGTGAGTGGAGTCAGTTCAGCACTGAGTGAGTCGTCAGTTGAGAGCTGAGGAGCGTGTAGTCAGTTTACCACTGAGCCAGTGGAGTCAGTTCAGCACCGAGTGAGTGGAGTCAATTCAGCGGTGAGTGAGTAGACTCAATTTATCGCTGAGTGAGTTGAGTCAGTTCTCCACTGAGTGAGTCGATTCAGTTGAGCCCTGAGGCCAGTGGTGTCTGTTCAGCACTGAGTGAGTGGAGTCAGTTCAGCACTGAGTGAGTGGAGTCAGTTTAACGCTGAGTGTGTGGAGACAGTTCAGCGCTTACTGAGAGATGTCAGTTCACCTCTGAGTGATTGTTGTCAATTCAGCACTGAGTGAGTGGAGACAGTTCAGCACTGAGTGAGTGGAGTCAGTTTAACGCTGACTGAGTGGAGTCAGTTTAACGCTGTGTGAGTGGAATCAGTTCAGCACTGAGTGAGTGGAGTCAGTTCAGCACTGAGTGAGTGGAGTCAGTTTAAAGCTGAGTGAGAGGAGTCAGTTCAGCATTGAGTGAGTGGAGTCAGTTGAGCACTGAGTGAGAGGAGTCAGTTCAGCACTGAGTGAGTCGTCAGTTGAGAGCTGAGGAGAGTGTAGTCAGTTTACCACTGAGCCAGTGGAGTCAGTTCAGCACCGAGTGAGTGGAGTCAATTCAGCGGTGAGTGAGTAGACTCAATTTATCGCTGAGTGTGTTGAGTCAGATCTCCACTGAGTGAGTCGATTCAGTTGAGCCCTGAGGCCAGTGGTGTCTGTTCAGCTCTGAGTGAGTGGAGTCAGTTTAACGCTGAGTGAGTGGAGTCAGTTTAACGCTGAGTGAGTGGAGACAGTTCAGCGCTTACTGAGAGATGTCAGTTCACCTCTGAGTGATTGTTGTCAATTCAGCGCTGAGGCTAGTGGAGTCAGGTCAACACTGTGTAAGTGGAGTCAGTTCATCGCTGAGTGAGTGGAGTCAGATTAACGTTGAGTGAGTGGAGTCAGTTCAGCGCTGTGTGAGTGGAGTCAGTTTAACGCTGAGTGAGTGGAGACAGTTCATCGCTTGGGTGAGTGGAGTCAGTTTAACGCTGAGTGAGTGGAGATAGTTCAGCACTGAGTGAGTGGAGTAAGTTCATCGATTGGGTGAGTGGAGTCAGTTCAGCACTGAGTGAGTGGAGACAGTTCAGCGCTGAGTGAGTGGAGTCAGTTTAATGCTGAGTGAGTGGAGTCAGTTTAACGCTGATTGAGAGGAGTCAGTTTATGAGCTGATTTGAGCGAAGTCTGTTTATGAGCTGAGCTGAGTGAAGGCACTTCATCGCAGGGTGAGAGGAGTCAGTTCAGCACTGAGCTAGTGGAGTCAGTTCAGCGCTGAGTGAGTGGAGTCAATTCAGCGTTGAGTGAGTGGAGTCAGTTTATCGCTGAGTGTGTTGAGTCAGTTCTCCACTGAGTGAGTCGATTCAGTTGAGCGCTGAGGCGAGTGGTGTCTGTTCAGCGCTGAGTGAGTGAAGTCAGCTCATCGCTGAGTGATTTGAGTCAGTTCATAGCTGAGGTGAGTTGTCAGATCATCGCTAAGTGAGTGGAGTCAGTTCAGCACTGAGTGAGTGGAGTCAGTTTAACGCTGAGTGAGTGGAGACAGTTCAGCGCTTACTGAGAGATGTCAGTTCACCTCTGAGTGATTATTGTCAATTCAGCGCTGAGGCTAGTGGAGTCAGGTCAACACTGAGTGAGTGGAGTCAGTTCAGCACTGTGTAAGTGGAGTCAGTTCATCGCTGAGTGAGTGGAGTCTGATTAACGTTGAGTGAGTGGAGTCAGTTCAGCGCTGTGTGAGTGGAGTCAGTTTAACGCAGAGTGAGTGGAGTCAGTTTAACGCTGAGTGAGTGGAGTCAGTTCAGCACTGAGTGAGTGGAGACAGTTCAGCACTGAGTGAGTGGAGTCAGTTTAACCCTGAGTGAGTGCAGTCAGATCAGCGCTGAGTGAGTGGAGTCAGTTTAATGCTGAGTGAGTGGAGTCAGATCAGCGCTGAGTGAGTGGAGTCAGTTTAACGCTGAGTGGGTGATGTCAGTACAGTGCTTACTGAGAGATGTCAGTTCATCTCTGAGTGATTGGTGTCAATTCAGCGCTGAGGCTAGTGGAATCAGGTCAACACTGAGTGAGTGGAGTCAGGTCAACACTGAGTGAGTGGAGTCAGTTCATCGCTGAGTGTGTGGAGTCAGTTTACGAGCTGAGGTGAGTGAAGTCTGTTTATGAGCTGAGGTGAGTGAAGGCACTTCATCGCAGGATGAGTGGAGTCAGTTCATCGCAGGGTGAGTGGAGTCAGTTCAGCACTGAGGCGAGTGATGTCAGTTCAGCCCTGAGTGAGTCGTCAGTTGAGAGCTGAGGAGAGTGTAGTCAGTTTACCACTGAGCCAGTGGAGTCAGTTCAGCACCGAGTGAGTGGAGTCAATTCAGCGGTGAGTGAGTGGAGTCAGTTTATCGCTGAGTGAGTTGAGTCAGATCTCCACTGAGTGAGGCGATTCAGTTGAGCCCTGAGGCCAGTGGTGTCTGTTCAGCGCTGAGTGAGTGAAGTCAGCTCATCGCTGAGTGATTTGAGTCATTTCAGTGCTGAGTGATTTGTGTCAGTTCATAGCTGAGGTGAGTTATCAGATCATCGCTAAGTGAATGGAGTCAGTTCAGCACTGAGTGACTGGAGTCAATTCAGCGGTGAGTGAGTGGAGTCAGTTTATCGCTGAGTGAGTTGAGTCAGATCTCCACTGAGTGAGTCGATTCAGTTGAGCGCTGAGGCAAGTGGTGTCTGTTCAGCGCTGAGTGAGTGAAGTCAGCTCATCGCTGAGAGATTGGAGTCATTTCAGTTCTGAGTGATTTGAGTCAGGTCAACACTTAGTGAGTGGAGTCAGTTCAGCTCTGTGTAAGTGGAGTCAGTTCATCGCTGAGTGAGTGGAGTCAGTTCAGCACTGAGTGAGTGGAGTCAGTTCAGCACTTAGTGAGTGGAGACAGTTCAGCGCTGAGTGAGTGGAGTCAGTTCAGCACTGAGTGTGTGGAGTCAGTTCAGAATTGAGTGAGTGGAGACAGTTTAACGCTGAGTGAGTGTAGACAGTTTAACGCTGAGTGAGTGGAGTCACTTCAGCACTGAGTGAGTGGAGACATTTCAGCACTGAGTGAGTGGAGTCAGTTCAGCACTGAGTGAGTGGAGTCAGTTCAGCACTGAGTGAGTGGAGACATTTCAGCACTGAGTGAGTGGAGTCAGTTTAACGCTGAGTGAGTGGAGTCAGTTTAACGCTGAGTGAGTGGATACAGTTCAGCACTGAGCGAATGGAGTCATTTTAACGCTGAGTGAGTGGAGTCACTTCAGCACTGAGTGAGTGGAGACATTTCAGCACTGAGTGAGTGGAGTCAGTTCAGCACTGAGTGAGTGGAGTCAGTTCAGCACTGAGTGAGTGGAGACAGTTTAACGCTGATTGAGAGGAGTCAGTTTATGAGCTGATTTGAGTGAAGTCGGTTTATGAGCTGAGGTGAGTGAAGGCACTTCATCGCAAGGTGAGTGGAGTCAGTTCATCGCAGTGTGAGTGGAGTCAGTTCAGCCCTGAGTGAGTCGTCAGTTGAGAGCTGAGGAGAGTGTAGTCAGTTTACCACTGAGCCAGTGGAGTCAGTTCAGCACTGAGTGTGTGGAGTCAATTCAGCGGTGAGTGAGTGGAGTCAGTTTATCGCTGAGTGAGTTGAGTCAGTTCTCCACTGAGTGAGTCGATTCAGTTGAGCGCTGAGGCCAGTGATGTCTGTTCAGCGCTGAGTGAGTGAAGTCAGCTCATCGCTGAGTGATCTGAGTCATTTCAGTGCTGAGTGATTTGAGTCAGTTCATAGCTGAGGTGAGTTGTCAGATCATTCCTAAGTGAGTGGAGTCAGGTCAACACTGAGTGAGTGGAGTCAGTTCAGCACTGTGTAAGTGGAGTCAGTTCATCGCTGAGTGAGTGGAGTCAGTTGAGCACTGAGTGAGTGGAGTCAGTTTAACGCTGAGTGAGTGGAGACAGTTCAGCGCTTACTGAGAGATGTCAGTTCACCTCTGAGTGATTATTGTCAATTCAGCGCTGAGGCTAGTGGAGTCAGGTCAACACTGAGTGAGTGGAGTCAGTTCACTGTGTAAGTGGAGTCAGTTCATCGCTGAGTGAGTGGAGTCTGATTAACGTTGAGTGAGTGGAGTCAGTTCAGCGCTGTGTGAGTGGAGTCAGTTTAACGCTGAGTGAGTGGAGACAGTTCAGCAGTGAGTGAGTGGAGACAGTTCAGCACTGAGTGAGTGGAGTCAGATTAACCCTGAGTGAGTGGAGTCAGATCAGCGCTGAGTGAGTGGAGTCAGTTTAACGCTGAGTGAGTGGAGTCAGATCAGCGCTGAGTGAGTGGAGTCAGTTTAACGCTGAGTGAGTGATGTCAGTACAGTGCTTACTTAGAGATGTCAGTTCATCTCTGAGTGATTGGTGTCAATTCAGCGCTGAGGCTAGTGGAATCGTGTCAACACTGAGTGACTGGAGTCAGGTCAACACTGAGTGAGTGGAGTCAGTTCATCGCTGAGTGTGTGGAGTCAGTATATGAGCTGAGGTGAGTGAAGTCTTTTTATGAGCTGAGGTGAGTGAAGGCACTTCATCGCAGGGTGAGTGGAGTCAGTTCATCACAGGGTGAGTGGAGTCAGTTCATCGCAGGGTGAGTGGAGTCAGTTCAGCACTGAGTGAGTGGAGACAGTTCAGCACTGAGTGAGTGGGGACAGTTCAGCGCTGAGTGAGTGGAGTCACTTTAACGCTGATTGTGAGGAGTCAGTTTATGAGCTGATTTGAGTGAAGTCTGTTTATGAGCTGAGATGAGTGAAGGCACTTCATCGCAGGGTGAGTGGAGTCAGTTCATCGCAGGGTGAGTGGAGTCAGTTCAGCACTGAGGTGAGTGGAGTCAGTTCAGCCCTGAGTGAGTCGTCAGTTGAGATCTGAGGAGAGTTTAGTCAGTTTACCACTGAGCCAGTGGAGTCAGTTCAGCGCCGAGTGAGTGGAGTCAATTCAGCGGTGAGTGAGTGGAGTCAGTTTATCGCTGAGTGAGTTGAGTCAGATCTCCACTGAGTGAGTCGATTCAGTTGAGCGCTGAGGCAAGTGGTGTCTGTTCAGCGCTGAGTGAGTCAAGTCAGCTCATCGCTGAGTGATTGGAGTCATTTCAGTGCTGAGTGATTTGAGTCAGTTCATAGCTGAGGTGAGTTGTTAGATCATTCCTAAGAGAGTGGAGTCAGTTCAGCACTGAGTGAGTGGAGTCAGATCAGCGCTGAGTGAGTGGAGTCAGTTTAACGCTGAGTGAGTGGTGTCAGTTCAGCACTGAGTGAGTGGAGACAGTTCAGCACTGAGTGATTGGAGTCAGTTTATCGCTGAGTGAGTGGAATCAGTTCAGCACTGAGTGAGTGGAGACAGTTCAGCATTGAGTGAGTGGAGTCAGTTTAACGCTGAGTCAGTGGAGTCAGTTCAGCACTGAGTGAGTGGAGACATTTCAGCACTGAGTGAGTGGAGTCAGTTCAGCACTGAGTGAGTGGAGTCAGTTTAACGCTGAGTGAGTGGAGTCAGTTTAACGCTGAGTGAGAGGAGTCAGTTTAACGCTGAGTGAGTGGAGTCAGTTCAGCACTGAGTGAGTCTATTTAGTTCAGAACTGAGTGAGTGGAGTCAGTTCAGCACTGAGTGAGTGGAGTCAGTTTAACGCTGAGTGAGTGGAGTCATTTTAACGCTGAGTGAGTGGAGACATTTCAGCGCTTACTGAGAGATGTCAGTTCACCTCTGAGTGATTGTTGTCAATTCAGCGCTGAGGCTAGTGGAGTCAGGTCAACACTGTGTAAGTGGAGTCAGTTCATCGCTGAGTGAGTGGAGTCAGATTAACGTTGAGTGAGTGGAGTCAGTTCAGCGCTGTGTGAGTGGAGTCAGTTTAACGCTGAGTGAGTGGAGACAGTTCATCGCTTGGGTGAGTGGAGTCAGTTTAACGCTGAGTGAGTGGAGATAGTTCAGCACTGAGTGAGTGGAGTAAGTTCATCGATTGGGTGAGTGGAGTCAGTTCAGCACTGAGTGAGTGGAGACAGTTCAGCGCTGAGTGAGTGGAGTCAGTTTAACGCTGAGTGAGTGGAGTCAGTTTAACGCTGATTGAGAGGAGTCAGTTTATGAGCTGCTTTGAGCGAAGTCTGTTTATGAGCTGAGCTGAGTGAAGGCACTTCATTGCAGGGTGAGTGGAGTCAGTTCAGCACTGAGGCGAGTGGAGTCAGTTCAGCCCTGAGTGAGTCGTCAGTTGAGAGCTGAGGAGAGTGTAGTCAGTTTACCACAGGGCCAGTGGAGTCAGTTCAGCGCCGAGTGAGTGGAGTCAATTCAGCGGTGAGTGAGTCTATTTAGTTCAGAACTGAGTGAGTGGAGTCAGTTCAGCACTGAGTGAGTGGAGTCAGTTTAACGCTGAGTGAGTGGAGTCAGTTCAGCACTGAGTGAGTCTATTTAGTTCAGAACTGTGTGAGTGGAGTCAGTTCAGCACTGAGTGAGTGGAGTCAGTTTAACGCTGAGTGAGTGGAGTCATTTTAACGCTGAGTGAGTGGAGACATTTCAGCGCTTACTGAGAGATGTCAGTTCACCTCTGAGTGATTGTTGTCAATTCAGCGCTGAGGCTAGTGGAGTCAGGTCAACACTGTGTAAGTGGAGTCAGTTCATCGCTGAGTGAGTGGAGTCAGTTTAACGCTGAGTGAGTGGAGACAGTTCATCGCTTGGGTGAGTGGAGTCAGTTTAACGCTGAGTGAGTGGAGATAGTTCAGCACTGAGTGAGTGGAGTAAGTTCATCGATTGGGTGAGTGGAGTCAGTTCAGCACTGAGTGAGTGGAGACAGTTCAGCGCTGAGTGAGTGGAGTCAGTTTAATGCTGAGTGAGTGGAGTCAGTTTAACGCTGATTGAGAGGAGTCAGTTTATGAGCTGCTTTGAGCGAAGTCTGTTTATGAGCTGAGCTGAGTGAAGGCACTTCATCGCAGGGTGAGTGGAGTCAGTTCAGCACTGAGGCGAGTGGAGTCAGTTCAGCCCTGAGTGAGTCGTCAGTTGAGAGCTGAGGAGAGTGTAGTCAGTTTACCACAGGGCCAGTGGAGTCAGTTCAGCGCCGAGTGAGTGGAGTCAATTCAGCGGTGAGTGAGTGGAGTCAGTTTATCGCTGAGTGTGTTGAGTCAGTTCTCCACTGAGTGAGTCGATTCAGTTGAGCGCTGAGGCAAGTGGTGTTTGTTCAGCGCTGAGTGAGTGATGTCAGCTCATCGCTGAGTAATTTGAGTCATTTCAGTGCTGAGTGATTTGAGTCAGTTCATAGCTGATGTGAGTATCAGATCATCGCTAAGTGAGTGGAGTCAGTTCAGCACTGAGTGAGTGGAGTCAGTTTAATGCTGAGTGAGTGGAGACAGTTCAGCGCTTACTGAGAGATGTCAGTTCACCTCTGAGTGATTATTGTCAATTCAGCGCTGAGGCTAGTGGAGTCAGGTCAACACTGAGTGAGTGGAGACAGTTCAGCACAGAGTAAGTGGAGTCAGTTCATCGCTGAGTGAGTGGAGTCTGATTAACGTTGAGTGAGTGGAGTCAGTTCAGCGCTATGTGAGTGGAGTCAGTTTAATGCTGAGTGAGTGGAGTCAGTTTAATGCTGAGTGAGTGGAGTCAGATCAGCGCTGAGTGAGTGGAGTCAGTTTAACGCTGTGTGAGTGATGTCAGTACAGTGCTTACTGAGAGATGTCAGTTCATCTCTGAGTGATTGGTGTCAATTCAGCGCTGAGGCTAGTGGAATCAGGTCAACACTGAGTGAGTGGAGTCAGGTCAACACTGAGTGAGTGGAGTCAGTTCATCGCTGAGTGTGTGGAGTCAGTTTACGAGCTGAGGTGAGTGAAGTCTGTTTATGAGCTGAGGTGAGTGAAGGCACTTCATCGCAGGGTGAGTGGAGTCAGTTCATCGCAGGGTGAGTGGAGTCAGTTCAGCACTGAGTGAGTGGAGACAGTTCAGCACTGAGTGAGTGGAGACAGTACAGCGCTGAGTGAGTGGAGTCAGTTTAACGCTGATTGAGAGGAGTCAGTTTATTAGCTGATTTGAGTGAAGTCTGTTTATGAGCTGAGATGAGTGAAGGCACTTCATCGCAGGGTGAGTGGAGTCAGTTCATCGCAGGGTGAGTGGAGTCAGTTCACAACTGAGGTGAGTTGAGTCAGTTCAGCCCTGAGTGAGTCGTCAGTTGAGATCTGAGGAGAGTTTAGTCAGTTTACCACTGAGCCAGTGGAGTTAGTTCAGCGCCGAGTGAGTGGAGTCAATTCAGCGGTGAGTGAGTGGAGTCAGTTTATCGCTGAGTGAGTTGAGTCAGATCTCAACTGAGTGAGTCGATTCAGTTGAGCGCTGAGGCAAGTGGTGTCTGTTCAGCGCTGAGTGAGTGAAGTCAGCTCATCGCTGAGTGATTGGAGTCATTTCAGTGCTGAGTGATTTGAGTCAGTTCATAGCTGAGGTGAGTTGTCAGATCATTCCTAAGTGAGTGGAGTCAGTTCAGCACTGTGTAAGTGGAGTCAGTTCATCGCTGAGTGAGTGGAGTCTGATTAACGTTGAGTGAGTTGAGTCAGTTCAGCGCTGTGTGAGTGGAGTCAGTTTAACGCTGAGTGAGTGGAGTCAGTTTAACGCTGAGTGAGTGGAGACAGTTCAGCACTGAGTGAGTGGAGACAGTTCAGCACTGAGTGAGTGGAGTCAGTTTAACCCTGAGTGAGTGCAGTCAGATCAGCGCTGAGTGAGTGGAGTCAGTTTAATGCTGAGTGAGTGGATTCAGTACTGTGCTTACTGAGAGATGTCAGTTCATCTCTGAGTGATTGGTGTCAATTCAGCGCTGAGGCTAGTGGAATCAGGTCAACACTGAGTGAGTGGAGTCAGGTCAACACTGAGTGAGTGGAGTCAGTTCATCGCTGAGTGTGTGGATTCAGTTTACGAGCTGAGGTGAGTGAAGTCTGTTTATGAGCAGAGGTGAGTGAAGGCACTTCATAGCAGGGTGAGTGGAGTCAGTTCATCGCAGGGTGAGTGGAGTCAGTTCATCGCAGGGTGAGTGGAGTCAGTTCATTGCAGGGTGAGTGGAGTCAGTTCAGCCCTGAGTGAGTCGTCAGTTGAGATCTGAGGAGAGTTTAGTCAGTTTACCACTGAGCCAGTGGAGTTAGTTCAGTGCCGAGTGAGTGGAGTCAATTCAGCGGTGAGTGAGTGGAGTCAGTTTATCGCTGAGTGAGTTGAGTCAGATCTCAACTGAGTGAGTCGATTCAGTTGAGCGCTGAGGCAAGTGGTGTCTGTTCAGCGCTGAGTGTGTGAAGTCAGCTCATCGCTGAGTGATTGGAGTCATTTCAGTGCTGAGTGATTTGAGTCAGTTCATAGCTGAGGTGAGTTGTCAGATCATTCCTAAGTGAGTGGAGTCAGTTCAGCACTGAGTGAGTGGAGTCTGATCAGCGCTGAGTGAGTGGAGTCAGTTTAACGCTGAGTGAGAGGAGTCAGTTTAACGCTGAGTGAGTGGAGTCAGTTCAGCACTGAGTGAGTGGAGTCCGTTCAGCACTGAGTGAGAGGAGTCAGTTCAGCACTGAGTGATTGGAGTCAGTTTATCGCTGAGTGAGTGGAATCAGTTCAGCACTGAGTGTGTGGAGACAGTTCAGCATTGAGTGAGTGGAGTCAGTTTAACGCTGAGTGAGTGGAGTCATTTCAGTGCTGAGTGATTTGAGTCAGTTCATAGCTGAGGTGAGTTGTCAGATCATTCCTAAGTGAGTGGAGTCAGTTCAGCACTGAGTGAGAGGAGTCAGTTTAACGCTGAGTGAGTGGAGTCAGTTCAGCACTGAGTGAGTGGAGTCAGTTTATCGCTGAGTGAGTGGAGTCAGTTCAGCGCTGAGTGAGTGGAGTCAGTTTAACGCTGAGTGAGAGGAGTCAGTTTAACGCTGAGTGAGTGGAGTCAGTTCAGCACTGAGTGAGTGGAGTCCGTTCAGCACTGAGTGAGAGGAGTCAGTTCAGCACTGAGTGATTGGAGTCAGTTTAACGCTGAGTGAGTGGAGTCAGTTCAGCACTGAGTGAGTGGAGTCCGTTCAGCACTGAGTGAGTGGAGTCCATTCAGCATTGAGTGAGAGGAGTCTGTTTAACGCTGAGTGAGTGGAGTCAGTTTAACGCTGAGTGAGAGGAGTCAGTTTAACGCTGAGTGAGTGGAGTCAGTTCAGCACTGAGTGAGTGGAGACAGTTCAGCACTGAGTGATTGGAGTCAGTTTATCGCTGAGTGAGTGGAATCAGTTCAGCACTGAGTGAGTGGAGACAGTTCAGCATTGAGTGAGTGGAGTCAGTTTAACGCTGAGTGAGTGGAGTCAGTTCAGCACTGAGTGAGTGGAGTCCGTTCAGCACTGAGTGAGAGTAGTCAGTTCAGCACTGAGTGTGTGGAGTCAGTTTAACGCTGAGTGAGTGGAGTCAGATCAGCGCTGAGTGAGTGGAGTCAGTTTAACGCTGAGTGAGTGATGTCAGTACAGCGCTTACTGAGAGATGTCAGTTCATCTCTGAGTGATTGGTGTCAATTCAGCGCTGAGGCTAGTGCAATCAGGTCAACACTGAGTGAGTGGAGTCAGTTCATCGCTGAGTGTGTGGAGTCAGTTTACGAGCTGAGGTGAGTGAAGTCTGTTTATGAGCTGAGGTGAGTGAAGGCACTTCATCGCAGGGTGAGTGGAGTCAGTTCATCGCAGGGTGAGTGGAGTCAGTTCATCGCAGGGTGAGTGGAGTCAGTTCAGCACTGAGTGAGTGGAGACCGTTCAGCACTCAGTGAGTGGAGACAGTTCAGCGCTGAGTGAGTGGAGTCTGTTTAACGCTGATTGAGAGTAGTCAGTTTATGAGCTGATTTGATTGAAGTCTGTTTATGAGCTGAGATGAGTGAAGGCACTTCATCGCAGGATGAGTGGAGGCAGTTCATCGCAGGGTGAGTGGAGTCAGTTTAGCACTGAGGTGAGTGGAGTCAGTTCAGCCCAGAGTGAGTCGTCAGTTGAGATCTGAGGAGAGTTTAGTCAGTTTACCACTGAGCCAGTGGAGTTAGTTCAGCGCCGAGTGAGTGGAGTCAATTCAGCGGTGAGTGAGTGGAGTCAGTTTATCGCTGAGTGAGTTGAGTCAGATCTCCACTGAGTGAGTCGATTCAGTTGAGCGCTGAGGCTAGTGGTGTCTGTTCAGCGCTGAGTGAGTGAAGTCAGCTCATCGCTGAGTGATTGGAGTCATTTCAGTGCTGAGTGATTTGAGTCAGTTCATAGCTGAGGTGAGTTGTCAGATCATTCCTAAGTGAGTGGAGTCAGTTCAGCACTGAGTGAGAGGAGTCAGTTTAACGCTGAGTGAGTGGAGTCAGTTCAGCACTGAGTGAGTGGAGACAGTTCAGCACTGAGTGATTGGAGTCAGTTTATCGCTGAGTGAGTGGAGTCAGTTCAGCACTGAGTGAGTGGAGTCAGTTTAACGCTGAGTGAGAGGAGTCAGTTTAACGCTGAGTGAGTGGAGTCAGTTCAGCACTGAGTGAGTGGAGACAGTTCAGCACTGAGTGATTGGAGTCAGTTTATCGCTGAGTGAGTGGAATCAGGTCAGCACTGAGTGTGTGGAGACAGTTCAGCATTGAGTGAGTGGAGTCAGTTTAACGCTGAGTGAGTGGAGTCAGTTCAGCACTGAGTGAGTGGAGTCAGTTTAACGCTGAGTGAGAGGACTCAGTTTAACGCTGAGTGAGTGGAGTCATTTGAACGCTGAGTGAGTGGAGACAGTTCAGCGCTTACTCAGAGATGTCAGTTCACCTCTGAGTGATTGTTGTCAATTCAGCGCTGAGGCTAGTGGAGTCAGGTCAACACTGAGTGAGTGGAGTCAGTTTAACGCTGAGTGAGTGGAATCAGGTCAACACTGAGTGAGTGGAGACAGTTCAGCACTGAGTGATTGGAGTCAGTTTATCGCTGAGTGAGTGGAATCAGTTCAGCACTGAGTGAGTGGAGACAGTTTAACGCTCAGTGAGTGGAGACAGTTTAACGCTGAGTGAGTGGAGTCAGTTCAGCACTGAGTGAGTGGAGACAGTTCAGCACTGTGTGAGTGGAGTCAGTTCAGCATTGAGTGAGAGGAGTCTGTTTAACGCTGAGTGAGTGGAGTCAGTTTAACGCTGAGTGAGAGGAGTCAGTTTAACGCTGAGTGAGTGGAGTCAGTTCAGCACTGAGTGAGTGGAGACAGTTCAGCACTGAGTGATTGGAGTCAGTTTATCGCTGAGTGAGTGGAATCAGTTCAGCACTGAGTGAGTGGAGACAGTTCAGCATTGAGTGAGTGGAGTCAGTTTATCGCTGAGTGAGTGGAATCAGTTCAGCACTGAGTGAGTGGAGACAGTTCAGAATTGAGTGAGTGGAGTCAGTTTAACGCTGAGTGAGTGGAGTCAGTTCAGCACTGAGTGAGAGGAGTCAGTTCAGCACTGAGTGTGTGGAGTCAGTTTAACGCTGAGTGAGTGGAGTCAGATCAGCGCTGAGTGAGTGGAGTCAGTTTAACGCTGAGTGAGTGGAGTCAGATCAGCGCTGAGTGAGTGGAGTCAGTTTAACGCTGAGTGAGTGAATTCAGTACAGCGATTACTGAGAGATGTCAGTTCATCTCTGAGTGATTGGTGTCAATTCAGCGCTGAGGCTAGTGGAATCAGGTCAACACTGAGTGAGTGGAGTCAGTTCAGCACTGAGTGAGAGGAGTCAGTTTAACGCTGAGTGAGTGGAGTCAGTTCAGCACTGAGTGAGTGGAGACAGTTCAGCACTGAGTGATTGGAGTCAGTTTATCGCTGAGTGAGTGGAGTCAGTTCAGCACTGAGTGAGTGGAGTCAGTTTAACGCTGAGTGAGAGGAGTCAGTTTAACGCTGAGTGAGTGGAATCAGTTCAGCACTGAGTGAGTGGAGACAGTTCAGCACTGAGTGATTGGAGTCAGTTTATCGCTGAGTGAGTGGAATCAGGTCAGCACTGAGTGTGTGGAGACAGTTCAGCATTGAGTGAGTGGAGTCAGTTTAACGCTGAGTGAGTGGAGTCAGTTCAGCACTGAGTGAGTGGAGTCAGTTTAACGCTGAGTGAGAGGACTCAGTTTAACGCTGAGTGAGTGGAGTCATTTGAACGCTGAGTGAGTGGAGACAGTTCAGCGCTTACTCAGAGATGTCAGTTCACCTCTGAGTGATTGTTGTCAATTCAGCGCTGAGGCTAGTGGAGTCAGGTCAACACTGAGTGAGTGGAGTCAGTTTAACGCTGAGTGAGTGGAATCAGGTCAACACTGAGTGAGTGGAGACAGTTCAGCACTGAGTGATTGGAGTCAGTTTATCGCTGAGTGAGTGGAATCAGTTCAGCACTGAGTGAGTGGAGACAGTTTAACGCTCAGTGAGTGGAGACAGTTTAACGCTGAGTGAGTGGAGTCAGTTCAGCACTGAGTGAGTGGAGACAGTTCAGCACTGTGTGAGTGGAGTCAGTTCAGCATTGAGTGAGAGGAGTCTGTTTAACGCTGAGTGAGTGGAGTCAGTTTAACGCTGAGTGAGAGGAGTCAGTTTAACGCTGAGTGAGTGGAGTCAGTTCAGCACTGAGTGAGTGGAGACAGTTCAGCACTGAGTGATTGGAGTCAGTTTATCGCTGAGTGAGTGGAATCAGTTCAGCACTGAGTGAATGGAGACAGTTCAGCATTGAGTGAGTGGAGTCAGTTTATCGCTGAGTGAGTGGAATCAGTTCAGCACTGAGTGAGTGGAGACAGTTCAGCATTGAGTGAGTGGAGTCAGTTTAACGCTGAGTGAGTGGAGTCAGTTCAGCACTGAGTGAGAGGAGTCAGTTCAGCACTGAGTGTGTGGAGTCAGTTTAACGCTGAGTGAGTGGAGTCAGATCAGCGCTGAGTGAGTGGAGTCAGTTTAACGCTGAGTGAGTGGAGTCAGATCAGCGCTGAGTGAGTGGAGTCAGTTTAACGCTGACTGAGTGATGTCAGTACAGCGCTTACTGAGAGATGTCAGTTCATCTCTGAGTGATTGGTGTCAATTCAGCGCTGAGGCTAGTGGAATCAGGTCAACACTGAGTGAGTGGAGTCAGGTCAACACTGAGTGAGTGGAGTCAGTTCATCGCTGAGTGTGTGGAGTCAGTTTACGAGCTGAGGTGAGTGAAGTCTGTTTATGAGCTGAGGTGAGTGAAGGCACTTCATCGCAGGGTGAGTGGAGTCAGTTCATCGCAGGGTGAGTGGAGTCAGTTCATCGCAGGGTGAGTGGAGTCAGTTCAGCACTGAGTGAGTGGAGACCGTTCAGCACTCAGTGAGTGGAGACAGTTCAGCGCTGAGTGAGTGGAGTCAGTTTAACGCTGATTGAGAGTAGTCAGTTTATGAGCTGATTTGATTGAAGTCTGTTTATGAGCTGAGATGAGTGAAGGCACTTCATCGCAGGATGAGTGGAGGCTGTTCATCGCAGGGTGAGTGGAGTCAGTTTAGCACTGAGGTGAGTGGAGTCAGTTCAGCCCAGAGTGAGTCGTCAGTTGAGATCTGAGGAGAGTTTAGTCAGTTTACCACTGAGCCAGTGGAGTTAGTTCAGCGCGGAGTGAGTGGAGTCAATTCAGCGGTGAGTGAGTGGAGTCAGTTTATCGCTGAGTGAGTTGAGTCAGATCTCCACTGAGTGAGTCGATTCAGTTGAGCGCTGAGGCTAGTGGTGTCTGTTCAGCGCTGAGTGAGTGAAGTCAGCTCATCGCTGAGTGATTGGAGTCATTTCAGTGCTGAGTGATTTGAGTCAGTTCATAGCTGAGGTGAGTTGTCAGATCATTCCTAAGTGAGTGGAGTCAGTTCAGCACTGAGTGAGAGGAGTCAGTTTAACGCTGAGTGAGTGGAGTCAGTTCAGCACTGAGTGAGTGGAGTCAGTTTATCGCTGAGTGAGTGGAGTCAGTTCAGCACTGAGTGAGTGGAGTCAGTTTAACGCTGAGTGAGAGGAGTCAGTTTAACGCTGAGTGAGTGGAGTCAGTTTAACGCTGAGTGAGAGGAGTCAGTTTAACGCTGAGTCAGTGGAGTCAGGTCAGCACTGAGTGTGTGGAGACAGTTCAGCATTGAGTGAGTGGAGTCAGTTTAACGCTGAGTGAGTGGAGTCAGTTCAGCACTGAGTGAGAGGAGTCAGTTCAGCACTCAGTGAGTGGAGACAGTTTTACGCTCAGTGAGTGGAGACAGTTTAACGCTGAGTGAGTGGAGTCAGTTTAACTCTGATTGAGAGGAGTCAGTTTATGAGCTGATTTGAGTGAAGTCTGTTTATGAGCTGAGATGAGTGAAGGCACTTCATCGCAGGGTGAGTGGAGTCAGTTCATCGCAGGGTGAGTGGAGTCAGTTCAGCACTGAGGTGAGTGGAGTCTGTTCAGCCCTGAGTGAGTCGTCAGTTGAGATCTGAGGAGAGTTTAGTCAGTTTACCACTGAGCCAGTGGAGTTAGTTCAGCGCCGAGTGAGTGGAGTCAATTCAGCGGTGAGTGAGTGGAGTCAGTTTATCGCTGAGTGAGTTGAGTCAGATCTCAACTGAGTGAGTCGATTCAGTTGAGCGCTGAGGCAAGTGGTGTCTGTTCAGCGCTGAGTGAGTGAAGTCAGCTCATCGCTGAGTGATTGCAGTCATTTCAGTGCTGAGTGATTTGAGTCAGTTCATAGCTGAGGTGAGTTGTCAGATCATTCCTAAGTGAGTGGAGTCAGTTCAGCACTGAGTGAGAGGAGTCAGTTCAGCACTGAGTGAGTGGAGACAGTTTAACGCTGAGTGAGTGGAGACAGTTTAATGCTGAGTGAGTGGAGTCAGTTCAGCACTGAGTGAGTGGAGACAGTTCAGCACTGTGTGAGTTGAGTCAGTTCAGCATTGAGTGAGAGGAGTCAGTTTAACGCTGAGTGAGTGGAGTCAGTTTAACGCTGAGTGAGTGGAGTCAGTTCAGCACTGAGTGAGTGGAGTCAGTTCAGCATTGAGTGAGTAGAGTCAGTTCAGCACTGAGTGAGTGGAGACAGTTTAACGCTGAGTGAGTGGAGCCAGTTTAATGCTGAGTGAGTGGAGTCTGTTCAGCACTGAGTGAGTGGAGTCAGTTCAGCACAGTGTGAGTGGAGTCAATTCAGCACTGAGTGATTGGAGTCAGCTCATCGCTGAGTGATTGGAGTCATTTCAGTGCTGAGTGATTTGAGTCAGTTCATAGCTGAGGTGAGTTGTCAGATCATTCCTAAGTGAGTGGAGTCAGTTCAGCACTGAGTGAGAGGAGTCAGTTTAACGCTGAGTGAGTGGAGTCAGTTTAGCACTGAGTGAGTGGAGACAGTTCAGCACTGAGTGATTGGAGTCAGTTTATCGCTGAGTGAGTGGAATCAGGTCAGCACTGAGTGTGTGGAGACAGTTCAGCATTGAGTGAGTGGAGTCAGCTCATCGCTGAGTGATTGGAGTCATTTCAGTGCTGAGTGATTTGAGTCAGTTCATAGCTGAGGTGAGTTGTCAGATCATTCCTAAGTGAGTGGAGTCAGTTCAGCACTGAGTGAGAGGAGTCAGTTTAACGCTGAGTGAGTGGAGTCAGTTCAGCACTGAGTGAGTGGAGACAGTTCAGCACTGAGTGATTGGAGTCAGTTTATCGCTGAGTGAGTGGAATCAGGTCAGCACTGAGTGTGTGGAGACAGTTCAGCATTGAGTGAGTGGAGTCAGTTTAACGCTGAGTGAGTGGAGTCAGTTCAGCACTGAGTGAGTGGAGTCAGTTTAACGCTGAGTGAGAGGAGTCAGTTTAACGCTGAGTGAGTGGAGTCAGTTCAGCACTGAGTGAGTGGAGACAGTTCAGCACTGAGTGATTGGAGTCAGTTTATCGCTGAGTGAGTGGAATCAGGTCAGCACTGATTGTGTGGAGACAGTTCAGCATTGAGTGAGTGGAGTCAGTTTAACGCTGAGTGAGTGGAGTCATTTCAGCACTGAGTGAGTGGAGTCAGTTCAGCACTGAGTGAGAGGAGTCAGTTCAGCACTGAGTGAGTGGAGTCAGTTTAACTCTGATTGAGAGGAGTCAGTTTATGAGCTGATTTGAGTGAAGTCTGTTTATGAGCTGAGATGAGTGAAGGCACTTCATCGCAGGGTGAGTGGAGTCAGTTCATCGCAGGGTGAGTGGAGTCAGTTCAGCACTGAGCCAGTAGAGTCAGTTCAGCCCTGAGTGAGTCGTCAGTTGAGATCTGAGGAGAGTTTAGTCAGTTTACCACTGAGCCAGTGGAGTTAGTTCAGCGCCGAGTGAGTGGAGTCAATTCAGCGGTGAGTGAGTGGAGTCAGTTTATCGCTGAGTGAGTTGAGTCAGATCTCCACTGAGTGAGTCGATTCAGTTGAGCGCTGAGGCAAGTGGTGTCTGTTCAGCGCTGAGTGAGTGAAGTCAGCTCATCGCTGAGTGATTGGAGTCATTTCAGTGCTGAGTGATTTGAGTCAGTTCATAGCTGAGGTGAGTTGTCAGATCATTCCTAAGTGAGTGGAGTCAGTTCAGCACTGAGTGAGAGGAGTCAGTTCAGCACTGAGTGAGTGGAGACAGTTTAACGCTGAGTGAGTGGAGACAGTTTAACGCTGAGTGAGTGGAGTCAGTTCAGCACTGAGTGAGTGGAGACAGTTCAGCACTGTGTGAGTTGAGTCAGTTCAGCATTGAGTGAGAGGAGTCAGTTTAACGCTGAGTGAGTGGAGTCAGTTTAACGCTGAGTGAGTGGAGTCAGTTCAGCACTGAGTGAGAGGAGTCAGTTCAGCACTGAGTGAGTGGAGACAGTTTAACGCTGAGTGAGTGGAGACAGTTTAACGCTGAGTGAGTGGAGACAGTTCAGCACTGTGTGAGTTGAGTCAGTTCAGCATTGAGTGAGAGGAGTCAGTTTAACGCTGAGTGAGTGGAGTCAGTTTAACGCTGAGTGAGTGGAGTCAGTTCAGCACTGAGTGAGTGGAGTCAGTTCAGCATTGAGTGAGTAGAGTCAGTTCAGCACTGAGTGAGTGGAGACAGTTTAACTCTGAGTGAGTGGAGCCAGTTTAATGCTGAGTGAGTGGAGTCAGTTCAGCACTGAGTGAGTGGAGACATTTCAGCACTGAGTGAGTGGAGTCAGTTCAGCACAGTGTGAGTGGAGTCAATTCAGCACTGAGTGAGTGGAGACAATTTAACGCTGATTGAGAGGAGTCAATTTATGAGCTGATTTGAGTGAAGTCTGTTTATGAGCTGAGGTGAGTGAAGGCACTTCATCGCAGGATGAGTGGAGTCAGTTCATCGCAGGGTGAGTGGTGTCAGTTCAGCACTGAGGCGAGTGATGTCAGTTCAGCCCTGAGTGAGTCGTCAGTTGAGTGCTGAGGAGAGTGTAGTCAGTTTACCACTGAGCCAGTGGAGTCAGTTCTGCACCGAGTGAGTGGAGTCAGTTCAGCACTGAGTGAGTGGAGTCAGATCAGCGCTGAGTGAGTGGAGCCAGTTTAACGCTGAGTGAGAGGAGTCAGTTTAACGCTGAGTGAGTGGAGTCAGTTCCGCACTGAGTGAGTGGAGTCAGTTTAACGCTGAGTGAGTGGAGACAGTTCAGCGCTTACTGAGAGATGTCAGTTCACCTCTGAGTGATTATTGTCAATTCAGCGCTGAGGCTAGTGGAGTCAGGTCAACACTGAGTGAGAGGAGTCAGTTCAGCACTGAGTGAGAGGAGTCAGTTCAGCACTGAGTGAGTGGAGACAGTTTAACGCTGAGTGAGTGGAGACAGTTTAACGCTGAGTGAGTGGAGTCAGTTCAGCACTGAGTGAGTGGAGACAGTTCAGCACTGTGTGAGTTGAGTCAGTTCAGCATTGAGTGAGAGGAGTCAGTTTAACGCTGAGTGAGTGGAGTCAGTTTAACGCTGAGTGAGTGGAGTCAGTTCAGCACTTAGTGAGTGGAGACAGTTCAGCGCTGAGTGAGTGGAGTCAGTTCAGCACTGAGTGAGTGGAGTCAGTTCAGCATTGAGTGAGTAGAGTCAGTTCAGCACTGAGTGAGTGGAGACAGTTTAACGCTGAGTGAATGGAGCCAGTTTAATGCTGAGTGAGTGGAGTCAGTTCAGCACTGAGTGAGTGGAGACATTTCAGCACTGAGTGAGTGGAGTCAGTTCAGCACAGTGTGAGTGGAGTCAATTCAGCACTGAGTGAGTGGAGACAATTTAACGCTGATTGAGAGGAGTCAATTTATGAGCTGATTTGAGTGAAGTCTGTTTATGAGATGAGGTGAGTGAAGGCACTTCATCGCAGGATGAGTGTAGTCAGTTCAGCACTGAGTGAGTCGTCAGTTGAGAGCTGAGGAGAGTGTAGTCAGTTTACCACTGAGCCAGTGGAGTCAGTTCTGCACCGAGTGAGTGGAGTCAGTTCAGCACTGAGTGAGTGGAGTCAGATCAGCGCTGAGTGAGTGGAGCCAGTTTAACGCTGAGTGAGAGGAGTCAGTTTAACGCTGAGTGAGTGGAGGCAGTTCAGCACTGAGTGAGTGGAGACAGTTCAGCACTGAGTGATTGGAGTCAGTTTATCGCTGAGTGTGTGGAGTCAGTTCCGCACTGAGTGAGTGGAGTCAGTTTAACGCTGAGTGAGTGGAGACAGTTCAGCGCTTACTGAGAGATGTCAGTTCACCTCTGAGTGATTATTGTCAATTCAGCGCTGAGGCTAGTGGAGTCAGGTCAACACTGAGTGAGTGGAGTCAGTTCAGCACTGTGTAAGTGGAGTCAGTTCATCGCTGAGTGAGTGGAGTCAGTTTAACGCTGAGTGAGTGGAGTCTGATTAACGCTGAGTGAGTGGAGTCAGTTCAGCGCTGTGTGAGTGGAGTCAGTTTAACGCTGAGTGAGTGGAGTCAGTTTAACGCTGAGTGAGTGGAGACAGTTCAGCACTGAGTGAGTGGAGTCAGTTTAACCCTGAGTGAGTGCAGTCAGATCAGCGCTGAGTGAGTGGAGTCAGTTTAACGCTGAGTGAGTTGAGACAGTTCAGCGCTTACTGAGAGATGTCAGTTCATCTCTGAGTGATTGGTGTCAATTCAGCGCTGAGGCTAGTGGAATCAGGTCAACACTGAGTGAGTGGAGTCAGGTCAACACTGAGTGAGTGGAGTCAGTTCATCGCTGAGTGTGTGGAGTCAGTTTACGAGATGAGGTGAGTGAAGTCTGTTTATGAGCTGAGGTGAGTGAAGGCACTTCATCGCAGGGTGAGTGGAGTCAGTTCATCGCAGGTTGAGTGGAGTCAGTTCAGCACTGAGGTGAGTGGAGTCAGTTCAGCCCTGAGTGAGTCGTCAGTTGAGATCTGAGGAGAGTTTAGTCAGTTTACCACTGAGCCAGTGGAGTTTGTTCAGCGCCGAGTGAGTGGAGTCAGTTTATCGCTGAATGAGTTGAGTCAGATCTCCACTGAGTGAGTCGATTCAGTTGAATGCTGAGGCAAGTGGTGTCTGTTCAGCGCTGAGTGAGTGAAGTCAGCTCATCGCTGAGTGATTGGAGTCATTTCATTGCTGAGTGATTTGAGTCAGTTCATAGCTGAGGTGAGTTGTCTGATCATTCCTAAGTGAGTGGAGTCAGTTCAGCACTGAGTGAGTGGAGTCAGATCAGCGCTGAGTGAGTGGAGTCAGTTTAACGCTGAGCGAGAGCAGTCAGTTTAACGCTGAGTGAGAGGAGTCAGTTCAGCACTGAGTGTGTGGAGACAGTTCAGCATTGAGTGAGTGGAGTCAGTTTAACGCTGAGTGAGTGGAGACAGTTCAGCACTGAGTGAGTGGAGTCAGTTCAGCACTGAGTGAGAGGAGTCAGTTCAGCACTGAGTGAGTGGAGACAGTTTAACGCTGAGTGAGTGGAGACAGTTTAACGCTGAGTGAGTGGAGTCAGTTCAGCACTGAGTGAGTGGAGTCAGTTCAGCACTTAGTGAGTGGAGACAGTTCAGCGCTGAGTGAGTGGAGTCAGTTCAGCACTGAGTGAGTGGAATCAGTTCAGCATTGAGTGAGTGGAGTCAGTTCAGCACTGAGTGAGTGGAGTCAGTTTAACGCTCAGTGAGTGGAGTCAGTTTAACGCTGAGTGAGTGGAGCCAGTTTAATGCTGAGTGAGTGGAGTCAGTTCAGCTCTGAGTGAGTGGAGACATTTCAGCACTGAGTGAGTGGAGTCAGTTCAGCACAGTGTGAGTGGAGTCAATTCAGCACTGAGTGAGTGGAGACAATTTAACGCTGATTGAGAGGAGTCAATTTATGAGCTGATTTGAGTGAAGTCTGTTTATGAGCTGAGGTGAGTGAAGGCACTTCATCGCAGGATGAGTGGAGTCAGTTCATCGCAGGGTGAGTGGAGTCAGTTCAGCACTGAGGCGAGTGATGTCAGTTCAGCCCTGAGTGAGTCGTCAGTTGAGAGCTGAGGAGAGTGTAGTCAGTTTACCACTGAGCCAGTGGAGTCAGTTCAGCACCGAGTGAGTGGAGTCAATTCAGCGGTGAGTGAGTGGAGTCAGTTTATCGCTGAGTGAGTTGAGTCAGTTCTGCACTGAGTGAGTCAATTCAGTTGAGCGCTAAGGCCAGTGGTGTCTGTTCAGCGCTGTGTGAGTGAAGTCAGCTCATCGCTGAGTGATTTGAGTCATTTCAGTGCTGAGTGATTTGAGTCAGTTCATAGCTGAGGTGAGTTGTCAGATCATCGCTAAGTGAATGGAGTCAGTTCAGCACTGAGTGAGTGGAGTCAATTCAGCGGTGAGTGAGTGGAGACAGTTCAACACTGAGTGAATGGAGTCATTTCATAGCTGAGTGAGTGGAGTCAGTTGAGCGCTGAGGCGAGTGGTGTCTGTTCAGTGCTGAGTGAGTGAAGTCAGCTCATCGCTGAGTGATTGGAGTCATTTCAGTGCTGAGTGATTTGAGTCAGTTCATAGCTGAGGTGAGTGGTCAGATCATCGCTAAGTGAGTGGAGTCAGTTCAGCAATGAGTGAGTGGAGTCAGATCACGCTGAGTGAGTGGAGTCAGTTCAGCGCCGAGTGAGTGGAGTCAGTTCAGCGTCGAGTGAGTGGATTCAGATCAGAACTGAGGGTGTGGAGTCAGTTCAGCACCGAGGCAAATGTAGTCAGTTCAGCACTGAGGCGAGTGGAGTCAGTTCAGCACCGAGGCGAGTGGAGTCAGTTTAACGCTGAGTGAGGGGAGTCAGTTTAACCCTGAGCGAGTGGAGTCAGTTCATCGCTGAGGCGAGTGGAGTCTGTTCAGTGCCGAGTGAATGGAGTCAGTTCATAGCTGAGTGAGTGAAGTCTGTTTATGAGCTGAGGTAAGTGAAGTCAGTTCAACGCTGGGTGATTGGAGTCAGTTTACTAATGAGTGAGTGGAGTCAGTAAACAGATGAGTGAGTAAAGTCAGTTCAGCACCGAGTTAGCTGTATCAGTTCATGAGTTAATTGAGTGGAGTCAGTTCATCGCTGAGGCGAGTGGAGTCAGTTCAGCGCCGAGTGAGTGGAGTCAGTTCAGCAGTGAGTGAGTGGAGTCAGTTTATCGCTGAGTGAATGGAGTCAGTTCATAGCTGAGTGAGTGGAGTCAGTTCAGCGCCGAGTGAGTGGAGTCAGTTCAGCAGTGAGTGAGTGGAGTCAGTTTATCGCTGAGTGAATGGAGTCAGTTCATAGCTGAGTGAGTGGAGTCATTTCAGCGCTGAGTGAGTGGAGTGAGTTCAGCGCTGAGTGAGTGGAGTCAGTTTAACGCTGATTGAGAGGAGTCAGTTTATGAGCTGATTTGAGTGAAGTCTGTTTATGAGCTGAGATGAGTGAAGGCACTTCATCGCAGGGTGAGTGGAGTCAGTTCATCGCAGGGTGAGTGGAGTCAGTTCAGCACTGAGGTGAGTGGAGTCAGTTCAGCCCTGAGAGAGTCGTCAGTTGAGATCTGAGGAGAGTTTAGTCAGTTTACCACTGAGCCAGTGGAGTCAGTTCAGCGCCGAGTGAGTGGAGTCAATTCAGCGGTGAGTGAGTGGAGTCAGTTTATCGCTGAGTGAGTTGAGTCAGTTTAACGCTGAGTGAGAGGAGTCAGTTTAACGCTGAGTGAGTGGAGACAGTTCAGCACTGAGTGATTGGAGTCAGTTTATCGCTGAGTGAGTGGAATCAGTTCAGCACTGAGTGAGTGGAGACAGTTCAGCATTGAGTGAGTGGAGTCAGTTTAACGCTGAGTGAGTGGAGTCAGTTCAGCACTGAGTGAGAGGAGTCAGTTCAGCACTGAGTGAGTGGAGTCAGTTTAACGCTGAGTGAGTGGAGACAGTTCAGCGCTTACTGAGAGATGTCAGTTCATCTCTGAGTGATTGGTGTCAATTCACCGCTGAGGCTAGTGGAATCAGGTCAACACTGAGTGAGTGGAGTCAGTTCATCGCTGAGTGTGTGGAGTCAGTTTATGAGCTGATGTGAGTGAAGTCTGTTTATGAGCTGAGGTGAGTGAAGGCACTTCATCGCAGGGTGAGTGGAGTCAGTTCATCGCAGGGTGAGTGGAGTCAGTTCAGCACTGAGTGAGTGGAGACAGTTCAGCACTGAGTGAGTGGAGACAGTTCAGCGCTGAGTGAGTGGAGTCAGTTTAACGCTGAGTGAGTGGAGTCAGTTCAGCGCTGAGTGAGTGGAGACAGTTCAGCACTGAGTGAGTGGAGTCAGTTTACCGCTGAGTGAGTGGAGTGAATTCAGCGGTGAGTGAGTGGAGTCAGTTCAGCACTGAGTGAGTGGGGACAGTTCAGCGCTGAGTGAGTGGAGACAGTTCAGCGCTGAGTGAGTGGAGTCAGTTTAACGCTGAGTGAGTGGAGTCAGTTCAGCGCTGAGTGAGTGGAGTCAGTTCAGCACTGAGTGAGTGGGGACAGTTCAGCGCTGAGTGAGTGGAGTCAGTTTAACGCTGATTGAGAGGAGTCAGTTTATGAGCTGATTTGAGTGAAGTCTGTTTATGAGCTGAGATGAGTGAAGGCACTTCATCGCAGGGTGAGTGGAGTCAGTTCATCGCAGGGTGAGTGGAGTCAGTTCAGCACTGAGGTGAGTGGAGTCAGTTCAGCCCTGAGTGAGTCGTCAGTTGAGAACTGAGGAGAGTTTAGTCAGTTTACCACTGAGCCAGTGGAGTCAGTTCAGCGCCGAGTGAGTGGAGTCAGTTTATCGCTGAGTGAGTTGAGTCAGATCTCCACTGAGTGAGTCGATTCAGTTGAGCGCTGAGGCAAGTGGTGTCTGTTCAGTGCTGAGTGAGTGAAGTCAGCTCATCACTGAGTGATTGGAGTCATTTCAGTGCTGAGTGATTTGAGTCAGTTCATAGCTGAGGTGAGTTGTCAGATCATTCCTAAGTGAGTGGAGTCAGTTCAGCACTGAGTGAGTGGAGTCAGATCAGCGCTGAGTGAGTGGAGTCAGTTTAACGCTGAGTGAGAGGAGTCAGTTTAACGCTGAGTGAGTGGAGTCAGTTCAGCACTGAGTGAGTGGAGACAGTTCAGCACTGAGCGATTGGATTCAGTTTATCGCTGAGTGAGTGGAGTCAGTTCAGCACTGAGTGAGTGGAGTCAATTCAGCACTGAGTGAGAGGAGTCTGTTCAGCACTGAGTGAGTGGAGACAGTTTAACGCTGAGTGATTGGAGACAATTTAACGCTGAGTGAGTGGAGTCAGTTTAACGCTGAGTGAGTGGAGTCAGTTCAGCACTGAGTGAGTGGAGTCAGTTCAGCACTTAGTGAGTGGAGTCAGTTCATCGCTGAGTGTGTGGAGTCAGTTTATGAGCTGAGGTGAGTGAAGTCTGTTTATGAGCTGAGGTGACTGAAGGCACTTCATCGCAGGGTGAGTGGAGTCAGTTCAGCACTGAGGCGAGTGGATTCAGTTTGGCACTGAGGTGTGTGGAGTCAGTTCAGCCCTGAGTGAGTCGTCAGTTGAGAGCTGAGGAGAGTGTAGTCAGTTTACCACTGAGTCAGTGGAGTCAGTTCAGCATCGAGTGAGTGGAGTCAATTCAGCGGTGTGTGAGTGGAGTCAGTTTATCGCTGAGTGTGTTGAGTCAGTTCTCCACTGAGTGAGTCGATTCAGTTGAGCGCTGAGGCAAGTGGTGTCTGTTCAGCGCTGAGTGAGTGAAGTCAGCTCATCGCTGAGTGATTGGAGTCAGTTCAGCGGTGAGTGTGTTGAGTCAGTTGAAAGCTGAGTCGAGTCGTTTCTGTTCGGCAATGAATGAGTGGTGTCAGTTCATGAGCTGAGGTGAGTAGTCAGTTCATCGCTAAGTGAGTGGAGTCTGTTCAGCACCGAGGCAAATGTAGTCAGTTCAGCACCGAGGCGAGTGGAGTCAGTTTAACGCTGAGTGAGGGGAGTCAGTTTAACCCTGAGCGAGTGGAGTCAGTTCATCGCTGAGGCGAGTGGAGTCAGTTCAGCGCCGAGTGAATGGAGTCAGTTCATAGCTGAGTGAGTGAAGTCTGTTTATGAGCTGAGGTAAGTGAAGTCAGTTCAACGCTGGGTGATTGGAGTCAGTTTATGAGCTGAGGTGAGTGAAGTCTGTTTATGAGCTGAGGTGAGTGAAGTCTGTTAAAGAGCTGAGGTGAGTGAAGTCTGTTTATGAGCTGAGGTGAGTGAAGGCACTTCATCGCAGGGTGTGTGGAGTCAGTTCATTGCAGGGTGAGTGGAGTCAGTTCAGCACTGAGGCGAGTGAAATCAGTTTAACGCTGAGCGAGTGGAGTCAGTTCAGCACTGAGTGAGTGGAGTCAGGTTAACCCTGAGCGAGTGGAGTCAGTTCAGCACTGAGTGAGTGGAGTCAGTTTAACGCTGAGTGAGTGGAGTCAGTTTAACCCTGAGCGAGTGGAGTCAGTTCAGCACTGAGTGAGTGGAGTCAGTTTAACGCTGAGTGAGTGGAGTCAGATCAGCGCTGTGTGAGTGGAGTCAGTTTAACGCTGAGTGAGTGGAGTCAGTTTAACCCTGAGCGACTGGAGTCAGTTCAGCGCTGAGTGAGTGGAGTCAGGTCAACGCTGAGTGAGTGGAGTTAGTTTACCGCTGAGTGAGTGGAGTCAGTTCTCCACTGAGTGAGTGGAGTCAGTTGAGCACTGAGGCGAGTGGTGTCTGTTCAGCGCTGAGTGAGTGAAGTCAGCTCATCGCTGAGTGATTGGAGTCATTTCATAGCTGAGGTGAGTGAAGTCAATTCATGGCTTAGGTGAGTGGAGTCAGTTCCGCGCTGAGTGAGTGGAGTCTGTTCAGGAGCTGAGTGAGTTGTATCTGTTCAGAGCTGTGTGAGTGGAGTCAGTTTTCCGCTGAGAGAGTAGATTCAGTTCAGCACTGAGTGTGTGGAGTCAGTTTACCGCTGAGTGAGTGGAGTCATTTCAGTGCTGAGTGATTGGAGTCAGTTCATAGCTGAGGTGAGTCAAGTCAGTTCAGCGCTGGGTGATTGGAGTCAGTTCATAGCTGAGTGATTGGAGTCAAATCATCACTGAGTGAGTGGAGTCAGATCATCGCTGAGTGATTGGTGTCAGTTCAGAACTGAGTGAATTGAGTCAGTTCATCGCTGAGTGAGTGGAGTCAGTTCAGCAGTGAGTGAGTGGAGTCAGTTTATCACCGAGTGATTGGAGTCAGTTCTCCACTGAGTGAGTCGAGTCAGTTGAGCGAAGAGGCGAGTGGTGTCTGTTCAGCGCTGAGTGAGTGAAGTCAATTCATGGCTTATGTGAGTGGAGTCAGTTGAGCACCGAGTGAATGGAGTCAGTTCAGCGGTGAGTGAGTAGAGTCAGTTGAAAGCTGAGGCGAGTCATTTCTTTTCGGCAATGAATGAGTGTTGTCAGTTTATGAGCTGAGGTGAGTAACTCAATTCATAGCTGAGGTGAGTGAAGTCTGTTCATCGCTGAGTGAGTGGAGTCAGTTCAGCGCCGAGTGAGTGGAGTCAGATCAGAACTGAGTGTGTGGAGTCAGTTCAGCACCAAGGCAACTGTAGTCAGTTCAGTACTGAGGCGAGTGGAGTCAGTTCAGCGTCGAGTGAGTGGAATCAGTTCATGAGTGGAGTCAGTTTAACCCTGAGCGAGTGGAGTCATTTCAGTGCTGAGTGAGTGGAGTCAGTTCATAGCTGAGGTGAGTGAAGTCTGTTCATCGCTGGGTGATTGGAGTCAGGCGCTAAGTGAGTGGAGACAGTTCGGCACTAAGTGAGTTGAGTCAGTTCACTAATGAGTGAGTGGAGTCAGTTCACTAATGAGTGAGTGGAGTCAGTAAACCGATGAGTGAGCAAAGTCAGTTCAGCACCGAGTTAGCTGTATCAGTTCATGAGTTAGGTGAGTGGTGTCAGTTCATCGGTGAGGCGAGTGGAGTCAGTTCAGCGCCGAGTGAATGGAGTCAGTTCATAGCTGAGTGAGTGGAGTCAGTTCAGCGCCGAGTGAGTGGAGTGAGTTCAGCAGTGAGTGAGTGGAGTCAGTTTATCGCTGAGTGATTGGAGTCAGTTCTCCACTGAGTGAGTCGAGTCAGTTGAGCGCTGAGGCGAGTGGTGTCTGTTCAGCGCTGACTGAGTGAAGTCAATTCATGGCTTAGGTGAGTGAAGTCAGTTGAGCACCGAGTGAATGGAGTCAGTTCAGCGGTGAGTGAGTTGAGTCAGTTGAAAGCTGAGGCGAGTCATTTCTGTTTGGCAATGAATGAGTGGTGTCAGTTTATGAGCTGAGATGAGTGAAGTCAATTCATGGCTCAGGTGAGTGAAGAAAGTTCATGAGCTGAGGTGAGTGGTCAGTTCATCGTTAAGTGAGTGGAGTCAGTTCAGCGTCGAGTGAGTGGAGTCAGTTCAGCGGTGAGTGAGTCAAGTCAGTTGAACGCTGAGGCGAGTCATGTCTTTTCAGCAATGAATGAGTGTTGTCAGTTCATAGCTGAGGTGAGTGAAGTCTGTTCATCGCTGAGTGAGTGGAGTCAGTTTATCGCTGAGAGAGTGGAGTCAGTTCTCCACTGAGTGATTGGAGTCAGTTCATAGCTGAGTTGAGTGAAGTCAATTCATGGCTGAGGTGAGTGAAGTCTGTTCAAGAGCTGAGGTGAGTGGAGTCAGTTTATCGCAGAGTGAGTGGAGTCAGTTCAGCCGTGAGTGAGTTGAGTCAGTTGAAAGCTGAGGCGAGTCATTTCTGTTCAGCAATGAATGAGTGGTGTCAGTTTATCAGCTGAGGTGAGTAAGTCAATTCATGAGCTGAGGTGAGTGAAGTCAATTCATGGCTGAGGTGAGTGAAGTAAGTTCATGAGCTGAGGTGAGTGAAGTCAATTCATGGCTCAGGTGAGTGAAGTAAGTTCATGAGCTGAGGTGAGTGGTCAGTTCATCGCTAAGTGAGTGGAGTCAGTTCAGCGTCGAGTGAGTGGAATCAGTTCATGAGTGGAGTCAGTTTAACCCTGAGCGAGTGGAGTCAGTTCAGCGTCGAGTGAGTGGAATCAGTTCATGAGTGGAGTCAGTTTAACCCTTAGCGAGTGGAGTCAGTTCAGTGCTGAGTGAGTGGAGTCAGTTCATAGCTGAGGTGAGTGAAGTCTGTTCATCGCTGGGTGATTGGAGTCAGGCGCTAAGTGAGTGCAGACAGTTCGGCACTAAGTGAGTGGAGTCAGTTCAATAATGAGTGAGTGGAGTCAGTTCAGCAGTGAGTGAGTGGAGTCAGTTTATCGCTGAGTGAGTGGAGTCAGTTTATCTCTGAGTGAGTGGAGTCAGTTTATCGCTGAGTGAGTGGAGTCAGTTTATCACTGAGTGAGTGGAGTCATTTCAACGCCGAGTGAGTGGAGTCAGTTCAGCAGTGAGTGAGTGGAGTCAGTTTATCACTGAGTGATTGGAGTCAGTTCTCCACTGAGTGAGTCGAGTCAGTTGAGCGGTGAGGCGAGTGGTGTCTGTTCAGCGCTGAGTGAGTGAAGTCAATTCATGTCTTAGGTGAGTGGAGTCAGTTGAGCACCGAGTGAGTGGAGTCAGTTCAGCGGTGTGTGAGTGGAGTCAGTTTATCGCTGAGTGAGTGGAGTCAGTTCAGCGGTGAGTGAGTCAAGACAGTTGAACGCTGAGGCGTGTCATGTCTTTTCGGCAATGAATGAGTGTTGTCAGTTCGTAGCTGAGGTGAGTGAAGTCTTTTCATCGCTGAGTGAGTGGAGTCATTTCAGCGCTGAGTGAGTGGAGTCAGTTCAGCGGTGAGTGAGTGGAGTCAGTTTATCGCTGAGTGAGTGGAGTCAGTTCTCCACTGAGTGAGTCGAGCTAGTTGAGCGCTGAGGCGAGTGGTGTCTGTTCAGTGCTGAGTGTGTGAAGTCAGCTCATCGCTGATTGATTGGAGTCATTTCAGTGCTTAGTGAGTGAAGTCAATTCATGGCTTAGGTGAGTGGAGTCAGTTCAGGCGCTGAGGTGAGTGAAGTCTGTTCATCGCTGGGTGATTGGAGTCAGGCGCTAAGTGAGTGGAGACAGTTCGGCACTGAGTGAGTGGAGTCAGTTCATCGCTGAGGCCAGTGGAGTCAGTTCAGCGCTGAGTGAGTGGAGTCAGTTCAGGCGCTGAGTGATTGGAGTCAGTTCCGCGCTGAGTGAGTGGAGTCTGTTCAGGAGCTGAGTGAGTTGTATCTGTTCAGCGCTGTGTGAGTGGAGTCAGTTCGGCACTGAGTGAGTGGAGTCAGTTCATCGCTGAGGCGAGTGGAGTCATTTCAGTGCTGAGTGATTGGAGTCAGTTCATAGCTGAGGTGAGTGAAGTCTGTTCATCGCTGGGTGATTGGAGTCAGGCGCTAAGTGAGTGGAGACAGTTCGGCACTGAGTGAGTGGAGTCAGTTCATCACTGAGGCGAGTGGAGTCAGTTCAGCGCTTAGTGAGTGGAGTCATTTCAGTGCTGAGTGATTGGAGTCAGATCATCACTGAGTGAGTGGAGTCAGTTCATCGCTGAGTGATTGGTGTCAGTTCAGAACTGAGTGAATGGAGTCAGATCATCGCTGAGTGAGTGGAGTCAGATCATCGCTGAGTGATGGGAGTCAGATCATCGCTGAGTGAGTGGAGTCAGTTCAGTGCTGAGTGAGTGGAGTCAGTTCATAGCTGAGGTGAGTGAAGTCTGTTCATCGCTGGGTGATTGGAGTCAGGCGCTAAGTGAGTGCAGACAGTTCGGCACTAAGTGAGTGGAGTCAGTTCAATAATGAGTGAGTGGAGTCAGTTCAGCAGTGAGTGAGTGGAGTCAGTTTATCGCTGAGTGAGTGGAGTCAGTTTATCTCTGAGTGAGTGGAGTCAGTTTATCGCTGAGTGAGTGGAGTCAGTTTATCACTGAGTGAGTGGAGTCATTTCAACGCCGAGTGAGTGGAGTCAGTTCAGCAGTGAGTGAGTGGAGTCAGTTTATCACTGAGTGATTGGAGTCAGTTCTCCACTGAGTGAGTCGAGTCAGTTGAGCGGTGAGGCGAGTGGTGTCTGTTCAGCGCTGAGTGAGTGAAGTCAATTCATGTCTTAGGTGAGTGGAGTCAGTTGAGCACCGAGTGAGTGGAGTCAGTTCAGCGGTGTGTGAGTGGAGTCAGTTTATCGCTGAGTGAGTGGAGTCAGTTCAGCGGTGAGTGAGTCAAGACAGTTGAACGCTGAGGCGTGTCATGTCTTTTCGGCAATGAATGAGTGTTGTCAGTTCGTAGCTGAGGTGAGTGAAGTCTTTTCATCGCTGAGTGAGTGGAGTCATTTCAGCGCTGAGTGAGTGGAGTCAGTTCAGCGGTGAGTGAGTGGAGTCAGTTTATCGCTGAGTGAGTGGAGTCAGTTCTCCACTGAGTGAGTCGAGCTAGTTGAGCGCTGAGGCGAGTGGTGTCTGTTCAGTGCTGAGTGTGTGAAGTCAGCTCATCGCTGATTGATTGGAGTCATTTCAGTGCTTAGTGAGTGAAGTCAATTCATGGCTTAGGTGAGTGGAGTCAGTTCAGGCGCTGAGGTGAGTGAAGTCTGTTCATCGCTGGGTGATTGGAGTCAGGCGCTAAGTGAGTGGAGACAGTTCGGCACTGAGTGAGTGGAGTCAGTTCATCGCTGAGGCCAGTGGAGTCAGTTCAGCGCTGAGTGAGTGGAGTCAGTTCAGGCGCTGAGTGATTGGAGTCAGTTCCGCGCTGAGTGAGTGGAGTCTGTTCAGGAGCTGAGTGAGTTGTATCTGTTCAGCGCTGTGTGAGTGGAGTCAGTTCGGCACTGAGTGAGTGGAGTCAGTTCATCGCTGAGGCGAGTGGAGTCATTTCAGTGCTGAGTGATTGGAGTCAGTTCATAGCTGAGGTGAGTGAAGTCTGTTCATCGCTGGGTGATTGGAGTCAGGCGCTAAGTGAGTGGAGACAGTTCGGCACTGAGTGAGTGGAGTCAGTTCATCACTGAGGCGAGTGGAGTCAGTTCAGCGCTTAGTGAGTGGAGTCATTTCAGTGCTGAGTGATTGGAGTCAGATCATCACTGAGTGAGTGGAGTCAGTTCATCGCTGAGTGATTGGTGTCAGTTCAGAACTGAGTGAATGGAGTCAGATCATCGCTGAGTGAGTGGAGTCAGATCATCGCTGAGTGATGGGAGTCAGATCATCGCTGAGTGAGTGGAGTCAGATCATCGCTGAGTGAGTGGAGTCAGATCATCGCTGAGTGAGTGGAGTCAGATCATCGCTGAGTGAGTGGAGTCAGTTCAGAACTGAGTGAGTGGAGTCAGATCATCGCTGAGTGAGTGGAGTCAGATCATCGCTGAGTGAGTGGAGTCAGATCATCGCTGAGTGAGTGGAGTCAGATCATCGCTGAGTGATTGGTGTCAGTTGAGAACTAAGAGTGTGGAGTCATTTCATCGCTATGTGAGTGGAGTCAGTTCAGCGCTTAGTGAGTGGAGTCATTTCAGTGCTGAGTGAGTGGAGTCAGTTCATCGCTGAGGCGAGTGGAGTCAGTTCAGCGCTGAGTGAGTGGAGTCATTTCAGTGCTGAGTGATTGGAGTCAGTTCATAGCCGAGGTGAGTGAAGTCTGTTCATCGCTGGGTGATTGGAGTCAGGCGCTAAGTGAGTGGAGACAGTTCGGCACTGAATGAGTGGAGTCAGTTCATCGCTGAGGCGAGTGGAGTCAGTTCAGCGCTGAGTGAGTGGAGTCAGTTCAGGCGCTGAGTGATTGGAGTCAGTTCCGCGCTGAGTGAGTGGAGTCTGTTCAGGAGCTGAGTGAGTTGTATCTGTTCAGAGCTGTGTGAGTGGAGTCAGTTTTCCGCTGAGAGAGTAGATTCAGTTCAGCACTGAGTGAGTGGAGTCAGTTCATCGCTGAGTGAGTGGAGTCATTTCAGTGCTGAGTGATTGGAGTCAGTTCATAGCTGAGGTGAGTCAAGTCAGTTCAGCGCTGGGTGATTGGAGTCAGGCGCTAAGTGAGTGGAGACAGTTCGGCACTGAGTGAGTGGAGTCAGTTCATCACTGAGGCGAGTGGAGTCAGTTCAGCGCTGAGTGAGTGGAGTCAGTTCATAGCTGAGTGATTGGAGTCAAATCATCACTGAGTGAGTGGAGTCAGATCATCGCTGAGTGATTGGTGTCAGTTCAGAACTGAGTGAATTGAGTCAGTTCATCGCTGAGTGAGTGGAGTCAGTTCAGCAGTGAGTGAGTGGAGTCAGTTTATCACCGAGTGATTGGAGTCAGTTCTCCACTGAGTGAGTCGAGCTAGTTGAGCGCTGAGGCGAGTGGTGTCTGTTCAGTGCTGAGTGAGTGAAGTCAGCTCATCGCTGATTGATTGGAGTCATTTCAGTGCTTAGTGAGTGAAGTCAATTCATGGCTTAGGTGAGTGGAGTCAGTTCAGGCGCTGAGGTGAGTGAAGTCTGTTCATCGCTGGGTGATTGGAGTCAGGCGCTAAGTGAGTGGAGACAGTTCGGCACTGAGTGAGTGGAGTCAGTTCATCGCTGAGGCCAGTGGAGTCAGTTCAGCGCTGAGTGAGTGGAGTCAGTTCAGGCGCTGAGTGATTGGAGTCAGTTCAGGAGCTGAGTGAGTTGTATCTGTTCAGCGCTGTGTGAGTGGAGTCAGTTCGGCACTGAGTGAGTGGAGTCAGTTCATCGCTGAGGCGAGTGGAGTCATTTCAGTGCTGAGTGATTGGAGTCAGTTCATAGCTGAGGTGAGTGAAGTCTGTTCATCGCTGGGTGATTGGAGTCAGGCGCTAAGTGAGTGGAGACAGTTCGGCACTGAGTGAGTGGAGTCAGTTCATCACTGAGGCGAGTGGAGTCAGTTCAGCGCTTAGTGAGTGGAGTCATTTCAGTGCTGAGTGATTGGAGTCAGATCATCACTGAGTGAGTGGAGTCAGTTCATCGCTGAGTGATTGGTGTCAGTTCAGAACTGAGTGAATGGAGTCAGATCATCGCTGAGTGAGTGGAGTCAGATCATCGCTGAGTGATGGGAGTCAGATCATCGCTGAGTGAGTGGAGTCAGATCATCGCTGAGTGAGTGGAGTCAGATCATCGCTGAGTGAGTGGAGTCAGATCATCGCTGAGTGAGTGGAGTCAGTTCAGAACTGAGTGAGTGGAGTCAGATCATCGCTGAGTGAGTGGAGTCAGATCATCGCTGAGTGAGTGGAGTCAGATCATCGCTGAGTGAGTGGAGTCAGATCATCGCTGAGTGATTGGTGTCAGTTGAGAACTAAGAGTGTGGAGTCATTTCATCGCTATGTGAGTGGAGTCAGTTCAGCGCTTAGTGAGTGGAGTCATTTCAGTGCTGAGTGAGTGGAGTCAGTTCATCGCTGAGGCGAGTGGAGTCAGTTCAGCGCTGAGTGAGTGGAGTCATTTCAGTGCTGAGTGATTGGAGTCAGTTCATAGCCGAGGTGAGTGAAGTCTGTTCATCGCTGGGTGATTGGAGTCAGGCGCTAAGTGAGTGGAGACAGTTCGGCACTGAATGAGTGGAGTCAGTTCATCGCTGAGGCGAGTGGAGTCAGTTCAGCGCTGAGTGAGTGGAGTCAGTTCAGGCGCTGAGTGATTGGAGTCAGTTCCGCGCTGAGTGAGTGGAGTCTGTTCAGGAGCTGAGTGAGTTGTATCTGTTCAGAGCTGTGTGAGTGGAGTCAGTTTTCCGCTGAGAGAGTAGATTCAGTTCAGCACTGAGTGAGTGGAGTCAGTTCAGCGCTGAGTGAGTGGAGTCATTTCAGTGCTGAGTGATTGGAGTCAGTTCATAGCTGAGGTGAGTCAAGTCAGTTCAGCGCTGGGTGATTGGAGTCAGGCGCTAAGTGAGTGGAGACAGTTCGGCACTGAGTGAGTGGAGTCAGTTCATCACTGAGGCGAGTGGAGTCAGTTCAGCGCTGAGTGAGTGGAGTCAGTTCATAGCTGAGTGATTGGAGTCAAATCATCACTGAGTGAGTGGAGTCAGATCATCGCTGAGTGATTGGTGTCAGTTCAGAACTGAGTGAATTGAGTCAGTTCATCGCTGAGTGAGTGGAGTCAGTTCAGCAGTGAGTGAGTGGAGTCAGTTTATCACCGAGTGATTGGAGTCAGTTCTCCACTGAGTGAGTCGAGCTAGTTGAGCGCTGAGGCGAGTGGTGTCTGTTCAGTGCTGAGTGAGTGAAGTCAGCTCATCGCTGATTGATTGGAGTCATTTCAGTGCTTAGTGAGTGAAGTCAATTCATGGCTTAGGTGAGTGGAGTCAGTTCAGGCGCTGAGGTGAGTGAAGTCTGTTCATCGCTGGGTGATTGGAGTCAGGCGCTAAGTGAGTGGAGACAGTTCGGCACTGAGTGAGTGGAGTCAGTTCATCGCTGAGGCCAGTGGAGTCAGTTCAGCGCAGAGTGAGTGGAGTCAGTTCAGGCGCTGAGTGATTGGAGTCAGTTCCGCGCTGAGTGAGTGGAGTCTGTTCAGGAGCTGAGTGAGTTGTATCTGTTCAGCGCTGTGTGAGAGGAGTCAGTTTTCCGCTGAGAGAGTAGATTCAGTTCAGTGCTGAGTGATTGGAGTCAGTTCATAGCTGAGGTGAGTGAAGTCTGTTCATCGCTGGGTGATTGGAGTCAGGCGCTAAGTGAGTGGAGACAGTTCGGCACTGAGTGAGTGGAGTCAGTTCATCACTGAGGCGAGTGGAGTCAGTTCAGCGCTTAGTGAGTGGAGTCATTTCAGTGCTGAGTGATTGGAGTCAGATCATCACTGAGTGAGTGGAGTCAGTTCATCGCTGAGTGATTGGTGTCAGTTCAGAACTGAGTGAATGGAGTCAGATCATCGCTGAGTGAGTGGAGTCAGATCATCGCTGAGTGATGGGAGTCAGATCATCGCTGAGTGAGTGGAGTCAGATCATCGCTGAGTGAGTGGAGTCAGATCATCGCTGAGTGATTGGTGTCAGTTGAGAACTAAGAGTGTGGAGTCATTTCATCGCTATGTGAGTGGAGTCAGTTCAGCGTCGAGTGAGTGGAATCAGTTCATGAGTGGAGTGAGTAGAGTCATTTCAGCACCGAGTGAGTGGAGTGAGTTCAGCAGTGAGTGAGTGGAGTCAGTTTATCCCTGAGTGAATGGAGTCAGTTCATAGCTGAGTGAGTGGAGTCATTTCAGCGCTGAGTGAGTGGAGTGAGTTCAGCAGTGAGTGAGTGGAGTCAGTTTATCGCTGAGTGATTGGAGTCAGTTCTCCACTGAGTGAGTCGAGTCAGTTGAGCGCTGAGGCGAGTGGTGTCTGTTCAGCGCTGAGTGAGTGAAGTCAATTCATGGCTTAGGTGAGTGGAGTCAGTTGAGCACCGAGTGAATGGAGTCAGTTCAGCGGTGAGTGAGTCAAGTCAGTTGAACGCTGAGGCGTGTCATGTCTTTTCGGCAATGAATGAGTGTTGTCATTCGTAGCTGAGGTGAGTGAAGTCTTTTCATCGCTGAGTGAGTGGAGTCATTTCAGCGCTGTGAGTGGAGTCAGTTCAGCGGTGAGTGAGTGGAGTCAGTTTATCGCTGAGTGAGTGGAGTCAGTTCTCCACTGAGTGAGTCGAGCTAGTTGAGCGCTGAGGCGAGTGGTGTCTGTTCAGCGCTGAGTGAGTTAAGTCAGCTCATCGCTGAGTGATTGGAGTCATTTCAGTGCTTAGTGAGTGAAGTCAATTCATGGCTTAGGTGAGTGGAGTCAGTTCAGGCGCTGAGTGATTGGAGTCAGTTCCGCGCTGAGTGAGTGGAGTCAGTTCAGCGCTGAGTGAGTGGAGTCATTTCAGTGCTGAGTGATTGGAGTCAGTTCATAGCTGAGGTGAGTGAAGTCTGTTCATTGCTGGGTGAGTTGTATCTGTTCAGAGCTGTGTGAGTGGAGTCAGTTTTCCGCTGAGAGAGTAGATTCAGTTCAGCACTGAGTGTGTGGAGTCAGTTTACCGCTGAGTGAGTGGAGTCAGTTCATCGCTGAGTGATTGGTGTCAGTTCAGAACTGAGTGAATGGAGTCAGATCATCGCTGAGTGAGTGGAGTCAGATCATCGCTGAGTGATGGGAGTCAGATCATCGCTGAGTGAGTGGAGTCAGATCATCGCTGAGTGAGTGGAGTCAGATCATCGCTGAGTGATTGGTGTCAGTTCAGAACTAAGAGTGTGGAGTCATTTCATCGCTATGTGAGTGGAGTCAGTTCAGCGTCGAGTGAGTGGAATCAGTTCATGAGTGGAGTGAGTAGAGTCATTTCAGCGCCGAGTGAGTGGAGTCAGTTCAGCAGTGAGTGAGTGGAGTCAGTTTATCGCTGAGTGAATGGAGTCAGTTCATAGCTGAGTGAGTGGAGTCATTTCAGCGCTGAGTGAGTGGAGTGAGTTCAGCAGTGAGTGAGTCGAGTCAGTTGAGCGCTGAGGCGAGTGGTGTCTGTTCAGCGCTGACTGAGTGAAGTCAATTCATGGCTTAGGTGAGTGGAGTCAGTTGAGCACCGAGTGAATGGAGTCAGTTCAGCGGTGAGTGAGTTGAGTCAGTTGAAAGCTGAGGCGAGTCATTTCTGTTTGGCAATGAATGAGTGGTGTCAGTTTATGAGCTGAGGTGAGTGAAGTCAATTCATGGCTCAGGTGAGTGAAGAAAGTTCATGAGCTGAGGTGAGTGGTCAGTTCATCGTTAAGTGAGTGGAGTCAGTTCAGCGTCGAGTGAGTGGAGTCAGTTCAGCGGTGAGTGAGTCAAGTCAGTTGAACGCTGAGGCGAGTCATGTCTTTTCAGCAATGAATGAGTGTTGTCAGTTCATAGCTGAGGTGAGGGAAGTCTGTTCATCGCTGAGTGAGTGGAGCCAGTTTATCGCTGAGAGAGTGGAGTCAGTTCTCCACTGAGTGAGTCGAGTCAGTTGAGCACTGAGGCAAGTGGTGTCTGTTCAGCGCTGAGTGAGTGAAGTCAGCTCATCGCTGAGTGATTGGAGTCATTACAGTGCTGTGTGATTGGAGTCAGTTCATAGCTGAGTTGAGTGAAGTCAATTCATGGCTGAGGTGAGTGAAGTCTGTCCATGAGCTGAGGTGAGTGAAGTCAGTTTATCGCAGAGTGAGTGGAGTCAGTTCAGCCGTGAGTGAGTTGAGTCAGTTGAAAGCTGAGGCGAGTCATTTCTGTTCGGCAATGAATGAGTGGTGTCAGTTTATCAGCTGAGGTGAGTGAAGTCAATTCATGAGCTGAGGTGAGTGGTCAATTAATCGCTAAGTGAGTGGAGTCAGTTCAGCGTCGAGTGAGTGGAATCAGTTCATGAGTGGAGTCAGTTTAACCCTGAGCGAGTGGAGTCAGTTCAGTGCTGAGTGAGTGGAGTCAGTTCATAGCTGAGGTGAGTGGTCAGATCATTGCTAAGTGAGTGGAGTCATTTCAGCACTGAGTGAGTGGAGTCAGATCAGCGCTGTGTGAGTGGAGTCAGTTCCGCGCTGAGTGAGTGGAGTCAGTTTACCGCTGAGTGAGTGGAGTCATTTCAGTGCTGAGTGATTGGAGTCAGTTCATAGCTGAGGTGAGTGAAGTCTGTTCATCGCTGGGTGATTGGAGTCAGGCGCTAAGTGAGTGGAGACAGTTCGGCACTGAGTGAGTGGAGTCAGTTCATCGCTGAGGCCAGTGGAGTCAGTTCAGCGCTGAGTGAGTGGAGTCAGATCATCGCTGAGTGATTGGTGTCAGTTCAGAACTAAGAGTGTGGAGTCATTTCATCGCTATGTGAGTGGAGTCAGTTCAGCGTCGAGTGAGTGGAATCAGTTCATGAGTGGAGTGAGTAGAGTCATTTCAGCGCCGAGTGAGTGGAGTGAGTTCAGCAGTGAGTGAGTGGAGTCAGTTTATCGCTGAGTGATTGGAGTCAGTTCTCCACTGAGTGAGTCGAGTCAGTTGAGCGCTGAGGCGAGTGGTGTCTGTTCAGCGCTGACTGAGTGAAGACAATTCAATTCATAGCTGAGGTGAGTGAAGTCTGTTCATCGCTGAGTGAGTGGAGTCAGTTCAGCGCCGAGTGAGTGGAGTCAGATCAGAACTGAGTGTGTGGAGTCAGTTCAGCACCAAGGCAACTGTAGTCAGTTCAGTACTGAGGCGAGTGGAGTCAGTTCAGCGTCGAGTGAGTGGAATCAGTTCATGAGTGGAGTCAGTTTAACCCTGAGCGAATGGAGTCAGTTCAGCGCTGAGTAAGTGGAGTCAGTTCATAGCTGAGGTGAGTGAAGTCTGTTCATCGCTGGGTGATTGGAGTCAGGCGCTAAGTGAGTGGAGACAGTTCGGCACTAAGTGAGTGGAGTCAGTTCACTAATGAGTGAGTGGAGTCAGTAAACCGATGAGTGAGTAAAGTCAGTTCAGTACCGAGTTAGCTGTATCAGTTCATGAGTTAAGTGAGTGGTTTCAGTTCATCGGTGAGGCGAGTGGAGTCAGTTCAGCACCGAGTGAATGGAGTCAGTTCATAGCTGAGTGAGTGGAGTCATTTCAGCGCTGAGTGAGTGGAGTCAGTTCAGCAGTGAGTGAGTGGAGTCAGTTTATTGCTGAGTGAGTGGATTCAGTTTATCTCTGAGTGAGTGGAGTCATTTCAACGCCGAGTGAGTGGAGTCAGTTCAGCAGTGAGTGATTGGAGTCTGTTCTCCACTGAGTGAGTCGAGTCAGTTGAGCGCTGAGGCGAGTGGTGTCTGTTCAGCGCTGAGTGAGTGAAGTCAATTCATGGCTTAAGTGAGTGGAGTCAGTTGAGCACCGAGTGAATGGAGTCAGTTCAGCGGTGAGTGAGTTGAGTCAGTTGAAAGCTGAGGCGAGTCATTTCTTTTCGGCAACGAATGAGTGGTGTCAGTTTATGAGCTGAGGTGAGTAACTCAATTCATAGCTGAGGTGAGTGAAGTCTGTTCATCGCTGAGTGAGTGGAGTCAGTTTATGAGCTGAGGTGAGTGAAGTCAGTTCAACGCTGGGTGATTGGAGTCAGTTTATGAGCTGAGGTGAGTGAAGTCTGTTTATGAGCTGAGGTGAGTGAAGTCTGTTCATCGCTGGGTGATTGGAGTCAGGCGCTAAGTGAGTGGAGACAGTTCACTAATGAGTGAGTGGAGTCAGTAAACAGTTGAGTGAGTAAAGTCAGTTCAGCACCGAGTTAGCTGTATCAGTTCATGAGTTAAGTTAGTGGAGTCAGTTCTTCGCTGAGGCGAGTGGAGTCAGTTTATCACTGAGTGAGTGGAGTCAGTTCTCCACTGAGTGAGTGGAATCAGTTGAGCGCTGAGGCGAGTGGTGTCTGTTCAGTGCTGAGTGAGTGAAGTCAGCTCATCGCTGAGTGATTGGAGTCATTTCAGTGCTGAGTGATTAGAGTCAGTTCACAGCTGAGGTGAGTGAAGTCAATTCATAGCTTAGGTGAGTGGAGTCAGTTGAGCACCGAGTGAGTGGAGTCAGTTCAGCGGTGAGTGAGTTGAGTCAGTTGAAAGCTGAGGCGAGTCGTTTCTGTTCGGCAATGAATGAGTGGTGTCAGTTTATGAGCTGAGGTGAGTGAACTCAATTCATGGCTGAGGTGAGTGAAGTAAGTTCATGAGCTGAGGTGAGTGGTCAGTTCATCGCTAAGTGAGTGGAGTCAGTTCAGCGTCGAGTGAGTGGAGTCAGGTCAGCGTCGAGTGAGTGGAGTCAGTTTAACCATGAGCGGGTGGAGTCAGTTCAGCACTGAGTGAGTGGAGTCAGTTTAACGCTGAGTGAGTGGAGTCAGTTCAGCGCTGAGTGAGTTGAGTCAGTTTAACGCTGAGTGAGTTGAGACAGTTCAGCGCTTACTGAGAGATGTCAGTTCATCTCTGAGTGATTGGTGTCAATTCAGCGCTGAGGCTAGTGGAGTCAGGTCAACACTGAGTGAGTGGAGTCAGTTTATGAGCTGAAGTGAGTGAAGTCTGTTTATGAGCTGAGGTGAGTGAAGTCAGTTCATCGCAGGGTGATTGGAGTCAGTTCAGCACTGAGTGAGTCGTCAGTTGAAAGCTGAGGAGAGTGTAGTCTGTTTACCGCTGGGTGAGTGGAGTCAGTTCAGTGCCGAGTGAGTGGAGTCAGTTCAGTGGTGAGTGAGTGAAGTCAGCTCATTGCTGAGTGAGTGGAGTCATTTCATGGCTGAGGTGAGTGAAGGAAGTCGTGAGCTGAGTGAGTGGGGTCAGTTCATGAGCTGAGTGAGTGGAGTCAGTTCATGAGCTGAGGTGAGTGGTCAGTTCATCGCTAAGTGAGTGGAGTCAGTTCAGCGTCGAGAGAGTGGAATCAGTTCATGAGTGGAGTCAGTTCAGCACCGAGTGAGTCGAGTCAGTTTAACCCTGAGTGAGTGAAGTCAGTTTATGAGCTGAGGTGAGTGAAGTCTGTTTATGAGCTGAGGTGAGTGAAGGCACTTCATCGCAGGGTGAGTGGAGTCAGTTCATCGCAGGGTGAGTGGAGTCAGTTCAGCACTGAGGCGAGTGGATTCAGTTTGGCACTGAGGTGTGTGGAGTCAGTTCAGCCCTGAGTGAGTCGTCAGTTGAGAGCTGAGGAGAGTGTAGTCAGTTTACCACTGAGTCAGTGGAGTCAGTTCAGCATCGAGTGAGTGGAGTCAATTCATCGGTGAGTGAGTGGAGTCAGTTCAGCGCCGAGTGAGTGGAGTCAATTCAGCGGTGTGTGAGTGGAGTCAGTTTATCGCTGAGTGTGTTGAGTCAGTTCTCCACTGAGTGAGTCGAGTCAGATGAGCGCTCAGGCGAGTGGTGTCTGTTTAGCGCTGAGTGATTGGAGTCATTTCAGTGCTGAATGATTTGAGTCAGTTCATAGCTGAGGTGAGTTGTCAGATCATCGCTGAGTGAGTGGAGTCAGTTCATAGCTGAGGTGAGTGAAGTCAATTCATGGCTTAGGTGAGTGGAGTCAGTTCAGCGGTGAGTGAGTTGAGTCAGTTGAAAGCTGAGTCGAGTCGTTTCTGTTCGGCAATGAATGAGTGGTGTCAGTTCATGAGCTGAGGTGAGTGAAGTCAATTCATGGCTGAGGTGAGTGAAGTAAGTTCATGAGCTGAGGTGAGTAGTCAGTTCATCGCTAAGTGAGTGGAGTCAGTTCAGCGTCGAGTGAGTGGAGTCAGATCAGATCTGAGGGTGTGGAGTCAGTTCAGCACCGAGGCAAATGTAGTCAGTTCAGCACCGAGGCGAGTGGAGTCAGTTTAACGCTGAGTGAGGGGAGTCAGTTTAACCCTGAGCGAGTGGAGTCAGTTCATCGCTGAGGCGAGTGGAGTCAGTTCAGCGCCGAGTGAATGGAGTCAGTTCATAGCTGAGTGAGTGAAGTCTGTTTATGAGCTGAGGTAAGTGAAGTCAGTTCAACGCTGGGTGATTGGAGTCAGTTTATGAGCTGAGGTGAGTGAAGTCTGTTTATGAGCTGAGGTGAGTGAAGTCTGTTAAAGAGCTGAGGTGAGTGAAGTCTGTTTATGAGCTGAGGTGAGTGAAGGCACTTCATCGCAGGGTGTGTGGAGTCAGTTCATCGCAGGGTGAGTGGAGTCAGTTCAGCACTGAGGCGAGTGAAATCAGTTTAACGCTGAGTGAATGGAGTCAGTTTAACCCTGAGCGAGTGGAGTCAGTTTAACGCTGAGTGAGTGGAGTCAGTTTAACCCTGAGTGACTGGAGTCAGTTCAGCACTGAGTGAGTGGAGTCAGTTTAACGCTGAGTGAGTGGAGTCAGATCAGCGCTGAGTGAGTGGAGTCAGTTTAACGCTGAGTGAGTGGAGTCAGTTCAGCACTGCGTAAGTGGAGTCAGTTTAACGCTGAGTGAGTGGAGTCAGTTTAACGCTGAGTGAGTGGAGTCAGTTTACCGCTGAGTGAGTGGAGTGAATTCAGCGGTGAGTAAGTGGAATCAGTTTACCGCTGAGTGAGTGGAGTCATTTCAGTGCTGAGTGATTGGAGTCAGTTCATAGCTGAGGTGAGTGAAGTCTGTTCATCGCTGGGTGATTGGAGTCAGGCGCTAAGTGAGTGGAGACAGTTCGGCACTGAGTGAGTGGAGTCAGTTCATCACTGAGGCGAGTGGAGTCAGTTCAGCGCTTAGTGCGTGGAGTCATTTCAGTGCTGAGTGATTGGAGTCAGATCATCGCTGAGTGAGTGGAGTCAGTTCATCGCTGAGTGATTGGTGTCAGTTCAGAACTGAGTGAATGGAGTCAGATCATCGCTGAGTGAGTGGAGTCAGATCATCGCTGAGTGATGGGAGTCAGATCATCACTGAGTGAGTGGAGTCAGATCATCGCTGAGTGAGTGGAGTCAGTTCAGCGCCGAGTGAGTGGAGTCAGATCAGAACTGAGTGTGTGGAGTCAGTTCAGCACCAAGGCAACTGTAGTCAGTTCAGTACTGAGGCGAGTGGAGTCAGTTCAGCGTCGAGTGAGTGGAATCAGTTCATGAGTGGAGTCAGTTTAACCCTGAGCGAATGGAGTCAGTTCAGCGCTGAGTGAGCGGAGTCAGTTCATGAGCTGAGTGAGTGGAGTCAGTTCATGAGCTGAGGTGAGTGGTCAGTTCATCGCTAAGTGAGTGGAGTCAGTTCAGCGTCGAGAGAGTGGAATCAGTTCATGAGTGGAGTCAGTTCAGCACCGAGTGAGTCGAGTCAGTTTAACCCTGAGTGAGTGAAGTCAGTTTATGAGCTGAGGTGAGTGAAGTCTGTTTATGAGCTGAGGTGAGTGAAGGCACTTCATCGCAGGGTGAGTGGAGTCAGTTCATCGCAGGGTGAGTGGAGTCAGTTCAGCACTGAGGCGAGTGGATTCAGTTTGGCACTGAGGTGTGTGGAGTCAGTTCAGCCCTGAGTGAGTCGTCAGTTGAGAGCTGAGGAGAGTGTAGTCAGTTTACCACTGAGTCAGTGGAGTCAGTTCAGCATCGAGTGAGTGGAGTCAATTCATCGGTGAGTGAGTGGAGTCAGTTCAGCGCCGAGTGAGTGGAGTCAATTCAGCGGTGTGTGAGTGGAGTCAGTTTATCGCTGAGTGTGTTGAGTCAGTTCTCCACTGAGTGAGTCGAGTCAGATGAGCGCTCAGGCGAGTGGTGTCTGTTTAGCGCTGAGTGATTGGAGTCATTTCAGTGCTGAATGATTTGAGTCAGTTCATAGCTGAGGTGAGTTGTCAGATCATCGCTGAGTGAGTGGAGTCAGTTCATAGCTGAGGTGAGTGAAGTCAATTCATGGCTTAGGTGAGTGGAGTCAGTTCAGCGGTGAGTGAGTTGAGTCAGTTGAAAGCTGAGTCGAGTCGTTTCTGTTCGGCAATGAATGAGTGGTGTCAGTTCATGAGCTGAGGTGAGTGAAGTCAATTCATGGCTGAGGTGAGTGAAGTAAGTTCATGAGCTGAGGTGAGTAGTCAGTTCATCGCTAAGTGAGTGGAGTCAGTTCAGCGTCGAGTGAGTGGAGTCAGATCAGATCTGAGGGTGTGGAGTCAGTTCAGCACCGAGGCAAATGTAGTCAGTTCAGCACCGAGGCGAGTGGAGTCAGTTTAACGCTGAGTGAGGGGAGTCAGTTTAACCCTGAGCGAGTGGAGTCAGTTCATCGCTGAGGCGAGTGGAGTCAGTTCAGCGCCGAGTGAATGGAGTCAGTTCATAGCTGAGTGAGTGAAGTCTGTTTATGAGCTGAGGTAAGTGAAGTCAGTTCAACGCTGGGTGATTGGAGTCAGTTTATGAGCTGAGGTGAGTGAAGTCTGTTTATGAGCTGAGGTGAGTGAAGTCTGTTAAAGAGCTGAGGTGAGTGAAGTCTGTTTATGAGCTGAGGTGAGTGAAGGCACTTCATCGCAGGGTGTGTGGAGTCAGTTCATCGCAGGGTGAGTGGAGTCAGTTCAGCACTGAGGCGAGTGAAATCAGTTTAACGCTGAGTGAATGGAGTCAGTTTAACCCTGAGCGAGTGGAGTCAGTTTAACGCTGAGTGAGTGGAGTCAGTTTAACCCTGAGTGACTGGAGTCAGTTCAGCACTGAGTGAGTGGAGTCAGTTTAACGCTGAGTGAGTGGAGTCAGATCAGCGCTGAGTGAGTGGAGTCAGTTTAACGCTGAGTGAGTGGAGTCAGTTCAGCACTGCGTAAGTGGAGTCAGTTTAACGCTGAGTGAGTGGAGTCAGTTTAACGCTGAGTGAGTGGAGTCAGTTTACCGCTGAGTGAGTGGAGTGAATTCAGCGGTGAGTAAGTGGAATCAGTTTACCGCTGAGTGAGTGGAGTCATTTCAGTGCTGAGTGATTGGAGTCAGTTCATAGCTGAGGTGAGTGAAGTCTGTTCATCGCTGGGTGATTGGAGTCAGGCGCTAAGTGAGTGGAGACAGTTCGGCACTGAGTGAGTGGAGTCAGTTCATCACTGAGGCGAGTGGAGTCAGTTCAGCGCTTAGTGCGTGGAGTCATTTCAGTGCTGAGTGATTGGAGTCAGATCATCGCTGAGTGAGTGGAGTCAGTTCATCGCTGAGTGATTGGTGTCAGTTCAGAACTGAGTGAATGGAGTCAGATCATCGCTGAGTGAGTGGAGTCAGATCATCGCTGAGTGATGGGAGTCAGATCATCACTGAGTGAGTGGAGTCAGATCATCGCTGAGTGAGTGGAGTCAGATCATCGCTGAGTGATTGGTGTCAGTTCAGAACTAAGAGTGTGGAGTCATTTCATCGCTATGTGAGTGGAGTCAGTTCAGCGTCGAGTGAGTGGAATCAGTTCATGAGTGGAGTGAGTAGAGTCATTTCAGCACCGAGTGAGTGGAGTGAGTTCAGCAGTGAGTGAGTGGAGTCAGTTTATCCCTGAGTGAATGGAGTCAGTTCATAGCTGAGTGAGTGGAGTCATTTCAGCGCTGAGTGAGTGGAGTGAGTTCAGCAGTGAGTGAGTGGAGTCAGTTTATCGCTGAGTGATTGGAGTCAGTTCTCCACTGAGTGAGTCGAGTCAGTTGAGCGCTGAGGCGAGTGGTGTCTGTTCAGCGCTGACTGAGTGAAGTCAATTCATGGCTTAGGTGAGTGGATTCAGTTGAGCACCGAGTGAGTGGAGTCAGTTCAGCGGTGAGTGAGTCAAGTCAGTTGAACGCTGAGGCGTGTCATGTCTTTTCGGCAATGAATGAGTGTTGTCATTCGTAGCTGAGGTGAGTGAAGTCTTTTCATCGCTGAGTGAGTGGAGTCATTTCCGCGCTGTGAGTGGAGTCAGTTCAGCGGTGAGTGAGTGGAGTCAGTTTATCGCTGAGTGAGTGGAGTCAGTTCTCCACTGAGTGAGTCGAGCTAGTTGAGCGCTGAGGCGAGTGGTGACTGTTCAGCGCTGAGTGAGTGAAGTCAGCTCATCGCTGAGTGATTGGAGTCATTTCAGTGCTTAGTGAGTGAAGTCAATTCATGGCTTAGGTGAGTGGAGTCATTTCAGGCGCTGAGTGATTGGAGTCACTTCCGCGCTGAGTGAGTGGAATCAGTTCATCGCTGAGGCGAGTGGAGTCAGTTCAGCGCTGAGTGAGTGGAGTCAGTTCAGGCGCTGAGTGATTGGAGTCAGTTCTCCACTGAGTGAGTCGAGTCAGTTGAGCGCTGAGGCGAGTGGTGTCTGTTCAGCGCTGACTGAGTGAAGACAATTCAATTCATAGCTGTGGTGAGTGAAGTCTGTTCATCGCTGAGTGAGTGGAGTCAGTTCAGCGCCGAGTGAGTGGAGTCAGATCAGAACTGAGTGTGTGGAGTCAGTTCAGCACCAAGGCAACTGTAGTCAGTTCAGTACTGAGGCGAGTGGAGTCAGTTCAGCGTCGAGTGAGTGGAATCAGTTCATGAGTGGAGTCAGTTTAACCCTGAGCGAATGGAGTCAGTTCAGCGCTGAGTGAGCGGAGTCAGTTCATGAGCTGAGTGAGTGGAGTCAGTTCATGAGCTGAGGTGAGTGGTCAGTTCATCGCTAAGTGAGTGGAGTCAGTTCAGCGTCGAGAGAGTGGAATCAGTTCATGAGTGGAGTCAGTTCAGCACCGAGTGAGTCGAGTCAGTTTAACCCTGAGTGAGTGAAGTCAGTTTATGAGCTGAGGTGAGTGAAGTCTGTTTATGAGCTGAGGTGAGTGAAGGCACTTCATCGCAGGGTGAGTGGAGTCAGTTCATCGCAGGGTGAGTGGAGTCAGTTCAGCACTGAGGCGAGTGGATTCAGTTTGGCACTGAGGTGTGTGGAGTCAGTTCAGCCCTGAGTGAGTCGTCAGTTGAGAGCTGAGGAGAGTGTAGTCAGTTTACCACTGAGTCAGTGGAGTCAGTTCAGCATCGAGTGAGTGGAGTCAATTCATCGGTGAGTGAGTGGAGTCAGTTCAGCGCCGAGTGAGTGGAGTCAATTCAGCGGTGTGTGAGTGGAGTCAGTTTATCGCTGAGTGTGTTGAGTCAGTTCTCCACTGAGTGAGTCGAGTCAGATGAGCGCTCAGGCGAGTGGTGTCTGTTTAGCGCTGAGTGATTGGAGTCATTTCAGTGCTGAATGATTTGAGTCAGTTCATAGCTGAGGTGAGTTGTCAGATCATCGCTGAGTGAGTGGAGTCAGTTCAGCGTCGAGTGAGTGGAATCAGTTCATGAGTGGAGTGAGTAGAGTCATTTCAGCACCGAGTGAGTGGAGTGAGTTCAGCAGTGAGTGAGTGGAGTCAGTTTATCCCTGAGTGAATGGAGTCAGTTCATAGCTGAGTGAGTGGAGTCATTTCAGCGCTGAGTGAGTGGAGTGAGTTCAGCAGTGAGTGAGTGGAGTCAGTTTATCGCTGAGTGATTGGAGTCAGTTCTCCACTGAGTGAGTCGAGTCAGTTGAGCGCTGAGGCGAGTGGTGTCTGTTCAGCGCTGACTGAGTGAAGTCAATTCATGGCTTAGGTGAGTGGATTCAGTTGAGCACCGAGTGAGTGGAGTCAGTTCAGCGGTGAGTGAGTCAAGTCAGTTGAACGCTGAGGCGTGTCATGTCTTTTCGGCAATGAATGAGTGTTGTCATTCGTAGCTGAGGTGAGTGAAGTCTTTTCATCGCTGAGTGAGTGGAGTCATTTCCGCGCTGTGAGTGGAGTCAGTTCAGCGGTGAGTGAGTGGAGTCAGTTTATCGCTGAGTGAGTGGAGTCAGTTCTCCACTGAGTGAGTCGAGCTAGTTGAGCGCTGAGGCGAGTGGTGACTGTTCAGCGCTGAGTGAGTGAAGTCAGCTCATCGCTGAGTGATTGGAGTCATTTCAGTGCTTAGTGAGTGAAGTCAATTCATGGCTTAGGTGAGTGGAGTCATTTCAGGCGCTGAGTGATTGGAGTCACTTCCGCGCTGAGTGAGTGGAATCAGTTCATCGCTGAGGCGAGTGGAGTCAGTTCAGCGCTGAGTGAGTGGAGTCAGTTCAGGCGCTGAGTGAGTAGATTCAGTTCAGGCGCTGAGTGATTGGAGTCAGTTCCGCGCTGAGTGAGTGGAGTCTGTTCAGGAGCTGAGTGAGTTGTATCTGTTCAGCGCTGTGTGAGTGGAGTCAGTTTTCCGCTGAGAGAGTAGATTCAGTTCAGCACTGAGTGTGTGGAGTCAGTTTACCGCTGAGTGAGTGGAGTCATTTCAGTGCTGAGTGATTGGAGTCAGTTCATAGCTGAGGTGAGTGAAGTCTGTTCATCGCTGGGTGATTGGAGTCAGATCATCGCTGAGTGATTGGTGTCAGTTCAGAACTAAGAGTGTGGAGTCATTTCATCGCTATGTGAGTGGAGTCAGTTCAGCGTCGAGTGACTGGAATCAGTTCATGAGTGTAGTGAGTAGAGTCATTTCAGCGCCGAGTGAGTGGATTGAGTTCAGCAGTGAGTGAGTGGAGTCAGTTTATCGCTGAGTGATTGGAGTCAGTTCTCCACTGAGTGAGTCGAGTCAGTTGAGCGCTGAGGCGAGTGGTGTCTGTTCAGCGCTGACTGAGTGAAGACAATTCAATTCATAGCTGAGGTGAGTGAAGTCTGTTCATCGCTGAGTGAGTGGAGTCAGTTCAGCGCCGAGTGAGTGGAGTCAGATCAGAACTGAGTGTGTGGAGTCAGTTCAGCACCGAGGCAAATGTAGTCAGTTCAGTACTGAGTGAGTGGAGTCACTTCCGCGCTGAGTGAGTGGAATCAGTTCATCGCTGAGGCGAGTGGAGTCAGTTCAGCGTCGAGTGAGTGGAATCAGTTCATGAGTGGAGTCAGTTTAACCCTGAGCGAATGGAGTCAGTTCAGCGCTGAGTGAGCGGAGTCAGTTCATAGCTGAGGTGAGTGAAGTCTGTTCATCGCTGGGTGATTGGAGTCAGGCGCTAAGTGAGTGGAGACAGTTCGGCACTAAGTGAGTGGAGTCAGTTCACTAATGAGTGAGTGGAGTCAGTAAACCGATGAGTGAGTAAAGTCAGTTCAGTACCGAGTTAGCTGTATCAGTTCATGAGTTAAGTGAGTGGTTTCAGTTCATCGGTGAGGCGAGTGGAGTCAGTTCAGCACCGAGTGAATGGAGTCAGTTCATAGCTGAGTGAGTGGAGTCATTTCAGCGCCGAGTGAGTGGAGTCAGTTCAGCAGTGAGTGAGTGGAGTCAGTTTATTGCTGAGTGAGTGGATTCAGTTTATCTCTGAGTGAGTGGAGTCATTTCAACGCCGAGTGAGTGGAGTCAGTTCAGCAGTGAGTGATTGGAGTCAGTTCTCCACTGAGTGAGTCGAGTCAGTTGAGCGCTGAGGCGAGTGGTGTCTGTTCAGCGCTGAGTGAGTGAAGTCAATTCATGGCTTAAGTGAGTGGAGTCAGTTGAGCACCGAGTGAATGGAGTCAGTTCAGCGGTGAGTGAGTTGAGTCAGTTGAAAGCTGAGGCGAGTCATTTCTTTTCGGCAACGAATGAGTGGTGTCAGTTTATGAGCTGAGGTGAGTAACTCAATTCATAGCTGAGGTGAGTGAAGTCTGTTCATCGCTGAGTGAGTGGAGTCAGTTTATGAGCTGAGGTGAGTGAAGTCAGTTCAACGCTGGGTGATTGGAGTCAGTTTATGAGCTGAGGTGAGTGAAGTCTGTTTATGAGCTGAGGTGAGTGAAGTCTGTTCATCGCTGGGTGATTGGAGTCAGGCGCTATGTGAGTGGAGACAGTTCACTAATGAGTGAGTGGAGTCAGTAAACAGTTGAGTGAGTAAAGTCAGTTCAGCACCGAGTTAGCTGTATCAGTTCATGAGTTAAGTGAGTGGAGTCAGTTCTTCGCTGAGGCGAGTGGAGTCAGTTTATCACTGAGTGAGTGGAGTCAGTTCTCCACTGAGTGAGTGGAATCAGTTGAGCGCTGAGGCGAGTGGTGTCTGTTCAGTGCTGAGTGAGTGAAGTCAGCTCATCGCTGAGTGATTGGAGTCATTTCAGTGCTGAGTGATTAGAGTCAGTTCACAGCTGAGGTGAGTGAAGTCAATTCATAGCTTAGGTGAGTGGAGTCAGTTGAGCACCGAGTGAGTGGAGTCAGTTCAGCGGTGAGTGAGTTGAGTCAGTTGAAAGCTGAGGCGAGTCGTTTCTGTTCGGCAATGAATGAGTGGTGTCAGTTTATGAGCTGAGGTGAGTGAACTCAATTCATGGCTGAGGTGAGTGAAGTAAGTTCATGAGCTGAGGTGAGTGGTCAGTTCATCGCTAAGTGAGTGGAGTCAGTTCAGCGTCGAGTGAGTGGAGTCAGGTCAGCATCGAGTGAGTGGAGTCAGTTTAACCCTGAGCGGGTGGAGTCAGTTCAGCACTGAGTGAGTGGAGTCAGTTTAACCCTGAGCGAATGGAGTCAGTTCAGCGCTGAGTGAGCGGAGTCAGTTCATAGCTGAGGTGAGTGAAGTCTGTTCATCGCTGGGTGATTGGAGTCAGGCGCTAAGTGAGTGGAGACAGTTCGGCAGTGAGTGATTGGAGTCAGTTCTCCACTGAGTGAGTCGAGTCAGTTGAGCGCTGAGGCGAGTGGTGTCTGTTCAGCGCTGACTGAGTGAAGTCAATTCATGGCTTAAGTGAGTGGAGTCAGTTGAGCACCGAGTGAATGGAGTCAGTTCAGCGGTGAGTGAGTTGAGTCAGTTGAAAGCTGAGGCGAGTCATTTCTTTTCGGCAACGAATGAGTGGTGTCAGTTTATGAGCTGAGGTGAGTAACTCAATTCATAGCTGAGGTGAGTGAAGTCTGTTCATCGCTGAGTGAGTGGAGTCAGTTTATGAGCTGAGGTGAGTGAAGTCAGTTCAACACTGGGTGATTGGAGTCAGGCGCTAAGTGAGTGGAGACAGTTCACTAATGAGTGAGTGGAGTCAGTAAACAGTTGAGTGAGTAAAGTCAGTTCAGCACCGAGTTAGCTGTATCAGTTCATGAGTTAAGTGAGTGGAGTCAGTTCTTCGCTGAGGCGAGTGGAGTCAGTTTATCACTGAGTGAGTGGAGTCAGTTCTCCACTGAGTGAGTGGAATCAGTTGAGCGCTGAGGCGAGTGGTGTCTGTTCAGTGCTGAGTGAGTGAAGTCAGCTCATCGCTGAGTGATTGGAGTCATTTCAGTGCTGAGTGATTAGAGTCAGTTTACAGCTGAGGTGAGTGAAGTCAATTCATAGCTTAGGTGAGTGGAGTCAGTTGAGCACCGAGTGAGTGGAGTCAGTTCAGCGGTGAGTGAGTTGAGTCAGTTGAAAGCTGAGGCGAGTCGTTTCTGTTCGGCAATGAATGAGTGGTGTCAGTTTATGAGCTGAGGTGAGTGAACTCAATTCATGGCTGAGGTGAGTGAAGTAAGTTCATGAGCTGAGGTGAGTGGTCAGTTCATCGCTAAGTGAGTGGAGTCAGGTCAGCGTCGAGTGAGTGGAGTCAGTTTAACCCTGAGCGGGTGGAGTCAGTTCAGCACTGAGTGAGTGGAGTCAGTTTAACCCTGAGCGAATGGAGTCAGTTCAGCGCTGAGTGAGCGGAGTCAGTTCATAGCTGAGGTGAGTGAAGTCTGTTCATCGCTGGGTGATTGGAGTCAGGCGCTAAGTGAGTGGAGACAGTTCGGCACTGAGTGAGTGGAGTCAGTTTAACCCTGAGCGAGTGGAGTCAGTTCAGTGCTGAGTGAGCGGAGTCAGTTCATAGCTGAGGTGAGTGAAGTCTGTTCATCGCTGGGTGATTGGAGTCAGGCGCTAAGTGAGTGGAGACAGTTCGGCACTAAGTGAGTGGAGTCAGTTCACTAATGAGTGAGTGGAGTCAGTAAACCGATGAGTGAGTAAAGTCAGTTCAGTACCGAGTTAGCTGTATCAGTTCATGAGTTAAGTGAGTGGTTTCAGTTCATCGGTGAGGCGAGTGGAGTCAGTTCAGCACCGAGTGAATGGAGTCAGTTCATAGCTGAGTGAGTGGAGTCATTTCAGCGCCGAGTGAGTGGAGTCAGTTCAGCAGTGAGTGAGTGGAGTCAGTTTATTGCTGAGTGAGTGGATTCAGTTTATCTCTGAGTGAGTGGAGTCATTTCAACGCCGAGTGAGTGGAGTCAGTTCAGCAGTGAGTGATTGGAGTCAGTTCTCCACTGAGTGAGTCGAGTCAGTTGAGCGCTGAGGCGAGTGGTGTCTGTTCAGCGCTGAGTGAGTGAAGTCAATTCATGGCTTAAGTGAGTGGAGTCAGTTGAGCACCGAGTGAATGGAGTCAGTTCAGCGGTGAGTGAGTTGAGTCAGTTGAAAGCTGAGGCGAGTCATTTCTTTTCGGCAACGAATGAGTGGTGTCAGTTTATGAGCTGAGGTGAGTAACTCAATTCATAGCTGAGGTGAGTGAAGTCTGTTCATCGCTGAGTGAGTGGAGTCAGTTTATGAGCTGAGGTGAGTGAAGTCAGTTCAACGCTGGGTGATTGGAGTCAGTTTATGAGCTGAGGTGAGTGAAGTCTGTTTATGAGCTGAGGTGAGTGAAGTCTGTTCATCGCTGGGTGATTGGAGTCAGGCGCTAAGTGAGTGGAGACAGTTCACTAATGAGTGAGTGGAGTCAGTAAACAGTTGAGTGAGTAAAGTCAGTTCAGCACCGAGTTAGCTGTATCAGTTCATGAGTTAAGTGAGTGGAGTCAGTTCATCGCAGGGTGATTGGAGTCAGTTCAGCACTGAGTGAGTCGTCAGTTGAAAGCTGAGGAGAGTGTAGTCTGTTTACCGCTGGGTGAGTGGAGTCAGTTCAGCGCCGAGTGAGTGGAGTCAGTTCAGTGCCGAGTGAGTGGAGTCAGTTTATCGCTGAGTGAGTGGAGTCAGTTCAGTGCCGAGTGAGTGGAGTCAGTTCAGTGGTGAGTGAGTGAAGTCAGCTCATTGCTGAGTGAGTGGAGTCATTTCATGGCTGAGGTGAGTGAAGGAAGTCGTGAGCTGAGTGAGTGGGGTCAGTTCATGAGCTGAGTGAGTGGAGTCAGTTCATGAGCTGAGGTGAGTGGTCAGTTCATCGCTAAGTGAGTGGAGTCAGTTCAGCGTCGAGTGAGTGGAATCAGTTCATGAGTGGAGTCAGTTCAGCACCGAGTGAGTCGAGTCAGTTTAACCCTGAGTGAGTGAAGTCAGTTTATGAGCTGAGGTGAGTGAAGTCTGTTTATGAGCTGAGGTGAGTGAAGGCACTTCATCGCAGGGTGAGTGGAGTCAGTTCAGCACTGAGGCGAGTGGATTCAGTTTGGCACTGAGGCGAGTGGAGTCAGTTCAGCCCTGAGTGAGTCGTCAGTTGAGAGCTGAGGAGAGTGTAGTCAGTTTACCACTGAGTCAGTGGAGTCAGTTCAGCATCGAGTGAGTGGAGTCAATTCAGCGGTGTGTGAGTGGAGTCAGTTTATCGCTGAGTGAGTTGAGTCAGTTCTCCACTGAGTGAGTCGAGTCAGATGAGCGCTCAGGCGAGTGGTGTCTGTTTAGCGCTGAGTGAGTGAAGTCAGCTCATCGCTGAGTGATTGGAGTCATTTCAGTGCTGAATGATTTGAGTCAGTTCATAGCTGAGGTGAGTTGTCAGATCAGCGCTGAGTGAGTGGAGTCAGTTCATAGCTGAGGTGAGTGAAGTCAATTCATGGCTTAGGTGAGTGGAGTCAGTTCAGCGGTGAGTGAGTTGAGTCAGTTGAAAGCTGAGTCGAGTCGTTTCTGTTCGGCAATGAATGAGTGGTGCCAGTTCATGAGCTGAGGTGAGTGAAGTCAATTCATGGCTGAGGTGAGTGAAGTCAGTTCATGAGCTGAGGTGAGTAGTCAGTTCATCGCTAAGTGAGTGGAGTCAGTTCAGCGTCGAGTGAGTGGAGTCAGTTCATGAGTGGAGTGAGTGTAGTCAGTTCATCGCTGAGTGAGTGGAGTCAGTTTAACGCTGAGTGAGTGGAGACAGTTCAGCACTGAGTGAGTGGAGTCAGTTTAACGCTGAGTGAGTGGAGACAGTTCAGCGCTGAGGCGAGTGGAGTCAGTTTATGAGCTGAGGTAAGTGAAGTCAGTTCAACGCTGGGTGATTGGAGTCAGTTTATGAGCTGAGGTGAGTGAAGTCTGTTTATGAGCTGAGGTGAGTGAAGTCTGTTAAAGAGCTGAAGTGAGTGAAGGCACTTCATCGCAGGGTGTGTGGAGTCAGTTCATCGCAGGGTGAGTGGAGTCAGTTCAGCACTGAGGCGAGTGAAATCAGTTTAACGCTGAGTGAGTGGAGTCAGTTCAGCACTGAGTGAGTGGAGTCAGGTTAACACTGAGTGAGTGGAGTCAGTTTAACACTGAGTGAGTGGAGTCAGTTTAACCCTGAGCGAGTGGAGTCAGTTTAACCCTGAGCGAGTGGAGTCAGGTTAACACTGAGTGAGTGGAGTCAGTTTAACCCTGAGCGAGTGGAGTCAGTTTAACCCTGAGCGAGTGGAGTCAGTTCAGCACTGAGTGAGTGGAGTCAGTTTAACCCTGAGCGAGTGGATTCAGTTCAGCACTGAGTGAGTGGAGTCAGTTTAACGCTGAGTGAGTGGAGTCAGTTTAACGCTGAGTGAGTGGAGTCAGATCAGCGCTGTGTGAGTGGAATCAGTTTAACGCTGAGTGAGTGGAGTCAGTTTAACCCTGAGCGAGTGGAGTCAGTTCAGCACTGAGTGAGTGGAGTCAGTTTAACGCTGAGTGAGTGGAGTCAGATCAGCACTGAGTGAGTGGAGTCAGTTTAACGCTGAGTGAGTGGAGTCAGTTTAACCCTGAGCGACTGGAGTCAGTTCAGCACTGAGTGAGTGGAGTCAGTTCAGCACTGAGTGAGTGGAGTCAGTTTAACGCTGAGTGAGTGGAGTCAGTTTAACCCTGAGCGACTGGAGTCAGTTCAGCACTGAGTGAGTGGAGTCAGGTCAACGCTGAGTGAGTGGAGTCAGTTCAGCACTGCGTAAGTGGAGTCAGTTTAACGCTGAGTGAGTGGAGTCAGTTTACCGCTGAGTGAGTGGAGTGAATTCAGCGGTGAGTGAGTGGAATCAGTTTACCGCTGAGTGAGTGGAGTCATTTCAGTGCTGAGTGATTGGAGTCAGTTCATAGCTGAGGTGAGTGAAGTCTGTTCATCGCTGGGTGATTGGAGTCAGGCGCTAAGTGAGTGGAGACAGTTCGGCACTGAGTGAGTGGAGTCAGTTCATCACTGAGGCGAGTGGAGTCAGTTCAGCGCTTAGTGCGTGGAGTCATTTCAGTGCTGAGTGTTTGGAGTCAGATCATCGCTGAGTGAGTGGAGTCAGTTCAGCACTGAGTGAGTGGAGTCAGTTCAGCACTGAGTGAGTGGAGTCAGTTCATCGCTGAGTGATTGGTGTCAGTTCAGAACTGAGTGAATGGAGTCAGATCATCGCTGTGTGAGTGGAGTCAGATCATCGCTGAGTGATGGGAGTCAGATCATCACTGAGTGAGTGGAGTCAGATCATCGCTGAGTGAGTGGAGTCAGATCATCGCTGAGTGATTGGTGTCAGTTCAGAACTAAGAGTGTGGAGTCATTTCATCGCTATGTGAGTGGAGTCAGTTCAGCGTCGAGTGAGTGGAATCAGTTCATGAGTGGAGTGAGTAGAGTCATTTCAGCACCGAGTGAGTGGAGTCAGTTCAGCAGTGAGTGAGTGGAGTCAGTTTATCCCTGAGTGAATGGAGTCAGTTCATAGCTGAGTGAGTGGAGTCATTTCAGCGCTGAGTGAGTGGAGTGAGTTCAGCAGTGAGTGAGTGGAGTCAGTTTATCGCTGAGTGATTGGAGTCAGTTCTCCACTGAGTGAGTCGAGTCAGTTGAGCGCTGAGGCGAGTGGTGTCTGTTCAGCGCTGAGTGAGTGAAGTCAATTCATGGCTTAGGTGAGTGGAGTCAGTTGAGCACCGAGTGAGTGGAGTCAGTTCAGCGGTGAGTGAGTCAAGTCAGTTGAACGCTGAGGCGTGTCATGTCTTTTCGGCAATGAATGAGTGTTGTCATTCGTAGCTGAGGTGAGTGAAGTCTTTTCATCGCTGAGTGAGTGGAGTCATTTCAGTGCTGTGAGTGGAGTCAGTTCAGCGGTGAGTGAGTGGAGTCAGTTTATCGCTGAGTGAGTGGAGTCAGTTCTCCACTGAGTGAGTCGAGCTTGTTGAGCGCTGAGGCGAGTGGTGTCTGTTCAGCGCTGAGTGAGTGAAGTCAGCTCATCGCTGAGTGATTGCAGTCATTTCAGTGCTTAGTGAGTGAAGTCAATTCATGGCTTAGGTGAGTGGAGTCATTTCAGGCGCTGAGTGATTGGAGTCAGTTCCGCGCTGAGTGAGTGGAGTCAGTTCATCGCTGAGGCGAGTGGAGTCAGTTCAGCGCTGAGTGAGTGGAGTCAGTTCAGGCGCTGAGTGATTGGAGTCAGTTCCGCGCTGAGTGAGTGGAGTCTGTTCAGGAGCTGAGTGAGTTGTATCTGTTCAGCGCTGCGTGAGAGGAGTCAGTTTTCCGCTGAGAGAGTAGATTCAGTTCAGCACTGAGTGTGTGGAGTCAGTTTACCGCTGAGTGAGTGGAGTCATTTCAGTGCTGAGTGATTGGAGTCAGTTCATAGCTGAGGTGAGTGAAGTCAGTTCATCGCTGGGTGATTGGAGTCAGGCACTAAGTGAGTGGAGACAGTTCGGCACTGAGTGAGTGGAGTCAGTTCAGCGCTGAGTGAGTGGAGTCAGTTCATAGCTGAGTGAGTGGAGTCAGATCATCGCTGAGTGATTGGAGTCAGATCATCGCTGAGTGAGTGGAGTCAGATCATCGCTGAGTAATTGGTGTCAGTTCAGAACTGAGTGAATGGAGTCAGATCATCGCTGAGTGAGTGGAGTCAGATCATCGCTGAGTGATGGGAGTCAGATCATCGCTGAGTGAGTGGAGTCAGATCATCGCTGAGTAATTGGTGTCAGTTCAGAACTAAGAGTGTGGAGTCATTTCATCGCTATGTGAGTGGAGTCAGTTCAGCGTCGAGTGAGTGGAATCAGTTCATGAGTGGAGTGAGTAGAGTCATTTCAGCGCCGAGTGAGTGGAGTCAGTTCAGCAGTGAGTGAGTGGAGTCAGTTTATCGCTGAGTGAATGGAGTCAGTTCATAGCTGAGTGAGTGGAGTCATTTCAGCGCTGAGTGAGTGGAGTGAGTTCAGCAGTGAGTGAGTGGAGTCAGTTTATCGCTGAGTGATTGGAGTCAGTTCTCCACTGAGTGAGTCGATTCAGTTGAGCGCTGAGGCGAGTGGTGTCTGTTCAGCGCTGACTGAGTGAAGTCAATTCATGGCTTAGGTGAGTGGAGTCAGTTGAGCACCGAGTGAATGGAGTCAGTTCAGCGGTGAGTGAGTTGAGTCAGTTGAAAGCTGAGGCGAGTCATTTCTGTTTGGCAATGAATGAGTGGTGTCAGTTTATGAGCTGAGGTGAGTGAAGTCAATTCATGGCTCAGGTGAGTGAAGAAAGTTCATGAGCTGAGGTGAGTGGTCAGTTCATCGTTAAGTGAGTGGAGTCAGTTCAGCGTCGAGTGAGTGGAGTCAGTTCAGCGGTGAGTGAGTCAAGTCAGTTGAACACTGAGGCGAGTCATGTCTTTTCAGCAATGAATGAGTGTTGTCAGTTCATAGCTGAGGTGAGTGAAGTCTGTTCATCGCTGAGTGAGTGGAGCCAGTTTATCGCTGAGTGATGGGAGTCAGATCATCGCTGAGTGAGTGGAGTCAGATCATCGCTGAGTAATTGGTGTCAGTTCAGAACTAAGAGTGTGGAGTCATTTCATCGCTATGTGAGTGGAGTCAGTTCAGCGTCGAGTGAGTGGAATCAGTTCATGAGTGGAGTGAGTAGAGTCATTTCAGCGCCGAGTGAGTGGAGTCAGTTCAGCAGTGAGTGAGTGGAGTCAGTTTATCGCTGAGTGAATGGAGTCAGTTCATAGCTGAGTGAGTGGAGTCATTTCAGCGCTGAGTGAGTGGAGTGAGTTCAGCAGTGAGTGAGTGGAGTCAGTTTATCGCTGAGTGATTGGAGTCAGTTCTCCACTGAGTGAGTCGATTCAGTTGAGCGCTGAGGCGAGTGGTGTCTGTTCAGCGCTGACTGAGTGAAGTCAATTCATGGCTTAGGTGAGTGGAGTCAGTTGAGCACCGAGTGAATGGAGTCAGTTCAGCGGTGAGTGAGTTGAGTCAGTTGAAAGCTGAGGCGAGTCATTTCTGTTTGGCAATGAATGAGTGGTGTCAGTTTATGAGCTGAGGTGAGTGAAGTCAATTCATGGCTCAGGTGAGTGAAGAAAGTTCATGAGCTGAGGTGAGTGGTCAGTTCATCGTTAAGTGAGTGGAGTCAGTTCAGCGTCGAGTGAGTGGAGTCAGTTCAGCGGTGAGTGAGTCAAGTCAGTTGAACACTGAGGCGAGTCATGTCTTTTCAGCAATGAATGAGTGTTGTCAGTTCATAGCTGAGGTGAGTGAAGTCTGTTCATCGCTGAGTGAGTGGAGCCAGTTTATCGCTGAGTGATTGGAGTCATTACAGTGCTGAGTGATTTGAGTCAGTTCATAGCTGAGTTGAGTGAAGTCAATTCATGGCTGAGGTGAGTGAAGTCTGTCCATGAGCTGAGGTGAGTGGAGTCAGTTTATCGCAGAGTGAGTGGAGTCAGTTTATCGCAGAGTGAGTGGAGTCAGTTTATCGCAGAGTGAGTGGAGTCAGTTCAGCTGTGAGTGAGTTGAGTCAGTTGAAAGCTGAGGCGAGTCATTTCTGTTTGGCAATGAATGAGTGGTGTCAGTTTATGAGCTGAGGTGAGTGAAGTCAATTCATGGCTCAGGTGAGTGAAGAAAGTTCATGAGCTGAGGTGAGTGGTCAGTTCATCGTTAAGTGAGTGGAGTCAGTTCAGCGTCGAGTGAGTGGAGTCAGTTCAGCGGTGAGTGAGTCAAGTCAGTTGAACACTGAGGCGAGTCATGTCTTTTCAGCAATGAATGAGTGTTGTCAGTTCATAGCTGAGGTGAGTGAAGTCTGTTCATCGCTGAGTGAGTGGAGCCAGTTTATCGCTGAGTGATTGGAGTCATTACAGTGCTGAGTGATTTGAGTCAGTTCATAGCTGAGTTGAGTGAAGTCAATTCATGGCTGAGGTGAGTGAAGTCTGTCCATGAGCTGAGGTGAGTGGAGTCAGTTTATCGCAGAGTGAGTGGAGTCAGTTTATCGCAGAGTGAGTGGAGTCAGTTCAGCTGTGAGTGAGTTGAGTCAGTTGAAAGCTGAGGCGAGTCATTTCTGTTCGGCAATGAATGAGTGGAGTCAGTTTATCAGCTGAGGTGAGTAAGTCAATTCATGAGCTGAGGTGAGTGGTCAGTTCATCGCTAAGTGAGTGGAGTCAGTTCAGCGTCGAGTGAGTGGAATCAGTTCATGAGTGGAGTCAGTTTAACCCTGAGCGAGTGGAGTCAGTTCATAGCTGAGGTGAGTGAAGTCTGTTCATCGCTGGGTGATTGGAGTCAGGCGCTAAGTGAGTGCAGACAGTTCGGCACTAAGTGAGTGGAGTCAGTTCAATAATGAGTGAGTGGAGTCAGTTCAGCAGTGAGTGAGTGGAGTCAGTTTATCGCTGAGTGAGTGGAGACAGTTTATCTCTGAGTGAGTGGAGTCAGTTTATCGCTGAGTGAGTGGAGTCAGTTTATCTCTGAGTGAGTGGAGTCATTTCAACGCCGAGTGAGTGGAGTCAGTTCAGCAGTGAGTGAGTGGAGTCAGTTTATCGCTGAGTGATTGGAGTCAGTTCTCCACTGAGTGAGTCGAGTCAGTTGAGCGCTGAGGCGAGTGGTGTCTGTTCAGCGCTGAGTGAGTGAAGTCAATTCATGGCTTAAGTGAGTGGAGTCAGTTGAGCACCGAGTGAATGGAGTCAGTTCAGCGGTGAGTGAGTTGAGTCAGTTGAAAGCTGAGGCGAGTCATTTCTTTTCGGCAACGAATGAGTGGTGTCAGTTTATGAGCTGAGGTGAGTAACTCAATTCATAGCTGAGGTGAGTGAAGTCTGTTCATCGCTGAGTGAGTGGTGTCAGTTCAGCGCCGAGTGAGTGGAGTCAGATCAGAACTGAGTGTGTGGAGTCAGTTCAGCACTGAGTGAGTCGTCAGTTGAGAGCTGAGGCGAGTGAAGTCAGTTTATCACTGAGTCAGTGGAGTCAGTTCAGCGGTGAGTGAGTCAAGTCAGTTGAACGCTGAGGCGTGTCATGTCTTTTCGCAATGAATGAGTGTTGTCAGTTCGTAGCTGAGGTGAGTGAAGTCTTTTCATCGCTGAGTGAGTGGAGTCATTTCAGCGCTGAGTGAGTGGAGTCAGTTCAGCGGTGAGTGAGTGGAGTCAGTTTATCGCTGAGTGAGTGGAATCAGTTCATGAGTGTAGTGAGTAGAGTCATTTCAGCGCCGAGTGAGTGGAGTGAGTTCAGCAGTGAGTGAGTGGAGTCAGTTTATCGCTGAGTGATTGGAGTCAGTTCTCCACTGAGTGAGTCGAGTCAGTTGAGCGCTGAGGCGAGTGGTGTCTGTTCAGCGCTGACTGAGTGAAGACAATTCAATTCATAGCTGAGGTGAGTGAAGTCTGTTCATCGCTTTGTGAGTGGAGTCAGTTCAGCGCCGAGTGAGTGGAGTCATTTCAGTGCTGAGTGATTGGAGTCAGTTCATAGCTGAGGTGAGTGAAGTCTGTTCATCGCTGGGTGATTGGAGTCAGGCGCTAAGTGAGTGGAGACAGTTCGGCACTGAGTGAGTGGAGTCAGTTCAGCGCTGAGTGAGTGGAGTCAGTTCATAGCTGAGTGAGTGGAGTCAGATCATCGCTGAGTGATTGGAGTCAGATCATCGCTGAGTGAATGGAGTCAGTTCATCGCTGAGTGATTGGTGTCAGTTCAGAACTGAGTGAATGGAGTCAGATCATCGCTGAGTGAGTGGAGTCAGATCATCGCTGAGTGATGGGAGTCAGATCATCGCTGAGTGAGTGGAGTCAGATCATCGCTGAGTAATTGGTGTCAGTTCAGAACTAAGAGTGTGGAGTCATTTCATCGCTATGTGAGTGGAGTCAGTTCAGCGTCGAGTGAGTGGAATCAGTTCATGAGTGGAGTGAATAGAGTCATTTCAGCGCCGAGTGAGTGGAGTCAGTTCAGCAGTGAGTGAGTGGAGTCAGTTTATCCCTGAGTGAGTGGAGTCAGTTCAGTGCCGAGTGAGTGGAGTCAATTCAGCGGTGAGTGAGTGGAGTCAGTTTATCCCTGAGTGAGTGGAGTCAGTTCAGCGCCGAGTGATTGGAGTCAATTCAGCGGTGAGTGAGTGGAGTCAGTTTATCGCTGAGTGAGTGGAGTCAGTTCAGTGCCGAGTGAGTGGAGTCAGATCAGAACTGAGTGTGTGGAGTCAGTTCATCACCGAGGCAAATGTAGTCAGTTCAGCACTGAGGCGAGTGAAATCAGTTTAACGCTGAGTGAGTGGAGTCAGTTTAACCCTGAGCGAGTGGAGTCAGTTCAGCACTGAGTGAGTGGAGTCAGGTTAACACTGAGTGAGTGGAGTCAGTTTAACCCTGAGCGAGTGGAGTCAGTTTAACGCTGAGTGAGTGGAGTCAGTTTAACCCTGAGCGAGTGGAGTCAGTTCAGCACTGAGTGAGTGGAGTCAGTTTAACGCTGAGTGAGTGGAGTCAGTTTAACCCTGAGTGACTGGAGTCAGTTCAGCACTGAGTGAGTGGAGTCAGGTCAACGCTGAGTGAGTGGAGTTAGTTCAGCACCGTGTGAGTGGAGTCAGTTTAACGCTGAGTGAGTGGAGTCAGTTTAACGCTGAGTGAGTGGAGTCAGTTCAGCACTGCGTAAGTGGAGTCAGTTTAACGCTGAGTGAGTGGAGTCAGTTCAGCACTGCGTAAGTGGAGTCAGTTTAACGCTGAGTGAGTGGAGTCAGTTTACCGCTGAGTGAGTGGAGTGAATTCAGCGGTGAGTGAGTGGAATCAGTTTACCGCTGAGTGAGTGGAGTCATTTCAGTGCTGAGTGATTGGAGTCAGTTCATAGCTGAGGTGAGTGAAGTCTGTTCATCGCTGGGTGATTGGAGTCAGGCGCTAAGTGAGTGGAGACAGTTCGGCACTGAGTGAGTGGAGTCAGTTCATCACTGAGGCGAGTGGAGTCAGTTCAGCGCTTAGTGCGTGGAGTCATTTCAGTGCTGAGTGATTGGAGTCAGATCATCGCTGAGTGAGTGGAGTCAGTTCATCGCTGAGTGATTGGTGTCAGTTCAGAACTGAGTGAATGGAGTCAGATCATCGCTGAGTGAGTGGAGTCAGTTGAAAGCTGAGTGAGTGGAGTCAGTTTAACCCTGAGCGAGTGGAGTCAGTTTAACCCTGAGCGAGTGTAGTCAGTTCAGCATGGAGTGAGTGGAGTCAGATCATCGCTGAGTGAGTGGAGTCAGGTTAACACTGAGTGAGTGGAGTCAGTTTAACCCTGAGCGAGTGGAGTCAGTTTAACCCTGAGCGAGTGGAGTCAGTTCAGCACTGAGTGAGTGGAGTCAGTTTAACCCTGAGCGAGTGGAGTCAGTTCAGCACTGAGTGAGTGGAGTCAGTTTAACGCTGAGTGAGTGGAGTCAGTTTAACGCTGAGTGAGTGGAGTCAGATCAGCGCTGTGTGAGTGGAATCAGTTTAACGCTGAGTGAGTGGAGTCAGTTTAACCCTGAGCGAGTGGAGTCAGTTCAGCACTGAGTGAGTGGAGTCAGTTTAACGCTGAGTGAGTGGAGTCAGATCAGCACTGAGTGAGTGGAGTCAGTTTAACGCTGAGTGAGTGGAGTCAGTTTAACCCTGAGCGACTGGAGTCAGTTCAGCACTGAGTGAGTGGAGTCAGTTCAGCACTGAGTGAGTGGAGTCAGTTTAACGCTGAGTGAGTGGAGTCAGTTTAACCCTGAGCGACTGGAGTCAGTTCAGCACTGAGTGAGTGGAGTCAGGTCAACGCTGAGTGAGTGGAGTCAGTTCAGCACTGCGTAAGTGGAGTCAGTTTAACGCTGAGTGAGTGGAGTCAGTTTACCGCTGAGTGAGTGGAGTGAATTCAGCGGTGAGTGAGTGGAATCAGTTTACCGCTGAGTGAGTGGAGTCATTTCAGTGCTGAGTGATTGGAGTCAGTTCATAGCTGAGGTGAGTGAAGTCTGTTCATCGCTGGGTGATTGGAGTCAGGCGCTAAGTGAGTGGAGACAGTTCGGCACTGAGTGAGTGGAGTCAGTTCATCACTGAGGCGAGTGGAGTCAGTTCAGCGCTTAGTGCGTGGAGTCATTTCAGTGCTGAGTGTTTGGAGTCAGATCATCGCTGAGTGAGTGGAGTCAGTTCAGCACTGAGTGAGTGGAGTCAGTTCAGCACTGAGTGAGTGGAGTCAGTTCATCGCTGAGTGATTGGTGTCAGTTCAGAACTGAGTGAATGGAGTCAGATCATCGCTGTGTGAGTGGAGTCAGATCATCGCTGAGTGATGGGAGTCAGATCATCACTGAGTGAGTGGAGTCAGATCATCGCTGAGTGAGTGGAGTCAGATCATCGCTGAGTGATTGGTGTCAGTTCAGAACTAAGAGTGTGGAGTCATTTCATCGCTATGTGAGTGGAGTCAGTTCAGCGTCGAGTGAGTGGAATCAGTTCATGAGTGGAGTGAGTAGAGTCATTTCAGCACCGAGTGAGTGGAGTCAGTTCAGCAGTGAGTGAGTGGAGTCAGTTTATCCCTGAGTGAATGGAGTCAGTTCATAGCTGAGTGAGTGGAGTCATTTCAGCGCTGAGTGAGTGGAGTGAGTTCAGCAGTGAGTGAGTGGAGTCAGTTTATCGCTGAGTGATTGGAGTCAGTTCTCCACTGAGTGAGTCGAGTCAGTTGAGCGCTGAGGCGAGTGGTGTCTGTTCAGCGCTGAGTGAGTGAAGTCAATTCATGGCTTAGGTGAGTGGAGTCAGTTGAGCACCGAGTGAGTGGAGTCAGTTCAGCGGTGAGTGAGTCAAGTCAGTTGAACGCTGAGGCGTGTCATGTCTTTTCGGCAATGAATGAGTGTTGTCATTCGTAGCTGAGGTGAGTGAAGTCTTTTCATCGCTGAGTGAGTGGAGTCATTTCAGTGCTGTGAGTGGAGTCAGTTCAGCGGTGAGTGAGTGGAGTCAGTTTATCGCTGAGTGAGTGGAGTCAGTTCTCCACTGAGTGAGTCGAGCTTGTTGAGCGCTGAGGCGAGTGGTGTCTGTTCAGCGCTGAGTGAGTGAAGTCAGCTCATCGCTGAGTGATTGGAGTCATTTCAGTGCTTAGTGAGTGAAGTCAATTCATGGCTTAGGTGAGTGGAGTCATTTCAGGCGCTGAGTGATTGGAGTCAGTTCCGCGCTGAGTGAGTGGAGTCAGTTCATCGCTGAGGCGAGTGGAGTCAGTTCAGCGCTGAGTGAGTGGAGTCAGTTCAGGCGCTGAGTGATTGGAGTCAGTTCCGCGCTGAGTGAGTGGAGTCTGTTCAGGAGCTGAGTGAGTTGTATCTGTTCAGCGCTGTGTGAGAGGAGTCAGTTTTCCGCTGAGAGAGTAGATTCAGTTCAGCACTGAGTGTGTGGAGTCAGTTTACCGCTGAGTGAGTGGAGTCATTTCAGTGCTGAGTGATTGGAGTCAGTTCATAGCTGAGGTGAGTGAAGTCAGTTCATCGCTGGGTGATTGGAGTCAGGCACTAAGTGAGTGGAGACAGTTCGGCACTGAGTGAGTGGAGTCAGTTCAGCGCTGAGTGAGTGGAGTCAGTTCATAGCTGAGTGAGTGGAGTCAGATCATCGCTGAGTGATTGGAGTCAGATCATCGCTGAGTGAGTGGAGTCAGATCATCGCTGAGTAATTGGTGTCAGTTCAGAACTGAGTGAATGGAGTCAGATCATCGCTGAGTGAGTGGAGTCAGATCATCGCTGAGTGATGGGAGTCAGATCATCGCTGAGTGAGTGGAGTCAGATCATCGCTGAGTAATTGGTGTCAGTTCAGAACTAAGAGTGTGGAGTCATTTCATCGCTATGTGAGTGGAGTCAGTTCAGCGTCGAGTGAGTGGAATCAGTTCATGAGTGGAGTGAGTAGAGTCATTTCAGCGCCGAGTGAGTGGAGTCAGTTCAGCAGTGAGTGAGTGGAGTCAGTTTATCGCTGAGTGAATGGAGTCAGTTCATAGCTGAGTGAGTGGAGTCATTTCAGCGCTGAGTGAGTGGAGTGAGTTCAGCAGTGAGTGAGTGGAGTCAGTTTATCGCTGAGTGATTGGAGTCAGTTCTCCACTGAGTGAGTCGATTCAGTTGAGCGCTGAGGCGAGTGGTGTCTGTTCAGCGCTGACTGAGTGAAGTCAATTCATGGCTTAGGTGAGTGGAGTCAGTTGAGCACCGAGTGAATGGAGTCAGTTCAGCGGTGAGTGAGTTGAGTCAGTTGAAAGCTGAGGCGAGTCATTTCTGTTTGGCAATGAATGAGTGGTGTCAGTTTATGAGCTGAGGTGAGTGAAGTCAATTCATGGCTCAGGTGAGTGAAGAAAGTTCATGAGCTGAGGTGAGTGGTCAGTTCATCGTTAAGTGAGTGGAGTCAGTTCAGCGTCGAGTGAGTGGAGCCAGTTTATCGCTGAGTGATGGGAGTCAGATCATCGCTGAGTGAGTGGAGTCAGATCATCGCTGAGTAATTGGTGTCAGTTCAGAACTAAGAGTGTGGAGTCATTTCATCGCTATGTGAGTGGAGTCAGTTCAGCGTCGAGTGAGTGGAATCAGTTCATGAGTGGAGTGAGTAGAGTCATTTCAGCGCCGAGTGAGTGGAGTCAGTTCAGCAGTGAGTGAGTGGAGTCAGTTTATCGCTGAGTGAATGGAGTCAGTTCATAGCTGAGTGAGTGGAGTCATTTCAGCGCTGAGTGAGTGGAGTGAGTTCAGCAGTGAGTGAGTGGAGTCAGTTTATCGCTGAGTGATTGGAGTCAGTTCTCCACTGAGTGAGTCGATTCAGTTGAGCGCTGAGGCGAGTGGTGTCTGTTCAGCGCTGACTGAGTGAAGTCAATTCATGGCTTAGGTGAGTGGAGTCAGTTGAGCACCGAGTGAATGGAGTCAGTTCAGCGGTGAGTGAGTTGAGTCAGTTGAAAGCTGAGGCGAGTCATTTCTGTTTGGCAATGAATGAGTGGTGTCAGTTTATGAGCTGAGGTGAGTGAAGTCAATTCATGGCTCAGGTGAGTGAAGAAAGTTCATGAGCTGAGGTGAGTGGTCAGTTCATCGTTAAGTGAGTGGAGTCAGTTCAGCGTCGAGTGAGTGGAGTCAGTTCAGCGGTGAGTGAGTCAAGTCAGTTGAACACTGAGGCGAGTCATGTCTTTTCAGCAATGAATGAGTGTTGTCAGTTCATAGCTGAGGTGAGTGAAGTCTGTTCATCGCTGAGTGAGTGGAGCCAGTTTATCGCTGAGTGATTGGAGTCATTACAGTGCTGAGTGATTTGAGTCAGTTCATAGCTGAGTTGAGTGAAGTCAATTCATGGCTGAGGTGAGTGAAGTCTGTCCATGAGCTGAGGTGAGTGGAGTCAGTTTATCGCAGAGTGAGTGGAGTCAGTTTATCGCAGAGTGAGTGGAGTCAGTTCAGCTGTGAGTGAGTTGAGTCAGTTGAAAGCTGAGGCGAGTCATTTCTGTTCGGCAATGAATGAGTGGTGTCAGTTTATCAGCTGAGGTGAGTAAGTCAATTCATGAGCTGAGGTGAGTGGTCAGTTCATCGCTAAGTGAGTGGAGTCAGTTCAGCGTCGAGTGAGTGGAATCAGTTCATGAGTGGAGTCAGTTTAACCCTGAGCGAGTGGAGTCAGTTCATAGCTGAGGTGAGTGAAGTCTGTTCATCGCTGGGTGATTGGAGTCAGGCGCTAAGTGAGTGCAGACAGTTCGGCACTAAGTGAGTGTAGTCAGTTCAATAATGAGTGAGTGGAGTCAGTTCAGCAGTGAGTGAGTGGAGTCAGTTTATCGCTGAGTGAGTGGAGACAGTTTATCTCTGAGTGAGTGGAGTCAGTTTATCGCTGAGTGAGTGGAGTCAGTTTATCTCTGAGTGAGTGGAGTCATTTCAACGCCGAGTGAGTGGAGTCAGTTCAGCAGTGAGTGAGTGGAGTCAGTTTATCGCTGAGTGATTGGAGTCAGTTCTCCACTGAGTGAGTCGAGTCAGTTGAGCGCTGAGGCGAGTGGTGTCTGTTCAGCGCTGAGTGAGTGAAGTCAATTCATGGCTTAAGTGAGTGGAGTCAGTTGAGCACCGAGTGAATGGAGTCAGTTCAGCGGTGAGTGAGTTGAGTCAGTTGAAAGCTGAGGCGAGTCATTTCTTTTCGGCAACGAATGAGTGGTGTCAGTTTATGAGCTGAGGTGAGTAACTCAATTCATAGCTGAGGTGAGTGAAGTCTGTTCATCGCTGAGTGAGTGGTGTCAGTTCAGCGCCGAGTGAGTGGAGTCAGATCAGAACTGAGTGTGTGGAGTCAGTTCAGCACTGAGTGAGTCGTCAGTTGAGAGCTGAGGCGAGTGAAGTCAGTTTATCACTGAGTCAGTGGAGTCAGTTCAGCGGTGAGTGAGTCAAGTCAGTTGAACGCTGAGGCGTGTCATGTCTTTTCGCAATGAATGAGTGTTGTCAGTTCGTAGCTGAGGTGAGTGAAGTCTTTTCATCGCTGAGTGAGTGGAGTCATTTCAGCGCTGAGTGAGTGGAGTCAGTTCAGCGGTGAGTGAGTGGAGTCAGTTTATCGCTGAGTGAGTGGAATCAGTTCATGAGTGTAGTGAGTAGAGTCATTTCAGCGCCGAGTGAGTGGAGTGAGTTCAGCAGTGAGTGAGTGGAGTCAGTTTATCGCTGAGTGATTGGAGTCAGTTCTCCACTGAGTGAGTCGAGTCAGTTGAGCGCTGAGGCGAGTGGTGTCTGTTCAGCGCTGACTGAGTGAAGACAATTCAATTCATAGCTGAGGTGAGTGAAGTCTGTTCATCGCTTTGTGAGTGGAGTCAGTTCAGCGCCGAGTGAGTGGAGTCATTTCAGTGCTGAGTGATTGGAGTCAGTTCATAGCTGAGGTGAGTGAAGTCTGTTCATCGCTGGGTGATTGGAGTCAGGCGCTAAGTGAGTGGAGACAGTTCGGCACTGAGTGAGTGGAGTCAGTTCAGCGCTGAGTGAGTGGAGTCAGTTCATAGCTGAGTGAGTGGAGTCAGATCATCGCTGAGTGATTGGAGTCAGATCATCGCTGAGTGAATGGAGTCAGTTCATCGCTGAGTGATTGGTGTCAGTTCAGAACTGAGTGAATGGAGTCAGATCATCGCTGAGTGAGTGGAGTCAGATCATCGCTGAGTGATGGGAGTCAGATCATCGCTGAGTGAGTGGAGTCAGATCATCGCTGAGTAATTGGTGTCAGTTCAGAACTAAGAGTGTGGAGTCATTTCATCGCTATGTGAGTGGAGTCAGTTCAGCGTCGAGTGAGTGGAATCAGTTCATGAGTGGAGTGAATAGAGTCATTTCAGCGCCGAGTGAGTGGAGTCAGTTCAGCAGTGAGTGAGTGGAGTCAGTTTATCCCTGAGTGAATGGAGTCAGTTCATAGCTGAGTGAGTGGAGTCATTTCAGCGCTGAGTGAGTGGAGTGAGTTCAGCAGTGAGTGAGTGGAGTCAGTTTATCGCTGAGTGATTGGATTCAGTTCTCCACTGAGTGAGTCGAGTCAGTTGAACGCTGAGGCGAGTGGTGTCTGTTCAGCGCTGACTGAGTGAAGTCAATTCATGGCTTAGGTGAGTGGAGTCAGTTGAGCACCGAGTGAATGGAGTCAGTTCAGCGGTGAGTGAGTTGAGTCCGTTGAAAGCTGAGGCGAGTCATTTCTGTTTGGCAATGAATGAGTGGAGTCAGTTCAGCACTGAGTGAGTGGAGTCAGGTCAACGCTGAGTGAGTGGAGTCAGTTCAGCACTGCGTAAGTGGAGTCAGTTTACCGCTGAGTGAGTGGAGTGAATTCAGCGGTGAGTGAGTGGAATCAGTTTACCGCTGAGTGAGTGGAGTCATTTCAGTGCTGAGTGATTGGAGTCAGTTCATAGCTGAGGTGAGTGAAGTCTGTTCATCGCTGGGTGATTGGAGTCAGGCGCTAAGTGAGTGGAGACAGTTCGGCACTGAGTGAGTGGAGTCAGTTCATCACTGAGGCGAGTGGAGTCAGTTCAGCGCTTAGTGCGTGGAGTCATTTCAGTGCTGAGTGATTGGAGTCAGATCATCGCTGAGTGAGTGGAGTCAGTTCATTGCTGAGTGATTGGTGTCAGTTCAGAACTGAGTGAATGGAGTCAGATCATCGCTGAGTGAGTGGAGTCAGTTGAAAGCTGAGTGAGTGGAGTCAGTTTAACCCTGAGCGAGTGGAGTCAGTTCAGCACTGAGTGAGTGGAGTCAGTTTAACCCTGAGCGAGTGGAGTCAGTTCAGCACTGAGTGAGTGGAGTCAGTTTAACGCTGAGTGAGTGGAGTCAGTTTAACGCTGAGTGAGTGGAGTCAGATCACCGCTGTGTGAGTGGAATCAGTTTAACGCTGAGTGAGTGGAGTCAGTTTAACCCTGAGCGAGTGGAGTCAGTTCAGCACTGAGTGAGTGGAGTCAGTTTAACCCTGAGCGAGTGGAGTCAGTTCAGCACTGAGTGAGTGGAGTCAGTTTAACGCTGAGTGAGTGGAGTCAGTTTAACGCTGAGTGAGTGGAGTCAGATCACCGCTGTGTGAGTGGAATCAGTTTAACGCTGAGTGAGTGGAGTCAGTTTAACCCTGAGCGAGTGGAGTCAGTTCAGCACTGAGTGAGTGGAGTCAGTTTAACGCTGAGTGAGTGGAGTCAGTTTAACCCTGAGCGACTGGAGTCAGTTCAGCACTGAGTGAGTGGAGTCAGTTCAGCACTGAGTGAGTGGAGTCAGTTTAACGCTGAGTGAGTGGAGTCAGTTTAACCCTGAGCGACTGGAGTCAGTTCAGCACTGAGTGAGTGGAGTCAGGTCAACGCTGAGTGAGTGGAGTTAGTTCAGCACTGCGTAAGTGGAGTCAGTTTAACGCTGAGTGAGTGGAGTCAGTTTACCGCTGAGTGAGTGGAGTGAATTCAGCGGTGAGTGAGTGGAATCAGTTTACCGCTGAGTGAGTGGAGTCATTTCAGTGCTGAGTGATTGGAGTCAGTTCATAGCTGAGGTGAGTGAAGTCTGTTCATCGCTGGGTGATTGGAGTCAGGCGCTAAGTGAGTGGAGACAGTTCGGCACTGAGTGAGTGGAGTCAGTTCATCACTGAGGCGAGTGGAGTCAGTTCAGCGCTTAGTGCGTGGAGTCATTTCAGTGCTGAGTGATTGGAGTCAGATCATCGCTGAGTGAGTGGAGTCAGTTCAGCACTGAGTGAGTGGAGTCAGTTCAGCACTGAGTGAGTGGAGTCAGTTCATCGCTGAGTGATTGGTGTCAGTTCAGAACTGAGTGAATGGAGTCAGATCATCGCTGTGTGAGTGGAGTCAGATCATCGCTGAGTGATGGGAGTCAGATCATCACTGAGTGAGTGGAGTCAGATCATCGCTGAGTGAGTGGAGTCAGATCATCGCTGAGTGATTGGTGTCAGTTCAGAACTAAGAGTGTGGAGTCATTTCATCGCTATGTGAGTGGAGTCAGTTCAGCGTCGAGTGAGTGGAATCAGTTCATGAGTGGAGTGAGTAGAGTCATTTCAGCACCGAGTGAGTGGAGTCAGTTCAGCAGTGAGTGAGTGGAGTCAGTTTATCCCTGAGTGAATGGAGTCAGTTCATAGCTGAGTGAGTGGAGTCATTTCAGCGCTGAGTGAGTGGAATGAGTTCAGCAGTGAGTGAGTGGAGTCAGTTTATCGCTGAGTGATTGGAGTCAGTTCTCCACTGAGTGAGTCGAGTCAGTTGAGCGCTGAGGCGAGTGGTGTCTGTTCAGCGCTGAGTGAGTGAAGTCAATTCATGGCTTAGGTGAGTGGAGTCAGTTGAGCACCGAGTGAGTGGAGTCAGTTCAGCGGTGAGTGAGTCAAGTCAGTTGAACGCTGAGGCGTGTCATGTCTTTTCGGCAATGAATGAGTGTTGTCATTCGTAGCTGAGGTGAGTGAAGTCTTTTCATCGCTGAGTGAGTGGAGTCATTTCAGTGCTGTGAGTGGAGTCAGTTCAGCGGTGAGTGAGTGGAGTCAGTTTATCGCTGAGTGAGTGGAGTCAGTTCTCCACTGAGTGAGTCGAGTTTGTTGAGCGCTGAGGCGAGTGGTGTCTGTTCAGCGCTGAGTGAGTGAAGTCAGCTCATCGCTGAGTGATTGGAGTCATTTCAGTGCTTAGTGAGTGAAGTCAATTCATGGCTTAGGTGAGTGGAGTCATTTCAGGCGCTGAGTGATTGGAGTCAGTTCCGCGCTGAGTGAGTGGAGTCAGTTCATCGCTGAGGCGAGTGGAGTCAGTTCAGCGCTGAGTGAGTGGAGTCAGTTCAGGCGCTGAGTGATTGGAGTCAGTTCCGCGCTGAGTGAGTGGAGTCTGTTCAGGAGCTGAGTGAGTTGTATCTGTTCAGCGCTGTGTGAGAGGAGTCAGTTTTCCGCTGAGAGAGTAGATTCAGTTCAGCACTGAGTGTGTGGAGTCAGTTTACCGCTGAGTGAGTGGAGTCATTTCAGTGCTGAGTGATTGGAGTCAGTTCATAGCTGAGGTGAGTGAAGTCAGTTCATCGCTGGGTGATTGGAGTCAGGCACTAAGTGAGTGGAGACAGTTCGGCACTGAGTGAGTGGAGTCAGTTCAGCGCTGAGTGAGTGGAGTCAGTTCATAGCTGAGTGAGTGGAGTCAGATCATCGCTGAGTGATTGGAGTCAGATCATCGCTGAGTGAATGGAGTCAGTTCATCGCTGAGTGATTGGTGTCAGTTCAGAACTGAGTGAATGGAGTCAGATCATCGCTGAGTGAGTGGAGTCAGATCATCGCTGAGTGATGGGAGTCAGATCATCGCTGAGTGAGTGGAGTCAGATCATCGCTGAGTAATTGGTGTCAGTTCAGAACTAAGAGTGTGGAGTCATTTCATCGCTATGTGAGTGGAGTCAGTTCAGCGTCGAGTGAGTGGAATCAGTTCATGAGTGGAGTGAGTAGAGTCATTTCAGCGCCGAGTGAGTGGAGTCAGTTCAGCAGTGAGTGAGTGGAGTCAGTTTATCGCTGAGTGAATGGAGTCAGTTCATAGCTGAGTGAGTGGAGTCATTTCAGCGCTGAGTGAGTGGAGTGAGTTCAGCAGTGAGTGAGTGGAGTCAGTTTATCGCTGAGTGATTGGAGTCAGTTCTCCACTGAGTGAGTCGAGTCAGTTGAACGCTGAGGCGAGTGGTGTCTGTTCAGCGCTGATTGAGTGAAGTCAATTCATGGCTTAGGTGAGTGGAGTCAGTTGAGCACCGAGTGAATGGAGTCAGTTCAGCGGTGAGTGAGTTGAGTCAGTTGAAAGCTGAGGCGAGTCATTTCTGTTTGGCAATGAATGAGTGGTGTCAGTTTATGAGCTGAGGTGAGTGAAGTCAATTCATGGCTCAGGTGAGTGAAGAAAGTTCATGAGCTGAGGTGAGTGGTCAGTTCATCGTTAAGTGAGTGGAGTCAGTTCAGCGTCGAGTGAGTGGAGTCAGTTCAGCGGTGAGTGAGTCAAGTCAGTTGAACACTGAGGCGAGTTATGTCTTTTCAGCAATGAATGAGTGTTGTCAGTTCATAGCTGAGGTGAGTGAAGTCTGTTCATCGCTGAGTGAGTGGAGCCAGTTTATCGCTGAGTGATTGGAGTCATTACAGTGCTGAGTGATTTGAGTCAGTTCATAGCTGAGTTGAGTGAAGTCAATTCATGGCTGAGGTGAGTGAAGTCTGTCCATGAGCTGAGGTGAGTGGAGTCAGTTTATCGCAGAGTGAGTGGAGTCAGTTTATCGCAGAGTGAGTGGAGTCAGTTCAGCTGTGAGTGAGTTGAGTCAGTTGAAAGCTGAGGCGAGTCATTTCTGTTCGGCAATGAATGAGTGGAGTCAGTTTATCAGCTGAGGTGAGTAAGTCAATTCATGAGCTGAGGTGAGTGGTCAGTTCATCGCTAAGTGAGTGGAGTCAGTTCAGCGTCGAGTGAGTGGAATCAGTTCATGAGTGGAGTCAGTTTAACCCTGAGCGAGTGGAGTCAGTTCAGTGCTGAGTGAGTGGAGTCAGTTCATAGCTGAGGTGAGTGAAGTCTGTTCATCGCTGGGTGATTGGAGTCAGGCGCTAAGTGAGTGCAGACAGTTCGGCACTAAGTGAGTGGAGTCAGTTCAATAATGAGTGAGTGGAGTCAGTTCAGCAGTGAGTGAGTGGAGTCAGTTTATCGCTGAGTGAGTGGAGACAATTTATCTCTGAGTGAGTGGAGTCAGTTTATCGCTGAGTGAGTGGAGTCAGTTTATCTCTGAGTGAGTGGAGTCATTTCAACGCCGAGTGAGTGGAGTCAGTTCAGCAGTGAGTGAGTGGAGTCAGTTTATCGCTGAGTGATTGGAGTCAGTTCTCCACTGAGTGAGTCGAGTCAGTTGAGCGCTGAGGCGAGTGGTGTCTGTTCAGCGCTGAGTGAGTGAAGTCAATTCATGGCTTAAGTGAGTGGAGTCAGTTGAGCACCGAGTGAATGGAGTCAGTTCAGCGGTGAGTGAGTTGAGTCAGTTGAAAGCTGAGGCGAGTCATTTCTTTTCGGCAACGAATGAGTGGTGTCAGTTTATGAGCTGAGGTGAGTAACTCAATTCATAGCTGAGGTGAGTGAAGTCTGTTCATCGCTGAGTGAGTGGTGTCAGTTCAGCGCCGAGTGAGTGGAGTCAGATCAGAACTGAGTGTGTGGAGTCAGTTCAGCACTGAGTGAGTCGTCAGTTGAGAGCTGAGGCGAGTGAAGTCAGTTTATCACTGAGTCAGTGGAGTCAGTTCAGCGGTGAGTGAGTCAAGTCAGTTGAACGCTGAGGCGTGTCATGTCTTTTCGCAATGAATGAGTGTTGTCAGTTCGTAGCTGAGGTGAGTGAAGTCTTTTCATCGCTGAGTGAGTGGAGTCATTTCAGCGCTGAGTGAGTGGAGTCAGTTCAGCGGTGAGTGAGTGGAGTCAGTTTATCGCTGAGTGAGTGGAGTCAGTTCTCCACTGAGTGAGTCGAGCTAGTTGAGCGCTGAGGCGAGGTGTGTCTGTTCAGCGCTGAGTGAGTGAAGTCAGCTCATCGCTGAGTGATTGGAGTCATTTCAGTGCTGAGTGATTTGAGTCAGTTCATAGCTGAGGTGAGTGGTCAGATCATTGCTAAGTGAGTGGAGTCAGTTCAGCACTGAGTGAGTGGAGTCAGATCAGCACTGTGTGAGTGGAGTCAGTTCCGCGCTGAGTGAGTGGAGTCAGTTCATAGCTGAGGTGAGTGAAGTCTGTTCATCGCTGGGTGATTGGAGTCAGGCGCTAAGTGAGTGGAGACAGTTCGGCACTGAATGAGTGGAGTCAGTTCATCGCTGAGGCGAGTGGAGTCAGTTTTCCGCTGAGAGAGTAGATTCAGTTCAGCACTGAGTGTGTGGAGTCAGGTCAACACTGAGTGATTGGAGTCAGTTCATAGCTGAGGTGAGTGAAGTCTGTTTATGAGCTGAGGTGAGTGAAGTCTGTTTATGAGCTGAGGTGAGTGAAGTCTGTTCATCGCTGGGTGATTGGAGTCAGGCGCTAAGTGAGTGGAGACAGTTCGGCACTGAGTGAGTGGAGTCAGTTCAGCGCTGAGTGAGTGGAGTCAGATCATCGCTGAGTGATTGGTGTCAGTTCAGAACTAAGAGTGTGGAGTCATTTCATCGCTATGTGAGTGGAGTCATTTCAGCGCCGAGTGAGTGGAGTGAGTTCAGCAGTGAGTGAGTGGAGTCAGTTTATCGCTGAGTGATTGGAGTCAGTTCTCCACTGAGTGAGTCGAGTCAGTTGAGCGCTGAGGCGAGTGGTGTCTGTTCAGCGCTGACTGAGTGAAGACAATTCAATTCATAGCTGAGGTGAGTGAAGTCTGTTCATCGCTTTGTGAGTGGAGTCAGTTCAGCGCCGAGTGAGTGGAGTCAGATCAGAACTGAGTGAGTGGAGTCAGTTCAGCGCCGAGTGAGTGGAGTCAGATCAGAACTGAGTGTGTGGAGTCAGTTCAGCACCAAGGCAACTGTAGTCAGTTCAGTACTGAGGCGAGTGGAGTCAGTTCAGCATCGAGTGAGTGGAATCAGTTCATGAGTGGAGTCAGTTTAACCCTGAGCGAATGGAGTCAGTTCAGCGCTGAGTGAGTGGAGTCAGTTCATAGCTGAGGTGAGTGAAGTCTGTTCATCGCTGGGTGATTGGAGTCAGGCGCTAAGTGAGTGGAGACAGTTCGGCACTGAGCGAGTGGAGTCAGTTCACTAATGAGTGAGTGGAGTCAGTAAACCGATGAGTGAGTAAAGTCAGTTCAGTACCGAGTTAGCTGTATCAGTTCATGAGTTAAGTGAGTGGTTTCAGTTCATCGGTGAGGCGAGTGGAGTCAGTTCAGCATCGAGTGAATGGAGTCAGTTCATAGCTGAGTGAGTGGAGTCATTTCAGCGCCGAGTGAGTGGAGTCAGTTCAGCAGTGAGTGAGTGGAGTCAGTTTATTGCTGAGTGAGTGGATTCAGTTTATCTCTGAGTGAGTGGAGTCATTTCAACGCCGAGTGAGTGGAGTCAGTTCAGCAGTGAGTGATTGGAGTCAGTTCTCCACTGAGTGAGTCGAGTCAGTTGAGCGCTGAGGCGAGTGGTGTCTGTTCAGCGCTGACTGAGTGAAGTCAATTCATGGCTTAAGTGAGTGGAGTCAGTTGAGCACCGAGTGAATGGAGTCAGTTCAGCGGTGAGTGAGTTGAGTCAGTTGAAAGCTGAGGCGAGTCATTTCTGTTCGGCAATGAATGAGTGGAGTCAGTTTATCAGCTGAGGTGAGTAAGTCAATTCATGAGCTGAGTTGAGTGGTCAGTTCATCGCTAAGTGAGTGGAGTCAGTTCAGCGTCGAGTGAGTGGAATCAGTTCATGAGTGGAGTCAGTTTAACCCTGAGCGAGTGGAGTCAGTTCAGTGCTGAGTGAGTGGAGTCAGTTCATAGCTGAGGTGAGTGAAGTCTGTTCATCGCTGGGTGATTGGAGTCAGGCGCTAAGTGAGTGCAGACAGTTCGGCACTAAGTGAGTGGAGTCAGTTCAATAATGAGTGAGTGGAGTCAGTTCAGCAATGAGTGAGTGGAGTCAGTTTATCGCTGAGTGAGTGGAGACAATTTATCTCTGAGTGAGTGGAGTCAGTTTATCGCTGAGTGAGTGGAGTCAGTTTATCTCTGAGTGAGTGGAGTCATTTCAACGCCGAGTGAGTGGAGTCAGTTCAGCAGTGAGTGAGTGGAGTCAGTTTATCGCTGAGTGATTGGAGTCAGTTCTCCACTGAGTGAGTCGAGTCAGTTGAGCGCTGAGGCGAGTGGTGTCTGTTCAGCGCTGAGTGAGTGAAGTCAATTCATGGCTTAAGTGAGTGGAGTCAGTTGAGCACCGAGTGAATGGAGTCAGTTCAGCGGTGAGTGAGTTGAGTCAGTTGAAAGCTGAGGCGAGTCATTTCTTTTCGGCAACGAATGAGTGGTGTCAGTTTATGAGCTGAGGTGAGTAACTCAATTCATAGCTGAGGTGAGTGAAGTCTGTTCATCGCTGAGTGAGTGGTGTCAGTTCAGCGCCGAGTGAGTGGAGTCAGATCAGAACTGAGTGTGTGGAGTCAGTTCAGCACTGAGTGAGTCGTCAGTTGAGAGCTGAGGCGAGTGAAGTCAGTTTATCACTGAGTCAGTGGAGTCAGTTCAGCGGTGAGTGAGTCAAGTCAGTTGAACGCTGAGGCGTGTCATGTCTTTTCGCAATGAATGAGTGTTGTCAGTTCGTAGCTGAGGTGAGTGAAGTCTTTTCATCGCTGAGTGAGTGGAGTCATTTCAGCGCTGAGTGAGTGGAGTCAGTTCAGCGGTGAGTGAGTGGAGTCAGTTTATCGCTGAGTGAGTGGAGTCAGTTCTCCACTGAGTGAGTCGAGCTAGTTGAGCGCTGAGGCGAGGTGTGTCTGTTCAGCGCTGAGTGAGTGAAGTCAGCTCATCGCTGAGTGATTGGAGTCATTTCAGTGCTGAGTGATTTGAGTCAGTTCATAGCTGAGGTGAGTGGTCAGATCATTGCTAAGTGAGTGGAGTCAGTTCAGCACTGAGTGAGTGGAGTCAGATCAGCACTGTGTGAGTGGAGTCAGTTCCGCGCTGAGTGAGTGGAGTCAGTTCATAGCTGAGGTGAGTGAAGTCTGTTCATCGCTGGGTGATTGGAGTCAGGCGCTAAGTGAGTGGAGACAGTTCGGCACTGAATGAGTGGAGTCAGTTCATCGCTGAGGCGAGTGGAGTCAGTTTTCCGCTGAGAGAGTAGATTCAGTTCAGCACTGAGTGTGTGGAGTCAGGTCAACACTGAGTGATTGGAGTCAGTTCATAGCTGAGGTGAGTGAAGTCTGTTTATGAGCTGAGGTGAGTGAAGTCTGTTTATGAGCTGAGGTGAGTGAAGTCTGTTCATCGCTGGGTGATTGGAGTCAGGCGCTAAGTGAGTGGAGACAGTTCGGCACTGAGCGAGTGGAGACAGTTCAGCACTGAGTGAGTGGAGTCAGTTCAGCGCTGAGTGAGTGGAGTCAGATCATCGCTGAGTGATTGGTGTCAGTTCAGAACTAAGAGTGTGGAGTCATTTCATCGCTATGTGAGTGGAGTCATTTCAGCGCCGAGTGAGTGGAGTGAGTTCAGCAGTGAGTGAGTGGAGTCAGTTTATCGCTGAGTGATTGGAGTCAGTTCTCCACTGAGTGAGTCGAGTCAGTTGAGCGCTGAGGCGAGTGGTGTCTGTTCAGCGCTGACTGAGTGAAGACAATTCAATTCATAGCTGAGGTGAGTGAAGTCTGTTCATCGCTTTGTGAGTGGAGTCAGTTCAGCGCCGAGTGAGTGGAGTCAGATCAGAACTGAGTGAGTGGAGTCAGTTCAGCGCCGAGTGAGTGGAGTCAGATCAGAACTGAGTGTGTGGAGTCAGTTCAGCACCAAGGCAACTGTAGTCAGTTCAGTACTGAGGCGAGTGGAGTCAGTTCAGCATCGAGTGAGTGGAATCAGTTCATGAGTGGAGTCAGTTTAACCCTGAGCGAATGGAGTCAGTTCAGCGCTGAGTGAGTGGAGTCAGTTCATAGCTGAGGTGAGTGAAGTCTGTTCATCGCTGGGTGATTGGAGTCAGGCGCTAAGTGAGTGGAGACAGTTCGGCACTGAGCGAGTGGAGTCAGTTCACTAATGAGTGAGTGGAGTCAGTAAACCGATGAGTGAGTAAAGTCAGTTCAGTACCGAGTTAGCTGTATCAGTTCATGAGTTAAGTGAGTGGTTTCAGTTCATCGGTGAGGCGAGTGGAGTCAGTTCAGCACCGAGTGAATGGAGTCAGTTCATAGCTGAGTGAGTGGAGTCATTTCAGCGCCGAGTGAGTGGAGTCAGTTCAGCAGTGAGTGAGTGGAGTCAGTTTATTGCTGAGTGAGTGGATTCAGTTTATCTCTGAGTGAGTGGAGTCATTTCAACGCCGAGTGAGTGGAGTCAGTTCAGCAGTGAGTGATTGGAGTCAGTTCTCCACTGAGTGAGTCGAGTCAGTTGAGCGCTGAGGCGAGTGGTGTCTGTTCAGCGCTGACTGAGTGAAGTCAATTCATGGCTTAAGTGAGTGGAGTCAGTTGAGCACCGAGTGAATGGAGTCAGTTCAGCGGTGAGTGAGTTGAGTCAGTTGAAAGCTGAGGCGAGTCATTTCTTTTCGGCAACGAATGAGTGGTGTCAGTTTATGAGCTGAGGTGAGTAACTCAATTCATAGCTGAGGTGAGTGAAGTCTGTTCATCGCTGAGTGAGTGGAGTCAGTTTATGAGCTGAGGTGAGTGAAGTCAGTTCAACGCTGGGTGATTGGAGTCAGTTTATGAGCTGAGGTGAGTGAAGTCTGTTTATGAGCTGAGGTGAGTGAAGTCTGTTCATCGCTGGGTGATTGGAGTCAGGCGCTAAGTGAGTGGAGACAGTTCACTAATGAGTGAGTGGAGTCAGTAAACAGTTGAGTGAGTAAAGTCAGTTCAGCACCGAGTTAGCTGTATCAGTTCATGAGTTAAGTGAGTGGAGTCAGTTCTTCGCTGAGGCGAGTGGAGTCAGTTTATCACTGAGTGAGTGGAGTCAGTTCTCCACTGAGTGAGTGGAATCAGTTGAGCGCTGAGGCGAGTGGTGTCTGTTCAGTGCTGAGTGAGTGAAGTCAGCTCATCGCTGAGTGATTGGAGTCATTTCAGTGCTGAGTGATTAGAGTCAGTTCACAGCTGAGGTGAGTGAAGTCAATTCATAGCTTAGGTGAGTGGAGTCAGTTGAGCACCGAGTGAGTGGAGTCAGTTCAGCGGTGAGTGAGTTGAGTCAGTTGAAAGCTGAGGCGAGTCGTTTCTGTTCGGCAATGAATGTGTGGTGTCAGTTTATGAGCTGAGGTGAGTGAACTCAATTCATGGCTGAGGTGAGTGAAGTAAGTTCATGAGCTGAGGTGAGTGGTCAGTTCATCGCTAAGTGAGTGGAGTCAGTTCAGCGTTGAGTGAGTGGAGTCAGGTCAGCGTCGAGTGAGTGGAGTCAGTTTAACCCTGAGCGGGTGGAGTCAGTTCAGCACTGAGTGAGTGGAGTCAGTTTAACGCTGAGTGAGTGGAGTCAGTTCAGCGCTGAGTGAGTTGAGTCAGTTTAACGCTGAGTGAGTTGAGACAGTTCAGCCCTTACTGAGAGATGTCAGTTCATCTCTGAGTGATTGGTGTCAATTCAGCGCTGAGGCTAGTGGAGTCAGGTCAACACTGAGTGAGTGGAGTCAGTTTATGAGCTGAAGTGAGTGAAGTCTGTTTATGAGCTGAGGTGAGTGAAGTCAGTTCATCGCAGGGTGATTGGAGTCAGTTCAGCACTGAGTGAGTCGTCAGTTGAAAGCTGAGGAGAGTGTAGTCTGTTTACCGCTGGGTGAGTGGAGTCAGTTCAGCGCCGAGTGAGTGGAGTCAGTTCAGTGGTGAGTGAGTGAAGTCAGCTCATTGCTGAGTGAGTGGAGTCATTTCATGGCTGAGGTGAGTGAAGGAAGTCGTGAGCTGAGTGAGTGGGGTCAGTTCATGAGCTGAGTGAGTGGAGTCAGTTCATGAGCTGAGGTGAGTGGTCAGTTCATCGCTAAGTAAGTGGAGTCAGTACAGCGTCGAGTGAGTGGAATCAGTTCATGAGTGGAGTCATTTCAGCGCCGAGTGAGTGGAGTCAGTTCAGCACCGAGTAAGTGGAGTCAGATTATCGCTGAGTGATTGTTGTCAGTTCAGAACTGAGTGAATGGAGTCAGATCATCGCTGAGTGATTGGTGTCAGTTCAGAACTGAGAGTGTGGAGTCATTTCATCGCTATGTGAGTGGAGTCAGTTCATCGCTGAGTGTGTGGAGTCAGTTTATGTGCTGAGGTGAGTGAAGTCTGTTTATGAGCTGAGGTGAGTGAAGTCAGTTCATCGCTGGGTGATTGGAGTCAGGCGCTAAGTGAGTGGAGATAGTTCACTAATGAGTGAGTGGAGTCAGTAAACCGATGAGTGAGTAAAGTCAGTTCAGCACCGAGTTAGCTGTATCAGTTCATGAGTTAAGTGGGTGGAGTCAGTTCATCGCTGAGGCGGGTGGAGTCAGTTCAGCGCTGAGTGAGTGGAGTCAGTTCACTAATGAGTGTGTGGAGTCAGTAAACCGATGAGTGAGTAAAGTCAGTTCAGCACTGAGTGAATGGAGTCAGTTCAGCACTGAGTGAGTTGTATTAGTACATGAGCTGAGTGAGTGGAGTCAGTTCAGCGCTGAGTGAGTGCAGTCTGTTTACTGCTGAGTGAGTGCAGTCTGTTTACTGCTGAGTGAGTGGAGTCTGTTTACCGCTGAGTGAGTGGAGTCTGTTCACCTCTGAGTGAGTGGAGTCAGTTCAGCACTAATTGGAGTGGATTCAGTTCAGTGCCGAGTGTGTGAAGTCAGTTCAGCGCTGATGGATTGGAGTCAGCTCATGAGTTGAGTGAGTGGAGTCGTCTCATGAGCTTGTTGTTCTTTTTTTCTCTTCCACGTCAGAGAGGCTCAGAAATTGGGAACAGTTGTTATGGCGAATGTTACATTTAATTAGTGTTAACATCAACAGAAATGTGGAGATAACTGATTTGACTTTGATAAGATCCACATCATTTCCTTGCAATTGAAGATTAATTTCATTAAAATATGTAAATAATTCTGACAAATAAGCAATGTCATGCCTAATATTCTCGAATTGACCACTGATTGATGCATTCAACTCTTCAAAGAATTTTATCATATTTCCAAAAAGCACATGTAATTGTCTCAGACAGTTTTCTCTGGAGAGCCACCTGACTTCTGTGTGCATCAGAAAGCATTTAAACTGTTCATCATTTTCAATACAAAGCTCTTGAAATAGTCGAGAACTGAGGGCATGGGACTTAATTTTACTTACTACTATGTTAAAATTATTTAATATATGTGCAGCCAATCACTTGGGTTTTTTTTGGATCATGATGTTGTCTGTGAATTACATACTGAATGGTAAATATGTTAGGTATAGCTTTTCTTCAAGGAAGTGATAACTCCACAGTGGCGTCCTGTCATTGGTGGTTCCCATCTGTTACATAAGCAAGAATGTTGGTGAGCAGAATGTTCTCTTTTAAAAATTGCATAACAACCAGAATATTGACACTCCTTTCATATCTGTTACTAGCCCCCTTGCAATCAACAACTCTTGAACCATTCTTTCATCTTTTATGAAGTGAACACAAGCAAGAAGCAGAGATTCATCTCATCCAACTGGAAGCAAATTCTGTCATCCTCAGTATGTTGCACAATGCCTCTCCCATATTCTCAGACATTTCATTTATTAATCTTTCAACAGAGTTGTCACTGAGTGGAATAATGTTAATTATTTAGTTTGGTGACTTATGCACAACCATACTCAGAACCTCCCTTACTGCTGGCAGAATCAGTTATTCTTCATTAGTACAGGGCTTTCCAGGTTTAGCAATAAGCAATGGAAGGTTGTATGAAGCATGCAATGCAACTCTACGTTGTTGTGAAGTGATAGCAAACATGCTTTGAAGTATTTTCTATTACTGAATCATATTAGCTAACACTGTACTACAGTAGTGAATGGCAAAAATGCACAGGCTAACGAAGTCCCCTGCAATGTTCGGGAAGGCGCCTGGGTGTGCTGTTTCATGTCTGCTGATTCTGTGCTTAGTTCCTTCAATGCTAACCTGACACTAGCCTGAGCTGGAATGTACACCGCCACCAGATCAATGGCTGAAAGCTCCCTCGGCAGATAAAATGGATGACACTTGATCGCTAGATGTTTCAGGTTGGGTGAGCAGGAATCATAAAGCATACTCCACCTCCTTCTTCTTATAAAATTCTAGGCAGTTTTGTCTTTGCCGATTCAGGCAATGCCTGGTTCATGAGATGAGGTTCTGGAGTGGCAAAAAACTTGGAGTTCTAGATGCCATACCTGATCAAGTGCGGTCTTAAGGGGATATTTTCTCCTCATCAATGGAATACAGCTTCCTTCCCCATGTTTATATCAAAGCTGTAAGTAATCTTGCAAAACTTGAATACAATTACCAATAATCAGAGTAACACACACAAAATGCAAGGTGAATTCAACAGGTCAGTTGACCTTTTGAGGCGAGAGCCTTCATCAGGACAGAAAAGAAAGGGCAAAGAAGCCAGGATAAAACACGGGGGAAGGGAAGAAGTACAAACTAGAACGTGATAGGTGAAGTCATATGAGGGGGAAGGTAGATGGGTGGGGGAGGCAGGTGAAGTAAGAATTTGGGAGGTGACTGGTGGAAAAGGTAAAGGGCTGAAGAAGAAGGAATCTGATATGAGGGGAGAGTGGACCATGGGAGAAAGGGAAAGAGGTGGGACACTAGAAGGAGGTGGTAGGCAGGCAAGAAGAGAAGAGGCACAAAGGGATCCAGAATAAGGAATGGAAGAAGAGAGAAAGGTGGGGGGTGGGGAAGTTAGAGAGATTGATGTTTATGCAATCAGGTTGGACGCTACCCAGACAGAATATGAGTTGTTGCTCCTCTAATGTGAGGGTGGCCTCATCTTGACAGTAAACGAGACCATGGACCTACATGTCAGAATCAGAATCAGGTTTATTATCACCGGCATGTATTGTGAAATTTGTTAACTTAGCAGCAGCAGTTCAATGCAATACATAATGTAGAAGAAAAATAAACAAATGTAAATAAATAAGTAAATGTTGAAATGGGAATGGGGATTGGACTTAAAATGATTAGCCTCCAGGAGATCCTCATTGCTGAGAATGGAGCAAAGTTGCTCAGCAAATGGTCCATCAATCTATATCGGGTCTCATCAATATAGAGGAGGCCATACTGGGAGCAGCGGATACAGTGGATGTACAGTGGATACAGTGTAGATGAAGTGTTACCTCATCTGGAAGGGATGTTTGGGGCCCTGAATTGTGGTGAAGGAAGATGTGAATGGGAAAGTCCTCTGCTTGCAGGGATAAGTGTCAGTAAGGAGATCAACGCAAAGATGAATGGAGCAGGGAATCATGGAGAAGTGCAGAATGCGTGGTGGGGGGGGGGGGGGGGTAAAGATGTGTTTGTTGTGTAGGATCCCACTGAAGATGGCAGAAGTTGTGGAGAATGAGGTCCTGGGTTTGAAGGCTCTTGAGTTGGTTAGAAAGGGCAAGAGGAGCTCTACCCCTATTAAGGCATCAGGAAAATGGGGAGGGTGAATATTCGAAAAATGAAGGAGATGCAGGTGAGGGCTTTGATGAAGGTGGATATTTCTGATGTTCTGGAAGGGAAAGCGTCATCCTGGGAACAGGCAGCAGAGATGGAGGAACTGAGAAAAGGGAAATGCATTTTTACATGCTAAGAAGGATAGAGAGAATTGTGGGAGTTAGCTAATTTATAAAAGATATCAGTAGACAGTCTGTCTCCAGAGATGGAAACAGAAAGATCAAGAAAGGGGAGAGAGGTGTCAATGATGGACCAAGTAACTTTAAGGGTAGGGTGGAAGTTGGAGGCAAAGCTAATGAAAATGACCAGCTCAGCATGGGTGCATGAAGCAGCACCAATGCAGTCATCAATGTAGTGCAGGAAGAGTTGGAGAGCATTACCAGGGAAGGCTTGGAACATGAACTGTTCCACATAGCCAATGGAAAGAAAGGCAAAGCTGTGTCCATGTGGGTGCCATGGCTACACCTTGGGTTTGGAGAAAGTGGGACAAGCAGTTGCTGAATGCGGCGAGGAAGATGAGTGCCTTTGTAGTGTGTCCCTGTGGACGGCCCAGTTCCTTGTTGGTGTCGCTGACTGGGGTGTCATGGGAGGTTGATACCTCAATACACTCCTGTCGAAATAAGCGATACTGCAGATTGTAACATTGAAACAGCAAGCTGGTGTCCTCCCCTCTCACTTTGGCAGGAGCAATACCTCTCTCTCCCTCATTGGTGAAGGAGAGAGTCTGTGAGATGTTAAAGTGTTGGACGGACAGAAGTTTTTCTGATGGACTTTAGATCATGGTCCCAGGGGCTTTGCTATTGCTTGCATGGTGGGTGGTGGGAGGTTGATGTTTTTGTTGAATTGGGTGTGGTGGGGTTGCTGCTGCTTGTGCATGGGAGTGGGGGGGCTTTAGTTTTATAACATTTTTTGTCATTCATTCCTTAGGGTTTTTCTTCTGGTCTGTGATGTACCTGGACTTCCAGAAAGCTTTTGATAAAGTCCCACATAGGAGATTAGTGGGCAAAATTAGGGCACATGGTATTGGGGGCAGAGTACTGACATGGATTGAAAATTGGCTGGCTGACAGGAAACAAAGAGTAGCGATCAACGGGTCCCTTTCGGAATGGCAGGCTGTGACCAGTGGGGTACCACAAGGTTCGGTGCTGGGACCGCAGCTGTTTACAATATACATTAATGATTTAGATGAAGGGATTAAAAGTAACATTAGCAAATTTGCTGATGACACAAAGCTGGGTGGCAGTGTGAAATGTCAGGAAGTTGTTATGAGAATGCAGGGTGACTTGGACAGGTTGGGTGAGTGGGCAAATGTATGCCAGATGCAGTTTAATGTGGATAAATGTGAGGTTATCCACTTTGGTGGCAAAAACAGGAAGGCAGATTACTATCTAGATGGAGTGAAGTTAGGAAAAGGGGAAGTACAACGAGATCTAGGTGTTCTTGTACATCAGTCAATGAAAGCAAGCATGCAGGTACAGCAGGCAGTGAAGAAAGCTAATGGCATGCTGGCTTTTATAACAAGAGGAATTGAGTATAGGAGTAAAGAGGTCCTTCTGTAGCTGTACAGGGCCCTGGTGAAACCCCACCTGGAGTATTGTGTGCAGTTTTGGTCTCCAAATTTGAGGAAGGACATTCTTGCTGTTGAGGGAGCGCAGCGTAGGTTCACAAGGTTAATTCCCGGAATGGAGGGACTGTCATATGGAGCGACTGGGCTTGTATACACTGGAATTTAGAAGGATGAGAGGGGATCTGATTGAAACATATAAGATTATTAAGGGATTGGACTCACTGGAGGCAGGAAGCATGTTCCCGCTGATGGGTGAGTCCAGAACTAGAGGCCACAGTTTAAGAATAAGGGGTAGGCCATTTAGAACAGAGATGTGGAAAAACTTTTTCACCCTGAGAGTGGTGGATATGTGGAATGCTCTGCCCCAGAAGGCAGTGGAGGTCAAGTCTCTGGATGCATTCAAGAGAGAGATCGATAGAGCTCTTTTAGATAGCGGGGTCAAGGGATATGGGGAGAGGGCAGGAACGGGGTACTGATTGTGTATGATCAGCCATGATCACAGAGAATGGTGGTGCTGGCTAGAAGGGCCAAATGGCCTACTCCTGCACCTACTGTCTATTGTCTAAGAGTAAGAATTTCAGGTTGTATACTGTATACATTCTTTGATATTAAATTGAACCATTAAGAATCAGTTCCACCAGATGAAGGAGGGTGATGATAAAAGGAACTGGTTAGGTCCTGTCTAGAAAGAATCGTACAGGGTTAAGCCCTTCTTGATGGGGGTTAGAAATGTACAGAGAGTGAACATCCATGGTGAGAATGAAATGATCAGGACGAGGGAATTGAAAGTTGTTGAAGAGATCGAGAGCATGTGAAGTGTCGTGGATGTAGGTGGGAAGGAACTAAACAGGTTTTTATGAACCACCACTTGATTGCTGTGTCAAAACCTTTCATTGTATGTAACACACAGAGAATGCTGGAGGAATTCAGCAAGGCAGGCTGCATCGATGGAAACAAAGAAAGAGTCAATGTTTCAGATCGAGATACTTCACTAGTGCCCAATGAGGGGTCTCTGTCCAACATATTTACTCTTAATTCCTCTCCTTAGATGCTGTCTAACCTGCTGAGTTCCTCCAGCATTTTCTGTGTGTTTCTCTGCCAAATCTCTTATGCCTTTCATGGTATGCCATGATTTTAAAGACTGCATGATGTTACTCTGACCTCTGCAAGTTTTCACAACAGTCTCCTTTCTTTCAGCAAATATTTTCTTCAGTTGCTGAATGAATGCATTTCCCTTCTCAGAAGTTATCTTTAAGTTTACCCAGTTCTGTGGGACCTTATGATGGCAGCTTGTTATTTACTAATAAATGAGCTTAAGCTTCCTTTGTTGAATTCCTAATGAAGATGGTCACAAGAGAGGAACCTGTGGGGAAATCTAGTGTATTTTATGAATCGTGAGAAGTTGAAAGGTGTTGTATTTTTAAAAAATGAACAAAACTAACTGTGGCTGCTGTATAATGTTTTAGGAGCTTGACTCTGCAATATCTCATAGAGTCATGCTGTGCAATACCGAGGCTGACCCCATCCATGCTGACCCTTTTTGCCCATCTGTTCCAATCCCATTTGCCTGCGTTAGGACCTTCAATGTCTTGTATTTTTGAGTACCTGTCTTAATATCTCTTAAACCAAAGAGTTGTATTGGATTCCACTACCTCCTCTGGCAGCACGTTCCAAATAACTGTCCGTGACTATCTGAAAGCCTTTGGTGGAACACGACTGAAGGATGTTGGCTCCAAAACTCTCTGGTCTAGGAGTGCTTAACAGGACTGAGTGAACAGAGTGAACTGCACCTTTATCTTGGAAGTTTCAATTGGGGAAGGTAAAATGGAATTTAACCATGAATCACACTTCAGTATAATTGAGCTGAGAGATCTTCATGCTGACAATAGGTGCCTGAAGCAAAACGTGTTCAATTTAAGGGAACAAAAATCTGATTTGCATAGAACTCACAAAAAAAACTGATCTTAAAATCTCTTAATGTATTTTCTTCATAGTAACAAGCCCAAGAATGAAGTAATACCCTTTATAAAACATTTTATTGTAAGTTAGTTCCCTTTATCCTCTGAGGTAAAATTTTACAAAGCACAAAATTGGACATAAGAAAAAAATACAAATCACAAACTGCAATTAAGCATTTGTTGAAAATAGTGGACAATTAATATAAATTTGTAACAACTGAATGAAATTTAACAATCACACAAACTTAACACATTACTGAAAGCTTAAAACACTCACTGGAGCATTGCACCCCATCTACAATCAACCCACTTAAATAATCAAACAACATTAGAATTGAAATGCATATTTGCTGATAATTGTTGGATCTTTATCAGTTATCCTCTCTCCTGCCCTGATCACCCGTATTGTGTTATTACAAGTGCCTGTCACCCTTCTCGTTCATTGTAAACCTAGGGGTTGATGATAAAACAATGAAGGTCATCACATCAAAGTCTGTTCCCAATCCCTTAACAAAGCCCAAACACATCAGAAACCAAATTTTATTTTATTCTTTCCATGTTTAGGAATGAAGAGGCTTAATTGGAGTATCCCTGCAGGTCCAGTTTTCTACATTATTTCCTACCCTGTATGACCATCCCTATTTACTGATGCAGCCTCATCAGGAATGGCAGAGAAAGCTGTTTCTCCCCAGGCAATTTACCTCTTCAATGCTAGAAAACTCAAGCCTATTTGAATGGCTATTTCTTTCTTATTGGTCTGATCGGTTTGAATCTTATGGACACTATGAGGAACAGGTTTGGTAAGGGAAAATCAATTAAGACAGCAAAAACTGTCAACGTCAACAATTTGGGACTCATGCAAATTAAGTCAATCTCTACACTGGGTTCTGTGACGCTGTGGTTTATATCCATGTGCCCAGGCTTAGAAATTATTACTTTAATTCAACTGTTCTTCTTTTATGCTCAAGGCACTTGAACACAGTGCTCTTGAAATGTTTCCTCATAAATAAGCTGCATACATAGCATCAAATGGACTAGTGTGTTACAATTATTTATTATTTTACAGTTGATCCTTCATTCAGCAAATCTCCCTTTTCATGCCTCTGTCCCTTCTCTGGAGAACAGCAAACTGTTTGCATTGATACTGTTGTAGAAATGGTTGTTGAACTGGTTAAGCACGGAAGAATAGCCATAACGATTTGATGGCCCTGGATCGGACCATTCTGACCCAGGCTGGCTCAGGATGTTACTGGAAGGTGAGTACGAGCTGAACCCCATCATGTTCTGTGACGTGTCATTGACCAATCCAAGAGAAGCCTGTCTCCCGCCTATAGGATTGTTATAGGTTGACATACTGGAAATGAAGTTGCTGAGGCAGGGAGTGGAGATTGAAGTTGGAGATTTCTTTTCAGGTGAGTTTCCTGTCCTTGTGGAGGGGATGTCCATGAGCCCTGGGCTTTGAGGTGGCTTTTGACTGCTGTCATCAGACTTTTCAGTGCTGATAGTGCCTGCACTGGAGTTGGGATCTGATTTCCTTTTCCTCTTGCGCCGAAAGTTTCCATTGTCGAACATTTTTTCACAGTTAGGATCCAATGTCCAGTAATTTCCTTTACCTGAAACAGTTCGGGGCAAGGAGAGGGAGAAAAGAAATAAAATCCCATGTGAGTATGACATCAGCTCATGAACAAATACGGCATCCAATACAACATTAGCACTCGGTCTCTACTAGCCACGAAGATGTCCTGCATAAACATTCTCTTCTTTCCTTTTCCAGTGCTTCTAACCTCAAAGTTCTTTGATTCAATCTATTGTAGTCAATGTTTTTCTAGTTTCTTAACTTCCTGCCAATGATCTCACTGTTCTGAAATTAAAATTCATCATAGTTTCCCATATTCACATCTGCTCCTTCTACTGTATGCCCACATTTTCCTTTTCTCCTCCAATTTGTACTCTTCCAGAATCTAGCCTTAGCACTATCCATACTCTTCATTTGACTTCCTCCCCGACCCTTCGATCTTGGGAGAATTAACTAGGTCATTTGACTAAAATAAATGTCTGTGTACAAGAGGGAGTCACCAGTACTGGTGAGCCATTATCAGACACAGTCACAATCATGAAGGACCATTTAGATACATCCATCAATCAGCTTTTGTCCTACTTTCCCAGAAATCCTACCTTCCTTCAAATTAAATATCTATTTTAACCCCTGTCAATAAAACATGCTTAGAAATGAGGCATAATACACTAATGAACCTAAAGCTCTCCAGAGAGAAGAGCCCTTGAAACTAACTTAAAATGAAGTGGTGACATACCTGGATCATCTTCATCTCTGGGGACTTTCTTGAAACAGTCATTGAGGGAAAGGTTGTGTCTGATGGAGTTCTGCCACCCAGCTTTACTCTTGTTATAGAATGGGAAGTTGTCAGCCACGTACTGATAGATTTGACTCAGGGTCAGTCTCTTATCTGGGGCCCCATGGATTGCCATTGCGATCAGAGCTGAGTAAGAGTAAGGCGGTCTCACCAGTTTCAGAAGCTCTTCCTGATTAGGAATGGATAGCCACCCAAGGTCAGATCCTCCCAAACCAGTGTTGTTGGGTAGGAACTGTCTCGGCATCCCGTAAGACTGGGGGATGAAAGGGCTGGCATTCGATCCCGGCAGGTAAGATGAAGAGTTCATGGATGGTCCGTTTAACCAGAGGTACGGGTTGGCACTTGAGCTGTAGTCATCAATGTCATAGTTAGATGGTCTCTGCGCATTCTGTTGATGGAAGAAGTTCTCACAGAAGATGTTCATCTCTGGAGGCTCTTGACCAATGCTGGGGAATTGGGGACTACAGCGAGGAGGTGACTGTGTCTGCAGGTCGAAGGAACTCATATTCAGTTCTGGCCTGTGAGGGTTTAATCAACTGGCTGGATCTCTTGTGGTAAAGACGTCGTCAAGGCAATTGCACCTTGCATCTCATACTTATACACCTGTGTTCTCAGGGTGTATGTTACAAACTCCACCCCAGCTCAAACTGATTGGTGTGACATCACCAAGGCAAAATGTTGACGGATCAGATTTTCGGCATGCCTGCTTAGTTCAGAGCCCTGGCTGGCACGTTGCTTAAGGTTGGAGGGGGCAGGGGAGGTGGGATGGTGGTGGGGGGGGGGGGGAGAGAGAGAGAGAGAGAGAGAGAGAGAGAGAGAGAGAGAGAGAGAGAGAGAGAGAGGAGAGAGAGAGAGAGAGAGAGAGAGAGAGAGAGCAGAGAGCAAGAGAGAGAGAGTGTGAGAGAGAGAAAGCAAGAGAGAAAGCAAAAGAAATATAGAAAGGGAGGGAGAAAGAGAGGAAGAGAGAGAGAGAAAAAGGCAGAGAGAAAAGGTGAGAGGGAGAGAGAAAGACAGAGAAAGCAAAAGAGAGAGCGGGGAGAGAGTGAGGGAAAGGGAGAGGGGAGAGAGAGAGTGAGAGAGAAAGGGAGGGAAAGAGAGAAATGGAGAGAGAGAGAAAAAGAGAGAAGGGGAGAGAGAGATGGAGAGAGAGAGAAAGAAAGGGGGAGAGAGAGTGAAAGAGAAAGGGAAGAGAGAGAGATGGAGACAGAGAGAGAAAGAGAAAGGGAGAGAGAGAGAGAGAGAGAAAGAGTAAGAGAGAGATTATTTATTTGCACTATCAACACAGGCACACTGCCTGAAGCATTCTGTAATCAAGAATTATCTGACTAAGTATTGAGCAAGGCACTCCAACCCGTTTAAAGAAACCCCATTCTGACAGAAAGAAGGTTTCCACTTGAAATGGATTTGTTTTACTTGATTTTGCAAATTAGACTAGGCAACGTTCTCCCTTGTTGACATGGGCTGGTATTTAAATCATTCATCTGAGCAAATATATTTCTCCCATGGTTTAGAAATTGCATTGCTTGGGTTAGTGAGAAAAGGTTTTGGATTGCACCATGACAGAAGGGAGAGTTTTAAGCATCACCTCAGCATAAACACAAACCAGGATTGTGTTAGTGTGCTCTTCTAGCTATATAAGGCTGACTATATAGCACCATACTTTCACTTTGGATTGATTGCAATTTTAGTCATGACATATATTGAATGTAAGATTAAAACTATCTACCGACACAAAGCAACCTCCAAACACAAACCTACATCATGTTCAACCCCACCACAGGCTATAAATCCAGCCATCATTTCAACTGGCCTCAACATAAAATCAGCCAAAGCATAAACACAGACCTGTGTGTCCCCTGAACTCCTCACATCTTTACAAATACCCTTAATAATCTCCTCAATCTGTTTTTCCTAATCATGACTGTTTTTTCAACAATATGCACCCTGTTAAAGGTTTCAGACACATAGTATGAGCCCCTCAATAGTTTGTAGATAGGAAAAGGCTGGCAAAACTAGGCAAAGGGCAATGGAGAGTGGGAGACACGAGGTATGAAAGGCAACAGCATTTGGAAGAAAAGAAGTCAGAATATGAGACAGTGGTACAACTAGTGGAGCTGCTGCCTCATGGTGCCAGTCACATGGGTAAAATCCTGTCCTTGGGAGTAATCTGAGTGGAGTTTGCATGTTCTCCCTGTGGCTGCACGTGTTTCCCTTGGATGTTCGAGTTTCCTCCCACGTTCCAAAGATGACTGGATTGGTATGTGAAATGTGAATTGTGACTGGTTTGTAGTGAGTGGTAGAATCTGGGGGGAGCTGACAAAAATGTATGTAAATGGGTGGTTGATGGTGTAGAATTAGTAGGCAAAGGGCCTGAACCTGAGTGTATCACTCTCTGACTCTATGATAAAATCAAGAGGGGCAGCTGTCAAACTCTAACCCTAAAGCAATTCAAGCAATGGACTGGTTATCGCTAACCTTGTTTGCAGACTGTCTAGTACTAACATTAACTCCAATGCTGGCTAAAGCAACAGATTAGCTTTAGCTGCAGAGTTCACAACCCAAACAGCAATGCTATCCGAAAGAGTAGAACATGTTAAGGACTGAATTAGGTCACATTGCCAACATATATAATCCCTATCAAGTATTTATTCTGGGGTTGCCTTTCCCTTACTGTTTTCTCACAGTAGCCATACCTTCGCTACCCACCGCTAATGTGGCCTCTACCACCATGGAGAGGTAGCCAGCCTGAAGTCTCAGGAATGAATGCTGTGAGTTGATCCCAAACAGCACCTAGACTACACAATTGGGGTCCCTGAACAGTGATCAATAATTTGACTTACTGGATGAGTCAGCAAATTAGAATGTATAAATATTTTTCAACTGTAATATTGGGAGGGTTTTAAACAATGCCTTCGAAGCCAGAGTAACACAAGCAATTTGAATGCACTAAATATGAAATACTTTTCAGTATAAAATACTTTTATACTTCATATAAAATACGAAGCTGGCTAATTGCCACTTGCTGCAATGCTTTCAAATACTTAAAAATGATGAGAATAACAATTTGTCTTAAGAACTACTTACAGAAACACACATATGCATATACATTCAAAAACGCATGCTTGCACCTGTATATATTTGTGCATGCGCACGCGCACACACACACGTGTGTGCCTTCTTATTTTGAGGGTATTGAGGGATGGGTAAGATGGATTTTGTGGTGTTTGTATTTTACCAACATGAGAGTTGACATAACTGATTTCAAATGACTGCTATGCTATCGGTCAGCTTTTTGCCTGCACAGGAGCTGTTAAAGAATGCAGTGTCTGACTTCATTAACTCTGTTCCTGGCAGTAAGACAGATAAACATAATTTAAGAGACTTGTCAAAATGTAAAGAAATTATTCCTCTTCTGGTGTACCTGTTATAATATTGCTGAAGGCATTCTTATTCCCTACCCTCTGCTTTTCGCCACCATAGCACTCTAGAAGGATGGATTCTGTGTTACACTTGAGACTCTTGAAAAGCTGACCCGTCAGTAAAGAATTTGCCCTCAGTGTGTGGTTGTGTAGAGGCTTTTACAAGCTCAGGATGTTGCACTGTGCTTCAAAAGTAACACTGAAGTGGTGCTAGAGTTGTACTGCTGGAAATGCAGCAGCAAGCATGTGTACAGAAAGATCCCCCATACGTTACTGCCCAGATCATTCATTTTAACCTTGGCACCAGGAAATCACCTCTGAGAACACTGTTGTGAGATGCTTAACTGATCCTGAGCAGTTGGACTAGCTCTGAATTTAACGACCTTTCTGGTAGCTGGCATCTCAAGTGATCCTAGACAATGTTCCCTCTAAGCTGTGCTCATGTGCATGCTCACACATCGTTTGCTACAAGCGCACAAAGGAATTTAAACTGCACACAAAAGGTTGTCATCCTCTACCTCGTTGACATGCTAAGTATATTTCACGATCGTGCACAATCACATTTCCTTTTCTGGTTCCTGATGCAGATGGTGTTGACAACATGGAGTTTGCGATGATTTGTCAGCAAGTTTTAGAACTGCTTTATTTATACTGTTTTTATTGAAGAAATGGTTGATTAAGGATGTCAAATTCAAAAGAAGCAAAGGGTGTTAAGCACAAAAGAACTGTTAATTCACTTAAAGTGGACTGGCTTAAAGAAACAGTAGAAACTGCTACACCAAAAGCTCATAAGGTCAGGGATGTGCAGCTACGAGAAATATTTATGTACAATACAGAAACTAATGTTTCCTGCATGTATTGTTATGATGCAAAAGTTGCTGGACACTTTGCAAGGAGGAAGAAGTGGAGTGATATTTGGAAACTTGACTTTTTAAAGTGTGACTTAGCAAGCAAATCACATATGGATGGTGTGCAAAAGCTCCAGCAAGAAAATCCTTCATTACCCACAGCAGGTCTGCTATATATGTTTTATGAGTGGGTAAATGAAGGAGAGCGTGAAAATGATCAAACCCAGTGGAGATCAAAGTTCCTGTTGACAGAGTTTTGCTAGCTGTTAAAATGATAACCTCTAGATATAAAACTCAGAGCACACATGTTGTCACTGGGCAAAAAACTGCACAGCACAAGATTCTTCGCACACTAATCATTACAAACTAGAGGGAATATTGATAAACAGTGTGCAAGCAGTTGCAATAGAATTGTATTATTATGACTAGAGGCAGTGCAAATTTACTGAATCTCACATTAATTGAACTAAGACCCTGAATAAGTTCAAGTTTTAGATTGCTTGCAAGACTTACATGACTGAGAATTCCTGAGGATGCCAGAGTGGATTTGATACAGTGCTCATTCATATTCAGAAAATGCTGTCTGGATCTCCTCTCCTAAGGGCAGACGTGACACAGGAAGACAAGAGATTGGAGGCCAACTGCCACGTTCTTCATGAAGATGGGGTGAAGTGGGAAGGACTGAGGAAGTATTGGACTGCAGGTGAATTGGGTTGAGGAGGGGATCATTTGTGAGGGGAGACCCAGGTCATGATAGGGCACATGACAGCTGAGCAGGTGTCACTCTCACTGAGTTCGCCTTGACTGATCAGCACCCACTGCTGGAATAAGACCATTTTATCAAACCTTCCCACCCCCATTCTGCACTATGCACATGCCACCCGGCACATCTTTGGGAAGTGGTAGGATACCAAAGCAACTGGAGGAATATAAATAACGTGGTCACAGGGAGAGCTCCATAGCACCAAAAGTCAGAATTCAAGTTCAAGTTCAAGTTTCATTGTCATTCAACCATACATAAATGCCCATGAATACAACCAAACAAAACAACGTTACCCCAGGGCAAAGATCCAAACCACAATACCAACAGACACACACAGCACAAGGCACATATAACTCATATAAGATAGCAAGCACATATAAGATATAAATCAAATACAGTTACACAAAAAAAATAGTCCAAGACAGTGAGTCCATGAAAGTTGCAGTGGTCTGCAGTCGGACACAATTTGGCTTGTCTTCTGCTGGGTGAACACAGGGGGCAGCACTGACTGCAGCTTGGATGCCACACCACGCCACCCCAAGCAGTCTAGCGGAGCACACTGGCTCCAACACCTCTCTTTCCCAGGTGACTGTAAACAGGCATGCAGCTCCACCACCAATCTGCCCTGCTGTCCACCCGTAGATCAGTGAATCAGCCTAGCAGCATTCCATATTAACAATATTCAACAGGGTCTTGCGATCACAAGTGACTAAGATGACCTAAGATCACTGTTAGTCTTGCACCAACTCCAGCACCTTCTGTTTCTCCTCCAATGAGTAGCTAACTGATAGGGTAGACCTGCAGTACTTTAAGTTCTTAATGTCCAGCAGGATCATGCAATGGTAAAAAATACAATTAAAAAAGATAGTAACACCTTTGGTTGACCGCATCGAAGCTGTTGTGACTCAGCGTACTGTCATCTTACTGGAAGAATTGAACCTGGACCATTAGAATAATAAGGCTGCAACTCCATTAGCTGACGTTAGATGAAAATTTTTGCAGAAAGACAAGAGGTAGGTAAGCATTACCTGCTAACAAGCTTCCCAGGTTGGCGCAATGGGCGCCAATGACGTTGCCAGGGAAGACCCTAATGACAAATGCCCTTCAGGGTCAGCCAATCAGGTGCGGGAATGGAACCACATGACCTATCAACTTGCTTTCCCTCCAGTTATGTGAGGGAACCATTTGGGTTTTTGCATTATCTGACAGGTTCATTGCAATTTTTGCTGCTGAAAACTTTCCATTTCTAATATTATTTTAAAAGGAATTCAAGTCTGCAAACAACTAGAGGGGCAATTCATATCATTAAGTTTATTGCAAGATTGAACAACATTGAGGAGCAAAAATATTTATGTGCTTGGGAGATTACTTGCACCAATCTGCTAAATCTCATGATAATTAGCCTTTCCATGAGATTAGAATAATAACTCGGTGAATTTGCATAATTCAGAAAACTTGACTGGAAATTTCCTGATTTGAATAGTGCTTGATTTGACCTTGATGAGTATATATGACGTCTAATTTGCAGAGGAATTTGGGTAAGATCATCGTGTTCTTTTCTGGAAACAATGCTACTTACCTGGGACATTGCCAAGGAGTTAAGATTCCTACTTTCACCTGTAGCCAATCTGAGATGGGTAATAACTGCCACCCTTGTCAGCAATGCCTGCAATCTGAAATTTAATTAAAAATGCTTTGATGTCCAGCAACCATCTTGCCTGATTGAGGATGGATTTCAGTGATCAAGAACGCACTGAATGTTGACTGAAGTCACCAGTGCTCTTGGCCCTTGGTCCTTCCCCTCAGCCATCTTTTAACACAATTCTTTGCGGCATGAGCAGACAGCACATTGAGTGACGGCTAGTCTTCTTCTGTTAGTCACCGATTTTACAGCTCATAATCCAGCTCTTAATCCTCTCAATCCTAATCTGTTCAGAGTTCCCTCTTGCCCCACCACTCTGCCACTGTCTCCTTTTGCAGTTAGTGATATGCAATTACCCTTCTGTCCATGTCAATATTGATTATTAAGTATCGAATTGACTTTATTACTTACATCTTTCATATACAAAGAGTAAAATCTTTACATTACGTCTCCATTCAAATGTGCAATGTGCAATTATAGCAATTTCTAATAAATATTATGTACAACAGAATAGTCAATATAACATAGAAATGCAATTGTGTCATCATGAATTAATCAGTCTGATGGCCTGGTGGAAGAAGCTGTCCCAGAGCCTGTTGGTCCTGGCTTTTATGCTGCGGTACCGTTTCCCGGATGGTAGCAGCTGGAACAGTTTGTGGTTGGGGTGACTTGAGTCTCTGATGATCCTTTCTACACACCTGTCTTTGTAAATGTCCTGAATAGTGGGAAGTTTACATCTACAGATGTGCTGGGCTGTCCGCACCACTCTCTGCCGAGTCCTGCGATTGAAGGAAGTACGGTTCCCATACCAGGCAGTGATGCAGTCAGTCAGGATGCTCTCAGTCGTGTGCTATAGAAAGTTCTTAGAATCTGGGGGTGGGGGGGGGGGGGGGGCGGTGCCCATACCAAATTTCTTCAACTGTCTGAGGTGAACGAGGTGCTGTTGTGCCTTTTTCACCACACAGCCGGTATGTACAGACCACATGAGATCCTTGGTGATGTTTATGTCGAGGAACTTAAAGCTGTTCACCCTCTCAACCCCAAATCGATTGATGTCAATAGGGGTTAGCCTGACTCTATTCTTCCTGTAGTCCACTACCAGCTCCTGTGTTTTTGTGACACTGAGGGAGAGGTTGTTTTCTTGACACCACTGTGTCAGGGTGATGACTTCCTCTTTGTAGGCTGCCTCATTATTACTTGAGGTTAGGCCAATCAGTGTTGAGTCGTCAACAAATTTAATTAGCAGATTGGAGCTGTGGGTGGTGACACAGTCATGGATATACAGAGTATCTATCCATCCTTACTCCATTAACCAGCACTTCTATGCCTTGGAGATTCAAGTGCTCATCCAGATGCTTCTTAAGTATGAGAGACTTTGCTTCCACCCTCCTTTCAGAGAAATCCAGAGTATAGCTGGCTGCCAGCTTCACCTTGTTTTGCACACCTCATCCTAGTTGATTTACCTATTTTAGAGTGGTCAGCCAGGAAACAGGATGGAGAGGCCATTTGCCTCTACAGTACTGCCCTCTCACTGTCAGAAGGAGGGTGCAATGGAAAATCTTTTGGAATTCTTTGGTGATCTTCTGACCCAAAACAATTGTGTTACCTGAGAAGGCTGGCAAATACACGTTCTCATTTCAGCAGTGATCCGATCAATTCCCAAATCCTGTGTGATGAACTGTCCTCTAGTGGCTATTCTCTGCCACTACAGAATTTACCACATCTACAAACATTGAAGCCTAGAATACAAGTAGGCATAATGGTTATGCAGCACTGAAGTAAGCTCTCCTGCCCAGTTTGCATGTGCTAACCATTAAAATCTCATTTACACTCATCCCATTTACCCTTCCCATATTCTTATCAACTCCCCCAGATTTCACCACTCACCCACATGTTAGGGGTAATTTACAAAGCCCAATTAACATATCAGCCTGCGACTGTTTTGGACGTGGGGTGAGTGGGGGGGGGGGGGGGGGTACAGGAACACCTGGAGGCAACCTGCTTGAGAGAATGTGCAAACTGCCCACAGACAAGTTAGGATTGCACCTGGGTAATTGGAGTTGTGCAGAAGCAGCACTACCTACTCCGCACCACTGCCATAAGTCTGATGTCTGTTTGGCATTTCTGGTTTTATGTTTCGGAATGCTCGATGGGAAAGCAGTGCATGTCAGCAGACAGCTCGCAGGGTCTGAAATAAAGGTACGCTGCGAGCATACAGATTTGGGGCTCCACACTCAAGCCTGGCTGGCTTTGAACTGAGCAACAAGATTGTACACCCACAGTCACAGCCCAAAGGACTTCTGGCCACAATGTCCCTCACAATATCATCCCTACTTATCCCTTACACCACCTGCTGACTCTGAAGCATCCCAATCCCCTGAACCAAGTCCCATGAACAATGGGACTATCAGAGGCTATTTGGCCCGACTGGCTCTGTCAATGCTAGCTTTTCATACCAGCTTCTCCTGATCCACATCCCAGGTGGAACCCAAACTGACTGATACCAATAAAAATTGGGACACAACCCTATCAGTTACATAAATTCTGCAAATATCAGTAAAATTATTTAATGTAACCTCGCACATTGTGTAGAATTGGATTGGATCACAGCTGACTATGGAGGGGGGGGGTTTACCTAATACTTGCCTCCCAACTCCCCCTCATTATGAAAGAGAAGGTGGAATTGCTATTACTCTTGCTCTTTTATGATTGTCAAATGTACCAGGGTACAGTGAAAAGCTTAGTTTTCATGCCATCCATACAGATCATTTCATACATACATCAAGTGTATATTCAAAGTACATTGATTATTCAAGGTACATGTATTATTGAAGTGTGTCTACATTATACAACCTTGAGATTCATCTCCTTACAGACAGCCACAAGACAAAGAAACCCAAAACAGCCCATAATAAAGAACGTCCAATGTGCAGAGAGACCACACCTCGCCTCGGGCCCCGCCACCCTGACCTTGTCGATCTGGCCCAGTGCTTAGGTCATCATCCGAACACTGTGCTCAGTCACTTCGATACACTCTGGGGCCTGGACCCTGCCACCTCAATTACCTTTCCGATTCAGCCTGGCACTTAAATCAAGTGAACCTCAGGTCTTCTACAAGGCGTTGTACATTCAGAGAGGCTCTTCTACATACAATTGTTGTAATGTGTGGTTATCTGAGTTACTGTCACTTCCCGTCAGCTTGAACCATTCTGGCCGTTCTCCTCTAGCCTCTCTCATTAACAAGACATTTTCGCCAACAGAACTGTTGCTTGCTGGATGTTTTTTTTTGCACCATTCTCTGTAAGCTCTAACGAATTTTATGTGTGTAAATGCCACGTGTAGCAGTTATTGTGACACTGCTACAGCCTGGAGTGTCGGAGTTCTGAGTTTAATTCTCATGTTATCGGTAGCGAATCTGTACATCCTGCCCATGGAATGCTTGGGTTTTCCCTGGGTGCTCCAGTTTTCTCCCACAGTCCAAAGATGTATCAGTCAGTAGATTTTTTGGCCATTGTCCCATGATTAGGTTATGTTAAATCGGTGGTTGCCTGGAGGTGTGGCTGAAGGAACTAATCTGTGCTGTATTTCTAAATAAAATAAAATGAAAATCCCAGATCAGCAGATTCTGAGATACTCAAACCACCCTGTCTGACACCAAAAACCATTCCATGGTCAACAAGCAGGTGTATAGGTATACCTGATAACGTGGCCTGGCCACTGAGTGTAAGTACACCGAGCTAGGGGAGAAAAAAGGAAAAGCAATATAATGGTACAAGTACAGAGAATGTACAGAGCAAGGAAACAAATAAAATTCAAGGTCCACAACAAGGTAGATTGAAGGATCAATCATCTGTCTTTTAGCACATAAGATGATCATTCAAGTTTTAAACCAGCAGATGAAAACTGACCTTGAGCCTGGTTGTACGTGTTCTCAGGTTTTTGTATATTCTGCTTGATGGGAGCAGGGAAATGAAAAAACCCTGGGGTGAGACTATGTTTGTTGCTTTCCTAGGTGTTAGATACATGGGTTATGATTGAAGAAGAAATAAGTGGCTAAAGCTGCTTAACAGTTTAATGCAGGGATGTTTATTAGATGCATCAAAAATCAAACTTTCAAAAATTAGTGAAAATAGTGAAAAAAAGATATCAAACAGAAAACACAATAATAGCTCCATATTATTTGTCCAGTGTGAATTCCTGGCAGACCAATCTCTCTCTTCCCCCTGAGAGTGGTCAGCCCTGGTTATTAGGCATCAGGGCATACCACCTTTAATTATCCTCAAAGTTAACCTAAGAGTGCAAATAAATTGGAATATGATGCATTCCACCATGGAGTTACAATCATATTGCAAAATAAACAGAAGTATCTGCATAAATACAATATGCAGGCAACATATACACATTTATATGTTCCCATTACTAAAGCAGTGGACTAGTCAGTTGTGTATGGTGTGAAAAGCACCATAACCCTAACCCTTTAGGACCCATTGTTAGAATATATCGAGGGGAGACAGTGAAGTACACAGACTCAGCACAACAACAGCAGAGTGGCAAGGGGTGTGTGTGTGTGTGTGTGTGTGTGTGTGTGTGTGTGTGTGTGTGTGTGTGTGTGTGTGTGTGTGTGTGTGTGTGTGTGTGTGTGTGTGTGTGTGTGTGTGTGTGTGTGTGTGTGTGTGTGTGTGTGTTACCACCAAAGCAGTTGGAAGTGTAGAAAGAGTCAATGGCGGGAGGGCTGGTTTGAGTGATGAACCTGGATGCATACACAACACTCTTCAATTTCTTGCAGTCTTTGACAGACCAGCTGCCAAATCATTCTGCAAAGCATTAGGATCGGATGCATTCAATAGCACCTCTGTAAAAACTGGTGAGAGTCTTTGGAAGAACTCCATACTCTCTTAGCTTTCTGAGGAAATGGAGATGCAGGCATGCTTTCTTGGTCTTGATTGGACCAGAACAAATTGTTGATGATAAATAAATTTGAAACGTGTTGAGCAAAGATTGACAAGTTGAACTGCATATTTTGACCTCAACCACACAGGAAAGTTAACTGTGCCAATAACAGAGCCCACATTCAAGAGAAGTCCTTTCAGAGACCATGAGGTCAGACTGAAAAACTAACACCTCAGTAAGTTGGAGTAAGGATGTAATGTTGGTTGATAAACCTACAAATTGGACTAAATTTTTTGGAAAATAATGCTTTAGGATAATACAAAGGCCACATAATGAAAGTAGATAGCTTTGAAAGGAATTGATGACTTTGGACCCATTATTCCCAGCACTGTTCTCCCATTGGCCTTTCCTTGCCCATGTCTGCATCTGTTGGAAACTAATAGAATCATAGAGCCACAGAAAAGTACAACACAGAAACAGGCTCTTTGGCCCATCCAGAATGCTGAACCATTTAAGCTGCATAGTTCCATTGACCTGCACCCGGAATATAGCCCTTATAGCCCTTTATGTACTTATCCAAACTTCTCCTAAATGTTGAAATCAAGTTCACCTGCACCACATGTGCTGGTACCTCATTCCACACTCTCACAAGCCTCTGAGTGAAGAAGTTTCCCCTCATATTCCCCTTTAACTTTTCGCCTTTCACCCTTAACCTCTAATTGTAGTTTCACCCAACCTCAGTGGAAAAAAACCTCTTTGTATTTACCCTATCTATACTCCTCATGATTTTGTACATCCCTTTCATGTCTCCCCTCAATCTTCTTAGTCTTCTAAGTCTAAAGTCCTAACCAATTCAATCCAAACTATCATCCAGATCATTGATATTGATAACAAGCAACAACAGACCCAATATTGTTCCCTGTGGCACACCATTAGTCACAGGCCTCCAGACATAGTGACAAACCTGTACTACCACTCGCTGGCTTCTCCAACAAAGCCAATGTCTAATCCAATTTATTACCTCATCTTGAATTTCAAGTGACTGAACCTTCTTGACCAGCCTCCCATGAGGGACCTTGTTAAGTTCTTTGCTAAAGATGATGTAGGAAACATCCACTGCCTTGCCTTTATCAACTTTCCTGTGAACTTCCTCAAAAAACTCTACAAGACTAGTTAGACACAACATACTACACAAAAAGAAGGGTCTCAGCCCAAACCATTTTCCATAGATCAAACACGAGGAAATCTGCAGACGCTGGAAATTCAAGCAACACACACAACATTCTGGTAGAACGCAGCAGGCCAGGCAGCATCTATAGGAAGAAGCACTGTCAACGTTTTGGGCCGAGACCCTTCGTCAGGACTAACTGAAAGAAAAGATAGTAAGAGATTTGAAAGTAGATGTTGCATGGCCTGCTGAGTTCCTCCGGCATTTTGTGCGCGTTACACAAAAGGACATGCTTTCTATCCCCAATCAGTCCATGTCTATCCAAATATTTATATATCTCATCCCTTAGAATACCTTCCAGTACCTTTCCCACTATTAATATCAGGCACACCAACCTACAATTTCCTAGTTTATTTTTAATGTCTTCCTTTAGCAACTGAATAACATTCACTTCTTCCAATCCTCCAGTACCCCACCTGTCACTAATCTTGATCTAAATATCCCTGCTAGGGCCCTGGTAATTTCTGCACTTGCCTCCCACAGGTTCCGAGGGAACTCCTTGTGAGAATTTCTGTAGAATTCCTGATGAAACCTCGTACCTTTGTGTCTTCTTTTAGCCCTCCCGATTTCTTTGTTCTCTTGCATTTCTTATACTCCGTAAGTATCTAAATTGTTATGCCACTCCTCCTCCTTCAAACCCTTCTGCGTGTTAAGCAATGAAACCTGGAATACTGTGATGCCAGTCCTGCCCCTCCTGCAACCAAGTCTCACTAATTGTTACAGTATCATTCAATGTGTTGATCCATGCCCCGGGATGTCCTGACTTTCCTACAATATTTCTTGCATTAAAAATATTCAGCTCGGATTATTAGTCACATCATGCTCAACCCTTTGAGTCCTGACTTTGTCTGAGGTCTTAACAACACCTGTCTCCACACCCCCTCCACTATCTGTTCTGATACTCCGGTTCCTATCCCCTTACAACTCTAGGTTAATCCACCCCTCATCCCCCATGCAGCACTAGAAAACCTTCCCACTAGGATATTAAACCCCCTCCAGTTCAGGTGCTTACAGAAGCAAATAATGAGGCTTTGAGTGGTGGAAGGGCAATGATTGATCTGAAAAGCCTGATGAAGCCACTCCTAAAAAAACTCCCATGAAAGATGTGGCAGCCATTGAATTCTCACCTTCAAAATGACCGCCAATCAAAATTATAAAAGTTTTTGAAATGTTTCTCAATGTCAGAAATTTAAAGATACTAAACAAGACCTTTTTCAATATAAAATGGCTTAAAAGCAAGAAGAAATAGCTCTAATGAAAAATGGAACAATTAAAAGCATTAAACAAAACACAAATGTTTATAACATGAGTGTTGGAATTTCACAGAGAGTTTCTCCTCAATTACTCAGGGCAGTGTATTTGATAAATGGATGGAAGAAACTGTCAGAAGATTGAAGGTTTTCACATTGATACGGAGTTTCGTGAAATCTGGATTTCTGTCTCATCTTCCAGCAGATGCTGTGGTGGGTTATACACCAGATGGCAGCACTGTGCAGGCTTCATTCTCATTGTCCCTTCTGTAACCAAGTTTTGAAAAGCAGTAAATAAACTTCTGTTTTGAGCACCGCTCTTTATCGCCAGCTCCTTAACACTATTCAAAGCATTTAAACCAAGTTGATCACTTCAGCTTGTCTTTCTATGGAGAGTGAGCACATTTGCTGCCACGCAATTCCAGTGACCTGTTGAGCTGAATATGCGAAGTTTGTTTGTTCTTCCTGAGGCTGCATTTGATTCCGGTTCCCGCCCACATTCCAAAAATATGAGCATGAGAAAATCTGCAGATGCTGGAAATCCAAAGCAACACACACTGGAGGCACTCAGCAGGTCAGGCAGGATCTGCGGAAAAGAGTGAAAAAAATCATGTTTTGGACCAAGGCCCTTCATCAGGACTGAAATATGAGGTTTGGTAGGCTGTTTGTATGCAGGTTAGTGGCAGGTTCTGGGAGAGTTGATGGAAATGTGGGTAAAATGATTTGTGATTACTGTAGGTTTAGTATCACTGGGTTCTTGATGGTCAACATGGGACTGATGGGATGAAGGACCTGTTTCCTTGCTATGACTCTTTGATTCTATAGTCTTCCCTTGGAATGGGAATTCAACAGCTGATCTCACATTGATTACATTACAACATAGCTCAAATGTCAATCACAGAATCTCCTACAATCATACAAATACATTTTTAAATAGGCAATAATAATACACAATTGGTGATAAGTTATAGGCTGGAACTTCATATCTAATCTTTGTATACTAGAATAGGTGAAGCAACTGAAACTGCACTGGGACCATGAAATGTTCGTTGGCCATGAAAGGAAATTAATATACTATCACGCCACATGGATTCATTAACTGAGCAGCTCCATACCAACCCCTCTCACTCAGAGACTTCAGAGTGAGCTGGGGTGAGAAATGCAAAATGTAACACATTGGATTAACAGGGAAGCACTTTGTGGAGACAGTGTGGAGAGAACTTTACTGTGTGCTTGGCTTGTCTGCCCTTTGCATGGCCAATGTAGAAGGATGTTCTTTTTTGAATTAACTTCTGCAATACTTACTCTGGAAGTGTCTGATGGAACGGGACCTACACTCTGACAGTGCAGTATGTTCTCAATACAGGCCAGCCCTGGGTTACGAACACTGGGCTTACGTACATTCTTACATATGAATGAGCTCTCACAATAATAATGTTAAGTTTCAAAGTCCAATATACATACCTACATAGAGTATTTCATTCCTACAAATGGCAGAACTAATTTCCATTTTCTCTCCTTGCTTGGCAATTATTCTTCCTTATCATTCTTAAATGTTTTGGATGCCAATCACTACAATTACATGGAAGTATGTTTATTAACAAGTGACTTTTGCGTATGAACAGATTTGACTTATGAATGTTTGTAAAAGTGGAACCTGTTTGCTTCCCATGGACAGACTGTACCATATTATAGTATTGGTGATGAATACTTGTTCGAGTGTCAGATTCAGATTTAATTATCATATGTACGTGTTGGTGTACAGTGAAATACATCAGTTGTGTTAACAGCCTGAGGATGTGATGGGGACAGCCTGGAAATGTGGCCACGTATTCTGGTGCCAACATGGCATGTCCACAATGCTTAGCAGAACAACACAGAACACAACAATAGCAAAATCAGCACCTTTCCTCATCCCCTCCCACCAACCCAAACACATGGATTGTCGTCCAAGTCCAGGACAGACCTCCAGTCTCCAGGTTCAGCCATCCGTCTTCAAGCTTCAATCTTTAGTATAGACCCCTAGGCTATTGAGGCTCACCCTGAACTCCAGCCTCACTGACTCTTGCCTCCTGCTTGAACACGTATCTGATCCTGGGACCCATCGACTTTTGGGACCCCGACATCCGTGAATGCCTTTCATCACTTACGTCATTGCTGGCCTTTGAGCACGGAGTGTTTCCACAGTACGACTAACCTCACAAGCATCTTATTGGAGATAAAACAAATGTTACACTACAACTGATGCACAAAACTTGGATACTCTGAGGGATGGTAATCATCTTTCCATATGAATAATATGATATACTGAGGGACCCATTCTGGCACTGAGCCTAGTATTTAAATAAATCTTACCAAACTTCAGGAATTCAACAAGCAGAAGCCCTACTTCCTTTTGACAGTATACTTGACCTGGTCCCAAAGTGGACAATCAGAAAATAACATTGAATAGCATAGAACTGCATCATACAAGTAGAAATTATTGTTATTAAAATAAGCTTGAAAATGAGAGGAGACCTGATAGAATTTTATAAAATTATGAGATGTAAATAGATTTGATTTTATTCAGAGATATAGTACAGTAATAGGACCTTCCAGCCCAATGACCCACACCACCCAATGACATCTATGTGACCAATTAAAGCCTCCAACGGATACGCCTATGAGGAAACCAGATCACCCAGAGGAAAGCCACGTGGTCATGAGGCGAACGTGCAAGCTCCTCACAAACATCATCAGGAATTAACCCAGGTCACTGGCATTGTAACTGTATCACGTTAGCCACCACATTACCATTTTGCCACAATGCTCATTGTAGATGGTTGGAATATTTTTCCCAACATGGAACTGTCAAGTACTAGAGCAAAAGTTTAAAGTGATCTGTAGGGTAAGGTTTTTTAAAACACAGAGCACGATAGATGTCTGTATTGGGCTGCAAAGGGATATGATCGTGAAGCTATTAGATAGACACATGAATATTCAGGAAATGGAGAGATATGGATCCTGTAGAGGGATTTAGACAGATTGGGATTAATGGGAAAAGAAGTGGTAGATAATATGCAGTGAAAGGAAGTGTATGGTCATGCATTTTGGCAGAAGGAATGAAGGCATGGACTATTTTCTAAACTGGGAGCAAAACTAAGGAATCAGTGGTACAATGGGACTTGAAAGTCCTAGTGCAGGTTTCCTTAAATGTTAACTTGCAGTTTCAGTCAGTAGTAAGGAAAGCAAATGCAATGTTAGCATTCCTTTTGAGAGGGATAGAGTATAAAAGCAAGGATGTTATGTTGAGGCTTTATAAGTCATTGGTCAGACCACACTTGGAGTATTGTAAGCAATTTTGGGTCCCTTATCTAAGAAAAATGTGCTGACACTGGAGAGGGTTCAGGATATTTTCATAAGAATGATCCCAGGAATGAAAGAGTTAATAGATGAAGAGCTTTTGATGATTCTGAGTGCTTACTCGCTGGAATTTAAAGTGAGGGGGGAATTTCATTGAAATTTATCGATTATTGAAAGGTCCAGATGGAGTGGACATGAAGAGGATGTTTCATGTAATTGTGAGTCTTGAACCTGAGGGCACAGCCTCTGAATACATGGACATTCTTTTAGAACAAAGATGAGGAGGTATTTCTTTGGTCAGAAGGTGGCAAATCTGTGTGATTCATGGCTGTGGGTGGCTGAGGATTCCACGTCTTTGGGTATATTTAACATGAAGGTTGAGAGGTTCTTGATTAATAAGGGCATCAAAGGTTACAGAGAAAGGAAGGAAAATCAAATTGAGAGGGATAATAAATCAGGCATGGTGGAATGGCAGAGCAGTCCGGATGAGCTGTAATGCCATAAGGTCTTATAGGGTCTTATTTGGCAGCTTTGAGTGATGCCTGTTTGGGAATGTGTGCGTCTAGATGATCTGTGAAACAGGATGAGGTGTATATGGTGTTTAGGTGGCATTGAGAACATAGTCCAGTAGAAGAAGGGAGGCAAGTCAATCAAATTGAGTTTATTGTCATCTGCAGAAGTATAGCAAGGCACAGGTACAATGAAAAACTTGTTCTCAGTAGCATTGGAGACAACTAGACTCAAACAGCACACAGACATAAATAATATCAAATCAGAATAAACTCAGAATCAGGTTTATCATCATAGACGTACGATGAATGTGCTGTTTTGAGGCAGCAGTATAGTGCAATACATAAAAATTACTATCAGTTACAATAAGAAATATATAGTGCAAAAGTACAAGATGGTGAAGTAAAAGACTGCATACAAGACAATAATACAACAAACACAATGTGAAAGAAGTCAGTGTTTCTGGGTTCTTTGTTGTTGGGGACTTGCTGAACCTTCCTAAACTGACATTGGTGCCCTTTAACACAAGAGATTTTGCAGATGCTGGAAATCTTGAGCAACACACACAAAATACCTGAGGAACTCAGTAGGTCAGGAAGAATCTCTGGAGGGGAATAAACAGCTGATGATCTGCAAGATGCAGAGTTAAGGTACTTCAGGATGTCCTTTGTCTTTCATCTTCACCAGTACCTATACCATTTGGAAAAGTCAGTGGCTATTGCATATAGTCTCTGCAATGGATTTCCAAAGTTGAATGGTAAATATAAACCTTAGTATGAACAATGTCATCCCTGTTTTACTAGGGATGAGAAGCATTCAAACAGTATTTGAGTACATCATTGGTGCAATTTATTCACTTAAGTGCAAAACTTAGACTTATATTTTTGTCCAATTGATGCACCATCAATAACTCTCTGAGACGTGAGGCGAGATATAGGCTTTTATTGACTGGAAGAAAGAACAAGCAGCAATTGAACACCATGCTACATCCTGGAGACTGAGGGCACGGCTCAGGCCCCAATCGCCTTTATACCGGGGTCTGTGGAAGGAGCCACAGTCAGTGGGAGGAGCCACAGGAGCAGTCAGCAGGGGGGGCGTGTCCAGACAGGTATATATAGTTCACCACACCAATACCAGGATCTAAAAGTGGAGTTTTGAAGTTCTTTCAAGCACAACGTATCCACCAACAAAGATGATTAAAATCAGAATGCTTAATCATTCACTTCATAGTTGTTCGTGAACTCCATGTATTGAACTGAATCGCCCGACATAACATATGCCTTCATTAAAAGCAAGAGGATAGTGAGGGATAAAATTGGTCCCTTAGAGAATCAGGGTGGTCAGCTATGTGTGGAGCCGAGGGAGATGGGAGAGATTTTGAACGATTTCTTCTCTTCGGTATTCACTAAGGAGAAGGATATTGAATGGTGTAAGGTGTGGGAAACAAGTAAGGAAGTTATGGAACCTATGACAATTAAAGAGGTGGAAGTACTGGCGCTTTTAAGAAATTTAAAAGTGGATAAATCTCCGGGTCCTGACCGGATATTCCCCAGGACCTTGAGGGAAGTTTGTGTAGAGATAGCAGGAGCTCTGACGGAGATCTTTCAGATGTCATTAGAAACAGGGATTGTGCCGGAGGATTGGCGTATTGCTCATGTGGTTCCATTGTTTAAAAAGGGTTCTAGAAGTAAGCCTGGCAATTATAGACCTGTCAGTTTGACATCAGTGGTGGGTAAATTAATGGAAAGTATTCTTAGAGATAGTATTTATAATTATCTGGATAGACAGGATCTGATTAGGAGTAGCCAGCATGGATTTGTGCGTGGAAGGTCATGTTTGACAAACCTTATTGAATTTTTTGAAGTAGTTACGAGGAATGTTGACGAGGGTAAGGCAGTGGATGTAGTCTATATGGACTTCAGCAAGGCCTTTGACAAAGTTCCACATGGAAGGTTAGTTAAGAAGGTTCAGTCGTTAGGTATTAATGCTGGAGTAATAAAATGGATTCAACAGTGGCTAGATGGGAGATGCCAGAGAGTAGTGGTGGATAATTGTTTATCGGGATGGAGGCCGGTGACTAGCGGGGTGCCTCAGGGATCTGTTTTGGGCCCAATGTTGTTTGTAATATACATAAATGATCTGGATGATGGGGTGGTAAATTGGATTAGTAAGTATGCTGATGATACTAAGGTAGGAGGTGTTGTGGATAATGAGGTGGGTTTTCAAAGCTTGCAGGGAGATTTATGCCGGTTAGAAGAATGGGCTGAACGTTGGCAGATGGAGTTTAATGCTGAGAAGTGTGAGGTTCTACATTTTGGCAGGAATAATCCAAATAGAACATACAGGGTAAATGGTAGGGCATTGAGGAATGCAGTGGAACAGAGAGATCTAGGAATAACAGTGCATAGTTCCCTGAAGGTGGAGTCTCATGTAGATAGGGTGGTGAAGAAGGCTTTTGGAACGCTGGCCTTTATAAATCAGAGCATTGAGTACAGAAGTTGGGATGTAATGTTAAAATTGTACAAGGCATTGGTAAGGCCAAATTTGGAATATTGTGTACAGTTCTGGTCACCGAATTATAGGAAAGATATCAATAAATTAGAGAGAGTGCAGAGACGATTTACTAGGATGTTACCAGGGTTTCAGCACTTAAGTTACAGAGAAAGGTTGAACAAGTTAGGTCTCTATTCATTGGAGCGTAGAAGGTTGAGGGGGGATTTGATCGAGGTATTTAAAATGTTGAGAGGGATAGATAGAGTTGACGTGAATAGGCTGTTTCCATTGAGAGTAGGGGAGATTCAAACGAGAGGACATGATTTGAGAGTTAGGGGGCAAAAGTTTAAGGGAAACACGAGGGGGTATTTCTTTACTCAGAGAGTGATAGCTGTGTGGAATGAGCTTCCTGTAGAAGTAGTAGAGGCCAGTTCAGTTGTGTCATTTAAGGTAAAATTGGATAGGTATATGGATAGGAAAGGAGTGGAGGGTTATGGGCTGAGTGCGGGTAGGTGGGACTAGGTGAGATTAAGAGTTCGGCACGGACTAGGAGGGCCGGAATGGCCTGTTTCCGTGCTGTGATTGTTATATGGTTATATGGTTATAATAGCCTTATCAAAATGCAAGGCAACTTTGAGGGAACTATGGAAGTGGTCCCCAAGTTTCCTCCTTTGCTCTACACTGCCAAGAATCCTACCATTAACTCTATCTTACTTCTACATTTGATCTTCCAAAATAAATCACTTCGCACTTTTCCACATTGAACTCCACCGGGCCGGCTCTGCATTCTGTCAATGTCAACTATTCTGTCAACTATTGATAGTAGTTGATCAGCCATGATCTCAAAATGGTGGTGCAGGCTCGAAAGGCTGAATGGTCTACTTCTGCACCTATTGTCTATTGTCTATTGTCTAATGTCTTGCTGCAACCTACAATAACTCTCTACACTTTCCACAACTTCAGCAACTTTCACGGCAAATTTACTAACCCGTCCTTTCACTTTCTCATTCAAGTCAATTATTAAAAATCGCAAACTGCAGGGATTCTAGAACAGATCCCAATGCAACATCACTGGTTATCAACCTCCAGGCAAAATATGCTCCATGTGCCTCCTATGGGCAAGCCAATTCTGAATCGATTCAGCCAAGTCTCCCTGGATCCCATTCCTCCTGACTTTCTGAATGAGCCTGCCATGGGGAATCTTATCAAGTGCCTTACTAAAGTCAATATAGACCACATACACTGCTTTATCTTCATCAGTGTGCTTCATCACATACTCAAAGAATTCAGTCAGGCTTGTGCAGCATGTTTCCTCAATATCTGATCAGTCTTACACTCACTCTTCACATACTTGCAGAACGCCCTGAGGTTTTCCTTAATCCTACTCGCCAAGGCCTCATGCCTGCTTCTAGCTCTCGTAAGTCCATTTTTCAGCTCCTTTCTGGCTACCTTGTAATTCTATTGAGCCCTGTATGATCCTTGCTCCCTTAACCTTGACCAAGCTTCTTTCTTCCGATTGGCACAGTGTTCCACATCTCTTACCAACCATGGTTTCTCTACTCTACCATCATTTCCCCTGTCTCAATGGAACAAACCTATCCAGAGCCCCTTGCAAGTACTCCCTAAGCAACCTTCCCTCTTCTGTTGTGCATTTCCCTGAGTAGATCTGTTCCCAATTTGTGCTCACATTCCTGCTTAATACCACAATAATTCCCCCTCCCCCAGTTAAATACTTTCTCATGCCATCCGCTCCTATCCCTTTCCAAAGCTATAGTATAGGTAAGGGAGTTGTGGTCGCTGTTCTCAAAATTTTCTCACACTAAGAGATCTGACACATGACCCTCTTCATGGCCTAGCAGCAGATCCTTTAGGGCCTCTTCTCTAGTCGATATGTTGAGTCAGGAATCTTTCCTGGATATACCTAACAAATTTTGTAATAAACAGGTGCCTATCAATATTAGGGAACTTGAAGTCCCCCCCAGCAATAACCCAATTATTTATGCATCTTTCCAAAATCTGCCTCCCAATCTGTTCCTTTGTGTCCATGTTTCTTTTGGGGGTCTATACAATACTCTTAACGGAGTGATTGCTCCCTTCCTATCTCTGACTTCCACCCACACTGACTGAGCTGAGAATCCCACCACAAGGTCTTCTCTTCCTGCAGCTGTAATATTATCCATGATTAGCAATGTCACTTTCCACCTCTTCTACCCAGACCCTTTTGAAACATCTAAACCCCAGAAATCCAGCAGCCTCATTGACTTGAATGGAAAGGTACATGGATAGTAGGGGTATGGAGGGCTGTGGTGCTGAAGCAGGTTAATGGAACTAAGCAGTTTGAATGGTTTTGGCATGGATTAGATGAGCCAAAGGACCTGTTTCTCTGCTGTACTTCTCTATGACTCAATAACTCTGTAATTCTAGGTGAGAGGTTACTGATCATGAAACTATATATGTAGCTTTTAGGTGCTCATTGGGAAGGACCTTATCAAGAGCTGCTGACTATCAATTCAGCAGTAAAAGTTGAAGACAAGAGTACACATGTTAGCCACTGCAAATGGGCTAACGTGGTGCCCAACAAAGACAGAAAGCGCGGAGGTTAATGTGCTAGCAATCTCTGACTCAATGCCTATGATGCTAGGCTACAGTTTGCAAATCATAACCGGCCCAGAAGATGTCAAACAAAGTTATGAAATAATGGTCATGAAGTTTATAGTGATGCTGCAGAAAATAACATCAGAAATTATTGCAACACATATGACTGCTGTCCGAAGTCATATGGCATTAGATCTTGTCTAAGCAGTTAAAGAGCAACATGTGCAGTTACAGGCAAAGAGTGCTGTGCTTTACATACCTGGTGACTCTGAAGACATAATTGATTAACCTGATCCAAATCATAAAGAAACAGCTAAAATATATCTACCTGATGGGTGGGATGTCTTTAATTGAATCAAATCAAAGAGGGAAGGTAGGGTTACTTGATATTCTGAATCATAACATTTGTCCTTATCATAATTTACATCTGAATTTACTTCAAAGTAAATGTATTATAAAAGTACATATATGTCACCATATACACCATTTCTTGCAGGCATATGCAGTCTAAGGCCTCTGGTGGTCAGGGTCAACCATGTTGTCTAGATGCTTAAGCTAGGGCAGTACAATATGGAGAGCAAGCGGTTGTCCGTGTAGTAAGCTTCCCCGCTCCATGTATCTGATCTGATGAACCCAAAGGAATGGCAGAAACCAACACAGTTTGGTATCAACAGCATTGTAAGAGTTGCCAATTAGCTTTGAACTTAACCTAGTACTGCCTGAGGGACTCCAGCTCCGGATTTTTCCCTGGAGTTTACTCCTGAAGCCTTCCCCAAGCATAGGTATAACCACAAGGCGGCAGAGGTTTGAAATCAGAGTCTTCCTTCTCCTAGATGAGCATGGCTGACAAGCCCATCTGCCTGAAGTATACACAGGAAATCCAAGAAGTACAATAGAATGAAAGTTCATGAAAGATGGTGAAAGACCATGGAAGAGTGTGAACGATCATGAAAGAACATGAAAGATAATGAAAGACCATGAACGACCATGAACGACCATACCCAACAAGACGGACGAATAACCAATATGCAGAAGACTACAATAGTACAAATGCAAAAAAAACCCAGAATAATAATAAATAAATATTGAGAACATGAGATGAAGAGTCCTTGGAAGTTTTGTTGTGGGGCAAGTGACTTTAAGTGGTTACCACTTTGGTTCAAGAGCAAAATGATTGAGGTGTAATAAGTGTTCCTAAACCTGGTGGTATGAATACTGAAACTCCTGTACCTGCTTCCTGATGGCAATAGTGAGAAGAGAGCATGGCCTGAGTCATGGGGCTCACTGATGACGGATGCCACGTTGCTTTATCAGTGTTTCATGTAAATCTGCTCCATGTTGAAGAGGGCTTTACCCTTGATGGACTGGGCTGTATCCATTATTTTTGCAGGATTTTCTATTCAAGGATATTCTTGTTCCTATTCCTGGCTGTGATGCAGCCAGTCAATATACTCTCTGCTACATATCTATAGAAGTTCGTTAAAGATTTAGTTGTCATGTTGAATCTTGGCAAACTCCTGAGGAAGTAGAAGCGCTGTGCTTCCTTTGTAATTGCACTTATATGCTCCAATATAACAACACTAAGGAATTCAAACTGTATTGGCTAACCTTTCTCCAGCTCTGATCTCCCAGTGAGGACTGGCTCATGGACCTCTGAAAGACAGTGAAATCAATAATCTGCTCTTTGGTCTTGTTGGCATTGAGTGAGAAGTTGTTGTTAGGGCACCACTCAGCCAGATTTTCAGTCTCCCTCCTATATGTTCATTCATCACCACCTTCTGCTTTGGCCAACTGCAGTGCTGGCATCAGCAAACTTAAATATAGCATTGGAGCTGTGCTTGGCTTCACAGGTATAAAGAGAGTAGAGCAGGGGGTAGCCCACAGCCTTGGGATACACCTATGCTGATGGAGATCATGATGGAGATGATGAAGATTCTGATACCAATCTGAACTTTTATAAGGAGCATCATTAACTGAACTACTCAAACCATATGAGTGTACCTCTCAGGGTACACCTATTAATAGTGTGCCTACTTACGAAATGATTTATCTGATTATGATACAATTGTATGAGTACCATTGATGTTTGCATAACTCGAGGTGAATCTTTGATTGCTTAATACTTAACATAGATACTGCAAGATTTCTGCCTCTGAATTTTCAAATGTATTGATTCTAAGTATGTGATTTAGAAACAAACTTGGTGAGTGTGTGGAATGGGCTGCCAGCGATGGTGGCGGAGGCGGATACGATAGGGTCTTTTCAGAAACTCCTGGATAGGTACATGGAGCTTAGAAAAATAGAGGGCTATGGGTAGTTCTAAAGTAAGGACATGTTCGGCACAGCTTTGTGGGCTGAAGGGCCTGTATTGAGCTGTAGGTTTTCTATGTTTCTATGTTGGATTAGAGTATAAAATTAGTATAAAATCTCGTAGATTGATCTTTCCTGTGCTTGCTTACATTTCTCTATAATAACCTATACACGTGTAATTGTTCAATGAATTTTCCAGTACTTTTAGTATAGCTGATTCTGTATTTTTCTAGAAGCTTCTTAGTTTTTCTGTAGCAGGTGTCATGCTACTTGAATGTGGCTATTGCATAGTTTAATTGTTATCACTGGAATGTCCTATCTTCCTAGTCTGAGATAATTTTGTATAAGACAACCACAATTTCTTTGTTCTTATGGCACTCAATAAGGCTTCGAAAGAACCTTTGGATAAAAATGAACAGAACCAACACCTAATTTAATCATTGCTCTCCCTCCCCAGGCCCTTTCCACTGCAACCATACGAGATCTAGCAGCCGAATGTCCCACATATACTGCATCAAACAAGCCTCAAAACAACCCTTCCAGGTGAGATAGACATTTACTTGCACCTCCTCCAATCTTGTTTATTGGATTCAGTTCTCTCGATGTGGCCTCCTCTACCTCAGTGAGACTAAGCACAGATTGGGCAACTGTTTTCTGCACCCTTGCGCTCTGTCCTCACCCTTATGATGGGGGCAGAATAGAGGGGCATCCTTTTAGAATGGCGATGAGGAGAAATTTTCTTTAGCCAGTGAGTGGTGAATCAGTGGAATTTGTTGACATGGACAGCTGTGGTGGCTAAACTACTGGGTATATTTAAGGCAGAGGTTGATAGATTTTTAATTGGTCAGGGCATGAAGGGATACGGGGAGACGACAGGTGATTGGGGCTGACAGAGAAAATGGATCAGCCATGATAAAATGGCAGAGCAGACACAATGGGCCAAATGACCAGATTCTGCTCCTATATCTTATGGTCTAAACTCAAAACACCCACAGGACACTCATTGTGTCAAATAAAGAACATGCAAACTGCCCGCAGACAGCACCTAAGTCCAGGATCGAATTGGACATGTCGCTGGAGCTGTGAGGTAGGATTTCTACCTGATGTGCTACTATGCTGTCTGGGAACATGGGGATCGATTTTCCAAACCTCAGCACTTTTTATAAAGGGTAAATAAATTTATTTTTTTATATAAAGAATACAGTGTGTTGCGAAATAAATGTACATAGTCATACAAAGATTCAGACTAGATGTATTTCAATATTCTTCCTCTGCCACTTGTGATTCCATTCATTCCTTTAAATTATCATATTATAAACACTAAATACAGCCAAAAAAACACAATTCCTTTTAAAAATACTCAGCTGATTTCCCCTTCTGGATATTACACATTGCTTTCATTGGGTTGTTCACATTGAATATTAGCACCTATTCTACCTTCGAAAGCAAAGCACAGAAGTTTTCAATTACTCCAATCTAATGCTTGAATTTATTGTGTCTAATCTACCTCTAACACTAAATGCTGCAAATTACAATGCAGCTGTTGAAAGGTGTCAGGTAATTTGAAGGCAATATTGCATTATAATGAATGACAGAACCAGAAATAGATACGGTGTACATCAAATCACACATTATAAAGATGTTGTCTTAAATCATTCATTGGTCCATTGTCCACTATTATATTGACACGTGGATAGAGAAGAAAAGAATCTGTATTTATAAAGTGCCTTTCATGTTTTCAGGACAAGATTTTCGTGGCCAGTGCCATATTTCTAATGTGATACCACTGCTGGAATGAATGAAACCAACAGCCAGTACTAAGTTGACATGAGCGATGAATCTCTACTACTTGTGTGTGTGAAGTGATAAATGTTGTTTAGGCTGGGGAGAGCTTGCCAAACCTTGGACAAAGAATGGTGTGGGCTCATTTATTATCCATGTGGGGTGAGGTTGAGGAGATTAGGAAAAGGCATTTTGATATTCAATCAAAAGACAGCATCTTCAACAAGAAAATAAAGCTTCAGGATTGAGAGCTGCCTGAGGGCATGATAAATGTGGCTATTCCTATGGCTTATTGTATACCTCCGCTCATACCAGCTGAGGGTACAAAAGTGATTTTGAGGAAATGCATAAGGTTACATATGCTAAAAGGCCTATTTGCAAACTTTCTCAAAGAGCAAGGTCCTTCTGGGGAGCTTGTTCTGACTTTCTTCCCATCTCTACTCTCTTCACTGTGCATGCCCTATCTTGTACGTTAGCAGAAGGTTCAGTCGCTGATATCACCCTCAATAATTAAAATCTTATTTCCTAAAGGTTTTGAACTTTATTAAGGTATCAGCCAAAGGGCAAAAGGAACCTTGACACCAATTGCATACTTTTCATTAAGTCATTAATGAACCTGTTAGGAAACAGCTCTAATTCCTCTCTGATCGGGAATTTAAAGGTAAGCTGCTTGAGCAAAGTATTGGATGAGGAGTGCTCTTTTCATTGGAGGAGAAACTGTAAGGGCATTCCCCAGCCTCCATGGCCAATATACTCACCCTTCCCAGGATGTGCCACAGTAGCACCACAGCAAGGCAGGCCGTCTGGGGAAATTGAAATCCTCCATTGATTGTGGAGGCCGAAGATGGATCTGCACTTACCTTTGGGGCCTCTAGTCTCCAGCAACGGCTCTAGATACTTTCCACCCCTGATATCCTCCTACAGTGCAGATCCTACAGTGATCTCTATCTAGTCATGTCTGGACTGGCAATGGAAGAAGGACCTACTTGGTTAAATGGTGAGTACCAGTGCCTGTAGAGTTCATGACCTCAGAGTGAAGGGACTAAAGTATTAATTCCTACCTCAAACCCACAATGGAAGTGTTTCATATCAGAGTCAAGAAAAGAATTTGATCAAAACTGCGACCACGATTAAATAAATACTATTTAATCTTTTGGGTGTTTTCTATAAAGCAAGTGGGTGCCTATGGGGAGTTCAGCAAGTGCAGGGAGCGATTGAGTGACTGATGGACCTTGCTTCAGGAAAGACCATTGCTCTAGATGTTTGGATGTTGTTGTTCCTTTCTGCACATGTGATGCATCAGGTGGCAACCTTACTGTTTCCTTAGCATTTTTTGAGTTGCTACCTTGACGCTAAACCCCGTCCAGATGGAAAGCATGGTCGTATTTGAATCCATATCAACTTGCCTCACAGTTCAGGGTGATGCCACTATGCCACTGGCCAGGCTAAGATGCTTGGATGACCAGTTTATTCTTTGTAGAAGATGGGAGGCAAGTGAGATGCTCAAGCTTGAAGAGAAGGTTTTTTAACTTTGTGTATTCGTGTAACGTTATTAACCATATACGTAAGTTTTTGTTCATTTATCCATTTTCATAATCTGAGTTTCTTTGGCTAAATCAGGTTTGATTGTACATCTTTAATGACTCATGAGGTACCATCATTAACCACTTCAGAATTTCTGGTGACGAAGCCTTCACAGTGATTCTGGGGAGAGAGTTCCGTGACTAGGACCCAGAAATGATGAAGGACAGGCAATATAGTAACAGTTCAGAACAGGGGTGGAATGAGATGGGAGCATATAGAATTGCAAGCCTTCTCCTTTTTAAAGGAAATGGTTGAGGATTTGGGAGGTGCTGTTGGTGCAATCTGGTAGAAAGAAATCTATAACAAAATTCTCAAAGGAAAGTGTGCACAGTATTTTATGAACCTTGAAGGGTGCATGTAGAAGGCCAATAATTTGTTGGATCTATCAGGAATATACAGCAAAGTCCTGAAGCTCCTCAAGATATTTGTATTTTTACCAATGTTTTTTCATTTTGTTCAACACTAAGGTTTTTGTTAACAATAATGTCTTTAAATTCTGTTTTGTTGTCCTGATTCTTATGCAATTACCTTCAGGTTGTGCTGGCTAGCTATGTGATGCCAGGAAACTAACACGTCAGGGAAGAGTGAACAGCACAACAGGCGCTGACTGGAAACAGGGAATATGCTTTTTCATCTCTGCCTAGACTCCATTCAATGGCAGTAGATCAGTTTTACAAGTAGCACCCATGTCCAGCTGCAGTTCTATCCCATTTAAGTCCATTGAAAAGTTTATAAAATACTGCTAAATTCTGGTAATGCTAAACACAGATACACAATATTTGCAAAGCACTACTGGTCCTTCCTACACATGAATAAAGAATATTTTTGAATGAGAAAAATTTGAAGTTTATTGTATTAGGTGTATCACGGTATTATTAATGAATTAAGTTTAATGGGACCAGTCAATGCTTGTGAGGATGTGAAATGTATGGCAGTGTCACAGAACCTAACAGTTTGATAAGTTGCTGAGCTGAAGTGCCTCACATCCAGCTTGAACACATATGGGTTAACATTCTAGTATAGTACTGTAGAAGGTATAGTATTGAAACGTAGGCTGGTCCAGCAGCTTTGGTAAAGAACTCATAGCACTACTTCAGGAATCATAGAGACATATAGCACAGAAACAGGTCTTTTTACCCTCTGTGCCAATTAAAATCCTGTCAGTACTAATTCTATTCACTAATAATTGGTCTGTAGCACTCTACACTTTGTCATTTAAGGATGGGCTGGTAGTTCTTCCAAGGACAAGACCAACATTTGATCTTCTGCAACCATCATCTAAATGCACATCCAACCTAATGCTGAAGACCACTGCTGGGGCATAATGCCTGCCTGACCAGATCAAAAACGTGAATTCTCCAGGTAATTTCAACATAAGAAACAATGTAAATGGAAGTGTTATTAAGATCTGTTTGACATTGTGTCAACATGTTCTTTTCATATCGGCGTTGGTATACGCTTAATCTAGCATAGACCTGAAAGCTTCAAGGAGATAATTTGGAAGTCATTGTTCTTCATTATGATAGTTAATTGTTACCTCAGAAAGTCAAGTCAGCCAGAAAGAAGCTAATCAAGAGCTGGGTTTGGTTTCACTGTGATAAGCTTTCACATTCACCTGCTGCCTGTAGCTTGTCGGAAAAGATGCCTCCCTTTGACAGATTATTGTTCAGATGGTGTAAATCTAATCTCCATCACTTCAGTGGGGGGGGGGGGAGGTGGAATTGCATCATCAGATGTTTGTATGTATTCAGGATGATTTGTAGAATATCTACTCATTTGAAATTCAGTGGTTTATTGTTCCATATATCATAATGGCACCAAGTAAAAGATAGAAAGACTTCAAACAAAAGCCTCTATATCTGTATAAAGTACAAAAATTGCTGACAATATATGTAACAATATTCAAACAGGCATATAGAACTGGACTGATTAATGTAAAACTGCTCAGGAAAGGCAAGTATTTATATCCCTCAACATTTTCAAGAGAATGCAGAGTACTTCAAGAAAAAGAAAATAATTTATTGGTCCAATGTATGTCAGACTTGAAGTGATTCTGACTCATTGAAAAGATTCTTGCCTGAAGGGAATTGGATGGTTGAGTGAACAAATTGGTATGCCTGACCCCATTTCCTATTATACCACTCACTTGCTTAATGAAGAGGGAATTGGAAACATGATAAATTAGGCCACTTGCCTTATTGATTTCTGACAAGCAAGACATTATACTGGAAGGAGAGCCTTGAAAAGAAGGCAGTCAAAGGTTTATCTGTTGTTTAGAAAGGACTATTATCCAATGTTGTCCTTCTCAGACAATTTCTAGCCTGTAATCAGAACTGTCTCAGATGGGGATCTGTTACCATAGACTGAAAAGTGTGAAAAGATGGGTGACTTAACCTGGGCATTGAGCTCACTTGTATCAAAAATGTTTGACTATTTAGGGCGAGTGAAGGATCATAACATTGGGAGGAATAAATGAACATCAATTGAGGAAGTCAGACCTGAAATTACTCCTAATACTCCACTCAATTTTCTTAATAGATTAATACTTCCAGCATAGGGTTGGTGGATGAGTCCTACCTATTGCATACAATATCCCTTTTTCCCAATAGCAACCATCTGTTGCTCTCTTCCTATGTTTTTGATATCAGCCTAATAACTTCAATGAGAGTTGACATGAGCTGCAATGGGTGGGTAGTCTGCAAGTACTTGCAGATGTAGTTACGTCACGAGTGTTAGAAGTTAATATCAGCTGGTTACCAGAATCATCCTGGAGTTTTAGGGAATTATGGGTTAATCTCCTATGAACAACCAGAAAAGTCATCAGGAGATTAAAGCGTTGAATTATGTGGTTACATTAATTTCCTTTGAATATTTGTTTACTATTTGTGAAAATAAATATTGGAAGTGACAGAAAACAGTCTTTTAGATGGGGGAGGGATAGCTGGAAGCACTTGCTTATGAGCAGCCAATCAGACAGATGTTCTCTGGATCTGTCAACGTTCCCTGATTTGTTCTTTTAACAGAAGCATTTGAGTGTGATAAGTAGCAGATGTATGTTCTTCTAATGATTTGACAGTCACTTCCAGGTGAATTCATCTGGAAGTGAAGAGCAAATGGCCTATAAAGAATAAGGGTGTATTTGTATTGTCTAATGTAGGACTTGGTAGGCAAAGGCTGGTCAGAAAAGGGGGTGGGAGAAAGATAAGGAAAAGGAGGAGGACGGAAAGAAGGAAGGACTCTGTAATTCATGAAAATATTAAAGGAAACTGGGAAAGTCAGTGTGGTGCTACAGCTTTGTGATGTCCAGCACTGGCAATCTGTTTAATATGGGTGATGAGGCTCCAATGGAAATATCCTCCAGGTAGGCAATGGTTGGGTTGTCACAGGCTGTCTTCACCTTCATCTGTGGTGATAGCTCAGTGTGGCTGGTGCTCTCCCGTATTTCTCTCTTGTCTGCACAAATGCAGTGGTCCGTGCAGCAGAGAGCAGCATTGGTTATTACACGGTCCATGGGCTTCAAGGAATGCATCCAGATAGGGAGGAAGTCCCATGACTGGAGTTTTTTAGGCAGATACCTGGGACTGCGCGCCTGCAAGACGTTGGTGATGCCAATGAAGATGAGTATGCCCACAAATGGGGCACCTACGCCTATCAGAACCTGCCAACCAGCCATGGAGAGGCCAAAGATTAGCGAAGGGAGGAGCAGGAAGCAGATGATCAGATATAAAACAGCAAACCAACGGTACTTGGCAGTTCGTTCTCCCAATATTTTTGCCATGCGGATAGGGAAGCGGGTGATTGGAATTGGGTACCAAAGTATTATCCCGGCAATATTGAAAAAGAAATGGGAAAGGGCAATCTGAAAAGCAAAACAAAATGAATATAATTTGTTGTCAGTACAACTTAGGTAAAGCCACAATTAAATCAGTTAAAGTTGTTACTGTGAATAGTACCGGTACTTCCATTATGGAGAAAGGCGGCAATATATAGCAAGCTACATAACAATAATACGTGCCTGGTGTTAAAATTGCCCTTATTGTGGGTAGTGGTGGGAGTGCTACGATGGAGATGATGGACACGTAAGAGAGAGTAGGTTACAGGTAATATGTGAGGGAATGAGATTGATGAGAATGTGCAGACAGCCGGGATAAACGCAATGGGCCAAATGACCTCTTTAGTGTTGTAAGAAGATTAGAATATTATGTGAGGGTTCATGACCTGAAGTTTAGGATGGAAAAGGGTTAGCTATTATTTTGTTGTTTTTTTCTGATCTTTCTTTATATAATTTTAAAATTTATTTCTTTAATATATTTTTAATTATTATTTGCCATAATGTTGGAGGAGGCCATTTGACCTATCAACTCCATAATGACTGGCACTAGTCCCACTCCTCCTTCCTTATTTCCTCACTACAGTTTATTCTCTCACCTGCCCTTCAATTCCCCAATGCAACTTACCTATTTTAGGTGGTAATTTACAGTGGCCAATAAACCTACTACCTCATCTTTGGGATTTGAAGGAAACTAGAGCACCTGGTAGAAACTCACAAAGGTCACAGAAAGAATATAAAATTTTTGCACAAAACAACACTGGACATTTGGATTGAACTCAGGACAATGGAGATGCGAAGCATCTCCACTGTGCTTCCCCACTGGATTGACTAGCTTATTTCAATCATTCAAACATGCAATCCTCTACATCCCTTAGAGTTTAGAGTTTATCAGCTTTAAAGGTCAAGAAATCATGAACAAAATCAATTTTCTTTTATTCAGAACAATAAAGTTGCAAGTGAACGGCTGATTTTAGGAGCCAAGGCAGTTTTTACCACTCGGGGTAAAAGAGAGGCAAAACTGCACTGGCGCGTGATGTTAGCCAGTAGAATGTGAAAGGTTTAAAAAGAAGACTGCCATATCCAACGGTCAGCGTTGGGAGTGGGCAGTGGAGTGAGAGGCAGCAGAGTGATAGGACTTTGGCTCAACGGGCTTAGGCGGTAACGGGACGAGGTGAGGTAGTTTTACTGTGTTATTTGCGGAAAGAAGGAAGTATGTGCGTGAGGCCGGCGTTCTGTGCTCGGTGTCAGATGTGGGAGTTCCTGGAGTCTCCCAGCCTCCAGGATGGCCACATCTGCACCCAGTGTGTTGAGCTGCAGCTCCTAAGGGACCGAGTTAGGGAACTGGAGATGCAGCTCAATGACCTTCACTTGGTCAGGGAGAACGAAGAGGTGATAGAGAGGAATTACAGGCAGGTGGTCACACTAGGGCCACGGGAGACAGACAAGTGGGTCACAGTCAGGCGGGGAAAAGGGAAGAGTCAGGTACTAGAGAGTACCCCTGTGGCTGTACCCCTTGACAATAAGTACTTCTGTTTGAGTACTGCTGGAGGTGGGGGGGAGTGGACAGCCTACCTGGGGGAAGTGACAGTGGCCGTGCCTCTAGCACAGAGTCTGGTCCTGTGGCTCAGAAGGGTAGGGAAAGGAAGAGGAAGGCAGTAGTGATAGGGGACTCTATAGTTAGGGGGTCAGACAGGCGATTCTGTGGACACAAGAAAGAAACTCAGATGGTAGTTTGCCTCCCACGTGCCAGGGTCCGGGATGCTTCAGATCGTGTCCAAGATATCCTGCAGTGGGGGGGGGGGGGGGGGTGGAGAACAGCCAGGGGTCGTGGTACATATTGGTACCAATGACATAGGTAGGAAAAGGGAAGAGGTCCTGAAAAAAGACCACAAGGAGTTAGAAAGGAAGTTAGGAAGCAGGACTGCAAATGTAGTAATCTCAGGATTACTGCCTGTGCCACACAACAGTAAGAATTGGAATAGAATGAGGTGGAGGATAAATGTGTGGCTGAGGGATTGGAACAGGGGGCAGGGATTCAGATTTCTAGATCATTGGGACCTCTTTTGGGGCAGGTGTGACCTGTACAATACGAATGGGTTGCACTTGGGAGAGGGAGAGGGAGGTCCCAGGGAGATCAATATCCTGGCTGGGAAGTTTGTTAAGGTTGCTGTGGAGAGTTTAAACTACAATTGTTGGGGGATGGGAACTGAACTGAAGAGACTGGGGAAGAGGAGGTTGGCACACAAATAGAGAAATCTTGTAGACAGTACGACAGGGAGGATAGGCAGGTGACAGAGAAGGGACGCGTTTGAGATGCGTCTATTTTAACGCAAGGATTGTTGTGAACAAAGCAGATGAGCTTAGAGCGTGGATCAGTACTTAGAGATGTGATGTGGTGGCCATTAAAGAGACTTGATGGCTCAAGGACAGGAATGGTTACTTCAAGTGCCGGGTTTTAGATGTTTCAGAATGGACAGGGAGGGAGGCAAAAGAGGTGGGGGGCATGGCACTGTTGATCAGAGATAGTGTCACGGCTGCAGAAAAGGTGGACACCATGGAGGGATTGTCTACGGAGTCTCTGTGGGTGAAGGTTAGGAACAGGAAGGGGTCAATAACTTTACTGGGTGTTTTTTATAGACCGCCCAATAGTAACAGGGATATTGAGGAGCAGATAGGGAAACAGATCCTGGAAAGGTGTAATAATAACAGAGTTGTCGTGATGGGAGATTTTAATTTCCCAAATATCGATTGGCATCTCCCTAGAGCAAGGGGTTTAGATGAGGTGGAGCTTGTTAGCTGTGTTCAGAAGGTTTCTTGACACAATATGTAGATAAACCCACAAGAGGAGATGCTGTACTCTATTTGGTATTGGGAAATGAACCTGGCCAGGTGTCAGATCTCTCAGTGGGAGAGCATTTTGGAGATAGTGATCATAATTCTATCTCCTTTAGAATAGTATTGGAGAGGGATAAGAACAGACAAGTTGGAGTAAGGGGAATTATGAGGCTATCAGGCAGGAAATTGGAAGCTTAAATTGGAAACAGATGTTCTCAGGGAAAAGTACAGAAGAAATGTGGCAAATATTCAGGGGATATTTGTGTAGAGTTCTGTATAGGTACGTTCCAATGAGACAGGGAAGTTATGGTAGGGTACAGGAACTGTGGTGTACAAAGGCTGTAATAAATCTAGTCAAGAAGAAAAGAAAAGCTTACAAAATGTTCAGAGATCTAGGTAATTTTAGAGATCTAGAAGATTATAAGGCTAATAGGAAGGAGCTTAAGAAGGAAATTAGGAGAGCCAGAAGGGGCCATGAAAAGGCCTTGGCAGGCAGAATTAAGGAAAACCACAAGGTATTCTGCAAGTATGTGAAGAACAAGAGGATAAGACATGAAAGAATAGGACCTATCAAGTGTGACAGTGGGAAAGTATGTATCGAAATGGAGAAAATAACAGAGGTACTTAATGACTACTTCAGTATTCACTATGGAAAAGGATTTTGATGATTGTAGTGATGACTTGCAGCAGACTAAAAAGCTTGAACATGTAGATATTAAGGAAGAGGATATGCTGGAGCCTTTCGAAAGCATCAATTTAGGTAAGTCACCAGGACCAGATGAGATGTATACCAGGCTACTGTGGGAGGCGAGGGAGGAGATTGCTGAGCCTCTGGCAATGATCTTTGTATCATCAATGGGGACAGAAGAGGTTCCGGAGGATTGGAGGGTTGCTGATGTTGTTCCTTTATTCAAGAAAGCGAGTACAGATAGCCCAGGAAATTATAGACCAGTGAGTTGATGGAGAAGATCCCGAGAGGCAGGATTTATGAACATTTGGAGAGATATAATATGATTAGGAATAGTCAGCATGGCTTTGTCAAGGGCAGGTCGTGCCTTACGAGCCTGATTGAAATTTTTGAGGATGTGACTAAACACATTGATGAAGGAAGAGCAGTAGATGTAGTGTATATGGATTTCAGCAAGGCATTTGATAAGGTACCCCATGCAAGGCTTATTGAGAAAGTAAGGAGGCATGGGATCCAAGGGGACATTGCGTTGTGGATCCAGAACTGGCTTGCCCACAGAAGGCAAAGAGTGGTTGTAGACGGGTCAAATTCTGCATGGAGGTCGGTCACGGGTGGAGTGCCTCAGGGATCTATTCTGGGACCATTACACTTCATGACTTTTATAAATGACCTGGATGAGGATGTGGAGGGATGGGTTAGTAAGTTTGCAGATGACACAAAGGTTGGGAGTGTTGTGGATAGTGTGGAGGACTGTCAGAGGTTACAACGGGACATTGATAGGATGCAAAACTGGGCTAAGAAGTGGCAGATGGAGTTCAATCCAGGTAAGTGTGAGGTGGTTCATTTTGGTAGGTCAAATATGATGGCAGAATATAGTATTAATGGTAAGACTCTTGGCAGTGTGGAGGATCAGAGGGATCTTCGAGCCCGAGTCCATAGGACACTCAAAGCAAGTGTGCAGGTTGAGTCTGTGGTTAAGAAGGTGTACGGTGTATTGGCCTTCATCAATCGTGGAATTGAATTTAGGAGCTGAAAGGTAACGTTGTAGCTATATAGGACCCTGGTCAGACCCCACTTGGAGTACTGTGCTCAGTTCTGGTCGCCTCAATACAGAAAGGATGTGGAAACCATAGAAAGGGTGCAGAGGAGATTTACAAGGATGTTGCCTGGATTGGGGAGTATGTCTTATGAGTTTAGGCTGAATGAACTTGGCCTTTTCTCCTTGGAGTGACGGATGATGAGAGGTGACCTGATAGAGGTGTATAAGATGATGAGAAGTATTGATCATGCGGATAGTCAGAGGCATTTTCCCAGGGCTGAAATGGTTGCCACAGGTTTAAGGTGCTAGGGAGTAGGTACAGAGGAGATGTCAGGGGTAAGTTTTTTACTCAGAGAGTGGTGAGTGCATGGAATGGGCTGCCGGCAACGATGGTGGAGGCGGATATGATAGGGTCTTTTAAGAGACTTTTGGACAGGTACATGGAGCTTAGAAAAATAGAGGGCTATAGGTAAGCCTAGTAATTTCTAAGGTAGGGACATGTTCAGCACAACTTTGTGGGCCGAAGGGCCTGTATTTTGCTGTAGGCTTTCTCTGTTTTAAGACATACTCAAGGTCGGACATTCATTCAGTTACATTCATTTCCTCAAGCAAGTCAAAATAAGTGAGCCATTCTAATACATAGAACTGAAGAACTAGGTGTATTAAAGCAAGTTATCCCATCACCACTGTTGGTCAGAAATATTTAGGGATTGGGTGTGATAATCTCACATGTATCTGCACTCCAGTGCTCAATACCCACAAAGGATCACAAATGAATGTTGCTTATTGTATAAGGTGCTGAAGATAATGAATATCATGTGCAAATGCACTCTTGCCCAAGAATGCACCAATAGTGTAGGAGAGGCAGAGGAGAGGACATTTTTAAATGAACTGTATGTTCTTGTGTAAAACACGATATTTGTGTTGATCACAGAAGTCTGAGCCACAAAATAAAGTGGGTAATGTTGCCTTTACCTGGAAAGCACTTGGTAACATGTCACCTGGGCTGGCCAGAGCTGCCAAAACTGCAGTGGTAGTGGTACCAATATTGGATCCCAACGTTAATGGGTAGGCACGTTCAATACTGATCACCCCAATACCTAGAAAATAGGAAAGAGAAAGACAGGTGTACCTCCTTGCCACAATGATCAATTGGAGCACACAGCCATTATCATCTTAGCACATTCTATAATGTATTCATGTCAGGAAAGCTTGATGTGTGGTGATCAAACCTTCAAGATGCCATTGGAGTCAAAGCAACAGTGTAACCCTAATAGGTCAGGGAGGGGGACCTGGAGAGTTTCTTGCCATATGACTGATTTCTGTATATCCTCTACCCCAGATGACGGGGAGTGTAGAATATTTCAAAGCTGTCTGTACTTGGAATGTACTAGAAGTGGATATAATCCAATGCATAGAATTAGAATTGTTTTGCTGTGACAGAAATGGGATTTAAGTTAACAAACCCGCAGAGATGACCAATCAATCTCAACTCCATAGAATCAAATGCTATTTATAAAAATCATTCCTCCAGCATTTTGTGTGTGTTGCTTTTGATTTCCAGCACCTGCAGACCTTCTCATGTTGATTAACGTCTATTAGCTGTGAATGGGCATTTACATTATCTCTTATGGGGAATCATCTTTGAAACTAATGCTAGGCTCCTCAGCAGCACAAACACAAGAAAATCTGCTGATGCTGGAAATCCAAAGCAACGCACACAAAATACTGGAGAAATTCAGCAGGCCAGTCTCATCTATGGAAAAGAGTAAACAGTCAATGTTTCAGGCCAAGATCCTGCATCCAGACTCAAAAAAAAAGATGTAAAGTCAGGGCAAGGAGGTGGGACAGGGGAGGAAGATGTACAAGGTGGTAGGTGATAGGTGAAACTGGAGTGGGAGGGGTGAAGTAAAGAGCAGGGAAGTTGATTGGTTAAAGAGATAAAGTGTTGCGGAAGGGAGAAACTGATGAGAAAGAGTAAAAGACCATGGAAGAAAGGGAACGGGGAGGAGCACCAGAGGGAGGTGATGGGCAGGTAAGGAGATAAGGAGAGAGAGGGAAATGGGAATGGGGGAAATGGCGAAGGGGAAGTTTGAGAAATCGATGTTCTTGCCATCAGGTTGGAGGCTACCCAGATGGAATATAAGGTGTTGCTCCTCCAACCTGAGTGTGCCTCATCGCAGTGGTAGATAAGGCCATGGACTGGCATGTTGGAATGGGAATGAGAATTAGAATTGAAATGGGGGGGGAATTTTTTGACTCCCTTGCCCATTCATCCCTCCCCAGTGATCTCCCTCCTGGTACTTAACCTTGTAAGCGGAACAAGTGCATACCTGCCCCTACACCTGCTCCCTCATTACCATTCAGGCCCCCAAACAGTTTTTCCAGGTGAGATGATACTGCACCTGTGAGGCTGTTGGGACCATCTGCTGTTTGCTAATTCCTAGTTCTATGCATTGATTTATATCCATTTCCAGTGCTCCCGGGGTGGCCTCCGGTATATATGTGAGACCCGATGTAGACTGGGAGGCTGCTTCGCTGAGCACCTATGCTCCATCCACCAGAAAACATGGAATCGTCCAGTGGTTACCCATTTCAATTCCATTTCCCATTCCCATTAGTCGGTCCATGGCCTCCCTCATTCCCATTTCCCCCTCTCTCCTTGTCTCCCCCTTACTTGCCCATCACCTCCATCTGCTGCTCCTCCTCTTTCCCTTCCTTCCATGGTCCTCTACTCTGTCCTATCAGGTTCTCCCTTCTACTGCCCTTTATTTCTTTCACCAATCAACTTCCCAGCTCTTTACTTTACCTCTCCTCCTCTCTTGGTTTCACCGATCACCTACCACCTTGTAATTCTTCCTCCGCTCCCCCATCTTCTTTGTCCAGCCTCATCTTTTTTTCCAATCCTGGGAAAACGCCATGGCCGAAAACATTAATTGTTTACTCTTTTCCATAGCTACTGTCTGGCCTGCTGAGTTCCTTCTGCATTTTATGCGTGTTGCCTAGGCTCCTCAGTCATCAGATTAGCAACCCAACATCTTACAAAGATGGCAGAATGGTTCAACGTATTCCTGATTCTGCCTCATCTGTCTACTGAACTTTGGGTCTTACTCATTTTGCTGTAGACTTTTCTCCTACAAAGCAAATTTTATACACATATAGAGCTGTAACCTAGGCAGAAGAGAGAATGTGAAGATAACAGAAGGATTAGTTAAGGCAAGGGTCAGGAAGTTATGTTCCATCTTTATAAAACTCTGGGTAGACTAGTTGGAGTATTGTGTGTCGTTCTGGTAGCCCCATTACAGGAATGATATAGAAGCTTTGGAAAGGTAATGTAAAGATTTAGAAATGTTCAAAAGGGAATGGGAGCAATATTTCAATTGGAAGATATTGCACAAATCTGGTGATTTAAATAACTAGATAATTCCTTCCCAAAACCAAAACTGACGAGATGTAGGGCAATCTCCTCTGTGTTGCAACATTCCATGTTTGTATCCTAAACTTACCAATAAGTGGAGTGATGGCTGATGTAAACACAGAGCTGCTTTGGACAACAAATGTAATGCCAGCTCCCACCACCATGGCAAGATATCCTGCTAGCCAGCCAAACGGGTATGGAAAATCTGAAAGCAGGCAAGATGGCATAATGAACTTTCTATCCACAATACTTCAGTAGTTTCCTGAGTTACTACAACTTAATTATAAGCCAGTCAATAACTGTCAGCACCCGAGGAGTTCCTCAGAAAACAATTAGCCAAAACCTAATTAATATCCATTGAGAACATTGGAAGTTTCATCATCAGAATCAGGTTTATTATCACTGGCATGTGACATGAAATTTGTTAACTTAGCAGCAGCAGTTCAATGCAATACATAATCTAGCAGAGAGAGAGAAAAAAATAAAAATAAAATAAAACATAATAATAAATAAACAAGTAAATCAATTATGTATATTGAATAGATTTTTTTTAATGTGCAAAAACAGAAATACTATATATTTTTTTAAGTGTCCATTTAGGAATCGGATGGCAGAGGGGAAGAAACTGTTCCTGAATCACTAAGTCTGTGCCTTCAGGTTTCTGTACCTCCTTCCTGATGGTAGCAGTGAGAAAAGGGCATGCCCTGGGTGCTGGAGGTCCTTAAAGATTGACGCTACCTTTCTGAGCTGACTAGATTTACAACCTTCTTCAAATTCTTTCAGTCTTGTGCAGTAGCCCCACCATTCTGGGCAGTGATGCAGCCTATCAGAATGCTCTCCACGGTATATCTATAGAAATTTTTGAGTGTATTTGTTGACATGCCAAATCTCTTCAAACTCCTAATAAAGTATAGCTATTGTCTTGCCTTCTTTATAACTACATCAATATGTTGGGACCAGGTTTGATCCTCAGAGATCTTGACACCCAGGAACCTAAAGCTGCTCACTCTCTCCACTTCCGATCCCTCTATGAAGATTGGTATGTCCTCCTTCGTCTTACCCTTCCTGAAGTCCACAATCAGCTCTTTCATCTTACTGATGTTAAGTGTAAGGTTGTTGCTATGACACCACTCCACTAGTTGGCATATCTCACTCCTGTACACCCTCTTGTCATCTCCTGAGATTGTAACAACAATAGTTATATCATCAGCAAATTTATAGATGGTACTTGAGCTATGCCTAGCCACACAGTCATGTGTGTATAGAGAGTAGAGCCGTTGGCTAAGCACTCACCCCTGAGGTGCTCCAGTGTTGATCGTCAGCGAGGAGAATATGTTATCACCAATCCGCACAGATTGTGGTCTTCCAGTTAAGAAGTCAAGGGAGGTACAGAGGCCCAGGTTCTGCAACTTCTCAATCAGGATTGTGGAAATGATGGTATTAAATGCTGAGCTGCAGTCAATGAACAGCATCATGACATAGGTGTTTGTGTTGTTCAGGTGGTCTAAAGCTGTGTGAAGAGCCATTGAGATTGCATCTGCCATCGACCTATTGTGGCGATAGGCAAATTGCAATGGGTCCAGGTCCTTGCTGAGTCAGGAGTTCAGTCTAGTCATGACCAACCTCAAAAGCATTTCAGCACTGTGCCACCGGGCGACAGTCATTAAGGCAGACAAATTATTCTTCTTAGGCACTGGTATAATTGTTGCCTTTTTGAAGCAAGTGGTAACTTCTGCACGTAGCAGTGAGAGGTTGAAAATATCCTTGAATACACCCACTAGTTGGTTGGCACAGGGTTTCAGAGTCTTAGTACCTACTCCATCGGGCCCTTCCGCCTTTCGAGGGTTCACTCTCTTTAAAGGCAGCCTAATATTGGCATGTGCCAGCTGGACTTTGGGGCAAGAGATCCCGAGTTTGAATCTGGCCGGCTCCCTTGCATGCTCTCCATCCGTGCCTGGGTTGGGTGTCGAGCTAGCAACTCGACCTCGTTAAAACAACCTGGAGAGGGATGGGCTCCGCCAGGTTTCAGATGCCCAAGACACGCCATACGATGAGCAATCACCAAAAAGATCGGTGCAAAAAGCTTGTCCTGACAGCGCCCCGCCGACTCCACCAGGAGTTAAGGGCACACACACACACACACACACACACACACACACACACACACACACACACACACACACACACACACACACACACACACACACCATCGGCCTCTGAGACGGAGATCACAGGGTCATCAGGTGCAGCAGGGATCTTCACAGCTGTAGTTGTGTTCTCCCTTTCAAAGTGTGCATGGAAAGCACTGAGTTCATCTGGTAGTGAAGCATCACTGCCTTTCATGCTATTGGGTTTCGCTTTGTAGGAAGTAATGTCTTGCAAACCCTGCCAGAGTTCCCGTGCTGTCGATGTCGCCTCCAACCTCGTTCGAAATTGTCTCTTCACCCTCCGCAAGTCATACCTAGTTTCCTGGTACAGGCCTGGGTTGCCTTCAGCAGATGACATACCTCCTGGTTCATCCACAGCTTTTGGTTTGGGAATGTACAGTGAGACTTTGTGGGTACACACTCACCCACACAGGTTTTAATGAGGTTGGTAATAACTGCAGCATTCTCATCCAGGTTCAAAGATGAATCCCTGAATACAGTCCAGTCCACTGATTCAAAATAGTCCTGTAGGTGTCCCTATCCTTCCCTTGTCCAGACCTTCCTGGTCCTCACTGCTGGTGCTGCAGTCTTCAGTCTCTGCCTATACTCAGGGAGTAGAAGTACAACCAGGTCTGGTGAGCAGTATTGGGACAGCACTGATATATTTGTGCATCAAGAAGAGTTGATCATGAGGCATACTCCTCCACCTCTAGAGACTCTATAGATCTATCTGACAGTGTATAGTACACCCATCGATCTGGATTGCTGCATCCGATACGAAAGAGGTGAGCCAGGATTCCATGAAACAAAGGACACACGCAGTCCTAATGTCCCTCTGAATCAGCACCCTAGCTCTGAGATCATTGATTTTATTCACCAGAGACTGCACGTTCGCCAGCAAGATGGTCGGTATAGGGAGTTTAAAACCCCGTTTCCTTAGATGCACTTGTTGCCCCGTTCTACATCCGCAGTTCCTCCGAGGTGTCCTCTGTGGGCGCTTCCGACCACAATCAGTGGTGTTTCCATCGGTTTTAAGCAGTGATAGTTCGCTTATACACATTAAGACATCTTTGTTGACTGTACTGTCCTTGGATGCAGTTGTGCTTTTTAGCTGTATCAGGCTGAAATGGGAATATTTAATCGTATCCATTGAGAGTACTGCTGCTACTCGAGTCGGGCCTTGCACCCCGGAGGCAGGTATACAGTAACTGGAAGAGTGTGTCATACTATGAATCAAATAGGCAGGACTGTATTGTTTTATGAATACAGTTTCATTATTGCTTTTAAGGTGAGAATAAAGTTGCTAATTATGGCATTAAATTCCCATGTCTACGATCTTCTTCAGAGTTATCACAACTCGGATAATTACCCCTCCTTAGTGTCAGATATGGAGTTGCAGAGTTTTGACATTATTACACAGGAAATGCTAATGAGATATTTTGGAGCATTTTCCATTGGCCTGAAACTAGAACAAGCAATGTCTTCTATAATAATCACAGAAAAGGCCAGAAATACTCAGCTTCTCATGCATACAGGTGAGTAAATGCATTTCATTCACATCCTGAGGGTCAAATTAAAAGTGGACTACAGAACCCAGAAACTCAATCGTGTCAAAGCTACGCCTTAGAATGCGTCCATGAAAGCTCGGATGTGACAACATGTGTGGGGCCTTTCTCAATCACCCTCATTAACTTCACTCCATCCGGTTGAGCAATGCGGAATGATTCCTGGATGTTATGAAAACTAGCCAAGTTCTATCAGTCTCTGAACCTCATTAAATTAGCAAGCTCTTCAGATATAGAGCCTTAAGATGTGTTAAGCACAAAACTGAGGAAATCTGACTCAAAAACAGAAATGGAAGGAAAAATATTAGGGTAATCAGTATCTGCTAAGAGAGGGCAGTAGAGTTATGGTTTCAAGACATAACCCTTTATTTCCCCATTGAAATGCTCTTTAAACTCCTGGGTTCCTTGAGCAGATTGTTTGTTGTTTCAGATTCCAACATCTGCATTGTTCTGTCTCCCCACCCTTCATTAGTAATCAGAATAGCCAATGATCGAAAATATGAATTCTATTTTCTTTCCCCACATCAGCTGTCTGATCACAAGCTTTCCATTTTCAATTTAGTTTCAATTAAGCTTGCTAAACTTTGTGCAGAATAATTGTAAGTGTTTGATTATCTGTGATCCACTAAAGGCTCCCCCTCATCTCAGCAGAGAACTCAAGCCCTCGGCTGCAGCAAACACTCACCAGTATTGATGACCTTTTTGATAGCTTTGGCAACCTGTCCCTTCAGCATGGAATTCAGCAGCTTGACAATCAGAACAAGGCATGTACACAGGACGACCAGAGAGCCAGCCAGCAAGATCAGCCCCACCACAAGATCAGACATAGTGGAATTCACAAATAAGTGGTTACCTGGATAAAGAAAGAAATGTTGGAAGATCAAGAAATCACTGCAAGTTAAGCAAGTGGCTAGTGGAATGGGAAAAAAATGGTATATTTACCGAAGTATCATTCCCAAACAGCTGTCAGTAAAAAGACCTATCTCTCTTCTGCAGCTGTATAAAACTTTGCTTTGCATGCATTTGGAGTATTGTGCGCAGTTCTGATCATCCCATTAAAAAAACCTAGAAGTTTTGGCGGAGGTACAGAAGAGGTTTACAAAGATTCTGCATGGATTATAGAAGATATAAACTATAAGGAGAACTTAGACAGACTTGGGTTGTTCAGGCGTGGATTAGGTAGATAGTCAAAATCCTTTTTCCATGGTAGCAATGTCCATATTAAAGAACATGAACTGAAGGTAAAAGAGGGAAAATGTAAATATGATGCGTGGGCAAGGTTATTTTTACCAAGAGTAGTAGGTGCCTGAATGGACTGCCAGGGATAGTGGTCAAGCAGATATGACAGTAATATTGAAGAGGTTTTAGTAGATATATAAATGTGCAGGGAATGAAGGGATATAGATTATGTACAGGCATACAAGGTATAGCCTAATTTGGCATTGTGTTCATCACTGACATGGGCCTGTTCCTTGTTTACTGTAGTATGTTCTTTGTTCTAATTATAATGACGAAAGGTTGTGGTCACTTTCACTACTGAAGCATCATGCATATATACATGCAAATCCATGAGAGGTTCATGGGTAGATTAAGGGAATCTTGCAGCATGGAGGACCCAATCACTCAGTGCTGAACCATTGCTACTCTCAGTGTGCTTGAGTCTGAAGCTGTTTCTGTACACTGGCACAGAATGTACAATAACTACCGAATTGTTTTCTACTGGTTGTTGGAAATCACTGACTCAGTTATAGGTTGGCCAAATTTGGAAGTAGGGAGCTTCCAATTCTGTAGCTGGTCAGAGCGCTGGGTTAACTATACTTGGAAGTACTGTACATGGGATTTGGACATTGGTATTCTACAGCACTAGCCCTAGAAAGGAGTACAGGGCCAAAAGAGAAGGTACTAGCCATTCTACACCTCAACCCAAAATGCATAAATGTACAATAGCAGCTATTCAGCCCAAATGATTTGTTCTGGTTTAGTCCTTCAAATTATTTATCTCACCAGCTATGCTCTTCTTCTGAAGGCAATTTAAGATCATTACATTGGCTACATCTTCATGATTCAGGAAATCAGTGGGAAAGGATGGCAAGAGGGCATCGAGTTCAGAGAGGAGTGGATTAATCTAAAACTTCTCCATTCCCTGCTTTAGCACCTCATTCCCCTGAACCTCAATTCAGAGTAGGATTCCTGACTGACCAGATTTCTCTGATTTTAGCTCTTCCATGGTTAACTGGATAAACCCAATTTACTCAGCTCAGATCCTTTCTTTGTTGAGATACCACATGGTACTTTCTCCCTTTCTGGACACAGAGGAGAGCATCTAAAGGATAGGTTTCCCTCAGCGTGATAGAGATTCTGCAAGCTTGTTATTTTTCAATGTTTGTCTCTATATTTATGTTGTGAACTCTGTAGTGCAGCTGTTGCTTGAGGAGAAGCTGTGGGAAGTAGAATTGGTATTGATGAAGATGGAAGAGTGACCCTGAATGTCTGAGGGGAAAGGTCCCTTCAGAAAGCTGGTAGAGAAGAAATGAGGAAGTGTGCAATGGTGACATCATGTTGGAATAGTGGTAGACTTGGGCTGGAAGAACAGATGAGCATATGGTAGAGAAGCAACAGATTTTCTTTTAAAAGTATGTTCTTCCTTGTAAAAATTGTGTTTAATTTATGTTTTTTTTGTGAATGCTGCTGATATGATGCAATATGCTTATGATTCCATTTTATTCTCCCCACATTCCCGTAAACTTGCCCAGCTCCTACCACTCACCCACACTAGAAGAAAAAGAACATATCTCATCGCACAGAAAACATTCAAACTTCCTAAGACAACACCCAAAGTCAAGATCAAACCTAGATCACTAGAACTGTGAGGCAGCAGCTCTACTATGTGACTTCCACTGTGAATATCATGCTAAATTGTTGTGATTGTCTTATAAGGAGGAAATATGTAAAATATAAAGGGGCGGAAAGTTGGGAGGAGGGACTCATTCTGTCGGTAGACCAGGAAAGTTTGGGTTTCTCTCCTCAGAAGGGAGAAGCTTGAGAGGTGATATTCAGTATTACAAAGAACCTGGACGATGTGAATTAAAGAGTAACTGTTTCCATTAGTGGAAATGCCAAGAACAGATTATTCAGGAAATAGAATAAGAAATGGAGGAAAATTTGTTTTTACACAGTGAATGAAAATGATTTGTAATTTGCTGTCATAAAGGATGTTAGAACCAGATTCATTAAAGTAAATTTTATTATCAAAGCACATACATGCATGTCACCATATACAACCCAGAGATACATTTCTTTGTGGGCATTCTCAGTAAATCTATAGAATAATAACTTTATCAGGATCAATGAAAGATCAGCCAGAATGTAGGAGGCAACAAACTGTGTAAATGCAAATATAAATAAATAACAATGAATAACAAGAACATGAGATAACAAAATAGAGTCCATGAAGTTGTTTGTAGGAACATTTCAACAGATGGGCAAGTGAGTGTAGTTATTCCCTTTTGTTTATATTATCCATTTTGTTTATATTATGCATTATACTTTTCACAATGAATTTATATAAGCACAGCTGCTTGGATTGAGTGTGTAGGTAGATTTTTTACAAAGTAGGAGAAGTAAGGGTTATAGGAAAAAGGTGGAGTGGAACAATAATCTTATAGATTGGTGGAGCAGGCTCAACAAGTCAGCTGGTCTAATCCTGCTCATAAATTTTAATGTACTTATTAAGCAACCAAGGATGGTCTTGAAGAGGACGAACGATAGTGGTGAAAGGAGACCCTCACTCTGGGAGTGAGTAGCTGGCAGCTGGAGAAGGAGGAACAAATTCAGGGATGAAGTGGAAGGAAAGAAAGGAAGAGGATGTGGAGAGTGGAGTGAAAGGAAGGGAAAAGGTTCTCTCTGTGATTGAATTTCAGTAAATCTGTGGATAGATGTATGAATTTATGTGTAAAATTTATGTGACTGAAGATTTTCAATTCAGGAAGTTAAAAAATTGCTAGTGACCAACAGGGTGAATTTGTGTTGAAAATCATACTGTAACAGGTATTGTTGTTACTTATATTTGTTACATATATTGAGATGTAGTGAAAAGCTTTTGTTTTGCATGCTGTTCAGACAGATCATACCATAAATAATTACATTGAGACAGTAGACAAATGCAGAATGTAGTGTTGCAGTTATGTGAGGTCTTTCAGGAGTACGATAACAGCAGGATCGAAGTTGTCCTTGAATCTGGTGATACATGCCCTCAAGCTTTATTATCTTCTGCCCAACGGGAAAGGAGAGAGGTGTGAATGACAGGGGTGGGAGCAATCCAAGATTATACTGGTCGCTTTTCCGAAATAACGGCAAGTGTAAACTGTCAATGGAAATGGCTGTTTCTCGTGATGGACTGGGCTGTGTTCACAATCATATCTGATGAGAATGCATGGTAGTGGCCACAGCAGTACACCATAACACTCTATCAATGCATGGCATCCTATCCCTGTAAGCTTCAGGCCTACTGTACCCCAGACACAGGCAATTTTTCTTGCAGTACTTTTATGGCTAGATTGTATGAAGTGAAGTGTTTGGGAAATTATTGCACAGAATTGAAATACTGTACATCAAATCACATTGGAAGAGATGTGACAAAGTTTACAGTTCTTTATAATCACATAACAGGGGCATTAGTCAGTCAGCCCTCCAACTCTGCATCATTTAATTATGTATTTGCACAAGGGTGCAAGATTACTTTTCCACTTACATTTCTCAATGTTTTCTTTATATGTCCTGTTGACTAGAGTCCATGTGTAGTTGTCATCCTGCCAGCACAGTTCTGGTGTCATACACTTGTCCAGACCATCCACTGTGATGTTGTCCTGGAACTGTAAGCAATAGCCAGTTAGCAGAAAACTGAAGGGAATATCACCCCCACTTCAGGGTAGATGAAGAAGCAGAGATAAATGAACTGAAGGATTTTTTTTTTAAAAGGAGTGGGATAAACATAGCTGATATTCCCACAATACCTTCTCCAATTCTGTTACAGTAAACTGAATCCAGAAATACAAGTGAAACAAAGATCCAATCAAGTAATTAATAATTGCCTTTACTTCTGCAAATCTCTCTCACACTTTTCCTTTGTATATTCTGTTTCCCTCACAGACTCATTTCTTTCTTAATTTTCACCCACCAGTTTTTCAGCTAGCTGGATTCCTTATTTCTAAAACTATAATCAAATGACTACAAAGGAAAATGGTTGCAAGGGAAAATAATTCTGTTTGGAAATGTAGGGGAGGCTTGTCACAAATGCAGAGCAGCAAAGACAATTTAGCAGTGAAAGATATTTTATGAATAAACTTCAAAATAACACACCACATGCAGCCGGAATACAAGAGAGAACAGACATTTAACATGACAAGGCAACAATGTAACTGAAGACTAGGAGCAACTGGTTCAGGCTGGCTGGTTTGATGTGTGAACAAAGACTGTTGATGAGAGCTGGGTGTAAATGGGCTGTGCGCAATGAGTTGGAAACGAGTGGCAGGTGACTTCTGTTAGCTGGGCTGAGACTGGGAGGTGCCAGCCGGTGCAGGCCTGACTGGATTCTGCCCCCCTCTGCGATGGCTGGCACCCGATGTCCCAGGATGATCCAGATCGATCCAGTGGTACTTCTCGAGCAGTGATGTGTGCAAGATGAAGCTGGACGGCACAGGAGACCTGTCCTCCAGGCAGTACCTTTCCCAGTCAACCAGTCACTGCACACCCCGTCCATTACTACCTGAATCCATCAACCAACGAATCTTGTACACCAGACTACCTTCCACCACCCTAGGTTCTGGAGTTGCAGGTTCAGTGGTCAACAGACAATAGGCTAGAGGAAGGACGCGTGGAAGATAGGTGTGATCCTACGTGATGCTGGAAGCTGGAGATGGTAAGTGACTAGATTGTTGTAATGGGTAATTTTAAAGGAACAAATAAACCAGGAGAAGAGAAAGGAGAGCTGACAGGACTCAATGCAGAACAGCAGATCTCTGGTGGAGAGCCAGACACAGTTCCCAGCCTGGAATGTTCTGGCTAGGTGCTGATCGCAGTTAGTTTGGTGGCAGTGGGTGTAGCTGGCAGCTGGTACGACCCCCCTGTGTCCTCTTCCAAGCATTCTGGCATCAGAAAACTCAGACTCTGGTGGACGGGACCTCCACCATTAGCTGCTCCACTGGGAACAATGGGAACTTGGTAGCCATGATATTCTTCAAAGGGAGAAATTCATGTGGCAGAGGAGGAGTGCTGATTGTGGGATGTTTTGGCCTAGAGCACGTACTTCTTCCATGTGGAAAGGTTACAGCCAGTGAAGCATTCAGAAACTTCTCCACTTTCTGATTGGCTTCTGTGGTTGACTGTTGGTCTCCGGATGATAGCCACAGGACACTCAGTGAGGTTGAAGGAGGGAGCAGAAGGCTCACCAGAAGTGGGCTCTGGTCCAACACAGTGTCACGATGAAAACTGTGGAGGTGAATTACATGTTGGGGAAGCAGGTCCACCATCTCAGCAGCTGATGGAAGATTGGGGAGGGCAATGAAGTGGGTTGCCTTGGAGAACTGGTCCACCACTATCATGATTACCAAGGCCTGTTTGGAAAGTGGCAAACACATGATGAAATACATGATGTGAAACCATGGCCATTGGGGAAACTGGTAGCAGGAGTCCAGAGAGCCGCTGGTTGGAGGAATTGAACTGGGCACATTAAGGGCAGGTAGCAATGAAGTGACCTACATCTGTGATTATGGTGGGCCACCAAAACCAGCATCGCAGAAGATCCAGAGTCCATTATGCACCTGGATGACCAGAGAGTGGTTAGGATGGGCACACTGGGATGTCTCAGAGTGCATGATTGGCATGTGTTTATCTGGTGTATTGGCCCAAGCCAGCTCATGCTGAAGGTCTTGGCAGATCTGGTTCTCAAGATCCCAGATTATCAGGATGAAGCTCTGCAAGGATGGAACGATGGGCTGAGGGTTGATCCCTTTTTCAGCTGGGTCAAACTGTCATGACAGGGCATCTGCCTTAGTGTTCTTTGAACCGGGTCAGTAGGAGATGGGGAAGCTGAATTGTTTGGAGAATGAACCTGAAATGGGTTGAGCTGGTGGGTCTGCTAAATTGATATGAGGTTCTGGTGGTCAGTTCAGATTAGGAAGGGCCTGGTGTTTCCCATCAGCCAACGTCTCCATTCCTCCAAGGCCCATTTAATGGCAAGTAGATCCCCATTTCCTACTCCATGGCAGTGCTCTGTAGAATTGAAATTGCGTGAGAAGGCGGCACAAGAGTGTGTCTTCCCATCCAGTCCTTGCTGGGAGAGGACGGTCTCAGTGTCCACATTAGATACATCCACTTAACAAAAGGTCTGAATGGGCTTGGATGGCAGAGAATAGGAGCCGTGGTGAAGTGACTCTTGAGCTCCTCGAAAGCGTGGCCCACAGCAGCAGGAGGTTTTCCATGAGGCAGGTAATTTGGTGAGAGAGGTGAAAAGAACAGCAATTTGGTTGTAGTTCCTGAGGAAACGGTGGTAAAAGTTGAAGAAGCACAGGAAGTGCAGTAGTTCTTTGAGGGAGCCCAGACTCCAAGGGACCTCTGTTAATGACCATGATTCAGAAGGGGTGAGAGACAGGTTCAGAATCAGAACCAGAACCAGAATTGGTAGGGAATCCACTCCAGAAGTTTGCCTCCTGTGTACGTAAAGCCATCAGGGGTGGAGGAGGACAGAGTGAATGGGTCAGGCAAAGGTGCTGGGTGGGGGGAGCCTACTAGATAGAAGGCCCCTCGTCCGTATCTGGTGATGCTATTTTCCTAGACGCAGTGGACATTTGATGCGTGTGTGATCTGTAGCTCCTCAGTAAGCTCACAAGTTGTTTCTCCCCCGATGGTCAAGCTCTTTTGGAGTTACAGAAGCTCTCCCCATTTGCATGGAGGGATTGATGATGAGCGTCCTGCAGCCTGAAGTGTTTCTGGGAATGGATCTGGGGTTCTGGCTGATAGTCTGGAGGATCATTCCATAAGAAACCTGTCAATTTGGAGGGCAAGAGTGATAAGGCTTTCGAGATCATTGGACATCTCCCGGACAGATAACTCATCTTTCCTGTGGACCACAATGTAATCCAACACTGAGTGTGAGCCTTGACATAGGCAAAGTTATCTGATATGCTGCCTCCCTTCCTCTCTCAGGTGGTTAAAAACCCAGCACATCTCAGTGGTAAAATCTTCATATTTATTGCAGATGGTGGTTTTATTGTCACAGGTAGTGGCAGCCTAGGACAGAGCTTACCTAGTCAAAAGGAAGAGATGACAAAGGCAATCTTGGTTTGGTCCATAGAATACAGAGAGGGCTGTAGTTCGAAGTGCAAGATGCACTGGGACAGGAAGTTGTGGCATCGGGTTGGGGATCTGTTGAAGAGTCTGGGCACCAGAATCTGGGGCTCCAGTGGAGGAAGTTGAATGGCCTGAGGTTGTTACAATGAAACGGAGAGTTGTTGAGAGTGGCAAGTGGAAGATCAGTCGTTTCCTGCTGCTTCAGGATTGTGTGCTCCTGTAGATGAACAACTTCATTTAGGAGAGCGTACTCTGTTGAGTAAATTATGGGTTCAGTCATCCTATCAGGAAATGTAGAGGAGGATTGACCCAAAATCAGAGGAGCAGAGGCAAGTTAGCACTGAACAATATTTAACTAACAAGCCATGAGGGGCCACAAAACAAAAGAGAACAAATACTTAACACAATGAGGCAACAAGGTAACGTTTAACAAAGTACAAAGTAAATTTATTATCAAGGTACGTTTTTCGCTACCGCAAACAGCTCTGAGATTCATTTCCTTGCAGGCATACTCAGTAAATTCAAGAAACAAAATAGAATCAATGAAAGACCTCACCCAAAAGAATGGACAAACAAACAATGAGCAAAAGGCAACAACCTATGCAAATACAAAAGATAATAATAATAATAATAATAATAATAATAATAATAATAATAAATAAGCAGCAAATATCAAGACCATGAGATGAAGATTCCTTGAAAGTGAAGTGAACCAAAGAGGTTTGCTAAGGCTACTGGGGAGAGTTTAAACTAGAATTGTTGGGGGGTGGGAACTGAACTGAAGAGATTGGGGAAGAGGAGGTTGACTCACAAATAGAGAATGCTTGTAGACAGTGTGAGAGGGAGGATAGGCAGGTGATAGAGAAGGGACGCGCTCAGACTGAAGGTTTGAGATGTGTCTATTTTAACGCAAGGAGTGTTGTGAACAAAGCGGATGAGCTTAGAGCGTGGATCAGTACTTGGAGCTATGATATGATGGCCATTACAGAAACTTAGATAGCTCAAGGACAGGAATGGTTACTTCAAGTACCGGGTTTTTGATGTTTCAGAAAGGACAGGGAGGGAGGCAAAAGAGGTGGAGGGTGGCACTGTTGATCAGAGATAGTGTTACGGCTGCAGAAAAGGTGAACACCATGGAAGGATTGTCTACGGAGTCTCTGTGGGTGGAGGTTAGACCCAGGAAAGGGTCAATAACTTTATTGAGTGTTCTTTATATGCCACCCAATAGTACCAGGGATATCGAGGAGCAGATATGGAAACAGATCCTGGAAAGGTGTAATAATAACAGAGTTGTCATGATGGGAGATTTTAATTTCCAAAATATCAATTGGCATCTCCCTTGAGCAAGGGGTTTAGATGGGGTAGAGTTTGTTAGGTGTGTGCAGGAAGGTTTCTTGACACAATATGTAGAAAAGCCTACAAGAGGAGAGGTGGTACTTGATTTGCTATTGGGAAATTAACCTGGTCAGGTGTCAGATCTCTTAGTGGGAGAGCATTTTGGAGATAGTGATCATAATTCTATCTCCTTTACAATAGCAGATAGGAACAGACAAGTTAGAAAAGTGTTTAAGGAGTAAGGGGAATTACGAGGCTATCAGGCAGGAAATTGGAAGCTTAAATTGGAAACTGATGTTCTCAGGGAAAAGTACGGAAGAAATGTGGCATATGTTCAGGGGATATTTGTGTGGAGTTCCAATGTGTAGGTACGTTCCAATGAGACAGGGAATTTATGGTAGAGTACAGGACCCATGGTGTACAAAGGCTGTGATAAATCTAGTCAAGAAGAAAAGTAAAGCTTACAAAAGATTCAGAGAGCTAGGTAATGTTAGAGATCTAGAAGATTGTAAGGCTAATAGGAAGGAGCTTAAGAAGGAAATTGGGAGAACTAGAAAGGGCCATGAGAAGGCCTTGGCGGGCAGGATTAAGGAAAACCACAAGGTATTCTGCAAGTATTTGAAAAGCAGGAGGATAAGAGGTGAAAGAATAGAACCTATCAGGTGTGACTGTGGGAAAGTGTGTATGGAACCAGAGGAAATAGCAGAGGTACTTAATGAATACTTTAGTATTCACTATGGAAAAGGATCTTGGTGATTGTTATGATGACTTGCAGCAGAGTGAAAAGATTGAGCATGTAGATATTAAGAAAGAGGATGTGCTGGAGCTTTTGGAAAGCATCAAGTTGGATAAGTTGCCAGGACTGGATGAAATGTACCCGAGGCTACTGTGGGAGGCCAGGTAGGAGATTGCTGAGCCTCTGGTGATGATCTTTGCATCATCAATGGAGACAGAAGAGGTTCTGGAGGATAGGAGGGTTAAACATAGAAACATAGAAAATAGGTGCAGGAGTAGGCCATTCGGCCTTTCGAGCCTGCACCGTCATTCAGTATGATCATGGCTGATCATCCAACTCAGAACCCTGTACCTGCTTTCTCTCCATACCCCTTGATCCCTTTAGCCACAAGGGCCATATCTAACTCCCTCTTTAATATAGCCAATGAACTAGCCTCAACTGTTTCCTGTGGCAGAGAATTCCATAGATTCACCACTCTCTGTGTGAAGAAGATTTTCCTCATCTCGGTCCTAAAAGGCTTCCCCTTTATTCTTAAACTGTAATCCCTCGTTCTGGACTTCTCCAACATTGGGAACAATCTTCTTCCATCTAGCCTGTCCAATCCCTTTAGAATATTATACGTTTCAATAAGATTCCCCCTCAATCTAGAAGATTCCAGCAAGCGGTTGCGGGTGTTGTTCCTTTATTCAAGAAAGCGAATAGAGATAGCCCAGGAAATTATAGACCAGTGAGTCTTACCTCAGTGGTTCATAAGTTGATGGAGAAGATCCCAAGAGGCAGGATTTATGAACATTTGGAGAGGTATTATACGATTAGGAGTAGTCAGCATGGCTTTGTCAAGGGCAGGTCGTGCCTTACGAGCCTGATTGAATTTTTGAGAATGTGACTAAACACATTGATGAAGGAAGAGCAGCAGATGTAGTGGATATGGATTTCAGCAAGGCATTTGATAAGGTACCCCATGCAAGGCTTATTGAGAAGGTAACGAGGCATGGGACCCAAGGGGACATTGCTTTGTGGATCCAGAACTGGCTTGCCCACAGAAGGCAAAGAGTGGTTGTAGATGGGTCATATTCTGCATTGACGCTGGTCATCAGTGCTGTGCCTCAGGGATCTGTTCTGGGACCCTTACTCTTCATGATTTTTATAAATGACCTGGATGAGAAAGTGGAGGGATGGGTTAGTAAGCTTGCTGATGACACAAAGGTTGGAGGTGTTATGGATAGCGTGGAGGGCTGTAAGAGATTACAGTGGGACACTGATAGGTTGCAAAACTGGGCTGAGAAGTGGCAGATGGAGTTCAACCCAGATAAGTGTGAAGTGGTTCATTTTGGTAGGTCATATATGATGGCAGAATATAGCATCAATGGCAAGAATCTTGGCAGTGTGGAGGATCAGAGGGATCTTGGGGTCCGAGCCCATAGGACACTCAAAGCAGCTGCGCAGGTTGACTCTGGGGCTAAGAAGGCGTATGTTGGATTGGCCTTCATCAATCATGGAATTGAATTTAGGAGCTGAGAGGTAATGTTGCAGCTATAATAGGACCCTGGTCAGACCCCACTTGGAGTACTGTGCTCAGTTCTGGTCGCCTCACTACAGGAAGGATGTGGAAACCATAGAAAGGCTCCAGAGGAGATTTACAAGGATGTTGCCTTGAGTAGGGAGCATGCCTTATGAGTTCAGCTAGAGTGAACTCGGCCTTTTCTCCTTGGAGTGACGGAGGATAAGAGGTGACCTGATAGAGGTGTATAAGATGATGAGAGGCATTGATTGTGTGGATAGTCAGGGCTGAAATGGTTGCCACAAGAGGACATAGGTTTAAGGTGCTAGTAAGTAGGTACAGAGGAGATGTGAGGGGGTAAGTTTTTACTCAGAGAGTGGTGAGTGCATGGAATGGGCTGCCGGCAACAGTGGTGGTGGCAGATACGATAGGGTCTTTTAAGAGACTTTTGGATAGGTACATGGAGCTTAGAAAAATATAGGGTTATAGGTAAGCCTAGTAATTTCTAAGGTAGGGACATGTTTGGCACAACTTTGTGGGCCGAAGGGCCTGTATTGTGCTGTAGATTTTCTATGTTTCTTTAGGTAATGGGAACAGTTCAGTGATGGGGCAAGTGAAATTGAATGAAGTTATACCTACTAGCTCTAGAGCCTGATGGTTGAGTGGTAATGACTGTTCCTGAACCTGATGGTGTGAACCCTGATGGCAGAAATGAGAAAAGAGCATGGTCTGGATGGTGGGGGTCTGTGGTATTGGATGCTGCTTTCCTGCAACAGTGCTCTATGTCGATGTGCTCAACAGTGTGGAGGACTTTAGCAGTGATGGACTGGGTGTAATCGAAGGCTTGGAACAAATGATTGAGCTTGGCTGGTTCAATGAGTGAATAAAGACCTTTGGTCAGAGTTGGGTTTAAATAGGTTGCAGGTGATGAGTTGGAAATGAATGGTACTTGACTCCTGTTAGCTGGGTGAAGATTGGGAGGTGTCCGACTGCCGGCCTGACAAATGCAACTGCATAGGGAAAAAAATAAATGTAGCTGCTAGGGCAAATTAGAAGGTTCTTGGGAAGCTGAAAGGTCTGACTGTGGATAAGTCACATAGGCCAGATGGATAACAACCAGAGGTTCTGAAGGATCTAACTGAAATGGTGTGGAGGCATTAGTAATGATCTTTCAAAAATGACTAGAGTCAGAAATAGTTCCAGAGGACTGGAAAATCAAAAATGTCTTTCCACATTTTAAGAAAAAAGGGAGATGAAGAAACAGGAAAATATAGGCCTGTTAGCCTGATTTCAGTGGTTGGTACAATTGTAGAATCTGTTATTAAGAATGAGATTTTGGGGTACTTGGAAGCACATTCTAAAATAGGTCAAAGTCAAAAGGTTTCCTTAAGGGGATATCTTCTCTAATAAATCTTACTTTGAGAAAGTAAAAAGCGGCTAGACAAAGGAGTATTAGGCCTGCACAGTCAGGCACCACCCAGTCTTCACCCAGCTAACGGGAGTCAACTACCATTCATTTCTAACTCATCACCTGCAACCTATTTAAATCCTGCTTGTAGGTATTTAAAAGAGCAAATTTGTAGAGGGAAAGCAGTCAGTTGAAAGAAAAATGAGGTTGTGGTAGTAGGTGATATTAAATTTCCAAATATCATCTGGGGCTCCTGTACTGTTAAAGTGTTTCTTTCTTTCTTTCTCTCTCTCTCCCTCTCCCTGTCCCTCTCTCCCTCTCTCCCTCTCTCCCTCTCTCCCTCTCTCTCTCCCTCTCTCCCTCTCTCTTTTATTTTCCAAATGACAGAGATACTTTCCTACCTGTACAGTTCTTGTCAGGCACCATATCTTCACAAGACTCTTATTACGGAAACTTTCATCCCCAGTTGCTATTGCAGTGATTACAGATTTATCAAGCTGAAAAACAATAACTAATTTAGATAACTTCTTCTAAATACTTTTTATTAATATCATCTCTCTGTGTATTATGAGCTAAAAATGCAGAATTTAATCATCACGAGTTTTACAATGCAATGTACGGACAATATTTCTAGTGAAGTTCTTATGATAAGTTTTTTTAGTAATCTATCTGAGAAATTAGCAGCAAACACTTTCTACCCATTACTTTCAAACATCAGACATACTTAACATCTTTAAGGAATCACATTTCATTCAAGTCATGGAACAGCATGTTTGATTTCATTTGAAGTTAAAACTTATCAACCAAGAAAAGAGCAAGAATATAATTGGCAGTATATGACATATTTATATATAATTTAAACCGCTTCCTAAAAATTTTACATGATCTTTGTTATATAATGTTGCCTGAGCAGCACTGAGATTGGAGGTGCAGATGTAAATTAATAGTAGAACTGTTTCAGATCTATGTATTTGATTGTTAATAATAGAACCGATTCAATACATTCAGAAGAAGATCTGATAGAAGAGTTGCTCCTGGCAGTCTATGTAGAAAGAATCTGCCAAGCCGTTCTCCAACCATGTCTGCTTGTGCTAAATAGAGGCCTGTTTCATCTACAGCTCTAGACAACATTTAATTAGCTATTTCTTTAATCTTGAATTGACCAACTATTGTTATTGTCCATGATTTTGATTAAGCAACAACTGATATTTTAAAAGGAATTGATCGACGTGTAGAAAGTGAATCAATCATGTAACATTTCTTAACAACTTGAATCAGCACTAATTCCAGCCTCTAATTAATAAAGGTTGTACATTGTATAATCAGGTAGAAACAAGAATTTGAAATCAATTAACTTTACTCATCCATAAAAACATTTTATTCTGTCCACTCTAATACTGATGCTGCACCCTTAACTGATGCACTATTACACTACCTATACCCATCTTAAATTAAAATAATATAGAAACAGACAATTTGGTCCATTGGACTGATGCTGGTTCTTGGGAAGCAAACTCATTCATCCCATCCCCTCCTCTACTTATCTCCCTGTGGCTCAGAATTTATTTTTGTTCACACACAATCATCAATTCCTCTTTGATTATTTTGATTCATACTACAGTAGCCAGTAATTTTTCTATTTATCTACTGGCACATCTTTTCAGAGGTGGGTGGAAACCAATGTGTATGGACATAACTCACTGATCCTGACCTGAAAGTGGATTCCTGGAGCCATGAGCCAGCAGCACTATTTGCTGTACCACTGTGCTAGCATAACTTATCACCGTTAATCTAAACATAAATGCATTAAATACATAATGCGGATAACACAATAATAGAACTGATGTCCAAACCTGTATAATGTGATCAGTGAATGGATCGGTAATGATACCGAGAAGGTTAGGTGCATCGTTTCCTGTCTGGATTATGAAGCTCCCCACCACAACCTTAGTGAGTCGGTACAGGAACCCGCTGACAACTTCGATTGGCAGCAGTACCAACACAGAGAGCCAATTGAAGCAATCATGGACAGTGGCGCCTGCAAATGCCCTGAAATTAATTTAACAAATATTTGGCATAGAGAATAATTTGAGTGACTTTCATTCTGAAATTAAGCTTGAATGACTGAGTCAGCCAGTGACTGATATGTTTTTCCAGCTGGCTCTTTGTAACAGAGAACTATAAGTTTATTTTCTGTTTGTCCTGATTCCATGCTAAGTCGTAATAAAGGTGGTGTAATCAGCCTCAAGTGAGATGTTTGGTCAAGTTTACTATGATCTGATTGTTATGCGGGTATCCCAGTGTCAATCAAACAATCAGATCTGTGTACTCTGTGGGAAAAAAATATATGGCTGGGCTGGCCTTTCAACACTGATAAGCTGCTCCCAATATGTAATATTTCACCCCTGAATTTTAATGGAATATAATTTGTCTATATTTTGATTTCCAGGTAAGTCCAAACAGCTGGCTGAATTTCACACCTCAGAGTTGGGAAGTAGAAAATTTGGACCTCAACTTGAGGCACAGCCAGTTGGAAAATCCATTGGAGAATAGCCAAGAATTAATGAAACAAAACCACCAATACTTACCTAGTGATCTTAGGATATTGAGAACATTGGTAGTGAAAACAAAGTAAGTGAGTTTGTCTAAAAAATGAAAAGCCCTATGGAATTTCTAATTTGGTTATCTTGTTATGAAAGTGATGTCACTTAGCTGGAAGGAGTGCAAAGAAGATTTATGAGCATGCTGCTAGGAATTGAAGGCTGAGATATACGGGGAGTTTAGTCAGGCTAAGACTTGATTCTTTGAGGTGTAAGAGACTGTAAGATATCCTGAAAAAGGAATATAAAATCATTAGGGATATAGATAGGATGAATACACACAGTCTTTTTCCCAAGGGGAAGGGAATCAAAAAGTAAAGGACATGCAGTAGGTTTAAAGTGAGAAGAGAAAGAATTAAAAGGGACTGAGGTGCAGCTTCTTCACACAGAGTGTGGAATGAGCTACCCAGGAGAAGTGGTTGAGGCATGTACAATAACAATATTTAAAAGACATTTGGACAGGTATGCAAATAAGAAAGGATTAGAAGGCCATGGGCCAAACTTGGGCAAGTGGGACTAGTTTAGATGGGCATCTTGTTCAGCATCAATGAGTTGGGCCAAAACAGCCTGTTTCCATGCTATCACAGGCTAATTATTCACTGACTTTGCAATGCCTATACACCACTTTGGATCGCTTACGGCACTTTTACGATATTCTGGGTTGGATGTTCAGTCTTTGATCATTATTCAAATAATTTAAACAACTTAAATAATTTAAAAATTCAAATTTTTCCTGGAGAGGAAAAATAAACAATAATTACTTATTTTAAATTTCTGTCTTTTTGAGGATTAAATTGGCATTTTACCTCAGAAAAAGATGATAACAGCACTGATTCATTCATTTTGCTGGAGGGTGTTGACATGGAAGTATGGATAGTGAGGAGCAGAATCAGGTTTATTATCAATGGTGCAAGTCACTAAATTTATTATTTTGAGGCAACAATACAGTACAAGTCATAAAAATATTTTTAGTTACAAAACTAAATAAATAGTGCAAAAGAGAAATAATGAGTAAGTCCTTGATTTAGGACAATTTATCCAAGATTTTAGAGACTCGATATTATCCTTCTAGGCACAGGCTTACAAGATGCTATGGAAAGAGCCCAGTCTCATTGACTTGAATTGGCTGCTGGATAAGTCATGGTAAATCTTACCGTTTGAATTCATTTCTGTCCCCAGCTTGCATTAGAGCTACAATAGTATTTGTTACTGAGGTTCCAATATTGGATCCCATAATAATTGGAATGGCAGACTGCACTCCCAGTACTAAAAAAAAGCACAGAGAAATTGAGTGTTTGTATTACAAATTTGAAAGGCAGGTTATGTAATATAAAAGATCATAAATTTCTCTAATGTATCTCTGATCCATTAGAATACTTCTACCAACAGTTTCTGGAAATGCCTGTTAATTTACATCAGCTGCCATCTTTCTCTCCATCCAAAGTAATTAGATCTCAAAATCTCAATACCAAACCTAGGCTGGGTTTACTTAGATGAACCTTTTCTGAAAACAGTCAACTCCAGGAACAGACTGCTGGTTTCTTCAATGGGCACTTGCCCACTCAATTTCATCAAGTTAAAGCCAAAGTAGAGATCATATCATAAAAATGGTAGAAAGCGATTAATATTAAATAGGGCAGGGTGGTGCACAGGACAAATTTATCCTAAATAGTGGGAAAAGATGATTGGGGGCAATTTCTTGGGTCAGGAGTTTTTGTGGTTCAGCACCAATTAGACCCCAAGCAGGAAGAACTCAAGAGTTTTCTATCTGTGAAATTAGAAATGCTGGAAATATGCAATTAATCATGCAACATTTGTGGAAAGAGAAACAGAGTTTACCATTGATCTGAAATGTTAACCATATTACTTTATTCCCTGATGTAGCTTGACCTGTTAATCTTTCCAGGCAATATTCAAGTATGGAATTAACAAATACAGTGGGTTGACTCAGAGACAAGAGATGTTAGGAAGGTTGAAGGAGTGGCCGTTGTGGTGATGTAGGGTCAGAAGCTCGCCTCTCGACTAATTAGGACACTGCTGATATTCTGGATCTATCTCAAGATGTGGCAAGGAAGAGGGATGCATTCCAAGATAGCTCTGTGGAATTTGATGCCTCCCTAAGATGATGTCTCTGATATTCCTAAAACACTTTATTTGTTGCCCCATTATAGTAAACAACTGTCTTTTCATTAGTAATTATTTCTGCTAAAATAGAACACAGAGATAGTTATCAATGATATAGTCACAGATATTATTAGCACAGTCAGCAGTCACTCCCAGGCCTTGTTCATCTTTAACCTCCATTGTATCTCCAGGCTATAAAAGGGAAAACTGTGGGAGCCAACATTTTGGATCTAGGTCCTCTTCAATGATGTCACTTTTTGTGGCAGCTGTTTAATTGGAAAGCACAGCTGCATGAGCATTGTCAGAAAATGATGTCACTAAATGGGCCTTTAGTGTCAATTAGTTCTGAAGCCTAGGTACATTATAATAGTAATAATGTTTTTACATGACTGATAGTGGGTTATCTCTCTGTTTTCTGTTTACTTCCTTTACTTCCCACCTTCTGGTGATCCTATTGCAGTCAGGGCAAGTCTACTTACATCCTGATGACACCATGCTGACAACAATAGAAGTTGAAGTACTTGAGCTTTGGACCAGGACAGTGACCAAAATTCCGACCACAAGTCCAGCCACAGGATTGGACAGGATTGCATTGTCCTTAAAAATATCACCTGCCACCTTGCCTGAAACAGAGAGACATCATTGGTGCATATGCTGTGAGTTTGACAAGAACATGCTAACCAAATTAATTTAAATTATTCAGTTTTGGGAAAGAAAAGCACAGTTGGAAATTACTATACACTGTACCCATTTTACACTTGTAAATGGAGTACACCAGTTACTGCAAAACTTTGTGCTTTTGGATTGTCGGCTCCAGTTGCTAGTCATCTGAACAAACACCAAAGAGGACTTTATATTCTTCAAGAAGATCAGTTTCCTTCTTCTAAACTCCAAAGAACATAGATCTGACTTTTTGAACAATTTAATTATTTTTAAACCACAACTTATTGAATGCTTCTGGCCCCAGTACTTGTAAATCCTTTATTAAATAAGGAACAAAATCTGTATCTAGTACACCCAACATGGTTTCATCCTCAAGTAATGAAGAATTGGATATGAAGTGTGAAAAATGAAACATCTATTACCTCCAGCAAGTTGAAAGGCTGCACTGAGAACATCGAGAGAGCAAACAAACATGTAGAGAAAGCTAAAGAGGAGCAGAATCTTCATTATTGAGTTCATTAACAATCTGAATTTTGCTTTTGCTTCCAGCTCTGAAATAAAAGCAAAGATATTTCTTATTTTTTTAAATCAGCAGTTGCATATATACATTCATGATCTGACACAGGGTAAATAAATAATAGTAAATTCATCTCCAGCTCTAGCCCCATGCTTTGGCATGGAATATCCTGTCAGAGATAGACCCAGACCCCAGATGTTTGGTTCCTATTTCCCTGTTGACTTCAGCCAACATAGAGTCATAGAACACTACAGCACTGAAACAGGCCCTTGTGGTCATCTAGCCCATGCCAAAGTATTAATCTGCCTAGTCCCATTGACCTGGCCCAGAACATAGCCCTCCATACCCCTCCCATCCATGTACCCATCCAAATTTCTCTGAAATGTTGAAATTGAACCCGCACCCACCACTGGCTCCTTCCACATTCTCATGGCCCTCTGTGTGAAGTGGTTTCCCCTCATGTTCCCCTTAAAAGTTTCACCTTTCATCTTTAACCCATGACCTCTAGTTGTAGTTTTACCTAACCTCAGTGGAAAAAAGTCTGTTTGCATTTACTGAAGCTATACACCTCATAATTTATATATCTTGATTTAATCTCCCCTCAGTATTCTACATTATAGAGAATAACGTCCTAACCTGTTCAACCTTTCCCTGTAACTCGGGACTTCAAGACCTGGCAACATCCTTGTAAATAATCTCTGTAATCTTTAAATCTTACTAATACCTTTCCTGTAGGCTGCTGATCAAAACTGCACACAATACTCCAAAATTAGGTCTCACTCAAATTAGGTCTTATACAATTTTAACATAACATCCCAACTCCTGTACTCAGTATATTGATTTATGAAATCCAATGTGCCAAAAGCATTCTTTATGACACTATCTGCCTGTTACGCTACATTCAAGGAATATAGATCTGTATTCCCAAAAACACCTGTTCTACCACACTCCTTAGTGCCCTACCACTCATCGTGTAAGATCTACCTTGGTTGGTCCTCCTAAAGTGCAACACCTACATTAAATCCCATCTGCCATTTTTCAGCCCATTTTTCCAGCAATAAGCTTCGATAGCCTTCCTCGTAGACCACTACACCCACAATATTGTGTCATCCACAAATTTGCTGATCCAGTTTACCACATCATCATCCAGATCTTTGATGAAGATGATAAACAACAGAGGACCCAGCACCAATCCCTGTGGCACACCACTAGTCACAGTCTTTCAGTCAGAAAAGCAACCATCTACTACCACTCCCTGGCTTCTCCCACAAAGCCAATGTCTAGTCAAATTTACTTCTTTATCTTAAATGCCAAACCTATCTTGCCCAACTTCCCATGTGTGACCTTGTCAAAAAACCTGCTAAAGTCCCTGTAGACAACATCTACTGCCTTGCCTTTGTCACCTTTACTGGTAACTTCCTTGAAAAACTCTATTAGTTTGGTTAGACATGATGTACTACACACAAAGCCATGCTGAATATACCTAACCAGTCCCTGTCTATCCAAAAACTTATGCATCCTGTCCCTTAGAATACCTTCTAACAACTTTCCCAATGTCAAACTTATCGGTCTATTATTTCCTGGCTTAATCTTACAGCTTTTCATATACAACAGGACTAAATTAGCTATCCTCCAATCCTCCAGTACCTCAGGCATGGCCAAGGATGTTTTTAAATACTTCTGCTAGGCCTCCTGCAATTTCTGCCCTAGCCTCCCACAGAAAGCACTTTGTCAAGCCCTGGAGATTTTCCACTCTAACTTGCCTTAAGAGAGCAAACATCTTCTCTTCTGTAATAAGTATTAGGCCCATGACCTCACTGCTGTACTGTCTCAGTTCTATAGACACTGTATCCATCTACAGAGTAAATTCAGATGCAAAAAATTCTTCTTAAGATCTCCCCCATCTCTTTTAACTCCATACATAGATTACCACACTGACCTGCCAGAAGAGCCACCTGATTCCTTCTGAAGTGTTCTCTTGCATTTCTTATACTCCTCCAGTACCTTATTTGTTCCTACCTACCAATATCTGCTTTGTGCTTCCTACTTTTTCATAACCAGGGTCTCAATATCTCTCAAAAACTGAGGTTCCCAAAGCTTGTTATCCTTGCCTTTTATTTTGACAGGAATGCGCAAACTGTGTAATCTCAAAATTTCACTTTTAAAGGGTTCCCACCTAACAAGTACACTTTTGTCAGAAAAAGCCTGTCTTAATCCACGCTTACCAGATCCTTTCTGATACAATCAGAATTGGCCCTTCTCCAAATTAGAAGCACAACCCAAGAGCCAGACCTATTCTTTTTCATACTTATCTTGTAAGTAACAGTGAGGTGCTAAGTGTTCCCTTACAGAAACCTCATTCACCTGCCCTGTTTCATTCCTAACAGGAGATCTAGTACAGTATTGCATTCTCTCTATTTGGGACTTCTATGTACTGATTAAGGAAACTTTCCTGAACACATTTGACACACTCTTTCCATTCCAACCCTTTTACAACATCAGTCCCAGTCAATACGTGGAAAGCTAAAATCACCTACTACCAAAACCTTACATTTCATGCAACTGTCTGCAACCTCTCTACAAATTTGCTCCTATAAACTCTGCAGACTGTTGAGTGGCCTATTATAGAATCCTATTAATGTGGTCATACGTTTGATATTCCTGAGTTCTATCCATAAAGCCTCACCAAACGAGCTCTCCATTTTGTCTTGACTGAGCATTGCCATGACATTTTCTCTGAAAAGTAATACCACTCTTCCCCCTTTAATTCCTTCTGCTCTACCTCGTTGAAAACAATACAACCCCAGAACATTCCTCCTGCAATTAGGTCTCATTAATTGCTACAGTGTCAAAATTCCACATTGTGATCCATGCCCTACGCTCATCTGCCTCTCTTACAATAGTCATTGCATTGAAATACACACAGCTCAGAATATTAGTCCCATCTTGCTCAACCTTTTGACTCCTGACCTTGTATGTAGACTTAACAACATCTTTCTCACAATCACTCCACTATCTGTTCTGGTGCTCTGATTCCTATCCCCTTGCAACTCTAGTTTAAACCACGTTATGGATCTGGAAATAGAGATTCATAATTCCTTGAAAGTTGTATCACAGGTAGAGAGGGTCATAAAGAGATTGGCACATTTCTAAGAATAGCACATTAGCTAATTATTGAGTACAGGATTTGGGATGTGACTTTGTAATTGTACAAGACATTATAAGATATTGAGACCTAATTTTCAGTATTTTGTGCAGTTGTGAACACCCAACTACAGGAAAGATGATGGTAGGTTGAAGGAATACAGAGAAAATTTACAAGGATGTTGGTGGGACAGGAGGACCTGAGTTATAGGGAAAGGTTGAATAAGTTAAGATTTTATTCCCTAAAGTGTGAGAAAATTGAGGGAGATTTGAAAGAGGTATAACAATTATGAGGGGTATAGATTAGGTAAATGCAAGCAGGCATTTTGCAATGAGGTTGGGTGAGACAGGAACTAGAGGTCTTGAGTTAAGAGTGAAAGGAGAAATGTTTAAGGGGAACATTGGGGGGAAATTCTTCACTCAGAGGGAGGGTAAGAGTGTGGAGCGAGCTGTCAGCTGAAGTGGTGGATGCACGTTCGATTTCAATATTTAAGAGAAATTTGGATAGGAACATGCTTGAGAGGGGGATGGAAGGTTATAGGGACTAGGCAGATTAATAGTTTGGCATAAAATAGATGGGCTGAAGGGCCTGTTGCCATGCTGTAGTGTTCCCAGATTACTTCTGGTTATCCAATTAAGAGTCATTCCTGCAAAGGCATCTCTCCATTTGAAAATGCATAGTTCACAAATGGAGAGATGTTTACAGGCTCAATAGCAAAAGAATACAGTCGGCCCTTCTTATCCGTGAGGGACTGGTTCCGGAACCCCTTGCGGATACCAAAAAACGCGGATGCTCAAGTCCCTTATTCAATCTCTCTGTATGCGGTGGACCTTAGGACCCAGTGGAACTGCAGACCTTATTTAACCTGTCTCAGTGCGATGGACATTAGGACCCAGCGGTGAGCTCTGAATCCGCAGTGTTTCTGTTCATGAAAACAATCAGGATCACGATTGAAAATAAAGTGATCAGAAAGAGGTGAAACACCATCGGACACTGGAAAACCGTTAGGCTACAGTCATTCAACAATCGGAACAATTTTAAAGGATAAAGTGAGAAAGGCCCTGCCCCAATGAAAGCTAAAAATATTACTAAGCAACACGGTGGTTTAATTACTGTGTTTTGGGGTTTTGGGTTTTTGATCCTCCACATCAACCAAGCACAGATGGAGGGCGTGCTCAGGAGTGGTCTGTCACTGGTTCGAACTCAGGAACTTCTGTTCCCCAACCCGGCGCTGAAACATACTTTCTTAAGTGTTTTATATGCATAGAAAGGTAAAATATATACTATATACTAAGACAAACGTTTGAATGACTGACGCTAAATAATACCAGATGTACCTGTTCCGACTTATTTAGTAAAAGAACTGCTGCTTTTTTCGATCCCGATCCACGATAACGCACGCACATCCTCCCGTATACTTTAAATCATATCTAGATTAATTATAATACCTAATACAGTGTAAATGCTATGTAAAATATTTGTCATACTGCATTGTTTAGTGAATAATGACAAAAAAAATGTTGGTACATGCTCGAACAACAAGTGCTGGAAGAGCATTTCCAGGTTTTCTCGATTTGCGGTTGGTTGAATTTGCGCATGTGGAGAAGGAGGGCTGACTGTACAACATAAATCAAACAATGTTGAGGGAAAATGTTCTGTTGTGTTGTTTGTTCAATTTAATAACTCACCACTTACCTCTCCATTGAGGCACATTATCTGGCCTGGACATTGTCCAAGTTTTAGCTGAATGCGTGTCGATCTCAAACGTGTCCATGCCATCCACCAAGTTGACAGATGACCCCGGACAGAGGTACCCATGATCCGAGTGTGGAACCCCTCCCACTGCTGGCAGAGGGTATGGTTTAGTGCCAGCCACTCCATGCATGCCTGCCATGGTAGAAGACAACATTATAGCTGTTGAGACTGAAAGTATTATCGAACATCTATTTAAAGAGGAATCAGGTGTTGGATAAGAAATGGTGTTCAAATATGTAAAAGGAATTATGAATAATGTTTTAACGTTCCCACCAATGATCCAGCAAGCAGATACAATAGAGATTCCCAGATAGGCACATGGATGAAGAAAATGGAGGGAGTGGATAGTTTGATCGTGGATAATGTTTACATCGGTCAGCACATCACCGTGAACAGAAAGGCTCATACGTGCTGTATTCTGTGTCCCATATTTAAGGAAATGATATTCCATTTCTTGCATGAGCTGGGTAGAGCTCTGCAATACATGCCCCCCTTACAATATGCTGCATGTGACACAGCTTCACAATTGAAGATAGTGGTTGGTGTTAGGGGAGATCAGTAAATAAATGTGAAACCTAAGGATGTTCAGGTACATGCCAAAGAGCAGCAGGACACTGAGGAGCCAAAAAATAAGGATTAAGAGACTGAGGAAAGATGCCACCGACATCTCAGCCTCAGCTTCCAGCAGCGAAGAAGAGGGAGACGTTGTACACTCTCTATGCCAGGCAGACTCTGAGACCTCGAGAGGCCACACTCCACACTCACCAACCATCAAAGCTATCAGTAAAATTCAATGTGTGTGAATGTCTTTATTCACAAATAATCTAAAACGCTCAGGCAGTCTAAAGTAAAACATTCAAACTACACTTATTTAAAACTATAACACCTTCCCTGTAAAGGAGACACATCTGATGAGAAATAATAAGAAAAAAAGTTACTATCTGTATAGACCATTGCATTATACCAACCTAATCTACAAATTAACAGCTGAGGGATCCTTTCATAAGCAATGGGCTGATGGTTCCTGACTGATCTGAAGGCAATTGTCAACCATCTACAGTGTACATCTGACCTTTCACGAACAGTTCTTTGGACCACAATCTGCTATCTGTAGCAGGGGCATCTGACCTTTCTTTAAAAATCTACTCTGTTCTCTGCTTAGTGGACCATAATGAATGGCCTAATTTCTCTAAATGACATTCCATCTGCCATGTCCTTCCCCTCACTCGGCTAATCAATTTCCACTGGTAAATTCTTTAAATGTTCCTCCCTACTCACTGTGACCTGAGCCCTTGGCCCACTGGGCCTAGACTGATCACCAGGCTCTCATACTTCAGTGGTGTTCTTTATTTAGATTTCAGACCCTTGTTTTGAATTGAGATGACATCTTCAAATGCAGGTCAAAAAAGCTTGCCAATGCCTCTACTTCCTCAGGAGCCAAAAGAAATTTGGCAGGACCCCATTGACCCTTACCATGATGCTCCATAGGAAGCATTCCATCTAGATGCATAATGGGTTGGCATAGCAACTGCTCTGCGTGTGACTTCAGAAAACTGCAGAGAGTTGTAGCTCAGCTCTTCACAGTGACTAGTCTCCCCTTTATAGATCAGGCTATACTTCTCACTGCTCAATAAAACAGTCAGCAATCAAAGCCCCCTTCTCCCCTCTTCCATCAAGCAGTAGGAAGAACTTGAAAGCATGTACCCATCAGACTCAAGGGCAATTTCTACCCTACTGTCATAAGACTATTAAGTAGTTCCCTAGTATTAGTTGGATTCTTGACCTTGCAAACTACCTCAATGTGATCTTCTGCATTGCTTTTTCTTTTATTTGCACTGCACTTTCTCTGTCCCTGTTACTCTTTATTCTGCATTGTTATAGTTTGACCTTGTTCCATCTCAATGCATTGACTAATGATGTTATCTATATGAGCAGACTGCAAAGACAAGCTTTGTACTGTATCTTGGTACATATGACAATCATAAGCCAATTCCAGTTCCAACTCCAGTGTAACATCTTATCATAATCAGTCACATCCTTTGTGGTGTCTCTTTTTGCCTCATTTTTTTTAGCTGTTTTTCTATCAAAAGTGTTTCTTTGGTCAAGAGTAACTGTACAGTTCAATACCATTGATAATTGCACATGGCAGGTGGGCTGAGTCAGGTGTGCCCCCATTTGGAAGGTTGATGGGTCCATGAGGCACTGTCCTAGGACTGGCTGTGCTTGCTCCGTGATGTGATGCCATCCTGCTCCAAGCCTACAGGGTGGAAAAAGGACTTGTCATTCTCTTGGAAATGGCATCTCAATCTTACTCCCAAGAGCTACCTGAGAATGAAGTAACAGCAATTATATTTCACATTCTGTAGCAAGGCAAGTTGTTGACATCTCCTCAATAATAACTTAAGAAAAGGAAAGCAGAGACTTGGCTTTGGAAGCAAATTATATCATCCAAGATCAAAAAGATGTAGATGTCATAACTGAATGAAAGACAGTGAATGCTAAAGATGTAATGGTAGGTTTTGAATTTGCAGCATTAATTCTGTTTTCTTCTCCATGGATATTTCTTAAGAAGCTGAGTATCCCTGGAATATTCTGTGTAGGTTGTATCATTTTGCTTGGGATTTTCACTACAAATTTTGGATGAACTGCAAATTCAGTGTATTTATGGAGCATATGTTTTGCATATTACAGGTGATGGAGGTAATTTATGGGATGTGTAACAGATATTCATTTCCCGGGGCCCAAGAGGCTTACTGCTAACCTCAGCTTTTTAGCAGAGCAGCATGACCTTTCTAAGAATCAAAGAGTTGATTTTGACTAAGTTAAACTTCTAACCAATATTCCTTGCTCAGCCTCTTGTTGTAAACAAGAGAATAATACTGAACTGTACTGAAGTATGCCTTTTATGTTTTATATTCCGTGTTTTTGGTCATATTTTTTGTTACCGTTTGCATGGTTGTTTTTGCATGTGGTGGAGGGAGGTGGATGTGATGTTTGATGTTTTTCTTTGAACAGATTGGTTCCATGATACTTCTTCGTTTCGAAACCTTTACTAAGGAAGACAAATTACAGGGTTGTACACTGCTTACATACTTTTATAATAATTGTACTTTGAACTTCTGAACTTGTTGGCCCATAATTTAGTCGAGAGAAATAATGGGTTACACATTCACCTAATTCAAAATAGCTAGTTGGAAAACAGTATAAATGTTATACTGTTGGGGATTGTTAGGAATTTCAAAGTGGAATGACAGAAAGTTAGGGAGGCAGAAGCAGATCTAGAATTCCTCTTCAGCCTGTCTGTGACAGGTGACTTGTTCATCTGCAACTTGCTGGTATGTATGTCTTTTTAGTTTGTAGGAATTGTACCTGTGTTTGGAAATCCTTTGTACTTTAGAAATATTTTGTAATCTTTCATAAATTAGAAATCCTCTGAGTTTTAAGTTTATGTCAAGAACTATTCACCTAAATTAAACATATATCACTAAAAATAAATTAAACTGTGTTTAAACTACTTCATTAGCTGGAAGCATCACCCCTTGGTAGGGAGGGGAGACCCACTGCTCAAATACTGATTACTGACAGCTAGACCTCACTATGGAGTTGAAACAGTGAAGTAAATTAGACTTTGAACTATTATTTACCTAAAGAGTCAATACTCATAGATAATTAAATTGGATGGTGCAAAAGTCTTCTAATAAGTTTAGAGCTTGTGAACAGTAGACTCAATATCGTCACAGATGCCAATTACATGGGTTATAGACTAGAACTATTTTAAGATTTGCATATTATCTCTATGCCTACTGCAGCAGTCATGGATAAGGGTCATAGCACAAAAAAGCTCTGCACTACTAAATGTTCAACATGCAAAGTTTGAAGAAACTGATGAATGCTACAAAAGTTGAATGTATCCTGGGGTTGAGTAAAGTTTTGAAGAAAGAGACGTGACCTTACTGAAGCCTATTAGGTTCTTAAGGGCCTTCAAAGGGGAATGATTCCCCTGGTCATACCATCTAGGACCATGGTTCACAGTTTCAACATAAGGAATTGGCCACACAGGACAGAGATGAGAAAACATACCATCATCTGGTGGGTAGTGGCACTCTCTAACTTTAGAGGAGAATGGAGGTTCAATCATGGTGACTTTTAAAGGGATATGGGATATGCAGACAAGGAGTGTCAAAGCAGAGGACCAACCATAATCTTTTTGAATGACAGAATAGATGTGAGGGGCCAAATATCCTACTCTTGTTTCCATATGATTTTCTGCTGCCTATATCCGCTCTGACATGTGACCAGAGACCTTGTCCCAAATTTCAGAAATGCATTAGAAAAGCTAAGTGTTCTGAGCCCATATTCTTTTTAAAGGTAAAGTAGGGTCTGTCCTGAAACAAATAGGTAAAATAAATGAAAATTTCAACACAAAGAAAAATGGTCACTGCTGTTCAATTATCTTAGCCCCTCAACATCACTGCAGGAATTCCTTAAGGCAGTGTTCTTAGCCAAACCACCTTCCGATGTTGCATAAATGACTTTCCTTCCTTTATAGGTCAAAGGCTGATGAGAACACAATATTCAATTCCTTTCCAGCTTCTCATGTCCATGTCACATGCTACAAGAGCAAGGCAACAGCTAGCCCTGGGCTGAAAACTTGCAAGCAATATGCAGTTCTCAAAGGTACAAGGCATGCCCTGCTCTAACAAGAAAAGGTTTAACCAACTAACCTCGACATTTAACGGTACTACCCTTATCAAATCACCTACTAATAACCAGAAACTCAATTGACCAGACCAAAAGAATGGAGAGCCACATGGTAGATGAAATTTCATATACAGAATTGCAGAGTGATGTCGTTTGCTTGGGGGAATGAGGAGAGGTAATACAGAGTAGAATATGTAGACTAAAAGGTATGCAGAACAGAATGATCTGGAGGTATGGACATAAAAGGTACTGAAAGTGGCAGAACAAGATTAGGAAGCATACCCAATTCAATGTTTTACAATAGAGACAGAGGGTATAAAAGCAGGGAAGCCATATTGAAGCTTTATACAACATTGGTCTAATTTCAGCACAGTTTGCCTCATTGAACAAAGGATATGAAGGAAATAGAGTGATTCTGGGGAAGATTTATAAGAACGATCTTTGTGATGAGGGATTACAAATGCAACAATAGAATGAAGATGTTGGAAGCATTTTTAGTGGAAAAGAGAAGGCTGAAGAGAAATCATAGAGGTACAGAATATTGAATAACAATGGTCTGGATGGAGTGAGTAGTGATAGGCTGTTCTTTTGGTGGATGGGTCACTGACAAGGCCATGCTTATAGGTAAAGGGAATGAGAATTAAGAGTGACATAAGAAAACCCTCTCTTACATGGGTTGGTTAGAATGCATAGCCTGCAGAAGTGGTGGAAACAGATTCCATTCTGGACTTCAAGAGGGAATTGTATACATACAATGTGGAGAAAAATTTGCAAAGGTACAGTGGATGGGGTTAATGAGATGACCTTCCAGAGCACTGGCATAGCCACATGAGCTCTTCTATAATGGAACTATTCTTTGGTTTCCAGTAGATAAATAACTGTGCCTGGGCAGATGGTGGGTATCTTATGGCAAGGCAGAGGAGATACCTTTTTACTCATCTGGATGAGTACAGGTCAAACAACATATAAGGAGCTCTACACCAATTAGGACAAAGTGGCCCACTTGACCGAAGGTCCATCCACTGCCCTCACATTCATCACCTTCTTTCCAGCATGCTGTACAATAATGTCTACCACCTACAAAATGCTCTGTTATTACTTGAATAAGCTACTTTAATAGCAACTCAGAGACACAACCTATTCCAACAAGCATAAGAACAACATCTAAACTGGGACATTACTATCGGTTGGCTCCTCTCCAAGTCAGACACCATCCTTTTCGGTGCTTCATCTAAATCCAGATATTCTTTATCCAACACTATTGTGGGAACACCTTCCCTAGAAGGAGTGTCTCAACATCATTTCTCAAGGGCATTAAGGGATTGGTAATAAATTCTGGCTTTGTCTGAATGCATTACAAAATATGGATGAGGAAAATCTACGTTTCCCCTGAAATGGTACAATTTGAAAGATCAACTCTCAAACTACATTCTTTGTTCTTACTGAGATTTCTAACTTGCTAAAATTTCAGATATAATCCTGATTATATGTCTTGATTGCTTTGCCTTTGGATCAAAGTGGCCAACACAAGGGAATCTCAATATTAACCAAGTTCATCCACTGGCTGAATTGTTTAGGTCATCTGAAATTTACCCCCATTTTGGCCAATTCAAATATGTGATTTTTTTTTTGTCATTGTCCTACTAGGATATTTTGCTGGAAATGCAATTGGATCTATGATGGTCAAAGTGATTGAAACAAATCACTTTAGCCAGCTTTCATTAGAGCAAAGAATAGTCATGTGTTTGCGAACACAAAATGGAAAATTAATTTCAGCTGCAGCTCCAACATCCAAGAGTCATATGTAATTGAAATCCAGGGTCCTGCTCTATTGATGTAACTTATCCAATTTTATGCTATTTTCTGCTTCTTTTGGCTCTTTGGCTTCCAGGGTATCTAAACCCCACCACTAGGGTCAGACCACAATCCATTCTGAAACTCTCTAAACTTCTTGTCTTTCCTTCCTTGTCTCCCTCAAACCCTGTGCAAAACTGATATTTTATCAAAGCATCAGTTTGTTGCCTTCCACCTCATCTTTGTCTTTATCCATTCTACTGAAACTCTGGTGAATCTTTTTAAAGGTGTAAGCTCTTAATTATTTCTTCCTACAAAAGTTAGCATTATATAACCCAAGAGACTTTATATTATTTATATTGTTATAAAATTATATCTGAACAAAAATACTAATTCCCAATATTCCTAAACGTTAACCTTTAGCGTAATCTCTTGTAAAGCATGTTGGTGTATCAAGACCGTCTTTAAGAACTAACCAAGCAAAATAAACTACAACCATATAGTCAAGTAGATTAATTCTCCAAGTTTGTGTCTATAAATTATGTTGAATATAGAATGTATTGATTAATTCACCAGTTTAGAAATAGCAGTTTAAAAACAAATTTAGCTTAGATTAAATTCAATTCCTTCTGCTCCATGAAAATTGAAATCAATTGCTAATCTGTTAAATTCTGTATTAAAGTACCACAATGTATCTTCTTGCAAAACTATTAAAAGGAACTCAGTAAAAGTAATAATGCAATTAAAGAGCTTTAATCAAATTCCACTTCATTCACTTTGTGATAATTATTTTTTCATTTATATTATATTTAAATAGAAAGGCAACTTTATGATATATATGACATTTTAAATGCCTCATTGCAAATTCAAATACTATTATCACTCAAAACTGAAGTTCATGAATTTATTGCTGCAACAATATATATTTTTACCTTACCTGCGTTTGGAACAGATCGCTACATGTGGGTTCTTACATTCAAGTATGTGACCCAGTTTGAGAAGAAAGAATTAAGACACATTTTTTTTATATACTCAGACCAAAAGAGCAAAGTCTGGAGTGTCATACCCACAAAGCATGCGCCTACAATAACTAACCACTGCTTAGGAAGCTGAATGTTGTTAATTTATAATCAATTTTTGGTCAGAAAAATGCTGACACTCAAAGAGCTGGGACTGTGTATTCTTGCAAATCGTAGTTCAGACATAAATAACACAACTTGCCTAATTCTGTAAAGTCTTTAAAATGAGCAGAAGTGGATTAACACTTCTTGGTAATTATTAGGTAAAGTATATTGATGCTGACTTTCAGAATTCACACAAGGGATGGCCAGCTTTCCTGAACCAGTGGATAAGGAAGAAGGAACAGGTAAAATGGAGCATTTCCGTTTCTCATTCCGACGTTAGTTTAATGGTGATGGATGTAACGGAAAAGAAGTGTAAATCGGAGCCCAGAATCATATATGGAGATGAGTGGTATTTTATCCTATTAGTATGTTGATTCTACAGCACCACTAACTTTAAGTCCTACAAGGCATGCCACAGCGTAAGTGCTCTACCCAAGAAATGTGTCTGACCTCAGTGTTACATCCATTCCTACTCTTGGAATTACCCTAATGTGAAAAAACAACACAGTTCAAATTTAAGCCTTTCTTTTATTACCTGTAGTTCCTTTAGCACTCATACCAAATGCACAGATCGTGAATCTACAAGGAAAATATTGAAATTGCAAAGGCTTCTCTTGCACCATATTAGAGATGAGCTGTTATGCCAGTGAGTAATGTTAATCATGGCAATTTCATGTTAGAGATAAAGGGAAGGGTAGCATCCTGCATCAGAGATTCTCAACTTGGACCTTGCTCCAGGGAAACATGCTGGATTTTGCAGGGACCACAAGTGAAAATCAAGAAGCTGGGGGCCACAGGAGTTTCTGAATGGGCCATGATAAGCTTACTGTTTTAATGAAATATGGCTAAAACATATAAATAAAAATATATGCAATTTAATTGGAATCCTGACTGAAGTGAATGGGAAAGTAGGCTAGATGATGCAAATGAGGCAGCAAAACAGCCTAGCCTATGTGTGTGGGGGCAGGGGGGTGCAGCACGCCAATCATTCTGCTCCTGCTTGACCACGCACCAATCACCATTCACACCCTGCAGGATGGCCCACTGAGCCTCGCTCCGCATACACCCCCAAATCACAAATCATTCATTATGCAGTGAGCAGGTGGGTGTTACCCAGTAGGATACCCTGCAATGTGCTCCACCAGCTAGTGATTATGATTACTTTGCTTTATAATTACATGTTACAATTATAATTGTAATTATAATTACAATTACAGTGACCATAATATGGTGGAATTCTTCATTAAGATGGAGAGTGACATACTTAATTCAGAAACAAAGGTTCTGAACTTAAAGAAGGGTAACTTTGAAGGTATGAGATGTAAATTAGCTAAGATAGACTGGCAAATGACACTTAAAGGGTTGACGGTGGATATGCAATGGCAAGCATTTAAACATCGCATGGATAAACTACAACAATTGTTCATCCCAGTTTGGCAAAAGAATAAACCAGGGAAGGTAGTGCACCCGTGGCTGACAAGGGAAATTAGGGATAGTATCGTCCAAAGAAGAAACATATAAATTAGCAAAAAAAAGCGGCACACCTGAGGACTGGGAGAAATTCAGAGACCAGCAGAGGAGGACAAAGGGCTTAGTTAGGAAAGGGAAAAAAGATTATGAGAGAAAGCTGGCAGGGAACATAAAAACTGACTGTAAAAGCCTTTATAGATATATGAAAAGAAAAAGATTGGTCAAGACAAATGTAGGTCCTTTACAGTCAGAAACAGGTGAATTGATCATAGGGAACAAAGACATGGCAGACCAATTGAATAACTACTTTGGTTCTGTCTTCACTAAGGAGGACATAAATAATCTTCCGGAAATAGTAAGGGACCAAGGGTCTAGTGAGATGGAGGAACTGAGGGAAATACATGTTAGTAGGGAAGTGGTGTTAGGTAAATTGAAGGGATTAAAGGCAGATAAATCCCTAGGGCCAGATGGTCTGCATCCCAGAGTGCTTAAGGAAGTAGCCCAAGAAATAGTGGATGCATTAGTGATAATTTTTCAAAACTCCTTAGATTCTGGATTAGTTCCTGAGGATTGGAGGGTGGCTAATGTAACCCCACTTTTTAAAAAAGGAGGGAGAGAGAAACCGGGGAATTATAGACCGGTTAGTCTGACATCGGTGGTGGGGAAAATGCTAGAGTCGGTTATCAAAGATGTGATAACAGCACATTTGGAAAGAGGTGAAGTAATCGGACAAAGTCAGCATGGATTTGTGAAAGGAAAATCATGTCTGACGAATCTTATAGAATTTTTTGAAGATGTAACCAGTAGAGTGGATAGGGGAGAGCCAGTGGATGTGGTATATTTAGATTTTCAAAAGGCTTTTGACAAGGTCCCACACAGGAGATCAGTGTACAAACTTAAAGCACACGGTATTGGGGGTATGGTATTGATGTGGATGGAGAACTGGTTGGCAGACAGGAAGCAAAGAGTGGGAGTAAACGGGACCTTTTCAGAATGGCAGGCAGTGACTAGTGGGGTACCACAAGGCTCAGTGCTGGGACCCCAGTTGTTTACAATATATATTAATGATTTAGACGAGGGAATTAAATGCAGCATCTCCAAGTTTATGGATGACACGAAGCTAGGTGGCGGTGTTAGCTGTGAGGAGGATGCTAAAAGGATGCAGGGTGACTTCGATAGGTTAGGTGAGTGGGCAGATTCATGGCAGATGCAATGTAATGTGGATAAATGTGAGGTTATCCACTTTGGTTGCAAGAACAGGAAAACAGATTATTATCTGAATGGTGGCCGATTAGGAAAAGGGGAGATGCAACGAGACCTGGGTGTCATTGTACACCAGTTATTGAAGGTGGGCATGCAGGTACAGCAGGTGGTGAAAAAGGCAAATGGTATGTTGGCATTCATAGCAAAAGGATTTGAGTACAGGAGCAGGGAGGTTCTACTGCAGTTATACAAGGCCTTGGTGAGACCGCACCTAGAATATTGTGTGCAGTTTTGGTCCCCTAATCTGAGAAAAGACGTTCTTGCCATAGAGGGAGTACAGAGAAGGTTCACCAGATTGATTCCTGGGATGGCAAGACTTTCATATGAAGAAAGACTGGATCGACTAGGCTTATACTCACTGGAATTTAGAAGATTGAGGGGGGATCTTATTGAAACGTATAAAATTCTAAAGGGATTGGACAGGCTAGATGCAGGAAGATTGTTTCCGATGTTGGGGAAGTCCAGAACGAGGGGTCACAGTTTAAGGATTAAGGGGAAGCCTTTTAGGACGGAGATGATGAAAAACTTCTTTACACAGAGAATGGTGAATGTGTGGAATTGTCTGCCACAGGAAACAGTTGAGGCCGGTTCATTGGCTATATTTAAGGAGAAGTTAGATATGGCCCTTGTGGCTAAAGGGATCAGGGGGTATGGAGAGAAAGCAGATACAGGGTTCTGAGTTGGATGATCAGCCATGATCATACTGAATGGCGGTGCAGGCTTGAAGGGCCGAATAGCCTACTCCTGCACCTATTTTCTATGTTTCTATGTTAATGTGGAACCATCCGCGTCTAATTTCAACTGAAAGACTGTTCAAAGTTGCCAGGTTTTTCCATGTCAAAGCCTTTATCAGAAAGGAATCGATTTGAAAAATTAAATTCATTAATCAAACAGTTAAAAGGGGAAAAAAAACTACAATCTCATATTATACAAAGAAGCTATTACCACTTTCCTTGGAAAACTCAAACTTTTCAGCAGCAATATTGGACATTGTGAGTTTATGCAATTTCCTTCACTGGTCATTCTAAAAATATGATGATGTATATTTTGATCATTTGAAACAACTGCACACTGATACGGGATTAAGTTCAGAGACCTGCTGGAGATGCATACTACAGATTGGGTGGTGGACCCATTTGGGGTGAATGTGAATGATATTGAGTCCACATTTTAAGAATAACTTACTGAGCTACAAAGTGATAGAAAATTTCAAGTGAAATTCAAATGCAGCAAGCAAAATTTCTGGATAACTAGTGATATGTAAAATAAGTTCCCACCGCACTGGGGAGAATGTAAAGTTGTTTTTAATTAGATTTCACACCTCTTTCTAAGTTGAAAGTGATTTTAGTCAAGCTTTTCACCTGTCATCAAAAGCTTGTAACTCTCTTGATGTTGTGAAGTGATCTTCAATTGTCTTTAACCAAGTTGTAACCAGATATTCAAAAGCACGCTAGTTTGCTTCAGTTGCGAAAATCTCACTAAATACCCAAAGTACATTATTAAGTGCTTTTTCATTGCTGTTTGGAAGAATACTGTGATATTATAAATGCAGTTATATCCAGAATTTTGAAATAGTTTTATTTTTCATATACATCTGTAACATTATATTTAAAGTATAATAATACTGGTAACCTGTTAAATATTGACTTTATATTAGAATAATTAGTAAAATTGATTTTAAAAAACTTTAGCAACTAATGGAGAGTATAGATGGTGGGGACCACAGAGGTGAATGAAAGATACAAGTGGGCCACGAGCAGAGAAAGATTGATAACCACTGTTCTACATTATATTAAAGCATGAGGTTAAAATTAATTCTAATTTTAGAGATCAGAAGTTTCCATAAATATTTAATTGGGTAGCTGTGAGTGTGAGTTATATTAGCAGTTTATTATTGTGTATGTGTTTGTTTGATGCGACCCTGTTTCATTCCATTCTGAGTCACATCTTTAGCCATCCAATGCTATAAAATTTGGAGATCTCTCCTGAAACTTCTCCAGAAGTTTTTTCTTTGTCTCTGTCTCTGGGCTCCTCCGCATCAAAGATGATTGAATGAAGTTTCACATCCTATCATAGAAATGTATCAATCAGAATGAAGCCGATAATAAAGTTAATTATGTTACTCCTGCTGCCCTTTTCTCACTCCATTACTCTTTGGTCTCCACTTCTTTGTGTGTTTATCCAGATGCTTCTTAAACATGATGAGAATTTCTGCCTCCACCACTCCTTTTCAATAGACATATTTAAAGTGGAGAAAGCTATATAGTTGAAAGGTTTAGCCATCAAGGGTTATTGGGAACATGCAGTAGAGGAGTTGATGCTAGCATAGATCATCTGTCAACAAACTGAGTGGTGAGGCAGACTGGAGGGGCCTCGTGGCCTGCTCCTGTTCCTTGCGTTCTGGCACGGCGTCCCAGATGACCATCGTTCTTGTGTGAAATTGCTCTTCCTCTTTTCCTATCTGATCCTTTTACCTAATCTATATTGGTCTCTCTGCTAAGTGAGATAGGTCCCAACAGGAAAGCTTTTCTTCCATCTCATAGAGCAAGTTAAATAGTGACGTAGATTTTGGATCTAAGCTCAAATGGAGTTTACAACTTCTAGAAACAAATAGGTAAATAGGGAAAATCTGTATGTTTTTGTCCACATCTTTGATAATCTGAGTCAATCTGTCTCAGCACAGACCCAGTATGGAACTAAATTTTAGTGGCATCCTAGCAAGAATTGGCAAATATTTTTCTATAGGAGTAGAGGACTGTAACGTGTCAGAACAAGAGTGGAGATTACACAAGCGCCCTGTCAATTCAGTGCCAGTTTCCTGCACATCCCAAACACATGGGAATTAGTAGGTTACTTAGCCCGGTAAATTGCTTTCAGTGTGTAAGAGATTGGTAAAATCTGGAGGGAGCTGATGACAATGTGAGAAAATTTTAAACAATTGGATTCATGTAGGATTAGTGGAAATGACTGGCTGATGGTCGGCTTGGACTCAATTGACTGAACTTGACTTGAAGTGCCTGTTTCCGAAATGCATCTTGCTATAACTCTAACTCTCTGGCAGATCTTATTTACTGTCAGGTAATTAATAATTTTGATAACTTCCATTCATTTTTTGTAATTTAATCTCTTAATCACATTTTCCCAATCTGTATTTTTGTTTTACAAGCCTGAACCTAAGGGAAAGAGAAACGCTGAGCATTATGCATTTGAAAATCGCATATTTTCAGAGCAGACCATAATCAAGTTAACTTCCAGATCAGTTAGTCCTAATCCTGAAATTCTATTAACCATTTCTGGTTGCAAGCCTCCCCTTGAGTCAATGATGGATTTGATTTTCTGTGCCTGCCTCACATGGGATGAAGTCATTTTTTGTGACACAGTTTTGGAAAATGAATTGTATTCTGGGCAGTGTTCATCAATGATCATCCCCACAACCACCAAGTTTCCTCTTTTATTTTTAAATGCAGCTTTCAGCATTTGGGTATCATGAACAAAGATGATACTTCTGTCCATTTCTAATTCCCTTTAATCTGCCATTTCAGGAGGCATTTAAGAGCCAAGCACATGAGTGAACTGGATGCCCTTTTGCAATAATGTGTGACAGGTACATAGAACAAAGTCTAAGGGCTTCAGTGTGTAGGAAGGAATAAATAGACTAGTACGGACATAACCAGTGTTCTACTGAGGAGCAATGTGAACTCAGTCCCCAGACTGATGAAAGCCAACACACCATAACCACCCTAACAAGTTGCACAGTAACCTTTATGGATCTATGGACATGGACCCGAAGCCTCTCTTTTCCTCCACAATGCAAAGAATTCTGCTATTCATCTGCTCACTACCTTTAAGTTCAACTTTCCAAATATATCACTTCACAGTATTTTGGATTGAATTCTATCTGCCATTTCTCAGCACAGCTCTCAGCCTATCAATGTCCCATTGTAACCTACAACAACCTTCTACACTGCCCATCACACTACCAACTTACCTTTCATTTGCAAACTTTTTTTTTAACTTTTTTTATTGTTTTCAATTAGTTACAGAATAAATGTGTATGAAAAAAAAATGTGTTACCCAGCCCCACTCCCCTTAACCCCTCCCCCCTAACATCCCTATTAAAAAAATAAGAAAGAAAGAAAAAAAAAGGAATGCCTGGATATTGGAGGGTCCCCACATGCTCCATGGAGTTCGTAATAACTTTAGTATATATATTTATTTCTTTCCCCAAGTAACCAATTATTTCATCTTCAGAGCACCTATATATTTAATCCTGTCTTTTGTAAATAAGGGCGCCAAATTTTCAAAAATGTTTCATATTTATCTCTTAAATTATAAGTAATTTTTTCAAGTGGAATACAGCCATAAATTTCGTTCTTCCAACGATCTATACTTAGATATGTATCCGATTTCCAAGTCACTGCAATAGCTTTTTTGGCTACTGCCAATGCAATTTTTATAAATTCTTTCTGATATTTATTCAATTTGGATATCGGTTTTATCCCTTCAATATTACCTAGTAAAAGTAATATTGGGTTGTGTGGAAGTTGTATTCCAATAATTTGTTCCAGTAAAACTCTTAAATTTGTCCAAAAAGGTTGAATTTTAGAGCAAGACCAAGTAGAATGTAAAAAAGTACCAATTTCTTGGTTACATCGGAAACACTGATCAGATAAATTTGGGTTTAATTTATTTATTTTTTGTGGTGTAATATATAGTTGATGTAAAAAATTGTATTGCACTAATCTTAATCGAACGTTTATTGTATTTGTCATACTCTCAAGACATAGTCTTGACCAGTTTTTTTCTTCAATTTTGATATTCAAATCACTTTCCCATTTTTGTCTTGACTTATGGACTCCTTGTTTAATTGCCTGTTTTTGAATCAAATTATACATACAAGAGATAAATTTTTTAATCTTTCCTTTTTGAATTAAAGTTTCTATTTCATTGGGTTTCGGTAGTAACATTGTTTGACCTAACTTTTCTCTTAAATAAGCCCTTAGTTGAAAGTAACAAAAAAGAGTGTTGTTTGATACTTTATATTTATTCTTTAATTGATCAAATGACATTAATATACCTCCTTCAAAACAATCTCCTATATATCTAATCCCTTTTTGAAACCAATTATATAAAAGTTGATTATCCATTGTAAAAGGAATAAGTCTATTTTGAATTAAAGATCTCTTTGCTAATAAGGATTTCTTTGTCTCATCGTCAACATTTATCTTATTCCATAAATCAATCAAATGTTTTAATATAGGAGATTCTTTCTTTTCCCGTATCCATTTAGATTCCCATTTATATATAAAGTCTTCCGGTATGTTTTCTCCTATTTTATCTAGTTCTATTCTGATCCATGCCGGTTTGTCTTTCTCAAAAAAAGATGCAATAAATCTAAGTTGATTTGCTTTATAATAATTCTTAAAATTTGGAAGTTGTAACCCTCCTAGCTCAAATTTCCATGTCAATTTTTCCAACGATATTCTTGACATCTTACCTTTCCAAAGAAACTTCCTCACATCATTTGCAAACTTATTAACCATCACCCTCATCCATTTCCCCTTCCGAATCATTTATAAAAATCAGAAAGAGCAGGAATCACAGAACAAATCCTTGTGGAACACCACTGGCCACTGACCTCCAGGCAGAATACACTCTATCTACCTCCACCCTCTGCCTTATGTGGGCAAGCCAATTCTTTATCCACACAGTTTCTCTCAGTATCATGCTTCCTGACTTCTTGAATGAGGCTAACATGGGGAACCTTATCAAATACCTTATGAAAATCCATATACATCTACTGCTCTGCAAAGCAATGCTGACTATCCCTAATCAGGTTTGGTTTTTCCAAATGCTTGTAAATCCCATCTCTAAGAATATTCTCCAACAGTTTGCTCACCATTGACATAAGACTCACTGGTCTATAATTCCTAAGATTGCCCTGTTACCTTTCTTGAACAAATAAATAACACCTTTCCATCTTCTGGTACTACTCCCTTGGTTAGTGAAGGTGTAAAGACCATCACCAAGGACACAGCAATTTCTTCCTTCACTTCCTATAGTAACTTGGTTTATATCCCATCTGGCCCCTGGGACTTATCTAAGTTAATGTTTTCAAAAGTTCCTCTTTCCGAACATCGATATGTTCCAACATATGAGCCTGTTCTACACCGATCTCAGATTTATCAAGGTCACTCTCACTGAATAATACTGAAGCAAAGAATTCATTAATGGCCTCTCCTATCTTCTCTGACTCCAGGTACGTTCCCTCTTTTATCCCTGATCAATCCTACCCTCACTCTAATCATCCTACTGTTCTTCACATATCTGCAGAACACTTTGGGATTTTCCTTAATCCTACTCAACAAGACCTTCTCATGTCCCCTTCTACCTCTCCAAAGTCCCTTCTTAAGCTCTTTCCTGGCTACCTTATAACTCTCAAGATCCTTGCTACCTAAACCATATGTATACTTTCTTCTTCCTCGTGACCAGATATTCCACATCTCTTGTCGGTCAAGGTTTCTTCACCCTACCATCTGTTGCCTGTCTCAATGGGGAAAACCTATCTTGAACCCAGTGCAATTACTCCCTAAACAGCTTCCTCATTTTCATTGTGCATTTCCATGAATACGTCAGTTCCCAACTTACGCTCGCAAGTTCCTGCCTAATGGCATCATAATTCAACCCCTCCACCCAATAAAATACTTGTCCATACCACCTGCTTCTATCCTTGTCTAAGCATATGGTAAAGGTCACAATTTCCAAAATCCGTTACCTGACCAGTTCATTCTTGAGTACTAGATCCAAGATGGCCTCTCCTCTGGTTGATCTGTCCACATATTGTGTCAGGAATCCATCCTGGACACACATGACAAATTCTACTCCATATAAACCTTTTGCACTTTTGGACAGGAGTGAATCAAAGCAACCAACACTTTAATTCCTAATTATTGTAAAGGAGTGCACAAGACCTGATACATAAATAAATACAGAGCACTGCCCAATATTTCACTTTCAAAAATATGAAACTGAATTCACATCAGAGAGCATAGTTCAATCTAGAAATTACATTCTGATATAGCCTTTTTGAGAATGAATTACAGCAACTCCCACTTACAGAACATCTTTAAGATGGTAAAACATAACAGTATAAATAAAGAAAATATCAACTAACCATCATCAAAATGTCACAAAAGGAGGGAAAGATGGGAAGGCAAATGAGGAAAGGAAAATAATTCCATTGCTTCAGACCTTTAGCAATTGAATGAGAGTGGAACAGTGTTTGAACAGTGTTCAAAGGACAAAACTGGAGGAGAGTTAGGCTAAAGAGGGCTTTAGAGTTAGGAGTGACGAGGTTCTGAAGATCTAATATTATGGGTGAAAATTTTAAACCTTTAGTTACTCTACCTGGCCCTAGCATGACTCAGTAATTAGGAGTTCTGAGGGTGAAGATTCAAGAGCAAGTTTAGATAAATGGAGGTAGTTCAGGTCATGTGGACCCAACCCCTGCATGAATTAGAACATCTGAGGAAAAGATGATTTTTTTAAATATATCTTTTACTAATGACACTCCTGGTACTGTGTTTGAATCACAGTCTGTACACATGAATAACTTTAACGAGAAAAATTGAATCATCAAACAAATCAACATACTTTATTCTCCTGCAGGTGATAGAAATATTGTCAAGAGGTAATGTGCTGGCACAAGATGTTCCTGTCCTGCTGTATAAGCATTTTTTTTGTAGATGCTGTATGTGGCAGCTTTCCAAGTGTTCTTTACTGCCAGGGTGACACTGCATGATAAGATTTCATTTGGAATTCAGTTAGGAATTCACTGAAAAGTAGAAGGTGCACTGCCTTAAAGATTACTGCTCACATTTTTGGTAAGACACTTTTGTATTTAAATAAATGCTTTCATGATTTCAAACCACCCAAGTAATACAGTAATTGAACCAAAACGTTAAACTATTTCTCCTTGCCTTGCATTGTACTGCTGCTGCAAAACAACAAACTTCACAATGATAATAAACTTGATTTTGATTCTTTTGCTTATGCTGCTGGAACTGCTGAGTGTTTCTAGCATTTTCTGTTTCTATTTCAGATTTTCAGAATCAACTGCTGTGTTATTGATGAGGAGTCACTGTTTGATCCTTCCTCACCAAATGACCCAAACCCAAATGACTTTTGACAGTACCATTTCATGGATTATGCTTCTACCTCTTCCTACCTCAGTCTACCTTCCTACTCCATGCAACTTGATGGAGTAGATCCTGCTGAAGGGGGTTAAAATAAAATTTGATCCAAACAAGCATAGAAGCATCTGTGACCACGATGAAATCTTTCTGCCAATGAAAAATATTTAAATCTTATTTCAATATTGCTGACATTAACTACTCTCACCTTCATTTCTGTATATTCAATATTTCTATCTAATTCTACTTAGTCAGAGATCAAAATATTAAAGATATGGACAGAAGAAATTTGATACCATTACTGTAAAATATTCATTTCTCTTTCAAATAGAACACACATAGATTGCAAAATCGTTATATCTCTTCTTACAATAATTACTTGATTGTTTAGGGTTAAAACCAGGATTCACTAACTAGTGAATGCCAATTCACCAAGATTAATTGTAAATTTCCTATTTTTAAAATGTTTGGAGGGCCCAGTCTACTGGAAATTTGACAGCTGTATTGCAGATCCATCGAGGAAAAATAGGATGTTGCTTTATCATTTGTAATTGCATCTTTTTGGGATCTCAGATTACAAATCACAGCCCAGTGGTTCCACTTATCTTTGAGTCAGAAGGCTGTGGGTTTATAGTTACTCAAAGAACCAAGCACAAATTCCAGTCTGGCTTTACTGCGGTACGGAAGGAATGCAGCACTGCTTGAGATGCCACTGTTCAGTAAAGTTTATACAAAAGCCTCATATATCCACTTATGTCACATGACACTTGAAAGATGGTGGTGTTCTTCTCAATACCTTGACCGATAATTATCTCCCCAGTTGATCTCACTAAAACAAACCACTTGGTCATTCAGTTATAAGTGTTTAGTTGCACTTGCAATGGGTCAACTGGTTGCTTTATTTCCAATATGTATCTTCTGTAGAGTGTTAGAATACATTAGAATAGGTGGCACAGTCGCGTAGAAGTTAGCACAATGTTTTACAGTACGGGTGAAATAGGGTTCCATCCCCAGCACTGACTGTAATGTTCTCTGCATGACTGCATGGGTTTCCTCTGGGTACTCCAGTTTCCTCACACAGTCCATAGATGTACCAGTTGGTAGGTGATTTGATCATTGTAAATTGTCCCATGATTAGGCTAGGATTAAGTTGGGATATTGCTGGCCATGTGGTTTGAAGGGCTGGACAGGCTTATTCCGTGCTGTCTCTCAAAAAATAAAAAAAAATAAAAAAAGAAACAGGCAACACGAGTGAATCTGCAGATGCTGGAAATAAATAAAAATACAAAATGCTGGCAGAACTCAGCAGGCCAGACAGCATCTATGGGAAGAGGTAGTGACGACGTTTCGGGCCGAAATCCTTCAGGAAACATTCTCAGGTCAGGAAAGGCACAATAACAACAAAACTTATTATTAACCACCGCAACTTCCATAAGATTTAATTCATGAAATTTCTTTAAGGACATCCAATTTCCATCCAAGTATCTCCTACCACTCAATCTCCAAGATACTGCAGGATGGCTAGTGTTTTTAATTAAAAGTAATTTAATGAAGTTCAATTGTTTAAATTGATAATTATGAAGTGTTTTTTTTTATGGAGCCAGATCACATCAATCCCATATCATCTAAGAATTCTCCCATGTGCAGTGTATTTGTTCCTGACAGTTGCATCCACAATTATTCCAGCCTCTCAATGCTACTTTCACATTCTGGCTTTTGACTTACCTCACTGCTCATACCTCTTTGACTGACTATCCAACATTCCTGGCCTTGCTTTGGATAGTAGGCATGCACGTAGGGCTAACTGTCTCCCTTTGGGTGAACACTGGATTTTAAATTAATCCATTCTTTTATGAGTGAATCTGTCAACCCTGCAACAAAGCAACTATCCACTAACAACCCTACCTCTATTAAGAAAGTAGCAAAGGATTCTGCCTGTTCCCCTTTTCCATTTCTAGATGATTTGTAATAAACTTGTAAGGTACTTCAAGCATTCTGCAGGGACGTTATTGCACGGTACATCCCTCTGCTGTGTCTCTGAGTGACATGACACTGCTGCTCCAATAAACGTGTAACCTGTCTCCCACACGCAAACCTCAGTAGACCAGAGTCCTAGTAACATATCACCCCTATGCTTCAGGATTTAAGATGTTTCCTTCATATTGCCTTACTTTACAAACCTTGTTTTATGAAGGAATTATTATGTTTTATCACATTAAGGATGTTAAACTAGGACATTTTGGATTTTGTTGTTGATGTAAAGCCAATTTGACTACAGGTGCAATTAAGGTAAATCAATTCCAACTGTCATTTAGAACAAATATCTAATGGGAAGAATCAAAATTGTTTCAATTCACTGCTAGCATATCAATTGCAAGGAATTAGACACAACTTGAAATTTAAGGTGAAGATTGGCAAAAGTTTTGACAAGAGAATGTTTGAGGTTGTGAAATCCTATACACAGGTTTGTGGGCATCTCACAAGTAATCTATTTTTGTTCCCATCTGTGGTGACACACTTAGCCTTAACTACACTTAATCCACTTACAATGAGCCCTGTGAGCCATGAGATGGAGCAAGGGTCAACGGGCTCTGATCATCTTCCGGCATCGCACACAGAAGGAGCATCTGAACAGTGAGCAAGGGCAATAGTGAACATGTATAGTATTAAGCCATGACAGCATTGGCAAGGACAATGTTACCAAAGGCATAGTGAATGTGAACAATTTGACAAAAATACCTTCAAATAAAAATAACCAATTTAGAATTTTTCACAAGTATAATATGATGAGAGCAGTAGGTATGGATAATATTAATCAACATAAAGATTAAATGACAACTATAGTAAAGGTGGCAAATCTACCCTGGGATCAATATTGGATGAAGCCAACATCAGTGCTGAGGTCATTTAAGAGCTGTTCTGTAAAGTGCAACTGTGTATGTATGCCTGGGTCTGAAGGGATGAATGCCCACGCTCTCAGTCATGGCTGAAGATATAAGCAACCTCTCAATGCCGAGTCAGACTGCAGAGAAGGGATGCAGCCAGAAGATGGACTCTGTGGCATCTCTACCAAAGGAAATGTAAGGTGTTCCTTCCCTCAGCTAGCCTGCAGGTCACCCTTGTGCAGGGTTTGGCACCCATTTACCACCACTCCCCCCACCAATCAGGGTAACGTGAAGCTAGGAAGCAAGTGGTGAATGGTGATACAAGCAGATGGTGCATATCACAAGTCCTGGTTATGCGACCGCTGATGCCAGGCAGACAATCTCTGAAGATATTGATAATGGCTGGGGTCACCCATCTTGGAAATACACTGGCCAGAAGAAGACAACGGCAAACCACTTCTGGTGAAAAAATTGCCAAGAACAATTATGGTCAAGACCATGATCGCCCATATCATACGAAACAGCACATAATAAATGAATGAATGAAGAAGTTGGAAGGCAGAAAATAAAATAACTTTGTTTTGATCCAGTTTAACTATAATGTCAGTCAATCATCAGAAATCTGACATTGGAGATGACAAAGTAGTATGCAAAGTGTCCAGTGGGAGGGAGGGAGGGAGGGAGGGAGGGAGGGAGAGAGAGAGAGAGAGAGAGAGAGAGAGAGAGAGAGAGAGAGAGATGATGAGAGAGAGAGGAGAGAGAGAGAGGAGAGAGAGAGAGAGAGAGAGAGAGAGTGTGTGTGTGTATGTATGTATATGTGTGAGAGAGAGAGAGAGCTTTTAAAACGATCATGAATTTCAGATAATGCAAGGATCAAACCAAGAAAGTTCAGATCTCAGTACTGGATTCAGTTGCTTCCTTTGACTGTGGCATATTTCATCAGCCAAAGAGATCTCTCTGGTAGATCCAGTCCAAACTCCGCCAACCAAATGGGTTAAATCTATCTGGAAACCAAGCTGTCATCAATTTGGCCTTCCTGCTGCCTCTATATCATTCAAACCTGTAAACAACAAATTATCTCTGTAGATCAAGGAGGATGTCTGTGGACCCCAAGCCCTCTCTCTGTCTCTTATTCACTAAAATTTTCCTGACTGAATTGACGTGTCCTGCCCAGCAGTGATGCCAAGAATGGACTGCGAGAATGCACCCTGTTGGCATGGTCTTACATTGATTCTATTATGGTTATTGAATTTATTGAGTATCCTCACAAGAAAATGAATCTCACAGTTGTATATGGTGACATATATATACTTTGATAATAAAGTAACTTTGAACTTTGACACACCTCACTTTCTATGGCTTGTTCTCCCAAGATTTTCCATTCAGATTCCGAGTTTGAAGTCAGAGGTCAACACAGGTGGGAACCACAAGGGCAGGGGACTCCCCAGATCACCAGGGTAGGAGGTCAGTGTGAGTCCAGAAATCGAGGTCCAAAGCACTACCCTGAACATTGGGCCACCAGGTGCTGAGCAATCCTTATGCTGTCAAGTCCCAGGCTGGAGGTCTGTGCAATGAGCATCATGAGGGCCAGTAGACAACCCCCCTCCCCCCCACGGGGCATTGTGGTTGAAGGTCAGTGCGAGTCCTGGGGCAGAGGCCAGCAGGTCAAACCCATGATCAGCAATTCCTGGGGTCAATACCCAGAAGTCAAAGAAGTCCGGGAGAGCAAAGCCAAAGATCAAAGTCCAGAACTCATTAAGTCCAAAGGTAGACAGCTTGAAGGCTGAAGATAGAAGTTGGCAGACCTGGAGATAAAGGCACAAAGTCAGATCTGCGAGTGGGGCCAGGTTGAAAGCCCAATGTCTATAGTGTCAGGCAGCAAGAGTGAGTGTCATTGCTATTACAAAAGAAAAAGTGTGAGGCAAACTCAAACACGAGGAAATCTGCAGATGCTGGAAATTCAAGCAACACACACAAAATGCTGGTGGAACGCAGCAGGTCAGGCAGCATCTATAGGGAGAAGCACTGTCGATGTTTCGGGCCAAGACCCTTCGTCAGGACACACGGACAGGTCCATTGCAAACGGAGAAAAAGGTGTCCCGGAGGCGTGGAAGGGATTGTGATAGGGACGCCAGGTACCTTCTCATGGCGGAGAGTGTCGCCCTCAGAGCTCGATGGGAGAAACAACAGGAGGCAGAGTCAATTAAATGTGAGTACCTGGGATCCTCAGAAGGTCCAAATTGAGAAGCTCGAAAACAGATCCTGAAGCCAACTGGAGTCAGTTGGCGGCGGAGACATGTTCCAAGGAAGGATATATGGCTGGAATAGTGGGTCTGGGTCAAAATATGATCGAAAAGTTGAAGGGCCGAAGAAACTATAGATGGGGAGCAGTGAGAGAGGGTTTCACTGAACTCCCGTCGAAGAGAAGATTTAAACTTCTTCAGTGTAGGCATCACTGGTAGAGGCTTTGCAGTAGTGAATTTGAAAAGCAAACACAAGGAAATCTGCAGATGCTGGAAATTCAAGCAACACACACAAAATGCTGGTGGAGCGCAGCAGGCCAGGCAACATCTATAGAGAGAAGCACTGTCGATGTTTCGGACCGAGACCCTTCGTCAGGACAAAGGTCTTAAGGTGGACCAGATGGACTACATCCCAGAATCCTGAGAGAGGTTGCTGAAGGGATAGCAGATGCATTAGTCACCATCTTTCAAGAAACACTTGATTCTGACATGGTCCTGGAGGAGTGGAAGATTGCAAATGTCAATCTACTCTTTAAGAAGGGAGGAATGCAAAAGAAAGGAAATTATAGACCAGTTAGCCTAACCTCAGTGTTTGGGAAGGTGTTGGAGCCTATCATTAAGGATGAGATTTCGGTGTACTTGGAGACTAATGATAAAATAAGTCAAAGTCAGCATGGTTTCCATAAAGGAAAATCTTGCCTGACAAGTCTTTTAAGAGTTCTTCAAGGAAGTAACGAGCAAGGAAGGAAAGGCAATGGATGTCATTTGCATGGATTTTCAGAAGGCATTTGATAAGGTGTCACACATGAGGCTGCTTAACAAGATAAAATCTTATGGTGTTACAGGAAAGATATTGTCCTGAATAGAGGAGTGGCTGACAGGCAGGAGGCAGTGAGTGGGAATAAGAGGGGCTCTTTCTGGTTGGCTGCCAGTGTCTAGTGGTGTTCCTCGGGGGTCTGTATTGGGACCGCTACCTTTCATATGGTTTGGATAATGGAATTAATAGCTTTGTGGCAAAGTTTGTGGATGATACGCTGATAGGTGGAGGGGTAGGTAGTGCTGAGGAAGCAATGCAATTGCAACAGGACTTAGACAAATTGGAGGAATGGGCAAAAAAGTGGCAGATAGAATACAGTGTTGGGAAATGCATGATAATGCATTTTGGTAAAAGGAACAATGGTAAAAGGATAATAGGACTATTATCTAAATGGGGAGAAGGTTCAAACATCAGAGAAGCAGAGGAACTTGGGAGTCCTTGTGCAACACTCCCAGAAGGTTAATTTACAGATTGAGACTGTGATAAAGAAGGCAAATGAAATGTTGGCACTTACTTCAAGGGGAATATACTATAAAAGCAAGGAGATGATACTGAGCCTTCATATGACATTAGTTTGGCTACATTTGGAGTTTGTCAACAGGTTTGGGTCCCATATCTCAGAAAAGATGTGTTGTCATTGGAGAGAGTCCAGAGGAGGTTCACAAGAATGATTCCAGGAATAAAGGGGTTAACATTTGAGGAGCGCTTGGCAGCTTTGGGCCTGTACTCACTGGAATTTAGTAGAATACTGATGGTTTTCAATGAAACCTACCAAATGTTGAAAGGACTAGACAGTGTGGATGTGGAGTAGATGTTTCCTATGGTGAAGGTATTCAGAACTAGAGGGCACAGCCTCAATATTGAGGGGCAACCCTTTAGAACTGAGGTATGAAAGCATTTTTTTAGGCAGAGAACACTGAATCTGGGGAATGCTTTGCCACAGACTACGGTGGAGGCCAAGACTGTGGGTATATTTAAGGTGGAAGTTGGTCACTTCCTGATTGTGTGTGAGGGGTTGGTTGGATGGGAGGGTGAGAAAGGGGCTTGTTTGTCTGTTGTGGTTTTGTTCTGTTGCTGTTGTTATTGTTGCTGTTTGTGTTATTCTGCTGACCATTGTAAGCATGCTATATTAGCACCAGAATATGTGGTGACACTTGCAGCCTGCTCCCTTGGGTGAGTTGGTTGTTAATGCAAACAGCAATTTCACTGTATGTTTCAAGGTACATGTGATAAATAAACCTGAATCTGTATAAGTCTGAATCAGTTGAGAATAGTCTCAGAGAGTCAGGTGATAGACATTTCAGTTAAAGAATTTTAATTGAGGAAAGTATCTGATAACACAAAATCGGAAAATGCTGGAAATGCTCAAGAGGTCAAACAGCATCTGTGGAATTTCTCTGGCATCTTGAACCAGAGAAAAACTAATGTGGTGGGTAAGATATGGCAGTGCTATGTTGTGTGCTGTTAATGATAAGGTTCTGTAGTATGATCAGAAGGTCAGGCAATATGGTAATTGGGAGATTTGACCCTTTGTTATGACATGCAAAAATGGCCAGTTCTCTTATACAGAGGAATAAGTTATATAGAATCTAATATTGCTGTTGGATCTAAGGTTTGAATTGCCAACCCAAAAAACAATATGAGTACCATTAGCACACAAGGCCTGCATCAATTCTAAAGGCATTTCAGCACTACCTTCTCCAGAGCAACTGGTGAGTGTAAGAGCAAACTGAAAAATCACATGCAGTTGGTGTTTGAAATACCAGCCGATTATTAAAAACTGGTACATACCAGGTGACCAGTCAAAGTTGATTGACCTGGGCTTGAATTTGGCGGATCTTTTACATTCTTAATTGAGAAGTTTACCAGTAAAACTACATTTTGATAACAGAATGCTGGCTACAGGAAGACTTAATTAATTAATGGACTAGGTCCTGAAGTGCTGATACACTACAATCCATTCTTTATGGCTGCAATGTCCCAGGCAGCAGGTGAGGTGATCATGCTTGTGTTGGGCCTCATAGTGACATTAATGGCTTCTCTATAGGCAGCACAGTAGCATAGTGATTAGCACAACACTTTACAGTACAGGTGACCCGAGTTCAATTCCCACCACTGCCTGTAAGGTGTTTGAAATTTCTCCCCATGACTACATGGGTTTCCTCCAGGTGCTCAGGTTTCCTCCTACAGTCTAAAGGCTACTGGTTGGTAGGTTAATCAGTCATTGTAAATTTTCCCATCATTAGGTTAGGATTAAAACAGGCTCAAAGGGCTGGAAGGATCTATTCCACACTGTATCTCAATAGATAATTAAATAATCTTTCTGTAGGTGCTGCTTAAACTGCTGAGCTTTCCCAGCATTTTATGTTCTTATTTCAGATTTCCAGCTTCTGCATTTTTATTTCTATTCTGTGCTGGTGAAGATTCCTGTCAACAATTATCAGGTGTGTACGTCAGGTGAAAATAATAACAAATAGAGTTAATTTAGAATTTTTCCCCCCAGGCAAAAAAGCATTGAAATACAAAGTAATCAACTGAAGGCATTAGCATTTGAAGTTAAATCAACATTGTTAAACATGTTTATTCATTTATTACATAGATCTTTGAGATATCTCACCGTGCACACATTTCCTTCAACAGAATTCAAATTTGATTGTTTTGTTGTGAAACATGCTATTCCAAAGTAAATCACTCTTTTGCACTGATTGAAAGTGTTAGATAAAGGCAAAAGTACGTCAGAATACAATCAGATATAGGGCCAGATCAGAGTAAAATGAGGACAGCAGTGGTTTAGACAACCTCTGGTGATAGCAGCATGGAGTGTAAATAATATTTTTACATACAGTGTCACATGAAACAATAGAATGAGCTCAGAGGTGGGAGCAATGATCATCTGAAGCTTTGTAGGGCAGGGCTTCTAGCTGCAGCACAGAGGGAATCAAAATATGGAAGGAGTTAATGCATCATGAAAAATTTCCACTGAAATGAGCACCAAGGTCTTTAATTAGTAATGGCAAAACCCACTGGGTGCAAAGCTATTTATATTCTGCAGTGGCATAGCCTTGCAATTCTCTGGGGAATAACATATCCTGACAAATGTGTTCAAGAGTCATTGATGAAATGGTTTGATTTCTACTTGTTAATGCTGCTCAATAAATAAAAGTTGATTGGGAATGCCACCGTCTGCAATTTCCCCTTTCACTTTCACACCCTCCTGACCTGGAAATTACCGGCCAGTCACTCTCAATAATTTCTCAATCAGCTCATCCTACTTCCTCCAAACCAAAGATGTAGCCATAGGCACTCGCATAGGTCCCAGCTATGACTGCCTTTTTGTCTTCTATGTGGAATAGTCCATGTTCCAAGCCTACTCCACAACTTTTCCTATACTACGCTGATGACTCCATTGGAGCTGTTTCCTGCACCCACGATGAGTTTGTCGACATTCAAATTTTCATCCACTTTCCATCCTGCCTTCCATTTCTGACACTTCCATCCTCTTGATCTCTCCATCTCTATCTCTGAAGACAGATATCTTTCATAAACCCATTGATTCTCACAGCCACCTAGACTAAACACCCTCCCACCCTGTCACTTGTAAAAATGTCATCCCTTCTCTCAGTTCCTCTGTTTCCACCGCATCTGCTGTCAGGTTGATTCCCCTTTCTCCAGCCCTTTATCTCTCTCACTAATCAACTTCCCAGCTCTTTGCCTCACCCCTCTGCCCATTTCAAATCTCTTATTGCCTTGTACTTCTTCCTCCCCTCCACCTCAACTTCTTGCTTTAACTTCTTATTTTTTTCTAGTACTGATGAAGGGTCTTGGCCCGAAACATCGACTGCTTACTTTCTTCCATAGATGCTGCCTGGCCTGCTGAGTTCCTCCAGCATTTTGTGTGTGTTGTTTGGATTTCCAGCATCTGCAGATATTGTTGTCTTTAGCTGTTTACAGATCTAAATTCTGAACTTCCTACCCGAATTAATAATAGGAGTACATCAGTACATCTGTTGAAAACACATGTTAACACAACCTTCTCAAGGACAATTAGTGATTAACATTAAATACTCACACTCCATTCTCCTGGCAAGAAAAGCAACAGTGTTTAATTTATCTCATTTTGAGAGTCAGTCTGCAGCAATTATCCAATTCTTTAGTTGATTTCACTTCTTAATCTTGCTCAGAGCTTTTTAAACTTTGATTTCCCAGGATAAACCCTGTCAATGTGAATAACACTTAAAATTTAAGAAAAAAGGGCAGACAATAACATTTACAGGTACTCTACTGTGGGCCTCCTTGTCAGTATGAAGCAATTTTAAATTCTCTCGTTTCCTGGAAAAGATTTCAAGCCCAGTGTGCATTTCAATAATTGTTTCAATAACTGGATCTTTATGCTCACAATTCAACAAGCCATCAGAGAACATTCATACTGGGTGGTATTCATACCAGATTACGTCTGGTTTAATTATTTTCTACAGATTCATCCCATTCCAGAGAACTTAAACTAGAACTGGTGTTTCTTCAACAAATGTATTACGACACTGTCAGATGCGCTGTCTTTCAGATGAGACTGTAAACCAAGACTACTTCTGCTCTCCTACCTGACTGCACATAATCTTCTGTCATTATTTATGGGAGACCACAACTTTTCTTACCTGTGTCCTGTACAGACCTAAAAATTAGGAACAGAGCCATTTAATATGAATGTAAACTTTCTCCATGTTTCTCCCTTTGCTTATCAAGTATTGTTCCGTCTCTGCTTAAAAACAATCCAAAATAATAGTCTTTGTTTCTTCTATTCTTCGAGGAAGAGTATTCTAAAGATTTATGAGCCTCAGTAAAGAACTGTCTGCCTTAAATGAGTTTCCTTTAAACAGTCATTTCCCCTTATTCTAGATTGTCCCATAGGAGGAAATAATCCATCCCCATCCCCTCAAGACCCCCTCAGGATTATATGCATTTTATCATATCTCCACTCATTCTTTGAAGGAATAGGTATAAGCCAAGTCTTTCAAATCATTCAGGGCATCAATCTAGTAAATATTCCCCAAGTTGCTTTTAATCTTTTCTTTCTTAAATGTTTCCTCAAATAAGGAGACCAATGTTGTTCGTAGTACTGCAAATTTGGCCTCATCAGAGCCAGTATAACTGAAATGTAACAACTCTACGTTTAAAAAGAAATCAATCCCTTTGCAATAAACAATATCATTCCTGCTACTTGCTGTACTTGCATTCCTGTGTTTTGTAAATATGAACGACACACACTTTCCTCTGTATCTCAGAGCGCGGCAATTTCACACCATTTATATATTATATTTCTTCTCACCCTAATGGACATTTCCACTTTATACACCATTTACCAGATGTTTATTCACTCAACCTTTCTGTATCATTTTGTAGCTCCTATTTTCATTTTCACAACCTACTTTTCTACTTACATCGTCAGCAGATGAATGAAAAAAATGGAGAGCTATATGGGAAGGAAGCCTCAGAAAGGTCTTAGCATATGTTCAAAGGTCAGCACAACATTGCATTGTACTGGTCTATATTCTATGTTCAGGTTCAGCAAAAATACTTTTGGTGCCTCCGTCTAAGAGACTTACATAATTTTTTTAAAAATGAGGTGCCAGCACAAATTACTGTGGCATACAACTTTCTAAGCAGTAAAAAGCTCCATTAAATGGGTCAAATGCTGGCATATGGGACTAACTTGCATGAGCATGTTGGCTGGTATGAGCAAATTGGGGTGAAGAGCCTGTGTTTGAACTGTATATTTCTAAATCATTTTGTTTCATCTTAATCAACCAATCAACTATCTCTACTACTACATTATCTCCAATACACAATCTTCAATTTTATGCAATAATATAAAGCAGCACTTTAAGTATTTGCAGAAAACACCCAGTTTACCTTTACCCAAAGCATGTGTTCCTTCCTTTATATGCCTTCATCTATTCTGTGCTGTTTTTATTCTATTCAGTTCAGAATTCTCACCAGTCTCCCTATCTTTGTACAATGATACACTGACATCATTCTTAACCTTTCTGGTTAACCAGAAATGGTGTGTCCATCCTTGGAACTTTTCTTTCCCATTCTATGTATATTAAAAGATCCCAATAAGCATCAGCTACTACAAAATCACAGATGACTCATCACTTAACCCAATTTGCCAGTTCTGCTTTCATGACCTTAAAATTGTCCTTAATTAATTTTAAATTGCTAGTTCTGAAGTCACATATCTCTTTCTCAAATTGAATTAAAAAACAATTATATCATGATGGTAATGACGTAGAAATGTCTTTACAATGATGAGATTAATCAATGACAGTTTAAAATAGCCCACTCTCTGGCTCCTTAACATGCTGTTCTAAGAAGCCATCATGAGAACAATATTAACTCCTCATTTAGCCTAGCTTTGCAATCTGATTTTTCCAGTCTATAATGTACATAGAAACACGCCATAATTATCATTCTTCTGCCAATGTCTCATTACTTCATCCTTTGTACAGTGACCTATCACCTATCTAGGGAGTATGCTCACCACTCCTGAAAGTAACTTCTTGACTTAATTTCTTATTTTATCTCAAAGCTCTTCTGAACTTGGATAATTCATTTCGATTGCTCCAAGACCTTTGTTTATTAACAGCCACATCTTCACCTCTACCAAGCTTCGTGGTAATATTTATGTCTTAATCAACGTTGTTCTGAAGTAAAATCTCTATAAAGTCTATCAGATCATTATTGTTTCTATCTGTGCTTTCTGATCAATTTTGTTTCAGATACACACCATTTAATTTTGTCCTTGGAATCTTTAACCTTACCCGTGGGTTTATTCTTAAATTTGTATTCTATCCATTCCTGTCACAATCTGTTTATCATTTCTCATACATGTCTCCAGGTTTGTGTCTTTTCACCATAACTTTGATTCCTTTTCCCCAACATTGAGTTTCAAATCCCCTCTACCCTGGTTGTGTGGCTTCCTTGGTGCTGACCTCAGCATCTTTCAGCTAAAGAATCTCAGAAGGCTGAAGTCACCAAGATACAGCAGGCATACACTAAGATATATTAAGTCCATGGCAACCATCAACCACCCTTTCATACTAATCCTGCATTGAACCTATTCTTACACTCTCTACACTCCCATTAGCTTCCCACAGACTCTTTCATTCACCTAAACTAGAATCAATCTATACTGGATAATTGAAGTGAGATGAAACTGGAGAACTTGGTGGAATCCAATGAGGTGATGTGGACTACATGCAAACTCCGCATAGACGGCACCTGAGATCAGAATTGAATACTGGTATCTGGCTCTGCGAAGCAACAGTTCTACCATCTGTGTCACTGTGCCACCCAAAATGAAAATTATATTTAACTATTAATTCCCAACAGAGCAGCTTCCGCTTGGCCCAGTACTGGCATCTATGTCTCAGAAACTGAGACCCATTTCTATTGCATGAAGTTGTCCAACGGCTTCCTGCATATGGATCCTGTAACAATCCAGAGATGATTACCTCAAAAGACCTACTTATTCTCACTAATTATGCAATCCTTTGTGTTTGCCCTGCCTCTGTTGTTGATGCCTACAACAGGTGGAGCAGTCACCTTTCCATAAATTAGTCTACAGACCAGATCAGGCCTCTACAACTCTAATACCAGAGAGGAAGTTTGAAAAAACTTCAGATGCATCCCCTCCACATAGACCCTATCTAGGCCTTTCAATATTCATTAAGTTTCAATGAGATTCCCCCTTATTCTTCTAAACTCCAATGAGTATAGGCCCAATGCTATCAAATGCGCCTCACATATTAACCCTTTCATTGCTGGGATCATTCTTGTAAACCTCTTCTAGACGCTCTCCAATACCAGCACATCTATTTTTTGATAAGGGGCCCAAAACTGTTCACAATACTCAAAACGTGGTCTAACCATCACCTTATAAAGCCTCAGCATTATACCCTTACTTTTATATTTTAAACCTCTTGAAATGAATGCTAACATTGCATTTGTTTTTCTTATTACTGACTCAACTTGCAAGTTAACCATTAAGGAAATGCTGCAGCAGGACTCCCAAGCTTGCTTGCCCCTCCAGTTTCTGAATTTGTTCCTCATTTAGAAAATAGTATACATCATTATTTCTTCTACCAAAGTGCACTGGCCATACAATTTTCTACATTATTTCATCTGCCACTTCAGCACCTTTTCTCCTAGTCTGTCCAAGTCCTGCAGACTCCATGTTTTCTCAACACCATCTACCCCTCTACATATCTTTGAATTATCTGAAAATCTGGCCACAAAGCTATCAACTCCACCAACCATATCATTAGCATATAGTATAACGTGAAAAGGGCACAACAGTAACTCCTATGGAACACCACTAGCCACAGGCAACCAACCACAAAAGGCCCCCTTTATTCCCACATGGTCTTCTGCCAGTCAGCCAATCTTCCGTCCATGTTTACAACTTTCCTGTAATTCCACAGGTTCTTTTTAGCAGCCTTATGTGTGGCACCTTGTCAAAGGCCTTCTGAAAATCCAAGTAAACAACATCCACTGATTCTCCTTTATCCATCCTACCTCAAAGATTTACAACTGATTTATCAAGGAAGATTTCCCCTTAAGGAAACCATGCTGGTTTCAGCATATTTTATTATGTGTCTCCAAGTACCCTGAAACCTAGTCCTTAATAATGGACTCTGCCATCTTGCCAACCACTGCAGTCAGGCTAACTGGCCCATAATTTTCTGTCTCTTGCCTCCCTCCCTTCTTAAAGAGTGGTGTGACATTTGTGATTTTCTGCAGTGACATTTGTGATCTTCATTTTTCTGTATTTATTCCTTCCCATTTTCCTTGCTTAACTTCACTGAGAATTAAAGCCAGGAGGAGCTGTGAGGGCACAGGGAAATGATCTTAAATTAGATTTAACTAGAAATGGCAAATCAAACAAATGCACTCACCCTTCCTCACTGAAGCCCACTCTGAAGACTACACAGAAAGCACACTGTGGCTTATGATCTTCCCTTTTAAACACCGAAAAGCTGAAGTCTCCTGAATTTAACTGTCTGGTATCTGGTAATTACATGCTCTCCAATTACAAATACAGTCAGAGCTCCACCCTAGATTATGTGTTTACAGCTAAAAGCTACACATCAACAAGATTGCAAATTCCCATATTGTCTTCTGACACAGGCAGAGGCCAATCATCCCACCTAGCCAGCCCGTGGTGTCGTGGCACCAGTACCAGACTTAGAGGCAAATGGTCCCGTGTTCGAATCCGACTGGCTCCTTGCACGTTTTCCATCTCTGCTGGGTTGAGCATTGAGCTAGCATTGGCCTAGTAAAAAGCAGTGCAGCAAAAAATGCTGCCCAATGTGCCATTGGGCACGGAAAGGAATGACAGTCAGCCCATTAAGTCTTCTTGGGCTCACAAAGCAATCTGTTTTCCCTGTAGATCTCACTGTAATCCATTTCCATCAATACCTCAGAGATTTCATGGCCTGCTTGAACTTAGTGACTATCTAACCTAGCAACCCAGATATCCATAAGTTGTGGAAGACAACTGCAGTACTCCAGGCAGCCCATCCAGTCAGCGGCACAACACGATGCTTCACGCAGATATCAGTGGAAGTCAGGATTGGACCCAGGTCAACAGAGCTGTGAAGCAACAGTTCTTTTAAGTGTGCCACTGCATCATCCTAAATATAAACTAGATTGAAACAATAATTATGGCTAAAATGAATTAACTCACCCTTTAAAAGACCTGGAAGGCCATTTGTTTGAAACCACGCGGTACTTTAAGAAGCTTACTTTTCTGACAACATCACTAAAATCATATCCTCTGATGTTAATTCATTTTTATTCATTCTAAAGCTGCTGCCTGATCTTTGGGAAATTTCAGCAATCTCTTTTATTTCAGGACCAGTTGTGCCCTGTATCTCACAATTGCACTAATGTTTTTTTTTGGACTCTGCAATCTATTCTCTGTTATCATTTATCCTCCTCCAGACTGTTCACCCACAATTGACAAGCTTTCACCAAGCTCCTTAATTAGCACCAATATCACGTGTGTCATTCCATCACTCTGGTTTTCCGTTCTAACACAGCCATCCCTTTTGTTCCTTCCATCACCCATCCCCTTCGCTACAGCTTAAGTATGCTTTCACGCTGACATTTCCTAGTTCTTGTGAAAGTAACTCTGTTTCTCCTTTCAAAGGTGCTGTTTGACCTGCTGAGCTTTTCTGTCAGTTCTATTTTTGTTTCAGATGTCAAGCATCTGCAACATTTTCCTTTTCCGTCAGCAAAATGTTAGCCTACCTTGTTACGCGTACGGTATTACATTATGGAGCTTTGCTGTTTACTGCAGCCGGCTCTGATGCTTGCAATGCTCTTCGTCAGTGTATTTCAGTAGGCTAGCTATGTTGTGTTGCCCTAAGGTTGTGAAAGAATGTTATGGCAGCACAATGTGTTTAACCAAGAGCTAAATGTGAAAGATGCTGGAGAAATGTGTATTTTACAGCACCTTTCACATGTTATAAAAATGCCTTTTCCTTTCTTCATAAGAGTCACAGAAAGGGACTCTTCATTTTGCTTTGCTCCTAATGAACATTAAATCCTCATCTACACTAATTCCAATATTGATTTAATCTAAAGCACTTGGTCCATATTGCCTTCATGATCTATGTAAGACATACTTCTTAAATCCTGGGAGAGCCACAGGTCCTGGACTTCCCCACAAAATGCCAAGGAAGCAAAGAGAAAGGATGTATTAAAGGGAGGGATGCTTAAACTAATGTGAACTACATGAAGGGTACTAGAAACAGAAACTCTCATCATACTTAAAAATGACTTTGATAAGTATTTGAGATACCACTACAGATTAGGTTCAATTAGTTTACTATCAAATAGAGTAGGATGCATTGAAATTCCTTGTTCACACAAAGTTCATGTAGTAAATTGTATACATGGTAACAAGAACTACAATGACTAGCACTCAACAACAGAATTGTGCAGAGATTGTAGTGCAGTCAGAAGTCGAGTAAAGTGACAATAATTGAACATGTGAGACAGGTAGATTTAAGGGTTCAACAACATGGCAGCACCACCAGGAAGGGGATGTGAACAAAGAGATTCATTCAAAAGTCTGATTGCACCAGAAAAGAAGCTGTTCTTAAGTCTGGATGTCTGGACTTTCAAGCTCCTTTATCTTCTCCTGGAAGGCAGAAGAGAGAAAAGGAAATAGCTATGGTTGCAGACATCCTTGACAATCCAACTAGCCTTAATGAAGCAATACACCATGAAGATGGACTGAATGGAGGAGTGTGAACGACTGGCCTGTGTTTACTACTCTCTGCAGCATCCATTGGTCAAAGACCAAACAAGTGCTGAGACAATATCTGTCAGAATAATTTCTTTAGGGCATCAATAAAAATTCAAGATTTTCTATAGCTCGGTCCCCCAATTTTTTTTAATCCCATAAGTTATTGGTGAAATGTGGGTTTAGTTCAACAGCTCTTTTTCAATCAGTATGGATGAGATGAGCTGTACACTTTGATCATTCCATGTTTATATCAGAAGGAGCCATACAGTCTATAGAGATCACAGACTGATCTTTAATCTGTGCTGGGTTATATAAACTCAGGTGGGAAATATGTTTGAGTCAAGGAGTAGAAATACTCTCTTGATTTCTACATATAGTTATGTTAATTCTAGAGCAGCTTTGTCCCGTTGTAGTTTATTTTATGTAGATAACCAGTATTCAATCTTGCATAGAATTTTAGGATATTTAAGGAACAACTGAACTCAGGTTCATTACTCAATTGTCAGATCATCTCTGGTTCAGTCTGCGACTGCATTTAGATTTCCTGTCTCATTTCAATTCTTCACTAGTCTTGCCGGGCTCTCATCTAGCATCTAGTCAAGAATCTGTTCTTGTTGCAGTCTCAAAATTATGTCTTGATTCTAGTCTCGGATACTCCAGAACCTGGGTCTGAGGCATCCTCGTCTTGGCCTTCCGTCACACCTTGGAGATGACTGGTCTAAACTATTACTTTGTGCCTCAATTATGTCCCCTCTTTCCATTAGTAGATTTCATTTCTTGGTCACTCATTGGCCTCAGCTATTTTATCCACGACTTTAGCCATTCACGTGCCAACAGAATAATTATATTTGTATCACATTTCATGTTTGATCCTTGTTATATGATCTCTCTTTGCTTCTCATTCTGTAACTTGCTTGGTTCTTACTTGAATTAATAACCTCTTATCAGAATCCTCTTTTTGCCATTTTATTTTACCCTCTGCTCTTTAGATAACCCAAGAAACTTTTCTGTTTATTTCCCTATCCTCCTCCATTACAGAAAGGTCATAGGGTCATAGAATGGTGAGATAATCAGAGTTGAAGAGTTTTACAGCATGGAAACAGGTCCTTCAATCTATGATTAATACTAACCATGGTGTCCACCAAGCTAATCCCATTTCCCTGCATTTGCCCAATATCCCATTAAATCCCTCCTATCCATATACTAATCCAAATAACTTTTAAATATTGTTATTGTGCTTGCTCAACCATTCCCTTTGACAACTCATTCTATACACATACCACCCTCTGTGTGAAGGAGTTGTCTGCCAGGTTCCTTTTAAGTCTTTCACCTCTCACATTAAATCTATGGTTTTTAGTTCCACTTCCCCAGAAAAATACTATGTACATTCTACATAGTCTATCTATACCCTTCATAATTCTATACAGCTCCATAATGTCATCCCTCATTCTCCTACATTCCATGAAATAAAGTCCTAGCCTGCCCTACTTCTGATAACTCAGTCCTGGCAAAATCCTCATTAATCTTCTTTGACATCTTTCAAGTTTAATGATAACAGGATGACCAAAATTGCACAAAATGCTCCAAATACCATCTTGCACAAATATAGCGTAATATCTCAACTCTTGTACCCAGTGCTCTGACTGATATCAAATGCTTCCTTCACTATCTGTCTATCTGTGACACCACTTTCAGTAAACTGTGTAATTGTATTCTTTTCCACGACACTCCCCAGGGCCTGGCCATTCACCATACCTCCTACCCTGGGTTTGTCTTCCCAAAACACAACACTGCACCTATCTGAATTGAAAGTTATTTGCCAGTCCTTGGGCCACTCATCCAGTCAATCAAGATCCCCCTGTAATTTTTAATAATCTTATTCAAAAATACTACCTATTTTTGTATAATCTACAAACTAATTAACTATAACCATTACATACATATCCAGATATTTTATAAAAATATCAAACAACAAATATCCCAGCAATAACTCATGTGGCAAACCACTAGTCACTAGCTTCCAGTCTGAGAACTGACCTTCATATATCACTCTCTGGTCCTTACCATTGAGCCAGTTAACCATCTCTCCCTAGACCCTATGCAGTCAAACCTTCCAGATTAGCCTGAAAAGTGGGACCTGGTCAAATGCACCCAGTCTGTGCCTGAAACATTACCACCATAAAGGCTGCCTACTCTGCATTTAACCAAGCTAACGCTCAGGTCCTGAAATGGATGCTATGACTAAGGGCCTGAAAAGTAACATAGCAATAAGATTCTTTTTCATCCTATCAGATTTCCCCTTCTCCAGCCCTTTATCTCCTTCACCAATCAACTTCCCAGCTCTCTATTTCACCCCTTCCTCCTCCCAATTTCACTTATTACCTACTACCCTGTATTTCTTCTGCTCCTTCCCCCCCCCCCCCCCGACCTTCTTACTGTGACCTCATCTTCTTTCTCTTTTCCTGAGGAAAGGTCTTGGCCCAAAATGTCAACTGTTTACCCTTTTCCACAGATGCTGCCTGACCTGCTGAGATCCTTCAGCATTTTGTGTGTGTTGCTTTGGATTTTCAGCATCAGCAGATTTTCTCTTGTTTGCCATAGCAATAAGAATAGGTTCTTCAGCCCTTCTAGTCTGCCCTGCTATTCAATTGAAAGATTGTCGGACTGCATCTTACCTGTAATTTCACTCTATATATTTTAAGCCCTTGACTGGAAAAATATCTATTCAATGGGTTTCGATTTAATGTCAGAGGAATGTATACAATATACATCCTGAGATGTGTTTTTTTTGCAAACATCCACAAAAACAGAGGAATGCCCCAAAGAATGAATGACAGTTAAACGTTAGAACCCCAAAGCCTCCCCAACTCCCCCTCCCATACATAAGCAACAGCAAAGCAACGACCCCCCTCCCCCACCAGCAAAATGTGCAGCAAAGCATCAATAAAGACACAGGCTTGCAGTACCTCAAAGACTACTCATTCACCCGATAATTCAACATACCACAGCTTCTCTCTCTCTCCCTAATAAGGGAAAAAGAGGTGTTCCCATTACAAAGCTAGAGGGGGGACATAACAAAACAAATCTCAGATTTAAAAAGTTTACTTGAGTGGTATCTACTATTTTTCACAGAAAGACAGTGTATAACAATTTTCAATATATTCCTAATTTCTTTCCAGAATATCCATCTCTAAATCTGTAATATATTTTTATCCTGGATTTCCCTCAGAAGGAAAAGGCACTTCAGAAGGAAGTACAACACTTCAATTCCATTGAAAATCCGAAAGGCATTGATTAGGTCATCAGTAAGCTCATGGTATCATGGTATAATCAAGTCTTGATCCTCACCTTTCTCCTCTCCACCTTCTCTCTTTCATGCACCTTAACACATTTAATTTCCAGGCTTCAGCCTTTTGACAGGCTATTGCCTGTAACTTTCTCCATCCACAGATGTTGTATGATCTGCTGAGTGCTTCCAGCATTCTCTGTTCTTACCCCTAGCTCCTGTAACCTCTCTCCATAACCTTTTCCCAGAACCCCATCCATGTTCTGATGAGCACTTCCAAGGAAAGTATATTCTTGTAAGGTGCAGTTTCCATACCTGTACATGATATGGATAGGGTCTCTAATCAAGGTTATGCATATCTTGATGGAAGAAATCCTTTTATTTACTTTCTAGCTTTTTTAGTTGCATGGACTAGCTTACCAATATCCTTCTTATATAATGTTTTCAAGTTTATTGTCAAATATTCTAGTACCTGTATGCACAGGCACAAAGATTAGCTTACCTACAGCAGCATCACTGACACATAGCATCTGATACACAACATTCACAAAAATCATAAACTAACAACATATATTATATGATATTATACAAATTATAATGAATGATTAGATCTGTTGTTAATTAGGCAAATAGTCCACTGTGACGCAAAGTGTTCCATGTGGTCTTAGTGTTGCTACCCTGAGGCAGAGATCAAGGTTGTGGAGGTCAGTTTAAGAACTGAATAGCTGAAGAGAAATAGATGTTCTTGAGCCTGGTGGTGTGGGTTGTGAGGCATTTTATAGCAGCTTCCTCCCCTGCCCATTTTTGGGCTGAGTCCGTTACTCTCAGCAGCTTCTTACGTTCCCGTGCTTTTGAATATGACCTTTAGAATCACCTGTCATTTTTGCGGTGTGAACTGAACTCTTGAAGGTGAGGACAGTTCCAGCGTGGCGCCTACAGGCCAAATCGATATGGCAGGCCCAGGCCCGAGGGTGGGGAACAAGCCAATGTTTGGCCATTGTTGAAGCACACTTGGAGGTCACTCAAAGCAGCAGACCTGAGGCGAGGTGAGTGGAGGTGAAGCAGACTCAAGCTGGTGGAGCCCCGGCCCAAGCCCAGGCCTGAAAGAGAGAAAAGCCCCAAGGTTTTATCGATGTAAGTGCCGGGCCAGATTGGAAAAATGAGGTACATTTTGAATCAAGATGTTGCGACCCAGAGCAGTGAGCACATCGAAGCACCAGGGCCCGGGTCCAAGAGCAAGAAACGATTCAAGGTTTGGACGATTTAAGCTGCGAGCCAGTTTGAAAAGGTCAGGGTGTCAGGGCCGAAGGCCAATGAATGACTGGTTGGTTCAGCTCACTGTTCCTTGAGGTTTACTTGCTTCTGTGCTGAACAAAGGCTGTGGCCTGCAACTTACAAGCTATTGGATCGGCTGTAGTGATGACTGGCTTCGTGGCTGTGGACTCACTTTCATCAACTTCAGTTGTTTGCTTGCTTTTATTATTTGCATGATTTGTTTTTTTCTGCACATTGGGTGTTTGAGTGTCTTTTTGAATTACTGTACCTTTTTAATAAATGTACTTTGAACTGAGAATGCTAATACACAGTTTTGGTAGAACATAAGATAAATGGTAAGATACTTGGCAGAGTGGAGGATCTGAGAGATTTTGGGGTCCATGTCCATAGGACACACTCAAAGCTGCTTTGCGGGTTGACAGTGTTGTTAAGAAGGTCATGGGATTGAGTTCAAGAGCCGTAAGGTAATGTTACGGCTATATAAGACCTTGGTCAGACCCCAGTTGAAGTATTGTGTCCAGTTCGGGTCACCTCACTACATGAAGGATGCGGATACTATACACAGAGTGTAGAGGAGATTTACAAGGATGTGTATGTTATGAGAATAGGTTGAGTGAACTTGGCCTTTTCTCTTTGGAGTGACAGAGGGTGAGAGGTGACATGATAGAGGTGTATAAGATAATGAGGGGCATTGCTCATGTAGATAGCGAGAGGCTTTTTCCCTGGGCTGAAATGGCTAACATGAGGGGGCATAGTTTTAAGGTGCTTGGAAATAGGTATCAAGGGGATGTCAAGGGTAAGTTTTTCACACAGAGAGTGGTGGGTGTGTGGAATACACTGCCAACGGCAGTGGTGGAAGCAGATACAATAGGGTCTTTTAAAAGCCTCTTAGCTAGGTACATGGAGCTTAGAAAAATAGAGGACTATATGCTAGGGAAATTCCAGACAGTCTCTGGAGTAGGCTACATGGTCGGCACAACATTGTGGGCCGAAGGGCCTGTGATGTGCTGTAAACTTCTATGTTCTATGTAATACCCTTCTGTACCTCAGTCCTGTTTTGAAAGGAATAGTGTGTATGGTTTCCTCAAGCTCTTTAAATATTCACTGTTTCCCCATATAAAAGATACAATATTTTTGGCCTATAATGAGGAGTAATTCTTGTATTGAAGTCTATCTAGAATGATATGTCTCATGAAGTTCAACAATGTGCTCTGGTAAATTTCTGTTCTCATTCACAACATGTCAAACAAGACATGGTAATTACTCAAAAAATCTCTTTATTTTCATTCATAGTAAGTAGCACTTTGCCATTTTGAATGATACTGAAGTCACTCTCTGCTTTCAATGGTTACTCATGGACTGAAATCTGCTAATTGAAAAGAAGTTTTGAAACAATTCAGAGTTTTTTCCTGAATATATCATCCTAGGAGAGAGAGCATGCTCCAGTCCCAAGTCTTACAGGGCACCTTCCAGATATAATCAGCAAAGGGGAGTTGCCTGGTCACAGGCATATTGATGGGTGACTTCATTGATTACTTCTACACGATTAACTGAGGAAGGGACTAAGGCAGAAAGATGAGCTTAAACGCCATATAAATGCAAACATTTGAGCACAGAACCATACGACCATAAGATAAAAAGACATCGGAGCAGAATTAGGACATTCTGTCTATGGATGATTTATTATTCCTCTCAACCCATCCTGTGTTCTCCTCGTAACCTTTGATGCCCTTACTAATCAAGAACCTTTCAACCGCTGCTTTAAATATACTCAATCACTTGGCCCCCACAGCAATCCGTGACAACGAATTCAAAAAATATACCATTCTCTGGCTAAAAAAAAATCCTCCTCATTTTTCTTTTAAAGGCAAGTTCTAGTATTCTGAGGCAGTGCCCTTTGGTCCTAGACTCCCCCACAATAGGAAATTGCCTCTCCACATCCATTCTGTCTAGGCCTTTCAAATATTTAGTAGGTTTCAATAAGACCCCCCCCCCCCCACCATTCTTCTGAACTCCAGTGAGCACAGACCCAGAGCCATCAAATGCTTCCCATATGTTAACCCTTTAATTCCCAGGATAATTCTCATTGACCTCCTCTGTACTGTGATGTTAGTTGAAAAGAAGCGATTCAGCCCTTCTACCACAGTATTGTAGGCTTTTTTAAGTGATGTAGAATCTAAGGATATTTTTACATATGTTGAGAGTTTCAGCTTCCATAAATGAGATCCACAATCTTCTGGGAAAAGATAAATTCTCAATTGCCTTCTAATCCTTTCCCCATTACCTTAAAAAAATATCTCTACCACTTTTGTCCTCTCCACCAAGGATCTTAAGTCCTACTCATTCATTCTATGAATGCTCCTCAGAGTTTAGTAAGTCAAAATTAAATTTCCCTTTCAACACACACAAAATGCTGGTGGAACACAGCAGGCCAGGCAGCATCTATAAGGAGAAGCACTGTCGACGTTTCAGGCCGAGACCCTTCGTCAGGACTAACTGAAGGGAAAGATAGTAAGAGATTTGAAAGTAGTGGGAGGAGGGGGAAATGCGAAATGATAGGAGAAGACCGGAGGGAGTGGGATGAAGCTAAGAGCTGGAAAGGTGATTGGCGAAAGTTATACAGTGCTGGAGAAGGGAAAGGATCATGGGACAGGAGGCCTCGGGAGAAAGAAAGGGGGAGGGGGGGAAGCACCAGAGGAAGATGGAGAACAGGCGGAGTGATGGGCAGAGAGAGAGAGAAAAAACAAACAACTAAATATGTCAGGGATGGGGTAAGAAGGGGAGGAGGGGCATTAACGGAAGTTAGAGAAGTCAATGTTCATGCCATCAGGTTGGAGGCTACCCAGCCGGTATATAAGGTGTTGTTCCTCCAACCTGAGTGTGGATTCATCTTGACAGTAGAGGAGACCATGGATAGACATATCAGAATGGGAATGGGACGTGGAATTAAAATGTGTGACCACTGGGAGATCCTGCTTTCTCTGGCGGACTGAGCGTAGGTGTTCAGCGAAACGGTCTCCCAGTCTGCATCGGGTCTCACCAATATATAAAAGACCACAGCGGGAGCACCGGATGCAGTATATCACACCAGCCAACTCACAGGTGAAGTGTCGCCTCACCTGGAAGGACTGTCTGGGGCCCTGAATGGTGATGAGGGAGGAAGTGTAAGGGCAGGTGTAGCACATGTTCCCCTTACAAGGATAAGTGCCAGGAGGGAGATCGGTGGGAAGGGATGGGGGGGGGATGAATGGACAAGGGAGTCACGTAGGGAGCGATCCCTGCGGAAAGCTGAAAGAGGGGGGGAGGGAAATATGTGCTTGGTACTGGGATCCCGTTGGAGGTGGCAGAAGTTATGGAGAATTATACATTGGACCTGGAGGCTGGTGGGGTGGTAAGTGAGGACAAGGGGAACCCTATCCCGAGTGGGGTGGCGGGCGGATGGGGTGAGGGCAGATGTGCGGGAAATAGGAGAGATGCGTTTGAGAGCAGAGTTGATGGTGGAAGAAGGGAAGTCCCTTTGTTTAAAAAAGGAAGACATCTCCTTCGTCCTGGAATGAAAAGCCTCATCCTGAGAGCAGATGCGGCGGAGGCGGAGGAATTGTGAGAAGGGGATAGCATTTTTGCAAGAGACAGGGTGGGAAGAGGAATAGTCCAGGTAGCTGTGAGAGTCTGTAGGCTTATAGTAGATATCAGTAGATAAGCCGTCTCCAGAGATGGAGACAGAAAGATCAAGAAAGGGGAGGGAGGTGTCGGAAATGGACCAGGTAAATTTGAGGGCAGGGTGAAAGTTGGAGGCAAAGTTAATGAAGTCGACGAGCTCAGCATGCGTGCAGGAGGCAATGCCAATGCAGTCGTTGATGTAGCGAAGAAAAAAAGGGGGACGGATACCCGTATAGACTTGGAACATGGACTGTTCCACAAAGCCAACAAAAAGGCAGGCATAACTGGGACCCATGCGGGTGCCCATGGCTACACCCTTGGTTTGGAGGAAGTGGGAGGAGCCAAAGGAGAAATTATTGAGAGTAAGAACTAATTCCACTAGATGGAGGAGAGTGAAATTTCTCCTTAGTTTCTTTCTTCAGAGAGAAAGAATCTCTATCAGTACAGGTGTACCACAAGGCTGGATGCTTAGCCTACTGCTCTACTCACATTATATCTATGACTAGGAGGCTCAGTGCAGCTCCAATGCCATACTCGTGTTTGCTGATGACACCACTGTTGTTGGCTAAATCAATGGTAGTGATGAATCAGAATACAGGATGGAGGTTGAAAATCCGGCTGAATGGTGCCACAACATTCAATGTCAGCAAAACCAAACAGCTGATTATTGACTGCTTTAGTAGGAAACTGGAGGTCCATGAGCCAATTCTCATCAGATCAGAGGTGGAGAGGGTCAGCATCTTTAAGTTCCTCAGCATTATCATTTCAGAGGATCTGTCACGGGTCCAACGTATAACCGCCATTACAAAGAAGGCATGGTGGTACATCTACTTTCTTAAAAAGTTTGCAGAGATTCTGCATGTCATCTAAAAGTTTGTCAAACATCTATAGTTGTGTGGTGGAGAGCATATTTATCTGGTATAGGAACACCAAAATCTTTGAACATAAAACCCTACAAAAAGCAACCCAGTCATTCACAGGTAAAGCCCTCCCCACTATTGAACAAACCTACAAGGAGTGCTGTCACAGTAAAGCAGTTCCCACCATCCAGGTCATCTTCTCTTCTCGCTGCTACCATCACGATTGAGGTACAGGAGCCTCAGAACCCACACCAACAGGATCAGGAACAGTTATTTCCCCTCAACCATCAGGCTCTTGAAACAGAGGGGATAACTTCACTCACCCCAGCACTGAACAGATTCCACAATTTGCGGACACGCTTGCAAGGACTTTACAACTCATGCTTTCAATATTCATTATTTATTTATTTATTAACGTCATTTTGTTTTTCCCTTTTTGTATTTGCATAATTTGTTGTCTTTTGCACATTGGTTATTTGCCTATCTTTGTTGTGTACAGTCTTCATTGATTCTATTGTGTTTATTGTATTTACTGTGTATGCTCGTAAGAAAATGAATCTTGGGGCAGCATAAGGTGACATTGTCATGGTCCTGGCTGGCATTCCCCACCTTTTCCCTTTCCTCCCTAATTGGTCCTTAATCCCCACACTTGATTCCCAATCTTTCCCGATTCCTCTCAATCACCAGCACCTGGTTTCCATTAGCCACCAGAGGATAAGACTCCAACAGCTCCGGTCAGCCCTTGTCAGATTGTTGGCCGACTCTCAGAGAGAGAGGAACCTTGCTCCAAGTCTTCAACCCCGTATCTCTTCGTAAACCAAGTCTCCCAGGTCCTGACTCAGCCTGGTCCTGATTATACACTCACTATGGAGATTCTGCCTCCTGATCCTGTCCCTGCGTTGGAGTCCTGCACTTGGGTTCGTTTTCCTGCCACGTCCCTGTCACAGAACAATCTGGCCAGCCATGAACCCAGTGGACTCAGATCCCGTGCAACAGGCCTTCGCCAGCCAGGGCCAGTTACTGGGCGCGCACGACCAATTGCTCCGGTAAGTTACGGAACACCTCCATACGCTGGCCACAAGTGTGGGGAAGGTCAGTGAGCAGGTGGACCGGATGTCTGTCTTCCTTAGTCCGCCACATCTCCCGAGAACTTTGGCCAACCCATCGGGGCCACCTGGATCGTCTGTGCCCCTGGAACCGACAACAAGATCCCCTCGAGAGCCATAGGTTCTGGAGCCAGAACCCTACGCGGGTGACCTAGGGAGGTGTAGGGCATTCCTACTACAATGCTCCCTGGTTTTCGAGCAACAGCCACGAATGTACACATCAGATAAGTCGAAGATCGCGTACGTCATGGGGCTGTTGCGAGGGGATCTCTGGCATGGGCTACGGCTATTTGGGACAACCAACCCGAGGTTTGTGCCTCCTTCCCCACCTTCGTCTCGGAGATGCGGAAGGTTTTTGAACAGCCCCTTCGCGGAAAGGATGTCGCCAGATTCTTGCTGACCCTGTGTCAGGGTCCACGCAGTGTGGATAAATATGCCATCGAATTTAGCAGCCGACTCAGGATGGAACGACAAGGCCCTACTGGAGGTGTTCCGACAGGGTCTCGCAGAAAGGATTAAGGACAAACTGGCAGCGAAAGATGACACGGACAGCCTGGACACATTAATCTCTTTAGCGACCAGGCTGGATGACCGGTTGCGGGAGCGTCGGAGGGGAAGGACTAGTCACCCAGCTCCTCGGGTAAATCCATGCCCCGCTTCCCTACCTTCCACCAATTCACCTTCCTCGGCTCCCCAAGTTTCCTTCCTGCTCCATCTGTCCACACCGTCCTGGAAGAAGAACTAATGCAGCTGGGGCGGACAATACTCCCTTCGGCCCCCCCAAACCTGGATGCAGATCCCGGCCACTGTGACCTTCCAGCAACAGCCCTTGCCCCTATCGGCCCTAGTTGATTCCGGCGCTGAGGGCAATCTGTTGGATGAGGACGTGGCCGCCTGGGCTGGAATCCCTCGGGAACTACTCACCACCCACTTGGAGGCCCGGGGCCTGGATGGTAGGCTGCTGGCTCAGGTAACCCACCGCACTCTGCCCTTAACACTAGTCCTGTCCGGTAACCACCAAGAGAAGGTTAGATTCAATCTAATCCACTCGCCTCAAGCCCCGGTGGTACTAGGATACCCATGGCTGGTCCACCACAATCCCCAGATCGACTGGACCGCCGGGAGGATAGCCAGATGGAGTCCGACATGCCACGCCCACTGTCTACGGTCAGCCCCACCTCCCAGGGAGGCTCCAGCGACCCCGCCGGTCTCCAAAGACCTTGACCTCTCCAGTTGTGCCCTGTCCTGGTCACCATATTACACATAAGATACGGAGGATTTAGAGAGGACGCAGAAAAGGTTCTCCAGGATGTTGATTGGATTGTATTCACAATAAGGAGAGGGTGAATTGATTTGGGTTGCTCACAAAGGAGCATCAGAGGATGCGGGTGACCTGTTAGAAAGATATAAAATTATGAGAAGTGTATATAGGTGAGACAGACAGAGCCTTTCTTCCTGTGTTGAAATGTCAGAGGGCATAGGTTTAAGATGAGGGGGAAATTTCAAAAGACGTTTACAAGCCAGGTTTATTCACACAAAGAGTGGAAGGTGCCTGTATTGTGCTACCAGAAGAGGTGATGAAGGCAGACATGACAGCAACACTTAAGAGGTTCTTAGACAGACAGGCAGGGAATGGAGGCATTGGACCATGTGCAGTCAGATGGATTGGTCATAGTTGTATTGTGGTCAGCACTGACAAGGTGGATGAAGATGCCTGTTCCTGTGCTGTACCATTCCATAAAAGTGACATTAGGCTGACAAACCCATAATTACTCTGTCAGTCCCCTTCTCCCTTGTTATTTAACTCGTTATCAGTTTTCCACTCTGCTGATACCGGAGGAGTAACTCAGCAGGTGAGGATTTGCTAATCTGAGCCTTTACTATTTCACCCTTACCCTCACCCTTACATACTTTTAGCTTCACCATTGCTGGTTTCGAAGATGCTAACCCTGTCTTCTTTGTTTCCTCACTAGCTTTATCCAATCAATTATTTCATATTCTATATCCTTAACTATAATTGCCACAAATTCACCAGTCATCAGGCATCATTTGACTGTGGATTTCATGGGTATCTGGCAAAAGTCATGAATATGGATTCCAGGCTCTGCATTCTGTTGTGTGCCAAGGATGGGAATTGACCTCTCCACACTCCTGCCCTAAACCAGTAAGGTTTCACTCAGGCTATGCATTACACAAGGTGATAATATTGTCAGCCTTTCCACATGGTTCTCTCAGCAAGATTAGTTTACAACATAATGCCATTGAGGAAGAGCATCTAATCTTGCTGGTGCCTGGTACCTGGTGCAATGAGGACCAGGTTCTAGCCTGGTCAGTTTCTGTGCTAGCTCAGCATCAATGGTGGACCTTGACACAAGATATTGCTGTCCTCTGTCTTTTCCTTTTTCTCTGAGGCTGAGATGGGTGTTGACCTCCTCTCAAGGGTGAGCTGGCTTTGCAACCACATTAGTTTTGTTATGATAAAGCTTGCAGTTTCAAGATACCATTTATGTGACCACTATAGCAAGGTTAGTATGATGAATCCAGAGAAAATTTGGAGAGGAAGATAGCTTGATGTGATTTGGAGTCATATAATCATCAAGAGATATAGTATAGACAAAAAGACCTTTTGGGATACCAAATCTGTTTTGAACTTCAATGACCCATTTTCTCTAATCTTATATTAACCCAATGATATTCCACTCATACTCCTTCCAGATTTCACCTCTTGATTGCACACTATGAACAATTCACAGCAGCAAAATTAACCTATCAGCCCACACATCTTTGTGATGTGGCAGGAAACTGGAACAAGCATGGGCACAGGGAGAACATTCAAAAGTAAAATCTCCATAGACAAAAGATGTTCTGTTACAGCAATACACACAATGTGCTGAAGGAGCTCAGAAAATCACGTAGCATCTATGGTCAGGAACAAAAAGTTGATGTTTCAGGCTGAGACCATTCATCAGTACAAACTCCACACTGACAGCACCCAGGTTTAGGAAAGAACCCATAACATTTGTGATCTACGGCAGTGGCTTTACTAGCTGTGCCACTATGCCACCTTTCCCAAAGTAAAATAACAATATTTCAACAGAACACCATGAGGCAAAATTTAATACTAAGTCAAGGAAGAAAACAAGCCAAAAGATTCAGTTTTAAGAAGTGTCTTTACTAAGTAAATTGAGTTAGAGAGCTAAGCAAAGTTAGAAAGGGAGTTTCAGAGCTGCATTGATACTAGACTAAGACAAAAGTAGTAATTCTGCAACTTCAACTCCCTTTCATCAACAATATTGTGAATCTCTGAAATCAGCAAAAAAAAATTCTAGATCAAAAACAGGAAATGGCATAGATCAGCCTTGCATGGTTCGATGCATATTCTCCTAGCTTTGTCCTAACCTGTTAATCATCGCCTTAAGGACTGAATCTTACCGAAAGCATTGATGTGTGCAGATCAGCACTGCTATTATGCTAGGCTCAGACATTTTAAGCTTTGTTTTTGAGGGAATGATCAGCAATTTCTCTGTGTATGATTAGTAGCAAAACCAAATAAAATATGGTGCAATAAATGATCATTTTTTGTCTCCTTTACACATTACTCAATCCATATTTAACAAAATTAGTTGAGCCCTTAATTCAGCAAGCCGTGTCATACCTATTGACAATGAAAAGATATTGAATGAGCATATGATGTGAGAGATCTTGATTACAAGATGTTATTGCCAAATTCGATGCCTCATCCTTAATTATCATTTAACTACAGTGCCTATAAAAAGTATTCACAACCCCCCTGGAAGTTTTCAAGTTTTATTGTTTTACAACATTGAATCACAGTGATTTAATCTGGCTTTTTTTGACACTGATCAACAGAAAAAGAGTCTTTCATGTCAAAGTGAAGACAGATCTCTACAAAGCAATCTAAATTAATTACAAATAATTGATTGCATAAGTATTCACACCCTTTTAATATGACGTGTCAAATCATCACTGGTGCAGGCAATTGGTTTTAGAAGGCACATAGTTAAATGGAGATCGCCATGTACAGTTAAGACGTTTCAATTTATCGCAGTAAAAATACATCTGTATCTGGAAGGGCCAAATGCTGGTGAGTCAGTATCCTGGCAAAAAATACACCAAATGAACACTTCAAGCAACTCTGCGAAAGGGTTATTGTAAAGCACAAGACAGGAGATGGATAAAATAAAATTTGCAGATCACTGAATATCTCTTAAGTCAGTCATCAAGAAATGGAAAAAATATGGTACAATTGTAAATCTGCCTAGAAAAGGATTGGTGAGGGAGGCCACCAAGAGACCTATGACAACTCTGGAGGTGTTACAAGCCACAGTGGCTGAGATGGCAGAGTCTACGCATACAACAACTGTTGTTTAGTCGCAACTTTATGGGAGAGTGGCACAGGGAAAGCCACTGTTGAAAAAAAGCTTACATGAAATGTTAGCTAGAGTTTGCCAGAAGGCATGTGGGAGTCTCTGAAGTCAGCTGGAAGAAGGTTCTATGGTCTGATGAAACCAAAATTGAGCCTTTTGCCCATCAGACTAAACACTATGTTTGGCTTAAGCCAAATCCTGCACATCATCAAACTCACACCATCCCCACCATGAAGCCTGACAGTGGCTGCATCGTGCTGTGGGGATGCTTCACTGCCGCAGGCCCTGGAAGGCTTGTGATGGTAGAGGATAAAATGAATGCAGCAAAATACAAGGAAATCCTTGATGCATTCTGCAAGAGGACTGTGACTTGAGAGAAGATTTGTTTTCCAGCAAGACAAAGACCCAAGCATAAAGACAAAGCTATACAGGAATGGCTTAAAAACAACAAAGTTAATGTCCGGGAGTGGCCAAATCAGAGTCCAGACCTCAATCCAATTGCAAATTTCTGACTTGAAAAGGGCAGTTCACTCACGACCCCCATGCGATCTGACAGAGCTTGAGCAGTTCTGTAAAAAAGAATGGGGAAAAATTGCAGTGTCCAGATGTGCAAAGCCGATGGAGACCTATCCACACAGACTCAAGTCTGTAATTGCTGCCAAAGATGCATCTACTAAATACTGACTTGAAGGGGTGAATACTTGGGCAATCAATTATTTTCTGTTTTATACTTGTAATTAACTTGGATCACTTTGTAGTGATCCATTTTCACTTTGACACTGAAGAGTTTTTTTTCTGATAATCAGTGTCAAAAAAGCCAAATTAAATCCACTGTGATTCAATGCTGTAAAACGATAAAATATGAAAACTTCCGGGGGGGGGGGGGGGGAAACATTTTCTAGGCATTGTATACACTTATATTTCTATAGGGACCATTACAACCAGAAAACTTCCCAAACTGGAGCAGAAATGACTTGTAGTGTGTGAAATGAGGTTCCATAAAGAGCAATTAAATACTGATCAAATAATCTATTGCAATAAAATAGACTGTATGATGAATATCAAAGAGGAATTTGGGTGAAATCTCCTGCCGTCTTTAAAACGTTGTAAAGAAGTTTTCATATCCATTTGAAGAGGCCAGATCAGGACATCATATAAAGGACTGGTGAGTGAGACTAACTGGATCATTCTTTCAAAACCTTGGCATGAATACAAAGTGCTGAATGTCTCATTCTGTGATGCAGAGCCCATGATTGATGCAGTTGTTTTCAGCGAGGTTTCCCAACAGAGAAGCACAGCTATGGCAGCCTGACTCATTCTTGCATGTAGATGAACCACAACTAAGGTACTGGCTGTACGTCAGCAGCACACCTCAGCAAGGCTCCAAGTTTCGTTGTTATGTGCCAGCTGTGATACTGGAAAGGACCTCACAAACTGTCCCCAATATAAGGGGAAGGTCCAAAGTTAATCTGAAGGAAGTGTCTCCTATGGCTTCTAGTTAAATAGAGCAGCCAATACTAATCACATGGATGGCTTATGGACAGTTTAATTAGATATAGTTTGATGTTATATATTAATTTCTTCTGACGTCTGTTTCCATGTATCAGCTTTCAAATGATTGAATGTTTAACCACAGATCAACATTATTTGTCTTCAATTTCAAGTTTTAAGTAGGTAATTGAAAATGCCAGTGAAGGATGAGGAGGGAGGAATAAAAGGAAAAATCTGTAAATGAGTATGAGATAAAAGAGACAATATAATAAAAGGGTTACCAGCTTGGGGCTAAAGGGGGTGGTAATGGAACAGGAGACAAGATGGGCCTTCAGACCATAGCCAAATTAACAGGAGATGCACATAATGTTACAAGCTAGCTATATATCCCATATGATTAAACAAAAACTTCCCTTTGAGTGTCTGTTTAAAATCAATATTATTGGTGTTAGTAGCCAGCATTCGCGTGGACCAGGATTGAAAAATAATAGACAATAGACAATAGGTGCAGAAGTAGACCATTCGGTCCTTCGAGCCTGCACCGCCATTTTGAGATCATGGCTGATCAACTACTATCAATACCTGGTTCCTGCCTTGTCCCCATATCCCTTGATTCCCCTATCCATAAGATACCTATCTAGCTCCTTCTTGAAAGCATCCAGAGAATTGGCCTCCACTACCTTCCGAGGCAGTGCATTCCAGACCCCCACAACTCTCTGGGAGAAGAAGTTTTTCCTTAAATCTGTCCTAAATGACCTACCCCTTATTCTCAAACCATGCCCTCTGGTACTGGACTCTCCCAGCATCTGGAACATATTTCCTGCCTCTATCTTGTCCAATCCCTTAATAATCTTATATGCTTCAATCAAATCCCCTCTCAATCTCCTTAATTCCAGCGTGTACAAGCCCAGTCTCTCTAACCTCTCTGTGTAAGACAGTCCAGACATCCCAAGAATTAACCTCGTGAATCTACGCTGCACTTCCTCTACAGCCAGGATGTCCTTCCTTAACCCTGGAGACCAAAACTGTACACAATACTCTAGGTGTGGTCTCACCAGGGCTCTGTACAAATGCAAGAGGATTTCCTTGTTCTTGTACTCAATTCCCTTTGTAATTAAGGCCAACATTCCATTAGCCTTCTTCACTGCCTGCTGTACTTGCTCATTCACCTTCAGTGACTGATGAACAAGGACTCCTAGATCTCTTTGTATTACTCCCTTACCCAACTCTACACCATTCAGATAATAATCTGCCTTCCTGTTCTTACTCCCAAAGTGGATAACCTCACACTTATTCACATTAAACGCCATCTGCCAAGTATCTGCCCACTCACCCAGCCTATCCAAGTCACCCTGAATTCTCCTAACATCCTCATCACATGTCACCCTGCCACCCAGCTTAGTATCATCAGCAAATTTGCTGATGTTATTTTCAATGCCTTCATCCAAATCGTTGACGTAAATTGTAAACAGCTGTGGTCCCAATACCGAGCCCTGTGGCACCCCACTAGTCACCACCTGCCACTCTGAGAAACATCCATTCACCGCTACCCTTTGCTTTCTATCTGCCAACCAGTTTTCTATCCATGTCAATGTCTTCCCCCCGATGCCCTGAGCTTTGATTTTACCCACAAATCTCCTATGTGGGACCTTATCAAATGCCTTCTGAAAATCGAGTTACACTACATCCACTGGATCTCCCCCGTCTAACTTCCTGGTTACATCCTCGAAAAACTCCAACAGATTAGTCAAGTATGATTTACCCTTGGTAAATCCATGCTGGCTCGGCCCAATCCTATCACTGCTATCTAGATATGCCAATATTTCATCCTTAATAATGGACTCTAGCATCTTCCCCACCACCGATGTCAGGCTGACAGGTCGATAGTTCTCTGTTTTCTCCATCCCTCCTTTCTTAAAAAGTGGGATAACATTAGCCATTCTCCAATCCTCAGGAACTGATCCTGAATCTAAGGAACATTGGAAAATGATTACCAATGCATCCGCAATTTCCAGGGCCACCTCCTTTAGTACCCTAGGGTGCAGACCATCTGGACCTGGGGATTTGTCAGCCTTCAGTCCCATCAGTCTACTCATCACCGTTTCCTTCCTAATGTCAATCTGTTTCATTTCCTCTGTTACCCTATGTCCTTGGCCCATCCATACATCTGGGAGATTGTTTGTGTCTTCCTTAGTGAAAACAGATCTAAAGTACTCATTAAATTCTTCTGCCATTTCTCTGTTTCCCATAACAATTTCACCCAATTCATTCTTCAAGGGCCCAACATTGTTTTTAACTATCTTCTTTCTCTTCACATACCTAAAAAAGCTTTTGCTATCTTCCTTTATATTCCTGGCTAGCTTGCGTTCGTACCTCATTTTTTCTCCCTGTATTGTCTTTTTAGTTAAGTTCTGTTGTTCCTTAAAAACTTCCCAATCATCCGTCCTCCCACTCACCTTAGCTCTGTCATACTTCCTTTTTTTTAATGCTATGCAATCTCTGACTTCCTTTGTCAACCACTGTGGCCCCTTTCCCCCCTTTGAATCCTTCCTTCTCTGGGGGATGAACTGATTTTGCACCTTGTGCATTATTCCCAAGAATACCTGCCATTGCTGTTCCACTGTCTTTTCTGCTAGGCTATGCGTCCAGTCAACTTTGGCGAGCTCCTACCTCATGGCTCCATAGTTTCCCCTGTTCAACTGCAACACTGACACCTCCGAGCTGCCCTTATCCTTCTCAAATTGCAGATAAAAACTTATCATATTATGATCACTACCTCCTAATGGCTCCTTTACTGCAAGATCGCTTATCAAATCTTGTTCATTACATAACACTAAATCCAGAATAGTCTTGTCCCTGGTCGGCTCTCATATAAGCTGTTCCAAGAATGCATCCCATAGGCACTCTACAAACTCCCTATCCTGTGGTCCAGCACCAACCTGATTCTCCCAGTTCACCTGCATGTTGAAATCCCCCATAACTACTACGACATTACCTTTGCCACATGCCAATGTTAACTCCCTATTCAACTTGCACCCAATATCCATGCTACTGTTTGGTGGCCTGTAGACAACACCCATTTGGGTCCTTTTGCCCTTACTGTTCCTCAGTTCTATCCACACAGACTCTACTTCTCCTGACCCTATGTCCCCCCTTGCAAAGGACTGAATCTCATTCCTCACCAACAGGGCCACCCCACTCCCTCTGCCCACATTTCTGTCCCTACGAAAGCACGTATACCCTTGTACATTCATTTCCCAGGTCTGATCTCCCTGCAGCCATGTCTTCGTTATCCCAACAACATCATAGTTACCCATTCGTACCTGGGCTTCAAACTCATCCGCCTTATTTCTGTCACTTCGTGCATTCAGATATAGAAAGGTGAATAACTGTAACTCTTCTTTGGAAAAAAATCTGCTGAAAGATAGATAACAGAAAGGGGAAAGAAAGAGAGAGAGAGAGGGAGATAAAGAGAAGGTTTAGAAGAGAAACTAAACAAGGGAGAGCATAAAAGAAATGAGAGGGTTGCAGAGAGAGCAGAAAAGATAAAAAGAAGTTCAAAGTTCAACGTACATTTATTATTAAAGAATATATACATTATACAATCTTGAGATTGAGATAACAGGCAGCCACAAGACAAAGACACCAAACAGAACCCATTAAAAAAGACCATCAAACACCTATTGTGCAGAGAGGATGAAAAACCAATCATGCAAATAATGAACACAAGCAGACAGCATTCTGAACTGAAGTCCACAAAGAGACTCTGTCCATGGACTCTTAGTTCAGCACAGAGCCAAGCAGCAAACCGAACCGGCCCATCCCTCGCCTCCGAGCCTGACACCCTGGCCTTTTCAATCTGGTCTGGGGTCTTAAATCGTCGTTCATATATCGGGTTCAGACACTTCAATGTGTGCTGGGGCCTCAATTCAGTCCAGCTCTTAAATTGTCGTCCAAACATTGGGATCAGTCGCATGAGTATGCTCTGGAGCCTGGACCCTGCTGCCTTCACCTGGCCTTTCCAATTTGGCCCAGTGCTTAAATCGATCAAACCTCAAGTTTTCCTTACACTCAACGATGGGCCTGCTGCCTCGTCTCGCCTCAGAATTACCACATTGAATGGCCTCCAAGTCCAAAGGGAAGTTACAGGCTATTATCTACGATGATCATTTACCAGAATCAGTGTGATTAACGAAGTATTTAGTCCTGACGAAGGGTCTCGGCCTGAAACGTCGACAGTGCTTCTCCTTATAGATGCTGCCTGGCCTGCTGCGTTCCACCAGCATTTTGTGTGTGTTGTTTGGATTTCCAGCATCTGCAGATTTCCTCGTGTTTGAAGTATTTAGTTGTTTTCTTTGTTTCATTGGCTGCCAGCCTTAAGTCACTGAGATTCACCAGCACCATCTGGAAGAAGAGGGAAATGTGAAAGGAAGGGAGATTGATTATAATAATGAAAAGGGAAATAAAAGAGGTAGAGAAAGGGACAAGGAAGAGTAAAAAAAGAGGCAAAGAGACAGTGAATGAAAGCAGAATGAGAATGGAAATGGTCGTTTGAGAGCTCTGGGGTAAAGAGGCACTGAAAAATAGCTGCCCAGCCTGAATCATCACTGAGGGAGCTGCAGTGTCAGGACTAAGGGGAATGTTAACTTAGCAGTGTAAATATTGAGGGAAGAGATACAATTATGGAAATGTGGAAGATTAAAAACTGTTGGCAGCAGTAAAAATGTGTGGCAATCGGCTACTAGCTTTTACCCACTAACACCGCCCCCCCCTTCTCCCACTCCCACCCAAGGATATGGGGTTAGGTTGAAGCATTATATGAGATTCATTTTAATCCTGCCATTCTCTGGAGGCCTATTTTGTCTCTTAATCTATTAACATCCTTTAGCCCTAAGCCAAAACCCTTTTATAATTTTGTTTTTGTTTCTTCTACCTTCACTCATTTACAATCCCTTGAATTGCATTGAAGTCTTAGAATATGATTAGAGTTGGCAACCCTGGCAGTAACATACTGACTGAGCGTTGATCTATCCACCTTCATATTTGATGAAGTCTACTTTGCAGGACCGCATGGGGAATTAGGGGTCAGGTTAGGGTTTAGGGACAGTGATGAGGGAGAATGAAGTGTCAGGGGCAGGAGCCCATGGGAGCACCATGGTCCTGAAAAACATTGTCTCGTTTTTATTGTGTACTGTACCAGCAGTTATGGTCGAGATGACAATAAAAAGGGACTTGACTTGACTTATAGCCCGGTTTGAAACGTACCGTAGTCAAAGGTCAGCAGTCCTGGAGTTTGGCCCATGTCAGGTTGACAAGCACAGAGGAGACCAGTAACCCCCTAGTGTATTCTGAGTTAGAGGTCCATAAAGACAGGTGATTCCCCACACCTAACTCCCCACCTCCCCCTGCCACCAGGATCAGAGGTCTGTCTGATTTGGAAGTCAAAGCCCGATGTTCTCTGTGGTCACTCAAGGAGGTTGGGTCGGCCAAAACCTAAATGTCAGATCTGTGATTGGTGAGTCCTAGGATCGAGGCCTAAAGGTCATACCCATGATCACTGAGTCCTGGGATTGAAGCCCACCGTCAGGAAATTTCAAAGGGCAAAGCTAAAAGTTGAATTCAAGTCCTTGGTGAGTCTGGAGGTATAAAGCCCAAAAGGACCAAAACCAAAGTCATGAGTGTGGAAGAAGATCCCAGACCAGGGACTGTAGATTACAAACACAATGTCTACAATTCAGAGAGTCTGGGCACAAGGACTAGCAGCCCTAAGGTGGCCTGTTCCGGGGCTGAAGGCCTGTGTGTGTGTGAGGGGGTGGATGAGTGGGAAAGGGGTTTATTTTACTGCTCTTATCTTGTTTGTTCTGGTGTTGCTGTTGCTACTTCTGTTTTCTGAGCACTGTGGGAATGCTATGTTGGCACCGGAATATGTGGTGACACTTGTGAGCTGCTCCCAGCACATCCTTGGCTATGTTGCTAATGCAAACAACACATTTCAGTGTGCTGTACATGTGAATCTGAATCTGAAACTGAAGTCATGTCTTGTACAACCCAAGGTTTAAGGGAAAATGAAGAGTCGCCAGTAGCACTGAAATTAGTTTAAGTTCTCAGATACATCTTAGAATTGTCAATATCCACCATGTGTGTGCATGACCTTGTTAAAAATTTAATAGTGAGCTGCTGCACTGCTTTATAACACTCATGTTTACTTCAATGGAAACAAAGACTAAGAGGGATATAGTTTAGGTTACCAAATCATTACCCATCATTTTAGATTAACATATAGTTATGATGTACTTTCAAGAATTCAAGCTGGCCATCATGCCTATGGCATCTTTTGATTGTGTGACCCATTTGGTCTCCTATAAGCTTGAAAGCTGTCACCCCTCACACCTCAGCACCTCTACCCCCTCAGCAAGCTCTTCACACAATATATAATTGACATCTCCTGCTATAACATCACCCATAGTTGGTATACTGAGGTGTGACAGTTGATACCCTCATAGATGATGTCGAAGAGTGACATCCCCAGCCTGTCCCAGACTTGTGAACTTGTTGAGTGACACTTGAAAAGTGTGTCTGCAGACTTCAGGTAAAGGAAGATCACATCTTTCATGAGAGAAGTAGCTCACAAACCATTGCATAACTTAACCCATTGTCTTGTGGTAATGTACTGTATTTATCTGATTTGTTGTTAAGAAAGATTTTCCATTTTTATAGTCCTAGGAGAAATTATGGTTTTGAAGAGAGTACTCTGCTTTTTAAATGTGGAAGTGATTTTCATGTTGGTGACACTTGCATACAGAAGAATCCCCCATCAGCAAGAAGATAAATTATCTGAACTTCTGCTTTAAGTATAATCAAAAGTTATATCATAAATTTTGAGAAGTTGTTTTTTCTTCAACGTTCCCGTCAAAGTAAAGTTTATACATTTGAAACCCCTTTTTACTGGGCATCTCTAGAAATGCAGCTCGGTAGCTGCTTGCTGACAGCCTCCAGACTCAGTGGTGAGAAAGCCACCTTTCTCAGACTCTGTACGTCTATGGTCGATATGACTTGGATCCTGCCAAACCCGTGAGGTTGGTTTGTGTCACCCCACTGAACCACAATTTGTGTGAATCATTCTGTGTAACCTACTGCTCCCATGTAATTGCCCAGCAGCAAGAAATAACAAACCGTTCACTGCATACAATTATATGCACAACATTCCTAAGCATTCTTCTATTTAACGTTAACCCAAACTCTACTACTAGGACACATGGCTCTACAAGAAAACCATTGCATGAAATACCCTAAGATATTAGTAGTTAAATCTTTACCAGGGTGTTACATATCTAATTGTAAAGTATCTCTTGAGTTAGTGCATATGATATGTATTTTATATATCAAAGAGATATATCCTTGTGTAGTTTTATTAACATGATATAAATAAACATTTTTCACATTATTAATCACTCATCTTTTCAATCAACTGGCAACAATTTTAATATGTTTCTAATTTTGTTCAATTTAGTGGATTATAAATTAAAACAAAAAAGTCGCATTCAAACTCTTAAACTCCCAAGGAAGTCTTGCAACAAGCCAGTACTCCTGATTGATGAATTCTCCCTGAAGCTGTGGATAGTTGGGTGAGAACATTTTCAAATGCAGCATTAAATAAAATAATGATACAATTCACATGTAATTGAATTACCATTTCAAAGTTCCACAGTATTCTGAATCAGTTTTGGATAGCCTACTAAACAAATGTGCACAGTAGAAAGGTTTGATTTTGGATGTTACAAAAAAATGAGCAAGGACTCCAAGCAAGTTTCTAGTTATGTTCACCTAAGAGCATAGGGAGAGCCTATTTTCAAATACGGTACTTAAAACAAGTGATGGCATGTTTCATAAAGCAAAACACCTTCAATTCTGTAATATTTCAGTACAGTAAATGTGCCTCGAGTCAAGAAAGCAGGGTAACCTCACAAATGAAAATGTTCTGCCACAGAGCAATGGTGTGAAATTAAATGTAATCTTGATTAAAACAACTGGTTCAATGTATCAACCAGCCACTAACCAGCCACATCACCAAATCTAGATGCCTAAGGTTGCCGAATCTTAGTTATGGGAGCATGCAAGTATCAGCTGACTGACTGGTGTTCGATCAGCTTGGACTCATCTTTCTTCATCATCAACCATAAACTGATCTCAGTCCAGTAGAGTTGTAACAACCTGGAGTTAGTAATAACATCCATTAAATTCATCATGTTAAAGAGGCGGGCTGTGGCAAACGTTTATATTCTGATGGAATCCAATACAGTTGAAGAAGAACCCTCCCCCTCTGATTGTCTGTAACCCAGATTAGAACTGGAACAGTGAATCACCCCTTTAATCTTTAATATGTAGACACTTGATAGTGCCAAAAAAAATGCCAGTAGGTTCACACCAGGTCTGACAAGCCTCGTCAGTCATCATTGGCTCTGTGTCAATCTCATATAGAACACTGAGTCAAGTTAACATATGGTGCATAATTCTTTTTTAATGCCGCCTTAAGCTGTCGTACTACTGTACAATTCTTGCAAATGAAATCACTGTTGGAGAAGATGCAAGCAATCTTCCTCCAATTTTTACATTTCTTCTTATGAAATTGATAGGCACAGTGGGATAAGTTTTGCTGCTTGGGTTCTGAAATCACCTGAATTACATTAGGACGTTATTATTAAGCAAGACATTGTTAAACAAGATTGAGATATAAAAAATAAACTTCCACATAAATGTCATTTCTTTATAGAAGGAATGAAGTGTGATTCCCCTGTATTTGTCCATTTACGAAGACTTGAATATTCATGGGCTTCCATCCAACTTAGCGGAAAAATTGACTCAACCCTCTTGCAATAAAATGACAAAATTTAGCATACTCTTCCAGTTCAATAAACAGATGGGCTGATGCGTACTTTGCAAGGGCAAACAAGGACATCTCAGACAAGAGAAAATAAGAGAACCTCAAGATTCCCCATCTATCCAGGATATCACTGAGTGGTCGAGTTGTCACATATCCCAACCTCCTTTGAGATTGTGATTTTTTATGCAATACCTCCAAGATGTGTGAGCTTTGACATGGAGTCATATGAGGCAATCAAACATGCCCCACTCAGAAATAAAGTATTTTTCTATTTCCATGGCAGAGAATCGAATTACCTTGAATGACTGGGTAAACCACCGTAAGATGACAAATTATTAATTAACTAGCTTATTTCAATTGCATCCAAAAGGTTTCCAACCCTTGTGCGTTCAATCATTGGCAAGCATAGAAAGCATCTGCTTTACAAATTTCCACTATCCTGAGCCAAAACAGACAATATAATGTCTGGTACAAAAAGCCTGTTCAAATTAGTTTCTTCTTGTGTATCACTTTTATTGCTGACTTCTCAGAGATTCAGTCATCATATCTACCTCTTCAGTGCCCCACAGCCAGTTTAGGTCATGGTGCTCTGGCTATTAATCTGGAGTCTGGAGGTACAGTTCTTGTGAGTTTTTCATCCATTTCTGCTTTGACCACAGGCCAGTGTGGCATCAGCAGATCTCAGAGGATGAAGTCTGGATAAGGTGAGCAGGAAGAAAGAATGTTAGAATCTCCCCACCTCTGAGTTATTCATTGAGTGAAAAATGCTGACGAACTGAGTGAGGATGTGACTCGTCACCTCTGCAATACTCCACAGCTGAGTAGCTTGGCATCATCCAACCCCCTGGCCCTCATGGCAGCAATAATTGTTGGTCCATGCTCAACAGGCAGCTGAGATTATTTTGCTGTTGGGTGAGAATGTATCATATATGACGATTAATTTTTCTGTCTTAGCCTTTTCGTTGTCAAAGAACCTCACTTTTCTAATTGCAATAACATGAGAAACAGATAACCTAATGCACTCATACTGGTCTTTGTGGCTCTTCACCAGTCACTGTGACCACAATTGAGCTTTTGCATCAAAGAGACTTGTCAATACTATTATCACACATCTTCATTCCCTTCCTGCCCAAAATTCTCCCTGTTGCAGCCTTGAAAATGTTTAGTGACTGAACATCTACAGTCCTCTTATATAGATCTTTACAGCCACTGGATTGAAAAGATTTCTCTTCATCTAGGTCCCAAAATACTATCAATTTACACTTTGTCTATGACCCCTAATATAAACTCATCAACAAGTAGAACCAAACTCTTAACACAGAACCTCTAAAACCCCCTGGCATTAATTAGATCACTACACATTCCTCTAAACTCCAAAGAACCTAAGCCCTTTTTACTTATTATGTCCTTATTGGATAACCCTAACACACAAGGAATCATGTTCATTCTGCTGTTCTGAGGCAAATGGATTTCCCTTTCATAAAAACTAAATCTGTGTATAGTGTTACTGTTATGGTTGCAATAATGTGCTACATAATCCTAGCATATTACCAAATAATTACTATAAAGACATATGTTTTTAACTATTGTTTGCTTATTTGTACTTTAGCTTTCTATGATGCACATACAAAGACACCTGATCCCAGCCTTTACTCATCCCACTTTTTAAATTTGTCTTATTTTTCCACTTTCCCTACCAAGCCAGATGATTTACAGTGCCACATGCGTCAGCTGTATTTTTTTGCCTGGTCCCTAACTTTTCATCTTCTCTTCAAGGCTGACTTCCCCACCTAAGTTTTTTATCATCTACAATTCCAGAAAGGATAATTTATCTTTTCACTCTGTTAGTTGAATATTGTATGGATATGGTATGGATGCCTGAAGGCACACACTCAGTGTCTAGGGAACACCTTCTTTCCCACGGCCACCTGACTTCTGAATGGACATTGAAACTGTGAACGCTACCTCACTACTATTTTTATTTCTGTTTTTGCACTACATATTTAACTATTTGATATACATATATATATATAATTACTGTAATTCACAGTTTTCCCCCCTCCATTATCATGTACTGCATTGTACTGCTGCCACAAAATTAGCAAATTCCATGACATATGCCAATGATATTAAACCTGATTATGATTTTATTTGCAATTAGTTACCATGATCCTAATCTTGTGATTATTTACCATGCCCCTAAACTTGTGAAACAACTTCACCTCTTGTGCCTCTTTAGAAACCAAACATATTACATCAACTGATTCACCCAGATCTACTTAGCAACTACATCCTCATGAAACTCCAATGAATTGCCAAACACTTTTACCCTTCATAAAGTGTTTAATTGACACGGCGCATCATGTTTTAATGAGACACTACACTTTGGCTGCATGTCAACCTAAGCAGCTCATCGATCCCTGCTTGTTCTCAGCTTTATTTCTAGGGACACAAAGGTTTGTTACCTTCCAATCAACAGGAATGTTCTCTTTCATGCTTTTTTCCAGAAGTTTTTTTAAAAACTTTGCCTGATCTCCGGGCTTATTGCCCTTTTTTCTATAAACATATTAAGCCTTTAAAAGTAAACTGGTAACTGTCCTTAAATCATTATTCAGCCAGAATTTCTAAATGAAGTTTAAAAAACCATAGACTTTTTTTATATGTATTAAAGGCCAACTACTTGTGAGGAGAATATTAATAACTAATTAACAGGGAAACTGCAGATATATGTAATTGACCTAAAATCACTTTAGATAAAGGTAAGTATTAAAGAGTGGGTGAAATATTTGTTTAGGAGAGGAAGGAGGCATTGCCAATTTTGGTTCTGGGGAACAAGATAAGCTGAGTAGAACGCTTAACTGTGGAAAACATTTAGGGCTCGGTGCCCAAGTGTAATGGAAGAAAACATGGACCACTCTCAAGCTCTACAGTCAGCTGAAGAAGGATAGATTTCAATAGGATGAGAATACTGTATTACCAAAGGCTGGCGTGCAAAACCTCAATTGGCAGTTGGATAGTTTCAATGGAGGAGATTCTCCATTAAACTCCAGGCGCAGATCCATGGTCTCTCGAGACCGACAGATACCACCATAATGGAGGAGATAACCTTGGTACATTCCCATAGGAGAAAAGAGAAGACAATTAAAACTAGAAAGCTTTGAGAATAAAGAATGAAAATAGTGCATATGACAGGTGTCAGTCTGATAGCATACCGAAGAACAGGGCAGATTATTAGAAAGATCAGTGTGGAACCAAAAGAAAAATGAAGGGAAAGAATAGAAGAGAAGAAAAACAAAGGATATAACAAGAAATCAAAAATTCATTTATTGGTGTAAATAGCAAATGTGTAGGAAGGTTAGAGATTATTCAATCAGGGACGACATGGTAGCATAGTGGTCAGCACAATGCTTTACAGTACCAGTGACCCAAGGTTCAATTCCCATCGTCGTCTGGAAGAAGTTTGCATGCTCTCCCATGACTGCGAGGGTTTCCTCCACGGGCTCCCACATTCCAAAGATATACCAGTTGCTAGGTTAATTAGTCATTGTAAATTGTCCCATGATTAGGCTAGGGTTAAATCGGAGGTGGCTGGGCAGTGCAGCTTAAAGGGCCGGAAGGGCCTATTCTGTGCTGTATCTTAATAAAATAAATAAAAATTTAGAATCACTCATATGGCATGATGTGTGTTGGAGTTGGCCTCCAACTACAACTGTGTGATTGTTGGAGAGTTGAATGAACCATTGACTCAACATCAAGTAATTTGCTATGGTGTACCTACCTCAGGATTCACGATATCATCTGCACAAGCACAGGTAGAACAAAGAAGGTGTTTAGAACCACATATTTTATAAACTGGTGATGATGATGATCAGAGAGCACATGTGAAACAGAAGGGATAAAAACAGATTTTATGTCGAAAAGGGAGATTTCCCCATCTGCTGGCTGCATTGGGGCCATTGAGCAGACTGATAGCAGACTGGTAGAGATGACTTGATAGAAGTGTACAAGATGATAAGAAGCATCTAGATAGGTATCTTATGGATAGGGGAATCAAGGGATATGGGGACATGGCAGGAACCGGGTATTGATAGTAGATGATCAGCCATGATCTCAAAATGGCAGTGCAGGCTTGAAGGGCCGAATGGTCTTCTTCTGCACCCATTGTCTATTGTCTATTATCTCAGTGGTCAGCAAGAAGCATAATTTTTAGGTGATTAGGCTAGGGTTAAATAGATGGATTGAAAGGTGGTGCAGCTCATTGGCCCTGAAGGCCTGTTCCACACTGTATCTCTAAATTAATTCATCAGAGAAAAGCTGTAAATTATGATCAGTTTTGACATAAAAGTCATCAGATTAAATTTACCAAAATGTTTTCGGGGGAGTTCTGTTTCATAGTGAGGATTGAAGATCTGGGATTATTCGCTTTGGAACAGGGAAGGTTCAGAGTGGACTTCACAGAGGTATTTAGAATAATCAGTGTGAAGTCAGACTTGACAGAGAGAAACCTTTCCTATTGGTGGAATGGTGAAGAACCAGGAGATACAGAATTAAGATGATTATGAACATAAGGAATAAGAGCAGGATCGGCCAACTGGCTCATCATGGCTACTCTGCCATTCCATAAGATCATGGCTGATCAGGCCATGAAATTATCTCCACCTACTGCTTTTATTCCCACAGCCCTTAACTGTGTCTTAAATATATTTAAGGAGGTAGCCTCTACTGCTTCCTAGGACACAGAATTCCACAGATTCACTACTTCCTGGTAAAAGAAATTTCTCTTGATTTCCATTCTAAATCTACTTCCCTGAATCTTGAGGATATGCCCCTAGTTCTAGTTTCACCAACCAGTGAAAACAGTTCCCTGACTCTATCTTATCTATCCCTTTCATAACTTTATATGTTTCTATATCACCTCTCACTGTTCTGAATTTCAGCGAGAATAGTCCCAGGCAAATCTTCTTCTTCTCATAAAGTTACTTCCTCAGCTCTGGAATTAACCTGGTGAGCTTCTTCTGTACCACCTCCAAAGACAGTATGTTTTCTCAGGTAAGTAGGCCAGAACTGCTTGCAGTACTCGAGGTGTGGCCTCACCAGTATCTTGTACTGTTGCAGCATTAGCTCCCTACTCTAAAATTCAGTCCTTCGAGCAATGAAGAACAAAATTCCATTCACGCTCTCAGAAAAACATTGTTAAGTATTTTTTCTCCAGTTTTGTATAATTCTTTGAATTATATGTTTGTTTGAAACCATGAAAAAAGGCTGCTTTCACACACATGGCTTGAATGATTGAAGCATTAAAGCTCCATGGAGACAGTGCCAGAAGCATGCAGTGTAACTGTTAGGATGCATAGTATTGCTGATAACAGAAGATGATAGCTTATTGGAGTATTTTTATATTTTGTATTATATTTTTGACAATTTAGAATTAAAGTGATATGTTCCCATGGAATAACCAAAAAAGGCCAGAACATTAAATGAGTGACAGTATAAATGGGAAAAGAATTGAACTTGACTTAATGCACATCTCATTGCCTATTGTTGTACAATTAACTGGAAGAAGAAGATGAAGAATAGCCCTTAGCTCGGCAGTGGAGTTATCGGGGCACCATCATGATGGTGCTTCTGTAGCAAGTTATTCTTGTTTTTACGAGGCCGAGTTGCTAGCTCAACGCTCAACCCAACTTGGGAACCTTCGCTCCGGAGTCCGGCGCTGATATTATTGCACCACCAAGCGGGACAACAGTTAACTGGATGTACTGTAAATAATTTTCATTCACCATAAAATTACTGAAGGGGCAAATAATACAGCATATGTTTCATACACTGTTTCCCCTTTTCAGGGGTACTACAGAATTCTATTTCTTCCTCATAACCTGTTGCATCTGCAAACTAACCTTTTGTGATTCATGTATCTGCACTCCTAAGTTGCTCTGCACAACAGTATGCTACAATCTTTCACCATTGAAATAACAATCTGTTTTTCCTTCCAAGGTGGATAACCTCACATTTACCAACATTCCACTCCATCTTCCAGACCCTTATCCACTCAACCTGTTCAAATCTCTCTGTAGACTTTCCTTGTCAGAAATGGTTAGAATTCTTAGAGACAGGTTGTATCAAGGGATTCAGAATGGAAGGGGATGGATATTTGAAATAGGACAGAATGAAAGGCTGTGGGTGTAGGACTGGATTTCTCTTAAAGATTCTGTGGATGCAGGAAATCCTGAGCAACCCACACAAAATGCTGGGGGAAACCAGCAGGTCAGGCAGTATCTATGGAAATGAATAAACATCAACATTTTGAACAGGAAAGCACAGGGGAATATGCCAGAATAAAAAGGGTGGTGGTGGGGGGGGGGGGGGGGAAGGAGGACCAACTAAAAGATAGTAGATGAATCCAGGTGGATGGAAAAGGTAAAAGGCTGGGGAAGAACCTTTCTCACCTATTTGTCTTCACCTATCACTGTGGCTAGTCCTCCTTTCCCTCCCCCCCCCCCCCTCACCTATTTATTCTACATCTTCCCCTTTCCTTCTCAGTCCTGAAGAAAGGTCTTGGTCCAAAGTATTGACCATTTATCCACCTCCATAGATGCTGCCTGACCTGTTAATTTCCTCCATTATTTTGTGTGTGTTGTTCTAGATTTCTCTTATATAGATCTGGCACAGGGTCAAAGCCTTCTCCTGGTAAAGGGATGTTTACACAGTGCAAAGTATAAATCATTTAAACACTTGACATTGCTTCTCACCACTGTACCTTTTCATCTAATTTCCTGTGTGTCTCAGCTAAATTGTTTTCATTCCTCTGTAACTGGCTTTGATTAAATCTAAATTTCATTGCTAAACACAATATTACCCACATTAATATGAAGTTCTATATTATGCTCCCTCTCCCTTGGTCAGTCTTTTCCTAAGATGAATTAACCTGGACTCATTAAGATGGATCTAATATTAGATCCATAATAACAGTCCCTTAGTCCTCAATGAGTTATTGAAGAAAGGAACAAAAATTAATGAACTTTTTCTCAAAGCTAGGTAATCTTTATCAATTTTTCCAGTCTATCTGGAAATATTGTTTCTCATGAATATTATATGACTTTAATTAATTATTATAAACTTGGTCAAGCACTAAAACTGTCAGTAATGTCATAGAAACAGCCTTGTGGTATTTCTTTTGCCCTCGTTAACTCTGACCTACAGCCACATTAATTGTGGGCCAGATTCATTGTTTACCATGATCTTGTCTCAGTCTTAGTAATGAGAGTTACTTATTGTCCTGCTACTAATGGCTAACTTCCCTTAAAATGCCATACCCTGGAAGAATTAGATCTCTACTCTGGTCACCATACAATCGCATTGCATTAAATGTTTCTAAATTAAACTTTGGTTTATCTGACTATCTGATTCGTTCATCTTTTCATATTCATTTAAAATGCTAAATCTTTGCTGGCAAGGCTAATCTTTATTGAGAGGTGTGGTTAGCTGCCTATTTAAACCACTGGAGTCCTTCAGATTTTCCCACGGTGCTGCAGAGCAGCGTGTTCCCGAACTATATTTCCAGGACAGACACCGAGGGGTCTGCAGGGGACAAGGGAGTGATGCCTTCTCTTCCCATTTGTCCTTCATAGAATTTGAAGTTTTTCAGTCTGGGAGCAGCCCAGGTAAATATCAGAACACAGAACATATAAAGATGCAGCACATGGACAGGGCCTTTTGCAAAAGATGTTGTGTCAATACAATTAAACTAGTAATTTAAAGCCTAACTAAATTAATCCCTTCTGCCTATACGTCCATGTTCCACACAATCCCTGCATATTCATCAACTTATCTCTTTGCTGCCTCTATCATATCTGGCTTCACCATGACCCCTGACATGCCTCCCAGGCACCCACCATTCTGTGTGTAAAAACATGGCCCACACATCTCCTTTAAACTTATCCTCTCTCACCTTAAATGCATGTTCTCTGGAATTAGACATTTCAATCCTGGGAAAAGGATATCAGCTTCTCGTCGTCTTACAAGTTTCTATCAGCCTCCACTGCTCCAAAGAAAACAACCCAGGTATTTCCAGCCTCTCCTTGTAGCTCATGCTCCCTAATCCAGGAGCATCCCAGTAAACCTCTTCTGCACTCTCACTGAAATCTCCTTTCTATAACAGAGCAACCAGAATTGATTGCAAAATTCCAGATGCAGTCTAACTAGAGTTTCATAAAGTTGCAACATAACTTCCTGATTCTTGAACTCAGTGGCTTGACTAATAAAAGCAAGTGTGTTATATGTCTTTTTTACCACCCTATCAACTTCTGCAGCTGTCTTCTGGGAGCTTTGAATGAGTCCCCAAATTCCTCAGTGCTGAAGTACACTACATCCATGGCATGCTGGTGAGGGAGGGAAAGAATGCTTATAATGGTGGATGGGTGACCAACAAAATGGGCTGATTTGTCTGGGATAAGCCTTAGAAATCTGGAATAATGATGAAATGTCACTTATTCCATTAAGTTAAGAGTGTTCATCACATTCCGGACATAACCCACAGATAGTAGAAAGGCTTTGAGGAGTCTGTCACTCACTGCAAGACATCCTGAGTCTGATCTATTCTTGTGTTTATGTGGCTGCTTTATTAAAGTTTATGGTCAATAGTAAGCCATAGAATATTCACAGTGGGATACTCATTTAAAGTAATAGCATTGACACATGATTAAACTCACTATTGTTCAAGCTAGACTTTGCCATGTTAGACCATAAGACATACCGTAGAAGTCAATCAAGTCTGCTTAACCGTTCTGTCATGGCTGATTTATTATTGCACTTAACACTATTTTTCCTGCATTCTTCCTGTAACCTTTGGTGCCCTGACTAATCAGGAACCTATCAAATCCCGCTCTAAATATACCCAAGTACTTATCCTCAACAGCCATCTGTGGCAATGAATTCCCCAGATTCACCATCCTCTGGCTAAAGAAATTTCTCCTCATCTCTGTTCTAAGTAGACACCCCTCTATTCTGAGGCTGTGCCCTCTGGTCCTAGACTTCCTGACTATAGGATACAACCTCTTGTTATGCCGTTGGCCCCCTCCTTTGTGAAAATCGCAAGAACTCTAGTTAAGGGGGGTCAACTGACCCAAGAGAGAGAGACGTGCGAAAGACCACGTTCTCCCAAGAAGCAGAATAAAAGTGACTTTGACTATTGTCTCATGGAGACCACCTGAAAAGCCCTCGGGCAAAGTGGGCTGGTTGAGAGAGAGATCGCATTACCTGCAACTTGATTGACACCTGCGATCCCGTGAAGAAGTATAAAGGCGGGTCTGAGGGGAGGACCCTCAGATGCACCAAGGAAACACACGAAGGAGAAACGCTAGAAATCCTGCGACAGCGTTTTAATAGCTACAGCCGGTGGTGGGGTTCGTGTGCGTCCTTCCCTTGCCTGGGATTGGCGACTTCACCACGGAAGACGGCCTAGCTACAGGGGAAGCCACAGATGAGAGTCCATTCCCCCAACGAGACTTCCGACTACCTCCTACAGGTTGGAAAACCTGTCGGGTAAATGCTTCATGTTCTCTGTCTTTCTAACTAAAAGTGCACCAACGCGACACTTCCGCCGGCAACTAAGTGAAACTGCCGTGATCTAAAAGACTTTTAGATATCCAGTGAACGATATAAAATCTACATTACCCCTAGACGACGATCGAGCTTGTGTTTTGAATGATTATTATTACACCGGTGTTTTAGATTGAGTTTTGATGATCTGAATGTTTTGTATTAACCATACGTTTGTGCCCTTGTTGAATAAAACGGTTGAAAATAGTAGCATCCGACTCAGCTGATCCATCTATCTTTGCTGGTAAGTTACCTGGTTACGGGGTTTTCGTAACACTCTCCATATCCACTCTATCTAGACCTTTCAATATTTGATAGATTTCAATGAGATCCCCCTTTATTCTACTAAACTCCAGTGAGTACAGGCCCAGAGCCAGAAAATGCAATTCATTAACACTTTCATGCCAGAATCATTTTCACGAACCTCCTCTGGACCTGGGCCCTCTCCAATGTCAGCACATCTTTTCTTAGATAAGGGGCCCAAACTGCTCACAAGTGCAGTCTAACCAATGACCTATAAAGCCTCAGCATCACATCCATGTTCTTATATTCTAGTCCTTTTGAAATGAATGCTAACGTTGTATTTGCCTTCCTTACCACCCACTTAATCTGCAAGTTAACCTTTAGGGAATCCTTCACAAGGACTCCCAAGTCCCATTGCACCTCTGATTTCTGAATTTTTCCCTGGTTACAAAACAGTCTGCACTTTTTTGCCATCTACCAAAGTGCATGACCATTCACTTCCCTACTCTATATTCCATCTGCCACTTCTTTGGCCATCTCCTAATCTGCCTAAGACCCTCTCCAGAGGCCCTGCTTTCTCAACACTACCTGCCCCTCCATCTTCTTTGCATCATCTGCAAATTTGGCCACAAAGCCATCAATTCCATCATCAAAATCGTTGACCTACAGTATAATGTGAAAAGAAGCGCTTTCACCGCAGACCCCTGTGGAACACTAGCAGCCACCGGCAGCCAACCAGGAAAGGCCCCCTTTGCCTCCTGCCACTCAGTCAATTTCCTATCCATTATAGTATTGTTCCTGTAATACCATTTGCTCTTATTTTGTTTAGCAGTTTCATGTGTGGCACCTTGTCAAAGGCCTTCATAGAATCCATTTATGTGACGTCCGCAGACTCTCCTTTCTTTAAAAGTACTGAAAGTACTAAGTATCAGAATCAGAATTAGAATCAGAATCAGACTTTAATCGCCAAGTACCTATGCACATACAAGGAATTTACTTCCGGCAGATGTTGTCTCTCTGCTCATAACAATAATAATGATAAATATAAATGAAAATATAGATTATACATACATGTAGTGCAATCCAAGTAATAGTTAGCCGACAGTTAACCAGCAGTTAACTGTTCAGCAAAGTGACCGCAGTAGGGAAAAAACTTCTCCAGTGCCTATTAGTCTTAGTCTGGAGGGATCTGAAGCGCCTACCAGACGGAAGCAGATCAAACAGTCCGTGCGCAGGATGGGAGGAGTCCTTTATGATATTCCCCACCCTCTTCTTCAACCTGGAAGAGTACAGGTCCACAATAGAGGGCAGGGAGGCTCCAATGATGCGCTCGGCAGTCCTCACTGTGCGCTGTAGTCTGGTTCTATCCTGCTTGGTGGCGGCTCCAAACCACACAATGATGGAGGTGCACAGGACAGACTCAATGACTGCAGTGTAGAACTGCAGCAGCAATTCCTGAGGCAGACCGTATTTCCTCAAGAGCCGCAGGAAATACATCCGCTGCTGGGCCTTCTTCAGGATGGAGCTGATGTTCTGCTCCCACTTCAGATCCTGAGAGATGGTGGTTCCCAGGAACCTGAAGTTCTCCACGGTGGACACAGGGCTGCTGAGGACTGTGAGGGGAGACATAGCGGGGGGATGTCTCCTGAAATCCACTATCATCTCCTGGAGTTAAAGAGAGAGGGAAAGGGATTGATGGGATTGCTGTGTTGGGAGCGAGCATGCACACATTGGAATTAATGGACTTCTGCAGAATTAGCAAGAAAGTATTCCAATTACTTTGGCAGCAAGAACACACCCTTGATTCCCATCATTTTTCATATTAAACTGTCTAAAGGAAACTGATTAAACTGAATAATAGTTTTCATATTGTTATGAAGAGCACACAGATGACCACCAATTCAATTAAGGATTGCAAAAATGCCACCTCTGCAGGCAGTGCTGATATTGCTCTGACGCAGGGAAATATGCTGCCTTAAGTAAATCCTCCAGCTCTGAGTCAGTGCTGACATTCAAGATCAACCAGAATCATTATGACTAAGTGTGACACACTGCTATTAGTTGTGCATAAATTGACTGCTTTGTATCCCATTGTCCTCATTTCAAGTGCACTTCATTGGCCATGGAGCGGTTTATAATATTCAGAAGATATGAAAGTTAATTTTAAACTCTCTCTTGTATTTACAGACTAGGTGAGTAACTTCCCACATTTCCTGAAGATGCATGAATGTTTTTTTTCCGTGATTCTAGTTTAATAATCTTCAATGTGTTTTTGTTTGCAAGCAATTTCTAACTACACCACAAAAGCCCACTGACTTGTCACTCCTGGAGCCTAGACTCACTGCTGTTCCATGGAGTAATTTGATTCTTTGCATACACTCTCCTTTAACTTGGCGAGACGGTAGGGAAATATCATTCTCTAGAAACTAAAATGAGCAGATGATTGAAACCTGAAATAAAAACACTGACTAATGGAAATAACTCAGCAGGTTAGTCAGTTGCTGTCAAGAGAAACAGTTAACAGTCTAGATTTTTGAATTTAAAATAGAGCAGTTCAGTACACTGCCCCTTAGCCCACAATGTTGTGCCAACACTTTATCTGCTCCAAGATCAATCTGATCCTCCCTCCCACAAAACCCTCTATTTTCTTTCATCCTTGTGCCTACCTAAAACTCTCTTGGGTGTCCATAATATATCCTGCCTCTGCAACTATCGCTCTCTGTGGAAAAAATATCTCTCCAACATTCCCCTTACACTTATCTCCATTCAACTTAAAAGTATGTCCTTTCATATTAGCCATTACTACCCCAGGAAGACATCTCTGGCTGTCCACTCTATCTCTTCCTCATCATCTTTTACACCTCTATCAATTCCCTCTTATCCTCCTTCACTCCAAAGAGAAAAGCCCCAGCTTACTTAACCTTTCTTTATAAGACATGTTCTCTAATCCAGGCAGCATCCTGGTAAATCTCATCTGCACCCTGTCTGAAGCTTCTACATCCTTCCTATAAAGAGGTGACCAGAACTGAACACAATAATCTAAGTGTGGTCTAATCAGAGTTTTATAGAGCTACAATATTACAATCCCCATCTAATTAAGATCAACACACCATATATCTTCTTAACCACCCTATCAACTTGCGGAGCAACTTGGAGGAATTGGACCCCAAGATCCCTTTGTTCCCCCACAGCGCTAAGAATCTGGCCATGAACCATGTACTTTGCTTCCATTCAACATTCCAAAGTGTATCACTTCACACTTCTCTGCATTGATCTCCATCTGTCATTTCTCAGCCAGTTCTGCAGTCAGTCAATGTCAGGTTGTAATCTACAAAAAATTACTCTATTCTATTTACAACAACAATAATCTCCATTCATCTGCAAGCTTACTAACTCACCCCTCCACTTCTGCATCTAAGTCTTTTATTAAAAAAATCACCAAGAGTAGGGATCCCAGAAAAAATCCCTGTTGTACACCACTTGTTATAGACCTCCAGGCAGAATATGCTCCATCTACTACCACTTTCAGCCTTCTATAAGCAAGAAAATTCTGAATCAATGCCATCAAGTTTCCCTGGATTGCATCCCTCCCGACTTCCTGAATATCATGGAGAACCTTGTTGAACGCCTTTTGAAGATCCACGTACACCATATCTACCATTCTACCTTGCTCAATTTATAGAATGATCCATAATCAGATAATGCTTCTCTGAATGTCTTGTCTCTAAGAATCTTCTCCAATACTTTGCCCATAAATGATTTAAAACTCACTAGTCTTAATTCCCAGGGCTATCCCTATTAACCTTCTTGAACAAAAGAATAGTATTTGAGATGCTTCAATATTATGGTACTAATCCTGTGGCCAGTGAGGATACAAAGATTGCCAATGGCACAGCAATCTCTTTCCTCATTTCCTATAGTAACCTGGAGTATATTCTATTCGGTCCCAGTGACTTATCTATCTTAATGTTTATCAAAGGTTCTAACTCACCCTCTTCCTTATCCTCAATATTTTCCATCATATTGGTCTCCCTACAATGGCCTCACTGTCCTCAATATCACTCTCACTGGTGAATACTGAAGCAAAATAGTTATTAAGGGCATCCCCTATCTTCTCTTTTCCAGACAACTTTCCTCTTTTATTACTGATCAGTACTACCCTCATCCTCCTGTTCTCATGTACATGTAGAACGTCTTGAGGTTTTCCTTAATCCTAATTGTCAAGGCCTTCTTATGTCCTTTTTTAGCTCTCCTAAGTCCTTTCTTAAGTTCTTTTCCAACTGCCACTTATAACTCTCAAGAGCCCTGTCTGATCTTTGCTTCCTAAACCTTAAGTATGCTTTCTTCCTCCTCTTGACTAAGGGTTGCAACTCTCTTATTAAATGATGGTAGCTTGGATCTTTCAAGCAAACATTATTTCCCTGCCTCAGAGCCTACTCTGAACCCTGTGAAAACTCCACATTTCTTTTGTACATTTCACTCAGAACATCTGATCCCAATTTATGCTCCCAAATTCCTGCCTAATAAGACACCTTCCCATGATTAAATGATTTTCCATTACATTTGTACTTATCCTTGTCAAGGGCAATGCTAATGGTCAGGGAATTGAGGTTACTCTCTCCAAAATGCTTGCCCACAAAGAGATCTGTCACCTGACAAGGTTCATTACTTAGTACTAGATCTAGTGTGGCCTTTCCTTTAATCAGACCTACCACATATCATCTCAGAAATCTTTCCTGGACACACCTAACTCATTTTGCCCCAGCTAAATCTTTGCACTAAGGAAGAGCCAATCAATATTACGAAAGTTGAAGTCATCCATGACAACAACCCAGTGTATCTTTGTACCTTTCCAAAATCTGACTACTGATCTTCTCCTCAGTGTCCCTGTTGCTATTGGGGATCTATAGAATACCCTATAGTATTGGGTTGATTGATCCTGTCCTGTTTCTGACTCCCACCCACACTGATTCAGCAGATAATCCCTCCATGACATTCTCCCTTTCTAGAGTTGTGATAATATCCCTGATTTGTAATGCTATTCCCCCACCTCTTTTACCTCCCTTCCTGTATCTTTGGAAACATTTAAATCCAGGAACATGTAGTAGCCATTTTGACAGCCAAGTCTTTGTAATTGCCTTAACATCATATTTCCATGTGACTGATCCATGCTCTGAGTTCATCAGCTTTATTCCTGATATTTCTCATGTTAAAATAGTCATATTTCAATCCATCCAACTGACTTCATTTATGCCCTATCCACTGCCTATCCTTCCTCATTGTTTCTCTACAATTCAGCTACCTTGACACCAACTGCTTCATCATCTTACCTATCATCTGTCACTCCAGTTTCCTGCCAACTTAGTTTAAAACCTCCCCAATTGCTCCAGTAAACCTGTCCACAAGAACATTGCTGCTTTTGAGTTCAGGTGTAACCTGTCCATTTTGTACAGGTCATACCTTCCCCAGAAGAGATCCCAGTTTAATGCACAAATCTGAAACTCCTGAAATCTGAAATTTCTGGATAGATGGCACATACCCTTGAGGTCCTGCTCATCAATGTAAGTTCAAATTTATTGTCATTGGCCATGAACATTAGCTTTTTGCAGCAGCAGCAGCATTACAAACATAGGCAAACATTAAGTAACAGAAACATAAATTAAAATAGATTCATTAACATAGCAGCATTAGTACCAAGCTAAGAGAGGGAAAAAATGACTGGTGTTTTTCATGTCATTTGAAGGATGTGACAGCAGTAGGAAGAAGCTATGGTTTGAACCTAGAACAGTGGGTCTTCAGGCTCGGGTACATCCCCTCTGATGGAAGCATTGAGAAGAGGGCGTGGACGAGATGGATGTGCCTTCCTAAGATATCACCTATGGTAGCTGTCCTCTAGGGTGGGAGAGCTGTACCTGTGATAGAATTGGCTGAGTACACTGCTCTCCTGCCTTTTGCGTTCTTGTGCACTGGAGTTTCCATATTAGGCAGTAACTCAACAAGTCAGAAGCTTTCCAATTTACATAACTTTCAACTTGGGTATTATACCTTCAGGACCTTGGCGCAATTCCATATCAACAAAAGTAGAAAGAAAAAGGATATCATGGCTTCTCCCACAGAACAGCAGTATAATATAATTTCCATTTGTTAATTTATTTTTAAATAGTATAATATGGATTTTATTCAAATAAAATCATTCCCATCTCCTTATCTTCACTCTTCGGGATCTCACCCCTTTTTCTAGCTATGTTGCTGGTACCAATTTGTACCATGACTTCTGGCTACACATCCTTCTCCTTAAGAATGCTATGGACTGAATCTGAGAGATCCCTGACCCCGGCCCTCGAAGCAGCGTACATTTCTAGAGTCACTTTCATATCCACAGAATCTCCTGTCTGTTCCCCTAACTACCAAATCCCCAATCACCACAGCTCTCTTTTTCTGCACCCCTCTGCTTTCATTCTAAGCCTGATGCACCATCAATAACTCACTCTGAGACGTAAGAAACGAGATATCGGCTTTTATTGACTGGAAGAATGAACAACACTACATCCTGGAGAATGAGGCCGGGCATCAGGCCTCAATCGCCTTTATACAGGGGTCTGTGGGAGGAGCCACAGAAGCAGTCAGCAGGGGTCTGTGGGAGGAGCCACAGGAGCAGTCCAGACAGGTATATGTAGTTCACCACAAAGCCACAGTCAAAAGTCTGGTCGCTCCAGCTTTTCCCTGGTAGGTCATTCCCTTCACTCCCCTCACCCTTCCAAACTGCATCCCAAGCAGCATATTTGTTATTCAGAAGATCAGCAATAGGGGTACTCTGCACTATCTGCCTATTCCTTTTTCCTCTCGACAGTCACCAAGCTGCATGCCTCCTGCAGATAGAACCAGACAATGTAGGAAATAGGATATAGCTTACTTTGCAGTTCTTTCACCCTATCACAGATATCCCCTTCCTTTCTTGTTGAGGAGGGAGACCTTGAGCAATGAACAGCTGACCTCCTGATTATTTGTCCATCTAAACAGAGGAATTAGAACTACAGTCTACTGCTGACCACTGCCTAACTATTGGCTCTTACAAGTTCCACTCCTCTCTGGCATTACAACTTCACAGCCTCTTCTTTGTCCTAACATGAGTAATGACAGCAATCTTGTGAATATGTAATAGCACACACAAAATGCTGGAGAAAATCAGCAGGTCAGGCAGCATCAATGGGTCAACACTTCATCAGCACTGGAAAGGAATGCAGATGAAGCCAGAAAGTGAGGGGTGGGAAGGAGTTTGAGCTGGCCGGTGATAGGTGAGGCCAGGTGGGAGGAAAGGTTAGTGAGTGGCGCAGGGGAGATTAAATGGGAGGTGACAGGTGGAAAAGGTAAAGGGTTGAAGAAGGAATCTGATGGGAGAGGAGAGTGAACCATAGGAGAAAAGAAAGGAGGAGGGGCCCAGAGGTATCAGACAGGAAAGGAAACAGGGTAAGATGGGAGTCAGAATGAAGAATAGAAAAAGAGAGAAGGGGGAAGGGGGAGAAATGACTGGAAACTTTATCCCTGTTACGGCAGCTGGAAGATGGGGTGAGGGCAGAGGTTTTGGAAATGGAGGAGCATCAATAGTAGAAGAAGGGAAATCCCATTCATTGATGGAGGAGGACATCTCAGATGTTCTAGGTAGAACATCTATAACAGTTGCCATAACAGGGATAGAGTTCCTCTTGTCCTTATCTACCACCTTACGATCCTCTGCATCTAGTACACCATTCTTCACAAATTCCGCCATTTTCAACCACATCCTACTTCTAAGCACATCTTTAACTCCCTTCTCCACCCCACTCCTGACCTTCTGCAGGGATCATGTCCTCCCTGATCCCCTTGTCCAGAGTTTAATATCACTGGCATATGTTGTAAAATTTGTTTTGCAGCAGCAGTACAATGCAATACATAATAATAAAAACAGTGAATTACAATAAATAAATAGTGCAAAAAATCAAAAGAAAAAGTAGTGAGGTAGTGTACATAGGTTCATTGTCCATTCAGACTGAAGATGTCCTTGAACACTCACATCAGTTGGTTGGCACAGGTTTTCAGTGCCCTATCAGGTACACCATCAGGGCTTGACGCCTGGTGAACATTCACTCTCTTGAAAGATAACCTGACATCAGCATCCAAGACAGAGATTGCAGGGTCACCAGATAATGCAGGGATTCGTGCACATCATTATATTCTCCCTTTCAAAGTGTGCATCAAAGGCATTTAGCTCAACTGGGAGGGAAACAATGCAGCCATTCATGATGGTAAGCTTCACCTTGTAGGATGTAATTGTCTGAAAACTGCCAACGCTACCCGTAACTTAAAACAGAATTGTTTTATTTTCCCACTCTTAAACTACTCTTCCATAGGTTGTTCCTGGGCTTCTTGGATAAATCTGGTCTTGAATACCACATATCTAGCCCTCACAAACATAAGAAAATGTGTAGATTCTGTAAATCCAAGCAACACACACCAGGCCAGACAGCATCTATTGAAAAGAGTAAACAGTCAACGTTTCAGAACGAGGCCCTCATCCCCACCTTTTTACTCTGGTCTTTTATTCCAGTCCTGATGAAGAGTTTCAACTAGCCTCTTTCCCCTCCCCCCCACCTTTTTATTCTGGTATCTTCCCCCTTCTTTCTCAGTCCTGAAGAAGGGTCTTGGCCCAAAACGTCAACTTTTTATTCTTTTCCATAGACACTGCCTGGCCTGCTGAGTTCCTCCAGCATTTTGTGTGTCTATCTAGTCCTCAGCAGACTACGAACCTCATGGTTGATCCATGGCTTTTGGTTTGGATATGTCTACTATGTTCTCAAAGGCACACACTCATCCTGTTCTTGAATGCATATATTCATCCACACAGGTCTTGATGAAGTCGGTGACAACTGTAGCATATTTATTCAGATCCAATGATGAATCTCCAAATATCGTCCAGTCCACTGACTCAAAGCAGTCATGAAAGCATCTCCTTTGTTTCCTTAACCTTACCTTACCGCGTCATGTTTCCATGATGTCCCTCTGGTACTATAATCCTGCACTGATGTCCCCATTTTTATTTTCCAGAGACTGTACATTCGCCAGCAGGGAGTTCAGCATCTGAGGCTCTGCTTTTCAATCATAGCACAGATCAACATGTTTTCCATGTTTCCTTTTTCTTAAAGGGAAAATGTACTTATGACCTGAAGTCTGCAGTCTGGGGCCCACCAATTTTGAGGATCAACTGATTTTTTAAGCATCTTAAAACAAATTGCTTACTGAAATACCCATGACTGTTACTGTGGATTTCAGCTGTAGTAGTCCTAAATGGGAATATTTGGTGAATCCCTTTGGAATTGCATGCAAATAGTCATCAATTATCAGTGCCATTCATCCCACCTCAGAGAGCTCCTGGCACTATCCTTGTAAGTGGTATAAGTGCTACACCTGCCCATTCACAACCTCCCTCAGCACCATTCAGAGTCCCAAACAATCCTTTTAGCTGAATGTGCCGTGTATGTTTTGCACCTTGACCTCAAAGGAATGCGGTTTCATTCAGCTGAATGCACGTATGGTTCAATGATAATTAAACTTGAATTCAAATTTGAAATCAGTGAGACCCGCTGTAGATTGGAGACTGCTTTGTCAAGCATCTTCACTCCACCTGCAGCAGAGTGAATTTCTAGGTAGCCAACTATTTTAATTCCACTTCCCGCTCTGACATGTTGGCCCACAGATCATTGAGACCACTCAGAGGCTTGAAGAGCAACAACTCAAATTCCATCTGGGTAGCCTTCAACCCAATGGCTCCAACTTCCTGTAACTTCACCCCTTTTCCCCTCCTCTCTTTTCCCATTGTAGCCTCTTGCTTTCTCCCACCTGCATCACCTCCCTCTTTCTCCCATGATCAACTCTTCTCTCCTATCAGATTCCTTTTTCTTCTGCCCTTTATCTTTTTCACCTCTCAACTCCCAGCTGCTCTCTACATTCCCTCCCCTACCCATAACATATCATCCCCTATTACCTGCCTGCTTGTACTCCTTCCCCTCCCCACCTTATTAATTTCCCTCCTCCTTTTCCACTCTTGTTGAAGGGTCTTGGCCCAAATTGTTGACTCTTTATTACTTCGCATAGATGCTGTTGGAACTGCTGAGTTCCTATGTGCAAGTATGTTGGATTTTCAGCATCTGCAGAACTGCTTCTGTTAGTACAAAGTACCACTGGCAAAACATTAACACTTGCAAATATTCATCTACATAACAAAGTCACTCACTTTATTCCCATGGCACAGGAACAAACATACAAGAATGCAACACTAATTTTATTGATGCTTTTAGTGGTTTGGAGTTTTACATGCTGGTTCGGAGAAATGTTGTCTCATTTGACAATATACATGTATAATTAAATGACAATAAACTTGATTTCACTGCACAACAAAGAGTTACATTTTAGAATGCAGACATCACAGCATTGTATCTTTTTAAGTCAAAACTACACAGATTGCGAAGAAACTCAGGCAACATCGACAGAGGGGATAAATAGTTGATGTTTTGTGCTGCGACCCTTCATTTAATCGCGTTTGAGCTTCATTCCTTCAATACAGAACAGTTTAGAATAGCCGAAGGAAAAATATAGAACTAACAAAAAGAGAATAAATGAAAACATAACTAATGAAGGCTCATTTTTGGCAAAATCTCTAGAGGAAAAAACAGTGAATCAAGATAAGCCAGAATATGAAATTTCAAATTCAAAGACAAGGACTTTGTATTTACAATGTAAACATTTCAGGAGTCGTTTTGTCACTTTCAGTGGCTAAAAAGATCTCTGTATAGCAGGAGGCCAGTTCTAAAGTTCAGGATGGCACTGTGCAGTTTAAGCTGCAATTTGTAGGCAGTGGTCCTTGAATTTCTGAGTATTGCTTGTGGCATGCAAGACTCTCTACTAGGCAGAGAGTTAAAAATTACCTTGATTTGTAATGTTAAGGACCATGTTGCTGATTCATCCATTGTCTGGGAAATAACTGAACTATTGGATGAAAATTTGTGGCACAGTTTTGACCATGTTTCTCCATGACAGTGCAGTTAAGCAGATTCACCCACCAAATACAACTTTAATTTTTGCATACAGTTACCAAGTAAGATTAAAGAAACACTGCCCACCACCACAGACAACACAATCAATAATAATCATGATTACTGACACAAACACAATTAAAGATATACAGTGACAAGTAAACATTAAAGTATGGGAACCACATTTCTGTGAATTGCTGGCAGGGACCTTGGATACATTATTCATCTGTGGCCTACGTCCCTAGTCAGAATATTTTGTGTACTCAATACTCAATGACATTGAGGAATCTGGGTCAATTTTGAGCCTTCTCAACTAATGCTTCATCATCTTCTGAAGTGGAAAGGACTTCTTCACTTTCAGTAGCTTCCTGTAAACAGCCAGAAAGAGAATGTCTTAGTAATATAATGCCAGTCATCGAAAGCAGATCGGCTTGGCTTTATGACTGGAAATTCAATCAGTGCCAGGTGTGAACCACACTCAGACCTTCAACAAAGCAAACCATCTACACCATCAGGAACTACAGAAGACTGAGTTCCAGAATAGGATTTTGGTTGGTGGTTATACGAATTGTTCGCCAAAACCTGTCAAATGCTATAAAGACAAATGTTTTGACTTACTTCTTAAACTTTTAACAATGTACATTAAATCCACTGGAGGGCATCTGGAGCTGGATTTACCATTCTCTACTAGCAAGAGGTGAAGTTATTAGTCATAGAGATTACTATGGGATTACAGATACCGATGGATTCCAAACCAAATCAGAAGAGGTGAGGTGCTTGCATTTGTTTTCTTGAGATCTGCTCAATTTGAAAGAGGACATTTATCATAACAGAGGAATAGGAATTCCATAGGCTTTTGCAGAACAGACCTCAAACCATTTACAAAATGCAGAGAAATTTGAGCTGATCAGATTAGATAAGGAAGGGGATGGGAAAGCTGTTGCATGTGGAAGGAGGACAGGGGAAGGCTGTCATGTGGATAATTGAACTCGATACCTGCATGTACCATGCATGACAAAATTGCATAATGGTGAAATCATTATGGTTACCATTGAGCGGAGGACCCCGTCTTTAATTACCTTCAGCTTTTCCAGTTCTGGTCTTCCAGGCAGGGATATCTGAGGTGTGTGAAAAGCCTATCATCACATGCAAAAAAAAAGTCACTGGTCACTTGAAAGTCAATGCATTTTTGACAAGAAATACATCTGTATGTCACAAGGGTAAAGTGAGGCTTCCTCCTATGTATGCGGCTGGCACATTTTACAGACCTAGTTTTGACAGCAACCTGCCATTGGCTTGGTGTACCAGCAGTGCTCATGTGGCTCAGCACTGAATCAACACGTGTCTCAGTCCACAGTCACTTTGAGAGTCAAAAACAGAATGCAACTGAAATTATCACTACTTTAGTATCCATATCCCATGTCAATTAACACACAAAGGGCTTAATTTGCTGAGGCAGTTAGTTATTAAAAGAACCCACCTCCGACTGTGACAGTGCACCCAAATGAAATAAATACTCTTTTGATGTCATGAGACAAAATGGGAGCAGGTGTAGGCCACTCAGCCCTTCAAACTTGCTCCACCATTTAATAAGGACAAGGTTGATTCGATTGTAATATTTCCTTCCTATAGCAGGATTCTGGCTCACTGCAATTCACCTACTGCTGAAACAGGCCCCTTTTTATGTACAGTACTCTGCAAAAGTCTTAGGCACACATAAATATATAGCCAGGGTGCCCAAGACTTTTCTACAATACTGTATTTGTCAACATGGAGCAGAAAGTAAATTTGTAAATCTAGCAGGAGCAAGGACATTGGGAATGGTGAGGGTACAGTGCCATGGGAGGGGTACGGGACAGATGGTAGAGAATTAGAGCCAGGAACGTTGAGTGGTGCGAGTTCAGGCACATCCAGCCTTGAGACAGTAGGTAATTTGATTCCAAGCAACTGATCATTAAAAAAATGTCTCTGGTGCTTCCCACTCCCTCTCTTCCCCTTCCACCCCCCAACCATGATTCCCCCTCTCCCTGCCTCCTTCCCATTCTGAGTTCACAATAGAGGGCCATATCAGAATAAGGTTTATTATCACACCTCATGAAATTTGTTTTTTGTGGCAATACATCTTGGCCACTCTGACCACATATCTGTCATGTTAACACCAGCATATAAACCACTGCTTAAACGTGTGAGAGCAGTGAAAAGGAGCAGCCTCAGCACTACAAGACTGTTTTTTGCACACAGACTGGGTGGGACATATTCAAAACAGCAGCCTCCTATGATGACCATACAGACATTGAGGAGTATGCGGCGGCAGTAATCAGCTACATAGCCAAATGCACGGAGGATATCGCTGTGATGAAAACCTTCACCGCACATGGTTATAAAAAGCCATGGATGACAACAGAGGTGCGATCACTACTGAAGCCTACAGATCGGGGGACAGGAGTACGCTTCGCTCAGCCAGGACTGCGCTTTCACTAGGGATCAGGAAAGTGAAAAGGGCCTATGCGGACAAAATACATGGACACTTCTGTGACACAGGTGACACCAGATGGATGTGGCAGGGAATTAAAGCTCTCACAGACTACAAGATCAGGCAGAAAACTGATGACAGCGACGCCTCTCTTCCTAACAGGCTTAACAAATTCTTTACACGCTTCGAAGCATCAAACATTACAGCAAGGGGGAGAGCCAGTCCCTTCTTACCATCTGACCAGCCAGCTCCAATCACTGATTTAGAACAAACACAGAGGACCTTTGCCAAGGTTAACCCACAAAAAGCGGGAGGTCCTGACAACATCCCTGGACGTGTGCTCAAGGAATGTGCTGATGCATTAGCAGATGTCCTGACAGACATTTTCAACATCTCCCTTAGTCAAGCCATTGTCCCCAGATGCTTCAAAATCTCCACAATCATCCCTGTAGCAAAGAAATCAGTTGTAGCCTGTCTGAATGATTACCGTCCCGTTGCCCCAACCCCCATAATGATGAAATGTTTTGAACGGCTTGTCAAGCCTCATATCCCAGCCAGCCTCCCCTCATCGCTGGATCCGCTACAGTTTGCTTATCGTCCAAATCGCTCTACGGAGGATGCAATATCCACCACACTGCACACAGTTCTCTCTCACTTGGACAACAAAGACACTTATGCCAGAATCCTGTACATTGATTTCAGTTCAGAGTTCAATAGCATCATCCCGCAGAGACTAGTGGAGAAACTGTCGCTGCTTGGCCTTAACACTGCCATGTGTCGCTGGATTCTGGATTTCTTGACAGAGAGACCACAGTCAGTCCGTGTTGGTAGGAACATCTCTGACTCCATCACACTGAGCACTGGATCCCCACAAGGCTGTGTGCTCAGCCCATTGCTGTTTACACTGCTAACACATGACTGTGCAGCCAGATTCAAGGAGAACCTGATCATTAAATTTGCTGATGATACCACAGTGGTGGGGCTCATCAGCAAAAATGATGAAACAACGTACAGGGAGGAAGTCAAACACCTAGAGAGCTGGTGCAGTGACAACAACTTGATGCTTAATGTCACCAAAACCATGGAGATGATCGTCGATTTCAGACGGTCTCAGCCTGAGCGCACACCCCTCAGCATCAGCAGCTCCACAATGGAGAGAGTGGAAAACATCAAGTTCCTTGGGGTGCAGATCTCGGACAATCTCACCTGGTCCAGGAACACCACTGGGATTGTGAAACGAGCCCAGCAGAGATTGCACTTTGAAACAAGCATCACTCCCCACTAACATCTTAACTACATTCTACAGAGGCGTGATTGAGAGTGTGCTAACCAGGTACTCCAGCTGCAGTGCTGCCGACAAAAAAGCCTTGCAGAGGGTGGTTAGGGGAGCAGAGAAGGTTATTGGGGTCTCCCTACCTTCTGTCCAAGACCTCTTTCAGAGTCAATGCCCACAGAAGACATGGTACATCATTAAAGACCCCTCACACCCTCTCCATGAACTGTTTGTTCTTCTGCCATCTGGTAAACATTACAGGAGCATCAAAACTAAAACCACAAGGCTACTAAACAGCTTCCTCCCACAGGCAGCCAGACTGCTAAACAGCTGCTCTACCTGACTCTGCTTTGGACACTTAACTTGCACTGGACACTTAAAACTTGTTTTTTTTTAAACTGACATGTGGCTGTTGTGTTTTACTATTTATTGTTATGTTTATTATTTAGTGTTGCATTTGTTATGTTATGATTGCACTGCTCCTGGGAAACGCTGTCTCATTCAGCCCTGCAGAGCTGATGTACGGTTAGAATGACAATAAAGTTTTTGAATCTTTGAATCAATACATAAAATTGTACAGTACAAAAGTCCTGGGCTCCCTAGCCATATACAAACGCCTAAGATTTTTGCACTGTACTGTTGTAGTTAAGTGAAAAAATTTACAAACAAATTAAATAAAATAGGCTGCATGATCAGGTGATATGTTGTTTCTCCATGATGTGGGAGCTGGTGGACCCCAACCACTGTGGTTCCCAGCGATCACATCTGCAGCAAATGTTGGCTGCTCAAGGAACTTGGGTTCAAATTTGATGACCTGAAATCTGAGCTTCAAACACTGTTACATCTGGGGGGGGTGGGGGAGAAAGAGTTACCTGGCAGCCATACCCATTAGATTAACTACTCAAATTCAGTCTGTGTTCAGGGACAAGATGTGAATGTGAGTGAAGCAGGTATTGGGGATCCAAGGGGTACTGCTGAAGGAGCCTCAGGCCTTGAATTTGCCCAACAGAGCTGAGATTGTTGCTCTCCGAGAGAAAGAGAGTGGGGTTGTAGGAAGGGTACGCAACAAAACTGTGGTTCCGTGGTTCAGGGAGCCATTAAAGAACGAGCGGAGGGGAGAAATGTGGATGTAATTGTAACCAAATTCAAACTCCAAGGCTTCTATGGTAGGATTTAAGAGTGGGTCTCTGAATTGTCAGTCCAGTCTCTGGATTATTGATCCAGTAAGTTAATTGATCTACTGTCACCTTGTCTGTTTATTGCGACCAAACGAAAGTTGTCTCTATTTAAAAAGATTGGGAGAAAAAGGAGTTTTTTTTATTCTAAATTATCAATGCCATCCCTAACTACTTAAGACATAAATTAGGAAGTTAGCTAAAGAAAATAAATGGGAAAACAAACCAGAGTTCCTGATTATTCTGAGCCAGTATTGGAACAGTCATTGACAAGATGACTTCCTGCCCCACTATTGACATGAAAAAATAATGAACACAAGAGAATAAACTGCCAACTATTGATGACAAGTTTGGAACAACAAGACTTGGAGAAGCCAGGATAGAAATACATTTTGAACCATAACATGAATTTTACAGTAGGCACAACTGCTCTTAGTCTGGAGATATACAGAGAGGGTTTATTTATGAATAAGGACCTTTTTTGCTTGCACAATCTCATCGGTAGATCTTGACCGACTCTTGACACTCTGCTTCTGAGGTGAAGGCAATTCATTCTGAGGGATAAACAGAGGGTCAAAAAAATGTTAAAATGCATTGAAGATGACCAACTTCCATGTGTGAAACTGGAAACATTTCTGCTAATTATTCCCATGTACAATAACATATAAAAGTTATAAACACTGCAAATCTGAAATAAAACAGAAAAACACTGGGAATATTTAGCTGGGCAATCTTCCCAAAATGTCAACCCTGTTCCTCTTTGAACAGATCTGGCCTAACCTGCTGAATGTTTTTGGCATCCTCTATTCTTTTAGAAATATCAGACCTCCAGCTTCTTCAGTTTTTTTTCCCTGTCATTTTCATGCACAGTTAGACCAAGTTTAGAAAATAGCTCTTTTGCGTAACACGTTTCCAAGCATTTAATGTTACAATTTGCTCCAGATTTAGACTAAAAGACTTTTGTACATACTGTTTGACAGTTATCTGCTACACCAGCTGGATGGTGAGGACAAAAATCTTTGTTGTCAAAGTGTAAAAAGTTGAGGCTTGGAATTACCTACCCGATTCAGAAATGAAAAAAAACATCAATCTTTTCAAGATTTTTTTTTTTTAGAAAAACAACACACATGTGGAAAACCACCTAATTTTTTGAAAACTCTGATGCAGTGATTTGCGACAAGTGACAAATTGCAAGGGAATTGCAATCGGTGAAAAGAGCTACTCGAACAAGTGGTAGAGACAGGTGCAATAACACTGCACACAAAAAAAATTTGGACAGGTACGTGATAGGAAAGGTTTAGAGGAATTTGGGCCAAGTGGGACAATTCAGGTAGGTACTTAGTTGTCATGGACAAGCTGTGCTGAAGGGCCTATTTTCATGACAATTATGACTGTGATGAGACTTGACATGATCGTCTTACTCAAGACAAGTAATTCACACTTCAGCTTAGCAGCAGCTTAGACCATCTCTAACAAAATATAAATGAAGGAAATCTAACAGCGTGGAGAATGTGACTGAGAAAATAAATCAAGTATTGATTGTGTCCATAATAATTATGAATGAGAATAAAGAACAGAGTTATAAACATCCAAACTGAGTCAAATTAGCTGGTCACACTCATAGAAGAGCCTTAGACAAAGACTGACTATACAAAGAAAAATCCCTTTCAAATTATTGGCCCAGTTGGGAGCCAATCAAATAGTGCTAAACATTTAAAGTGGTTTAGGTAGTTTGTAATAACTTTTGAAAATATTTGCAGAAGCTGTTACACACAACTTAAAACTATTTGGTTACAGTATCATAGTTAACTGCAAACTGCAAAGTTAAAATTGTACAAGGAACAAAAGTGTCAGTAGTGTTCTATTCTTACACTGTAGATACTGTAACTAGAGCGAACAAGCTTTAATGAGTTTAAAAGTTACACCCATCACCACATGGTTTTGTTTTCGGTGGCTTGGCAAACTTGTAATGTAGCACCAGTCTTTCCTAAACGAGGATTTACTGTAGAAGTTGTAGTCTTACCTTTTTCTCCATCTTGTTCTAGGCGTATGTAGGAGTTCTACGTGTTAAATGTTATGACTTCTCCCTTTAGCAGAATAAAAATACAGAAGAAAATTGGTATTAAGACTCAAGTGGGCAAAACTATTCAAATTTTTCTCAATACTATGGTGGCAACTCTAAAGTTCCATATCACAGACACAGCAGGAGGTATCAGAGTATCCTGTGATAGAAATGGGGAAGCAGGTTCACAGGTTTGGTGAGAGAGACAGAAGCCAAGGATTACAAATAAACATATTAATCATTTATTTGTAAACAGTAAAAGATTTGACCAAACATCCAAGTCTTCAAGTTGCACAAACTACAAAACTAAATATCCAACAAACAGACACTTAGCTAAGAGTGCACCAGGGCCCTTCGATATCTGCAGCATACTTTCTCAATGGTTCTTCAGCATTGGTCGAGTCCCCAGTGTGAAACAGACCCCGGGGACAAATGAAAGAGACAGAGCCTCCCTCGTGTGCTATTCTTATACTCCTGGGGTGCCTGAAACCAGAAAACAAGGCAATCCACTCCCCTATCTCTATTACTGGGCTTCAGCCCTCTCTTCCCCCCCATTCCTGATGAAGGGTCTCGGCCCGAAACGTTGGCTACTCTTTTCTCACGGATGCTGCCTGACCTGCTGAGTTCTTCCAGCGTCGTGTACATAACCAATGGGAAAAAGCTGCTGCAAACTTTAAATGGGTGAATTGACAATCGGCACGACGGAAGTGGCTTTTGACCAACAAGTAAACTCAACCCCACATAACCGGGATGCACTTTTAAACCATCTGGAATAGCAAAGTATCACACCAAATTCCTCTGAATTACTAAACAAAATATCTAAACACTAGTCAGCCCAAAAGCATCTCAATATAAAATCATGCCTCAAAACAAATTATTACAGAAGGTACTAAGATACAACTTAGCCCAAACATGACATGACACAAGTCATCAGCAAAAAATCTTCCACAAAAATCATGACAATGATGTCACATCAGAAATACTCACAGCATCTTCAACATGAGCAAACATTGATGGAACTAACAGATGTCAACAAAAATATATCTCAGCAGGAATTGTTACAGAAGCTCAAATTGGGAAGGAGGGGTGGGTTACTTCAGGCAAATACAGACCAACAATTTCACTAGGAATGGAGAATGTGGGGTGAAATTAGTCTTGAAAAGTTAACAGACAGACTGTCTCTGAGCACAATGAACAATTGTCAACACTGATAACAATAGTAGCTATCTGGCAGTAACTTGTAGATATGTCTAATTAAATTAAACATATTCTGGAGTAATATGCCTTTCTAAAATCACTACTCCCATAAACCTGGCATTTGTCACCTGAGATATCTGTCAGCAATGACGTTCAACAGGATCTTAATTACTTAATTAAATGATTCTGGAATATCAGAAAAGCAGCAAGTTTTCCTTACTTTCATTTCTTCTATAAGTTACAAGTGCAAAGGAATAATGAAATTAAAAGACAAATTAATAATGCCATTTTTCTGTCACTATCTTAAGCAGGATCTAAGAAATACGTTTTTACGTTTCTGGAGAACTAACATGCATCTTTAAAGTTAACAGCTCTACTTTGTTAAGGGCAATTGACAGAGAGAATAGAGAAAGGGAAAAATTAGCTTGGAGAGGAGGAGAGGTATACAGAGAGAACAGTGATTGGAGAAATTAACTGACAGCAGACTTGCAGGAATCCAGGAACTCCAGTGCTGATTCTTAGAGATAATGAAGCCACCAGTCTTCGCAGCTTCTTCCCCCCACCCTCCAATGTCATCGTGGGATCATCATCATAAGGATTGTAGGACAAAGGCACACAACCTGACAGGCAGGAATAGGTGTTCCCCACAACTATACCTCACAGAATCATTTGTGAGGGAGGGCAGATATAACAGCGCTTTTCAAATCATTTGGGCATGGTCAGCTTTTTCCAAAAGGTATACATACTTAGAATCAGTTTAATATCTTTTTCAGATTTTGTGTGAAGGAAAAACATAATAACTTTTTCTTTAATTATTTCTATGGGCATTTGCATACATTAACTATAACATAATACTACAACGTTGACACCATTGGCAATGGCAGGATTCATTTTACAGGGTTGTGTAGCTGACTGGGCAAATGCAGAGCGTAGCTATGAGTCTGCTACACTGATGTTGGTCTAGACTTTCCAGAAAAATATTGGCCGGACTGGACAAAGAAAAAAAAAGTTTCCATCCTCAAGAATATTAATGATTAAACTGCCAAGTTGCTGCTCATGTTAAACTGGTTCACTACTTTTATTAATAATGGCTTTTAGTTTCCTTTTATATTCTAATTTATATTCTGAAACAGTCAGTGTGATTTTGAACTCTGGACTCTAAGTTCACCCAAGGAGGATCAACACTTTGCAAAAAGAAATGGAATGTAGAACACAGGCTTAATCTAACAAGAAATATAAAAAGGCTACAAAAACTTCCATTGTTATAAGACTGAGCTTATTAAATTTAATTGCAGTCCTACTGTTTAACATTAGGTTGTTCAGCAAAAGAGTAAGATTTTACTATTGATAAGTTCTAACATGGCAGGAGGTGCTTTGAATAGTGACTCAGGCTGGGGGCTGCATGTAGTTGTTCCTGTACAATTACTATTAGTAGCAGTGTGGCATCAGCAGTAGTCAGAGAACCAAGGGCACACATCACTAAGATAGAGAATAGCTTGAGAATTGAGATGCCACTCACTTCTTCTCTCCTCAAATTTTACATCAACTTATCAGAACACTGCTTTAAGGTAGAGGTACAAAGGAAAACAATAACAGTGTTAGAGTCGCAGAGAAAGGTCCAGTGCAGGCAGACAATAAGGTGCATGGTTATAATGAGGTAAATTGTGAGGTTACACCACCTTATTGCACTAAGGGACTGTTCAATTCTCATAACAGCATGGTAGAAGCTGTTGTGCTTTCAGGCTTTTGGATCTTCTGCCCAATGGAAGAGGAATGAAGAATGAATGACTGGGCTGGGAGGGACCTCTGATTATGTTGGTTGTTTTACCAAGGCAGGAAGTGTAGACAGAGTCCGTAGAAAGGGAAGGCAGAATAAATTAACAAGATAAACTGCCCACGCACCCCTGCATGATCCCTACTCAAAATTACTATCCAAGGCTACTGAAGAATGGAAGGAGGGTTGAGAAAGGAGATGGGTGACTAATACGAGGAATAATACTGCTTTTAGTCCACTAGCTCCCATCCTCTAGATATGAGAGACACAACCGAAGCTGCCAATAAACAATACAGAAACAACCGTGCATGACATGCTGTTTGCATCTGCTGTGGATAGGTGCCATGAAAATATCACCCACAGTTAGCTTCCTGTTCACAGATGGCAGTGACAAAGGATCAATGTACCAGTGAAAATATAATCAAAACTGTTATTGTTTTCACAAAATCCTTCATCTTGGAAGCAAGCCTTTTGGTCCACCAGCCTGTGAATTCTGAGGCAAAATCTCAGAAGCCTGCCAAGTCCATTTGCAATTGTGAGTGTCAAGTATAGGAAAGGAGTGATCACCCTGGAACTCAAGCATAACTAGTGGCTCTGGCTTTGCAGGACCCAATACTCAACAACTGGTAGGTCTTTGGCACCAGTGGGTACCCCCTAGACCAGGATCCGATGGTGCTGGCTACCATGACACTGATATAAAAGCAACTTCAGTGACATAAAGCATTTCAAAGGTTCGTGTCATATCTACTTAAACTCTTTTTTAAAAATAGCTAACCAGGCAATTAGAGTGCCCCTCTGCCCATATACACTCAATGGCCACTTTATTGGGTACTCCTACTCGTTAATGCGAGTGTCTAAATCAGCCAATCATGTGGTAGTAACTCAATGGATAAAAGCACACAGACATGGTCAAGAGATTCAGACCAAACATCAGAATGGGGAAGAAATGTGATCCAAGTAACTGACTTTGGAACAAGTGTTGGTGTCAGATAGAGTGGTGAAGAATCTCAGGAAATGCTGAACTTCTGGCACTTCCATACACAACTGTCTCAGAGAACGGTGTGAAGAACAAATAAAAACATCCAGTGAGCAGGAAATCTGTGCTGAAAACCTCATTAATGAGAGAGGTTAGAGGAGAATGACTAGACCAATTCAAGCTGACAGGAAGGTGACAGTAACTCAAATAACCATGCATTACAAAAGTGCGGAAGACCATCTCTGAATGCAGATGTTGAATCTTGAAGTGGATGGGCTACAGCAACAGAAGACCGCACAGGGTTTCACTCCTGATTAAGTGGCCACTGTGTATATTGAACTTCTCCTGAACTCCGTAAGCTCCGGGGAGGACAGCAGTGGGCTGGAAAACTCAAATATGATAAGATTATTCAAGGAGGGGAAACTATAGACCAGTTGACTTAACATTTATTGTTTGAAAGATGTTAGAATCAAGATTCAAAATCATTTAGTGTTATTTCCTGTACACAAGTGTAAAGGAGAATTAAATAATTCTTACTCCAGATCAGATTGAGCACAAAAACAAAACATGAAAGATAAAGAACACAACAATGATCAAGAAAAACACTAAATACATGAGAGGCTATACAAATAGATTGATTGTATGTCCATAAAGTGACGCAAGGCTGCACACAAGGTGACTGACAGGTAATAAAGTGTAGTGGAGTTAGGGGGTGCAGGCGTGGAACCAATTCAAAAAAGGGAGTCATTTAGAAAACTGAATTAACTCGGTTTTGTGAAAGGAAACAGCATTTGGCAAATATGTTAGTTCAGTGAGAATTTAACAAGCAGACTTGATGCTACAGCTCCAGTTGACTTGTATTTTCAGAGGGCATGTATTGAGATCCTTCAATGGATACAGTCTCTTGGTACCAAGGAAGGGTGTTAATGTGTGCTAGAGACTGATTATTACAGAAGACACAAACAGAATAAATTTGTTTCCCCCAAAATAACTGAAATAAGCTAGTGAAGTTCCTCCAAAGATCATTCCTTGGTGCTATCCATAAAAGACTTGGAGAAATGGCAGAGTTATCCTAGATTTCTGGGAATAGTTGGGAAAGCATTCTGCAATGAGGATATTTGGACTCTACAAATGGATATAGATAAGTTGAATGGGAAAGGAAACACTTGGCCAAGAGATGTTAATGTAGGAAAGTGCAAGGTCATGAGCGTGAATGGGAGAAGTCAAAAGGGAAACTTCCCAAGGAACATGATAGGTTAAATAGTGACATTCTTCCACTGGTAAGAGTTTCAACAAGAGGACACAAGTTATAACGCATGCCAGCAGGAATTTAAAGCTGAGATGCATTAGAATTTCTGTTCATAGAGGGTGGAAAGACTATTTCTCTTTCCCAGAGGATTGTGGAGTCTGGGGTGCTGGGCCACTTAACCAACTTTTTAAAAATCTAGAATCAGTGCTACATGGAACAGGTGTGGCAGAGGAATGGAGGCCTTAGGCAAATCAGCCACACAATGACCTTGAATTGGGAATAGGCTGGAGGGGTCTGGTGGCCAACTTCTGCTTCTATATTCTTGTAACCTTGCATTCCTGCAGGTAGCAGATGCATGTTTATATCTATATGGCCATGGTGAATTCTTGCATGCCAGAAGCCTGGCACTGGATTGGCTAAATATAATTGAAACTGAGGAATTTTCAGGAACCCACCATAAAGAACTAATGTTCCTCACTGGCCTCTGACCAATGCTTGGCAGGCCTGGAGTGATAAATCCTTTGGTAGTTGTGGTTAAGCCACAGGTGCAGGCCCACCTTCGCTGGGTGGAGCAGAGCATCAAAAGAAGGACAAGTTACCTGCAACCCCACTTCTGATGCTCTTTGATCTCTGTTGGGCAAAGTCTTGCTGCCTACTAATTAATAACTTTCCAGTTCCAACTACCACAAAGCAATTATCCCCATGGAAAATTCTGCCACATCTCAAGAAAATCCTGGATGTATTCCACCTGCCCAATAGAGCCAAAGATCAACAGTCCTGGCAAAGATCTTCACTCAACACACACAAAATGATGGTGTGACACAGCAGGCCAGGCAGCATCTATAGAGAGAAGCACTGTCGACGTTTTGGGCCGAGACCCTTCATCAGGACTAACTGAAAGGAAAGATAGTAAGATTTGAAAGTAAGGGGGGTGGGGAATGCAAAATGATAGAAGGTGGGATAGATAGAGGGTGGGATGAAGCTGAGAGCTGGAAAGGTGATTGGCAAAAGGGATACCGAGCTGGAGAAGGGAAAGAATCATGGGATGGGAAGCACCAGAGGGAGATGGAGAACAGGCAGAGTGATGGGCAGAGAGAGAGAAAAAAGGAGGGGGAAAAAAACTAAATATATCAGGGATGGGGTAAGAAGGGGAGGAGGGGCACTAACGGAAATTAGAGAAATCAATGTTCATGCCATCAGGTTGGAGGCTACCCAGCTGGTATACAAGGTGTTGTTCCTCCAACCTGAGTGTGGCTTCATCTTGATAGTAGAGGAGGCCATGGATAGACATACCAGAATGGGAATGAGATGCAGAATTAAAATGTGTGGCCACTGGGAGATCCTGCTTTCTCTGGTGAACAGAGCATAGGTGTTCAGCGAAACAGTCTCCCAGTCTGCGTCGGGTCTCACCAATATATAAAAGACCGCACCGGGAGCACCGGACACAGTATACCACACCAGCCGACTCACAGGTGAAGTGTCGCCTCACCTGGAAGGACTGTCTGGGGCCCTGAATGGTGGTGAGGGAGGAAGTGTAAGGGCAGGTGTAGCACTTGTTCCGTTTACAAGGATAAGTGCCAGGAGGGAGATCAATGAGAAGGGATGGGGAGGACGAGTGGACAAGAGGGGGAAAGATGTGCTTAGTAGTGGGATCCTGTTGGATGTGGCGGAAGTTACGGAGAATTATACGTTGGACCTGGAGGCTAGTGGGGTGGTAGGTGAGGACAAGGGGAACCCTATCCCGAGTGGGGTGGTGGGCAGATGGGGCGAGGGCAGATGTGAGGGAAATGGGAGAGATGCGTTTGAGAGCAGAGTAGATGATGGAAGAACGAAAGCCCTTTTGTTTAAAAAAGGAAGACATCTCCTTGGTCCTGGAAAGAAAAGCCTCATCCTGAGAGCAGATGTGGTGGAGATGGTGGAATTGTGAGAAGGGGATAGCATTTTTGCAAGAGACAGGGTGGGAAGAGGAATAGTCCAGGTAGCTGTGAGAGTCTGTAGACCAATAGTAGATATCAGTAGATAAGCCGTCTCCAGAGGTGGAGACAGAAAGATCAAGAAAGGGGAGGGAGGTGTCAGAAATGGACCAGGTAAATTTGAGGGCAGGGTGAAAGTTGGAGACAAAGTTAATGAAGTCAACGAGCTCAGCATGCGTGCAGGAGGCAGTGGCAATGCAGTCATCGATGTAGCGAAGGAAAAGAGGGGGACGGATACCCGTATAGGCTTGGAACATGGACTGTTCCACAAAGCCAGCAAAAAAAAAAAGGCAGGCATGGCTCGGACCCATACGGGTGCCCATGGCTACACCTTTGGTTTGGAGGAAGTGGGAAGAGCCAAAGGAGAAATTATTGAGTGTAAGAACTAATTCTGCTAGACGGAGGAGAGTGGTGGTAGAGGGGAATTGGTTAGGTCTGGAATCCAAAAAGCGAAGAGCTTTGAGACCTTCCTGGTGGGAAGATCTTCACTCCTACTTTTGTCATTATGCAATAAAAAAATTCTAAGTTAATGCCAGGAAGATAATTTTCTGCAAGGAGCTGTGGCTCAAGTGATATCCTGGTTTCATTTTTTTTTAAAAAAGCATGCCTATTTAAAAACACGAGTATCTCAGACTCCACAACCCACCGGAGCAGAGAATTGTTACTCTGTACGAAAAAGAATCCAAAGCATCTCAGTTACAATATACATCAGCAGTCATTTAAAACTAGTTTAATCTCTGTCGAAGACTCCCTCACGAGAGGAAACATGTCAACATCTTTGCCTGGTTATTCTATACTCCCATAGAATCGTACATGCTGCAACACTCTCGACCTTATTCCCTTTGTGTTTTTAGTCCTAGTGATCGCTTTAAAAAAGTGTCTCACCTGATTACACTAATAGCTACTTTTGTTTTATTTAGAGATACAATGAAGAATAGACCTTTCTGGTCCAATGAGCTGTGCTGCTCAGCAACCCACGTATTTAATCCTAGCCTAATCACAGGACAATTTACAGTGACCAATTAACCTTCCAATTTGTGTATGTTCTGACTGTGAGAGGAAAACTGAACCCCAGGAAACCCACACAGTCATGCAGAGAACAAGCAAACTCCTTACAGCCTGCACTGGAATTGAACTCCAAACTGCATGCCCAGAGCTGCAATTCCATCATGCTAACTGCAACACTTCCATGGCAACCTACTTGTAACATGTTGCTACTAGTTTTTTTTCCCCCCCCCCCAAAGGTCTGTAACAACTTTTACAATCTTAACACATTAGAGCATTTTACAGCCAACAAAGTACTTGTGAAAAGGCGGTCATTGATGTAGATGAATTTGTTGCCATGCACAAGGATGTTCTCTGTCAGCAATGAACAGCATTGCCAGATAATTTGGCTCGGTGTCAATGGTTGGAGGCTAACCATTGGTCAGCCCCTATTAAACAGTGTTGCTGTAATTGTTAACCTGAGCAATGAACTCACATGACCCCACACACACACACAGGAGCTCAGCAGGTCAGGCAGCATCTATGGAAGGAAATAAACTGTTGATGTAGTGGACTGAGACTCTACATTAAAGGTTCATTATCTTCTCTTAAGCTCATGATTTGCAGCAAAAGCAGAATCTCTCACAAGCTTGTAGCTTCATGCCCCTTTTGAAAGCTTACACTTATGATAATCAAGTACTATGGCATAGCGTAGAGTATATTCTTTGGCCTGAAACATTGATTCTGTTTCTCTCCCCATAGATACTGCCTTACCTGCAGACCATTTCCAGCACATTCTGTTTTTAAACACCAAACCTGGGCTTGGATACTGTACTGAAGTCATAGTTTATTACCTGCAATGTCAGCCTGTAGCCACAAAGACAAACCGTCCATACAAAACCCAGAGCCATTTTCAACATTTCCAGCATTAGGTGAAGCAACAGCTCAATGTGACTGAAAACCTCTCAGCTGGGCTTTTCTTTAAGAAACAACTCAATATTCCTCTCTCACCTACTGATTAGAGCCAAATTGTTTAGACTGTATATCACAGCAGTGTGTGCAATACACATCATGTGAAAATTACAGATCTCAATGCAGTTTAGTTCTGCTATTATCCAGGCTCCTTGACCCCCAAATACAGTAAATGGCACACGGGGTTAAACACTATCCAGAGCGAGTTAATTCAATGGGAGGAGCAATTTCCGAGACCATGATAAACTACTGCTGCCTTCAATTTGATGTAATCCCACAGCACTCTTCAACTGGTGAATTTTCCTCTATTATTTATATCATTATTCCTCTGTCTTCATCACCAATGCATATTCTATAGTCATTATTTGTTACCTGTAAAAAGTTTATGCCAAGTATTGTTGTGAGGAAAATTGAGCAGCTTTTTAAAGAGTACACTGTAAAACATCTTCTGGAAAATGTAGTTTCTTTCAGGGCAAAGCAATTTTAAATCATAATATTAAGTGTTAACATGTCTGCATTGTGTTTAATGCATACAAAAATAACATGAAGTAATTTTGAAGTACAATTCCTGTTGGAGCATTGAATTCAATCGTGACCATGCAAATGACGAAGATATGAGTCACCACCTCTCAATCATAGGTTCTAGGACAGAGAACTCTGTTCTTTGCTGAGTGAATCATATATTGCAGGTAACCTTTGAGGAAGGCTGTGGGCAATTTTGAATGGAAAGGGTCATGGTGAATTTTCTGAAGGAAAGTATTTAATCAACAAACTTTGTCTGAATGCTTGGGTTCCTGCAGACTGGTCTCAAAGTAAACAAAGTTAGATCATTTTAAATATGGAAATACAATTTGACATGTACAATAACTGCTCATTTGTCTGAAATATATAGATATTACTTGCCTACATCTAATGGTGTTACAGGAATTTGTGTCTAACCCCAATACTGATTATACAAATCCAACAATTTACCAGTGCAAGGTACATCCAACAGCATTGATGGGTTTCCCCTGTGTTTTAACACACTGTGTCTGTTAATAATATGAACTATTGTTTTTTGATCTACTGCACAATTTCATAGTAACTGCACTGAACCTTGTAGCTAAGGCATTTGAAGGTAGCCATTGAAGGACCAAATGCATAATACAAACTGCACTCTTCCAGTTACAAGAGTGTAGTCATTCCAGAAACAGGTGCTGCATGTTGAGAGAGGGAGAGAGTGAAAGCATGTGTAGACTGATGGAGAACAAAAGAGACAGATTCTTTGTGCAAGAGGAACTTAGGGAAACTGGGTAATGGAAATAACATTTCCTTGCTGGCTAGCAACACTAGTAGACCCAAAGGATGTATGCTTAGCCCACCACTCCTGTCTAAATAGGCACCTGGATCCACTGCAATTTGCCTATCACTCCAAAAACGTCAACAGCAGATGCAGTCTCACTGGCTCTCTACTAGGCCTTGGGTATTACTATTGCCCAGGTGATCCATGTCAGGCTGCTGATTATTGATTATAGCTCTGTCCAGAAAACTCATACCATCCAATCTTGTCGATAATCTCCAATACTTGGGCCTTGATCTGAAACTGGATACCTGACTTCCTCACTAGGAGGCCACAACCTATGTGGATCATAAGTAACATCTCCTCACTGAATCAACACTGGCACACCTCAAGGATGCGTGCTTAGACCACTGCTCTACTCTCTCTACACCCAAAACCGACTAAGCACAGTTCAAATGCCATCTACATATTTGCCAATTTTAGATGGTGACAAGGCAGTGTACAGGAGTGAGATATCTCAGATGGTTGACTGGTGTTGCAACAACCTTGTACAACATCAACAAGATCAAGGAATTGATTGTGGACTTCACGAAGGTGAGATCAAGGGAACACACACTAGTCCATTAAGGTTAAGGGTGAGCAGTTCCAAGTTCCAGGGTGACAATAACTCTGAGGGTTTATCCTGGGCCCAACATCTTGATGCAATTACAAAGAAGGCATGACAGCAGCTAGATTTCATTTGGAGTTCATTGCCTATTGCCACAATAGGTCAATGGCAGATGCAATCTCAGTGGCTCTTCACATGGCTTTAGACCACCTGGATAACACAAACATGTCAGGATGCTGTTCATCGACTATAGCTCAGCATTTACTACCATCATACCCACAATCCTGATTCAGAAGTTGTAGAACCTGGGCTTCTGTACCTCCCTCTGCAATTGCTTCCGTGACTTCCTAACCAGAAGATCACAATCTGTGTGGACTGGTGATAACATCTCCTTCTTGCTGACAATCAACACTGGTGCACCTCAGGGATGTGTGCTTAGCCCATTGCTCTACTCCCTATATACCCGTGACTGTGTGGCTAGGCATAACTCAAATACCATCTATAAACTTGTTGATGATACAACCATTGTTGGGAAAATCTCAGGCAGTGATGAGAGGGCATACAGGAGCGAGATATGCCAACTAGTGGACTGGTGTCACAGAAACAACCTGGCACTCAATGTCAGTTAAGACGAAAGAGCTGATTGTGAACCTCAGGAAGAATAAGAAGGAACACATACCAATTCTCATAGAGGGATCAGAAGTGCAGAGAGTGAGCAGTTCCAAGTTTCTAGGTGTTAAGATATCTGCGGATCTAACTGGGTCCCAAAATATTAATGCAGTTATAAAGAAGGCAAGACAGTAGTTATACTTCATTAAGAGTTTGAAGAGATTTGGTATGTTGACAAATACACTCAAAAACTCCAAGAGATGTACCATGGAGAACATTCTGACAGGCTGCATGGTATGGAGGGGGGGGGGGGGGGAGCTACTACACAGGAGAGAAAGAAGCTGCAGAGGGTTATAAATTTAGTTGGCTCCATCTTGGGTACTAGCCTACAAAGTACCCAGGACCTCTTTAAGGAGAGGCATCTCAGAAAGGCCGTGTCAATTATTACGGACCTCCAGCACCCAGGGCATGTCCTTTTCTCACTGTTATCATCAGGTAGGAGGCACACAAGCCTGAAGGCACACATTCAGCGGTTCAGGAACAGCTTCTTCCCCTCTGCCATCCTATTCCTAAATGGACATTGAACACTAGGACACTACCTCACTTTTTAAATATATATTATTTGTTTTTTTGCACGATTTTTAATCTATTCAATATACATACACGGTAATTGATTTACTTAATTATTTTACTTTTCTTCTATATTATGGACTGCTGCTGCTAGGTTAACAAATTTTACGACACATGCCAGTGATAATAAACCTGACTCTGATTTTGAGTTTGAAGAGACTTGGTATATCACCCAAGACTCTAGCATATTTGTACAGATGTATTGTGGACAGCATCCTAATTGGTGAGCCACTACACAGGATTGGAAAATAAAAACAGCAGGAAGTTGCAAACTCCGCTGTCTCCATCATGGACACTAGCCTCCCCGGCATCAAGTACATCTTCATAAGGTGTTGCCTCAAAAAGGCTGTATCCATCATTAAGGACCCAAATGACCCAGGACATGCCCTCTTCTTATTGATACCATCAAGGTGGTATAGGAGCCTGAAGAGACACTCCATTTCAGGAACTGCTTCCGCCATCTGATTTCTGAATGGACAGTAAACCCATGAACAGTACTTTACTTCTCCCCTCCTTTTGCATTACTTAAACAACTTATTATATACAAATACATCTATAAATTGCAATCAGTGTTTTTATAATTATATATTGCAATATACTGCTGTCACAAAACAACACATTTCACAACACATGCTGGTAATATTAAACCCAATTCTGAATTCTGTTCTACTCTCTCTGGGAGACCACAGCCTGTATGGATGAGAAATAGACTCTTCCTTGCTGGTAATCACACTGGTGCATCTCAGCTTAGCCCACTGCTTTACTAAAGCCATGACTCTGTAGCCTGGCACAGTTCAAATGCCATCTACAAATTTGCTGATGTTGCTAGCAAGAATCTCAGATGCTGATGAGGCATACAGGAGCGAGATAGATCAGCTGATTGAGTGGGGTTACAACATCAGAAAAAGTTGTAATGGGTTGCAAACTTATCCTGCTACATTGAGGATATACCAAAGGACCCTGTCACCCAAGACATGTTCTCTTTATTACTGCATCAGAAATGTGTCTTCAGGAGTCTGAAGACATTATGTTTTAGGAACAGCTTCTTCCCCAGACAAATGAGCCACCCCATGAACTTTACCTCTATTTTTGCTATATATATTTAATGTACGGTAGTATTTGTATGCATTGTTTAATGGATTGCATGATACTGCTGCTGCAATGAAAAGAATTCACAGTATGTCAGTGATATTAAACCCAAGGTAGTCATTACAGGATCAGTGAGATCAATCGATACCTGGACTTTAGGCAACACTACAGTGGTAGCAAAATTTTCCCTGCAATTGCAGACTTAAGAGAAAGTGGAAGAAGTGTTCTGTCCTTAAGTATAGGATTTGGGTATCTTCAGTAACAACAGCGAGCAGCAAACTCTGAGATGTGACAAGGATCTAAACCTGGGAGTGGGAGAGTGAAACCACTTTTCACCTCCATTGCAAATTAGTCCAACATTTGCAAGCTTTACCCAAAGCCATGAAAGTTCACAAATGTTAGAGAGGACAATCTTGGCAAAGGCTAGCCTGTGCGATGACTTCTGCACAGAGGGGAAGAGGAGCTAAGAGTGTGAATTACCCAGAATTTCTGCTGGAAAGATATTGGCTGGAGATATTCTGTACTTAATCTCATGTATTTATCTACCATGGGTGTGATCCCACTCACTCAATCCAGGGAGGGATATGTTGGGTGCACAAGATCCCCACTTGAAATCAATTTGGAGTTTAGAGAACTGAAAAGGAAGAGTCTGTCTTTAAGTGTGAGCTTTAAGTGTAGGCGGCAAGACCTTGGAATAGCTTTGCAAAGAATGCCAGCTAAGGTTGGGCTCTAATGCAAAGGGAAGCTGCATTAGTAATGAATGTGAATTTGCTGCCTCCTACAATTAACAATGATTATGTATTCTAATAATCTGGACAGCAAATTGCAGGCTGTAACAGAACAGACATCTGAGGTGTTATGGAACTCTGGAAATACAATAAACGGTGGAGACAACTGTAGCAGCCTTTAGGAGACAAACTGGAAAAACTGGTAGACTGTAATATAATAAGCTTCACTTAAGCTACATTTGGAGTATTGTGTGCAGTTCTGGTTGTCCCAGTACAGAAAGTCTGTGGAGGCTTTGGAAAAGTTGTAGAGGAGGTTACTAGGATGCTGTCTGGACTGGAGTGTACTTGTTACAAGGAGAGGACAAACAAACTTGAATTTCACTCTCTGGAGCCTTAAAAACTGAGAGGTAGCCTGATAGAAGTATACAACATTATGAAAGGTACATAGGGCCAATAGACAGTTTTCCTCCCACAGCAGAAATATCTAATACTAGAGAGCACAGATTTAAGGCAAGTGAGGAAAGGTTAAAGGAGATTTGCAAAACAAGTTTTGTTTTCTTGTTTTTAAAATAATAGTGGTAGGTACGTGAAATGCACTGCTAGTGTAGATTATGGAACCAGCTATCAGAGCAACATTTGAGGCATTTAGACAGACACATCAATATGAATGGAAGGATACAGACCATGTGCAAGCTAATGGAATGAGTTTAGATTGGTAAAGGTTGAATACTCATCTGAAATGCTTGGGGATGAAAATGTTTTGGATTTCAGAATATATAATGAGATAATTTAGGATTGCCATTATTTCCTACTCTGAATTTATGTGCTACTGGTAAGCAGTCTTTGTCTTAACTTGTTCATCACATAGATTATATACCATTAACAAAATGAAAATATAATGCATGCAGGGTAATAAAAGCAGCATAGAGCACCAGGAAAATAACCAAATCAGCTGTTAAACAAGCAACAGCAGGCTTTCAGAATCCACCTGTAACACTGTGTTTTGATTAAAAGGTTACAGTATACTGTATTTGCATTTTACTTTTAAAAAGTTTTTTGCAAGGTATAAAAACAATGAGCATTGTAGAGTTGCTCTGGTGTTAGATTTTCATCAGCGAGAATCTCACCAAACTCAGTTTCTCTGCTGCTTCATGACCAGCAGATGATTTATCTTTACAAGTTTTCAAATCTTTAAAAATTGAATGTCGTGTCTTTTCTTAAATTTCTGCAAGCAGCCTTCTCAATATTTACAATTGCTTTCATTTTCAGTTGGTTGTAATAGATCTTTGTCTGTGTCACGATCAGCATACCGTTAAGCGACATACTGACGACATTCACTCCAGTGCTGACGAATCTACCATTTCAATACACAATCGAGATCTCCATTTCTCACTTCATGTGGTGTTTTTCTCTTTTTCATTAACTTCTGTTCATTACTCATGTGAGACCACTTCTCAAAACGTCTGATGCTCAGAGATCTGGGAAGGTCTTGTGGAATTTTCCAATTGTGACATCATGTCAGTTCTCAAGAAGAAATTTGGGGTTTTCCAATTTTAGAATTTTGGGTGAGGGGTATTCAACCTGCATTATGATCAGCAGAGATATGTTGGGCTAAGTGCTATTATTCTATCTATGTTTGTGACTGATAAAAATTAATGGAGTGTATAATAAATAAATTCTGATACAGGAGCAATACATTCTGTAAAGCAAGAGAACAATACAAATTTCATGGAGAAGAAACAAAGCAAATTCAATTGAAAGGGTGGCAATCAAACCAGTGACCAAGAGAAGGGTCAGCTGCCTCAACAGCTATCGCCCAATGGCACTTACATCTACTGGGATTAAATGCTCTAAGAGGTTGGTTATGACTAGAATCAACTCCCACCTAAGCAAGGGCCTTTCCCACTGCAATTATCTTATTGCCACAATTGGTCTACAGCAGATGCAATCTCACTGGCTCTCCATTTGGTCTTGGATCACCCAGACAACAGTAATACTTAATCAGGTTGCTGTTTACTGGCAAATACAGCTCAGCATCCAACACAATCATACCAACAGTAAAAAACAAAAACTCCAAATCCTCAGTCTCTGTGCCTCCTTCTGCAACTGGATCCTTGACGTCCTTACCGCACGACCACAGCCTATATGGATCAGAAATAATATCTCCTCGCTGACAATCAACACTGGCACATCTCAAGTTTGGGTGCTTAGCCCACTGCTCTACTACAACATAGCTCTGGCTAGGCACACAAAACAAAACAGATGGAAGCTTAACATCCAAGGATACACACTGTATTCCAAGGACACACAGGTAGGCAGATAGGGTGGTGTGGCTCAGTTGGTAAACAGATGAAATCAAATCCTTAAGAGGTGACAGTAAAATGTACAAACCTTGTGGGAAGAGTTAAGAGACTGCAAGGGTAAAAATAAACAAATAGGAGTTATAAACAGGCCTCTGATCAGTCATCAGGATGTGGGGTACAAATTACGATGGAGATAGAAAAGTTATGTAACCTTTAGATGCTAAATTCAGAGGTATTACAGTGGAGTAAAGGGAAATAAAAGAGGAGTGGTCAGACTGGATTGGAAGGGACACTAGCAAAACAGCAATAGCTGGAGTTCCTGCGACAAATTTTGAAGGTGCAGGAAAGATTCACCCCAAAGTAGTACTTGAATGAGAGGATGAGGCAAGCGTGGCTTACAAGAAGAGAACAGCATAAAAGAAGAGAGGGCATATAATACAGGGAAAAATTAGAGGGAAGCTTTTAAGCACAAACGGAAGGCAATTTAAAAAATGATATATGAAGATATGATGGTCCATAATATAAAAGAGGATAAAAGTATTTTTCCAGATACGTAAAGAGCAAAAGAGAAGAAATTGTGATAGCATTAGTAGTGATCTTTCAAAAACTATTAGATTCTGGAGGGCTGAAAAATTGCAAATATGTTCCACTCATTAAAGGAGGGAGGCAAAAGGCAAGAATTATATATTTAATGAGATACAGTGCAGAACAGGTCCTTAGGTCCTTTCAGTCATGGCACCCAGCAACCCTCGATTTAACCCTAGCCTAATCACAGGACAACTTACAATGATGAATTGACCTACCAATCAGTATGTCTTTGGACAGTGGGAGGAAAGCAGAGTACCCAGAGAAGACCCATCAGGAGAACAAACAAAACTTCTCACAAACAGCAGAGGGAGTGGGACCTGGGTCACTGGTGCTGTAAAGCTTTGCACTAACCAATATACTATTGTGCCACCCCATCATAGGCCAGTTAGCCTAACTAACATGTTGAGTCCATTATAAGGATGAGGTTTCAGAGTACTTGGAGGCATATGAAGAATGGTTTTTCTTAAGGGGAAATCTTGCCAGACAAATCTGTTGGAATTCATTGTGGAAAAATAAAAACAGGCAGGATAGACCAAGAGTCAGTAATGTTGCTGACTTGGATTTCAGAAGGCTTTTGACAAGGTGTCACACATGAAACTGCTAAACAAATTTAGAACCCATGGTAGTATAGCACACAGACTAACATGAATAGAAAATTGGCTGACTAGCCGGAGACAGTGTGGGAATAAATGAAGCCTTTTCTGGTTAGCTGCCAGTGAATAGAGGTGTTTTGTAGGCATCCATTTTGAGACCACTTCTTTTCACAATACACATCAGTAGCTTGGATGATAGACTTGATACCTTTGTGACCAAGATTGCGAATGATAGAAAGATAGATAAAGGACAGGATGTAAAGCTAAGGCTTTATGAGGCATTGTTCAGACTGTTTGTAGAGTATTATGACCCCTATCCAAGGAAGAGTCCCCTATCTAAGGGAGGATGTTCTGTCACTAGAAAGGCTCCAGAGGTTCACAAGAATTATCCTGGGAATGAACGGGTTAACTTATGAGGAGGCTTTTGATGACTCTGGGCCTGCACTCACTGGAGTTTAGAAGAATGAGGGGGAATCTCATTGAAACCCATTGAATACTGAAAGGCTAGATAGAGTAGATGTGGAGAGGATGTTTCATATAGTGGGGATCTCCAAGAACAGAGGGCACAATCTTAGTACAGAAGGAAAAGCTTTTAGAACAGAGACGAGGAAGGATTTCTTTAGCCAGGGGATGGTGTATCTGCAGAATTCAATGCCACAGATGGCTGTGGAGACCAACTCATTGGAGATTGAATGGCTTCTTGGTTAGTAATGGTATCAGAGGTTACAGGAAGAAGGAAGAAGAATAAGATTGAGTGATAGCAAATCAGCTATGATGGAATGGTGGAGTAGACTTGACGGGGCAAATGGCTTAATTCTGTTCTTGAGTTTTTATGGACTAGAAGTCTTATGGACTAATAAGAAATAGAATAAGATTCTGATTTAACTTTGTGGCATGGTTCAATTACTGCTGAGTTCAAAATCTCATATTTTGATACAACATAGAAGTGAACCATGAGGCTCTTTGAGTCACTGCCATCTCTTACAGCAATCCCATTCACCAAACTTAATTGCCTGCAACTTATTGACCACCCAATTCTCCTACCACCCATCTCATATAAGGGATAATTTACAGTAGCCACTTAACTACCCACTGGCACATCGTCTTGATGTGGGAGGAAAGCTGAGCACACGGAGCAAACACATACATTCAGGAAGAATGTGTAAACTCATAGCCACAGCTGACACCCTGAGGCTGATGACTGAATAGTAGAACTAACTCAAAGGGCTTCCTCCCAGTTCAAATATTAAAATCAATCCATTGCTCCAATCAATACCTTCAAGTGATCCTTCGACTAACACCATAAATTATTTATTTCATTACTTTACGGCTCTTTGTTGACTTTGTGGTCTATTTTGGGACCTGTATAAACACCATATCATATTTTGTTTGTTTGTATAAAAATGCACTTCACATTCGCACAACACAATTTGTTTAACCTGCAGTTAACTATTTTGGGATATTCAAATGTATATTTCTAACATAATTGTAATATATTAACGTGTGGTTTAGTTCAAGCGATCTTCTAGTAAATAGTTAAAATGCCTATGGCAAAACATTTGAAGCAATTTCCAGAAATACAATTCCCCTTGATAGTTTGACATCAAAGCTGTGAATCAACAAGTAGGTACAAAAAAAGTTCCAAACCAGTGAAATTTAATCTTCTTGTTAACAGTAGTCTACTGTTTCATGCTTCACACACTGAAATTTGTCTCAGTACTGAGATTTCAGTTCAAGAAATATTTTAAAATCTTATGAAAGCCCATATGTGAGCACAGCACGGTATGGAACCCATACTCCCCTCCAAGGCTGTGTCTACACATTTCACTGCATTAGTTAAAGCAGCCAACATGATCAAAGAATCTATTCACTGCAGGCATTATCTCTTTTGCCTCCTCCCGTTGGGCAGGAAATATACAAGTCTGAAAGCACGTACCACCAGGCTCAAGCATCACCTCTATCCTGTTGCTGCAAGACTATTTTATGGACCACCAGTATGATAAGATGGACTCTCGACCTCCAGTCTACCCTGGTATGGGCTTGCACCTCATTGTCTGCCTCCATTGCACTTTCTGTAAATATAACTCTTTATTCTGCATTCTGTGACCTTTCTTTGTACCACCTCAATGTACAGATGACATGCAAAACAAGGTTTTCCATGGTACCTCTGTACATATTAAAATGATTTATTATTTTCACATGTTGAATGTTTAGAAGTTCATTATCAATGCACATACATGTCACCATTACAACCCTGAGATTTAGTTTCCTGTGGGCCTACTCAATATATCAGCGAACGACCACACCAATGGGGCAGACAACCACTGCGCAAAAGGCAACAAACTGTGCAAATACAAAAAGAAAAATAACGATTAATAAATAAGCAATACATAGAGAACATGGGATGTAGAGTCCTTGAAAGCAAGTTCAAAGCTTGTGGGAACAGTTAAGTGATGGGGCAAGTGAATTTGAGTTCAGTTATTCCCTCTGGTTCAGGAACCTGATGTTAATGGGATAAAAGTTGTTCCTAAGCCTCGTGGTATGAGTCCCAAGGTTCCTGTACTTCTTCCCGATGGTAGCAGCAAGAGATCATGACCTGGGAGGTGACTACATGTGCATAATGTTTGATATTATGCACGTGATCATAATCGCTTTTAACTTCAGCCTTAGAAGATTCGGTTTGTGACTTTACCTTATCTTTGAGAATCTGTAACAGATTCTATGTTTTAATTTTCTGTGTTGAGAGTCTTCTGTTCTCCTAACACAGAAAAGAAGTCCACGTAGACAACATCCACTGCTTTTCCTTAGTCAACTGTCCTGGTAACCTCAAAAAACTCTAAGATTGGTTAGAAATGACCTACCATGCACAAAGTCATGTTGGCCCTGTCTGTCCAAATATTTATACATTCTATCAATTAGAAGACCTTACAATAATTTACCCTCTATTCCCTTCAGGCTCACCAGCCTGTAAATTTATGGCTTATTTTTAGACTCTTTCTTGAACAATATTAACAATGTTGCAACCCTCTGGACCTCACCCATGGCTAAGGACATTTTAAGTACATCTGCCAGGGCCCTTGCAATTTCCACACCAGCCTCTCACAAGGTCCAACGTGTCACCTGGTCTGTTCCTGGGGAGCTATCCACTCTAATTTTCCTCAAGACAGCAAGCACCTCCTCTTCTGCAATTCATAAATAGTCCAGGAACTCGTTACTGCTTTGTCTGAGTTCTGTAGATTCTGTGCCCATTCCCAAGTAAACACAGATGCAAAAATTCCATTTAGGATCTTCACCCCCCCCCCACCCATCTCTTTCAACTCCATGAATAGATGGCCACATTAATCTTCAAAGTGGACCAATTTTGTCCTTGCTATCCCTTTGTTCCTAATGTATCTGCAGAAGCCTTGGTATTCTCCTTCATCTTGTCTGCCACAGCAACCTTATGCCTTCTTTTTAACCTTCCTGATTATCCTCCAATGTACCTTTGTATTTCCTATATTCAAGTACCCATTTGTTTCCTAACTGCCTATACCTTTTATGCATCTTTACACACTGAAATGTGTCTCAGTACTGAGATTTCAGTTCAAGAAATATTTTAAAATCTTAAAAAGCCCATATGTGAACACAGCACATCATGGAACCCAGCCTCTCCTCCAAGGTCTGAATACCCCTCAAAACCAAAGTTCTCTAAACCTGTTAACCTTGCCTTTTTATTGTAACAGGAAAAAAGAAACATAGAACTCTCAAAATTTCACCCTTGTAGGTCTCCCACTTACTAAATATCTTTTGCCATAAAGCAAACTATCCCAGTCCACACCTGCCAGATCATTTCTGGTGCTATGAAAATTCTCTTCTCTTCGATTTAAAATCAAAGCTTGAGGACCAGTCATATCCTTCTAATTATCTTGAAACAAATTGAATAATGATCACTTGATCTGGTGTTCTCCTGCACACTTGTCTCACTTGCCCTGTCTTGTTCCCCAACAGGAGATCTAGTATCACCCTCTCTCTAACTGGGACCTCTGCATATTGATTAAGGCAATGCTCCTGAATACATTTGCCAAACTCCATTCACCCTTATTTCCAGTAGGAGAGTTCCAGTCAATAGATGTAAATTTAAAATCACCTACTATCACGATCTTATTTTTCTTGAAACTGCCTGTTATCATTACAAATTTGCTCCTCTAAAACCTGCTGACTATTAGCTGGTCTATAATATAATCCCATGTTGATTTTCCACTTGGTATCAGGAGAATACACTAGATTTGATCTGATTTCTTACTGGCCTCCTAGCTTTCATTCATCTTCTAATCTGAAGCCTCACTGCCCACTGATCTTCACTCCTGCTTACCAACCTATTCAGATAACCCAGTTCTATCCCTCAGTTCCCACTGGTCTCTCATTTCCAAACCCTGGCTGCCAATGATCCCTTGGCCAGGTAGCCCAGCTATGAATGGTTGGCTTAAAGCCCTAGCTCCACACTATAGACTCAATGAATGGATTACAAATCACGTGCCACACACAAATTGCTAGAGGAATTGGCTGAGGCAGCATCAAAAGAAATAAATAAACAGTTGATGTTTCAAGCCAAGCAAAAACCATGTCCTGGGAAGACAACCCAGCAATCCCAATAGCAATCTATAAACCTATTAAACTCTTCACAATGGTATAATTGTCTGCCAAGCAGCATCCACATTACTGTCAACTTCCATTTGATGTCACTGCACATCTCCCGTGGCTTCCCTGCATGAAACTGAATTGCAGATGCTGAAACAGAAATACTAGGAACAGCAACTTTCTGAGCACTCACACCACTTTCTCTTTTTAATTCAGATTTCCACAGGGGGATTCCACCCAAGTCATATTTTTTTTTTTAAACAAAAATGTGTTTGTACTTGATACGAGTTACCAGACTGATGCACCATCAATAACTCTTGGAGACGTGAGACGAGATATAGGCTTTTATTGGCTGGAAGAAAGAACAAGCAGCAATTGACCACCACACTACATCCTGGAGACTGAGGCCGGGGCTGTGTCTCCAATCGCCTTTATACCGGGGTCTGTGGGAGGAGCCACAGGAGCAGTGGGGGGGGGGGGGCGTGTCCAGACAGGTATATGTAATTCACCACACAGACTCAAATGGTAACTGATCACAAATTGCATCTGAATTTCCAATAGCACTCTATCAGTGCCTTAAAATGTTGCCCTACTCATTTCTGGAGCAATCCATTTTAGTGGTGTGTTAAGGGAGTATTAAAGTGACTTGGAAACTTTAACCTCCACATCAAAATAAGAAAGAAAAAAAAGAGTAAACCGAAAGGCCAGTCAAGTCTGTCCCACCATTCAATATGTTGATGGCTGACCTACACTGGCCTCATGTCCTCATAGATCTCAATTCCCCAATTTTCTTTAAAGCTCTACAACGCTAGCTTAATATACCACCTTTGACGGGGCAGTCTGGCAGTGGAGCACTCTTTCAGTACTGCACTGGGCATTTCCTTCAGTGATTTTGAATACACACATTTCTGACTCAGAGCCGAGAATACTACCACTGAGAGTTGACTTTTACCCATCTGTGCATTTTCCCCATCAGGCAAGTGAGAGGCGGAGAAGGAATTCTTACCCGAGGTATCTCAACATTTAAAACTCTGCTTCCTCGTGACTCAGAGAGCAATCTGTCTGCACTCTGATCATCCTTTGAAGTATGCGATATCTCACGAAGTGTGAATACATTGGCAGGTTTTGTTCCTGAAGAAAGCATTAAAAAAACAAAACCTCTCAGCCCCTGTCCAGTCGCTTTTCTCTTACAGAAAATATCTGAACTAGAAATAAGGAAAATTAAAATAAAGGTGACCCAAATCTGCTCAATCTCGTCTCCTTAAAACACCCCAACAAGGCTGTGTCGCATGTAGGGTACCTATGCAAGCATATCTCAGACAATTCGCAATTAAAAACATTCTTCTACACAACATAATCCCAACTGTCTCCTGCCCTACCAAGTAATAAATTCCTCAGAATCAGTGCAGCCACTGCAAAGTCCCTTTAGTTCAAGATATTGGCATAAGAAACTTAAATCAATAATTCCCCTACTACCAGTGTACAAGCAGAGACCACGCCTATTGACAGCACAAACCTAATTACGCTCAATAGTTTTCAACCGCCTGTAATTGATGAACAGCAGGCTAACACAATAAGACCCTTCTATGTTATACTATTAAATATTTGGACGATCTTTAATCAGTAATGCGACTCACCTTGAACGTCTAAACTTAAGAACGGTCCAGAGCACAATTCACAGGTCTCCTCCCTCCATTCCTTATTGCTCCTCTGCAAGACCCTCTTACAAGTGTCTCGATAGTTTCATTCATTACTTCCTAAACAGTTTTTGCAGCAACAGCTCTCTCAGGACGCTGACGGCTCGATCACGTGAGATTCTGAACAGCCTATCAGGTCCCAGGTCTGCACAGCATCGTGCAGAGACCGTTCTTTAAGCCGGGCGTTTGTGTTGTATTGCTGATCAAATCCTTTTTGATACCTCCCAGCAGACGTTGATAAATTCACATTGAAAACCGCTGCTCGTTATGTGTCTGTTTACTTAATATCAATTCAAAGCAAATTACTTCACGAACGTCACTAAGCATCCACCATCCCATTCTGTCGGTTTAAAGTCTTCTGTCAGTTCCGATTTCTTAATCACAACGACACTGTTTAGAAAAATCACTGGCGTAGCGTATGTTTCTCAGTACCATTATTATTTTATTCCCAGCCCCTGATTCATTCCACTCCAGTCACCAGTTCTGATGGAAAATGATTGACTCTTAAACCCTTCCTCAGTTTAGAGGCAATTAGACATGGGTAAAGTGATGTCTGTGATGTGAGTAATAGTTTCTGAGGGGAGTTGAGTTAACACGGGGAGAATACAATTGTATTAACTAGGGACGGTTGAAAGTTGAAGGTCAGAACTTTTGGGTCTGAAGGGCCTGATTTTTGAGCTGTGTCCTTCTGTGACTTATGCTTAGCTGAGGATTGAATGAAGCATATCGCGTTCTTGCAGATAGATCAGGCAGCTTCTGTGAAGACTGCCTGACCCACTCCACTGAATTTTCCCCAGCAGTTTATTCTTTGCAGCAGATTTCAGGCTCTGCATTACATAAGAAATAGGAGCCATTGAATAAGGTCATGAATGATCTGCCCATGGACTTATCTCCACCTACCTGTCTTTTCCCCATAACCCTTGACTCTCCTACTGTGCAAAACTGCAGTCTTTGGTTCTCTGCCTTTCCATGATTGGGACTGCTTTGATCCTCTAATTTTCAGGTAGACTCTCTTCTTCAGGATTTGCATTCCTGAGTTTGAAGTTATATACTGTTGCATGTGAGAAATGAGTACTGCAGACTGGAGCTGTGCTGGGGCCAACAGAAAGCTGGTTTCTAAGATGCTCCCAGTTCATAGTTTTGGCATGGTTACAGATAGTAACTGTGAGAAATTTCAGAAGTTGCACTAGAGGCATGTGTGACATCCAAATGTAACAATAATGAGCTCAACTGAACTAGATGTGACAGGTCAGAGATGAGAGAGGCTATCCCAAATCTATTTTGGATGATCAGCTATTATGACAAGGTGGAGGTGAAGAAACCCTAGTGTTAACCTGCTGAATCCCACTGGGAAAATTATCACAGTGAGCCTCCTGTAACCCCACTTATGTACAAGTACAACAGACAGCAAATATAGGAAAGGTGTAGAAAGCAGCACCAGTTGTTCCACCTTTCCTACCTCAGTAAAATATTCAATTCTCGCAGCCAAGTGAGATTATGGAGAATCCTGCTCTCAGGAGGCTAAAAAAATTTGGCATGTCTCTGTTGATCCTTACCAATATTTGTCAATGCACTGTGGAAAGCAATCTATCTAGAGGCGTAATGGCTTAGTATGGTAAAGGCCCTGCAATGGCTGCAGGGAACTGGAGAGAGTTGTGTACATTGCTTAGCACATCCCAGAAACCAGTCGACTCTTTCTATGCTTCTTGCTGCTTCAGTAAAGCAGGTAGCATGAAACAATGATACATTCTCTTTCCTGCCCTCTCCCATTGGCTATGAAAGATAAAAGCCTAAAATCATATACTAAAGGTATGAAGGACAGCTGCTATCCTGCTGTTATCAGACTTTTGAATGGGCCTCTTGTAAGATAAGATGGACTCCTGATCTCACAATTGACCTTGTTATGATCTTGCACTTTATTGTTTACCTGGACTTCACTCTCTCTGTGGATATTACTCTTTAGTCTGCATTGCTATACCTTCTTTTACCTCAGTGCATTACGTATTGATCTGATCTGTATGAACAATATGCGAGATATGCTTTCACTGTATCTTTGTACATTTGACAATCATCAACCAATACCAATGCTAGTTTTTCTGACACTCCATCAGTTACCAACAAACTGTTTCTTTCCCCTTCTCCACCCAGTATATCTGCCCATCATCCACACAATCTTCCAATTGGTTCTCCTCCTCCCCACTGATCCACTCTGCCCTCCTCACTTCCATCACTCGATTCCATGCTTCACTTCCTCTTCTGTAAGATTCCCTCGTCTTTATCCCTTTGTTGCCTCCACTTATTACCTCCCATCTTGTATCAGTAGTTCCATTCTTCCCTCCTCCATCTACCTATCTCCATTTCTCACCTAGATCTACCTATCATTTGGTAGCTGTTTCTCCACCTCTTCCCTCCATCTTTTTAAACAAGCTATCTCCCTTTTCAGTCCAAATGAAGATTTGACATGACATATTAACAGTCTTTTTCCCTACAGAGCTGTTGTCTGACACAATGAGTTCCTCCAGCATCATCTGTGTTGTAAGCTCCTGTGCTTTGTCCCAACATCCCTGTTATTAATGCTCTGATTATACACAATGGTTTTAGTAAATGGGCTAGTTTTTCCAATAAGCCTTCTTCCATAACAGTGCTGCACACCAAGTTCCATCTGTGAAAAGAGAAGTGCACACAGATTTATCATGGATGTCCAGCTCCTAAACCCCATCAAGAAGGCCTTAAAGCTCTCTACTTCTTTCTACACAACAGACTGGACATCCATTGTGAAAATGAGGCAGTCAGGGTCAGAGAATTGAAAGTTTGTGAGGCGATCAAGAGGCCAGGGAATTGAAAGTCAAAGTATACATGAATTCATTACAGAATGATTCAATTCAATTCAATTCACATTTAGTTGTCATTCAACCAACGATGAATACAGCCAAATGAACAGTGTTACTCCAGGGTCAAGGTGTAAAACAGAGTACCAACAGTCACACTCAGCACAAAGCAGACAAAGCACATACAAGATAGCAAGAAGAAGTGGTATCACAATCATGCAATTAAAAAGTCTAAACTCATGCCATCGATTTACAATCAACCACAATGGAGCTAGTCTTCTACCGAGTGAACACTGGGGGAACAGCACTGACACCAGCCTCTATGCTGTGCCACACCGCGCCCCTCGCCCCACCCCTGGCGGAGCGCACCTACTCTGATGCCTCTCTCAGGAAACACCACAGCTTGAGGCCTGGACCTCTCTGAGCGAGCACTGGCAGGGGTGGCACCAACTCCAACATGGATCCTGCAGTGAAGGGCACTGGCTCAGAATGCCTGTCTCCTGGCGAGACAGTAAAACAGGCAACGCCGCTGCTTTGAGGCTCTGAGTCCGTAGAGTGCTACCAAAACCTGCGGTCGACCACACCAGAGCTTGTCTTCGGCTGAGCGAACACGGGGCAATACAAACTGCAGCCTGGACACTGTGTCACATCGCCCCAGGTAGATCGCATCAGTTTCAACACCTCCCTCCTGGCAGCTATTGACAGGCGACAGCATCTCTACAACCGAGGCCATGCAGCTCCCCACCATCCACCCCTGCTCTCAGCCAATAAATCAATGAATTGACCTTGCAGCATTCTATACTAACAATGTCCAAAAGGGTCATGCAATCACAAGAAAAGCGATCAAGTTGATCACTCGCTATCAGACTGTAAGCCTCCACTGACTCAAGCAGCAGTACATTGCAAATCTCCTTCATTTTCTCCGCCAGCGAACGACTAGCTGATGGTGTAGACCTGCAGTACTGTATAGCAGGATCTTGCGATCATTAAAAATATATTTAAATAGGGTAGTAGCTCCGTTTGTTGACCCCATTGAAGCCCTCTGTGACTGAGCAGGCTGTCATCTTACCAGAAGGAGCAAAGCCCTTGCAGCTCAAGTTCATTGTAGGAATTATTTTTTGTTGGCTTCTGAGATGAGGAGAGGTAATTTAATATTCCCACCTATTGTCTCTTAGAAGTTTACAGCTGGAGAATTCTGGAACTTCTGCACACTTCTGAAAGTTCTCACATAGTGATTTAGTTCTTGAACCAACCTGCACATCGCTCATCACCAGCTCTGTATAGTGACATTACGCACAAAATACTAGAGGAACTCAGCAGGTCAGGCAGCGTACATGGAAATGAAAAGGACAGAGAAGGAAGAGGAAAGACACCAGAATAAAAAAAGTTGGGGGGAGGGGAAAGGAAGCTTGGTGGAAGGTGATAAGTGAAGCTAGGTTGATGGGAAAGGTCAAGGGCTTGAGAAGAAGGAATCTAATAGGAGAGGAGAGTAGACCATGGGACAAAGGGAAAGAGGAGGGCAGCTAGGGGGAAGTGTTAGGCAGATGAGAGAGGTAAAAGATCAGAGTGGGGAATAGAGGAAGGGGGAGAGGAATGTTTTTTTTTACCAGATGCAGGAATGCCATTAAGTTGGAGGCTACCCAGACAGAATAAAAGGTGTAGCTCCTCCACCCTGAGGGTGGCCTCATCTTGGCACAAGAGGAGGCAGTGGACCAACATGTCAGAATGGGAATTATAATGTCTGGCAGACAGGAATTTACAGTGGTGGCAGATGGAGTGGAGGTGCTCAACGAAGCTGTCCCCCAATTTAAGACAGGTCTTACCAATGTAGAGGAAGAGCATCAGGAGCGCTGGACAACAATTCTTTCACTCTTTAAGGTGGCAGGAAGATGGGATGAGGTGGATATTCAGGAAATGAATGAGATGTCGGACAGGGCAGCATGAATGGTGAAGGAATGGTGAACAAATCTCCCCCTCAGCTTTTTGCATGGATGACTCCCTTCATGATATCGTTGTCCATTCGTCCTATCCACTATTTTCCTTCTCAGCACTTAATCCTGCTAATGGCCAAAGTGGTACACCTGCCTATTCACCTCCTTTCTGAGCGCCAGACAGTCCTTCCAAGTGAAGCAAAACTACGGATTTGCTGGGGTTGTCCATTGAGTCCAGTTCTCCCAATGCAGCCTCCTCTACATTGGTGAGAGGCATCATAAACTGAGGGACCACTTCATCGAGCTCCTCCACTTTACTGCCAAGAGCCCAGTTAACTTTTCTGGAACATGATTGTGGTTAAAAGTGGTGACAATGTTTGGCAGTACAAGGCTATATGACAAAACAACAGAGCAGCGGGGTTAATATACTGAAAGATTTGAATATCTTGCACTGGAAAATCAAATTTCAGATCATATTCATGTTTTAACTTTTTGACTGGTGTGACCAAAAACATTTAATTTGTTACACGGTCGAGTGCAACCTGCTAAGCTTGGTGATAAGTCCTCTGAGGACATAGAGTAAGTCTTAAAGGATTACTATTCATCACAAACCTTTGATTATTGCTCAGAGGTTTAGATTTCAGAAAAGGAATCAAGAAGAAGGTGAGTCTATTTTTCACTGTTTTTGACGGTACAGAAGCAATTGTCTGAACACTGAAATTTTGGGAAGCCACTGAAAGACACATTGTGTCTGTGTAGTGAGACAATTCAGAAAGATTTGCTTACAAAAGAATAACATTGCAGAAGGCAATTGAGATTAGTACATTTATGGAGATGGCAGCTAAAGAAGCATAGCTATTAAGTGCATCTTTCCAAGTTCCTTAAGTTTCTGCTGATTTAAAGAAAAAGACACCTATTGGGAAATCAACATTACCGTTGTGTGCCAAATTGGACATTCAGCAAAAGAATGTTATTATAAGGATTTAGATTGCCGATACGGTAACAGATAGGGTCATAGTGAAAATGCCCATGAAAGGAAAACATCACTGTCAGTCAAAAACATTGTAATCAAGAAAAATGGCTTTTGAAAAAACAAAAAGAAACATGTGAACAAAACGGATCATACTGATTTGGACTGAGTGACTCTCACTCTGTGGTTGAAGAAGCTTTGCAATGTTTCAGGACACAAGGATGGCAATTGGTTGACCCCCCCCACAGTGAACATGCAAATGGACACAGGTGCTGCAGTATCTTTGGTGTCAGAGACAGTTTACAATGAGAAATTAAGCATATCACCCTAGACGGGGCAAGGTTGACTTTAAAGACTTACACTGCTGAGGTTGTTCCAGTGAGGGTATTAGTACGTGTTACAGTAGAGATTAACAAACAGAGAAAGAAGTTTCCACTATACATTATCAAAGGTAGTTATCCCATGCTTCTGGGACTCTCCTTGTTGAAGCAGCTCAAATTCAGCTGTTGCGAAGTGCACAATAGGTGGAAGCACAGGTCTACAAGGTATATTGAAGAAACATGCAGAAGTATTCAACAGAGAGCTGGGCAATATGAAAGGAACCACTGTTAAGCTGGCTGTTAAGCCCAACACAACAACAAAGTGCCTGAAAACAAGACCTGTTCCATATGGCATCAAACCAAAGGTAGAGGCTGAATTGGAAAGACTGGTCCAGGGTAAGGTACTGAAATGTGTGTGGTTCTTATCCTAAAAAAGGGATGGATCTTAAGGCTTTATGGTGACTTCACATAACCTAGTTCTTATGGCTGAACAATACCATCTGCCCCTCAATGAAGACCTTTTTGCAGGATTGGCCAGAGAACAGGCATTTAGCAAGGTTGACTTGTGTCAAGCATACTTGCAGGTCCATGTGGAACCAGAGTCACAAGAACTGTTGACCGTGTTGATAGACTGTAGGCTTCCATTTGGCATCACCTCAGCCCCTGCACCTTTTTAGCGAGCAATGGATCAGATTCTGAGCGGTTTGACGGGGTGCAATGCTATTTGAATGACTTACTCATTACTGGGAAAATGAGCACGAGCACCTACAAAACTTGGATGTTACTTTACAAAGACGCATGGAATAAAGTTCAAAAAGTTCAAAGTAAAATTTGTTATCAGAGTACGTACATGTTGCCACATAGAACCATGAGATTTTTTTCCTGCGGGCATACTTTGCCAATTTATAGAACAGTAACTGAAAACAGGATCAACGAACAACAAACTGTGCAAATACAGATATAAATAAGTAGCAATAAATAATGTGTATGAAGTAACAAGATAAAGAGTCCTTAAAGTGAGTCCATCAGTTGTGGAAACACCGGAAATAGAATGAATGTAGTTATCCCCTTTAGATCAGAATGTGGGCTTGTGGTCCAAATGGACAAGTGTAACTTCTTTCAGCCTTCAATTAAATATTTGGGCCATGTGATTGACAACTCAGAGCTTCACAAGGCACCATCAAACATGAAAGCAATTGTGGAGGCTCCATCACCACAGAATGCACTGTAAGTCTTTCTTAGGACTACTAATATACTACACAAAGTTTGTTCCTAACCTAGCCAGCATGCTGAAACCACTTCATGATCCTTTAAATAAATCAACACATTGGCAGTGGACAGATTGCTGTGAAGAGGCTTTTTAAAAGGCCAAAACAGCTTTGTCACAATCTGAAGCACTCACACACTTCAACCTGTCATTGCCCATACAGCTGGCCTATGATGCATCACCCTATGGTGTGGGGGCAGTTATCTCACACATCATGCCATTGGGGAAGAGCTTCCATTCACCTTTGCATCAAGAATATTAAGCAAGGCAGAAAGCCACTATGCTGAGCTTGAGTGGGAAGCACTCACAATTGCCTTTGGAGTTAAGAAATTCCATCAATTCAGCTTTGGTTGATGATTTACACTACTGGCAGATCATTGCCCCTCGACATTGATTGTTAGTCCACACGTGGGCATTCCTTTCCTGGCTGCTAGTCGAATGCGATGTTGGGTTCTGTTACGAACCATGCATCAGTATGATATAAAGTACAGGAGGACCAAGCACCATTCAAATGCTGATTGACTATCCAGAGTTCCCTTAGCTGTTACAGCTCCAGAGCCCTCCCTGAGAGAGATCTTTTAATCAAGGAAATACCTACAGATTCAATAACTGTGACACACACATACTGATGCTGTTCTACATAAAGCGACGGACATAGCAACTCATGAGTGGAAAGGAGAACCAACCATAGAACGGAAACCTTACCAGGCTCAATGGAAGGAGCTCACAATCTAAGCAGGGTGTTCACTATGGGCTACTGCGTTGTCATTCCTCCATCGCTAAGAAAGAAAGTGCTTGATGAGCTACATGAGCCAAAGCATGCCCGCATTGTCAGCGAGTGAGAATTGTTCCTCAGCTTACTCCTTTGCACTCAGGGGAATGGCAGAGCACTCACATTGATTCTGTGAGACCTGTAGAAGACCATATGCTCTTGGTTGTAGTGGACACATACAGAAAATGGCCCAAAATTGCCACCATAAAACCACAGATATAGGAGCAGAATTAGGCTATTTGGCCCATCAGATCTACTCCCCCATTTCATCATGGATGATCCAATTTTCCTCTCAGCCCCAATCTCTTTCCTTCTCCACGTACCCCTTCATGCTCTGACCAATCCAGAATCTATCAACTCTGACTTAAATATACACAAAGACTTGGCATCCACAGCTACCTTTAGCAAAGAATTCTACAGATTCACCACTCTCTGGCTAAAGAAATTCCTCATCTCTATTCTAAAAGGACTCCCCTCCATTCTGAGGCTGTGTCCTCTGGTCTTTGATTGTCCCACCATAGGAACAACCTCTTCACATTCACACTATCAAGCAGAGAGATGTGCCAAACTGAAGCTCAAAATGGGTCTGTGTCATACACAGTGGAAACTAGTAACCACAGCATCTGGAGAAGGCATGTTGATCAGCTGTTGCACACTTCCAACGTTACTGAAAACCAACACAAACTGACCAATCCAGATCCCATTGTAGAAATGGGACAAGATTCTGAGACAATGATTGCAGGACCTCTGTTACAATCAATCAACACAGCCAGCGCTCCTCCATTACCTGTGTTTTCTGAGCTGGCCACTACAGACAATGCAGTATTTAAGCCATGCACCACCAAGAGATAAATTGACATCGGCATCATCCCAAGGTTGTCAGTACACTCACAAGAACAGGGGGCCTCCAGACAGATTGAATATCTAGTGACTAAACTTCAGCGGATGGGGCAGAATAATCCCGAAGGTTATTTCTATGAATTGAGGCAGCTGACCTCTCCCCAGTTAAGAAAAAAAACTATTATTTGTTGTTGTTTGTATTTGATAATTACTCCATCGAAGGAAAATTGTTCACCAACTGGTGTGTGTATGGATAGGGGGAGAGGCCTTGAAAATAAAGGGGAAGGATATGCTATGTACTCATATATATGTTGATCTTCACGGGTTTCTGTCAAGTTTCCCTGTGTGTTACATTCTGAACATAGTGTGAGAGGGCATTCTAAATAGATGAATTACAAGGAAAATAAACCACATGTTTTATTTCTCACCCTTTCGTCTCTTGTATGAGTGTTATTTACGCCCACCCAGCTTCCCAGTACCGCAAGCACGACACTGTGACTGTCTACTTGCAACACTTTGTTGCCATCCGCACTGTTTTCTCTGCGTTGTTGTTAATTTTATACTTGGCTATTCACTCATCAGTCCTTTATCAACAGATTAATTTTCTGAAGAAGGGTCGGCCAGAAAAGTTGACTGTTCATTCATTTCCGTAGATGCTGCCTGACCTGCTTCCAGAATTTTGTGTATGTTGCTTTGGATTTCCAGCATCTCCAGACTTCATCATGTTTATAATATGATGAAGCCTTTGTACAAGTCCCCAAGGCACAGTGCAGGTCACATTCCGATTGGATTAGATACAATTACTGCTGCACATACTATTTAACTGCTATCTGAAAACCAATTTACCACCAATATCATCAGGGTGATTTCATTACAAGCTACAAAACTCTTAGCAGGCTCGACAGGATAAAAATAAATCAGGTCACTATGCTTAAAAATGAGAAACTCTGCAGATGCTGGAAATCCAAAGTAACACACACAAAATACTGGAGGAACGCAGCAGATCAGGCAGTATCTATGGAAATGAATAAACAGTTGATGTTTTGGGCCAAGATCCTCCTTCAGGACTGAGAAGGAAGGGGGAAGGTGATAGGTGAAGCCAGGTGGATGGGAAAGGATAAGAACTGGAGAAGCAATAATCCTATAGGAGAGGAGAATGGACCAAAGGGAAAAAGGAGGAGGAGGGGTATGAGGGGGAAGCGATAGGCAGATGAGAAGAGGTAAAAGGTCAGAGTGAGGAATAGAGGGGGGAGGGGAAATAGATTTTTTCACCAGGAGTAATTGAAATTCATACCATCAGGTACCCAGATGGAATATAAGGTGTTGCTCCTCCACACTGAGGGTAACCTCATTTTGGCACAAGAGGAGGCCAAGGATCGACATGTTAGAAAGGGAATGGAAATCAGAATTAAAACGTTTGGCCGCTGGGAAGTCCCATTTGAGGCCGGTGGTGCAGAGGTGTTTGATGAAGTGATCCCTATCTGCCTATTACTTTTCCTTGGGTTCCCTCCTCCTCACCTTTATCCTGTTGGCTTCACCTATCACCTTTCAGCTACCCTCTGTCTCCTCCCCCAACCGTTTTATTCTGCCATCTTCCCCCTTCCTTCTCAGTCCTGCAGAAGGGTCTCAGCCCGAAACATCGACTGTTTACTCTTTTCCATAGATGCTGCCTGACCTGCAGAGCTCCTCCAGCATTTTGTGTGTGTTACTATGCTTAAAGGCAGGCTGTATCTCTTAAAGAGGAGGTGCACTGTGGCAGGATTTGCATGGTAGGAGCCATTTCAGAATTCATTGCAGTCGATTTGGTGGTCATTAGAAGGCTACCAGATCTCATAGAACAGCTCCTCACTGCCACCTCAGTAGCAGCACCATCCACTGTGACAGGCTGAACACTAACGCAATATAGCCCAATAAATAACTGAATCGAAATGTCAGAAAAAATAATAAAATAATCATGGGTGATTTTGAGGGCTGGGAGTGCCAGAATCTTTTTCCGCTAGATCCTAGCGCCAGTCGTGTTTCCACCCACCAGAAAGTGTGTTTCAAATGTGACTACCTGTGTGGGATGATACTGTATCTGGTAACAAGAGTGGCCCAGCTACTATTGGAGGGTCTTGCAGGACTTAACAGTAACGCAATGGCACAGAAGTTTGTATAGGTTTTATCCTGATTTCAGACATGGACAGAGAGGAGTTTGCACAAGCTTTCTGTTATCAGGTGAGTTTCCCCCAAGTGCTCTGGTTTTCTTTCACTTCCGAAAGATTTACAAATGTGATTGGCTGCTGTCAATTACCCAAGTGTAGGTGGATGCTTGGAGAATCCAACTTGTGTTGATGGGCATGTGAATGAGAACAGATAACAGGGAAAATGGAAGGGGACGGTTGGGGAAGGGGGGAATGGGATCTCTCTCAATACTTGCATGGATGATGCTTTCAATGACCTCAATCTGTGTTCTGAGAAAATATGAGAAGTGTATATGAATTTTAAAGTTACTTAAATTTAGTTATTTCAGTTGCCTGATAGTAGACTGTCTTCAAGAGTTATGCAAACACACAGTTGGTGGGAGAGAGTATTGAAGGGGTTGGTAAATATTGACACTGAGGAATCTGCATGGAAATTACTGATTTGAAATAATCCCTACAAAAACAGGCAGATCCGCACTATGAAGAACTGAAAATTCCATGGCAGAGCTTTGCCAAAAAAGAAAAGCAAATTTGCATACCTTGAAGCTGCACTGCTACAGCTCGGGGTATCAGAGGTTAGAGTTCAATTCTGGCATCCTCTGTAAGCAAGCTTGTACGTATCTTCCCATGTGTGCATGGAGCTCTTCTGGGTGTTCAGATCTTCTCCCACCTTCCAACGACATACTCGAGAGTAGGATAATAGCCTGTTGTAAGTTGTCCTATGATTAGACTAGGGTTAAATCAGCAGGTTGCTGGGCGGCCCAGCTCGAAGGGCCCGAAGGGCCTGCTCTGTGTTGTACTGTAGCTCAATAAATAAATAAAAATCAAACTCACTCCTTGTCTCTTCCTGTCTTGTCACAAAAATACACGGATATGTACCTTGCAAGCCGGGGGGAATAAGGATACTAATTGGACGGCTCATGGCAGTGACATTTCCATCCTGAGAACTTCTTATATGGAAAAGTAAAACTCAAGTTTGTGCGTTTTTATAATTCTATGAAAGTCACGACGCAGCATCTGCTGCACTGTGGCTGATTCCATCTCACCATCAAACACTTGAATCTGGTTTTTTGCTGGATTTGAATCTCCTTTCTGATATTTACTGTTTTTTATTACCTACTGGTACGTTCTCCTTTATCAGCACAAATCCATCTCATGCTCCAAACCTGTGTCCATTGACCTGACAAATTTAAGGCAGATATGTCACCAAATGCAATCTTCTCCAATCCTCTCCACATGGTATTTGATTGATGTTTGTGTTTTTTTTCTCTCTGCTTTGAGTTGCTATTCCACTGCTACAGCACAACCTCTCAGCAAGAGGGGTCTGGAAGAACAGAAGCAAAAAGATGGCAGCGTCCAGAAAATACACATTAAGCTTTCTCCTTATTATAACCCAGGTTATTACAAAGGGGATTCCCTCTCCAAATTGCACTGGTTCATTCTTCCAGCACTGACACGCATTCCCCTTCCATAGGCACTTTTCCATTCGGTCATTAGAATTGTAACACCTACCCTTTAACCTCATTCCTTTCACAAACTCTTTAAAGCACCAATTTCATTCAATTTGTTGTACTGTGGCGACCCACTTCCTAGCGCACTCGAACCGGCTCACAAATAGCCAGCGCGCCGGCACAAAGGCCAGGTCTGCTTCACCAACAAAGGGAAAAGCCTGCGGGGGATTGTGAGTACGTGCCCCCTACAGCATCCGCGCCCGGGGAGGGCGGGATCAGGGAGGCTTTAAAGCAAGGCTGTGAAGTTCGAATCAAATCTTCTTTAACTGCAGTTTACCGACTCCGTGTCGTTATTTTAGCGCTGCGTGTAGCACACCACTACAGTACTGCATTTAACACACATCATATGATTTCTACATTGAGGGGAGCAAATAAAGATTGGGTCACTATAAAACCCATCCATTCACTCCACAAATGTGATTAAACATCTGGTTGCCTGTCATTTCAAGCCTGCATCACACATCCACTCTGAGCTCTACATCCTTATTTTTCTACACCATTCCAATGAAGGCCAGTTCACACTTAAGGAACAGCAACTCATATTGTGACTAGGCACATGACAATATTCTGGACTCAACTCTTATTTCAGGACATTCAAGAAATCATAACCTGTGCTTTTCATTTTTTCACAAGATTTGCAATATTTTCCTTTGGTAATTATTCCAGATACAGTGAATTTTTAACAATAATGTGTCAGCTGATGAGTTGGAGCTGGAGGTGAAACACTTGACCCATATCAAGCTGTCCAAAGTACAAAAGGAAAAATCAGAGATCACAGTCCATTTAAATGAAGTTTATTGTCATATAACTGTATGCATGTATACCACCAACTGAGATAATGTTTCTCCGGACTAGGCTGTAAAGCACAGCAGTACAAATAACACACATATAACACAGAATAACTTAAGGAAAGTAAAAATTAAATCTAAAGTGAATTACACATAGATAAACAAAATACACTAATATTGTAGAGCACAGTACAATTATCCAGTGACACTTTGAATGTGATGCGGCAGGGAGTTCAGAAGCCTAAGGGCCTGAGGGAAGAAGCTGTTTCCCATCCTGACCGTTCTTCTCTTTATGCATCAGAGTCTCCTGTCTGGTGGTAGAATGTCAAAGAGGATGCTGGATGGATGTGTGGAATCGTTGATAATACTAAGGACCCTGCATACTTAGTGCTCCTGATAAATGTTAGTGGATGATAGGGAAAGCCCTATGATCCTCTCAGCTATTCTCTCAGTCCTTTGTAGGGACTTCCAGTCCAACGCTCCCACATCGGATGGAGAGGCAACTTGTCAGGACACTCTCAGTGGTGCTCCTGTAAAATTCAGTTAAGATGTGGTGGGGCATGCGGAGCCTTGCTTTTCTCAATGACCTCAGGAAGTGGAGGCACTGCTGTGCTTTCTTATTCTGGGAGGGGACACTGAGGGACTTGCTGAGGTAATCTGTTATGTGAACTCTCAGGAACTTGGTGTACTTATGTCTCCAGGAGGAGCCACGTATGTGCAGAGGGAGATGGCTCACCTGCACCTTCCTGAAGTCCACAATCATTTCCCTGGTCTTCTCTACATTCAGATTTAGGTTGTTCTTCACACACCAATCCACTAGCCACTCTACTTCCTCTCTATACTCGGTCTCATCATCGTTCTTGATAAAGCCAATAACTGTTCTGTCATCCACATACTTGATGACATGGTTTGAGCTAAATCCTGTGACACAGTCATGCATCAGCAATGTGAACAGCGACAGGCTGAGCACACAGTGCTGGAGAGTGCCCGAGCTCAGCATAATGGGACTTGCGATGTTGCTGTCCACGCGGACTGACTGTGGCCTTTATGTTAAGAAGTCCAGGATCTAGAGAGAGGCATTGAGACCCAGTGAAGACAGTGTCCCCACCAGTTTCTAGGGCATGATGGTGCTAAACTCCAAGCTGAAGTCTATAACAGCAGCCTGGCATAGGAGACCCCATTTTCCAGGTGGAGCAGGACAAACTGGAGGGCAGAGACTATGGCATCATAAGCGGATCAATTCAAAGTAAAATTTATTATCAGAGTACATGCATATCACCACGTACAACCCAGAGACTCTTACTCAGTAAATCTATAGAATAGTAACTGTCAACAGGATCACTAAAACAGCAAGGGCATAGGTGAGAACAAAATGTTGAAATAAAATAAAATAGCAATAAATAATGAGAGTATGAAACAAGATGAAGATATAATGATCCTCTTTTATTCAAGAGCCTGATGGTTGAGGGGCAGTAACTGGTATTGAACCTCGTGGTGCAGGTCCTGAGGCTCTTGTACCTTCTGTCTGATGCCTGCCGTGAGAAGAGAGCATGGCCTGGGTGGTGGGGATTTTTGATGATGGATGCTGCTTTCCTACGACAGGGTTTCATGTAGATGTGCTCAGTGGTCGGGAAGGCTTTACCCACGATGTACTGTGCCAAATCCACTACATTTTCTGTTCAAATGTTCCCATACCATACCGTAATGCAGTCAATAATATACTTTCCACTACACATCTATAGATGTTTATCAGTTTTTGATGTCATGCTGAACCTCCGCAGCCTTCTAAGGAAGTAGAGGCTCTGTCGTGCTTTCTTCACAATTACATTTATATGATGGGTCTAGGACAAGTCCATGGAGATAGAGACACCCAAGAATTTAAAGTTACTGACCCTCTTCGCCTCCAATCCTCTGTTGAGGGCTGGCTCATGGACCGCTGGATTGCTTCCCCTGAAGTCTACAATTAGCTCCTACGTCTTGCTGACATTGAGTGAGAAGTTGTTGCTATGACACCACTCAGTCAAATTATCAATCCCTCTCTATCTCTGAATCACTCCTATTTCTGATATGGCCCACAACAGCAAACTTGAATATGGTGTTGGAGCTGTACTTAGCCTCACAGTCATAGAGGTAAAACAAGTAGAGAGGAAGCTAAGCACACAGCCTTTTGGTGCACCTGTGCTAACAGAGATTGAGGAGGAGATGTTTTGCCAATTCGAACTGACTGGGGTCTCCAGGATCCAATTGCATGAGGGGGAACTGAGGCCCAGGGGTATTGATTTGAATGATAAGCGAACTGGAAAGGGTCCAATGTAGCTGAGAGAAAGGCTTTCATGCACACCATGACCAGCTACTCAAAGCATTTCATAATGGGTGATGTGAATGCCACAGGATGATAGTCATTTAGGCAGGTTACTGCCATCTCCTTTGGCACTGGAATAATAGTTACTGCCTTGAAAACCTAGAGGACAATGGACTGTTCCAAAGAGATCACGAGTGAATCTGAATGGCCACATCGGGAGCACCGGATACAGTATATCACCCCAGTTGCTCGCAGGTGAAGTGGTGTCTCACCTGAAAGGACTGTCTGGGGCCTGGGATGGTGGTGAGGGAAGAAGTGTGGGGGCAGGTGTAGCACTTCTTCTGTTTGCCATTTATACATTGGGGAGACCCGCCGCAGACTGGGAGACCGTTTCGCCGAACACCGGCGCTCAGTCCTCCAGCAGTGGCGGGATCTCCCTGTGGCCACACACTTCAATTCCACAGACCACTCCCACTCTGATATGTCTGTCCATGGCCTCCTCCACCGTCAAGATGAGGCCACACGCAGGTCGATGGAGCAATACCTTATCTCCTGCCTAGGTAGCCTCCTACCTGCCGGCATGAACATTCAACTCACAGACCTCCGTTGATACCCCTGCCCCCCCTTACCCCCATCCCTATCTATTATTTTAGTCTGGTTCTCTTTCTCTCTCTTTTCTCCCCCCTCACTATAATCTCCTCCCAGCCCTACCTTTCTTTCTCTTTTATTTCCCATAATTCACCACCCTCCCCCTAGCCCATTTCCCTCCAACCTATCACTTCCTAGCTCTCTACTTTATCCCTCCCCCCACTTCTTATCCCCCCTCGACCATCCCATGTTACTTCACTCCTGATGAAGGGTTTCGGCCCGAAACGTTGTCACTACCTCCTCCCATAGATGCTGTCTGGCCTGCTGAGTTCTGCCAGCGTTTTGTGTTTTTGTTCCAAAGAGATGTTGAATATATCCTTCAGCTCTTCAGTTAGCTGGGCTGCACAGTCTTTCAGAACCAAACCTGGTATATTATTGGGCCCCACAACTTTGCAACAGGTGATCATGGCCAGGGTCTTCCTCACCTCAGCTTCAGCCAGATGGAGTGTCTGCTCCCCTGGGGAGAGAAGTGTCTTCTTTGCCAGCACTTGTTCTGTGCATCAAACTGGGTGTAAAAAGCATTCTGCCAGTCAGGGAGTGAGGTGTCCTATTCACTGACATGCAGGGTAGACTTCCGGTCTGTAATCCTCTGAATTCCCTGCCACACGTGCCTCAGATTACAACAGGAAACAGGAAATTGTCAAAAGGGCAATGTTATGATAGTCATGGGAGGTTTCAACATGCCGGTCGATTGGGAAAATCAGGTTCGTAATGGATCTCAAGACAGCAAGTTTGTTGAATGTCTATGAGATGGCTTTTTAGAACAGTTTGTTGTTGAGCACACTAGGGGATCAGTTATACTGGATTGGGTGTTATGTAATGAACCAGAGATGATTAGGGAGCCAAAGACCAAATAACCCTTAGGAGACAGTGATCACAATATGTCTGAAATTTGATAGGGAGAAAGGAAAGTCTGACGTAGCAGTATTTCAGTGGAGTAAAGGAAATTTCAGTGGTATGACAGAGGAGTTGGCCAATGCAAATTGGAAGGACATGCTGGCAGAGATGACAGCAGAGTAGAAATAAATGAAGTGAGTTTCTGGGAAAATGGGGAAGGTGCAGGATAGATACGTTTGAAAAACAAATAAATACTCAAATGGCAAAATATTACAACCATGACTTACAAGGGAAGTCAAAGCTAATATGAAAGCAAAAATTAGTGGGAAAACAGAGGATTGAGAAGCTTTTAAACCCCTACAGAGAGCAACTAAAAGAATCATTAGGAGGGAAAAGATGAAATGTGCAATCAAGCTAGCAGACAATATGGATTGTAAAAGCTTATCAAGCATGTAAAAAATAGAAGAGAGATGAGAGTGGACATAGGACCATCAAAAAATAAGACCAGAAAAATAATAATGAGGACCAAGGAGATGGATGAAGTATTACAGAGACAGAGTGGTTGCTGCATTTGAATGAGCCTCCAATTTGATTAGTTCCTTCACCATCTCGATTTAAAGAATAGATGAGTAATCAACTACAGTACCTCTCCAATTAAAAACAGACCAAATTCTCCTATGAATGGAGGAGAGTTCCATTATATGCATAATGTACAAATTATGTGCATAAAATTATTGTAGTCACTTGTAGCAATGTGATCACTAAGCATAACGGACAGATGTATCCAATCCTCTCTGCTTGCTAGATATGATACCTTTCAGATAATAACAGAGCTTCCTCAATTTTGTGTTAAATCCATTTAATGGTAGGAATTGGTTTAGAGGTTTGTCATGCTAAGTTTGACTTCGGCCTCTTTTTGCATAGGGAAACTGTAGAAATCATATCCCTCACCTGAATTGGATAAATCCAGTCCCTGAGTCTCCACAAACCTGTAAGGTATGATGCTTCCCTTTCTTGAGAAAAAGACTGTGCATTCACTATCTATTTATTGATTGATTAATTAATTGAGATACTGTACTCACGGAATAGGCCTCTCTAGCCCCTTGAGCCATGCCTCCCAGCAATTCCCTGATTTAATCCTAGGCTAATCATCGGACAATTTACAATAACCAAATTACCTACTAACTGGTAGGTCCTCATACTGTGGGAGGAAATTGGAGCACCTGAAGGAAATTCACGCAGTTATAGGGAGAACATACAAACTCTGTACAGTTAGCGGTGGGAATTGAACTTGAGTCACTGGTACTGTAAAGCGTTGTGCTAACCACTATGATCTAGTGCCACCCATCTTTCTATGCCCCTCATGCCTTTATATACCTCTAGAAAGTCACTCCTCAATCTCCTATGTTTCAAGGCATAAAGAGATAGCCTGCCCAACTTCTTATAAACTCAGGCCCTTGAGTTTTGGCAGCATTCATGTAAATTTTATCTGTATTTTTTTCCAGTTTAATTATATCTTTCTTATAACATAGCAACAAAAACTAGATACAGTAGTGATTAGGAGAATAAGTCCTAGACTTAATTGTTTCTACCACCCATAGAGGGACTGGATGAGATTGTTAAATCACCTTCACTCAAACAGAGGTCAATGCCATGACAGAGCTAGTAGAGCCACTGACTTACAGTTTTGGTGCTGTATTTGCAGAGTCTCTATGTTCTCCCTGTGAACATGTGGATTTGCCTCGCATCCCATGTACATGCATATTCAAACCAGGTAACAAACAAATTAGAAAATTGTTCACCACCCTCCCACCCTTCCACAGCCACATTTCTCCCTGGGGTGTATCACCAACAACAAAAACAATTTCCACAGTTGGTAATAACATGATTGAAGGCCATTATTACCAGACTAAGTAGAACATTGAATTCTATTAGGAGATATCTGTCAATGAAACAGCTTTTATGTAACCACAGAATATTTGAATTTAAATCTTACCTCCATCCCACAGGCAATAAAAATCTTTGTTTTATGACTCTGTCGCAATGTACAGACACGTGAATCAATAACACTAATGGCTTGTAGAAAGAAGCTATCCCATAACCTGTTGGGATGCAGTACCATTTGCCAGACAATACCAGCTGAAACAGTTTACAGTCGGGGTGACTGGTGTCCCTCATGATCTTCCAGGCCTTCCTTCTGCACCATCTGCTGTAAATGTGCTCAATGATGGCAAGTTCATGTCCACAGATGTGCTGGGCTGTCTGTACCACTCTCTGCAGTGCCCAGCGATCAAGGTTGGTGCAGTTCCCATACCAGGCAGTGATACAGCCAGTCAGTATGCTCTCAATGGTGCCCCTGTAGTTCTTGAGGATTTGGAACCTCATGCCAGACTTGATATATGCCAAATATAAGTCAAAACAATAAATTGTTTAAAAAGAATTCATGAAGAGACTTCAATGTTATTGTTCCTTTTTATTTTGGCTATTTTTCCTCAAATCTAAGGCTGTGCTCTGTGCCACACAATATATATCTGAGGCTATAGGTCAGGGTTAGACCATGAAGTAATTGACCAAGGTAAGTCATCTCTTTCGTGTAGCTGAGTACAATAAACAGGGGGGAGTTGCTGGAACTGTGAAGGGAAAATAATGAAAATAATAGTATAGAATTAGAGAAAATGGGTGATTGATGTCAGTATGGATTTGCTGGGTCAAAGGGCCTATTTTCTTCCTGATGATTCTATCTAATTCTGATAAAAATCATTCTAAACAGAACAGGTAAATTCTGTACATTTTTTCTGGGAACTTCAGTGAGAAATGTATCTTCTAGTTCTTTGGTAGGATTTTTTTATTCTCTACTTTATTTCTTGTATAAAATTTCCACAATAGCATCAACACAGAATATAGATACATTGAGATATTCAGTCCCATCTGAAAAAATATATAATTGTCAGTTATTCATGGGAAAAAAACACTCAAACTAGTCTGTTTCTTGTGGAACAATTCTTCTTTAAAGGCCAGCATGCGACACAAATCTATTATTCTTGAAGACCTTGGCCTGCAATGATCTCAAATGCAGTCTGACATTTACTTTATCCTAGAAAGTTATGATCATGGTTATATTTAGATTCAAATCCTCATGACAGTTCTAATTTGCTGCTTCTGATCTCTGCACAGCTCACACTTTGCACCCAAACTCCAAACTGAAGGGAGAAAGCTTCATTTACATTTATTTCAGCCCCAAAGGTAAAGAGAGCACCGAGATCTGTCTGAATCACCAACTCCCCTAATGAATGTGCTGCTAGAGACTGTGGTCTGCTTTATGTAGACTGCCCTTGCAACTTCTTACCGAGAGCACAAAGAGAAACTCCATGGGACCCATGCATGAAGAACATACCTCCTGCCTTCCTCATTCTTCTCATGCCTCTCATTTAAAGGCAGCAACTCCCAGTAGCTGGAAGAGTGCTCTTGGATAGTGGTATGTCCCCTGAAGAGTTTGAGAGATCATACCTGTGAACTAGGTGCTAAATTTGTAAGAATGTGCAATACCAGAAAGGAACACAGCACCGAAGCCAGCAATGCCTGAATATTGCAGGACGATAGCCCTCCATATCCCTAACGTCCATGTACCTATCCAAACTTCTCTCAAACATTGAAATCAGCTCTCATGCACCACTTGTGCTGGCAGCTCATTCCACACTCTCAGAGCTCTCTGAGTGAAGAAGTTTCCCCTCATGTTCCCTTTAAACTTCTCCCCTTTCACTCTTAACCCATGACCTATGGTTGTAGTCACACGCAACCTCTGTGGAAAAAGCCTGCTTGCATTTACCTATATATATCCCTCATAATTTTGTATACCCTTATCAAATTTCTCCTCAATCTTCTACGTTCCTAGGAATAAAGTCTTAACCTTTTCAGTCTTTCCTTCTAACTCAGGTCCTCCTGACCCAGCAACATCCTCATAAACTTTCACTGCACTCTTTCTACCTTGTTTACATATTTCCTGTAGGTAGGTGATCAAAACTGCACACAATACTCCAAAGTAGGCCTTACCAATGTCTTAACATCTCATCTTTTGTATTCAGTACATTGATTTATGAAAGCCAATGTGCCAAAAGTTTTCTTTACAACACTACCTAACTGTGATGCCACTTTCAATGAATTATGGATCTGTATTCCCAGATCCATTTGTTCTACCACACTCCTCATGCTTTACCATTCACTGTGTAAAACCTACCCTGGTTGGTCCTACCAAAGTCAGAAGAAAATTCAATTCAAGTTTAACCATACACGAATCCTCATGAATAGAGCCAAACAAGATAGCACTACTCTTGGGCCAAGTTGCAAAACGCTGTAGCAATAATCACACACAGCGCAAAGCACACACATGCAAAGTACAAGATAGCAAGCACATATTGGTATCACACCTACATAATAAAAAAGTCCAAACTCGATCCATCATTCTAGAGCCAACCATGGTAGAGCTTGTCTTCATTGAGTGAACACTGGGGGGTGGCACCATCTCCAGCCTGGATGGTGTGGAGCGCACCGGCTCTGAAGACTTTCTCCAGGTGGCTGTAAACAGGTAACACCGCAGCTTGAGGCCTTGAGTCCATTTGAGTGCCGCTGAAAACTGCAGTCAATCACAGAAAATTGTAGTGATGGAGAATCAGAACTCCAGCTGTCTCTATGAGAAAGGTCCTCAATCTTTTCAGGTCAAAGACTCTTCACTGGAACTCTTCCTGAAAGCGTTTGATGGGATAGTGCAGAGCTGACTTTACAAGTGCATACAATTTGTACCATAGCTCAGTTAAGAGTGATTGATGGGACAGTGGGAAAGTATTTTTATTCAACATCAAAGTGTACTGTATTTGCCCTGGGATATTTGATAAGGTTAAACCCAACACAAAACTATTCCAATGAGGAGCAGTTACCTTTATCCTTCCATGTGTTATAACAGGAATCTCAAAAAATGGGAAATACCATCAATGCAGGATGCACAATATTCACAAAATTGATTGGTAGTATAAGCCAGCCAATGTCAGCATTCCTATCCCCAGCACAGAGGCCCTAATTACACTCAGGTGACTCTGTTGTGCTAATGACATTGTGTGCTCTGCACCACACTCCTGGAGCAGATACCCTTTTCCAAGCCCTTTCACTAGAAGAGATTTGTACCGTAGTACAAATTTCAGACTTTTCAGAATCCCTGGTCCATGACCACTCAGGTGTATTTGGGACTGCACTATGAGATTGAATCCTTCTGTATAGCCCACACAGAAGACCAGCGTAAGCAACTGAAATAATGCACTAAGCACCTCTTGCCCTTCCTAATGCAAAACCCATCACAGAAATGGACCTGCAGAACTGGAATGAATGAAAACATTACCAAAGACCTGTATTAAAAAGAGAAAAAAGTAACAGCTTTGCTCTGTGTCCCACTCTACCATAACCTGCCCTGGGAATATTTAAAAAGACAACATATTGGATTTATGGTGTTTTTTACCTGTACTGTTCTTCCTTAGTATAAGTGATGTGACACCGTACAGGTGGCTTTTCTGAGTCACTAACCTGTAACATACCTGGCCTAGGCACTTTTTGGACCATAGTAATTACAGTATCTTATGTATAAAAATAAAGCTGCATCTTTCTTCAGACTGTTGAACCTCAAACAGTATGCCAATATTCACATTCTAGAAGGACTAATAAGAGGAGCTGGGCACATATTCTCTCTAGATTATGTATGACTGACCTTCTAGAAAGCATGTGCCCAAGTTGGTGATAATCTTCTAAAAATTTCTCTTTTGTTCCATGGTAACTTTGAGCATTAATTACTGAATTAGTAACAATAATTATGGGCTTCCTTTTAAGGAAAAGAATGAGTCCTGTTTTACTATTATTAAAAGCATAACAGAGGAAAGTTGAAATAAATGAAGCATTTTAGTAAACATGCTCAAATGTTATTAATATTACTGTAAGATAATTTTAAAATAACATAATTTCAAAATAGCATTTTTATCGCAACTGTTTACTATCCGAATACTGATGTGTACACCATATCTGCAAAGATCTCAAAGCATATCATCCAACATCATGTGTGCATACAACCATCTTGCTGGCGCCAAGCCTGAGTAAGATATTTTCTGTGAAAGCATCTCATTGTCCTTGGGTTTGAAAAAATAATTGTCTGCTTCATTTGGCAGTAAAGATAATCATTATATATCTTGTTATTATGGGCAGGATATGAAGAATCAAGGGGTGGCACTGCATTCTGCGTGCCAACAAAATATTTGCTCATGCAATCTTGGATTCTCCTGTTCTAGGATATTTTGTCATTTTGTTAGTCAAGTATTAGAATGAGATTAATCTCAACTTCAATATCACATTTCACTCAGTACTCCTTATTGATAACAATCTGCTGGCCTAACCCTCGAAAATTCCATTCCAACCTCAATTTCTGCTGCACTGTTGGGGTGGGGGAGTGACCTTCAGATTGTTACTACTCTTTGTATGATAAGTACTCCCTGACTTCCACTATATTGTACTGCTGCCATAAAGTTAACAAATTTCATGACATACTGTGGTGATATTAAACCTAATTATGATTCAGATTCATCCACACTAATCCCATTTGCCCACATTAAGTCGGTATCCTTCTACATCATGCCTATTCAAGTGCCTACTAAATTACTTTTAAACATAGGGATTGAATCTGAGACCCCCACCTCCACTGGCTGGGATTGAATCTGAGACACCCATCTCCACTGGCAGAGATTGTATCTGAGACACCCATCTCCACTGGCTGAGATTGAATCTGAGACCCCCACCTCCACTGGCAGGGATTGAATCTGAGACCCCCATCTCCACTGGCAGGGATTGAATCTGAGACACCCATCTCCACTGGCAGGGATTGAATCTGAGACACCCATCTCCACTGGCAGGGATTGCATCTGAGACACCCAACTCCACTGGCTCGGATTGAATCTGAGACCCCCACCTCCACTGGCAGGGATTGAATCTGAGACACCCATCTCCACTGGCAGGGATTGCATCTGAGACACCCATCTCCATTGGCAGGGATTGTATCTGAGACACCCATCTCCACTGGCAGGGATTGAATCTGAGACCCCCATCTCCACTGGCAGGGATTGAATCTGAGACACCCATCTCCACTGGCAGGGATTGAATCTGAGACCCCCATCTCCACTGGCAGGGATTGAATCTGAGACCCCCATCTCCACTGGCAGGGATTGAATCTGAGACACCCATCTCCACTGGCAGGGATTGAATCTGAGACCCCCATCTCCACTGGCAGGGATTGAATCTGAGACACCCATCTCCACTGGCAGGGATCAAATCTGAGACCCCCATCTCCACTGGCAGGGATTGAATCTGAGACACCCATCTCCACTGGCAGGGATTGAATCTGAGACCCCCATCTCCACTGGCAGGGATTGAATCTGAGACACCCATCTCCACTGGCAGGGATTGAATCTGAGACCCCCATCTCCACTGGCAGGGATTGAATCTGAGACCCCATCTCCACTGGCAGGGATTGCATCTGAGACACCCATCTCAACTGGCAGGGATTGAATCTGAGACCCCCATCTCCACTGGCAGGGATTGAATCTGAGACACCCATCTCCACTGGCAGGGATTGAATCTGAGACCCCCATCTCCACTGGCAAGGATTGCATCTGAGACCCCCACCTCCACTGGCAGGGATTGAATCTGAGACCCCATCTCCACTGGCAGGGATTGCATCTGAGACACCCATCTCCACTGGCAGGGATTGAATCTGAGACACCCATCTCCACTGGCAGGGATTGAATCTGAGACCCCATCTCCACTGGCAGGGATTGAATCTGAGACACCCATCTCAACTGGCAGGGATTGAATCTGAGACACCCATCTCCACTGGCAGGGATTGAATCTGAGACACCCATCTCCACTGGCAGGGATTGAATCTGAGACACCCATCTCCACTGGCAGGGATTGAATCTGAGACACCCATCTCCACTGGCAGGGATTGCATCTGAGACACCCATCTCCACTGGCTGAGATTGAATCTGAGACACCCATCTCCACTGGCAGGGATTGAATCTGAGACACCCATCTCCACTGGCAGGGATTGAATCTGAGACACCCATCTCCACTGGCAGGGATTGCATCTGAGACACCCATCTCCACTGGCTGAGATTGAATCTGAGACACCCATCTCCACTGGCAGGGATTGAATCTGAGACACCCACCTCCACTGGCATGGATTGTATCTGAGAACCCCACCTCCACTGGCAGCGATTGCATCTGAAACTACCACCTCTACTGGCAGAATGTTCTAGATATCAACCGCTCTCTGTGTAAAGCAAAAAAAAGTCATTTTTCTTTCTGCCAATGAGAAAGGTGTCCTAGAGGGACCATTTTCATGAATGGACAAAGTAACTGTGGGGAAAAGAAGAAATATCTCAAAATCTGCACTTGAATTTTCTCTTTTAAAATATAAAATGCTAAGGATTGCCAAAGGAGACTGTATTCATTTGAATAGAGTCCCAGATGAAATACTTATGATAAACCTCTGAGAATATTATGCAATAGATAATATGTTCTAAATTATTCATTTCCTTCTTCTAAATTACAAAACGCGGGAGGTTTAATCAACTAGGAATTAAGTTGTCAATAATTCTAGTCCCATGTGCACTGATGAATATAATTGCAATTGAATCACAATACAAGGACTATATTTCAGCTCCAAAGAAAGTAAAATTTTACATGAAGGTTGCTATGGACACCAATCATTTAGCTCTGTCAATGCAATGCAATTTATATCAGCTTCATAAAATAAATTTCCATACAATTATTTTCCATAAATGACCTACAATTATTTTCCCCTTTTTTGGCAAGAGCTTCAACAACTTACATTTTTGCTTTCAACACTAATCAATTCAAATGAAGAGTGTTTTTTTAACATTGTTTTTACATTCTTTTTTGTAAAATACACGAAATATTAGGAGCAGGAAGAGGGCATTCATTCTTCTGAATCTACTTTGTTCTTCAATGCTATTGTGGCTGATGCCTTATTTTAATAGCTCTTCCAATGGTCTTTAGTGCCTCTTGTGTCTAGAAATCGACACTTACTTAAATATATTCTGTAATGTGGTCTCATCTGGTGGAAAATTCCTCCTGCGAGTGAAGAAATCCACTGTTATCTATCCTACTTATCTTGAGACTGTGACCCCAGGTTAGCCAATTTTCAGTCCATACCAATGTCACACCCATCTCCATTTCGAAATGCTCTAAGATGTACATTAACCTCTTCCATGGGTCTTTTTCAAAGGACTTCTTATTAACCAAATACCCATCCACTGGTTCTCCCTTATCTATTCAAAGAGTTACAGCCTTTAAAATAATCCCATGGGTTCATCAAACATAATTCTGCTTCAAATGTCCTTGTTGATTTCGAGCATCATTTGATATTTTCTAAATGTTTTATTTTTACATTGTTTATAAATGTGTAACAATTTCTCCAAAACTAATGTTAGGCAGGCTGATCTGTAATTTCCTGCTTTCTCTCTCTCTCCTATATATTTGCCACTGTCCAATCTGTAGGAATTGCTCAAAGTTAGAAGCCTCTGCTCATCTCTCCATTGCTAGCAGCAATTGGTATTAATAAAGGATTATTAATAAGGTGTTCAGTAATTTTCTTTGTTTTGTATTTTGCTGCAGATAAGTAGTTGCTGGGCATCGCCAACTTATACCAGAAGTTCTATGGAATTTTAGAAGATCTAGGTTCAGTGCTTGTTAATTGGAGCTTCAGACCTGTATGAAATTTACCACTAATATGGATTTACGTTTGTGGTTTACTAAATCAATAACATTCGAGTTTGGCAAAAAAAGTAGGAAGTGTCCATATCTTCAATTGTAGCTAGCAGATGTCATACCTTCCGATCAGTCCACCTGCAGAAAGCGTGACTTTGGGAAAGTAGTCACTAGAGTTGGGACCTTATGCAAAGAAACCAGAGGGAGAGTAATTGTCAAACAAGCGAGTCAGCGCTTTGCTTTTGGAAACCAGCAGAGATAGTGTTTCAGTCTGGAGATCAGTGACTTTCAGATTGTTGTTTAGGAGGCCAGCAGGAGTCAGAGTTTCAAAGCAGGAAGCACTCTAAATGGAACACTCAGGTCATAGTAACACATACCACCAGATGTGTCACTTTAAGTTCAAAGTTCAAAATGTATTTATTATCAAAGTATGTATACTATATACAACATTGAGATTCATCTCCACAAGACAAAGAAATCCAATAGAACCCATTAAAAAAACACTCGGTGCAGAAAAAAATTGTGCAAACAATAGAAGTGCAAATAACATTTAGAATTGATGTTCATGAAACTGAGTCGACAACCGCAAAGCTAATTATCACTGCAGCCGATTCAGGAGCACATTAGTTGCAGGCCACAGCCTCAGTTCAGTGCAGAGACAAGTAAATCTAATGGTGAACCAGTCCATCCCTTCCCTCTAGTCTCAACACACTGACACCTTCAATCTGACCCGGTGTTTAAATCGTCCCAACCTCAGGTCATTCCTCGCTCTCAGACCCATGCCCTGCAACTTCAATATACTTTGAGGCCTGAGCCTGCCTTGATTTGGTCAGTACCTAAGCTTTTCAATTCAGCCCGATGATTAAGTCGATCAAATCACAGGTCTTTGCCCACTCTCAGACCAAGGTCTTCCATCTCAACTCTGCCTCATTTCGGTTCTACCACATCAAATAGCTTCCAAGTCCATTCCAGCAATGGCTAAACATTGGCTCATCCCTGTTCTTGTGCCCAGGCCCCGCCACCTCAATTCGGCCCATACACACCTTACCACAACCATCCTACACACTTGAAACTTCACTTCACACCACAAAAATCCCAGGACATGCAGGCAATTCAACAGTTCAACTCCAAAATGGAAGTTACAGGCTATTGATTGTAGTGATTGTATCTGAAAAAAGTGTGATTAATACATTAATTTAGAGCTTTGTTTGATTTGTTTGCTACCAGTAAATAGTCATTGTGCTTCACCAACACCATCTTAAACAGGAAAGTGGCACCTACCCTTGCAATGTGAAAAATTGGCCGCATCTGCCTGCTTACAAAAAGCAGGATGAATCCACTCCAGCATTACTTCAGTCTATTCTTAATCCTCACCAAAGTGAAGGAGGCTGTCGTCAACAGCAGGCAAGTGGTACTTGCTTATCAGTAATCATCTCACCGATGTCCTGCATGGGTTTTGGCATAAAACACAATGCTACAGAGGGGAAGTGAAAGTATCAGTCTCTGATAGCAAGGAAGTACAGTTAGTTGACAGAGAGTAACATCAAGGGAGCATTCTTAAAACTGAAGTCAATAGGCCATCATCAGTTGCTTCATCAATGACTTTCCTTTCCATTATAAGATCATATTTACACCTTCTCTAGAGACACCTATCATTATCCACCAATCTTTACCTATCTGAACTTGAATTGGTACCAGCACCACATGTATCATTCTATCTCTCCCAGATTTTACCCCATCACGGACATTCCACTCTGCTCCTCCCACCTTAAAACATCCATTATCTCCAACTTCTCCCTGTTCTGATGAAAGGCCAATGACTTAAATGTTTGACTGCTCCTGTCTGCACAGATGCTGCATTACCCATTGAGCATTTCCAGAATGATGCTTGTAATCTCAGATTTCTGGTATCTACAATATTTTATATTTGGATGCCTGTTGAATTCCACTTTGTACAATTTATAAATTAGAACACTTTCTTATTTTACTGTTTTCTTTCTTTCTTCAGCCAAATTCTTAACCCTGTGAACAATTTGCCTTCAACCGCATTAACTTTAACTCACACTATCAATCGGGGGAAATTTACTGTATGTCATAGAAGGGCCATATGGCAGCACTTCGCAATTCATCGCTTCAGACAATACTTTGGTGAAACAATCAAGTGATGACTCTTTACAGCTGTGCTGGATCTATCTTATTTGTGGATACGAGGAAGTCAAGTTCAAGTTTAATTATCATTCAACCAAATACATGAATACAGCCAAACAAAAACAGTATTCTTCCAAGGCCAAAGTAAAAATATGATACTAACAATCACACACAGCACATATAGCAGATATAAGCACCATAGCAGAAAAACATAGAGTGACAAAAAAAAAGTAGCCCAAGTCCCTGAATATTATTGCCTATGGATTAACCTGCAGGATATGTTGTCCTGGGCCCATATTTCTTCAAGAACAAACATGCAGCAGGACTCACCACCCAGGAGAGCAGGAGCAGACAAATGCAATCGAGCTTGTCTTCCACTGAGTAAACACTGGAGGGCAGCACCAGGAGGGGCCAACTCCCAGCCGAGTATGGACTCCACTGCCTAACCTTAATCTATCTTGAACTATTTGACTAAGGAATTATCCAAGATTGGTAGCACCAAAGCATTATATTATTGAGGCCAACCACTGAAGGAGAGAGAAACTGAATGAATAAGAGAGGGAGTTATTCAGGAGAGACACCCTTCTCTCCAATAGTCATGAGATTGGTTGCAGAAGTATTTCTGAAAAGGGAGTCATATATATTTATATTGCTGATTAGAAATGTTGGTAATTCAGCTTTACTTGCATTTTACAATATACAAATATTTCATCACATTTACAGCTCCAAGCACTAAATAATTTTTCAATTGCATGAATCAACAGCTTGAGAAATTAGGTTATTTAAACAGCCCTTTGTCAAGCATTACAATACATCTGTGCATGACCAAAGAAATAAATATATTGCAGTTTGTGTCTATAGCAGATTCTGTATTAAGCCAAATTTACAAGTCTTATCTGGAAGGTTAAAAGAAAAGTTGCTTTTATTTGGAGTTGTCTGTTGTGATTTCTGCTGCCCCCTACTTCCTCTTCTCCATCACCGTCACATATTTCAGCAGTGTCTAGTCTCAAAAAAAAATCCCTGGAATATGCTTCTACAGGGATGCAGAATAAAATTGAAAAAAAAATTTGCAAATGAAATGCTGCCTCTAGTGAAATTATCTCAAAATTGCTAGTGTCTTGTTAACAAAAACTGATTACCATTGGTGGAAACCTACTGTCATTAACAGGTGTGACTCCAGTCCCACACCAAAATGGATGACTTACCTGCCCTTTGAAGAACTTCAGTTGATCATTTTCTTTTATTTATGTCTATTTATTTAGAGATAAAGCATAGAGCAGGTCTTTCCAGCCCTTCAAGTCACACCAACCCAGCAATTCCAGACAATTCCTAACTGTTATGTTTTGTAATTCCATAAATTAATCAAAGGAAAAACATGGGAGAGCCAGGGATAACATGTGTCTAGTTTTGCTTTTACTTCGAGCGCATTTATGACATGGTAGCATAATGACGTGTGCCAAGTTGCTTGATCTGCTGACCTACCCCAGGCCACCAGGCAAAGTTCTGAGCCAACATTTTCATTCTGACCATGCCTACATGACCAGCATGTAGCTCCTCCAGCACTTCAGCTCTCAGCTGGATGGAACAACATTTCTCAATCCTCTCTCAAAGGCAAGTTCATCCTGACCCTGGTAAAAATGGGGAACTGGGATTTCTGCTGCACATTCCAGCCATTTTGGGTGGCCACGTAGACTTGAGACAATGTGGGGTCTTTTCTGTTTTCCTGTTGGATCATCTCTGCCGTAGTAGAGAGATCTTCATTAGGGAGAATACGTCAAGAGGACTGTCCTCTTTTGTAAATTTTTCAGGTATTTCCTTTGCCAAGGGTAAACTGGACATTCCATCAGCATTTCCATGATTAGTCATCCTCTTGAATTTGACCTTGTAATTTTGTTCCCCAAGAAACAGCCCATCTGTGCATTCATGCTGCTGTTGTTAGTGAACATCCTTCCAAGGATGGAAAATGGACACTAGTATTGGATGATCAATACTCTCTCCCATACAGGTACTGGTTGAAACACTTGTAGCACCTGGTCCACAGCTTTCTGCCCAAATTCAGGCATGGATACTACTTCAAAATTAAGCCTATCATAGTGATAAAGCCCTTTGAAAGGGTTTTTTGGTGAGAAACATTTTAGACTCTTCTTCCATCTGTGGGTTGGTCTCAGCTAAGTCCACTTTGCTGAAGTGTTTCCCTCCAGAATGTTTTGCAAAGATATCCTCTATCCCAGGTAGAGGGTATTGATCTACTTCCAGTACTGGGTTGATGGAGACCTTAAATCACCAGAGATCCAATCTTCTTGGGAACTGGGACCATTGGCATTGCCCATGGGCTCCACTCAACCTTGGAAAGAATTACTTCAGCCTCCATATGATCTAGCCTACTAGACATAAGTATAAGGAACCATCCATGATAAAATATTTGTGTAAAGTATTTGTGTATCCATAATAAAGCTTTGGAAAAAATTGCCGTTGCATTTTCATTTAATACTATTTTACCTTTGATATGTTTTGAGTTTTCCAATTCCATCCCTGAACACTGCTGTGGCATCATTCAGTACTTTCTTAATTTGTTTTCACTTGACATTATTGCAGGAGATGAGGCGTGCAAATGGTGCATGAATCTCCAATCAATTTGTAGTTGTCTCAGCCAAGCACACCCCACAATGCTGGCCCTCCTGTTCTGGCCACATACAAGCCCATTGTGGCTTACTGCTTGTTGTACTTCACTGTTACGAATGTCATACCCACAGGGTTATCTTTTCTCAATACAAGTTCCAGGTGGAAATCTGCAGGCTTCAAGTCAGTCACTTTGAAATACTGCTCAAACTAATTTTGTGGGATGACTGTAACAGCCAAGCCAAGGTTCATTTCTATTTTAGTTAATTTGTCTTTCACTTCTGGTGATCCTGAAAGACCCATATTGCTTGTTTATTGCTAGTTTTCACATTGTAAATCTGAAGGCTACTCGCATCACTGTCAGATTTTTCATCAGCAGCATGCAGATTAGTGCTCTTTTTGAAATTGCAATTTGACCTTTTATTTTTCTCTCTTCCCTGTGTAGTACATTTATTTTTGTCTGCTCAACACAATCTTTGTATGTGTTCTACTTATTTGCATTTTCTGCAAGTTCCATCTTTAAACCTGCATTGGTCTTGTGTATGTGAGGCCCCTGCCACAAATAATAACACAATTTCTTTGGCTGGGCACGCTTCTTTTTGGATATTACAATTTTGTTCATGTTCACTTTCATTCATGACTGCAATTCAATTGTGCCTCTGGCTGCTTTTCCAACGATACAGCAGTTTTGACTGCTCTTTTACATCTGTGTTCTGCTTCATTTAGGAGCTGTCTTTGAATGTTTTTTGTAAGATTCCACAAACTAAACAATCTCTCAGTGCATTATTAAGTCTATCACCGAACTGATAATGGTCAAACAATCTCTTCAGTTCAGCCACAAATGCTAAAATGAACTACCCTTCTTCTTGATTCCACTTATGAAACCTAAAATATTCTGCAATCAACAATGTTCCTGCATTACTTCCACAATAGTAGCAAGGTTCATTTTGGCTGGTTTGGTTGAAGCAGTCAAACTTCTATGCAAACTGTAAGCCTTTCCACCCAATGCACTCAGCAAAGCTGGCACTCACTTTCAATTGGTTATTTCATTTTCTTCAATATTCGCTTTTCAATATTGTATATTCATTCAGTACACAATATCCAGTTACCTCTTGGGTAATTGAATGTGTCGATCTTTCTTATGTAGCCAGCCATTTGGGCTTTATTTTTATTTATGATTATTATCACCTGGCACTCATTGCTTATGAACCCCTGAATTTTGTCCATTTTCTGCTTTTCTTTTAACTCCACTGTCTTTCCCTTCCCCTTCTGAAGAAACAAATGTGTTCTGCTTTTTTTTAAAAACGCAAATGTTGCACTGCACTTCAATAGGTAGGGAGTTGTCTTGGGTTCATTTTAATACTTTCTCATCACCAATGTTTTTGTTTGTAACTCCAGGAATTAATTGAAATAAAAACACGGGCGAGCCAGGGATGACTCATGCCTAGTCTCATTTTTTTTACTTTAAGTGAGGTTTATGATGTGGCAGTTTAATGATGTATGCTATTCACATTCTTTTACAGAGAACTCATAAAGAACTATACAACAACCAGGAATGTTTAACCAAACAATATATGTACAATATTACTCACATATTGCTTAAGTATTAAATATACAACTCTAAACTAATCATGGGACAATTAAACTCTAGAGACTGTTGTGTGTGAAAATGCCAGATCAGCAGTTTCTGAGATAGTCAAACCACCCCGTCTGGCACCAACTATCATTCCATGGTCAAAGTTACTTAACTCGCATTTCTTCCCCATTCTGATGTTTGATCGGAACAACAACTGTACTTCCTGGCCATATTTGCATGTTTTTATTGAGTTCTTGCACCATGATTAGCTGATTATATTTGCATTAACATGCAAATACGCAGGTGTACCTAATAAAGTGGCCACTGAGTGGATAAATACTGTAATATTCCACCTTCATATTTGGGGAAATTAGCAATGATGACCATATATTGGTGTTGTCAGTCAAGCCTGCAGCATGGGAATGAATGAAATAAATCTGAAGACTTTGAAAAATGGAAATGTTGTGCAATGATCTCTCACACACACACACACACACACACACACACACACACACACACACACACACACACACACACACACACACACACACACACACACACACACACACACACACACACACATATTTACCATTCACAACCATGCTGCTCCCCACCATCTTACTTTACAGAGAATAATTCTGTGAAATTTCTATCCTTCTTTACTTCTTCCCCTTCTGCTCTCATTTGGACGCTGTGATCAAGTGAGTAGGGAGCTAACTGAAAAAGAACATAACAATTTAAAGAGAGAAACTAGATGGAGGGGTTTCAACCCATTCATGTCAATTCTGCCAATCAGTAAGATTTTTGCTAATCTATTATTTCCATGCACTAACCCCATTCTGTTGATTACCCGAACATAAAAACATAATTGTCTGGTTTTGAATGTGACCTGGATGAGGAAGTGGAAGGATTGGTTAGTAAGTTTGCTGATGACACAAAGGTTGGAGGTGTTGTGGATAGTGTGGAGGACTGTCAGAGGTTACAGCAGGACATTGATAGGATGCAAAACTGGGCTGAGAAGTGGCAAATGGAGTTCAACCCAGATAAGTGTGAAGTGGTTCATTTTGGTAGGTCAAATATGATGGCAGAACATAGTATTAATGGTAAGACTCTTGGCAGTGTGGAGGATCAGAGGGATCTTGAGGCCCTGGTCCATAGGACGCTCAAAGCAGCTGTGCAGCTTCTTAAGCAGCTTCTTAAATGTGGTTAAGAAGGCGTATAGTGTATTGGCCTTCATCAATCGTGGAATTGAATTTAGGGGCTGAGAGGTAATGTTGCAGCTATATAGGACCCTGGTCAGACCCCACTTGGAGTACTGTGCTCAGTTCTGGTCGCCTCACTACAGGAAGGATGTGGAAGCCATAAAAAAGGTGCAGAGGAGATTTACAAGGATGTTTCCTGGATTGGGGAGTATGCCTTATGAGAATAGGTTGAGTGAACTTGGCCTTTTCCCCCTGGAGCGAAGGAGGTTGAGAGGTGACCTGATAGAGGTGTATAAGATGATGAGAGGCATTGATCATTTGGAGAGCCAGAGGCTTTTTCCCAGGGCTGAAATGGTTGCCACAAGAGGGCACAGGGTTTAAGGTGCTTGGGAGTAGGTACAGAGGAGATGTCAGAGGTAAGTTTTTTACTCAGAGTGGTGAGTGCATGGAATGGGTTGTCGGCAATGGTGGTGGAGGCGGATACGATAGGGTCTTTTAAGAGACTGTTAGATAGGTACATGGAGCTTAGAAAAATAGAGTGCTATAGGTAAGCCTAGTAATTTCTGAGGTAGGGACATGTTCAGCACAACCTTGTGGGCCCAGGGGCCTGTATTGTACTGTAGGTTTTCTATGTTTCTATGTATCCTATTAACAACTCATTACCTTAATAATTATAATTGAATGCCATTTCCCAGTACAGCAATTCCATCAAATCCATCCCCTTCCTTACTATCCATAACCCTGAACCTTATTCTCTCTCTCTTGCCCATCAACTCCCCTTTGATACCTGTCATTTCTTTATAACTAAGGAGTAACTTACAGTGGGAAGTTAAATTACCAGAATATCTTTGGGGAATTGTGCATCTCAAGTCTCTATTTAACCCAGCCACTCAAGACTGAAACAATTCTGTCAAAATTATTCATACAAACTCATACCTATACTAGGCCTAGGAACATAATCAAGTTATTTCTTAAGTTTATATGCAAAGCTACTGCATGTAAAGAACTGATAAATGATATGATGGACAGAATAGTCTGTTTTTGTATGACTAATATTTAAAGATATTTTGCATGAATTGAAAATAATGTTAGTATTGATTCAAAGTATAAACATGTTCCTTTCAGATCAGTATATAGCATAATTTTTCAAAAGAAGCCATCTGAAATCATCCTACAACAGACTAACGTTCCTCTAGGGTTGGGACATTTTTTGGATTATATCTACAATTAAATGACTTCTTTGTCAACAGGGATTTTCTTGAATTTTAGACACAAACAGGCTAGGAACCACAGTAGCACATAACATTAACACTCCACAAATGACATGATTTTATTATTGTCTAAAGAATCAGTGTTGCAAGCTACCATAACCTCAGGCCTGGAAGTGGACAAGTGCAATTCCCTGAGAGTCACATTCTTTAACCGGTTTGCAAACCAAAAGTACACAAAAACTCAACAATGGTGAATGATACAGTATATGTAAACAAATTAGAAGTTCAATAAATACTTATCTTGACTGAAGTCACTTTGAAGGGATACACAAAATGTTTAGAATTATCAGTCAAGTGTCCTCATTTTGGTCCCAGTACCCAGTACTAAAAGCTGACCTTCTCCAACAATGTGCACTCCTTTTGCTGTGAAAAGTTTGGAAGTTTTGTATAAATCAGGTTGGTTCTCTGAGCCCAGCTTATTCCAGTCCAAAATCTCAATAGCATCCGTTGGAGGTTTAAGTCATGAAACAAAGCATCCTTCATTAAGTATGGCTTACTTTGATTCAGTATTCTCTATTCTCTTCTCACAGCTTGAATGAGGTAAAGTGCTTTGAACGTAGAAACATAGAACTGTACAGAAAAAGAGGTATTCACAACCTGAATGGGAGGTTGTGATGAAGGCTTCAGCAATGCTGTTCATTGTGACATGGGGCTGGGAGGGGTGTGGCAATAATTGTTTGTTCCCCTGGTTTGACAGCCATTGTCCCACTATTGATAGAGGGAATAGGCAGAGGTCAGGCACCTGGTGTAAGACTGCCCTGCTTTGCAATGACCTTTGCTAGCCACACGTGCATGCACACACACACACACACACACTTCTCTGATCAGAAGTTTGTCTGGGTGTCTGTCGAATCTCCCAGGTGTATGTCCTGTGAAGTGGATGCTGTTGGAGGTGGCTTCTCACCGGAAACACCCAGGGTTTGGTCACTCTCAGCTGCACCTTCCTCAGGTTGAGTTAGATCTCCAGCACATTTTTCTTTCCCTGCTTCTGATTCAGGTGGCTGAAGGCAGATCTCAGCTATCTCTTCAGGAAGCTGCAGAAAGTCTGGAAGCACCAAGTCTTCCTTCTTCAGAAGGCCACGCTGATCATTGACACGGGAACTTTGTGCTTTTGATAACATCTCAAACAATGCTGTAACAAGAAGAGGAAAAGTGCCATTACACCATAACTCTACAGTGGAAGTTATTCTCTGCACCTCCATTCTATCACCTCATTAAGGAGGGCAAATGAGCAGTAATTAGGAATCAATCCCATAATAACTTTGGATTTGGGATGCTGTCCAGATGTTATATCACTCTAGGTGCTAATGATAGATCTTCTTCACATCTCCACACTTTTCTTGTTCAGTACCACCCAAGCCTATGTTAGATGTTTCTGACACCAACTGATCGGACTACAATTCCCAAGCTAGTCTATCCTTGTCCCTTTATTCCTGCTGCTTTGACATTCTTTGGAATTGCATTTCCAAGGTTGATGAACCATATTCTGTTAGTTTGCAAGACATTTTCCTCTGCCAGTCATCTTACATTTGATCACCTGACATATTTGCTCACCTAGCAATTGGTCATTAATGGCAATTGAAAGCCACATTGTCCTTCACACTTCAGAAACAGTTCTACCCACCATAGGCACTGCCTGGTATGGAGAGGCCACTGCTCAGGATTGCAAAAAGCTGCAGAAAATTGTAACCTCAGCCAGCTTCATCATGGACATCAGTCTCTTAAGTATTGAAGACACTTTTAAAAGGTGATTCCTCAGAAAGGCAGCATCCATCATTAAGGATCCACTCATACCCTCTTCTCATTACTACCATCAAAGAGGAGGTACAGGAGCATTAAGACACACACTCAAAGTTCAAAGTAAATTTATCATCAAATTACATATATGTCATCATATACAACCCTGAGATTCATTTACTTGTGGTAAATCACAATAAATACATGAACCAGAATGGTATCAATGAAAGACGGCACCCAACAGGTTGGACAAGAACCAATGTAAAAGGCTAACACTTTGCAAGTACAAAGAGAAAAATAATAATAATAAATAAATAAATACAGAATAAAATTGATAACACAAGATAAACATCCTGAACTTGGTGGTGTAGGTCCTAAGGCTCCTGTACCTTGTTCCTGATGGCAGCAGGGTGCGAGAACATGGCCTGGATAGGGGAGGTCCTTGATGATGGATGTTGCTTTCCTGCAATAGCACTCCATGTAGATGTATTCAATGGTGGGGAGGGCTTTACCCATGATGGACTAAGCTGTGTCCACTACTTTCTGTAGGTTTTTCCATGCAAGGGCATTGGTATTAACATTCCAGGCCATGATGCAATGAGACAATATACTCCCCACAACACATCTAAATAAGTTTGTCAGAGTTTTACATAACATGCTGAATCGCTGCAAACTAAGAGAGTAGATATACTGCTGTGTTTTCTTCATAATGGTACTAACATACTGGACTCTGGACAATCCTCTCAAATGTAACACTGAGGAATTTTAAGTTGCTGACCCTGTCTGAGCACCTGACGAAAACTGGCTCATGGACCTCCATTTCTTCCACTTGAATTCAACAACCATCTCCTTGGTCTTGCTGACATTAAGTTATTCTGGTACCTTTCAGCAAGAATTTCAATTTCTCTCTTATATGCTGATTTGTCACCACCTTTGATTCTTCCAACAACAGTAGTGTCATTTGCAAACTTAAATATGGCATTGGAGCTGTGCTTAGCCTGACAGTTATAAGTATAAAGTGGGTAGAACAGTGGCCTTGTGGTGCACCTGTGTTGAGAGAGATTGTGGAGATGCTGTTGCCTATCAAAATTGACAAGGGTTTGAAGGTGAGAAAATCAAGGATTCGGTTGCACAAGGAGGTATTGAGGCCTAGCACAAGGCTTTTTGATTAGTTTTGAGGGAATGATTGTATTGAATGTTAAGCAATAGAAGGAGAATCAGGTTTATTATCACTGGCATGTGACATGAAATTTGTTAACTTGGCAGCAGCAGTTCAATGCAATACATAATATAGCACAAAAAAAAAATAATATATCAACAAGTAAATCAATTACCATGTATATATTGAATAGATTTTAAAAAACTTGCAAAAACAGAAATACTGTATATTTAAAAAAGTGAGGTAGTGTCCAAAGATCCAATGTCCATTCAGGAATCGGATAGCAGAGGGAAAGAAGCTGTTCCTGAATCATTGAGTGTGTGCCTTCAGGCTTCCGTACCTCCAAATCTATACTGGTACTGCTCCCCAACTTTTCCCTCGATACATTGACGACTACATTGGTGTTGCTTCTTGCACCCATGCTGAGCTCATCAATTTCGTTGACTTTGCCTCTAACTTTCACCCAGCCCTCAAGTTCACTTGGTCCATCTCGGACACTTCTCTCCCCTTTCTCGATCTCTCGGTCTCCATCTCTGGAGACAGACTGTCCACTGACATCTTCTATAAACCCACTGACTCTCATAACTACCTCGACTATACCTCTTCCCAACCTGCCAAATGCAAAAAATCTATTCCCTATTTCCAGTTCCTCCATCTCCGCCACATCTGCTCCCAGGATGAGGCTTTCCGTTCCAGGACATCCCAAGTGTCCTCTTTCTTTAAGAATCGTGGTTTCCTTTCTGCCGTCATCAATGATGCCCTCACCCGCGTCTCCTCCATTTCCCGCACTTCAGCCCTCACCCCATCCTCCCATCACCACAACAGGGACCGTGTCCCCCTTGTCCTCACCTATCACCCCACCAGCCTCCGGATCCAGCATATTATCCTCTGCAATTTCTGCCACCTTCAACAGGACCCCACCACTAAGGACATCTTTCCCTCTCTACCCCTCTCTGCTTTTCGCAGGGATCATTCCCTCCACGACTGCCTGGTCCACACGTCCCTCCCCACAGATCTCCCACCTGGAACTTATCCCTGCAAGCGTAAGTGCTACACCTGTCCCTACACCTCATCTCTTACCACCATTCAGGGCCCTCAAACAGTCCTTCCAAGTGAGGCAACACTTCACTTGTGAGTCTGTTGGGGTAATCTATTGCATCCAGTGCTCCCGGTACGGCCTCCTCTACATCGGCGAGACCCGACGCAGATTGGGGGACTGCTTTGTCGAGCACCTACAGACGGGATCTCCTGGTTGCCACTCACTTCAACTCTCCTTCACATTCCCATTTGGATATGTTCATACATGGCCTCCTCTACTGCCATGATGAGGCCAAACTTCGGTTGGAGAAACAACATCTCATATACCGTCTGGGTAGACTCCAGCCCCTTGGTATGAACATCGAATTCTCCAACTTCTGGTCATTCCCTCCCTCTCCCTTCCCCCATCCCACCTTCACTCTGTCTCCTCTTCTAGCTGCCTATCACCTCTCATGACTCTGGCTTCTTCTACTACCCATAGTGCTTTCCCCTTAGATTCCTTCTTCACCTCTCCTGCCTATCCCCTCCCTGCTTCCTTTCCCCCACCCCTTGATCTTTCCTCTGATTGGTTTTCCACCCTCCCCCCACCTTCTTTATAGGGCCCCTGTCCCCTCCTTCTGTAGTCCGACGAAGGGTCTCGACCCGAAATGTTGACTGCTTCTTTCAATGGATGCTGCCCGATCTGCTGAGTTCATCCAGCTTTTTTGTACGTCTTGATTTGACCACAGCATCTGCAGTGCACTTTGTGTTTTCTGTACCTCCCACCTGATGGTAACAGTGAGAGAAGGGCTTGCCCTGGGTGCTGGAGGTCCTTAATAATGGACGTTGCCTTTCTGAGATATCGCTCCTTGAAGATGTCCTGGGTACTTAGTAGGCCAGTACCCAAGATGGAGCTGATTAGATTTACAACATTGTAAAGCTTCTTCCGGTCTTGTGCAGTAGCCCCTCCATACCAGACAGTGATGCAGTCTGTCAGAATGCTTTCCATGGTACAACTATAGAGGTTTTTGAGTGTACTGTATTTGTTGACATGCCAAATCTCTTCAAACTCCAATAAAGTATGGCGGCTATCTTGCCTTCTTTATAACAACATCGATATATTGCGACCAGGTTAGATCCTCAGAGATCTTGACACCCAGGAACTTGAAGCTGCTCACTCTCTCCATGTCACAACCACAGATTTGGCAGTGCAGTAGATACAGCAATTGCACTTGTGAATTTGCACATGTTAGGTAATTATTATTTAATTGTGATAGTATTTAACTCCATTCTTCCCGTCATAGTGCTTGTCGAGACTTGGAAAGAGCATAGCAACACTTCACTGCTGTTTTGCATTCGGCCTTCGCTGGATATTGGACTTTCAAAACAACTGACTCCATAGACTAGCAGGATTCATTTAATGTTCAGATGCTCTTTTCAGCCCCAGTGCAGGCTTTGTTTTCTTTTTGAGAGTTTTAGTTGATGGACCTGTTTGGCCTAGCATTCATTGTTTTATTTTCCCTTTAACACTGTTCGTATTAAAGTCTGTGAACTATCAGCCTGCCGCAATGTCTCTCACTCTGCACTTGGGCCATATCTGAACACGGTAACACTCCACTTCTAATCCCTCTATGAGGATTGGTATGTGTTCCTTTGTCTTACTGAAGTCCACAATCAGCTCTTTCATCTTACTGATGTTGAGTGCCAGGTTGATGCTGCGGCATCACTCCACTAGTTGGCATATCTCACTCCTGTACGCTCTCTCGTCACCACCTGAGATTCTACCAACAATGGTTGCATTGTCAGCAAATTTATAGATGGAATTTGAGCTATGCCTAGCCACACAGTTATGTGTATATAGAGAGTAGAGCAGTGGGCTAAGCACACACCCCTGAGGTGTGCCAGTGTTGATCGTCAGTGAGGATGATATGATATCACCAATCCGCACAGATTATGGTCTTCTCATTAGGAAGTCAAGGATCCAATTGCAGAGAGAGGTACGGAGGCCCAGGTTCTGCAACTTCTCAATCAGGATTGTAGAATTATCGTGTTAAATGCTAAGCTATAGTCAATGAAGAGCATCCTGACATATGTATGTACCTCCACTCTCCAGATGTTCCAGGGTTGAGTGAAGAGCCAGTGAAATGGCATCTGCTGGTGACATGTTGTGACATAGAAACATAGAAACATAGAAAATAGGTGCAGGAGTAGGCCATTCGGCCCTTCGAGCCTGCACCGCCATTCAGTATGATCATGGCTGATCATCCAACTCAGAACCCTGTACCTGCTTTCTCTCCATACCCCCTGATCCCTTTAGCCCCAAAGACCATATCTAACTTCCTCTTAAATATAGCCAATGAACCGACCTCAACTGTTTCCTGTGGCAGAGAATTCCACAGATTCACCACTCTCTGTATGAAGAAGTTTTTCCTCATCTCGGTCCTAAAAGGCTTCCCCTTTATCCTTAAACTGTGACCCCTCGTTCTGGACTTCCCCAACATTGGAAACAATCTTCCTGCATCTAGCCTGTCCAATCCCTTTAGAATTTTATACGTTTCAATAAGATCCCCCCTCAATCTTCTAAATTCCAGTGAGTATAAGCCTAGTCGATCCAGTCTTTCTTCTTATGAAAGTCCTGCCATCCCAGGAATCAATCTGGTGAACCATCTTTGTACTCCCTCTATGGCAAGAATGTCTTTCCTCAGATTAGGGGACCAAAACTGCACACAATACTCTAGGTGTGGTCTCACCAAGGCCTTGTACAACTGCAGTAGAACCTCCCTGCTCCTGTACTCAAATCATTTTGCTATGAATGCCAATATACCATTTGCCTTTTTCACCGCCTGCTGTACCTGCATGCCCACCTTCAATGACTGGTGTACAATGACACCCAGGTCTCGTTGCACCTCCACTTTTCCTAATCGGCCACCATTCAGATAATAATCTGTTTTCCTGTTCTTGCAACCAATGTAGATAACCTCACATTTATCCACATTAAACTGCATCTGCCATGAATATGCCCACTCACCTAACCTATCCAAGTCACCCTGCATCCTCTTAGCATCCTCCTCACAGCTAACACTGCTGCCCAGCTTTGTGTCATCCGCAAACTTGGAGATGCTGCATTTAATTCCCTCGTCTAAATCATTAATATATATTGTAAACAACTGGGGTCCCAGCACTGAGCCTTGCGGTACCCCACTAGTCATTGCCTGCCATTCTGAAAGGGTCCCGTTTACTCCCACTCTTTGCTTCCTGTCTGCCAACCAATTCTCTATCCACATCAATACCATACCCCCAATACCGTGTGCTTTAAGTTTGCACACTAATCTCCTGTGTGGAACCTTGTCAAAAGCCTTTTGAACATCCACTGGCTCTCCCCTATCCACTCTACTGGTTACATCTTCAAAAAATTCTATAAGATTCGTCAGACATGATTTTCCTTTCACAAATCCATGCTGACTTTGTCTGATGATTTCACCTCTTTCCAAATGTGCTGTTATCACATCTTTGATAACCGACTCTAGCATTTTCCCCACCACCGATGTCAGACTCACTGGTCTATAATTCCCTGGTTTCTCTCTCCCTCCTTTTTTAAAAAGTGGGGTTACATTAGCCACCCTCCAATTCTCAGGAACTAATCCAGAATCTAAGGAGTTTTGAAAAATTATCACTAATGCATTCACTATTTCTTGGGCTACTTCCTTAAGCACTCTGGGATGCAAACCATCTGGCCCTGGGGATTTATCTGCCTTTAATCCCTTCAATTTACCTAACACCACTTCCCTACTAACATGTTTTTCCTTCAGTTCCTCCATCTCACTAGACCCTCAGTCCCCTACTATTTCCGGAAGATTATTTATGTCCTCCTTAGTGAAGACAGAACCAAAGTAGTTATTCAATTGGTCTACCATGTCCTTGTTCCCTATGATCAATTCACCTGTTTCTGACTGTAAGGGACCTACATTTGTCTTGACCAATCTTTTTCTTTTCACATATCTTTTACAGTCAGTTTTTATGTTCCCTGCCAGCTTTCTCTCATAACCTTTTTTCCCTTTCCTAATTAAGCCCTTTGTCCTCCTCTGCTGGTCTCTGAATTTCTCCCAGTCCTCAGGTGTGCTGCTTTTTTTTTGCTAATTTATATGTTTCTTCTTTGGACTTGATACTATCCCTAATTTCCCTTGTCAGCCATGGGTGCACTACCTTCCCTGGTTTATTCTTTTGCCAAACTGGGATGAACAATTGTTCTAGTTCATCCATGTGATCTTTAAATGCTCGCCATTGCATATCCACCGTCAACCCTTTAAGTATCATTTGCCAGTCTATCTTAGCTAATTCACATCTCATACCTTCAAAGTTACCCTTCTTTAAGTTCAGAACCTTTGTTTCTGAATTAACTATGTCACTCTCCATCTTAATGAAGAATTCCACCATATTATGGTCACTCTTATGCAAGGGGCCTCGCACGACAAGATTGCTAACTAACCCTTCCTCATTGCTCAATACCCAACCTAGAATGGCCTTCTCTCTAGTTGGTTCCTCGACATGTTGGTTCAGAAAACCATCTCGCATACATTCCAAGAAATCCTCTTCCTCAGCACCCTTACCAATTTGGTTCACCCAATCTATATGTAGATTGAAGTCACCCATTATAACTACTGTTCCTTTATTGCACGCATTTCTAATTTCCTGTTTAACGCCATCTCCAACCTCACTACTACTGTTAGGTGGCCTGTACACAACTCCCACCAGCGTTTTCTGCCCCTTAATGTTATGCAGCTCGACCCATATCGATTCCACATTCTCCAGGCTAATGTCCTTCCTTTCTATTGCGTTAATCTCCTCTCTAATCAGCAATGCTACCCCACCTCTTTTTCTTTCCTGTCTATCCCTCCTGAATATTGAATATCCCTGGATGTTGAGCTCCCATCCTTGGTCACCCTGGAGCCATGTCTCTGTGATCCCAACTATATCATATTCATTAATAACTATCTGCACATTCAATTCATCCACCTTGTTACGAATGCTCCTCGCATTGACACACAAAGCCTTCAGGCTTGTTTTTACAACACTCTTAGCCCTTATACAATTATGTTGAAAAGTGGCTCTTTTTGCTTTTTGCCCTGGATTTGCCTGCTTGCCACTTTTACTTTTCACCTTACTACTTTTTGCTTCTACCCTCATTTTACACCCCTCTGTCTCTCTGCAGTAGTGCAGTGACAGTAGAAAAACTGGAGTGAATCCACTCAATGTTTGAGGAACAGTTTCTTCCCCTCCACTATAAGATTTCTGAATGGACAATGAATCCATGAATACAACCTCTTTTTGCACTGCTTATGTATTTTTTTACAAATACTTCGTATTTTAGTTTATAGTTGTTTATTATTATGTATTGCAATGTACTACTGCCACAAAACAAAAAGAATCACAACGTACACCAACGATGCTAATCCTGATTCTGATTCTGATTCATTTAGTGAATGTGCATGGGTCAGGGCTGCTATAGGACACCCTGGATCAGGATGTTCTACAGCCCTGGAGCGAGAGTTCCAGCTGAAGTAAATTTATTCCCTCAGATCACCCAAGGCAGAGCTGTAGAGTTTATTAGAAGCATAGAGGTTCTGAGACAGAAGGTAGTCTTTCAGCCCTGTGAATCCAATCCAGTTGCTGATAAAACCAATCCTATCCCACAATTGATTTCCCATAGCCCTGAAAATGCTCCTCTCTTAGATGCCCAACTATTTCTCATTTGAACAGACTGACTGATTCAGTTTCCAACACCCTTACAGGTAGTGAACTTTAGATTACACATACGCCCTGAATGAAAGTTTCTTTTTTTTCTTATTCATCCCTCCTCACCACCACTACCACCTCTTCCAAACTTGCTTCACTCACCCATTGTATCTTCTACCCAAACGTCTAAATTCATGCTCTTTTGAAAGGTGCTGCTACCTCATGGTCTCATCACTGCTATCAATCTCCAATGGTAATTATTGGTTTGAGAATGCCATCAGCCTGAAAATTTCACCTCTCCCTGACATTTTTGAATGGCCACTGAAATGTGATCCTTATCTCTGTGACTGTGAGGTGCTCTCCTCCTGGAAGTACAACCCAAAACATTCTTGGCCATCACCCTGCTTTGCAGCGACTCCAACTATCTGGAGCTCTGAGCTTGGTCAGAGTCCATTTGGAATGATGGATGTGCCTCAGAGGACTTGGAATATATCAGGAATTTTCACATGGCACAACAATTGCAAACAAAGTCCTTTATTGCACACCTTGATGTAAGGAACCTTATATTTCTTCTTTTTTCCTACTTAGATATATGAACTATGAATTTGTTATTCTGATCAGATTACATCATCTTTTTGTAAGCTTAATTTCATAGTTTAAGCTATGTCCAAGTTAATGATTAATTAATGGTTCCTTTCATATGACTCATCTTTTAAAGCCAGGCAGTACCTCTGATTCTGCTTCAACGAATCCCCTTGTTATCTGCTCTCTTTTGTTTCTGAATTTTGTGGTAACTGCGCTCTTATGAATATTTAATCTTTGATTCTGAATAAGTGCAGGTTTGTTCTGCAAGGATGATGACATTAATTTATTCAGCTTGCCAGTCCCCAGCCATTCTTTCTAAAAACTATCCACCTGGCACAATGCCAAAAAATTCCCTAAAATCCATGTCTTCAAACTTTGTGCTTTCAATCCTTTACCGTTCCTGTCCTGGAGATCAGGTCATATGCCACTTCCTTCTGCTCAATGCAGCTATATTCAGGACTTACCTTCTACATCATACGTCTTTCGATATATTTCCTTCCTTGCTTCACATTCCTTGTCTCTGCTTCTTCTATTGGGCTGCGAGTTCAAACGCACCGAGGGTCTGTCTGACGATTTGTTTCCATTTACGGGAGATTCCTGCTGTTTCTGCTGGTAAAAATAGTTAGACAAATCAAACTTCTGCTTTCTCTTAATTCATCATTACTCCTCCATCCCAGTGAAATGATATGTCATCTTAACATCCCCAAAAGTCAATTCAGCATTCTTTCATTCTGGGTATGGTTTCAGCTCATCTGGGGTTTTGAAGCAAATATAGTGCTACAACAAATGTATTCAGCAGAATTCTAATTCACACCAGGTTCCCCTCACCCACTGCTATAGAGACATATCTACTATATTCACTGTACGTGCATAGTTTGCATTTTTAAATGTTGGTCAGTCCTTGTTATGTAACATCTTCTTCCTTACCTCCATTTCTCCCAGTCTCATTTGTTCCCATATTGACAGCGATAGTACATACGTTCAATGGTGTGAACTCTAACTTCCACCCAAATAATTTGTCCTTCTATTTGTACATCCCCTTTATTAAGACACTTCAAAAAAACTGTCTGTGTTTCTGTGTCAAACTTTGTCTATTATCTGTACTGTGCTGTGTGCTGTTGATAATGTGTATTGCTCCTTGGCCCCAGGGGAAAACTGTTTCATTTGGCTAGGTTCATGTAGAGTTGAATGATAATTAAACTTGAACTTGAACTTTGTATTTTGCTGCTCTGAGGCATTCTATAAATATGTGTTGGTGTTGTCTACGAATACCGAAGTATGTTGGGTGAACAGCACAATATGGCCTAAATCATGTTTGAAGTGGGGATGTTAAATGATATTGCACTTACAAGGTTTGCAGATGATTGCTTTGAATTCACTTTCCCCTGTGCAGTATCTGTAAACAATGAAAATGTCACTGATGGTTAGAAAGTATTCAGCAGGATTATGTCAAATCCAGAAATTCAAATCCAAAGTAAATCTATTATCAAAGTATATGCAACATATATCACCACAAGACCATAAGACATAAGAGCAGAATTGGGCCATTCAGCCCATCGAGTCTGCTCCGCCATTCCATCCCGGATCCCACTCAACCCCATACACCTGCCTTCTCGCCATATCCTTTGATGCCCTGACCGATCAGGAAATGACCATCGCCCGCCTTAAGTATACCCACGGACTTGGTCTCTACAGATTCACTACTCTCTGGCTAAAAGAAAATTCCTCCTTAGCTCTGTTCTAAAGGGTCGCCCCTCCACTATGAGGCTGAGCACTCTAGTTCTGGATGCCCCCACCATAGGAAACATTTTCCCCACAACCACCCTATCTAGTCCTTTCAGCATTTGGTAGGTTTCAATGAGATCGCTCCTGCATTTTTCTAAATTCCAGTGAATACAGGCCCAAAGCATCCAAATGCTCCTCATATGTTAACCCCTTTATTCCGGGTATCATCCTCATGAGCCTCCTCTGGATTCTCTCCAACGTCAACCCAACCTTTCTGAGGTATGGGGCCCAAAACTGTTGATAATACGGTTTCACTACATAAAATCCTGAGATTCATTTTCTAGTAGGCATTCACAAAAAACAAACACAATAGAATCGATGACAGACCACACCCACCAGGATGGCCAAACAAGTATGCAAAAGACAAGAAACTGCAAATACGAAAAGGAAAAAATAAACAATAATAATAAATAGATAGATAAATAAATAGCAATCAATAAAAAATACATAAATAAATGAATGAATAAATAAATAAATAGCAAGAACATGAGATGGAGAGTTACTTCTCATCTACCAAGGCTCTATTGAATATCATTCTCTTGAATCTCAGTGGCCAAAAGTAGAGGCGGCACATAGGATGTTGGAAGTAATTTGGAAGATGTGGAGCTTGGAGTGGTTGATGGGTGGGTTGAGCTGTTCTCTAATTCTGGCAATCTACTTGCAAATGTTTTGTCACCATGTCTCCTTGCATGTCAACAAAACATTTCCAAGTAAATTGCCAAGACTGGTGAATAACTCAACCCAACCGCATAGGATGTTGCCTGACGGGAGAGATTTTTGATCATGATGTGCTTTGCCTGAGCATAACTCTGTAAATCATCAGTCTGATTCTCTGAGGAGAAATAAATAATTAAAAGGTTACCATTAGACATAGGAACAGAATTAGGCCATTTGGTGCATCAAGTCTGTTCTGCCATTTCATCATGGTTGATCCATTTATCCCCTCTGCCCCAACCTCTTATATCCCTGTATGCCCTGACTAATCAAGAATCTATCAATCTCTGCCTTAAATATATATGAAGACTTGGCCTCCACAGCTGCCTGTGGCAAAAAAATCCACAGATTCTTCACTCTCTGGCTAAAGAAATTACTCCTCATCTCCATTCTAAAAGGACAACCCTCTATTTTGAGGCTGTGTCATTTGGGCTTAGACACTCCCACCAGAGGAAACATCTTCTCTACATCTACTCTATCAGGGCCTTTCACCATTTTTTTTTTTAGGTCAGCCCATCATTCTAAATTCCGGTGAATACAGACCCAAAGTCATCAAACATTCTTCATGTGACAAGCCATTTATTCCCGGAATCATTTTTGTGAACTTCCTTTCATCCCTGTCCAGCTTCAGTACACCCCTTCTAAGATTAGGGGCCCAAAACTACTTACAATACTCCACCTGAGGTCTCACCAGTGCTTTATAAAGATTCAACATTACATCCTTGCTTTTATATTCCAGTCCTCCTGAAATGAATGCGAACAATGCGTTTGTCTTCCTCACCACAGACTCAATATACAAATTAACCTTTGGGGATTTCTGCACAAGGACTCCCAAATTCAATTGCGCCTCAGTTTTTTGTATTTTCTCTCCATTTAGAGAATAGCCAACCCTTTCATTTCTTCTACCAAAGTGCAGGACCATACATTTGATAAGGTCCCACATAGGAGATTAGTGGGTAAAATCAAAGCTCAGGGCATTGGGGGGAAGACATTGACATGGATAGAAAACTGGTTGGCAGATAGAAAGCAAAGGGTAGCGGTGAATGGGTATTTCTCGGAATGGCAGGTGGTGACTAGTGGGGTGCCACAGGGCTCGGTATTGGGACCACAGCTGTTTACAATTTACGTTAACGATTTAGATGAAGGCATTGAGAATAACATCAGCAAGTTTGCTGATGATACTAAGCTGGGTGGCAATGTGACATGTGATGAGGATGTTGGGAGAATTCAGGGTGACTTGGATAGGCTGGGTGAGTGGGCAGATACTTGGCAGATGACGTTTAATGTGAATAAGTGTGAGGTTATCCACTTTGGGAGTAAGAACAGGAAGGCAGATTATAATCTGAATGGTGTAGAGTTAGGTAAGGGAGAAATACAAAGAGATCTAGGAGTCCTTGTTCATCAGTCACTGAAGGTGAATGAGCAAGTGCACCAGGCAGTGAAGAAGGCTAATGGAATGTTGGCCTTTATTACAAAGGGAATTGAGTACAAGAGCAAGGAAATCCTCTTGCATTTGTACAGGGCCCTGGTGAGACCACACCTGGAGTATTGTGTACAGTTTTGTTCTCCAGGTTTAAGGAAGGACATCCTGGCTGTAGAGGAAGTGCAGCGTAGATTCACGAGGTTAATTCCTGGGATGTCATAACTGTCTTACGCAGAGAGGTTAGAGAGCCTGGGCTTGTACACGCTGGAATTAAAGAGATTGAGAGGGGATCTGATTGCAACATATAAGATTATTAAGGAATTGGACAAGATAGAGGCAGGAAATATGTTCCAGATGCTGGGAGAGTCCAGTACCAGAGGGCATGGTTTGAGAATAAGGGGTAGGTCATTTAGGACAGAGTTAAGGAAAAACTTCTTCTCCCAGAGAGTTGTGGGGGTCTGGAATGCACTGCCTCGGAAGGCAGTGGAGACCAATTCTCTGGATGCTTTCAAGAAGGAGCTAGATAGGTATCTTATGGATAGGGGAATCAAGGGATATGGGGACAAGGCAGGAACCGGGTATTGATAATAGATGATCAGCCATGATCTCAAAATGGCGGTGCAGGCTCGAAGGGCCGAATGGTCTACTTCTGCACTTATTGTCTATTGTCTATTTCATAACACATGTATTCCATCTGCCACCTCTTTGCCCATTCTCCTACTCTTTTCTAAATCCTTCTGTAGCCTCCCTATTCCCTCAAAACTACCTGCCCCTCCACCTATCTTTGTATTGTCTGCAAACTTTACAACAAAGCCATCAATTCCATCATCCAAATCTTTAATGTATAACATTAAAAGAATCAGTGGGAGATGGGGCACAATTAATGCGCCAAAAAGTAGCATCCATGGCCTGAGAAAGAAGTAGAAAAGGGACAAGCCCACAGCTTCTGAAGAAAAGTCACAGCAGTCTTATCGCTCAATGCACGTCTTTCAATTGCTACAAAACTACCATTGGTTTGCAACTAGATATGAAGCTAGTTTTGATGAAGCACTGTGTGTAAGTTAACAATACACAGGAAGGGTCAAACTTCACTTTAGGTAACTCACCAGAAATCAATTACCTATATGAATGAAAGCTGTGGGATGCAATAGACTGCAAAACAAAATAAATAAATAAAGGATTTCAGCAGCTGTGCGGCAAGATGTTTGTCGTAGCCTAAACCTGCCACAGGGAGATTCTGTTCAATTGGTCCGTGAAAGGTCAGCTCTGTGGGAGCGCACTTAAAGCTGGTATTTTAACCTTTAGAACTGGTATCTTGTGGCTCTCACACAAAAAGAAGTAGACAGCTCATCTCACCATCCAATTATTGTCTGCTATTTGAGTCTGTTCATAGAAAGCAATGGTTTGTTTCTTACAATACATAAATGCAACTGTCCAACATTGCTCAGTGTGTACACAGCTCAATGTCCAGTGATCCGAGTACAGAGAGGTAACAGGGTCCTGATTCAACAGCACTAAGCTAGCTAGTCTTTATGCTTGTAAAAGGTACATAGAATCTGCCCTTAAAAGCATCATTGTAGCATAGCAGTTAGTACTGCTTGGTGCGGAGTTCGGAGTTCAATGCTGATGTCATCTGGAAGGAATCTGTACTCCCTGTGAAATGCATGCGTTTTCTCCAGATGCTTCAGTTTCCTTCCACAGTCCAAAGATGTACCAGTTAGTAGATGAACTGGTCATTGTAAATTGTCCTGTGATTAGGCCAGGGTTCAATTGCTGGGTGGCATGTCTTTATGGGCCAGAAAGTCCTGTTCCATCAGACCACAAGACCATAAAACCTGGGAGATTAATTTTGTTATTGACCCTTGAGTCTGCTCCGCCATTCTATCATGGCTGATTTATTATCCCTCGCAATCCCATTCTCCTGCTTCTCCCTGTAACCTCTGATGCCCTGATTAATTAAGAATCTATCAACCTCTGCCTTAAATATACCCAACGACTTAGATATACCATCGATGGTATACCCAATATACACAACCACCTGTGGCAAAGAATTCCTCAGATTCAGCACCATCTGGCTAAAGAAATTCTATTCTAAATGGACATCCCTTTATTCGGAAGTTGCATCCTCTGGTCCTAGATTCCCCCAGTATAGTAAATACCCTCTCCACATCCAATCCATCCAGTCCTTTCAATCTAGTGAATACAGGCCAGAGACATCAAACACTTGTCAGATGTTAACCCTTTCATTTCTGAGATCCTTCTCATGAACCTTCTCTGCACATCCCAAAACTGCTCACAATACTCCATGTGCAGTCTGACCAATACCTTAAAAAGCCTGAGCATTATATCCTTGATTTTATATTCTAGTCCTTTTGAAATTAATGCTAACATTGCACTTAGCTTCCTTACCACCATCTCAATCTGCAAGCTAGCTTTTAGGAATCTTGCATGAGGACTTCCAAGTCCCTCTGCACGTCTCATTTTTGGAATTTCTCTACATTTACAAAATAGTCAATGCCTTTATTCCTTTTACCAAAGTGCACGGCCATACATTTCCATACATTATATTCCATCTGCCACATTTTTGCCCATTCCCCAATCTGACTAAGGCCTTCTGCAGACACCCTGCTTCCTAACTCTATCTGCCCTTCCACCTATCTTTGTATTTTCCATCAACTCAGCCACAAAGCCATCAATTCTCTCATCCAAATTATTGACATACAATGTATAAAGCAACAGTCCCAACACCAGCCCCTGGGGTACATCACTAGCTACTAGAAGCCAAACAGAAAAGACCCTGTTTATTCCCACATCTTGACCTTCTAGCAGTCTGCCAATCTTCTATCCATCCTAGTACCTTTCACATAATACCATAGGCTCATGTGTGCCTCATGAATGGCACTTTGTCAAAAGCCTTCTGAAAATACAAATAAACACCATCCCCTAGCTTACCTTTGTCTATCCTGCTAGTTATTTCCTCAAAGATACCAACAATTTTGTCAGATAAGAGTTCTCCTTTTGAAAACCATGCTGACTATGTCTATTTTAACATGTACTCCAAACCCTCAACCTTACTAATGGACTCCAATATCCTTTCAACCACTGAAGTCAGGCTAACTGGCCTATAACTTACTTTCTTCTACCTCCCTCCCTACTTAAAGAGTGGAGAGACATTTACAATTTTTTAGTCCTCAGGAAACATTCCAGAATCTAGTGATTCTTTAAAGATCATTATGAACACCTCCAAATCTCTTCAGCTACCACTTCCAAAAATTTGATCCAGTTGATTTATCTACCATCAGACCCCTCAGATTCCCAAGCATCTTCTCCTTGGTAATAGCAATGACACTCACTTCTGCGCCTTTACATTCTTGCATTTCTCACTTTCTGCTAGTGTCTCCCACAGTAAGGATTGATTCATATAGGAGGGAAATTGAAAATCTGGCAGAGTGGTGCCATAAGAGGGATGGCCTGACGGAACATGGAGTTAAATATGTTGAAAGAATAAGTAAATTTAGGAAGGACAACAAAATTCTAGGGGCGTATAGCCCGATGGGAGTTCGGGGAGCTGGATTCAAACAGAGAGAGGAGAAATGGGCTAAAAATTCTATATCTGAATGCACGAAGTGTCAGAAATAAGGCGGATGAGCTTGAAGCTCAGGTGTGAATGGGTAACTATGATGTTGTTGGGATAACGGAGACATGGCTGCAGGGAGATCAGACCTGGGAAATGAATGTACAAGGGTATACGTGCTATCGTAGGGACAGAAATGTGGGCAGAGGGGGTGGGGTGGCCCTGTTGGTGAGGAATGAGATACAGTCCTTTGCAAGGGGGGCAAGGGGTCAGGAGAAGTAGAGTCTGTGTGGATAGAACTGAGGAACAGTAAGGGCAAAAGGACCCAAATGGGTGTTGTCTACAGGCCACCAAACAGTAGCATGGATATTGGGTGCAACTTGAATAGGGAGTTAACATTGGCATTTGGCAAAGGTAATGTTGCAGTAGTTATGGGGGATTTCAACATGCAGGTGAACTGGGAGAATCAGGTTGGTGCTGGACCACAGGATAGGAAGTTTGTAGAGTGCCTACAGGATGCATTCTTGGAACAGCTTGTACGAGAGCCAACCAGGGACAAGACTATTCTGGATTTAGTGTTATGTAATGAACAGGATTTGATAAGCGATCTTGAAGTAAAGGAGCCATTAGGAGGTAGTGATCATAATATGATGTTTATATCTGCAATCTGAGAAGGATAAGGGCAGCTTGGAGGTGTCAGTGTTGCAGTTGAACAGGGGAAACTATGGAGCCATGAGGGAGGAGCTGGCCAAAGTTGACTGGATGGATAGCCTAGCAGAAAAGACAGTGGAACAGCAATGGCAGGTATTCTTGGGAATAATGCACAAGTTGCAAAATCAGTTCATCCCCCAGAGAAGGAAGGATTCAAAGGGGGGAAGGGGCCACAGTGGTTGACAAAGGAAGTTAGAGATTGCATAGCATTAAAAAAAAAGGAAGTATGACAGAGCTAAGGTAAGTGGGAGGACAGATGATTGGGAAGTTTTTAAGGAACAACAGAACTTAACTAAAAAGGCAATACGGGGAGAAAAAATGCGGTACGAATGCAAGCTAGCCAGGAATATAAAGGAAGATAGCAAAAGCTTTTTTAGGTATGTGAAGAGAAAGAAGATTGTTAAGAACAATGGTGGGCCCTTGAAGAATGAATTGGGTGAAATTGTTATGGGAAACAGAGAAATGGCAGAAGAATTTAATGAGTACTTTAGATGTGTTTTCACTAAGGAAGACACAAGCAATCTCCCAGATGTATGGATGGGCCAAGGACATAGGGTAACAGAGGAAATGAAACAGATTGACATTAGGAAGGAAACGGTGATGAGTAGACTGATGGGACTGAAGGCTGACAAATCCCCAGGTCCAGATGGTCTGCATCCTAGGGTACTAAAGGAGGTGGCCCTGGAAATTGCGGATGCATTGGTAATCATTTTCCAACATTCCTTAGATTCAGGATCAGTTCCTGAGGATTGGAGAATGGCTAATGTTATCCCACTTTTTAAGAAAGGAGGGAGGGAGAAAACAGAGAACTATCGACCTGTCAGCCTGACATCGGTGGTGGGGAAGATGCTAGAGTCCATTATTAAGGATGAAATAGTGGCATATCTAGATAGCAGTGATAGGTTGGGCCAAGCCAGCATGGATTTACCAAGGGTAAATCATGCTTGACTAATCTGTTGGAGTTTTTCGAGTATGTAACCAGGAAGTTAGACGGGGGAGATCCAGTGGATGTAGTGTAACTCGATTTTCAGAAGGCATTTGATAAGGTCCCACAAGGTAGGTCATTTAGGACAGAGTTAAGGAAAAACTTCTTCTCCCAGAGAGTTGTGGGGGTCTGGAATGCACTGCCTCGGAAGGCAGTGGAGACCAATTCTCTGGATGCTTTCAAGAAGGAGCTAGATAGGTATCTTATGGATAGGGGAATCAAGGGATATGGGGACAAGGCAGGAACCAGGTATTGATAGTAGATGATCAGCCATGATCTCAGAATGGCGGTGCAGGCTCGAAGGGCCGAATGGTCCACTTCTGCACCTATTGTCTATTGTGTATAACAACTGACTCTTACTTAATGTGAGCAAGACCAAGTAGCTGGTCATTGATTTCAGGAGAAAGGAACCAGAGGTCCATGAGCCAGTCCTCATCAGAGGACTAGAGGTGGAGTGATGCCAACAATTTTAAATTCCTCTGTGTTATTATTTCAGAGGACCTGTCCTGGGACGAGCTAGTAAACACAATTATGAAGAAAGCACAACAGCACCTCTATTTCCTTAGAACTTTGAAAACATTCTGCATGCCATCTAAAATTTTGACCAAATTTATAGAGGTGTGGGGGAGAGTATCTTGACTGGTTACATCACAGTCTGGTATGGAAATGCCAAAGCTCTTGAATGGAAAATCCTACAAATAGTAGTGGATACGGACCAGTCTATCATGGGTGAAGACCTCCTCACCATTGAGCACATCTGTATGAAACGCTGTCACAGGAAAGCAGCATCCATCATCAGGGACTCCACCGCCCCCCCCAGGATATGCTTGCTTTTCATTGCTACCATCAAGAAGGTAATACAGGATCTGCAAGTTCCACAACACCAGGTTTCGGAGCAGTTATTATCTTTCAGTCATCAGAATCTTGAACCAAAGGGGATAATTTCATTCAACTTCACCTGCTCCATCATTGAGATGTTCCCATAACAAATGAATTCACTTCCAAGGACTCTTCATCTCATGTTCTTTATATTGATTGCTTATATATTTATTACTGTTATTTCTTTCTTTTTGTATTTGCACAGTTTGTTGTCTTTTGCACACTGATTGAATGATCAAGTTACTGTGGTCTTTCATGGATTCTGTTATCGTTATTATTCCATAGATTTATTGAGCATGCTCTCAAGAAAATGAATCTCTGGATTGTATATGGTGACATATATGTCCTTTGATAATTAACCTCAATTCCCCACCTCCTCCATGGCTGTGAACAGTGATGGGAAGTGGAAAGATAGGTAAATGAATCACAGAATTTTGTCCTGTGTTGCATGGGAACATGTTAATTGTGGCTCAGTTGGTCGTACTGTTAGCATCAAGTCAGTATGTTCTAGGGTTCAAGTGTCATTTTCGACACTGGAGTGCAGCATTCCTAGACAGAGTTTCTAAATGGTATCAAGGGAGTGATATTGGTAACATTTTCTGGAGAAGAGATAAAACTGAGGACTAGTTGCCCTCTCAAAATAATACACGAATACTTAAGTTAGTTCTCTTTAGAAAATCAGTGGGAAATATATCCCTTTTGTTTTGATCAATACCTTCTGTCCATGACACCCAATTTCTCTACCCATGCATCCCCTCACTGTCCTTTTCTCTTTGAATCTATCCTTTAACTCTCTCTATCCATACCATAACCATCTCGCTCACCTACCCCCTTAGCTTATCTGCTTTTTTACTCTTTAGCAACCTCTTTATCCCAAATATCCATTCTCTTTTTCATCCAGCCTCTTATCCCTTCTATCTCCAACTTTATCCACTTGCTCTTTACTCCCCCTCCCATTTTCCCTGACCCCTACTCCCTTCTATTTAGGAGTACACTTGATAACCCTCAGGATACTCTCAGCTTCATAGCCAGGAAAGCCCAGCAGCATCTCTACTTTCTGTGAAGGCTGAGAAAAGTCCATCTCCCAACCCCCATCCTCACCATATTCTACAGAGGATGTATCGAGATCATCCTGAGTAGCTGCATCACTGATCATCGGGGTCTCTTTTCCTGCCATTACAGACATTTACACCACACGCTGCACCCACAAAGCAAACAGCATTGTGAAGGACCCCACGCACCCCTCACACAAACTCTTCTCCCTCCTGCCATCTGGCAAAAGGTACCAAAGCATTCGAGCTCTCACAACCAGACTGTGTAACAGTTTCTTCCCCCAAGTCATCAGACTCCTCAATACTCAGAGTCTAGACTGATGTCTACATCATTTATTATTCTAATGAAATTTGTCCTCTCCTGTCCTATTGTCTTGTTTATTAATTATTTATTTAGTAATTAATTGCTGTATTGCCCTACACTGTTTTGTGCTCTTTATGTAGTCCTGTGTAGGTCTGTAGTCTAGTGTAGTTTTGTGTTGTTTCATGTAGCACCAGGGTCCTGGAGGAACATTGTTTTGTTTTTACTGTGTACTGTACCAGCAGTTTATGGTCAAAATGATAATAAAAAGCAACTTGACTTGACTTGACTTGATAAGAGCAGCAGGACCCAAAGGCAATACCTGAATATCTGGAGTATCAGGAAAGATAGGTTGGATGTTGAATTCGATCCTGCTATATAGAGAGCAGGAAGGAACAAAGGGGACCTGAATCAGAATTTTGATTGGATTTCGAAAGGCAAAATGGAAGGGTAAACAAAGGGGTTCCAGGAGGCTGTTTGAGGATGTTAACCAGGAGTTTACTATCCATGGTGTAACAGCAGGATAGGGATGAGCCCAGATTGTTTCACTAGGGTATCTTATTGAAACTATGTTGATTTTTAAGCTGTTTTCTTGTTAATGCATGCAACACATCAAAAACATTAGTCACTTATATTGGCCATGATTAAGTGATAGCCCCAATTAATCATTAAGCATATTATTTACCTGTCTAATATTTAGATAGACAATGAGCGACCTTATGATATATAGGGCAAGTTTAATAACATCTCACTGTTTCCAATCCATCTATCTATCTCTTCGCTCTACTTTGCAATTGCCACAAATCTTGAACAATAAAAATAATCTCAGCAGTCCAGAAGAAGAAAAAAGTAGCAAGAAATATGTGCACAAGATACTTACCCTTAATTTTGTCTAGGATAACCTGCTGATTATCCAGGCAGGCCACACTGCTGTTCATTTTCAGAGGCTGGGACTCTCCACTCTATTTAACATAAATTAAAAGAAATTATAGTGTAAAATTGTTAACTGTTAAAACTGCTTTACCAGATTCCATGCCAGGGGCAGAATGCCCCAATTTGATTCAACACCATGATCCAAGTATAAACATATGGAGACTGAACCAATTACTGAATTGCATAGTGATCACTTGTTAGCAGAAGAGCAAATTATCAGGATGATCTCCTAGACTTGTTCCCAATATCATAGCCTGAAGGAAAATCATGGGGCTGTGTTCGATGGAAAATTCCTTACTTTTTATTTTGCACCAGATAGTTCATCTTAGAAGTTCATCATCTAGCTTGGCTTCAGAGAGGTTGGAGAGTGAATTTATAATGATACATATGTCCAGACTCAATGGGTCTATGTGTTTTCTCCAGTTTGATAATTTCATGAGTAAATAATTATGTTAGGCCCCTTCTGGTTGAGATAATCTGCAAAGTGGATTTCAAAGAGTGTCAGTGAATGGCTGCATAGTGGGTTACCTTAAAACGATTCCTGATAGAAGAAGTTCAAGAATACACAGTACTTCCCTTAGCAATTTTATATCTATTTAACAGAACCTATAGACATTAATTTCCCTGCAGAATGCTTGTGGATAATTGGACAGGAAAATTACTAATAGTGACTGCATGAAAATCATTAATCAATTCTGAAGCACTTTAGCACTGAGGAAATGAAAGATATTGTATAAATGGAAGGTCATTTAAAATTGTTAATACATACAATCTTTGCTTCCAGATCCTTGGCGTTTAAGTTATATTTAATCAGAAATGGTTGCAAAGCTTCAGACACTGTTTTGGTAGGTTTTGCTGTCACCCAAAGTTTTCGATTTGTGGGAATAATCTCCAATCTGAAAAGAAATCAGAGGGAAAGTTAGGGAATGAATTCAAGTTGGCACCTAGATGATCCTCCCAGACCTGTGGTTTTAAATTTCATCATTGAAATCAAACTGGAGTGTAAATCCCACAGTTCCCACTGGTTATAGAACAAATGGATTGGAGTAACCAATCAGGACCGAGGCAGTTGAAAGCAGGCCTATATAAACATGAGGACTCCCAGAGAGAAACGCCAATAACTGCACACTGAGCATGTCACCTCAACTGGTGATGAAATGTCTGTAAACCTATTACAAATCTCGGTGGACATCAAATGCGTCAACCGAGCTATCAATACTCACCACCAACCTAAACAAGCAAAATTGCCATATCTTAATGCAAGACTCTATTAATGTCTGGTATCATTAGTTGAAAGTTCTACACCAGCAAATTCTAACTACAATAATCCCCAGTTTCTACCGAAAATGGTTTGATTACTGACATTTTGTCATGCTATTCTACTGATCTCAAAGCTAAAAATGTAACTTACTCAAATAGTACTTTCTTCTCAACACGAACTTCCTTGTCACACAAGATCATACTATCTTGATCCAGCACAAGAGGTTTCTGAAAATTAAAGTAAGGTAGGCTTTAAGCAAGATATTTCTAAAGTCATATAATGTTATATCCATGCAAACATATTAGTTGATTTGACCAGTGAGGAACAGACGAGATGCTCAGACCCTAGGTAAACAATGCTCTAACATGAGGCAGTAGGACAGTTGCACTGATAATCTTGGGTAAGGAAAGGAAAGGCAGCAGAGACCAGATATGGTTTTTACTCCTATTTACTATTCATTAGGAGTACTGTAAATGGATTTCAAGTGAGACAAAACTGGTGCTTAGCTGTGGTATTCAACTCCTCCCACTCTAGTTTGAACGTTGAAATAGCTTGCCAACTTGCATTGTCGAGGCTTATTAATGACCCAGGAATGCAAATCCTTGAATAAAGAATTGAGACAGAGGCCATCCGTTGGTCGAGGTCAACCATGGATATTGTGCCCTAATTGTCTATGTGATATGCAAGCCAGGTACACAGATCAGAGTAGTACAAAGTATATGTTGTCCATGTAGCAGGCTCTTCCTCTGCACACAGTTGATAAATCCAATGGAACAGCTGAGTAGTTTGGACCAGCAGCACTGCAGGAGCTGCCAGTTAGCACTGAACTCATCATTGGACCCCCTTTGGATCTCAGCTCCAGATTTTTCCTCAGGGTTTACTTCCAATGTCTTCCCCATGAGTGGGTACAGCCACAAGAAAGCAGAGGTATGAGATCAGAATTTTCCTTCTCCTAGATAAGCTGCCAACCATGGCTGAAGAACCCCACCAGCTTGAAGTAACTGTTTTAAGATGCCAGTGTCAGTAAAAACAGTTCCACGTGTGAAGGCCAGGAGCTGGATTTGGTAGTCAGAGGCTATTTGAGACACATATAATTGGGAGTGTGTAATAGGTAGTGGAAGCTTATCCCCTCTACCACCCCCAGCTATAACAACCTTGAGGATCCAAAAACACTTGGGAACCTCCTCAGCATAAACATAGGAATAAGCCCAATGACTTAAATACATTTGTGCTGCCCAAATTGTTGGCACATTGTTGTATAACTAAAGAGAATTTTGTCTTTTACCAACAGCATCACGTACACAAACAAAAACTACACTAAGGACAACAGTTGAACATCACAGTGGCACAGCTGGTAGCGTCACCATTCTTGCAGCTCCAGTGATCCAGGTTGAATCCTGACTTCCCTTGTGGACTTGCACCATTTCTCTGTGGCTGTGTGACTTTCTTGTTTCTTTGCACAACCCAAAGACATGCAGATTCACTGGTTCTTTGGTTTCTGTGAATTGCCTTTATTGTGTAGCCTTCTTGGGGAAGTGATTGGAATGTGAGGAAAATTAAACTGGATTAAAGTAGGATTAGTGTAAACTGGGAATTGATGGTTTGCATGGATTCAATGGATGGAGGTGTGTGTTTCTGCACTGTGTGACTACATGACTTTGACATTCTAGTGAATTTTACCTTCCAGGTTAGCGAAGACTATGTAAACTCTAGGAAAATTCAGTGAGATAAGCACCACAATATCATCTTCTTCTAATCCAGTCTTGTGAAGGGTCTCAGCCCAAAACATCAACTGTACTCTTTTCCATAGATGTTGCCTGGCCGGCTGAGTTCCTCCAGCATTTTGTGCATGTTGCTTGGATTTCCAGCATCTACAGATTTTCTCTTGTCTGTGATTGGACCATGATATTACTTGTACAACCATTTAAAATTACACCAAAGGTTGTATCCCAATAGCTAAGACTAATGTCCAACTACTTCCAAATATGTGATTTCTTTACTAAGTATCTATAAATTCTTCATTCTTATCATATCCTTGGATTCTATTTGTCTGGATGTATTTGCACTTTGAAATATAAACATAGAGGTATTTATATTTAGTCTAATCTATTTTCCTAGCTCTTAGTCTATAAATCTATAGGTTTCAGCACAGTGTTTCTTTTTAACTGTGGTGAGAGTTCCTTGTCAGACAGGGCTGTTGTATTTGGGGCTGCATGAGGTTGAGATGCTCTCTATAATCTCAATATGTTTCGGATTCATAAGGGAGAATCTGAGAGTCCGATGAGCGCATCACTTGTGCAAAACTCCTTTCAGCAATGAAGTCAGGATTCTCAAATTACTTTCTTTCACAGTACGTTCTGGTGTCAAAGACTTGCATGTTATATCTCATACCTCCTTACGATTGCCCTTCGTTTACTAACTAAATCACTTCATATTGCTCTAAAGAATACAATGTGTGATAGTTCTGCCTATTTTTCCAAGTCAAGCTACATCCCCCTCTTACTTTTCTTCATTATAGTTTATCATCAACAAGCCTTTATCATCTTCAATGCACACAGTGATATCAGTTGTATTTATACTGACTATTGGAGGTTACCCCTGGATATTTTCCAGCAGTATGAGAAAAAACTGCTTCATCATTATTCTGAAATTTCTATCTTTGGAAATTTTATTTCCAGGCTCCACTGCCCTGTAATTTTATTACAAACACATAAAACTTTGCTGAACACGATGTTCTAGTTTATTATGTAACATGAAAACACTCTGGGCTCCATTAAGCCCACCTGTTACAATATTGCTATTACTTTGCGTAGTAGATTGTGATTTCCCTCTTCCCTGAGTCACTAACATTAATGAAGTGAAAGTACTGTGTCAAACAATTATGGTCAAAACTGAGCTCATTCAAACTGAATATTGCATAGAAACAGGACATCTGATGCAACTAATGTGCATCAATATTAAGCCTCCTGCTCTCCACCATCAAGCTATAAGGATATTCATTTATTCCTTTTTTCCTCGTACTTGCAGAGCTTCTCCTTAGAAAATAAATACCACTATTTCTTTCAACTGCTCACATGGTTGTGAGTTTTACAACCTATATAACAGATAAGATGGAATGGGCTGTGTTATATTCTTCTTAAACTCATTTCAAAGGATTGCTGCTTGTATCTAAAATTTATAATCAGGAGCAGATATAGAATAACTTAGGCTCTGTTATAATCAGCTCTTATTATTGCAAGTGCGTTGGTTTGTTTTATGTTAATTTTAAGAGAGAATGGAGACAGAACACCAAAGTAAGCAATCACAATTGATATAAAATATCAGTTGGCCAGCTATATTGTTTTATCATTGTATTAGACCACAACAAAAGCCAAATAAAAGCAATATCAAAGACTGGAAGCAGGAGGTAGCTGTGTTAATGTTCACATTCCCTGCAATTGTTCTACACCCAGCAATTGGTCACTTATAGCTGCTGTAATACACTTGAGTGTTAAACTCTGCATCAGGCAGAAAAAGAATGTTTTGCTTTTAATCATCATGTGCACCACTCCTGGAATCTTCACCTGTGTTGTCAATTGGCTCAGGGAGAATTTCATCAAATTTCCGAAGAAGGTATTTTACACAAGGGTATAAGAAGTTTCTCTTTAGTCTTTCAGCAGTGAAACTACACTTATATATTGCATTGCTGCCACATGATTGGCTATTTGATACTTGCATTAACAAGCAGGTGTACCTAATAAAGTGGCCATTTAGTCTATATTGTCAGTAAAGCCCGTAGCATTGGGTATTATAGAGTCATAATGTACTACAGCCCAGAAACAGGCCCCCTGACCCACCTAGTTCATGAAACCTGATCTTCCGCCTAGACCCATCTACCTGCATCTGGACCATATCCCTTCAAACCACTCACATCCTTCTACCTATGCAAACTTCTCTTAAATTTTACAATTGAACCTTCAACTACCACTTCCATCAGCAGCTTGTTCCACACTTGCACCATCCTCTATGAACTAGTTTCCCATTAGATTCCCCTGTCATCCTAAATCTATGACTAGTCTTGCCCAGCCTCAGAGGAATAAGTCCACATGCATATACCCTTTCAATACCCCTCATAAGTTTACCCATCAAGGGCCTTTTAAATGATACAATTTTATCTTCTTTCCACCACTACTTTGCCCCTTACCTTCAATGTATGTCCTCTAGTATTTAACACTCCTACCCTGGGAACAGAGATTCTGACTGCCTAGCCTATCTAAGCCTCTCATCATTTTACTGGCTTCTATCAGGTCTCCCCTCGGCCTCCAAAGCTGCTGGGAAAACAACCCAGGTTTGGCCAACCTCTTTTTATAGTTTATACCCTCCTATCCAGACAGCATCCTGCTAAACCTCTTCTGTACCTTTCCCAAAGCCTCCACATCCTTCCTGTAACAGATTGACTAGTATTTCAGAAAATGCTTTAAGTGTGGTATAACCAAAATTTTCTATATCTGGTTTTTATATTAAATCATGTGGTACATACAGTACAGAACAGACTCTGTACATTATATATATTATTCCAACTTACCCTGTCACTTCCAGCCAGAAAAACACTTGTGGCAGCTAGAGGAATTCCATGCCGTTCACATACTGCAGTTAGTAACTGTCGAATGGTCAACCCAGGCTGAACCATCGCCAAGGAAGCAGTTTTGTCAGGGAGGTAGACACAACAATATTTCACCTTCTGTTCTATTTCAGTGTCCGCATTCACCTTCTCACTCTGCAAGCAAGAACATGGGTTGTGATTAAACTCTCGCCATTCATCATTCACCCTTTACACAACTGAAAATATTTGCCCCTTTTTGTAGCAATACTTCCTCACAACCCAACAACCCTTCAACTTTGGATACTTGCACAACTTCCACACTTTTCGTTTCCACCTCTACCTTCAGCCAACCAGACCTGAAATCTTTCCAAATCCTTAAGACCCTCTTTAATATCCATAGAATAGGCTTTCTCTTTAGATCTAAATGGCAGTTTAAATTTAAATTTTGTGTGGATTTGGCCCTATTTTGTTCACTGGAGCTGCAGAGTATTTGCATAACATTAAACATAAAATCTGCAATGGACCAAAATCTACAGAAGTGCACCTGGAAGTTCAGGAGTTTAGGTTCACACCATTGATTCCCTCTGTTTTTATGAAAGTCAATATCTCTGAATTGACCAACTCTGGAAGTTCATCTGACCACTTACAGATACTAACTGAACTTGAACAGATGTTCATTTACTAATCATTCCTGTGTTTTTTGCTGGGGAAGTTAGATTGAATGCATCTGAGGTGTACTTGTGTGACGACATTTGCAGAACAAAGTTTTAATAGTACGGTTGTTTCTATAATTTCCAGGCCTTGATCTAACAGCCTCCTTTGAGTCTAGATTCTGATTCAATCAGCTTGCCAGGCCCCAGTCCAATGATTCCGCTCAATGTACAGGCTCTGATCACCACCTCCACCCTCAAACCTTATACTTCCTCATGACAACATCTCACAATATTTCTCAATCATTGGGCCCAATCACATATCCTAATCTCCAGTTACCAAATCTCAGCCCCAACTGAATGTTCAAACAGCATAAGGGAAACCAATGCATTATTGGATCTCCATGTCTTATCCTGTATGGGTCCTTCTAAGCTCCGAAAAACGTACAAACCATTTTAATATACTTTAGAAGTATCCCTTGACCATAGGTAATGTTAGATATTCACTGTCCAGGGCCAGGGACACCTTTTTTCTCAAGCTCAACTTTCTAACATAGCATCTGACACTTCTAAAAATCAAAGTTTTTTTGTGAGTAGGTAAAACTTCAAACCAATATTCTTTGCTCAACTTTTTGTTGTAGCCAGTTTTCAGTTCTTAATGTAAGTTGCAAGCAATAATCTGTCTGAAGTTAAAAAGGACAGCTTTGCAAACAAACAGCAGAGACTGGTGGTCCGTAGCACGAAGCTGACTACTTAAAAGATGCAGTGTAAGATAATGGGGTAATGTTAATTGGCTTGTGTAAAACTAGACCACACTGGATAAGTTATTCAGTTCAAAGAAGTTTGTAGGCTAAATTGATACTATCACTTAACTCATCAAATAGCTGATTTACTAATAGTTGGAGGGTTTGTATACTCAGAAGATCAACTCCCACAGCAGTAATTGTGGGTATCTGGGAATTCAGTTCCTAGAATATTTTAGACCACCAGTGGGAAAAGGTGAAAGTCATGAAAAATATTACTCGTGTATGAAGTCACCTAAGTGGCAGAAAAACAGCAAGAACATTGGAGAGAAGTCAGGCGTGTTAAGAATTATTGGGGAATGTCAACAAGAATGACTGAAAGATGGGGTGAACTTAAGTTCATTCTTCTGTCTTTAATTTCTGTGATGGGCAACACATTTATCTGCAACTCATTGGTACGATTTTGTAGATTATAGGAATTGTTCCTTTGTGTTTCAGAAGTCACTTGAAATTTCAGATTCAGATTCAGTTTATTGTCATTTATAAACCACAAATACAATGCAGTTAAAAAATGAGACAACGTTCTCTGGAATGATATCACAAAAACCACATAACGTTTGGTAATCCCCAATCCAGAGTCCGGAGAGGCTGCTGCATATCGATATTGCGCTACAGTCTTAGCACATTCCCCAGAAAGGAACTACAAACCCATCAGACAAACCTAAAGCTACAAGACATACACAAAACCATATAGTTACATATAGTTATAGTTAACATATAGTTTCAACAGTGCAGACAAAACCATAATTGATAGAAGACTAACTGACAAAGACCACATAATTATAACACATAATTTCAACAGTACAAAGCAATACCGTAATCTGATAAAGAGCAGTCCATGCACAGTTTAAAAGAAAGTCTCAAAGTCCCGACAGCCCATCATCTCACGCAGACGGTAGAAGGAAGAAAAACTCTTCCTGCCATGAACCTCCAGTTTGCTGATACAGCACTTTGGGAGCTCCGACCACAGCCAACTCCGAGTCTGTCCGAAAACTTCGAGACTCCGACCAGCCCTCCAACACCGAGCACCGAGCACCATCTCTGCCGAACGCTTCGACCCTGGCACCGGCCGCCAAGCAACAGGCAAAGCCGAGGATTCAGGGCCTTCCTCTCAGAGCTTTTTGGAAAGCTTTTATAAGATATAAATCCTCTAAGAGGTTTAAATGTGTTTTAAGAGTTTTATCTAAATTTAAACATATATCACTAAAACTAAAATAACTGTGTTTAAACTATTTTATTAGCTGGAAGCATCTTCTCCTTAGTAGGAAAGAGTGACCCATCACTCAAATAGTGCTAAACTCACATGAGCAAAAATAGGGAAGTGACCGAGTCTTTGAAGAGTAGGTAGCTGCTGTATAACCTCCCTTTAATGAGGGTACCTATTGCTACCTGTATCATATAGGGCTCAAAGTCTTTGTTTGAGTTCAAAACTTGGCAGTCAGCAACCCCAAACCCATCACAGGATAAGAGGGCAAAGAATGAAGAATACCTCTGGAAGAATTCATCATGTAAACTACAATCTTTAGTAGACAAATGCCTGTAAGTAACTTGATCATAAATATGAAAATGTACTTATTGAAACTATATAGAATTACTTTCTGCATAAATAAGACCCCCTTGGTGGCTTTTAGAAACATAGAAAACCTACAGCACAATATAGGCCCTTCGTCCCACAAAGCTGTGCCGAACATGTCTTTACCTGAGAAATTACCTAGGGTTACCCATAGCCCTCTATTTTTCTGAGTTCCATGTACCTGTCCAGCAGTCTCTTAAAAGACGATATCGTATCCGCCTCCACCACAGTCGCCTGCAGCCCATTCCACACACTCACCACTCTCTACGTAAAAAAACTTACCCATGATATCTTCGCTGTACCTACTTCCAAGCACCTTAAAACTGTGCCCTGTCATGCTAGCCAATACAGCCCTGGGAAAAAGCCTCTGACTATCCACATGATCAATGCTTCTCATAATCTTATACACCTCTATTATGTCACCTCTCATCTTCTGATGCTCCAAGGAATAAGGCCAAGTTCACTCAACCTATTCTCATAAGGCATGCTCCCCAATCCAGCCAACATCCTTGTAAATCTCCTCTGCACCCTTTCTATGGTTTCTATGTCCTTCTATAGTGAGGTGACCAGAGCTGAGCACAGTACTCCAAATGGGGTCTGACCAGGGTACTATACAACACCAATATTACCTCTCGCCTCCTAAAGTCAATCCCACTATTGATGAAGGCCAATGCACCGTATGCTTTCTTAACCACAGAGTCAACCTGTGCAGCAGCCTTGAGTGTCCTATGGACTCGGGCCCCAAGATCCCTCTGATCCTCCACACTGCCAAGAATCTTACCATTAATACTATATTCTGCCATCATATTTGACCTACTAAAATGAATATTCTTAATTGTTAAATAATATTCTTTTAGAAAGCTTTAAGTTATTCTAATAATATTTTTGACTTTAGGGTTTATTTTAATTTTGACATCTTTCTTAACCATGCTGAAATGATTGTGGACTAATCAACAAAAGCCAAAACCCAGCAATGCATAAATTAAAAATCTTGCAGATTAGGAGCACCAAATACCTACTTGGCCTTTCAAATTCTTCCACCATTTACTAAGGTCATGCTCTTGCTGATCTGATTACAATATGATGTTCAGTTCCCCTTCAAAGCATGGTTATTTTTCACCCCATTATTCTTCATGTGGTACAACTAGTAGAGGAGCTGCTGCCTCCCAGCACCCGAGACCTTAGTTCAGTCCTGACCTGTCTGTGTACATTGCGACAGTGTGAGTTTTCCGAGTGCTCTAGCTTTCTCCCACATCCTAAAATATGAGGTGAATTGCCCCTCATGTGTAGGTAAGGTACAGAAAGAAAAAGATTTAAAGATCAGCTTTATTTTTCACATGAGCATCAAACCATCAAAACATATGGAAAAATACACCATTTGCGTCAACGACCAATGCATTCCGAGGGTGTGCTGGGGGCAGGACACAAGAGCCATCGAACTTCAAGTGCCAACATAGCATACCCACAATTTACTAACTCTAACCCTACATCTTTCTGGAACATGGGAGGAAGCTGGAGAACCCAGAGGAAATCCACACAATCACAGGAATAACATCCTTACAGATAGTGGTGGGAGTCGAACCTGATCTTACAGCTGGCAGTACAAAGCATTATGCTAACCACTATGCCTCCAGTGTAATCTTGGGGGTGTTGGATGAGAAGGTGGGTGGAATAACAAAGTAAGATTAACGTGTGTGTTTGTGTGGCCTCTGTCGGTCGTGGTTGACCATGGGTACTGTGTTTCTGGTAGTCACTGGTTTGTCGAGCAGTGTCAACTGTGGATATTAAGGCCGATCCTGGAACTGCAGTCTCTGTCACAGTTGCTGCATGTGTAGGGCATTGTGGAATTGTTGTCCGCTGTCCGCTGTGCTCTCCATTTAGCTCTCTGCTCCTCAAAGTGACTCGGGATCACTCTTTCGCCTTGCTCTAGGTGTTGCTGAAGAGTACCTCACCATTTGTTGTGGTCATCTGCTGTATCCTCCCAGCACTCTGTGTTGATTTTTAAGGCTTTCATGTCACACTTGCAGAGGTCCTTGAAGTGAAGCTGGGGTCTACCAACGTTCCTCTTGCCTGTTGCTAGTTCTCCATAGAGGATATCCTTTGGCAGTCTACTATCCTTCATACGACGGATGTGGCCCAGCCAGCGCAGTCTGTGTTGTCTTAAAAGCGTGAACATTGTGGGAAGTCCAGTGCAGGAGAGGACCTCAGAGTTTGGGACTTTGTCTCTCCAGGTGATGCCGAGGATGCGCAGGTGTAAGCTGTTGAGTTTCCTCTCCTGCTTGGAGTAGATGGACTGCTGTAAATGGACAGTGATGATCAGTGCAGACTTGGTGAGCTGTAAGTCTGTTTCTGTGCTACAGCTCTCTATGACTATATCGCGACCTCTGTCTTTAAAAATCACAGGCGCTGCTTCCACTGCATTTTTGAGGAAGAGAATCCTTCAAAGACTCGTGATTAAGGGATCAGATGCCACATTAACTCTGTCTTAAATGGGCAACCCCTTATTTTTAAACAGCAACCCACAGATTCTCCCACAGGATGAAGCACTCTCAATGTACCCAACTTCATATACTTCAATCAAGTTCCTTCTAACTTTTTAAAAGCTGCAGGAAGCCCTGAATCATTTAATCTTTCTGCAAAGGGCATCCCAGCAATTCTAGATATTAGTCTAGTAAGTCGTCTTTAAAGTGTTTCCAGTGTATTAGCATATTTCCTTAAATAAGGAGAATAATCCTATATACAGTCCTCCGGATATGATCTGAGCAATATTCAATAAGCATAATGTCCTTCCTTTTGCTTTAAGTTTCTCAAGCTTCTGCAAAGCAAATCTCTCATGGGGAGATGCTGAGGGAATATTTCTTTACTATGAAGTTGGATATCTCTAGCATTCAAGGCTGTGGAGGGAGAGTTGTTGAAGGAGATGATAGATAACTTTATATCCACAAAATGCATCAAGGGGTATTGGGGGAAGAGCAGAAATATATTGAAATTGAGCATCAACTGTGGAAGTGTTGATTCACAGAGCAAACTAATTTTTAGTTTCCCAGCCTTGCAGTCTGTCACAATTGCAATAATATAGATAATGTGCTTCTTCCACACAACGTATAATGTAGTTTTCTACATTATACTCCCGTTTGGCAATTCATCCCCTTATTTAAGGTATATCCCCTTTTAGGCTTCTTTTACAACCTACATTCCTACATGTTTTATACCTGAAGAGACAGCTGTGAGCTGAAGGGAAATACTGAGAGGATCATCCTGAATAATTTATTTCTGCATAATTAATAACAGAACATTGTTGGCTATGTTAATGCTTCTTCACATGACCATGTTCCAGACTACCATTCTTCATGACTGCTGAGGCTGAGTAAGATTTCAAATTATTGTAAAGTAAGTCCACATCTACTAGAAATGGGATTGGGATCAGTGAAGTCAGTCCTATTGGATATCTATCGCCATGGGAAAATTCTGTTGCTAATTTGGAACAAATCTTTGATACCCTTATCTCCAATTCAGAGATATCATTAGTGCAATATATCTTGATTTTAAAAGAGCCAGTAAAACAGAAGAGGGCGATTCTGAAATGACATGGGGAATTCACCAAACATCAACCAAACCAGGGAAAAAAGAATGAATTTCAAGAATAGGTTATGTAACATAATATGTACCTCATTTCCACATCACTCTCCCGGCACTTAACCCTGCAAGCAGCAGAATTGCTACATCTGCCCATTCATGTTCCCTCTCACCTCCAATTAGGGTCCCAAACAGTCCTTCTAGGTGAGGCAACACCTGACCCACAGATCTGCTGGGGTTATATGTTGTATTTGGTTCTCCTGATGTGGCCTTATCTACATTGGGTGAGACCAGACATGGATTTGATGAAATCACTTTGTTGAGTACCTCAGCTCCATCTGGAAAAAAGCAGATTTTCCCAGTGGCTAACCATTTTGATTTCTGTTCTGAAATGTTGGTCCATGGCCATTTCTACCGTTATAAGCCAACTCTCAGGTTGGAGGAGCAACACCTCATATTCTGTCTAGGTAACCTTCAACCAGATGACAAGATCATTGATTTCTCCCACTTCCGGTTATTCCCCCCACCCCCCGCCCCTTCCTTCTTCCTTATTTCACCACTCTGGCTTCCTACCTCTTTTCACCTGCCTATCACCTCCCCAGGTTCCCCTCCTCATTCCTTTTCTCCGCTCCTCTGAGATTCCATTTTCTCCAGCCATTTGCCTTTTCCACTTATCATCCCCAAGCTTCTTACTTTATCCCCTCCCCCACCCACATGGCTTCACCTTCTAGCTTGTCCTCCTTCTCCTCTCCCCACATTCTTATTCTGGCATCTTCCTGCTTCCTTTCCAATCCTGATGATGGGTCTCAGCCCGAAATGTTGACTGTTTGCTCACTTCCATGATCGTTGCCTGACCTGCTCAATTCCTCCAGCATTTTCTGTGTGTTACTCTGGATTTACAGCAGCTGCAAGATCTCTTGTGTTTCTCATTTACTATACAATCACAAAGTGAATTAGTTAGATTGTGAGGACACTCATTGTTATTGTCATTTAGTAATGCATGCATTAAGAAATGATACAATGTTCCTCCAGTATGATATCACAAAAACACAAGACAGACCAAGACTAACTAACAAAAACCACATAATTATAACATAGTTACAACAGTGCAAAGCAATGCTGTAATTTGATAAGAGCAGACCATGGACACCGTAAAAAAAAGTCTCAAAGTCCTCGATAGCCCATCATCTCACGCAGACGGTAGAAGGACGAAAAACTCTTCCTGCCATGAACCTCCAGCGCCACAAAGCTTCCCGATGCAGCCTCTGGAAGCATCCGACCACAGCCAACTCTGAGGCCGACCGAAAAACTTCGAGCCTCCGACCAACCCTCTGACACCGAGCAGCAAGCACCATTTCTGCCAAGCGCTTTGACCCCGGCCCCAGCCGCCAAGCAACAGGCAAAGCCAAGGATTCAGGGCCTTCCTCTCTGGAGATTTTTCGATCGCAGAGTAGCAGCAGCAGCGAAACAGGCATGTCAGAAGTTTCACCAGATGTTCCCCCGTGTTTCTCACGTCCGTCCCCATCAAATCAGGATTGTGCACGGCCACTACTTAACAGATAACTGTTATTCATTCCTGGGGTGGTCGCGCGCGCTACTGTCACGCCACCATTTTCTCTCGAAACAGAACATTATTTATTTTTATTCAATACGTTGAGGATATTTCTTGATCCCTTTGATGAGAAGGTTACATTTTCAAATTTTTCACCTGTTAAAGGAAAATTGTGCTGGAAACTAGCAACAAGGGAATTAATCAAGATGGTGATTTGATACTAATGGTTTTTGAGCTGTCAAAGAGGCTCTTCAAAATTAATCATTTTGTGAAGTATCAGTTTTTAAAAGCTTTGACATGAAAACCATGTACTGTGAAATGTAACCAATAAATTGCTCTGCATAGATTATTCAAAGACATTTTCAGTTATTTAAAATCTGTGTATTCCCAAGATGTTGATTGCAAACTGATTGAAAATCTATCTTCCTCATTTTTAGCTGCATTATATAATAGATTAAAGTTATCAAGGAGTGTTTTACATCGCATTAAAGGAAGTGAATACATTGTTGTTTTGTAGCACAGTATGATTGCACTGGTTCAGAATGTTATATGAATTTTTTAGAATATAAGCCTTAAACAGGCAATCATTGTTGTTCCTAGCATGTTGATTGGAATCAAGACAGAAATGCTAGCACATAATTATTCTCATTGGTTGTAAATCCATGCAGACTGATGACTAACTCAATCACTAAGGCAATATATCCTCTGTCATACCTCATTTCTGGAATTAGCCAAGCTGAGGTAGCCCAGTTCCATGCTGGCTGTGGAATATACAGATCCCTGAGATTCACGGCGAGACAAGGAGAGACCATTACTCTCTGGAAAATCCACTAAAAAAAGAGAGGTAATGAGAATTAATAGTCACATTGCAAAATGCAAAATGAGTAATAATGTGGCCAGGATGCACAGATCATCTGGGTGCTTTGCCACAAGAGCATATCGCAGAATTAATCTTTCATCAAAATCAGTAATCTTATGCAGATTAAATGACGGGAAGTCTACCAAATCAGTCTGTGTGGTCATGTGGGAGGGAATATTAGGCTTAGTTATGCTTCCATCACAGTTAAGTGCGGGTGGGATAATGACATACCTAGTCGCTCACCGCTCCAGAGAGCCAAGATCGATACATTAAGTGCCAATGGCAGAATTTTTTAAAGGTAAATTTTAGGTTATTTTTGGCTTGAGGAAAAGATAGATGCAACAAGTTGTTATCATATACTTGAAATAATGGTGGAGGCAAATGATAATAATCATCAAATTCAAATAGTATAAACAACATAACTATGTTTAATGAGCAGAAATATACATCTTCAATGATGGCACCGACATGATGGGATGATGTGTGTGGTAAGGCTAATCTAACAAAGCTTTTGAGATGATGGGGAATTCTTTAATCAGGGGGTGGCAAATCTGTGTAATTTGTTGCCACAGCATTTAATACCATCATTTCCACAATCCTGATTGAGAAGTTGCAGAACCTGGGCCTCTGTACCTCCCTCTGCAATTGGATCCTTGACTTCCCAACCGGAAGACCACAACATGTGCGGATTGGTGATAACATATCCTCCTCGCTGATGATCAACACTGCTGTACCTCAGGGGTGTGTGCTTAGCCCACTGTTCTACTCTCTCTATGCCCATGACTGTGTGGCTAGGCATAGCTCAAATGTCATCTACAAATCTGCTGATGATACAAGCATTGTTGGTAGAATCTCTGGTGGTGATGAGACGGCGTACAGGAGTGACAGATGGCAACTAGTGGAATGGTTCTGCAGCAACAACCTGGTACTCAATGTCAGTAAGACGAAAGAGCTGATTGTGGACTTCAGGATGGGTAAGATGAAGGAGCACATACCAATCCTCATAGAGAGATCAGAAGTGGAGAGAGTGAACTGCTTCAAGTTCCTGGGTGCCAAGATCTCTGAGGAAATCTAACCTGATTCCAACATATCGATGTAGTTATAAAGAAGGCAAGACAGCGGTTATACTTTATTTGGCGTTTGAAGAGATTTGGCATATCAACAAATACACTCAAAAGCTTCTATAGTTGTACCGTGAAGAACATTCTGACAGGCTGTATCACTGTCTGGTATGGGGCTACTGCACAGGACCGAAAGAAGCTGCAGAAGGTTGTAAATCTAGTCTGCTCTATCTTGGGTACTAGCCTACAAAGTACCCAGGACATCTTTAGGGAGCGGTGTCTCAGAAAGACAGCATCCATTATTAAGGACCTTCAGCACCCAGGGCATGCCCTTTTCTCACTGTTACCATCAGATAGGAGATACAGAAGCGTGAAGGCACACACTCAGTGATTCAGGAACAGCTTCTTCCACTCTGCCATCTGATTCCTAAAAGGACATTGAATCTTTGGACACTACCTCACTTTTAAAAAATATATACAGTATTTCTGTTTTTGCACGTTTTTCAAATCTATTCAATATCCATAATTGATTTACTTGTTTATCTATTATTATTTTTTATTTTAATTATTATTATTTTTTAAACAAATTTCACATCACATGCCGGTGATAATAAACCTGATTCTGATTCTGAGTTGATTGTGAAGGCCTAGTCATTTAAAATGGAGGTAGATATGTATTTAATTTGTTAGGGTTTCTAAGGTCATGGGGAGAATAAGGAGAATGGGGCTGAGGGAGAAAATATATCAACCATGATCAAATGGCAGAACAGACCTGCTGGGGCAAATAGCACAATTCATCACCTGCAGTCAGTGGCTACTTTACCAGGTACACCAGCACACCAGCTTGTTAATACAAATATCTAATCAGCCAATCATGTGACGGCAACTCAATGCATAAAAGCATGCAGACACGGTCAAGAGGTACAGTTGTTGTTCGCACTTAACATCAGTATAGGGGAAGAAAAGTGATCTAAGTGACTTTGACCGTGGAATAATTGTTGGTGCCAGATGTGGTGGCTACAGTACCTCAGAAACTGCTGATCTCCTGGGATTTTCATGCACAACAGTCTTTAGATTTTACAGAGAATGGTGCAAAAAACAAACAAAAGAAATCCAATGAGCAACAGGCCTGTGGGTGAAGATGCTTTGTTAATGAGAGAGGTCAGAAGAATGGTCAGAGAGGTATAAGCAGACAGGAAGGCAACAGAAAGTCAAATAACCATGCGTTCCAGAGTGATGTGTAGAAGAGCTTTTCTGAACACACGACATGTCGAACCCTGAAGTGGATGGGCTACAGTAGCAGAAAACACTTATTTATGTGACTTATGGTCTCATGTGGCTTTATATTGGAAGGTGCTGCCAAATAAACCTAGGTGAGTTTGCTCATAGGGTCAAAAGATTAACTATTTTAGGTCGAGGCCCTTTTCCAGAACAACAGCAGAGATGATCAAAATAACCCAGTGTAGTTTATGACATTCATTGATTATGACTGGGAATAATCAAGTTCAGCTTCATGTAACCTATCAGTGCTCACTCTATTACAACTCACTCTCAGGCAATTCTCGATGGGCAATACACGCAGAATACTGGAGGAACTCAGTAAGCCAGGCAGCATCTATGGATGGGAACAAGTTGTTGATGATTTGGCCAAGACCCTTCAGACAGGACTGCTGATGGGCTTCCGTGCAAAATGTCGACTGTTTATATCCTTCCATAGATGCTGACTGACTTCCTGAGTTCCTCCGGCATTGGGTTTGTGTTGCTCAAGATTTTCAGCAAATGTCAAATCTCTTGCGTTTATTTTTCGACTGGTACTCCTGTCAGCAGGCATTTGTTAAATGATAATCCAATTTAGATCTATAATTTTCAGGAAAGGATGAGGATGGCAGTAACTTGGAAAGCATGCACTCAGAAGTAAGTACTGTCTGAATCTGGCTGCAGTGGTAGATTACTCGATAAGCTCACAAATAAAATCATATGACTTTAATGGAACCATTTCTTGGAAGCTGAATGCAATGAGCAGCAATTATGATATTGCATGTTTAATGCAATTACAGATGTGTTTCCCCTACTTAGTTTTATCCTTAAGATACCAGCATCTGTTAAATAAGGGGAATATCCAGCAGCATGCTCTTAAATATTATAGTATGCTATAAAAACATGCTGCATCCTACACACTTAGAATGCACAGCATCATATTGACTCCATTACAAGGTACTGCTTAATATAATGCACTTATTTAGATTGTCATTGCTTTGTATATTTGAGGCAGATCTTACCTCCCAAGGAGTCTCCTTTCTCTTTTCTGCGGCTTAGTTTGCTCGTACTCTTCCACAGCTTAGGTTCCAAGTTTCCTCCTTTTTTATCGTAGTTTTCCTGTCGAACACCACTGAAAGACTTCCCCGACTTCAATTTCTGCTTCTGCTTTAGGACAAAACTGTAGTCATTATCCTGCTTACTTGTTTTGTACATTTAGAAGTGAGAGTAATCAGATCCTTGTCACATATTCTTATTTGTGGTTAGATCAACTGTTTACCACAAGTATTAGACTAAGTGGGGCAGAACTTGTTCTGAGATTTGAGATTTTGTCATGTTGTGCCAAAGTGCGAACAAGAAGAAATATTGTGTTAATCAGAAATCACTTCAAGCTGGTGCTCATTTGGCAGTGTTCGATAGCTAACATTACAATTACAGTAATTTGCCCCTAACCATCACACAAATTTCTGCACTTAACACACCAATAGGATTCAAATCTAAAATTAATGCCAATTCAAAGACACAATAATCAACAACAGTGAATTATTTCCTCTTTAGGAACATTAGTCAGAAAGTCAAATTTCTTGAAGTCAGAAATTTCAGAAGTTTTAGATTTTAAATGATTTAATAAAATGTTCTCTCTCTCTCTCTCTCTCTCTCTCTCTCTCTCTCTCTCTCTCTCTCTCTCTCTCTCTCTCTCTCTCTCTCTCTCTCTCTCTCTCTCTCTCTCTCTCTCTCTCTCTCTCCCTCCCTCCCTCCCTCTCCCTCTCTCCCCTTTGTAACTGATAGGGCAATAATTCCCCCATTCAAGTTCCTCCTCCCTCTGTTTATTTCATACGTGAGGAGATACATGGTGTTACTGGTTGCCCATCGGCCCTCCTGCACACTACTAGTTTGCACTCATGCCAAAAATGTCTCATGTGTATCAACATTCCAGATAATGAGGGTTGACTTGAGATGCCCCTATCAGCTCCTACTTCAAATCAAAGACTTACTATTGCCAAGACCTAAGGTCCAGTAGAGTGTAAATTCAGTAAATCAAAACCGATACATATCACTCATATGTTTAAAAGTTATTCTGATAAAAATTATGGTGCACCTAGTCAGTGTTCAATATGTTTTTGAAACTGTAACTAAATTATTTCCCTTTTAGCATAACCAAGAAAGAGGAAACATTTTACAAGTAAAGCTAGATTTCTTTTTAGATGTTTCACACCAAAACTTGGTTTGACTCTATGATAACTGGATCCAGTAAGAGTGAGGCTGATAAAATGATAAAATAATAGGTGTGATTATTGAAGATGGATAAACGTTCAGATCAATGCTCCTGAATCAAGAACGGAGTGGGCACTTCCTGTTCCAATGTTAAATTGCTGGTACATTTAAAAAAAAACTTTCACTTTAATTGATCTGCTTGGACTACATTCCACATGAAGTTATTGAGCTACTGAGCTACCTGATGCAATGTGAGCAGAACTTTAGGCTGCCTCATCAGTGAGCAAGTCTGCTTGGGCATTCAGCAATAATAATACATGTGACGAGATCTGAAGGATTATTTTAAAGTGGACTGTTCCTTTAACAAGAGAGAGAGGGAGCGAACAGCTTGTGTGCTAATTCAGCAGCAGAGAGAGAGAGAAAGTCTGTGAGTTGCCTCGGAAACTGAAAGGCAGAGCTGGTGTTCCGCACTAGTGAGACATATACAAGGTCGACTGACTTTTTAATCAGACACACAGGAGACACACGACTCCAGAGGCAAGGAGGACAATGGTGAGCTCTGTGTGCCCACGACAAGGGTGGGGTTTTGCTCACAGTGTGGACAAAGGGATGACCGGTGGGGAGCTATCAGTGTGTTTAATCCTGGTCTGGGTTGATAACTCCACCAGAGAACACGGCATCCTCTTCTTGTGGTCACAGTTGGTGACTGTAAATTTCGGGAGCAGGAGGATGACGTGAAGGATTGGCATCGGCGTCGGCATTGGGAAGACAAACCAACTCTCTATCTCTCCCTCTCCAACTCTACTCAAATCAAATTCCAGAACTGAACTGATTACTTACTATACCACCGTAAGACTGTATCACCTAACCCCCTGAGCTGGACAGCTTGGGAACCTCATTTACTCACCTCTGTCTATGCATATACTTTGCTAACCGCTTTACTTTACCTTGTTTTATATTACTGTATCACGTAGTTACTAATAAAATAGAGTTTATAACAAAAGACTCAGACTCCAGGTGTGTCCATTTCTGCTGGTTCTTTTTAACCCGTTACAGGGTATGTAACAGACAGAACAGGATTAAAGTCTGTCACAAAGTTGTGATGTATATTTAATAGCTGTGACAGTAACAGTTACTTTAAAGATTCTGTGGTTGTTTCTACCTGCAGGAGTACATGATTGACCACAGAAATACTGTATGTTTGTAACTTCTGCTGAGCACTGAAAACACAAGAATGCAAATAGGAACTGGTGTAGCCATTTTGCCCCTCAAATTGCTCCATCTTTCAATATGATTATGACTGATTTCTACTTGTCTCTATTCCTCTTCTGTTCTAGTTTCCACAAACCCTCAATTCTTCCATCTTTAGCTGCTTCCAGCATTAAATATATGCAGTAATCTGACCTTCACCACTCAAGGGCAGAGAATTCCAAAAATCTACCACACTGTGAGAGAAAAGAATTCTACCCTCCTCAGTTTTAATTGTCTTATCTTTCTAGTACTTTATGTCCTAGCTCTGTCACCTTGTTCATGACTCTCCCAATAGAGGGGATACCGAACAGAGAATGATTGGAGATAAGCTCAACTCTAGACCAGTTCATATCTCATGTCAAACCCAAGGAGTTACCATTATGAGCTCACCCTCTGTGCAATGGAATTTGAAAATTGGTATGTCCCCGTTGTGAGCTAAAAGGATAGAACCGCAAAGGTTTTCTTTCAGTGAAACAATTAAAGACATTGTAGGTCAAAGGTCATGCCATTCTATACGTTATCCCATGTTAGAAACCAGAGCCTTACCTTCTTGGAGCTTTCCTGGTCAGGTTTTTGATCAAACAACTGACTTCCTTGCCGTGAGATCATACCAGGGAGAGGTCTACCCTCAACTTCTGCCAGCACGCATTGCTGGTAAAGTGGGGACTTCACAAATCGGGTGTAGCTGTCAAATTTCATCAAGTTAAAGATCTGTGGAGAGATTTTCAGTTTTATTTATTGTCATGTACACCAGGGTGAAATAAAATTCCTTGCTCAGGTGAAGTGATAATAAATACAACAACAAATACAATGACAAGTGCAAATGAACAGAATGGAGCAGAGCCCATTGCAGATGCTGCAATTAGGAGCAAAAAACTTCCACTGAGGAGCTCAGTGGGTAAAGCAGCACCTGTGGAGGCTTTAGAATGGTCGACATTTCAGTGCTGATGCATTGACTTGAAACATTGACCATCTGTTTGCATCCACAGACGCTGCTCGAACCAACGAGTCCTCCAGCCCCTTGTTGTCTGCTGCAGAGAAGACTGATTCCTAGGGTGAAGAGACTTTCATCAGGAAAATATAAGTAATTGAGCTAATACTCACTAGAGTGTGGAAGTGGAAGAAATAATCTTGGAGAAACAGAAATGAATTCTGAGAGGGTTAGCAAAGGTTTATTGATGTTAGATCAATTATTAAATTTAAATTTAATACTCACTAATTTAGCTATCAAATATTTTCAGTGATATAAGCCAAGGGCAATGTATTGAATTGTTTAACAGATTAGTCATTAATTCATTAAAAGATGAAAAACGGACTTTAGGAATTAAATTGTTTACTCCCAATCTTTTGTCCCATGGCTCAGGGTATAGAAGATTTTGAATATTACCAGTGATAAGGTAGTTGAGTTAAATGTAGAGTTGGAACAAACTGTGACTACCAGGAGATCTGATGGAACATTTCAAAATCACCAGTAAAGGAGATTAACTGGATGTTATCTGGTTGTTATTTGTTGGACCTCACTGTACAAACTGTGTGCCTGAAGTTGACAGTGATTACGTTCTAGAAGTACTTCCAAAAATTTTGAGAAGAAAAAGCAGTATAAATTAAAGATATTCAGAATACAGTACTCTTAACGACCGGGCAAGTTATGTGTGTAGCAAGCAGAATTTTTCATACAAGCACCTCCTGAAGGTATTGGCTCTGAAGACTGCAGATATGAAAGGCAGCTTAATCTATTAATAGCTTGATATGTGGTCATAAAGCAGAGTGAGATGAAGATGGGTAGATGGTACCTGAAGCTGCTGTGCCTTAAACATATCCGACCGGGGGTCATTAAGGATATCCTCCTCAAGCTGTGCTTGACTGTCAATGTTGATAGGACAGAGGGAGCTGCTGGAGAGGTATGTGCTGTAAATCTCACCAGCAATCTGTGAAAGCTGAACACAGGACAAAAAGAGTTAGGTCAAAGCAATGCTATTCTGTATATGTACAGTATGTGGAAGTCAAACAAATAAGAAGCAATTATTAATCAGAAAATAGTTTTCCCTCACCATATCAAATTTTCTCTGACTGTAACAAGGCTAATTGCTTTAGCTAGTCAATGTGGTAACAAGTCATTCAAGTTATCAATCTTCATAGTAGGTCAAATAACATAGATGTCCAGAAAACTAAAATGAATCCAGGGAAGAAATCAGGTCTCACACACAAAATGCTGGAGGAACTCAGCAGGCCAGGCAGCATCTATGGAAAAGAGGACTGATGGAGCATCTTATCCTGAAACATCGAGTATTCTCTTTACCATAGGTGCTACCTGGCTTGCTGAGTTAAACATAGGAACATAGAAAACCTACAGCACAATACAGGCCCTTCAGCTCACAAAGCTGTGCTGAACATGTACTTACCTTAGAAATTACCTAGGGTTACCCATAGCCCTCTGTTTTTCTAAGCTCCATGTACCTGTCCTGGAGTCTCTTAAAAGACCCTTTCATATCTGCCTCCACCATCATTGCCGGCAGCCCATTCAACGCACTCACCACTCTCTGCGTAAAAAAACTTACCCCTGACATCTCCTCTGTACCTACTTCCAAGCACCTTAAAACAATGCCCCCTCGTGTTAGCCATTTCAGCCCTGGGAAAAAGCCTCTGACTATCCACATGATCAATGCCTCTCATCATCTTATACACCTCTATCTGGTCACCTCTCATCCTCCGAAACTCCAAGGAGAAAAGGCCGAGTTCACTCAACGTATCTCATAAGGCATGCCCCCAATCCAGGAAACATCCTTGTAAATTTCCTCTGCACCCTTTCTATAGTTTACATATCCTTCTTGTAGTGGGGTGACCAGAACTGAGCACAGTACTTCAAGTGGGGCCTGACCAGGGTCCTATAGTGCTGTAAGATTACCTCCCAGCTCTTGAACTCAATCCCACGGTTGATGTAGGCCAATGCTCTGTATGCCTTCTTAACCACAGAGTCAACCTACTTGAATTGCTGGTGATGGTGTTGTCACTCTGTTATTCCTCCAGCATTCTGTGTGTGTTGCTTGGATTTCCAGCATCTGTAGATTTTCTCTTGTTTGTGGAAGGAATCAGGTCTGACACTTTTAATTCCAGAGATTTAAAAGGTAAACAATATTTACCCCAATTCAGGAAATAACCTGGATCAGAAATTCCTAGTTCCATTCCATTATTTAAGAAGCATTAGACACGTAAATTAGAGAATTAAAGAGAGACTGCAGATGCTGGAAATCTGAAGCATCATATAACGTTCGTCCAGTGCCTTTGAGCGATGCTTAGAAAGTTATATGACATTTTATCTATAGATCATTATGAGTGGGTTCCTGAAATACTCAGGGGCAGAGCGAGCGGCATCTTGAGCAATGAAGTGATTGGAGAGCCTCATGCCCAGTTTCATGCTGTCTGAGCTGATGAGTTCCTCCAGCATTTGGAGTGCCTTGCCCAAGTTTGGAATGCCTGGAAAACCAGCTGAGTGTTTTGAGGTCACTAATGGAGTCACTGCAGGGGTACCTATGTGTTGTTTATATCGTTTTGCAAAACACATTTAATAAGGCTGCATACATAATTGGCAAAGGTGTTCTGACTTGAGTAGGCAGCTCGCTGGGCTGTAGGAGATAAGGAAACAATGATAATGGGTATAATTAAATGACAGAAAGGGACTCTTTTGGACAGTACTGAGGCTTCAGCTCTTTTAGCTGAAAGAATAGAGAACCTTATATCCATTTGCTAATTATAGCAAGTTAGGTGGTATAGTAAATAGTGTTGGTGAAAGCAGAAAATTGTACTTGAAGCATGAAGCAGGTGGGCTAAACAGTGCCAAATAGAATTAACATGCAGAAGATTAATATTATCCATTTTGCACTTGAAAATGTTCAACTTGATGATTTTCTAAAAGGTAATAAACACATGTGGAAACAAAGGGAGATTTAAGGTCCATAAAAAAGTTGACAATGACAAAAATAAGATGACTTGAGAACTTTACTTCTCAAAGCTCCCAATTACTGAAGCTTATCATTTCCATATTAGCATAGAAGGAGTTCATATCAGCCTATCCAGTTTAAGTAGTTTCATAGAGCAATTCCCTTCCCTCAGTGATGTCCCATGTTACTTGTCTCCTCACATTGCTATCAACCTCCACAGGATTCTACCCAATTGATCTTAGCCAATTACCCCACTACCCCACACCTCCTAGTGATGCTAGAAGAAACCAGACCACCTGGAGGAAACCCATGAGAGCATGAAAACTCCACACAGAAGGGCAGTGGGTGTTAATGGTTTATAGAGCTGCAAAGCAGCTACTCTGCTGTGATGCCCACTCTAGCCAGTGTCTAAGTCTACGGCACCCTAATTGATGCAGATTGACTGTTTGAATAGTCACTGTATTATATGAGTATCAGGATACCACAGATCCACCCATGTAAAGTATATTGAAACATACTATGATAACATCATCCAAACCACAGCTGGGGATTGGCTTCAGACCAACACAGAATATTTACAGTTGTGGTTTCTAAAATGGGAGTAGGCAAGAAGAAGGGGAAACTGCACCTTGCTGAGGACCCCCTGACTTTGGGAACAAGGAATTGGTCTTCATAATTCAGGCCTGAACTCAAAGGCTGTGCACTTCAAGAGACTACGCAGGCAGAGGCAGCCTTTACTCTAACCACAACCCAGGCCTCTGGAGAAGAAGAGAAAGCCGCAGTTGCAGCTGCAGGGAAACAAATGCAGCAAGCTTGCACTTACCTGTTCCAAGTCATCTTCTGGAATCTTCTGGAAACGTTCACAGGCTTGCCAAAACAATATGTTTTCTGCACTGAATTCCTTCTTTAAAAACTCCTGAGGTAAGATGAAACATATCAGTCACAGTAAAATGGGGAAGGTTCATGAGGGTGACCAGCACAATTCCACTTTGGAGTTCCAGATAACCTAACAGATAATCTCTTTAACATCGCTCCCTTCTGAACCACTATCACTGGAGAAATATCTTGCATTTAGTACCTATACTGATAATCTGTTTAACATCGTTCTCTTTCCAATCACAATCACTGGAGAAATATCTTGCATTTAGTACCTATACCTTAAATAACATAAGGCACTTTGACATGGCATAATCGGTCATTAATGGACTTAAAGCCAGATTCAAAAGTTACATTTTACAGAGTGATTTATACTTCTGGATCGACAGTCTTATAGTGTAAGGAGGGATACAGATTCTATATCAAGCAAATAACAGGAACAACTCAATTCCTGAGTGCCATGTTTAGGCATCGCCCTTTTAGATGAGGCAAAAATGTTTACTGGGCATCATACCCAGGCCTCCAGAAGATGGAATTCTGAACCACTTGCAGCAACATAATGCACAGATCAGAGAGTTTCTAATCAAGCTTAGAATCACTTCCAAATGTAACACCAGCTTAAGAGCAGTTCTGGAATGTTCTGAAATATTTACATTCTTCAAAAATATGTTTTGAATAATACATTGAACTCCCTATTGGAGAACTTAAAAGCAAGTATCTGTATAAATCTGGAAAAAATGTTTGTGGCAATAGTGAAACAAAATTTTCGAAACAAGTGTTGGATCACTAACATCATACAGGAAGGATATCTGTCACTTTCATTTGTTCTGGCCTGTACTTGGCTTCCTCCCCACAAGAAATGGCCTCCAAAGTGGTCTAAGAAGCCACAATACCTTGCCAGAAACATCCAGTTCTTACAGCTAATAAATTTTTTAAAAAACATTCTTAGAGGAAAAACTGTTGACAATAAATTCCAATTTCATTCATGTGTGGATTTATTGGTCACAGACCCAATAATCAAAGTACATTTATTATCGAAGTATGTATACATTATATAACCCTAAGATTTGTCTCCTTACAAGAGCCTACAAAACAAAGAAACCCAGTGGAGCACATTAAAATAAGACTGTGCAGAAAAAAACAAATCTTTCAAACAATAAAAGTAAGAAAATAAGATCAGACTGAAGTTCACGGAAGTGTGTCCACAGCCACAAAGACAGTCATCACTACAGGTAATCTAAGAGCCTGTTAGTTGCAGGCCACAATACAGAGACAAGTAAACCTCATGGAACATCGAGCTGAACTAGCTCATCCTTCTCCTCCAGCCCTGACATCCTGATCTTTTCAATCTGGTCCAGCACTTCAATCGGTTAAACCTCAAGTCTTTCCTTGCTTTCGGATCTGGGCCCTTCTGCTTCGATACTCTCTCAGTCCTGAGTCCTTTTGCCTGGATTTGGCCTATACTTTGAAAAAACACCCCCATATAATTTCCCAAATCATTAATATTGTTATTAGATGAGGCCCCAGCATTGATCCCGTTACAACTTGTCTCCAGGAAAATGATCCACTTCTCTGCACTGTTTACTGTCAATTAACCAATCCTTTAGCAACACTGATATATTAATGTCAGTACTTGTCCCCTTACCTCAACCTGCAACCTATAGTGAGACACCTATCAAATGCCTTCTGAAAGTCCAAATACACACTACCCACTAGGGTTTCCTGTTATCTGCCCACCCCAGAAAATGCTACTAGATTTGCTGGACCCCACTTCTCTTTCATAGACTGATGTTGACTCAAATCTTGGCTAGAGTTTGCCAGAAGGCTTGTGGAAGTCTTTGAAGTCAGCTGGAAGTTTCAATAGTTTGACGAAACCAAAATTGAGCTTTTTGATCATCAGTCTAAATGGTATTTTTGATGTAATCCAAATACCACACATCATCAAAAACACAGCATCCCTACCGTGAAGCATGGTGGCAGCTGCATCATGCTTTGGGAATGCTTTACTATAGCAGGCTTGTGAAGGTAGAGGGTAAAATGAATGCAGCAAAATACAGGGAAATCCTGGAGGAAAACCTAATGCAGTCAGTAAGAGAACTGTGACTTATGGAGAAAATCTGTTTCCAGCAAGACAATGACCACAAGCATAAAGTCAAAGTTACTGTCCTGAAGTGGAAGTGGCCAGGTCAGATGCCAGACCTCAATCCAATTGAAAATTTGTGGCTGGGCTTGAAAAGGGGTGTTCACTCATGATCCCCATGCAATCTCACAGAGCTTGAGCAGTTTTGTCAAGGAGAATGGGGGAAATTTGCGGTGTCCAGCTTTGCAAAGCTGATACTGTCTGCACAGACTGAAGGTTGAAATTGCTGCCAAACGTGCATTTACTAAATACTGACTTGTAGGGGGAGATTACTTATGCAATGAATTATTTAGTGTTTTATATTTGTAATTAATTTAAATCACTTTGTAGTGTCGGTCAAGTTGCTGAATGTAAGTTTTTCATTGCACCTGTGTATACATACACTACACTTGTATGCAAGACAAATTACTAGACTTTAGGATTTAACTTACTTCTAAATCACCCAATCTAAAATCAAGACTGACTCATTTTTATTGAGCATCACTTAGAAAAACAAAACACTCCCATGGTAATTCAAAGAAGTCTAAAGCAAGACAGTGACGTAAAATACAAAGATGCTGGACTCTGGAAAAGGGATACACTGCAGGAGGAACTCAGCATGCCCGGCAGCAGCTGTGGAAAGAAATGGACTCTCAGTGTTTTGGTTTAAGACCCTTCATCTGGGCTATAAAGCAAATAGATAATGAATCAAAGAAGGTTTTGTTCAGACGTTTGACCATAAGCATGACCAAAGATGGAGTAATACACTGAGAAAGCTGGTGTGTTGGATTCAGGCTAAAGAGACATCTTTATTCCAGAAAGGTGGTAGAGATTATTAAGAGACTGGAATCAATGAAAGATTATACCCCTTTCACAGAAGTGAGGAGTTTGGTAGAAAAATAGCCAATATCCAACGTGACAAAATGAGAGCTTATTTCAGTGTAGTGAATGAATTAACTAATAGAGACCTGTGATTTATTTGGAAAAGGAATAAAAGAAAACAATTTAGCTGAACAACTGTGTTGATATTTGTGTAAAAAGTCCATAAGCGCCTCCCAACTGTTGGATGCAACAATGGATGAAACAGGAAGTGATAAGGAGCCAGGCTGAAGAGCAAAGAACCCAAAATGATCCTGGCATTGCAGGAAGTTCCATAGCATAAAGTCTGTCTGGCAGGTGAGTGTCAGGTGGTTAACAATGAAGGTTGGTGAATACTTACTGTGAAGTACTGCACACCAGCAGGGTCCTGCAGAAGCCGTTCAAAGGAAACTGCCCAGCTGGCCACTGACCTCTCAGAGTAGAACGTCCCCTCCTGCACACTGGGCAAACTGACATTGCTGTTCAAACTCTGGTCACTTCCCCTTCCTTCCACCTCATTGACGTGCAGCTCTGGGGAAAATGATTTATGTTATTGTCTCTGGATTTATAATCTTGAAGTTCAACAAGAAGAAAAGTTATTAAAAAACACCAACAGCTTGAATTACCATTTGCTGAAAGTATAAGATAAATTATCTAACAGATCCAGAAACATTGGATTAGGAGAGGGACATTCAGTCCCTCTGCTTGTTCTACTCTATAATAATCTGAACATTAACTAGACTGGCTTGATCCTATTACTTAGAATTATATTAATCTCATTTTTATAAACTGGTCAGTAGTCACAATCTGTTTACTTTTCCCAAGCTGAGGGTTAAGGGGTCACACTAATTAATGGCAGCATTCATTAAAGGGATTCTACTAGGAGTTACATTAAAAACTAAAAGATTTTATTTTTTTCCCAATGGTGTAAATTCTTAGGGTTCTATCACATTTCTTAAAGACCAACCAAGAAGCTTCAAGCCTCCAGGCATTCACCACAGCAGGGTGCTTTGTTCCAAGTGCCAATGTCATGGATGGCCAAAAGTGCAGTCAGTAGATTTCCTTTCTCAGAGCTTCAATGATTCAGGTTTATTCCTGACCTCTGGTGCCTTGGAAGTTGTTCATTCTCCCAATGACCATGTGACAATCTGGTTGCTCCAGTTTCTTCCCATATCCCAAGGATATGTGAGTTGGTAGGTTCATGGGTCACAATCAATTGCCCCTCAGTCAGTGGCAGATCTGGGATAGCTGATGGGAGAATAAAATGGAATTAGTGTAAAGGGTGTTTGATAGTTAGTGTGGACTGTGGGGTGAATGACCTCTTTCAATACTGTACAACTCTGAGAAACTAGAAAATATTTATTTAAGTCTGACTGTCCCTTGGAAGCACTTTGGAGCATTGAACTTGAATGCATGTCAGGTATCAATGCTGTTTGCATGCAGTAATGTACATAATGTGTGCAGTTTAATGGGCACTATTATTAAACCCACAGGAGTGGAGAAGAGGATGTTGTCCAAGGTCAAATCTCTTACTATGTTATGGTATTGGGTTTGCTGATCGCCAAGTTCTAAACTCAAACAAAGGCTTTAAGCCTCATCGGATATACAAACAAATAGCAAGAGTACTCTCACTAAATGGAGATTATATTGTAACAACCCAATTTTCAAAAGCTAGTTTACTTCCTTTTTTATTTTCCGTGGTGAGTTTAGCTGCCAATACCCACTGTTTGAACAGTGGGTCCCCTCTCCCTACCAAGGCAAATATACTTCCAGCTAACAAAGTAGTTTAAAACACAGTTCATTTATTTATAGTGATACACATTTAAATCCAAACAACACTCTTAAAACACATTTAAAATGCAGATTTATCTAAAATCATTGAATCATTATAAAACATATTGAAATTAGAAACTATTTCTAAAACTCAAAGCACTTCTTAAAAAACATAGCATTTATTAAACATTAAATATAATGCACAAAGCACAAATGGTTTCATAAACATAAAGGGCAATGCACAAAGCACAAACGATTTCTTAAACTCAATGGATTTCCAAGTCACAGGTACATTCCAATAAACTAAGAGGACATACCACGATGCATACAACGAATTGTCTATTGTAGAAACCAAAGCTGGAGGAATGGATTCTTGTTCACCCCATGTTTCTATCATGTTGCTTGATATTCTTTATCCCATTCCTAATGAGCCTGAACTGCTCACTATATCTACTGTATACACTTTTCCACCCAATTGGATGGGTATGCACATATATGATATTTCCTCAGATATCCTTTTAACTCAAATGGTCTAAAAAACATTTTTGGAGATATAGACCTCAGCATAATATTCAGAGTTCACAATTAATGCTTGAGTATATAAAATCTTGCAACTATAAACATACCAGTTATTGATATGATAAATGATACTATCCAACTATTCTGCAAGATTCTTCTTGTGACTGTGAACCAAATCACCAGGAAACACTTAAGCTGGTAAGATATAAATCTTTATTCAGCACACAAAACAAGCAACATATTTGAGACACGCTTAGAAGAAGAGGCCTCCCTGGCCCCAATATTACATGCTATTTTTATATGCCAAAGATCAAAGGTAACAGCAGGACAATTCCATAGTTACAATGTATCTTAAAATGTTTCCTTTGAATCACATATAATTTTCAAATACTCCCAACATTCTAGACACCCAAAATGAATGTTAATCCCCATCATCTGTCCAGCTGCATTCATGCATGTGCAGACATCTCAGATGATCAACCCCAGTCTGCAGCTCCAGTTTGACTATTGTTCTGAGCTGCTTTTTAAATTAAATCTGCAATCCACTTCCTGGTCTAAAGACTAGTTGCTGCTGAAATTAATATTTGCTCTGCACCCTAATTCCAGAATATGCCCTAACACTTCCTTGTACTAAGTAACTTAAGAGTCAGCTTCTCTATTTGAAACAATCCACATTAAACAACCTACCTTGAACAATAAAGCAGGTACAGTGGCTAGCATCTGCTTCTTGTAGAAAGAGCACCTTCAAAGCCGCTCTATAGATAATATTTTGTTTTAACCGAGCTGATTACTGCTTTCCATTTACATGTTAAGAACTGAAGGCTAAATCTCATTTATGACTAGTAGTTAAACGAACAGTTAGTTGGAAGCTCACTTGCATCTGTTTATGATCTTACATGTGGCAGCTGTGTTTTGAAAACAAACTTAGCAGCTTAGCAAACAATATCACAATTAAAGGATAGAGCAGAAGTCTCACGGACATCCACAGTAAGACATTTACTTCAGGCACATAGAGATATACAGTTAGGTAACAAAGGTTGGCCTTTCCAGTGACGCTCATATCAGCAAAGTTCAATGCCATACATTTGATATTGTGAACCTCTACTGTCTTACCTCAGCAGCTAATGGGCCAGGGCTCGGAATATAATGCTGGCACAGTTATGCAATATTTGGCACAAAAATACATTGAGTCACTATGATCCTCACAAAGGAGAGGAGAATTTCACTCAGAGAACATAAAGTGCTCTGCTGAAGACTGAGTATTGCAACAAGAGTTACGTCTAATATGAGATAAAGGGTTGTGTGTTCCTCTCCCCTATCAGAAAAGGCATTCACCAAGGCTCTAGAGTTTTTTTCTCAAAAAAGAATTGGGAGTTGTCAAACACAAAATGCTGGATGAGCTCAGCAGGTAAAGGAGGTGATCTGTTACAGCTGTGGTTTCTCAGGCCATAGTTGAAGGCAGTGCCCTAAAAAGGGAGGAAGGAGTCAAAGTCACCCACCAAAACAGGCAGAATCCACAACAGTCTGACTTGAGTTGGTAAGGCCAGCATCCAGGTCGAACAAACGGCTGGTGGCAGCCTTGATTGGCAGTACTGGTCACCCACAGATATACAGAAGAGTTTTATTAGGGGGCTAACAATGTGAAATGTTACTGAGCACAGGATTATTAGTATTGAAAACTGATCTACCCTTGCCCATGAGTCAGCCTCAGTAACTTGAGTTTCCCTAGCGGGAAAGTTTGCTAATGCCACATGAGGGTGGTGGGGGGGGGGGGGGTGTTTAAACCAGAGTTGCAAGGGGATGGAAACCAGAGAACCAGAACAGATAGCAGAGTCAAATGTTGTTAGAACCTCAAAGTCAGGAATCTAAAAATAGAGTATGGTATGAGTAATGTTCTGAGCTGCATATATTTCAATGCAAGAAGCATTGTAGGAAAGGCAGATGAGCTCAGGTCATGGATCAACACATGGAATTATGATATTGTAGTCATTAGTGAGACTTGGCTGCAGGAGGAGGCAGGACTGGCAGCTCAATATTCTTGGGTTCAGTTGTGTTATATCTGACAAGAGAGGGAGGGATTAAAGAGGGAGGAGTGTCATTTCTATTCAGGGAAAATGTTAGAACCGACTAAAGAACTCATCTGGTGATGCCTTATGGGTGGAACTGAGGAATAAGAAAGGTGTGACCACTTTAATGGAGCTATATTATAAGACTACCCAACAGTCTGCGGGATTTAAAGGAACAAATTTGTAGAGAGAATGCGGACGATTGCAAGAAACACAAGGTTGTTATAGTAGATGATTTTAACTTTCCATATATTGACTGGGAATCCCATACTGTAAATGGACTAGATGGGACAGAGTTTGAAAAATGTGTTCTGGAAAGTTTCCTTAATCAGTACATAGAAGTCCCAATGAAATAGTGTGCAATACTTGATGTGATATTAGGAAATGAGACAGGGCAGTTGACGAAAGCCTTTGCATCTAGTGATCATAACGCCACTAATTTCAAAGTAAATATGGAAAAAGAAAGGTCTGGTCTGCGAGTTCAGATTCTAAATTGGAGAAAGGCCAACTTTGCTGTATCAGAAAGGACCAGGCAAGTGTGGATTGGGACAGGCTGTTTTCTGGCAAAGGTGTACTTGGTAAGTGGGAGGCCTTCAACAGTGAAATTTTGAGAGTACAAAGCTTGTAAATGCCTCTCAGAATAAAAAGTAAAGATAACAGGTTTAGGGAACTTTGGTTTTCAAGAGATATTTAGGCCCTGGTTAAGAAGATAAAAAGGAGATGCATTGCAGATATAGGCAAGTAGGAACAAATGAAGTAATTATGGGGTATAAGGAATGCAAGAGAACGCTTAAGAAAGAAATCAGGAGGGCTAAAAGAAGGCTCGAGATTGCTCTAGCAGACAAGGTGAATGAGAGTGTTAATGGATTCTACAGAAATAATAAGAGCAAAAGGATTGCAAGGGACAAAAGTTGTCCTCTGGAAGATCAGAATGGTAATCTATGCATGGAGCAAAGTACATCTGTACTTACTCAGGAAATGAACAGAGTCTACAGAAAGGAGGCAATGCAGCATCGAGGGCGTGGACCCTATACAGATTACAGAGGAGCAGGTGTTTGCTGTCTTAAAGCAAATCAGGGTGGATAAATCCATGGGGCCTGACAAGGTGTTCTTCTGTGAGATGCAAGTGCAGAAACTACAGGGGCTTTAGCAGAGATATTTAAACTGTCCTTAGCAACAGGTGAGGTACCAAAGGATTGGAGAACAGCTAATAGTGTTCTGTTATTTACGAAAGGCTATAAAAATAAGCCAGGGAATTATAGGCTGGTGAGTCTGACATCAATAATGGGAAAGTTATATTAATTTATTCTTTGAGACTGAATATATAAGTATCTGGGTAGACATGGACTGATTAAGGATAGTCAGCATGGCTTTGTGTATGGTAAGTCATGCCTAACCAGTCTTAAGAAGGACGTTACCAGGAAGTTGACAAAGACAAGATAGTGGATGTTATCTACATGGACTATAGCAGAGTCTTTGGCAAAGTCCAACATGGGAAGTTGATCAAGAAGGTTCAGTTGCTTGGCATTCTAAATGAGGTAGTAAATTGGATTAGATAACGGCTTTGAGGGAGAAGCTAGAGAGGGGTAGCAGATGGTTACCTCGCTGACTGGAGGTCTGTGATTAGGGGAGAGCTGCAGGGATCAGTGCTGGCTCTGTTGTTTGCCATCTATGTCAATGATCTGAATGATAATGTGGTTAACTGGATACGCAAATCTGTGGATAACACCAAGATTGGGGCTGTAGTGGACAGCAAGGATGACTATCAGAGCTTGCAGCAGGATCTAGACCAGCTGGAAAAATGGGCCGAAAAACAGCAGATGGCAACAAGTGCGAGATGTTGCATTTCAGTAGGACCAGCCTGGTAGGTCTTACACAGTGAACGGTAGGGTACTGAGGAGTTGTGGAAGAACAAAGGGATCTGGGAATACAGGTTCATGATTCATTAAAAGTGCTGGCACAGGTAGATAGAGTGGTAAAGAAAGCTTTTGGCATATTGGCCTTCATAAATGAGAGTACTGAGCACAGGAAATTAGTTGTTATGTTTAAGTTGTATAAGATGTTGGTGAGGCCTAATTTTGAGTATAGTGTTTAGCTTTGGTCACCTTCCTGCAGAAAAGATGTAAATAAGGTTGAAAGAGTACAAACAAAATTTACAAGGATGTTGCCGGGTCTGGAGGACCTGAGTTATAAGGAAAGATTGAATAGGTTATGACTTTATTCCTAGGAACATAGAAGACTGAGGGGAAATTTTTATAGAGGTATAGAAAATTATGAGGGGTATAGATAGGGTAAATGCAAGCAGGTTTCTTCAGTTGAGGTTGGGTGGGACTACAACTAGAGGTCACGGATTAATGGTGAAAGGTGAAAAGTTTAAGAGAAACATGATGGGAAACTTCACTCAGAGGGGCATAAGAGTTTGGAACGAGCTGTCAATGTAAGTGGTGCATGTGAGCTTGATTTCAACGTTTAAGAGATGTTTGGGTAGGTACATGGATGCTAGGGGTATGGTGGACTATGGTCCAGGTGTAAGTCAATGGGTTTAGGTAGCTTAAATGGTTTGGCATGTACTAGACGGGTAAAAAAAAAGGCTTGTTTCTGTGTTGCACTTTTCTTTGTCTCTATGGATCCATTGAGCGAGCGCAGTTTCCTGTAGGTTTCTGGGTATGCTCATATTCAATATGATCTCATATGCTCCATCAATTCACAAGACATGTCACTTGGGGACTTATAATTATATATATTTTATATGTGCTATCCCCCACGAAGACCACAATCTTGTTGTTGTGTTTGGAAGCATGTGTGGCTCAGTAACCTGGAGAGCTATGTTGACTGGAGGCAAGTCTTTATGCTTTGGCTGTTGGTATGGTCAACAATGTCAAACAGGCAAAAGGGTAGAGGTCAGACTAAGAGTAGTCCACTGGTTCTCCAGGTTTGAGGATTTGTCTGAGGGGTAACAACCCTGACTGGTAAAACAAAATTGTTCTGGAAACAGCAATGAAGAATCTTTCTACACCTGAGTGTGATGGTATTCCTGAGCCTCCAGCCAGGGCTTGCATGACTGACAGTTTTTAAAACTGAGAAAAAACTACTGACATGATGAAGGAAGCCCTGAACACTACCAGAGATGGAGGACCTTCATTGCTGCCCTAATCGCCAGTGGTGTAATGAGCAATCAAAAAGTTATATGCACAATGGGCGCTTTGTGCTGTATAAGACTGTTGGTAATGTGCTTTGCACCTTGGCCACAGTGGAACACTGTTTCATTTGGCTGTAATCATGTATAGTTGAATGATAATTAAACTTGAACTTGAGCTAACGTGGAGAAGACAGGTACAACAAACTTGTGTGATCCCCATGTAGAAATCATAGCTCACAGGGAGATAGCATGCTCCAGCAGGGTAAGGAGAGGGACAACGATTGTGAATCATGTCAGGAAGTTCCAAGTTTAGGAGCCCAACACAGTGAAGAACTTTTAGAAGTTGTGTAACTGCCTGCAGAGGTAGCAGCAATTAAAGTAAGAAACTTTAGAAACAGGAGAGTTAGGACAAGAAAGGGAATGAGTGTGCAGATCATGGGGTAAAGAGAGCAACAGAAGAACATGGGACAACAGAAATTGCAAGTAGAGAGGAAGAAACTACTGGAGCCAATTTAGTAAGACTGTATGGAAATGTGAAGGTCAATTACAACCAGGTTAACACGTTGAGCGATCGAACAAAACAGCAGCAATATATTGCTGATCAGAGAGCATGAGGGAAAGAAGACGGTAGGCAACCAAGTCACAGTAAGGGAGCAGCCTGAGAAGACAGGTTTCACTCCCAGGTGGGTAGGACCACAGGTGGTGCTCTGACAACTGGCACTTGTGTTTGTGTACAAACCCGGCAAGGCAGCCAGTGGAAACACTGGACTCAGGTTAAACTGTATGAATCACCTTCTTGTCACCCTCACAAACAGAACAAGAGATCAAGTCCACCCAGTAACAATGTCATTACACAGAATTACCGGCTAATGAGCTTTCTGGAGACAAGTGAATATAGCAGATATTAGTTCAAACAAGAACCTGTCTTCAGATTTTATTGGAAATGTAAATAAGTTCAGGAAGCTTGCAATTAGCCTTCAGTTTTATTATATATTGCAAGCAGTAATTTAAAGTTAAAAGCACAGACTGCTCCACAGACTAAGAGATTGCATATACAAGAGCCAAACATTAAAACAATGGGGTTGTGTTAACTGGCTTGCATCAAACCAGCCAATTTGGGAATCATAATTTGCACCATTGTGACTGAGTAAAAGCTTGCAGACCAGACAGATGGTGTCACATAGCATATCAAACACAGTCACAGATATAGGCATTCAGTAGTGTTTGTGTACATATGAAATGTACATATTTGTACATTTGTGGACTCAGAGACAGCTCTGAAAACATTCATTTTGGGTGTCTGGGACTTTTGCCCCAAAAGCTTTTAAACTATTTGTGTGAATTATTTTGTGACAAAGGTATCTGAATATTCTGTCAATCCAAAATATTGAAGGAAACAAAGCCAATGTAACTATTGAAAATTGTATTAAATCGCCTACTGTTACCTTTGATCTTAAGTGTACAAAAATGTGATGTACCTTTGGGTTTGTGAGCCTCTACGGAGTGTGTCTCTGGAATGATGCCTGCTTGTTGTGCCAAATATAGACTTTTATATCACCAGCTTCAGTGTCTCGCCAATGACTTTGCTCACAGTCATAACAGGCATGTCACTTAAAACTTTGACAAACCTCTGTGGGTGCACAATGGAGAACATGCTGACTGACTGCATCATGACCTGGTATAGAAATGCCAGTGCCAGTGAACAGAAACCCCACAAAAAGTTGTGGACACAGCACCACTCCCCCCCCCCCACCACTGAGCCCATCTACAGGAGTGCTTCCATAAGAAAGCAGCATCCATCATCAAGGATCCCCACCATCCACAACATCCAGGCCATGCATTCTTCTGGCTGTTGTCTTCAGAAAGAAGGTAGGGAACCTTAGGTCCCACACCACCAGGTTCAGGAACATTTATTACCCTTCAACCATTAGGCTTCTCAACCAATGTAGCTAATTTCACTCATCTGAACACTGAACTGGTTCCACAGTCTATGACTAACTTTCAAGGACTCTATCACTCATGCTCTCCATAATATTTATTACTATTATTTCAAACAAGAGAAAATATGGAGATGCTGGAAATCCAAGTGAAACCCAGGTTAATTAAACCCAAAGATGTAATGTTAGAAAGCTCCACCTGTGGAGGGATGAGATGAGGTTTACCAAATTTTAAGAACTTTGAGGGGTAAAAAAGCTATGAGAGAATGAGGCGTGGCTGATGTGTGCGCAGACAAGTGAGAGAAACAGAGCAAACTATTAGAAACTAAAGATATAAACTTTTAAAAGTGGAATTATTAGTGAGTATCTCTACCCTATTTACTCGAAAACTTCAGGGTCAAATCCCTGGAGGAGAGGTGCTATCAATAAAAGATCTATTGAAGCTACAGCTATAATGAGCATCAGCTGTAATGAGACAATGTCAGCATAAATGAGTGTCCAAGATCTCTACTTTGTAACCGGGAATTAGTTCTGTTAAGGATTTGATGAGTTAAAACTTCTACTGTTCTGAGTGTATGAATTTGTGTGTGAAATATGTTCAGTAGTGTAATGGAGAAGTGTTTGGAAATGGTAATGTGATGTTGTGTTATTTTGAAATAGAAAATACAATGTGTATAAAAACTTACGGATTGTAATCCTGTTATATACGGGTCAGGTTTTTTTTGACTAAGTATTGTGAATTGACTTTCTGTGGATGATCAACTATTTCATCCAACAAAACAAGAAACAAGATGGCGAGCCACCCAAGATGGAAGAGTTAGCGCAGGAACAAAATGTTTAATAACATAGAGGATTTAATACGGTTGGGTGTATAAATTTATTTCCATTTGAACAATCCGAATTTGATTTTCTCAAGAACTGATTATTTTTGCAAAGATTTTTGATAAGTTACTAAAAGAGATTTACTTTGTTTAAAAGTTATGTTGGAGAATTGTGAAAGCAGTTAAGCTATGTGTGTGTAAAAATATATATATATATATATATATATATATATATATATATATATATTCAAATTTGTAGACATACTGACTGGAATTTCAAATTGTTCTTATGTAAATATTTTGTATATTTTGTTTTATAAGCAAAACTTGCCTCCAGAAGTGTGTGTTTTTTATTCATTGCCTCCTTCCAAAACCTAAAGCTTCAGATGGTCTACTAGCACCTATTCTCGTACTATGTAATTTGATTTTCTCATAAATAGTGCAGCGACCAGCACACAAGATGAGACCAGTGCTACAAAGGTGTTGGAGGAATGCTGCAGGCCAGGCAGCTTCTATGCAAAAGGGTATAGTTGACATTTCGGGCCAAGTCAAGTATACTCAACAGTTCGAGCCGAGTCCCTTATCTCAGCCCGAAACATTGATTATACCCCTTTTCCATAGATGCTGCCTGACCTGCTGAGTTCCTCCAGCATTTTGTGTGTTGCTATTATTATAATTTGTTGCATTTCTTTTTATATTTTCAGTTTGCTGTCTGCTGCATGTTAGTTGTTTGTCCATTTTTGTGTCTGGTATTTCATTCATTCTATTGTGTTTCTTTGTATCTACTGTGAATGCTGATAAAAACAAAATAAGTATCAGAGTAGACTGTGTTGATACATACATACTTTGATAATAAATTTACCTTGAACTTTGTACAAGAATAACCGCAGGTACAGACATTTGATGTATGGGCTTGGCTGAACAGCCAACTGAACAAAGCTACGACCTATAGGATTATAATTGAAATGCCTCTAAATCAGAATAATTCCCAAATGATGTTGAAGTTAAATTTCCTGTGGTGACAAGGAGCTTTTAACTTAAATGTGAGCTCTGTTTCACTTCCCACAGATGCACCCTGACCTGCCAAGTTCTCCCAGTGTTTTCTGTTTCTATTTTAGATTTTCAGGCTCTGCAGATTTTTGATGGTCTTTTATGAAATGAGGATTGAGCTCTCTCTTCTGAAGCTGTGAGGCAGCAGCACCGCAAGCTGTATCGCTCTCTTAAGCCGTTGCAAGTAATTATACAAAACACTTTGATTTTTTTCTGAAGGAGTCCAGTACTGAAGTGAGGCCTGGTCCGCAATTGGGGACTCTCATATTTAATTCTAATTCCAATACAGTACTTCCAATATTTAGCACTGGGAATTTCATTCTGAGTTCTGAAAGTCTGGATCAGTAAGTCGTGTGTATCTTCTCACTGGATCTTGTGAGAACTTCTGCAACAGAACTAACCCATTCTCGTTTCTGCCCCCGAGTTCTGTCAACTTAGTCCTCTCAGTGTGTCAAATGTCGCAGGGTGCTGACATCATGAAAGCTTTGATTTCTTCCTGGCTGCTGCTGTGCTGTGGCATTCTGAGTGGTTCCAATTCTGGCATGTTGCAGTGCTTTCAATACGTGAAACATCAAAGTAAAAATTTCAGCAAATCAACTTATTGGAGGAAGATGGGGTGGCGAAGAGGGAACAATAAGGTCATTAAGGACCACAAATATGAATAGAAACCTGAAGTATCAGTTTTATGCTGTGTACATTGTTGCAGCATGTTGCATAACAGCGCCAGAATAAAATTCCAAGGCAGACTTCAGCTTATATGAGCTCATACCCTTTCCTTGAGGGGGGGGGGGGGACTGAGTAGAAGAGGATATCAGCATCGACAATCATAATAATTTTAGAATGCCTTTCACAACCTAAAGGTAGGTAAGTACTTCAAAGTATTTTTGACTGGCACTGGAATCTCTTGTAATGTAGGAAAACAATTGGGATACAATTGGTTCCAGTAAATGACCATTTAATCATTTCATTACTTGTTTATGGTGTTACGAATGTGCCACAACTCTGAGGGGCCGAAGGGTACAAAGTAGCCCCCTCCTTTTTGAGAATCGCAAGATCGCTATTAATTCGGGTCTGGGACTCAGGAAATGAGAGAGAGACGTACCAGGAGAAATGCTAGAAACCCCGTGACAGCGTTAAATAGCGACAGCCAGTGGGGGGCTCGCGTGCGTCCTTTCCCTTTGCCTGGGATTGGGGCCTTACCACGGAAGAACGGCTTTAGCTAAAGGACCGGCTACACCAACGGAACTCTCCAAGGATCGAAATCATAAAAAGGAAAAGCTGGCAAGTTTCTAAAATCTCTCTCTTGACTCCAACCAAAGGCTGCAGCCTGAATGAACTGAGTGACTTTTATATTTCCATCGGACAATACATTATCCCCTAAACAACGATAGAGCTTATTTCTTACTGATTATTATTATACCCGCATTTTTAGATTTAGTATTGATGACATGTATTATCTGTATGTTTGCATTGATATTATTTTTGTGTCTTTTTACTAATAAATACTGTTAAAAATAGTATCATCAGACTTCAACGGACCTCTCTATCTTTGCTGGTAAGTGACCCAGTTATGGGGTTCGTAACAATGGAATGAGTGTTCCTTGCAAGTCCCACCCCTCTTTTGTCTTTGCCTTTCATTGTTGAATAGCCATTTCAGAAGCAGTCAATTGTCAACTACATTACTATCCAGTCTGGAGTCATATACTCCAGAATGGGTCAAAATTGGAGATTAGTTTAGTTCTAAATCCCCATTTCTGTGGTGGGAATAGCTAAACCTTACTGACTTTCCAATAGCTCTGTGAGGTGGTTACAGGACATCAGAGGGAACAGAGAAAAGTACAACGCAAGAGCAGTCCACAACACCAAATTAAATGGATCCCTTTTGCTACTCCATGATCTATATCCTTTCATTTTATCTAAAAGCCTCTTAAATGCCACTGTCATATCTGCTTCCACCTTATCTATGTTCCAGGGGCATCTACCACTCTCTGTGTAAAAAAAAAACAACACACTACCACAACCACCCACCCCCCCACCCCGACATCGCCTTTAAATTTCCATTCTCATCATGTGTGTACTCTAGTATTAGACATTTCTACCCTGGGGAAAAAGATTTAGACTACCTACTTTATCTATGTCTCCTATAATTTTATCAAATTCTGTCAAGCATCCCCGCAGAGAAAACAATACAACTGTATACAATTTCTGCTTATAGCTCATACCCTCTAATCCAGACATCATCACGGTAAACCTCTTATGTACACTCTTCGAAGCCTCCACATTCTTCCTGGACTGAAGCAACCAGAAATGCACACATTTGAAAACTCTGTAGATGCTGGAAATGAAGGTAACACACACAAAATGCTGGAGTAACTCAGCAGGCAGCATCTATGGAAAAGAGCAAACAGTCGACATTTCGGGCCAAAACCCTTCATTAGGACTGGAAAAATGAGGTGAGGTCAGAATAAAAACGTAGGGGGAGGAGAGGAAGAAGTACAATATAGTAGGTGATAGGTAAAACTGGGAGAGGTGAAGGAAAGAGCTGAGAAGTCACTTGGTGAAAGAGATAAAGGGTCCGAGAAGAAGAAATCTAGTCGGAGAGGACAGAAGGTCATGGAGGAAAGGGAAGACGGGGAGAACCAGAGGGAGGTGATGGGCAGGTAAGGATATAAGGTGAGAGGTAGGGGGAGCGGCCATTACCAGATGTTCAATAAATCGATGTTCATGCCATCAGCTATGCAGACAGAACTCAACATGAGTGTGGCCTCATCACAGCAGTAGAGGAGGCCATTGACTGACGTTCTGGAATAGGAATAGGAAGTAGAATTGAAATGGGTGGCCACTGGGAGATCACGCTTTCTCTGGCACATGGAGCGTAAGTGCTCAGCAAAGAGAGGAGATGTAAGGTTGAGATGGTTGATGCCTCATCAGATTTTTGACCTGCTGTAGTTTAACCTCAATAGGTGCCTACCTGGGTATAACTTCTACCTCAAATATCTCCAAACTAATTCCCATATTAAGCAAAATATAAAGGATGGATAAAAATTAAATAGTAAATACTTAAAACCACAGAGTATATACTCTGCTATCTTCTACTTACTGTCACTGATCTCATGATGCCTGTTGAATTTCCTCCCATATAAAAAGACTCTCACCCCAAAGTTTCAAACTTATTCTAAAACACACAACGAAACTCATATGTATACCACTATACAATTCTGTCAAGCAAGTATACATGCACCCTTCTGGTGTCCCAAAAGGTCAGTAACCACCTTTCACAACTGATGGCACTGTTTCACAAAGCTATCCTAAACTGTGTGATAGCTGGTCCCTTATGCAAACCCACATGCACACACTCCACACTTTTATATCTACCAGTTCAGCTCTCTGTCTTGCTCTTTGCGAGCCCATGGTCACCAATCTAAAAAGATCTAAGCATGGGGTGCTACTCTTAAAAATACTCACCCACTGAGACTGCTGAGATTGCTGGCCACACAATAGGTCATGACATATCCCAGATGAGCCCCCAAATGTGTTGTCTGTGATCAAAGTCAGCGGAGAGACACTGAAGGTGGTGATATAGAAGTCTTTATTCAGCACAACACATTGGCATTCTTCTGGAGGTACCTTCAGTACAGGCTCACGAACGCAAAGATGTATCCAGTTTTTATACCCTTAATATCCAAGGTAACAGTAGGTGATTCAAACAGTTTGAATAGTTACAATGGCATTATTTCCTTCAATATTTTGGGTTGACAATGTATCCTTTGAATTACATTTCTATAGTGACAGACACCTCAGAATGCTCAAACACCTTTGTCACAAATTAATTCACACAAAGTCTAAAAGCTTCTGAAGATGGAGAGCCAGACACCCAAAATTAAGTTGTCAGAGCTGTCTCAGAGTACACAAAAACTATTGATTGCCTATACCCGTGAACATGTTTGAAACGCTAAGTGACAACATCCATGTGGTCTGCCAGCTTTCACCCAAGTCACAATAGTGCAAATAATTTAGCCATGTTGCCTGGTTTGATGCAAGCCAATTGCACAATGCCAATGTTTTAACACTTGGCTCTGCATTGGCAATCTCTTAGTCTGTGGAGCAGCTTATGGTTTTAACTTCAAAGTACTGCTTGCAATTTACAAAAACAACTTGAAGGCTAATTGCAAGTTTCCTGAACTTCTTTACTTTTCCAATAAGAATTGAAGCCTGGTTCTTGCTTGAATTAATATCTGCTATAATCACATAACTCCAAATATGCCCTAACAATGCTGAATCTGTGCAAATTCTTAAGAAAGTAGAGGCATGTCCATGGCTTCTTTGTAATTACACTTACATGCTGGGCCCAGGACAGAATCTCTGAAGTGAATTTAAATTTAATTTAAAGTTACTGGCATTCTCCACCCCTGATCCCTTGATGAGGACTGGCTCATCAACCTCCACTTTCCTCCTCCTGTAGTTAATAATCATCTCTTTGGTTTTGCTCACATTGAGTTGTTGTTGTGTAGCACCATTCAACTAGATTTTCAATCTGACTCCTATATGCCAACTGGTCACCACTTTGAGACAGCCATTACAGTATTGTTGTCAACAGACTTAAATATGGCATTATAGCTGTTCTTAGCCTGACAAACATAAGTGAATAGACCAGGGAGCTAAGCACACAGCATGTGGTGCATCTATACCGAAAGTGAGTTTGGAGGAGCTGTCGTTGCCTTACACTGAGCAGGATAACCATTGTAACATCACCAGTAGGGTAAAAAGCAACCTGTCTGACAACTGTCTAAATCCAACACATGATGCAGTTTGGTAAGTTAAACCAGGATATAGATAGTGAATGACAAGGCCCTGGGGAATTGTAGAACTGAGAGATCTAGGTTTACAAGTGCATAGTTGCCTGAAAGTGGTGACACAGGTAGATAGGATGGAGATGAAGGCGTATGGCACACTTTCATTGTTTGGGCCATAAGTGTTACAGCTGTCCAAAACATTGATGAGACTGCATCCAGAGTAATCACATGCAATTCTGATCCACACTATAGGACGGATATGATTCAGCTAGCGATTATGCAGAAAATATTCTCAAGGAGGTTGTTGCAACTGAGGGGTTTTGTATTTAGGGATATTTTGGATAGATTGGCTGTCTTGGAGGAAAAAGAAGGCTGAGGAGTACCTTATCAACATATAGATTTTGGACAGGAGATAGAAGTGGGCTGTGCAGGACTGGGAGAATATAAGGCTGGAAGGTGTGAAGGGAAGATTTCCTGAGGAAATTAGGTCCCTGACTTGTGACATGTTTGATGGTGGGACGTTACTGAAGGAAGGGACTTACTCTGTCAGTTATTAACTGGAGAATGCTGGACTTGCTCAGCATTTTCTCTGTCATGTTTTCAGCAACCATTGTGTTCTGTGTCTCCCAGTCCCAGTCCATTGTTTGCTAATTTTTCCTCTTTCTAACTACTCTCATTCATCTCCTTCTATTTATGTGACGCCAGACAGATCAGCTGTGATGAGCTAGACAGTACCAAAGCAATTGTGTTACATGGACAACCTTGGTTCCAATTCCATCACAGGCATTCTCTTTGTCTTCTCTTTGAAACTTAAAGTAATTTTGTTTTTGAACTCTTCCGATTTGACTACAGCATCATTATCCGGAAATATTTGCTCTTAATACAGTTGCAACTGCCATGCATCCCAGCATTTTCTGCTTCTATTAATGATTTGTGACATCCACAGTGACTTGATTTTCAGTCCACTGTTTGCATGGTCTCTGCTTTACTCATTAAATTTTGAAGTACATTCTATAGCCTCACAAATCTTTGCACACATGAAAAGATTTTGCTTTTTACCTTAAATCCTTCCTGATCCTGGGTGCTGTAGGTACAGAGAAGATATCAGGGGTAAGTTTTTTACTCAGAGAGTGGTAAGTGCGTGGAATGGGCTGCCAGCGACGGTGGTGGAGGCGGAAACGATAGGGTCTTTTAAGAGACTCCTGGGTAGGTACATGGAGCTTAAAAACATAGAGGGCTATGGGCAACCCCTAGGTAATTTCTAAGGTAAGGACATGTTTGGCAAGCTTTGTGGGCTGAAGGGCCTGTATTGTGCTGTAGGTTTTCTATGTTTCTATGTAATTAATATTTGTGCTAGTTTCTCCAAAAAGCATATACAACTTCAGAAGTGTCTTATCAATTACAGTATGCTTCCACTACGTATCTCAATGAGACTATTTGTCAATCCAAATTATTGATGACAACAATGTTATTGTAACTATTGAAATTGTATTAAATCACCTTCTGTTACTTTTTTTATCTTAAGGGTATAAAAATGTAATGTACCTTTGGGTTTGTGAGCCTCCACCAAGAGTGTCTCCAGAATGATGTCTGCTTGTTGTGCTGAATAAAGGTTTCTACATCACCAGATGCAGTGTCCCTCCAGTGACTTCAGTCATAACATTTGGGGGCCTGTCCAGCATACATTCAAGATCCTCAGTGTGGCCAGTGACTTCAGAGGTCCAAGGGGGTGAGTATTCTTTTCTTTGAGCATGCCATTTGATTGTCTCATTTTTTATTGTTATACATTTATATTTGCATTTGCACAGTTTTTTGTGTATTGTTCTTGTTCACAGTTAATATTCTACGTATTTGCTGAGTTTGCCTGCAGTAAAAAGAAACTCAGGCTTGTTCATGGTAGCATATATGTACTCTGATAATAAGTTTTACTTTGAACTTTGAATCCTTACTTAGATATGTTTAGGTCAATGACCACGGGATTGCAGAGTATGAAAGTATGAAAGGTCATAGCGGAGGACTGAACTGGTAGATATGGGGGGGGGGGGGTGAGTGTGTGTGTGTGTGTGTGTGTGTGTGTGTGTGTGTGTGTGTGTGTGTGTGTGTGTGTGTGTGTGTGTGTGTGTGTGTGTGTGTGTGTGTGTGTGTGTGTGTGTGTGTAGGTCCCTATGAATTGTGTAAGGGAGCGTCCACTAGGTGATGCTGATTAGTTTGTTGAGACAGTTATGAAAGGTGGTTACTGACCATTTGGGAAGCCAAAGGATGCATGTATATTCATTCAGTGGGTAACTGATTATGTGTAGTGTGGCTACTGAGAACACCTGGGTAGTGCAGAGGATGTTTTTGGGAATCCAGAGGGTGTGCCCATGCAGAGGGTAACTGATTAAATACAGTGTGGCTACTGGGAACACTGGGGTAGTGAGGGAGGTACCGATTGGGATGTCAGACGATATGTGTAGTGTGTATATTGGTTCAGGGAATTGTTTGTGTGTGTCTGACTACGTGTTGCAAGACCTGAGAATCAAAGCCTAAGACAGACAATAGTGCAGAAACATTAAAATTTCCACATAATGAAGTGAAAACTCACAGAGAAATCCATAAACTTGAGCAGGTTGAACAGGGAATAGACAAAGCCAGGTGGATTAAGTCCTGCAGCCTGAAGGAACATTGACAGGCTTGGAGAAGACCAGCAAAGAAGAAGGAAGTTAAAGCAGCAGTCATTCTATGTCATGTAAATTTGTAAGAGTTAACACGGAGTGCCTGGGATCATATAATGTACAAATCGTAGAGCTACAGAGGGAAACAGATGAATACAAAGAATAACAAGACAGTTTACTAGTAGAACTGGACAGACTGCAGGAACAGTTAGAACACACAGAGAGGGAGAGAGAGAGAGAGAGAGAGAGAGAGGTGGGTGAAAAACAGGCAGAACCATTAGAACAATACAAAAAAGGTATTAGTCAGGCATCTGGCCAGACTTAAAGGTAAATGGGACAAGGTCCAGCGTCTGGATGCTCACTGGACAGCAGTCATGAAAGTAACTGCTGAGGAAGGTGATGAGGGAAATGGGATGAGCTGGACCAGGGAGCTAACAAGTGGGAAAGTACCCTCAAACTGGAGAGGTTATACCCAGTACTGTCTGTCAGTATTTCACCTATAGAGACTGGGGCAATGACAGAATCCCAATGATGGCAGCCAGCCACTTACACTCATCATCAACATCCATAAGTCCTTCACCCCAGGGGAAAAGCAGAAGTTTGATATGTTAGAAGAAATGATGAAGATGCACCAGATGCACCTTAGACCTACACATATTGGTTAAAGCTCAATGCCTGAGAAATAGGTAGGGCAGTATGAACCCTGGGGTGCAGGATGGAACATGGGCAACTAATGGGAATGGCAGCAATGAGGAGAGATATCAGAATGGTATGGAAGAAGTGAGGCAGTAACTTGGAGGAGAAAGTGCTAGGAAATGATAATGTCAGTTGTTCAGAGACCCAGTGAACCTGGCATGGACTATGCAGAGCTAAAATACTGGGCCTATGAGGAATACTCACGGCTGGGAAATTGAGAGAAGGATGATCTAGTCTTCCTGAAAATGCTCAAGTAAAGGCTGAGCTCAGCCCACCCCCCAGGGAGTTTTTGAACTTACGGCTAACTGTGAGATCCATCTACATAATAGTTTCATGGGCTGAGGAAATAGATTGAAAGAGAGGGAAAAGGGGTTGTAAGGTGGCTGTAAGGTAAATATAGCTGCTGTGAGGTTGCAAAGATCTTCCTTTGTTTTCCATCGACCAGGGCATTTAGTGTGGAACTGCCCTGCTAGATATAGAAGGGCAGAGGAAGTAACACGTGAGAGCTGGTCTCCCAGGCCATGGTTGGAGACAGTGTCCTAGCACAGGAGAATGTGGCATAAGAGTCCTCCACCAAGACAGTTAGAGACCATAACAGAAACTATGAGCCCAACCCTGACAGTGCCCTCTCTGCCCATTCTGACTGTTGACCAGATTATAGAACTTGTAAAGACGGTCAGACAAGTAGCTGTGGTGGCCCCATCATCAGCACTGGTGACCCATAGATGTACACAGCAGCATTGTTAGAGGACTGACATGCAATATGTTAGTGGTCACAGGGCCATCAATACGGATAACTGACCTACCCTTACCAACAACCAGAGAAACTACTTCTATTATGGATGTAGGTGCTTATAGACCCTGGAAAGGAAGAAATAAGATGGACAAGTCAGGGGCAGAGAACAGGTTCAATCGATAGAGTACACAACCTCAATAAGACAACGCATTGTGGCCTGCCCTGCCACAATTCTGAATGGCCTGTCTCCAGAATATGAATATTTCCCCTCGCTAATGGATTTTTGGGGCTCCCATTAGCACCCGAGTCCCAAGACCAATTTGCCTTCACCCTGGGTGGGCAGCAGTATACGTAGACCAGACTCCCTCAAATTTTCATAAGGTCATGGCACAGACTTCTGGAAAGCACAATTTAACACCATAATGCTTGACCATCTTATAATGCGTAGATGATCTACTGATTACCTCGGAGGATAAAGCAGGTCACTCAGAGGTGATAGTCAATGTTTTAGAAATAGTGCAGGACAAGGGGGTTAAAATCAGCCCACACAGGATAGGGAAACAAACCACACAGTACCTAGGATACACAATTTCACTAGGGAGGAAGGACATGTCAGATAACAGAGGTTCTGCAGTTAGCTCCATACCCCGCCCTGTCAACATTAGGGCAGTGAGGAAGGTAATGAGTCTGTTCAATTACGGCCATAATTTTATACCAGAGATCTCAGCACAGGTGGCGTTGATGCAGACCTTAATCAAAGGAGGGAAGCCTCCTTTGGAGGAAGTAAAAAGGGGTCTGATGGGGAAAAGACTTTTGCAGGTATCAAGAAAATCCTGTCCTCTGCACCCGTGCTAGGGTTACCGCATACGGCTTTCCCCTTTCACCTTTACAGCAGCAATCCTGAGGTGGGGGGGGAGTGATATATTACACTGCCGTGGTGGTGAAGGCCCATGCAGACACAACAACATTATTCAACAAAGCCGGGACCTGTTGTAGCAGGACTTCCCCACTGTGCAGCAGCATAAGACCGTGCAGCCAGGGCTGTACGAGTCGGTGAACCTGACGTGACGATGAGACAACTAATACTACACCCCCCCCCCCCCCCCATGCCGTCGTAGAGCTCCTGAACACAGGGATGCTGAGAGCAGCTCCTGACAGCAGAAGGGCAGCTTGGGAGGCAGTTCTCATCCCCGAAGGCAAATGTGCCAATAGTTAGGGACGCTGGAATGAACCCCGTAAGCACCATTCTAACAGCATGTGAGAGCTAAATGGAGATAGAGCAGGAGGAGGATATTGGTGGGAGGGAAACACCTCTGGACGGGGAGGTAGAGGGGATTTTTATTGATGGGTCTCGGAGCTACATAGACGGGAAGCCACGGACTGGACAGGCACTGGTGAAGGATAGAGGTGAGGAACTAGCTGCAGGAGTACTGCCAGTTTTCTGCTCAGCTGAGGAGGTGGAACCACCGGAGCAGACGAGTGGTGCGTGATCATCTGATGACATGGGCATGATAAGGATCTGTAACCTCGGCAGAGCCAAGTGTTCACCTAATACAAGAACCGCTGGGAGCAGTGAGGCTGCCAGAAAAGTGAGCAGTGATTAAAATGAAGGCTCACCAGAAAGGGAAGAGAAAGGAGCAGAGAGGGAACGAGTGGGCAGAAACCAGTGCAAAGAGAACAGCAGAGGAAAAGGAGGCTATTGAAATTGCAAATGTACAGAAAGGAACTATTAGGGACAGTTTAGTAAAATTATATGAAAAGGTAGAGGCTGAGGAGGATGAAAAGTGGAGGAGAGAGGAGCAAAGGGACCAGATGGGAGCTGGACGCATGGGGAGGCCGATGTCACAGTAGCCCTATCGTGTATTAGACAGATACTACTGAAGTTACATCATGGGGTAATGCATCACAGAAGGCACAGCATGATCATGACCCTCCAGCAGGCCTGGTGATAGAGAAATTCTGTCACCATTGTATCATTTGTGCCCTGCATAATCCCAGTGAGGGCAGAAAGCTACAGTGGGCAAACCAGCCACAGTGGACAGGGCCCTGGGAAAACATCCAGATGGACTTCATGGGGCCCCTGCCAAAAAGCAGGTGGAAAAGCTACTGTCAGTGATCATGGATCACTTCATCCAGGGGTAGAGGGTTTCCCAATGAGAGATTGTACTGGCAGCACAACGACACAGATTTTAGCTCAGGAAATCCTTCCCAGGGGGACGTGGATCAGGGGGCACATTTCACAGGGAAAGTGATGAAGGAAATGTGGAAGCTGTTAGGGATTTGACAATTATTCCATGTATTCTACCACCCTCAGAGCTCAGGAATGGTAGAAAGGATAAACTGCCTTAGTTAAAGCTATAACAGGGACGGGAAAGACATGGGCTGATGTATGGCTAGGAACCCAGACGAGATAGCAACTAACCCCAAGTCACATGCCGGGTCTAAGCCCCTATGAATTACTGATGGGATGACCAATGTGACTCTCTTATGGGGTGATTACTGGAACTTAGGGAGATAAAAGGACCCAATATGTAAAGGGCCTCTGTAATCAGCTTAAAATGTGGGAGCGAGCAAAACAACAAAACGATGCAGTGCTGATCAGGGAGAGAGCCGAGGGAGAGAAGATAATTCTCCCACAGCCGGCAGACCAAGTCATGATAAGGAAGCTGCTTGAACAAGTTCACACTTGTGTTTGTGTACAGACTGATGAAGCAGCCAGTGGAAACACTAGCCTCCCGTTAAACCGTATGACTCACCTGCTTGTTGCCCTCACAGACAGAGCAAGGGATCAAGCCCACCCATTAACAGTGCCATTACAGTCTAGGTGATGATACCAGTTGTGTCACATCTACTTCAGATGGAAGTAGACCCACAGATGAAAGAGAACAGAGCAGAAATACAGAAGAGAGAGAGAGAGAGAGAGAGAGTGTGTGTGTCAGCAAATAGTGAATAAAGTTTAAAGTATGACGGGAACTATACTTGTAATGAAAGCTGGTTCTTGGAGGTAGATGATTAGTTGTATAGATCATAATAGACTTATATTGGGGAAAATAGATGGGAAGGGATCTGAGTTAAGGCTTAGACATCAAGTTACACAACCTCGATGGCAAGGCAGACCGAGAAAGAGAAGAAATCGCACACATCGTCAGAAGGCAGTCACCCCAGCTGAACAGGGAGTGAACACACATAAGCTGGGCCCATTCAGTGGTGTGCCAGCAACTGAAGAACAGTCCAGGAGTGGGTGACACCAGGGTGAGATCCTCGCAGCTATTTGAATAGAGACCACCCCAAATCCTCCTGTAGATCGATCAAAAAGACTGGTTGTCGAGATCATTCTGATAATCTTCTGTCATGGCATGGAATGTGAACCTGAAACAAAGTTACCTTGCTGTGAGCCTGCCTACAGAGCAAATACTGACAGCAACTACAGAGGGTGTGAGCAAATTCATGGAGAGTTTTATTGCCATCTCCATGCAGTCTTGTAGATAGCCAATTAGATAGTGTAGATGTAGGTACACATAGGTTTGTAATTGGGGAAGGGATCCAAGGTGAAGGACATTTTTGTGGCCCTGCTTAATCAGATCCTCCTCAAAGTATGGCCTTTTGGGACAGATTTCTGTCCAGGGGCCAAAAGGAGGGCATATTAGGGAGTAGTCTGGAGTTATGTTAATATAGCAGGTATTAATTCAAACAAGAGCCAGGCTTTAGTTCTTGTTGTAAATGTAAAAAAAAAAGTTCAAGAGGCTTGAAATTAACTTGGAAATACCTTCAGAAATTACTCCCTTATGAAAAGTGGCTGGGCTGTTGTGGAATCACTGGGGGAGTCTGACCAGGCACAGAAACTACTGCCCACCCACGCAGAAGGCAAATCCATTTTTGGACTCAGGTGCTAATGGGAGTCACAAAAATCCATTAACAATGTCGAACACTGAGTAAATTTTATGTTCTGGAGATAGGCCATTCAGAATCAAGGCTGAGCTGTCCGCAATGGGATATCATCTCGGTCTGGTCTCACCAAGGGCAGTATAGTCTAGTGCTAACAGATATGGTCCACCTGGTTTCTTTACTGGCCATATTGGTGAGTTAGTGGTTGATGAGGTGTCTCTTGATATCCCTGGTGTTCTTAGGTACTTCACTATACCCTGGATAGCTGTCAGTACATCAGCTTTTATGGGAAACTGTTGATGGGGATTATGCAGATCCCCCTCTATTTTAACTGGGCTTATCACAATCTAACCCATACCTCTGGGAACTGCTGACAATGTAACCCATTGACACCATACTAGCTTCTGACTGGAGTGGCTATGGCTATGCAGGCTAGGTTGTGTACACTATTGGTTGTACGTGCACACTGCTCCTGACTGGTCCATGCTATTTCTCCCTTTTCAGAGTCTATAACAGTCCCTCAGTATGTCTATTCCAAGGATAGTACCCTCATTATTTTGACTGACTTAGAAATACTCTGGAAGCTGCACTCCACTAATTTTGTGTATCTGTGTCTCCCTTCCATTTGCCTTCAGTTCTTTCCCCTAACCAGTAAGATAAATGGTCTCTCAAGCCATTGGCAAGGGTTGGTCAGTTAAAGATCACAAAGCCCCTGTGACCACTAACATATCATGTTGCTGCCCCCCTAAAATCGCTGCTGCCTACATCCATGCATCACCAGTTCTGACAATGGGGGCCATCGCCAGTCTGACGCTGAGGCTGTCTTTACCAGTTCTATAATCTGGTCAACTCTCAGATTGGACAGAGAGGGCGCCGTTGGATTAGAGTCTGTTGCAATCTCTACCTGCCTTGGTGGGAGGTTCTCTTCTCTCCTTTCCCCATTAGGTCATTGCCTCTGTCACATCGTTAGGTTTTTGTGAGGAACGCATACCCTTATGAAGGTGAGGATAGCAGGCCACAATAGCACATTCAGTGCAAAGGTTGTGTGCCAGAGGTAGAAAACTTTTAGAAAATGTGCAAAACATTGGAAAATAACAAAATGACTACAAGAAAAAAATGAAGATATATACACAGACCTTTAGGACTACAGCTACAAAACATCAGTCTGGTCTAATCTAGCCTCGCCTCGCCTCACTTTAGCCTTTAGCCTTACCACATCCCCTCCCCCTTTCCCACTTACACCAAAATCAGCCTTTAAGTTAGGATCATCTTTCTTTCTCCAGGTAGGAGTAAAGGGATAGTCCATTCCTTGGAAGGTGAGCGGGAAGAAGGAGTTGCTTACATGAGCTTGAACAATTACACAAAAACAAAATACAGGATTCACATATTTCTTCACAATCACAAATGTCCACAAATACATTTCTCACAATAAGATCACAATGACATTTTGCGACAAAATCAATCAACAACTAGCCATTTTCCAGGAGCCAGCACTCTCCCCCCATCCCCCAAATTGAACCCTCTCACTGAGCCTACACAGAGCATGTGCCACCACAAACAGGCACATTTTCAAGGCACAAGGTGGGATGCTGGGAGAAAAGACCTTTTAGGGCTGTCTTTTGGTGAGGATCAAGATAATTTAAAATAAGCTTGAGTTGAGGTTTCCCATGTTTGAAGATCTTGATTGTCATCCTCCTCTGCTTCCATCCCCTGGATCATCTGGGACATCTTAGCCTCCTCCCTCTCTTTCCATTTCTTCAAGAGGTTAACATGATGGGATGGGACACTTCATAAGTCACAGGTCCTATCTTCTTCAAAACCTCACAAGGATGTTGCCATTTGGCCAACAACTTGTTGCTGGAGGTAGGTAAAAGAAGCAGGACCTCTTGACCTGGCTGGAACTCCCCTTGTCAGGTTTTGTCATCATACCAGAGCTCTGTTTTTTTCTGAGTCTTTATCATGTTCTCATAGGCTTCTTCACAATACTGGTCAAGACAATCCCACATCTTTAGAATGTAGGAGACAATGTTTCATCCTTCTTTCTCTTGGCTCTTCTCTTCCCAGATGCCACAAGGCAGATCAAAGGGACCTTGGACAGTCCACGCATAGAGGCATTCGAAAGGTGAAAACCCAGTGGAGGCTTGAGGAACCTCATGATAAGCAAAAAGGAGAAACGGAAGCCATTTGTCCCAGTCCCTCCCAGTGTAAGAAACAAACTTCCTTATCATGGACTTCAGAGTTTGGTTAAACTCTTCTACAGGTCCATTATTCTGTGGATGATAGGGACTGGTGCAGATGCCACTGATATCAACCTACTGTAACTGGGACATGAGCCAGGAAGTAAAATTGGTGCCTTTGTCAGTAAGAATCTCCTCTGGAAAGCCATGTCCGGAAAATAACTGGATGAGAGCAGAGATTATCTTGAAGGTAATTATGAAGTGTAAAGGAAATGCCTCAGGAAATCTGATGGCATGATCACAGACCTCAAGTGTGTACTTGACCCCATTACTGCTCCTCTCAAAAGGACCCACAATGTCCATTGCAATGCATTTAAATGGTGTTGTGATAATAGGCATCAACTAAAGAGGTGCTTGGTCGGACTTCAAGACTGGACTTGTCGTCTGACGCTCTGAACAGGTGTGGCATATACTGTGGGCCAGTAGAACTATCAGCCAATTGTCAGGTAGGTCTTCTGTTGACCCAGATGGCCTGCCTAGGGGAGGGTTATGTGTTAGATCAAGCACGAGGGACCTGCACATCATTAAAACCACTAGACGTTTTTCAGGAGAACTAGACAGAGTAGGTTGTTGTCAATAACATACTTATCTGTTCCCACACATGATCCCTTACTGTGTAACAAATTTGGGTTTTAGGGATAGGTCAGCTTTTTGGAGTTCACCTGTGTTACTGGGAACCTGTCATGGACCAGTGCTGAGGTGTGTGGTGTAGGGGTGGGCACACATAAGCTTTCTCTAGGCAGTGCTGACTACATGTTTTCTGAGGGCTCTTCTTACCTCCCTCAAACACACTGTCACAAGCCTTGGTCTGAGCATGGGTTAACATAGGGCATGAAAGTTTAACAGTGCTACCAGCTTCCGTTTTTTGCAATAAGTCAGATAACACAGGCAAATCTCACCCAATGACCATATCATTTGGCAAATTGCCAACCATACACACCACAAAAGAAAAATGTAATTTTCAATGCCAAGGGTAAGACCTGTGGTAGGATATAACTTAACATCCCCATGCACACATTGCACTTACACGCATTTAGAATAGTTAATATCAGCAGGGGAAAGTAACTGCCTTTTAATCAGGTTCACCACACTACCAATGCCTAAACAGTTACTTCATTTACTTCCCTTCAGAAAGTTTATTTCTGTTCATATATCCTCCCTCCCCTTTTGAATGTTCACAGGCCTGCAACTCTGTTTCTTCCCCCTCTCGGGGAACATAACAGTAGTGTGACAGACTTGGGTCCTTAAGGTGACAACTAGAAGTTTTGAAGCCTGGCTGTTGATAGAAGAAGCAAGTTAAAGACTTGGTCTTCCCACTGTTTTTCTCTTCTGTAGACACAGGTATAAATTTTATAGGTCCCAGAATGCCTTTATTCACAGCAGCTGTCCTCTTCTCCAGTGGCTGGATTAAAACTAGCCAGACCACCCCCCACTGGGCCTTTAGGTACTGTTCAGCCAGCTGGGCTTCAACTTAGCCATTTGCAGGTTCATCTTCCTGTATGGACATCTCCTGTCAGGACTTGTAGCAGCCCTCTGGTACAATGACCTCTCCAATGTCCTCACTGGTCCGGAGCTCTGGCTTCACCCAGTGGCAATATAAAAGCTTCAGGTTGTGGTAGGTCTCCTTTGGCGACCCCTGGTGGTGTAGACTTGGCTTGGAATTTCAGCTGGAAGGTCACTGGAGGTATGTCAGACTTGGCAAGAACAGCCTCCTTCAGCTAAAAATACTGGTTGGATTTCTCCTTATCTATTGCAGAGTAGGCCTCGAGCGGTTTTCCCATCAGTAGTGGGATGAGCTGACAGGCCCACTTTTTCTCTTAGCCATGTGCTCAAAGCACAGTAAATAGTTTTCAATGTCCTCTCCATCTTGGAAGCTGGGCATTTTTGGCTCTGTTCTGTGGGTGATATCTCTGGGTCTCATAGTGTTATCTGCAGTGCATCTCCTTCACCCGCCTGCAGAGAGTGCCTGGAAGCTAGTTAGGGTAGTCTTGTGCAGGAACTTTCTGCAAATCTGGAGTGAAAACTGGGTGTCCCCATAGCAGGAGCTGTACCAGTTTTCCTCATGTCCTTCGGCTGGGGTGGCGTTGTTAGATGGGTTTTCAGTTCCAGAACTCCCAGATCAGCTTTTCACCCATTCCTACGGGAGAGTTGTGACATTTGACATCTGAGGCGGTCTCAGCAAGAGGCTCCCATGCCTTCAGCTCAGCATCTGGAGCTGCAGACCTGTCTTCTGACTCCTCAGTGTCCTATTGCTCATCATCAGATCTGCCATTCTTGGTTGAAAGAGGAGCTCAAAACAGTGAGTACAAACCAGTCCTTTTCTTGAACGCCCTTATTTTCTTGTGGCTTGCCACCCCAGAACTGGCACCAGCCGTCACAGCATTGGGATTTGGTAAGGGTTGCTTGCTCTTATGAAGGCGTGGACTTCAAAAATCAAACAGCAGGCTACAATAGCATGTTCAGTGCAAAGGTGTTTATTGTTTTCCAGCAGTGAAAACTTGGGAGAAAAAGTGCAAAAAAAGGGGCAAAATAACAAAAGAACAAAAAGGGAAAATATAGATATATACATTCAGACCGTTAAGCTACAGCTCCAATACATTAGTCTGAAGTAACACACCTCAACTTACCACAACCCCTCTCCCTTTCCCACTTATTCTTCTTCTTTTGACTTTTAATGGCAGTTGACAGTCCAACTGAAGGGTGCGTTACCACCACCGACTAGACTGGAGTGTGCCATAGAGAATTGGGAAATGAAACCCCTACTAGTTTTTTTTTCCAAATGAAAGCTAAGTTATCCCAAAAAGCCCTATGGATTGTAAGCAGTGCAAGACAACACTGTGAATTAAGGTAAAGTCACTTCCATATCTAGTATTTAAATGAAAATTATCAACCCACAAAGATTGTAAAGAAGCTTGCATTTGATTTATTTCAAACTTGTATGCTTCACACCATAATAGTATGTGTTCAACTGTTTCATAATGATGACAAAACCACACAACTCACAATGATGGTTCCCAACAAGATATAAGGAATAATTAAGCATAGTGTGCTGAATTCTAAGTCATCAATATAATTCCTTCCCTTTTTGTTTATCCCCTTTTCCCAACCATTTTATGTATGTATTCTGGAAAGGTGTCTCCTCATATACCCATTATCCCACAAGTCTAGCCATAACGCCCTACCTCTTGCCCGACCAACCTCCTAGCTTCTGATTTGCTAAGGGGAAGGTCTATATCCACAATTGAACTTTTAACAGCTTTTTTTCTAAACAATTAACCAACTCATTCCCCCTTCAACACCTCTATGTGCAGGGTCTCATAAGAAGAGGACATGCAAACTAATACTTTGAATATGAAATGAAGGCTGTTGGGCTCTTCTCCTACTTACTTTTAAGTAGGGATCTCCTTATTCTAGGAGAAAAGTGGATAGTCCATTATTTGGACTGTAGGGTGGGGGAGGGAGGAGTTGTTACCATGAGCCTGAACAATTACACAGAAACAAAAAAAAAAGAATTCACATACACAAGGAAATCTGCAGATGCTGGAAGTACAAGCAATACACAAAGCAGCAGCATCTATAGGAAGAAGCACTGTTGACATTTTGTCCTGACGAAGGGTCTCGGCCCGAAACGTTGACAGCGCTTCTTCCTATAGATGCTGCCTGGCCTGCTGCGTTCCACCAGCTTTTTGTGTGTGTTGCAAGAATTCACATCCTTCTTCACAATCACAAATGTCCACAAATATATTTCTCACAATAAGATCACAATGACATTACACAACAAAATCAATCAACAAATAACCATTTTCCTGGAGACATCACTCTCCCCCATCCCCCAAAATGAACTCTTCCACAGAACAGGCACCTTTTCAAAACCCCCCACTCACTATCTGTTGAGTCCTCCGCTTGAAACTGGAGAAGCAGCAGCAAACATAATGCGTCAAAGACAGCCACTGTCCTAGAGTGTGCAAGTACAAACAGAAGCATCTGCGCTGTTGTGAGCAGTGCCGCCAGACAGGGATAATGAGCATTACGAGGCTACGGGGGGGGGGGGGGGGGCAGACCTCCCTCCTTTCTCACAGTCTCCAACCATGCCCTGAAGACCATAGTTGTTGCATATTATCTCTTCTACCCTTCTATATCTAGCGCAGCAGTCCGTCGATAATGCCCGGGTCGGTGGCAAACTAAACAAGATCTCTGAGTCTTCACAACAGCTATGTCTGCTACAGCCAACATATTACCCCTCTTCCCTCACTTTTGCTCTATTTCCCCAGCCCAGGAAACTGTTGTGGATCCCACCATTATCACCAACTCTAAAACTTCCTGGTGCAATAAGCTCAGCCCTTTCTTGGCCATTTTCAGAAAGACTGGAGCCTACCTCTCTCAATTTACAGCCCTAAAGTATTCCTCATAGGTCCAGTATTTTAGCTCTGCAGAGTCCATGCCAGGTTCATCAGCCTCCTGAACAACTGACAATATCATTTCCCAGTTACTATTTTCATGACTGCTGTCCAGTGAGTATCCACATGCTTTTCTTTCTCTCTCTCTCCTTCTCTCTCTCTTCTCTCCCCTCTCTCTCTCACTCCCTCCCCCTCCACACCTTCTCTCTCTCTCTTCCCCTCCTCCTCCTCTCCCTCCCTCCCCCTCTCTGCCCCTCTCCCTCCCCCTCTCGCTCCCTCTCTCTCTCCCTCTCTGCCCTCTTTCTCCCTCACCTCCTCTCTCCCTCTTTCCCCCTCTCTCTTTCTTCTCCTCTCTCGGTCTCTCTTCACCCTCCCATCTCTCTCTCTTCTCCCTCTGTCCCTCTCTCGCTCTCTCTCTTGCCACTCTTACTCTTTCTCTTCTACCCCATTCTCTCTTACCCCTCTCTCTCTCCTTTCAATCTGCCCAGTTCTACTTGTACACTGTCTTGCTGTTCCCTGCATTTATCCCTTTTCCTCTGTAGCTCTATTATTTGTTCACTATTGCAGGCATTTTGTTCTCTCAAGACAAGATATAGAATGCCTGCTGCTTCAGCTCCATTCCTCTTTGATTGACTTTTCCACCTTTGTCAAATTTCCTCCGAGATCCTGGTCTTAATCCACCCAACTTTGCCCATTCCCTCTTCAACCTTCTCAAGTTTATGGAGTATAATCTCTGTGAGTTCTTCCCTCTTCATTATTGAGCTGATGATGTTGCTGTATCCATTTTATGCGGCAAGTTTTTTTTTCCCTGTCTGTTTTATGCTTCGATTCTCAGATTGTCCAAACAATCTCAGACACGCACAAACAATTTCACGAATGAGTGTGCACACACCCTCTGGCATCCTTACCATATCCCTCACACTATTCAATCATTCTTAGTAGCTACACTATTCTTCATGTGTTGCCCAATGAGCAAACATACACGCCAGCATCCTGGACTGTATCTCCTATACTGCCAAAGTGTTCTTAGTAGCCATGCTACACTTAATTCATTGCCCACTGAAAGAGTATACACACATCCCTGGTGTTTTTAACAGTACTGCCCACAATACCAATGTGTTTATAGGAGACACGCTACATTAAATCTATTGCCCACTGAATGAGTACACATGCAACCTCTAGTGTTCTGAATGGTCAATAACCATTTTTTGCAACTGGTGGCCCTGTCTCAATAAACTACCAGTGCTGTCTGAGTTTGATAGATGGTCCCTTACGTGTACACACACACACACACACACACACACACACACACACACACACACACACACACACACACACACACACACACACACACACACACACACACACACACACACACACACACACACACCTGCGCGCCCCCCCACCCCCACCAGTTCAGCTCTTCACTATGTCCTTTGATACTCCATGATCCCGTGGTTATTGAGCTAAACAGATCTAAATATAGGTGCCACTCTTAAAAAGTGCTCACCTCATTTGACCTCTGAAGTTCTAAGTGTCTTTGAAAGAAACTAATTAACAGAAACATCCTAAAATCTTTTTGAAGACAGAGAGGCAGGCACCCAAAATTAACGTTGGCAGGGCTGTCTCAGAGTACACAGATGTGTAACTACACAAAACCTAATGATTGACTATTCCCATGACCATGTTTGATATGCTCAGTGATAATGTCCATCTGGTCTGCCAACTTGAACTCAAGTCATAATGGTGCAAATTACTTTGCCATGTTGTCTGGTTTGATACAGGACAATTAAAACGACTCCATTGTTTTAATGTTTGGCTCTTGCATTTACATTCTCTTAGTCTATGGATCAGTCTGTGCTTTTAACTTTGATTTATTGGTTGCAATTTACAAGAAACTGAAGGCTAATTGCAAGCTTCCTAAACTTATTTACATTTCCAATATGAACTGAAGCTTGGTTCTTGTCTGAATTAATGCCTGCCATATTCACATAACTCCAGAATATTCCCTAACAATATGCATTTTGAAAATAAATTTACTTTGGCTGTAAATTGTTGACTGTGATAGACGCTGGAGCAGCTGAAGATAATATAGAGATGATAAAAATTAAGATTAATGCAGAATTAGTGTGAATGGGTGGTTGATGGTTGATGTGGATTTGTGGGCTGGAAGGCTTGTCTCCATGCTTTATCTATGGCTACTGTGATAACTGTGGAAAAAATTCAGATTGATTGCTAGATGGGGAACTATCTAGACACAGATTAGGATTCTGGTTAATAGCCTACATAGAAACATAGAAAACCTACAGCACAATACAGGTCTTTCGACTGACAATGCTGTGCCGACCATATACTTACTTTAGAAATTACCTAGGGTTACCCATAACCCTCTACTTTTCTAAGCTCCATGTACCTATCTAGGAGTCTCTTTAAAGACCCTATTATATCTGCCTCCATCACCGTTGCCAGCAGCCCATTCCACACATTCACCACTCTGAGTAAAAAAACTTCTCCTCTGTACTCAATTCCAAGCATAGAAGTATGTACTTCCAATACATACCAATGTTTGTGTTTTATAGCACAAAGATTTACACATGAAGAGTTTCTGCTGTTCTGTCCTAAACTGTATGTAATGCAAACTGTAAGTGTGATAGATATCCTAAAGCAATGATTCTACTGCCTGCTGGCCCAGGGTTTTGAGTGCATTTCCAGACTAGTGGCATTCTGCTTGATAGGTAGCATATCATCATTCATGGTTCACAGTCCGTGGACCAAATCACAGACTTGAAAATGATCTGCAGGCGAAAACAGAAGAAGGAAGCTCAACAGGCAGAGATGGAAGAGGCAAGAGGCAAACAAGAGAAAATCACTTCCATACTCACAATCATATCCATAACCATTTCATCCATGGCCATTTATGCCCTGGCGATTCAGGTAATCATCCAGATAAATCTTGTGAGATGCTCTGCCTCCATCAACCCTTCCCCTCTTAACTTTCTACCACTTCATTTAAACCTCTAGTTAAAGACAACTCTATTAATGAAAAGCTTCTCTATATCTATCCTATCTGTGCCTTTCATAAATTTTGTAGTCATCAGGTACTCACACATCCTTCTTACCATAAGAAAAACAAACCCAGCCTGTCCACTCTTTCTTCCCAACTGAAATAGTCTATCCTTGACAACATCCTGATGAATCCACTGCACTTTCACCATGCTCTGAAAGTATGGTGCTCAGAACTGGAACACAATACTTCAGCTGTGTCCTAACTAATGTTTTACATAATTGTTCCAAAACCTTGCATCTTTTTTATTCTATGTGCTGGCATGTATTTGAATGCTTTCTAAACCACCTCATCTTCCTGTGCCACCAGCTTCAGGAATTGTACACAAAAGTTCCTCGGTACTTCCTGAGTCATTATGTATCATCTAGATTTACTAGTTCTCTCCTCACATTGAGACACAAAGGACTTCAGATGCTAGAAATTTGGAAAAAAACATAAAGGCAGTGTATCATAGTCATAGAGCATGACAGCATAATAGGCAGCCAGTGCAGAGTAACTCTGGGGGCATTTCCCTCGACAATAAGTGCACCACTTTGGATAGTGTACCAGGGGAAAGCCACAACGACTTTGTCTCTGGCTCTGTGGCTCAGAAGGGAAGGGGGGAGAAGAGGAGTGCAGTGGTTAGTGATGGTGGGTTCCATAGTTAGAGGAGCAGACGTGAAAGAGACATCCAGATGGTATGTTGCCTCCCAGGTGCAAGGGTCAGATATGTCTCTGATTCTAAAGGGGGAGGTTGAACATCCCTAAGTCATGCTACCTATTGGTACCAAGTACACAGCTAAAAAAAAGGGAGGAGATCCTGAAGAGTGAATGTTGAGAGTTAGGGAGAAATCTGTAAAGCAGGACCTCAAGGAGGTAATCTCTGTGTTGCTACCTGTGCTACATGCCAGTGAGCATGATTTGGCAGATGAACGTGTGGCTGAGTAATTGGTGCAAGGGGCAGGGTTTCAGAATACTGGATTATTGAGATCTCTTCTGGAGAAAGTACAGTATAACCTGTACAAAAAGGACAGGTTACACCTGAACTCAAGGGGGACCAAAATCATTGCAGGCAGGTTTATCTGAGCTGCTGGGGTGGGTTTAAACTGATTCGACAAGAATGGGAACGGCAGTGATAGGGCTGAGGATGGGGCAGTTGGTATGCCAGTAGATGCAGTGTGTTGTGAAACTGTGAGGAAGGACAGGCAGATGAGAGGGCAAAACTGCAGTCAGTGGAATGAGTTGTATTGTAACATGGGGACAAAATTGAAAAGGGTGATGAAAACAGGACAGAAGGTGTTATATTTGAATGCACACAGTACATGGAATAATGTAGATGATCCTGTAGCTCAGTTAGAAATCGGCAGGTATGATGTAGCTCTGATGGTAAAATATGAAAACAAATCCTTTGAAAAAGGTGACAGAGGAAGGCAAAACATAGAAAATTAAAGACCAGTTAACCTGACTTCAATAGCTGGTATGATGTTGGGGTCTTTTATGAAAGAGTGAGGTTTTGGAGTACTTGGAGATACATGGTAAAATTAAGAGGAAATCTTGCCTGACAAATCTGTCTTGAGGAATTAACAAAGAGCTTTGAGAAAGGAGAGTTTGTGGATTTTGTGACTTGGGTTTTCAGAGGGCCTTTGGCAAGCTGCCACACATGGGGCTGCTAAACTAGATAAAAGACCATAGCATTAAAGGAAATACACAAGCATAGATAGTTGATCTCCTCACTTGCAGACAATTCAGACTGGCGACAACATCTCCTCCACAATCTCCATCAGCACGAGTGCACCACAATTCTGTCTGCTTAGTCCCCTGCTCTGCTCACTTCAAACTTATGACTATGCAGCTGAGCTCAGCTCCAATGCCTTACTTAAGTATGTCAACACTGTCGAAGGCCAAATTAAAGGCGACAATGAATCAGCATACAGGAAGGAGATTGAAAATCTAGCTGAGTGGTGCCACAACAACAACCTCTTACTCAATGTCAGCAAGACCAAGGAACTGATTAGCGAATTCAGGAGAAGGAAACCAATAGTCCATGAGCCAGTTTTCATCAGGAGATCAGAAGTCAAGAGGGTTAGCCACTTTAAATTCCACAATGTTGTTGTGTACTTCATACTTCAATACTATTTGAGTAATATTGTAAATATATTGTTTGATTAAACATTTTTGTCACTTAAATAATTCATAACATGTTATATGTAAAAGTAAGTGAATGTCATACATCATCACGCCACCACATCACACATGCATCTCCCTTACAGTAAAAACGAAACTAAGACACACTTTCCCAGCTCCATCTTTCCTTCCAATTAGTTCTATGTTTTGGAGTTACAAAACATAACAAATCAGTGGTGACGAGGAAGTTTTAAACAAACCCGAGATGACTACCTACTCACTGAAGTGCAGTGAGAAGTTGGGGTTAAAAAAATAGTGTGGCAAGACGCACAAGTTTATAAAAAGTGCCGCGAGAAATGGTGAAGTAAAAAACAGTGCAGCACATGCTTCTTCAGGAAGGAAAAGGAGATAGTCGAGTTAAAAAAAGGCAGAAAATGAACAAATTCTCAGTTTCATAAACAGTGAGTACTGGGTGATAATGATCATAGATATAAAAAAGCAGAAATAGCTGACTATATCAGAAAGATTGATGCATTCAATTGCTCAAGAGATAACTAGATTTTGTATCTAGAGAATTGGGCAGTATTTTAAAGCAAATGAAACAGTCAATGAAGAACAAGTATCAGTTCTGCTGAATGTACTGGGTTTGAAGGCATACAGTTTGATTCAAAGTTTAACTGCTCCAAACAAACCAGCCAAAATGAGCATTGATGATATTGTGAAAGTAATGCAGGAATATTTAGCCAAAACAATTTAGGTTACATAAGTGGAATCAAAAGGAAGGATAATCCATTTCAGCTTTGAAGAATTTGTCTGAGCATTGTCAATTCAGTGATGAGCTTAATAATGCACTGAGAGATCATCTCGCTGATGACATCAGGTAGAAGGTACAAGAGCCTCTGGACTCACACCACTAGGCTGAAGAGCAGTTATTGCCCCACAACCATTAGGCTCCTGAACAAAAGGGGATAACTACACTCACTTGCCCTTCCATTGAGGTATTCCCACAACCAATGAGCTCACTTTAAGGACTCTGTATCTTGTTATTTATATTTGCATTTTCACAGTTTATCTTTTGCACTCTGGTTGATCTTTTAGATCTGTAGATCTGCTGAGTACGCCCACATGAAAATAAATCTCAGGGTTGTATATGGTGACATATATGCACTTAGTTAATAAAATTTACTTTGAACTTCATTTTGTTTGTGCAACCTTACAAGAAAGTATTCAAAAATAGCTCCTAACTGAAGTACAAATTACATTTAAAAGAACAGTTGAAACCGAATGCAACATGGCGTCAGCGACCAACTCAAATAACATCTTACAGACAGTTCACGAAACTGCAAGATTTAAATTTTGAAAAAGCTTTGGCGCTCTGCATGACGTTGCAGGCTGAAGTGCTTTTTGTTGAAAACTGCAATGTAAATGCTGAAAAAAGCAAAAATATATCTAGAAATATAATACTACATCAACAAAACCGGCAGAGAGTAAGACGGCATTCGAAAGAAAAAAGTGATGTGATTGCCATGCGCAGGAACATCGTCCAAATCAGTGTCCCACATATGGCAAAATGTGCAACAACTGCCATAAGATTAATCATTTTTCACACTGTTGTAAAAGTAGAAAGAAGGAGAATAAAATGAAAGAAGTAAATGCTGTGCTTGAAGATGAACGTGAGGAATTTTATATCGATGTGCTTTGTGAAAATAAACAAAGTAAGAATGACTGGACTATTCCATTGCAAGTGAATCAAAACAATATTCTGTTTAAGCTTGATACTGGAGTGCAAGTAAATGTTCTTGCAGAATCTGAGTTTAGTGCTTTAAAGCCAAGACCGAAGTTACATCACACAAATATAAAAGTGACTGGGTATTCAGGTGCGGACATTCCAGTTAAATGAACATGCTTAGCAAAAGTATCACACAAAAATATTGTGCACACGCTTCCATTTGTGGTCGTGCGAAAAATGTACTGATTATAAAGATAGGAGTTGGAAGCAGGAGCCAGCGGTGTGAAAGACTGCTCAAGAGAGAGGGTGTATCTGTCTAAACTCAGCAGATAGGCTTCAAGTGTTCCAGTCAGGTCTGACTGGGTAGATTTGGATTTCTATGTTAAGGAATTATTTTTTTATACTGAAACCATAGATAATTATTTGTGAATGTACAAGCTATTTTTAAGCAGGGCTGTTTAAGAGGACAGAGCTATTATAGCTTGCAAAAAATTCTAAAAATAACCGTGTGACTTACAGTAATGTTTGAGGCAGCATCCAGAGGACACACTGAAAAAAAAATCCCAGAATAGAAGCATGACAAGTGGCAACGTAATCAGGTTTTCCCCCATTAGTTCAGAGTAAATGTTCCCTCAAACTGAAGTCCTTTTTCAATTCAAGTTTGATTGTCATTCAACCATACATGAATACCGCCAAACTGAGAAAGCGTTACTCTGCGGTCAAGGTGCAAAACACAGTACCAACAGTCACATCCAGCATGAAGTATATGTAGCACATACAAGATAGCAAGCACATGTACGATATCAGTAAAATACAGCTAGGCAAAAATAAAATATTCCAGACCCTGAGTCCATGAATGCTGCAGAAACCTGCAGTCGACCACAATATAGCTTGTCTTTGCCAAGCGAATACTGGGGCACAGCACCAACTACAATGCAGATGCCACACCAGACTACCCTCGGTGGAGCACACCAGCTCTGATGCCTCTCTCCCAGTGGCTGTAAACAGACAACATCACAGCTAAAGGCCTAGTCCTTACTGTGACCGAGGGCCACACAGCTTCCACACTGTCCATGCATGAAGTCCACCAATAAATCAATGAATTAGACTCGTGGCATTCCACATTACCAATCTCTAAAAGGATCTTGTGATCGTAAGATAAGTGACTAAGATAGTCGCTAGTAGACTGCAGTCCTCCTTCGCGCACCAACTCCTCGGAAGCCTCTCTGACACAAGCAGCAGCACGATCTGCACCAAGTCCAGCTCCTTCATTTTCTTCACCAATGAGCAACTCGCTGATGGAATGGACTGGCAGTTCTTTAAGTTGTTAATGTATAGCAGGATCTTGCAATCATTAAAATACATATTTAAGAAGGACAGCAGTGGCCTTTGTTGACCCTGTAGAAGTCACTGCAAGCGAGTACGCTGCCATCTTCCCCAAAACAGCATATTGTAAAACCTTTTAATTCTTCAAATTATTTCATGACAACTTATGCATCAATTCAAGTGTTGAGCATGGGTTCTGTTTAAGATCTCAGTCAAAGACAGTGGTCTTCATTACATTGGAGTTCTATTTCAGAAGCTGTGGGCTAATATGAATCCTGTTTGAAGATGGACTCGGGGATCAAGATAAACAATTGCCCAATATCTGATCGGTGCACTCCAGGTGACAACCCAACATTGCGGTGTCTGTGTACTTAATAATTCTGCATCATTATTTAGTGGCAATGGGGAGGCCTATTCTCATTACTAATAGTGTGTTTATTCATCAAACATATAATCGAGAAGGTACATTGTTGTTGAGGGAGCTACAGGAAAAAGGAGGTGCATTGTGTCAAAGAAGCTGTTTTTAAAGTTAATTACAGAAGTAAGGGAAGGTTTGCAGTAGCACTAATGAGCTGATATGATAGATAGAACAATGGCATATGGAATTTAACCATGAAAATATTCAGATGATGAACAAAAGTGCTGGAGAAACACAGTGGGTCAGGCAGCATCTATGGAGGGAAATGGACAGTCAAGCCAAGGTACTTTGACCCAAACATCAATATTGAGAAGGCCTTTGACTCCGTCCCATATGGGCAGTTAGTAAAAGTTGCTTGAAATTCAGGATGAGGTAATAAACTGGATTCAACATTGGCTTCGCACATGGTTGCATTTCTGAGTGAAGAGTTGGCTTACTGGAGTGCCGCAGGGGTTGGAGCTGGGTCTGCTGTTGTTTCTCATCTATATCAGTGATTTGGGAACAGCTTCTTTCCAACTGTGATAAGACTGCTGAACAGATCCTGACACGGATCTGGGCCATACCTTCCAAATATCCAGACCTGACTTGCACTACCTTACTTTCCCTTTTCTATTTTCTAATTATGATTTATAATTTAAATTTTTATTATTTTTACTTCGATTTGTACTTCAGGGAGGGCAAAGCGGAGAATCAAATATCGCTGTGATGATTGTATGCTTTAGTATCAATTGTTTGGTGACAATAAAAGTAAAGTAAAAATATAGCTGATAATGTGGTAAATGGGATCAATGAATTTGCAGATGACGCTAAGTTTGGGGCATACAGGACAGAGAGGAATGCTATCAAAGCTTGGAATATTATCTGAACTAGCAGGAAAAATGGGCTGAAAATGGAAAATGGAATTCAATGCAGACAAATGTGATGTGTTGCACTTTGGGAGGAGAAATCAGGGTAGGAACTAAGGAATGCAGTAGAACAGAGGGATCTGGGAATACAGATCCATAATTTCTTGAAAGTGGCATCACAGTCATAGAGAGCTTTTGGCAGATTGGCCATAAATCAAAATATTGAGTACAGTAATTGGACTATTATGTTGAAGTTGTATCAGACATTAGTGAGGCCTAACTTTGAGTATTGTGTGCAGTTCTGATCACCTACTGTTTCTACAGCAAAGATATAAATAAGATTGAAATAGTACAGAGAAAATTTACAACTATGTTGCCAGAACTTGAGCACATGAGTTTAGGGAAAGATCATAAGACATAGGAGAATAAGGCCATTTGACCCTTTGAGTATGTTGCCAGTATGTCATAGCTGGTTTTATCCCTCTCAGCACCATTCTCCTGCCTTCTCCCATAACCATTCAACCCCTTACTAATCAAGAACCTATCTACCTTCATTTTAAATATACCTAATAACTTTGACTTAAAAGACAGCTGTGGCAATGAATTCCACAGATTCACCACCCTCTAGCTAAAGAAAATCCTCTTTATCTCTGCTCAAAATGACATCCTTCTATTCTGAGGCTGTGCCTGCTGGTCCTAGACTCCATCACTATAGGAAACATCCTCTCCATATCCACTCTATTCAGGACTTTCTATATTCAATAGATGTCAATGAGATGCCCCTTCGTTCTCCTAAACACCAGCAAGTACAATCCCTGAGCCATCAAACTCTCTTCATATATTAACCCTTTTGTTGCTGGGATCATTATCATGAACCTCCTTTGGACCCTCTTAGATACAGGCACCAAGACTACTCTCAACACTCCCAAGCTGTGTCTCACCAATGCCTTATAAAGCCTCAGCATTACATCCTTGCTTTTATCATCTAGTCCTCTTGAAATGAATGCTAACATTATTTTTGCCTTCCCTACCATCAACTCAAACTGCAAGTTATCTTTTAGAGAATTCCTTCTACCAAAGTGCATGACCATACACTTCCCTACACTATTTTCCACTTGCCTCTTCTTTTTTTGCCCATTCTCCTAATCTGTCTAAGTCCTTCTGCAGACTCCCTGCTTCCTCAACACTACCTGCCCCTCCAAATATCTTTGTATCATTTGCAAACTTGGCCACAGTCATCAATTCTGTCATCTAAAACATTGAAATATAATGTTAAAAAAGCGGGTCCTAACACTAACCCCTGTGGAACTCACTAGTCACCAGTAGCCACCCAGAAAAGGCCTTGTTTATTCCTACTCTTTGCTTCCTGTCAGTCAGCCAATCTTCAAATTTCAAAGTAGATTTATTATCAAAGTAGATATATTGTATTGTATGTCACCATATCAAACCCTGGGATTCACTTTCTTGTGGGCATACTCAATAAATCCAAGAAACAATAATAGGATCGATGAAAGACCGCACCACCAGGGTGGACAACCAATGGGAAAAAGACAACAAACTGTGTAAACACAAAAAGAAAGACAAAAAAGTTGATAATAATAATCCTGAAAAACAGACAGACAGACAGACATACTTTATTGATCCCGAGGGAAATTGGGTTTCGTTACAGCCGTGCCAACCAAGAATAGTGTAGAAATATAGCAATATAAAACCATAAATAATTAAATAATAATAAGTTAATTATGCCAAGTGGAAATAAGTCCAGGACCAGCCTATTGGCTCAGGGTGTCTGACACTCCGAGGGAGGAGTTGTAGTTTGATGGCCACAGGCAGGAATGACTTCCTATGATGCTCAGTGTTACATCTCGGTGGAATGAGTCTCTGGCTGAATGTACTCCTGTGCCTAACCAGTACATTATGGAGTGGATGGGAGTCATTGTCCAAGACGTAAAACACATCACTCACCCAAAGGGGAAATCACAAACCATCAAAATATCGTCCGACGACAAAATAATATAAAATTCAAGTTGTCAAGTTTATTGTCATTTGTTACATCATGCATCTGGAAGCTAATCACCACTCATTTGATAACCACAATATAATTACAGAAGAGCAGAAAGGAGGTTGTAAGGGTATGAAAGAATGTAAAGAACAACTGATAATAGATTTCACAATTCTAAATCAAGCCCGGCGGAAAAGCAGAAATCTTCATGTTGTAAAATTAACTACTAAAAAGCATTTGATTCCATCCCACACTCATGGTTAATAAAAGTTCTTAATATATATAAACTACACCCAATACTTGTGAAATTCTTTCAACAACTGATGAAGCACTGGTGTTCTATAATTATCCTATCTTTTAACAATTACAAAAGAACAATCACCATTATCAGAATAAACCAATGCATTTGCCAGGGAGACTCTCTAAGCCCACTATGGGCTTGTCTAGATTTAAACTTGCTCTCTAATTTACTAAATCAGACAAAAATAGGGTATCAAATCTGAAACAACTAAATGAATTTTTCCTTGACACACCTTCTATACATGGAAACTTTGAAATTGTACACTCCTTCATCAGTAAAGCTCAAGCAGTTAATTTAAATAGTAGAACTATTTTCAAAAGATATAAACATGAACTTTGGACTAGACAAATGCAGAACATTAAACTTAACATAAGGTGTAATAGAACTAGTAGGATACAAAACAACCAATGGATGAACATGAAACATAAGTATCTGGGATATCAACAAGCAAAGTAAATAGATCATTAGTGTGATAAAGGGAAAACTTTCGACAGAATGCACTTCAAGGCTTAAGAAAATCTGCCAGTTGAGCTCAACAGCAAAACTTTACAAAGAAAATAAACACTTTTGCTATATCGATATTCACCTATTCTTTTGGCAAAATACCTTGGTCTGAAACTGATCTGGAAAATTTACAAAGTAAAATAAGACCTAAAATGACAAAATTTAGGAAACAGTTGCTTTAAATACAAAGTCATAAGAGACACCACACCTTATCATAAATACAAATCTGATCCAGTTTTAGAGTCAGAGTCCAAAAATTATCTTATGAACAATCCATTATTACAGATAGGACAGTCCATTATACCCAAAAGGATATAATATTACAGGATAAACAAGCAAAAACCACTTACTTACTAGATATAGTCAAGACAAATGCACATAACATACAGAAATCAATGTGAAAACATTAGGAATATGCTGAATTAAAAGAGGAATTTGAAAGACTACAGAACATGAACAGGCCCAATCATAATATCTACAATTGATATCATCCCAAAGTCACTACACAATAGCATTAAACAATTGGGCCTACACAGCAATATTTGTGTAGTTCTCCAGAAAGCCACCAAACACCATTAGAATAGTTCCAAAGTTCCTGTCAATTGAGAAATGAGAATGCTTGGCTATACCTTTCGGAAAACCACCTCCCACTGCTTTGTCCATTGCCATTTCTTCCCAATCTGTAGAAATGAGTTCAAGGTGTGGAACACCTCTAGCCAGGTTTGGTAGGAACTTGTTATGGTGTTTGACAAATCCTTAAAAGGACCACAACTGTGCCTTGTCTTTTGGCCTTGGGTCATACACCACAAATTGAATTTTCTCAGCAAACTTGTGTAATCCTTGTGCTTCAATGCTGTGATGACAGTTAATGACGTTTGGATTAAAGAATTCACACTTGTTTTGTGCTCTGAGTCCATAAACTTCTAACCATTTTAACACTGTTTTAATATCTTGGAGATGTTCCTTATAATCCTTACTGCTAACAAAGATATTGTCCAGTTAACACTGAGTGCCTGAGGAGCCTGGCAGCATCTGGTCCATAGAACTTTGCCAGAGTGCAGGTGCAGATGCCATGCCAACAATAAGACTATTTAGGGACAAAGTCGATAGACAATAGACAATAGGTGCAGAAGTAGACCATTTGGCCCTTCGAGCCTGCACTGCCATTCTGAGATCATGGCTGATCATCTACTATCAATACCCGGTTCCTGCCTTGTCCCCATATCCCTTGATTCTCCTATCCATAAGATACCTATCTAGCTCCTTCTTGAAAGCATCCAGAGAATTGGCCTCCACTGCCTTCCGAGACAGTGCATTCCAGACCCCCACAACTCTCTGGGAGAAGAAGTTTTTCCTTAACTCTGTCCTAAATGACCTACCCTTTATTCTCAAACCATGCCCTCTGGTACTGGACTCTCCCAGCATCTGGAACATATTTCCTGCTTCTATCTTGTCCAATCCCTTAATAATCTTATATGTTGCAATCAGATCCCCTCTCAATCTCCTTAATTCCAGCGTGTACAAGCCCAGTCTCTCTAACCTCTCTGCGTAAGACAATCCGGACATCTCAGGAATTAACCTTGTGAATCTATGTTGCACTTCCTCTACAGCCAGGATGTCCTTCCTTAACCCTGGAGACCAAAACTATACACAATACTCCAGGTGTGGTCTCACCAGGGCCCTGTACAAATGCAAAAGGATTTCCTTGCTCTTATACTCAATTCCCTTTGTAATAAAGGCCAACATTCCATTAGCCTTCTTCACTGCCTGCTGCACTTGCTCATTCACCTTCAGTGACTGATGAACAAGGACTCTGAGATCTCTTTGTATTACTCCCTTACCCAACTCTATACCGTTCAGATAATAATCTGTCTTCCTGTTCTTACTCCCAAAGTGGAAACTTATTCACATTAAACATCATCTACCAAATATCTGCCCACTCACTCAGCCTATCCAAGTCACCCTGAATTCTCCTAACATCCTCATCACATGTCACACTGCCACCCAGCTTACTATCATCAGCAAACTTGCTGATGTTATTCTCAATGCCTTCATCTAAATCATTGATGTAAATCGTAAACAGCTGTGGTCCCAATACCGAGCCCTGTGGCACCCCACTAGTCACCACCTGCCATTCCGAGAAACACCCATTCACCGCTACCCTTTGCTTTCTATCTGCCAACCAGTTTTCTATCCATGTCAATGTCTTCCCCCCGATGCCCTGAGCTTTGATTTTACCCACCAATTTCCTATGTGGAACCTTATCAAATGCCTTCTGAAAATCGAGGTACACTACATCCACTGGATCTCCCTTGTCTAACTTCCTGGTTACATCCTCGAAAAACTCCAACAGATTAGTCAAGCATGATTTACCCTTGGTAAATCCATGCTGGCTCGGCCCAATCCTATCACTGCTATCTAGATATGCCACTATTTCCTCTTTAATAATGGTCTCTAGCATCTTCCCTACTACTGATGTTAGGCTGACAGGATGATAGTTCTCTGTTTTCTCCCTCCCTCCTTTCTTAAAAAGTGGGATAACATTAGCCATTCTCCAATCCTCAGGAACTGATCCTGAATCTAAGGAACATTGAAAAATGATTACCAATGCATCTGCAATTTCCAGAGCCACCTCCTTTAGTACCCTAGGATGCAGACCATCTGGACCTGGGGATTTGTCAGCCTTCAGTCCCATCAGTCTACTCATCACTGTTTCCTTCCTAATGTCAATCTGGTTCATTTCCTCTGTTACCCTATGTCCTTGGCCCATCCATACATCTGGGAGACTGCTTGTGTCTTCCCTAGTGAAGACAGATCTAAAATACTTATTAAATTCTTCTGCCATTTCTCTGTTTCCCATAACAATTTCACCCAATTCATTCTTCAAGGGCCCAACATTGTTCTTAATTATCTTCTTTCTCTTCACATACCTAAAAAAGCTTTTGCTATCCTCCTTTATATTCCTGGCTAGCTTGCGTTCGTACCTCATTTTTTCTCCCCGTATTGCCTTTTTAGTTAAGTTCTGTTGTTCCTTAAAAACTTCCCAATCATCTGTCCTCCCACTTACCTTAGCTCTGTCATACTTCCTTTTTTTTTAATGCTATGCAATCTCTAACTTCCTTTGTCAACCACTGTGGCCCCTTCCCCCCTTTGAATCCTTCCTTCTCTGGGGGATGAACTGATTTTGCACCTTGTGCATTATTCCCAAGAATACCTGCCATTGCTGATCCACTGTCTTTTCTGCTAGGCTATCCGTCCAGTCAACTTTGGCCAGCTCCTCCCTCATGGCTCCATAGTCTCCTTTGTTCAACTGCAATACTGACACCTCCAATCTGCCCTTATCCTTCTTAAATTGCAGATAAAAACTTATCATATTATGGTCACTACCTCCTAATGGCTCCTTTACTTCAAGATCGCTTATCAAATCCTGCTCATTACACAACACTAAATCCAGAATAGCCTTGTCCCTGGTCGGCTCTTGTACAAGCTGTTCCAAGAATGCATCCCGTAGGCACTCTACAAACTCCCTATCCTGGGGTCCAGCACCAACCTGATTCTCCCAGTTCACCTGCATGTTGAAATCCCCCATAACTACTGCGACATTACCTTTGCCACATGCCAATGTTAACTCCCTATTCAACTTGCACCCAATATCCATGCTACTGTTTGGTGACTTGTAGACAACACCCATTAGGGTCTTTTTGCCCTTACTGTTCCTCAGTTCTATCCTCACAGACTCTACTTCTCCTGATCCTATGTCCCCCCTTGCAAAGGACTGAATCTCATTCCTCACCAACAGGGCCACCCCACCCCCTCTGCCCACATTTCTGTCCCTACGATAGCACGTATACCCTTGTACATTCATTTCCCAGGTCTGATCTCCCTGCAGCCATGTCTCCGTTATCCCAACAACATTATAGTTACCCATTCGCACCTGAGCTTCAAGCTCATCCACCTTATGTCTGACACTTCGTGCATTCAGATATAGAATTTTTAGCCCATTTCTCCTCTCTCTGTTTAAATCGCTGCCTATTGTGCTTAACCCAGCTCCCCAAACTCCCATCGGGCTATACGCCCCTTGAATTTTGTTGTCCTTCCTAAAATTACTTATTCTTTCTGCACATTTAACTCCATGTTCCGTCAGACCATCCCTCTGTACATGTGTCCTCCTTATCACTTGTTCCGCCTTACCTTTCTCTACTACACACTTAATATTCCAGAACCGTGTAGTCCCCACCTGTCCTTTATTCTTCATCTCGCTATCCTCTCTCGCATTCTGGATCCCTGCCCCCTTATGGTCCTTATGTCCTTATGGACATAATACCACTTATGTCCTTAAGTCCTTATGGTGAGAAACATTTTGGACTCTTTTTCCACCCTATATGTAGATAGGCCTCAGCTAAGTCCACTCTGCTGAAATGTTCCCTCAAGAAAGGTTTGCAAACATATCCTCTATCCTGGGAAGAGAGTGTTGATCTACTTTCAGTACTCAGTTAATGGTGACCTTAAAATCAGTGCAGATCCTGACGAACCCATTCTTTTTGGCCACTGGGACCACTGGTATTGCCCAAGTGCTCCACTCAACCTTGGAAAGAATTCCTTCAGCCTCTACAGTATGTGACATAGCACAAAGGCTACTTTATCATGGATGGTATGGAACCAGACAGGCTTTGTAAAACTTGGGTGTGGCATTGTCATTTAACACTAAGCTATGACTGATATGTTTGAGTTTTTCAATACCATCCTTGAACACTATTGTTGTGTCGTCCAGTACCTTTCTTAATTTACTTTCAGTTGACCCTATCGGAGGGAATGTGACATGTAAATGGTGGATGGATCTCCAGTTAATTTGTAGGTGTCTCAGCCACTCACACCCTCACCATATTGCCCTCTTGTTTTTACCACGTACGTGCACCAATGTGGCTTGTTGGTTGATATATTTCCCTGTTATGAATGTCAATCCTGTGGGAGTTAACTTTTCTCCGGTGTAAGTTCTTAGTTGCATATCTGCAGGCTTCAGTTTAATATGTTTGAGCCAGTGTCCAATTCCATTTTAATTAATTTGCTGTTCACTTTAAGTATAAATCAAGTTGATTGTTAGTTTTTACATTGTAAATCTCAACAGTACTCAGTCCTATGTCACTCTCATCATTATCAGATCTTTCATCAACAGCACACAGATTAATGCTCTTTTTAAGACTGAAACTTGACTTTTATCTTTTTCTTTTCCCTGTGTAGTCCATTTATGTTTGTGTGCCTGACATGTTCTTTAAATGTGTCCCACTTTGTTGCATTTTTCAGCAATTTACACCTTTATGTGTGCGTTTGTCTGGTGTATGTGAGCTCTTGCCACAACAGAAACACTATTTTTTTGACCAGGCCGGTTTCTGTTTAGATGTTGCAATTTTGTTCACGCTCACTTTCATTCCTGACTGCAACTCAATAGTGTCTATATCTGCTGCTTCCATTGATACAGCAGTTTCCAAGTACATTTATTATCAAAGTATGTATGCAGTATACAATCCTGAGTTACATCTTCCTGCAGACAGCCACGAAACAAAGGAGACCGTGGAACCTAGTCAAAGAAAACATCAAACATCCAGCAAGGGAAAAAAGACCAAAACATGCAAATGGAAAAAAAAACACAAAAGAATATCACACAGAATATTAAACATCAGAATGTAAAGTCCTTGAAGCAATCTAGGAGTGTTCAGTTCAGTTCAATTCATGTGTCTTTCGTTGACTGCAGGCCAAAGACAATCTGCCCCAATCAAAATCACGCAAAATACCTTGCCCCATCTATCCCTGAGAATTCTGACATCCAAGACACTCCATGTTCCTTCATAACAATGTCAGCTATTGTACATTCAGTGTTTATCTCTTTGCCTTTTGAATGCTGTTCCTAAACCTTTCCATCTCTATCTACTGCTTTCCTCCAATAAGATGTTCATTAAAACCTCAGTTTATTCTCAGCTGCCCCATGAACTCTTTACATGGCCAGGTATACTATCTTTTTCTGTTAAAATTCCTGATTGCTGGGAAGTCTTTTTGATGCTAAAAATGCTGAACAAGTACAAACACTGGTAAGAATTTGATTCTAAGCAAATATTAACTAGCAGCCCTGAGAAAAACTTCTCAATGGTAGTTTCACTTAAGGTGCAATAGCACTCGAGTTGGAATCAGAAGAGCATTTCTTAAATTATTTAAATATGACAGGGGTTATATCCAGATAGAACCCTATTATCATAGGTGACTTCATTCACCAACTGTATCACACCCAAGTGTTACCCGTTAAGGGAAAGAAAACAGAATGGATCTAGTCAAAAAGTCAGAAATAAAAGTAAGAATGCAGATTGAAGTTACATTTTTAGGCAGATGATTACACATCCACAGAAAGATAAAAATGCCTGGTTCACATATCACATTACATCTTTTGTGAAAACCTCAACTACTGAGAAATGAAATGCAAGTAACAAGTAGGGACATGTAGAACTCTCAAATTTTGTTAGAAATAAATTGTGTTCCTCCAAGAGGACAACAAGCCTTCGGCTCAATACATCCATGCCAAGCAAGCTGTCGATCTGAGCTAGTCCCATTTGCCTGCATTTGGCCCAAATCCTTCTAAACTTTCTCACATACATATCTGTCCATGTTTTTTTAAAGATGTATCTGTCACTGCAGCTTCCCAACCCTATAGTGATGTTAGCTTATTAGAGATGCTATATTATTGTAAGATCACGACATATATTCTATTGAGAGGAAGGTGTACTAATTTATACTTTAGTCACATAATTGACAAGTGCACCATATTTTGTATAAGGAAAACCCATTGAACCACTCAGACAGACCATAGTATGAAGGCTAGATAATAAACCATTTGTTGAGCCAGACACAGATTTTGAAACCAAGACTTTACCCAAACCACAATCATGAAAATCACATTAGAAAAATGTACTCACCAGATTTTCTGTAACTGTATCGGCTTTTAAACAATGCTAAGCGTCTCAAACTAAACATGTTAATCTCTACACACGGTAGCATAATTACCAAGGGCTCTTCAAAATCCTGAACTATCCCTTCCTCCTTTCTCCCACACAATTCACAGGAAGTGATGTTCTAGTTCCCAAACATGTTATGTTCACTTAGTCTCACTTCTTGTGGCCATTCTCCGCTTAGGTAAATTCTCCTCATCTTCCCCTCTCTTTTTTTATGAAAAGACCACAGAGTTACTTCTGAGATCCCAGGTCACATCACAAAAACTGATTATTCCCTCATTAATTACCATACTGAAAGTTTCCATTTCTTGCAAATTTGCCACTGAGTTCCTTTCTTTACAATGAGCATTATAATTATGTACTTCACTGGTGGCTGTGCATGGGTATATAAAGCTGTTGGAATTTCGTAAAGACCCAGACCTTCAATAAGCTTTCATCTCCAGCTGAATCATTTCTATATATTACTGACGAGTTGTTTGTAACTTGAATACAAGAGAGAAAAATCTCCCTTGCTTGTAATGTAGAAACGTTAAAATTCATCCAGTAGAAACCTTTTAGCTTTAAGTAGCTAGCAGGAATGAGAAAAGAAAAATGGCTTGGATCGGACCCTAGTTACCATCATATAAGACTCTACGTAAAAAATCTATATTAGATGTTTCACAATGCTTTGATAATGTTACAGTAATAAGCTTCTTCCTGATTGTTAAGTAGTTTTATTACTGCAATACTGGGGTTAGTTTCAGCATCACAACGCTTTCCCAATTTCCCTAAAGGGAACTGAATACATGAAATGGAGCTCATCATGTTGCTTGGTTTGCTAATCCTTTCTGATTGATTCTTATCTCCATGTATGGGTTAAAGCCCATTCCAGAGACATCTAAACAACCAGGAATGAAGTACTGGAAAAGAGCTGCACCAGGCACTGCCCCCGGCTTAGATGATACGGCTACCCATTTTAATGGATAATAAAGTTAAGAGGGCACCACGTGAGAAGGAGTGGGGACTTCTGCTTTGATACAGCTCTGTGTATGTGCTGGTCTTCCTCTTTCCATCAACCAATATCAACTTGCAGTCTCAACCACCAGAGTGCTTCCAGAGGTCTGTAATGATAATGCGTGAATGACTAATAATTAGTCATCTGGAATACCCTCAAATCCTACTCATATTTTATCACTGTGCGCTAACCATCCCGTGGTCTGTACTGAACTGCTCATTAAGTTTTCTGTAAGCCATGTGACAATCCGTATCCAACCGCCGAGTTACAATTGAGCGACACACTCTCAATGCACATCATTGTCTGTCAAGTGCATGACAAGCTGACGTATTTCGTGTTTTGGTAAAATTGTAAAGTTTTGAGAATAGTAGTGGAATTAAGATATAGAACTGCTGTAAAAAAAAAATGAAACACCTGGTTTAGTAACCTTGAAGGGAAATTAACTCCATTCTCCCACCAATGCGATTGATTTTTGACATTTTGTTTTCCTTGTTTGATATTATTTTAGAATCGGTGATGTCAGAGTTTACCCACCCATACTTGCCCTTGATGAGCTGCCCAGTGAACCTGTTGGGAAAGGTGATTAAGAATGTTGACCTCCTAATCATGAAGGGATGGTGAGATATCTCCAAATCTAGAACTCTGGACATACAGTTGCAATGAATTAACAAGGTAAGAAGCAGCAATAACAAATATGGTCAAATTCTCCAGCACATGTTCCAATATGGCAAAGCTACAAACAGCCAAATGCAACACCTCCTCACGAATATATAGAAAGCTGTTGTTCCCCAGGCTTGACAGGTAACATGCTAACCCAGTCATTCTCACATGATCATGTAGAGTTACAGAGTCACGCAGCACAGAACAAGCCCTACTGAGGACAGGGCGACCTAGCGGATAAGCTGTAAGGTCAGTGGGTGAACGAGAGCAGCTAGAGGGTGAGAATATAGACAAAAGGACCTTTTCACTTGCCACCACCCAGGCAACCAGTCTTTCCAGATTCATCCAATCTAGTGACTTGCATATGGTGTTCACAGTTTGGTCTCTTCTACAGCGAAGAAACTAAATATAGATTGGCTGTGGTTTCATCCCACTTCCTTTCCAGTCCCAAAGAAACATCTCAGCCTGAAACGTTAACTGTTTACTCATTTCCATAGATGCTGCCTGCTGACAGGTAGCTCCACTGCTGAGCTCCTCCAGCATTTTGTGTGTGTTACTATAGACTGGCTGACCATTTTATGGAACAACTGCAATTAGTCTGCGTGGGCAACCCTGAGCTTCCTCTTGCCTAAGTCTTTAATGTTCTATCCTACTCCCACAATGACCTCCTGCACTGTTACAATGTGACCCAATGCAAGTTTATGGAACAGTAGCTCAGATTCAACTTGGTCACATTGTAGCTTTTTAGATTAATTGTTGATTCCTATAACTTCAGATAACTTGAATTCTCAGTCTGTTTCAGCCATCCATCTATGATGTTAACTCAGCTTGTTGGATTTTTCTTTCTCTCTCTCTCTCTCTCGGGAACTGGAGAACTTTGCCAGCCTAACCTGCCAGGTATGTCTTCATGTTCTGCACTTCACAACTCCCACATTCCTTTGGCTATGATCTCATTCTCTAACTGCTCCTATTCTCTCGTTGTCCAGATAACATTGTTTTCCAGCTTAGCCAAATGTTCACCATTGTTTTGCCCCATCACCCCACTCACCCCATCCTCACTGCAGCTTTAAAAGTTGCTTTTGTTTCTTTTTTTTAGTTCTGATGAAGGGTTTTCAACCTGATTATGTTTCCCTTCCAACAGATGTGACCTGATCTGCTATTTCCAGCATTCCCAGTTTTTGGTTAAGCTCACCACCGTGACTCCTAAGGGTACTTTGGTGATGGACAATAAATTCTGGCCATCCCAGCAACATTCACATCCCACTTATAGTGTGATCTCTTCTTATCAAGTTGGGAAACAGACAGTTCTGAAGAGTGACTTCGGACTCCGTTTCAGCTGATTGCTGATCTAGAAATAAATTTGCACATACCTTGGTGGTCCTTCTATCTGTAACGTGCAACCCAGAGCTAACTCTAAAGGTTATGGTGAAACCCTGTGCATGAGCAGGCCTTCATATAACTCCAGCAGCTGGGTGTGCCAGAATGTGTTAACACTGCTGAAAAAGAAACAACTAAACCATTTTCCCAATCATAGCCAGAACTGTTGCAAACAATTAAGTTTTGACATTAATTCATTCATTCTCATATTCAGTAACAAACAATTAAAACCTTTCAAATGGTTAACTAGTTTTTAAAAATCCTCTGCAAACAGATTAAATCAATTCAAAATGCTTCTTGCAACTTAACATGTCATAAAAAACAACCAATTATCTCAGTTCTTGGAATTATTATCCTCAAATGAAGTAACTGGAAGAATATTCCTTTATCAGTGATCTAGACACAATAACCCCATCTTCAGCTGATTTTTCCTTCCCTCACTTAGCATAGGCTACCTATTTCTCGACTCTGTGTAGAATTCATTGCAGGATCTGTCACTTCCTGGATTGCGCGCAGAATCTAACATCAAGATCACAGTCAGGCAAACAACAATGAGAAGCTGCCTGCAACCCCACAACTTCTGCAATGGGCTGTGTCCATCAGTCAGAACATTGTGTATAGGAACACACAGAAAATGCTGGAGGAACTTCTTCAGGACTCAGAAAAAGGTCTTGGCCCAGAACTTCAACTGCTTATTCACTTACATAAATGCTCCAGCATTTTGCATGTGTTGCTTTGGATTTCCAGCATCTGCAGACTTTCTCATGTTTATACATTGAGTACAGGAGCTGGGACGTCAAATCCAATCAAGATCAGATCAAGCTTAATTGTCATTCAAACATAGGTACAGCTGAACAAGCCAGCGTTCCTCTGATGCCAAGGTGCAAAACACTCAAAACAGCAAGCAAACTTCAAAAAAGCAAGTAACATAATTAAAAATAGTCAGCAAAGAAGCATATCCAATCCAAAAAAAAAAACATTTATGTAGTCCAAGACCCTGAGCAATGATGTCTGGCAATTGATGTTATGGTCTCCCAGCAATGCTGCACAATCCAGCCGGCCATTCCACCGCTCGGACACGGGAGAGTAGCACTGATGGGAGAGGCCAGGCCCCAGCTGAGCACAGACACCACACTGTAGCACTTCCACATCTCTCACCTCATCTGCAGCAGCAGGCAAGCCCAAGGCTTCAGGCCTTGTCTTTGCTACAACCGAGTCTGCACAGCTCCCAAGACGTCTGTCCTGCCACCAGAGAAGAGTAACAGGCCTGCAGTAATTTAGATTATCACTGTCCAACAGAGTCTTACACCCGCAAGTGAAATGTCTGAGACACTCTCCCATGGTTATACTGTATCAACTTCAATGCTTCTAAGTGGCGAGCGTCAACACGGTCTGCAGCCAGGTCTGCTCCTCCAAACCCAAACTGGCTCCTCCGACATCTCAGTCGGCTCCTCCAATAACCTGACCATCTCCTTTCCTGATATCCCAACCAGCTCCTTCTCCAAGATCAGGGCAGACCCCTTCAATACCTCAGCCGACTCTGCCACCAACACCAGTCCAGTTACTCCAATCAAGGAACAGCTCACTGATGGAATAGTCCTGCAGACCCAAAATTCTTGGAGTCGAATTGTCTTTGGATCGTAAGAAAACATATTTTACAAAGCAAAAAGCTTTTTTGGTGCGTTCGCATGTGCCGCCATCTTGCCAGACATGGAGATCATGTTCTACCTGCACAATCAGTTCAATGAAAACACACTTTGAGCATTGCATGCAATTCTGATATTTGGAAGATACCCCTAAATGGGAAAAGTTGCAGAAAACATTCACAAGGATTGTATCAGGATTGGAGAGTTTGGGTTATGAAGGGAGGTGGGAAAGGCTCAGGCTCTTTTCCCTGGAACTTAGGTTAGGAAAGCTTAATAGAATTTATGAAGTCCTGTGGGTCATATATAAGGTAGATGGTTACAATCTTTTACCCAGGGTAAAAAGTGTGTAAACCTAGAAGACATAGATGTAAAGTGAGAGGGGAAAGATTTAAAAGGGTCATGAGGTAAACTTCACACAGAAGGTGATATGTTGAAAGAGCTGTCAGAGGAAGCAGGTGAGCTGGGTACAATTATAACATTTAAACGACATTTAGATATTGAATGGATAAAGACAGGATATGGACCAAGTGTAGGCAAATGGGACCAGCTTGGATAGACATCTTGGTCAGCAGGATGAGTAGGCTGAGGAGTCCGTTTCCATGCTGTATAGTCAATGTATCAATCATACTAAACACCTGTAGAGGAAGCATGACTTTGTCTTGGGTAATATGGTGTAATATCAAGGGGCTTTAAGGATAATTTAGGAGGCGAATCTTTCCCATGGCTTCAGAGTCTAAAATTAAGAATCACGGCTTCCAAATAGAAGGCCAACATTCATAGTAAAGCTGAGAGGAAATTCCTTCTCACAGAGGATGTGAAAGCTCTTGGGTTTCACCACCCAAGAGATCTCAGCAGGTTCAGACACTGTACATTCAGAGAAAAACGGATTTTTACACTCGGCGGCCACTTTATTGGGTACACCTGTACACCTGCTGGTTTATGCCAATCCAGTCATGTGGCAGAAACTCAATGCATTAAAGCATGCAGACATGGTCAAGAGGTTCAGTTTCTCTTCAGATCAAATGTCAGAATAGGGAAGAATTGTGATCTAAGTGACTTTAACCATGGATTAATTGCTGGTGTCAGGCTTAGTGCTTTGAATATTTCAGAATTTGCTGTTCTCCTGGGATTTTCATGCACAAATAGTCTCTAGTGTTTACAGAGAATTGTGCGAGAAAGAAAAAAAAAATCTTACAGTGATCTAAAGTTCTGAGTGTGTAAAAACACCTTGTAATGAGAGAGGTTAGAGGACAATGGCAAGACTTGTTCAAGCTGACAGGAAAGCAACAGTAACTCAAATAACCAGACATTACAACAGTGGTGTCCAGAAGAGCATCTCTGAACGCATGCCACTATGAACCTTGAAGTGGATGGGCTAGAGCAGCAGATATACAGAATACTCAGTGCTACCTCCAGAACCTAATAAAGTGGCAGCTAAATGAAAATATTGGAAAATCCTGCCTAGGTAAAGGTACTGGGATCGAATAACAACACAAAATGCTAGTTTTCAACACCACTTCAGTACTTTTCCTTTTATTTTTCACAATTTATTTTATTTAATTTCTGATATTATATACAGTATATATATTTATACTTATTGGAATGTGTAGTTTTTGTTATTATGAATTGCAAGGTACTACTGTGGCAAATTTCATGACATAGGCTGAAGGTATTAAACCTGATTCTTCATTTTTAAAGAATATATTTAGGAAGCAGGCTCATAAACACCCTAAAGCCACTGAAACTCTCATATCTACTTCCTCTTAAAACTTCACGCGAACCACTCCTAAATAAAACCTAAATTACTAGAAAAATTCTAGACAAACAAAATTACTCAATTCTGACCTAATTTGCCAGATCTAACCAGTATCCAGTATCATGTCAGCTAGGGTGGAGCAGTGGGTTTGTTAATGGGTTTGAAAATGAATTGATCTTGAATTAAATCCCACAATTTGAGAATATGAATTTAACTCAAAATCATAGAGTTGAAATAAATAACTGTGTGTAAATTTAGTCTTTGTTTATTGAGGAAGGAAGGAAATGCATTGTGTCCTGACCAGCATTTGTTTATCATTCAGAACACAGTAATGTAAAACTGTGCAAAACAAGAAGTTCATTTAATTCCTTGGGGTTTACACTAAATGAAATGGTGCTTTACTGCACTGTGTTTGAAAGCCAAATTACAGCCTGTTCATTGTGTATATTACTATTGGACACTGACACTGATTTACACATATGGATATCTTAATTTCAAATAGCCCCAAACTCACTTTCTGGTTGACAGCTGACCCATTATTGTACACCATATGTCAAAGCTCCAAATAATCACAAGTCTAGGACCCTATAGCACACTTTATCCCCAGATTTTAATTATCTGTGCAATGCACTTTTTCCCATCTTCTCTGTTCACTGATTGTGGTTGTGCAATAGTAACTAAGGGTTCTCTTCACCATATGTGATCTTTAGATGTGAGTGTTAAATGGCATTTGACTTTAGGTGTGTATTATTCCTGACCATGACCCAAAGCTGATATCAGGCAGGTAACTAGAAAAAACATTCAGAAGAAATTCTAAACTAATGATGCAAGGACCAAATGCACCTTCTATTTACACCCTCTCCCACAGCTGCCCTATTATTCTTCAAAATCAAACATTAAATCATCTCTTTCAAAGACAAATACCACCATGTTGTGAATATTTCAGGTGGTTAGACACAGTTAGAGCACAATCATTTCTCAGATTCTGTCCTGCCACACCTTGCTGTTTCAATAAGTTCAAATCTCATTAAAAAATTGACTTAAAGAAAGCAAAGGTCATTCGCAGGAACTTCATATAGATGTGATTAGACAAAATTTCAAACAATGCCGTATAAGGATACATTTGGACAGGTGATCAGTCATAGAGTTAAAGAAAAGTACAGCACAGAAACAGGCCCTTTGGTTCATGCTGAACCACTTAAACAGCCTACTCCCATCGACTATAGCCCTCCATACCCCTACCATTTATGTAACCATCTAAACTTCTGCGAAACATTGAAATCAAGCTTCTAGACAGACTTCTAAAGATGTGTGATGGAGATCGATATAGATGTGTGGTATTGACTGGTTGCATTACGGCCTGGTATGGACACACCAATCCTCTTAAACGGAAGCGTCGACAAAAAGTAGTGCATACAGCCCAGTCCATCATAGCTAAAGCCCATTGAGCACATCTTCATGAAGCACTAATTCAGAAAAGCAGCATTGAATGGCAAGGACCCTTACCATTCAGGCCATGGTCTGTTTTCACTGCTGCCATTAGGAAGAACATACAGGAGCCTCAGGACCTGCACCACTGGTTCAAGAACACCTTAACCATCAGGCTTTTTAACAAGAGGGGATAACTTCATTCAACTTCACTTGCCCCATCACCGAACTGTTCCCATAACCTATGGACTCACTTTCAAGGACTCTTCATCTCATGGTCTCGATATTTATTGCTCATTTATTATTATTGTTATTTTTTTCTCTTTCTTTTTGTACTCGCACAGTTTTTTGTGCCTGTTGGTTGTGTGTGGTCTTTCATTGATTCTATTGTGTTTTTTGTATTTACTGTGATTATTTGCAAGAAAATAAATCTCAGATATGTATATGGTGACACTTGTTTGCATCATGCCCTCTTCAGTTACCTGATGCAGTAGCCATAGCCTTTGGCCAGAATCAGATGGCATCGGGTAGTACTCAATCTTCATAGAGTGTTTTGACCTTTAACCACTATACTCTCCAGTTGGTGGGTCAGCAGTGGTGGTCATCTGCTGCTGACTTCCAGCTCAACTCCTCTCGCCGACTCCATATCCAGCAAGAGGCTCTTTCTGCTTCCTCTCTCATCCTGCGAGCTGCTCTTGCTCTTTTCATCAAGGCCCAGTGCAGACAGTAACCTTGCCAGGAACCCCGTACAGCCGATCTCCACGGGGAATAGCCATGTCTTCCATCCTTTGTTCCTGCACTCCTGGACTAAGGACTGGTACTTCAGGGCCATCCTCTCATGAGCCTCCTCCCATCCTTCCTCCCATGGTACTGTGGGCTCCACCAGGATGATTTTCTTGGACTAGAGTACGATGTCCGGTCAAAGTGTGGTTTGCACCATCTCCAGCTTCCTCCCCACATCGATCCTCATCTCCCAAGATTTGGCAGTTTGCAGCAGATTGGATTTAGGCCTCTTTGATATATCTGGTGTGGCCCTCTCCTGATGAAAATGACTGCCCTGTTTGCCTCTCTGCCAGCTGGTCTCTTTTTACACCTCTCCCACTCCAGTGTGTCAGCAAGGGGCAACAAGACCTTGTCGTGGTGCCACATATACCAACCTTGGGTTAAAGCTCTTTTGCATCCTGACAGTATGTGTGCCACAAAGCTTGCAGTCAGGGTGCTCTCTCAGCCCCCATGCGTGCAACTGTGAGAGAGTATCATACACAGAGGGTAGGAGGAAAGAAATGTGGAAAGGCTCCAGTCTCCAAAGCTCTGCCCAAGTTACCTTATACTTAGGAAGATCTCATTTCATCCAGGTACCCTGTGACCCCAATTCCACTGCCTTCGATACCCGCCTTTCATCCATATATGTCACATATGTGTGTATGTGTGTGCATATATACTTTATAATAAATTTACTTCGAACTTTGAACTTTTTCTCATAATGTTGATAGAAATCTAGAAATCATTCAGACAAAATGCCTTTTGATGATCAAAGCAATTGCTTATTTTAAGGCTGAAATTGGCAGATGTTTGTATAGATTATGTGCAATACACAGAATTAATTTGGCATGAGAGCCCTCCTCAGCCAAAGAGCCAACATCACCACATCACCTGGTGCCAGTTGAAAAAGCTGGAAAGGCTGTTGCGGTCAGGCTCAGTGAGGGAGCCTAGAGAGAAAAAGTGATGTTAACTTCTCTATTGGAATACATTTTGAATCAACATTTCATGCCAGAAGGTAGGTGCTCACAGAGACTCTGCTGTCACTCTGCAAGTTGGGAGATAGCACAGGTGACTGAAGTACCCTCTGACAGAGCCAGGTCTAACTGCAGAGGGTTGTGGATACAGATCAGTACATCATGGAAAACAGCCTCCCCTTTATGGACTTTCTACACTTCTTGATGCTTGGTAAAGCAACTAACATAATCAAGGAACCCACCTGTCCAGAAATTCTCTGTTCTCCGTGTTCCCATCGGGGAGAAAAGACAAAGGCCTGTATACACAGGCATGTACCACTGGGCTCTAGGACAGCTTCTACCCACCATTAAGAGACTATGAATGGAGACTATTGGTCCCCAAGTACAATCAGATGGACACTTGACCTCACAATCTATCTTGTCATGCATGGCCTTGCATCCCATTTTCTGCCTACACTGCACAATCTCTGTAACTGTAACATTTTATTTTGCATTCTGTTATTGTTTTCCTGCTGTGTTTTGTACTGTCTCTATGCACTGATGTGAGGAAACAAACTGTATGGATGAGATGTAAAAGCAAGGTTTTCACTTGTATATACATCAGATGATAATAAACCAATTAAAATTTGCACATATTCACAACACCGTTATATGCTGTCAAGGCCTGGAAATTTGCACTTGTTCCAGGCCTGTCCCTTTAACTCCAAATGCACTGATATTTTAGTTTTCCAATCCTACCACAAGTGTTGTCCTTTGCTTGTCTCCATATCAGAATACTAACCTCCATCTGAAATGGCTGTAGCCTAGAAAAAAAACACAGAATGAGATGAGAAGTTTTACTCACAAACTGCAAATAGTTAAACACGCAAATTTATTTTACAATATTTACATATATGCCAGCACTTAGTATTACCAACATCATTGCTCCCAGCTCTAGCTAGCAATTATAAACATCAGAGCGAAACATTCAGAAGAATAATCTGGACCCACAATTCTCTGTCACAAATTGATCCAATTTTCACAGGCAGTAATTGACTCTAGCTGCTCTTCTTTGAGAACAATATTATAGCGGTTAGCACTGCAGCCTCACACCTTCAACATTCTGGGTTTAATCCTAGCCTCTGGTGACTTTTTGTCTGGAGTTCACATGTTCTTCAGGTGCTACAGTTTCCTCCCATGTCCCAAATATGTACTCTCAGGTTAATAAACTGCTGTAAATTGCCCTAATAGGAGAAGGGGAAGTGAGGGGAGAGAGCTGATGGACATATGTGAAAATACAGATTACAGGAGCATAAGTAGGCAAATCAAACTGATGGGTGTCCTCTGAGAATTGGCATTGACTCGATGGGTCAGATGGACTTCTGCTGTGTCATAACATAATATGTAAAATATAGTATATTCTACATCTTAAATGATTAATGATTCAGTTACAAGTCCCGCAAGCATTATTACTGACTTTAAGGTGCTTGTCTATGAATCAGAATCAGGTTTATTATCACCAGCATGTGATGTGAAATTTGTTAACTTAGCAGCAGCAGTTCAATGCAATGCATAATATAGAAGAAAAATAATAATAATAGTAAATAAATAAGTAAATCAATTGTATATTGAACAGATTAAAAATTATGCAAAAAACAGAAATACTATATATTAAAAATGTGAGGTAGTATCCAAGGTAGGAATCGGATGGTAGAGGGGAAGAAGCTGTCCCTGAATCACTGAGTGTGTGCCTTCAGGCTTCTGTATCTCCTACCTGATGGTAACAGTGAGAAAAGGGTATGCCCTGGATTAATGGCCAGGTTGAGTGTCAATGGATCAGAAGCTGGGGTGAGAACTGATGAATCCATGCCAATGTAAATGCTTCTGATGATCTTTTTTCAATTTCCTCTACCCCACAAGTATATTGTCTGGCATCTTTTCGATATTAACGATTCTGTGCAAATGGAAATTCTTGTTTTGTTGTGCTTCTGGTTTTGTTTGTTGCTTTTTTACACAGATCCATTCTGTGTGTATGGTACTAAAGCAAATTGAGAAACAAGGTTGTGATCCCCATCGATCTCAGTAACAATAGCAACAGTAATGCTCAATAAGCTTCACATAGAAGTAACAGGGACCATAGGATGTATGAACCTTGTGAAAACTTAGGGTAACAGATCACATTGGTGATTTGTAAAGAAGTATAAGAGTTACAGGATTAAAGGAGGGTAAATTGAATAAACATTTGGTAAAACTGAAGAGATATTGGGCTAACATGGACAAATGGGACTAGCTGAGATGAGAATTGTATTCAGTATGAAGCAGTTAGGCTGAAGAGCTTATTTCTCTACTCTACAGTGTGATCACTCGAGTTGAGATGATGTTTTCTTAAGGGCTTGACTATTGGTGGGTCCACAGGAGACTGGTGCAGTGTGGGCAACAGTAAGTGTAGGCTGTGGTTGGTCTTTAGGTCTTTTCATTGTTCACTCTCTCCTTTCAAAGCTGCTGTTAGTTCTCTGTGACACAGTGGAGGTCGCTCTCATGTTGAACAGCTGCCTCTTGAACAGATTTCTTCCAAGAGTATCTATTGAGTGCAATGTCTTCCTTGTTTTTAGATGTCATATTGAATTTCTTCTAGCTAATTTTTATGTTATCTTTGAAGCATTTCCTTTGCCCACCAGGGGCTCACTAAGCTTCATTCAACTGGGAATAAAGGATCTGTTTGGGGAGATATGAGTTAGGCATCTGAATGAGATGTCCTTATGTGTCGGAACTGGCATTGCTTTTTCATGGTGGAGATGCTATTTATGGTGGCCTCCTCCAGTACGCTGGTGTTAGTGTGACTGTCCTGCCAGCTGATCCTCAATATCTTTTGTAAGGTTCTTTGGCAGGATTGTTCCAGGGCTTTCAAGTACCTACTGTAGCTGGTCCATGATTCGCTCCACACAGTTATATGGGAAGGATGACTGCTCTTTAGACCAAAAGTTTTATTTGAACCTGTAGGTTGCAGTCTTCAAAGACTCTTGTCCTTAATCTTGCATGGGCTCCACTAGCACTACTCAGGCAGTGGTTTATCTCTGAGTCAATGTCGGCTTTTGACGAGAGAATGCTGGCAAGGTGGGAAAAGTCATCTACATTTTCAAAGGAGACATCATCAACTGACATGGAGAGCTGAATAAATGACTCGTTGGCTAGTGGCTAATACAGGCCTTGCATCTTTTTTATATCCATGATGACCCAGGGCCCTATATGTCTCTCTCCCTCTCCCCCTCCCTCTCTTCCCCTTTCCATAGCCCTCCAGAGGTGTCTGGGGCAATGAATTCCACCGATTCACCATCCTCTGGTTAAAAAAAACCCTCTTCATCTCTGTTCTAAAGGGATGTTCTTGTATTCTGAGGTTGTACCCTTTGTTTGTAGATTCCCCTCTACAGGAAATATCCTTGCCACATACACTCTATCTAGACTTTTGCTCCACCCATTCTCTCCATATTTTTTATGCTGGCCATCTACCCTATTTCCTTTCCAGACCACGTGAAGGGTTTTGACCCAAGATGTCAATTGTTCCTTTTGCTCCATAGATGTTGCCTGACTGGCTAAGTTCCTGCAGCCATTTGTGTGTTGGCCCACTGTAACTTTATTCTCTCACATTGTTGCAAGATAAGGAGGAATAGCATATCATCTCCTTCCTGGTACATTGAGTGTATAGTATCGAATATAACAGATAACTAGAATTTCCTGTTGGTCCTGAACGTTATGATATATGGTCACCAAGCTGCAACATTAAGTCATCTCTCTCTCTCACTTTCAAAATTGTGGTGAAACTTCAGCAACCTGAAACATTAACTTTCAGTTGCTCCCAACCTGGGGTCCAAGCACACCTGGCATAATTGGACCGTAGAGTAAAAAAGGTTGTTAACCCCTGCCTTAATTAATCTCCCTGTAACTTATTAGAGACACAAAGTTATAGAGTTATATAACAGGGCAACAGGCCATTTGGCCCATTAGGTCCATGCTAACCAGTGTCTGCCCAGTTTTTGTTACATGCCCATCAACACATCTCTGTTTTTCCTATGAAACATCAACAACATAGGCAAGTTACAAGAGGTAGTTAACTTACCAACCAGCACATTCAAGGGTAAATCCAGCAATAAGGAGATTTAGAACAATACAGACATCCCACCTCTCCCGGAAGTTCCGGGATTCTCCCGCAAATTGATGGTGCTACCTCCCTGAAATGAGTTTTTGCAGGGTGGGATGTCTGACAAAACAGGGTAATAATCCCTAAATTAAAAATTTAAAACAACTGATCTTATTGAAAGACATAGAGTTCTTAAGGTAAATCATAAATACAAGAGATTCTGCATCCAGAGATACTGGAAATCCAGAGCAACACACAAAATGCTGGCAGAACTTGGCAGGTCAGGCAGCATCTATGGAGAGGAATAAAGAGTCGACGTTTCGAGCTGAGACTCTTCACCAGGACTTTTAAGGTGCATAATAAGAGGTGGACTTAATTTGTTTCTTCTGGATGTGGAGTCTAGAATTAGAGGCACATTCCAAAATTTGAAATTGTCTCTTTACTGTAGGTGTGAAATGGTTGAGAAGATTATGGATGCTGTTTGCTGCGTACACTCAAAACAGAGATGGTATAGTTTTTGGATATTAAGCTGCAAGTTGAAATGTAGAACAAAACATGCAGGAGATCAGATGCCAGCACATCTAACCTTCTAACTCACCACTGGACCCTCTGCTGTGCTCTGCAGGAGCAATGATCTACTGAGGAGGGGCAGAGTACATTGTGCACCAAGACTTCCAATGAACAGAGGGGAAACTAGCCCACAAAAGACTGAGTTCTGCAGTCCTACAGAAAATAAGTGTGCCAAATGCTTGAGTTAGCTTAATTTATAGTAATAAACAGTATGTTTCTAATCAATACTTTTCAGTGAATGATTTTTAAAATAGCTTACTTTTTTTTTGTAAATTCATGTTCCTAAAGCTCTCCGCTTGTTACAGTCATTTGCTAACATACCCTTGCATGGACCTCTTATACTGTGCTTACGTTTGAACTCTTGCTCACCCAGTTTACTTCATTGTGGTGCTTGCACTGTATTTGTCCATTTGACTGTATTTTCTCTTTAACTGCAGAACTATTTTCTGCCTTCTGTTTTCCTTTCTACTGCTTCAAATCACTTATGTATGGACTAATCTGTCAATATGCCTACAAACAAAAGCATTTCACTGTCACTCACTGTATGTGATTGATTATAATAAACCTTTTCCAATTTCGATAAAGGTGCTCAAAATTCTTTAACAGCAACAGTGAGTTCGTAGGTCTGAGACTTGCTTGTCGCATGTAGCTTGCTCTGCCTCATGGGAAGCCATCGTGGAAAATTATCTTCTTTAGACCATTTATGTATGTCTGATGGGCAGGCACCACGGAAAGTGAGTGTGTGTGCAAACACACACACACACACGCACACGCGCGCGCACACACACACACACACACACACACACACACACACACACACACACACACACACACACACACACACACACACACACACACACACACACACACACACACACACACACTCAAACCAAGGGTTTGATTGCTCCTTGGTTAAAACGTCGGCTTCCCTAAAATAGACTAGTTGCTAACGACGTAAGCAATGTATTTGCTTTTGAAATTTTTATAAGACCTGAAACACTCTCCTAAATATGGTTACAAAGAGGCAACCAACCTCCAGATGTTCCTTCCTTGACTCTCACCTTTCTATATTTGAGTCAAAATGTTGTGTTGCAGAAAGTTGAAAGTAAGTTGAAACCAAATATCTTAGTACAACATTAAAGGATTGGTACACTTTCAGAAGAATGGAGTTCCACATTAATGAGCATGAATAATCCCATGAGACTATTTTTAACATCAACACTCTTGCCCAACTTTCAATCCACAGCATCATCAATAAATCAGATTTAGCTATGGGATATCAGTGTTTGATCAGCTTTTTTGTTTACATATGTGGAGAAAAGGCATGATTGCCAATCATTTCCGACAAGATCTAGCCATTTTATTATGATCCCTTTTCCCCAAAAGCATCTTTAAAACAAGGTTTTTTGTTGCATCAATTGTGAAATACTTTGGATCAATTTGGTCAGAGGTAAACATAATATTTTTAAAGTTATTTGTGAGGTTATTGCTTCTCTCATATGCTGCTTACATATGAATTTTCAATTCTCACTATATTATTATTTGGAATGTTGTCAATTGTTTCAATGTGCTCTGAAGATATTGTTGCTTAAATTAAACTATATCTGATCACTGAGAAAACTTGTTACTTCAGGGATGAAGCTATTCATATTGCCCACTAACCTAAAATATTTATGACTTCCTAAACCTGAGATACACACACACACACACACACACACACACACACACACACACACACACACACACACACACACACACACACACACACACACACACACACACACACACACACACACACACACACACACTATTCATCTGCATGTGTATTTGCATACAGACACACAGAGCCACATGCTCATTTGCACAAAAACACACAAGCCCAGACCTATAATGCCTACTCACACATACATAAACATAAATATGGGCATGCATACTCACAAATATAGTGATACATATACAAACACAATCACAGATATTTAAACACACATAAATAAACACACTGGCATGGTAATACTTAAGTACACACATGAAACACAAAAGCATACATGAACACAAATCACCAAAGTCCACACTGACACACCGGAACAAAGTTTGAAATTAGTTTCCTCCTAATGTAGGCTGGAAATATGAGGTCATAACAACTCTCAGAAATTAAACCCTGAATTAGTTTGAGATATGGAAATTTCCAAAAATGCAAAAAGTAGATAATTGTGTAGGCCAGTTCTAAAAGGTCACTCATTCCCACTCACCCACATGGATTACTATGACTTTTAGAGAATGATATACTTGCCCATTGTTTTGTTGTGATGGAAATTTTCTGCATCGGGATTCCCCTCACTACTCTGACAATAGATGGTCAATTTCAACACTCAGCACAGAAAAGGAAAGGCAGCACCAAGGCGGAGTTTATTATGAGTTTTCTATTTCTTGTTTGTGATGAGATATTACACACAGCTCTACAGAAAATGATTACCTCACTGGAATTTACAACAGTTGAGCTGGGAATTGGATGCGTTTCTCTAACCTGCCAAACGCTCTTTGTTTTCAGCAACTCAGCCCACCTAGAGTATAATTAATCTTCCATGGATGGAAGAGAATGCATGAGCACTTCTCACGTCCCTCACACCATTGACTGAGAATTATCAGAGGGGGTTTACCAGATTACAGCAGGGTTGTGTGACTTCCAATAAATTACAGGGGTGGCTTTTTATTACTGCTTAACATGGTCAAATAAGTATTGGAGAGCCTGTTTCTATTGGCAGTGGAATAATGATTCAGGATTATAGATGAAAGATAATTGCCAAAGAACCAGTGGAGACCTTGGAGCTGTCATCACTTATTGGATCAATTTCCTCACTTGCAGACCCCAGTCGTTTCATTGGCAACAACATCACCACGATCTCCATTGGCACAGGTGCACCACAGGGCCGTATGCTTAGCCCCCTACTCTACTTGCTCGACACTAATGACCGTGTGGCCAAGCACCGCTCCAATGCCATATTCAAGTTTGCTCTGACAACAGCACTATCATAGGCCAAATTAAGGGCGGTGATATATCAGAGTATAGGAGGGAGATAAAAAATCTGGCTGAGTGGTGCCATCACAATAACCTCTTACTCAATATCAGCAAGACCAAGGAGCTAATTACTGACTACAGCAAAAGGAAACTGGAAGTCCATTGGGCTGGTCCTAACCAGAGGATCAAAGATGGAGAGGGTCAGCAACTTTAAATTCCTTGGTGTTGTTATTTTGGAAAACTTGTCTTGTCCCACTGCTTAAGTGCAATTATGAAGAAAGCATGCCAGAGCCTCTACTTCCTTAGGAGTTTGTGAAGATTCAGCCTGACATCCAAAACTTTGACAAACTTCTATAGATTGTAGTGGAGAGTATGTTGACTGGCTGTATCACAGCCTGGTATGGAAACACTAATGTCCTTCAACAGAAAATCCTACAAAAAGTAGTGGATAAGGCCCAATCCATCACAGCACTCGCCCACCAATGAAAACATCTACTTGAAGAGTTGTTCCAGGAAAGTAGCATCCATCATCAAAGACCACCACCACTCAAAACATGCTCTTGTCTTGCTGCTGCTGCTGCTGCCATTGGTAAGGAGGTACAGGAGCCTCAAGACTCACACCATGAGGTTCAGGAACAGTTATTACCCCTCAACCATCAGGCTCTTGAACCAAAAGAGATAACTTCACTTGCCCATCAGAGAAATGTTCCCAGAATCTGTGGACACCTTTTAAAGAACTCTTATTCTTATGTTCTCGATATTTACTGCTAATTTATTTATTATTATTTCTTTATTTTAGTATTTGCAGAGCTTGTTGTTTTTGCACACTGGTTGAACACTGAAGTTGGTACAGTATTTCATTGATCCTATTATAGTTATTATTCTATAGATTTATAGAGTATGCCCACAAGAAAATGAATCTCAAGGTTGTATCTGGTGACATATATGTACTTTAATAAATGCTTTACTTTGAATTTAGAGTGCTGAGGAGATATTGTTCACAAGATATTATGCTCAAGACTACACAACAAAAAATTTGGTGAAAAGCTGCTTTTAAAGGGAAATTGGAAATATATATGAGAGAGAAAAAAATGCTACACAGCATGAATCAAATCCAGGGGAGATCTGACAAAGTCAATGGTGAGAAGACAGTTATCCTAAGTGGGAAAATCTAGAACAGAGGAATAACCTGAATGTTTCATTTTAAACAAGATGATTAAAATAATTTTGGGGGGATTATCAACGAATAATGTGAATTTGCAGAAAACATGTGCTAAAGGTATTTTTGGCTAAAAATGAAACTGGGAATAGAACTGAAAATAGTTCTGGGCTATAGATGGAGAAGCTGGGATTATCTCCCAAAACCAGACAAGGGTATCAATAAATACAGGCTCAGTGTCAGAAAGATAAACCATCGGCTACAGTGGTAATGATTGGTGAACTGGGTAGAATTAATGGGCTGGGTAGGTTTCGCTGCTGCTTCTTCATCTGTTTTTATCAGACTAGGAAGCTGCTCGATAAAGCTCCATAAAGCCATAGAGATCTTGAAAAATTAAGTGCAGGGAAACTATTGACAATATCTAAAGGGGGAAATCACCAGAGGTCAATGCCTTTGGCATAAAGGCAAAAAGTAGTTAAGAATGCACTTTTTGCTGTCCTTTGCACACTGCACATTTCTTGCAAGAATACTTTATGCAAAATTACTTTTACTACCTCATAGCTAGACAATCAATGAAATGGAATGTGAAAAATTAATGAGGAAGGAAAACTATCAGGGATACAGAGGAAGAGCTTTTGGTGCGATAAGACCTGGTGGTTCTTTAGAAGATCTCAATTAGCTGAATTAAGGCAAACTCAAAGTCAAACTGATTGTCATTTTCACAGGTGTGATGAAGAACTTACTTGCAGCAGTATCACAGGCATGTACCATTATATAAGGTGCATTCACAAGGAAGAAAACATAACATAAACTGAACATAATTTTAACAGGAAAGAACACAATGAGAAAAAAATGTCAATTTTAATCAATTATATTTATCTGTGCTGTAATTATCAGTACATATTAAGGCACAACCTTGCAATAAGATAATATAAATAAGGCTAGAAAAGTCTATTGATATTTAAATCCATCTACTTTTATATGAGTTTCATACCTATTATACAGAAAATGTCAGTTAATCTGGCATGCTGGGACTTCAGTGATATCAGACAAATTTTGTAGACAATTGGATGTTATTCCTAATAATATTCCAACATTTTTGCTCCACCTTTTTAAAGATGGTACACTATATAATAATAAACTTTCAGTGAACCTAGTAAGTTTAAAGGGAGCATGGGAAATGGAACCAGATGAGTTTCAAGGAAGCGGAGTCAATAACGTCATGTAAGCTTAAAGGAAGTCCAGAAACCAAGGCTCCAGTGAGTAAATGGGAGTGCACGAACTGGGGCCAAGAGGTGTTAGAGGGAGGGCTGCCATAGGAGCAGCACCATGTTCAGGAAAACATGGGAATTAGTGCCCAGTGAGACAGATGCTGAACCATTGCATTTCTGAATGTTCAGAAATTGTAATGCACATTAACGCATTTAATTGCAAATTATTTTATTACAGACCTTACAATAATATTTTCATGATAATATTTTTGTATTGTAAATGTGTAGAGAAAAAAAACTTAAGTAACATTGTAATTCAGACACAGACAACGAGAAAAAGCAGCCATCAGGTTTGATTTTCCTCCTTACCCAGACTGTCTTATACATGACGTCAACCTTACATTATAATGTACTGTGTAATAGGCAAGTAGGACACTTGGTTACATCAAGCAACTATGAAAGGGTCACCAAAAGGTCTTACTGTTTGAAATAATGATAAAAATATAAAATGCTAGAAACATTCAGAAGATCAGGCAGTATTCATGAGCAAGAAACAGAGTTGATACTTCAAAGATTTTTCACTGCAAGGTCAATAATCTTTGACATAAAATATTAACCTGTAATATCTTTCACCTAAAACAAACTCCCTCCATAGATGTTATATTTTTCCACCACTTTCAAACTTCCCAATTTTAAAAATCTTCAGTCTTTGATTTTCATTTACCATAAGGACTAATGGTCATGAACCCTAATCTTGAAATCTGTGTCAACATCTCGGGATTTAATACCGTAGGAAAGCAGAGAGGACATTTTCACTGGGTATCTTGTATGCAAGGAACGGTAAAGGACTAACTGACCATATCTGGATCCCACAACAAATAATAAAACCTGAGGCTCTCATTGTTAGGGGTATTCTGGAGTTAAGTGAATAAATCTGATATTAATTCAAACAGAAACCAGACTTCTTTTCTTATTATAAATGTAAACAAGTTCAGGAAGCTTGCAGTTAGCCTCCTGTTTTATTGTAAATTGCAAACAGTAAATTGAAGTTAAAATACAGGTTGCTCCACAGACTAAAAGATTGCGCAAGCAAGAGCCAAATGTTAAGACAATGGGTTTGTATTACATCAAAGCAGGCAACATGGCTAAGTTATTTGCATCATTGTGACTGAGTGAAAGCTGGCACACCATACGAATGTTGTCACTAAGCACATCAAACATGGTCACAGGAATAGGCAATCAATAGTTTTTGTATACTTATGATATTTGTGTACCCAGAGACAGCCCTGACAACATTAATATTGGGTATCTGGGATTTCTGCTCCAAGACACTTTTAGACCATTTGTGTGAATTAGTTTGTGACAAAGGTGTATGGACATTCAGAGGTGTCTGTTACTGTAAATCTCTAATTCATAAGAAGCATTGTCAACCCAAAATATCAAAGGAAATGATGTCATTGTCACTATTGAAATTGTATTGTATCAGCTACTGTCACAATGAATGAAGGGTATAAAAATGTGATGTACGTTTGGGTTTGTGAGCCTCTACCGAGAGAGTCTCCAGAACAATGCCTGCTTGTTATGCTGAAGAAAGAATTCTATATCACCAGCTTCAGTGTTTCTCCAGTGACTTTGATCACATTGTTTACTTCAATATTTTGGGTTGACAGGGCTATCTCTATGTACAAAAATATAATAAGTACACAAAAATTATTGATTGCCTATACCTGTGACCATGTTTGATATGCTCAGTGATAACATTCGTCTGGTCAGCCACCTGGAACTCAATCCCAATGGTCAGATAATTTAGCCATCTTGCCTGGTTTGTTGCAAGTCAATTAACACAACTTCATTGTCTTAGTACTTTGCAAAAGTCTTAGGCGCATTTTAAAAAAAATTCTGTAAAGCAAAGATGCTTTCAAACATAATGAAATGGAAAGATTCTAAATTACAAAAAAATTATAAAGAGCAGTAAACAGTAAAAAAACTAAATCAAACCAATATTTGCCGTGACCACCCTTTGCCGTAAAAACTTCATGAATTATTTTAGGAACACTGTCCTGAGGTTGTTTAAGAAAATTGGCGGGTAGGTTATTCTAAACATCTTGGAGAACTTGATACAGTTCTTCTGCAGACTTTGGCTGTCACACTTGCTTCTGTCTCTCTAGGTAATCCTAGACTTGATGATGTAGAGATCAGGGCTCTGTGGAGGCTATACCATCTGTTGCAGAACTCATTCTTCTTTAAGACTTTGCCATGTGTTTGATGTCATTGTCCTGCTGCAAAATGAAGTTGGGAACCGGTCAGATACCTTACTGATGGTTTTGCATGATGGATGAGAATCTGCTTGTACTTCTCAGCATTGAGGTATCCATTAATTCTGATCAGATAACCAACTCAATTTGTAGAAATGCTGCCTCAAACCTGCAGGGAACCTCCGCTGTGCTTCACTGTTGGCTGCAGACATTCATCCATGTAGCGCTCTCCAGCTTTTCTACAGACAAACTGCCTCCTGTTTGAGCCAAAAATTTAAAATTTTGACTCATCAGTCCAGGGCACTTGCTGCCATTGTTTAGTACCCCAGACCTTGTGTTTTTGTGCGTAGGTGAGTCACTTCACTTTATTTCCACTTTGGAGGAATAGCTTTTTGGCTGCAACCCTTCCATGAAGACCACTTCTAACAAGACTTCTCTGGATTGTAGAGAGGTGTACTTGGGCTCCAGTGATTTCTCTGAGTTCAGAGGTGACAGCAGTGCCGGACTTCCTCTGATTTAAAAATTTGATGTATCTGCTGCACTCAGTTTCAGTGGCCTGTCGCTGTGTATCTGGTCTTCAACCTTGCATGTTTCCTTATGCTTCTTCAAAAGACCTTGCGCAGTACATCTTGAAACTCTTGTCTGCTGCAAAGTTTCTGCTTTTGGGAGGCCTTGCTGATACAGGATGGCCACCTTGTGTCTTGTTGCTATGCTCACTCTTGCCACGGTGTAAGAATTGAGAATTTGAAGGTTAAACTGTCACATATGCCACACCGTCACCTTTTACTTAGGTTGCCCTTCACCCAGTTTGATTTCTTCTTACCCGTTTTTGTTTCAGTTAATCAGTTTTGTTCATCTAACTCATTATGTCATTGATCATTAGCATCCTGTTTGTTATCTTTGTTTAATCATGCACTGGGTTAGATACCTACAAAGTGATGACGTTTTTATTTGAAAAGTGGTCTGCTTTTTTTTTGATGATGCTGTCACACTTTGAACTAATCTCTTCATACTAAACATTGTATCAGTAGAGGCACAGCTAAAAATTCCTTTGGCATAAAAGTGGCTTTCTTTCTTTTGATTATGTTACAGAAATTATTAATCAGATCCTGCTATTTGAACCTAGTTGAAACCCTAAATAATTCTGTTATATCATTTTTTAAACATCTCTGCTCCAACTTCTCATATCATTCTTCTTAACAGCATCTGAGAGTTAAATGTAGAGGGCAAGTTATAATATTTTTTTCTCTTCTGGTTAGATGTAAGTGCTGATTATATTAATAAGTTTAAACCAAAGAAAGGGGTATGATGTAATAATGAAAAAAAAGTAAAAAGAAAGCAAGAAAGAAGGGAAAAAAGCATACAAGAAAGAGTAATGAAATAATTTGAAAGGAAACATAGGCAAATAGCTCACAGCAAGTTCCCACAAGCAGTAGTGTGATAATGAGCAAATATTCTACTATTGGTGATACTGGTTAATAGATAAATATCATTAATGATCCTGGGGATAGATTCATTGTCTATCTTCTTCAAAGAAGTACCACCAGAGGTAGTAGGAAGAGCTCAGATATAATGCCTTCTTTGAAAGGTGACATTTCTGATAGTTTGGCATCCTTTCAGTTCCTCACTGCAGTGTCTGTTAATATTTTGTACTCAAGTCTCTAGGATGGAACATGAAACATGATTTAGGAGTAAGATGAGCTAGAATGCAGAAACTATAAACATTAAATACATTTTTTTTTACTGGTGAGGCAGTATGTATGCACTAATCTGTGACTTACAACAAGCATGCTTTTGAGATATTTCATTCAGAAGCGTCAACCACATCCTGTTTAAAGGGTTAAAGAACCACAGAGCTACATCACTCTCCGTACAGTGTTCCCTCTTAATACCCCACACTTCAGATGGGTATTGCTTGGTATATGTCACATTCCTCAGCATAATTGAGAAACAAACTCTTAAACAGAAGAACAAGAACAAAAGAACGTAATGGTCGAAAGAAACTTGCCACAAGGAATAAATGGGATAGGTATGTCTGCTCCCTCATTAGTACAGTCAACTGTTTCCACTGACTCCAGCATATGGTGCAGCTGAGCCCATCGCTGCAGCAATGAGCGGGTGTTGCAGAAGTGTTTGCCAATGTATATGCTGCAATAAGGGAATGGCACAACACTACACAATAGGAGAAAGTAGACTATGGCATTCAATTCCTACAGACTCTTATGGACATATTACACAAAAGAAAACTATTTCACACAATGCACAGATGACTAATAAGCACGTCAGACTCAGCTGGTCATAGCTTAAAATGGTCTTTGGACAGTTTTATTAACAAACGGCGAAGAATTTGATTAATGTGATTTGAAGGTTAAAATTGCACCTGACTCTTTCTAGGTAGTCAAAGATCCCCAAGGAATGCGGGGCCAAACACCTTCCCAGCTTTGAGCAGGAAGACAAAAAAGGAAGCCCCACACATTTACCAGGTTAGTCCTGTATACTTACACTCACTTAGCACCCCGACAATTCAACACAAAAAAACATTGTTTTTCAAGAGCAATTTTCCCCCTATTAATAGAAGAAATCTACCGACATGAAATTATGTTGGATATTGATGTCACACTGCAAGATTGGATCCCATAGTAAAGCGAATGTGACCTTACCAACTGACCCCTCCCAAAATTAAAATTGTACAATTATAAAAAGCTTTGCAATAAAAACAAATGCATTTTCATTTCAGTAAATTTATCATTGACTCAATTCAGCATCCCATTTAACACAATCATAATAAAGTTACAATTAAGTAGGTTTAACTGTAACGTAGATTAAGCACAGCGAGAGGCACAATCGTTCTGTTGAAAAATGTGCACAAGAGAATGTAGAGCTTAGCAAATACACACACGTTAAAAACAAACACACTCCAAGTCATGGGTCAAGAGTCACTCACCATCCTCCCATTGATGGCAAGTTTTGTTTTTCCTGCCATGCCTTTTATCTAAAACATTGGATATTTTCAACAGAGACTTGCTGGAAGAAAGAGGCAGCTTTACGACTGGTATTGTTCTCGAGCTAGTACTCTGAGAACTGCAGTCAGTCTTCCTCAGGAAAGACTGTCATAGCAACAGACCACAGAAGGAAGTCAAAATCTCACCCAACTGAGTCACAAGAACTTCACTCTGAGAAGACCGGTGCTTGAGCTACTTCTGCCATGCAACCTGAATAATATAGTTAAAATCTCTTGTTGGTCATTTGAAGCTCATGATTTTGAAACGGAGTGACAACGGCAAAAGTGCAAAGGAAACTTGGATTTAGTAGAATCGTATGGTCCATGTGGTTTACCTAAATTATCTCCAAACCCTGCCCAAGGTCACCAGATCCATTTCCTTTGCACAGGGAGGGGAATCACAAGGCTTACAGTGCATTGAGTGGGGGAATGTGTTTAGGAGGTGATCAAAAAGAGAGGGAGTGCATGTGCAAAGTAAGAAGAGTGGGAGGAAAAGACAAAGCAAATTGTACCCTTCTGACCCTCAAAAAGATGCAAAATTAAGGCATCTCACTATTCTACAATTTGTTGTTCCTTATGGAAATTGGCACTTCCTGGGATTTGATCTGCTGGGAAACCATTGACACAACCCTGAAAAGGCATCTGATTGGAATTGCAATGGGTTGACAGAGATAACTGATCATGCACTGATTGCCCTGCTAACCTACCCAAAAATGGGTGCTAGCAAGCAGTCTCATTTTAGTCATCTCCCCACCCATTGTCTAACAGGTGAGATTGAAACAGAAGCTTCAAGATCTACCTTTGGACATTTGTGCCTATAAATTGGGCTTTACACATTGTCAGCATGCTAAAGTAACTGTGTGCACCACAAATCTGTTTTGCCATGAAAGAACAAAATTAAGTGAAACATCTTCAGAAAAGCATTATGGTGAAAAACTGTATGCAGTTAAACAAAGCAAAAGCTGTTTAGCAGATCAGCACATACTTTCCAGCATGCTGATCCCACAAGGGTATCACTTAGAACCATAGAACATTACAGCACAGAAACAGGCCTTTTGCTCCTTCTTGGCTGTGCCGAACCATTTTTCTGCCTAGTCCCACTGACCTGCACCTGGACCATATCCCTCCATACACCCCTCATCCATGTACCTGTCCAAGTTTTTCTTAAATGTTAAAAGTGAGCCCGCATTTACCACTTCATCTAGCAGCTCATTCCACACTCCCACCACTCTCTGTGTGAAGAAGCCCCCCCCAATGTTCCCTTTAAACTTTTCCCCCTTCACCCTTAACCCATGTCCTCTGTTTTTTTTCTCCCTTAGCCTCAGTGGAAAAAGCCTGCTTGCATTCACTCTATCTATACCCATCATAATTTTATATACCTCTATCAAATCTCCTCTCATTCTTCTACACTCCAGGGAATAACGTCCTAACCCATTCAACCTTTCTCTGTAACTCAGTTTCTCAAGTCCCAGCAACATCCTTGTAAACCTTCTCTCTACTCTCTCAACCTTACTAATATCCTTTCTGTAATTCGGTGACCAAAACTGCACACAATACTCCAAATTCAGCCTCACCAATGCCTTATACAAACTCACCATAACATTTCAACTCTCATACTCAATACTTTGATTTATAAAGGCCAATGTACCAAAAGCTCTCTTTACTACCCTATCTACCTGTGACACCACTTCTAGGGAATTTTGTATCTGTATTCCTAGATCCCTCTGTTCTACTGCACTCCTCAGTGTCCTACATTTATCTTGTATGTTCTACCGTGGTTTTTCCTTCCAAAGTGTAATACCTTACACATGTCTGTATTAAACTCTATCTGCCATATTCCCAGCTGGTCCAAATCCCTCTGCAAGCTTTGAAAACCTTCCTCAGTGTCCACTACACCTCCAATCTTTGTATCATCAGCAAATTTGCTGATCCAATTTACCACATTATCATCCAGATCATTGATATAGATGCCAAATAACAATTGACCCAGCACTGATCCCTGTGGCACACTACTAGTCACAGGCCTCCACTCAGAGTAGCAACCCTCCACTACCACTCTCTGGCTTCTCCCATTGAGCTAATGTCTAATCCAATTTACTACTTCACCATGTATACCTAGTGACTGAATCTTCCTAACTAAGCTCCCATGCAGGACCTTGTCAAAGGCCTTACTCAAGTCAAGGTGAACACCTCAGCAGGTACAAGTAGCTATTAAAACAAAACTAATGTTGACAACAGGCAGCAGGCCCAGTTTTTCTCCAAGCCTTGCCTCCTGTCAAAGGCTATGCAGATAATCTAGGAGCATGGATTCATCTGCAAGTCAGGTGTGATTAGTCCTGCAGACACTTTACTAATACCAACACAAGAGACTGCAGATGCTGCAATCTAAAGCAGAGGAGAAAACTGCTGGGGGCAACTCAAGCAGCATCTGCGGGAGGAAATGGACCTTCAATGTTTTGGGTTGAAAACCTTCTGAAGGTGCCTCCAAGCTCATCCTGACATCCACATCTGGCCTGGATAAGGTATACAGTGTACAAATCTGGGTAGTGGGCCAGAACTAAACAGATTCCATCTTTCTCTGACTCCCAAAACATACTTCTGATCTTTAAGTGCTTGATATTATGCTGCTTTCCTGTATAGGAAGTCTCATATAGAAACCTTTGCTTTGTATTCCACCTGCACCACATTCACTCTGCAAGGGTTTGTTAAAGGAAATAAGCACTCAAAATGGAGAGCATTCTTTCCTTAGCAACCTCTTCCTCATTTTGATGAGATTAAGACTCACAAAAAAAACTAAAAATAGAAATAATATCTCATTAAAGTTTAAAGCAGCTTCATATTTTCTGTATTGTCATTGTTTTATCTAATCAATACCGTTGAGTACAGTCCTTGCCGTATTACCCAAACACGTGATGTGTGTGTATGTGGCTTACTCTGAAGTCACTTCCTGTCAGAGCTGTCAAATTCAAACTCGATTATCATTCTAGTGAAGTCAACCTCAAGCATCCTGTTGATTTTTTCAACACAAGTTGCTTCACCCCTCAATAACTTGTTCGTGACTTTGGCTCCAGCTTCCTGCCATATCAAGCACTAACGCAGTGCTAAACCAGAGACACCCAAATAAGACTCGATCACTTCAAAATTTTTAAGTTTGGTTTCTTCTGCTGATGAATACTTCAAGAAACATTTATTGCTTTTGCTTATCATCAATTTAACAGGACTGCCTTTACACTTCACCACAGGGTGAAGTCAGATTTTGATTGTGTAATAGTCAAAGCAATCTTTTTTTTTCGCTACTGAAGATTTCAGTGGTGTGAGTGAAGCAGATTTGGTCCAAACTGAACTAAACATATTAAAATAGAACTTAGTCGCATAACTAAGGCTGGATCTCAGTACCTTCCCCAAGTATCCAATGCCTCCTCAGCCTCTCTCAAGGCAAGTCAAAGACTTGTTGAACCAACTGAACTTCTCAATGTACAACAATGATAGGCAAGATGGCAAAAGACTGAGTAAAGTCTGTCCCATTGCCATGGTATCTGGATCTCCTTACAGCACAACAACAGGATTTTCTTGGATCAGAATATCTGGATCATCTAGGACTATAACACTTGGACACTTGGTAACCCACAGCTGAGTGCCAGAAGATTGCTAGTGGTCACCAACCCATTTATCTTTATTATGTTTAGATCCATATTCTTTCATCAGTCATTGTTTTGTATAGTGATGCAAAATGATGAAGAAACCATGAATACTCATTAACATTAATGAGTTAATTTATTAATTTAAACAAAATAAATGTTTTTTCAATGTATTCTATCAACCAAGGTAAAATGCCCACCTCTGCGGTTTCCTCTTTGTTTCAGAGCCTGCCTTTGTTTGCTTCTCTCTGTCTTGCTCTTTAACCACCTATTCCAATAAATATATCAAGTAATTCCATTTTGCTTGCTGCATCTCATATGGGATCAGACCAGCTGAATGAATAGTAATGCAATAAATTTTCACTCAACATCAGCAAAATCAAGAATTTGATTGTGGACTTCAGGAACATGAACATACTGTATGCTAATCCTCATTGCAGGGTCAGTGGTAAAACGGGCGAGCAGCTTCAAGATCCTTGATGTCAAGAGGTTGGAGGATCTATCCTGGGCACAACACAGAGATGCAATTGCAAAGAAGGTACACTAGCGGCTTTAATTCATCAGGAGTTTATAGAGATTCAGGATGTCACCAAATACTCTTGATGGAGAGCATCTGACTGGTTGTATCACAGCCTGGTGTAGAGGCTCCAATGCACAAGATCACAATAGGCTGCAGAGGATTGTAGACTCAGAGCCAGCTCCGTCACGGGCACAGTCCTCCTCACCATTGAGGATATCTTGAAGAGGCGGTGCCTCAGTAAGGAGGTATCCATAACTTCAGAGCTTTACGCTTCAGAGCTGTGGCTATACGCTGCGCTGAAGCTCCACAGGTTACTGTACTGGCTCCCTTCCTGTTTACCCTGTATACCTCGGACTTTAGATACAACATTGAGTCATGTCATCTGCAGAAATTCTCTGATGTCTTAGCAATAGTTGGGGGTATAAAGGGAGGATGGGAGGATAAATACATTTTCCAAATGGTGCAAGCTTTCAGCTCAACCTCAGTAAGACAAAGGAGAAGATGATGGACTTTAGGAAGACTGCACTGCTTCCTGTTACTATCGATGGTGAGACGTGGATGTGGTGAGGACCTCCAAGTACCTGGGGGTACATCTGGATGGCAGGCTTGAGTGGAGCACCAACACAGAGGCTGTATACAAGAAGGGCCAGAGTCACCTGTACTTCCTGAGCAGACTGAGGCCCTTTGGAAAAGGCAGACCTCTCCTTCACATCTTCTAACAGTCTGCTGTCACCAGTACAATCTTCAATGTGGTGGTGTGCTGGGTTAATGGCATCAACGTGGGTGATGCCAAAAGGCTCAATAAACCGATTAGAAAGGCTGGCTCTGTTACAGGAATCAAACTGGACACACTGCAGGCTGTGATAGAACAAAGGACTCTTGTAGAAAATCCTGACAATTCTGTACACTGTTTCTCACCCTCTGCATGCCACCTTAGCTGAACAGAAGATCATTGATACTAATAGGCTAAGACAACTGCGCTGCTCCAAAAAGCGCTATATGAAGTCAATCTTATATTCGGCCATTAGGCTCTATAATGAGACAAGCTATAGCCAGGTAAGTGATCATCCCCTCCTGTTGCACTGTTTGAGGCTACTTATTTTTTATTCTTTCTTTCTTCTCTTCTAATATTTGTATATTTGTGCACTCTTAATGCTATTGTGACACTGTCATTTCCTTTGGGATCAATAAAGTATCTAACTATCTAAGGACCTTCACCATCCAAGACACACTTTCTTCTCCATGCTACCATCGGGGTGGAGATTCTGGAGCCTGAAGACACATACACACAGACATACACTGATTAAAGAACAGCATCTTCCCCTCCACCATCAGATTTCTGAATGTTCTATGAACCATGAACCCATGACCTCATCATTCATTCTTATAATTTCATGTCTTTACACTGTAAACATAACAAATTTCACATCATATCAGTCAATTATATTGTATTGGAGCTAACTCTACCATTAGTAACTCTCACTTGGGTGAGATTCGTATTAACTAGGACTTAACAAATTCAAGCCACTTTGCCAGAATTGCTAGTGGTCTAAATACATTAAACAGCAGAGTCAGTCTGTCCGTGACATCTAGGCAAGCTATGTCTGTCTTTGAGAAGAGCCAGATATTATTTTTTTAAGTGACGTAGCATTGCCCATCAAAAGGAAACTGGCACAACTGATAGTTATTTCATTTTCATTCAATATGGTACTTTGTGATGAATATCACTCACCTCCAATCTTCCACTGAAAGCTTTATTTTTTCCAGACCTTCTTCTGGATGTGACCCATGGAAGGTTTTGTCTGAGTTTTTTTGGAAGATCCTTGACCTCCACGGTTTTCTGTAGAAAAGAGAGTACCAGGTTAAATGTCACTCTATATGCCAAAAATGACATAACCATTTATGCGATTCTTCTTTCCTGAAAATTATTCAAGCTCTGCATCAACAATGAAACATTCCTTCTGAGTAAAGCAATGAATCTTGGTAGGCTATTGAATGATAAGAGCATTACAAACAAAATATTCAGAAGGTGCATGAATTTGATAGGGAAGCACTATGTCAGAGATTTTTATCAGATTCAGACTGACGCAAGAGATTGCAGACACCAGAACCTGGAGCAACACACTAAATGCTGGTGGAACTCAACAAAAAAGCGGCAGCTATGGAGGAAAATGGACAGTTGAAGTTTCACTTTGAGAACTTTCATCCGGATGATACAGAGCAAATAAGTTCTACGGGTAACATCGGTCCATTTGATCTTCAGGACCAGGTTCAAGTGAGTGATGGTGTAAAAAGGGGGAAATATCCAATACATTTTGTTTCTCATTGGCCCAGGATTACTTTTTGCATTTTGTGTTGGTTTTCCCACCAATTTACCAATTGCAGGACTGAATGATCTAATCAGGTGCTCAAGCCATCATGTTGGGAGTGGATTCCATACTCCTCTATTTTACAATCAATCCACCCTTTTTATAACTTGTTCGTTACACCTTATCTGCAGTCAGAACACAGTGGATGATGATCAAGGCCAGAGATACTGTTGGCAGAGCTGCAAACCTCCAGAACAAAGGTTTAGTCTTCACTTCTTCATTTCAGGTGCTGTCTGTGTGGAGTTTTTATGTTCTCCCTTTGATGGCATGGATTTCCTTCGGGTGCTCCAGTTTCCTCCCACATCCCAAAGACATGCAGTTTAGTAAGTTAATTAGCTGATGCCCTATAGTGTGTAGATGAGTACATGTGAATACGGGAGAATAAAGTGATTAGGGCAGGATTGGTGTAAATGGACATTTGATGGTTGGCATGAGCTTGCTGGGTGGAAGAGCCCATTTCTTTGCTGCATCATACTATAAACTGAAAAGCTGCCAATCTTTATTTCTTTTCTCTCATTGTCAAGTCAGGGGCTCGACTGAAATTACAGAAGCCTGCACACAAGAATCACACATGGAATGGCAATATAAAGACTCCATCCAATGCCAAGTAGTCCCCCACAGAGAGCAGTTCCTTCTTTGTCGCCGGTCAGCAAACTCATTCAACAAGACCACAGGACAATTAATAGGAGACAAAGGAAATATCATATTGCTCCAGATAGAGATACTTTGCTAAGTATGGCATTAAGGTCCAGGGATTGTGAAATACACTGGCAATATCACATTGAATTGCACTCTAAATTAAAACATTTTTTGAAAAATGCAGATGCTGGAAAAGAGAGATAGAAAACAGAAAAATGGCTATACAGGTGTACAGGTTACCTAATAAAGTGGCCCTGAGTGTATTGCAGAAGTGACTTAACTATAAACATATCTCTTTGATTGTGAAGCAGTCAGAAACTTGCAGGGGAACTAAAGGTAATGTTCCAATGAGACAAATCATCCTCCAGTTTATAATTTCATAGACCAGTTAATGTAAGTGTGTGTGTGTGTGAGATGATGTCTGCCTCTCTGTCTCTCTGCCTCAATATATACCAGCTGAGACAGATGATCATTGGGATCAGCTGTGGATAATGTAGACCTTTCACAGGGGCTGTAATAGAGTCAGCTGTGGTTTAGGAGGTGCAAGTATAGACTGTGTTTAACTGGACAGAGTTACTGCCAACAGGGACCATGAGCACAAAGAATAATGCTCAAGGAGCTGCAGAAACCATGCCAACTGCCACCATTGCGGAGGGTCTAGATGAGTTTCAACGGCTGCGTCCACAATTGAATACAAAAGGTGTCATGCCTGATGGATCCCAGATGATACAAGATAAGGATACATCTACTGTTCAAGCTACAATCTGAACAACCCAGCATTACACCGCATTATCTTCAACTACTGACCACTAACCACCATTTACTACCACTCCCTACCACTGGTTACCACATTCTATCATTACCTCCCTCTACATTCCACTAGCTACCATACCCTATCAATACCTATCGCTACATTCCACTTCCAACTACCATCAGGTATGACTACTACCACTAATTATGACGAGCAGTCACTACGTACCAGTACCTCCCTATACCTACCATTATTTGCCACCATCTTCAACTACCTACTGTACCAGTGCCCACCACTGCCCACAACTACCCACTACCATCTCTGCTAAAGCCACATGAGTTGCATCAGAAAGGAACAAGAATTTGTGGTTTCACAATGACACACCCATGTGTAATAAAAATAAACATAGGTACTATAGTGCTAGGCTTTGGTTGTCTGTTTGAACCACATAATCACAACTGTCCTGTTCTTTTTTGATAGCAAGCTGACAAGTGACTAACTAAGCTGTTTGACAGTAAATGGTAAGGTTTGAACTGCAGAAGCACGATGGGGACTATAAAAAGGAGCTGTGGTTACCTGCAGAACTGATTTATGCTCATTAAGTGGCTGCACTCGAGGAGTTTGTCAATTCTGCAATAATGAAGACATTCTGGTCAGCAATGCTCAACACACCTTCCCCAGCAGATTCGTTGTGGGAGGCTCCAACCTGTACATTTTACTCCTCCGTAAGGTCTGACACAAATTCCACTGTTCAGCATATCAGGGTCATTCTACACAGCTCAACTGAGCCTCCATAAAGATATGTGGTGTATTTAATTACCAATACAATAGAAGTCATGTGTTTCATGCTGCATTTCTACTGGGCCTCATTTCTCAGAGACCTGCATCAGGCAGAGTTTCTTGGCCTCCTAGTGCCGACAATCTTTGCTTCAAAGTACGAACAGGTTAAGAACGATGGGCCACTGCAAGATGTGAGTTACAAGCCAGCATTTCAGATATCTTACACATACTCAAGCATCTCAACAGCTATACTGCAGACTAGGAGCAGCACAGCTCACAAACATTTCAAGTTCCTCAGTCATCACTTGAGTTATATGCTTGCCCCCAGCCTGTGGTAAGCCACAGCCCTACCCCAATCATCCTGACCAAAGTCATTGCAAGTATCAGTAACTTGTATTTTGTATTTGCTTGCTGATAACAGTGTGACTTTAAGCTAATAACTGGTGAAAACACAAGCTAGTCACTAACAGGCCTTGATTCTGAAGGTGAAAAATGCCTTGAACATCTAGTGCAAGGGTTCCCAACCTGGAGTCCATTAAACCCTTGCTTAATATTATTGGTCCAGGCATTAAAAAATGTAGGGCGCCCCGATCTATTGCAAAGCCTCATGCTTCCTGAGATGCTGATCTGCCAAAATGTCAAAACAATTGGGTTTTGAGCTCCATATGCCAGGTGTAACCTCTCTCCCGTGCAGACGCAAGTATGTGAATAGTAGGAGCTGCTGCTGGTGCTGCAGGGGTTCTCTACTGTGGCTGCTGGTTCTAATATTCATTTTGGCTGCTGCTGCTGCTGATGCAGATACTGCTGCGGTTACTGCTCCTGTCGTTGTGTTGCCATGGCTGCTGGTTCTCCTCCTCCCTCCTCTGCTCATCTGCTGATCAGGCTGCATCACATCCTGGCATGGGAACACCGATACCCTTAAATGAAAAAGCCTACAAAAGGTAGTGCATATGGCATATAGTCCACATTTTCAAGTCAGGACCCTGCATCAGGATGCCCGGGTAAGTTCTTTCATCATGGAGACACAAGAGACTGCAGATGCCAGATACTGGGGCAACGAAATGCTGTTGGGGGAGCTCAATGGACCAGGCAGAATCTCTGGGGGAAATGGACAGTCAGCATTTTAGACTGAAGTCTTTAATCAGGACTGTTCCTTCAGCAGTTTGTTTTTAAATCCCTCCAGATCCCTATATATGTGTTCTCCTATGTCTCCTGCCAACAGGGTGATACAACTTTGTACAGTTTCCTGCTTTAACACCTTCTGCTCCTAAAGCTGCTCCTACTAATGTCTTTATAGGGAATTAAAAGAAAAGTGCCATTAAAAGTGAGGGTTAATTATTGTGGCTTTGCATTCTACCTACCACATTGTTGATACTGGTGGCAATTCTCTATGTAGTAACTCTGCCTGCAAATTCTGCAGATACAGTACTCGGATCCCACTAGATAATGCTTAAAGACAGATGTCAAATGAACAGAAAATATGAGGAAAAAAGGACTACACTGGTCCCATCAACCACGTCCTTCAATCAGGTATAGCTAACACATTGACCTAAACTTTTACCAAATCTTTTTTACTCTCACCCAGTAAAAAATTCAGAAATTTCAACTGCAATACAATATCTAATCTATATCTGTGTAATGCCCTGGTTCATAATTTTGCTGCTTTGCTGTCGGTATTTCATTTTAGCAGTTCTGTAAGAGCAGTCTGTTCTGCTTTCAGCCTCTTTGGGTTAACATTGAAGATAAGGGATGCTTAGGAATTAGGATAGTGGGTCTGGGAGAGGGTCCCAGGGAAAGTTGGGAGGGGGAAGTGGTTTTGTGAGGGGCACCAAGGGTGGGTTTGGTCTTTGCTCAGTGAAAGATGAAGAGAGAAGACAATGGAGAGAACCTGTCATAGGATTCAATCTGGTGGGACACGCAATTCGACGGAGCCAAATTGTGGGAGTCTGTTGAGGATTGGTTAATATGGATTTTGGAAGATTTGAGCTCCAACCTGTGCACTTGTGACTGTTTAATTATAATGGGCCCTTTTTGGGTTTTTTTCTTTCTTTTCCCACCACACTACATAGTTTGTCTGTATCCGTCACTTTGAATCCCATTCCCATTGTAAGCACCTCGATCTGTGCACAGCACAAACCCTCCGGACTGAGAGAAGTACAGCTCAAAGGAAAGCATTCCATCTCACCAGCTGGGTCTTCAGCCATGATCCCATTTCCAACTCCACACCATTACTCAGTCAATTCCACTCAGACTCAATGTGCCTTGGGGGCTGGGTGGGTCCGATGTTGAGAGGGGAATGTAAGTGGATGTGAGGCTTGCAAAGGAGATTGAATGATGTTCATTGATTGAAGATGAGAAGACTTGCGAGGATAGGTTAGTGTGGACATTTGTTGTGACTGAGCGTTTGAGGAGAGGGTATGAGAGGGAGGGGTATGTTATTGGAAGCAACTGTTTGAGAAGAGGGTAAATATAAGTGCTTGAGAGAAAGGTTTGAGTTATTGTGAGCAAATGGTTAAAGGGTGTATAGTTGATTGTAAGTGTATGAGAGACAAGTTATTGGATGTGAAATAAAACCAGAAAATTATGAAGATACTCAACAGGCCTGGCAGCAACCATAGAGAATTGAGCACAGTTAACATTTCCAGTTGATGACCCTTCATCAGAAATATGAGTAAAAATATGATGTAATAACTAAGTAGAGTTTGAGCAGAGGTGACTGAACGACAGTCCAGTGACACTGAATATGGATTGGATGGGAATATGCCTGTGCTTTAATGGAAGCCAAGAATTAGGGGAGAATGACAGCAATAGGATTGAGTTGGAGAGTGGAAATTGATGTGGTACTAGATAGTCAACACAGACTCAATGGGCCGAAGTGCCTGTTTCCATGATATATGTCTCGATGACTCTCTGATTCTCTAACATCTATTTTGTTAAACAGGCTGTATATAGCTTACCTTGTAAGAATGTTAGTTAGAGAATTAAAATGACACCAAGCCACTCAAAAAAAAATTAGAATAGCTGTTCATAAATAGCCCTTTGAACCTCTTAGGACATTGTACCGATCGTTTCTTTAGCATCCTGCTTATCTTGAAGTTGGATTCTAGACCTCCATCATTTCCAACACAGGGACCATTTACTTTCACCTCTATGCTATCACCATTCTCTGGTCTGTTTTGTCGACTCTGAAGTCTTCTTTTTTTGCCTTTTATAGCTCTGGACTCAGCCGATCTGACGCTTTCCTGGCCGGGCTCACCTTTCCACCTTCCACTTGTTCATAGCCTGGCAGCCTGAATCCTAAAATACAAAACATTCCAGTCAGGCCACAACCCACCATCCCTCAGACTGTCCAAGCCTCAATTCTCATTCTCCCTGGCATTTTTCCTCCTGTCTCTGCAACATACACCAGAACTAACAACTTAGGTCCATGTACTCTTCCAACACCAGCCTCTCGCTCATCCCCAATTCCCTTCACTCTCCCCTTGGCAGCTCTGCCTTCAGTTGTCCAAGCTCAAAGCTTTGGACTTCCCTTCTAATCCTTTCCTTCTTCATATCAATCCTATTCTCTTTCCACATTTAAGAAAACCTTAAAAAGTCCTTAATGACAGTTTCTGAACAGCTGTTCCAATTCTTTTTTTGTGTGGCTTGGTGTAATTTTAATTGCTCTAATCACCATTCTTACAAGCTATACTATATACAGCCTGTCTAACAAAGTAGATATGTTTAGCAATAAATACAGAGAACATGAGATGGCGAGTCCTTGAAAGTTAGAAAGTATGTTGGAAAACATACTCTATTGGGGTGAGTGAAGTTATCCCTTCTTGTGCAAGAGCCTAATCCTTGAGGGGAAATAACTGTTCTGGAACCTGGTGGTGTGGGACCTGAGGCTTCTGTACCTCCTTTCTGATGCCAGTGGCCTGTATGGCCTGGATGGTGGAGATCCTTGATGATGTTTGCTGCGCTACTGTGACAGCACTCCTTGTAGATGTGCTCAAGAGTGGGAAGGGCTTTACCCATGATAGACTGGGCTCTATACATTACTTTTTGTAGGCTTTTCTGTTCAAGGGTATTGGTGTTTCCCTACCAAGCCGTGACGCAACCAGTCAGTACTCTCTTCACTGTGCCTCTATACCAGTCTGTCAAAGCTTTAGATGACATGCCGAATTCTAAAAAATAAAGGTGTTGCTGTGCCTTCTGTGTTGGACCCAGGATAGATCCTCTGAAATGATGATGCCGAGGAACTCAGCCACCGAATTTCACTCTATCCTGATGCAACAGCATTAGCTTTGTCATTTACTGAAGAAGCCCACTCAGTGACCAGTCGTAAACAATGACATTGGCTGTTTAATCTCTTCTAAGTAGCTTTACTGTTCACGCAAAATAAATCTACTATGAAGTTTGATTACATCACAGTCACAATTCCCTGTGTAGCAAACAAGTTAAAGGGTGTTAGTTGGGCTGAGTATTAAAATAGTCTACAACGGTTTTCAGCATTCATAGTCATTCAAGTTGCACCAAGCATATTGTATGGTCAACACTCAGACCAATTAGGTCATTCAATGTTTACATAATTTGGTTTCCACGACAATCATTTAACTTTTACATCAAACAATATTGCTATTAATGACTTCCGCCATTATCTGTGCAACTAAGAAACCAATTCTGGAATAAGTTATGTTTATTTAAGGAAACAAAGATCTTCCACTGTTTGGACATTGCTGTATGTTTCTTTATTTAACCATAATATTGTTGTATCTATGGCTGGCTGACTTGTTGAGGTTGATTCATAACCAACCAACTCCTGTTCCCAGATCCCCCTCCCAGTTCTAGGTTCCAAGACTTCCAAGTACCATGTCAAATCTCTTAGCTCTTTTCACAACTGAATCTCCTACCCACTAGATCATCAGATCACAGGCATCCCAGCCAGCTCCTGTGATTGCAGATTCCATATCATACCTTCCCACACCATATTACAAAATTGTAATGGAGCACAGGAAGCTATTCACTCATAATAGAGAAATACAGTTAGTTGAAATCCACTCTCTAGTATCATAGCTCTGACAATTATTAATCACTATTAAAAGATCTGCATTGTTAAACATGCTCTGAATAATGGCAGAGGCTCATTAAATAAGGATTTCAGAGCAGCAACTGTCAGATGTGCACATGCAGGCTCCTCCCATTCTCCACTCAGCTAACAGGAGTCACCTGCCACTTGTTTCCAACTTATCACCTACAGCCTATTTAAACCCAGCTCTCAAGCACAAACCTCAATCACTCATTGAACTAGCCAGCCTCAACCAATTGCACCCAGCCTTCAGTACCAAGTTGTCTTGTTGAGTTAAGTGGCTATTCTCTTGTCTTGTGGCCTCTCTTGACTTGTTATGTGCAGTTTATCACTAAAGCAATTGCTAACTGCTAAATTATCTCCACTGCTCTGCATTTAGGTCAAGCCTCCTCTACATTCCCTAACAGGATGACTGAACTAGTGGCTGACCAGTAGAATTTTGTTGTCTAAGGTAACTCGTCCATTGACATGAGCACATGACCTAGAGACAGCAGGGAACCATTGACCATCTGCTTGCCTTTCTCAAGCAACTCCCCTTCTCAATACAGTAACCCTGCCAGTGAAGCTCCTCCCTCTGAGCCCAAGATTTAGGTGCCAAAATACTTTGATGGGGCCTTAACCCAATGCCACACCTTCCTGTCCCAGTGCATCTTGCACTTCAAGCTCCAGCCATCTCTGTATGTTACGGACTGAAGAGCCTGACATGGGCTGAGCTGGCATGTCTGCTGGCAGATATGAGGTTCTGGCGGACAGTCCAGATCAGGAAGGGCTTGGTGTTCCCCATCAGCAAATATCTCCATTCCTCCCAGGGCCATTTGATGGAGAGTAGCTCCCTGTCTCCTACTCCATAATGGAACTGTGTAGTGTTGAACTTGGTGAGTAGAAGGCACAAGTTAGTATGCTACCAACCTGGCTCAAAGAACACTAAGGCAGATGTCCTGTCATGACAGTTTGACCCAGTTTAAATGGATATTGTCCTTCAACCCATCATTCCATCCATACTCCAATCGCCTGGGATCTTGAGAACCAGATCTGCCAAGCCCTACAACAAGAGCCTGCTCTAGCTGACACACCTGGCAATCACATGAACATGTCAGTGTTCACGCGCTCTGAGGCACTCCAGCAGGCCCACTCTTCACCCCTCTCTCGCCATCTAAGTGCATGGATTTTCTGCAATGCCATTTGTAGAAGCCCACCATGATCACAGATGTATGTCAATTTGTCACTGCCTGCCTTCAATGTGTCTGCATATATTCCTGCAACCAGTGGCCCTCTGGGCTCCTGTCACCCCTAGTCCCACATCATCATGGGTTTTCCACCTTCTAGTGGTGCCACAATGACAGTGGTGAACCGCTTCTCCAAGGTGATCCACTTCATTTCCCTCCCCAAACTTCTGTCTGTGTTGAGGTGGAAAACTAGGTTCTTCAACATTGACTCCCACAGTTTCCCTCAGGCCGTTGTGTTGGACTGGGACCTATAATTCATCTCCCACTTCTGGTGAGCCTTCTGCTTCGTCCTCCGCACCTCAGTCAGTTTGCCCTCTGGCTATCATCAACAACCCATAGAGAGTCAGAAAGAGCCTATCTGCAAGTGGAGATATTTCTGTAATGCTTCACCGCCTCAAACCCTTCCACATGGAAGAAGTATCTGCTCTGGGCTGAGCTGTTCCACAACCACATGCATTTTCTGCCACGGGTATGTCACTCTTCAAAGTGCTTGATAGCTACAAACTCCCATTCTCCCCTGTGGAGGAACAAACGGTGGAACTCCTGTCTGCCAGGGCCAGGGTTTCCCACTGCTGGAATGCTTGGAAGGGAGCACAGAGGGCCATCTTAGCTGCCAACTACACCTACTGCCTGCAGGCCAACAGCTGGTGGTGCCCAGCCAGACTATTCCAACCTGGGAACCATATCTGTCTGTCCACCCGAGATCTGTCTCTGTGCACCAACTCCTGCAACCTATCGCGCTGATTCATTGGTCCCTTCAAGATTATCCAGCACATCAATCCAGTCACTTACCGTCTCCAGGTTCCACCACCCCTCAGGATCATACCCTATCTTCTGCGTGTCCTATGTCAGTTCATTGTCAATGGTCCACTCAACCCACCTGAGCCTGCACTTCCAGAACCAAGGATGGTGGAAGATGGTCTAGGGTACACAGATCACCAGTTGATGGATTCACATCATCGTTGATGTGATGTCCAGTACCTGTTTTACTGGAGAGGGTACAGCGCAGCGGAGCAGTCTAGGTGCTGTCCAGTTACATCTTGGATCCATCACCCTTCAAGGAATTCCACTGGACCCATCCAGATCATCCTGCACTGTCGAGGGCCTGCCATTGGAGATGGGGTCCTGCACATGTCAGCTCCTCCTAGTCTTCACCCAGATAACAGAAGTCACCTGCAGCCTATTCAAACCCAGCTCTTATCCACAATCCTTGTTTACTCATTCATACCAGCCAGCCTCAACCAGTTGCTCCTTGTCTTCAGTTACATTGTAGCCTTGACGAGTTAAGTGTTTGTTTTGTGGCCCCTTATCACTTGTTATTTTGCAGTTTATTATTAAAGTTATCACATATCTCCACTGTTCTGCATTTGGGTCAAGCCTCCTCTACCTTCCTTGACACCAGTGTGATAATACTGATGGCTGAGTTCCACTCCTTGATTTCTATAGCAGAATTATAGGTCGCTGCTAAACCAGGAGACAAATTTTAATTTTGTTTTGGAAGAAAAGTCTAGAACTTTGAAGTCCTGGTTATTTAGATGTAGTCTCTATAACATGTTTTTCAAGATTTATTCTCTGTTATTCTGTCCAGCCTCTACATCTCTGGGAATATTAAATTGTCCTGATGAAGGGTCTCAGCCCAAAACGTTGACAGTGCTTCTCCTTATAGATGCTGCCTGGCCTGCTGTGTTCCACCAGCATTTTGTGTGTGCTGTTTAAATTGTCCTAACTGGCTTTGCAAGAAAAGTATTTATGGAGGGCAATTTATCCCACCATTCATTTAACAAAGAAAGTCTTCTATTAAGACTATATCATCCAATTTAAAGCTCAGGCCACACACCAAGTAATTCCTTTCCTCATCTAAACTGAGGCCTGTTGTATCTCCCCAATGCAAGTTAACTAATTCAACTTCGTGAAAAGTGCTCTCAAGGATCTTGGACTGATAGTCTCTATTAGATTAGAACTAACAGAATATGCAAAATATAGCTGTTGCACAACAATGGAGTGAGAGTGGCCCTGCAAAATGGCACTCTTCAAACTATTAATATCCTTTATTCATTAGGGGTCATGTTGCTGGTGTTCAGCGTAGATCAAATTTGGGAAGTTTCAAAATAGGAAGTTTCAATATAGCAAGTTTATTTGGTAAAATGTAGTTCACTAACCTGATATTAATACAGGAAATAATCACTATGAAAGCACTCTCTTTATTATAAAACAACTAGAGTCAATTAGCATTGAAGGAGTCCCTTGGGATTACCACATCAAAGCTGACTGTTAGGTATCTTTCAATATTATTTACAGGTATTTGGTCAATAGTGTTTCACAGATGGGTGATTGAAGAGATCACCTAAATAATTTTTTGACATTTTGTAAGAGTTCCTGCTTCCATCACCTTCCAGGCAGTGTATTCCAGACTGCAACCTCCTGGATGGAAAAGGTTCCTCTGCATACCCTCTGTACCATATTCCCTACACTATATTTATGCCCTCTAGTTTTAACATCTTTGCTATGTGGATGTCTCCTACTACCCACCTAATCCAAGCCCTTCATAGTTGTAGGTATCAGTTTCCCCTTGAGCTCCTCAGCTCCAGTGAAAATAAATCCAGTCTATGTAGTTTATTTATAATTGATCAGTCTGTGAATCCCACTGAAATACCACACACCATTAGTCATAAATCAATGCCACATTTGAAAAATCTTGCTGTATGCTGGACACTGAGCTGCAGAAAGTCATCTCCATCATAGACACTAGCCTCCGCAGCATCCAGGGCATCATCAAGGAGCAATGCTTCAAAAATTAGGCATGCATCATGAAGGATCCCTCACCACCCAGGACATGCCCTCATCTCAGTGGTCCCCAACCTCTGGGCTGCGGACCGATACCGGGTCGCCAAGCATACAGGGGTGCAGCGGTAGCCGGAACGCACCCAGCTCATCTTTAAGAAAAAAGCTGAAATAAACAAGCTAATTAATTAGGTGCTGCCCACTGAGTAAATGTCGGACCAGATCAGAGGCGATTGTCGATTGTGTAGAGCAAGTGAAATCGGCAATCGCCTCTGATCTGGTCTGACATTTATGTGCTGGGCGGCACCTAATTATTTCGGCTTTTTTCTTAAAGATGAGCTGGGTGCGTTCTGCCTACCACTGCACCCCTGCATGTTTCGTGGCCCAGAATCGGTCCGCGGCCCGGAGGCTGGGGACCACTGCCTCATCTCATTGCTACAATCAGGGAGGAGGTACAGGAACATGAAGGCACCCACGTAATGATTCAGGAACAGCTTCTTCCCCTCTGCCATCAGATTTCAGAATAGACAGTGAATCTATGAACACTACTTCACTGTTTTTTGTACTACTTATTTAATTTAACTACAATCGTTTGTATATATATATCTACAGTATATATATCTTACTGTAATTCACAGTTTTTATTATTGTGTATTGCATATCAACAAATTTTGCAACATATGCCAGTGATGTTAAATCTGATTCTGATTCTCAACAGCGTAGTTCAGGCAGTATTTGGTAAGCCATATCATCTTGGCAAAGTTTGAATCAGGCTCCTTGGTTTGGAACCTTGTATCAGATCCAAACCAACTTCATGATAAATCCTGAGCTATGCCACACATAGGCATTCAACACATTGCAGTTCTGCAGCCCAAAACATTGAAGGTGAAATCACCAGCAAACGGTGCAAGTAGTCTCTTTTCCAGAGTTGGGGAATCAAGAACATAAGTTCAAGGTGAGAGAGGAAGGATTTCATAAGTACCTGAGAGGCAATGTTTTCTCCTGGAGGATGGTCAGTATATGGAATAAGCTGCCAGATGAAGTGATTGCAGCAGGCACATGGACAACATTAAAAGACATTTAGATAGATACATGGATAGGAAAGGTTTAGAAAGATATGGGACAGGCTTAGATGGGCATCTTGTCTGGCATGGACCAGTTGGTCTGAAGGGCATGCTTCCAGGCTGTATGACTCTGCAACTCAATAAAAAAGTCCAATGGAGATCATAGCAACACACACAAAATGCTGGTGGAACACAACAGGCCAGGCAGTACCTATAAGGAGAAGCACTGTCGACGTTTCGGACTGAGACCCTTCGTCAGGACTCAATGGAGATCATGTAGTCAAGCAATGCTGGCCAAGATAGATGTTGAGTGCTGTCAGAAAAATTATTGACTTTCATACCCATGGCTGCACATTGACATGTTCTGGTAGTGCAATTGCTGTTGTATTTGAAACATTACAACTAAGTTATAGACAGAAAGCTCCAGCAAATAATAGTACACATTCCACTTCTGTTTTTGAGGGATACTTAATGGCCAGAACAGCCAGTGTAGAATACTTTGTATTCACCTAAGAGAGCTGACACGACATCAGGTTCACATTTCATTAAAATAGCGGCTGCATAGCACCCATGGCAGCATCATCATTGAAGACGTCATTAGGTCTCTGGAGATTTAAACAACAGCCCACTTATTAAGAAATGAGGTGCTGCCAAAACAGCCACAACATTCATCCTACACAGGTCACTAAATTATCAGCACATTCTCTACACAGAGGACATATTTGATCATTTAGTTTATTACCTGCACAAGATTTTCACTGAACTCGAAGAGCATCTTTCTGGAGATGGGAGCTGTTGGCAGAAGGGCTTGTGGATGCAGAGCAGCAGCAGTGGGTTGATTTGGTGGGGATTAACTGCATCTCGATTTACAGCACAGGGCAAACAATGCAGTGACGTTATCAGAAGACGTATGTGTAATGAAGAAAGTGCACAGAACAAACAAACTGTAGTGATAACTCCCTCCATTTATTACAAACAGGGTGTGCATATACCTGAGCAATCAGATTGGCTCCCATCTGTTTCCACCTAACCTGAATTTAAAATTAACTTGTTTTCTCTTCCCCATTTCTACGTAAGAGTCTTCAGCCTAAACCATTAACTTCATTCCTCCTTCTGATAGGTGTTACTGGGCTTGCTGAGTGGTTTCCAGCATGTTTTTTCTTCACATTTTAGCTCTCACCAATGTCACTCTCACCCAGAACGCATCGCAACAGCACCAGACTGAGAGAAATGACAAACAAAGGGAATTTGAGAAAAGAAACAAAAAATAGATGGGGGTTGGGAGGAGAGGAAGGGGTGAAAGGGAGAGAAAGATACGTCAAAAGAGAGAAAAGCAAGAAAGGAAAGAAAGAAGAAAATGAGATTAGGAGAGATAAGGAGATGAATTGGTAGGGAAAGTATAATAGAAACACAATAGATGAAAACAGGTGTTTCCTGAGTCAAAGCACTTTCCCAAGCAATTTGACACCATGACCTTAATGGCTTCTACAAAATGGTGCCTGGATATGCACTGCCGGAGGCTCTTGGATTTTAGGATTACAAGGATCTGAAAATCTACAGCAAAATAATGTCAGAATAAGTCAATGGCAAACAAATGGCCAGGAAGCTATCATCTGGGTCTTTGTTGATCAAAGCTTACTTCAATCAATTAACGTATTAATATATTTTGTTTTCCTTTCCGAGATAGAGTAGATCTTTATGAGTCTGTTTCATAAGGCCTTCATTAGTAAAAGGCGGACTCTGCTTTGTTGATGAATGGAGAATAAATGTATGTTTGGTAGTTTCACTGGGTAGTGAATGGAAGCCAGCACGAAGGGGCTGCTTTTTATTGTGTTTAATGTTCAGGGACTAGAGACTGTGGATGTCACTGTACAAGTGTTCCCAAAGCAGCAATGGAGATCCGTTCCTGAGATTGTTCATGACCTGGTCTGGTCGCCAGTCAGAAATCATCAATGAGTGAGAGAGGATTTCAGAAACAGTCGTGACGGGAGAGGGAGAATTGGCACGGGAAGAATAACCGCAAATTAGTCTCACTGACTACTGAGTGGGCGAGTGGGTCTGCTCAGGGTCCCAGCTCTGCTCAACTTGACCTAGCTCCTAATTATTCCAGTTTGCGGACAGAGGCTGGAGAGGCAAGGAAGGCAAGCAAAAATGCCCGGTTCCCACCCACTCCATCAGAATATGCCTGCAGGCCCATAGCTGGAAAATCTGCCCCGTTTCCCAGTCACTCAATCACATGTATCAGGTGTCCATAAATTAGTTACCCAAGGAGGACTCCTAATCTGAAGCACAACACAATCTGTTGCAGGAACTCAGCAGTTCATGAAGCATCTGCAAAGGCAGAAGGATAATTGAGATCTTGCCTCAAGACTTAATATTGAGTTTGAATTTCACCGAGTTCCTCCAGTAGTGTATTCTAGTTTTGTACCAACCTTGCTATGTGCTATACAGCGCACATACCTTGTTTAGATTTAATTTGATACTGTTTCAGAGTATAGTTTTTGCACAGTTCCCCAGATCAATAGCTCTTGTATTGTTCTTTATATTTAATGTAGCATAAGAAATTTAGTATGATCACGGATGACATGGCTGGATAAGCTTGACATTTGTGTTAATTAGAAAAGGTGCCGGGAGAAAGGTGCGTGTGCAGTTGGTGGGGTAGGTGTCTCTGAAAAACTGAGATTAAGTCGGATTTTCGGAAAATCAGTTTTGGGAATTAGGGATGAACACGATCATAATGTCATTCTCCTGATTCGGATATTGCGTGAATGCTTTTCTCACGTTACCTCTATTGAACTTTGAACCAAATACCCTTTTACCCTAACCGAGGTTATTGACGAGAGTGCGGGGGGGGGGGGGGCAGGGAGGTAAACTGTCCACATTTTGTTTTAAAGTTAGGGAAAACTTGGAATAACATTCTTCAATTATAAGCACATAATAATGACGGTTTGGTGCATTCACGACTCATCCATTCGACGCTTTCTTTACATTGCTAACATCGAAAGTTAAGTGACTGGGTACTTTCCAATGTCAATAAATAGACATCAGGATGAAAAGACTGAAAGTGGCCAGGCTTATTTTCGTTTTGCTTTGGTAAGTATGCCTAGATATCTTGCCACAAATGATCCTTCGCTTTCCGGGAGCTGGAGTGAAGAGCCGGTGTTTGTTGACTTTCAGTCACCTGATCCTGGCGTCTTGTTTCCATGGTCGCAGAGCAAGTTTTTAAAACTCTGCAAGTGTTTGCGTCATTCCCTGCGAAACCGAGGCGTTGGGACTCTTGTTTGGCTTGGAAGGCTTATTCAGAGAGCGGCACGTTGTACAGAGAGGATGGAGTCCAGACACCCTATGTTCTGGGTGCCGACAAGGGGAGGGGTGAAAGGGAGAGAAAGATAGAAAGTGTTCCTCCGTGAGCTTGTGCAGAATACAGGCCTCTTCCAACGCTGCGACACGAAGTATAAAATAAAACACAGGCTGCCCTTCTCCCCTTACCTTTCTGAGCGCCCTTCCATGATCTAACCCAAGATGTCAATGCAAAAGCACCGGACTATTTCAGTCTGCCACCGCCGTTCAGTGAGCGCTCTGGGCTATCACCTGGCACGCAGGGAGCTTCTGACCGGCTTCGAGGGTACGTACAGACCATGTTCCTCCTGCAACTCTCAAATATAACTAAACTGCTTCAAAAGAAAGGTGTGCTTGCATGCATTTACCGCCTTTCGCCTTCCTCGAGTGCTTCACAGTCAATATTTGTTTTACATGAAGTCTAATTACCTCTGTAATGTAGGCAAACGCATCAAGACACTTGAAATAGTAATAAACCTGTTTTAATTTGCTAGAATAATCTTGCCAGCTTTTTTTTCATATATTGGAAAGATTGCCGCTTCCCCTGCCGAAAGATTTTATTCGGTAAGCCCATGAGGGTTAACATCTGATTCAGAGTTCGGTGCATTTGAGTGGACAACGTGACACTGAAGTGGAAACCAACTCATGGGTGTCGACACAGGAGTGGTAACGTCCAGTTAATCTGCTAACCCTAAATTAACCACCTCATCCCAGTTTACTCCTCGTTCCCGTTTCAGCTTTAGTTAGCTCTTCTCCTGATTGCTAATCTTGTGTTGGTCAGTAAAAAACAGCATGAAATGCTCATTCCTAGGTTAGCCAAACACTCACTGTGGAAATGTACCATGTCTAGATGAAGATATGAAGGAGAATATAGAGATGAGAATGGTATTAGTTCAGCCATTTGGTAATTGTGGATTGTATTCAAAATTCAAAACGTAAGTTTACAATGTATGCTGATAGTACATCAAAGTTTCACTGTCCATGGAGATACTGACACCTGCCCCCCCCCCCCCCCCCCAGAAGTGTCACTGAGGGTCAGTTTAATTCTTGTATGCAAAGTTGAAATGGGTTGAAAATCAAACAATACATGAAGTTCCCTGCCTGCACTATCACGTTATGCTGATGCCCACATCACAGAATTGAATCAACGATGGGCCTCTAAGCCTTCAGCATCAAACAAGAAGCTGGGGGAACTGAGTGGGTTAGGCGGCATCTGTAAAAGGTAATGGGCAGTGAACAGTTCAGGTCGAGATCCTTGATCTGGTCCATTTTCCTCCACAGATACTGACTGACCAGCTCAGTTCCTCCAGCATCTTGTTTTTACTTGATGTTCCAGTATCTGTAATCCCTTCTGTGTCCAGCTTCTAAGCCTTCCCTTACTGATCTAAAACTCAGGTTACTTTTAGCTTCAGAGGATCTAAGACTGGGAAAAAACAATAACTCAGAAGGGCAGTGGGACCAGTATTAATCTTGAGTTTTATTCCATCTATCAGCTGATTGATTTAATTGTGTTTTGGAATAATTTTAATGGGACAAAATCAACTAGTTCACAGCTGGCTGAAGTTTTCAAAGATGTTTTCAAACTCTCACAGCTGCAGTTGGAGGTTCCCACCTGCTTCAAAGGGCCTCAATCATACTAATGCCCAGGGCGAGCTGCCTCAATGACTTCACACTCGCATCTACGATAATGAAGTGTATTGAGAAGCTGGTCCTGGCTAGAATTAACTCCTGCCTGGGCAAGGATCTGGGTCTACAGCGGATACAAACTGACTGGCTCTCCACTTGGCCCTGGACCACCTGCACAATAGCAACTCCTCGATCAGGCTGCTGCTTATTGATGACGCTTCAGTGTTCAACACCATCAACCCCTCAGTATTAATCAACAAAGTTCAAAACTTTTGCCACTGTATCTAACTCTGCAGCTGGATCCTTGATTTCCTCTTTGGGAGATCAGTCAGCACAGATGGGAAATCACATCACTCCTCACTGACAGTGGCCACATGTACAAAACAAGGATGCATCCTTTAGTCCAGTGCTGTAGTCTCTCCACACCCCTGACTCTGGATAGGCACAGCATAAATGCCATCTATAAATTCACTCATGACACAACTGTTGTTGAGACAATATCAGATGGTGACAAGCAGGCATGCAGGTCTGAGAAAGATCAGCTTGTTGAGTGGTATCACTGCAATAACCTAGCACTCAATGTCACTAAAACTACGGAAATGAATGTAGATTTCAAAAAATGTAATTCAGGAGAATATACACCATTCCTCATAGAGGAGTCTGCATTAGAAAGGGTGAGCAGCTTCAAATACCTGAGCATTAATATTTCAGCATTGATGCAGTCTTGAAGAAGGCATGTCAATGGCCATACATCATTAGGAGCTCGAGTTTTGGTATGTCGTCAAAGACTACCAAATTTCTAGACGTGTACTGTGGGAGCACTGGCACTGGTTGCATCACTGGCTGGTATGGAGGCTCCAATGTATCTGACTGAAACTCTAAACTCAGCCAGCTCCATCATGGGCAAAAGCCTCCCCAGCCTCAAGAACATCTTCAAAAGGCACTGGCTCATGAAGTTGACATCCATCATTAAGGACCATCACCATCCAGGATATGCCTGCTTTCTGCTACTACTATCAGGGAGGTGGAACAGGAGCCTGAAGACATAGGCTCAATGCTTCTTTTCCCCTCTGTCATCAGACTTCTGAACAGCTGATGAATCCGTGACCACTTCCACTATATACCGTAAATATAAATTTATTGTAAGTTACGGTAATTTTTATATCTAGCACTGTACTATAGCCACAAAACACCAAATTTCACAACAGATGACAGTGATATAAAGACAGATAAAGATTCTGATTCTATCTTGTGTTGGAACAGGCAAGTTTGTTTGAAATCAGTTCTTGATATTCAGGTCTCTGCTCAGGAGTAAAGTGCAGAGAGACCTGAGCTTCTGTGAAAATCACCAGCCACTGGACAGTGGCTAGAAACTAAAGTGGAAGTATATGTGTGAAACCACTGCTGCTACCAATTGTAATGGGTGACATGAAGTAAGTGTTATTTTAAGTAGGGGAAGAAGCCTGTATGTTAAAGTTCCCCCTGCATCCTTTGTCAAAACCCAATGTAACCACTGTACATGAATATGTAAAGAGATGATGGGTTAACAGGAAGCTTTTTCAATCTGAGTATACAATGGGCGTTTATAATCTAGATGTGACAGGCAACCTGTTGAGTGATAAACCAGTATGAGAAACAAGAATGGTTTATAATCTCCTCAAGCTTGTTCTATCAATTCATGATATTGTGTATGATCTGTGACTTCATATCACGGAAATATTTTGGTGACCAAATGTTTGTCATTCACAAGTTTGCAATTAACAACTGACAGCTTCATTTGCATAGAAAAGAGTATATCAAACTTCACCATTCTCTATCTCCAGAACACTTTTCTAATTCAGTCCTGAACGTTTGTCATTTTCAGAAAATACTGACTCTTCTTATCTGCCCAAACTATGGAAATACTCTCTCTGCCTCAACTTTCTCTCTCTGTCTCTCTCTCTCTCTCTCTGCCTCAGTTCTCTCTCTGTCTCCCTGCCTCTTATCTGTCCTCTATTCTCTCTCTCTCTCACTACCTTAGTTCTCCCTCTTTCTCAGCCTCTGCTACCTCTCTCTGCCTCATCTCGCTCTCTCTCCCTCCCTGCCCCAGCTCTCTCCCTTCTTGCCTGAGCCCTCTCTCTCAACCTGTTCCCTATCTCACTCTGTTTCAACTCTCTTTCTTTATGCCTCCCTGCCTCAGCTCTTTCTCCCTGCCACTACTCTGTCTTCCTGCCTCAGCGTGTGTTCTCTCTCCCACCCTCTCCCCCACCCTCTCTTCCCCTCTCTCCAACCTCCCCCTCTGTCCAACACCCCCCTCTCTCCACCTCCCATCTCCAATCCTCCCCACCCCCCCCCCCATTCTCTCACTATCTCAGCTCTCTCTAACTCTGTACACTGGCATTCACGGCAGACCAATTGATTCACAGAGAGCACGAGCTTCGCACAGGTTGGGGAGAAGAGTTTAAAAGAAGAGTGTTTCGCGGGGCTCAGCATATTAGCAGGATTAGCAACTCACGATTTATTAGTAGGAGCAAATAAAAGTGAAGCAGGGTTAAAGTAGAGTGGCTATTGTGTGAGTGGACCTGTGTAGGAATAGGAATTAAATACAGTGGGATGCTGCAGGATCAGGCGATGTGCTGTAGCTACATGATGTGGGAGCTGGTGGGCTCCATCGTGGTTCCTGGTGACCATATCTGCAGCAAGTGTTGGCTGCTCAAGGAACTCAGGGTCAAAGTTGATGACCTGGAATCTGAGCTTCAAACACTGTGACAGAGGGAGAGTTACCTGGATTCGCTGTTTCAGGGGGTAGTCACACCCATTAGATTAGCTGCCTCAAATTCGGTCTGTGGTCAGGGACAAGTGAGGTGGGTAGAGACAGTGCTGGAGGAGCCTCAGCCCTTGTGCTTGTCAAACAAGTCTGAGATTCTTGTTCCCTGTGTGGATGAGAGTGGGGGCTGTAGGAAGGATGAGCAACCTAACTGTGGCACTGTAGTTCAGGGAGCCATTCAAGAGGGGGGAGACAAGAGAAATATAGTGGTAATTGGGGATGGTATAGTCAGGGGAATAAACAGAGTTCTCTGTCACAAGGATAGAGTGTACCAAAGGCTCTATTGTCTGCCTGGTGCCCGAGTTTGGGACATCTTATCTGACTTGCAGAGGAATTTACATTGGGAGGGGAAAGATCCAGTTGTCGTGTCCATGTGGGTTCCAACAACAAAGGTAGAATGAGGAAAGAGGTTCTGCTGAGGGAATTTCAGCAGCCAGGGACTAAATTAAAAAGCAGAACCAAAAAGGTGGTCATCTCTGGCTTACTACCTGAGCCACGTGCAAACTGACATAGTGTCAAGAAGATGAGAAAGTTAAATGTGTGGCTCAAGGACTGGTGTGGGAGAAGTGGGTTTGAATTCATGGGAAATTGGCACCAGTATTGGGGAAGGAGGGATGGGATGGGCTCCACTTGGACTGTGGAGGAATCTAGATCCTATCTATTCACATAACTAGACCTATGGATAGGGCTTTAAACTAAATAGCGGGGGGGGGGGGGTTCAACAGATTGGAGAGGTATGGATAAAGTAAAAAAAGAAAAGTGTGTATAAAGATAGAGTAAAAGCAGAAGATAAAAAAGAGAAAAGTAAGAGTGGAGTCAAGAAAAGTCAAGAGCAAAAGAGTAAACGGTTACAAGATTTTAAAAGCACATGAGTGTAAGAACACTTTATTTGAAAGTCCAGAGTATTCTAAACAAGGTCAGTGAACTTGTGGCAATGATCAGTACAAAGCGATATGATTTAGTGGTGATTACAGAAACGTGGTTGTAGGGTGGAGAGGACTGGAAATTAAATATCCAAGGATATCAGGTAATGCGGAATGATAGGCAGGAAGGTAAGGCTAGTGCTCTTAATTAAAGATGAGATCAGGGCAATAGTGAGAGACAATATAAGTAGCAGAATACTGAATCCATCTAGGTAGAGATTAGGGATAGTAAAGGAAAAAGATCACAGGTGGGAATTGTCTATTGGGCACAGAATAATACCATTTCAGTGGCACAGGCAATAAACAGAGAAATGTCTGAGGCATGTAAGAATGGAACAGCAGTTATCATGGGGGATGTTAACTTGCGCATAGATTGCATGAATCAAGTTGGTCAAGGCAGTCTTGAGGAAAACTTCACAGAATGTATCCGTGACAGCTTTCTTGAACAGCGTGTACTGACCTACAAGGGTCCTATGCAATGACACAGGTAAAATTAGTGATCTTGTAGTTAGGGATCCTCTTGGAAAGAGTGATCACAGTATGATTGAGTTTCTCATACAAATGGAGGGTGCAACAGTTCAATCTAAAACCACTGTATAATGCCTATACAATGGAGACTACAATGGGATGAGGGGGGATTTAGCTAGTGTAGACTGGGAACACAGGCTATTTGGTGGAACAGTTGAGGAACATTGGAAGACTTTCAAAGAGATTTTTTCATGGTGCTCAACAAAAGTATATTCCAGTTAAAAGCAAGGACAGTAAGGGTGGGGAGAGCCAGCCTTGGATAACTGAGGAAATAAAAAAGGCATCAAACTAAAAGCTTGTGCATAAAAAGTCACCAAGAATAGTGGGAAACTGGAAGATTGGGAAAACTTTAAAAACCAACAAAGAAACGTTAAGTGAGCAATAAAGAAAGGAAAGACAGAATATGAAAATACACTAGCACAAAATATAAAAATAGGTAGTATAAGTTTTTATAGTTATATAAAGCAGAAAAAGGTGGCTAAAGTGAACGTAGGCCCCTTGGAGGACGAGAAGGAGAAATTGATATTGGGTAATGAGGAAATGGCCGAGGCTTTAAATGACTGTTTTTTCTCAGTCTTCATGGTGGAGGGCACATCTAACATGCCAAAGAGAGATACTATGGATGTGATGGGAGGTGAGGACCTCGATACAAAAGCTATCATTAAAGACGTCGTGCTGAGCAAACTTGTGGGCCTGAAGATAGATAAGTCCCCTGGTCCTGAAGGAATGCATCCCAGAGTATCGAAAGAAATGGCAGAAGTTATAGTAGAGGCTTTGGTGATAGTTTACCAAACTTCTCTGGACTCTGGGCAGGTCCCAGCAGTTTGGAAGATGCTGAATGTCACGCCACTGTTGAAAAAGAAGATGTAGGAAAAAGGCAGGTAACTATAGGTCTGTTAGTTTAACATCTGTTGTTGGGAAAATGCTTGAAGCTATCATTAAAAAGTAAATAGCAAGGTATCTGGAAAGAAATAGATCCATCAGGCAGACTCAGCGTGGGTTCAGCAAAGGCAGGTCCTGTTTGACAAACTTACTGGAGTTCTTTGAAGATATAATGTGCACAGTGGATAGAGAGAAACAGATAGACGTTATTTACTTGGATTTCCAGAAGGCATTTGATAAGGTGCCGCATAAAAGTCTTATCCATAAGATAAGGATACATAGAGTTAGGGGTGATATATTAGCATGGATAGAAGATCGATTAAAAGCAGAGAGTTGGGATACATGGATGTTACTCTGGTTGGCAATCAGTGATGAGCAATTTGCCGCAGGGACTGGTGCTGGGCCCACAGCTGTTCATGATATACATTAACAATCCGGAAGATCCTGCCTTTTTGGATCCCAATTGTGCTAGCTCCTTACCATTCACAAGGTATTTGATTCTATTATGTTTAGATAGAACTCGTGTTTAATTATGCTGAAATACACATGTCACCATTTTGCTGTTCACTAAACTATTAATATTTTCATTATAACTTCATGCCATGGTTACATTGCCACCTATTCTTGTGACATCAGCCAACTTGACCTTCCATCCCATTACTACCTCAAATATGCACCTGAGAAATGGTTGTAATTCCAGCTTGGATCATTGGAGGACCCCACTGATCACGTTGCCATTTGAATTCCAGGACGATTAACCCTGCTCTCAGTCACCTGTTGGTTTCTAGAGCAGATCCATAATCTGTCTCCTTTCTATGTACTTCTACTTAACGTGCTAATTGTTTATAAAAGAGTTGATTGTAAATTTTCTGGAAATAAGTAACATTTCTAACTTTCCTCTGCTCTAGTTACTTTTTAATATGATTCAGTTAGGTTCATTCTATCCTTGCCTCATCACTCCAGTAATAAGGTCTTTTAAGAGTCTCTTAGATAGGTACATGGAGCTCAGGAAAATAGAGGGCTATGCGCTAGGGAAATTCTAGGCAGTCTCTAGAGTAGGTTACTTGGTTGGCATGACATTGTGGGCCAAAGGGCCTGTAACATGCTGTAAATTTCTATGTTCTATGGAAGAAAATACATTCTAAGTGTTTTTTCCTCTCCCATTCATTATGGACTCCAGTCAATATAGTGAATGTAAACATGAGCAACTCTTCTCAACTCAATCAAACAAGCCCAATTGAATGTGTATTTCACTCATGATGTTCTTTGGTCTCAGATTCTGTCGAAACTAGTTTCTGCATATTCTCACTGCTGAGCAAACAGGGAGAACAGGGAGGGGGCAAGCAGAATGTTCAGCAATTATTATGGAATGAAATTAAATAGAGCCCTCTAATCAATCGCTTAAAGTTCTCTGAGAAGAGAACAAGAGCTAATGTTTCAAGGCAATAGCTATGGCCTGACCTGATGGATATTCTCAGCATTTCTGTTTTTATTTTTGGGTAGATATATCTGCAGTTTTTTTTTAAATTTTCACTCCTGGAGTCTTTTCCTTAGCTACACAATGTCAGTAAGTAGCACTAGGGTTTTGAAGTATAAAGGTGGAAGGACACTACCTCTTCCTCCCTCTGGAATATGTGTACATACAGTAATGGCACTCCTTGATGTGGACAATATTGTGTTGCTCTCACCATCCTATTCCAGTTACCATTATTACTCAACTACTAGAACTCTGAGAGGAATAGATTAATTGAGGTTGATTTCTTCAAATAGGCTGCCAGCAAGGTTTGTGCCTCTGTGTCTGCCCATTTAGCCAACAAACAAAGATAAGGTTAATATTGGAGTTGACTTTTTAGAGGAAAATTAAGAAACACTTTTTATGGGTATTTATGATGTTTTTGAAATATGGAACTCTATCCTCCAAATAATTGTTGGATATTTGAAAATTTCATAACTGCAATAAAAATAAATGAATTTGTGTAAGTGTAATAAGGGATTTGGATTGAAGATGGATTAATAAGGTTAATTGGGCAGATGGTTTATATGATGGAACTGCTTGAGAGGTTGAAACTCCTACTTGTCTTTCTATGTAAAGCATTGGGAGATGAACTCTGAATATGGACTGTAAATGTGGTGCTTTGTTTGTTTAATGAATACTTGCTCTCTTTCAGATGGTGCCATTAAATGGTGGGATTTAGAGACTGGATATTCGACTTTTTGTGTCTCTGAACACACTGGCATGATCACACAGTTACTCTATTGGGCTGAACATAAACTCCTTTTCTCGTCATCCAACGATGGAACTATTGTGGTCTGGACTATCGGGGCCACCGTATTTGACCGTATTATGGTATGATCTGCTCCTTTGCTTTCACTGTTTATCCTTGGATTTTAATTTTGTTTGTTTCAATTTTTAATCCAATTTCGCAAAAAGCTTGGTTAAATTGACCCCAGATGAGTACTAGAGAAGGCGTCTAATTTCAAAAGCTGATGTTACAAATAAAGAATAAAGAAAATTTTTTGACTGAAACAAAGTAACAAATACCTAATTTTGTGGAAAATGAGAACCACAAATTGCCATGTGACGATGTCAGTTTCAGTGATGTCATTCCATCAATTTTAATTATGAGCATTAACATCAAGAAGAGCTTTTCTATTCCTTTGGTTGGGATCCTTGTATCAACTGAAAAGATTAGCTAGGCCTATGTTTTCTATCTCATATATTTTATGTTGGAGAGAGCCCAGTTCAACTGAACTTGATCCCACAAGCGACAAAGGAATGACTAGTTTCAGAATATGGCACCTATTTATTTTGTTTCTCATTTCTAGTTAAATGCCTCTGTATTTTGCATGGCAATCAATCACCGGAGACATCAGCTCATTTGTGGATTCAAAAACCAGCTTAGAGTTTATCCCTTGGATGAAAAGAAAGACTCTGGACATGTGCTTGATCTGGGAAAGAGTTTCACTAACTGCAGGCATAAAGACATTGTGTCAGCTGTGGTTTGTCTTGACACCCGGATATATTCTGCTGGGTGAGTACTAGGGATTCAGCTAGTGTTTTAACTATAATTTTAATTGGTTTATTATTGTTATACTTAGTGAGATACAATGAAAAGCTGTTGTTTGCATGCAAACCAGACAGGTCTTTCCATACATACCTACATCAAGGTAGTACAAAAGTGAAAACAAAAACAGTGCAGAGTATGGAGTTACAAAAAAATTCCCATGCTTAGGCCATGACAAGGTAGGCTGAGAGATGAAGAGTTCAACTTTTTTGTACTGGAGGTCCATTCAGGGGTCTTATACTGGTGGGATTGAAGTTGTCCTTGAGCCTGCTCATACGTATTCTCAAGCTTTTGTATCTTCTGACTTGTAGGAAGGGAGGGGAAAGGAACTGAACTTTAAAACCTTGAAGTTGCATTATGTTAAATTTGTGAAAGAAGAGTCTGCATTTATTAGCAACTAAGTGAGACTCAGCACACCAATAGTCATGGACCATTGTTTGCTTTCAATACATAGGTTCACCCTTGCAGTGTTCAATGCCACCAAGAGTATGCATTTATGTAGTGCTTTTAATGGCATGTACCATACAAAAACTGATTCACAGGACCGTACTCGCTGTCAGTTCCAACATTCATTGTCCGTGACCTTGGCTGTAGTACACCTATAGAATAGCAGTAATCTCGGTCGTCATGGTGTTTCTGTGGCTTTGTTCAGTAGAAAATTCAAGCTGATGAAAGAAATATCAAGTCAGGAAGGAGGGAAAAGAAATTGTAGATCCTGGAGATCTGAAGTAACATGCAAAGGAGCTGGAGGAACTTAGCAGGTCAGGCAGCATTCACAGAGGGAAATGGACCCTTTGCATTTTGAGTCAGGACCCTTCCTCGGGTTCAGAAAGAAAGAGGGCAGATAGCCAGCATAAAATAATATGGGTGAGAGGGTTGGAGCAAGAGTTGACAAGGAATAGGTAGGTTCAGGTGAGGGAGTGACAGACAGTTGAGGAAGAGGGGAGGTGAATGGGGCTGTGGCTTGGGGGGAAACTGGGGGAAGAATGTTCTCATAATACTGCTCTCCATTTATTTAAATGGTTTCCAGGTAACCCAGGAGATTGTTGCTCCAATGACTGAACAGAATAATCCCTATGACGATAATTAGCAGTTAAATTACTGGACTTGCAACAGAAAGACTTGGATAAACAAATCAGAAATTTGAGTTCAAATCCCAATACTGCAACTGTGGAATTTAAACTAGGTGAATAATGTGAAATATAAAAAGAAAGGTCAATATTAATAATTACAACAAACCTATCATACTGTTGTTGTGAGAACCCATCATGTTTACAAAATTCTTTCAGAGGAGAAAATCTGCCATCTTTGCAAGCTCTGGCCTAAAGCAATTCTAGTCTCATCCATGTGGGTAATTCTCTAAAAGCCTTCCTGAATCTGCCCAATAAGTCTCTCAACTCTAGTACAACTAGAGATGGACAATAAACGCCTCTCTTGCCAGTGATCCCACATTCCAAAAAAAATCAGTAAGTAAATTTAGTTTGTAATGAAGATGAGAGGCATCAAGGCATTAGCTGCAATAACAGGAACATTGATAATAAGACAAAGCAGAAAGCTAATATACTTACAGATTATCTGAATAAGGTTTATAAGGAGAAGATGGGTTTGTTCGTACTTGTGCCAAGTTTGCAAGGTCCATGGCAACAATTCTGTGCTGTAGCTGAAGGAGAAATTGCAAAGTACCTCTTTATCAATGACACTTGATCACTGGAGCCATGGGTTCCAGGTCTTCACAATCCTTCATGCAAAAGCTGGACCTGTTTCCATTTAGACGTATATTGTCTCTTGCAAGAGATTAACACTGCTTAGATTTATTGGTGCTGAGAGAACCTTTGGCATACCTTCTAACACTGTATGTCTGAGAAGCATTTACCAAACCTTTCCTTCAATTTGCCTGGGTTTTATTTTCCTTATCTTTCTGGAGAGGAGTAGAGCTAGTATGTTTGTATACTTAATCAGTTAGGCTGAATGGACAAAAGTCATTTATATTTATTTTTTATTTTTTAATAATTTAAAAAACAGTTTATTCATAATTATTTTTAAATAATTTTAGATCAGATGTACTTGTGTCCTCTTTGCGTTTTGAAATAAAGTATTTCAAGCATTAGCTGAGCCCTGAATTTGACCATAAAATCTTATAAAGTGTGAACTTGGATTTCATCAAACTATACTCTACAGTAAATTAGTGTAAACAGACCAGAAGTACAACAGTGTATAGGAGGAAGAAATAACGCCATTATGTTCCTGAAGTCATAATACAGGCATAAAGTTCCTTTGACATTTTGGAGGTGAACTGCATGGTTTAAAGTCAACAATACTTTTATTAGTCTTTACTAAAATTAAAAATCATCTTTATAATTTAAGGAAAAGAAATTGAATTTTATTAGTTTTTTTGGAATATAAAATGTTGGTAATGTATGGGAAGAAGCAATTTCTTTTGCTTGGAGAATCTGGAATGGAGTTGGAGTGTAGGGGAAATGGGGTGGACATCAATTATATTTCTAGATCATTCAGGATTGAAATCAGAAACGTAGCTCATTATTCAAAGGGTTATAAATTGATGGAGGTCTTTATTTCAAAACCCTGTGAATTCAGGGTTTAATCTGGAGCTTCAAAGACTGGGGTTAATAGATTGTTGCAGGTAAGTGACTTAAAGGATATGAAATAAATATAAGCAAAGCTGCAGAAAATCTGTGAACTATTGAAAAAAGAGAATGGGATCAAAAGTCTGTACAGCTTTTATCTTCCTGTGTTCTTCCACTGCTCACTGTGGGTTGGGGGAAGCAGAGTAAAGATTGGAGCTAAGAATGAGACAATGATTGCAGTTAAAGTGTCTTGTTACACCCACAGACTGAAAAAATATCCACTCTTATACTTTGAGCAGATATGACAAAAAACTCATCATTTACAACACCAGCTCATATCCAAACAGTAGAACCCTGCAGGTCGTCCATTGTAACTCCACTGCACATGATGCGGGAATCACAAATCTGATGGTCGTTCGAGAGATGGAGAGCACAAGGTAAGGAACACAGTCCATCTCACAGCTAGGTAATTGGTGATAAGGTTATTATTATCAGTTTTTACCGAGATGCGTGGAAAACTTTTGTTTTGACTTTCATCCATACAGATCATTTCAAAACGATAGTGCATTGAGTTAGTACAAAGGGGAAAACAATAGCACAATGTAGAGTATAGTGATTTGGTTACATAGAAAGTGCAGTGCATGTAGGCAATAAGGTACAAGACCATGGCAATGTAGAATGTGAAAATGAAGAGTTTACGATTATCATACAAGAGTTCTGTTCAATTGTCATATGTCAGTGAGGTGGAATCTGTCCTTGAGCCTAATGTGTGATTTTAACCTTGTCTCTTCTGCCCAGACAAGGCATAATGAATCTTTTATTTGCCAAAATTCTGCCTGCAATTTCTTACCAAACAAAAAACCTTGGACCTTAAAACTTAACAAGCAATGTCTGATTTTATTTTGCAAGATAAACCTTAAATCCCCAACATGACAGTGGAATGTACTTCTGACAAATTCAGTGATGACAACGCAGGTATTCTCTGGGTTACAAAGGGGTTTCCATATTACCATATAACCATATAACAATCACAGCACGGAAACAGGCCATTCCGGCCCTCCTAGTCCGTGCCGAACTCTTAATCTCACCTAGTCCCACCTACCCGCACTTTCATTTGTGAAAACTTAATAAATCAGAAATGAACAGTGTGTGGGAGAGGATAGTAAGAACAGCTGTGATGGAAAATCAAGCAGGCATGAGAAGAACGGATACCAGCCGGCCTGACGAACATAGTGAGTGAGTCTGCTCAGAGTTCAATTGTTGCGGCTCAGGACTGCAGGGTGTGTGCTGGGTGGTGGGGAGAGAGAGCATATGGAAATGCTTTTGTTCCCAGCCAACAAAAGACAATGCAACACCCCATCCCTTTGCTTTAAGGGGAACGTTCATCATGTGTGTGGAGGAGACTGACAATGATCAGATAGCAATAATGATTTTCCTTTTTACCATTAGCTTTTCATTGGCACCTAGGACTTCCTGAAAAAATTGTGAGAGCAGCTTCACTATGCACACTGTCATCATCTTCTCAATGATGCTAGGAATCCATTTTGGAAGAATGAATGAGAAAGTTCTGACAGAGCATGAATGAGTGTCATGTACCATCATGAGCACAGTAAAAAGGATGGCATTTTCAGCATTAACTCATGTTTGTCCCCAGAGGCATCGTTTAATGAACTTTCAATCTCAATTCCTTCAGGCTAATGACTGGCTCCTTTGATAAAAGTGTGAAAGTCTGGTCACAGGATGGACAGCTGATCTTGAAGCTCCCTTACTTTTCTGGATTTATAAGTAGCCTTTGTTTTGTACCTTGTGTGAACACTGTCTGGATCTGCAGTGGCGTCTCATCCCCTTCCATCTTTGACCCAAGCTCTGGAGAAATTGTGAGTGTTGTTTTTATCTTATTAAGAGTAAGTACTGTGATTGAAGGGGCTGTGACAGTGCAACTGTGTAGTTCATAAAGAGACTGAAAGCAAGAAGAGGATGTCACTGCATGAAAGGAGTTAGCGGTTAACTTCCTCAACAAATTTAGTAAAAGTGGGGTGAATGGCAACATAGTTCTTTTAATTTATTCAAGTTTTGAAATAATGGGTGTTGTTGGAAGTCTAGATTCTGTTGCCCATTTCTGGAAGACAATGCCACTTGTATTCCTGCTGCTCCCTGTAAGGTATTCCTGCCTCTGCCCCACAATCCAAAGATGTACCAGTTGGTAGATTAATTGGTCATTGTAAGTTCTTCCATGATTAGGCTCGGGTTCAATTGGGGGTGCTGGGTGGCACGGCTGTTAAGGCTATAAGATCCTGTTCTGTGTTCCATCCCAATAAGTAAATAAATAATAGACAGGTAGTTGGTAGACTGAATTTAATGCAAAAATTTACGAAATGAGACATTTTGATAAAAGAAGTGAAGGCAAATATTGTGAAATGTTTTACACCATTTTACCTAGAGTGCAAGGCATTGGGGTCTGTGTGGAGATACACTAATCTTTGATAAGATGAGTTGGATTCTGATGTACTCTTCTTAAGGGAAGGATTTATACTAAGTCTATGCACAACATTGATTAATCATTGCAGGAATATTCTTAGCATAACTATTCAGGGATCTTGGGAAGGTGGAAAAGAGATTTACTACAATCCGATGAAAGATGAGAGACTTAAAATATATAAAGACATTGTACAGATGGACTTGTTCTCCTATAACAAGAGGGGTTTAATGAGGAGGAATATTAAGAGCAATATTCTCAATAATAAGTTGCTTTGGTAGGTAACATAGAACATAAAACATTATTGCACAGGGCAGGCCTTTTGGCACACAATATTTGCTGATCTACTTGAACTTAGGCCGGCTGGTGGCTTAGTGGCATCAGTGCTGGACTTTGGAGCAAAGGCTCACGAGTTCGAATCCAGCCGGCTCCAAATCCTGGCGGAGAGGGATGGGCTCCACCAGGTTTCAGGTGCCCAAAACACACCATATGATAAGCAATCACCAAAGAGATCGGTGCAAAAGCTTGTCACGATGGCACCACAACTCCTCTACCAGGAGTTAAGGGCATGTGTGTGTGCGCGTGCACGCACGCACACACACACACACACACACACACACACACACACACACACACACACACACACACACACACACACACACACACACACACACACACACACACACACACACACACACACACACACACACACACACACACACACTCTGCATAAACTTAATCCATGATCAGTCTAGCCCCTCCATAGTTGAATGTATAAACAAAACTGCTTCCAGTGTCTAACCAGAGGACTCTTCTCAGAATCAGGTTTAATATCACTGGAATATGTCAAGAAACCTGTTGTTATGCAGCAGCAGTGCATTGTAATACATAATAATAAAAAACTGTGAATTACAGTGTATATAGAGTTTATATTCAATTAGATAATCAGTGCAAAGAAAGTAGTGAGGTAGTGTTCATGGGTTCAATGTCCATTTAGAAATCTGATGGTAGAGGGGAAGATGCTGTTCCTGAATCATTGATTGTGGGTTTTCAAGCTCCTGTACCTCCTTCCTGATGGAAGCAATGAGATGAGGGCATGTCCAGAGTGATGGGGGTCTTTAATGATGGATGCCATCTTTTTGAGGCATCACTCCTTGAAGATGTCCTGGATACTATGGAGGCTAGTGCCCATGATGGAACTGACTGAGTACACAACTTTCTGCAGATTCTTTTGATCCTGTGCAGTGACACCTACCCCCCCAATACCATTCGGTGATTCAGCCAATTAGAATGCTCTGTCTTTGTACATCAGTCAAAATTTGCAAGTGTCTCTGGTGACGTACCCCCATTGAAGTATATCCGCTGTTGCACCTTCTTCCTAACTACATCACTATGTTGAGTTTGTATAAGATGATTAGCAAAGTGAATTGATCCCAAAGGGAAACACGAGGAGATCTGCAGATGCTGGAAATTCAAACAACACACACAAAATACTGGTGGAACACAGCAGGCCAGGCAACATCTAGAAGGAGAAGCACTGTCAACGTTTCGGGCCGAGACCTTTCATCAGGACTAACTGAAAGGAGAGATACCAAGAGATTTGAAAGTAGTGGGGGGAGGGGGAAATGCGAAATGATAGGAGAAGACCGGAGGGGGTGGGATGAAGCTAAGAGCTGGAAAGGTGATTGGAGAAAGTGATACAGAGCTGGAGAAGGGAAAGGATCATGGGACGGGAGGCCTCGGGAGAAAGAAAGGGGGAGGGAGCACCAGAGGGAGATGGAGAACAGGCAGGGTGATGGGCAGAGAGAGAGAAAAAAAACAAACAACTAAATATGTCAGGGATAGGGTAAGAAGGGGAGGAGGGGCATTAACGGAAGTTAGAGAAGTCAGTGTTCATGCCATCAGGTTGGAGGCTACCTAGCCAGTATATAAGGTGTTGTTCCTCCAACCCGAGTGTGGATTCATTTTGACAGTAGAGGAGGCCATGGATAGACATATCAGAATAGGAATGGGACGTGGAGTTAAAATGTGTGGCCACTGGGAGATCCTGCTTTCTCTGGCAGACTGAGCGTAGGTGCTCAGCGAAAGGGTCTCCCAGTCTGCGTCGGGTCTCACCAATATATAGAAGGCCGCACCAGGAACACCGGACACAGTACACCACAGCAGCCGACTCACAGGCCCAAAGGCCTTGGAGTCAGACAACATCCCAAATGTAAATTTGAAGACTTGCACAAGGGAACTATCCAGAGCAACACTGCTATAATGAAGTTACAGCACTGGAATCGACAGAAAATGCAAACCTGGCCAGCTGTGTCTTGTCCACAAAATGAACAGGACAGATCTAATTCAGCTAAGCTTCACCCGATCAGTCTTTTCTAAATGTCAGAAAAGTGATATAAGGTACCAAGCAGCATTTATTCACCAACAGCTTGTTCACTAATGCTCAGTTTTGGTTTAGTTAGGTCTGTTCTGCTACAAATTTCATTCAAACATAGGTCAAACACTTCCAAGAGAACCACATACTTTTCGTAGGGTTTGGAGGCTTGTGTGCCTCAATGACCCAGAGAGCTACATTGCATGGAGTCAAGGCCTTGTGCTTTGGCTCTTGGTAGGATCACACACACCAAGTAGATCAAAGGGTAGAGGCCAGACTACAGTGGTCCACAGTCCTCATGGTTCAGGGGTTCAGCTCAGGACTAACAGCCCTGACTGGTTAAAAAAACAATTGTTATAGAAACAGCAATGAAGAACCTCTCTATACAGGCAGAGATGGAGGACCTTCATTGCTGCCCTAAGTGCCAGCAGCATAATGGGCAGTGAATAAGTCATAGACCAATGAGATAAATTTCAGACATGAGTTGGGTGTGCCTGCCATTGACAATTGACATTAAGGAACCTGACAAAACTGAAGTTATTGGGCATGTGAAGGTTAGAGAATGTACAAGCATAGGTTGATTTGATAAATAACACTCACATAATAAAAGTCTCAGGCAATGCTGTCTCCAACAAAGGAGAGTCTAATCACATATGCTAAACATGTAATGGCATTACCATCCCTGACTACCCCTCTACCAACAACACAGAGGTTACCATTATCATAAACTCAAATATGCTAACCAAAGAAATACCATGTCTACTTCTGACCACCAAAGCTATGTCCATTGTCTAAGTTAGGAGTGAAATGTAATACTCTCCACACGCCTTCCTTTTATAATTGTTGCTATTTTAGATGATTTTAATTTGGGCAGACAGAAGATAATGAAGAACACAGAGTGCAATTGAACTGAACTGATCTGAACTGAATATGCCTGGATTCTTTCGATTTTGTGTTTTATATTCTGTGTTTTTCACTTGTTTTCTTTTTCTTTTTTTTTTGCATCTTGGGGGGTGGGGGTTGATGTTTTACTTTGAATGGATTCCAGGGTTTTCTTTGTTCCATGGCTGTCTGTGGGAAGACAAATCTCAGGGTTATATACAGTACTGCATATATACTTTGATAATAAATGTACTTTGAATCTTTGAGTGAAACACCAACAATTTTCAAGAAGATCAACATCTGGCTTTTGCATTTTTTAGCTTTCACTCATCTTGTTTCATGGCAGATCTGAAAATCCCAATTGTTTCCCATAGGTTAGGTTCCTAGCAAACTTTGTTGATAACTTTCCAAGCTTACTTCGTTCACAACATTCAACAAAAATATCTTTTACACCTTGAATTCGTTAGCTTTTAATCTGGATAGTTTACCTTGAATATACCTGTTGACTGACTGCTGTCTCATTTTCCTTTCTAAGGTTTCAGAGTCCATTGAAACTTTCCAAAATCAAGAGAATAGGCAACCACTGCATCAATTGGTCTGTATTCCTGAAACCAACCACATAATAGGTAAGGAGCTATGCTGACAATATCTGCAGCTATGCTGACTGTCAAATCAATCAGCACTTTCACTTTCCCCTGAGGGTAGCAAAATATGTTTTCTTGTAAGACATAAATTTATTTAGAATTTCTTCTTGCTTGCAATATCACAACGTGACACCTGCTTGGGTATTTTAAACTCGTGAAACAAACACTTACTGAGAACTGTTTACCTTTGCATTATTATCAATCCGTTGGAAGTCAACATACATTAGTTCAAAGTGATCCAATGTTTACTGAACATCTGAACTCACCCTATCTTCCCGTTGCCCTGACTGTGATAGAGTTCCTCCACACCATGAGCCTCCACATACAACACATCATCCTCCAAACAGATCCTACCACTAAACATATCTTTACCATGGCCCCACCTCCACTTTTTACAGGGATCACTCCCTTCACAATTCCTTTGTCCATTCACCCCTCCACACTAATCTCTCTCCCAGCACTTATCCCTGCATACAGCCCAAGTATTAAACCTGCCCATTCACCTGCTTCCTCATCTTCGTTCAGGGCTCCATGCAGTCATTCAAGGTGAGGCAATACTTCACCTGTGAACCTGCTGGGGTCATCTAATGTGTCCGGTGCTCTCGATGTGGCCTCCTCGACATTGGTGAGACCCGTCATAAACTGAGGGACTGCTTCATCGAGAACCTCCACTCCATCCATTGACCTTCCCAGTGGCCAAACATTTTAATTCTCATTCCCGTTATGACATGTTGGTCCGTGGCCTCCTGTTAAGCCAATATGAAGCAACCTTCAGGATAGAGGAGCAACACGTCGGGGTAGCCTCCAATCTGATGGCATGAATATTGATTTCTCCTTCCAGCAAACTTTTCCCCTCCCCTTCTTTTCCCCATTGTGGCCTTTTACCTCTTCTCATTTGCTTATCTATTCCTCCTTCCCTATCTCCTATGTCCACTCTCCTCTCCTATTGGATTTCCTCTTCTCCAGCCCTCTACCTTTCCCACCCACTTGGCTTCACCTATCATCTTCTGCCCCTCACCCCACCTTTTTATTCCGGTGACTTCCCCCTTCCATTTCACTCCTGAAGAAGGGTCTCAGCCCAAAACATAGATTGTTTATTCCTTTTCATAGATTCTGCCGGACCTGCTGAGTTCCTACAGCATTTTGCCCACATTGCTATGGATTTCCAACGTTTGCAGACTTTCTCATATTTATAGTGTAACCAGTTTCAAATAGGCATGTTTAACAGTATTTTTATATTATGGGGCACCATGAGAATCATTATTATCTTCAAATGATACAGTAACATCCACAATGCCAGCAGTCTTCCTTCTTGAACATAGTGTCTGGAATCCAACAAAAAGCCTTATATCACCTTCTGTAGAGTAAACTCATCTCACAAATAACCCTGAAGTTTCATTATTCATTTCATTATCTGATGTTAAAGATACCAAATACACAAATGACTTTAAAGTTTAGTCAGAATAAATTATCTCAACAATTGAATTATAATTTAAACTTAACTGAAAAACTCAGCAGCCAATTTGTCAGAACTAATGGAAAATAAAATTAATGTCCCAATACGTCGGTTTTATTGTTTTTTTTAGAAGAATAAGTATTAAACAAGGCATCAGGGAGAACTTTATTGATTTTGTTTCAAAATAGTTCAAATGCATCTTTTAAAACTAAACAAGGGCTTTTGATGGGTTGAGCTTGGTTTAACAAAGGGCAATATTCCCCAACCATACAGCTTGTTTACTAGTCTGGGAGGAATAACTTGGATTATGTTCTTCAGTTCAGGTGCAGTGCTTGAACCCAGAATCTTCTGACATAGAGGTAATTATTTCACCAGTGATCCAATCCTTTATATCAATAATTGTGTGCAAAAGCACAGGTTTTCTTCAAAAGCTAGGATAATTAATAAGCAGATGAACTTATTTCCTTTCCTCGCTGTGTTTGATTGGTTTCTGCATGGTCCATGAATGATTGGCCAACGGAGCTATCAAAGGTACTAGTTTCATAATCCATTTTGTGTCAGAGTCATATTGTGGTACTACAGTTATTCTCTGAATTGTGACTGAAAAGAGAAAATCCACCAAGCTTCCTGTTGGCAGTATTTATGGGAGACTATGCCATAAAGAAACCTCTGTACAAGTAAAAGCAGGGCAGGCTCTAATTAATGATTCCCTGATGGTTGAATAGCTTGCTGATACTAATTGAAAAATGTGTGAAAATCTGCTCTGGAAAGGCACCACATAGGCCGTCCTGTTAAGTACCTTGGCAGAGTCAGCACCCGATAATGGGAGAGGGAAACTAGGTAGTGACTTGTTAAACCTTCTTTGTTTTTCCATGGCAGGTGCCAGCAGGGAACATAAAGACTTGACAGTGTGGAAGTATAATAAGATGGGTTCCATCACAATGTTACGTAGCAAGCAACCAGTGGAGTGTCTGAGTTACAGTGAGTACAACTGGAGCAGAGGCTGTACCACAGTTTCAAGTCATTTGTCTGTTTACATAGTCGGACCAAACAGTCAGGGTGTTACTCTTGGAAGTTTTCATAAATGAAACAGTGTGAAGTGTTTTATGTTTGAGAAAAACTGTAACACCTCATTTATTGTATTCCAAACACTAAACAAGAAGCATGGTAAAAGTACTTTCCATTATTACGTTATCATGTCAGACCAGCCTCCCAAAGGGAAACCCCAGTTTAGTGTTGGTGGTTGTGAATTATGTAAATTTCCACCAATTACATTAGCCTACACCCTGGCCATGACTCTTAAGGAAGCAGCTAATATCTCATGTACAATAAAATCCTTAGAACCTTGGTTCATCATTGTATACAATATATGCCCTTCCAATAATCCAATTCTGTTAGTAATGCAGAGAGATGTCAACATGGATTATGCAAGAAAGATCTCCAGCATCCTCCAGCTAAAGGGAAGGAAGTCCAGCCAGTACATTCTGCCGTGAACAATACCCAAAGACTGTCATGTGTCATCCTCTCTGTCCTATATACAACAGGTTATCATGACAATAACCAATTCCAATGTCTAATTAATTTGTTACAGGAAGACTTTGATGACAATGGAATGGATTGAGGAAATGTTATCCTGCAGGCTGTTTACCAAAATGTGCAATTAACAGGAAAGAGAGCTCCTCTGTAGTGCCTCCCATGAACACAGAACCATAGTATTTTATATTGTAACGATATTTCAGAACATGGGCACTGTAATGTAGTGGTTAGCACAATACTTTACAGTACAGGCAAACTGTAAGGGGTTTGCATGTTCTCCCAGTGTCCGTGTAGGTTTCCTTCAGGTGTTCCACTTTCCTCCCATGGTTGGTAGGTTAATTGGTCATTATAAATTGTCCCGTGATTAGACTTGGATTAAATTGGGGGTTGCTGGGTGGCGTGGCTCAAAAGATCGGAAGGGTCTAAATAAAAATCTCAGAATTAGCAGAGAAGAAATGAGAATTCAGATCAAAGACCCTTTTCAGAAGTGTCACTATCATTCTCTGTGATTTTTGCAACTTGCTATGCTTAAATTAGATGTTGTGTTTCTCTATATTATGTGAGTGCTGGTATGTAGGTGATGTTGACCCAGGCAACTGTGAATTTTAATTGATTAAGCTGTTGTTAATCATTCCATCTACTCTTCTGTCCCAGCCAAGAAGGAGCCAATACTCCTTTTCAGTGGACACAGTGATGGAACGATAATAAAATGGGAACGACAACAGTCATCTTACTTTCTCTACAGGTCAGATTCACACTGAAACATATTCCTTTTGTGCTTATTGCTTCCTAAGGAGTTGACAGGTGCATCCCTTCAAATACTTTGTCCAATTTTTCTTCATTAATTGTCCACCTTGCAACTGAGACAATCAGAAGACACAATGATCTTCAAAGTTCAAAGTAAACTTATTATCAAAGTATGTATAGGTTACCAAATACTACTCAGAGATAACTTTCTTGCAGGAATTCACAGTAGAACAAAGGGATACGTCAGAATCAATGACAAACTACACACCCCAACAAAGACTGACAAAAAAAATCAATGTGGAAAAGACAAACTGTGTGAATATTTTAAAAATGAGAAAAATAATGATAAATAAATAGTACAGGGAACATGAGTTATAGAGTCCTTGAAAGTGAGTCAATTGGTTGTCGAACTGCTTCAGTGTTGAGTGAAGTTATCTAGCTGATTCTGGACCGTGATGGTTGAAGGGTAATAACTATTCCTGAAACAAGTGCTGTTGAACCCAAGGCTTCTGTGCCTTCTTCATAATAGCAGTGTGAAGAGAGCATGGCCTAGATGGTGGGGATGATCTGGATGATCTCGCCTTGTAGATGTGCTCAATGGTGGGGAGCGCTTTTCCAGTAATGGACTAGGCTGCATCCACTACTTTTTGTAGGCACTTCTGTTCCTGGTCATTGGTGTTTCCATTCAAGGCTGTGATTAAACCAGTCAGGATACTCTCCACTGTGCATCTATAGAAGTTTCTCAAGGTTTTAGGTGATATTCCACTTGGACTGATTTTCCAGAAAGTAATATTTTAATATATAGTATAGTGATGTAACATGTATAAAAGAAGCAGATAAATTCCTCTAATAGGATTTCCCTCTTTTTGTTTTTCTATTTGTTGTAAAATAATCAATGGAAACTTATTGTCAAGTATAGCAGTCATATAATTAGTAGAATGGAAGAAGATGAGTTAGATATTTCACCTATAAGTTTCTCCTACTTAGACCAGGAATGCTGCACTTCCAGCACTGTTTAGTGGACAGAGGGCATCAGTTTTCAATGACTGCCGTAGTGCCAGCAGATAATCCCTCTGAATCCTTTGAAAGATCATTTCTCAGTACTATAGCCCATGTTCTCTGAGATTTCTAGTACTTGACATTGTCATTGACATTTTAGTCGAACTGTTCTTAGATTACTGCTTAGCTTGTAATCTTTGCAGTGGTACTGACTAACTGCCATGTGTTTGTCTTGTTTCCCGCCCTTCAGTCATGAGTTGTTCAATATGTTTGAAACACAGTCCATGGAAAAGAGCAGCCACAGCAGCAGCAAAGTGGCTAGGATCTCCAGTCACCACAAAGTCCTGTCAGCCCTGCGTCCTGTAGGTGCGTCTCTAAGCAGAGTAGAGGGATCATCTGGAGTTAAGGAACTGTGCAAACCCACCATCCCACCCAGCTTTACCAGGTAAAGGGGTCCTCTGTGCTCTTCATGGGGTTTCTGCTTCATGCCTCTTGCCTCTGAGTCAAAAGGTTAAGCCCATTTGATTGACGCCCTGAGGCTGACAGTTTCCATCCGTTACTATATGATCAGTTCACTACAACCTCCTGGGCTAAAGGCCCAGTTCCTGTGCTCTATGTTAGGTGGGGCAACTAATTTCTGGTGCGATACAAAATTGAGTCCCTCTTTAACCTTGTAAGTAAATGGTCCCATGACACCTTCCAAAAATATAGTGGGAATTTTCCCTGGTCTCCACACCAATGTGTATATAATGCACCATTTGATGCAACTATCTCTGAAGCACATTATTTGACCATTTATTTCATTGCTATTCTTGTAATTGTCTTTTTCTTTGGACAAAAATTACCCATCTGCCACATCAAGACTTAGTGAAGGAAAATTGTTTCTACAAACCAAAGCTCAGAGGAACAAGTTGCTCAAAGGAAGTCACCTGCTTCTATCATACATATGACTTCACATCCCCATACTCTATGTTAATAGGACGGGCTGGTGACAGACTGAAGCAGCAAGCAGTAAAATGTTTTAGTCATTTTGAAAACCCAGGATAGATAAGCTAAGAAGGTATTTAGATTGATGTCGAACCCTCAGGACTTCAGTGTTACATTTGAAATGTTATCACTGCTGCAACATAGATAAATTGGCTGATTTTCACAAAACCGGCTTCCACAAACTGCACATAAATGAATGACCAGTTAATTGCTTTGAGGAAGGAATGTAGTTCATGACACCAGGGCTTTACTCAAGGAAGAACAGAACAGTTTTACCCAGTAATGGGCACTTTTGCTCTTGAGTTAAAGTCATTTCTGAAAGACGACACCAGCAGCTTTACAGCCCTCTTCCACTAGTGCACTACAGATCGAAGTGAGCTGAATACCCAGATCCTCAGCAAGGACAATGCTTGAAGTGAAGAACCACAATTTACATTTGCATACTGTTCCAAAGTGCTTTCAAACAAAATAATCTGAGGTAGATCATGGGCCACATGATAATGCAAGCCTAAATCTTTCTTGAACCTGCCCATGAAGCCTGTCCTTTAAATGAATCAGGTCCCTAGTGTGAACTTCCTCAGTAATACTGGCCCAAGTTAATTGGCCGTTGGGAATTGTCCCATGGTTAGATGAGGGTTCAATCAGGAGTTGCTGGGCTGTGTGGCTCAAAGGTCCGGAAGGGCCTATTCCGTGCTATATCTCTAAATAAAATAAAACCAAATCAGCAATGGCCTGGGCGTGCAGGGTGATCCATTTATAACTCAAATGCCCCACCCATGGAACTACTTCCATTGGTGGCCAAGGGCTGCCAAAACTCTCAGAAGCATTGAATGTTTGTAAATGTTTCAGATATTTAGCTGCATTCAACAGGCTAACATGAAAGATGCTTAAAAAACTTAGTAAACTTAACTCCAGAAAATGTGTCCTATTTAATGTTGAATTTGGGGGCACATTCATGAACTTTCACAGCTGCTGACAACCCTGTGATTTCAGTCTCTGAGGCTGACGTGAAAGTATCCATCGGGAGGGTAACCACACGGTACGCATCTGACCCAGGCATGTACTGCTTACTGTCACAACAGGTGAACAGCAGAGGCCATTTTATTGGCTCTTCACTCAGCCATGGAATATCTGGACAATAAAGATGCAAGCATCAGGGTGCTCTTTATTACTACAGCTCAGTATCAGTTAACTCCAAGAACTGGACCTCAATACCTCCTTGTACAACTGAATCCTCTATTTCCTCACTTGTAGACCCTAGTCAGTAAGGACTGGCAACAACATCCCCTCCCCAATCAACATATCCCAGGTGCACCAAAAGGCTGTGTGCTTAGCTCCCTACTCTACTGACTTTACACTTACGACTATGAGGCCAAGTACGGCACCAATGCCATATTTAAGTTTGCTGACGACACCACTATTGCTGGCCAAATCAATGGTGATGATGAATCAGCAAATATGAAGGTTGAAAATCTGGTTGAATGGTATCACAACAACAAATTCTCACTCAACGTCAGCAAAACCAAAGAGCTATGGAATCAATGAAAGATTGTACACAACAGGATTGAAATACAACCAACTTGCAAAAGACGACAAACTGTGCAAATATAGAAAGAAAAAAACAGCTATAATAATAAATAAGCAATAAATATTGAGAACATGAGATAATGAGTCCAAAGGTTGTGGAAAGAGTTCAGTGATGGAGTGAGTGAAGTTATCCCCTCTGGTTCAAGAGCCTGATGGTTGAGGCTGTTCCAACTGTTCCAACTGTTCCTGAACCTGACAGTGTAGGTCCTGAAGCTCTTGTACCTTCTTCCTGATGGCAACAGCGAGAAGAAAGCATTACCTTGATGGAGCTCTTGATGATGACTGCTGCTTTACTATGACAGTGCTCCATGTAGGTGTGCCCAGTGGTGGAGACAGCTTTATCTGTGATGGACTGGGCTATATCCACTACTTTTTGGAGGCTTTTCCATTCAAGGACATTGGTATTTCCATACCAGACTGTGATGGAACTAGTCAATATACTCTCCAACACACATCTATAGATGTTTGTCATAGTTTCAGATGACACGCTGAATCCTTACAAAATTCAGAGAAATTTGGAGGCACTGCAGTGCTTTCTTCATTATGACACTTAAATGTTGGACCCAGGACAGATTCTCTGAAATGACAACGATTCCCTTACTTACAGGGAACATGCGTCATTAATAAATATTTAATGTGCAATATTTGCAAGTTCACATACCGGTCAGGAAGCATCTGTGGAGAGAGAGGCAACTAACATTTCAAATTGGTACCTTTTCCCTCTTTCAGCATTTTCTACAGATGCTTCCAAAAGGTCTGTTTCATGAACGAGATTATTGAATGGGAGGCACACAAAATGCAGCTGAATGAAGAAGGCAGTGAGCTGGTCAGTGTTTTCTTAATTGCTGGTAGGAGCCTGGCATCTCAGCACAAATTTTTATGTTGCAGGTCGGTTTATGTGGAAGAGCTGGATATGCTGGTCCTTGCTGCTGACAATGGCAATATTTATCTTTGGGGCTTCGATGACTCTCTGTGTAGTATTCTCAAGATGATGCCTTCAAAAAGGACTCAAGAGCAGAATAACACAAAGGCAAGAGAGAACCAGATATAGCTTGACATCTCTAGTGTATCAAGTGAACAATTGTGACCTAAGTTCTGAACACTGATTAACAAAGCTGACAATTCAAAGGCATATTACATATTTTGAGAATGGGCTTGCACTGATTAGCTGGTCAGTGGTAGATGGGTCTTTATCTACCCAAGCGACTCCAATAACTTTTGAGTAACCCTGTAGCACAGCAGTCCAGTTGCTTCATAGCTCCAGGGTTCTGGGTTCAATCCCAATCTAAGGCAGTGTCAGTGCAGATTTTGCATGTTCTGTATGTGACCACATGGGATTCCTCTAGGTGCTCCGTTTTCCCCCAGCATTGTAAAGGCATGTCCAATGGTTAATTAGTGACTGTAAATTATACCTTAGTTTATGATGAAAGATCAAGGGAAGTTGATCAGCATGTGCTGGGGGATGGCATGGGGTAAGGTAAATAAGGAGATTGGGAGGAGACTAAAGGGATTGCTTCTCTGGGAAATGGCGTGGAACTAATAAGCCAAGTGACCTCCTCCTGTGCTGTTATAAGTATGATCACATCAAGCTCCAATTTCATGGCACACTCATCCATTTGAAGGAGTGCACCTTCAGTCTTCTTCTTGGGCCCCTAGTTCCTAATGGAGCATAGGCTATTGATGTCCTCTGTTTCCATCGTCCAAAGTTGAAGGTATGTTTGGAGTTCATCAAACTTTCTGTATTCCATTGTATCCACTGTATAGGGATTGGTTTATACAGCTTCACCAGAGCCCTGCTGGCTGGCCTTATCCATTTCCACCTCTCATGACGGGGACATAGGGTTGGACTTTGAGAGATGCAGCTTCAGTACTGAGGGTTTTAAATAGTAAAGATTGATTAATGATACATGCTTTCTGTTAAGGTGAGTAAAACAGCAATGCTTGAAGATTGAGAAGCTTCAGGGAGAGTTTTGCAGTGGGAAAGATTAACTGTTGAATGTCCTTCAAGTGGAAATAGGGATTAGACAAGAAACCTCTAAACTAGCTGTACTTTTTCTGAATGAATACAGAAAAATGAAAGAAGGCATAGAAGCCGTAAGTTAAGAGAAGTAATAAAAGAAAGCTGTAGTATGCACCGTGTAATGGTTCTCCGCTTGTATTGTTTTCCATGTAATGGAAGCCAAGGCCCATTGTTAGAAAATCATTTCTTCCAAGCAGATCTTTAGTGGGTCAAGCAATGCTTTCAAACTTGTCTTCCATCCAGACTTATTTATAAAATGGAAGGGTGGCCAGTGTGACCCTAGACACCTAGTTTAGGCATACTGTGTGTAGAAGCTCAGCTTGGCAATAGGATTTCAAGGCATTTGCTACTATAAATTAGAAGGAATTATTTATTACATAGGACTTGGGTTTGAAGCGCAAAATCAAATTCACCTCACGCAATTCCTTTGACTTTTTTCTAGACTTTTGAACACTTTTCCAAGCAGAGTGTTGAGAGACAATGCAGTCCCCTTGAAGAGGAGAACGTTTTGGTTTCTAACCGTGTTTCAGGTAGAAGGGCACCTTTATCAGTGATTTCATGTTAGTTTGTGATAATGGGACCAGTGGTGTATAGAACACTCTAAGTCTTAGTTGTAAAATTTGACATTACTCTTCAGTTTGTCAATGTAATTCCTCTGAAAATAACCACAATGTTTTGTTTAATGTATGATTTTATTAACTTGTGCAGCTACATTGTTGACATGTACAGTGTATCTGAGTCCCTCCGTTCCTAATCAAACTCATCTCCCAGAACTGAGGCTTGTTTACAGTTGCTACTTTAGGTTTAACCATATTGCAAATAATTTTCATTATTACTACTTGTAATTTTTCACAACATTGCTCTGTCGTGGTTACACAATGCTGTGTTATAATAATACAGGATGGTGGTGAATATTGGTAGCTTGAGTTGAGGCGTTTGACATTATGGTGTTCACTGAGCTTGGCAATTAGCTTGCAGACTTTTCATCAGCAGTTGAGGTGACATCCTCAGCGTGCACTTTCTCTCTGGGAGTGCTTGAGTTTATAGGCCACCATTCGCTTGCCTTGGTCCTGATTGACTATCCCTTCAGTTGACCTTTGAATTCTTTTGGCTCGCATTTCTTTAGCTCTTAGGGGTTTGTAGATGGTGTTTATTTCAACATGTTTGTTTATGGAGTTTTCAGAAGAGAACCATGCTTCTAAAAATTCTCATGCCTGCTTCATGTTTCCTTGTGCCAGAACCTCCGTGGTGTTCCAGTTGATACTCAAGAGATGCTTACTGAGGAGAGAAAGTCTGCACAAACCTTTCTCAACATGCGTTGAAATGCTTCACCTTGCCCTACATCAATAATATCTCAGAAATGACAGCTTGGCCACTCGAACCGCACAGCATCACAATCGCTCACAAGCCAACAGTGACTTTAAGGAAGCTTGTCTCAAGAATCGAGGTACCATAAAGACAACCAACAAAAGCAATGTGGTGTTGTTATGAGTGATGGACAGACCTGATGGACAATGGGGTGCAGAATTAACCATTCCCCCCCCCCCCCCCCGAGAACCACAAACTATTGCTGTTGCTATGCTGCTCATGAGAGAGAGATAAAGCCCAGGCAAGAACATCTGCTACAGATAAGAGGGGGAGAGAGACTGTTGATTTACTGTATTATGACTCTTCCTGGATCATTTACCTTCCACTACAAGGACTTTACTTTGCTTGTTAACATTGCTCAGGAGACAGCAGGAGTGGCCTGATTTGATGGACACGGTCATTCAGAGTTGATGGATAGCTGATACCCCGTGAGTGGGGATAAAAGATAGGTCTGGAGAGACACCCTTCAGACACACCAGTGGACACTGACTGAGTGTTGGGAACCCACAGAAAGGTGGGGGCTTTGGAGACCGAACCAGGAGATCGGTCAGTAAAGCTCACAGTGTTACATCAGGGCCGGTGGGGATTTGTATGTGTGTCCACTCATGCCAGAGTGACGAGTCCACCACAGAAGAACGGTCTAGCTGAAGAACAGAGGGGTCATAACTGAATGACCACAATGATACGATGGATTAAGAAAGCCACAAAAGGTTTGCCTGCCGCAGCTGTTGCTGTTACATCTCGCTCGCTCTCTTTCTCTCTCTCCAATGATTTCAATACAACAACCATAACTACCTCAGCATTTATGAACTGAACTCTATATTTTCCTATGACAATTCATTTACCCCTAGACATCGATAGAGCTTGTTTATTATTGCTTATTATTATTCCTACACTTTTAGGTTTATTACTGCTAACTTGTTTTATATGTATATTTGCATTTTTGATGTTGTATTGTGTAGTTTGCTAATAAGCACCTTTAGTTCGGTACCACCAGACTCCAACGGATTCTTCTTTCTCTGCTGGTCAGACACCCAGTTACGGGGTACGTACAGGATCACCTGTGGAGACTGCAACAAGAAATATATTGGCCAGATAGGACATAAACTCTCAACTCATTTACGGAACACAATCTGGCGGTACAGAGACATGATCCACTGTTGCTGAACTCAGTAAATGAAGAATGAGAAGGACACCACTTTAACTGGGACATCGAGGAGTTTCTGCACAGGCAAACACAAAGCAGGCACGTGAACTTTCTTGTGATTCTCTTCTGATAACTCTGTAAACAAACCTATCAAAATAAGCGGCATCTACAAAACCCTCAGAGCCAAAGAAATATGAACCAATAGAATTGAAATAGCACTGAAGGGATAGCTAATCAGGACAAGGCAACTGAATGGGGGCCTATATAAACAAAAGCGCTCCCAGAACAAAACACCAACAACTGAGAACTGAGGATGTAACCTCGACTGGTGATGAGATTTTTGCAAGCTAATTGCGAAGCTCAGCAAACACCACAATGTCAAAGTCGCATATACTTATCCCAGTTCTAAGCCCTGGAATTTTCTTTACAAATCTTATCCTCATCGCTCCTTCCACTTTTAGCAAGATCTTTAACCAGACTTCTTATCCTGTATCATAATAAATGTTATTATAGATCGCAGGCCTTTTGGATTAATGTGTCAATGCCAATCATCAAGTACTAATCCAATTTACCAGTAGCAGGTCCATAGACCTCTATGGCTTAGCAATTCAAATGTTCGTACATTGTGGGAGGACCTGCCTCCATCATCCTCTCAGGCAGCGTGTTGTCGATTTCAACCACCCACTGGGAAAAATGTTCTTCATCTGATTCATTCTAAACTCTTAGCCCCTTCTCTAAATTAATGCAGTGATATGGAAAAAGCCACTACCTACCTAATCCATTTATGTCCCAGACATAGCTTGTTATCAAATATGTCTGATGATGCCCTATGAAAAATGTCAAGATGCATAACTATACAAATTACATCATCAAATGTAAGTTAACATTTCTCTTGGTTGTAAGAAAGGAAGTCACTTTCCCCTCAAGAGTTTTTGAGGAGAACTATTTGTTGCTGAGCTTTTCAGTCTCTTTCTTTGCTTCCTTTGAACCCAGTCAATGTTTTGTTCAATGAATCATCGACAGGTCATGTTCTCAATGAGTCAAGACGAACCATTACACAGTGCTGGAGAGGCAACTCATTAGATTTGAGAGACGTTCAGATATAGCATTTGTCCATAAGAAATAGGAGCAGAATTAGGCCATTTGGCCCATCAAGTATACTCTGCTGTTCATTTGTGGCTGATTCATTATGCCTCTCAATCCTTACACCCTCTCTACATCCACTCTGTCTAGGCCTTTCAATATTTGATAGGTTTCACCCCTCACTCTTCTAAACTCCAGCGAGTACAGGCCCAGGGCCATCAAACACTCCTCATATGTTAACTCTTTCATTCCCAGAATCAATCTCCTGAACTCCTCTGGACCCTTTTCAATGCCAGCAAATTATTTCTTAGACAAGAGGCCCAAAAACTGATCACAATACACCGTGTGGTCTGACCATGCCTTACAAAAACTCAGCATAACATATTTGCTCTTACATTCTAGTCCTCTCAAAATGAATGCCAACATTGCATTTGGCCTCCTTACCACTCACTCAGCCTATAAGTTAAACTTTAGGGAATCCTACACGAGGTCTCTCAAATCCCTTTGCAAGTCATGCTTTTGAATTTTTGCCCCATGTATAAAATAGTTTATGCCTTTATTCCTTCTACTAACGTGCATGACCATAGACTTCCCTGAACTATATTCCATCTATCACTTCCTTGAACATTATCCTAATCTGTCTAAATCTGTCTGCAAACTTCCTACTTCCTCAATGCTACCTGTCCTGCTACATATCATCTGCAAATCTGGCCACAAAGCCATCAGTTCCATCATCCAAACCACGGACAGACATATAATGTGAAAAGAAGTGGTCCCAACCCCAATCACTGCAGAACACCACTAGTCATTGGCTGTCAACCAGAAAACACCCTCTTTATTCCCACTCTTTTCCTCCTGCCAGTCAACCAGTCTTCTATCTTTCCTGTAATACCATGAGCTCCTATCGTGTTAAACAGACTCATGTACGGCACTTTGTCAAAAACTTCTGTACATTCAAGTAAACAGCATCTATGACACTCCTTTGTCTATCCTGCCTGTTATTTCCTCTAACATTTCCAACAGATTTGTCAGGAAAAACTTCCCCTTAAGAAAACCATGCTACTTTTGGCCTAAATTTATTATGTGCCTCAAAATACCCTGTAATCTCATCCTTAATAATAAACTCCAAGATCTTTACGATCACTGAAGTCAGGCTAACTGTCTTATAGTTTTATTTATTTTACCTTCCACCCTTCTTAAAGAGTGGAGTGATACTTGCAATTTTCCAATCCTCATGAACCATTCCAGAATCTAGTGATTCCTGAGGCATCATTACTAATGCCTCCACAATCTCTTTAGCTACCTTTCTGAATGCTGGAAAGGAGTCCATTTGGTTCAGGTCATTATCTAGCTTAAGTCCCAAGTACCTCCTTCTTAGCAATAGCTACTACACTCACTTCTGCCCCCGATACTCTTGAATTTCTGGCATACCGCTAACTGTTCCACAAAAACTGATACCCAAATAAGTATAACCGTAACAAGTGGATGCTGCAGATATTTGGTTTCGCTCGAACAAATGGACCCAGACTCGGTGGTTCCTCCAAGATTCACTTTATTGTTAATACAGAGAAGAAAAATAGAGAATTGTGAGAAATGCTTTAAGTTATACACTACGTACACCACTAATAGGTAGGGCTAACTTAAGCAACCCCTAGTAGTCTACACCGCTGAGAATACTTAGCAACATCTGCATGTTCCCTGAAGCTGGCGATCGACCGTGGACTGGCTAGGGTGGAGGTCCTTGGCGGCGGTTCAGCTGCTCGGCCAGAAGGTGGGACCCAGGCGAGTGGTCTGCCCAAGAAAGAATTTGCCCACCTTTTATAGCCCTATCACCACCTCCCAGTCCAGCTGGTAGGGGCGAGGCATCCAATCCAATGTTTACACAACCCTAACCTTTTGGCCGGGTGACCTTCAACAATCGGCCTCTGCCTCCTCAGGGACAATGCATACAATTAATCTTACAAAAAAAAATATTTAAAAAAATTTAGAGACAAGGTGATTAATTACTTTTACACAATTCAACACTTTTGGTTTGCTTTCAGGCCATTTAATCAGGTAGACCAGAGTCACGTTGTTTCTCCCTTTATCTAGTATCAAGGGTCAATTTGTCCAACACGCAGGTAGACCTTCAAAACAGGACAGACCCACAAATTCCTAACTGTTAACCATTTCCTTGCTGTCTCCATTTTTCAGACCCACACACCTCACCCATACACTTACCAATACGCTCCACCACCTGACTCTGGTATAGCAAATCACGGACACCTGAAAGCAATCACAGCAGCACACACTGACTTAAGCACATGCACAATAACTACTATAACGACTAATATTATCACAATCCATATTACCCATTGAACACACCAAACATTTGATATATTCAATTGTACAGCATATTCATAACTCATTCTCAAAAACATATTTTGATGCTCGATACTATCATCAATGCCCTTGATCCTTTGACGCGGACCAAACTTCCACATCTCAAACCATTCAACGGAGGGGAACAGCAGAGGGAATCCACGACTTCAGATGGTGACCCATGGACCGAGGGTGTTTTCTTCATGCCATAGGCAGAGCATCTGTATCACTCATTGAATTGGAAGATCGCCTATACTGATCGCGTAAGGTTCCACTTTCTTTTATGATTGGCTGGGGAGGGGTTCCAAGCTCGGACCCTAGGGTCTTCCCCGAAGCAAAGTACCATAGCCGCATTCCAGCCATCGGTCTGTAACACACAAGAAAACAGTAGATCTAGTTCCGAGCTGTCCTTCAAATACAATGGAATTCAAACATTGTATTTCCTCCTGTCCTTCTATAGTGACCCACCGAGTGTTGCCCTGTGCACGGGCTACTATTTTCCACTTAAGTTGTTCCCCTCTTGGCCCTGTCACCCATATTTTACTAGCTACTCACTGATCTCACTCGTGGGAGCCCCCTCTAAAATACCCTCTAAAGCCACAGGATAAGTCTGAATCAAATGGGAAATAGGGGAACCCCCCCCACCGTTTGTGGTCGATTGTTCAGAACGTTCACCACTTGTTGCGGCACTGACTGCCAACACTTCATAGTGTGTGGGTGGGGGTCATCAATCGAATCTGCTGCTTGAAAAGTCCATTTAGTCGTCCAACCAAGAGAGCTGCCTGGGAGTAATAAGGTATACAGTGGACCTTGCTCTTTCGCCCAATCTTGGATCTGTTGCCCTGTAAAATGGGACTGTATTATCTGACCCTATTTCCTCAAGTGTGCCATAATGTGACATCAGGTATTCCACCCCCCCCCCCCCCAAATAGTGGACTCCTGACTGGCACTAGAAAAGGGTCTGGCCAACAGGAATCCAGAATAAGTGTCCACCATTGTCAATGTATATTTATCATTGTTATGTGGGGGCAGAGGCCCAATGTAATCAATCTGCCATACTTTAGCTGGTACGGAGCCTCTCAATATGGGAAAAATGTCCACGTGAGACAGAGCGAGACTTGACTTGCTGGCAAATAGGACACTCTGACACATTCATCCATCACCAAAGATATCCCATGGTCTTGTCTCCACTCTCGTGTCCCCTTCTCCCCGAGATGGCCGGACTGTTCGTGGGCCCATCTAACTAGAGGCACTGTAATAGCAGATACTGCAACCAATGTGTCTACTTGATTATTGTAGAGCGTCGTAGGGCTAATATCCTCCCTCCTTCTATTCTGTAGTTGCCACAGACTCCATACGGCCACGTTATCTTGAACAGACTCCTGTAATTCATACGGGGCTCCCAGGACCAGAGGTGAAAGGGGAAGAGCCTGTTCAACTGCCATTTTGGCCGGCTCAAATGCCTCCTTTTGCTCATCTCCCTATGTAAATTTGCTGTTCTTACGAGTGACAGCATACAATGGATTCAGTAGGACAGTCAAATGGGGAATATGTCTTCCCCATTATCCCAATAACCCAGCAAAGCACTGAGCTTCTTGCTTATTAGTGGGGGTAGCTGTGTATTGTGTTTTATTTTGTACCTTCTCTGGTATAATCCTCTCCCCAGCATGCCAGTGGATCCCCAAAAACGTCTTTGACTGGATTGACTGGGACCTTGAACCTTGTCTTCATTCACAGCCCATCCCCTCTCTCGCACACACTGTAACAGGGACCGCTGTGCCTCTGCGACACTCTCCTCGTATGGGTCATAGCGGGTCGAATAACCCCAGCTTGCTCCAAGGAGGCAATAGTATCAGTTATTTCCTTGTGACCTCCCGGGATCCGGTATTGTAGAATCGACACTGTCTGCGTCGGTGGAAGGATTAACTGGGGCTCCCACTTAGCCCTTCTGACTACCACCCGCATGCTCCGGATCCCAAAACTAAAGGTCCTTATTGCATTCCCCATAACACATTCATTCCTAAAATAGGCTTGGTGGTTACAGCAATTAGGACAGATACACAACATGGGATGTTCTTGTCGATCATCACACACACTGTTACTTCCCGGGCCCTAGAAAGGGCACCCCCTCCATCCCTTCAATATTATACTCAGGTCCCCTCCAATTATCAGGATTGCCTGGGATCACTGTATGTTCTGTTCCCGTATCCACCAGAGCAACAAACCGTTGATCATTTCCCTTAGCCCAGTGGATACATAAGGTGTAGGGTCCCCCGGGTCCACATCGAATTGATCTTATATGTTGGGGAACCCAGCCATCCCCCTAGGTCCGGGAGGGGTTGTGAGGCTGCCATTTTCCTCCTGTATGGCCATCCTGCAATTCAGCTAACGATGGGTACAAGGAGGAGCAGGAAGGGCAGCCAGCGTCTTCCCAGCTTTCATGTGCTCATGATAAATCGCATACAATACACTATATGGTACACCGTCAATCTTGTCCTTACTGACGCCTGATTTCAAAAGGGTAGTGAACACCTCCCTGCGCGTCAGGGCAGTTTTCCTAGTCCCATTGGTACCATTAGTACCTTCCCCTCCAGTATTCATTAGCCGTGTCGAACGGACTCGGGGTTTAACCACCGGCAAATCCAAAAGGTTGGCCAAGGCATTAGTCACGCCGTCCACATCTTCCTGAACTAAGGGTCCCAATAATGCAAGAACCCCACCCCGAATGGATGGGGTGGCTGACCGCACCAATCTCGTGTACATCCTTCCGGTGAATTCCTCTTGGTCGGGACCCTGGCCCAGTCGCCACTGTGCGTCCCAGTCCCCATACTGGCCTGTTGTCTTAAGCGGTGAATGCCTTCAGTGGCAGTCTCCCAGTCCCCCGTACCTGTGAATCCCAATCAAGGGGGTGCGGGAATACCTTCTTAACAGCCTCCAACACTTGAAAAAAGAACCTATCCGCACAGGGAAATTGGCGTAACTCAGTATTAATACTGGGATTCGAGGTTAAAGACCCTAGCCTTGATAATTCTTCAGGGTAAAATGTTATGCTAGCACCTCCATCATCCCACAAGCGGAGTAACCATTCGGCCAGCGATTCCCCAGACCTTTGTTTAAAATGGGCAGCCATCTCAGATAGCTCCTTACCACTTATCCTCCTTGTACTGGCGAGTCTGTACTCACGGCTTCCCGTGTACATTCTTTTGAGAAGTCACAACCAGGTCGAGCCTGCAGTTGTTCTGAAGAGCCCATTGTCATTGTCATTATACAATATATCCCCATCCCAGATATCTGGATCTCCCTCGGATAACAACATCGATCTTCATGGGAACGGGGGTGTAATTCTGGCTGATGTTTAATTTGCACTAACCTACATGTCATCTTAATTCCCTTCTCCTCAGCTTCCTGTGCCCTATTCTAACTAGTCCTTACCACTTCAGTCATTACAGAGCACCTCTCCTTCATAGCATTCACTTCATCCCTCAATTTATCCTTTTCCTGTTCCACTTCACGGGTCCTTTCCAACTGTTGGTGCAAGGCTGTGGCCATCAGCCATCAGTATGAGAACCTCGTTTCGATGGAAAGTTCATTTCTTGCAACAATCTAGCCATCTTACTTCCCAATTTCTGGCCAGTGTTATCTAGGCGATCTTTCTTATGGGAGGTCCAAATGTAGCGAGCGCAGCAAACCCATCAGTATTATCCATCCACCCAGGTGTGCGATATTGTTCCGGGGCAACCTCTTTGTTCCAGCAAATTATTGCAGCAATCCACGTATCCTACCGAGACTATGCCAATTGTTCCACAAAAACTGATACCAAATAAGTATAACCGTAACAAGTGGATGGTGCAACTATTTGGTTTCGCTCGAACAAACGGACCCAGACTTGGTAGTTCCTCCGAGACTCACTTTATTGTTAATACGGAGAAGAAAAATAGAGAGTTGCGAGAAATGCTTTATATTATCCACTACCTACACCACTAATAGGTGGGGTTAACTTAAGCAACCCCTAGTAGTCTACACCACTGAGTATACTTAGCAACATCTGCGTGGTCCCTGAGGCAGGCGATTGACCGTCGACTGGCTAGGGTGGAGGTCCAAAGGTGGGACCCAGGCGAGTGGTCTGCCCAAGAAAGAACTTGCCCACCTTTTATAGCCCTATCACCACTTCCCAGTCCAGCTGGAAGGGGCGAGGCATCCAATCCTAACCTCTTGGTCGGGTGACCTTCAGTAATTGGCCTCTGCCGCCTCAGGGACAATGCATTCTATTAAGCTTACAACCAAACAATGTGAAAAAAACATTCTTTAGAGACAAGGTGATTAATTACTTTTACACAAATCAGCACTTTTGGTTTGCTTTCAGGCCATTTAATCAGGTAGACCAGAGTCAAATTGTTTCTCCCTTTATCTAGTTTCAAGGGCCAATTTGCCCAACACGCAGGTAGACCCCACAAATTCCTAATCGTTAACCGTTTCCTTGCCGTATCCATTTTTCATGCCCACACATCTCATCCATACACTTACCAATACACTAACACTTCCACAGTGAAAACTGATGCAAAATACTTTTTTAAGTTCAACTGCAGTTTCCTTGTCCCCCATTACTCCCTCTCCAGCATCATTTTCTAGTGGCCTGATATCCACTCTCACCTGACTTTTACTTTTTATATGTCTGAAAAAAATTTGGTATCCTCTTTTATTGGCTAACTATCCTTCATATTTCATCTTTTCTCTCCTTATGTTGTTTTCTATTGGTTTTTAAAAGCTTCTCAATCCTCTGTCTTCCCACTAATTTTTGCTATATTATATGCCCTCCCATTTCCCTTTATTGCTCTCTTTGACTTCCTTGGTCAGCCTCGTTTGCCTCATCCTCCCTTTAGAATATTTCTTCATCTCTGGGATATATTAATCCTGAGCCTTCTGAGATCCCCCCCAGAAATACCAGCCTTTGCTGTTCTGCTGTCATTTCTGTTCGTGTTTCCTTCCCATCAACTTTGGCTAGCTACTCTCTCATGCCTCCATAATTTCCTTTACTCCACAGTCCAGAGGGATTAAGGGAGGATTGAACTTCCTTTTTTTCTTCGGCCATCATAGTCACACAGATGAATCAACCTTATAATGAATGAACAACAATCCCTGTCCTTGGTGTCACATCAGCATTGCTGCAGTTCCACTCACTCTCCCCTTCTCCTGAATGACACAAGGCTGGAAATGCTAGTTTATAATTCCTTTGGTTGGTGATTTGACTATTGGAGTGCTTGCTAGTTTCGCCAACCCTGACAGTTAATACAGCCATGCACTTGCACAATCCAGCAGGGGTCACCGGTTGGGAATCAGAATAGAAACCCAATATAATTGCTGACCCTACTTCTGACCAGACTGCCCCATACAACCACCAACCTCTCTGTTGTGTTTTACAGGAATATTTGTTAGAGATGGGGACAGAGAAGTTAGGTGTTTGTTTGTCCCTCCTGATCCACTTTAACTTTCCTGATGCTACAGCTCATTGCCGTATGCGACAGATTTTTTCTCCTTCATTGTGATTTAAGGAGAACTGTTTGTTGCTGAGTTTTATTTTACTTTGGTCTTGTTTCCTTAATAGAACTTGAAGGGAGTCATTGAGGCTATGGGAGAATAAAACAAAGTTAAAGTAAATTCTTAGTTAATAGCACAAACTCAGTGGATTCTTTGCTCATGCAGGGTTTGTCTGTAAGAAGGTGTTGTCTCATCATGTTCAGCCTGTTGGAGGTATTGCTGTGGTTGGAAGAGATCAAGGCTACAACACTGACTACCTGGTGAGTTCACTCCTTTCTGCTCCTCTAACAGAAGACCTTAGAGGGTCAATGAACTTTAATACTCTTCAGCACTGGATGTGCGGATGCCTAAACATGAAGAGTATCATTGGGGTAGGTGATGATGGTGCCAATAGGTTGGTTCTTGATGATGCAACATCTCTGTAACCAAAAGGAAGTGCACAGTTGGTTAGTTACTAATGTAATAACTTTGAATTTATAATTAGCCCAGATTGTTGGAACTGAATTATCTTCTTGCTGTTGATGGTGAGCCTCTGAAGCGAATGAGGGTGATGTAATCTCAAGCAAACATGGACTTGGGACATAGACTGCCTCTAGTCACAGACAGTCAGGCTCAAGGAAAAATCTACAACAACTTAGGAAAATAATACTGAGGCACAGCTCATTTTTACTATGCACTGTACCAGCAGTTATGGTCAAAATGACAATAAAAGTTGACTTGGACTTGGAGATGACTTGGACTAAATCTCCTTTAAGATGCTGCTGATTAATCTTAACCTGCAGGTCCACAGCCTTGTTGAAAGGATTGCAGGCTCGCATACCTATATGGAGTCAGGGCCTGTGCTTTGGCCCTTGGTAGGGTCACCCATGTCAAACAAGTCAAAGAGTAGAGGCCAGAGAAAGAGAGGTTCACTAGTCCTCCAGATTCGGTGGTTCAGCTCAGGGCTAACAACCCTGACTGGTAAAGTTGTTGTTAAGTACTGGTAAAGTTGGAAACAGCAATTTTTCTATATCTGTGTGTGACTGAGAACCCTGAACCACACCGGAGGAGCAATAGAGAAGATGGCCGAGGACGGACAGAGATAGAGGGCCTTCATTGCTGCTCTATATGCCAGCAGTCTAGTGGGCGGTAAGTAAGTATGCCCTCTAATATCTGACATTTCCATTCTGGGGATAATTATGGACCATTGACACACCTGTTGTGCCTGATTGAAGGGAGTAACAGCTTCCATGTATGAAATTAATGCAAATCTTCAAAAGTTTGTCATCTATATTACTATGAATGTGCTCTGTTAATAATTGCAGGAATTTAAGCACAGTTTGGAGTAACCTGTTCATCTATCCCAAATGTGTTAGCCCTGAGAGAGTCCTTAGGACAGTGTGGTGGCACTGTCATCTTAAGTTATAACGTGCCTGACTTGTTTTGGTCTGATGGGACAGTGTAGAGGAAGTAGCATTGGTTTTCAAAGCCCTGTATGAAAAGAAAATTGTTAGTTTGTGTGGTGAACTACATATACCTGTCTGGACTGCTCCTGTGGCTCCTCCCACAGACCCCTGTATAAAGGCGATTGAGGCCTGAGCCCGGCCTCATTCTCCAGGATGTAGTGATGTTCATTCTTCCAGTCAATAAAAGCCGATATCTCGCTTCTTAAGTCTCAGAGTGAGTTATTGATGGTGCATCAGTTTGTCTTTCAGATGTGACTTTTCACTGCCTTTGTCTTCATTCTGCTGTTGGATGTTTGACAGATTTCTGGTGGTTGGGACAGGCATCTATGTGTGTGGGATCTGCAAACAGGTGTGCTGTACAACACATTCTCCAACACTGCACCAGGTGAGGGTGGCAATGTACAAGAGCTGGCCTGTGATGGTGCCATTTTAGATCTTGCCTACAGCCCAAAGCGGTGAGTTATGGTCAGTTTCAAAAAATTTCCATTTATCTGTCTGAATTCACAGTCAGTTTCCTAAACAGCTGGCCCCCAAGGACAATCGCACTGCTAAACAATGTGGTTATGCAACTGCATATGCAGGAATGTAGCACAAGCACATTTAAAAAATATTCACAAAGAATCCAATCACCATACAAAGCCAAAAAGTAAACGTGTGAATGCAACAAACAATTAGGAAGGTAAAAACTTGTTATTATATTGTCAAGTGCTTGCAAAACAAGAATAAGGAAATCTTTTTGCAATTGTGGAAAAATATGCAAATGCAGGAAATTGAAAGTAAAATAGATAATTTTGGAAGTTCTCAGCCAGTCATCTGTAACAAAAGAAACAGTTAATGGCGGTAGGTCGTCCTGACCTACTGAGTATTTCACCATTTCTGTTTTATTTCTGCAAATGCATTGGTCTGTGGTGAAGAGTCATGGGTATCTGTCACAGGATGTGGATGTCACTGGCAAGATAGTGTTACTCAGCCATCTTTAATGTCCTTAAAATGAGGAAGTCGCTGAGTAACCATAGACAGTCACTCTGGAGTCACCTACAGGTTATAGTGGGTAAAGACAACAGATTTCTCTCCCAATAGTGCAGCAAATGTGTCTTTTTAGTGATTGGTCACATGGAACATAGAAATCTACAGCACATTACAGGCCACTCGGCCCACAATGTTGTGCCGACCATGTAACCTGCTCTAGAAGCCAGCTAGAATTTTCCTACTGCATAGCTCTCTATTTTTCTAAGCTCCATATACCTATCTAAGAGTCGTAAAAGATCCTATTGTGTCTGCCTCTACCACTGTCGCTAGCAGTGTATTCCACACACCCACCACTTTCTATGTGGAAAAACTTACCTCTGGGCATCCCCCCCGCCCGCCCCCTTACCTGCTCCAAGCACCTTAAAACTACGCCCCATCGTACTAGCCATTTCAGCCCTGGGGAAAAGCCTCTGACTATCCACACGATCAATGCCTCTCATCATCTTATACACCTCTATCAGGTCACCTCTCATCCTCCGTCACTTCAAGGAGAAAAGGCCAAGTTCACTCAATCTGTTCTTATAAGGCACACTCTCCAATCCAGGCAACATTCTTGTAAATCTCCTCTGTGCTCTGTCTATAGTATCCACATCCTTCCAGTAGCGAGGTGACCATAGCAGAACAGAGTACTCTAAGTGAGGTCTTACTGACGTCTTATATAGCTGTAACATTACCTCACAGCTTTTGAACTCAATCCCAGAGTTGCTGAATGTCAACACACCGTATGCCTTCTTAGCAACACTACCAACATGCACAGCAGTTTTGAGTGTCCTGTAGACACGGACCCCAAGATCCCTCTGATCCTCCACACTGCCAAGAGTCTTACCACTAATATTATATTCTGTTTTCAAATTTGAACTATCATTGCACAATTACCTGCGTTGAACCCCATCTGCCACTTCTCAGCCTAGTTCTGCATCTTAATGATATCCTGCTGTAACCTCTGACAACCCTTGAGCCTATCCACAACACTCCCAACTTTTGTGTGATCAGCAAACTTAGTAACCCACCCTTCTACTTCCTCACAACACACACAAAATGCTGGTGGAACACAGCAGGCCAGGCAGCATCTATAGGAAGAAGTACAGTCAATGTTTCGGGCCGAGACCCTTCGTCAGGACTAACTGAAAGAAAAGATAGTAAGAGATTTGAAAGTAGGAGGGGGAGGGGGAAATCCAAAATGATAGGAGAAGATGGGGGGTTGGGGATGAAGCTAAGAGCTGGAAAGGTGATTGACAAAAGGGATACACAGCTGGAGAAGGGAAAGGATCATGGGACGGGAGGCCTAGGGAGAAAGATAGGGGTAGGGGAGCACCAGAGGGAGATGGAGAGCAGGCAAGGAGTGATTGTGAGAGGGGCAGAGAGAGAGAGAGAAAAAGAAGGGGGAATAAATAATTAAGGGATTGGGTAGGAAGGGGAGGAGGGGCATTAACGGAACTTAGAGAAATCAATGTTCATGCCATCAGGTTGGAGGCTACCCAGACTGAATATAAGGTGTTGTTCCTCCAACCTGAGTGTGGCTTCATTTTGACAGTAGAGGAGGCCATGGATAGACACATCAAAATGCGAATGGGACATGGAATTAAAATGTGTGGCCACTGGGAGATCCTGCTTTCTCTGGCAGACAGAGCGCAGGTGTTCAGTGAAATGGTCTCCCAGTCTGCGTTGGGTCTCACCAATATATAAAAGGCCACACCGGGAGCACCGGACGCAGTATACCTCACCAGCCGACTCACAGGTGAAGTGTCGCCTCACCTGGAAGGACTGTCTGGGGCCCTGAATGGTGGTGAGGGAGGAAGTGTAAGGGCAGATGTAGCACTTGTTCCCCTTACAAGGATGTGCCAGGAGGGAGATCAGTGGGAAGGGATGTGGGGGGGGGGGGGGGGGGAGAACGAATGGACAATGGAGTTGCGTAGGGAGCGATCCCTACGGAAAGCAGAAAGGGGGGGGAGGGAAAGATGTGCTTGGTAGTGGGATCCCATTGGAGGTGGCGGAAGTTACGGAGAATTATACGTTGGACCCAGAGGCTGGTGGGGTTGTAGGTGAGGACAAGGGGAACCCTATCCCAAGTGGGGTGGCGGGCGGATGGGGTGAGAGAAGATGTGCAGGAACTGGGAGAGATGCGTTTGAGAGCAAAGTTGATGGTGGAAGAAGTTCAGAGAACCTGTCTCCCAGTCTGCATCGGGTCTCACCAATATGCAAAAGGCTGCACCGGGAGCACCGGACACAGTATACCACACCACCGACTGCATCCGGTGCTCCCAGTGTGGCCCTTTATATATTGGTGAGACCCGACACAGACTGGGAGACCGTTTTGCTGAACACCTATGCTCTGTTCGCCAAAGAAAGCAGGATCTCCCAGTGGCCACACATTTTAATTCCATGTCCCATTCCCATTCTGATATGTCTATCCATGGGCTCCTCTACTGTCAAGATGAAGCCACACTCAGGTTGGAGGAACAACACCTTATATACCTGCTGGGTAGCCTCCAACCTGATGGCATGAACATTGATTTCTCTAACTTCCGTTAATGCCCCTCCTCCCTTTCTTACCCCATCCTTTATTTATTTATTCCCCCCCTTCTTTTTTCTCTCTCTCTCTCTGCTCCTCGCACAATCACTGCCTTGCCTGTTCTCCATCTCCCTCTGGTGCTCCCCTCCCCCTATCTTTCTCCCTAGGCCTCCCGTCCCATGATCCTTTCCCTTCTCCAGCTCTGTATCCCTTTTGCCAATCACCTTTCCAGCTCTTAGCTTCACCCCCAACCCCCCGTCTTCTCCTATCATTTTGGATTTCCCCCTCCCCCTCCTACTTTAAAATCTCTTACTATCTTTCCTTTCAGTTAGTCCTGACGAAGGGTCTCGGCCCGAAACATCGACTGTACTTCTTTCTATAGAAGCTGCCTGGCCTGCTGCATTCCACCAGCATTTTGTGTGTGTTGCTTGAATTTCCAGCATCTGCAGATTTCCTCGTGTTTGTGCTTCTACTTCCTCATCCAGGTCATTTATAAAAATCATAAAGAGGAGGGATCCCAGAACAGATCCCCGTGGAATACCACTGGTCATTGACCTCCATGCAGAATATGAACCATATACAACCACCCTTTGCCTTCTGTGGGCAAGCCATTTCTAGTTCTAAAATGCAAGGTCTCCTTGGATTCCATGTGTCCTTGCTTTCTGAATGAGCCTCCACCTTCATCAATGTGTTTTGTTACATGCTCAAAGAATTCATTCAGGCTCATAAGGCACAACCTGCACTTAACAAAGCTAAGCTGACAATCCCTAATCAGATTATGTCTCTCCAAATGCTCATAAATCCTGCCCTTCAGGATCTTCTCCAGCAGTTTGCCCACTACTGAAGTAAGACCTACTGGTCTATAATTTCCTGGGTTATCTCTACTCCCTTTCTTAAACAAGGGAACAACCTTTGCAACCCTTCGATCCTCCGGTACATCTCCATGCAAAGATCATCACCAGAGGCTCGGCAATCTCCTCCCTCACTTTCCACAGTGGCCTGGGGCATATCTCGTCTGGACTCAGTTTATCTAACTTAATGCTTTTTAAAAGTTCCAGCGCATCCACTTTCTTAATGTCTATATGCACAAGCGTTTCAGACCACTGTAAGTCATCCCCACAATTGTCAAGCTCCTTTTCCCTGGTAAATACTGAAGCAAAGTATTTATTAAGTACCTCTGCTACCTCCTCCGATTCTATGTATACATTTGCATGGTCGATGATGCAAAGGGACTTGGGAGTCCTTGTGCAGAACACCCTAAAGGTTAACTTGCAGGTCGAGTCAGCAGTGAGGAAGGCAAATGCCATGTTAGCATTTATTTTAAGAGGTCTAGAATAGAAGAGCAAGGATGTGATGCTGAGGTGTTATAAGGCACTGGTGAGGCCTCACCTTGAGTATTGTGAACATTTTTGGGCCCCTCATCTTAGAAAAGATGTGCTGGCATTGGAGAGGGTCCAGATGAGATTCACAAGGATGATTCCAGGAATGAAAGGGTTATTGTACGAGGAACGTTTGATAGCTCTGGGTCTATACTCACTGGATCTCATTGAAAACTTTCGAATGTTGGAAGGCCTAGACAGAATAGATGTGGAAAAGTTGTTTCCAATGGTGGGAAAGTCTAGGGCAAGAGAGGTCAGCCTCGGGATAGAGGGGAACCCTTTCAAAACAGAGATGTGGAGGGATTTCTTTAGTCAAAGGGTGGTGAATTTGTCGAATTTGTTGCCACGTGCAGCTGTGGAGGCCAGGTCATGGGTGTATTTAAGGCTGACAGTGATAAGTTCGTCATTGGACAGGGCATCAAAGGTTACGGGGAGAAGGCCAGGAAATGGGGTTGAGGTGGAGAGGAAAAAAAAATCAGCCGTGATTGAATGGTGGAGCAGATTCAATGGGTCAGATGGCCTAATTCTGCTCTTATGTCTTATGGCCTTATGGTCTTTCCACTGTCGCACCTGATTGGTCCTATTCTCACACGGCTCATCCTCTTGCTCTTCACATATTTGTAGAATGTCTTAGGGTTTTCCTTAATACTGCTTGCCAAAGCTGTCTCATGATCCCTTCTAGTTCTCTTAATTCCATAAGTAAGCTTCTTTCAACCTTGTAATTTTCTAGAGCTCTATCAGTACCTAATTTTTTGAACCTTTCGTAAGCTTTTCTTTCCTTCTTAACTAGATTTTCTACATCGTTTGTACACCTTGGTTCTTTTACCCTACCATCATTTCCCTGCCTCATTGGAACATACCAATGCAGAAGGCCATGCAGATGTTCCCTGGACATTTTCCATATCTCTGCCGTGCATTTCCCCAACGATGGCCTTCTTTCGGTCATGACTCAGTGATGCCCACAACGTCATACTGACCGATCTCTAATTGCACCACGAGTTCATCCACCTTATTCCGAGTGCTGTGTGCATTTAAATACAGCACATTCAGTCCTGCATTCTTCGCCCATTTGAATCTTGCCTTTGTGGTACAATTTAACTCTTTGTCTGTATTTGTACCCAATCATTGGGTAATACTCATATAAACTTTTCACCTTTCACCCTTAACCCATTATCCCTATTTCTAGTCTCTCCCAACCTCAGTGGAAAAAGCCTATTTTTATTTACCCTATCTATACCGCTTATTATTTTGTATATCTCTGTAAAATATCCCGAGTCTCTGATGCTCAAGGGAATGAAGTCCTAACCCATTCAACCTTCCCCCCCAAAAAATGGGTGCTCAATTCCTGGCAATATCCTTGTAAATTTTCTTTGGACTCTTTCAAACTTATTGAAATCTTTCTGTCGGTAGGTGTCCAGAACTACATACAGTGCTCCAAATTCGATACTGAGGCCAATTAATCTTTGGGCTCTAAAGAAGTCATCTTGCAGGGATGAACCTATTGTTCAGAAGGAGATTTAAGCGCCGTGCCAAATTGAAAAGATCATGGTGTTGAGGCCTGAGGCGAGGAGTGGTTGGGGAGGTAGTGTGGTTCAGATCACTGCTCTACAGCGTTTACTGGGCTCTGTGCTGAACTGTGGGACCCTCTTGCGAACTTCAGAAATGTTATATACTTACAGGTACTGATTGCATAATTTTTTTTCAGTGCAGCTTGGGTGTTAGATGGTCTTTTTTAAAGGATATTTTAATATTTTATTTATGCGTTCTTTTTGACCCCCATGCAAGGCTTACTGAGAAAGTAAGGAGGCATGGGATCCAAGGGAACCTTGCTATGTGGATCCAGAATTGGCTTGCTCACAGAAGGCAAAGAGTGGTTGTAGACGGGTCATATTCTGCATGGAGGTCGTTGATCAGTGGTGTGCCTCAGGGATCTGTTCTGCAACCCCTTCTCTTCGTGATTTTTATAAATGACCTGGATGAGGAAGTGGAGGGATGGGTTAGTAAATTTGCTCATGCAACAAAGGTTGGGGGTGTTGTGGCTAGTATGGAGGGCTGTCAGAGGTTACAGCAGGACATTGCTAGGATGCAAAACTGGGCTGAGAAGTGGCAGATGGAGTTCAACCCAGATAAGTGTGAAGTGGTTCATTTTGGTAGGTCAAATATGGTGGCAGAATATAGTATTAATGGTAAGACACTTGGCAGTGTGGAGGATCAGAGGGATTTTGGGGTCCAAGTCCATAGGACACTCAAAGCTGCTGCACAGGTTGACTCTGTGGTTAAGAAGGCATATGGTGCATTGGCCTTCATCAACCGTGGGATTGAGTTTAAGAGCCAAGAAGTAATGTTACAGCTATATAGGACCCTGGTCAGACCTGACTTGGAGTACTGTGCTCAATTCTGTTCGCCTCACTACGGGAAGGATGTGGAAACCATTGAAAGGGTGCAGAGGAGATGTACAAGGATGTTGCCTGGATTGGGGAGCATGCCTTATGAGAATAGGTTGAGTGAACTCACCTTTTCTTCTTGGAGCGACGGAGGATGAGAGGTGTATAAGATGATGAAAGGCATTGACCATGTGGATAGTCAGAGGCTTTTTCCCAGGGCTGAAATGGCTAACACAAGAGGGCACAGTTCTAAGGTGCTTGGAAGTAGGTACAGAGGAGATGTCGGGCTAAGTTTTTTTTACGCAGAGTGGTGTGTACGTGGAATGGGCTGCTACCAATGGTTGTGGAGGCAATATGATCGGGTCTTTTAAGAGTCTCCCAGATAGGTACATGGAGCTTAGAAAAATTGAGGGCTAAGGGTAACCCTAGGTAATATCTAAAGTAAGAACATGTTCGACACAGCATTGTGAGCCAAAGTGTTTATATTGTGCTGTAGGTTTTCTATGTTTCTGTGTTTTTATGGGCATGGTGTGTTTTTTATTCTCTGCACGTTGAGTGTACAACAGTCTTTATATATATATATATAAATAGATACATATCTTTTGGGTATGTTTGTTTTTTATGGATGCCTGTTAGGAGATGAATCTCCAGGTTATATAATTGTACTTTGAACTTTGGATATTAGGGAATTAAGGAGTTGATGGGGATGCAAGATTAAACATGAGATTGATGTAGAAGTTGTGTTTGGCGGTCAACATGGGTGCAATGAACCTGTTTCTGTGTGTATGACTCTATAAGTGTAAGGGCTAAATATGTTATTAAACTTAGACCTGAGAGATGGGCATAATATACTCATCCCCCTATTGTAATCTCTTTATATTTCTCTGTAAGTAACAATGGTCATAAAACATAGGACCTTTCGAAAGGTTGCAATCACCTCCTCATTCAGGTCTTGATCTCAACCCCTTTTCCTGAATTTTATCCATCCACCTCCCTCACTCTATCCCTCTTTCCATCCCAGCCTCTCAAAGGGAAACATGAAGGTCAGGGACTAACATCTTGCGAACTAAACTTTGACTAAGACTGGAGGTATATAAACAACTAATATTGGGTAAACAAAAATTAAAATAGTAGATACCTTACATATTGAAAAGCAATTTGAAACCAGAAACCTGTCTATTGCCAGGCCACTGCTTGGATCCCAGAGTATACACAGAACTCATCTGGTTGCTGTGGATTCCAAGTTGCAGGTTGTGTTATTAGCAAACAAATGATTAACAGGTAATGGGATTCACATGACAGACTCCAATAAATGAGCAAAGCCTGTCAAAAAGTGATAAAGGATTTATTGCAACCAATTTCACTGTGCATACACAACAAAATTGGTTTGAAAAAAAAACACTCTTAAGCTGGATACTGAGCAATCTTTTTATTCTTTACTCCTGTTGCCAGACTCCCTGCTCAGGCATTGCACTGACTGAAGCCTTTCCAAATGCAATTTCATCATTGGACAACCCTCGGCGAGTTGCCCAGTCTCCACATTTCCCCCAATGGTCACTCAATATCGACTTCCATGGACCACAGCTATCCAAACAAACAATTTCACCACCATTTATGCAATTAATAAGTGAAAATATTCAAAGAAAATTAAAAGCAGATTTATGGCTCAATTATAAATTGTTTAATCTTTAGTTTGGAATCAGGCTGATTATCACTGACATATGTTGTGAAATTTGTTATTTAGTGGTAGCAGCACAACGCTTCTTGGAGTCTGCAAGCAATTTCTCATTAGTCTTGCAAAGACCCTGTCAAACATAAATGTATGTTTAATTTTTCATTGAGTCATGGAGCTCTATAGCACAGAAACAAGCTCTTCAGCCCACTGAGTCTATGCCAAACTGTCCCTTCAACATGGTCCTATATATTCTCTCACAATATATCTGACTTTGAACAGAAATTTCCTTCAGTTAAACCTTAGAAGGTCTCAAAACATTGATTTTGGCCTCCGTTCATTGGCTACCAAACCTCATCCATCTCTATTATCCACGATGGAACTACCTGACTGAAAAACAAAGGTCTTGCTTCAATTTAAAATTAGTGTTGCAGTCCCACATCTTCAACAACATTAAGACTACATTGTCACCTATGCTCATTCCTCTCCAATCACCTTGCAGATCAAATTTACACTTGCCTCTAGATTTTCTCCTTCTGCCTCATGGATAAATATAGGTTGTATTTTTAATTAAATCCTAAAAATCCTGGTGCTTTGGCTGCCCTTCTGCAGTGAGAAGCCTTGAGTGCCTTTTCATCATGAATCTTTCATTTATAATACTTGGGGCAGCATGATAGAATAATGTTTGGCACATCGCTTAACAGTGCCAACAACCCAGGTTCAATTCCCACCAATGCCTGTAAGGAGTTTGTACGATCTCAACATGACCATATGGATATCATCTGGGTGCTCCAGTTTCCTCCCACAGTGCAAAAACTTACCAGTTGGTAGGTTAATTGGTCGCTGTAAATTGTCCCGTGATTAGACTAGGATTGCTGAAGGGCTTTTTTTGCTCTGTATCTCAATAAATACAGGTATCCCTCCCCTTTACAAAGGTAGAAACCCTTCTTAAGCCAAAATGGTGTAAAGCGAATAACCATTAATTTATATGGGAAAAATTCTCATAAAAGCAAAAATCCTCTTTGTAATGCAAAAACAGGTTACTAATGTAGGTCTTTCATAAAAGCAAAGTGGCATAAAGCGAACATTCGCAAAGCGGGGGGACACCTGTAAATAAATGCATCATGCTGCAGGTTCCTTAAAGTTATCAGAACAGAGACCTTCATCAGTCAAGGCTTGGTCTGGGCCCGAAATCTGAAACCATTTCCAATACAGTAAGTTTCAGCACTGCTTGTGTGTTGCTAGTTCAAGAATAGATTATGAAGACACATTATACGCATCGATACCATAATGGTAATGTGGATGAATTTTAGAATTCATCAACATTTAAATAAATAAATAGTTTCAGCAAAAACAACCACAAAGCTGTCGGTATTCGGTTCCCCAGTATAAAATAAAAACAAAATAGCTCAAGCTGCTCAGCAACCCAAGGCATCTTCAAGGAGTGATGCCTCAAAAAGGCGGCATCCATCAATAAGGACCCCCCAACACCCAGCACATGCCCTCTTCGCAGTGCTACCATCAGGGAAGAGTTACAGGAGCCTGAAGGCACACAGTCAACAATTCAGGAACAGCTTCCTCCCCTCTGCCATCAGACTTCAGAATTGACAATGAACCCACTACCTTACTACCTTTTTTCTTCTTTTTGGACTGCTTATTTAATTTAACTTTTATAAATATATATTTAATTTACAGTTTTTATTATGTTTTGCAATGCACTGCTGCTGCAAAACACAAATATCATGACCCATGCCGGTGATATTAGACCTGGTTCGGATTGTTCCAATTTACAAACCATCCTACATATCATTGGCATGTAAAGGGAAACAAGTGTATCCAAAGGAGACTCACACGGTCACGGAAAGAGGGTGCAGAACTCCACACATACAGCACCTGATGTTGGGATTGAACTTGGCTTACTAGATATTGGCCCTGGTAATCCAGTTGACCCACAAGTGTACCGCCAATATGTCGAAGCTTCTGAGTTCACTAAATTTTTCTTTGCCAAGTAATTTATACCAAGGCCCCTCACAAAGTAACCTGATTTATTCTTGTGGCTATTGATTATTAGATAGATAGATAGATAGATAGATAGATAGATACTTTATTCATCCCCATGGGGAAATTCAACATTTTTTCCAATGTCCCATACACTTATTGTAGCAAAACTAATTACATACAATACTTAACTCAGTAAAAATATGATATGCATCTAAAATCACCCTCTCAAAAAGCATTAATAATAGCTTTTAAAAAGTTCTTAAGTAGTTTACTTAAATACATTGAGTCCTAACCCCGGCACTTTAACATATCTTACTCCTGGCGGTTGAATTGTAAAGCCGAATGGCATTGGGGAGTATTGATCTCTTCTTCCTGTCTGAGGAGCATTGCATTGATAGCAACCTGTCGCTGAAACTGCTTCTCTGTCTCTGAATGGTGCTATGTAGAGGATGTTCAGGGTTTTCCATAATTTGATTAATAATGATGAACAAAACATATGTTAGCTGTTGGAAACAGGATTCATTCAGAATCCCTTACTGTTTGTTAGGAATGAATTTGCCTATTCTTCAAGTGATGGGATGGTCTACATTCGCCACTTCAGCCCCATCACAAGTGAGATGAAACTGGTGAGTGTTCTTCAAGGTCACGAGGCTGACATCACTTCCATCTTGTGGCATTCCCTCTTCAATAAGTGGCTGAGTGGCTCAGAGGATGGGACCATCCGGATCTGGGTAAGTGCCTCACAGGGGACAATGCTATGCCCGAACCAGCTGAAGAAACTGGTTGTGTATAGACAAAAAGGGAGTCAAGCTTGTTGTCGTGTCATGTCAAATACAGTGAGGGACAGGTAGAATGAAAAATGTGCTTTCAGCAGTATCACAGACAGGTAGTTTCAGACAGAATACAACAGGTAAGTTATACCAGACAGTGAAGAGAAAAAAAATGCATATCAGTCAGAGATAAGGCCATAGTTTTGCCAGAGATGTTCTGTTACTGAGGTAGAAAACTGCATTTTATGTAAGCATTCCCTCAGCACAATACAAAGAACTTTACAGATGATGATGTGTATTAGAAGAATAATTACCATTCTGTAGAGAAAATATAACCAATTTGCATGCAGTTAGGTCCCAAAAACACTAAATGGGTGATTATCCAGATTATTCAATTGCTAGATTGATTTTTTGAGTAGGTTCAAATGCTAGCACTACATTTTGGATTGAAGGACCTGCACTGTGCTGTACTGCTCTATGTTCTATATTTTATTATCTGTTGTAATAATGTGGCTTTTTGGGTAAATACAACAGAAAGAGAAGTCCGGTGCTATTTCTAAACTGCCATAGTTCTACATCCACCTCATCGAAGTGATTTCTGTAATTTAACACTCTCTCAGTACTGCAGTGAAATGTCAGGCAGGAATTACACACTGGACTGGAGGTCAAAACCACTGTCAGCTGACACATCAGAATGAGCAAATAGGCAGAGCACATTGCTGTGCAATACACAGGCACTACATGGGCAAACTACTGTGGGCTGCCAGTGAAATGTATGTCTGGAACATATAAAACCACAGCACAGGAAGAGGCCCTCAGTCCACCATGCTATGCTAAACTAATTAATCTAATGATGCCAATAGACTGTCCGTATCCCTCCATTCTCCACATAATCATGGTCTATTCAAGAGCCATTTAAAACACCTCTGGAGTATCTGCCTTCATAATCACCACTGGTGGTAGATTCCAGACACCGGTCACTTTCTGTGTAAAACCCTTTAAACGTTCACTTTCTCACCTTAGATGCTTGCCTTTTAGTATTAGATATTTCGACCCTGGGGAAAAGATACCAGCTGTCTGCTCATTCTCTGAAGCCTGTAATAGGTCTGGGTCCACCGTGGATGTTGTGATATGAAAACTAGTTCACAAGTAAGCCAGGGCAATTCAATATTGAAAACATGCAGTTGCCTATGCAGCAGGCACCTCCTGTCCATGCAGCTGATAAATACAGAGGAACTGCAGAGACCAATACAGTTTAGCACCATCAGCGTTGCAGGAGTTGTCAGTCATTGCTGAACTCAACGTAGTACTGCCTCAGGGACTCCAGCCCTGGATATTTCCTCACAGTTTACTCCCGAAGCCTACCCCATGAGTGTGTATAGTCACAAGACAGTAGAGGTTTGAGATCAGTGTATTGCTTCTCCTAGATGAGCTGTTAACCATGGCCGGTGAGCCCCGTCTGCCCGAAGCGGCTGGTTTTAAGGTACCAATAACCCCCCTTTGCCCCTTCGCCTGTCAGTAGAAACCGTTCCACTGGGCTTAATAGCTAAGCCACACGTGAAGTCCTGGAGTTGGACTTGGTTGTCAAAGGCTATCTGTGGCGCATGCCATTGGGAGCATTTAAAAGATAGAGGGAGCTTGTCCCTACTACCACTGCAGCTGTGACAACCTTTAGGAACTAACTTCATTCTATGCTGCCTGTAATTTTCTAAACTTCTATTGGGTCTCCCATCAGCCTTCATTGCTCCAGAAGCAAGCAACTGCTCGTAAGTCATGACCTCTAATCTGGGCAGCACCCTGATAAAACTCTACTGAACTGCAATAGCATTATTAACATTCTGTACAGCAGTTGAGTGTTTCCAACATTTAGTGGAATCTTTATTTGTAACAGAGTGAAGATGGAACCCAGTGTGAGCAACTCTTGGTCACACACCGAGCAGTTAATTGTCTTTGCATTGATCAGGTCAATGGCTGTATTATAGCTGGGATTCAGGAAAGAATGAGGTGAGTCTTGACAGTGTGGGAGGATGGATGGACTGATGGGGTTGCTGAGGGTGGTACCTGTCTGGCATGAAAAACCAATGCCTGAATGGGGTATTGCAAATGGTTGTATGCCATTTTTAATGTTTCCTAACAAACCTGTAGATGTGATTATGAAGTGTGTCTATATTTGCTAATATCAAGCAGCGGGGGAGATATAACAAGTTTTAAAACTTCAGCTCATTTCGATTTGTCCATTTCTTCTCAGCCTGCAACTTACTGATGGCTTTATTTTCCCCTGTGTCTTCTGGCCCTTTTTTTTTTTCTCTCTGGCTTGGACAGGTCATGTTTACCTGAACGTACACATTACCAAGTTAGAATCTGGTAAGAATTTTTAAATTCCCAGATGAACAAAAGCACGAAATAAAGTATATCTTCGCATAGGATAAATCGGCTCTTGACCTGATGATGTTTAAAATTCTTATTATTGATTTTGGATCTCTCCGTTGCCTCATCCCTCCCTCCTTTCAGACTACAATATAGTCCTTTTGACAATGTTTCTCTATTTCCGGCTAGTGGCATTCTTCTCATATTCATCTCTCTCCCATTAGTAGCTGTTCCTGCATGTGACACCCAAAGTATTTTCTTTTAGCCAGGCTAACAGTTACTGCTCTAGAGACTAGGTCTAGGTCTGCAGCCAGACCAGGAAAGAATTAGTGGTATTGGTGAATCAGATGGATTTTTTAAAAAAAGTAGCTTTTTAACAAGCTTATTGAAAACAATCCTTTTGATTTACTTGTAGTTTCTCCACTCTGTTTAATAAATTTCTTAATTATCTCCTCAGTGTTTATGACCCTGAAACATTTATAGAAGTGCAGAGAAATATTGGACACACTGATTCAATCTGTTCCATCATCCACATCCCTGAAAGAACCCAGGTAACTCAGTTCCTTCTGCAACAATACTATGAATCTTTTTGTCTTCTAGAGCATTTTCTTCTCATCAGTAGAGTATGTTAGCATTGGGAATGAAGTACTTTTACTGTTGGAGCTATCTAGCTGCAATATGATTTTGACAAAGTTTAATAAACTTCCTCTGCACTGTTTAATTAAATATTCCTGAGTAGTGCTATGGTGAATTGTAATAATCATTCAAAATCAAGGAAGGCATATTGGCCATTATTCAAGTCACAAATTTAAAAAATGAAAAACAGCAATATTATGCTCAAATTTTATAAAACTTTGGTTTGACATCAGTTGGAGTACTGAATGCAATTCTAGACACCACATGTTAGGAAAGCTCTATTGGTGCCAAAAATACTACAAAGATTAACCAGGATGTTGCCTGGAATGAAGTGCTTCACTTTTGAGGAGAGATTGGAGAAATTGGAGAAAATGGATCTGTTATCACTATCGCAGAGGAGGTTAAGAGGGATATAGATACAGTAGATTGCAAAAACTTTTCCTCTGTCAAAAGTATACTGTATAAACCTTGAAGACAGATTTAGTTTAAGGGGAAAAAAATTCAGATGGAAATTAGGAAACCTTTGTCATACAGAGAGTGGCAAATACCTTGAATGCACTGTCCAAGAGAATGGTGGAAGCAGAGTACTTGACAGTATTTAAGAAACCTTTAGATGAGCACTTGAATCACTGAGGCATAGAAGAGTACAGGCCTAGCACTAGTGTGGATTGGTGCGAACTGGTCAGTATGGATATGGTGGTCTGAATGTCCTACTTCCACACTGTATGACTAGAAATCAGCTGACAACATTGGTGCAGGGGAAACATGTAGAGGTAGTAATCCAAAATATAATAAATTGTCATCTAAAGTAACTTGCGTTAGTAAATGGCATTTCCTATCCAGTTTTGGTTAATGTGCAGTGTTGGTGAGCAGTGTTGTCCATGTTTCCTTTCAGATGTAACAAACCGAAACCCATTAGAATTTAAAAGACATTTTCATTGTGGCTGAAAGATGAAAAACAAAAAATAATGTAAAGTTGTTATTACATTTTTTAAAAACATTTATGACTAGGCTGACCATTTTTGATAAAATTAAAAGTCTGATTTTTAAAGTTTCAGATGACCTAAGATTTGTAAATGGATTGAACAATGAAGGAATAATTTTAGAGGTATTGTACAATTAAACTGACATGTATATTTAGAAGTAAAACAGGTTGATGAAAATGTTACGAAATCCTTGGTATTATAAACAGAGGCATAGAATACAAAGCACCCATATTATGCAGGACCTGTTAGGCTAGAGCTGGAATGTTCAAAGTACCACACGTTCTGGAGGGCGCTAAGGGTAAGGAGATTTACTAGAATGTCACAGCTTCAGTTATAGGGGTAATTTAATAGCGCTTTTTTCAATTACGAGTGTTATTGACAATAGGATGGAAAAAATTATTTTCACTGATCGGAGCATCAATAGCCGTTGGACAGAGCAACATGGTCAGTATAAAGCTAGAGGAAAGGCCAGCTTGTTATGATCTGGATATATTTTTTGAAAATATGGTGATATCAAATTTAGAGATAACTCCCAAAATGGAATTAGATGTATAATTGGAAAGAACATAATTACAGGGCATTTATGGACAAAAAAGGACTTGGTGTAATTTTGAAAATATGTTTAGGCAGTCAGCATCTTAGCAGGTGATATATCCCAGATCATAACATCTGTTGTGTAAAAACAAATTAATTTCTCTTTTTGATTAGTAATTAGCATAAATTGGAGACATTTAGTTATCGACCAATTGGCATTTAGTCCAATTCACTCCATCAAAATGGTTTGCAATTGTCAGCACCTTGAGGAATGCTCCATGCTAACAGCACCATGCTCATTTTTCAGTATATTACTGCATCCTGGGATCGCACACTGCGTGTCTGGAATGCTTACATCAAGTTACCTCCCAAAACTAAAGAAATTATGGAAAATGCAAAGAGTGCAACAATTTGAGATGAAATGTCAGCGGGACTTCAAGTTCCTTGGTGGTGTTTCCATTTTGAAATTAGTTTAACTTATGCCAAATCCAGCAAACCATGAAACTCCTTACCACCAGTTAACTATTTAGTTACATCATTGCCATGACTAATTGAACAGAATGTGACTAGATGTTCCTGACTCCCAAAGTCCTTCATGCCACCAAGAAGATACAAATCACGTCTGAAGGAATTCTCTCCATTTGCCTGGATGGTTAATTTGTGACAGGATCCAGCACCATCCCAGATAATTCAGTTTGCCAATCAGAGAAGCAGAATATATCAAAATCCGATTTATTATCACTGACATGTAACGTGAAATTTGTTAACTTAGCAGCAGCAGTTCAATGCAGTACATAATATAGAAAATAAAATAAATAATAAATAAAATAAAAATAATAATAATAAATAAGTAAATCAATTACAGTATACATATATTGAATAGATTTAAAAATGTGCAAAAACTAGAAATACTGTATATTAAAAAAATGTGAGGAAGTGTCCAAGGATTCAATGGCCATTTAGGAATCGGATGGCAGAGGGGAAGAAGCTGTTCCTAAATCGCTGAGTGTGTGCCTTTAGGGCAACTCACTGAGTATAACAAGATTGTCCTGGATTCAAAAACATTAGGATGATACACATTCTCTCCTTCAACTTTGATGATGTTCATGGTATGGAGAACAACAACAGATGGCTTATCCTTTAAATTCAGTGCCTAGGATTCACCTGGATTATTTATCAGTAGTGCAATAGTTATTATTTGGTAATATCTACCCATTATTTATCATATTTCTTCTGATATTCCTGAGACAGGAGAGTGTAAAGCAGATGGGTTAGCTTGCCTTTGCTTAAATTTCCTACAGACCTTCCAATGATGTGTTGGGAAAAAAAAACTGACGTCTTCTTTCTCTGGAGCAAATATTTTAATGAATTACTGTCTCCACTTGTTTTCCAGTTAACAATAAGTAGATCACCATTAGCCTCCTAATGGTTGACCTGAAACAATTGAGTGAAAGAGCCACTAACTGAGAAAAGCAAAGTACTGCTGATGCTAGAAATCTGAGATAAAACAGTAATATTGGAGTAGGTCAGGCAGCATCTATGGAGAGAGAAAGAGTGTCAATATTTCAGACTGATTTCTAATGATAAGTCATGGAACTGAAATAGTAACTTTGATTGTGGAGCAGCCTTGATCATAGCTTTAACAATATATTTGTTCTCCCCACTACACCTGGTCAGGTAAAATTAAGTCAGGTTGGAGGGTGGGGGATGCTGGTGGTATGAAACCTGGCCTTGGTTGCTGATGGCTGCAATGTCGTGTTCATTAACCTCCTAGCAAAGTAAGTTTTTGTCTGAAATGATGGATATTTGGAGCCCCCGTCTGGTGAAACTGTGATTCAACATTTTCTACATTGTGCCACAGCAACATTCATTGAAAATCCTGCTGCCATTTGGAAAATATATATATTATCACAATATGTATTGATATTGTCAATACGAATCAATGTCTTAACAACAGTTGTAGATTGGTCTTTGAAATGATGATCAGATGAGTGTGGAATTAATATAATATTTTGGTGTTTGGATATCAGTATTATAGACAAATTGTTAAATTATTCAACAACACCTGATATGTTCTCAGAGATCTGACCATTATTTTATGTGATTATGCTATTAACATTTACCCACAGAATATATCACAGGCTGAGCGAAGATAATTATTTATTCATTCTTTGATACCATTCATTTTGATGACCCGACTGGCCCCTATTGATGTCTTTAAGTTCAAGTTCAGTTGTCATTCAACCATACATGAATACCCATGAATACAGTCAAACGAAACAGCCACTCCAGGGCATCAGTGCAAAATACAGTACTGTATTCTACAGTTATATGAGTATATCAGATATTAAACAAGAATCAGGCTTCAGTTCTTATTGTAAATATATATAAGTTCAGGAAGTTTGCAATTAGCCTTTTTTTTTTGTAAATTGCAAGCAGTAAATTGAAGTTAAAAGCTCAGACTGCTCCACAGACTAAGAGATTGCACATGCAAGAGCCAAACATTAAAACAATGGGGCTGTGTTAATCGGCTGTCATTAAACCAGGCAAGATGGCTAAGTTACTTGGACCATTGTGACTTGAGTTCAAGCTGGCAGACCAGATGAATGTTGCCACTTAGCATATCAAACATGGTCACAGGTAGAGGCAATCAAGTAGTTTTTTGTGTACTTACTATATCTGTGTACTCAGAGACAAGCCTAACAACATCAATTTTGGGTGTCAGGCTCTGTTGTCAAAAGGTTTTAGGATATTTGTGCAAATATAGATTCTCCCAAAGGTGTCTGGACCTTGAGAGGCGTCATATTAATTACAATGTGCTTCCACTGTGTATCTCAAAGGAACGACTTATCAATGCAAAGTATTAAACAATGTCATTGTAACTATTGAAATTCTACTGTTAACTTTCTCTTAAGAGTATAAAATGTGATGTACCATTGAGTTTGTGAGCCTCTCAAGAGTGTCTCCAGAAAGATGTCTGCTTGTTGTGCTGAATAAAGATATCTAGATCACCAGCTTCAGTGTCTGTCTGGTGACTTCAATCACAGTCGCAGCAGTACAAACAGTCATATAGATTACAAGACACATACACATAAGCATACAGCCACACAAAAGGATATATATAATGTAGTGCAAGTCCCTGAGTGTCATGTCATGTAGATTGATGGTGCATGGGACATTGTCAGCAAGAACAAGCCTACATCAGTCTGCAGACAAATGCAGTCCAGCTTGTCTCCACCAAGAGAACACTTAGGGACACCAGCAATGTGAGGCCCAACCCACAACCCAGCATGGAGGCCACCATGTCTCCTGTCCTAGGTGGCTGAAACAGATGACCACACGCGTGTGACCTAGTCTGTACTACATCTGAGGCCACACAGTTTCCCTGCTATCAATCTCGCCAATAAACCAGTGAACTGGACTTGAAGTATTCTACATGACCAAATTCCAGCAGGAGAAAAACCTGCAGAAGAATCACTCCCTGTTAGACTATGCATTGGATCCACCTTTCTGTAGCAGGCAGCATGTTCCACAAAGTCCACCTCCTCCAATATTGACAATGATATATTTCTCCCCAGGCGTTGATATTTTCTAATGTTGCTATTATTTCTTGATTTCAAGCTTCATCATTCTATACTGTTTCCAATTGAGCTAGATACAGGCTCATGCTTAATTCACTCTGAAAACATTATCCTTTTCATCATCACTTTGCGCTAATCCATTTACATTTTAATTTGTCTCTATATAGACTCATTTTGCACATGGTTGACTATATGCTGTTTGGTTTCAGAATATTTCCAGCAGATTTAAAAAAATTATCTTCACAATAGGAACATGGAATACTTTTTGCTTCAGCTGATTAACTATGAGCCTTTGCAGTTGTAAAAGTATTCAGATATACAAGGGAAAACACTATGCGGTACAGATATTTGAGCCATTAAATATCAGTCTAATTTAACTGGATATTCATTATGGAAAGGACATATCCAACAGAGATGAGATAAGATAGCTGAAGTACATTTCATTGTCCTTTGTCTGTGCTGGAAAAAGATGCAACGGCCCATCACAACACAGATCGGCCCTTTTTGGCAGGTAAGGAAAGGGGCTCTGTTGGCAAAAAATTAAACCAAATCCTTAGAAAGAGGTGACATAGGATCGGAAGATGTAGAACCCTAGTGGGCAGAGATAAGAAAATGCAAGAGGAAAAAGACTCTGAAGGGAGTTATATACGGGCCCAAGAACAGTAATTAGGTTATGGAGCATATAACAATTACAGCCCAGAAACAGGCCATCTCAGCCCTTCTAGTCCATGCCAAATGCTTACTCTCACCTAATCCCACCTACCTGCACTCAACCCATAACGCTCCATTCCTTTCCTGTCTGTATACCTATCCAATTTTTTTTTAATGACAATATCGAAACTGCTTCTACCACTTCTACTCATTCCACACAGCTACCACTCTCTGAATAAAGAAGTTCCCCCTCGTGTTACCCCTAAACTTTTGCCCCTTAACTCCTAACTCATGTCCTCTTGTTTGAATCTGCCCTACTCTCAATGGAAAAAGCCTATCCACGTCAACTCTATCTAACCCCTCATAATTTTAAATAACCTCTATCAAGTCCCCCCTCAACCCTCTATGCTCCAAAGAATAAAGACCTAACTTGTTCAACCTTTCTCTGTAACTTAGGTGCTGAAACCCAGGTAACATTCTAGTAAATCTTCTCTGTACTCTCTCTATTTTGTTGACATCTTTCCTATAATTCGTTGAACAGAACTGTACACAATACTTCAAATTTGGCCTCACCAATGCCTTGTACAATTTTAACATTACATCCCAACTCCTATGCTCAATGCTCTGATTTATAAATGCCAGCTTACCAAAAGCTTTCTTCACCACCCTATCCATATGAGATTCCACCTTCCGGGAACTATGCACCATTATTCCTAGATCACTCTGTTCTACTGCATTCCTCAATGCCCTATCATTTACCATGTATGTCCTATTTTGATTAGTCCTACCAAAATGTAGCACCTTACACTTATTAGCATTAAACTCTATCTGCCATCTTTCAGCCCATTCTTCTAACTGGCCTAAATCTCTCTGCAAGCTTTGAAAACCTACTTCATTATCCACAACACCACCTATCTTAGTATCATCTGCATACTTACTAATCCAATTTACCACCCCATCATCCAGATCATTAATGTATACGACAAACAACATTGGACCCAGTACAGATCCCTGAGGCACACCACTAGTCACCGGCCTCCAACCTGACAAACAGTTATCCACCACTACTCTCTGGCATCTCCCATCCAGCCACTGTTGAATCCATTTTACTACTTCAATATTAATACCTAACAATTGAACCTTACTAACTAACCTTCCATGTGGAACCTTGTCAAAGGCCTTACTGAAGTCCATATAGACAACATCCACTGCTTCACCCTCATCAACTTTCCTAGTAACCGCTTCAAAAAATTCAATAAGATTTGTCAAACATGACCTTCCATGCAGAAATCCATGTTGACTGTCCTAATCAGACCCTGTCTATCCAGATAATTATATATACCATCTCTAAGAATATTTTCTATTAATTTACCCACCACTGACGTCAAACTAACAGGCCTATAATTGCTAGGTTTACTCTTAGAACCCTTTTTAAACAATGGAACCACATGAGCAATATGCCAATCCCCCAGTACCATCCCTGTTTCTAATGACATTTGAAATCTTTCTGTCAGAGCCCCTGCTATTTCTACACTAACATCCCTCAAGGTCCTAGGAAATATCCTGTCAGGACCTGGAGATTTATCCACTTTTATATTCCTTAAAAGCGCCAGTACTTCCTCCTCTTTAATCATCATAGTTTCCATAACTTCCCTACTTGTTTCCCCTACCTTACACAATTCAATATCCGAATAATGAATACAGAAGAAAATAAATTGTTCAAAATCTCCCCCATCTCTTTCGGCTCCACACATAGCTGTCAACTCTAATTTTCTAAGGGACCAATTTTATCCCTCACTATCTTTTTGCTATTAAATTTTATCCCTCACTATCCTTTTGCTATTAATTACAACGGGAGATAGAAAAGACAGGTAATAAAGTCAAGGCTATGATAGTCATGTGGGATTTCAATATGCAGGTAGATTGAGAAAATTAGGTTGGTGCTGGATCCCAAGAGAGAGAATTTGTAGAATGCATACAAGATAGCTTTTTAGAGCAGTTTGTGGTTGAGTCCATCAGAGGAAAGGCAATTCTGGATTGGGTGTTGAGAAATGAACAAGGTTTGATTAGGAAGTTTAAGGTAAAAGAACTCTTGGGAGGTAGTGATCCTAATATGGTAGAACCCAGCCCGCAGGTTGAGAGGGTGTATCAGTACTGCAGTGGAGTAAAGGGAGTTACAGAGGCATGAGAAAGGAGCTGGCCAAAATTGATTGAAAGGGGACATTAGCAGGGGTGACAACAGAACATCAATGGCTGCAGTTTCTGGGGCTAATTTGGAAGGTGCAGGATACATTCCAAAGATGAGGAATTATCCTAAAGGGAGGATGAGGCAACTGTTGCTGATAAGGGAAATAAAGAGAGCATCAAAGCAAAAGAGAGGACACTTAATATAGCAAAAAAAATAATGGGAAGTTGGAGGTTTGGGAAGCTTCTGAAAACCAAAGAAGGCAACTAAAATAATCATAAGAAGAGGAAAGATAAATTACAAAGGTAAGTTATCCAATAATATGAAAGAGGATACCAAAAATGTTTTTCAGATGTATACAAAGTAAAATAGAGGTGAGAGTGGATATTAGACCATCAGAAAATGATGCTGGAGAGGTAGTAATGGACAAAGAAATGGCAATAATACATAATAAGTATTTTGCATTTTGTCCAGGGTTCTGAAATAGGGAGCTGAAGTGATTGTGAAGGCATTAGTATTTATTTTTCAAGAATCGTTAGATTCTGGAATGGTTCCAGAGGACTGGAAATTGCAAATATAACTATACTTTTTAAGAAGGGAGGGACGCAGAAGAAAGGAAATTGTATAAACATAAAGTGCACTGCAGATACTGTGGTCAAATCAAGACATACAAAAAGCTGGATGAACTCAGCAGGTCGGGCAGCAACCGTTGAAAGAAGCAGTCAACGTTTCGGGTTGAAACCCTTCATCAGGACTAAAGAAGGAGGGGGCAGGGGCACTATAAAGAAGGTGGAGAGAGGGTTGAAAACCAATCAGAGGAAAGATCAAGGGATGGGGGAGGGGAAGCAGGGAGGGGATAGGCAGGAGAGGTGAAGAAGGAATCTAAAGGGAAAGCACTATGGGTAGTAGAAGAAGGCAGATTCATGAGAGATGATAGGCAGCTAGAAGAGGAGACAGAGTAGAGGTGGGTTGGGAAGGGAGAGGGAGGGAATTACTGGAAGTTGGAGAATTTGATGTTCATACCAAGGGGCTGGAGACTACCCAGACGGTATATGAGATGTTATTCCTCCAATCGAAGTTTGGCCTCATCATGGCAGTAGAGGAGGCCATGTATGGACATATCCGAATAGGAATGAGAGGGAGAATTGAAGTGAGTGGCAACTGGGAGATCCTGTCTGTTGTGGCAGACGGAGCATAGGTGCTCGGCGAAATGGTCCCCCAATCTGCGTCGGGTCTCGCCGATGTAGAGGAGGCCACACCGGGAGCACTGGATGCAATAGATTACCCCAACAGACTCACAAGTGAAGTGTTGCCTCACCTGAAAGGACTGTTTGGGGCCCTGCATGGTGGTAAGAGAGGAGGAGTAGGGACAGGTGTAGCACTTACGCTTGCAGGGATAAGTGCCAGGTGGGAGATCTGTGGGGAGCGACGTGTGGACCAGGCAGTTGCGGAGGGAACGATCCCTGCGAAAAGCAGAGAGGGGTAGAGAGGGAAAGATGTCCTTAGTGGTGGGGTCCTGTTGAAGGTGGTGGAAATTGCGGAGGATAATATGCTGGATCCGGTGACTGGTGGGGTGATAGGAGAGGACAAGGGGAACACGGTCCCTGTTGTGGTGACGGGAGGATGGGGTGAGGGCCGAAGTGCGGGAAATGGAGGAGATGCGGGTGAGGGCATCATTGATGACGGCAGATGGGAAACCACGATTCTTAAAGAAAGAGGACATTTGGGATGTCCTGGAATGGAAAGCCTCATCCTTGAAGCAGATGTGGCAGAGATGGAGGAACTGGGAATAGGGAATAGAATTTTTGCATTTGGTAGGGTGGGAAGAGCTATATCAAGGTAGTTATGGGAGTCAGTGGGTTTATAGAAGATGTCAGTGGACAGTCTATCTCCAGAGATGGAGACTGAGAGATCGAGAAAGGGGAGAGAAGTGTCCGAGATGGACCAAGTGAATTTGAGGGCTGGATGAAAGTTAGAGGCAAAGTCAACGAAATTGATGAGCTCAGCATGGGTGCAGGAAGCAGCACCAATGTAGTCATCAATGTATCGAAGGAAAAGTTGGGGAGCAGTACCAGTATAGATATGGAGCATAGACTGTTCCACATAACACACGAAGAGGCAGGCATAGCTAGGGCCCATGTGAGTGCCCATAGCTACACCCTTGATCTAGAGAAAGTGGGAAGAGCCGAAAGAGAAGTTATTAAGTGTGAGTACCAGTTCTGCCAACCTGAGGAGTGTGGGTGTGTTGGGGAACTGGTGAGGTCTATTGTCCAGAAAGTAGAGGAGGGCTTTGAGACCTTCTGGATGGGGAATTGAAGTGTATAAGGATTGGACATCCATGGTGAAAATGAAGCGGTTGGGACTGGAGAACCAGAAGTTATTGAAGAGGAGGAGGGCATGGGATGTATCCCAGATGTAGGTAGGGACGGACTGAATTATGGGTGACAAAATGGAGTCGAGGTAGGCAGATACAAGTTCGGCGAGACAGGAGCAGGCCGAAACTATAGGCCTACCAGGACAGTCAGGCTTATGGATCTTGGGGAGGAGGTAAAAGCGAGCAGTGCAGGGTGTGGGAATTATGAGTTTTTTGGCTGAGGATGGAAGGTCTCTGGAGTTGATAAGGGCAGTGACAATGGTTTGATGTTTTTTGGTTGGGTCCTGTTCCAGGGGTAAGTAAGAGGAGGTGTCAGAGAGCTGCCATTTGGCCTCAGTGAAGTAGAGGTCCGTCCGCCAGACCACCTTTGTCTGCGGGTTTGATGGTGAGGTTAGGATTAGTGCAGAGGGGGACAAAAGTGAGGCCCTTGCTGAGCACAGAACGCTCTGCCTCAGAGAGGGGATGGTGAAGACATGGCAAGGGTTGGGGCTGAGGTCACAGGAAGGTAAAGAGTGGGAGGTCTCAGGAGGGAGAGTGGGGTTGGGATGTTCAGGGAGAGCGGGCTGAGGGGAGGATGAGGGATCATAGGAATGGAGGGGAGATGAGGGGTGGAGGGAGGGTTGGGAGTCGCGGGGAGGATAGGGGGTTGTAGAGGAATAAGACGAGCGGTAGGACCCAGCGGCAGTAAGAGTGGTCCCGGTCTGGATATCAGTTCGAGCTGGATCTAGAGCTATGGGTGTCGGAGTCTGTGGCCTGCAGGGCGCCAGAACTGAAGTCTGAATCAGAAGCGGGTGAGTCCATGGCGCGCTGGGGGCTGATTAGGAAATTATATTAAATTAAATTAAATTATATTAAATTAAAAATAAGGAAATTATATACTAGTTAGCCTGACTTCAATGGTTGGGAAGATTATTGGAGTTCATTACTAAGGATGAGGTTTTAGGTACTTGGAGGCCCATGATAAGGTAGGCCAGAGCTGGCATGGTTTCCTTAAACGAAAATCTTTCCTGACAAGTCTGTTACAATTCTTTAAGGAAATGACAGGCAGTGTAGACTTGGAGAGTCAGTTCATGTTGTCTGCTTGGATTTTCAGAAGGCCTTTGAAGAGGTGCTGCACATGAGGCTGCTTAACAAGATAAGAGCCCATGGTATTAGTATGGCTGGAAGTTTGGCTGACTGGCAGAGTAGGAATAAAGGGTGTCTATTCTAGTTGGCTGCTGGTGACTAGTGATGGTCTGCAGGGGTCAGTATTATGACTGCTGCTTCTCACTTTATATGCGAATGATTTGGATGAAAGAGTTGATGGCTTTGTGGCCAAGTTTGCAGACCATACTACGATAGGTGGAGAGGCAGATGTTGAGGAAGCAGGGAGTCAGCAGGAGGACTTACCGTAGATTCCGGATTTTAAGCCGCTACTTTTTTCCCACATTTTGAACTGCTTTGAACTTTGCGGCCTTTAATACGGAGCGGCTAATGCATTATTTTTTTTCATGCCGCCTCGTAAACATTTTGCCTCGTAACAGTAGACCAATAAAATTGATGAGTAGTTCACAGAGGTCCAATGAAATTGTACGATAAATCAAGCGCACTTTCACAATTAAATTATTGTAAATCAGTCATTTGTACTCACCCTCATCAACATGGAAAACACTCGAAGAAAAGCATTGTGCTGCCTTTATGGCAGTTATTTAGTTTATAATATTTTCGCTTAGTAATTCATTTTCTAGTTAAAGTTAAAAGAGTTTTAACTATATTTGTTTTCTGTACTACATCGCGGGATGCTATGACGTCACACCCGGTTTCGCCGCGTCTTGTGGGATACCAGTTTGCGATAAACGGAAAGGAGGGGGGGAGCGGCGGAGCCAAAACGCTGCTTTTAAGTTAAAGGCGATCAATAACTTTTCCTGGTAGGCTGCAGTATATATATTTTTTACCAGTCGTTAGGAGATATTGGAATGTTGTTCAGTAAAGAAGTATACGCAACGTATATTTAAAAGTAGCCGTGTTACGGGCACGGTTCGAAAAAAAGCATTTGTAATATGTATTTGTTTTTGTTACCATATGGATTTAATTAAAAGTTAAAAAATCCTCACGTGTAATATCTTTCTGTGTAAATATCTCATATTACAACGTGGGACACCTGCGGCCGAAAATCCGGTGCGGCCTAAAATCCGGTGCGGCCTTTACAAGTAAAAAATTGATTTTATTTCTAAAATTAGAGCCAGCGGCTTTTAATCAGGTGCGCTCTGTAGTCCGGAATCTACGGTAGACTGAATATTGGCAAAAAAGAAGCGGATGGAATATAGTGTAGGGATGTCTATTGTCAGTCCGTGACCTCCTCTACTACTGTGATGAGCCCTCACTCATGTTGGATGAACGACATCTTATATTCCGTCTGGGTAGCCTCCAACCTTGAACATCGGTTTCTCAAACTTCCAGTAACAGCCACCCCCTCTCCTTCATTGATTCACAGCAAGCAGGCAGTGGAGTAAGTCGCCATTTTGCGGGACAAAATTCAGATTTTTTTTAATTACTTGGGATAAAAGAGGCACGACTGCGCAGTCACATGACCTCAGAGCGCGGAAGGCTTAAAAAGAACACCGCCATATCCAGCGGGCAGCGTCGGAGAGGGCAGCAGAGTGAGAGGGCTTTGGCTCAACAGACTAAACGGGAAGAGGCTTCCTGCGACCGTTGAGTCTTATAGTAAAGGGATAAGTTACAGGTTTATTCATTTAGTAATAACAGTAGCATTAGAGGTATGTATCTAGGTTTAGGGTTGTGCTCGGAGAGCCAGATGTGGGGACCCTGGGAGACTCCCAGCCTCCCCAGGGATTACATCTGCACCAGGTGCATTGAGATGAGGCTCCTTAAGGACCGTGTTCGGGATCTGGAGCTGCAACTTGATGACCTTCAGCTAATTAGGGAAAGTGAGGAGGTGATTGATAATATCTATAGAGAGATAGTGGACAGCACCTCGGTGACAGTCCCCTCAGAAATCGATATATCGTTTTAGATACTGTTGGAGAGGTTGACCTGACAGAGGAAGATCACAGCGAACAGGACTCTGGCACTCTGCCCAGTGCTGTGATCAAGAGAGCAAGCAGAAATGCGGTAGTTATAGGGGATTCCATAGTGAGGGGAACAGATAAGAGATTCTGCGAGCCGGACAAGGATACCCGGATGGTGTGTTGCCTCCCTGGTGCCAGGGTACAGGGTGTCTCAGATCGGGTCCAGAGTATTCTGAGGAGAGAGGGCAAGCAGCCAGAAGTCTTGGTACATGTTGGTACCAATGACATAGACAGAAAAAGAGAGGAGGTCCTGAAGGAAGATTAATGTGAGCTAGGAAGAAAATTGAAAACACAGACCTCCAGAGTAATAATCTCAGGATTACTGCCTGAGCCACGTGCTAATGAAGGTAAGAACAGTGGAATTAAGCAGATGAATGTGTGGCTAAGTAACTGGTGCAGGGGGCAGGGCTTCAAATTCTTGGATCACTGGGATCTATTTTGGGGGAGGTATGACTTATACAAAAACGATGGGTTACACCTGAACCCAAATGGTACTAATATCCTGGCGGGATTGTTTGATATTGCTGTTAGGGAGGGTTTAAACTGAGTTGGCAGGGGGAAGGAAACCAGGGTGTTAGGGTCGAGGAAGAGGAAAATAGAAATAAGTCAAAGATACTGTGCAGCAAAGACGGCAAGAAGGACAGGCAGGTGAATAGACAGAATAATCTGCTGTGTGATAGAAATATAGCAAAATCAGTAACAGATACTGATCTAAATGTACTGTACTTAAATGCCCGCAGCATTAGAAATATAGTGGATGACCTTGTTGTACAACTACAGGTTAAAAGATAGGACATTGTGGCCATCACCGAGTCATGGCTAAATGATGGATGTCCAAGGATACACCGTGTATAGGAAAGATAGGAAGGTAGTTAGAGGGGGTGGCGTGGCCCTGATGGTAAGCAACAATATCAAATCACTAGAAAGAAAGTACATAGGGTCAGAAGAGTTAGAATCCTTATGGGTCGAGTTAAGAAATGGCAAGGGTAAAAAGACACTAATAGCAGAAATATACAGGCCTCCAAACAGCAGCCGGGATGTGGACTACAAGTTACAGCTGGAAATGGAAAAAGCACGTCAGAAGGAAAATGTCAAGATAATTATGGGGGATTTTAATATGAAAGTGGATTGGGGAAGTCGGGAAGGTACTGGATCTCAGGAGAGGGAGTTTGTAGAATGCCTACGGGATGGCTTTTTGGAACAGATTGTCCATGAGCCCACCAGGGGATTGGCTGTTTTGGATTGGGTGCTGTGTAATGAACCTGAGGCAATTAGGGAGCTAGAGGTGATAGAACCCCTTAGAAGTAGTGATCATAATATGATTGTGTTCAGTTTCAAATTTGAAAAGGAGAAGCTGGTATCAGGTGTACTGATATTTCAGTGGAACAAAGGAAATTACAGTGATATGAGAGAGGAACTGGCCCAAGTTGATTGGAAAAGTAAGCTAGATGGAGGGACGGTAGAGCAAAATTGGATGAAATTCCTACAAGAAATAAGGAAAGTGCAGGAAAAATATATTCCAAGAAAAAAGAAAATCATGAATGGAAAAATGGCACAAATGTGCTAAATAGAGAGGTTAAGGCTAAAATAAAAGCAAAAGAGATGGCGTACAAGGAAGCAAAAATTAGTGGGAAAACTGAGGACTGGACAACTTTTAAAAACTTACAGAAGGAAACTAAGAAAGTCATTAGGAAAGAAAAGGTGAATTATGAAAGGAAGTTGGCAATTAACATAAAAAAGGATACTAAGAGTTTTTTTTAATATATGAAGAGTAAAAAAGTGACACGGGTAGATACAGGACCCGATTGAAAATGATGCTGGAGAAATTATAATGGGTAACAAAGAGATGGCAGAGGAACTAAATGAGTATTTTGCATCAGTCTTCACAGTGGAAGAATTAGCAACATACCTGATAGCCAGAGGTCTCAGGGAATAGAATTAGGTACAGTCAAGATTACTAGAGAGAAAGTGCTTGGGAAGCTAAATGAACTAAGGATAAATAAGTCGCCCGGACCAGATGAAGTGCACCCACGGGTTCTGAAGGAGGTGGCTTTGGAGATTGTGGAGGCATTGGAGATGATCTTCCAGGAATCAATAGACTCTGGCATGGTTCCGGAGGACTGGAAGGTCGCAAATATAGTTCCGCTGTTTAAGAAAGGAGGAAGGTAGCAAAAAGAAAATTACAGACCTATTAGTCTGACATCGGTAGTTGGAAAGTTATTGGAGTCGATCCTCAAGGACGAGGTTATGAAATACCTCGAGGTGCATGACAACATAAGCCCAAGCCAGCATGGTTTCATGAAGGGAAGATCCTGCCTCACCAGCCTATTGGAATTTTTTGAGGTAATCTCAAATAAGATTGACAAGGGAGAGGCTGTGGATGTTGTGTATTTGGATTTCCAAAAGGCCTTTGATAAGGTGCCACATAAGAGGCTGCTTAATAAGATGAGAGCCCATGGAATTACAGGAAGGATATTGGAATGGGTGGAGCATTGGCTGATAGGCAGAAAGCAAAGGGTGGGAATAAAGGAATCCTATTCTGGTTGGTTGCCATTTACTAGTGGTGTTCCGCAGGGGTCGGTGTTGGGGCCACTTCTTTTTACACTGTATATCGATGATTTAGATTATGGATTACATGGTTTTGTGGCTAAGTTTGCGGATGACACCAAGAAAGGAGGAGGAGCAAGAAGTGTTGAAGAAATGGAAAGGCTGCAGAGAGACTTGGTCAGTTTAGGAGAGTGGGCAAAGAAATGGAAGATGAGATACAATGTTGAGAAATGTACGGTTGTACATTTTGGAAGAAGAACTGATCAGGCAGACTATTATTCAGATGGGGAGAAAATTCAAAAATCGGGAGTGCAAAGGGACTGGGGGTCCTCATGCAGGATACTCTAAAGGGTAACCACCAATTTGGATCGGCAGTAAGGAAAGCAAATGCTATGTTGGCATTCATTTCAAGAGGAATAAGAGTAAGGAGGTGTTGATGAGGCTCTGTGGGGCACTGGTGAGACCTCATTTGGAATACAGTGTGTAGTTTTGGGCCCCCTATCTTAGAACGGATGTACTGATGTTGGAGAGGGTTCAGAGAAGATTTATGAGGATGATTTCTGAAATGCAGGGGCTAACATATGAAGAGTGTTTGTCAGCTCTTGGACTATATTCATTAGAGTATAGAAGAATGAGAGGGGATCTCACAGAAACATTTTGAGTATTGAAAGGGTTGGACAGAGTAGATGTGGAAAGGCTGTTTCTCTTGATGGCTGAGTCCAGGACAAGAGGCCACAGTCTTAGAATTCGAGGGTACCCATTTAAAACAGAGATAAGGAGAATTTTTTTTAGCCAGAGTGTCATAGATTTATGGAATTCGTTGCCACATACAGCTGTGGAGGCCCGATCATTGAGGGTGTTTAAGGAGGAGATTGATGGATATCTAATTAGTCAGGGTATCAAGGGATATGGGGAAAAAACCGGAAATTGGAACTAGATGGGAGAATAGTTTAGCTCATGGTGGAGTGGCAGAGCAGACTCGATGGGCCAAATGGCCTACTTCTGCTCCTTTGTTTTATGATCTTGTGAACCTTCTCCCCAGTGATGTTAACTTCACACACTTCTGACCACCGACACTCTGGAACTTCTGCCATACTGCTCATGTATTCCACAGTGAAGACTGATGCAAAATACTTATTCAGTTCATCCACCATTTGCTTCTCCTCCATTACCACCTCTCCAGCATCATTTTCTGGTGGTCTGATATCCACTCTCACCTCTCTTTTACACTTCCTGTATTTGAAGTACCTTTAATATTATCGGCTAGCTTACTTTTGAATTCCATCTTTTCCTTCTTAATGACTTTTAGTTGTCTTCTGTTGGCTTTTAAAAGCCTCCCAATCCTCTAACTTCCCACTAACTTTTGCTCTAATATATGCCCTCTCTTAGGTATTTTTGTTGGTCTTGACTTCTTTTGTTAGTCATGTTGTGTCATCTTGCCTTTAGAATACTTCTTCCTCTTTGGGATGTATATATCCTATGCCTTCTGAATTGTTTCCAGAATTTCCAGCATTACTGCTCTGCTGTCATCCCTGCCAGTGTTCTTTTCTAATCAATTTTGGCCAACTTCTCTCTCATGCCTCTGTAATTCCCTTTACTCCATGTTAATACTGATACATCTGACTTTAGCTTCTCCTTCTCAAATTTCAGGGTGAGTTTGATCATATTATGATCACTTAATCTGAAGGGTTATTTTACCTTAAGCTCTCTAATCAATTCTGATTGCGCAACACCCAGTCCAAAAGAGCTCATCCCCTAGTGGGCTCAACCATGGGCTGCCCTAAAAAGCCATCTGGTAGGCATTCTGGAAACTCCCCCTCTTGGGATCCAACACCAACCTGATTTTCCCAACTTAACTGCATATTGAAATCCCCCATGACTATTGTAACATTAGCCTTTGGCATGCATTTTCTGTCTCCCATTGTAATTGTAGACCACATCGTTACTACTGTTTGGGGGTCTGTATATAACTCCCATCAGGGTCTTTTTAACCTTACAGTTCCTTAGCTCTACCTACAGTGATTCAACACTTTCCAATCCTATGTCACCTCTTTCTAATGACTTGATTTAATTTCTTACCAACTGAGCCACACCACCCCCTCTACCTACCTGCCTATCCTTTCAATACAATATGTATCCTTGGATGTTAAGCTCCCAGCCATAATCTTGTTTGAGCCATGATTCATTGATGGCTACAACATCATACATGCCAATCTAGAACTATGCTAAAAGTTTATCTACCTCATTCCGTATACTATGTGAATTCAAATATAACACCTTCAGTCCTGTATTTACCCTTTTTCCACTCTGTCCACCTGTTATATTGCACCTCAACTTGTTGACCACAATTTTGCCCTATCATCAGCTTCACTGCTGTGAGTTTCACAACACATTGCCTCTGTTTGTAAACCAACTACCTCATGCTCAGTACTATCACTCTGGTTTCCATCCCCCCACCAATTTAGATTAAACCCTCCCAAGCAACTCTTGCAAACCTGCCCGCAAGAATATTGTCCCCCTTGGGTTCAAGTGTAACTTGTCCCTTTTGTATAGGTCATACCTTCCCCAGAAGATATCCTAATGATCTGAACCCCTTCTCCCTGCACCTGTTCCTCAGCCACACATTCACCTGCCAAATCATCCTATTCTCAGCCTCACTGGCACGGGTGACAGGGTTCCAGAGGTTATTACCCTGGAGGTCTTATTTTTCAGCTTTCTACCTAGCTCCCTAAAATCTCTCTTCAGGACCTCCTCACCTTGTCTACCTATGTTATTTTTACATATAACCATTTTGAGAGGATTAGATTATAAGACAAGGATGTGATGCTGAAGCTTTGTAAGTCATTGGTCGGACCACACTTGGAGTACTGTGAGCAGTTTTGAACCCCTTATCTAAGATGTGTTGGCATTGGAGAAGGTCCAGAAGAGGTTCACAGAAATTATTCTAGGAATGAAAAGAAGCGTTAATGTATGAGGAGTGTTTGATGGAACTACGGCCTGGATGAATGAGTAGGGATCTCTTTGAAAGGTGTGGGCGTGGAGTGAGTGTTTCCTATAGTGAGGCAGTCTAAAACCAGAGGGCAGAGCCTCAGAATAGAGGGACATCCATTTAGAACAGAATTTGGGATAAATTTCTTTAGGCAGAGAGTGTTGAATCAGTGGAATTCATTGCCACAGATGGCGGTGGGCACCGTCATTGGGTATAATAAAACTGGAGGTTCATAGGTTCGAGATTAGTCAGGGTGTCAAAAGTTGCATGGAGAAGACAGGAGAATGGGGTTGAGAGGGATAGGAAATCAGCCATAATGGAATGGCAGAGTGGACTTGACAGGGCGAATGGCATAATTCTGCGCCTAAAGGCTACGTCCACACTAGACTGGATAATTTTGAAAATGCCGGTTTCGCGTAAAAATGATAGGTACCCACACAAAGCGTTTTTGAGAATACTTCCACCCACATTAAAACGGGTATTTGGGTGAATCTCCTCCTACTGGGCATGTGCAGGACATACTTACAGAAAACAAGTGACATGTTTGGTGTTGAATCTCACAGTGAAAGTGCACGTTTATGCAGTTACAGACTAGAAAAACTTAAAAGGAAATTGCCAAACAATGGATAGCTGTTGGCTCCTGCACAGGGGGATTTAAAACTAAAATAAATAAATACTGGCGCATTCGGAGGCAACTGACAGGCAGTTCACAGACAGATTGACCTGGCTGATGACGAACATTGAAAAACTGACTAACTCTGATGCATTAATAAAGCACCTTGTTAAATGTATAAAACATGTCTGCATTAGTGTTATCTTGTATTTCCATACAATGTTACATTAGGCTGTTACACATCTATTGTCAGAGAAGCACTTGCATAAATAGGTAAACCACCTTCATACAAGCAAGGACAGAAAACAGGGCAAAGTGAGTATACTTATTTATTCAGTAAGTTATGGGTCAAAGTATTTGGTGAATACATTTCTAACTCTTCTGGCTTCAGTCTCATTGCTGTCTGTTCTGAAATTGTTAAGTTGAATGGGGGTTGCGCTCAGGAAAACAATGAAATGCTGCCATTTGTTTCGGCACGTCATGACAGCGTTTCTAGAAATCTCCGGTTACTCCATCCACACTACTCTTGCCCAAGCGGCATTTTCAAATTTAAACACTCTGGAGGGCGTTTTAGAAAAGCTCTGTTTTTGGGGTAGGAAAACATTGTTTCAGTGTGGATGGAGGGTCAAAACAAAGTGAAAAAGCTTCAGTTACGGATTTATCCGGTCTAGTGTGGATGTAGCCTAAGTCTTATGGTCTTGTGTCGATAGGTTAATTGGCCTCTGTAGTTTTGCTGTTAATCTGTAGATAATTGTTTGAATCCAGGGTAGAGTTGATAGAAACATAGAAAACCTACAGCACAATACAGGCCCTTCGGCCCACAAAGCTGTGCCGAACATGTCCTTACCTTAGAACTACCTAGGCTTAACCGAGTTTACTCAACGTATTCTCATAAGGCATGCTCCCCAACCCAGGCAACATCCTTGTAAATCTCCTCTGCACCCTTTCTATAGTTTCCACATCCTTCCTGTAGAGAGGTGACCAGAACTGAGCACAGCACTCCAAGTGGGGTCTGACCAGGGTCCTATGTAGCTGCAACATTACGTCTCGGTTCTTCAACTCAATCCCACGACTGATGAAGGTCAATGCACTGTATGCCTTCTTAACCACAGAATCAACCTGCGTAGCAGCTTTGAGTGTTCTATGGACTCGGATCCCAAGATCCCTCTGATCCTCCACACTGCCAAGAGTCTTACCATTAATACTATATTCTGCCATCATATTCGACCTACCAAAATGAACCACCTCACACTTATCTGATGTGAGTGTGAGCTGAATATAATTGGATTAGATCAATACAAACAAGTTCTGGAAGAATTAAGCAGGTCAGGCAGCCTTGATGGATGTAAGTTAACAGTTGGGCTGAGACCCTTCATCAGGACTGGAAAGGAATGGGACAGATACCAGAAAAAAATAGGGGGAGGCAGAGGAGCAGGAGCTGGAAGGTGTTGTGTGATTGGGGTGGGGGGGAATGATGCTAGGAGATGGGAAGTAATAGATGGGGAAGGTATATGGCTGAAGAAGAAAGAATCTGGTAGGAGATGACAATAGAGCATGGAATAAAGCATTGGGGGGGGGGGGGAGGTGTTGTTGGGAACCAGAGGGAGGAAAGTGAAGGTTATTGCAGATAGTGAGGGAAGGGGGCGGAAAGATAAAGGCTAATGGGACAACAAGGATAAAGGAAAAATAAAGGGGAGTGAGTGGTGGAAACATAAGGGAATAATTACCAGAAGTGAGAGAAATCACTGTTCATACCATAAGGTTGGAGACTACCAAGACTATAACAACCAACAAAAGCATGTAAACTACCAGATTTTTGTAAATTCCAGTCTGTTCAGCTAACATCCTTTTGGGGGAGGAAATCTGCTGACCTAACCTGCTCAGGAGGATGGATAACTCCAGACACATTCCATAAAGCTGTCTGTATGAAATGGCTTAGCTTGCAATGGTTACTACTCTTGCCAACAATACCCAGGTCCCAAGCAAAGTAGCAGGAGTCTAATGCAACCTCATTAGTGAGTGTAATTTCAAAGTGATTATGTGATATTGGCATTCCAACCTTCTTGCATAAGGTTCTTCCCACTGATATTAAGTTAGTTTATTTCAAACCCTCAGGTTGATTTGGTTGTAGAAGTCTCTGTTTCAAACACTTGCTTCATGTGGGAGCCTAAAGAATGTGTACTATGAGGACACCGCTGATCAAAAACAAAGGCCTAAAGCAATCCAAGTGAACGTCTGTTGGCAAAACAAATGGTACAAGAACTTTGCAAGAAAGAAAGGAGGAACTGTCTTCCTTCAACCAACATTCTCTCTGAACACATGCCTATCATTCCACTTACTGCTTGAAAGCACGAATGAACTTTGTTTTCTAATTTCTAAACCATTCATTCACAGGCACACCACACCTCGCAATAGAATGTTACAATAGAAACAGCAAGCTACTGTGCCCAGCATATTCACTCATGTCTATAATATATTTGAGGGAGAAAAGAATAATATTGTGATTGGGTTAAATGAAGTATGATTAGAAACTCAAATATATTATAGACATGAGTGGATATGCTGGGCACAGTAGCTTCCCTTGAAAATAATCTGCATTCTCATCAGAATGTGACAAGCTCCACATTCCCACTGGAGCAGCACACAATCTGCTGGAGGATCTCAGAATGCCTGCATTTACCCTACCTACACCATTCATAATTTTGTATTCTATCAAGTCTCCCCTCATTCTCCTACACTCCAGAAAATAAAGTCCTAACCTATTCAACCTTTCTCTCTAACTCACGCCCTCAAGTCCTGGCATACTTCTGAGATGGAAGGTTTATCACATGAGGACAAATTGAGAAGACTGAGCCAAGATTTGAAGAATAAGGGGAGATCCCATTGAAGTTTACATAATTCATAAAGGGTTGCTAGTACTTTATACAGGAAAGATATTTTACCTGGACATAATTTCTAGAACCCAGGATCACAGTGACAAAATAAAGGATAGACCAATTAAGACTGAAATGAAGAGGAACTTCTTCACTCCGAGGGTGATGAATCTTTAGGAATAACTTATCCAAAGTACTCAGTTCATTGTTACACAGTAGGTATTGTTGCTTCCGCAAAGCTCCATGACCCAGTTTTACTCTTGATCTCAGGCAATGCCCGCGTCAATTCTGCATGATTTCCTGTATTACATATGGGTTTCCCCCAGGCAACACAGTTTTCTCTTACATGCCAGAGACATGCGGATTAACTTTAATTGCCAGTGATGGAGGTCGCAAGGCAATCAAAGTGGAGATGATGTGAGAGAATAAATTACTGGGAAATAGGAGGATTAGAAAATTAATGGGATTGCTCTGATAGCCAGCATATATTCAATAGGTCTATCAGCTTCTTTCCTATCATAAGGAAAAATGAAGTATGTGAAAAATGAAAAGTGGTGTTGATAGATTTCTGGCTATTAATAGAATTGGGAAATATGGGGGAAAGTGCTGGAAGATGGTGCCGAGGTAGCAGATCAGTCATGATTGTGATAAATGATGGAGCAGTTTTGAAGAACCCAATAGCCAACTTCTGTAAGTTGTCTTACATTGACAACTCTTTGATCCTCTGATATGTGAATGAACTGCTAATTCCACTGTCAGTCAGTGAGAGTGACTCAGATAGAAATTATGCAAATAATTTAAATGGTAATAACCATTTTCATGTCTTAGGAAAAGCTAGCCTTAGCAATTCTAACATTCAGGAATGCAAGAGGCTATAGAGAGTAGTGAACATAGCCCAGTCCATGAGTGGCACAGCCATCTCCACCATTAACAGAATCCTCAAGAAAGTGCTGTCCACCATCATGGATGCCCACTGTTATGCCCATGTGTTTTTTTCACTGACATTGTCAAACAGGATGTACAGAAGACTAAAGTCCCACACTATCAGGTTCAGGAATGGACTAACACAACCCTAAACTACAATAGAACATCACAGACCACTACTTGCACTGCTATAGGCTTGCCTTGGATTTTGCTTTTTTATGCCCAAGATCTTTTTTCCCTCTCTTCCGTGTCTTGCATAGTTTATATATACTTTATACGTATTTGTCCAAACTTGCTGCAGATGAGTCTTTGATCGTACCTGTACCTCACTGTGTGATGCACATAGCAATAAAGTTGAATATGTTTCCAAATATATTTACGGAAAGGAGGCAGTTCCTAGTACAGTAAAGGAACCACAGGACAGCTTAAAACTTGACTACAGTTAAATATGGTAAAAAAAAAATGTTCCCCTTGCAATCATCAGGGGATTTAAAGACTCGTGGGAACCTAGAAGTTCCTGTACAATTCATTACTTGTCACTGGGGGGTTTTGCTTCTCATTTTCACATTTGAAGATAATTCTAATTTTAGTCAGGATCTCAAATGACTCTGGTCCACTAACTCTTGGCATTTACCTCAGGGTATTTTTAGGCAGAGGAAGAGCAGGGGATAATCCTTTGCTGCTGTCAAAAAATTGTAGAGATAAAAGAAAGCATGTGAAAAGTCATCTTCACAATTATTAGTATGTCAAATGTTTTTACAGCTAGCGAAGTACTTCTGAAGTACTGCAAAGCATTTCCATGATAGTGCATTGGAGAGTTTAGAAACAATGCAGTACATAATCTGGGCATACATAACGAATACGTGGTAGGCAATTACAAGAACACTTCTGATTTTTCTCTAAATAATGTCATGAGGGTGTCATGTGGTTCTAAGAATACACTCCGTGTTCAGACTAAATGTCTGATCTGAACCACAGCACCTCTAAAAAATAGAACTCCTTCAGCGCTGAATGGAAAAGTGTGTTCCGATTTCTGAAATGGGCCTTGAGTCAGCAGTGCTACTCCCACCTGACTGCCATTGCATGGTGTGCAGATACTACATCTATTGCAACACTCACAAAATATTGGAGGAACCTAGCAAGACAGGCAGCATCAATGGAAAAGATAAACAATCATCATTTCGGGCCGAGACCCTTTATCTCAGGCCGAAATGTCAACTGCTTACTCTCTTCCATGGATACTGCCCAACCTGCGGAATTGCTCCGTATTTTGTGTGTGTTGACTGGATTTCCAGCATCTGCAGATTTTCTTGAGTTTGTGACTTTATCTGTTTATCTGAATGGTTAGATTGTGAATTCTCCATGTGTCCCTGGATTTTACCACAATATGACTGCAGGTTGAAGCAACGTTATCAAAATACTCCTATACCTCCTCTGAAACATTTTGATGTAGAAATTTGCCTTGAAATTGGTGGAAACCCCTCTATTATACTCCCTGCATTATGTTGAGTCCTATTGGCCTTAAAGAATCAAATACCAGGCAAAGTTTACGTCAGAAGAACTATAACAATGGCACCAGTGAACTATGTATCCAAATGCTAACATAACAGTTGTTCATTTTTTTCATGGCCTTTTCTTTCAAAGTTGAAGTGATCACTCACCATTCATTCTGACATTGTTTTCACTTCTGTCTGGGACTAATTGTGTAATATGTTCCGGTGCCATGAGGATTCAACAGAAAACGTTTGTCATGGGGATTTACTACTCCTCCTCTCTTGAAGGATTGGCTCCTTGGCAACAATCGTGTGACAGATCTGAGTGTATTTGCTCCAATACCATTCTCAAACAGCAGTTTTGCAGCAAACTTTCGGTGGCATTTGACATCTCCCGTTTTATGAAGCAAAAAGCTATTGAATCCTTGCCAGATCCCTGCAAGGTAATTGGTCATGAACTATACATTAGCAATGTAAGAACACAAGCACAAACAGCTGAGAGGATCTGTACAATGGTCATTCTCACAGCTGCAAGGAGCAGTTCCCATTATACAAAGGCCTTACTGAGCGTTTCAGCGTTCAATCAGACCTCTGAGAAAGGGCAAGTAATGACTCAGCCTTAACAATCCCGCCCTTGCAGCATGATCCACAACAATGGATGTTCCTCAGTATTATTCTACATCTTCTCGAGAACATAGCATTTGTTCTGGAGGAGGTGTGCAGTTAAAGTCTTCTCTTCTTGCACCCTTGGGCTAAGCAAGTAGAGATGGAAGAGTTTTGTTTTCCTAACTGTGGCAGCTGGCACACAGCTTTAGCACCGTGGGTCCTGTCCTGACCTCTAGTGTTTGTGGGTTCTTGCTGTAACTATGTGGGTTTCCTTGGGATGCTATGGTATCCTCACATATCCCAACAACATAAGGGTATATTGTGTGTAGGTCATAGAATTACAGAATCACACAACATGGAATCAGCTACTTTGGCCCAACTGATCCATGTCAACAAAATTTCCATCTCAACTTGTCTAATTTGCCTGTGTTTAGCCTATATTCCTCAAAATCACTTTGCTGCTAATCGGCTCTGGTGCACCTTAAGGTCGCATGCTCTACTCTTTCTACGCTCACGACTGTGTGGCCAGGCACAGCTCAAACACCATCTATAAATGTGCAGATGACACAACTATTGTTGGCAGAATCTCAGATGGTGACGAGGAGACGTATAGGAGTGAGGTAGATCAGCTGGTCGAGTGGTGTCACAGCAACAACCTTCTCAATGTCAGCAAGACAAAGGAATTGATTGTGGACTTCAGGAAGGGGAAGTCGAGGGAGCACACACCAGTCCTCTTTGAGGGATCAGCAGTGTAAAGGGTGAGCAATTTCAAGTACCTGGGTGTCAACATCTCTGAAGACCTATCCTTGGCCTAGTATTTACAATTACAAAGAAGGTAAGACAACTGCTATATTTAATTAGGAGTTTGAGGAGGATTATTATGTCACCAATGACTCTTATATCTTTCCAATTGTTTACAAAGGAAAGGAAATAGAAAATAGGGAGCTACTGATGAAGGATCCCGGCCTGCAGCATCGACTGTTTGCTCTTTTCTATAGCTGCTGCCTGGCCTGCTGAGCTCCTGAATCGTTTTGTGTGTGTTGCTTTGGATTTCCAGCATCTACAGATTTTAGCGCGTTTGTAATAGACAACTACAGATTACTTAACCAGACATTGATAATAGGAAATTGCTGGTTTATTTTTATTTGAAGTGGTCACGGGACACTTAGAAAATTTTGTTTCTCAATGCTTCTAACATTTCTCAAGGTTCTAACCAGCAACATAGTTAAAGGGAACCTGTGGATGTGGTGAACCTAGACCTGCAGGAGGACTTTGAAAGGTGTCACACAAAACACTATTGAACAAAATTATTATATGTAGGATTAGAAACAACATATGTGTGAACTGAAGATTTTTATTTAAAAGTATGAAAACAGAAGGCAGTGATAAAATGTAATTTTCGGTTTTGGAGGCCATGATCAGCAGAGTGTGGCTCACAATCTGCATTGATAACTTGAATAAGGATCCTGGGTTTAATACATAAAATTTTGTTAATGATCCGCAGCTTGGAGGATGCAGAGAGGACTCACGAGTATGTAAACTGGCAAAAAGGACTTGTGGGAGTGACAACTGTTCAACCTTTGTCTATAACTCACACCCTGCTGGAGAAAACTGTTGTCTTTTTGAGGCAGCATCTCCTGTAGATGCTATGAATGATGGGAAGGGGTAACCCCATGTAATAATAATAAAATAATAATGGTATCTTTCTTTATGCAGGGTATTGATAAATTCTACCTGGATTATTTGTATGATGATAATTTGTATGGTTTTCTTGAGCCAAGGTAGCATGAATTTCAATAGGTTCAATAGGTACATTTAATGTCAGGGAAATGTATACAATATACATCCTGAAATTCTTTTTCTTCGCAAACATCTACGAAAACAGAGGAGTGCTCCAAGGAAGGAATGACAGTTAAATGTTAGAACTACAAATCCCCCCAGCTCCTCCCTCGCACGCACAAGCAGCAGCAAGCAACGACCACCCCCCCACCACCAGCAGCAAAAGAACCATCAGTGCCCCCCACTGAGCACTCAATCATGCAGCAAAGCATCAATAAAGACACAACTTGCAGTACCCCAAAGACTACTTGTTCACTGGATAATTCGACATATCACAGGCTCTCTCTCTCTCTCTCTCTCTCTCTCTCTCTCTCTCTCGCTGTCTCTCTCTCTCTCTCTCTCTCTCTCTCTCTCTCTCGCTGTCTCTCTCTCTCTCTCTCTCTCTCTCTCTCTCTCTCTCTCTCTCTCTCTCTCTCTCTCTCTCTCTCTCTCTCTCTCTCTCTCTCTCTCTCTCTCTCTCTCTCTCTCTCTCTCTCTCTCTCTCTCTCTCTCTCTCTCTCTCTCTCTCTCTCCTCCCTAATAAGGGAAAAAGAGGTGTCCCTCTTTCACAGCGAGAGGGGAGACATAACAAACTATTCATTGATCTATGATATTAGAAGACCGTTGCATTGTTTTCCAAGCTCTGCGCCCAGAGAGCTCAGGTCTATGGACACACAGCCCACAGCAGCTAACTCACTGCTTCCAATGTTCCATGTTCTCCTGTGACGCCTCAGTCAGGGGTACTGGCCTTGAATCAGCCCATCTCCAGAGCCACAAAAATCCAGCACCCTGAAGGTGCGCTTCTCTTCCAGGTCGTGTCCTAGGGATATCAAAAAGCGGCTGGTTGTAAGGCCCTGAGAGCGGGTCCCATTCCCACAGAGAACCAAAATCAGAGTGTAATTCCAGGTCAGAGTCTTCAAAAGAAACACGAAAAGGAAAAAAAGAGAAATCAAAGATAGGAACAGAGCTGTTTCCGAAGACGCAAGCAAAGGAGTCGCCATTTAGCTCTGCCCCTGATTTCTCAATGCTGCCATGAGTCAGGAGGGACAGGAGCCTGAAGGCCTGCACCTCAAGGTGCAACAAAAGCTTCTTCTCCACAGCTATCAGGTACAAGAGCCTCAGGACTCGCACCACCATGTTCAGGAACAGTTACTACCCCTCAACCATCAAGCTCTTGAACCAGAGCAGATAGCTTCACTCAACTTCACTTCCCTCATCATTGAAAAGTTTCCACAACCAATGGATTCATTTTCAAGGACTCTTCATCTCATGTTCTCAATATTTATTGCTATCTATTTAAATTTGCATTTGCACAGTTTGTTGTCTTCTCCACTCAGGTTGAATGCCCTGGTTGAACAGTCTTCCATTGATTCTGTTATAGCTACTATTCTATAGATTTGCTGAGTCTGTCCATAAGGAAATGGATCTCAAGGTTATATATGGTGGCATTTATGCACATTGATAATAAAATTTACTTTAAACTTAGAACTTCTTTTCTTGAATTGACCTGAAAAACCCAAATTCAACTTCAAACTATATTTCACGGTGGATCTGCCCAAGCTGCTTCTGTCTGAAATCCATGCAATCTTTCATTCTTTGATCTTTCAAAAAGTTATTTATCTCTCCTTTAAGTATCTCCAGTGATTAAGTCTTTAGTTAAGACTTTGGCACCTGCAGTAATAAGCATCCACTTTGTGTTCTCAGAACTATATCACACTTGGTGTGGGCAGGGGTTTCTTTGTTCGGTGGTTGCCTGTAAGGAGATGAATCTCAAGGCTGTATATAGCATTCATACTTTGATAATAAATGTACACTGAACTTTGATTTATGTGCAAAAAATGCACAAGTAAACATTCCAACACACAAATTGAATGTGGCCCTTTCATTATATCAAACGTTTCAGTGTTAGTTGCCTTTTCAAATATCATTTCTGCAATCTGATTCCACTTGTCAAGTACTGATAAAGAGCACCCTTTGTATGCTGTCAGGTATGGTCCTTCATCTGGTATTGCCAGGAGATCATGCTCTGCTCCCCATTCCCATTCTCAGCGCTAACCATTGTGTCCACAGTCAGAACTTCCTGATCCATCTCTTGCTTTAACTATGGAAAACACAGTCAATCACAATCAGATGATAGGATCACACACAAAGTGCTAGAGGAACTGAGCAGGTCAGGTAGCATCTAATGAAATGAGTCAATGTTTCGGCTGAGGGACTTCTAAAGATCTGGAGAGGAGGAGGGAGAATAAAAAATGTAAACAGAGAAACTAGATAGTCTGGTAGGAACTAAAGGGATGTGGGCTACCGGAAATTGAAAGGTCCATGCATGTGTCTCCAGAACTCTTACAGGATGTAACAGGGCAGATGCAGAGATTATGAATCCTCTGGCTGGGGTGCAGAGATAGTTTGAGAGGTAACTGCAAATTGTGGTCTGGATCAAGCATGAACTGGTCTATTACCTTATACCCCTATATGTAAACTTCCCCTCTATATGGCACTGGCTGGATAGACTTTTCAGTTGGATTTTGTTTAGTATTGAAGCACAGCTAACCTAAATTATGTAGGGAAAGATGAAGAATTTTAACATGTGTAAACAGTAGATGTGAATGTGAGAGAAAGTTTTAAATAAACTTGGTCAGAAATGGACATTAGTCAAGGGAAAAGAGATTAAAATACAGCTGGAAGGGATAATAGTGGAAACAAAAACAGTTAGTGGTCATTGGTGAAATTTGCAGCTCTGATTAATCAGAATCAGGTTTAATATCACCAGCATATGAAGTAAAAATTGTTGTCTTTGCAGCAATGGTAGAATGCAATATATGACAGAAAAAAACAAGAATTTCAGTAAGTAGATATATATTAAATGGTTAAATTAAGTAAGTAGTGTAAAAATAGAAATAATAAAGTAGTGAGTATGTTATGGGATGCTTCCAAATGTGCCAGCCTCTGGGATTCAGATGCTCTAACTCCCTGGAGTGTGGCTAGCTAGCGCAGACCCTTTAAGGGTTCAGGACAGTACTGCTAATTGGCAATCATGTTTTGGGCACCAAGAATTGAGTGTTTAAGGAGCACCTGAACTGAAGTTCAGTGATCAACCATAAGCCTAACCAGAGATATTATAAAGTTTTGTTTATACTCTGTTCGTGTTCTAGCTTGATACCGTTCTCGATTCCAGCCTTGAATACTCCAGCACTTAGGTCCAACCTATCCTCGTCAAAGTCTCTCATCAAGACAATGTTCATGGGTTCAGAAGTTGGATGGCAAAGGGCAGGAAGCTGTTCCTTCGAGGTTCTGTACCTCCTTCCTGATGCTAGCAATGAAAACAAGGCATGACCTGGCTAATGGGGATGCTTAACGATGGATGTCACCTTTTTGAGGTCTTGCTCCTTGAAGATGTCCTGAATTCTATGGAGGCTTGTGCCCATGATGGAGACAGAGTCCACTAATCTCTGGATACTAATTCAGAGATAGCCATCAGCCCTGTATCAACCTAATCCACAGTCTAATCCAAATATTTCAAAGTTTCAAAGAATTACAGAAAGAAGTATCTCTCTGAGCTTGCGCTTTAAAACCTATTGTCTATTAAGTTCATCTTCTCTGCTTCATTTGGTCTCATTAGCAGAGATTGTAAGGTTTTTAAAAAGAATGACCACAATCAGAGCCAAAATCCATCACTTGTTTTTCATGCCGAAGTCGCATATTTCAGATTTCTTCCACGCTTTCTGTGGGAGGGCTGACGTGCTTCCTGAAGGAGCTTGTGTTGGTGAGGTTGTAAAGGAGCTTTTGATAAAGATTTTCAGTCTTTTCCCTTTGCATGCATGTTTTGTGTCTCTTTGCTTTCATGTGCATTTGTGAACGTGTTGGGTGTGATATTTATTGTCAACACTGCGCTCACTCTCAGCTTCCAGTTGTTTTTTCCTATCAATAACTGATACTGATCTCAGTAAAACAAAAGCCTGTTGGATTATTAACACAAGAGAGTGCAAATGTTGGAAATCAAGAGCAACACACACATAATGCTGGAGGAACTCAGCAGATCAGGCAGCATGTATGGAGAGAAATAAAGTGCCAACTTTTCAGACCAAGACCCTTCATCAGGATTAAGCAACTTCAAATGATTAGTAAAGCCCACTGATTCTCAACTGAGATTATGATGATAACTCTGAATGATCAAGTACCACCCTCTTGCTTGCAAGGATTCAATCCCTTTTCTCAGTTCCTAAGTTTCCACTGTATTTGTTCTTGTGATGAGGCTTTCTATTCTAGGACATCTGAACTAGCCTCCTTTTTTTGGAAAGCAGAATTCCCTACCTCCCGTTGCTATTGATGCAGTTTCACTCACATCTCTTCTACTTCCTGTATGCCTTCACTCGGCCAATCCACCCCGACCCCCCAGGATGGCACTCTCCTAGTCCTCACCTACCACCCCAAGAGCCTATGCAGCCAATGTATCATTTTCTGCAACTTCTGCCATCTTCAATGAGATCTCCCTCCCAGTCGCATCTTCCTCTCCCTTCCCTTTCCACAAGATCGCTCTCTCAATGTCTCCCTTGTCTGCTCGTTCCTTTCACTAACCCCCTCCCGGCACTTATTCTTGGAACAATTCTCAGTGTTACACATGTCCCTGCGCCTCTAACTTCATCACCATTCTGGACCCAAAGTGCGGTGATACTTCATATGTTAATCCATCGGTGTCACTTGTTGGATCCAGTTTTCCTGGTTCTGCCTCATCTTCATCAATGAGACCTGAACCAGACTTGACTTCTGCACTTTACTCTGTCAATCTTACCTATCAGATCTCCAGGTGGTGAGCCATTTTAACTCTACTTTCCAGCAACCTCTTCTCCTATTTTAAAACAATTGTTGGAAAGCGATTTTCTAGCTTGACATTTACTGATATGATAGGTTAAACAGACTGCTATTAAATACTGCCAAGAGACTACATCATAGTTTCATTTTTGCAAGATCCAAACTCCTCTGAAATGACTCATGTTGTGAATTGTGATCAAACATTGTTGCTGATGTCAATGCAACTTGTTATAGTCATTCTTTCATACCTTCCCATGTACAATGGTTGAGTAACTTGAAGACTGGAGAACAATACTCTTTCTCGTATGCAACTTCCCTCAATCCAACATAAAATGTCACAGGTACTACACTAGGAAAGCGTTTTCATAACTTCAACAGTTCAGAAGGACACAGCTGGTGGCAAGAGAGGAACTATACATTCAGATCCCATTTATCATCAACTTTAAATCAACAGAGCTCCAGATTCCATACACCCAGCAGTGGGAATTAAAACCAGCCGCTCTGACCTACTGTTACATTTGTGACTAATAGTTATTGATTACATCAGTCCTTGCATCTCATATAAAGGAAAGCCTTCTGCCATTTGTGAACTGGTGGTTAAAATCTTCCAGGCTCCCAATCCATGAAACGGGATGGGGAACACCCATGCTGGAGTGATGTCAGGGAGCATCCGTAGAAAGGGAAGCAAAGTTAACGTTTCAAGCTTCTACTGATGCTTGGAGTATTGTGAGCTGCTTTGGGCCGCTTATCTAAGAAAGCATATGCTAACACTGCAGAGCGGTCAAAGAAGGTTCACAAAAATGATTCCAGGATTGAAAGGCTTGTGATATGAGGAGTGTTTGATGGCTCTGGGCCTGTACTCACTGGAATTTAGAATGAAGGGTGATCTCATTGAAATGTTGAATGTTGAAAAGACTCAGTAGAATCAATGTGGAGAAGATGTTTCCTTTGGTGGGGGAGTCCAAAACCAGAGGACACAGCCTCAGAATAGAGGGATGTCCTTTTAGAACAGACATGAGGAGAAATTTCTTCACCCAGAGAGTGCTGAATCTGTGGAATTTGTTGTCATGTGTGGCAGTGGAGGCCAAGTCATTGGGTATAATTAAGGCAGAGTTTGATAGGTTCTTGATTAGGCAGGGCATGAAGGGATATGGGGAGATTGGGGCTGACAGGGAAAACGGATCAGCCATGATAAAATGGCAGAGCAGATTCAATGGGCCAAATGGCCTCATTCTGCTCCTAGGTCTTAAGGTCTTATGGGTGCTGCCTGAGCTGCTGAGTGATTCCAGCACTTTCTGCTTTTATTTTAGATTTCTCACATCTGTGGGTTTTTGCACTTACTGATAAGAGCGTTGATATGCTAGAGACAGAGCATATTGTCATTGTGATATTGGAAGATCAATGATACCTGTGAAACCTAAACCCCACTTATTTTAACAAGCACATGGCTAACCCTGAGGTCTTACTTTGAACAACCTTCCTGGTGTTCCCAGATGATTCCAAGTTGGCAAGGTCTTGTACAGGCAGATAATTTGTCCATTCATACCAAACTCCTGTGTATCACCATTGAAGGCCAGCCACAAATCAGAGCCATGGATGGCAAAACAAAAACTGGCCCGTGATCTTGTGGTGCTGAAGCAACACAAGAAAGAAAACACTGGAGGAACTCAAAGGGTCAGGCAGCGTCTATGGAGGAAATTTGTCCAGATGGAAGGTCTCATTGCCTGTCCATTTCTCCCCATTGTTGCTGCCTGACCTGCCAAATTCCTCCAGAACTGTGTACTGAAGCAAAAACTGACCTCAGTTGTCTAGGGGCATGTGATGGAAAATACAAACATACAAGTTCAGAACAAGCATAAGCCATTCAGGTCCACAAACCTGCTCAATCCTTCAGTAACATCATCATTCATTTCAGTGTGACCTCTGTTATGAACCCTTTGGATCAGAGGGAGACCCTAAAGTGCCAGACCTCAGCACTCTACTTCACCTGAATATCGTTAATTTACCTAATTGTGGCTTTTTTTTTACTGTTTATTGCTCCCTGAAGTCTTGAACAAGCCTTTCCATAATGATATTCATTCTAGTGACTTGTGTAACTGCATTGATTCTTCTGTAAATAAACTCTTATTGGTGTTTTATACTTGAGCCTTCAGTTACTCCAAGCATGGTTTCACTAGGCTGAGTTCGTCATTACAGCTGTGTATGGCATTGGCCTGTCAAGGAGAAGTTGTTGAGTGACATGAACAAACATGTGCTCCAGGAAATCCTAACCTCACTGCAGAAGTTTGTCTGAGATTGGCTCTAGTTCTGAGCACTTGCTTGTGTATCTTGCCATGGATTTCCTTAACTCATGTAAAGGATCATTAAACCTATTGCCCCCTGAGTGGCTTGATGGCAATGTTGAGTCTTGCCAGTGATTTTTGATACAATGCTCCTTAGCATTTGAGTTGCAGCCTTCCAATTTCAATGGTGCCATGGGAGAAGGATTTACCTAGCTGCTTTGATGTAGACCACTTTACTCAAACAATAAGGAGAGTGTTGAACCAACCACCAGTGGTCAGGGTACAACCAACAGGTTCCTCCATCTATGTCAGGGCGGCCTGTCTGTACTGGATTAAACTATAGAATTCCACACTTTGGCTCGAGAGAGCAGATGGCACATGAAGGCACTAACCAGTTTTTTTTTATTAGGGTCTTAATAACGACCTTAACGATGGTTAGCAGCCAGCGACTAGTTAAAGATCTGGAGATTCTCATATACCTGACTATCCAGAGAGATAAATCCTTGAGAGGAGATGAGAATTTTTCCCAAAAGACTTGTCTTCATGCCTGATCAATATCTGCTTTGACCCCACATTCAAGAAAAAAACACAAAAGCACTCCACCAACTCCTCTACCTGAGGAGCCAATGCAAGCAGACAAGAACCAGGTTCTCTCCATCTAAGCAGGAGAGATGAACAAGAGAGAAATGCTGTGTTCATTGCGGAAAGGCTGGCCACTATCACTCTTCTTGTCCTGAATTATCAGGAAACTCCCAAGACTGTCCAGGAAGAGGAGGACTGTGAAGGTCTCTAATTATTCTCCCTCTGCCTTGTTGCTTCTAGAATGGCGCTACCTTCTCTTTTATTGTGGGAGGAACATCAGCACATCCTTGGAGCCTTTATTGACTCCGGTGTTATGGGTCATTTCCTAGATCTTGGGCTGGCCAGATGCATTAATGTTCTCTTTTCACATCTAGACCAGCCAGTCTTCACCACGGCTGTGGATGGGAGACCACTGGTCTCAAGGCAAATTTGTCTTGTTACCTCTCCTCTCAAATTTACCGTTAAACTGCATGTGGAATCTGTTCAATTTTTTCTTATCCATTCCCCTGAGATTCCACTCATTCTGGGTCATCCTTGGCTGGCTTTCCACAACCCTCTGATCAATTAGTCCACTGGTGCTATCCAAGGTTGGTCAGCCTCATGCCTGACCAATTAATTTACCTTCTGAGTTGCCTACAAGATCTTTTAAGTCACTTCCTATTTCAGCTGATTCCTCTCCAGATATCTCTGAGCCAGATTCTATTTCATCTGAATTGTCTTGAGTGCTTACTGATTATTGTGACTCGCTGAGGTACTTCACAAAAAGAAGGCCTCTGGACTTCCACCTCATTGGGATTATGATTATGATTTTGATTTGCTACCTGACACTTACTCTCCTCAGGGGAGAACTTATTCTTTCCGCCACTATGAGAAAATTATGGAGGGGCACATTCAGGAAGCACTAGAGCCTGGATTTATTTAACTATCCACATCTCCCGCTGGTGCTGGTTTCTTTTTTTGTATCCAAGAAGGACAGTGGGTTACCTGTGCTGATAGAGACCGTAGAGGAGATGTTATTGCCAATCCAAATGGACTGGGGTCTGCAAGTGAAGAAACTGAGGATCCAATTGCATAAGGAAGGGTTGAAGCTTATCGGTTAGTTTTGAGAGGATGATGGTATTGAATGCTGAGCTGTAGCCAATAAAGAGTATTCTGACATATGCATATTGGTTGTCTAGATGTTCTAGGTTTGAGTGAAAATCAAAGTGAGATAGCATCTGCTGTGAACCTGTTGCTCCAGTAAGATGGAATATTGACTCCATAGTAAAGAGAGCTCAGGAGCGGCATGAGGCTGAGCCGGACAATGATCCTGGCAGTAATATCTTTCTGCCTGAGGCAGTTTGGTCAGAGGTAGTTAACTGGGGACATGCCTCTAATCTTGCTGGACACCCAGAGGTTACTCACACTATGGAGTTTGCTAAGGGACGATTCTGGCGGCCAATTATGAACAAGGATATCAAGTCTAATGTGTTGGCTTGTGAGATGTGAGCTAGGAACAAAGAACCAGGATCAGAGCCCCAAGGATTATTTCAGCCTCTTCCTATCCCATCTCGTCCTAGGTCGCACATTTCCATGGATTTCATTACTGGTCTCCCTTCATCTCAAGGAAATTCGGTCATCTTCATCGTGGTGGATCATTTTTCTAAAGCCTGTCACTTTGTACCTTTCCTAAACTTCCAACAACATCTGAGACAACAAACCTTGTGCTACAGACATCTTTCAAATACATAGTTTTCCCTAGGATATCAGCTTGTATCGTGGTCCCCAGTTCACATCTAGATTCTGTTAGGTTTTTTGTCATCTCATTGGAGACTCTGCTAGTCATTCCTCTGGCTTTCACCTGCAGATCAATGGACAATTTGAGAGGGTTAACCAGGATTTGGAGAGGACTCTGATGTGCTTGGTTTCAAGGAAACCTACAACATGGAGTGACCATTTGATCTGGGCTGAGTTTGCCCATAATACTCTACAAATTCCTTCCATAGGAATGTCACCTTTCAAATGCCAATTCAGCTATAATCTTCCATTATTTCTGGAGCAGAAATCTTAGGTGGCTGTTCCATCAACTGAGCAATTAATTCAGGCAGAAATGGTCAAAGGCCAGGAAAACCCTGCTGGCCAGTTCTCAACAACATCAACGTCATGCTAACCACCAGAGATGGCAAGGTCTATCCTCTTATTCCAGAGAGTGAGTGTGACTATCAACCAAAGATCTTCCCGTTATATCAGTTGGCTTCCCATTATATCAATCCATTTAAGATCCTTTGCCAGATCAACTTTGTTACTCATCGTTTGCAACTACCATGCACCATGTGTATCCACCCTACTTTTCATGTGTCCTGTCATAAACCTGTACTTCCTAGCCCTTTGGCTTCTGTCTCCAGGCCTCTTCCATCTCCCCTTTTATTGATGGACAACCAATGTATACAGTTTGACGACTGCTGAACTCCCACATGGTATGTGGCAAGATGCAATATTTGGTTGACTGGTAAGGATATGGACCAGAGGAGCGGTATGGGTTCCTTCTTGGGAAATTTTGGATCATGAATTGATAACAGAAGTTCATAGCCACCATTCTGATTGTCCTGGGCTGTCAGGTGCTGGTCATAGGAGCTGTCATAAACCCTTTGGATCAGTGGTAACCATGGGTTCCTTGTGTGACTATGTACTACTTAATTTACGCGTGCTGAACACTCGTCGTTCAGTCTTGAACTAGCTGTTCCATAGTGATGTTAGTTCTGAGTGACCTCTGTATCTTCATTGATTCTTCTGTAAATAAACACTTGTTGGTGTTTTATGCTCGAGTCTACAGTTACCCTGCCAGTGGGTTCACTAGCCTGAGTTTATCGTTGCAACCTCAACGCTACACTCCTGCCTACCTACAGTAACTTTTCACTCCCTTGTTAATCAAAGATCTGTCTACCTCTGCCTTAAAGAAAGTCAAATACTTCCAATGCTTCTAAGAATGGTGTTTCAAAGACAGATGACTCTGGGTGAAAAAGATTTTTCATCTTTGTGTTAAATGGTTGATCCTGTGGTTTTTAAACAGTGACCTCTAGTTCCAGATTCTCCCACATAAGGAAACCTTGTCTCTGCATCCAATTTTTAAACATCCTTCTGAATCTCACATATTTCAATAAAATCACGTCTCAGTCTTCTAAACTTGAACAGGTTCAAGCCTAAATTGTTGACAATTGAAATCAAGATCCATATCCCAATAGAGAGTGGAGAAGGGGAGCTCCACCCATTGGATTCAACTAGCAATTGCTTGCTGCCACAATTTCCAACATCTCAGTCTATTCTACCTCCCTGTACTTCTCCAAAGCAAAGTTTATTCCAAGTAGGCCTTTCTTCAACAGCAGTTCTGTGAGAGCCTTTCTCACTTCTTCCCTCTGTGGTTTTCACTGCTGTCCAGCTCATCAACTGTGTTCTTACCAAGACTCATTACTACAGCCAGCTATCATTTCTCGGTATCAGCACTTCTCCATCTCCTCTTTGTACAGCCTATATCTCCTCCCTTCTCTTAGTGCTAATGCAGGTTTTCAAACCAAAATGTCAATAATTCCTTTCCCTCACTGATGCAGGTTGGCCCACAGACTTCCTGCCGTAGATTTTCTGTTGTTCTGTGTCTAAATGTCTGACGTTTATAGTTTCGTATGGTCTGCACCTCTTAGTTTTATAGCATTCTTTAATTTTATGCAAATCAAATCCTCAGAAGCAGACTGAGGTCCTGGCAAGAAATCGTGTTGCTCTGTCTCAGAGTTGTGCACCACTATCTACAGCAGTAGTCAAGTTTTTCCAAGGGAAAGGGTTATTATTTGGATTGGAGATAAATGGATCTTCTTCTAGGAAAGTCTGGTAGAGAGAGAAGCTTGAGTGTTGTCTTGCTTTCTCCTTGTATTTTGAAGCAATATGCTAATGTTGACAAATATCTAGATCTGAATGCAAATTAAGATTCAATTGGAAAAACTCAACCATTGATCTATCATAATACAACTGTAAATGGTGCTTTTGGGAGCTTGGCCTTTATTGTGAACGCTGTGCAGCAAACCACAGTCCACAATCGACCCTTTGTTTAAAGCTAGAGATTGAACAAAGGCACGATTCTTTTTGCCAGATCCGTTGAAGGCTTTAAACCTTAGTGCGCAAGACCCAAATCAGATATTGTCAAAGATGTTTATGTATCCCAAGAGTACCTTGAACAAATCAGCACACTGAGTACAAATCCATAAATGACCTCAGTCTCATTACTGTCACAGGGTGTCATAAATGTAAATGAAGTATGTAGAACCAGGAGAGTTTTCAATGGAAGGAACCAAGAAATAGAGAGAAATCACATCCACACACTTTCACATCACATTGCTCAACCCCACCAGTATCCTCACCACAGACCACAGTGCTCTTCAAGACCACCTACCCACATTCTCACAATATTCCTCAAGCCTATCCAACTGATGTCCCACCATGTCCCGCACTACCATTTACAATTTCATTGAGCCACTCAAGCCCACTGTGTCACCAATGTACTTTCCCATTTTCTCTTTATATCAGACATACCTTGCAAGTACCCTATTTCTGCCTCAACTTCTTTAAATCCACTTAGCCGTCATAATATTACACCATTCATCTCCAAAGCACATTTGCAATTATCATCTGAGCACCTTTTAGTGTCTTCACCTAAAACATTGGTTTGTGCTTTACAAAAACTATGAGAGTAAGGTTGGGGGAGCTAAGGTATTTGGAGGAGGAAATTTAGGAGGCATGGAAGGGTCAGACAATAACACAATCACTGAATCCAGATAAACATAGCTAGATCTCACAAATAAAATTCATGAGAACCCATGTTCTGCCCCTTGATTCCTGTTCACAAGACCCTTCCCAGTGCTGCCCTCACACTGCCCCATTCCTCAGGCAAGCATTTAGCTGACTTCTTATCTTGCAAATTCAGGCCCTGTCAATCTTTGCAGACTTCACACTCAAAGGCAATTTTGGGCTGATATTATGTGATGTAATCACATAATATCACAGGAATCTCAGGGTTGTATATGGTGACATGTATGGAATTTGATAATAAATTTACTTTGAACTTTGGACTGAAGTTTTCTTCCCTGAATTTAATATACCTACTAAGGATTTACATTGTTAGGAACTTATGCTTGACAAATCTTTTGAAGTTTGTTGATGAAGTAACTAAAAAGATGAGGGTAGGGCAGTGGATGTTGTCTATTTGAACCTTATCAAGGCTTTTGACAAGGTCCTGCATGATAGGCTGGTCTGGAAGGCTAGGTTCTATGGAATCTGGGGAGAGCTAATTAGGTGAATTCAAAATTGGCTCCAAGGTAGGAAGCAGAGTGTGGTGGTTGAAGATTGTTTCTCAGAATGGAGGCTGGTGGCTAGCTGTGTTGCAGGGAATAGTGTTGGGAGCCTTATTATTCCTGTAGTGAAGAAGGTTATCATAGAATAAACTCTTCATGGGCTTCCAGTCAGATACAGGTATATATTATAACCAACATTTCAATAACAATCTCGTCCAATTTCATCCGCCAACCCATAGCCCATCCCTTCTGATTAGTTAGTCCTCATCCAATTAGGTTTCCACTTTCAAACTTTGTTTACAATGGAATTCCAGTTCTTACTTAGAGTGAGTCCGCCATCTTTGTTAAAATGTTTTTCTTCTAGTTTTATTTCAATGGTTTCCTTTACCAGGCAGTCCCAAAAGCCATTGGCGTGGCACAGTAGCTTTGTGCCATTGAAGTCAATCCTATTGCCATTGCAAATGTTCTGCTATCGCCAATTTCTCCAGGTAACCCAAACAGATACACTTCCTATGCTCCTTGATGCTTGTTTCCACCGTGCATCCTGTCTGGCTGATATTCATAATGGCCATCGGACCGTTGGGCAGTTGGGCCGTAGGATTTGAGTCAGGCCGTTGGGCTGCAGGCAAAGCCGGGTTGGGATCAGAGGAGCCGAAATGGATGCAGTCCATGCTGATGTCGTCTGCTACTCAGAGGCACCAGAGTTGGTGCCTTGTGAGATGACACGAAGGTGGTGTACAGTGAAGTTATAACTGATTGTCTTGGACATTTCTTTTGTGATTGCAAGACCCTGTTGGATATTGACTGTCACAGGCCTGCTTCCCTTGTTTGGTGGGAAGACACGCAGCAAGGCAGGAGTGTTGCCTTGGTTGTAGCGAGAACTAGGCCTCGAGCCATAGGTTTGTATTGTTGCGTGGCATTGGGCGCAGATGAGGGGGGTGGGGTGGCCGCTCCTGTTGGTGCTGCCCTCCAGTGTTGGATTGGTGGAATTACAGGTTGGACTGCCAGGTCTTGCTGCTCAGGGTCTTGGATTAAAAATGCGTCTTCTTACATGACTATGCTCTTTTTTCCCTTTTCTCGTTATTTTGAATGCGCGTGTATGTTTTTGCACCTTGGCCCCAAAGGAACGCTGTGTCTTGTTCAGTTGTATCCATGTATGGTTTGAATGACAACAAAACTTGAGTTGATTTGATTTAGCACACTGACCTCCACCAGTCAGAGCGCTGAGTGTAGTAGATGGGACACTATGTTACAATTGTATAAGTTATTGGTGAGACCAAACTTGGAGACCTGTGTATAGTTTTGGTCACCCTATTATAGGAAAGAAGTGATTGAACTAGAAAAGATTATGGATTTTACCAGGACTAAAGGCCTTGAGTTGTAGGGAGAAGTTGGCCAGGCTGGGTCTTTATCATTTGGAATATAGGAGAATAAGGGGTGACTCTATAGAAGAGTTTAAAAGTTATAGGAGACATGGGTATCATGAATGGTGAAAATATTTACTCCAGGGTGAGGGGAGTACAAAAGTAGGGGGCATACATTTAGAGTGAGTGGGAAAAGATTTAAAAGCAACTGGAAGACAACTTTTTCACCAAGAGGATGGTGAGATTTTGGAATAAGCTGCCAGAAGAAGTGGTTGTAGCAGGCACAATATTATCATTTTAAGAAGCACTTGGATAGATACATTAAAGGGTGGAGCTTAGAGAGATATAGGCTGAATGCAGGAAGTTGTGACTAGCTGGTTGGATGTCATTTGATTATTTATTGATATACTGCGTGGAATAGGACCTCCTCGCCCTTTGAGTTGTTCTGCTCAGCAATCCCTCAATTTAATTCAAACCTAATCACAGGACAATTTACAATTACTAATTAATCTACCAACCGGTATGTTTTTGGACTGTGGGAGAAAACCGTAACACCTGGAGGAAACTCACACAGTCACAAGGAACGTAAAACTCCTTTCAGGCAGCAGTAGAATTGAACCCAGGTAAAGCATCGTGCTACTACACTACCATATCGTCATGTTGGTATGGATTTGTTAGGCCAAAGGGCTTGTATCTATGCTGTATTGTTCTGTGAATCTATGACATGGTGAATTAAAGTAATAATGATCCCATTAATGTTAAATCAACACTCATTCTTCACAGCAATACACAATATTCCAATAAAGTGTGCTCACCTCTCCTCACAGAGAAGGGGTGTTACGCTGAAGCAATGAATAGCACACGTGACTTGTGGCGAGGGCTACATACCATCACAGACTCCAAAGCCAAATGTTATGATGCTACCAACATCGCGGCCTGTCTCCCAGATGAGTTCAATCGCTTTTAAGTTAGATATGGCCCTTGTGGCTAAAGGGATCAGGGGGTATGGAGAGAAAGCAGGTACAGGGTTCTGAGTTGAATGATCAGCCACGATCATACTGAATGGCGGTGCAGGTTTGAAGGGCCGAATGGCCTACTCCTGCACCTATTTCCTATGTTTCTATGTTTACGCTCGGTTCGATGTCACTAACTCTGAGCCTCCAAGGAAGCCACCACTACAACCTGCAACCTGCTCATCTCTGAGGCTGAGGTATGCAGATGTTTCCAGAGCGGACAGTCGCAAGGCAGCGGGACTGGACGGCATCCCAGGGCGAGTACTCAGGATGTGCGCAGCACAATTGGCAGGTGCGTTTACAGATATTTTTAATCTCTCCCTCTCCCAGTGTAGAGTGCCCTCCTGCTTCAAATTATCCACCATTGTCCCTGTACCAAAAAAGACCAAGGTAACATGCCTGAACGACTGGTGTCCTGTCGCACTCACCTCAATAATAAGCAAATGCTTTGAGAGGCTGGTCAAGGATTACATCTGCAGCTTACTACCACCCAAAGAGGAACCCCTACAATTCACCTACCAACACAACTGATCGACAGATGACACAATAGCCATTGCTCTACACACCGTCCTTACACATCTGGAGAAGAAGGATGCTGATGTGAGAATGCTGTTCTTGGACTACAGTTCAGCATTCAACACCATAGTTCCATCCAGGCTCGACAAGAAGCTCAGAGACCTCAGCCTTGTGCATCTGGATCCTGGACATCCTGTCAGATCGCCAGCAGGAGGTAAGAGTGGGCTCCCTCACCTCCACCCCTCTGACTCTCAATACAGGAGCCCCTCAGGGCTGTGTACTAGGTCCCCTTCTTTATTCCCTGTGTAGCCATGACTGTGTCACCACCCACAGCTCTAATCTGCTAATAAAATTTGCCAATGACACTACATTGATTGGCCTTATCTCAAACAATAACGAGGTGACCTACAGGGAAGAAGTCATCTCTCTGACACAGTGGTGTCAAGAAAACAACCTCTCCCGCAATGTTGCAAAAACAAAGGAGCTGGTTGTGGATTACAGGAGGAATGGATACAGGCTAACCCCTATTGACATCAATGGATCTGGGGCTGAGAGGGTGAACAGCTTTAAGTCCCTGGGCATCCACATCACCAAGGACCTCACGTGGTCTGTATACATCAGCTGTGTGGTGAAAAAGGCACAACAGCACCTCTTTCACCTCAGACGGTTGAGAAAGTTTGGTATGGGCCCCCAGATCCTAAGAACTTTCTACTGGGCCACAATTGAGAGCATCCTGACTGGCTGCATCACTGCCTTAATCACAGGACTCTGCAGAGAGTGGTGTGGACAGCCCTACGCATCTGTAGTTGTGAACTTCTCATTATTCAGGACATTTACAAGGACAGGTGCATAAAAAGGACTCATAGGATCATTGGGGCCCCGAGTCACTCCAGCCAGAATCTATTCTAGCTACTACCCTCCAGGAAACGGTACCACAGCATAAAAGCCAGGACCAACAGGCTGTGGACAACTTCTTCCACCAGGCCATCAGACTGATTAACTCACGCTGACTTGAGTGTACTCTATGTTACATTGATTGTTTTATTTATTATTAATTATTTTTAATTATTCTGATTGCACATTGCACATTTAGACGGAGACGCGGCGTAAAGATTTTTACTCTTCATGTATGTGAAGGATGTAAGAGATAAAGTCAATTCAATTCAATTCAATTCAATATAAGATGTTGGTGAGGCCTAATTTGAAGAATTGTGTGAAGTTTTGGTCACCTATCTACAGGAAAGATGGACAGAGAAAATTTATAAGGATATTGTTGTGACTGGAGGACCTGAGTTATAAGGAAGAAATGAATAGGTTAGAATTTTATTCCTTGAAATGTAGAAAATTGAGGTGAGATTTGATCAGCAGTATACCAAATTATAGATAGGGTAAATGCAAGCAGGCTTTTTCCACTGAGGTTGGGAGGGACGACAATTAGAGGTCATAAGTTAAGGGTGAAAGGTGAAAACTTTAAGGTGAACATGATGGGAAACATCTTCACTCATAGGGTCATGAGAGTGTGAACGAGCTGCCAGCACAACTGGTGCAGCTTCTATAGATGTACCGTTTAGAGCATTCTGACTGGCTGCATCACTGTCTGGTATGGGAGGGGGCGCAAGGTTAGTGCACAGGACTGAAAGAAGCTGCAGAGGGCTGTAAATTTAGTCGGCTCCATCTTGGGTACTAGCCTACAAAGTACCCAGAACATTTTCAAGGAGCATTGTCTTAGAAAGCCAGTGTTCATTACTAAGGACCTCCAGCACCCAGGGCATGCCCTTTTCTCACTGTTACCATCAGACAGGAGGTACAGAAACCTGAAGGCACACACTCAGTGATTCAGGAACAGCTTCTTCCCCTCTGCCATCCGATTCCTAAATGGACTTTACTTCATGAACACTATCTCACTTTTTTAATATGTATTATTTCTGTTTTTGCACAATTTTTAATCTATTCAATATATGTATACTGTAATTGATTTACTTATTTATTTACTATTATATATTTTTTTCTTCTTCCTCTATATTATGTATTTCTTTGAACTGCTGCTGCTAAATTAACAAATTTCATGACACATGTCGGTGATAATAAACCTGATTCTGATTCTGATTCTAATTCTGTGAGTTTGATTTCAATGTTTAAGAGAAGTTTGAATAGGTATGGGTAGGGGTATGGAGGGCTCTGGTCTGGCTGCAGGTCAATAGGAGTAAGTGGTTTACATGGTTTGGCATGGAATAGATGGGCTGAAGGGCCTGTTTCTGTGCTGTACTTTCTATGATTTTATGAGCAATAAATACCAATCTTACACATGAGGTGCAGACCTCAACATCAAAATAGAAAGAAAATAACTTACTGACAAATTTGAAGTATCTGGATTTAGATTTGTAACAGCAGCTTATTTAGTAGTAACTCTTAATGGTGAATAAGAAAAGCTACGGACTCAAGTCCTCCTTCTGGCATCTGTACATTAGCGAAAAATGATACATTCCTGATCATCAAAACCCCCTCAAGCAGATACAAAAGATTTTGTACAACTTTTCTTGTGCTAAACATGAACAATATTTATCTGTTATTCACCATTGCTGGTCACTGATACTTTGCAGTATAGAGGAGCTTACATTTCCCAGGAGTTGTTTAATAGACCTTGGGGGGTGGGGACAGACTATTCACAGGCTTTGCTTCCATTTAACATGATAAGTTAAGGTAAGGTTTTGACATTACAGCACACCTTGCAATCATTTTACACTACAAAAACAATTTCCCCCACTAATACATCAGTTAATTTTTGGAATCATATATACATTTACTATCTGCTCTAATAAGACAATTCAGGTTGGATATAAGTGCCTTGTCATTTATCTTTATGCATAAGAGGATAGGAAAGATTTGATATTTAACATGTAATCCTTATTCTGATAAGAAGATGTAATACGCGATATGGACATTACATTACATTTACTTCACGTTATAGATGACAGTATTTTTAGGAAAAATAAATAACTTTGTAAGTGATAAAACAATATGAAATAGGCACATTTGTAAACTTGTAATGTTTTTATGCTTTTAATCCGATCCTTATACATATGCTCACAGAAACGGTGCTTCTGTTCAATGATTCAGTATTGAAGTCAAGATAGGATCCAGTTCAACGAATGTCATGGAGAAAGGAGTGTGATGGATACAACAGAACGATTGTGTTTTGTGCTCTGACTTTCACAAAATGTCCAGAAGTACTGGAAACAGCCAAAAGCAAAGCATTTATTTAGGAAGAAATAATCAGTCAGGAAATGGACGGAACCACAAAGGATCCAATCATTTGACAATGGGTGTGACACAAATTTCTAACAGCACAAATTGATGAAGCACGTAACCAGCATTTCCATTCATTAAACCATTATCTTAAGAGATCCTTCCTCCAATATTTGCTGCACATTGTCTTGATTATTGAAACATTATAAATTACCATCATCGACTGCCTCATTTCTCTTTGGTAAGGCAAAAAATTTGAATTGGTTTAACCGATGTCCCAATTAGATGAATAAATTTATAGTCGCTGGGAAACTAAGAACTATGGATCACAACTTGACACAAAGTACTTGTTTTAATTTGTTCGCAATTGTTACATCCTCAATGGGCTTTATAAAGGGAGGCACAGAATGCTGAGGCAAGGAATGAATCTTTATAAAACATTAGTTTGGCCACAATTGGGGTATTGTGTTCAGTTTTGGTTGCTACACTTTAGAAACAAAGTATAAAGGTTTTGGAAAGTGAACAGGTGAAATTTACAAAAATATACAGAATCCAGAGACATACATTTTGTATTTAGAATAGTTAATTTGGGATTGTTCATTTTTGGAACAGAAAAATTATGAGGAAATCTGAAGGGGCTACTTAAAATAACAATAGAGGAGGTAAAGGGAAATTTTTCCTATTAATTAAGTGCTTAAGTATAGGAGGTTATAAAGTGAAGGTGACAGGCCAAAGAACCAGTGACCTTGTGAGGCAAGTAGGTTGTTCTGCCGTGCGTAGTAGTGAAGGTGGATACATTTGTAGTGATCAAACAGCTGGAGAGGTATCTGAGGGAAAGTGTTTGCAATTCTATTGAGAAAGTGGTGGGATTAGTGTTCAGGTAACTATATTGCTCTTATATAGAACTGGGGCTGACTTGGTGAGCGGACTTCTATTCTTTTGTTGTAATTATACTTTGGCCCAGGGCACACTCTTACTGTTTACTAAACTTTGTTTAAAGAATAAAAAACAATGCGTATAAGATTCCACAGAAGAGAGGAGAAAGGTGAAACTGACTTAGAATTCAGTGTACTGTCAAGTGCTGTTTCATGGAATTTTAGAGTGCTTATGAACAGGTTACAAAGCGCAAGTACCCAATGGTGGGAATATTAAATGAGTACTTTGTGTTGGATTTCACTCTTAAAGATGATATTTATCCTTAGTTTTTGAATGTTGTTCACAATGAAACTGTTAACATTTGTGCAGATGACTGTGAAGGCTGGAAATTCGAGTACAGTACTGAAGTGGTGGGTACAGAACCCGCACCTGATGTTGCGTACAACTGGTGTACACTGATTGTACACTGAAGTAGCAACGAGCACCATGACCATTAGACCATAAGATATAGAAGCAGAACTAGGCCATTTGGCCCATCAAGTCTGCTCCGCCATTTCATCATGGCTGATCCATTTCACTCTCAGCCCCAATCTCCTGCCTTCTCCCTGTATCCCTTCATGCCTGACCAATCTAGAATCTATCAACTTCTGCCCTAAATATACATAAATATACTTCCACAGCTGCCTGCGGCAATAAATTCCACAGATTTACCACTCCCTGGCTAAAGAAATTCCTCCTCATTTCCGTTCTAAAAGGACGCCCCTCCATTCTGAGGCTGTGTCCTCTGGTCTTAGACTCACACATCATAGGAAGCAACCTCTCCACATCCACTCTATCGAGGACTTCCAACATTTGATAGTTTTCAAAGAGGTCATTCCACAGTCCTCTGAATTCCAGTGAGTACAGGCCCAAACCCATCAAACATTCCTCATATTACAAGCCTCTCAATTCTGGAATCATTTTCATGAACTCCTTTTGAAAACTCTCCAATTTCAGCACATATTTTCTTCGATAAGGGGCACAAAACTTCTCACAATACTCCAACTGAGGCCTCACCAGTGCTTTATAAAGCCTCAACATTACATCCTTGCTTTTATGATCTAGCCAGTGACCAACAGCAATTACAGGAATTTTCAGCACCAACCAAATGTAACCTGGATTGAGCAGCCTGTTCCCTCATTCAAAAAATGATGACTGTTCTTAGCATTTTCCCCCAATAGCAAAATCTTTGATTTCCCAACATAAATCAAACTACCAGTCTCAAATTTGAGTATAATCAACAACCCTCTGGGCAATGCATTTTTTTTTCTCCTCTTGGTCCTATCTTGCTAAGCTCTCATCCTAAAACTATCCTTCCAAGACTGGATTCCCCAGCTCCAACAGCTGCCCTGAATTCCCCTTTCTGATTGTTCCAGGTATCAAGGGGATAATTTCTGGTACTTCTAAATTCCAACGTCCTCTGTTGCTCCTCACTGGATGAACACATCATCCTAGTAAATCAACTCAGCACTGCTGCCAAGTGAAGTACTGACACATAATTGTAGAGAATGGACAGGAAGGTTTGGTTTACTTTGGCATCACTGTCATCACAGACATTATAGGTTAAAGGACCTTTTCCTCTGTTGTACTGTTCTTTCTTCAGGTAATTGAAGCTAATAACAAGTTTGACCTATCTGCATCGGTGCAACGACACGTACACATCGTACACCACCATCATTATGTGTCGTGTTGTCAACACCTCAGAATTGTCCTAATAAAAATCTCTGTCATCGACTGTCGCGGACAGACATTCACATGCCCAGCAGACATGTATATTGTACGAGTGAGCTGAGACGTTCTTCGATCTTAGCAGTCTATTTGCCAGGAGACATCATTAGTGCACTGTTGATTATGATGCGTCCTCCGAATGCTTGGCCTTTATATACTTTTCAATCAGCTGATTGGACAGCATTTTGGAACCTCAATTGTAACATGGGGAGGAAATTACACTGTATTGGTATCATCACTTCAAAATCAAAGGCACACACTGCAGCTTATTCACATTGTCAGCTGTGACAGAAACAATGCACACTCCCTAACAATTTCTCTGCGATGTACAAAAAGGCCATTTGGCTTTAGGAGTGTATGCCAGTTCTCAAAACAAGCCACCGATCCCATTCACCCACTTATTATTTCTTCACTAAATATATTTAAGCTACAGTTAGATAGATTGTTACCTGGTAGGGGAATTAACGGTTATGGGGAAAAGGCAGGTAGATGGAGCTGAGTTTACGGACAGATCAGCCATGAACTTATTGAATGGCGGGGCTGGTTCAATGATCCAGATGGCCTACTCCTGCTCCTATTTCTTATGTTCTTATGTTCTTATTACCCTGTAATCTGTACTCTTTAGATACCAATCGATTCTAGCCCAGTATCTTCCTACGCAACTGAACCAGGGCTAATTTACAGAAGCTAATTGATTTCCCATCTAGATGCAAGAGGAAACTGGATCACCTAGAGGAATCCCACACAATCTCAGAGAGAAGGTGCAAGCTCTGCACAAACAGCACCTGAAGTTAGGATCAAGCCCATGTAAGAATTTTTCAGATAAGCATGTGGATGACAGAAAAATGGAAGGCTGCCAAGTGAAGTATGTAGGAGAGAAAGGTTAGATTGATCTTGGAGTAGGTTAAAAGGTCAGAGCAACGTAGCAGGCCATAGGGCCTGCACTGTACTGAAATGGGCTGGGTATCAGATGTGGGACATCTGGGAGACTTCCAGCCTACCTGACAGCCACGTCTGCACCAGGTGCATCGAGCTGCCGCTCCTTAGAGACCGAGTTAGGAACCTGGAGCTGCAGCTCAGCTCCATGACCTTCGGCTTGTTAGGGAAAGTGAAGAAGTGATCGATAGGAGCGTCAGGCGGGTAGTCACCCCGGGGCCACAGGAGACAGATAAGTGGGTGACTGTCAGGAGAGGGAGAGTGTCAGGTAGTGGAGAGCACCCCTGTGGCCATCCCTCTGAACAATGTTTTCTATTTTGAGTACTGCTGGGGAAGGTACAGTGGCCGTGCCTCTGCACTGAGTCTGGTCCTGTGGCTCAGAAGGGTAGGGAAAGGAAGAGGAGGGCAGCAGTAATAGGGAACTCTATAGTTAGGGGAACAGATAGGCGATTCTGTGCATGCGAAAAAGAAACAAGGATGGTAGTTTGCCTCCCAGGTGCCAGGGTTTGTGATGTTTCTGAATGAATCCACAATATCCTGAAATGGGAGGGTGAGCAGCCAGAGGTTGTGGTACATATTGGTACCAATGACATAGGTAGGAAAAGGGAGGAGGTACTGAAAGCAGAATACAGGGAGTTAGGGAGGAAGCTGAGAAGCAGGACCTCAAAGGTAGTAATCTCGGGGTTACTGCCTGTGCCATGCAACATTGAGGATAGGAATAGAATGATGTGGCAGATAAATGCGTGGCTGAGAGATTGGAGCAGGGGGCAGGGATTCAAGTTCCTGGATCATTGGGACATCTTATGGGGCAAGTGTGACCTGTACAAAAAGGACAGGTTACGCTTGAATCCGAGGGGGACCAATATCCTGGTGGAAAGGTTTGCTAAGGCTATTAGGGAGGGTTTCAACTAGATATGCAGGGGCGTGGGACCTGAAATGAAGAGGCAGAGGACTGGGCAGTTGGCGCACAAATAGAGACAGCTTGTAGGGAGTTTGTGAGGAAGGATAGGCAGATGTTAGAGCAAAGATGCACTCAGCCTGATGGTTTGAAATGCATCTATTTTAATGCAAGGAATATCTTAAACAAGATGGATGAACTTAGAGTGTGGATCAATACGTGGAACTGTGACGTAGACAGAGACTTGGATGTCTCAGGAGCAGGAGTGGCTGCTGAGTGTGTCAGGCTTTAGATATTGTCAAAAAGGACAGGGACGGAGGCAAAAGAGCTGGGGACTTGACATTGCTAATCAGGGGTAGTGTCATTGCTGCAGAAAGGGAGGATGTCATGGAGGGATTATCTAGTGAGTCAGTGTGGGTGGAAGTCAGAAACAGGAAAGGGGTAATAACTCTGCTGGGTATTTTTTATAGCACCCCAGTAGTATCAGAGACATCGAGGAGCAGAGAGGGAAGCAGATTCTGGAACAATGCAATAATAATAGGGCTGTTGTGATGGGAGATTTTAACTTTCTTAATATTGACTGGCATCTCCTTAACTCAAGGGGTTCAGATGGGGTAGAGGTTGTTAGGTGTGCTCAGGAAGGTTTCCTGATGCAATATGTAGATAAGTTAAGCAGAGAAGAGGCTGTAGTTGATCTGGGTTTGCTGAGCAGGCTTAAGGAAAGCCCCAAGGTGTTCTACAAGTATGTGAAGAGCAAGAGGATGAGCCAGGTGAGAATAGGACCAATCAGGTGTGATAATGGAGATGTCTGCATGGAGTTGGAGGAGATAGCAGAGGTACTTAAATGAATACTTTGCTTCAGTATTCACCAAGGAAAAGGACCTTGGCAATTGTGGGGATGACTTACAGTGGACTGAAATGCTTAAGCATATAGACATTAAGAAAAAGGATGTGCTGGAGCTTTTAGAAAGCATTAAGTTAGATAAGTCACTGGGACCAGATGAGATATACCCCAGGCTACTGTGGGAAGCGAGGGAAGAGATTACAGAGCCTCTGGTGATGATCTTTGCATCATCAATAAGGACAGGAGATACACCAGAGGATCAGAGGGTTGCAAATGTTGTTCCCTTGTTCAAGAAAGGGAGTAGGAATAACCCAGAAAATTATAGACCAGTGAGTCTTATTTCAGTAGTGGGCAAATTGTTGGAGAAGATCCTGAGAGGCTGGATTTATGAGCATTTGGAGGGACATAATCTGATTAGGGATAGTTAGCATGTCTTTTTCAAGGGCTGGTCGTGTCTGAATTCTCTGAGGATGTAACATTTCATTTTGATGAAGGTAGAGCAGTGGATTTCAGTAAAGCATTTAATAAAGTTCCCCATGCAAGGCTCATTCAGAAAGTAAGGAGGCATGGAATCCAAGGAGACCTTGCTTTGTGGATCCAGAATTGGCTTGCCCACAGAAGGCAAAGGGTGGTTGTAGATGGGTCATATTCTGCAGGAAGATCGGTGACCAGTGGTGTTCCACAGGGATCTTGTAAAAAATACAAGATTTTTATAAATGACCTGGATGAAGAAGTAGAGGGTGTGTTAGTAATTTTGCTGATAGCACAAAGGTAGGGGGTGTTGTGGACAATCTGGAGGGTTGTCAGAGGTTACAGCAGGACATTGATAAGATGCGGAACTGGGCTGAGTAGTGGCAGATGGAGTGTGGGTGTGTGGAATGCACTCACAGCAATGGTAGTGGAGGCAGATTCAATAGGGTCTTTTAAGAGACTCTTAGATAGGTACACAGAGCTTAGAAAAATAGAGGGCTGTGCGGTAGGGAAATTCTAGGTAGTTTTTAGAGTAGGCTACATGGTCGGCACAACATTGTGGGCAGAAGGGCCTGTAACGTGATGTAGGTGTTTATGTTCTATGTTCAATGCTCTAGATTTTATTTTCTATGTAAGTGTTAGGCTACTGGTGCTTACATGGTGTTGATAGGTACGGAATTCTGTAGACAATACTCCCTAATCCTTTCTTCTATTTTCCATTGATTCACACATCTATCCACTCTTGCCTGCTGACATAATTTCTGTCTACATTAACTACCCTAGCAGGAAAACTTACAACTTCTCGCCAACAATGAACAAAATTTCCTGCTATCTATTCAATTTTTTTCCATTTAAACTTGCCCTCTTGTTCTTGACTGATCAACAACTAGCACTCATTGACATCTCTTTAACTTTTGTCCATCAGTTAACTTCAAACTTCAACATTAGGTCAAAGTAACTTTTTCCTTCACCCGAAACAGAAAAACAAGAAGCAGAAATAAATTATTCAGAACTTTGATCGTGCTCAGATATTCAAAATGATTACAATTGATCTGACTGCATGCTCAATCAGTGGTAAACCTTTCTCACATTAGATCCATTTAACTTTGCCTTAAAAATATTCAGAAAATGCTTCCATCACCATATGAGGGATAGAGTTCCAAAGACTCATCACCCTCCAGGAGAATATTTGTTTTCACCTGTCTGTTAAATGGTGACTCCTCATTATACACCCAATGGCCATTTTGTTAAGTAAAGGTGTGCAACAGGGTGTGGTCTTCCGCTGCTGTAGCCCATCCACTTCAACGTTCAATGAGGTGTGCATTCACAGATGTTATTACGCACAGGACTATTATAGCATATGGTTATTTGAGTTACTGTCACATTCTTTCCTAATCTGAGGGAAGACATTCTTGCCATAGAGGGAGTACAGGGAAGGTTCACCAGATTGATTCCTGGGATGGCAGTACTTTCATATGAAGAACGACTGGATCGACTAGGCTTATACTCACTGGAATTCAGAAGATTGAGGAGGGATCTTATTGAAACATATAAAATTCTAAAGGGATTGGACAGGCTAGATGCAGGAAGATTGTTTCCGATGTTGGGGAAGTCCAGAACGAGGTGTCACAGTTTAAGGATAAAGGGGAAGCCTTTTAGGACCGAGATGAGGAAAAACTTCTTCACACAGAGAGTGGTGAATCTGTGGAATTCTCTGCCACAGGAAACAGTTGAGGCCAGTTCATTGGCTATATTTAAGAGGAAGTTAGATATGGCCCTTGTGGCTAAAGGGATCAGGGGGTATGGAGAGAAAGCAGGTACAGGGTTCTGAGTTGGATGATCAGCCATGATCATACTGAATGACTGTGCAGGCTCGAAGGGCCGAATGGCCTACTCCTGCACCTATTTTCTATGTTTCTATGTTTCTCATCAGCTTGAAGCAGTCTGGCCATTGTCCTCTGAACTCATTCAATAACAAAGCATTTTTGCCCACAGAACTGCAGCACATAGCATATTTTTATTTTGTTTTTCCTACCATTCTCTATAAGCTCTAGAGACTGTTGTGTATGAAAATTCCCGGAGTTTGGTAGCTTTTGAGATATTCAAACCACACCATGTGGCACCAACAATCATTCTGTGGAAAATGTCACTTAGATCATATTTCTTCCACATTCTGGTGTTTGGTCTGAACAACAAATGAACTCAACCATGTGTGTGTGTATGGAGTTGCTGCCGTATGGTTAGCTGGCCAGGTAAGTGCATTAGTGAGCAGGTGTACAGGTGTACCTAATAAAGAAGACACTGAGCGTAGATTTCAATGCATATGGAATAAACCGTTCACATCCACCCTGTAAAGATCTCTCAGGATCTTCTACATCTCAATCAAGTGCACTCGCACTCTTCTGAACTTCAGCAGATATAAGCTTAGAGTGTTTTAATATCATTCATTCATGTGGTCTTTGCAGGCCAAGCCAACATTTAATTGCCCTTCTCTAATTGTTTTTGAGAAGGTGGTTGTGAACTGTTTACTTAAACAACTGCAGTCCTTGAGGTGTAGGCATACCCAAAAGACTACAAGACCATAACACCACAGGATATAGGAGCAGAATCAGGCGATTTGGCCCATCGAGTCAGCTCTAACATTTCATCATGGCTGACCCATTTTCCCTCTTAGCCCCAATCTCCTGCTTTCTCCCCATATCCCTCCATGCCCTGACTAAACAAGAATTTATCAACCTCTGCCTTAAATACACCCAATGACTTGGCCTCCACAACAGCCTGTGGCAACGAATTCCACAGATTCACCACTCTCTGGCTAAAGAAATTCCTTCTCATCTCCATTCCAAGTATAGTATAGGAGGGGTGTTCCAGGTCTTCTCTCCGTTCACAATGCAATCCAGGGCTTGGTCCAACCTATGCTGAGAAGACAACCTACCTACAGCAGGTGTCAGGCGAATAAACTTTCCCCGAACTGCAGCTGGTTTCCAGAGACCTCAGATGAGTACTGCAGGATAATTTCTTAGAACTATGTACATTGGCAAAGGCTGTCTCAGTGGCCATTAGTCTGAGGTAGTGCAACAATGTATGATTGATGAGGGAGAAGTGATGGTTCATTTCACATCTCTGGAGGTTTTTAGACAAATCCAACTATAAACTGGACTAGGATATAGAATGATTGATGATCAGATATTGGTGGAACACAGCAGGCCAGGCAGCATCTATAGGAAGAAGTACAGTCGACGTTTTGAGCCCAGATCCTTTGTCAGAACTAACTGAAAGAAAAGATAGTAAGAGATTTGGACTAGGACATAGAATAATTGATGATCAGATATTGTCGGTTTTTACACAATTGTACAAAATCCAAATTTATCCTTCAGAAAAGACCAAACATAATGAAAGCAACCTAACAGCTAGAGCACTGAGCAAAAAGAAGTTAGTTTTCAAACAACAGACTGACTTCACCAGAGCGGGCGATGTCAGGGTCAAAGGAAGAACTGGGGGAGGATTGACTCAGACCAGGCACTGCATTGTGTTGAAGCTACAGAGGCTGTGTCTGCAATGGGCAGTACAAATAGTTGATTGAGAGTGTCGCACTCTTGGACACACTCTCCCCTGCATGCTGGACTGCGCCCATAATGTAAACTGTGCCTCTATTGTGGCTTCTTCTCGCATTTCAGAAGCCTTTCTTTGTGAGTGGTGAGGAGCCAGTGGTGTGATTCTGAGTCTGCATTGTACCATGCACACCCAAAAATTCTAACAATCCCTTATGATGCTCTGCAATCTGCACCATTGAAGTGGACATTCTCCTAAGCATCTTCTGCAGGTTAGGAATTCTCATCAGCTTGTCTTTGCATTGTGTTACCTGAAAAAAATTCTCATAAGGAATGTAACTGGAAAAAGTACGAATATGATGAGTGACAACCTTTGGGCAACAATGGAGCTTGTGATTGCAGTCGGAAGAGTTAATGATATCTCTTATTGTGTGGTTAACTGGGAAAGAAATTTATTCAAACATGTCTTGATGAAAAAGTAAGAATGATTTAATGTTTCTGTTCCATGTACTTGTTTAGAGAAAACTGTGGCTGAGCTAACAAAGATGCCTATGTGTCTGGAGTTGCCTGTTTAACAATATAAATGTCAATTTGCCATGAATAGTTCTATTGACAAAGACATTTGGAAGTGAAGATATTATGTATGATTATTATTATTTTAAAATATGGTAGGAATTATGCAGCCTTGTGACCTTTAAATTTATAATCAGTTGCACTATAGGTGAGGGAAAGGCTATTTAACCTCTTGGGCCTCTGTTTTGGAACAACGGTTCAATTTCTTCATTTCTCTCATCATTGCTCAGTTTATACACAGCAAAAGGTTTTACATCTTGCACCATTTCAAAGGAGCATGGATTCAACTGTAAGTACTATTTAGATTTGTTGAGGCAGTATTCATTGTGATTTTACTTAAATATATTTTATGTAACATGATTGTCGGTTACCTTTCCTCCTTTGTGCAAGGTTAGTTCTTGTTCTGAACCTACCTCCAGCCTTAAGCTCGCAAGATCAGCTTGTTTCAGAAAAAAAAAATCATTAAAATTACTGTGTGAGCTTACAACTGTTGTACTTTGCTTTGCTAAGTTTAAAGAATGTTGTCAGTGAGCTGATATTTAGAAAGTGTGTGTCGAGACCTTGGGATGTTCAAAAAGATTATAAACAATGAAATACAGTTGTCTTTGAAATACAGTCACTGATGTAGAGAGGAAAATAAATTTCTGCTGAACTCAACAAAATTACACATATGTAGATTGCAAAAATGTATTAGCAATCAGAAAATAGGGTTTATTTTAGCTGAGTGTTAAAAATTGTTCAGGGTCTAAAGAACACGCTGTTATTTTTCAGTGCTAGGCACTAACTAAAATGTGGGTAGAATTGGCTCAGATTGGGAGGGATAAAAAGAGCCTCAGAATATCTATTCTTGCATAAAGCAATACTTAATGTTATTGCAATGCTATTGGACCAACACTCAAATATCAGTACATACAGTGGTCACAAACTTTCAAGCTCCTGACTCAGAGAGGCAAGTGTGCAAGCGAATGTTGCTGGGTGTAATATAACTCATACAGAGAAAATACCTGAAGTTACATTTACCAGCTCAGTGATCAGATGTTTCAGGTATCATCTCCTCTCCTGGGCTAAGGGGAGTGGATTTCAGCTCAGTATGATCCAGCATGTTGGCTAGGGCAGCCTTTGGTTTTCACTGAGCCCTGAAGAGGGACATGTAAACTACAAACCAGAAAAAGAGTCTTGATCTCTGATAAGAATTAGGAAATACTGTGAGATGGTAAATACTGACTGGACTGCAGATGGCCTGACAATGAGATGGACTTTGGTCAGACCGCAGAGCAAACAGTGAGCAGCAAACTGAGGGGCTTCTAAATCAGTGGCTTCTTTGGTGCTTCTACTATTGTCGGTCGTCACATTTCCAAAGGCAGCCCACCCAAATAAGAAGATTCATATTAAAGCACACTTTCAGAAGCCATATATAAGTCCCAGGAATGTGGAAGTGAAATGTGGTGAGATATCCGGAAAAGGGATTGAAATGAATTGTCAAGGAGGGCATTGGTGTGGCCAATGATGTAGGACCACAGGGGACAGGGAATGGAAGAAGGAATGGGCATTGGAGATTAGGAAGGGCTTGGAGTAGGCAATTGTAGTGGGTTATCAGGAATGAGGATTGGAGTGAAACATGGAGTCAGAGCGGGCTATAAATGGGAGAACGCATATTTGAGTGAACTGGAGTGAATTCTCCTTACCCATGATTAGACTGAAGGCAAACAGTCAATGATTCAGGAACAGCTTCTTCCCCTCTGCCACCAGATTTCTGAATGGACATCGAACCCATGAACAGTATCTCAAGACTTCTTTATTTCTATTTTTGCACTACTTATTTAACTATTTAATAAATAGATAAACATATATATGTACACACATACACATACATTTTTGCTATTATTATGTATTGCATTGTACTGCTGCTGAAAAGACAACTAATTTCACCGCAGATGGAATACAGTGTTGGGAAGTGTATGGTCATGTACTTTGGCAGAAGAAATAAAAGGGTTGACTGTTTTCTAAATGGAGGGAAAATACGAAAAAAACTGAGGTGCAAAGGGTGTTTGTGCAGGATTCCCTAAAGTTAAATTTATAGGTGGAGTCTGTGGTGAGGAAGGCAAATGTGATGTTAGCATTCATTTCAAGAAGGCTGGAATATAAAAGCAAGGATGTAATGTTGAGATTTTATAAAGCACTGGTGAGGCCTCACTCAGAGTACTGTGAGCAGTTTTGGGCCCCTTATTTTAAAAAGGACGTGTTAAAACTGGAGAGGGTTCAGAGGAGGTTCACAAAATGATTTCAGATTTGAATGGCTTGTCATATAAAAAGCATTTGATGGCTCTGGGCCTGTATTCACTAGAATTCAGAAGAATGAGTGGTGACCTCCTTGAAACCTATCAAATGGTGAATGGCCTTGATAGAGTGGATGTGGAGGAGATGATTCCTACAGTGAGAGAGTCTAAGACCAGAGGACACAAACTCAGAATAGAGGGAAGTCCTTTTAGAACTGAGGTGAGGAGGAATTTCTTTACCCAGAAAGTAATGAATCTCTGGAATTTATTGTCACAGGCAGCTGTGGAAAGCAAGTCTGAATGTATATTTAAGGCAGGTTGATAGAGTCTTGATTGGTCAGGGCATGAAGGGATATGGGAGGAAGGCAGGAGGGTGGGACTGAGAGGAAAAATGGATCAGCCATGATGAAATGGCAGAGCAGAATTGATGGGCCAAATGGCCTAATTCTTCTCCTATGTATTATAGTCTTATGGTCTTATAATCCAGTGATATTAAACCTGATATCTGATTCTGGTTCTGTTTCTGAATTTTGGGATAAGAGATTAGATAGGATTAAGGGGTAGATTATAACAGTCTACTAGAAGGGAAGGGAAGAGTGCGGCAATGGAGTGAGCTTTGGTGAAGACTTTAAAAGAGTCAATAAATGAATGAAGGCTATCAGTTTCAGGTGTGGGTAATGAACAGTGAGTTCAGGAAACAAAGGGAATAATTGGACCGGGTTGACAGGAATGCCATTGAAAGAGGCCATGGGGGTATGGAACAGTCAGAAGGAGCTAAAACCAATTATGGGTTTGGGAAATTCCAACTTTCTCCATGGGGATGAACATAAAGTTGACATCGTGGGGTTTGTTGGACGATGGTATGGGGGAATTGACTAGGTTTGGGGAGTGTGTTTACTGTGGTGAGTTAACAAAAGCATCTTTGGCAGAGTTAATTCAGTATTCTAGCTCTTCCTGGGCATTCTTGGAGAAATTTGGATGGGACTACTAGAATGTGTGTATTATCCCTTAGATGCCTTATTTTTTTTCTTCTGTTAGTTTGAAATTTGAGGTACCGTACACACAAGCTACTTGATCCATGGAGTTCCTCTGGTAGATTTTTTTTCGTATGGAGGGATTGTTGCATCAACAAGATTTGCTATCTGAAAAGAAATTGAAAGGTGGGTTGGGGAAAGTCACCACACAGCTGGATTTCCTGTCATGCGCTGCGTGTGACTATTTGGATTAAGATACTAAAGAAACTTCCCTGTTTGAATCACCGCAAAAACTGAGGGCAGAGAAGAGAATGGAGTGTTAGAAGAGCACAAGAAGGTTTTTATTTCCTCAAGTCTAAATCTCTTTTGTCCAAAGCTGTTATTATTTCAGCCCTGCAATTCCATATTTTCAATTTCTGCAAAAGAAGCAAAGGAGAGAAGGGAGAGTAGTACAAGTACAATGAGGGTTCAGTGCCCGGTTTGACAGATGTGGGGGTTTATGCAACAGCCATTGCTAAACATGACTTAAATCATCCCTTTGTTGACTCTACTCCATTGTCCATTGTGCAGGTATCAATGTGTCTGATTGTGCCTGGCTGCTGTGTGTACGCATCCCATCGAGGCTGAGATTGACACAATGAACACATCATCGCATTGCACACTGGCGCTTATAGCCATGTGTCTCATCCAGGGTAAGTGCCCACCAACCACTATGCATCATCTTAAGGGATCATAGGATGGTACAGCTGAGAAGGTGTCCATTCGAGCCATAAAGCCTATGCTGTCTTCTTGAATGGCGCATTTGCTAAGCATTGCATTTTCCATAGAGACCTATTTCTTGGATGCAATTGTAACTTAAAACTTAGTTTTGCTTCTCTGAATAAAAAAAAAAGTCAACTCATCAATCCTTCTGGTTCTTGGGCCAATTATCCTAAATTTCTCCCCTCCTACTTCTGGCCAGCACCCAAACAGGCACGGTTTACACCCTTAGTTGCTCTCCAGATTATGTGACAGTGATAGAATACTTGGTGAAAATTGGAGCATTTCAAATATGAATTAGATACACACTTGAAAATGTAAAGCAACTACAGGGTGATGAGGGAGAATGGGGAGTGGGCTGCAAGACAGACAAAGTTAGCGCAAGCTTGTTATACATGAAGGCTCCATGATAGTATGATTCCATTCTGTGACACAATATAGATTTCTATGAAACCTAGTCTTAACCTTCTCCACTCTTAGAAGAATAATGCTAGATTTCATTTTCTGGAAAAGCTTATTGGATTTCCTTCCTCTAAATCTTTTCAACTTCCCCTCCCCTCCCCTATCTCTTCTGACAGTTACAGAACTATGAGTGATGATTACACTCACAGTCTCTATGTGTGAATTCACACTGAGCTAATGTTCAGGGAGAGTTCATCCAAAATTCGCAGCTTGGCCACATACAGAGTGCATGCACATTCCAAGCCTCCTGGCAATGCCTTGAACTGCAATTTGAATGGGGAAACAAGACAAGAGTGTGAGGCCCCTCTAATCCCAATAACCACCCAGGGAAGTCTCGCTGGAATTCTTCAGTGTGTCTGGAACATCAAATAAGTACCAGATCAGGCATTACTATGATGCTTCCTGGATACCGTTGCACGTGAACTAGACTCAAAAGAACAGGGCAGAATGTTGCTGTCAGAGGGTCAACATTCTGATTAAGACAATTCCTTAAAAGAGAATGTTAGGGGATAAAACTGATTATATGATTTATTTTGTCCACCTTTTAAATTTTACTTAATTGTATATGTGTATTTATAATTAACTATTAGATACATAGATAGATACTTTATTGATCCCAAGAGAATCCCAAAGTATCTGTTACGTTAATTAGTCATGCTCTTTTTAATTAAGTTTGTTCCACATTTCTTTCTGGCCTTACGTACATGTGAAGCTAAATCAAACTGATGTGGAGGTGTGTCAGCCAGAAGATTGGTTATTCACCTGAGATTAGATTTGTCCCTGAAGAACAGTTGTAATGTCATAGTGTGAACAGTATGGACACCAGCTGTTCCTTCATCTGTAACATACAGCAGGGACAAGCAGGGACAATTTATATTTACATCACACCTTTCAAAACCACACTTTGCATGGATGCTGGCTGCTGATGAAATACCTTCTGCGGTAAAACAGCATAATGACATCACCATACAGGAATCAACTATAGAAAGGTTAGTGGCCGAAAGCATCAAATCAAATGCAATAGATCATTCCAAATTAGTCTTGCTGTTTAGAAAACTCAGGACAGGAACTCATTAAAGAAAAGGATTCTGGAAGCCTTTACATCTATGAGAATATTGACAGTCACATTGGGACTTAAAATTGAATATTTCACATTGCAGAATGTGTAGAGTCAGGCTGAATCACTGTAGAGTGACAACAAGTCATAACAGACTTCCTGTGTTCACCTTCCTAGGATCTCTCTGCCAGTGGTCCGTCTGGGTCGATAGTTCCGTTTCTGCTTGGGAAGGCGAAACTGTGATACTGAACTGTTCTTTTCAATACCCTGACCCAGTCCGAGACCCATCCACTGTAACTGCCAGGTGGCTGAAGAATTCACCCTTTCCCAATAACAACCAGGCTGCTGAAATATACAACAACATGAACCTGGAGGGAGTGTCACCTGACGTACAACTGATCGGCGATCTGAATGAGAGAAACTGTACACTCCAGATTGACAACATCCACAAAGCGGATACTGGGACTTACTACTTCCGATTTGAACTGGGTCAGGGCAACAACTGGTCAGGAGAAGGTGGAATCAGTGTCAATGTATATGGTAAGCTGAAATTTCTATGGAGAAGTAGAGTCATGGAAAACAGAAGCAGGCCTTTCCATGGCTACTATCAAGTAAACACCTCAACTAATCCTGTTTACCAGCATATGGTCCATGACTTTCAATGAGTTGGTGGTTTAAATACTTCTGTAGATATTTCGTAAATGTTGTGAGAGCACTACCCTCCATCACCCCCTTAGACAGTTGGTTCCAGATTCTAAAATACTTTCTCAGATTCCCCTCTAAACTTCTTAATAGTTACCTTAAACTTATGCCTCCTAGTAGCAGACTAATATAGGGAGAAGTTTCTCATTGTCTACTCTGTCAATGCCCCTTATAGTTCTGTGTACATCTAACAGGTCTACCACTCACATTCTCTGCTCTAAGAGGAACAAACCCATTTGTTTCATCTATCATGACCCTTCAATGCTCCCTCTCAGACAATGTTCTGCTCAATCTCCTCTTAACCCTCTTTTGGACACTAACTGGGCTACTCAAGGACATCAATTTTTTTCTTTTGAAGCCACTCCATATTGGTCTGGCAGTATGCTTTAGGTTGTTGCCCTGCTGAAAGACAAACTTCCTCCCCAGTTTACACTTTCTGGCAGAGGCTAGCAGGTTTTCTTCCAGGATCTCTCTGTATTTAGCAGCGTTCACCTTTCCATCAATCCTGACTAGACTTCTGATCCCTGCTTGTGAAAAGCATCCCCATAGCATGATTCTACATTCACCATACTTCAGATTAGGGATGGTGTTACCTGGCTGATGCACATTATTAGGTTAACGCCACATGTACAGCTTAGTGTTGAGGCCAAGAAGTTCCACTTCAGTCTCATCTTTTTCCACTACAGTTTCTTCTCAGAGTGATTACTGGTGTCACTGTTGCCTCTCTTACAAGTGCTATTTGATGAAGTTTAGAGGGACAGCCTAACCTAGGCAATGTGGTTGTGGTTTCTTAACTTTTTCACTTTTTCATGATGGAGCTCCAAGATATGTTTGGTACCTTTGAGACAGTCTTGTATCATTCCCCAGATTTGTGCTTCTCAGACTTGAATGCTCTGCTGTCTTCATTTGGTTTGGCTTGTTGAAAATCTACTATACTCTTGGATCCTACAGAGCAAGGGGGCACTTATTGTTATGAATTCATTGAAATCAAATGATCCTCCATTTTTCTACATCAACTTATTGGGTGAATTGTTACGGTAATATATTGCACCTGAGGAAAGTTAACATAATAATTACAAAGGGGATGAAAACTTTCTCTGCCTCAAAATTTGGCTTTTGATGTTTAGTAAATTATTGACAGGTTTTGGAATTTTTCTTTTGATTTGACATGATGCACAATGTTTTGTAGATTGGCTCAAGATCCCTACCTCAAAATGAGACAGTGAAAGGTGAATATAGTTGTGGGGTCTGAATACCTTTTCAAGGCACTGTAGGTGCCATAGTAGCCATCCTCTTGCCATACAATGTTACAGGGCAAATGAGCAGAAGTCAGGAACAACTGCCCTCTGTTTATTTTTCCAGTCATACCGTAGAGGGAGAATGAGGAGAGAAACATAAGCCTTCAGTGACTGGCTGCTTCCATTTAGGAGTTCAGGGAGTAATTCCACTAAATCAAGCTCAGTAACCAACATTCTGTGAGATATTGGTGCTGCAGTATAAACAACATCATTGTCCAGCTACAATCCCCTCCTATATAGGAAGTGCCAGCTGGCACATATTAAAGCAAGCTGGACAATTGGATAATTGTTTTATTATCACATGTATTGAGGTATAGTAAAAAAATGTTTTGTATGTCTTCCATGCAGATCATTCCATCACTTTAATACATTCAGACAGTACCAAGGGAAAGCAATAGCAGAATGCAGAATAAAGTGTTAAAGTGGCAAAGTGCAGTGCAGGCAGACAACAAGGTGACTAGGTAAATTGTGAGCTCCAGTCTCTCTCATGGTACAAGACACCCATTCAATAGTGGGATAGAAACTGTCCCTGAACCTGGTGGTAAATTCTTTCTGCTTTTGTATCTTCTGCCTAATGGGATGGGGGTGGGAAAAAAAGAGAATGCCTGGGATGGAATGATTGGTGGTACCTTTCACAGTATTGAGCCCCCTGTTGAGTACCATACAGGCATACCACAACCAGTTAATGCTGGCTAGACACCATTCATAATAATCACCATACAGAAGCAAAAACACAGATCCTAAACCCCACATCTACTTTCAGAGACTCTAAAATCTAGTTCCACTTTCCTCAAGATATTCTTGAATTTACAAAGTGTTTTTGAAATCTATTCATGCTCATAATATATGTGCCATTGTACTGACAGAAATATGATACTTGCTAGATACCAAATAATGAGCAGTACTTTATATATTGACTAGGATACGGGGTTAAGTCCTAACAACTGTCCCTCAGAAAACTAAGTTAGGATAGATATGTGAGCTCTGGAGAAGATAGATAGGCCTTGTTTTTAGCACTCAATCAGAGGAGAGTATGCTTGCCAATGCCACATTCCATCTGTATCATACTAAGGTGCTACATTTTAAGGTGAAGTTTCTCAAGTACGTAGAAATTATTACTCCTACCCCTTTAACACAGAGACATGTAAGTGTGGGCTGGTGTTGCTGGAGGATTAAATTTTATGCACCCAAGGACTGGATGCAAGCCCAGATTTTCCAGTGTGGGCAGAGTCAAGTTCAGAATGATAAATCAATTGGGAGAGTATCATCCATTTTCTTTGCTCAGCTTATTCACACTGCAGTACATTTCATTTGTAGGGAGCTATAGGAAGTACAAAAGTTACAGGCATAGGACTTCCTGTGAGAGTCAAATTTTAAATGATGGGAACAGTTGAATGAAAATTGCATGTTATGTACCAAAATTTCTAGTGCCCTTTGAAAAAATGTTTGTGCATGTTAAGAAGTTACTGTAAAGTGGAGGGGAGGAAACGCCAGCCACAGACTGTACTCATATCACAAGAGAGAACGTGGTGCTTGGTCAAAGTTAGCTGCTGCTCAAAGGGGGCAGCTGTGATAGGAGATGGCGTAAATGAGAGATGGGCAGATATCCTTACCAGCTAATGACCTAGCTCTCCAGCTCAGAATTTAAATGTGTGTACCGTACAAGGAGACTGAGAATGGTTTATGCATGCAACCAACTAGTACTGTACTCTGTTTGGCTGTGCTAACATGTTAGCATGGCGTATGGCCCAGCTTCAGGAGCCCCTGCCCCACTAGTTAGTTGGCCCAGTACTGTTTTCAAGTCTGGGTTAACCATCATTCTCTGAAGATAGCTCATCATAGTCAGTTTATATCAACAGCTGTGACTCATCAGTATTCCTCCTTTTGTGGTCATCTTGGCCATCTCTACTTCCATTCAAAAGCACAGTGCACTGTGATCAGGATACTTCCTTCACTGTCAGGGGTAGCTGAGTCTTTTGGATTTACTGGAGATGACATTTTGTGAGATTCTTCTGGGAAGAGAAGTTTTACCTAACCACAATTGTATCTTTTGAAACCATGTATGGCGTTACTGCAACAGCTTGCGAAAGCACTTTTAATAAATTATGAGCAAAAGCAATCCTGCAGATGCTGGAAATCTTGAGCATCACACACAAAATCCTGGAGCAACTCAGCAGGTCAGGCAGCTCCTATAGGGGGAAATAAACAGTCGACATTATAGCCCGAGGAGCTTCATCAGCTTTGGATGAAGATGCTCAGTCCAAAACGTTGACTGTTCATTCCTCTCCATAGATGCTGCCTGACTTGCTAAATTCCTCCAGCATTTTGTGTGCGTGGTGCAGAATGAACTGCGAGATTGTCATGCAGGATGTACAAAATGCATTGAACATTATTTCTCCCTCTACTCCTTTCAAATGAGATGTGCAGCTATTGTATTCACACATATTGTCAAATTTGCCATGAGCCAGTTTGAACTACTCACCAATATTGGTACCCAATCTGCTATCTAAATTACAGTGAGGACTTCCTTTAGTTCTGTTATGCTTGGAGGCACATCCCATGTCCCTCCGACATAAGTGACATTCTTCCACTTCCTACACCACCCAGGCTGTGACCTTTTTGAAGTATGAAGTGTTCTCCCTCCCACCACCTACTCCAGGGGTAACTTACAGTTTGCCAATTAACCCTGCAACCAGCACACCTTCAGGATGTGGGAGAAAACTTATCCCAGAAGAAACCCATGTGCTCACAGAAAGTGATTGCAACCTCCACGCGGCTGGCAGTCAAGGTCAGAGTTGAACCTTAGTCACTGAAGCTGAAAGGCAGCCACACTACCTGCCATTTCATGTCAAGTTTGTTGGTTTGAGTGACCACAACCTATCACTTCCATTGTCATTTCTAGCACTCAGTTTCAGTTGATGCACAGTACTTTTGTAAATGTGGGTGTTGTTTATATTGCTGTGAATTGTGAGCAGTTAGGTCACTAAAAAGGGGAATAAGAGTTAGTCACATGCACTAGGATCTCAGGAGCAGGCAGACTGAGGCAGGGTCAAAGATGGCGAATGTTGAGATATCTGCTGAAGTATTTGTCTTGAAAGCAACCAGTGCACTACTTGATCCAGCGTAGATTCATCCATTGCACACCGACTCAGGACAATAGATAAAACAGCACAATCTTTTATTTGTTGTCTGACTTAAAGATTCTGTCAAGTTTACATTTAACATGTTTGCTTTTTCTTCTACCTATACAGCTCGCCCGGCAAAACCACACATATCCGTCCCAGAGGAAGTTATTGAAGGTGATGAAATGGTAACTTTGTCCTGTACATCCAACAATATTGACCAAAGAGGAAAAGCTTCTCTGAGCTGGGAAGGTATCTCTGACCTGACGGATTGGGTCCCCAGGACTGAAGAAAAATGGGCTGGTTACTCCTGGTCACTCCACAGTAACTTCGCATTCATCCCATCTTACCGGCATCACAACCAGCTCATCAAATGCATTGTCAACTACACACCATACCCATACTCTGATGAAAGCTCCATAACACTGCAAATAAGATGTAAGTTCAAATTATTCTCAATTTCAATTAAGCTTTGGGTTGCATGAATGTAAGAGCTGAAAGATTTTCACAGTTAATGGTTTGAGTAAACAAAGGAAATATTATGAAAATGATTGATAATTTTTGATAGATTGATATCTATGTCTGCTGATATCTGCAAAGAAGAAAATCTGTGATTATTTTCATTTGTTATCATTAGGTTAGACCAATGAGTCACAGACCTTTTGGTGTTACTACCCCCTTGGCTCCCTGACCTACCCCCAGTGCCACACCCCCACTACCCTTCTTCCTTTCTGTCCATTACATAAATACTATAAAGAATTTTGGCTTATGATGCACAGTGATAGAAAATAGGAACTGAAAATTCAAAGCAGCAACGAAAAATTGAAAAAATTATTCAAAACTATTTAAAGCTACTTATGAATGATTTCTTTATTTAATTATAGTAAAAACAATCAACAATTTTAAAACATACATTAGTACTCTGACCAGTAATTATTTTGTTGCTTATACACCTTTAAATGAGGTGGATGGACATGGTGCAGTGATACCAGCTTCTCAACGTCAGGCTGGATGTCACTCAGAAAAAGTCTCAGATCCCTACATTCAGTAATTTCCAGTCTGTTTCATGGCTTTGAAATAATTGGTCTGCACAGAAACTTCACTGCACTAAATACGATGTTGGAAAGTCAATAAAGAACACTTTGACCTTTTTCCACAATGCAGGATTACATTCAGAGATAGTTTTCTGTAACCAAAAGTCTTGATATGATTTTTTTTTATCCTCAACTTCACCTCAAAGTCATTTTATACAGAGATCAACCATTTCTTGATCCTTCCTGTTGGTTCCTCTTTTCAAGTATTCAGGAATGGATTTATTACTCAATCTGGAATTTGGATCAAGAGAAGATCCTAAAGTTTCTCTGACATGTCTTTATGCAGCTCAGCCAGGTGGACACTGTATCATCATCTGGTATTCTTCCTTTCTCTTCCAACTCAGAGAAACTCAGAAATTGGAAATGGTCATGATGGCCAATGTTGCATTTAATTAGGGTTAACTTGGACAGGAAAGCGGAGATGACTGATTTGACTTTGATAAGGTTCGCATCATTTCTTTGCAACTGAAAATTTGCAACTGAACTTTGCAAATAATTCTTACAAATAAGCAAAGACATGCCTAATATTCTGAAGTTGATTATTGAATTCGAGCATTCGAGTCTTCTAAGAATGTTATCAGTTTCAAGAAGTGCATAAAAGTGTCCCAGGTGGTTTCCTTTTAAGAACTATCTGACTTCTGTGTGCAACAACAGGAGTTCAAATTATTCATTGTTGGCAAAACCATGCTCTCAAAATAGTCAAGAATTGAAATTTGAGTTTATTTACCACGGTAATAACAGTATTTAATGATATGTGCAGCTGATCACCAGGTTTTTTATTTGTGACAAGATGTTGTCGGTGAGTTACACAGTGAATGGTAGATATGTTAGGTACAGCTTTTTTTAAGAAAGTAATAAGCCCATCATTGATGATGCCCCATCTGTTGCATAAGTAAGAATGTTGGTGAGCAGAATATCCTTCTCTTTGAAAAATTGTTCAACAATCCAAAATATTGTTTCCCCCTTCATATCTCTTTCTAGTCCCCTTGCAAATAGCAACTCTTGAGCCATGCTTTCATCTTTTATGAAGCAAACATAACCAAGAAGTCAAATCAAGTCAAGTCAAGTTTATTGTCATTTCGACCATAAACTACTGGTACAGTACACAGTAAAAACGAAACAACGTTCCTCCAGGGCCCTGGTGCTACATGAAACAACGCAAAACTACACTAGACTATGTGAGACAGCACAAGGCTACACTAGACTACGTAAAACAACATAAAAACTGCACTAGACTACAGACCTGCACAGGACTACATAAAGTGTACAAAACAGTGCAGGGCAGTACAATAATTAATAAACAAGTCAATAGGCACAGTAGAGCACAAATTACAATATAATAATAAATGATGTAGATGTCAGTCTAGACTCTGAGTATTGAGGAGTCTCATGGCTTGGGGGAAGAAACTGTTGCACAATCTGGTCGTGAGAGCCCGAATGCTTCAGTACCTTTTGCCAGATGGCAGGAGGGAGAAGAGTTTGTGTGAGGGGTGCGTGGGGTCCTTCACAATGCTGTTAGCTTTGCGGGTGCAGCGTGTGGTGTAAACATCTGTAATAGCGGGAAGAGAGACCCCGATGATCTTCACAGATGACCTCACTATCCGCTTCAGGGTCTTGCGATCCGAGACGGTGCAATTCCTGAACCAGGCAGTGATGCAGCTGCTCAGGATGCTCTCAATACATCCTCTGTAGAATGTGGTGAGGATGGGGGGGGGGGGGGTGTAGGAGATGGACTTTTCTCAGCCTTTGCAGAAAGTAGAGACGCTGCTGGGCTTTCTTGGCTATGGAGCTGGTATTGAGGGACCAGGTGAGATTCTCCACCAAGTGAACACTAAGAAATTTGGTGCTCTTAACAATCTCAATGGAGGAGCAAAGATTTGTTACCTGCAAAGTTGACTCATCCAACTGCAAAGCAAATTCTGTTGTCCTAAGTTTGTTGCACAATGTGACTTCCACATTCTCAGATATTTCATCTATTCATCTTTGAACAGAATTGTTGCTGAGCGGGATTTTTTTAATTATTTGTTTTGATTACTTATGCCAAGCTGCACTCAGAACCTCCCTTACTACTGGTAGAATAACTTCTTCTCTAATTCTATGGGGCTTTGCACATTTAGCAATGAACACTGAAATGTATGAAGCAGGCAAGCCATCACTGTTTTGTTGTAAAGTGCTGGCAAACATGCCTTGAGATATCTCTCATTTCTGAAAGTTTTCACAAAGTGACTGAAAGTAGGCCAAGTTCTTGTTTGCTTTATCAGAGTGTATTCTCTTCAAATATTCAAGGAGCCCAGATGGTTTCATTACCTCATTTAAAAAAAAAACCTTTTTCAAACCACAAACATATTGGCTGCCATTGGTTGCTTGGTGCTGCTATAAATCCATTTTTCAGATGCTCCACTCTATACTGTCTCTATTTCTATTTTGTTTGGTCTGCTTCTGCCATTTTTGTTATGGATTAATAACCACGGTTAATTGCTTACTGTTCAAGCACTGCGAACAATAATGGGAAACGTTGTGATGTCATCATAGATCAGGCAAAATCTGACCCTCTCCCTGGAGGGACATAAATTGGGACAGCAATATCTTGGTTGGGCTGTGAGCTTGAGAAATGTGATCAGGAGCATTCAAAAGAGAAGATTCTGAACTTGACCCCATTGAGCGTCATACCCTAGTTCTCAGGACTTGCATCACAGCATGATTAGAGTATGGGAATCGTCGTAGCGGACACTGTGCTACAGTAGTGAATGGATTTCTTCAGTCCAGATTTCTCAGGATTTGCCAAATGCAGAAGTGTCACATTGCTTTTCAACAACTTTAACATGCTTCAAGCAAAGTCTAGGAGGGAGGTGGGTTAGTAAGAGATGTGGTGACTATGTGATCGTTGTAATCAGTTATGAGGCATTGAGGATCAAATGCTAATAATAAGTAATTAATTTCATAAATTAAGCCTGTAACCCCTTACCTTCTCCTGCCCCTGATACTGAGCACCCCCCTTTATCTTTAGCTCCCCTTTAGAAACTCCCATGGGGGTAATATTCCCCACTTTGGGGACCACTAACCATCAGACAGTATTGTTGTGGGTGGTGAGATCGTCAGAGTTAATGGAGAAGGAAAGAAATTAGACAAAGTGCAGACAGAAGTCAATGGAGAGAAGAAGGCAAGGAAAGCAAGAGTAAAGGAAGTTGAGCAGAAGGCAATAGGTCCATATTGAGTGGAGAGAGCTTCTTGTTACCCATCCATAGTGCTAAAAGAAGCAGGTGAGGAGTGTAATACTGCCAACAGGACATTATCTTTCCAAATACTCGCCCAGATTTCACCATCTGAGTTGGAAAATTGTCAGAGTCACTCCATTATTTATGAAGTGCAAGCAATTTTGTGCATTCCGGTATTTGAGTGATCTTAAAGGTTAAAACTGACAATTAATCAATAATATGAAATTAACTCAGGCAATGTTTTTCCATAGGGCTATCTTTCTTTACAATTGAATGGGATCACACTCTAGTCTCATCCCAGTATTAAGCTGGGAAGGGCCAGGTCATAAAATGCATCTGGCCTGTCTTCATCTGCACCTAGAGCTCCACTACTGGGGTAAATTATGACTTGAAGGGCAATTGTGACAGATTCATCACATTGATAGCAAACTAAAAATGTTTAAATATCGGGACAAGTCACAACAACTAGGCCTACTATCCTTCATATTAATATTGGAAGAGTAAGAGACAGACTCATTGTGCTTAAGACTATTAAAGGAATTAATGGGTTAAATGTAGAAGATCCCAGAGGAAATAGAGTCTAAAGCTTTAGAGCCGGGTTACACAGAGTGATCTACATACAGAACCAGAATCAGAATCAGGTTTATTATCACTGGCATGTGACATGAAATTTGTTAACTTAGCAGCAGCAGTTCAATGCAATACATAATATAGCAGAGAGAGAAAGAATAATAATAATAAATAAAATAAAACGTAATAAATAAACAAGTAAATTAATTATATTGAATAGATTATATTTAAATGAGCAAAAACAGAAATACTGTATATTAATAAAGTGAGTTAGTGTCCAAAGATTCAATGTCCATTCAAGAATCGGATGGCAGAGGGGAAGAAGCCGTTCCTGAATCACTGAGTGTGTGCCTTCAAGCTTCTGTACCTCCTACCTGATGGTAACAGTGAGAAAAGGGCATGCCCTGGGTGCTGGAGGTCCTTAATAATGGATGCTGCCTTACTGAGACACTGCTTCCTAAAGATGTCCTGGGTACTTTGTAGGCTTGTGCCCCAGATGGAGTTATGGAGTTGACCAGATTTACAACCCTCTGCAGCTTCTTCTGGTCCTGTGCAGTAGCCCCCCCCCCCACCCCCCCCCCCCCACTATACCAGACATAGCCATTGTCTTGCCTTCTTTATAACTACATCAATGTGTTGGGACCAGGTTAGATCCTCAGAGATCTTGACACACAGGAACTTGAAGCTGCTCACTCTCTCCACTTCTGATCCCTCTATGAGGATTGGCACATGTACCTCCGTCTTACCCTTCCTGAAGTCCACAATCAGCTCTTTTGTCTTACTGATGTGTGCCAGGTTGTTGCTGTGGCATCATTCCACTAGTTGGCATATCTCACTCCTGTACGCTCTCTCATCACTACCTGAGATTCTACCAACAATGGTTGTATCGTCAGCAAATTTGTCGATGGTATTTGAGCTATGACTGGTCACACAGTCATGTGCATAAGGAGAATAGAGCAGTGGGCTAAGCACACACCCCTAAGGATATGTTATCACCAATCCGCACGGACTGTGGTCTTCCAGTTAGGAAGTCGAGAATCCATTTACAGAGGGAGGTACAGAAGCCCACGTTCTGCAACCTCTCAATCAGGATTATAGGAGGAATTATGGTATTAAATGCTGAGGTATAGTCGATGAACAGCATCCTGATGTTCGTGTTGTCTAGGTGGTCTAAAGCTGTGTGAAGAGCCATGGAGATTGCATCTGTCGTTAACCTATTGTGACGATAGGCAAACTGCAATGGGTCCAGGTCCTTGCTGAGGCAGGAGTTCAGTCTAGTCATAACCAACCTCTCAAAGCATTTCATCACTGTTAATGTGAGTGCTACTGGGCGATAGTCATTAAGGCAGCCCACATTATTCCTTTTTGGCACTGGTATAATTGTTGCCTTTTTGAAGCAAGTGAGAACTTCTGCCTGTAGCAGTGAGAGGTTGAAAATATCCTTGAATACTCCCACTAGTTGGTTGGCACAGGGTTTCAGAGCCTAACCAGGTACTCCGTTGGGACCTTCCACCTTGTGAGGGTTCTCTCTCTTTAAAGACAGTCTAACATCGGCCTCTGAGACGGAGATCACACGGTCATCAGGCGCAGCAAGGATCTTCACAGCTGTAGTTGTGTTCTCCCTTTCAAAGCGTGCAGAGAAGGCGTTGAGTTCAATGGCTTTCCCTTTAGTTACAGGTGGTGTTCTACGAATAAGCATGCAACAGTACACTTTAACCTGAGTGATGTCTTTTAACATACAGGTACCACGGGTACCTGTTGGCATTGGCACTCTGCACGTACATGCAGTAGTATCCATGTAGCATAGATTGAATGAAATAGCATCACCTGTAGTGCAGAACAAGTATTGTACTCAGACCCTAAATTGTGACCCTTGAAGGTTGTTGTACATATATATGCATCGACGTGTGTGACTAGACATGGTATCTTTATTTTATTCAGTTGATCGTTATTTTTTATTCAAAATCTATCTTGATACCTTTAGTACCCACATGCGGTGCATTGAATATGAGCTGGTGGTCATCTCCTTGATGTTCCTTAGTGGCATAGTTAATACCATTTTGCAGGTGTAACTCTGACAGGTGCAGTGAGAGTGTTGCGTTTGAACCTCAATGCTGTACCTTGAGCTTTACTGGGGGGTTATGTATGGCCGTGTTGTTGTTTCTGTTCTCTAAGTGTGGTATTGTGTTGAATATAAAAATGAAATGTTTTATCCTGAACATGTAGGTAGCAGCCTAGAAATTCAGTGGTATGGAAACTTACGTTTCAGATAACTTTTTAGATGTTGTAGACATCACTTTGTGTTTCTTCCTCCCCTCCCCCACCTTCTAACTTTGACTCCTCATCTTTTTTTTCTTCTTCAGTCCTGATGCCTGAAACGTTGACTGTTTACTATTTTTCCTAGGTGCTGCCTGGCCTGCTGAGTTCCTCCAGCATTTTGTGTGTGTTGCTTGGATTTCCAGCATCTGCAGATTTTCTCTTGTTTGTTGTTGTAGATAGGCATATATTTTTTGTTTATAGGTCATCTCTTGCCAATCTTTCTCAGTGTTTCACTTCCCTATGTCTAAGACACAAAGTACTTTGCTAGACTGTACGGTTTTGTATCAAGTTCCCCATCAATCACAAAGTTAATTCAAGCCACCTCTCTTGTCCAGTCGGACGAGAATGTGTATATAATATACAGGTATTTACAGTACATAGATCCTCTTTGTTTCTGTCTCCAGCTCTGGGAAAACACATTTCCAGCAGTTATACATATTGTGATTTATCACACCTGCTTCTGAATTCACAATTTTACAAGCGTCTCCTGCTGCGTGGTTGCTTTAATGTAAATTATTTCAGTTTGCTGGCATTTTTCTGTGGTTGCAACATCAAATATAGCTTGGCTAAAAATTTCAAGGGTGTTGCAATTCTTTATATTTTAGACATACCAGTTTTTCCATGTAACACACAAAACACTGGTGGAACTCAGCAGGCCTGGCAGTATCTATGGAAAAGAGTGAACAGGTGACATTTCAGGCCGAAACCCTTCATCAGCTTTTCTTTGTAGTTCAATGGTTTTAACTTAGATTTAAGTAACTTCAGTAAATGCCTTAATGTATTATTTAAGATTTTCTCTCACCCAAGGTAAGCGACTGTAATTTCCCAGCATGTACAGATTTTCTCTTGTTTGTAATTTCCCAGTGTAGACTTTATACTTTCTGACTGAGAATTACAGATCAATCTTAATCAATAGAAAAAATTAACATCAGCTGGACAAATGGCAATATCCTTATCTAGTACCAATTTTGTAACAACATGAAGTGTAATAGTTGTGCTCTGTTGAGCTCACTGTAGTTTACGCTAAAATTGCAGAGTGCCTTATGTGTGTTTTTATAACTTCCTTAAATATAGAAGGAATGAATTATATATCGAAAGACTGACCTTGTGCATGCTGGTGGTTTATTTTATACTCACATGCAGTTGTTTCCCTTGTAAATACAGGAAGGATGTTGAATTAAAGTGCACAGTGTTACGGGCAGCACCGGGTAGTTTCTGTTTAAGCAATCAGATGGTTTATGTTACCTTCAGAAGGCAACACCTACATATGGTATGCATTGGGTGCCTACGTGGAATTTCACTTCTGCCTATAATAAGCATTCTGCATGATATAACTCACATGATTTGTCTTTTACAACCATACAATAGTAATTCTTAAACATGAGAAAGTCTGTAGATGCTAGAAATCCAAAGCAACACACTTAAAATGCTGGAGGAACTCGGGAGGTCAGGCAGCATCTATGGAAATGAATAAATAGTTGATGTTTCGGGCCAAGTCTCTTCTTCAAGTCAGAAGAGTCCTGAAGAATTGTCTCGGCCAGAAATATCAACTATCTATTCATTTCAATAGAAGTTCTTGTGTCTACAAATACCATACAGAAAATGTTGTACAGGGAGAGAGCAAGAATATGAAGGAGATGATATAGGATTTGCCTTTCTCAAATTGAATGTGGGAACAGCTAGAAAGGGTAAATGAACTCCAGATAATGTTGATGTTTAGGTTATATTGTGATTCTAATACGTCTATACTTGAGTACTTATGATATTTGTGTCCTCAGAGACTGCCCTGACCATTAATGTTGGGTGTCTGGTATTCTGCCCCCAAGAAGCTTTTCCACTATTTATCTGAATTACTTCGTGACAAAGGTGTTTGAACAGGTGACTGTCACTGTAAATAAGCAATTCAAAGGAAGCATTGTCAACCCCTAGTATTGAAGGAAACAATGTCATTGCATTGAACTCTGTTAAAAATGTATTATATCAGCTACTCTTACCTTTGATCTGAAGGGTATAAAATTGTGATGTACTTTTGGGTTTGTGAGCCTCTATAGAGAGCATCTTCAGAATTATATCTGTTTGTTGTGCTGAATAAAGACCTCTATATCACCAGTTTTAGTATCTCTCCGCTGACCTAGATCACAGTCACAACAGCCGCAACCCAAAAATTCAGCATCCCGTAGCCTCAGCATATGCTGCTTGACTCTCTGAGTTCTTCCAGTAGTTCACGCTTTGCTCCAGATTCCAGTCTCTTATGTCTCCAAAGTAACATGCGAATTACCAGTCTGTGAACCATTTGCTCCTGTTGTACAGATATGAAATAACTACTTCAGCCACGTTATCACTGAAAAAAGGGTCAAAGTAGATATGTAACTGAAAGTCCGTTTAAAAATATTGTGGTATTTTGACACAAACAGGAAATGCTAATTAAAAATTTACCAAAACAAGAGAGAATAAAATCCATCATCATGCCCCTCTGGTACAGCGAAGAGACTGGAGTGATCAGAGTCGATCTAGGCATGCTCATGTATGCCGACACTCCACATTCAAATTTATTTATCAAATGTACATGTTAACATACAATGAAATGTGTCATTTGTGCTTACAACCAACACACCTAAAGATGTGCTGGGGCAGACGGCAAGTGTCCCTGCACTTTCTGGCGCCCACCGTGCTTGGCACAACAAAACAGAACACAACAAGGAAAAAAAACAGCAGCAAAACAAGCCCATTCCTCCCTCACTCCCTCCCTCCTTCCTACGCACACATGCAGACAGTCCTCTAACTCCAGCGCAGGGCTTCAGTCTTTAGTCCCCAGGCTTTGGCCATCAGGCTTCAACTTCTGATCAACCTTTGGGCTTTTGTTATTGGCATTGACCCCCAGATGATGCAACTCCAAACGCCAAGGTCAAAATCCGGGTCTGCTGATTCACTGGCTCTCAGTCCTCTTTGTGTCTCCTGCTTGCACAAATATCCAATCCCAGGAACTACCGTCTTGATATAGCAGGACATCACACAGTACCTCACAGGAGCATTATCAAATCAAACTGGAAAATGAATCACAAAATTAGGACTGTTGTCAAAGACTGTGTTTTCATCAAAGGCAGAAACTCTTTTGCAGAGAGTGATTTTTGGAGGTTTTGGCATTATGGTCATGAGGATAGGACTTTGAAGGAATTGTTGGAATTTGGAGGATGGGGAAGGTAATGTAAGTAGTAACAGTTTACAATGATTGAGGGATCAATACTCTTATGGGGAGAGAGATGAGGATGTCACTATCAAAGAAGAGGACAGCAAACCTTTTCTAATATCAAGTGCCACAGATTCAGGAAGGTGAAAATAGAAAAGGTTTTAAGATCCAGCAGGAGATGGGATTCATAGGTAAGTTGCATAGATGAAAGCATTCAAAGAATTTGGAGATAAATAAGAAAAAAGCGAGCATGCCTAAAGAAATGCAGATGCTTGTCTAGATGGACTGAGGGAAGCCAATGAATTACACAAGAGAAAACAGAATGGCTGCAGATGCTAGAACTTGGACTATTCTGTTGAAATAAAAATCTGCTGGAGGAAGTCAACGAGTTGGTCAGCATCTGTGGGAACTGTGGGGTTGTGGGGAGGATAAAGAGAATTTCCCTACCCCCTCTCACGTGCAGATACTGTTCAGCCCTCTGATTTCCTGCAGCAGATATTTTTGTTGTAACAGAATGGCGTAATCTGTCTAGAGGCTGAAAGGCAATAGATAAGCAGGGAGGACACTAATCTGGAGTGTATAGACGAGTTAGCTTTAATCGCAATAGACAACAATAGCAATAAGAGCACAGCAGCACAACTAGTTGAGCCGCTGCCTCACAGCTCTACGGACTGTGATCAGGCACGAGCTCTGATGCTCCTTGGATGGAGTGAGTGCCTCTGCTTCTCTGACATGCTCCGGCTTCCTCCCACAGCTCAACGAGTTTGGGTCTGGAGCTGTAGTTCCGGGCTTGGTCACGGTAAATTCCTCCTAGACTGCAGAGGAGTGGCAAAATCTTTGTGAGGAATCACGGGGAATGGAGAGAGAGTAAAAGGGATTGGTGTTGGATGAGTGTAAATGGGTGTTTGATTTTTATTGTGAACTCAATGGGCCTATGAGACTATTTCTGTTCATTATGGCACCGTGACTCCACATCGTTTTGTCTATGAACAGACAATTCTTAGCTCAGCATCTATAGGTACTGTGTTTCCCATAAAACAAGCTTAGTTCTCTTCAGAGAGTGTGTTATGTCCAAACGCAGTTGTAATCTTGTTGTACAAAAATTGTTATTATGTGCATAAATGTGCAGTAGATTTTTTTTCCTCTACAGATGGTATTTATTAGCAACAATTTACCTTCCAGCTGTAGGTGATATAACTGTAATGGTAAACCCACAGGTGGTGTCACGTGTTCAACATACTGTGCTACCTCTGGTAATTTAAGCAAGTGAATGGATTAAAAGTATAATTGCGATTTTTTTTTCTAAAACTGATACTAATGTTATGCATAAATACACCTATAGTATATATACCTTGCAATAGATGCATCCAGTGTATCTTTGCACTGTATAAATACAGCATATCCCTTGCACTATAGACACACAATGTATTCCTTACGGTGTATTCCTTGCACAGTACACATACTTAGATTGCTGCTCCTAAAGATAGTTGAATCAGTGGAATCTAGAGAAAGAAGACACCTGGCATCTATTACAGTTGTGGAGATTAACTGTAAAGGAACCGACTTCTCGCATTCCCCATTACGTTGTCATCCAATAGCTACCAGGTAAATAAAGTGTTGGAAATGCTCTATGGATCAGACGGCTTTAGTAGAGAGAGTCATTACATTAGTCTTGGGTGGACATTCTGTTCTGATGGGCAGCACGGTAGTACAGTGGCTAGCACAACGCAGGCCACCCGACCCGGGTTCAATTCTTATCGTTGCCTCTCAGGAGTTGTGCGTTCTCCCTGTGACTGCGTGGGTTTCCTCTTGGTGCCCCAGTTTCCTCCCATAATCCAAAACGTTCCATTTGGTAGGTAAATTGGTCATTGTAACTTGTCCCTGGCTTAGACTGGAGTTAAATCGGGGAGATGGCTGAGTGCGTGAGGCTCAAAGGGCCTATTCTGCACATTCTGTCAATAAATGAATAAATAAAGTTTCATCAGTCTGAAACATCAACTTTATTTCTCCCTCCAGAGAATACTTTGGCCCGCTGAATATTTCCAGTATCTTCTATTTTTGTTTCAAAATTAGAATTCATCAGCAGGTACCTTGTATTTACTGTCCTGAAATGTTGCATGTCATTCAAAAGTCATTGACCACAATTGTTTCTCATACATTCAGATCCTCCAAAAGACACTGTCCTTCTCGTGAATGCAACACATGAGGAAATTAAAGAAGGTGACTGTGTTACACTTGTGTGTGTTGGGAACAGTTTTCCTGAAGCTAACTATACCTGGTACAAAAAGGACCATTCCAGAAACAAAACGGAGATATTGAATATTGAAAGCAACAACATATTATTCCAAAAAATTACAAGGAAGAATTCTGGATTCTACAACTGCATGGCTACAAATTACTTAGGAGGCAGTTTGTCTTCAGAAGTAGAAATTAATGTGCAATGTGAGTATTTGGGTTTTTCTGATCTCCATGTTGAAGAAAAGTATTTGGAAAGGAAAATCATATAGATACGACTGGGGAATGTCCCATCTTATGCCAGTTTCAGTCATTTACATCTGACCCGTTCAGGCTGACACTAAGAAAGTGAGTATATTACACACATATGCATTTCACTCAGACACACTGACAGATGCAGTCCAGATAAGCAAACAAATGCTGTATGTATCTATGCAGATAAATAAGCATAATCAGAAATAAAACCTTATCTGCATTTTGATTGCTTATTTAACCCAGAAGCTTTGAAGGGAACATCAGCAAGTCCCGAATGAGATTAGTTAATTTGCAATAAACATTCAAAATTATAATGAGATTCATACCTGCACAGTCAGGACTAAACTTAGAGTATAAGCACAGTAAGGCAACACTTCAATCTTTCTAAGCAATGGCTTTAATTTTGTTTTGTAGACAAACCAGACAAAGTCACAATCAGCCAGGAACTTCTATACAAGTGCATTGCTGAGGCGAGTCCGCCCGCAGTCATCACATGGAAGATCAGTGACGACAGTATAAATCTCACTGATCCCAGGGTCAGTATAAAGTCAGAATTCAATGGCACTCATACAGTTAGTACACTGAAACTGGAAACAACAGCAAGCTTTTGTGTTTCGTGCCTAGCTCAGAATAAGCATGGAGTGTCGGTAACAGAGAGGTGTCCACCTGGTAAGTGTAAAACAAGTTCACTTGGTTAACAAAGAGTAAGTATTTTAATACATTTCATTTAATTAATCTTCATCCTGTTAGTAATAATAGTTTCACATAACATTAGTAGACACTAACAGTACAATAATATATTGACTCAGTCATTGGGAACTGCTTTAGCACTGATATGTTGAGCACTTAAAGAAGTAGTTATAGAACAATATGCTGGTCTGAATCATCAGTATTACAGGATTTACATTGATTAGACTACAATTGGAGCATTGTGTTCTATTGTGGTTACCTTACAGAAAACAAATACTGCACTGTTAATTTTCTTTTTTTATAATTGATAATATATTACACAAATTGGAAAGATGCAGCTTGGAGGTTGAGAAGCTTTAGATATTTTTCATTGGAAAAGAAAGGCGAAAAGAAAAAATATTAAAGAATTTTGATATGATGAATCTGGAAAAAAATCAATGTGGGAAAACCTATAATGATTCGAGATCGGATAAACAATTTTACAGAAATCCTTTCACATTGGCAGTGATAGGGATGGGGAACCTTATGGAGGTGATGCAGTTGAACAAGATGGCAGGCACGAGTATTGTGGAATCATTGGGTGTTACAACTCATGATATCCATGCCTGCACTTTTGTACAGTTCTTCAATTGGACCCAGAACTTGATCTTATGCCATGGTCTTTCAAATCTTGTCTCTGGAAAGTTACACTCAATTTGTTTGAAATATGTTCCAAGTCAGCTTCAATCACTCATTCAGTCACTGCATTCCAGATCATGTCAGCAGGATGCAACCAACAGATTTGTCTTGCAGGCTCAGCTTCTTTACCCAATCACCTTAAATCTGCATTTCTGATTACTGTTACTGGGAACCGCGTCTCATTCTATAATTCATCAAACATTCCTAGTTAACACTCTTCATAACTCTTCATGCTCTTGGAACAACTTTGGCTTCTCCATACCATTAAGCTTTTTTATTGATGTATCCGAGGAAATGTTGAATCTCTGCAGGTCAGGGAAAGGTAAAGAGATATAGATGAGGAGAGCTGAATGAGTTTATTTGACTGGGAGGAAACTTAAAAGGTAGATACCGGTCATACTGAAAGAGCTGCCTCTCAAATCAAGTTTCTAGAATCAGGTCATTTATTTAAGGAAGAACTTTGTTGCACCAGTTCTCTGACCATTGCTCCCTTTGAACTCAGCTTCCTGCATAAAGGTTCTCACTACCTGTACAATCCTTAAATGTCCAAAATTGTTCTTCCAAGGAGATCTTCCTAATCTGGAATGTAATTTTTATGATATTCAGACAGATCTCTGTGCTACAGCTTTATCAAACTCCTATTATTAACAGAGCAAACAGCTAAGGTTCACACACAAAATGCTGGTGGAACGCAGCAGGCCAGGCAGCATCTATAGGAAGAAGCCAAGACCCTTCGTCAGGACTAACTGAAAGGAAAGATAGTAAGAGATTTGAAAGTAGGAGGGGGAGGGGGAAATGTGAAATGATAGGAGAAGACCGGAGGGGGTAGAGTGAAGCTGAGAGCTGGAAAGGTGATTGGCAAATGGGATACAGAGTTGGAGAAGGGAAAGGATCATGGGACGGGAGGCCTAGGGAGAAAGAAAGGGGGAGGGCATCACCAGAGGGAGATGGAGAACAGGCACAGTGATAGGCAGAAAGAGAGAAAAAAAAGGTGAATAAAAACTAAATATATCAGGGATGGGGTAAGGAGGGGAGGAGGGGCATTAACGGAAATTAAACAAGTCAATGTTCATGCCATCAGGTTGGAGGCTACCCGGACGGTATATAAGGTGTTGTTCCTCCAACCTGAGTGTGGCTTCATCTTGACAGTAGAGGAGGCCATGGATAGACATATCAGAATGGGAATGGGACGTGGAATTAAAATGTGTGGCCACTGGGAGATCCTGCTTTCTCTGGCGGACTGAGCGTAGGTGTTCAGTGAAACAGTCTCCCAGTCTGCGTCGGGTCTCACCAATATATAACCATACCGGGAGCACTGTACACAGTATACCACATCAGCCGACTCACAGGTGAAGTGTCGGCTCACCTGGAAGGACTGTCTGGGGCCCTAAATGGTGGTGAGGGAAGAAGTGTAAGGGCAGGTGTAGCACTTGTTCCATGGCCTCCTCTACTGTCAAGATGAAGCCACACTCAGGTTGGAGGAACAACACCTTATATACCAGCTGGGTAGCCTCCAACCTGATGGTATGAACATTGACTTCTCTAACTTCCGTTAATGCTCCCCCTCCCCTTCTTACCCCATCCCTGATATAATTAGTTCCCCCTTTTTTTCCCTCTCTCTCTGCCCATCACTCTGCCTGTTCTCCATCTCCCTCTGGTGCTCCACTCCCCCTTTCTTTCTCCCTAGGCCTCCCATCCCATGATCCTTTCCCTTCTCCAGCTCTGTAACCCTTTTGACAATCACCTTTCCAGCTTTCAGCTTCACTCCACCCCCTTCGGTCTTCTCCTATCATTTCGCATTTTCCCCCTCCCCCTCCTACTTTCAAATCTCTTACTATCTTTCCTTTCAGTTAGTCCTGACGAAGGGTCTTGGCCCGAAACGTCGACAGTGCTTCTTCCTATAGATGCTGCCTGGCCCGCTGCGTTCCACCAGCATTTTGTGTGTGTTGCTTGGATTTCCAGCATCTGCAGATTTCCTCGTGTTTGCTTTTTAAAAACAGCTAAGGTTACCTGGAACTGGTTTTCCCATCTGATATAATGCGGCTTCTGGCCCCCCCAAACCCATTAAATATTGGAAAAAGGCATGAGATAGGTCACCGCAATCTTATTTCACCCACAGGATAGCATGATGGTGGAGCTGGTAGGACTGCTGCCTCAGCTCCAGTGGCTCAGGTTCAATTCTGACCTCAGGTGCTGTTTGTGTGGAGTTTCCATGTTCAAACCTCAAAGTACACTATTATCAAAGTATGTATACATTATACAACCTTGAGTTTCATCTCCTAACAGGCAGCAACAAAACAAAGAACCCGAAAAGAACCCATAATAAAAAGACAGTCAAACACCCCAATGTGCAGAGAAAAGAAAAAACAATCAAATCATGCAAACAGTAACGGCGAGCAAATAGTGTTCTAAATTGAAATGCACAAAGGAAGTCGGAGACCCCCAGTTCAGAGCAGAACCGGGTAAACAGCATGGAGCAGAGAGCTGAACCAGCCCATCTCTCACCTCAGGCCCTGACACCCTGGCCTTTTCAATCTAGTCCAGAGCCTAAATCATCACCCAAACATAGGGTTCAGTCACTTTGATATGTTCTGGGGCCTCGACCCCACCACCTGACCTTTCCGATTCAGCCCAGCACTTAAATTGTCATTCAAACTTCAGATTCTGATGCTTCAATGTGTTCTGGGGCCTGGTTCCCACCGCCTCAGTTCAGCCTGTACCCAACCTTTCCAGTTAAACATGCTTTCCCTGAAATGTGGATTCCAGGTGTTCCAATTTCCCTCTTACATCTCAAAGAGAGCTGGCAGGTAAAATGGCAACAGTAAATTGTCCCTAGTTTCTAGCTGGTTGGAGAATCATAAGGGAGTTGATTGGAATGTGGGAGAGAATAAAATGTATTAGGATAGGATTGGGTTGGTTCAGACTTAGTGGGCCAAAGGACTAGTTTTTACATTGTATCTCTCTATAACCTTAAGATAATGAAAAACACAGCCTAAAACAGAACGCCGTTACCATATTACCAGCAAGCAAGGCTGAAAAATAATTTATGGGGCAAGACTAACTTGAATAAGTTTTTATCCACATAAATACAGTATTTGTGACCTCTTCCACTCCCTTGATCATTGTATTCATACATAAGGTGGTCTGTTTGAATGAGTCTGATCTGTCTTTAACTCTGCCATTCTGATTGGTAGGTTCATTTACAAAACTGTTGCTGCTGGTTGTTGGGATCATTGCCAGCGGTGCTGTTGTCATCATTATATTCATAATTGTGGCTTGGAAGCGCAAGAAGGAAGTGATTGAAGGTAAGCTTCATGCCGATCCATTCCTGTTGTCGGGTTCATTAGGCAGAGAGGCCACTTCGACAGATGATGAGCCCACTTCATTTCAGCAAAACAATCCGTGAGCGTTGCATGATCCAAGGACTTCTCTCAAACGGCTATTCCAAACAGGGAAGGAGCTCTGTTGTGGCCAGTGATAACCATCATGCCAGGGTCACCATCTCGATCATTCAAATGCTAGCTATTTTGTGCTCATCGTCTAAGCAAATGAACTATTTTCTTAGTGTTAGTTAAATAATTCATGGGCAAAGCGGGTATCTGAAATACGATAAATATATGAATATTTTTTCATTATTGTGATGATGATTCCTTTAATTTATGTTTAGATTTGATGATGGTTCTTGCCTCTGCCTTCTGAATTTTCTTATCTGGACATTACTGCTGAGGCTGCAGGTTTAAACTAAAACCCAATTAATGGTCGCAATGGAAATTCATAGCATAATGTCACATCAAGTGATTATCTATTTACAACTTTTCAAATAAAAATATGCAAGATATATAACTAATTAACAAGGGGAATGCAACCTTTTCACATAGTGTTCTATTTTGCGTTCAAATATTTATTGTTTATTATTTCAATACATTTACAGTATATGCTATTTAAACTGTGATTATAATTTCAAATTGGGTCTATTGGGTTCAGCCTGAATACATATTCTGACCATGATCTCTTCAACTTCTTGAAATTGTGAGGTAATATCATGTCATCCTAAATAACCTTTAGGTGGTGGGGTTCCCATATATTCCCCAGGGAATGGATATCCTAGATAATCTAGGAAGGTGGATATGCCACTTGAGCTCCTGAGGCCCAAATGATCTCCTGGAGATGATGTTCCTAAAATATTGTGAAACCCATCTGCTTTAAGAGCTGTTGAGCTCCACAAGCTGGGAATCCCAAGGATATCCATGGTCACTGTAGTAAATACCCATTCCTCACACACTTGCTTTGTGATTTGATTATCATTTTGCAATGTAAGTTAACTGCAGTAAGAATAAAGTGTAATAATTTCAATTCCTAGTCTTTTCCTGTCTGTCCAAATGATACAACTCCTGTTCTCTCAGAATGGTTCACCACTGTGTGTTTCACATCTGATGTGATCTCGTGAATGTATGGGGTGATATCCTTCCCCATAAAAGACTCCTTGTGGAATGTTAAAGAATCTAAGTTTTCTCTGGGGAATCAACAGTACCCATCTATTTCTCTTTTCATCTGAATGCCCATCATCATTCCTCACTCCACCGCCAGATTCCCCTAACTAGGCACTATTTCCAGTCGCCAATTAACATACCAACAAGCACATCTATGAGATGTGGGATGAAACCAGAGTACCGGGGGAAAGCAACAGGGTCAAAGGGTAAGTACACAAGCAACATATAAGCAACACTGGTGGTCAGGATTGAACCAGTTGCCGGGGAAATGAAAACCTACTAGGCCCTACATCTTACTTCAAATATCAAACTTCAAAGTAAATTTATTTGAACTTTGATACTTTATATCATCCTTATATTCATTGAAATGGCATCAAAAGTTAATAACTACATGAAACAAATGATCAAATGGGGAGCTAAGCAACTCACGATCACCCATTGCATCCTCCTGAACAAAATGTAGATCTACCAAAGTAGAATTCCAAACAGGTTACAAGATGATTGGAACACTGAACAGATACAGGCAATGAGATGAAAGGAGAGAGAAGAGACTGCAGATGCTAGAATCTGGAGCAATAACTTGTACACCAGTCCATTTGCAGGGTTTTGACCCAAAGTATTGACAATTCCATGTCCCTCACAGATGCTGCTTAACCTGCTAGGTTCTTCCAGCAGAGTGCTTGTTTGCTATAAATTCAGAGAGCAGAAGTAACGTCAAGTAACGTCAATAAACTTAATGAGGTTAACCAGAAGGCACCAGAAGACCACGTTACAAAGAGTAAGATGCTCGAGAAAAACAGAAGGAACTATAAACAATTAGTAACTGTCATTAAACAACAATTAGCCAATTCAGGTGCTGTAAAACCCTTGGAGCCCAATGCTGTCTGGTGCCCGCACAGACCCAAGGAACTCAGGAGGTTCTATCAGTAATATAATAGAGCCTAGGCTCAGAATGTCTTATAAACTGTGTTGGTAAAACAAAAACTGAAAACTCTTTTTTAATTAAAAAGACTTGATAGCACAGACAAATTGACTATGCTTCAAATTCCTATAGTATACAATATACTATCTGGATGCAGCATAGCTTGGTATGGCTATTGTGTTATGCATGACTGAAGAAACTGCAGAGTTGTGGACACAGATCAGCACATTATTCTTCTTGTTGTCTTAATTAAGCAGCTAGCTTAATTAAAGATCCCATCCACACTGGACATTCTCTCTTCTACCCTCCCTCACAGGCAGAAGATACAGAAGCCTGAAAACATGTACCACCAGTCTCAAGGACAACTTATACCCCCACATATTGCATGCTGCTCTAGTAGAATATGATGGACACTTGAGCTTACTATCTACCTCATTAAGATGGGGATACGGCAGTAAAATGGGGTTGAGAAAAGTAGTATCAGCCATGACTCGATGGGCTAAATGGCCTAGTTATGTTCTTTTGTCTTATAGATAAGATATTCCAGCTTATTCCCAACCTACACTGCAGTTTCTTTGTAGATGTTGCATTTTTTCTGTGTTCTATTATTGTTTTACCTTGTACTATCTCAATGCATTGATTTGATTCATATGATAGCATGCATAACAAGCTTAATAACTGTATCTTGGTACAATTGAAAATAATATACCAGTTCCAATTCAAATTACTGGGGGACACCCACACTCTAAATATTTACACAAGAGATTCTGCAGATGCTGAAAATCCGGAGTGACACACACAAAATACTGGAGAAACTCAACAAGTCAGACAGCATCTATGGAAATGAATAACCAGTCAACATTTCAGATTGAGACCCTTCTTTGGGACTGGAAAGGAAGGGGGAAGATGTCAGAATAAATAATTGGGGAGAGAACAAGGAGGACTAGATGGAAGGTAATATGTGAAGCCAGGATGGTGGAAAGGTAAAGGGCTTGGTGAAGAAGGAATCTGATTGGAGAGAACAGTGGACCACAGGAGAAAGGGAAGAAGGAGGGACATCAGGGGGAGGTGATAGGCAAGTGAGGGGAAACACAGAAAACCTACAGCACAATACAGGCCCTTCAGCCCACAAAACTGTGCCGAACATGTACTTACTTTAGAAATTACCTAGGGTCACCCGTAGCCCTCTATTCTTCTAAGCTCCATGTACCGATCCAAGAGAAGGTGTAAGAGGCTATAGTGGGGAATAGAAGAAAAAGGAAGGGAGAGGGGAAAATTACCAAAAAGAGAAATCGATGTTGAACGTTACCCTGATGGAATAGGAGTGAGACTGGCCTCATCATGCCAAAAGAGGAGGTCACCGACCAACATGTCAGAACGGGAACGGGGATAGGAATTAAAATGGAAATTCCACTTTCGGTGGCTAGAGCGGAGGTGCTCGGCCCCAATTTTTATTTGTGGTTGTGAGATAATCGTCGGTAGTTCGAAAATCAATTGCAGGCAATAGTGTTTCTTTAGATTTTCTATCCAAACAAGTGTGAAAAATGAAAAGCCATCGCACCATAAGGTCAGCTACCCTTAGAGTTTTGAATTAGTCTGCGCAGATGGAATTATAGCAATCCATGTTTGGTATTAGATCCCTTCACCTTTATCAGCATGGAGTGTTAAAGGGAAATCAGTCTGATTTTACAGAATGTTTCATTGCTAAATCTGTGTCTCCTTATGTTGAACTGAGTTATCCTTAACTTAGCAATATTTTCTGGTTCCTTATGAAGAGAGTGAAGTGAAACCAGGAAACGTCAGCATTGAGCAGGTGTTCACACAAAAAGTTAAAGATAAAATTCAAGTTAATCGTCCAGCTGTACCATCTTCCTATAAACCAGTCTCTCAGACGGCATTGAGCAGTTCTGTGTTAGTCAGAAGTTTTACTGCTAATGTGCATTCCCCATCTCCAGCCGTAAACAAACCTGCAGCAGGCGGAGGCTGGATGATTGGCTAAGAATGTTGGTTCACTCTGTGTATGTTCCTATTTCAGTCTGGGTTTTCCTGGGGCTTAAGGAACATCTGAACTCACATTTGATCTTTATTTATCTCTTTCTCTTTATGGACTCAGGGCAAGAGTTGGAGAGTGAGTCACAGCCAGTAATCTACACTGAAGTACAGACACCAAAAAAGGTTTGTAAAACTGACTCAGCTTCTTCCTGCATTAATTAAGGGAGAAAATTGTCCACTGACATGTCACAGAGAGGGGTGGCAAGGAAAAGCCACTGGGCTTAGGCTGATAGAGTCAGCAAGGTTGATTTTGAGAAGGTGAGAATAGTGTTGAGAAACTCAGGGGTTTAGGGAAGTTGGTGCAGCAAGAGGCAGATGTGAAAACCTAAGCTGGAAAGAGGCAAAGTGCGGCAGGTGAGCTGCAGGTACAATGCAAAGCTCACTCGCATCAGCATCACAGGCTCAGAGGTGCTGACAACACACACAGCATAAGTTATACAAGACAGTGAAGAAAAGACTGTGCAAGACATGAGATAAGTGGGAAAAAAACAGTCAGAGATCGTCCTGATGAAAGGTGTCAGCCAAAAACATTGATTGTTTACTCCTTTCCATAGATGCTTCCTGACCTGCTGATTTCCTCCAGTACTTTGTGTGTGTTCCGCTGGATTTCCTGGAATCTGAAGATTCTCTTGTATTTACAATCAGAGATAAGTCCACAGTGGTATGAGGTGGACTGTAGTGTTGTTGAGGTAGAGTTAGAGTAGAGCAGGCTGGTTCAAAAAAATTCAGATTCAGATTTATTTATCACAGGTACATTAAAACGTATAGAGAAATCTGTTGCTTGTGTTAACAACTAGTGTACTGAAAGATATGCTGGGGGCAGCATGCTTCATCAGACATTCTGGCACCAACATAGTTCTGCAGAACAATATAAGCAGCAGCAATAACAACAGCAGCAAAGCAAGCCCTTTTCCCATTCACAGACACAGGCAGACCTCCAGCCTATAGCCTTGGCCACAAGCTCTCAGACTCACAGCTGCACTTTCCAGTCATGGGTTTGACCTTCAAGCCTCATCTTACAGATGTGCATGGACCTCTAACCCCACTGACATGTAACCTCATGATTCCTTCAGGCCTTGTGACTAATTTGGGCCTCTACAAATTTAAGTTAGAAGAAAGCATGGGCCAGGTAGTGCAGATCCTTGCTGACAGATGCTGCTTTCCTGAGGCAATGCGTTGATATTATTTGCATTGTAAGACCATAAGATGATAAGATATAGGAGCAGAAGTAGGCCATTCAGCCCATCAAGTCTGCTCCACCATTCCATCATGGGCTGATCCAATTCTTCCAGTCATCCTCACTCCTAGCTAATCAAGAACCTATCTATCTCTCCCTTAAATACACCCAATGACTTGGCCTCCACAGCCGCTCGTGGCAACAAATTCCACAGATTTACCACCCTCTGACTAAAGTAATTTCTCCACATCTCAGTTCTAAAAGGTCCCTTTGCATCTCTGCATTTTGAATTCTCTCCCTATCTAAATAATAGTCTGTCTGTTTATTCCTTCCACCAAAGTGCATGACCATACACTTTCCAGCATTGTATTTCATTTGCCACTTCTTTGCCCATTCCCCTAAACCATCTAGATAGATAGATAGATAGATAGATACTTTATTCATCCCCATGGGGAAATTCAACATTTTTTCCAATGTCCCATACACTTATTGTAGCAAAACTAATTACATACAATACTTAACTCAGTAAAAATATGATATGCATCTAAAATCACCCTCTCAAAAAGCATTAATAATAGCTTTTAAAAAGTTCTTAAGTAGTTTACTTAAATACATTGAGTCCTAACCCCTAAATCTCTCTGCAGGCTCTCTGTTTCCTCAACACCACCCGCTCCTCCACCTATCTTGTATCATCGGCAAATTTAGCCAAAAACCCATTAATATTGTAGTCCAAATCATTGACATACATCATTAAAAGCAGCAGTCCCAAAACTGACCCCTGTGGAACTCCACTGGTAACCAGCAGCCAGACAGAATAGGATCCCTTTATTCCCACTCTCTGTTTTCAGACAACCAGCCAATGCTCCAACCATGCTAGTAACCTCCCTGTAATACCGTGGGCTCTTATCTTGCTAAGCAGCCTCATGTGCGGCACCTTGTCAAAGGCCTTCTGACAATCAAAGTACACCACATCTATTGCATCTCCTTTTTCTACCCTGCTTGTAATTTCCTCAAAGAATTGCAGTAGGTTTTGAGATCATGTAGGGATTAAGATGGAAATGAATACTCGGGTTACCTATCTTCTGACAGCCTGAGTACCTTGTTGATTTATAATCACTATCAATAATCATAATCAATTAAACAAAAGCTTGCTGCTGCCTCACAGCTACAGGCATCCAGGTTTCACCCTGACCTTTGGTGCAGCCAGGACCCAGGCTGCATTTTCTACCTGCCCCTGCATAGAGTTCCCCCATGTATTACAGTTTCTTTGCACATGCCAAACACCACCAGTCACTGGTAGCCAAATCAAAAGGCCTCATTTTTTTTCTACTCTTTGCCTCCTGTTATTCAGCCAATTTTCTATTCATGCTAGTAGCTTTCCTGTGATACCATGGGCTCTTACCTTGTTGAGCAGCCTCATGTGTGGCACCTTGTCAAAGGCCTTCTGAAATTCCAAGTACATTACAGTCACTGACTCTCCTTAGTCTATCATGCCTGTTATTTCCTCAAAGAATTTCAACAGATTTGTTAGGCAAGATTTCCTTTGAAGGAAACCATGCTAACATTAGTTTCTTTTATCATGTTCCTCCAAGTACCCCGAAACCTCATCGTCAGTAATGGAATCCAACATTCTGAAACACTGAAGAGAGCTAACTGGCCTATAATTTCTTTCCCTCTGTCTCCCTCCTCTCTTAAAGAGTGGAGCGAAATTAACAATTTTCCAGTCCTTTGGAACCATTCCAGAATCTAGCGATTCTTGAAAGATTATTACTAATGTCTCCACAATCACTTCAGCTACCACTTTCAGAACTGTGGCGTGTAGTCCACCTGGAGCAAATGACTTATCTACCTTCAGATACTTCAGCTTCCCAAGCACCTTCTCCTTACTAATAGCAAGTACACTCACTTCTGTCCCCTGGCACTCTTGAATTTCTGGCAGAATGTTAAGCGTCTTCCACGGTGAAGATTGGCACTATGTTATATGGCTTCTTTTTTTTCCTTTTATCCTATCTTTGACTTCCCTGGTCAGTAATGGTTGCATCATCCTCCCTTCAGAACACTGCTTCTTTGAGATATCTCTAATCTGTGCCTAATCTAAATTGCTCCAAGAAACTCCAACCATTGCTGTTCTGCTACAACCCCTGCTAGTGTTCCCTTCAAATCAACTTTAACCAGCTCTTCTCTCATGCTTCTGCAGTTCCCTTTACTCTTCTGTAATGCTGATACTTCTGACTTTAGCTTTTCCCTCTCAAAATGCAGGGTGAATTCTATCATATTATCATCACTCTCTCCTAAGTGTTCCTTTACCTCAAGCTCGCTAATGTGAGCTCAACCACAAGCTAATCTAAAAAAAAACATCCGTAAGCATTCTATAAATTTCCTCTCCTGTGATCCAGCACCAATCAGAGTTACCCAAACTACCTGAATATTTAATTCCCCATGAGTATTGTAACATCGTCCTTTTATGTGCCTTTTCGATCTCTTGTTGTAATTTGTATCCCTCATTCTTGCTACTGTTCAGTGATCAGTATATAACTCCCATCAGGGTCTTTTTACCCTTACAGTTTCTTAACTCTACCCACAAGGATTATATATCTTTCCATCATATTTAATCTCTTTCATCCCTTTGATTTCACTTTTCACCAACGGAGCCACACAACCCCCTCTACCTACATGACAGTCCTTTCAATACAATACCTACCTTGGCTATTAAACTCCCAATGCTGATCTTCTTTCAGCCATGACTAGGTAATACCATTAATGTCATACCTGCCAATCACTAACTGCACTACAAGGGTATCTACCTTGTTCTGAATACTCAGTATAACACACTCAAATATAACACCTTCAGTCCTGCATTCCTTTTCAATTTTGCCCCCATGTTACGCTTCAATTCATCCTACTAACTGAAATTTTGTTCTATTATCTGTCTGATTTTCCTCACAATGTCACTACACACAGTACCTGGTTCTGTACTAACTGCCCCATCCTCAGCCCTACCAGTCCCTTTCCCATCCACCTGCCAAATTAGTTGAAACCCTCCCCAACAGCTCTAGCTCTAGCAAATGAGCCCATACTTTTTGTATAGGTGATCCCTTTCACTGAAGAGATCCCAGTGATCCAGAAATTTGAAACACTGCCCCCTGAACCAATTCCTCAGCCACACATTCATCTGCCAAATCATCCTATTCTTACCCTCACTGGCAGCACATTGCACAGGCATCAGTCCAACAATTACTACACTAGAGGTCCTACTTTTCAGCTTGCAACCTAACTCCTTATAACTCTCTTCAGGTCCTCCACCCTTTTCCTACTTAAGTTGTTTGTTCCAATACGTACCATGAGTTCCAGCCGCTCACTCTTCCCCTTTATAATACTGTGAACCTGACCTGAGAACATCAGTGACCCCAGCACTTGGGAGGCAACGGACTATCTGGGTGCTTCCTTCATGTCCACGGAAACTCCTGTTTGCTCCTCCTACTATAGAATCACCTATCAGTACTGCACCCCTCTTCTCCCCTTTCCCTTCTGAGCCACAGACCCTGACTCAGTGCCAGAGATCTGGTGTCTGTGGCTTCCCCCGATAAGCAGACCCTCCCAGTAGTATCCAAAGCGGTATACTTATTATTGACAGGAATGGCCACAACACTGGCTGTCGATTCCCTTTTCCTTTTCTGACAGTCATCCTGCTACCTTCCTTCTGCAACTTAGGGGTAACTACCTCCCTGTAGTTCCTATCTGTCACCTGCTCATTCTTCTGTATGAGCTGGAGACCATCCTCCTGTGCCCCAGTTCCCTAACGTGGTCTCTAAGGAGCTGCAGTTCGATGTATTTCATGTAGATGTGGTTATCAGGGAGACTGGAGGTCTCCTGGAGTTCTCACATCTCACATGAAGAACATACCACTAACCCTGGATCCATTCTCACCGCACCAACTATATGCTTATAGACAAAGAAAGAAAATGACTTACAAGAAACTTAGACACTTTGCATGTTCTTGCCCAGTTGCGTTGAGCCAAAGCCTGACAACTCTAACACTGTACACTCCAACAATTTCCGCTCCTACAATGGCCACTCTGTTTACACCTCACTTGTTTATATTGACCTTTGCCAAGTGTCTAATAGATAGTTATGATTGCATCCCACCGAAAAGTCCCAAAAGGCCCCAAGCTCTGTTTATACCTCACCAAGAAAGTGACTGCTTGCATTGATTGCATTCTGCCAAAAAGAAAATTCAGCATGTGACTGAGAAGATTCATGTATCTGAGTGAATTGGGGGAGGTCAGTGCTTTTTCTGAAGGCTTGAACAAATGATTAAAGTGAATAGGCACAAGATCAGTATGTTTTAGCCTTGGCCTGCTGGCAGGACAAAAAGGAGCAAAATCTAGAATTAGGGTGTAGGCGGCATGAGTCAGAGAGAGATTGAGGACCCAGGTGTCACTTTTCAGGAAGAGCTAGGGTTAGGAGTCAGGTTGGGGAGGAGTCATTGCCTGGTCCTTGATAGTGCAGGGAAAGGAGATGATGAGGCCAGGTAATGGGAGAAGATTGTATGCCCAGTAGGTGAAAGGAAGCAACATTACATGCTACACAGGGTCTGCAATCCTGACAACCTAGTTGTCCCAAGAATCATTTCTGTTAGGACATATTGGTCTTATTTTCCCTGTGGTGCTCAGATGTTAGATCAGGCAAAATTTTACACATAAGTCACCTATGATGATATTGCAGGCAGATTGTCAAAGAAGTAGATTTGATGAAGTGTCTTAAAGGAGAAGAGTTGGAATAAGCTGAGAGACTTAACCTAGGAATTTCTAACATCAGTTTTAATAGTTCAAGTCAGAACTGCCAATGAAGAAACATTGGACCAGAAATGGATGAATGGAGAAATACTGGAGGTGTGTAGGACTGGAGGAGATGGAAATCGAGAGGAATAAGGTACAAAGATACAGTAAAATCAATGATGAGTCAGTGAGCTGGATGGGGGATGGGGTAGGCAAGTGAATAGGGAAAAGCATGAATGAGTATGGAACGTTGGCAGCATCTCAAACTGTCCCTCTCTCTGCAGACTCAGGGGACTCAGTCTGAGACCAGCGGCAGACGGGAAAAGGAATTTGCCTATGCCAACCTGCAGCATGAATCAAACGGCAAGCAAGCAAAAGGCCAGGGCGACCGAGTGGAGTTCTTGGGAGCTGTGTGAAAGAAAATGGAAGCAATGCCTGCAATCTGTTCATTTACACGAGAGACCGCAGAAAGTCAGCAAAACCTGATACTGAAATTGAATAAAGTGGTGCGTGGTAACTTTTACGGGTAAACCCTGACTGAACATTTGTGCAATGGAAATAAAATAGGCACAGACTATTATCTATATAATTTATCAAAAACCTTGCAGATTTTGTGTCCTTCTGCAGTTTATTCCCTGTCACATTTTGTGGCACGTTTCCTGCTGTTAAACACTCCCCTTAATGCTTTACCCATTTAGGTTCTTTCAATCATTTTTCACCTTACTTTTCTCTTTGTACAGAATTTGCACACCACTAATTTATTTACCTTGCTTCTCCCATCTCATCCCCGTTTGCTCATTACATCTTTTCTCTACCAACTTTAAACCCATGTTTGCTCTCATTCATGTGAGTATTGCCAAGGATCATCTGCTAATGCCCCATAAATCGGTGAACAAATCTTGATGTACACTTGGGCACTGTAAATGCTTATAAACACATTCAAACTAAGATATGCAAAGTAGTTTTTCCAAAACTATATCAGCCAATGAACCGAAGGAGGAGTGGAATGTACAAATTGTGTTGAACAGCAAACAAGATCAACTAACTCAGTAAATTTACTCTGTTTCTACTCAAAAAGTAGTAAAAGCAAACTACAGTGGCTTCTCCCAATGAAAGCACAAGCGTGGGTTCCCTCCAGGGGCTCCAGTTTCCTCCCACAGTCCAAAGGCATACTGGTTGGTCGGTTAATTAGTCATTGTAAATTGTCCCGTGACTAGGCTAGCATTAAATTGGGGATTGCTAACCAGCATGGTTCGAAGGGCCAGAAGGACCTATTCCATACTGTTTCTCAATAAACAAATAAATAAATAATTTCTCCAGAACAGTGCAATGTGTGAAGCAATGTCACATATAAATTCTGTACCTATAATCACCCTGGCTACCATAGCTATTTGGCCATCAAACTTGACTGATGGAAGACTTACTCCACCACTTGTGTTGTACCCAGCTAAAGGGTTGTCACTATTTTGGTATTAACCTTGCTTTTACATTCAGAAAGTTAAAGTACTGCAAATTTGTGCCTACTGCAGTTATGGCCAGAACCGTGGGTAAATTATTAGTTTATTATCTTGAGCTCTTGAGCATAAATTCATTCTCTCTTCACTGTGATGAGAATCATCTCAGTCTTCTTGCTGAATGCTGCATTCTGAATGATGTGAAATGTTGTATTCAAATTTTACTTATCATGGGACTGCAGCACAAGACTGACCGATCAGATTTAAATAGACTGTGAACGCAGAATAAGTGAAACAATTCCAGATGCTGAAAAGGTGTACAGCCCATATCCCAACTTACACCAAGTCCTGTTCACTACATGACAGTCTTGCTCAAAGGTTTTGTCTCACATGGGTGGGCTAGGCTATCACGGTTACAACAGCTTAATGGGAGGTTTACTTTGTATTTAAGCATCCGATTCCTGATTGCTTAATGTACAATGTTCCAGAGAACCTGCTTATCATTAACATTTACCCAGAAATCAGCGGGTACATTGGAATAGACGTAGGACCCTGTAACAACATCAGCAAGTGCTTGTCCTGTATGCAAACTATGATAATAAAATTAACCTTTTGTCATCTACCTATTGCTCATTTCTTCTGACATGAGCCAGCAAAATATCTAATGCAGAGAAGTAAATATGAAGTGTACTAACTAATGAATAAAATCATGGATTAAGAGCAAAAATCATTGGAACGTAATGATTTACAGCAGAAAATAGCTGGTATAATGTAAGTGACTTTACAAGATGAAGATATGTCAACCCTGCCTCATTACTCACATACATGAGGGGTTCAACAATGGTTATTTTTGCTACAATTTCTTCTCATTTTTGCAACATATGTAAATAATTATAAACCCTTCTAAACCATGAACAGTCAATGATTCTCGTAAATGCCACAACCTTAAATGTGATTCACTGTGTTGGTTTCTTTCCATATCCTATACAAATATTCATAATGTGTATGTTGGTATATGTTCGTTATGTCATTAATCACTCCCAAATCTTCAGGCTAACATGCCTTCATCTCACTATTACTATTCTTGTTTTTATCTCTACTGCCTCTCTTTCAATCAACTGGTTCCCCCTTGGGTTCCAAACTCTGCTGGAATATATTCCCAATAATTTCATCAATTGACCCACTTTTTATCACCCACCAATATCGCTGTGTCCAGGTCATCTTTGCAAACACTAGCGTTCCACGACAACTGCAAGGCCACATTCATTAAGGCACTGTTGGGAAGTCTTCCTTCATCAATTCCCAACACTAATTTTTCTCTCTGCTAATTTTACCTTTGGTTATTGTCAGCAATACCCTGGATTATTAATCTTTATTCCTGAAGAATCCAGGAAAATTTCCAGGTGGGTTGACACCCCTTATATGTTGGTTTGCATGGACCCACATCCGTCTATCTCAATATATTGTTAATGATCTGTTTTGACATCCATCTCATTGTGTTGTCCAAATATCCCTATCTACCTATATTGTTCACTAGTTATCCACATATTTCTTTCTATCTCTACCTCTAAATGTATCACTGTGTCTGCTGATCTATCCATATATACATTTTTTAATATTCTTCTCTCTTATTCTCTTTGTGTATGTTTCTCACACTTTTACTGTTATTCCTACGTATATAGTATGTATCCTTATCTTTCTCTTCTTTTCTTTTCCCTTATATATCCACCGAGATATTTTATTCTTTTTTAATCTCTGTAGCTATTTCTCATGTTCTTACTCTGAGTTCCCTTAGTCTCTTTAAACTGCATTAGCATGTAGTCTAACATTCCATTGTAGAACTTAAATGGAACTAAATTTGGCATCTGGTAGAATAATTGTAATTAAAATATGGTCTGTCAATACACGTATAGGAGGAGTTTTTAATTACAAATTAATATTAAAAATACAGTGACTTAAATCAGTAAATAATATTTCAATAATTAATCAAAACTTTATCAAATCAAAACTAATAATTTTGTGTTTTTTTTTTCACTATTCTTTATATACAAAAGCTGATTCCTGTTACTAGAAATGCCCTGAATCTCCAGGCACTGAATCTCAGGAATGAAACATGCCACCATTTCAGTGGAAAAGAGTTTTGCATTTCATAAAGAGGTTGTTGTAATATTCTGAATTTAAATAATATTACACTGTTCATTACGATGCACAAGTCTGCAGAAAGAAAGTGGTACATTCATTCAGATGTACCTAGTTAGAGTGTCATACAATGAAATGCAGGACTACAAATGGCTCTGTAGTAGAGTCAAACATACAGCACAATTCTGTGGGGTTATCTTAACCTGGGACAGTGCTGATATCAAATTGGCCAGTAGTATGTGTCCCATCAGCTTCTTCCTTCCATTGAAGAGACTGAGCAGCCAATTTCACATAGTGATAAACCACAGATAAAATAACCAGACTTTACTCAATCCACTGACAAACAGTACTCAGTTGCCTGAGGACATATGGTATATTACAATGTCTTTTTTATATATTTAGTGAGAGTAGTCTTATGACTGTACAACTGTGGGCTTTGTCTATCAATTACACTGTTCATTAAGATGATGTAAAAAGTTTGTATCTTATAATTGCAAATTAACCACTAACTCAAGATGAGAAATAAATTAAACCTGTGGATTATTAACAACTGTTGTGTTCAATTTTTAACTTGTTCAATATGACAGGTTATCCTGCTGCTTGCTTGTAAATCAATAAAATATTGAAACCCATTCACAATGAGCATTTGTCTGCTGAAACTAATCTCTGAAGGTTGTTTAACTCAGTCCAGGTTCAGTATCCTGCAACAATTTAACAACCTGGAAGGGAAATCAGATGAATCAGGGTGTGAAATCTGGAACACTACCTGAAGGGGTTGTGGAAGCAAATACTCTAGCAGGATTTGGGTTTATAGATGCATACTTATATAGCCAAAGTAACTGGCTTAAGTAGTCAAAACAAAGAGGGAGAGCAACTGGCAAATGGGATCGGTATAGATGGGCTCTCAACGGTTTGCAGGGCAGTAATGTAAAACAGTGCGGACGCTAGAGATATTTAAAAATATAGGCATTTTCTTATTTTGGGGTTTTAAAAAATAGGCCTTTATTCACATATTAGAAAGTCGGGAAAGCTCCACTGTAAGGATCAAAATCTAAAATATTAATAACATTTAAACAAACCAGGGAGCTGAAATTACATGAATTTCTCCCTCTTGCTCACTGAACATTTTAAGGAACAGCAATCATTGCTCCTGTCCACCCTAAGATTTGAGGAATATTATTAACGTTGCTTTCGGGCACTGGCCTCTCACCTATATCATATGGTGGTGCTGTTGTTGGTCATCTGCTCCAGTTGTGGCAACCTCTGTAGGGAATCTGTTGTACGTCTCTAGCACAGGTTTCCTCTTCAAACATACTCCAGGGTGTAACAGAATTCTTTATGTAAAGCTCGCAGAGTAAAGAAAATACATGGTAATAACAAAGGCAATATTAAATAGTATAATAAGCACAAAACCACAGTATGGTGCAAAGTACAAACTGAAGAAGTGTATAAAGAAATGATGAGGTGACAGTAATAGAAGAGGTAAAATTAAGGATTCAAGAACATGGCAATAACACTGACTGTCCATTCAAACTGAGATATGTAGGGAACTTGTGAATGGATATGGCTGGTGTAAGTTGGAGGGTAGAACAGAAACCGTAAATCCTACTGTATACTAAATTTTAACAGTTAAAAGTAGCTAGTGTTGACTAGCCATATCACTCTCAGGAGGAGAGTAATCACAGGAATTTCTTAAGGAAGTTGTGTACTGTTTCTTTGAGTAATACTTTGGTACCACTGTGGTGAACTACATATACCTGTCTGGACACGCCCCTCTGCTGACTGCTCCTGTGGCTCCTCCCACAGACCCCTGTATAAAGGCGGTTGGAGGCACTGCTCCTCCCTCAGTCTCCAGGATGTTGTGTGGTGGTCTCTTGCTGCTAATCGTGGTCTCTTGCAGCTAATAAAAGCCTATTGTTTGCCTCCCGTCTCCGAGAGTTATTGATGGTGCATCAACCACAACACCCCTTGAGGAACTGTCTTTAATCCATGCTTCAGAACTGTCCTAACAAGAAAGGAATCAGCTTCTCTATTAGTCCTTATCTCAGGCAGATAAGCATTAAAAATACGTTTGTACATCCTGCAGGACATTTGGATAATAATTGGTATCATAACTTCAGTCATACTGCCTTGTGAATATGGAATCTAGATCTTCTACACAAGAAGATTTGATTATTATTATTATAATTGAAAGTGCCTATTGCATTGCTCTATCTTTAACACAAACACAATGTTATTTATTTCTTCAGGAATTTTCTACTGAACAGAAGTTTCTTTGGCAGAACTTCTAATCTATAGCCTTTGTTAGTCTTGTCAGTAGCACACTAGTGCAGATGGTAGAGTTGCTACCTCAATGCCCCCAAATCAATCCTGGCTTAACATTGCTTTCGGGCCACTGCCCTCTCACTAACCACAGCTACCTATATCATATGGTGGTGCAACATGCTGCCGTTGGTCATCTGCTCCAGTTACTGCTCCAGGTGCTGTCTGTGTGGAGTGTTCACGTTCTTTTTTGATCAGATGTGTTTCCAAGTCATGGTCTCACCTTCTCTATATCCAAAACCTGAAGGCTAGAGGTCTAATTGATAATGCTAAAATGACCCTAGCTTGTAGATGAGTGGTGAAATCCGAGTGAAGTTCACGAATATGGGAGAATAAAATGGATTAAGTTAAAATTACAACAAAAATAGTTCAATGTTTCAATTAATATCAGAGACTGTACAGTATACCATGCAACCTGAAATTCTTACTCTTCACAAACATGCACCAAACGGAAGATAAAGAAGATAAACCTTGAATGGGAGAATGAATGGGAGAAGAATTTTAGAACCCCAAAGCCCTCCCTCATCCTCCCAAACATAAACTGCAGTGAAATCATCAATGCTCCCCTCCTCCCACTTGCTCCAGTAAAAGCATCAACCCCCACTACCCACCATTCAAACAATAACAAAGCCCCAGAGACCAGGATTATTAGCATGAAATCAATGTGCCAAAGAACTTTTTTTCAGTGTTATATGTCTCTACAGTTCCATAACTCCCATTATGTCATAATAATTCCAATTTTAATCAGACCACCTTGTTAAAGTAATCTTCTGCAATGATACAACCTCTCTGTGCTTCTATAATTCCAACCATCTGTATAATAATGATGCTTCATTCTATTTGTAGATTTTGGAATTCCTCCTAATCTCATTTTATGTCCGTGAGCTTCACCTATCATTCTCCAGCCATTGACCTTTCCCATCCACCTGGCTTCACCTATCAGTTTCTAGCTGGCCTCTTTCCCCTCCCCTTCCTTTCCAGGCATCCTCCTCCTTCCTTTCCAGTCCTGAAGAAGGATCTTGTCCCAAAATGTTGACTCTTTACTCTTTTCCATAGATGCTGCCTGACCTGCTGAATTCCTCCAGCACTTTGTGTGTGTTGCTTTGGATTGCCAGCATCTGCAGACTATCTTGTGTTTATCTTTCCAATCTACCTTTCAATAATTCCTTTGATTTTGGAAGTCTTTCTGTTAACCCCTGACACGTGTTCTGCTTGTTAAATATAAGGCATCTGTGCTGATTATGGGTGTGCCTTGATGCAATGCGTAAACAGATTGTTTTTGAATATTCATCACTTTTCATCTTTGCTAAATCAATTACTTCCCTTTTTGAGGGGGTAGGAATTGCTGATAAGTGAGAAATGTCGCTGCATTTGCTTCAGGTTGATTTTTAGCAGCTGCATCCTGTCACAAAATGTTGGTGTTTCCAGTTCTTGCTGCATCGGTAGATATAAGTATAACGTAGCTTGATTGAAGGAGATTACTCTTCCTCAAGGGAGCAGTGTGTCAATAAAAGTTATAAAGTAAAAAGGTAAGATAATCTCAATAACTTTTACATTAACTTTTCAAAAAGCTCTGACTGAAACAGCAACTGGGTTGCGGCCTTAACATCTGGTGGCGTCAAGTTACTGTAGATAATTTTTAATCATTCCACATCAGGCATATTTTAAATCTGCAGTCTCAGTGCACTTAGGGAAATTAAATGGAAAATGAACAGTGGGAGAATCAGTTAATTTGTGAATCACTTAATGGAGGGCACTGTCCAATTCTGGTCACCCTGATTTAGGAAGGATGTGAAGTTACAGGATTATGTCTGGGGATAGGGGATTTCAGCTCCAGGATTATACCGGATCCTTAGAGCAGACAGGTTGAAAGAAGATTTGATTGAATTGGCTAGATCAGGACTGGTATAGAGAGAGGGAAACTGTTCCTATGCAAAAACCAGTGACTTAGATTTACGGGTATGAGAAAAGAAACAAGAGATGAGAGGAATATCATTTTATAGTAATAATAGTTATGGAACTTGCTGCAGTAATTGAACTGAAACAGCAGAAGGGGTTTTAAAAGAGGGAAAAGTAGTAGGGGGATTGGATCAACTGCTTGGAAAAGTAAGGATAAAGTAAAGTAGAAGGAGAATTCAGGAGAGGTTAAGGGAGTCGCCAGAATGAAAAAAAGACATAAAGTTTAGAAAGGGATTAGAATTTAATTTCTACTAAAAAAAAGTTTTAAAGAGTGATGAGTACAGGACTGAAAGTGTTATATTTAGATGCACACAGAATACAGAAAAGTAGATGATCTTGCAACACAACTAGAAATAGTCGGGTATGACTTAGTAGGCTTCAATGAGTCGTGCCTGAAAGAGGCTTACAGTTAGGAGCTTAACATCCAAGGATACATATTGTATCAAAAGGACAGCCAGGTGGCAGAGGGACTGGGGTTGCTCTGTTGGTAAAAAAATGAAATCAAATCCTTAGAAAGAGAAGATATAGGATCCGAAGATGTAGAATCCCTTTGGGTAGAGGTATATAAAAAGAGCAAAGTTATGATGGTCATGGGAGATTTCCATATTTAGGTAGATTAGGGAAATAAGGTAGGTACTGGATCCAAATAGACAGAATTTGTAGAATGCCTATGAGATGGTTTTCTAGAGTAGTTTGTGAATCCCACTGGAGAAGTTGTAATTCTGGATTGGGTGTTGTGTAACAAACCAGATTTGATTAGGGAGTTTAAGCTAAACTAACCCATAGGAGACAATGATCATAATTTGATAGAATTCACCCTGTAGTTTGAGGGGAAGAAGATAAAATCAAAGGTATTTGCATTATATCTGGCTAAAGGAAACTATAAAGGCATGCGAGAGGTACTGGCCAAAGTTGATCGGAAGGGGACACTGGCCGCAATGATAGAACAGCAATGGCTGGAGTTTCTGGTTGCAGTTTGGAAGGCACAGGATCAGTTCATCCCAGAGATAAAGAAGCATTCTAAAGAGAGTCAAAGACAACATAAAAGCAAAAGAGAGGGCATAGAATACAGAAATATTAGTTAGAATCTAGAAGACTCAAAGCTATTAAAACCAACAGAATGCAACTAAAAAAAAATAAAGAGTGAAGGATGAAATATGAAGGTAAACTAGCCAAAAATGTAAAAGAGTATACCAAACATATTTTCAGATATATAAAGAGTATAAGATAGGTGAAAGGGGATATGGGGCAATTGGAAAATAATGCCAGAGAAGTAGTAATTGGGGATAAAGAAATGGTAGTTGAACTTAATAGTATTTTGCATCTGTCTTTACTGTGGAAGACATCAGCACTATGCCAGAAATTCAAGAGTGTCAGGGAGCAGAAGTGAGTGTAGTCACTATTACTAAGGAGAAGTGCTTGGGAGTTGAAACATCTGAAGATAGATAGGTCACCTGGACTGGATGGACTACGCCCCAGGTTAAGGAGGTAGCTGAAGAGATTGTGGAGGCATTAAATGTGACCTTTCAAGAATCAGTACGTTTTGGCCTGGTTTCTGAGAACTGGAAAATTGCTAAATCCACTCTTTAAGGAAGGAGGGAGGCAAAAGGCAGAAAATTACCTTAATCTCAGTGGCTGGAAAGACGTTAGAGTCCTTTGAGGTCTCAGGGTACTTGGAGGCACATGATAAAATAGGCCGAAGTCAGCATGTTTTCCTTAAGGAGAAATCTTGCCTGACAAATCTGTTCAAATTCTCTGAGGAAATAACAGGCAGGATTGATAGACGAGCCTCGGTGGAATGTTGTTTACTTGGATTTTCAGAAAGCTTTTGACAAGGTATTGCATATGATGCTACTAAATAAATTAAGATCCCATGTAGGAAAGATACCAGCATGAACAGAAGGCTTGGCTTTCTGGCTGGACACAAAGAATGAAAAGCATTGGGGGCCTTTGCTGGTTGGCTGCCAGTGACTAGTGGGTTGGTGTTTGGATTGTTTTTTTTTACATTATATGTCAATGATCTGGATCATGGAATTAATGGCTTTCTGGGCAAGTTTGTACATGATACAAAAATAGGTGGAGGGGAAGATAGTGTTGAGGAAGCAGTGGGTCTGCAAAATGACTTGGACAGTTGAAGAAAATGGACAAGTGCAAGTTGGTAGAAGGAATAAAGACATGGACTATTTTCTAAAACAGAGCAAATTCAGAAATCAGAGGTGCAAAGGGGCTTGGAAGTTCTTTGCAAGATTCCCTAAAGGTTGACTTGCAGACTGAGTTGGTAGTCAGGAAGGCAAATGCAATGTTAGCATTAATCTCGAGAAGATAGAATATAAAAGCTTTATAACGCATTTGCTAGACCACACTTTGAGGAAAATAAGCAGTTTTGGGCCCCTTATCTAAGAAAAGATATGCTGGGATTGAAGCTAGTCTAGAGGAGTTTCACAGGAATGGTATTGGGAATGAAAAAGTTTACATGTGTATGACGAGCTTTTAATGGCTTTCAGCTTGTTATTCGCTGGAGTTTAGAAGAATGGTGGAGGGGAGTATTGAAAGGTCTGGATAAAGTGGACTTAGAGAGGATGCTCCAATGTTGTGAGAGTCTAGGACCAGAAAGCACATCCTCAGAATACAAAGGTATCCCTTTAGAACCGAAGTGATGAGGATTTTCTTTAGACAGTGTGTGGTGAATCTGTCACAGGTGACTTTGGAGGCCAAATCATTGGGTATATTTAGAGCAGAGGTTGATAGGTTCTTGATTAGAAAAAACATCAAAGGGTGTGAGGAGAAGGCAGGAGAACGGGGCTGAGTAGGATAATAAATCAGCCATGATGGAATGGCAGAGCCACCTTTCCGCTCCTGGATCTTAAGGTCTTGTATCCTACCATACATTAAGATAATGCACTAGTTCCTTTAATTTTGTATTTGCGTGAAAGGAAAGTTTACAATCAGTAATTAAAAAGGGCAATGGATCTATCACATTATGAATAACATTTATTTCATCAGTCAAACAACTGTAGAACATCATTCTTCATGACAAGTAGTTTAATAGCTTGTTAAGTAAGGAATGCATAATTGCAACAGGAAATCTTGTGGAGGAGGAAGAAAAAGTTATTTTTCTCCACTGAGATTTGGTATGATCTGAATGCTTTCACTGAAAGATTTAAATTGAATCATGACTTTCAGAATGTTTTGCATCTATCTTTAAAAAGGAGAATACTGTAGAGTTCAGAAAAATGAACAAAAGGATTAATTGGACAGTCTGAAAGTCAACACTTTCTAAAGACAAACTGCTTGGTTTCAGAGAGGTTGCTGTAACATCTAGAACAGGATGGGGGAAAGCAGTGAGACTTCAGGAACACAATAGAAGTGTATTGTTTGGCTGGTTCAATGTGGGGGATTGCACAATGTCCTAAAGATCTTTACTGACAGTGATCTATTATGTATTTCTCAGCTGCTGTGTTTAAAACAATGAGCATATCGCAATACACCCTGGCACTAATAGCCATGTGTCTTAACCACGGTAAGTCTCTAATTTCAACATTTGTTATGCATAATTTTGAACCATAGAACCATAGAACATTACAGCACAGAAACAGGCCTTTTGGCCCTTCTTGGCTGTGCCAAAACCATTTTTCTGCCTAGTCCCACTGACCTGCACCTATAGAACCATAGATCTTTTATCAGAAGTATTCTTATCATCCAATTCTCCTGGTGGTTGACCAAGCCCAAATCCTTCTAAATATTTTCCACACTTGAATGCATTTATATACTATCAAAAGTTGCATGTTGAGTCCATTGGTGATGAATGGCAGTGTAATTCTCTATAGGGATCTATGCTGTGTTAAGATAATAATTATTAATGAACAAATTTAGCAGTAATATCTAGTTAAGTCATGTCCCATGGCTTTTAAATCATTAGGGAATGGTGGTTGATTTAAGTCTGTTATCATTTTCTTTCACGCAGGTAAAATTTCATGGATTTGCGTTGTAACTTTACTGCAAGAGTTCCACCTTATATTTATCAGCAGAGGTTCCTGATTCCAATATTGAGAAAGCGAATGACTTTTTAAAAACATATTTGCACAAGCACTTGAATTGCTAAGGCGTAGATAGCTGTGGACCAAGTGCTTGTAAACGTTATTAGAATAGATGGGGAGCTGATGTTTGGGATGGATGTGGTGAAGTTCCTATGCTACATGATTCCATGATTACCAACATCAAATATCAAAAGTTCTGCCTAGAAGCTTTTTTTTTAATCACTTATTTTTATTGCAACACCAACAGATTACATTCAATACAACCAGTTGCCGATTACATTTTGACTGTTTAACCCAGCCACCCCAACCCTCATCCCCATCCCCCTCTGCACCCCCTCTCTCTCTCCCCCCCACCCCCTCCCCTCCACCAACCAACTGAATAGTAGTGCATACACAGACAGAGCATTCTCTATTTTAACAGAAGATCTTTTAAGTTAGGTATCAAACTTGACCACATTACGATTGTGTTTGGTCGTGCATCATTTACTCTCGCTGATGATAATTCCAGGTAAGAAATGTCCAAAAAGCTCCGAAGCCAGAGAGTATTTGAAATATCATGGGGAGGTTTCCAACGCTGGACTACAATCTTCTTAGCTGCAGTCAGGCCTGCAGCCAGACTTTGCGTGTTTTTTCCCTACGGGAAAGGTGGGAGTCATCATTTAGAAGATGTACAGTGGGGTCCATTGGTAATTGTACCCCCGTTAGTTCTGTAAGAGTACTGATAACCTTCCCCCACAAACCAAAAACCCCTGAACATTCCTATACAAGATGTATAAAAGAGCCAACAGTTCCGTGAGGTCAAAATAAGCAATATGGGTCAAGAACCAGTCCCACTTGATGTCTAATTCTTGGTGTTAGATATGCTCTATGACAAAATCTTAAGTGTATATACCGATGATTTGGGTTTTTTGAAACACCAGTAGCATTATCCCAAATCGAATCCCAGTCCAAGTCTTGTCCCAATTCAGATATGTCCCTATCCCAGACTTTCATTCCTGATGTGGGCATGTACTTCTGGAAATTTAATTTATCATACTTATATGACACTATCTGTCTTGGAGCACCCTGTATCCAACTTAAAATGGACGGTCCTTTAAATCTGACCCCCAGGGAACCCCGTTGGCTTTACAAGCTGATCTTACTCTAAAGTAGAAGAAAAGATAGTGTTTATCAATATTATATCGAGATACCAGTTCTTGAAAGCTAAGGATAGTACTTGCCCCATTAATATCTTGAAAAGTAGTATTACCTTTATCCTCCCAAGTTCTGTTAGTGAATGGTTTCTCCCCAGATAGAAAATGATTACTGTTCCATAATGGAGATGATTTGCACCATAGGCTTTTAAATTTTAGGAACTTTTCTGCACTTGTAGCATATGGGTTAAAAATGGACCGTAATACAAATCGCATTTTTTGGTAGACATACCTATAATGGGAAAGTCCTTCAACCTTACTGGCGCTATTAGCTCTTGTTCTATATTTTTACATGACAAAACTTTATCCTCCTCCATCCAATAGCTAACACTTTTTAATACAAATGCTCAGTGATACAGTTTAAAATTTGGACATGTCAATCCCCCATCCAACTTTTTGAATTGTAGAGCTGATCACTTTATATTGGGTCATTTACCGTTCCAAACATAGCATCGTAGTAAGGAGTCAGTTTTTGCCAATATCCTGCTGGAGGTGCAAGTGGGATCATTGAGCTGATTAAATTAATGCAGGGTAAGTTGTTCATTTTAATGACCGATATACGGGCTGGGACTGATGCTGGCAGGTGTCTCCATCTATTAAATCTTCTTCTATTTTATTCAAAATTAAAGATTAATTTGTTTTAGCCACAGACAATATGGAAGTATTAACTTTAATACCCAAGTAGTAACGTTTATCTGTATTAATCAGCATCAGTGCTGATTTTGACAGATTAACTTTGTATCCTGAAAGAAATACAAATTGCTCCAGTGTTTTTAAAACATAGGGGAGAGTTTGTTGAATATTTGCCATATAAACTAATGTGTCATCTGGGTAAAGTGATATTGAATGTGTTGTTGTACCTATTGTAATAGGGGAGATCAGAAGAGAGTTTCTAATTAAATGCGCGAGCGGTTCAATAGATATACCGTAATAAAAATTAAAGGAGACAGAGGGTCCCCTTGTCGTGTGCCCTGTCCTATGTCAAATAACTCTGAGAAACCTCCTCCCACACTGACCTGGGCTGAAGGATTAGCATACAGTGTTTGAATCATATTGATAAATTTATCGCCAAACTTAAATTCTTTTAGAACTCTCCAGAGATATGGCCATTCAAGGCGATTGAACGCTTTTTCAGCATCTAGAAATAGCAGGTCACAGGCAGGTGGGATTTTATGTGTCGCACTCAGTATGTGTAAGAGCCGGCAAATATTATCAGATATGAGATGTCCCTTGATAAAGCCCGTTTGATCTGGGTTAATTATTTTCCCAACTACTGTCTCGAGACTACTGGCTAAGACTTTGGAAAATATCTTGAGGTTGGCATTTATCAAGGAGATTGGACAGTGATTGGCACACTCTAAGGGGACCTTACCGGGGCTTAGGTATAACTGTGATCTGGGTGGTGTTTAGATCTGTATGGAAAGCGCCATTTCCAATAGCATAATTTAATGTTTCTAACCATATTGGTCCAAGAATATCCCAAAGTGCTAGGTAATGTTCCACAGGTATGCCATCTGTACCTGGCGTATGGCTCTTATTTGTAGCTTTGACTGCTTTGAGTAGCTCATCCAGTGAAATAGGAGAGTCTAGAGTTTTGGTGTCCTCTTTTAGGTCTAATCCACTTAAAATATTGGTGAAATCATTCTCAGAAAGAACTGAGGCACTTGTTCTTTAAAGTAGTTCTTGAATGTCTTATTTATTTCCTCTTTTGAAGATACTGCTCCAAGTTTAGCACATCTAATCGCTGGTATAGACCTTTTAGCTTCCTTTTGTTTGACCGTTAGTACCAAAAGATGGCTCAGTCTGCTGTCTTCTGCATAATACTTATGTATGGGTATATGGATCATATATACTGCCCTGCTTCTTAATAAATCATTTAATTCTACTTGTTTTGTTATGAGCTCATTTTCTTTTGTTACGGTGTTATCTCCTTTTGAGATCATTCTCCAAAACTTTCTGGGGTGGAAATCTTTTGAGGCCGGCTTTTATGTAGGTGGGAACTGAACCATACAGCATTATTTCATAAGAAACCCTTGATGGAGGCCCAAATCACTGTCATATCCGAGACACTATTTTTATTTAACCATATAACCATATAACCATATAACAATCACAGCACGGAAACAGGCCATTCCGGCCCTCCTAGTCCGTGCCGAACTCTTAATCTCACCTAGTCCCACCTACCCGCACTCAGCCCATAACCCTCCACTCCTTTCCTGTCCATATACCTATCCAATTTTACCTTAAATGACACAACTGAACTGGCCTCTACTACTTCTACAGGAAGCTCATTCCACACAGCTATCACTCTCTGAGTAAAGAAATACCTCCTCGTGTTTCCCTTAAACTTTTGCCCCCTAACTCTCAAATCATGTCCTCTCGTTTGAATCTCCCCTACTCTCAATGGAAACAGCCTATTCACGTCAACTCTATCTATCCCTCTCAACATTTTAAATACCTCGATCAAATCCCCCCTCAACCTTCTACGCTCCAATGAATAGAGACCTAACTTGTTCAACCTTTCTCTGTAACTTAACTGCTGAAACCCAGGTAACATCCTAGTAAATCGTCTCTGCACTTTCTCTAATTTATTGATATCTTTCCTATAATTCGGTGACCAGAACTGTACACAATATTCCAAATTTGGCCTTACCAATGCCTTGTACAATTTTAACATTACATCCCAACTTCTGTACTACATCCCAACTTCTGTACTCAATGCTCTGATTTATAAAGGCCAGCGTTCCAAACGCCTTCTTCACCACCCTATCTACATGAGACTCCACCTTCAGGGAACTATGCACTGTTATTCCTAGATCTCTCTGTTCCACTGCATTCCTCAATGCCCTACCATTTACCCTGTATGTTCTATTTGGATTATTCCTGCCAAAATGTAGAACCTCACACTTCTCAGCATTAAACTCCATCTGCCAACGTTCAGCCCATTCTTCTATCCGGCATAAATCTCCCTGCAAGCTTTGAAAATCCACCTCATTATCCACAACACCTCCTACCTTAGTATCATCAGCATACTTACTAATCCAATTTACCACCCCATCATCCAGATCATTTATGTATATTACAAACAACATTGGGCCCAAAACAGATCCCTGAGGCACCCCGCTAGTCACCGGCCTCCATCCCGATAAACAATTATCCACCACTACTCTCTGGCATCTCCCATCTAGCCACTGTTGAATCCATTTTATTACTCCAGCATTAATACCTAACGACTGAACCTTCTTAACTAACCTTCCATGTGGAACTTTGTCAAAGGCCTTGCTGAAGTCCATATAGACTACATCCACTGCCTTACCCTCGTCAACATTCCTAGTAACTACTTCAAAAAATTCAATAAGGTTTGTCAAACATGACCTTCCATGCACAAATCCATGCTGGCTACTCCTAATCAGATCCTGTCTATCCAGATAATTATAAATACTATCTCTAAGAATACTTTCCATTAATTTACCCACCACTGATGTCAAACTGACAGGTCTATAATTGCCAGGCTTACTTCTAGAACCCTTTTTAAACAATGGAACCACATGAGCAATACGCCAATCCTCCGGCACAATCCCCGTTTCTAATGACATCTGAAAGATCGCCATCAGAGCTCCTGCTATCTCTACACAAACTTCCCTCAAGGTCCTGGGGAATATCCGGTCAGGACCCGGAGATTTATCCATTTTTAAATTTCTTAAAAGTGCCAGTACTTCCACCTCTTTAATTGGCATAGGTTCCATAACTTCCTTACTTGTTTCCCACACCTTACACCATTCAATATCCTTCTCCTTAGTGAATACCGAAGAGAAGAAATCGTTCAAAATCTCTCCCATCTCCCTCGGCTCCACACATAGCTGACCACCCTGATTCTCTAAGGGACCAATTTTATCCCTCACTATCCTCTTGCTTTTAATATAACTGTAGAAGCCTTTCGGATTTGCTTCCACCTTATTTGCCAAACCAAACTCGTAACTTCTTTTAGCTTTTCTAATCTCTTTCTTAAGTTTCCTTTTACATTCTTTATATTCCTCGAGCAATTCCTTTACTCCATGCTGCCTATATCTATTGTAGACATCCCTCTTTTTTCGAACCAAGTTTCTAATATCCCTTGAAAACCATGGCACTTTCAAACCTTTAACCTTTCCTTTCAACCGAACAGGAACATAAAGATTCTATACCCTCATAATTTCACCCTTAAATGACCTCCATTTCTCTATTACATCCTTCCCATAAAACAACTTGACCCAATCCACTCTCTCTAAATCCCTGCGCATCTCCTCAAAGTTAGCCTTTCTCCAATCAAAAATCTCAACTCTAGGTCCAGTCCTGTCCTTCTCCATAATTATATTGAAGCTAATGCTATTGTGATCACTGGACCCGAAGTGCTCCCCAACACATACATCTGTCAGCTGACCTATCGCATTCCCTAACAGGAGATCCAACACTGCCCCATCTCTAGTCGGTACTTCTATGTATTGTTGCAAAAAGCTATCCTGCACACATTTCACAAACTCTAAACCATCCAGCCCTTTTACAGAATGAGCTTCCCAATCTATGTGTGGAAAATTAAAATCTCCCACAATCACCACCTTGTGTTTACTACAAATATCTGCTATCTCCTTACACATTTGCTCTTCCAACTCACGCTCCCCATTAGGTGGCCTATAATACACTCCTATCAGTGTTACTACACCTTTCCCATTCCTCAATTCCACCCAAATAGCCTCCCTAGAGGAGCTCTGTAATCTATCCTTCCAAAGCACCGCCATAAGATTTTCTCGGACAAGCAATGCAACACCTCCTCCTCTGGCCCCTCCTACTCTATCACACTTGAAGCAACTAAATCCAGGAATATTTAGTTGCCAATCACACCCTTCCTGCAACCATTTAAATTCATTTAAATAAATGGAATTTATTTAAATTCATAAATTCCATCAGTTTTGTTCTCAGTTGTGTTAGAAAATTGTCGTTTTTTTTAGAAGTGTGGAGTTAAACCTCTAGTTTTAAATAGTAGCCTTATTTTTGATTTTGCCATAATTAAAAGTAAATATAACGGCTGTGATCAGATAGATGTCTGGGCAAAAATTCTTTTGAGTGTACCAAAGGCAGCAAACCAGAGGATATAAGAATGTAATCTATCGGAGAGAAAGCTTTAAGTCTTGTGGAGAAAAGGTATAGTTTTTAGCAGATGGATTATGCACCCTCCACACATCAGTTACATTTAAATCCATTAGAAAGAGGTTAAGTGCTTTGGAAGCAGATTCTTGAGAGCTTGATACAGTTGAGGAAGATTTATCAAGGTTATTGTTTAACAAAGCATTCATGTCCGAGCCAACATATAGTTGGTAGTCACTTAACTTCAGTAATTGAGGGATAAAATTCAGCCTCGAATATACTTGAGGCATATAGGCTAATGAGTGTAACTATATTACTCTGAATGGATGTACAGCAAAAAGCAAGATGTCCTTCATCATTGGAGCCTGTCCTTTCAATTGATACATCAATACTATGTCTCATTAATATCATAACTCCTTTCATATGAGTACCATCAGCTGATGCCACAACGGTTTTTTAAAAGCGGTTTTGAACCCTGCGAATGTCATTAGGTTTGGAATGTGTTTCCTGTAACAGTGCGATATCTATTTTCTTCCTGCGTAAGAAATCCAAAACCTTTGAGCGCTTGTAGGGAGAGTTTAATCCTCTAACATTAAGTGATACGATAGTAAGATTTTCTAATTTATCTGTGTTGCTCATCTTCCCCTGGATCTGTTGTTCTAAGTTGGTGGTGGAGCCCTGAGTTACCCCCTTTCCACCCCACTTCCCATCACCCCTCCCATTCAAACCTTTACTTTGTAACATCTGTGAGTGTCACTTAGCAATGTCAGACACTGAACATTAACCGCCCACCTCTAGCACCAACAAATCAGAAAGGCCAACCGGTTCTCATAGACAATCAAAGCAAAGAGACAAGAAAAAAAATCCTGGTCAAACCCATTAACCCATACAATTAAAACCATTCCCGTCTCAGACATAGTATAACACATAATCAAGAACCCAGCAGCTCTCTTGCAGGAGAGTGTTGCTTTAATAGACTGTCACTTAGCGATGACACCAGTGATGTCTTATCTGGCGCCCATGAACGTAAACAAGTCTACTGGAGACATAACCTGAAATGAAAATGTACAACTAAAGTGTTTCAGAACAAACTGCTGTTTTTCAGCTTCATTCTTGATGAAGTATGACATTTGGATGTGTTGAATATCACCTCAGAAAGTAAAAGATAAAATGTATATTCTAGGCAGATTTATATCACATTACCATGTTATCCTTGTACTAACAAGCTAACTGAGCCATTACCTTGAAACTCTGACCTGCAATACTCAGAAACTAACTGGCCCCTTAATTAACTAAATACAAGAGTGCATCAAATGACTTTCCAATAAAAGAATAACCAGAAAACTTCACACCTAGGACGTTAACTTGCCCATGCCTGTTAGATTGCACATAACCTATAACCATATAACAATTACAGCACGGAAACAGGCCATCTCAGCCCTTCTAGTCCATGCCGAATGCTTACTCTCACCTAGTCCCACTGACCCGTACTCAGCCCATAACCCTCCATTCCTTTCCTATCCATATACCCATCCAATTTTACTTTAAATGACAATATCGAACCTGCCTCTACCACTTCTACTGGCAGCTCATTCCACACAGCTACCACTCTCTGAGTAAAGAAATCCCCCTCGTGTTACCCTTAAACTTTTGCCCCCTAACTCTCAACTCATGTCCTCTTGTTTGAATCTCCCCTACTCTCAATGGAAAAAGCCTATCCACATCAAATCTATCTATCCCCCTCATAATTTTAAATACCTCTATCAAGTCCCCCCTCAACCTTCTACGCTCCAAAGGATAAAGACCTAACTTGTTCAACCTTTCCCTGTAACTTAGGTGCTGAAACCCAGGTAACAGTCTAGTAAATCTTCTTTGTACTCTCCCTATTTTTTGACATTTTTCCTATAATTCGGTGACCAGAACTGTACACAATACTCCAAATTTGGCCTTATCAATGCCTTGTACAATTTTAACATTACATCCCAACTTCTGTACTCAATGCTCTGATTTATAAAGGCCAGCATACCAAAGGCTTTCTTCACCACCCTATCCACATGAGATTCCACCTTCAGGGAACTATGCACCATTATTCCTATATCACTCTGTTCTACTGCATTTTTCAATGTCCTACCATTTACCATGTATGTCCTATTTGGATTATTCCTACCAAAATGTAGCGCCTCACACTTATTAGCATTAAACTCCGTCTGCCATCGTTCAGCCCACTCTTCTAACTGGACTAAATCTCTCTGCAAGTTTTGAAAACCTACTTCATGATCCACAACGCCACCTACCTTAGTATCATCTGCATACTTACTAATCCAATTTACCACCCCATCATCCAGATCATTAATGTATATGACAAACAACATTGGACCCAGTACAAATCCCTGAGGCACACTACTAGTCACTGGCCTCCAACCTGACAAACAGTTATCCACCACTACTCTCTGGCATCTCCCATCCAGCCACTGTTGAATCCATTTTACTACTTCAATACTAATACCTAACGATTGAACATTCCTAACTAACCTTCCGTGCAGAACCTTGTCAAGGACAACATCCACTGCTTTACCCTCGTCAACTTTCCTCATAACCTCCTCAAAAAATTCAATAAGATTTGTCAAACATGACCTTCCACGCACAAATCCATGCTGACTGTTCCTAATCAGACCCTGTCTATCAAGATAATTATATATACCATCTCTAAGAATACTTTCCATTAATTTACCCAACACTGACGTCAAACTGGCAGGCCTATAATTGCTAGGTTTACTCTTGGAACCCTTTTTAAACAATAGAACCACATGAGCAATACACCAATCCTCTGGCATCATCCCTGTTTCTAATGACATTTGAAATATTTCTGTCAAACCCCCTGCTATTTCTACACTAACTTCCCTCAAGGTCCAAGGGAATATCCTGTCAGGACCCAGAGATTTATCCACTTCTATGTTCCTTAAAAGCGCCAGTACTTCATCCTCTTTAATCGCCATAGTTTCCATAACTTCCCTACTTATTTCCCTTACCTTACACAATTCAATATCCTTCTCTTTGCTACTGCTGTTCAGGAGGCTTTAAACTAATGTGGCAGGGGGATGGGAACAAGTGCAGAGAGACAGAGGGGTGTAAAATGAGGGTAGAAGCAAAAAGTAGTAAGGTGAAAAATAAAAGTGGCAAGCAGGCAAATCCAGGGCAAAAAGCAAAAAGGGCCATTTTTCAACATAATTGTATAAGGGCTAAGAGTGTTGTAAAAACAAGCCTGAAGGCTTTGTGTGTCAATGCGAGGAGCATTCATAACAAGGTGGATATTGAATGTGCAGATAGTTATTAATGAATATGATATAGTTGGGATCACAGAGACATGACTCCAGGGTGACCAAGTATGGGAGCTCAACATCCAGGGATATTCAATATTCAGGAGGGATAGACAGGAAAGAAAAGGAGGTGGGGTAGCATTGCTGGTTAGAGAGGTGATTAACGCAATAGAAAGGAAGGACATTAGCCTGGAGGATGTGGAATCGATATGAGTAGAGCTGCATAACACTAAGGGGCAGAAAACGCTGGTGGGAGTTGTGTACAGGCCACCTAACAGTAGTAGTGAGGTTGGGGATGGCATTAAACAGGAAATTAGAAATGTGTGCAATAAAGGAACAGTAGTTATAATGGGTGACTTCAATCTACATATAGATTGGGTGAACCAAATTGGTAAGGGTGCTGAGGAAGAGGATTTCTTGGAATGTATGCGGGATGGTTTTCTGAACCAACATGTAGAGGAACCAACTAGAGAGCAGGGCATTCTAGATTGGGTATTGAGCAATGAAGAAGGGTTAGTTAGCAATCTTGTCGTGCGAGGCCCCTTGGGTAAGAGTGACCATAATATGGTGGAATTCTTCATTAAGATGGAGGGTGACATAGTTAAATCAGAAACAAAGGTTCTGAACTTAAAGAAGGGTAACTTTGAAGGTATGAGACGTGAATTAGCTAAGATAGACTGGCAAATGATACTTAAAGGGTTGACGGTGGATATGCAATGGCAAGCATTTAAAGATCACATAGATGAACTACAACAATTGTTCATCTCAGTTTGGCAAAAGAATAAACCAGGGAAGGTAGTGCACCCATGGCTGACTAGGAAAATTAGGGATAGTATCAAGTCCAACGAAGAAACATATAAATTAGCAAAAAAAAGTGGCACACCTGAGGACTGGGAGGAATTCAGAGACCAGCAGAGGAGGACAAAGGGCATAATTAGGAAAGGGAAAAAAGATTATGAGAGAAAGCTGGCAGGGAACATAAAATCTGACTGTAAAAGCTTTTATAGATACGTGAAAAGAAAAAGATTGGTCAAGACAAATGTAGGTCCTTTACAGTCAGAAATAGGTGAATTGATCATAGGGAACAAAGACATGGCAGACCAATTGAATAACTACTTTGGTTTTGTCTTCACTAAGGAGGACATAAATAATCTTCTGGAAATAGTAAGGGACCGAGGGTCTAGTGAGATGGAGGAACTGAGGGAAATACATGTTAGTAGGGAAGTGGTGTTAGGTAAATTGAAGGGATTAAAGGCAGATAAATCTCCAGGGCCAGATGGTCTGCATCCCAGAGTGCTTAAGGAAGTAGCCCAAGAAATAGTGAATGCATTAGTGATAATTTTTTCAAAACTCCTTAGATTCTGGATTAGTTCCTGAGGATTGGAGGGTGGCTAATGTAACCCCACTTTTAAAAAAAGGAGGCAGAGAGAAACCAGGGAATTATAGACCGGTTAGTCTGACATCGGTGGTGGGGAAAATGCTAGAGTCAGTTATCAAAGATGTGATAACAGCACATTTGGAAAGAGGTGAAATCATTGGACAAAGTCAGCATGGATTTGTGAAAGGAAAATCATGTCTGACGAATCTTATAGAATTTTTTGAAGATGTAACTAGTAGAGTGGATAGGGGAGAGCCAGTGGATGTGGTATATTTAGATTTTCAAAAGGCTTTTGACAAGGTCCCACACAGGAGATTAGTGTGTAAACTTAAAGCACACGGTATTGGGGGTATGGTATTGATGTGGATAGAGAATTGGTTGGCAGACAGGAAGCAAAGAGTGGGAGTAAATGAGACCTTTTCAGAATGGCAGGCAGTGACTAGTGGGGTACCGCAAGGCTCAGTGCTGGGACCTCAGTTGTTTACAATATATATTAATGATTTAGAGGAGGGAATTAAATGCAGTATCTCCAAGTTTGCGGATGACACGAAGCTGGGCGGCGGTGTTAGCTGTGAGGAGGATGCTAAGAGGATGCAGGGTCACTTGGATAGGTTAGGTGAGTGGGCAGATTCATGGCAGATGCAATTTAATGTGGATAAATGTGAGGTTATCCACTTTGGTTGCAAGAACAGGAAAACAGATTATTATCTGAACAGTGGCCGATTAGGAAAAGGGGAGATGCAACGAGACCTGGGTATCATTGTACACCAGTCATTGAAGGTGAGCATGCAGGTACAGCAGGCGGTGAAAAAGGCAAATGGTATGTTGGCATTCATTGCAAACGGATTTGAGTACAGGAGCAGGGAGGTTCTACTGCAGTTGTACAAGGCCTTGGTGAGACTGCACCTAGAATATTGTGTGCAGTTTTGGTCCCCTAATCTGAGGAAAGACATTCTTGCCATAGAGGGAGTACAGAGAAGGTTCACTAGATTGATTCCTGGGATGGCAGGGCTTTCATATGAAGAAAGACTGGATCGACTAGGCTTATACTCACTGGAATTTAGAAGATTGAGGGGGGATCTTATTGAAACGTATAAAATTCTAAAGGGATTGGACCAGCTAGATGCAGGAAGATTGTTTCTGATGTTGGGGAAGTCCAGAACGAGGGGTCACAGTTTAAGGATAAAGGGGAAGCCTTTTAGGACTGAGATGAGGAAAAACTTCTTCACACAGAGAGTGGTGAATCTGTGGAATTGTGTGCCACAGGAAACAGTTGAGGCTGGTTCATTGGCTATATTTAAGAGGGAGTTAGATATGGCCCTTGTGGCTAAAGGATCAGGGCGTATGAAGAGAAAGCAGGTACAGGTTGTGAGTTGGATGATCAGCCATGATCATACTGAAAGGCGGTGCAGGCTCAAAGGGCCGAATGGCCTACTCCTGCACCTATTTTCTATGTTTCTATGTTTAGTGAATACCGGAGAAAAAATTGTTCAAAATCTCCCCCATCTCTTTCAGCTCCACACATAGCTTTCCACTCTGATTCTCTAAGGGACCAATTTTATCCCTCACTATCCTTTTGCTATTAATATAACTGTAGAAACCCTTTGGATTTACTTTCCCCTTACTTGCCAAAGCAACCTGGTATCTTCTTTTAGCTTTTCTAATTTCTTCCTTAAGATTCTTCTTACATTCTTTATATTCCTCAAGCACCTCATTTACTCCATGCTGCCTATATTTATTGTAGATATCTCTCTTTTTTCTAACCAAGTTTCCAATATCCCTTGAAAACCATGGCTCTCTCAGACTTATAACCTTTCCTTTCAACCTAACAGGAACATAAAGATTCTGTACTCTCAAAATTTCACCTTTAAATGACCTTCATTTCTCTATTATATCCTTCCCATAAAACAAATTGTCCCAATCCACTCCTTCTAAATCCTTTCGCATCTCCTCAAAGTTAGCCTTTCTCCAATCAAAAATCTCAACCCTGGGTCCAGTCCTATCCTTCTCCATAATTATATTGAAATTAATGATATTGTGATCACTGGACCCGAAGTGCTCCCCAACACATACCTCCGTCACCTGACCTATTTCATTTCCTAACAGAAGATCCAACACTGCCCCTTCTCTAGTTGGTACCTCTATGTATTGCTGCAAAAAACTATCCTGCACACATTTTACAAACTCCAACCCATCCAGCCCTTTTACAGTATGGGCTTCCCAGTCTATGTGTGGAAAATTAAAATCTCCCACAATCACAACCCTGTGCTTACTACAAATATCTGCTACCTCCCTGCAAATTAGCTCCTCCAATTCTCACTCCCCATTAAGTGGTCTATAATACACCCCTATAAGTGAGAGTCAGTTATCAGGGAGAGTAGCTTTGGCTTTCCTTGTGCCCTCCAGGAAAGCCTGCCGGTCGGTGTACCGTAGAAGCCGAAAGACCATGGTCCGCGGTCTTGAGGTGTTGTTGGAAAAGATCCTGTGTGCTCTATCGATCTCCAATGGAGTGCTGTGGGAGTTCTTGAGCGCTGGAACCCAATTAGGCAGCGCCCCCTGGAGGCAGCCTCTCGGATCGTCACCCTCAGCGCCTGTCGGCAAGTTGACCAGCCACACGTTGTTTCTTCTAGATTTATCCTCCAAGTCGTTTAACTTCTTCCATATCTTAGTCACCTCCACAAGTCAGGAGCTAATATCTTTCTCATTCTTGCATAAGCTAACCTGAATGTTGTCTATTTTGTTGAAGACCGTGCTAAATTTTTTAGCATGAATGTCTGCTTGCTCCTTTAATGACCAGAGAATGTTGCTATTCTCTGCCGTATGCTTCTGTATGGGGCTGAGAGCCTTTTCCAGCAATTTCTTTAGCAAGTGGGCTACTGCTTCTTGCAGCGATTCCATCTCCGTTGCCATTGTTTGCTTAATTAGCATAGCTATTTCCTTGGATGAATTGCTAGCTTGGTGTCATCTGCTGGTATCTTGTTTCCTGGTTGAATTTGGATTTATTTTGAGGTCATGTGTTTAGTTACGTTTTTCTCCAACTCAACCTTGTACTAAGACCATCTATGAGCCCTAAAGGATGTGAAAATGGAGGGTTATATGTCAACACTCAGTGCTGTGCTGCTATCTTGCCTCGTGCCTCACCGGAAGTCCCTCCGAAGCTTTTTTTTAAATCTTTTCATTTTTCCTATTTTTTTTCTACTATTCTCTTTCCTTTGATCTAATCTCTTTGGCCTCTCGGTTTCTCAAGCAATGCTTGGTTTGATAATATTTGCATCTTTGTTCCGTTTGTTTCTCCATCTCTCCTCATTCACTAAGGCCTCAAGTACTTCCGAATTTATTGACCAAACCTTTTCTCTGCCACACGGTGTAGAGAAATGTTATTATGGTGTGAAATACCCTAGCCCAACATGATTTTAGTTGTTATGTTATAACAAAAATGTACAGAGTGCAGTGAAACTGGAGTGGGAAAAGCTACAACAAGTAGAATTCACTGTGAGGAAGTCTGTGTTGAGTACTGCATATACGTATAAGAAAGTTGAATCAGAATATTTTATTATAGAATGCTAAGAAGGATTTGGATACAAATCTAGAAGTTATTGATTTATATTTTAAAATGAAATGAATCTCCAGCTGTTAACCTTGTATCTGCATGGAATGTAGGCCTCTGTTAGTCTCGATAGACCATGGATTTGCGCCTTAGAAAGTTTTCAGGGTGCAAGCCTGGGCAGGGTTTTTTTTTATGGAAGACCAGCAGTTGCCCAAGCTGCAAGTCTCCCCTCTCCATGCCACCAATGTTGTCCAAGGGAAGGGCATTAGGACCCATTCAGCTTGGCACCGGTGTCGTCGCAGAGCAATGTATGGTTAAGTGCCTTGCTCAAGGACACACACGCAGCCTGAGCCAAGGCTCGAACTAGCAACCTTCAGATCACTAGAGAAATGCCTTAACCGCTTGGCCACGCGCCAACGCTACAAGAGATTCTGCAGATGCTGGAAGTCTTGAGCAACACACACAAAATGCTGAGGAAGGAACTCAGCAGGTCAGGCAGCATCTATAAAGTCTGAAGCGTCTCTTTCTGAAATGCTGACTCCTTACTTCCCTCCATGTGCTTAAGATGTGCAACTGCTTAGTCAGAACTCCAATGGATTTCAGGAATGATATCCCGACCTTGGGAGGGAAATAAATGCTGATTTACCAGAATAATTCCAGGGCTCAAAGTTTTGAAAATCAAAGGGCCAATTTGTATTTCCTTGAGTACAGAGGATCTGTACTGAATTATTGTAAATGGATACCAAAAAACTATTTCTGACATGAGTAAATCAAATCAAAGGACATTCTCTGCCACCATTTCTGCATTAGGAAAAGGAATACAGGTTCAGGTGGTTTGATTACCGCCCTGCCGAGGATTCAAAGCAGAATTCTGTTCCTTGCATTTATGAACATATATGCAAAAGTTAAACAAAGCATTGCTCCATTATGCAAGCCTGTAAAAATTATTATTCTGTTCTTGGGTCATTTGTGTTTAATGCTTTATTGTCCCCATGTATTTTTAGTTGTAGTACTGTTAAAAAAAAACATTGAGCACCTGTTTCCCTCTGTTACACTTCAAGGATCATACTGAAAATATCTCCCTGCCTCATTTTTTAATATAATTAAGTAGATACTCTCTTGCAAATACCATTGTTAACAGAAAAATCTTTAACTGAATTGGACAGAGGTTTTGATGTTATTTTGTCTGAATTTAGAAGTGCATGCTAGAATTCCAATTGTTATGAATGAACATGCTGATAATGTCAATATAATTTTTATTTATTTTAAGTTCATGCTTAGCTCATGCAAACATGAACATAATTATATTTACAATACAAGCATGTTCACCCATAATGAGATGCTTATTATCTTGGAATCACAATCTATTTCATTTGTAAACAAAATAAAGAAAGCCAGTCTTTCATGCAGAAATTTAAGTGAGCAAAATTGCCTAAAAATGACTTCAAACTAATTAGACTTTGTAGTTTTAAACCTCACCAACAGAATAGCATGTGGAAATAGTTGGATAAATATCAGGAACAGATCAAAGATAATTACACATTGCTGTAATATGTTTGCATTTATATTTGAAATTATTGGTAGATAGTTAAGGTGCTTTAATCTGAAAATTGCTTGGAGTACATTAACTCCTATTTTCATGCAGTAATTAGCCTGAAAATCTTCCAAATAAGATAATGAAGTCTGTTTCTATTTTGGAAGTGTAACACTAGTGTTGGCAGGAAGGAAGGAACTAAAGAGGTTTGTTTTGTCTAGACCAGAGGTTTCCAACCTGGATTCCATGGATCCACTACTTGATGCTCTTGGTCTATGGCAGAAAAAAAGGTTGGGAACTCCTGGTCTGGACCAGAAGTGGGTAGGGTACCTACTGCAAGTGATTTGAGACCTTGCTCAGATATTGACGATTGTGACATCTTATACCCCAAGCATCTCTACTAAGCATGAGAGTAATCTTTCCTGAACATAGAGCCGATGTGACAGGTTCTGACAGATTACACTGCACTGGATGGAGCATAATTGTTTTGCAATCATTTCACTTTGTATCAAAAATCAAGTCACTGGAGGAACTCAGTGGGTCAAGCTGCCTCTGTAGAACCAGAGAGAACATCAAAGCTCTGTGTCGAGTCCCTGCATCAGGACTAAGAACATAGAGGGAAGATAGCCACTGTGAAGAAATTTGAGAGAGGAGTGATACAAGTTTGTAGGATTACTAACATTTACTCAGAAATATTTTAAACTTTAACTATTTATATTAGATATTGAATATTCATATAAATGCACACCAGAGTAACGATAGATCCTTATTTGTGTAACCCATTGGTGCGGTTGTGTTTTGCTGCACCCACCTCTTGCAAGCACATGCATGTGTTTGAATCATGAACACCTTTCACTTCCCAGTCACATGAAATCGTCCAGTATTAACTGATATCTTAACTCCATCTCTTAAAGGTGAACTACCCTTTGATACCAATTGCTGCTAGACGATAGTGGCAGCTGGTCAAGCACTGCAGAGGATTTTTTAAACAAGGAAACATTCTTTTGTTCCAGGGTAAGAAATGGAGTTGTTCAATGTTCAATTCCATTCAGATTGCCTCAGTGAATAAATCAAATATCATAGCAGATGCTCTCTGATATGGACAACTTTCTCATTATATTGCAGCAAGATCTAGACAACCCTCAGGCATAAAGTGGTAAGTGACAAATAGGTACACTGGCACTACTAAAATGTCAGAGGATGAGCATCTCAGACAGGAGACGATCTGCTTATGGATGACATTCAATTCACTGACTCAGTGATTATATCACAATTAACACGCAGGGATGCACCACTGACCAGGAACTCAAGTTCTGTGGTGAGTGATTCTCCTCCTGACACATCACCAAGCCTTTCCTCTATCTACAAATCAGGAGTTTGATCAAATGCTGGACACTTACCTGCATGAATGCAGTTCCATCAACGTTTATGAACCCCAACACTATTTGGGAGGCACCCTGGTTCAGATTACAGAGCCATTGTTGTTCAGATTACAGAGCCGTGGCTGTTCAGATTACAGAGACATTGTTGTTCAGATTACAGAGCTGTGGCTGTTCAGATTACAGAGCCATTGTTGTTCAGATTACAGAGCCATTGTTGTTCAGATTACAGGGCCGTGGCTGTTCGGATTACAGAGCCATTGTTGTTCAGATTACAGAGCCATTGTTGTTCAGATTACAGAGCCGTGGCTGTTCAGATTACAGAGCCATTGTTGTTCGGATTACAGGGATGTGGCTGTTCGGATTACAGGGATGTGGCTGTTCGGATTACAGAGCCATTGTTGTTCAGATTACAGAGCCATGGCTGTTCAGATTACAGAGCCATTGTTGTTCAGATTACAGAGCCATTGTTGTTCAGATTACAGAGCCGTGGCTGTTCAGATTACAGAGCCATTGTTGTTCAGATTACAGAGCCGTGGCTGTTCAGATTACAGAGCCGTGGTTGTTCAGATTACAGAGCCATTGTTGTTCAGATTATAGAGCCATTGTTGTTCAGATTACAGAGCCGTGGTTGTTCAGATTACAGAGCCATTGTTGTTCAGATTACAGAGCCGTGGTTGTTCAGATTACAGAGCCGTGGTTGTTCAGATTACAGAGCCGTGGCTGTTCAGATTACAGGGCCATTGTTGTTCAGATTACAGAGCCATTGTTGTTCAGATTACAGAGCCGTGGCTGTTCAGATTACAGAGCCATTGTTGTTCAGATTACAGAGCCGTGGTTGTTCAGATTACAGAGCCATTGTTGTTCAGATTACAGAGCTGTGGTTGTTCAGATTACAGAGCCGTGGCTGTTCAGATTACAGAGCCATTGTTGTTCAGATTACAGAGCTGTGGCTGTTCAGATTACAGAGCCGTGGTTGTTCAGATTACAGAGCCATTGTTGTTCAGATTACCGGGCCATGGTTGTTCAGATTACAGAGCCATTGTTGTTCAGATTACAGAGCCATTGTTGTTCAGATTACAGAGCTATTGTTGTTCAGATTACAGAGCCATTGTTGTTCAGATTACAGAGCCGTGGCTGTTCAGATTACAGAGCCATTGTTGTTCAGATTACAGAGCCGTGGCTGTTCAGATTACAGAGCCATTGTTGTTCAGATTACAGAGCCGTGGCTGTTCAGATTACAGAGCTGTGGTTGTTCAGATTACAGAGCCATTGTTGTTCAGATTACAGAGCCGTGGTTGTTCAGATTACAGAGCCATTGTTGTTCAGATTACAGAGCCATGGCTGTTCAGATTACAGAGCCATTGTTGTTCAGATTACAGAGCCATGGCTGTTCAGATTACAGAGCCGTGGTTGTTCAGATTACAGCCATTGTTGTTCAGATTACAGAGCCATTGTTGTTCAGATTACAAAGCCGTGGCTGTTCAGATTACAGAGCCATTGTTGTTCAGATTACAGAGCCGTGGTTGTTCAGATTACAGAGCCATTGTTGTTCAGATTACAGAGCCGTGGCTGTTCAGATTACAGAGCCATTGTTGTTCAGATTACAGAGCCGTGGCTGTTCAGATTACAGAGCCATTGTTGCATTTAAACTACCTGGTGTGTGGGCCCGTGGTTGAATCCGGGGGCAGTTGCTGGGAATGTAGATGAGAACAATGTGGGATTAGTATAAAATTAGTACAGATTTGTGCCGTATAGTTGGTGTAGATTAAGAATTTTTCTGTGATCAATGGCTGTGATTCTATTGCAGATCAGTTAGCAGCACGGATGCCTCAGCCTTGTCTTGAAGGACAAATACCTAGCCATTCTTCCTCCACCTAAAGCCGGACAGACCAAGTGTATTATTGCTTTACTGTTCATGCTGTGAGTGTGTATCTACAGTCTGTCTCCCAGCATCAGCTGTCTTGCCTGGGTGAGAAAGTAGCTCCATAGATTGTGAAACCGCCGACTTTTTTCAGGGTACCAGCATGTGTGATCCAAACACTGCCACCCTGAGAATCACTACTCCTCCCAGCCCCAGAGCTGCTGGATAGTCAGCCATCCCAGAGCACTGCAGTGGCTCAAGGCATACTGTGAAAGTCAGGCCACTGAGGCCTGCTGTCAACTGTTACGTCTTCTCATGTGAGAGAGCAGCTTTGGGTGACAGAGAGCGCCCTACAGGTGACTACTAAACAGGAGGGGGTGGATATATACAGCAGCTGTTACTGATGAGTTGTTTATGTGGCTGACTTTGGAAGAGTCCCTAAAATATTGAGGACACCCAACGCAGGAATTGAGCCAATGAACATTCTGCTGGAGGAACTCAGTGGGTCAGAGGAAAGGAACTGTCAGTATTTCAGACCAAAACCCTGGACTAAGAACAAGGAGGCCAGATGACCAATAGAATGAGGAGAAGGGCAGTGGTGACACAGGAGTCAACGGTGATTGAACTGAACAACAGTTCACGAAGACAGGCACATTGTGCCAGGTAAGGGAGGTGGAATGATATAACTGTGGCAGGTGAACGATAAAAGGAGGCAGGCAGAAAGCCTGGGGAGAAGATGTTGAGGAGCAGATAGAGCAAGGTGAGGGGACAACGGTATGACTGTTGGAGGCAGCTGCTGGGTGGAGATAAGCAGGGTCACAAAGAGCTGCTAGTGCTGAATTCTGATAAGAAAAGGAAAAGAGAAGGGAACATTAGGGGAGAGAAAGACATTTGAAGCAGAATCGGATAGCTTGGAGTTGGGGAAGAAACTGTTTGTGCAGTGTGTGGATGGTAGCAGGAAGGAGATGGGGCTGCAGATGGGTGAGTTAAGTTAGTGTTTTTCTCCACTCATTGACACTGGCCACTGTTCGCTATCATGATGTCAGCACTTGCTGACTCCGGCATCTCTCCACAGTAGAGAGGAGCCCCTTCCAGAACCTGCTGGTGCTGAAGGAACTCAGATAGTGGTTTCTACGGAGTCAGCTGCAAATTAGGAACTGAGGTAGTAAACAGCAAGGGAAGTAACTGTGTCAAGTGACAAGTCTGAGTGAACTGGGGGCTCAGTATGCAGGTGCTAATGTTTGCAGCTGGCATTGTCATTGAAGCTGGGACATGATACAGCTTCCCATTTCAATAAAATCGAAACTTTTCCATCTTTCGGTTCAGCCTAATTGGAAAATAGCACACAGTGCGGCCATCATTTTGAATAACATTTTAAAAGTTTCTCCATAACCCTCAAATTGCTGAAGTCTACAGGCTACAGTCAAACTAATGGAAGCGGGGATTAATATGGATGGATGTCCAATGGTTGGCATGGACTCAGTTGGAAAAAATAACAATAGGTATGGGAGTAGAAATAGGCCATTTGGCACATTGTGTCTACTCTGCTATTCAATCATAGCTGACTATTTTCAACCCTATTCTCTGACCTTCTCCCTGTAATCCACAACCTCCTACCAATCAACAATTTATAAATCTCTACCTTAAATACAGCAATGTCTTGGGCTCTACAGACGCCCATGGCAATAAATTCCACAGATTCATCACCCGCTGGCTGAAAAAAATTCCTTTTATCTCCATTTTAAAATGGATTTCGCTCTATTCTGAGGCTGTGCCCTTGGATCCTGGACTTTCCTACTAGTGGAAACTAATAAGCTCTCTTACTAATCCATCCTATCTAGGACCAAATATTCAATTTCCTTGATGTATGATACTGTAGTTAGATGTGATAGGTCAGGGAGGATCAGAGTTGCCAATGGAATCATAACCATAATCCTGGATGAGGAAGAGCACAATATAATCTCCCCAGCATTCACAGAAGAGTATTGGTAACTTCAGTTCTGCAGGCTGGGTCTGCATCCATAATTCCAGTGCATAAATTCCCCATTCCTTTGAGACTGTACTGGGGTAAGTGAACATAGAGCATAAAACATAGAACAGTGCAGCACAGTACAGGCCCTTCGGCCCACAATGTTGTGCCGACCCTCAAACCCTGCCTTCCATAATTTCCTTAATTTCCTCCATATACCTGTCTTGTAGTCTCTTAAACTTCACCAGTGTATCTGCCTCCACCACTGACTCAGGCAGTGCATTCCACGCACCAACCACTCTCTGAATGAAAAACCTTCCTCTAATATCCCCCTTGAACTTCCCTCCCCTTACCTTAAAGCCATGTCCTGTTGTACTGAGCAGTGCTGCCCTGGGGACGAGGCGCTGGCTGTCCACTCTGTCTATTCCTCTTAATATCTTGTACACCTCTATCATGTCTCCTCTCACCCTCCTTCTCTCCAAAGAGTAAAGCCCTAGCTCCCTTAATCTCTGATCATAATCCATACAACAATCCATACATAATCTATCCAAAGTGGATAGCTTTCATCAGTGTCTTCAAACTTTGAAAGCAACCCCCCCCCGCAGATCATTCCTTAACCTCAATGGCTTTGCCAAGTCAAAAGTCACTTCATCTCTGGTGTGTTAGTCATTCAATACCAAGTTAATGTTCATTCCAAATCTTGTGTAATAAGCTGGCACTAGATTTACCTGGCATAGAATGGGCAACAATAGTTCCATTAATCCTTGGAGGAATTATATGTCTACATCTCGCTAACAGAATCTGATGTGTGGCCATACATCACACATGACGTTTCAAATCAATGTGTAGTGGAATGAGATGCAGAGTGCCCCACTTGTTGCAGAAGGAGTCATTTGGAGCGATTCTCCAGATTGTATGAGTCGTACTGTAATCACATATCTAGACAGGATGATACTTTCTAACGCTCTTCTTTCTTCCTGTCCTGCTGCTGTGGATCCAGCACAAACTGAGACGTCCATATACACACTGAAAATAAATATGATTTACACAATTAGTATAACAAGATGCCTTACAAGAAACTACTGAAGATTATATGCAGTAAACTACTATAAAACATTGTATGTTAATGTTGAAGGTACATTTATTATCAAAGTATGTATACCATGCAAACTTGAAATTTGTCTCCTTACAGGCAGCCACAGAACAAAGAAACCCAATCGAACCCATTTTAGAAAGAACACCATTGAACACCTAATGTGCAGGAAAAAATAAATGCAAACAATAAAAAGTAAGCTAACAACATTCAGAATTGAAGTTCACGGAAGTGAGTCTGCAGCCATGAAACCAGTTGCAGTCAATCCAGGAGCTTGTTTGTTGCAGACACAGCTTCAGTTCAGCACAGAGTAAGCCTCATGGAACAGTGAGCTGAACACTAACCCATCACTCACCTGTGAGTTCTGCATTCTCAAGTCAAGTCAAGTTCATTATCATATGCACAAGTGCATGTAGGATCAGGCTACACTCAGAATATAAATTATAATTAAATTATACAACAGTAATAAGAACAGTGCAAAACAAGGTGTTCATAGAAAATAAAACCCCAGAGACAACAACTTAAATCCTAACCATAATTGTGATTCAAACATACATTTCTCATATTTCTCTCTAATTGATTGTAATTAGGACTCCTGCCGGTGTTAGCTTGTAGGAGTCTGTCCCCAGCTGTGTGGGACTTTGTGAGCAACGCCTCCTTTTTTGAACATCCTATGTGTTTACTTTTAAGTCCCTGAACTGGCAACTTCAGAAAAGTCGTTCTGTTTGATGCTCAACCATTAGTACAATGGCAATGGGAAAACATTTATTCTCAGTGGTATTGTGAAAACTTGGTTATGATTCTGATCGTTTCAATTTTAAATACTATTAGTGTCAAATCCAGTCTGTAGTTTCATGTGTTTAAGTCTTGCTTCTAAACCTTTTTAATAGTCAGACCAGAGGTTTGTCATAAACCACAGATAATTAACTTCCAACTGTTCATGCTTACATGAACAGCTTCTTCAGCATTTCCTCCCAACAGACAGCTTGTTTGAAAAGTTCACTTCAGAGCTCTCTGGTTCTGCTATCAAATTTACCATTATTTTTAGTCAATATTGGTTTATCATAGATTAAGCACTTGCTGAAAGTCCCTATGTCTAGATATTATAAAGAAGTTTAAAGTGACCATGATCTATCTGTATAGACCCAAACAATTCCATATGACTCTTGAGTGTTTCCCTAGAATGCTAAGATGGACTCGTGTGCTCACAATTTACCCCAATATGACCTTGCACCTTATTGTCTACCTGTACTGCACTTTCTCTGTAGCTGTTACACTTTATTCTGTCTGACCTTGTTCTACCTCATTGTACTGTGCAATGATTTGAACTGCATGAACAGAAAGCTACGTAAGCATTTCACTTGATCTCAGTACATGTGACAATAGTAACAATAGTAAACAAATCCAACGGGCAAGAGTCAACAAATTTCTGTTTCCAACTTGGAAATATCCAGGGACTGGAAATGTTGTTGCTCATGGAGCTGAAGTCAAGACACATGACTCCTGAGGAAGATTGCCTCCTGCTCTACTTCACATCCCACAATCTACATCCTTCAGACTCCACTGGCGAGAATAGCTTGGCTACAGCTCATTTATGTTTGGTGTTGTTTATGCCATATGTCCGTCAAAACCAGAGTGAAAACAGTCACCTTCCTAACTGACATTGGATAAAAGTGCTCGACCTGACTTCTCACACAATGTTCTTGGCTCCCAACTGACATTTCACAATATCTCTGCATCCCCAGAAAACGATGCTGCTTGATCCTGATGGAAAGAACAAGCACGGAACTTATCCCACAATTGAGATTTGTCTCCTTGATCGCAGCCTACCTGAGAGCCAGTTAAATATCTCTGAATCAGTTTCACAGGAGCTTCTGAGAGCTTCAATGGGATGGACTCAAACCTGTTCAGAGCACATGTGGGTGACTTTAAAAGATTGTAAACAAAATTCTTAATATAGTTTGCTCTCTCATCACTTTTCATTGTAATGCTTCTATACTGTCTTCACCGCATTGGCGTAAAATATCTTGCTAACAGTCAGCATTTGTGTTCCTTATTATCAAATTTGTCTTAACCTGTCTCCATGTAGTTTAATTTTGTCTTACACCTCACTCCCCCTGGCAGCTTTGCTTTGAAAACTCTGAGCTCTTCCTGGTCCCTGAAAGTGCTCGGAGCACTGGCCCATGCAGCATGGGGACAGGCTGTTGGGCCTAACACATCATGCAAAGCACAGTGCCAGCCTGAACTAACCCAGCTTGGCCACGCATGGTCTGTATCCCTCCATTTGTCTGTCTAAGTGACTCTTAAACTTCAGTTTTGCATCTGTAAGAGAAATTGTTTTGTAATGTTTCCTGGTCTTTAGGAGCCTTTCCATTGTATTTACACTTAAATCAGATGATACTGGTGCTGTGTAACTGTTTGGTTTCAGCTTATGATAAGACAGGTATTGTTCAAGACAAGCTCTCCATCCACATCTGCAGTTGAGATCAGTTCCTCTCAGTTGGCTCTGCGTTTGGGAACTCCTCTGAGTTACAAAATGGAACATTATCAGATAATCCACTTGCCATAAATAAATCAATATTCTAAGGTTATGGGCCAGATTCAGTGATGACCACATCAAAATATATACAATTCTTACTGGGACAGGCAGATTGGATGTATTGATGTTGTGTTAGCTAGCAAAGGGAAACAGGACAAGAGACTACAGAGATGAAAAAAAATCAGTTTCTAAGAGGAACTTGCTGAATAAATACAAGATAGAAAACCATTGATATTTAGGTAGATGGGAATCAAGGGATATGGGATTAGTAATTGAAAGTGATGGGGAGATAAAGAGATAAGCCGTAGATGGGCAAAACGGCTCACTGCAGATTCTAATTATTATGTTCTTATGTATGCTTGCCAACTTGGCAGCTGCGTGCTCTGCACATGCACCACAATAAATACCACACAGAAGCCTCGTCTCTTGGGAGTAGAGGCAACCATCACAGCTACATTAAAAAAGGACTTTGTTAGTTGCTTACTGACCCCTTAAGGTAATGAGTTAGTCCAGCGAACCACCTCAGACTGATTAATGCCATGATTTGAGGGAGATCATTGGTGCTCCAACCAAAAAACCGATTCAGCTCTTAGTCGAAGGAAGGTCTCCAGGGTTAAGGAAGGACATCCTGGCTGTAGAGGAAGTGCAGCGTAGATTCACGAGGTTAATTCCTGGGATGTCTGGACTGTCTTACGCAGAGAGGTTAGACAGACTGGGCTTGTACACGCTGGAATTAAGGAGATTGAGAGGGGATCTGATTGCAACATATAAGATTATTAAGGGATTGGACAAGATAGAGGCAGGAAATATGTTCCAGATGCTGGGAGAGTCCAGTACCAGAGGGCATGGTTTGAGAATAAGGGGTAGCTCATTTAGGACAGAGTTAAGGAAAAACCTCTTCTCCCAGAGAGTTGTGGGGGTCTGGAATGCACTGCCTCGGAAGGTAGTGGAGGCCAATTCTCTGGATGCTTTCAAGAAGGAGCTAGATAGGTATCTTATGGATAGGGGAATCAAGGGATATGGGGACAAGGCAGGAACCGGGTATTGATAGTAGTTGATCAGCCATGATCTCAAAATGGTGGTGCAGGCTCGAAGGGCCAAATGGTCTACTTCTGCACCTATTGTCTATTGTCTATTGAATTCAGCAAATCAGCATTCATTGCCCGAGCAGTAACCTACTCTAGTAGCCCAGTATTTCCTGGGAGGGACCAATACCTAATATGTAATTGAGTTCTGCATGTGCATGATTTGAAGTTATGAATGGTGATACTGTATACTTTTCAGTTAAGAGAAACCACTTATACATCCACTTCATTTTCTAAATGTTGATTAAGTTGCCTCAAATCCAAATGTAGGATCTTTTTAAACTACTACTTTTTTAAACTGTACCATGTAGGTTAAAGTCACTTGTGTGGTTCTCCTCAGCTTCATTCATATTTGCCCTCTGGAGAGACCAAAACCAGATACAGAATACCAGCAGCTGTCTGACTTAATCAAGTGTATAACCACATTCATGCCACAGAAGATCTCAAGTTATCTTTTCAGTTGCGAGTGTTTTTAGTCCGAACCATATATTTTAAAAAGTCATCCTTGCCATCTACACGCTGCCCCAAATGTTTCCCTCATATCTGTGGTAAATCCTTATTTTGGGAGGAAATGTTCTGACATTGACCAATGTTAGAGTGCTCCTGTCTGCTAATGCCCTCATAATTTTCATCTTATTAAAACCAGGTGACAGCATTCAAATCCCCACCTACACATTTCAAAAACAGTATTTGCTGTTATTGGTTTAATGATGTGCAACCTGAGAAATCACTCCTTTATTAATTTACTTGCTTTGTGTATGAGGCAGTAAATGCATCTTGAAGAGAACTAAAGTCATCTTGGTCAACCTATCAAGCTGAGGTTAATGCTCCATGTCTCAGCTCCCTAAGTCTTCATTCTCCATCCAACAGCTCTGTCTTCCTGAGGCATTGCATGTGTTATCATCCAAGACCAGTGTGCTCTGTAATCCTTGCTCTCTGTCTCCTCTTGAAGGTGCTAATAATATGTATTATTTGCTTAGTTGTCCACTTCAGGTCTAGGATATTGACATGGGTGTCCACCACTTTTTCCAGGATCACTTTCTATATTTTTCCTGTGCCCCGTAGAACTGCCTGTTGTGTTAGACTGTCAGCAGAGGTCTCTGTTCCTAGTCTGTGATCCATAGCCATATCTACTTTACCTGCCAATATTCCAATATAAATCAACCCTCAGTCCTTCTTCCTAACTTTGGCAAAGTAGTGAGTCAAGGGAGCAGAGGGTACTGGACTATAAGTGTAATATAGAAACATAGAAACATAGAAAATAGGTGCAGGAGTAGGCCATTCGGACCTTCGAGCCTGCACCGCCTTTCAGTATGATCATGGCTGATCATCCAACTCACAACCTGTACCTGCTTTCTCTTCATACGCCCTGATCCTTTAGCCACAAGGGCCATATCTAACTCCCTCTTAAATATAGCCAATGAACCAGCCTCAACTGTTTCCTGTGGCACAGAATTCCACAGATTCACCACTCTCTGTGTGAAGAAGTTTTTCCTCATCTCAGTCCTAAAAGGCTTCCCCTTTATCCTTAAACTGTGACCCCTCGTTCTGGACTTCCCCAACATCGGAAACAAACTTCCTGCATCTAGCCTATCCAATCCCTTTAGAATTTTGTACGTTTCAATAAGATACCCCCTCAATCTTCTAAATTTCAGCGAGTATAAGCCTAGTCAATCCAGTCTTTCTTCATATGAAAGTCCTACCATCCCAGGAATCCATCTGGTGAACCTTCTTTGTACTCTCTCTATGGCAAGAATGTCTTTCCTCAGATTAGGGGACCAAAACTGCACGCAATACTCTAGGTGCAGTCTCACCAAGGCCTTGTACAACTGCAGTAGAACCTCCCTGCTCCTGTACTCAAATCCTTTTGCTATGAATGCCAACATACCATTTGCCTTTTTCACCGCCTGCTTTACCTGCATGCCTACCTTCAATGACTGGTGTACAATGATACCCAGGTCTCGTTGCATCTCCCCTTTTCCTAATCGGCCACTTTTCAGATAATAATCTGTTTTCCTGTTCTTGCAACCAAAGTGGATAACCTCACATTTATCCACATTAAATTGCATCTGCCATGAATCTGCCCACTCACCTAACCTATCCAAGTCACCCTACATCCTCTTAGCATCCTCCTCACAGCTAACACCCCAGCTTCGTATCATCCGCAAACTTGGAGATGCTGCATTTAATTCCCTCCTCTAAATCATTAATATATATTGTAAACAACTGGGGTCCCAGCACTGAGCCTTGCGGTACCCCACTAGTCACTGCCTGCCATTCTGAAAAGGTCCCGTTTACTCCCACTCTTTGCTTCCTGTCTGCCAACCAATTCTCTATCCACATCAATACCATACCCCCAATACCGTGTGCTTTAAGTTTACACACTAATCTCCTGTGTGGGACCTTGTCAAAAGCCTTTTGAAAATCTAAATATACCACATCCACTGGCTCTCCCCTATCCACTCTACTAGTTACATCTTCAAAAAATTCTATAAGATTCGTCAGACATGATTTTCCTTTCACAAATCCATGCTGACTTTGTCCGATGATTTCACCTCTTTCCAAATGTGCTGTTATCACATCTTTGATAACCGACTCTAGCATTTTCCCACCACCGATGTCAGACTAACCAGATAATAATCTGTTATCCTGTTCTTGCAACCAAAGTGGATAACCTCACATTTATCCACATTAAATTGCATCTGCCATGATTCTGCCCACTCACCTAACCTATCCAAGTCACCCTGCATCCTCTTAGCATCCTCCTCACAGCTAACACTGCCGCCCAGCTTCGTGTCATCTACAAACTTGGAGATGCTGCATTTAATTCCCTCGTCTAAATCATTAATATATATTGTAAACAACTGGGGTCCCAGCACTGAGCCTTGGGGTACCCCACTAGTCAATATTATCCCTCAGCATTGCTATTAACTGTATACCTTGGAAGCAAGGACAGCTATGAGCTGTAATATGGCTATGTGGTGTCTTACCTTTCTCTACATACATCACTTGAGTCATTAGACTCCATAAGACTAAAATGGTTACAGGAAAATAATAGTTAGGAAAGACTGTGTCCATGGAGATAGCAAAAAGCTCATGTGTAGGACTTGAATTGGCTTGGTCTGGAGTGGAGCTAGAGAGCTAGTCTGACTACATGCATGTTGGATTGAAACACAATGGGCCTTGCAGATGACACATAAATAGGTGGAGCTGTGGATAGTGAGGAAGATTGACAAGGGATACAGCAAGATATAGATCAGTTGGAAATAGGAGTGGAGAAATGTCTGACGGAGTTTAACTTTGGCAAGTGTAAAGTGCTGTACTTTGGAATTCAAATATATGGGGAAAGTTAATGAAGAACTCTTTAAAATATTGAGGTACAAAGTGACATTGGGATCCAAGACCATAGCTCAGAGAAAATGACAACATTAGTAGATGGGGTTGGAAAAAAAGGCATATAGTCCACTTGCTTTCATCAGCTGAGGCATTGAATATGTAAGTCAGCAAGTTATTCTGCAGCTTTCCCTGTACCATGCTACAGATACAGCACTTAGTCACAGTAATACCAGTTACCGCAAGAAAATCTTCCACAGACGACTGAGACCCCTGTAATCCCACATCCATTGTAAACAGGAATAATATCCTTACTGTATCCATCAAATAAGAGCCACATACACATCAGCTCTCATTCATCAATCACTGGCGAGTCTCGTTCAGATGTTAATCTGAGCGATCATTTCACCTCAGCCCCAGATTTCCACTCTCAGTGTCCTTCATCTTTTCCCAAATGATAATCACTCAAAAGTATTTGCTGTCTGTCTTACAGGAATCTGTTGCAGTACTCTGCTTGACAGTGTGTTGTTACTGTAATATGACTCTCATTAGGTTCCATAAGGAAAATGGTGTGTGGTTAAATTGTGTAAGGATCTATTTCATCTCTCATACAAAGAGACCACTTCCTAATGCTCTGTGGTTCACACAAGATGCATTGCAATCAACACTTACTGATAGAACTTATATAGCCTCTTCTCTGAGGCTCCTTTACCTGTCAAACGCAATGTTCTTATTGCAGTATCTCTATATTGTGTTTGAGGGAACTTTGACCTACAGTTCTTTGGTTACTTTGAGTGGACCCCCCTTTCTTCTTTCACATTCAGAATAAGCTAAGTGGTCATGATTGCTTTGCCTGAAATGGAAAGGGTCCCTGTCAGGAATATGTAGCTGCTCTAATTTTCAATCAATTCAGTAATGTATCTAGACGCAAGGAATACTTTGCCTTCCAATATGTAAAATAGTAGTTGAGCCTTGCTCTGGTCTCTCTATTTCCTTCTCTCAGCACTACAATGAGCCCTGATTTTGCACGAGAGGGATATTGCATGCATTTTCTCAAAGGAAAATTAGTTCTGGTGGTACAGGTTCATAAGGGGAGTTCATAATAGTGATTCTGTTTGTAGGATATCACCTTTGTCCCATTACAGACTGTAAGCTTTCTTTTCAACCGTAATCATGTCAGAGTCTTGATACCTAAACTTTATCTGTGGAAAACCCTGGCAATTCTGGACAATGCTTCTCACCCGCTGCATACCACCTTGGCTGAACAGAGGAGCTCTTTTAGTAATAGACTAAGACAACTGCGCTGTTCCAAAGAGCACTCTATCAGGTCATTCTTACCCTTGGCCATTAGGGTCTATAATGAGTCAACCTATAGCCAAGAAAGTCATGACCCCTTCTGTTAGACAGTTTGTGTTAACTTCTTTTTATTCTTTCTACTTCCCTTCTGCAATGCCCTGGTTCGTATTTTTACTGTTATGCTGTATGCATTTTATTTTGTGCCGTTTTGTATTTCATTTTGTGCTGTATGTATTTCATGTCATGCTGTATGTATTTCATATCATGCTGTATGTATTTCATGTCATGCTGTATGTGTTTCATTTTGTGCGATATGTATTTCATGTCATGCTGTATGTATTTCATTTTGTGCTATATGTATTTCATGTCGTGCTGTATGTATTTCATTTTGGCAGTTCTGTGAGAGCTACTTGTTTTCAGCTTATGTTTGGGTTACTGTTGAACACAAGAGATGAGGAGAAATGTCTGCCATCCAATTAGGATGGTTGGAATAAGGGGAGGTCTCTCTGGTGAGGTACACTAAGGTTGGGATTGGAGCATTTGTTCAAGAGAAGATGAAGAGAGGATGCTGGGGAGAACCGGTCGTAGCATACGATCCAGTAGGAGACCCGTTTGTTCGAGATGGATTGTGAGTGACATTCGGAAGGTGGTGTGTGCTTTCACATTGACCAAGGGCCCAGCACATGAGTGACAGAGAAGTTCAAGATGAGCTCCAACTTGTGCATATTTGGCTCTTTAATTAGAATGGAACATTTATTTTTGTTATTCTTTACTAACCCTTTAGTTAAGACTCATAAATATAATTCTTACCATCTTTCGAATAGAGCAGCCACTAGCAAATAGATAGGATTTTAAGTGTGTTGATGTCTATTTCATGGTTTGTGTACCTAGTGATCCAGGATTTGAGGTTTCAGATGATTCCATTAGAAGACTATCTATCCCTTCCATTAGTGTCTTCTTCCAACCTTTTCCTTGAGGTTATTTCATTCATATGCTCCCAACACCAATGGGTTTTGTATTTTTAATGTAACACATCAATGCTTAGGAACTTCAGGATTACTTGTTGTAATTGTCAGTAGTATGATTTTGTTAGTCTAACTAATTCAGCAGAGTCCTTGTCTTAAGAACAAATCCTTACTGGAGGTCTGGAAGAAGTTTTTACAAATCCATAGAGCAACTCAGCACAAGAACAGGCCCAACTTAGTTAAATTGGTTATCAAATGCCCAACTAAACTCTATGTAGAATATGACCCGTCTAGAACCACTCTTTGCCTTCTGTGGGCAAGCCAGTTCCTGATCCACAAATGTCTCCTTCGATCACATGCCTCGTTACTTTCTCAATAAGCCTTGCATGAGGTACCTTATCAAATGCCTTTCTGAAATCCTGGTACACTACATCTACTGCTCTACCTTCATCAATGTGTTTAGTCACATCCTCAAAAAATCCAATCAGGCTTGTAAGGCACAACCTGCCTTTGACAAAGCCATGCTGACTATTCCTAATCATATTCCTCTCCAAATGTTCATAAATCCTGCCTCTCAGGATTTTCTCTATCAACATGCCAACCACTGATGTAAGACTCTGGTCTATAATTTCCTGGGTCTTGTTTAATGGAACAACATCCGCAACCCTCCAATCTTCCGTAACTTCTCCTGTCCCCATTTATGATGCAAGGATCATCGCCAGAGACTCAGCAATCTCTTCCCTCGCTTCCCACAGTAGCCTGGGGTATATCTCATCAGATCCCAGTGACTTATACAGCTTTAAACACAAAGTACACTTTAGATGCTGGGGTCAAATCAACACGTACAAACAAGCTGGATGAACTCAGCAGGTCAGGCAGCATCCGTTGAAAGGAGCAGTCAATGTTTCAGGCCAAGACCCTTCGTCAGGACCCCTTGTCCTGACGAGGGGTATCGTCCCGAAACGTTGACTGCTCCTATCAATGGATGCTGCCCGACCTGCTGAGTTCATCCAGCTTGTTTGTACGTGTTGACTTATCCAACTTGATGCTTTCCAAAAGCTTCAGCACATCCTCTTTCTCAATATCTACATGCTCAAGCTTTTCAGTCCACTGTAGGTCATCCCTATAATTGCTAAGATCTTCTTCCGTAATGAATATTGAAACAAAGTACTCATTAAGTACCTCTGCTATCTCCTGCTGTTCCATACTCACTTTTCCACTGTCACACTTGATTGGTCCTATTCTCTCATGTCTTATCCTCTTGCTCTTCACATACTTGTAGAATGCCTTGGGGTTTTCCTTAATCCTGTCTGCCAAGGCCTTTTCATGGCACCTTCTGGCTCTCTTAATTTCTTTCTTAAGCTCCTTCCTGCTAGCCTTATCTTCTTCGGTTGTCCATCAGAATCCAATGATGATGTCCACTCCTTTAGCAGTGAGATCTTTGATGACTATACAGTCCTATCCTGGACCAACAAGCTCAATTGCAGGTGGGACATGTATATGTGGTAGTGGTGGTGCTAGTGATGGCATCCATGGCTGCATTTCTCCTGGCTCTCTTCTGCTGTCTTCTGGTTGTTCTTTCCATCTCCAGAAGATGAACCCCATCCCTATACAGCTGTCGCCAAGTGATATGGTCAGCAGCAACATCCTCTAGGTCCTCAGGTCTGATCATGCACTTCCTTAAAGCATTCTTCATCTGATCCTTATAGCGTTTCTTCAGCCCTCCAGCTGAACATCGACCATGATGTAGCTGGCCGTAAAACACTCTGTGGGGTAGCCGACATGAGGGCATCCTTATCACATGCCCCAGCCACTGCAACTGACCAGTGGGAAGCACACGCTCACGCCAGGTAATTCCCAGGATGCGCTGAAGGCAGCTTATGTGGAAGTGCTCCAAAGACTTGATGTGACAGCTGTCGGTTACCCAAGCTTCACAGCTGTGAAGGAGGGTGGTGACACAGACCGCTTGGTATACAGCGACCTTTTGCCAGTTTTAAGTTGTATTGTTTCTTATTTCGACTGCAGTAGTGGAATAGCCCGATAGAGGTGGTAACCTATCCAGGTGAGTGATTGAATGGGCAATTTGTAGGCCACCTTTTCTAGGCCCTTCCCCAATTGGGGTGAGCAGTGTGGTCCCTAAATAGGGCTGCTCAGTCACACAGGGGTCGGTCGAAAACAGCTGCCACTCAGTCCCAGCTGCTAGCGACCAAATACCCTGTGCCGTTGCCATGCAGGGTTCTCACTAGGAGCTCCCAGTCCATTCGTACCTGCTCCCGTTGCCAGATGACCCGTCGCCGTCAGACTTCAACCAAATGTAAGGTCCAGGTATTGCTCACCGTGGTCAGAGGTGGAGACCTGCGCAAGGAAGATATTAAAGTGCCACAGGGGGTGCACCATCTCCAGTAGCACTATCTTCACCATGATGAGGTAAATCCCGGTGGCAAGGGTGGACCCAGGACAACCGGTCTCACATCTTGGCTGCAGGAGGCTGCCGGGTCCTTGGTTTGTTAAGGCCTGCCTATTGCACGCCGCCATCATATTGCTTTTTTGTCAGGGTGCTCTCCCTAGCCTTGTCTCAACATAGCTTACCACAAAGCAGTGGGGCTATTTACCCATAGCTGGGGCAGTGGTTGACAGGCGCCAGGGCATGTCCACACAGTAGTGGGCCCACACGTCACGTCTCTGGGGTCCACTGCTGCTCCGAGATCCCCTGTAGTTTAGCCTGGGACCGTAAGATGCTTCCAAGTTCTTGCCTGATAGCTTTATATTTCCCCTTACTCCAATTAAATGCTTTCCTAACTTGTCTGTTCCTATCCCTCTCCAATGCTATGGTAAAGGAGATAGAATTGTGATCACTGTCTCCAAAATGCTCTCCCACTGAGATACCTGACACCTGACCAGGTTCCTTTCCTAATACCAGATCAAGTACAGCCTCTCCTCTTGTAGGCTTATCTACATGTTGTGTCAAGAAACCTTCTTGAATCCACCTAACAAACTTCACCCCATCTAAACCCCTTGCTCTAGGGAGATGCCAATCGATACTTGGGAAATTAAAATTTCCCACCACAGTAACACTGTTATTGTTACACCTTTCCAGAATCTGTCTCCCTATCTGCTCCTCAATGTCCCTGTTGCTATTGGGTTGTCTATAAAAAACACTAAATGGAGTTATTGACCCCTTCTAGTTTCTAACTTCCACCTCCAAGTCTTCCTCCTTTTCTGTAGCTGTGACATTATCTCTGATCAACATTGCCATGCCCCCCACCTCTTTTGCCTCCCTCCCTGTCCTTTCTAAAACATCTAAAGCCTGGCACTCAAAGTAACCATTCCTGCCCCTGAGCCATCCAAGTCTTTTGCATTTTGTTTGTGATGTTTGTACTGTAATTAGCTGTAAAGTTCATATGTTCCAAGCAAATATTAAACCTTATCATTTATCCAAGCTTTCAAAAATTATTGGACTTACACTATTCCTGCTCTCTCATGTCAGCGTCTCTTTTGGCACATGTTAATCTTATTTTAGTTTTGAAAACACCTTCTGTTTTAAGCTTTGCGGAGTTGTAAACTCATTCAATCTTAACTCTGACAGACAGGAATGTCCACACATCCGATACAGGAGGTTAAAAGCCCACACAACCAGACTCAAGAGCAGCTTCTTCCCAATTGCTGTTAGACTTCTGAACCAATCACCTCTTTCACACCCCTTTCTAGTGGTTGCTGGTATATTAATTCCACCCATCTCGGTTATGCTGTTCTTATCACCTCAGGGTTTTTTTTGCATTATCTTAGACCTCACTACTAACCTTTGCATCACTCTACCTGGTGTATTCACCATTGGATTTATTGTTAATATATATAATATCCATTCTGTGAGCTTCATGCAAACAAAGAATTTCATTGCTCTCTGATATATATGACAATAACCTAATCTACTGACATGTATATACACATAGACAAAGAGCATCAAATCAACACACCTGCTCATTGTGATGATCAATATTCAATTGAACTGCATGCCTGTTATGATCAGGTTCTAATAGATAGTTATGGCACATATTCTGTTAATCCAGAAACGAAATCATCAACTTTAAGGTTGTTGTTCCCCTACTAGTTATCAGTCATGCACCACAACTCCATTCTTCCATTGAAGACTTCTGCTGGAGCCATGCAGATGCTCCTGCCTCAATACATAAGTTTTCTCTCGATTGTTTTTTTTAAAGACACTGGCTGGGGATGGCAAAGTAACGTAATGGTGAGCACAACAGTACAGTACAGGCAACCTGGCTTCAATTGCCACTACTGCCTGTACGGAATTTGTATGTTCTCAATTTGACTTGGTGGGTTTCCTCCAGGTGCTCTGGTTTCCTCCCACAGTCCAAAGACGTACCGCTTGGTAGGTTAATTGGTCATTGTAAACTGTCCCATGATTGGGCTAGGGTTAAATTGGTGGTTGCTGTGCGGTGTGGCTCAATAGGTCTTAAAGGCCTATTCTACCCTGTATCTCAATAAAATAAATAAATTATGTCTACAATCCTCTTTCCCTTTTTGAACTTCAACATTTTGAGGTTTTATAAATTAAATTTACCATTCTCTATCATGCACCCATTTTACCTTTGTAATTTCCTTACTTGTTTCCCTCGTTGATCTTCTGCATTGCTGGAGGTTTGATATCTGCCCTCAGATAGAACCTAGTAAAGATCTCAACCAACAGATAAAAGTCTCCCTCATGTCGAACTTTCTCGGCCTTGAACATCAACCTGCATTGTCTGCTCACATCACTGGACTGGTGTTTGATTCTGTTCTTGGAATGCCCAAGTAAAGACAGGTAACAGTGACACAAGAGAATGCAGGTACTGGCATCTGGAGCAACAATCTGCAGGAGGAACTCAGCAAGTTAGACAGAATCTGTGGAAGTTGCTGTGCAGTTCTGATACACAGTTTCCACCTGAGCTAACCCTTTCCCCCACAGATGCTGCTTGACCAGCTGAGCTGCTCCAGCACATATTTTGTTATTGTAATGCTGGAAACACTCTGCACAAATAATGTTTCCAATTGTAGATTCTTCTGATCTTCAACCTAAATACTAACAGGTTATCTTTCTCCAGATGCTGCCTGACCTGCTGAGTGTTTCCAGCATTGTCTGTGTTTATTTCAAATTTCCAGCAAAAGCAGGATTTTTATTTTCACTCTGAATTGGGAAGCTGTCCCCAAGTACCAATTTATCATTATGACTGCAAATGCTTCATAACCAGAGATTACATTGTATAATTAACAATGTATTTATATTCTCTTTTGTTTTTTTCCCTTTCCTATCCAGCATATACGGCTCCAGCCGGTTGGGGTGTCTCAGTTGCATCTCCTGTTCAAGCACTGCAGGGGATGTCTGTAATCTTTAACTGTTCCTTCCAATACCCTTATGAAAACATCCCTTCATCTGCCATAACAGCCTTGTGGTTAGAAGATCCATGTGCAGAATCATCTGAAAAACTGTACAACAGTAATGAAGCTAACAACGAAGGTGTGAGTTTCATAGGAGATTTGGGCAGAAAAAACTGCTCTCTTCAGTTACATGATGTTAAGAGAAACAACAAGAATTATTGCTTCAGATTCAAAATACAAGGCAGAGACAGCTGGACAGGAAGACGTGGTGTGAACCTTATAGTTTATGGTAATTGTTCCTTCATGATATATACTTTACTCTTAAAAAAACTTTATATTCCATCAACACAACTGATATTTACAAACAATTTTAGTTAGAATATGTAAAGTATTGTTTAACCAAAATCTTTTCCCATTTCTTTTCTTTTGCAGCTCGTCCAACAAAACCAATTCTCTCGGCCCCCCCAGAATTAGTTGAAGGGAACAAGACCACATTGACTTGTTCCTCATCTGAAATTGATGAACAAGTTCAACCGAAACTCGAGTGGTATGGGCTCGGTGATAAGATAATATCTGAAAATAGCAAAAGGATCCTTGAATCTAGAACACTTCAGAGCACAGTTACCGTCACCCTATCACACAGAGATCACAACAAAGTCATCAAGTGCTCAGTCATTTCCAGTGAATATTCATTCAAGGATGAAGTTCAAATGACTCTGGAAGTTAAATGTAAGGCTCTTACATTTCAATTTTAACTACTTTGAAACTTACTAACATCTTGCATTTCAGCATCAGTCTGTGCCACAGGAAGACCTAGAGGGAGTACATGACTGGTTAAAAATTGTTTAGCTTTTGGGATGGTTTTAAACCAATGTCACAGAGCTTTATTTAGCTTTTCATAAATGTACTTCAGTATACTTCATTGAAAATTCAGAGACAGTTATAACTTAGGAATCAAAGCAATCTAATTATGTACAGGAAGATTGCAGAAGGTTCCAGTAATTCCAGAAATAAATCAGTATTTTTGAGTACAACTATAGAGAGAGTAAGTGAAGCAGCATCTGTGGAGTGCAAAGCAGATTTAATGCTTTAGGTCAATAGTTTTTAATCAGAACTTGATCCATCCACCTTTTCCCGTGCTCAGCATGGCTGCAGATTCATGACCTTCTATAATACATAATGCTCTCCCAAACAAGAACTAGTTCCTCTCTCTCTGCACTACACCTGTGTATTACAAGCCCAGTATTACTCACCCCCGGCTCTGTCTCTTGGTAACACACACAAGATACTGGTGAAACACAGAAGACCAGGTAGTATCTATGGAAAAGAGCATACAGTCAATGTTTCAGGCCAACACCCTTCATCACGACTAGAAAAAAGGAGATGAGAAGTCAGAGCAGGAAGATTGGCAGAGGGAAGGAAGAGGTACAAGGTAATGGTGATAGGTAAAACCAGGAGAGTGGGAGAGGTGATGCAAAGAGCTGGAAAGTCGATTGGTGAAAGAGATAAAGAGCTGGTGAAGGAGGAATCTGATAGAAGAGGTCAGAAGGCCAAGGAAGAAAGGGAAGGGGGAGAAGCACTATTGCCTTCACCTGCGTCTCTTCCATTTCACACTTGTCTGCCCTCACCCCATCCACCCAACACCCCACCAGCGATAAGGTTCCTCTTGTCCTCACCCACCACCCAATCACCCTCCGCAACCAGCACATAATAAACCGAAACTTTTACCATCTCCAATGAGATCCCACCACCAACCACATCTTTCCACTTTCCGCAGAGATCGCTCCCTATGCAACTTCTTTGTCCATTCGTCCCTCCCCACTGATCTCCTTCCTGGTACTTTCAAGTGGAACAAGTACCACTTCAGCCATTATACCTCCTCTCTCACTACCCCAAATAGTCCTTCCAGCTGAAACGACAATTCACTCGTAAATCTGTCGGGGTCACCTACTGTAGCTGGTGCTCCTGGTGTGGCCTCCCATATATCGGTGAGACCCAAAGCAGATTGGGAGACCACTTTGTTGAGCACCGACACTCCATCTGCCAAAAATGCAGGATTTCTCTGTGGCCACCCATTTCAATTCTTCTTCCCATTTCCATTCTGACATGGCCTCCTCTAGCACTGCTATGAGTCTACACTCAGGTTGGAGGAGCAACATCTTATATTCTTTCTGAGTAGCACCAAACTGGTTGGCAATTTCTCAAACTTCCGGTAATTGCCACCCCCCACTCTGCTTCACCGCTCTCCATTCCCATTTCTTTCTCTCACCTTTCTCCTTATCTGCCCAGCTCCTCCCCCTTTCCTTTCCTCCATGGCCTTCTGTCTTCTCCTATCAGATTCCCCCTTCTTCAGCCCTATATCTCTTTCAGCAATTGACTTTCCAGCTCTTTACTTCACCTCTCCCTTTCTTATGGTTTCACCTATCACCTACTATCTTGTATTTCTTCCTCCCCTCCCCTCCCCTCACTTCTTACTCTGATTTCTCATCTCTTTTCTCCAGTCCTGATGAAGGGTCTTGGCCTGAAATGTTGACTGATTACTCTTTTTCATAGATGCTGCCTGGCCTGCTGAGTTGCCCCAGATTTTTGTGTGTTACTTTGATTTCCAGCATCTGCAGATTTTCCTCCACTTGTATCTCTTTATTGGTATTGATATTATGCTTGCTTTACTGAGACAGAACATGGACCAGTCGAACAAAAAAAGTGCAGTAGAACAAAGGGATCGGGGAATACAGATACATAATTCCTTAAAAGTGGCGTCACAGGTAGATAGGGTCGTAAAGAGAGCTTTTGGTATGTTGGCCTTTATAAATCAAAGTATTGAGTATATGAGTTGGAATGTTATGGTGAGGTTGTATAAGACATTGGTGAGACCGAATTTGGAGGATTGTGTGCAGTTTTGGTCACCTAATTACAGGAAGGATATTGATAAGGTTGAAAGATTGCAGAGAAAGTTTACAAGGAAGTTGCTGGGACTTGAATAACTGAGTTACAGAGAAAGGTTTAATAAGTTAGGACTTAATTCCCTGGAGTGTAGAAGAATGAGGGGAGATTTGATAGAGGTATATAAAATTATGATGAGTATAGATAGAGTGAATGCAAGCAGGCTTTTTCCACTGAGGCTAAGGGAGAAAAAAACTAGAGGTCATGGGTTAAGGGTGAAGGGGGAAAAGTTTAAAGGGAACATTGGGGGGAGTTTTTTCACACAGAGAGTGGTGGGAGTGTGGAATGAGCTGCCAGAAGAAGTGGTGAATGCAGACTCACTTTGAACATTTAAGAAAAACTCGGACAGGTACATGGATGAGAGGTGTATGGAGGGATATGGTCCAGGTGCAGGTCAGTGGGTCTAGGCAGAAAAATGGTTCAGCACAGCCAAGAAGGGCCAAAAGGCCTGTTTCTGTGCTGTAATGTTCTATGGTTCTATGGTTCTAACTCAAAGCAGTCATTTGGAAGCTCATCTGTATTCTTTAATTTATCTAAGTAGAAGATCCTTCAATGGACATACTATCCAATTCTTACATCAATTATATTCCTCTTAGAATTTACAGTATCTCTAGATATTCAGTGACTGCTGATGTTGACAATATTTGTGAAACTTTTTTAATATTCATATCCCTGTTCTCAACACTCACCTGTGTGTCATGCAAAATGAGCAGGGTTTCTGGCTGATTACTTTCTCTTTATCATCTGAAAAGCACAGAAAGCCAGATCTAATTGTGGGTAAACAGGATGAGTATTGATGGATGCCACAGTTGGCATAGACATTGTGGGTTGAAGAGCCGGTTTTTGGACTGTATGAGATCATGACCTTATGACTCTGGCATGTGGCAACTTAGAGTGAATTTTCTAGAGAAATTCACTTGCAGTGAGTCCAAGGGAGAGCAGGCATTTTATTTCTTTATGGTGTTGCTTCACTTCCCCAGAATATAACCTTGGCAGTTTGAGTAATCTGTTGGAGGGGAGATTGTTGTAAGGCTGGGAGATCCTCAAAGTCACTTTTAATTCCAGGATCCAGATTTGGCAAAGGTCAGACTTGTGTGGCATAAATGGAAATAGCACAACACAAACTTAACCACTTTTAACTTAACTTAACTTCCACCACTTTTGTAACTTATTTTCAGAATCTAAGCATCACTGGCAAAGTAGCTTTTATTGGTCAGCACTAATTGTCCTTGAGAAGGTAGTGCTGGGCTGTTTCCTTGATCCATTTCAGGTGAAGGTATCTCCCATTGTACAGTTGTCCATGGTGTCCCAGAATTTAAACCCAGTGAAGATATACTTCCATATTAAGATAGTATGCAACTTGAAGGCGGTGGTGGTGTTTCCGAAATCCTTACCAAGTTTTTCCAAAATCAGCTTTGGTAGGTAAGCCATATAGTTTGACATTCCCTAAAACAAGACTTATTCTCCGTGCAAAGGCATGTGTTTAACATGTGTCTGAACAGAAGGTCTTCAATGTGGAGATAATGCATGTGAAGACATATCACAGTTCTGCAAGTATGGCAGAGAAGGGCTGTGAGAGAATATGAGAATCATCATTGGAAACACAAATGTCTGTGATCAGAGGCTAGTCAGAAGAAGAATGTGACTAATTAGGGGACAAAAAGGGAATGTTTGTATGGAGGATGTGGTCATAAATGAGTGGCTTGCAGTTACCATCTATTAGGGCAGCAGTGAAAGAGGAAATAACATTGATTTAGTAGCAGAAAATATAGTATATGAAGAGTGCAAATTTCAAATGTCATATGTTCAAGATAAGATGATTTCCACATTAACAAAGGAAGCAAACATATGATTTCTGGCAATTCAGAAAGTAGCCGCAAATTCTTCCATAAATAACAGTGACGAGCTGATCCAGATGATCACTGATGTGGTAATCTTACTTGGAAAATGGAAACAAAAAAAATCACCAAATCTACCACCATTTAGCCCAGTGGAAATATTTGAGAAAAGGCAAACATTTCAATAAGTTATAAGTGAAAATTGGTTAAAGCAAAAAAAAAATTGGCAAAATTGATTGAAATCTTTGAAGAAATTCCAGGTAAGGTGATAAGAGTCTGTGCAGCTGATGTTGTGTCACAGGAGCAATTAAAGGCACTTGGTGAAATATCACAAAATAGACCTGTGAGCAAAGTGAAGCTCATAGGATGAAAGAGGTGGTTGCAAAGTGAATATGATGCTTTTGGCTACGGGACAGAAAGCAGATGGTTGAATTGAATTGACTTTATTTCTTACATCCTTCACATACATGAGGATTAGAAATCTTTACGTTACATCTCCATCTAAATGTGCAATCATAGTAACTATAATAAATAGAACAGTCAATGTAATATAGAGTAGGCTCAAGTCACCGTGAGTTCATCATTCTGATGGCCTGGTGGAAAAAGCTGTCCCAGAGCCTGGTGGTCTTGGCTTTTATACTGTGGTACCACTTCCCAGATGGTAGCAGCTGAAATAAATTGTGGTTGGGATGGCTTGTTCCCCAATGATCCTACAGGCCCTTTTTTACACACCTGTCCTTGTAAATGTACCAAATCCTGGAAAGTTCGCAACTACAGATGCACTAGTCTGTCAGCATCACTCTCTGCAAAGTCCTGCAATCAAGGGAGGTACAGTTCCTATACCAGGCAGTGATGCAGCCCATCAGGATGCTTTCAGTTGTGCCCCTGTAGGAAGTTCTTAGGACTAGGGGGCCCATACCAAACTGCCTCAACCGTCTAATGTGAAAGAGGCGCTGTTGTGCCTTTTTCGCCACACAGTCGGTGTGTACAGACCACGTGAGGTCCTCAGTGATGTGGATGCCGAGGAACTTGAAGCTGTTTACCCTCTCAACCACAGATCCATTGATGTCAATAGGGGCTAAGTCTCCATTCCTCCTGTAATCCACAACCAGCTCCTTTGTTTTTGCAACATTGAGGGAGAGGTTGTTTTCTTAACACCACTGTGTCAGAGAGATGACTTCTTCCCTGTAGGCCACCTCACTATTGTTTGAGATAAGGTAGTGTCTTAGAAAATTTAATTAACAAATTGGAGCTGTGGGTGGTGATACAGTCATGGGTATACAGGGAGTGAAAAAGGGGACTCAGTACACAGCTCTGTATTGAGAGTCAGCGGGTTGAAGGTGAGGGAGCCAAATCTTACAACTTGCTGGTGATCTGACAGGAAGTGCAGGATCCATCTGCACAAGGCAGGGTGAAGACCGAGGTCTCTGAGCTGCTTGTCAAGCCTGGATGGGACTATGGTGTTGAATGCTGGACTGTAGTTATGTCATTATGCCATTGGGCAGCAATGAAGGTCCTCCATGAATGGAGGTGTTCAGAGCTTCCTTCCTCATGTCAACAGCTGCCTCTCGGTTTTCACTACTATCAGTCATGCAAGTCCTGGTTGGAGACTCAGGAATACTGTTGCACTCAGATGTAGAAGGATTCTTCATTGCTGCTTCCATAACAATTTTGTTTTTACCAGTCAGGGTTGTTAGCCTTGAATGGAACTCCTGAACCTAGAGGATGGTGGACCACTCTTAGTGTGGCCTCTAACCTTTGACCTGTTTGGCATGGGTGACCCTACCAAGAGCCAAAGCATAAAGCTCTGACTCCAACCAACATTATTCTCTGGGTCATTGAGGCACGCAAGCCTCCATAACCAATGACAACGTTGTGGTCCTCTTGTTTGGCATCTGGCAAATGGAAGTTACATAAAGATCAGCTGATCAGCATTCAGGACCGGCTTATTCCAGCAAGGAGGAAGGATAAGAACAAGGATAGCAATATAAGGGAAGCTTGGATGACAAGAGAAGTTGTAAATTTAGTCAAAAAGGCAAAGGAAGCATATGTAAAATAGGGCCATTTAGGAATATAGACAAAGCAGAAAAATAAACAAACAGGCAGTTAGAAGGAACACAATGACCTTGTCAAGGGGGATTAATGAGAATCGTAAGACATTCTATACATTCACTAAAAACAAGAGGATAACTAGGAAGAGCGTTGGACCACTCAAGGGTAAAAGAGACACTTTCTGTTTGGAATGAGAGGATGTAGATGAGCTACTAAACACCAGGGCCTGATGGAATCTATCCAGGGTTATTGAAAGAGGTAAGAGAAGAGATTACTGTGACCTTATCAAAAATCTCTGCATCCTCTCTAGCTACAGGTGAGGACCTGGATGACTGGAAAATTACCAATATTACTTCCTTGTTTAAGAAGTGAAATAGGAAAACTCCAGGAAATTATAGACTAGTGAATGTCTCATCAGTAACAGCAAGCTGTTGGGGAAGATACTTAGTTCAAAGTTCAAAGCACATTTATTATCAAAGTATGTATACATAATGCAACCTTGAGATTTGTCTCCTAATAAACAGCCATGAAAAAAGAAACCCAAAAGAACCCATAAAAAAAGACCGTTGATCGCTCAGTTAGCAGAGAGAAAAAAAAACAAATAATGCAAAACAATAAACACAAGCAATTAGCATTCTGAAGTGGTCCACAAAGAGAGTCCCATAGTTCAGCGCAGAGCTGTGTCAGGGTGTAGCAATCTGAACTGGCCTGTCCCATGCCTCAGGCCCCAATACCATGACCTTTTCAACCTGACCCGTGCCATAGTCGACATCCAAACATCGGGTTCAATCGCCTCAAAACACTGTGGGGCCAAGACCTCACCACCTCATTCAGTCTGTAACTGACATTTCTGAGTCTACCATGTGCTTAAATCTCCACTTAAAACTTACGGATGGGATGTAATTACATTTGAAAAAGCATGGGCTAAATAGAGCCATCAGCATGATTTTGTGCAGACCTGGCCAGGTCTCAAAAACTAAGTGACATTTTTGAAGAAATGATGAAGGTGATTGATTGGGGTAAGGCCATGGCTACTTTATTAGGAGTTTGAAAAGATTTGGCATGTCAACAAGTACACTCAAAAACTTCTATAGTTGTACCATGGAGAGCATTCTGACAGGCTGCATCACTGTCTGGTATGAAGGGACTACTGCACAAGACTGAAAGAAGCTGCAGAAGGTTGTAATTCTAGTCAGCTCCGTCTTGGGTACTAGCCTACAAAGTACCCAGGACATCTTTAGGGAGCGGTGTCTCAGAAAGGCAGCGTCCATTATTAAGGACCTCCAGCACCCAGGGCATGCCCTTTTCTCACTGTTACCATCAGGTAGGACATCAGATAAAAGGGGAAAGTGTACTGTTGATGACCAAAACTGTTAGCAATATTGACATACAGGGTTATTGCTCTCTGAAAATGGCAACATAGTTAAATAGAGTGATAAAACTTGAAATTATGTTTAGCACAGACATCATGGATAGAAAGGTCTGTTCCTGTGATGTACAGATCTATATTTCATTATATGAAGAAAATCTAGGGTGTATAGCAGAAAGATTTAAAGGAAAAATGAGGCATTATTTTTAATGGAGCAAAATGTGGTCTGGAACGCATTGTCTGTAAAGGAGAATGCAAAACTAACATTTAATGGAGAAATAAGCATACAGTTGAGGGAAAATGATTACAAAGTTATGAAAACAGACTGAAATACAGGAAAAATTCCATGACCAATAATGGAGCAGAGTAGTGTTCTGTATATTTGCATGACTTTCTACTTGTTAAATCTAATATGTTCCATTTCCGGGGAGCTGTAAACTTAAGGTGATTTAATACAACAATGCACAATAGATGGCAGATGCTGTATTTTGGAGCAACAAACAATTTACTGGAGAAACTCAGCAGGTTGGGCAGCATCAGTATGAGGAAAAGAATTGTTGATGTTTTGGGTTCAAACCCTGCATCAGGACTAATGCAGATGTTGACCAGATGCAGATGTTTGACACAAAATGTCTGCCATTCCTGTCCTCACACAGAAGCTGCTTAACCCATTGAGTTCTTCCAAAAAATTATTTATTGCTACATACACTAAGCACCCCTCATTCCTTACATATGATACTATTTGCATTCTATATTATTTTCCAGATGCACCCCAAAATATAACAATTCAAGTGGCGAACAGATCAGAGATCAAAGAGGGTGACGAGGTCTCTTTGTCGTGTGCCAGTAACAGTAACCCTGAAGCCACCTACAGCTGGTTCAAGAGAGACAAAGGTCAAGTTCAGGATTATAATTCCAAAGATGGCATTCTGCTCTTCCAAAGTATTACACAAAGTGATTCCGGGTTCTATAACTGCACAGCAACAAACTATCTGGGCAGCCAAAGCTCAGAGGCTGTAGAGATATCCGTTCAATGTAAGAAATTGTTGCTTTAGAATATATTTTGCTATTAATATGATCCGGTGACAAGTTCAATTGTGTTGTTATTATATAAGTTAACAAGATTATTCCTCAGAATTTATATCCTAAACCCATCTGGCCCACATTGTTATTCTACCACATCTGCCATAACCTCGTGCGGAATGAACTGCCAGCACAAGTGGTGCATGTAAACTCAATTTGAAAATTTGGATAGCTACGTGAATGGTGGGGTTATGGAGGGCTATGGTCGGCATGCAGGTCAATTAGAGTAGGCAGTATAAATGGTTCTGTACATGTTAGACAGGTTGAAGTGACTGCTTCTGTTCTGTACTTTTGTATGATTGTATGATTCTAAAGAATTTGATTAATTCAGGAGACCTGGAAGAGAGAGAGAGACAGACAGACAGACAGACAGACAGAGTTATAGCTTTAGAGGGGTTTCCATTATCAATTTCATTGCTTGACAAATTCAGTTGGGTTGCTTTTACATAAATTGGCTAGAACCTTCTTGTAACCTTTCTTCTCACATACAGATTGTCATTCTGCATTATCCATCACAGTTCAAATGGATAGATAGAGATCGAGATAGAGTTAGGCATAGAGAGAGAGAGAGAGAGAGAGAGAGAGAAACAATATAATAAATCAAGAAGATAATGAGTAAAACTTTTAAAAATCCATTTAAGTTCATTATTCAGCAGCATTGAGAGTTGCACTCAAAATAAAGTCAAAGCACAATTAGAAAGTTAATTTTTCACAAAGTTCAGGGTTCCCAATTTTTACCTGCAAAGCTGCTTGCCATCCTTTTGCAGGTCCTGCTTACCCACATCATCCCTGTCAAGCCCATTTCCTCTTCAAAAGTATACAGAGAGTTAGTGAGGACAATGCAATGGCAGTAATGCTGTTCCAAGGCCCCAAATCCATGAAAGATGAAGAACAAACTGGAATGATTAGTTTATGAAATCACTTAAAGACACTAGAAAGAATCTCAGCCTCAGAAGGAAAAATGATCTGTTAAGCCTGGGGAAAAAATACTTTCCAGAGCTGCAAGTAAACCAAGTCAACCGGTACAATGTACACATGAGCAACTGGCCAACAAGAGTTTATATTTCAGATCCTCAACATTTCATCAGATCATTGAGTAGCGATAGAATATCCCAGACTTGAAACATTTACACACTCCCTTTCTCCACTGAAGCTACCGGACCTGCTGAATGTTACCAGCAATTTCTGTTATTATTGTCAATTTCCAGCATCTGCTGTTTTAAAATTTCATTGATTTTACATCAGTGATGTGAGGGATATGACCAAAACAGGAAGAATGCAAGTTACTGCTAGCCCTGAAGACTCTGCTCTCATGTTGTTCAATAGGATACATAATTGTTAACAGCTTGTAGGGAGCAGAACTGCCAAGTGCTAAGTTTACTGGGGAGGGCTGAGCAGTGGAGCTTGAATTACTGCTTCCCACGGAGGTGAACGGCTATTTATTTATACAGTATGGTTACACCAGCAGACACAGCAGAGTCACTGAGGTCGATGCTTTCTTGGGGGTAGTTTTTGAGAGCAAATCTCCATTCTTGAGATGTTCAAAGGACAAAATATTTCCAATGCTGGCATCCACAGGAAATTGTCATTGAGATCTGACCCCTGCATCAGGCAGGGATCTGGACATGATGTTATTGCTGGGGTGTGTCGACTACAGAGACCCTGACCTGTTCCTTCAGGATTATTCCAGTCATTTCCAGCTATTGGATGACACCTGTCACAGGTGGCAACTGTAGAGCTTACCTGTGTCAATAAGACCATAAGATATAGGAGCTGAAGAAGGGCATTCGTCACATCGAGTCTGCTCCATCATTCAATCATGGGCTGATCCAATTCTTCCAGTCATCCCCACTTCCCTGCCTTCACCCCATACCCTTTGATGCCCTGGCTCATCAAGAACCTATCTATCTCTGCCTTAAATACACCCAATGTCCTGGCCTCCACAGCCACTTGCAGCAACAAATTCCACAGATTTACCACCCTCTGACTAAAGTAATTTCTCTGCAACACTGTTCTAAATGGGCGTCATTCAATCCTGAAGTCATGCCCTCCTGTCCTAGAATCCCCTACCATGGGAAATAACTTGCCATATCTAATCTGTTCAGGCTTTTTAACATTTGGAATATTTCTATGAGATTCCCCTCATTCTCCTGAACTCCAGTGAATACAGCCCAAAGAGCTGCCAGATATTCCTCATACAGTAAACCTTTCATGCCGGGAATCATTCTTGTGAATCTTCTCTGAACCCTCTCCAATGTCAGTATATCCTTTCTAAAATAAGGAGCCCAAAGCTGCGAACAATATTCAAAGTGTGGTTTCACTATTGCCTTATAGTGCCTCAACATCACATCCCTGCTCTTATATTCTATACCTCTAGAAATGGATGCCAACATTGCATTCACCCTCTTCGCCACCAACTCAACCTTCCAGATATCCTGTACAAAGATCCCAAGTCCCTTTGCATTTTTTGCATTTTGAATTCTCTCGCCATCATAATAACTATGCAGTTTTATTTCTTCCACTGAAAAGTCCATGATCAACACCTTCTAACATTGTATTTCATTTGCCACTTCTTTGCCCATTCCCCTATACTATCTAAGTCTCTCTGTCTGGGTAGTCAGAAGTTCTCATCACTGAGTCAAATTGTTAATTGTGGTTTTCTCTCTCCACTGATGTCACTCAACTTGCCGAAAGGTTCTAGTACCTGGGGCTTCATTTCAGTTTGTGACGTGGTGCACATCTTCTAAACCATGTGCTCCTAATGTTCTCAGTATCATCCCTAAAGTTCTTTTTCCACTTTGAATGCTCATGGACCAGAGCCCTCAGATGTCGATGATCATTTGTTTCAGCTAGACTCTGAGAAAGTCTATAAAAATTCTTGATTTTCTATCCATTTCATAAACTCCTCTCATGGCTGGGCTCAGACATGTTTGGCATGTGGTCAACATGGTCTGTCCATTATATCTGATTGAATGAAGTTAGGTTAGGCTCTCAAAGGATGTACTCTGTCTGTATCACATCCTCAAACATGAAATTTATTCACTTTCAGATGCACCCAAAAATGTAAACATTAAAGTGGAGAACAGAACAGAGATTAAAGAGGGTGACAAGGTCTCTTTGTCGTGTGCCAGTAACAGTAACCCTGAAGCCATTTACAGCTGGTTCAAGAGGGACAAAGGTCAAGTTCAGGATTATAATTCCAAAGATGCCACTCTACTCTTCCAAAGTATTTCACAAAGTGATTCTGGATTGTACACTTGTGTAGCAACAAACTACCTTGGAAACCAGAGCTCAGAGGCTGTGGAGATCTCCGTGCAATGTGAGAAAATTTTGTTATTATTTTCATCTGATGACACGCTCAGTTGTGTTGTTATTGTATAAGTTAGCAAGGTTATTCTTCAGAATTTTCTTGTCCTAAATCCATCCTACCCACATTGCTATTCTACAACTGAGACAGTTAGACTATTTCAGAAGAAAGAGGAAGAGTGAGTGAGAGACAGAGAGACAGTAAGGGAGAGAGAGATGGGCAGCCAGAGGAGGAGACAGAAAGACAAAGAGAGAGAGAGAAAGATACCTATAACAATGGCAAATGGATCTTCACACAACCGGTGTAGGGTAATACACAATCGGTGTAGGGTAATACACAATCGGTATAGGGTAATGCACAATCGGTGTAGGGTAATACACAATCGGTGCAGGGTAATACACAATCGGTGTAGGGTAATACACAATCGGTGTAGGGTAATGCACATTGGTTAACTCTGATATCTCTTTGTATATTTTGGACCCAAGAAACCTTGCTTCAATTCTCTGAAGAAAGGTCCGGGCCTTTTGAGCTTGTAGAGTGTACCATCAGTAGTTTATGAGATGCTGCACTCCTCCCACGCCTTCTGCAATGATGCAGGGCCAAATATTTTCAATATCATCCCCGCTGCATTCCATCCTTTCTGTTCATAGACTTGTCATTCCTGGAAGTCAGTGGGGAGAATGCCCTTGAATCTTTTTGTTGTCAGCCTAGTGATCACTTCCAGTGGCAGAACCTGAGGAAGAGTGTCAGGTCTCTGATGTCAGATCTGTGATTGAAACTTCCTGTGTGACACAACTAACCTATGTGATTCAGATCCTGCGAGGGATGTACTGCTCTCGGTATTTAGTCATGAGACATAAAATCTTCTCCTTTTAGAAGCACCCAAAAATGTAACCATTCAACGGGAAGCGAGATCACAGCTGAAAATCACAGAGGGTGACAAGGTCTCTTTGTCATGTGCCAGTAACAGTAACCCTGAAGCCACCTACAACTGGTATAAGAGAGACTATGGTTGTTCAGGATTTTACTTCCAAGGATGGCATTCTGCTCTTCCAAAATATTTCACTAAGTGATTCTGGGTTCTATAACTGCACGGCAACAAACTATCTGGGCAGCCAAAGCTCAGAGGCTGCAGAGATATCTGTTCAATGTAAGAAATTGTTCTTTCTGAGTGTATTTTGCTACTAATATCATCCAGTGACAAGCTCAGTTGTGTTGTTATATGGTAAGTTAGCAAGATTATTCCTCAGAAGTTTTATTGCCTGAACCTATCTGCCCCACATTGTTATTCCACAGCATCTGCTACAACCTTGTGCGGAATGAGCTGCCAGCACAAGTGGTGCACGTAAGCTCGATTTGGAAGTTTGTAAGTAATTTGGATAAGTACATGAATGGTGGGGTTATGGAGGGCTATGGTCCTTATGCAGGTCAGTTGGAGTAGGTAGCTTAAAGGGTTCTAAACAGGTTAGATGGGTTGAAGGTACTGCTTCTGGATATTGCATCCTAGCTGTCCAGATACGCAAGCCTGGGAAGTACGATATGGAGAGCAAGCTGTTACCCGTGCTCCCCTTCTCTATGTATCTGATGAACCCAAAGGAACGGCAGCAAAAGATTTTGTTTGACACCAGCAGCATGGCGAGACTTGCCAGTCAACATTGAACTCATTGTAGGACTGGCTTAGGGACTCCAGCTCTGGATTTTCCCCCTGGGATTTACTCCCAAAGCCTTCCCCATGATTGGGTACAGCCTCAAGGCAGCAGAGGTTTGATCTCAGATATTTCCTTTCCTAGATGAGCAACCAAACACAGCTGCTGAGCCCCATCAGGCGAAAGCGACTGGTTTTAACGTCCTCGTAACCCACCTTTGCCCCTTCTCCTGTCAGTAGAAATGGTTCCGCTGAGCTCAGTAGCTAAGCCCACAGGAAGACCAGGACACATCTCAAATGATTGGCCTGAGTGCGCCCCTTCTCTATCACCTGCCTCTCCTCCCTTTCACACTGTCTCCAAGCTTTCTCTATTTGTGAGCCAACCTTCCTTTCCTCGGTCACTTCAGGTTGGTTCCCACCCTTCAGCAATTCTAGTTAAAACTCTCCCCAACAGACTTTGTAAACCTCAACACCAGGGTATGGGTCCCCCTGGGATTCAAGTGCAACCCGTCCTTTTTGTACAGGTCACACCTGCCCAATAAGAGGTCCCAGTCTGAATCCCTAACCCTCTGCTCCAATCCCTCAGCCATGCATTTATTCTCCACCTCGTTCTATTCCTATACCTTGTTCCCATTACTGCTCCCCATGTTTAACAAAGCAAGGAACCTTAATTCTAACAGAGACAGTAAATACATGCAGCAGTGTTGATGTACAGAAAGACCCTCAAGGTGAAGTTTCATAGCTCCCAGAAAATGGTATTACAGGCGGACAGATCAGTGAAGAAGGCAATCAGGGTGTTTACCGTCATGGTTTTAGGCTCTGGGTAAAAGAGCTGGGACCGCACGTGCAGTTCTCGTTACTGCTGTCACTTGCTCTAAGTGAAGGTGGACGCTGCCTGATTTGTAAAATGTGGTCACTTCAGTCCAGTATGAACAGAATTGAGAGTAGATCCTCCTTAAGGATAATTTCTGAGAGCAAACCTCTCCTTTCAAAAAGATCAAGGAACAATACATTCCCAAGACGTACAAAAAAGTTGGATGAACTCAGCAGGTCGGGTAGCATCTCGGATGCTTCCCGACCTGCTGACCTGCTGAGTTCATCCAGCTTTTTTGTACGTCTTGATTTGACCACAGCATCTGCTGTGTACTTTGTGTTTACAATACATTCCCAATGCTGACTTCCATCAAGAAGTCTCATTGAAATCCGATAACTGATACAGACCGCGCTTCACGCTTGGAGTCATTGCTCGGGTGTATTAGCTACAGAGGAGAGGTCACAGAGCCACTAACTTCCATTCCTTCATGATCATTCCAGTCACTGTTGGTTAATGGATGCCACCTGTCACACATTGCAGCCCAGCCTGGTTTTCTCTTGCTGGGATCTGGCTGCAAGGAGCCAGTACATGACGAGAGCTGCTGCCTGGCCCTCAGTAAGCTCTTTACCCAACCTGCACAACATGCAACAGAGAGATTCCAAACACCTCCACAGAACAGCACACTATTCCCTCCGACTCTGTTTATCACAAAGCCAGGCAACTGCTCAGTAACTCGAGTCTCTGGGCTTAGTTGATAACCGTGATTTTTTTTCTCTCCACTGACTTGCCGAGTATTCCCAGCAAGGATGGGATTTATCTGAGATATCCAACCTCAGTAATTAAGTCTAATCTCTTCCTGGGTCTTCTGGACTACTTTGATCCGGAAACCTGGCTTCAATTCACTGAGGAAACGTCCAGGACTTTTGAGCTTGAAAAGTGTACTAACGGTCGTTTGTGAGATGCTGCTGTCTTCCCACACTTTCTGCACTGATGCATGACCCAATATTCTCAATATCATCCCAGCTGCACCCTATCTTTTATGAATATCCATGGACTTGTGATTCCTGTGTGTCATTGGGAATATTGCATTTCTACAAGGAGTTTTGAGAATGTCCTTGAATCTTTTTGATATCTTCCAGTGGCAGGACTTGGAGAAGAGTGTCGATTGTCTGATGTCTGTTGTGCGATCTGTATTTCCCATGTGACTCAGCCATCTGTATGTGACTTAGGTCCCGCTAGGGATGTAGTGCTCTCCCATTTCTTAGTCATAAGAGATAAAATCTTTTACTTTTAGATGCACCCAAAAATGTAACCATTCAAGTGGAAGGGAGATCGGAAATCACAGAAGGTGACACTGTCTCATTGTCATGTGCCAGTAGCAGTAACCCTGAAGCCACCTACAAATGGTACAAGAGAGACAAAGTTCAAGTTCAGGATTATAATTCCAAGGATGGGATTCTGCTCTTCCAAAATATTTCACAAAGTGATTCCGGGTTCTATAGCTGCACGGCATCAAACTATCTGGGAAACCGAAGCTCGGAGGCAGTGGAGATATCTGTTCAATGTAAGAAATTATTGCTCTGGAGGGGTTTCTGTTATCAATTTCATTGCTAGACAAATTCATTTGTGTTGCTTTACAGAAATTGACTAGAACCTTCTTGTAACCTTTCTTCTCATGTAATGATTGTCATGCAGCATGATCCATCACAGCCCAAATGGTTAAATAGAAACATAGAAAACCTACAGCACCATACAGACCCTTCGGCCCACAAAGTCCCTGCAAACATGTCCCTACCTTAGAAATTACTAAGCTTACCTATAGCCCTCTATTTTTCTAAGCTCCAGGTACTTATCCAAACGTCTCTTAAAAGACCCTAACATATCCGCCTCCACCACCGCTGCCGGCAGCCCATTCCACGCACTCACCACTCTGAATAAAAAACTTACCCCTGACATCTCCTCTGTACCTTCTCCCCAGCACCTTAAACCTGTGTCCTCTTGTGGCAACAATTTCAGCCATGGGGAAAAGCCTCTGACTATCCACACGATCAATGCCTTTCATCATCTTGTACACCTCTATCAGGTCGCTTCTCATCCTCCGTCGCTCCAAGGAGGGAAAAGGCCGAGAGATAGAGATCGAGATAGACATCGAGATATAGATAGAGATAGAGGCTAACAATATAATAAATCAAGATAATGAGTAAAACACTTTAAAATCCATTTAAATTCATTATTCAGCAGCATTGAGAGTTGCACTGTTAAAGCTAAAACACCATTAGAAAATTATTTTTTTTTTACAAAGTCCAGGAGTTCCCAATTATTATCTGCAAAGCTACTTGTCATCCTTGTCCATGTACTCAGAAGTTCTCATCACCGATCCGAATTGTTAATTGTGGTTTTCTCTCTCCACTGATGTCACCCAACTTGCCGAAAGGTTCTAGTATCTGGGGCTTCATTTCAGTTTGTGACGTGGTGCACATCTTCTAACCCATGTGCTCCTAATGTTCTCAGTATCATCCCTAAAGTTCTTTTTCTACTTTGAATGCTCATGGACCAGAGCCTTCAGATGTCAATGGTGATTTGTTTCAGCTAGAGTCTGAGAAAGTCTATAAAAATTCTTGATTTTCTATCCATTTCATAAACTCCTCTCATGGCTGGGCTCAGACATGTTTGGCATGTGGTCAACACGGTCTGTCCATTATATCTGATTGAATGAAGTTAGGTTAGGCTCTCAAAGGATGTACTCTGTCTGTATCACAAGTCCTCAAACATGAAATTTATTCACTTTCAGATGCACCCAAAAATGTAAACATTAAAGTGGAGAACAGAACAGAGATCAAAGAGGGTGACGAGGTCTCTTTGTCATGTGCCAGTAATAGTAACCCTGAAGCCATTTACAGCTGGTTCAAGAGGGACAAAGGTCAAGTTCAGGATTATAATTCCAAAGATACCACTCTACTCTTCCAAAGTATTTCACAAAGTGATTCTGGATTGTACACTTGTGTAGCAACAAACTACCTTGGAAACCAGAGCTCAGAGGCTGTGGAGATCTCCGTGCAATGTGAGAAAACTTTGTTATTATTTTCATCTGACGACACGCTCAGTTGTGTTGTTATTGTATAAGTTAGCAAGGTTATTCTTCAGAATTTTCTTGTCCTAAATCCATTCTACCCACATTGCTATTCTACAACTGAGACAGTTAGACTATTTCAGAAGAAAGAGGAAGAGTGAGTGAGAGACAGAGAGACAGTAAGGGAGAGAGAGACAGGCAGCCAGAGGAGGAGACAGAAAGACAAAGAGAGAGAGAGAAAGATACCTATAACAATGGCAAATGGATCTTCACACAATCAGTGTAGGGTAATACACAATCAGTGTAGGGTAATACACAATCAGTATAGGGTAATACATAATCGGTATAGTGTAATGAACAATAGGTGTAGGGTAATACACAGTCGGTGTAGGGTAATGCACAATCGGTGTAGGGTAATACACAATCAGTGTAGGGTAATACACAATCAGTATAGGGTAATACACAATCGGTGTAGGGTAATACACAATCAGTGTAGGGTAATACACAATCGGTGTAGGGTAATACACAATCGGTATAGTGTAATGAACAATCAGTGTAGGGTAATACACAATCAGTGTAGGGTAATACACAATCAGTATAGGGTAATACACAATCGGTGTAGGGTAATACACAATCAGTGTAGGGTAATACACAATCGGTGTAGGGTAATACACAATCGGTATAGTGTAATGAACAATCAGTGTAGGGTAATACACAATCAGTGTAGGGTAATACACAATCAGTGTAGGGTAATACACAATCGGTGTAGGGTAATACACAATCGGTATAGTGTAATGAACAATCGGTGTAGGGTAATACACAGTCGGTGTAGGGTAATACACAATCGGTATAGTGTAATGAACAATCGGTGTAGGGTAATGCACAATAGGTGTAGGGTAATACACAATCGGTGTAGGGTAATACACAATCGGTGTAGGGTAATACACAATCGGTGTACGGTAATGCACATTGGTTAACTCTGATATCTCTTTGTATATTTTGGACCCAAGAAACCTTGCTTCAATTCTCTGAAGAAAGGTCCGGGCCTTTTGAGCTTGTAGAGTGTACCATCAGTAGTTTATGAGATGCTGCACTCCTCCCACGCCTTCTGCAATGATGCAGGGCCAAATATTTTCAATATCATCCCCGCTGCATTCCATCCTTTCTGTTCATAGACTTGTCATTCCTGGCAGTCAGTGGGGAGAATGCCCTTGAATCTTTTTGTTGTCAGCCTAGTGATCACTTCCAGTGGCAGAACCTGAGGAAGAGTGTCAGGTCTCTGATGTCAGATCTGTGATTGAAACTTCCTGTGTGACACAACTAACCTATGTGATTCAGATCCTGCGAGGGATGTACTGCTCTCGGTATTTAGTCATGAGACATAAAATCTTCTCCTTTTAGAAGCACCCAAAAATGTAACCATTCAACGGGAAGCGAGATCACAGCTGAAAATCGAAGAGGGTGACAGTAACAGTAACCCTGAAGCCACCTACAACTGGTATAAGAGAGACTATGGTTGTTCAGGATTTTACTTCCAAGGATGGCATTCTGCTCTTCCAAAATATTTCACTAAGTGATCCTGGGTTCTATAACTACACGGCAACAAACTATCTGGGCAGCCAAAGCTCAGAGGCTGTAGGGATATCTGTTCAATGTAAGAAATTGTTGTTTCTGAGTGTATTTTGCTACTAATATCATCCAGTGACAAGCTCAGTTGTGTTGTTATATGGTAAGTTAGCAAGGTTATTCCTCAGAAGTTTTATTGCCTAAACCTATCTGCCCCACATTGTTATTCCACAGCATCTGCTACAACCTTGTGCGGAATGAGCTGCCAGCACAAGTGGTGCACGTAAGCTCGATTTGGAAGTTTGTAAGTAATTTGGATAAGTACATGAATGGTGGGGTTATGGAGGGCTATGGTCCTTATGCAGGTCAGTTGGAGTAGGTAGCTTAAAGGGTTCTAAACAGGTTAGATGGGTTGAAGGTACTACTTCTGGATATTGCATCCTAGCTGTCCAGATACGCAAGCCTGGGAAGTACGATATGGAGAGCAAGCTGTTACCCGTGCTCCCCTTCTCTATGTATCTGATGAACCCAAAGGAACGGCAGCAAAAGATTTTGTTTGACACCAGCAGCATGGCGAGACTTGCCAGTCAACATTGAACTCATTGTAGGACTGGCTTAGGGACTCCAGCTCTGGATTTTCCCCCTGGGATTTACTCCCAAAGCCTTCCCCATGACTGGGTACAGCCTCAAGGCAGCAGAGGTTTGATCTCAGATATTTCCTTTCCTAGATGAGCAACCAAACACAGCTGCTGAGCCCCATCAGGCGAAAGCGACTGGTTTTAACGTCCTCGTAACCCACCTTTGCCCCTTCTCCTGTCAGTAGAAATGGTTCCGCTGAGCTCAGTAGCTAAGCCCACAGGAAGACCAGGACACATCTCAAATGATTGGCCTGAGTGCGCCCCTTCTCTATCACCTGTCTCTCCTCCCTTTCACACTGTCTCCAAGCTTTCTCTATTTGTGAGCCAACCTCCCTTTCCTCGGTCACTTCAGGTTGGTTCCCACCCCTCAGCAATTCTAGTTAAAACTCTCCCCAACAGACTTTGTAAACCTCAACACCAGGGTATGGGTCCCCCTGGGATTCAAGTGCAACCCGTCCTTTTTGTACAGGTCACACCTGCCCAATAAGAGGTCCCAGTCTGAATCCCTACCCTCTGCTCCAATCCCTCAGCCACGCATTTATCCTCCACCTCGTTCTATTCCTATACCTTGTCCCCATTACTGCTCCCCGTCTTTAACAAAGCAAGGAACCTTAATTCTAACAGAGACAGTAAATACATGCAGCAGTGTTGATGTACAGAAAGACCCTCAGGTGAAGTTTCATAGCTCCCAGAAAATGGTATTACAGGCGGACAGATCAGTGAAGAAGGCAATCAGGGTGTTTACTGTCATGGTTTTAGGCTCTGGGTAAAAGAGCTGGGCCGCATGTGCAGTTCTCGTTACTGCTGTCACTTGCTCTAAGTGAAGGTGGACGCTGCCTGATTTGTAAAATGTGGTCACTTCAGTCCAGTATGAACAGAATTGAGAGTAGATCCTCCTTAAGGATAATTTCTGAGAGCAAATCTCTCCTCTCAAAAAGATCAAGGAACAATACATTCCCAAGACGTACAAAAAAGCTGGATGAACTCAGCAGGTCGGGCATCCGACCTGCTGAGTTCATCCAGCTTTTTTGTACGTCTTGATTTGACCTCAGCATCTGCAGTGTACTTTGTGTTTACAATACATTCCCAATGCTGACTTCCATCAAGAAGTCTCATTGAAATCCGATAACTGATACAGACCGCGCTTCACGCTTGGAGTCATTGCTCGGGTGTGTTAGCTACAGAGGAGAGGTCACAGAGCCACTAACTTCCATTCCTTCATGATCATTCCAGTCACTGTTGGTTAATGGATGCCACCCGTCTCACGTTGCAGCCCAGCCTGGTGTTCACTTGCTGGGATCTGGCTGCATGGAGCCAGTACATGACGAGAGCTGCTGCCTGGCCCTCAGTAAGCTCTTTACCCAACCTGCACAACATGCAACAGAGAGATTCCAAACACCTCCACAGAACAGCACACTATTCCCTCCGACTCTGTTTATCACAAAGCCAGGCAACTGCTCTGTAACTCGAGTCTCTGGGCTTAGTTGATAACCGTGATTTTTTTTCTCTCCACTGACTTGCCGAGTATTCCCAGCAAGGATGGGATTTATCTGAGATATCCAACCTCAGTAATTAAGTCTAATCTCTTCCTGGGTCTTCTGGACTACTTTGATCCGGAAACCTGGCTTCAATTCACTGAGGAAACATCCAGGACTTTTGAGCTTGAAAAGTGTACTAACGGTAGTTTGTGAGATGCTGCTGTCTTCCCACACTTTCTGCACTGATGCATGACCCAATATTCTCAATATCATCCCAGCTGCACCCTATCTTTTATGAATATCCATGGACTTGTGATTCCTGTGTGTCATTGGGAATATTGCATTTCTACAAGGAGTTTTGAGAATGTCCTTGAATCTTTTTGATATCTTCCAGTGGCAGGACTTGGAGAAGAGTGTCGATTGTCTGATGTCTGTTGTGCGATCTGTATTTCCCATGTGACTCAGCCATCTGTATGTGACTCAGGTCCCGCTAGGGATGTAGTGCTCTCCCATTTCTTAGTCATAAGAGATAAAATCTTTTACTTTTAGATGCACCCAAAAATGTAACCATTCAAGTGGAAGGGAGATCGGAAATCACAGAAGGTGACACTGTCTCATTGTCATGTGCCAGTAGCAGTAACCCTGAAGCCACCTACAAATGGTACAAGAGAGACAAAGTTCAAGTTCAGGATTATAATTCCAAGGATGGGATTCTGCTCTTCCAAAATATTTCACAAAGTGATTCCGGGTTCTATAGCTGCACGGCATCAAACTATCTGGGAAACCGAAGCTCGGAGGCAGTGGAGATATCTGTTCAATGTAAGAAATTATTGCTCTGGAGGGGTTTCTGTTATCAATTTCATTGCTAGACAAATTCAGTTGTGTTGCTTTACAGAAATTGACTAGAACCTTCTTGTAACCTTTCTTCTCATGTAATGATTGTCATGCAGCATGATCCATCACAGCCCAAATGGTTAAATAGAAACATAGAAAACCTACAGCACCATACAGACCCTTCGGCCCACAAAGTCCCTGCAAACATGTCCCTACCTTAGAAATTACTAAGCTTACCTATAGCCCTCTATTTTTCTAAGCTCCATGTACTTATCCAAACGTCTCTTAAAAGACCCTATCATATCCGCCTCCACCACCGCCACCGGCACCCATTCCACGCACTCACCACTCTGAATAAAAAACTTACCCCTGACATCTCCTCTGTACCTTCTCCCCAGCACCTTAAACCTGTGTCCTCTTGGGGAAAAGCCTCTGACTATCCACACGATCAATGCCTTTCATCATCTTGTACACCTCTATCAGGTCGCTTCTCATCCTCCGTCGCTCCAAGGAGGGAAAAGGCCGAGAGATAGAGATCGAGATAGACATCGAGATATAGATAGAGATAGAGGCTAACAATATAATAAATCAAGAAGATAATGAGTAAAACACTTTAAAATCCATTTAAATTCATTATTCAGCAGCATTGAGAGTTGCACTGTTAAAGCTAAAACACCATTAGAAAATTATTTTTTTTTACAAAGTCCAGGAGTTCCCAATTATTATCTGCAAAGCTACTTGTCATCCTTGTCCATGTACTCAGAAGTTCTCATCACCGAGCCAAATTGTTAATTGTGGTTTTCTCTCTCCACTGATGTCACCCAACTTGCCGAAAGGTTCTAGTACCTGGGGCTTCATTTCAGTTTGTGACGTGGTGCACATCTTCTAACCCATGTGCTCCTAATGTTCTCAGTATCATCCCTAAAGTTCTTTTTCTACTTTGAATGCTCATGGACCAGAGCCTTCAGATGTCAATGGTGATTTGTTTCAGCTAGAGTCTGAGAAAGTCTATAAAAATTCTTGATTTTCTATCCATTTCATAAACTCCTCTCATGGCTGGGCTCAGACATGTTTGGCATGTGGTCAACACGGTCTGTCCATTATATCTGATTGAATGAAGTTAGGTTAGGCTCTCAAAGGATGTACTCTGTCTGTATCACAAGTCCTCAAACATGAAATTTATTCACTTTCAGATGCACCCAAAAATGTAAACATTAAAGTGGAGAACAGAACAGAGATCAAAGAGGGTGACGAGGTCTCTTTGTCGTGTGTCAGTAACAGTAACCCTGAAGCCATTTACAGCTGGTTCAAGAGGGACAAAGGTCAAGTTCAGGATTATAATTCCAAAGATGCCACTCTACACTTCCAAAGTATTTCACAAAGTGATTCTGGATTGTACACTTGTGTAGCAACAAACTACCTTGGAAACCAGAGCTCAGAGGCTGTGGAGATCTCCGTGCAATGTGAGAAAACTTTGTTATTATTTTCATCTGACGACACGCTCAGTTGTGTTGTTATTGTATAAGTTAGCAAGGTTATTCTTCAGAATTTTCTTGTCCTAAATCCATTCTACCCGCATTGCTATTCTACAACTGAGACAGTTAGACTATTTCAGAAGAAAGAGGAAGAGTGAGTGAGAGACAGAGAGACAGTAAGGGAGAGAGAGACAGGCAGCCAGAGGAGGAGACAGAAAGACAAAGAGAGAGAGAGAAAGATACCTATAACAATGGCAAATGGATCTTCACACAATCAGTGTAGGGTAATACACAATCAGTGTAGGGTAATACACAATCAGTATAGGGTAATACATAATCGGTATAATAATACACAGTCGGTGTAGGGTAATACACAATCGGTATAGTGTAATGAACAATAGGTGTAGGGTAATACACAATCGGTGTAGGGTAATACACAATCGGTGTAGGGTAATACACAGTCGGTGTAGGGTAATACACAATCGGTATAGTGTAATGAACAATCGGTGTAGGGTAATACACAATCGGTGTAGGGTAATGCACAATCGGTGTAGGGTAATACACAGTCGGTGTAGGGTAATACACAATCGGTATAGTGTAATGAACAATCGGTGTAGGGTAATACACAATCGGTGTAGGGTAATACACAGTCGGTGTAGGGTAATACACAATCGGTATAGTGTAATGAACAATCGGTGTAGGGTAATACACAATCGGTGTAGGGTAATACACAATCGGTATAGTGTAATGAACAATAGGTGTAGGGTAATACACAATCAGTGTAGGGTAATACACAATCGGTGTAGGGTAATACACAATCGGTGTAGGGTAATACACAATCGGTGTACGGTAATGCACATTGGTTAACTCTGATATCTCTTTGTATATTTTGGACCCAAGAAACCTTGCTTCAATTCTCTGAAGAAAGGTCCGGGCCTTTTGAGCTTGTAGAGTGTACCATCAGTAGTTTATGAGATGCTGCACTCCTCCCATGCCTTCTGCAATGATGCAGGGCCAAATATTTTCAATATCATCCCCGCTGCATTCCATCCTTTCTGTTCATAGACTTGTCATTCCTGGAAGTCAGTGGGGAGAATGCCCTTGAATCTTTTTGTTGTCAGCCTAGTGATCACTTCCAGTGGCAGAACCTGAGGAAGAGTGTCAGGTCTCTGATGTCAGATCTGTGATTGAAACTTCCTGTGTGACACAACTAACCTATGTGATTCAGATCCTGCGAGGGATGTACTGCTCTCGGTATTTAGTCATGAGACATAAAATCTTCTCCTTTTAGAAGCACCCAAAAATGTAACCATTCAACGGGAAGCGAGATCACAGCTGAAAATCGAAGAGGGTGACAGTAACAGTAACCCTGAAGCCACCTACAACTGGTATAAGAGAGACTATGGTTGTTCAGGATTTTACTTCCAAGGATGGCATTCTGCTCTTCCAAAATATTTCACTAAGTGATCCTGGGTTCTATAACTACACGGCAACAAACTATCTGGGCAGCCAAAGCTCAGAGGCTGTAGGGATATCTGTTCAATGTAAGAAATTGTTGTTTCTGAGTGTATTTTGCTACTAATATCATCCAGTGACAAGCTCAGTTGTGTTGTTATATGGTAAGTTAGCAAGGTTATTCCTCAGAAGTTTTATTGCCTAAACCTATCTGCCCCACATTGTTATTCCACAGCATCTGCTACAACCTTGTGCGGAATGAGCTGCCAGCACAAGTGGTGCACGTAAGCTCGATTTGGAAGTTTGTAAGTAATTTGGATAAGTACATGAATGGTGGGGTTATGGAGGGCTATGGTCCTTATGCAGGTCAGTTGGAGTAGGTAGCTTAAAGGGTTCTAAACAGGTTAGATGGGTTGAAGGTACTGCTTCTGGATATTGCATCCTAGCTGTCCAGATACGCAAGCCTGGGAAGTACGATATGGAGAGCAAGCTGTTACCCGTGCTCCCCTTCTCTATGTATCTGATGAACCCAAAGGAACGGCAGCAAAAGATTTTGTTTGACACCAGCAGCATGGCGAGACTTGCCAGTCAACATTGAACTCATTGTAGGACTGGCTTAGGGACTCCAGCTCTGGATTTTCCCCCTGGGATTTACTCCCAAAGCCTTCCCCATGACTGGGTACAGCCTCAAGGCAGCAGAGGTTTGATCTCAGATATTTCCTTTCCTAGATGAGCAACCAAACACAGCTGCTGAGCCCCATCAGGCGAAAGCGACTGGTTTTAACGTCCTCGTAACCCACCTTTGCCCCTTCTCCTGTCAGTAGAAATGGTTCCGCTGAGCTCAGTAGCTAAGCCCACAGGAAGACCAGGACACATCTCAAATGATTGGCCTGAGTGCGCCCCTTCTCTATCACCTGTCTCTCCTCCCTTTCGCACTGTCTCCAAGCTTTCTCTATTTGTGAGCCAACCTCCCTTTCCTCGGTCACTTCAGGTTGGTTCCCACCCCTCAGCAATTCTAGTTAAAACTCTCCCCAACAGACTTTGTAAACCTCAACACCAGGGTATGGGTCCCCCTGGGATTCAAGTGCAACCCGTCCTTTTTGTACAGGTCACACCTGCCCAATAAGAGGTCCCAGTCTGAATTCCTACCCTCTGCTCCAATCCCTCAGCCACGCATTTATCCTCCACCTCGTTCTATTCCTATACCTTGTCCCCATTACTGCTCCCCGTCTTTAACAAAGCAAGGAACCTTAATTCTAACAGAGACAGTAAATACATGCAGCAGTGTTGATGTACAGAAAGACCCTCAGGTGAAGTTTCATAGCTCCCAGAAAATGGTATTACAGGCGGACAGATCAGTGAAGAAGGCAATCAGGGTGTTTACTGTCATGGTTTTAGGCTCTGGGTAAAAGAGCTGGGCCGCATGTGCAGTTCTCGTTACTGCTGTCACTTGCTCTAAGTGAAGGTGGACGCTGCCTGATTTGTAAAATGTGGTCACTTCAGTCCAGTATGAACAGAATTGAGAGTAGATCCTCCTTAAGGATAATTTCTGAGAGCAAATCTCTCCTCTCAAAAAGATCAAGGAACAATACATTCCCAAGACGTACAAAAAAGCTGGATGAACTCAGCAGGTCGGGCATCCGACCTGCTGAGTTCATCCAGCTTTTTTGTACGTCTTGATTTGACCTCAGCATCTGCAGTGTACTTTGTGTTTACAATACATTCCCAATGCTGACTTCCATCAAGAAGTCTCATTGAAATCCGATAACTGATACAGACCGCGCTTCACGCTTGGAGTCATTGCTCGGGTGTGTTAGCTACAGAGGAGAGGTCACAGAGCCACTAACTTCCATTCCTTCATGATCATTCCAGTCACTGTTGGTTAATGGATGCCACCCGTCTCACGTTGCAGCCCAGCCTGGTGTTCACTTGCTGGGATCTGGCTGCATGGAGCCAGTACATGACGAGAGCTGCTGCCTGGCCCTCAGTAAGCTCTTTACCCAACCTGCACAACATGCAACAGAGAGATTCCAAACACCTCCACAGAACAGTACACTATTCCCTCCGACTCTGTTTATCACAAAGCCAGGCAACTGCTCAGTAACTCGAGTCTCTGGGCTTAGTTGATAACCGTGATTTTTTTTCTCTCCACTGACTTGCCGAGTATTCCCAGCAAGGATGGGATTTATCTGAGATATCCAACCTCAGTAATTAAGTCTAATCTCTTCCTGGGTCTTCTGGACTACTTTGATCCGGAAACCTGGCTTCAATTCACTGAGGAAACATCCAGGACTTTTGAGCTTGAAAAGTGTACTAACGGTCGTTTGTGAGATGCTGCTGTCTTCCCACACTTTCTGCACTGATGCATGACCCAATATTCTCAATATCATCCCAGCTGTACCCTATCTTTTATGAATATCCATGGACTTGTGATTCCTGTGTGTCATTGGGAATATTGCATTTCTACAAGGAGTTTTGAGAATGTCCTTGAATCTTTTTGATATCTTCCAGTGGCAGGACTTGGAGAAGAGTGTCGATTGTCTGATGTCTGTTGTGCGATCTGTATTTCCCATGTGACTCAGCTATCTGTATGTGACTCAGGTCCCGCTAGGGATGTAGTGCTCTCCCATTTCTTAGTCATAAGAGATAAAATCTTTTACTTTTAGATGCACCCAAAAATGTAACCATTCAAGTGGAAGGGAGATCGGAAATCACAGAAGGTGACACTGTCTCATTGTCATGTGCCAGTAGCAGTAACCCTGAAGCCACCTACAAATGGTACAAGAGAGACAAAGTTCAAGTTCAGGATTATAATTCCAAGGATGGGATTCTGCTCTTCCAAAATATTTCACAAAGTGATTCCGGGTTCTATAGCTGCACGGCATCAAACTATCTGGGAAACCGAAGCTCGGAGGCAGTGGAGATATCTGTTCAATGTAAGAAATTACTGGAGGGGTTTCTGTTATCAATTTCATTGCTAGACAAATTCAGTTGTGTTGCTTTACAGAAATTGACTAGAACCTTCTTGTAACCTTTCTTCTCATGTAATGATTGTCATGCAGCATGATCCATCACAGCCCAAATGGTTAAATAGAAACATAGAAAACCTACAGCACCATACAGACCCTTCGGCCCACAAAGTCCCTGCAAACATGTCCCTACCTTAGAAATTACTAAGCTTACCTATAGCCCTCTATTTTTCTAAGCTCCATGTACTTATCCAAACGTCTCTTAAAAGACCCTATCATATCCGCCTCCACCACCGCCACCGGCACCCATTCCACGCACTCACCACTCTGAATAAAAAACTTACCCCTGACATCTCCTCTGTACCTTCTCCCCAGCACCTTAAACCTGTGTCCTCTTGTGGCAACAATTTCAGCCATGGGGAAAAGCCTCTGACTATCCACACGATCAATGCCTTTCATCATCTTGTACACCTCTATCAGGTCGCTTCTCATCCTCCGTCGCTCCAAGGAGGGAAAAGGCCGAGAGATAGAGATCGAGATAGACATCGAGATATAGATAGAGATAGAGGCTAACAATATAATAAATCAAGAAGATAATGAGTAAAACACTTTAAAATCCATTTAAATTCATTATTCAGCAGCATTGAGAGTTGCACTGTTAAAGCTAAAACACCATTAGAAAATTATTTTTTTTTTACAAAGTCCAGGAGTTCCCAATTATTATCTGCAAAGCTACTTGTCATCCTTGTCCATGTACTCAGAAGTTCTCATCACCGAGCCAAATTGTTAATTGTGGTTTTCTCTCTCCACTGATGTCACCCAACTTGCCGAAAGGTTCTAGTATCTGGGGCTTCATTTCAGTTTGTGACGTGGTGCACATCTTCTAACCCATGTGCTCCTAATGTTCTCAGTATCATCCCTAAAGTTCTTTTTCTACTTTGAATGCTCATGGACCAGAGCCTTCAGATGTCAATGGTGATTTGTTTCAGCTAGAGTCTGAGAAAGTCTATAAAAATTCTTGATGTTCTATCCATTTCATAAACTCCTCTCATGGCTGGGCTCAGACATGTTTGGCATGTGGTCAACACGGTCTGTCCATTATATCTGATTGAATGAAGTTAGGTTAGGCTCTCAAAGGATGTACTCTGTCTGTATCACAAGTCCTCAAACATGAAATTTATTCACTTTCAGATGCACCCAAAAATGTAAACATTAAAGTGGAGAACAGAACAGAGATCAAAGAGGGTGACGAGGTCTCTTTGTCGTGTGTCAGTAACAGTAACCCTGAAGCCATTTACAGCTGGTTCAAGAGGGACAAAGGTCAAGTTCAGGATTATAATTCCAAAGATGCCACTCTACACTTCCAAAGTATTTCACAAAGTGATTCTGGATTGTACACTTGTGTAGCAACAAACTACCTTGGAAACCAGAGCTCAGAGGCTGTGGAGATCTCCGTGCAATGTGAGAAAACTTTGTTATTATTTTCATCTGATGACACGCTCAGTTGTGTTGTTATTGTATAAGTTAGCAAGGTTATTCTTCAGAATTTTCTTGTCCTAAATCCATTCTACCCACATTGCTATTCTACAACTGAGACAGTTAGACTATTTCAGAAGAAAGAGGAAGAGTGAGTGAGAGACAGAGAGACAGTAAGGGAGAGAGAGACAGGCAGCCAGAGGAGGAGACAGAAAGACAAAGAGAGAGAGAGAGAAAGATACCTATAACAATGGCAAATGGATCTTCACACAATCAGTGTAGGGTAATACACAATCAGTGTAGGGTAATACACAATCAGTATAGGGTAATACATAATCGGTATAATAATACACAGTCGGTGTAGGGTAATACACAATCGGTATAGTGTAATGAACAATAGGTGTAGGGTAATACACAATCGGTGTAGGGTAATACACAATCGGTGTAGGGTAATGCACAATCGGTGTAGGGTAATACACAATCGGTGTAGGGTAATGCACATTGGTTAACTCTGATATCTCTTTGTATATTTTGGACGCAAGAAACCATGCTTCAATTCTCTGAAGAAAGGTCCGGGCCTTTTGAGCTTGTAGAGTGTACCATCAGTAGTTTATGAGATGCTGCACTCCTCCCACGCCTTCTGCAATGATGCAGGGCCAAATATTTTCAATATCATCCCCGTTGCATTCCATCCTTTCTGTTCATAGACTTGTCATTCCTGGCAGTCAGTGGGGAGAATGCCCTTGAATCTTTTTGTTGTCAGCCTAGTGATCACTTCCAGTGGCAGAACCTGAGGAAGAGTGTCAGGTCTCTGATGTCAGATCTGTGATTGAAACTTCCTGTGTGACACAACTAACCTATGAGATTCAGATCCTGCGAGGAATGTACTGCTCTCGGTATTTAGTCATGAGACATAAAATCTTCTCCTTTTAGAAGCACCCAAAAATGTAACCATTCAACGGGAAGCGAGATCACAGCTGAAAATCGAAGAGGGTGACAAGGTCTCTTTGTCGTGTGCCAGTAACAGTAACCCTGAAGCCACCTACAACTGGTATAAGAGAGACTATGGTTGTTCAGGATTTTACTTCCAAGGATGGCATTCTGCTCTTCCAAAATATTTCACTAAGTGATCCTGGGTTCTATAACTACACGGCAACAAACTATCTGGGCAGCCAAAGCTCAGAGGCTGTAGGGATATCTGTTCAATGTAAGAAATTGTTGTTTCTGAGTGTATTTTGCTACTAATATCATCCAGTGACAAGCTCAGTTGTGTTGTTATATGGTAAGTTAGCAAGGTTATTCCTCAGAAGTTTTATTTCCTAAACCTATCTGCCCCACATTGTTATTCCACAGCATCTGCTACAACCTTGTGCGGAATGAGCTGCCAGCACAAGTGGTGCACGTAAGCTCGATTTGGAAGTTTGTAAGTAATTTGGATAAGTACATGAATGGTGGGGTTATGGAGGGCTATGGTCCTTATGCAGGTCAGTTGGAGTAGGTAGCTTAAAGGGTTCTAAACAGGTTAGATGGGTTGAAGGTACTGCTTCTGGATATTGCATCCTAGCTGTCCAGATACGCAAGCCTGGGAAGTACGATATGGAGAGCAAGCTGTTACCCGTGCTCCCCTTCTCTATGTATCTGATGAACCCAAAGGAACGGCAGCAAAAGATTTTGTTTGACACCAGCAGCATGGCGAGACTTGCCAGTCAACATTGAACTCATTGTAGGACTGGCTTAGGGACTCCAGCTCTGGATTTTCCCCCTGGGATTTACTCCCAAAGCCTTCCCCATGACTGGGTACAGCCTCAAGGCAGCAGAGGTTTGATCTCAGATATTTCCTTTCCTAGATGAGCAACCAAACACAGCTGCTGAGGCCCATCAGGCGAAAGCGACTGGTTTTAACGTCCTCGTAACCCACCTTTGCCCCTTCTCCTGTCAGTAGAAATGGTTCCGCTGAGCTCAGTAGCTAAGCCCACAGGAAGACCAGGACACATCTCAAATGATTGGCCTGAGTGCGCCCCTTCTCTATCACCTGTCTCTCCTCCCTTTCGCACTGTCTCCAAGCTTTCTCTATTTGTGAGCCAACCTCCCTTTCCTCGGTCACTTCAGGTTGGTTCCCACCCTTCAGCAATTCTAGTTAAAACTCTCCCCAACAGACTTTGTAAACCTCAACACCAGGGTATGGGTCCCCCTGGGATTCAAGTGCAACCCGTCCTTTTTGTACAGGTCACACCTGCCCAATAAGAGGTCCCAGTCTGAATCCCTACCCTCTGCTCCAATCCCTCAGCCACGCATTTATCCTCCACCTCGTTCTATTCCTATACCTTGTCCCCATTACTGCTCCCCGTCTTTAACAAAGCAAGGAACCTTAATTCTAACAGAGACAGTAAATACATGCAGCAGTGTTGATGTACAGAAAGACCCTCAGGTGAAGTTTCATAGCTCCCAGAAAATGGTATTACAGGCGGACAGATCAGTGAAGAAGGCAATCAGGGTGTTTACTGTCATGGTTTTAGGCTCTGGGTAAAAGAGCTGGGCCGCATGTGCAGTTCTCGTTACTGCTGTCACTTGCTCTAAGTGAAGGTGGACGCTGCCTGATTTGTAAAATGTGGTCACTTCAGTCCAGTATGAACAGAATTGAGAGTAGATCCTCCTTAAGGATAATTTCTGAGAGCAAATCTCTCCTCTCAAAAAGATCAAGGAACAATACATTCCCAAGACGTACAAAAAAGCTGGATGAACTCAGCAGGTCGGGCATCCGACCTGCTGAGTTCATCCAGCTTTTTTGTACGTCTTGATTTGACCTCAGCATCTGCAGTGTACTTTGTGTTTACAATACATTCCCAATGCTGACTTCCATCAAGAAGTCTCATTGAAATCCGATAACTGATACAGACCGCGCTTCACGCTTGGAGTCATTGCTCGGGTGTGTTAGCTACAGAGGAGAGGTCACAGAGCCACTAACTTCCATTCCTTCATGATCATTCCAGTCACTGTTGGTTAATGGATGCCACCCGTCTCACGTTGCAGCCCAGCCTGGTGTTCACTTGCTGGGATCTGGCTGCATGGAGCCAGTACATGACGAGAGCTGCTGCCTGGCCCTCAGTAAGCTCTTTACCCAACCTGCACAACATGCAACAGAGAGATTCCAAACACCTCCACAGAACAGTACACTATTCCCTCCGACTCTGTTTATCACAAAGCCAGGCAACTGCTCAGTAACTCGAGTCTCTGGGCTTAGTTGATAACCGTGATTTTTTTTCTCTCCACTGACTTGCCGAGTATTCCCAGCAAGGATGGGATTTATCTGAGATATCCAACCTCAGTAATTAAGTCTAATCTCTTCCTGGGTCTTCTGGACTACTTTGATCCGGAAACCTGGCTTCAATTCACTGAGGAAACATCCAGGACTTTTGAGCTTGAAAAGTGTACTAACGGTCGTTTGTGAGATGCTGCTGTCTTCCCACACTTTCTGCACTGATGCATGACCCAATATTCTCAATATCATCCCAGCTGTACCCTATCTTTTATGAATATCCATGGACTTGTGATTCCTGTGTGTCATTGGGAATATTGCATTTCTACAAGGAGTTTTGAGAATGTCCTTGAATCTTTTTGATATCTTCCAGTGGCAGGACTTGGAGAAGAGTGTCGATTGTCTGATGTCTGTTGTGCGATCTGTATTTCCCATGTGACTCAGCTATCTGTATGTGACTCAGGTCCCGCTAGGGATGTAGTGCTCTCCCATTTCTTAGTCATAAGAGATAAAATCTTTTACTTTTAGATGCACCCAAAAATGTAACCATTCAAGTGGAAGGGAGATCGGAAATCACAGAAGGTGACACTGTCTCATTGTCATGTGCCAGTAGCAGTAACCCTGAAGCCACCTACAAATGGTACAAGAGAGACAAAGTTCAAGTTCAGGATTATAATTCCAAGGATGGGATTCTGCTCTTCCAAAATATTTCACAAAGTGATTCCGGGTTCTATAGCTGCACGGCATCAAACTATCTGGGAAACCGAAGCTCGGAGGCAGTGGAGATATCTGTTCAATGTAAGAAATTACTGGAGGGGTTTCTGTTATCAATTTCATTGCTAGACAAATTCAGTTGTGTTGCTTTACAGAAATTGACTAGAACCTTCTTGTAACCTTTCTTCTCATGTAATGATTGTCATGCAGCATGATCCATCACAGCCCAAATGGTTAAATAGAAACATAGAAAACCTACAGCACCATACAGACCCTTCGGCCCACAAAGTCCCTGCAAACATGTCCCTACCTTAGAAATTACTAAGCTTACCTATAGCCCTCTATTTTTCTAAGCTCCATGTACTTATCCAAACGTCTCTTAAAAGACCCTATCATATCCGCCTCCACCACCGCCACCGGCACCCATTCCACGCACTCACCACTCTGAATAAAAAACTTACCCCTGACATCTCCTCTGTACCTTCTCCCCAGCACCTTAAACCTGTGTCCTCTTGTGGCAACAATTTCAGCCATGGGGAAAAGCCTCTGACTATCCACACGATCAATGCCTTTCATCATCTTGTACACCTCTATCAGGTCGCTTCTCATCCTCCGTCGCTCCAAGGAGGGAAAAGGCCGAGAGATAGAGATCGAGATAGACATCGAGATATAGATAGAGATAGAGGCTAACAATATAATAAATCAAGAAGATAATGAGTAAAACACTTTAAAATCCATTTAAATTCATTATTCAGCAGCATTGAGAGTTGCACTGTTAAAGCTAAAACACCATTAGAAAATTATTTTTTTTTTTACAAAGTCCAGGAGTTCCCAATTATTATCTGCAAAGCTACTTGTCATCCTTGTCCATGTACTCAGAAGTTCTCATCACCGAGCCAAATTGTTAATTGTGGTTTTCTCTCTCCACTGATGTCACCCAACTTGCCGAAAGGTTCTAGTATCTGGGGCTTCATTTCAGTTTGTGACGTGGTGCACATCTTCTAACCCATGTGCTCCTAATGTTCTCAGTATCATCCCTAAAGTTCTTTTTCTACTTTGAATGCTCATGGACCAGAGCCTTCAGATGTCAATGGTGATTTGTTTCAGCTAGAGTCTGAGAAAGTCTATAAAAATTCTTGATGTTCTATCCATTTCATAAACTCCTCTCATGGCTGGGCTCAGACATGTTTGGCATGTGGTCAACACGGTCTGTCCATTATATCTGATTGAATGAAGTTAGGTTAGGCTCTCAAAGGATGTACTCTGTCTGTATCACAAGTCCTCAAACATGAAATTTATTCACTTTCAGATGCACCCAAAAATGTAAACATTAAAGTGGAGAACAGAACAGAGATCAAAGAGGGTGACGAGGTCTCTTTGTCGTGTGTCAGTAACAGTAACCCTGAAGCCATTTACAGCTGGTTCAAGAGGGACAAAGGTCAAGTTCAGGATTATAATTCCAAAGATGCCACTCTACACTTCCAAAGTATTTCACAAAGTGATTCTGGATTGTACACTTGTGTAGCAACAAACTACCTTGGAAACCAGAGCTCAGAGGCTGTGGAGATCTCCGTGCAATGTGAGAAAACTTTGTTATTATTTTCATCTGATGACACGCTCAGTTGTGTTGTTATTGTATAAGTTAGCAAGGTTATTCTTCAGAATTTTCTTGTCCTAAATCCATTCTACCCACATTGCTATTCTACAACTGAGACAGTTAGACTATTTCAGAAGAAAGAGGAAGAGTGAGTGAGAGACAGAGAGACAGTAAGGGAGAGAGAGACAGGCAGCCAGAGGAGGAGACAGAAAGACAAAGAGAGAGAGAGAGAAAGATACCTATAACAATGGCAAATGGATCTTCACACAATCAGTGTAGGGTAATACACAATCAGTGTAGGGTAATACACAATCAGTATAGGGTAATACATAATCGGTATAATAATACACAGTCGGTGTAGGGTAATACACAATCGGTATAGTGTAATGAACAATAGGTGTAGGGTAATACACAATCGGTGTAGGGTAATACACAATCGGTGTAGGGTAATGCACAATCGGTGTAGGGTAATACACAATCGGTGTAGGGTAATGCACATTGGTTAACTCTGATATCTCTTTGTATATTTTGGACCCAAGAAACTTTGCTTCAATTCTCTGAAGAAAGGTCCGGGCCTTTTGAGCTTGTAGAGTGTACCATCAGTAGTTTATGAGATGCTGCACTCCTCTCACGCCTTCTGCAATAATGCAGGGCCAAATATTTTCAATATCATCCCCGCTGCATTCCATCCTTTCTGTTCATAGACTTGTCATTCCTGGCAGTCAGTAGGGAGAATGCCCTTGAATCTTTTTGTTGTCAGCCTAGTGATCACTTCCAGTGGCAGAACCTGAGGAAGAGTGTCAGGTCTCTGATGTCAGATCTGTGATTGAAACTTCCTGTGTGACACAGCTAACCTATGTGACTCAGATCCTGCGAGGGATGTACTGCTCTCGGTATTTAGTCATGAGACATAAAATCTTCTCCTTTTAGAAGCACCCAAAAATGTAACCATTCAACGGGAAGCAAGATCACAGCTGAAAATCAAAGAGGGTGACGAGGTCCCTTTGTTGTCTGCCAGTAACAGTAACCCTGAAGCCACCTACAACTGGTATAAGAGAGACTATGGTTGTTCAGGATTTTACTTCCAAGGATGGCATTCTGCTCTTCCAAAATATTTCACAAAGTGATTCTGGGTTCTATAACTGCACGGCAACAAACTATCTGGGCAGCCAAAGCTCAGAGGCTGTAGGGATATCTGTTCAATATAAGAAATTGTTGTTTCTGAGTGTATTTTGCTACTAATATCATCCAGTGACAAGCTCAGTTGTGTTGTTATATGGTAAGTTAGCAGGATTATTCCTCAGAAGTTTTATTGCCTGAACCTATCTGCCCCACATTGTTATTCCACAGCATCTGCTACAATCTTGTGCGGAATGAGCTGCCAGCACAAGTGGTGCACGTAAGCTCGATTTGGAAGTTTGTAAGTAATTTGGATAGGTACATGAATGGTGGGGTTATGGAGGGCTATGGTCCTTATGCAAATCAGATGGAGTAGGTAGTTTAAAGGGTTCTAAATAGGTTAGATGGGTTGAAGGTACTGCTTCTGGATATTGCATCCTAGCTGTCCAGATACGCAAGCCTGGGAAGTACGATATGGAGAGCAAGCTGTTACCCGTGCTTCCCCTCTCTATGTATCTGATGAACCCAAAGGAACGGCAGCAAAAGATTTTGTTTGACCCCAGCAGCATGGCGAGACTTGCCAGTCAACATTGAACTCATTGTAGGACTGGCTTAGGGACTCCAGCTCTGGATTTTCCCCCTGGGATTTACTCCCAATGCCTTCCCCATGATTGGGTACAGCCTCAAGGCAGCAGAGGTTTGATCTCAGATATTTCCTTTCCTAGATGAGCAACCAAACACAGCTGCTGAGCCCCATCAGGCGAAAGCGACTGGTTTTAACGTCCTCGTAACCCACCTTTGCCCCTTCTCCTGTCAGTAGAAATGGTTCCGCTGAGCTCAGTAGCTAAGCTCACAAGAAGACCAGGACACATCTCAAATGATTGGCCTGAGTGCGCCCTTTCTCTATCACCTGTCTATCTTCCCTTTCACACTGTCTCCAAGCTTTCTCTATTTGTGAGCCAACTTCCCTTTCCTCGGTCACTTCAGGTTGGTTCCCACCCCTCAGCAATTCTAGTTAAAACTCTCCCCAACAGACTTTGTAAACCTCAACACCAGGGTATGGGTCCCCCTGGGATTCAAGTGCAACCCGTCCTTTTTGTACAGGTCACACCTGCCCAATAAGAGGTCCCAGTCTGAATCCCTAACCCTCGGCTCCAATCCCTCAGCCATGCATTTATTCTCCACCTCGTTCTATTCCTATACCTTGTTCCCATTACTGCTCCCCATGTTTAACAAAGCAAGGAACCTTAATTCTAACAGAGACAGTAAATGCATGCAGCAGTGTTGATGTACAGAAAGACCCTCAGGTGAAGTTTCATAGCTCCCAGAAAATGGTATTACAGGCGGACAGATCAGTGAAGAAGGCAATCAGGGTGTTTACTGTCATGGTTTTAGGCTCTGGGTAAAAGAGCTGGGCCGCATGTGCAGTTCTCGTTACTGCTGTCACTTGCTCTAAGTGAAGGTGGACGCTGCCTGATTTGTAAAATGTGGTCACTTCAGTCCAGTATGAACAGAATTGAGAGTAGATCCTCCTTAAGGATAATTTCTGAGAGCAAATCTCTCCTCTCAAAAAGATCAAGGAACAATACATTCCCAAGACGTACAAAAAAGCTGGATGAACTCAGCAGGTCGGGCATCCGACCTGCTGAGTTCATCCAGCTTTTTTGTACGTCTTGATTTGACCACAGCATCTGCAGTGTACTTTGTGTTTACAATACATTCCCAATGCTGACTTCCATCAAGAAGTCTCATTGAAACCCGATAACTGATACAGACCGCGCTTCACGCTTGGAGTCATTGCTCGGGTGTGTTAGCTACAGAGGAGAGGTCACAGAGCCACTAACTTCCATTCCTTCATGATCATTCCAGTCACTGTTGGTTAATGGATGCCACCCGTCACACGTTGCAGCCCAGCCTGGTGTTCACTTGCTGGGATCTGGCTGCAAGGAGCCAGTACATGACGAGAGCTGCTGCCTGGCCCTCAGTAAGCTCTTTACCCAACCTGCACAACATGCAACAGAGAGATTCCAAACACCTCCACAGAACAGCACACTATTCCCTCCGACTCTGTTTATCACAAAGCCAGGCAACTGCTCAGTAACTCGAGTCTCTGGGCTTAGTTGATAACCGTGATTTTTTTTCTCTCCACTGACTTGCCGAGTATTCCCAGCAAGGATGGGATTTATCTGAGATATCCAACCTCAGTAATTAAGTCTAATCTCTTCCTGGGTCTTCTGGACTACTTTGATCCGGAAACCTGGCTTCAATTCACTGAGGAAACGTCCAGGACTTTTGAGCTTGAAAAGTGTACTAACGGTCGTTTGTGAGATGCTGCTGTCTTCCCACACTTTCTGCACTGATGCACGACCCAATATTCTCAATATCATCCCAGCTGCACCCTATCTTTTATGAATATCCATGGACTTGTGATTCCTGTGTGTCATTGGGAATATTGCATTTCTACAAGGAGTTTTGAGAATGTCCTTGAATCTTTTTGATATCTTCCAGTGGCAGGACTTGGAGAAGAGTGTCGATTGTCTGATGTCTGTTGTGCGATCTGTATTTCCCATGTGACTCAGCCATCTGTATGTGACTCAGGTCCCGCTAGGGATGTAGTGCTCTCCCATTTCTTAGTCATAAGAGATAAAATCTTTTACTTTTAGATGCACCCAAAAATGTAACCATTCAAGTGGAAGGGAGATCGGAAATCACAGAAGGTGACACTGTCTCATTGTCATGTGCCAGTAGCAGTAACCCTGAAGCCACCTACAAATGGTACAAGAGAGACAAAGTTCAAGTTCAGGATTATAATTCCAAGGATGGGATTCTGCTCTTCCAAAATATTTCACAAAGTGATTCCGGGTTCTATAGCTGCACGGCATCAAACTATCTGGGAAACCGAAGCTCGGAGGCAGTGGAGATATCTGTTCAATGTAAGAAATTATTGCTCTGGAGGGGTTTCTGTTATCAATTTCATTGCTAGACAAATTCATTTGTGTTGCTTTACAGAAATTGACTAGAACCTTCTTGTAACCTTTCTTCTCATGTAATGATTGTCATGCAGCATGATCCATCACAGCCCAAATGGTTAAATAGAAACATAGAAAACCTACAGCACCATACAGACCCTTCGGCCCACAAAGTCCCTGCAAACATGTCCCTACCTTAGAAATTACTAAGCTTACCTATAGCCCTCTATTTTTCTAAGCTCCATGTACTTATCCAAACGTCTCTTAAAAGACCCTAACATATCCGCCTCCACCACCGCTGCCGGCAGCCCATTCCACGCACTCACCACTCTGAATAAAAAACTTACCCCTGACATCTCCTCTGTACCTTCTCCCCAGCACCTTAAAACTGTGTCCTCTTGTGGCAACAATTTCAGCCATGGGGAAAAGCCTCTGACTATCCACACGATCAATGCCTTTCATCATCTTGTACACCTCTATCAGGTCGCTTCTCATCCTCCGTCGCTCCAAGGAGGGAAAAGGCCGAGAGATAGAGATCGAGATAGACATCGAGATATAGATAGAGATAGAGGCTAACAATATAATAAATCAAGAAGATAATGAGTAAAACACTTTAAAATCCATTTAAATTCATTATTCAGCTGCATTGAGAGTTGCACTGTTAAAGCTAAAACACCATTAGAAAATTATTTTTTTTTTACAAAGTCCAGGAGTTCCCAATTATTATCTGCAAAGCTACTTGTCATCCTTGTCCATGTACTCAGAAGTTCTCATCACCGAGCCAAATTGTTAATTGTGGTTTTCTCTCTCCACTGATGTCACCCAACTTGCCGAAAGGTTCTAGTATCTGGGGCTTCATTTCAGTTTGTGACGTGGTGCACATCTTCTAACCCATGTGCTCCTAATGTTCTCAGTATCATCCCTAAAGTTCTTTTTCTACTTTGAATGCTCATGGACCAGAGCCTTCAGATGTCAATGGTGATTTGTTTCAGCTAGAGTCTGAGAAAGTCTATAAAAATTCTTGATTTTCTATCCATTTCATAAACTCCTCTCATGGCTGGGCTCAGACATGTTTGGCATGTGGTCAACACGGTCTGTCCATTATATCTGATTGAATGAAGTTAGGTTAGGCTCTCAAAGGATGTACTCTGTCTGTATCACAAGTCCTCAAACATGAAATTTATTCACTTTCAGATGCACCCAAAAATGTAAACATTAAAGTGGAGAACAGAACAGAGATCAAAGAGGGTGACGAGGTCTCTTTGTCGTGTGCCAGTAATAGTAACCCTGAAGCCATTTACAGCTGGTTCAAGAGGGACAAAGGTCAAGTTCAGGATTATAATTCCAAAGATGCCACTCTACTCTTCCAAAGTATTTCACAAAGTGATTCTGGATTGTACACTTGTGTAGCAACAAACTACCTTGGAAACCAGAGCTCAGAGGCTGTGGAGATCTCCGTGCAATGTGAGAAAACTTTGTTATTATTTTCATCTGACGACACGCTCAGTTGTGTTGTTATTGTATAAGTTAGCAAGGTTATTCTTCAGAATTTTCTTGTCCTAAATCCATTCTACCCACATTGCTATTCTACAACTGAGACAGTTAGACTATTTCAGAAGAAAGAGGAAGAGTGAGTGAGCGACAGAGAGACAGTAAGGGAGAGAGAGACAGGCAGCCAGAGGAGGAGACAGAAAGACAAAGAGAGAGAGAGAAAGATACCTAAAACAATGGCAAATGGATCTTCACACAATCAGTGTAGGGTAATACACAATCAGTGTAGGGTAATACATAATCGGTATAGGGTAATACACAGTCGGTGTAGGGTAATACACAATCGGTATAGTGTAATGAACAATCGGTGTAGGGTAATACACAATCGGTGTAGGGTAATACACAATCGGTGTAGGGTAATGAACAATAGGTGTAGGGTAATACACAATCGGTGTAGGGTAATACACAATCAGTGTAGGGTAATACACAATCGGTTTAGGGCAATGAACAATCGGTGTAGGGTAATACATAATCGGTATAGGGTAATACACAATCGGTGTAGGGTAATGCACATTGGTTAACTCTGATATCTCTTTGTATATTTTGGACCCAAGAAACCTTGCTTCAATTCTCTGAAGAAAGGTCCGGGCCTTTTATGCTTGTAGAGTGTACCATCAGTAGTTTATGAGATGCTGCACTCCTCCCACGCCTTCTGCAATGATGCAGGGCCAAATATTTTCAATATCATCCCCGCTGCATTCCATACTTTCTGTTCATAGACTTGTCATTCCTGGAAGTCAGTGGGGAGAATGCCCTTGAATCTTTTTGTTGTCAGCCTAGTGATCACTTCCAGTGGCAGAACCTGAGGAAGAGTGTCAGGTCTCTGATGTCAGATCTGTGATTGAAACTTCCTGTGTGACACAACTAACCTATGTGATTCAGATCCTGCGAGGGATGTACTGCTCTCGGTATTTAGTCATGAGACATAAAATCTTCTCCTTTTAGAAGCACCCAAAAATGTAACCATTCAACGGGAAGCGAGATCACAGCTGAAAATCGAAGAGGGTGACAAGGTCTCTTTGTCATGTGCCAGTAACAGTAACCCTGAAGCCACCTACAACTGGTATAAGAGAGACTATGGTTGTTCAGGATTTTACTTCCAAGGATGGCATTCTGCTCTTCCAAAATATTTCACTAAGTGATTCTGGGTTCTATAACTGCACGGCAACAAACTATCTGGGCAGCCAAAGCTCAGAGGCTGCAGAGATATCTGTTCAATGTAAGAAATTGTTCTTTCTGAGTGTATTTTGCTACTAATATCATCCAGTGACAAGCTCAGTTGTGTTGTTATATGGTAAGTTAGCAAGATTATTCCTCAGAAGTTTTATTGCCTGAACCTATCTGCCCCACATTGTTATTCCACAGCATCTGCTACAACCTTGTGCGGAATGAGCTGCCAGCACAAGTGGTGCACGTAAGCTCGATTTGGAAGTTTGTAAGTAATTTGGATAGGTACATGAATGGTGGGGTTATGGAGGGCTATGGTCCTTATGCAGGTCAGTTGGAGTAGGTAGCTTAAAGGGTTCTAAACAGGTTAGATGGGTTGAAGGTACTGCTTCTGGATATTGCATCCTAGCTGTCCAGATACGCAAGCCTGGGAAGTACGATATGGAGAGCAAGCTGTTACCCGTGCTCCCCTTCTCTATGTATCTGATGAACCCAAAGGAACGGCAGCAAAAGATTTTGTTTGACACCAGCAGCATGGCGAGACTTGCCAGTCAACATTGAACTCATTGTAGGACTGGCTTAGGGACTCCAGCTCTGGATTTTCCCCCTGGGATTTACTCCCAAAGCCTTCCCCATGACTGGGTACAGCCTCAAGGCAGCAGAGGTTTGATCTCAGATATTTCCTTTCCTAGATGAGCAACCAAACACAGCTGCTGAGCCCCATCAGGCGAAAGCGACTGGTTTTAACGTCCTCGTAACCCACCTTTGCCCCTTCTCCTGTCAGTAGAAATGGTTCCGCTGAGCTCAGTAGCTAAGCCCACAGGAAGACCAGGACACATCTCAAATGATTGGCCTGAGTGCGCCCCTTCTCTATCACCTGTCTCTCCTCCCTTTCGCACTGTCTCCAAGCTTTCTCTATTTGTGAGCCAACCTCCCTTTCCTCGGTCACTTCAGGTTGGTTCCCACCCCTCAGCAATTCTAGTTAAAACTCTCCCCAACAGACTTTGTAAACCTCAACACCAGGGTATGGGTCCCCCTGGGATTCAAGTGCAACCCGTCCTTTTTGTACAGGTCACACCTGCCCAATAAGAGGTCCCAGTCTGAATCCCTACCCTCTGCTCCAATCCCTCAGCCACGCATTTATCCTCCACCTCGTTCTATTCCTATACCTTGTCCCCATTACTGCTCCCCGTCTTTAACAAAGCAAGGAACCTTAATTCTAACAGAGACAGTAAATACATGCAGCAGTGTTGATGTACAGAAAGACCCTCAGGTGAAGTTTCATAGCTCCCAGAAAATGGTATTACAGGCGGACAGATCAGTGAAGAAGGCAATCAGGGTGTTTACTGTCATGGTTTTAGGCTCTGGGTAAAAGAGCTGGGCCGCATGTGCAGTTCTCGTTACTGCTGTCACTTGCTCTAAGTGAAGGTGGACGCTGCCTGATTTGTAAAATGTGGTCACTTCAGTCCAGTATGAACAGAATTGAGAGTAGATCCTCCTTAAGGATAATTTCTGAGAGCAAACCTCTCCTCTCAAACAGATCAAGGAACAATACATTCCCAAGACGTACAAAAAAGTTGGATGAACTCAGCAGGTCGGGCAGCATCTCGGAAGCTTCCCGACCTGCTGAGTTCATCCAGCTTTTTTGTACGTCTTGATTTGACCACAGCATCTGCTGTGTACTTTGTGTTTACAATACATTCCCAATGCTGACTTCCATCAAGAAGTCTCATTGAAATCCGATAACTGATACAGTCCGCGCTTCACGCTTGGAGTCATTGCTCGGGTGTGTTAGCTACAGAGGAGAGGTCACAGAGCCACTAACTTCCATTCCTTCATGATCATTCCAGTCACTGTTGGTTAATGGATGCCACCCGTCTCACGTTGCAGCCCAGCCTGGTGTTCACTTGCTGGGATCTGGCTGCAAGGAGCCAGTACATGACGAGAGCTGCTGCCTGGCCCTCAGTAAGCTCTTTACCCAACCTGCACAACATGCAACAGAGAGATTCCAAACACCTCCACAGAACAGCACACTATTCCCTCCGACTCTGTTTATCACAAAGCCAGGCAACTGCTCAGTAACTCGAGTCTCTGGGCTTAGTTGATAACCGTGATTTTTTTTCTCTCCACTGACTTGCCGAGTATTCCCAGCAAGGATGGGATTTATCTGAGATATCCAACCTCAGTAATTAAGTCTAATCTCTTCCTGGGTCTTCTGGACTACTTTGATCCGGAAACCTGGCTTCAATTCACTGAGGAAACGTCCAGGACTTTTGAGCTTGAAAAGTGTACTAACGGTCGTTTGTGAGATGCTGCTGTCTTCCCACACTTTCTGCACTGATGCACGACCCAATATTCTCAATATCATCCCAGCTGCACCCTATCTTTTATGAATATCCATGGACTTGTGATTCCTGTGTGTCATTGGGAATATTGCATTTCTACAAGGAGTTTTGAGAATGTCCTTGAATCTTTTTGATATCTTCCAGTGGCAGGACTTGGAGAAGAGTGTCGATTGTCTGATGTCTGTTGTGCGATCTGTATTTCCCATGTGACTCAGCCATCTGTATGTGACTCAGGTCCCGCTAGGGATGTAGTGCTCTCCCATTTCTTAGTCATAAGAGATAAAATCTTTTACTTTTAGATGCACCCAAAAATGTAACCATTCAAGTGGAAGGGAGATCGGAAATCACAGAAGGTGACACTGTCTCATTGTCATGTGCCAGTAGCAGTAACCCTGAAGCCACCTACAAATGGTACAAGAGAGACAAAGTTCAAGTTCAGGATTATAATTCCAAGGATGGGATTCTGCTCTTCCAAAATATTTCACAAAGTGATTCCGGGTTCTATAGCTGCACGGCATCAAACTATCTGGGAAACCGAAGCTCGGAGGCAGTGGAGATATCTGTTCAATGTAAGAAATTATTGCTCTGGAGGGGTTTCTGTTATCAATTTCATTGCTAGACAAATTCAGTTGTGTTGCTTTACAGAAATTGACTAGAACCTTCTTGTAACCTTTCTTCTCATGTAATGATTGTCATGCAGCATGATCCATCACAGCCCAAATGGTTAAATAGAAACATAGAAAACCTACAGCACCATACAGACCCTTCGGCCCACAAAGTCCCTGCAAACATGTCCCTACCTTAGAAATTACTAAGCTTACCTATAGCCCTCTATTTTTCTAAGCTCCATGTACTTATCCAAACGTCTCTTAAAAGACCCTATCATATCCGCCTCCACCACCGCCACCGGCAGCCCATTCCACGCACTCACCACTCTGAATAAAAAACTTACCCCTGACATCTCCTCTGTACCTTCTCCCCAGCACCTTAAACCTGTGTCCTCTTGTGGCAACAATTTCAGCCATGGGGAAAAGCCTCTGACTATCCACACGATCAATGCCTTTCATCATCTTGTACACCTCTATCAGGTCGCTTCTCATCCTCCATCGCTCCAAGGAGGGAAAAGGCCGAGAGATAGAGATCGAGATAGACATCGAGATATAGATAGAGATAGAGGCTAACAATATAATAAATCAAGAAGATAATGAGTAAAATACTTTAAAATCCATTTAAATTCATTATTCAGCAGCATTGAGAGTTGCACTGTTAAAGCTAAAACACCATTAGAAAATTATTTTTTTTTTACAAAGTCCAGGAGTTCCCAATTATTATCTGCAAAGCTACTTGTCATCCTTGTCCATGTACTCAGAAGTTCTCATCACCGAGCCAAATTGTTAATTGTGGTTTTCTCTCTCCACTGATGTCACCCAACTTGCCGAAAGGTTCTAGTATCTGGGGCTTCATTTCAGTTTGTGACATGGTGCACATCTTCTAACCCATGTGCTCCTAATGTTCTCAGTATCATCCCTAAAGTTCTTTTTCTACTTTGAATGCTCATGGACCAGAGCCTTCAGATGTCAATGGTGATTTGTTTCAGCTAGAGTCTGAGAAAGTCTATAAAAATTCTTGATTTTCTATCCATTTCATAAACTCCTCTCATGGCTGGGCTCAGACATGTTTGGCATGTGGTCAACACGGTCTGTCCATTATATCTGATTGAATGAAGTTAGGTTAGGCTCTCAAAGGATGTACTCTGTCTGTATCACAAGTCCTCAAACATGAAATTTATTCACTTTCAGATGCACCCAAAAATGTAAACATTAAAGTGGAGAACAGAACAGAGATCAAAGAGGGTGACGAGGTCTCTTTGTCGTGTGCCAGTAACAGTAACCCTGAAGCCATTTACAGCTGGTTCAAGAGGGACAAAGGTCAAGTTCAGGATTATAATTCCAAAGATGCCACTCTACTCTTCCAAAGTATTTCACAAAGTGATTCTGGATTGTACACTTGTGTAGCAACAAACTACCTTGGAAACCAGAGCTCAGAGGCTGTGGAGATCTCTGTGCAATGTGAGAAAATTTTGTTATTATTTTCATCTGATGACACGCTCAGTTGTGTTGTTATTGTATAAGTTAGCAAGGTTATTCTTCAGAATTTTCTTGTCCTAAATCCATTCTACCCACATTGCTATTCTACAACTGAGACAGTTAGACTATTTCAGAAGAAAGAGGAAGAGTGAGTGAGAGACAGAGAGACAGTAAGGGAGAGAGAGATGGGCAGCCAGAGGAGGAGACAGAAAGACAAAGAGAGAGAGAGAAAGATACTTATAACAATGGCAAATGGATCTTCACACAATCAGTGTAGGGTAATACACAATCAGTGTAGGGTAATACACAATCAGTATAGGGTAATGCACAATCAGTGTAGGGTAATACACAATCGGTATAGGGTAATACACAATCGGTATAGGGTAATACACAATCAGTGTAGGGTAATACACAATCGGTATAGGGTAATACACAGTCGGTGTAGGGTAATACACAATCAGTGTAGGGTAATACACAATCGGTGTAGGGTAATGCACATTGGTTAACTCTGATATCTCTTTGTATATTTTGGACCCAAGAAACTTTGCTTCAATTCTCTGAAGAAAGGTCCGGGCCTTTTGAGCTTGTAGAGTGTACCATCAGTAGTTTATGAGATGCTGCACTCCTCCCACGCCTTCTGCAATGATGCAGGGCCAAATATTTTCAATATCATCCCCGCTGCATTCCATCCTTTCTGTTCATAGACTTGTCATTCCTGGCAGTCAGTGGGGAGAATGCCCTTGAATCTTTTTGTTGTCAGCCTAGTGATCACTTCCAGTGGCAGAACCTGAGGAAGAGTGTCAGGTCTCTGATGTCAGATCTGTGATTGAAACTTCCTGTGTGACACAACTAACCTATGTGATTCAGATCCTGCGAGGGATGTACTGCTCTCGGTATTTAGTCATGAGACATAAAATCTTCTCCTTTTAGAAGCACCCAAAAATGTAACCATTCAACGGGAAGCGAGATCACAGCTGAAAATCGAAGAGGGTGACAGTAACAGTAACCCTGAAGCCACCTACAACTGGTATAAGAGAGACTATGGTTGTTCAGGATTTTACTTCCAAGGATGGCATTCTGCTCTTCCAAAATATTTCACTAAGTGATCCTGGGTTCTATAACTACACGGCAACAAACTATCTGGGCAGCCAAAGCTCAGAGGCTGTAGGGATATCTGTTCAATGTAAGAAATTGTTGTTTCTGAGTGTATTTTGCTACTAATATCATCCAGTGACAAGCTCAGTTGTGTTGTTATATGGTAAGTTAGCAAGATTATTCCTCAGAAGTTTTATTGCCTAAACCTATCTGCCCCACATTGTTATTCCACAGCATCTGCTACAACCTTGTGCGGAATGAGCTGCCAGCACAAGTGGTGCACGTAAGCTCGATTTGGAAGTTTGTAAGTAATCTGGATAAGTACATGAATGGTGGGGTTATGGAGGGCTATGGTCCTTATGCAAATCAGTTGGAGTAGGTAGTTTAAAGGGTTCTAAACAGGTTAGATGGGTTGAAGGTACTGCTTCTGGATATTGCATCCTAGCTGTCCAGATACGCAAGCCTGGGAAGTACGATATGGAGAGCAAGCTGTTACCCGTGCTCCCCTTCTCTATGCATCTGATGAACCCAAAAGAACGGCAGCAAAAGATTTTGTTTGACACCAGCAGCATGGCGAGACTTGCCAGTCAACATTGAACTCATTGTAGGACTGGCTTAGGGACTCCAGCTCTGGATTTTCCCCCTGGGATTTACTCCCAAAGCCTTCCCCATGACTGGGTACAGCCTCAAGGCAGCAGAGGTTTGATCTCAGATATTTCCCTTCCTAGATGAGCAACCAAACACAGCTGCTGAGCCCCATCAGGCGAAAGCGACTGGTTTTAACGTCCCAGTAACCCACCTTTGCCCCTTCTCCTGTCAGTAGAAATGGTTCCGCTGAGCTCAGTAGCTAAGCCCACAGGAAGACCAGGACACATCTCAAATGATTGGCCTGAGTGCGCCCCTTCTCTATCACCTGCCTCTCCTCCCTTTCGCACTGTCTCCAAGCTTTCTCTATTTGTGAGCCAACCTCCCTTTCCTCGGTCACTTCAGGTTGGTTCCCACCCTTCAGCAATTCTAGTTAAAACTCTCCCCAACAGACTTTGTAAACCTCAACACCAGGGTATGGGTCCCCCTGGGATTCAAGTGCAACCCGTCCTTTTTGTACAGGTCACACCTGCCCAATAAGAGGTCCCAGTCTGAATCCCTAACCCTCTGCTCCAATCCCTCAGCCATGCATTTATTCTCCACCTCGTTCTATTCCTATACCTTGTCCCCATTACTGCTCCCCGTCTTTAACAAAGCAAGGAACCTTAATTCTAACAGAGACAGTAAATACATGCAGCAGTGTTGATGTACAGAAAGACCCTCAAGGTGAAGTTTCATAGCTCCCAGAAAATGGTATTACAGGCGGACAGATCAGTGAAGAAGGCAATCAGGGTGTTTACTGTCATGGTTTTAGGCTCTGGGTAAAAGAGCTGGGACCGCACGTGCAGTTCTCGTTACTGCTGTCACTTGCTCTAAGTGAAGGTGGACGCTGCCTGATTTGTAAAATGTGGTCACTTCAGTCCAGTATGAACAGAATTGAGAGTAGATCCTCCTTAAGGATAATTTCTGAGAGCAAACCTCTCCTCTCAAACAGATCAAGGAACAATACATTCCCAAGACGTACAAAAAAGTTGGATGAACTCAGCAGGTCGGGCAGCATCTCGGAAGCTTCCCGACCTGCTGAGTTCATCCAGCTTTTTTATACGTCTTGATTTGACCACAGCATCTGCAGTGTACTTTGTGTTTACAATACATTCCCAATGCTGACTTCCATCAAGAAGTCTCATTGAAATCCGATAACTGATACAGTCCGCGCTTCACGCTTGGAGTCATTGCTCGGGTGTGTTAGCTACAGAGGAGAGGTCACAGAGCCACTAACTTCCATTCCTTCATGATCATTCCAGTCACTGTTGGTTAATGGATGCCACCCGTCACACGTTGCAGCCCAGCCTGGTGTTCACTTGCTGGGATCTGGCTGCAAGGAGCCAGTACATGACGAGAGCTGCTGCCTGGCCCTCAGTAAGCTCTTTACCCAACCTGCACAACATGCAACAGAGAGATTCCAAACACCTCCACAGAACAGCACACGATTCCCTCCGACTCTGTTTATCACAAAGCCAGGCAACTGCTCAGTAACTCAAGTCTCTGGGCTTAGTTGATAACCGTGATTTTTTTTCTCTCCACTGACTTGCCGAGTATTCCCAGCAAGGATGGGATTTATCTGAGATATCCAACCGCAGTAATTAAGTCTAATCTCTTCCTGGGTCTTCTGGACTACTTTGATCCGGAAACCTGGCTTCAATTCACTGAGGAAACGTCCAGGACTTTTGAGCTTGAAAAGTGTACTAACGGTCGTTTGTGAGATGCTGCTGTCTTCCCACACTTTCTGCACTGATGCACGACCCAATATTCTCAATATCATCCCAGCTGCACCCTATCTTTTATGAATATCCATGGACTTGTGATTCCTGTGTGTCATTGGGAATATTGCATTTCTACAAGGAGTTCTGAGAATGTCCTTGAATCTTTTTGATATCTTCCAGTGGCAGGACTTGGAGAAGAGTGTCGAGTGTCTGATGTCTGTTGTGCGATCTGTATTTCCCATGTGACTCAGCCATCTGTATGTGACTCAGGTCCCGCTAGGGATGTAGTGCTCTCCCATTTCTTAGTCATAAGAGATAAAATCTTTTACTTTTAGATGCACCCAAAAATGTAACCATTCAAGTGGAAGGGAGATCGGAAATCACAGAAGGTGACACTGTCTCATTGTCATGTGCCAGTAGCAGTAACCCTGAAGCCTCCTACAAATGGTACAAGAGAGACAAAGTTCAAGTTCAGGATTATAATTCCAAGGATGGGATTCTGCTCTTCCAAAATATTTCACAAAGTGATTCCGGGTTCTATAGCTGCACGGCATCAAACTATCTGGGAAACCAAAGCTCGGAGGCAGTGGAGATATCTGTTCAATGTAAGAAATTATTGCTCTGGAGGGGTTTCTGTTATCAATTTCATTGCTAGACAAATTCAGTTGTGTTGCTTTACAGAAATTGACTAGAACCTTCTTGTAACCTTTCTTCTCATGTAATGATTGTCATGCAGAATGATCCATCACAGCCCAAATGGTTAAATAGAAACATAGAAAACCTTCAGCACTATACAGACCCTTCGGCCCACAAAGTCCCTGCAAACATGTCCCTACCTTAGAAATTACTAAGCTTACCTATAGCCCTCTATTTTTCTAAGCTCCATGTACTTATCCAAACGTCTCTTAAAAGACCCTATCATATCCGCCTCCACCACCGCCACCGGCAGCCCATTCCACGCACTCACCACTCTGAATAAAAAACTTACCCCTGACATCTCCTCTGTACCTTCTCCCCAGCACCTTAAACCTGTGTCCTCTTGTGGCAACAATTTCAGCCATGGGGAAACGCCTCTGACTATCCACACGATCAATGCCTTTCATCATCTTGTACACCTCTATCAGGTCGCTTCTCATCCTCCGTCGCTCCAAGGAGGGAATAGGCCGAGAGATAGAGATCGAGATAGACATCGAGATATAGATAGAGATAGAGGCTAACAATATAATAAATCAAGAAGATAATGAGTAAAATACTTTAAAATCCATTTAAATTCATTATTCAGCAGCATTGAGAGTTGCACTGTTAAAGCTAAAACACCATTAGAAAATTATTTTTTTTTACAAAGTCCAGGAGTTCCCAATTATTATCTGCAAAGCTACTTGTCAGCCTTGTCCATGTACTCAGAAGTTCTCATCACCGAGCCAAATTGTTAATTGTGGTTTTCTCTCTCCACTGATGTCACTCAACTTGCCGAAAGGTTCTAGTATCTGGGGCTTCATTTCAGTTTGTGACGTGGTGCACATCTTCTAACCCATGTGCTCCTAATGTTCTCAGTATCATCCCTAAAGTTCTTTTTCTACTTTGAATGCTCATGGACCAGAGCCTTCAGATGTCAATGGTGATTTGTTTCAGCTAGAGTCTGAGAAAGTCTATAAAAATTCTTGATTTTCTATCCATTTCATAAACTCATCTCATGGCTGGGCTCAGACATGTTTGGCATGTGGTCAACACGGTCTGTCCATTATATCTGATTGAATGAAGTTAGGTTAGGCTCTCAAAGGATGTACTCTGTCTGTATCACAAGTCCTCAAACATGAAATTTATTCACTTTCAGATGCACCCAAAAATGTAAACATTAAAGTGGAGAACAGAACAGAGATCAAAGAGGGTGACGAGGTCTCTTTGTCGTGTGCCAGTAACAGTAACCCTGAAGCCATTTACAGCTGGTTCAAGAGGGACAAAGGTCAAGTTCAGGATTATAATTCCAAAGATGCCACTCTACACTTCCAAAGTATTTCACAAAGTGATTCTGGATTGTACACTTGTGTAGCAACAAACTACCTTGGAAACCAGAGCTCAGAGGCTGTGGAGATCTCTGTGCAATGTGAGAAAATTTTGTTATTATTTTCATCTGACGACACGCTCAGTTGTGTTGTTACTGTATAAGTTAGCAAGGTTATTCTTCAGAATTTTCTTGTCCTAAATCCATTCTACCCACATTGCTATTCTACAACTGAGACAGTTAGACTATTTCAGAAGAAAGAGGAAGAGTGAGTGAGAGACAGAGAGACAGAAAGGGAGAGAGAGACAGGCAGCCAGAGGAGGAGACAGAAAGACAAAGAGAGAGAGAGAGAAAGATACCTATAACAATGGCAAATGGATCTTCACACAATCAGTATAGGGTAATACACAGTCAGTGTAGGGTAATACACAATCGGTATAGGGTAATGCACAATCGGTGTAGGGCAATATACAATTGGTGTAGGGTAATACACAATCGGTATAGTGTAATGAACAATCAGTGTAGGGTAATACACAATCAGTGTAGGGCAATACACAATTGGTGTAGGGTAATACACAATTGGTGTAGGGTAATACACAATCGGTGTAGGGTAATACACAATCGGTATAGGGTAATACACAGTCGGTGTAGGGTAATACACAATCGGTGTAGGGTAATGCACAATCGGTGTAGGGTAATACACAATCGGTGTAGGGTAATGCACATTGGTTAACTCTGATATCTCTTTGTATATTTTGGACGCAAGAAACCTTGCTTCAATTCTCTGAAGAAAGGTCCGGGCCTTTTGAGCTTGTAGAGTGTACCATCAGTAGTTTATGAGATGCTGCACTCCTCCCACGCTTTCTGCAATGATGCAGGGCCAAATATTTTCAATATCATCCCCGCTGCATTCCATCCTTTCTGTTCATAGACTTGTCATTCCTGGCAGTCAGTGGGGAGAATGCCCTTGAATCTTTTTGTTGTCAGCCTAGTGATCACTTCCAGTGGCAGAACCTGAGGAAGAGTGTCAGGTCTCTGATGTCAGATCTGTGATTGAAACTTCCTGTGTGACACAGCTAACCTATGTGACTCAGATCCTGCGAGGGAGTTCCAAGTCCAGGAGTTCCCAATTATTATCTGCAAAGCTACTTGTCATCCTTGTCCATGTACTCAGAAGTTCTCATCACCGAGCCAAATTGTTAATTGTGGTTTTCTCTCTCCATTGATGTCACCCAACTTGCCGAAAGGTTCTAGTACCTGGGGCTTCATTTCAGTTTGTGACGTGGTGCACATCTTCTAACCCATGTGCTCCTAATGTTCTCAGTATCATCACTAAAGTTCTTTTTCTACTTTGAATGCTCATGGACCAGAGCCTTCAGATGTCAATGGTGATTTGTTTCAGCTAGAGTCTGAGAAAGTCTATAAAAATTCTTGATTTTCTATCCATTTCATAAACTCCTCTCATGGCTGGGCTCAGACATGTTTGGCATGTGGTCAACACGGTCTGTCCATTATATCTGATTGAATGAAGTTAGGTTAGGCTCTCAAAGGATGTACTCTGTCTGTATCACATCCTCAAACATGAAATTTATTCACTTTCAGATGCACCCAAAAATGTAAACATTAAAGTGGAGAACAGAACAGAGATCAAAGAGGGTGATGAGGTCTCTTTGTCGTGTGCCAGTAACAGTAACCCTGAAGCCATTTACAGCTGGTTCAAGAGGGACAAAGGTCAAGTTCAGGATTATAATTCCAAAGATGCCACTCTACTCTTCCAAAGTATTTCTCAAATTGATTCTGGATTGTACACTTGCGTAGCAACAAACCACCTTGGAAGCCAGAGCTCAGAGGCTGTGGAGATCTCTGTTCAATGTAAGAAATTATTGCTTTTGAGCATTTTCTGCATCTAAGTTCATCCTACTTCATAGTATAAGCTGACTAAAACATTCCGGAAGGCTTTGATCTCAACTACCTATTCTCCTTACTTTCCATTCTATATTCCACAGATCACTGCAGGAGAAAGAAAGTGAGAAAGAGAGAGAGAGAAAGACAAAGGAAACAGGGGAATGATAATGGTGAGAGAAATACAGAGAAACAGAGAGAGAAAGAGTGAGACAGAGTGAATGACAGAGATAGACAAACGGAATATCCAAAATCCTAGAACTGTACAGTGTACAGATAGGAGAGTGGCCAAAGTGATCACAACATATCGATTAAATCGGCAACAGAATAGGAAATGCTGGAAACACTCAGCAGATCAGCAGTGTCAGTGGAAATAGAAACAGCTGACATTTTGGTCTGTGTACTCAGATAACAAACAAGAGAAAATCTGCAGACGCTGGATGTCCAAGGAACACACACAAAATGCTGGAGGAACTCAATGGACCAAGCAGCATTTATGGAAAAGAGTACAGTTGGGCCGAGCCCTTCATCCGGACTGGAGAAAAATAGATGGGGAGTCAGAGTAAGAAGGTGGTGGGAGGAGAGGAAGAAATACAAGGTGATTAGTGAAACTGGTGGGTGGGAGGGGGCTGAAGTAAAGTGTAAAGTGGATGGTCCTGTTACTTCTGCCCCTACAAGTGCTACACCTGCCCCCACTCTTCCTCCCTCACTACCATTCAGGACCTCAAACAATCCTTCCAGGTGAGGCGACACTTCACCCTTGAGACCCGACATAGATTGGAAGACCGCTTCATCAAACATCTACACTTCACCTGAAGTAAAAAGCAGGATCTCCCGTGGCCACCCATTTTAATTCCACTCCCCATTCTCATTCTGGCATGTCAACCTGTGGCCTCTTCTACTGTCGCAATGAGGCTACACTCAGGATTTGAGGAGCAACACCTTATATTCTGTCTGGGTAGCCTCCAAACTGATGGCATGAACAATAATTTCTCAAACTTCCAGTAAAGCCCCCCTTCTCCTTCACCATTCTCCATTCTCATTTCCCTCTCTCACCTTATCTCCTTGCCTGTCTATCCACCTCCCTCTGGTGCTCCTCCCCCTTTTCTTTCTTCCATGGTCTTCTGTCCTGTCCTATCAGACTCCCCCTTCTCCAGCCCTGTATCTCTTTCACCAATCAACTTTCCAGCTCTTTACTTCACCATCACCACCCCCCTCCACTCCTGGTTCTTGTGGTTCTTCCTCCCCCCCTCCCCTTCTTACTCTGACTCCTCATCTTTTTTTCCTCCAGTTCTAATGAACAGTCTCTGTCTGAAACGGCAACTGTACTGTTTTTTCATATGTGCTGCCAGGCCTGCAGAGTTCCTTCAGCATTTTGTGTATATTTCACACAGTTTCTCTATGTCTTTATTTCAGATTTCTAGTATAATTTACTCTCACATCAACAGTGTTAGTGATATCAACATAACAGAGAGAAATTCAAGTTGCTGTCACACGTTGAGACTTTGCACAAACGCACATTAGTGGAATTCATAGTTACTTTCAGTTTGTTGGGATCAGTGTTATGGAAGGTCTTATGGAACTGAGAAGGACTTAATGGTGTAGCTACAATTACAACTGTGACTTACTCTCATGGAGGTGAATTCTATATCATAAAACAAAGGTGGTTTATTCCCATCAGACCTCCACTATAACCACAACTGACAGCAGAGTGTCCAAGGGCAAAGTCCATTTCACAATTAAATCTCCTTGCTTGAAATGTTCAAGGCTGACATATTTCAACTGGAAGTTATCCCTGAGATCTGCTCCAGCCATGGAGTCCTTGCTGACTGTAGAGGTGAGATTACAGAAGCACTGATTTCCTTTCCTTCAGGATCATTCTACTACTGGGCTGATGGATGCACCCTTAACAGGTTGCAACCCACCTTTGCATTCACTTGCTAGAATCCGTCTGTCACCATGGAGTCAGGACGGAGTCAGGACAGAGTCAAGAACAGATAAAGAATATCTGTTAGTTTGCTTGTTTAATTAAGCACCTTTGTTTGTTAGCTTAAGTAGGCAGGTATCCTTGAGTATCTTAGAGAGTGATTGTTGGATAATACTGATGTTGAGCATTTGTCCAACCTTCAGAACGTGCAGCAGAATGACTTCAGCATCTCCCCAGATCAACATCACCAAACACAAAAGCACATGCTAGCGAAGTGAGTCTCTAATTGTGCTGTTTCCCTACCGCAGGTGTTTCCTGACTTGCTGAGTGTATTTTTCTCAATTTTGAATTTTATTTCAGGTTTCCAACATTGTTGGCGCACTCCTTCCATCAATTACACAGGACTTCGGTGTGCACCTGATCAATGGCCTCACTAACCTCAATACCATCCCAAGTAGTCCTTCTCCACTTTGAATTGTCAGAAATTCCGGGAGTCAGTGGGAAAGTTGCATTTATTTTTCAAGAGATTTTGAGAATATACTTTTCTCTTATGCTTTCGGAAAACTATTCCGTGATAGGACTCAGTATAAAGTGCTTTAACTTGGGAGTTAGGCATGTGATCATTGTTAATTGCCCTATATAACAGATGAACTAGAGACTCGGGTTCTCTGTATCATAGTTATAACTCATAATATACTGTTTACTTACAGATGCACCCAGAAACACAACCATCTATGTAAAAGACAGATCAGAAATGGATATTAAAGAGGGTGACAACATCTCTTTGCTATGCTCCAGTCGCAGCTATCCTGAAGCTACTTACACCTGGTACAGGAGAACTGAAAATAATAGGCAAACAATAAATCTTAATAGCACAAGAGGGACCCTGGTCTTTCACAGTATTTCAAGAAGCAATTCTGGATTGTATTCCTGCACCGCCTCAAATTATTTGGGAAAGCAGACTTCAGAGGACTGGAAGATTTCTGTTCAATGTAGGTAATCCTTTGGATTTTATGTTAATTTTTTTCCCTTAACCTGTTGCACGTCACTGTATAAGATAAAGATACTCTTATTTTCTAACATCTGTTCAATATACATCCTTATCCATGTATTCTTTTACTAACTTCCCTCACACGTTTCAATGTTTGAATTGTTCAATTTAATATCAGAGACTGTATACAGCATACAACCTGAAATTCTTATTCGTCACAGACATCCACAAAACAGAAAAAAAAACAAAGAATGAACAACAGAAAACGTTAGAACACCCAGAACCTGTCTCACCCTCCCACGCACAAGCAGCTGCTAAAATATTAATCTTTCTCCTCTCCCCTTCCCCCCACTTGCTCCAACCCCCATATGACAGGTCATCATTTATCAGAAATTCTGTGAGGAAACAAAAGGAGCCATGCACATAATACTTGCTAAACCATTCATAATGTTCTATATAGGATGTCAGTTATTGGCAAAACATTTCCTACTGTTAACTGCTCTAATACTAGAACCATTCGATGAAAATAGGAAGAAGTGAGGAAATATGTATAAGTAGCAGTGGTATACAGCTATTCTAGGTAGAGTTAGCACGAGGGCAGAAGTTTTGACTCAATCACTTAATCCTATCAGAAATACCTTGGCATTAGCTATAGGCATGCAAAAAATGTTCTGAATGTTTTTCCAGCCAACACAGATAAGTGCTTTTAATTGTAAATATCTGTGCATTAACAATACATTACAGAGCTAGTGTTAGTTTATGACTGCATGAATCAAACTCATTGTCATGGCTGCGTGAACTGGGCCTCTGTGAGTGGCAGCTCAGCATCAGATCTTTTTATATATCAAGATAAACTTCATAGTAAAAATATTTACAAAAATAAACAGTGCAAAGCCCTTTCATTCTTACACTCAAAGATAATGCACTAAGTAGTGCTCTATTACATTTCTTAAAACTGGTAGCACTGTTGCCATTCATGTGTCCCCCTGGGTAGTACTCTACTACAATAATTGAGGGGCTTCACATCCAACCCTGCTCCTCGCAGTCGAGTAGTGGAAGAACCCTTTCCTCCACAGAGCCCTTGCCATGACTCCACCAAGGCTGTGGGACCAGAGGTCCCAGAGCCCCAATAGCCATCAGGGCCATGACAGCTGTTGCTGGTCTTCAAGCTCCTTATAAATGTCCAATATGATAAAGTAATTAAAATAAAAATTGTTGAAGGTATTTAATAGGTAAAGTTGCTTCTTTTAATCACTAGAAATGAACTTAAAACATTAAGTAAAATAAATACTTTTCTGTGCTCACATTTACACTCAAGTTCAGTGTCCAATTAAAATGAGTGCTTTTGTGCTTCGTACACAGGCTATGCCCCAGCCCCTCTGAAATCAGCAGTGGCATCACACCTACCTGATGCATTGTAAAGCACAGATGTGGAAATCCAAACTGGCTAAACCATGCACTGCCACCAGCTGACAGTTTGCTCAAAAATGGTGCCTGAGAAGCCATTCGATCTAACCTAATGTTGCAGCCTTCAACCAAAGGGACAGGAGATCAGGCATATCTTCATAGGACTGTGCAGAAAGTGGGCCCCCTCACTTCGTAAAATGATGTTAGAATCAAATTTGATGATGTAGTTTGGAGTCTGAAATTATCTGCACAATACATTGCAGGCTTTTTCCCGCTGTTTAGCACACATGACATCCTGTTGAAGTTGCACCAACTTTGCCGCTCAGTTTTTTCAATAAAAGGCATTGCTCCTGACATACCCTTCCTGATGAAGGGTCTCACTCTGAAACTTCAACTGTTTACTCATTTCTATGGACACTGTCTGGCCTGCGGAGTTCCTCCATTTTTTTGTGTATTACTTTGATTTCCAGCATCTGCAGATTTTCTCTTGTTTGTTTTTACACTACCTCAGAATGCACTACATTCATTGTACCATCCTGCTATTTTGTACATATCATGACATTTATTGTTGGGTTTATGAATATCAAGTATACTATTCACTCTTATAGCTTTATGCAAACAAGGAATTGAACACTAGTGTGCATGATAATGAACTCATCTAATTTTATCAAATAATCTGCATTATTTGACATATCTGAATATATGACATTCTCATATATATGTCTCTATATATGTGACAGAGACACATATATATCAGTCGGATCAGCTATATGAGGATATAATGAACTAAAATCTTGTGACTTTGAGTTTAACAGGCTGTACGAAAATGAACCGGCCACCTATATTCTTCTTGCAGACAAACCTACTCAAATAAACTTGACCCAAGTTGGGATGAGTTTTCACTGTAAAACTGAAGCCAATCCTCCAGCAAGAATTTCCTGGAACAACACAGACACTGCTGTGGAAGTGCAGAATGGCACTTGGACCATCAGCATTCTGACTCTGCAAACAATGACAAGTGGTTGTGTTTCCTGCCAAGCTCAGAATAAGCTTGGCTTTATACGCTCAGAGGAACACTGTTTCAAGTCATCACTGGGTATGTAGCTATAAGTGAAATTATAGATAAGGCTAAGTCAATGGGAGGGACAAAAGTCTACCAACAAAATTCTAAAGACAACTAGACCATGGAAGAATGCAATTAATTAACTTTATTTCCATAACTATTAGTACCCCTGTCTAACAAAAAAAAAAACATTTTTGCAACTTGGAAGGTATTTTAAGGGAATGTATTTTAGATTTTCCTGTGAATAGGAAGTCCATCTGATGGCTTCCATTGAACAGAGTTCTTCAGATTGTTTTCAATAGGAGATGGTCAAGAGAGCAACGATTTTGTCACAGAATGCTAATACTTCCTTCTGTTGCATTTTGTCTACTTAGTTCTTGATTTCTTAAAGTTCGTGATTATTCCATGCTTCTAAATTATTTTCATATATCAATAATTAACATTTTAATGATGGAACAAATCATGAAATTTGTCAGATATCACATTCTTCAGCATCAGCTTTGAGCAATTTGAGTTGTATCACAGTAATATTTCACAGAGGTCCTTCAGTTTGTAGTGATATTAATTTATGTAGACACAAAACATTACAGACACTGGAATCTAGAGAAAAAAATCTGCTGGAAGCATTCAGAAAGGTGAGCAACATCTGTGGGTGAAAGGGAATTGTGGACATTGATGTGAAATATCAGAATCAGAATCAGGTTTAATATCACTGGCATGGGGCATGAAATTTGTTGTCTTTTCAGCAGCAGTACAATGCAACATATAATAATAGAAAAAATGTTGAATTACAGTAAACATATAAAATTATTAAATTATATAAGTAGTGCAAAAATAGAAATAAAAAGTAGTGAGGTATTGTTCCTGGGTGCAATGCATATTCAGAAATCAGATAGCAGAGGGGAAGAAGTTGTTCCTGAATTGTTGAGCGTTTTACTTTAGGCTTCTGCACTTCCTTTCTGATGGTAACAATGAGAACAAGGCATGCCCTGGGTAATGGTGGGGGGGGGGGTGGTGGGGGTGGTCCGTAATGATGGATGCCACCTTTTTAAGGGATGAAATTTATAATTTCATCCTCTCACAGCTGGTGCTCAACCTGTTAAGTTTCCTTCAGTGGTTTGATATTAATTTATGAAACTGTGCACTGAAGTATTTAGAGGTGAAGGATCAGAGTGGAACTACAGGGTGTCATTTACACTGATATTGTCAGAAGACTTTTGGGCCTGTCTCTTACACTTCTGCAATGATGAAAGGTTAAAAGTGTGAATTTTAGGTGAGAGAGCAGGAACTACATTTTTATAAACAGGGTGATATGTTTTTACATATGCCATAAGACCATAAATCATAGGAGCAGAATCTGGCTCATTGAGTCTGCTCCACAACTCCATCTTGACTGATTTATTAACCCTCTCAACCCTATTTTCCTGCCTTCTCCCAGTAACCTTAGATGGCCTGACTAATCAACAACCTATTAACCTCCATTTATAGATATACTCAAGAAATTCCTCCTCATTTCTGTTCCAGATGGACCTCCCTCTATTCTGAACCAAGATTCACCCACTATGGGAAACATCCTCTCCACATCCACTCTGTCTAGGCCTTTCAATATTCGATGGGTTTCAATGAGATCCCCCCCCCCCCCCCATTCCCCCAGTTTTCTAAGTTCCAGTGAGTACAGGTCCAGGGCCATCAAACACTCCTCGTACATTAACCCTTTCATTCCCAGAATCATTCTGGTGAACCTCCTCTGGACCTTCTCCAAAGCCAGGAGTTCTTTCCTTAGATATGCAGCCCAAAACTGTTCACAACAGTCCAAGTGTGGTATGACCAACACCTTATAAGGCCTCAGCATTACATCCTTGCTTTTATAGTTTAGTCCTCTCAAAATGAATGCTGACATTGCATTTGCCTTCCTCACCACCAACTCAACCTGCAAGTTAACCTCTAAGGGATCCTGAACAAGGACACCCAAGTCCTTTGGCAACCCTGAATTTTGAGCTTTCTCTCCATTTAGAAAAAAGTCTATGCCTTCATTCCTTCTACCAAAGTGCTTGACTATACACTTCCGTATATTATATTTCATCTGCCACTTTTTTGCCCATTCTCACAATCTGTCTAGGTCCACCTGCAGACTCCCTGCTTCCTCAACACTACCTGTCCTTCTACCTATCTTCATATTGTCTACAAATTTAGCCACAAAGCCATCAATTCTGTCAACCAAATCACTGACATAAAAGAGTGGTCCAAACACCAACCCCTGTGGAACTGGCACCCAACCAGAGAATACCCCTTAATTCCCACTTTGCTTTGTGCCAGTCAGCCAATCTTCTGTCCATGCTTCTATCCAATCTTCTATTCCATCCTATTGTCTCTGCCTGCTCCTGCCCCACTGAACCCATGTCCTCATACCTCAACTTCATTCTATCCCCCATGGTTCAGTCTGATCCCATCTACATCCACAACGTTTCTCATGCTCTCAGTCTTCTCACTAACTTTCAATTTCCTGATCCTGACCACCTCATTTTCACCATGGATGTCCAGTCCATATACACTTCTATCCCCTGTTATGAGTGATGGACAGACCTGATGGACAATGGGGTGAAGAGTTAACCATTCCAAACCCCTCTCCTGAGAACTACGAACTATTGCTGTTGCTATGCTGCTCATGAGAGAGAGAGATAAAACCCAGGCAAGAACATCTGCTACAGATAAGAGGGGGAGAGAGACTGTTGATTTACTGTATTATGACTCTTCCTGAATTATTTAGCTTCCACTACAAGGACTTTACTTTGCTCATTAACATTCCTCAGGAGATAGCAGGAGTGGCCTGATTTGATGGACACAGTCATTCAGAGTTGATGGATAGCTGAGACCCCGTGAGTGGGGATAAAAGACAGGTCTGGGGAGACACCCTTCAGACACACCAGTGGACACTGACTGAGTGTTGGGAACCCACAGAAAGGTGGGGGCTTCGGAGACCGAACCAGGAGATCGGTCAGTAAAGCTCACAGTGTTACAGCAGGGCCGGTGGGGACTTGTGTGTGTGTCCACTCATGCCAGAGTGACGAGTCCACCACAGAAGAACGGTCTAGCTGAAGACCGGAGGGGTCATAACTGAATGACCACAATGACACGACGGATTAAGAAAGCCATTAAAAGGTTTGCCTGCCGCAACTGTTGCTGTTACATCTCGCTCACTCTCTCTCTCTCCAATGATTTCAATACAACAACCATAACTACTTCAGCATTTATGAACTGAACTCTATACTTTCCTATGACAATTCATTTACCCTAGACATCGATAGAGCTTGTTTATTATTGATTATTATTATTCCTACACTTTTAGGTTTATTACTGCTAACTTGTTTTATATGTATATTTGCATTTTTGATATTGTATTGTGTAGTTTACTAATAAACACCTTTAGTTTGGTACCACCAGAGTCCAACGGATTCTTCTTTCTCTGCTGGTCAGATACCCAGTTACGGGGTACGTAACACCCCCATCAAGAAGGCCTTAACACTCTCCACTTCTTTCTCAATAAAAGACCCAAACAGTTCCCCTCCACCACCACTGTCTGGCAGAAGTCCTCACACTCAACATTTTTTCCTTTGGCATCTTCCACGTTCTCCCAACGCAAAGAGTGCCAATGGGCACTCGCATGGGCCCCAGCTACGCTTTATTTTGTTGGCTACATAGAATAGTCCATGTTCCAAGCTTTCCCTGGTAATGCTCTCCAACCTTCCTCTGCTACATTGATGATTGTATTGGAGCCGCTTCATGCACCCACACTGAGCTCATCAATTTCATCAACTTTGCCTCCAACTTCCACCCTGCCCTTAAATTCACTTGGTTCATTTCTGACCATACCCTCCATTTTCTCAATCTCCCTGTCTCTATCTCTGGAGTCAACCAACATCTTTTATAAGCCTATAGATTCCCATGGTTATTTCGACTATACCTCTTCCCAACGTGTCTCCTGTAAAAATGCCTTTTCTCTGTTCCTTCTCCACTGCATCTGTTCCCAGGATGAGGTTTTCCTTTCCAGGATGTCAGAGATGTCCTCCTTCTTTAAAGTTTGGGCTTTCCATTCCTCCAAAATTGATGCTGCCCTCCTGCATATCCTGGATATCCAAGCTCACCCCATAATCCTGCAGCCTTAACAGTGATAGAGTTCGTCTTGTCCTTACCTACCACCCCATGAGCTTCCAAATCCAACATATCATTCTCCATAATTTCTGCCACCCCCAAATACATCTTTACCTGAACACACACACAACCCTGCTTTCTGCAGGGATCTCTCTCTCCACCATTCCCTTGTCCATTCATCCCTCCCCACTTATCTCCCTCCTAGTACATATCTCTGCAAGCAGCTACTCCTGGCCATTCACTTCCTTCCTCACCTCCATTCAGGGCCCCAAACAGTCCTTCCAGGTGAAGCAGCATTTCACCTGTGAATCTGCTGGGGTCGCTTATTGTGTCCTGTGCTCCCAATGCAGGACATTGGGACATTACTGCAACCTGTTATAAATTGGGGGACACATCATCGAGCACCTCCACTCTATCAGCCATAAGTGGAACTTCCCAGTGGCCAGTGTTATGAACCCCGTAACTGGGTCACTTACCAGCAAAGATAGAGAGGTCCGTTGAAGTCTGATGATACTGTTTTTAACAGTATTTATTAGTAAAAAGGCACAAAAATAATATCAATGCAAACATACAGATAATACACGTCATCAATACTAAATCTAAAAGTGTGGGTATAGTAATAATCAATAAGAAATAAGCTCTATCGTTGTCTAGGGGATAATGAATTGTCCGATGGAAATATAAAGTTTGTTCAGTTCATACAGGCTTCAGCCTTTGGAGACCGCTGGGTTTTCAATTGTTGGAGAGAGAGAGAGATTTTGAGAACAGAAACTTGCCGGCTTTCCTTTATCCGCTCTTGATCCGTATTCGTCCTTTAGCGAGGCCGTTCCGTGGAGGATTTGTCATCCAGGCAAGGATGGACACACACACAAGCCTCCACCAGTCTCATACGTTTCTCCTGGTGCGTCTAAAGGGGTTGTTCCCCAGACCCTCTTTTATCCTTACTCACGGGGTCTCAGATGTCAATCAGGTTGGGATAATGCAATCCCTCAACCAGCCCACTCTGGTCACCCCCTGAGGGCTTCAATGAATAGTACAGTACTCAATACACAATTCCGTCTCCAAGAGACAATGGCCGTTATCCGTGGCTTTGTCTTGCTGAGGCCAGGACACATTCCAAAACCTTGAGGATTCTCTCTCATTTCCTGGGTCCCAGACCCAAATTAATAGCGATCTTGCGATTCTCAAGAAGGAGGGGGCGACTTTGTACCCTTCGGCCCCTCAGAGTTGTGGCACATTCGTAACACCAGACATTTAATTCCCATTCCAACATGTCAGTCCATGGCCTCCTCTTTTGCCACTATAGGGTTGCCCTCAGGGTGGAACAGAAACACCTTATATTCTGACTGGGTATGCTTCCAACCTGATGGCATGCATATCAATTTCTCCTTCCAGCAAATAAATTTCCCTTGCTCTCCCATCATCTTCTTCTTCTATTCCCCACTCTGGCCACTTACCTCTTCTCACCTGTTCCCAGGTCCCCTCCTTCTATCACCTATCCCTGGGTCCCCACCTCCTTCCCTTTCTCCCATGGTCCACTCTCCTCTCCTATCAGATTCCTTCTTTTCCAGCCCTTTAACTTTCCTATCCACCTTGCTTCACCTAGTACCTTCCAGCTATCCTTCTTCCCCTACTCCCATCTTCTTACTCTGGCATCTTCCTCCTTCATTTCCAGTCCTGAAGAAGGGTCTCTGTCATACGGTGGGCATTGAGAGTGAACCCAAATGCAGACACAGACACTGAAGTATTAGTGAGAGGACTAGGTTTGTCAAGAAAGCAAGGGAAGTGGGGGAGAAACAACACTGGACTAGACACAGGCCCTGGATGAGACTAGGATACAGGGCCTAGACTAGGGCTAGGGACCTGGACGAGGAACCTGGAACTTGGAACCTTGACGAGGACTCTGAGCCAGAGACTGGACAGGGACCCGGAACCTGGGTCTTGACACGGGCTCGGACTCCGGATCTAAGCAAGGACAAGACATGGCAAGACAACAGGACTGGATGTGGGGGCAGGACGCTGGACTCCTGGGCTGGATGAGGACGTGAAGCTCAGACTTGTTTTTGGAGACAGGAACACAGAGCCTTGGCCTTGGGAGACAGGAACGGAGAACACAGAGCCTTGGTCTTGGGAGACAGGAACGCAGAACACAGAGCGGGGACCCCTCCTTGGGAACAGGACGTAGGGCCGGGACTCATACACAGAAAGCTGAATACGACGAGACAGTTCCCAACACTAAGTAGCAGCAAACAGCCGGACCTATCTAGCGAAGGCATGGACAGAGACACAATTCCAACTCAAGGTAGCGGCAAATGGCTGGACCTATCTAACGAAGGCGAGGACACAAAGAGATAGTTCCAAACAACAAAAGACAATTCCTTATCTGGACACAGCAAGGCTCCGGTCTTGCTTCAGCGATAGAACTTGACAGCGAGAATAGGCGAGGACACAGGCGGGGCTCCAGGCAAAAGGTAGGCGAGAGCCCCAGGTGAGAGGGTAGCAGGTGGGCTACAGAAAGAAGGGGAAGGGAAGGGAACAGTCCAGCCTCAGGGGGTAACAGCAAAGACGGCCTGGCTTACCCCACAGAGGCAAGGACAAGATACTGACAAGATGACCCAGCACCCGCACTCAATTCCAGGGCCACTTATATTCCCAGCCCTAAGACAAGCATCAGGTGTTTATGATTAACCCCAACTGAAACAAGGGACAGCTGGAAGACCCGGAGTCCGGAGTCCGGAGTCCACAGACCGGACCGTGAACCAGAACGTGAACTTCACGGACCAGACCTTGACAGTCTCAGACCGAAACAGCAAGTGTTTATTTGTTTCCATTGATGCTCCCCAACCTGCTGAGTTCCTCCAGCATGTATATGCTGTCTCTTTCCTTTTATACTCCCTTGGACTTCCCTTATCAGCCATGGTTGCTTTATCCTCCCTTTGGAATACTCATTCAATATATGCAATAATGTAGGGGATAGAATTAAGAGCAGTCTACATTCAGCAAGGTAGGAATGGGGAGCAGAAAGGATATGCGATTAGTGAGAGGGAGAAGGCAGCTTCAGTAGAGTTAAAGACAGTTGCTTATATGGAGGAGAAGTAGCAACATGCATAGTTTGAACCTAAAGTCCTATTACTGCACAGTCATGTTTATGAATTCAATGTGAACACAAAGTTACTGAATCACTTAACATTCAGTAAGGAAGAGAAGCAAATGCAACAGCAGATTTTCTGCACTATTATGGTAACAAATATTGAAGTCTGTTTCATCGGCTGATGCAGGTGTCATCTTAGCAACAGTCATTGCAGGAGCCATTATCGCTACACTTCTCCTCTTTGCCATTTGGCTCTGGACACAAAAGAAAGATTTGTTCAGAGGTAAGTTCCCTGCTACCATTTGCTAATTATTGGAACAATTCACCACAGGAGGAAGCCAATGAGTCTATTAGGTCTATACTTGCCCCATGAAAGAGTTATCCTTTCACCTTTCTCTGTTGTTGTCCATTCACCTCCTTCTTTCTTATCAACTCAGATCTTGGTGCCCTAATCAATCTAATTCAATTTTAGTTAATTTATTCCACTACAATTTATCTTTTTCTCCAGGTATTTCTTTCTCACACCTTGATGGGACTAATTCTAGATCAGCTAGTCCAGATCTCGCTGCAAGTTTTGAAAGTCTTCATCACTATCCACTATATCCTCAGTCTTGGTGTCATCTGCAGATTTGCTGATCCAGTTTTCCATATTATCATCCTGATCATTGAAATAGATGACAAATAACAATGGACTCAGCATCAATCCCTGAGGCACACGACTAGTCACAGGCCTCCAGTCAGAGAAGCAATTGTCTACAAGTATTCTCTGGTTTCCAGAGGACAATTTTGTCCCTTGCTATCCTTTTGCTGTTAATATCTCTGTAGAAGCCCTTAGGATTCTCCTTCACCTATGTGCTTGAGCAACCTCATGTCTTCTTTTACCCCTCCTCATTTCTTTCTTAAGTGTTCTCTTGCATTTCTTATGCACCCTGAGTACCTCATTTGTTCCTGCCTGCCTATACCTGCCTGCTCTGTACCTCCTTCTTTTTCTTGACCAGGGTATCAATATCTCTTGCAAACAAAGGTTCCCTAAACCTGTTACCCTTGCCTTTTATTCTTACAGGAACACAATATTTGTACTCTCAAAGTTGCACTGTTGAAGGCCCCCCACTTATCCAGTACACCTTTGCCAGAAAACAACCTGTCCCAAACTACACTTGTTAGGTTCCTTCTGGTACCATGAAAATTGGCCTTTCTCCAATTTAGATCCAAGGACCAGATCTATCCTTTTCCAAGATTTTCTTGAAACTAATATCATTGCGATCATTAGTTGCAAAGCATTCTCCTACACAAACTTCTGTCACCTGCCCTGTCTTTTTCCTTAATGGGAGTTCTAGAATTGCACCCTGTCTAGTTGGGACTTCTATGTAATGATGAAGGAAACTTTCCTGAAAACACATTTGTCAAACTCTTTCCCATTGAGCTCTTTTATAGTATAGGAGTCTCTGTCAATATGTGGAAAGTTAACATCACCTACTCTCACAACCTTATATTTCAAAGTTCAAAGTTTCTTGCAACAGTCTATGACCCCTCTACAAATTTGCTTTTCTAAATTCTGCAGGCTGTTGTGTGATCTTTAGTATAGTCCTATCATTATGGTCATACCTTTCTTATTCCTCAGTTCTACCCATCAAGCCTCACTAGATGAGCTCTCCATTCTGCCCTGACTGAGCACTGCCAGGATATTTTCCCTGACTAGTAATTCCACCTGTCCCACTTTAAGCCCTTCTGCTCTATCATGCCTAAAACAACAGAACCCTAGTACATTCCTCCTGCAACCAAGTCTCACTAATGGCTACAACGTCATAACTCCACATTGTGATCCATGCCCTAAATCATCCATCTTTCCTGCAGTACTCTTTGCACTGAAATGTATGCAGCTCAGAACATTATTCCCACCATGCTCAACCTTTTGATTCCTAACCTTGTATGTAGGTTTAAGAATATCTTTCTCTACAACCACTCCACAATCTACTCTAGCGCTCTGGTTCCCAATGCCCTGCAATTCTAGTTTAAACAGCACTAGCAAACCTTCCCGCCAAGGTATTGGTCCCCTTCCTGCATAAGTGCAAACAGTCCTTTCTGTACAGGTACCAACTTTTGTGGAAGGGAGTCCAATGATCGAAAGATATGAAGTTCTCCCTCATGCATGTGTAAAATTGTATGATCTTCCTATTTATGGCCTAACTAGCATATGGCACATGCAGCAATCCTGAGATCACAACCTTGGGGGTCCTGTCACAGGGGAAGTAACAAACTATCTGAAGATGTCATTCTTGTCCACTGAACCTCCTTTCCCTTCCTCTACCTAATGAATCCCCTATCGTTTTAGCTTGGCTATCTTCCCCCTTTCTTTCTGCGCCACAGAGCCAGATTTAGTGTCAGACATCTGACTGCTGTGGCTTTCCTCTGCTAGGTCATTCCCCCTCCAAAACAGTATACCTATGGTTGAGGGGAATAGCCATAGGACTACTCTGCACTGTGTGCCTATCCTCTTTCTGCCCCCTGAGGGGTCACTCAGTTTCCTGTGCCCTGTACCTTGGATGTAATTACCTCCCTGTATGCCCTGTCTATCAACCCCTCTGCCCCCTGAATGATGCAGAGTTCATTCAGTTCCAGCTGTGACTCATGCAGGTCTGTTAGAAACTGAAGCCGGACGCACTTCTTGCAGGTGTAGTCAGGGACACTGGACGTCTCACTGCCTTCCCACATTCCTCAGGAGAAGCATTGCAGCATCCTGTCCGGCATTCCCACTGCCCTAAATGTGTAACAAGAAAGAATGAAAGACTAAATAACAAAAAAAAATCTACCTACTGCCTCTGCCTCTTCTCACTCCAGCCTCAATGAGCCAAAGCGTCAACTTCCCACTCCAACACAGGCCCATGCACACAATGGCCACTCTATGTAAACCTAACTTCTTTACATTGCTTCTTGCCAACCATCTAATTATAAACAATCCAAAGTCTCCTTCGGAATTGTTGATTGCAAAATATGTGACTGTCCCCACTCGCTTCTTTTAAACTCTCTCTCCCTCTATGTAATCTGTTAACTCCCCAGGAACATTAAGATTATATAGAGTTATATTATGTGGCAAAATGTGTTGTATTATCTGCAAGGGTAGGGTAATAATTGTACCAACAAACTGGATAAATAAAAAGAGAGAACAGTATACCAGTGAGTGGGAGGGGATAGAGTCCAACATCACCTAGTGAGCCAGATGCCAAACAACTGGAAATTCCAAAATGAATTATCAGAGTTTTACTCTAATTTTAAAATGTTGCCATTACAATGTAAGACAAACAATTATGCAAAGCAAGATTTAATTAATTATTCAAGGTCAGATCATTTCAATGTTGGCTGTGGAATAAGTGTGCAAGAGACTAGGGAGAAATTCACTTCCATGGAACCATTTGCTTCACTGAGACATCATACAGAGTTTTGATTTAAGCTGTATCTGATAACTACACCCAGTGACCTCAGAGCCTTCTTACTAAGCATTGGAGTTACCACCTCAAACTTGTGCTCAAGTCCCTGGCACGAGACTTGACCCCCTGACTTTCAGTCAAAAAATTAAAGTACTGCAGTTTGCTACGGCTTACAGATCTTCCTCTGTTTTCATCCCCAGGTAAAAACATGGAATCTGATTCTCAACCCGTCATCCAAACAGAGATGCAGGATCTGACAGAGGTTAGTGAAGTTGTTGTTGCTCTGACAAAATGCGTTCTTGCGGGAGATGGGCTAAACTGACTAGCAAATGGCTTTCAGTCCAGGTAAATGCACATTGGGATATAAAACCAGGGGAGGGTTTATAGAATAGTAGGGCCCTGGGGAGTATTATGGAAGAGAGGAACCTCAGAGTTAGGGCGGTGAAGAAGGTATTTGACATGTTGACCTTCATCATTCGGAACAATGAATCCAGTAATGGAAGTTATGTCGCATTTAATTCTCTGTAGAATGAATCATGAGGAGCCCACTTGTACTTGGTCTTCCCAACAGCCTTTGTTCCTGTTTAAACAGTACTGTCACCTGATTCAAAAGCTGGAATTTTAATCCTTTCCATCAAATAAAGACAGCAGATAGAGTTGCCTCCTCGCAGGTCTAGGGCCCTGTGTTCAGTCCTGGCCTCATGTGTCATCTGTGCATTCTTTGTGTGATTGTGCGGATCTTCAACCACATCCCAACGATGGCTTCTGTGTAGGTTAATAGTAAAAAGAATCTAAAGGGAGTTGATGCGTATGTGAGCAAGAGAGTAAGATGAAGGGATCCAGGGAATTAGCAGAGCGAGAGTAAGACAAGTGGGATTGCTACACTGTGCTGAACAAGTATCATAAAGTCATAGTCATACATCATGAAAACAGGCTCTTTGGCTCTACTCATTTATGCTGACTGTGTTGTCTAGTGAGCTTGTCCATCTGCCTCCATTTGGCCCATAGCCCTCTACATCTCTCCTATCCATGTACTGATCTAATTGGCTTTTAACTGTTACTAATGTGCACACCTCACCCACTACAATATTTCTGGCAGATTATTCCAAATACAGACAGACAGACAATCAAGACATACTTTATTGATCCCGAGGGAAATTGGGTTTCATTACAGCCGCACCAACCAAGAATAGTGAAGAAATATAACAATATAAAACCATAAATAATTAAATAATAATAAGTTAATCATGCCAAGTGGAAATAAGTCCAGGACCAGCCTATTGGCTCAGGGCGTCTGACACTCGGCACTTTATGTGAAGAAGCTGTACCTGATGGCCTTCTTAAATATCTCATCTCTGATCTTAAGCTATGCCCTCCAGTTTTTAGCATTCCCTCTCTGGGGTAAAAAATACTATGTGCTTTCACCCTGTCTTTGTCCCTCATCGTCTTATATACCTCTATCAAATCACCCCTCAATCTTCTACAATCCAGGGAATAAAGCTACACAATCTCTCCTTCTGACTCAGAGCCCCAAGTCCAGGCAACATCCTGGTAAATCTCTTTTGCACCCTTTCTAGTTTAATAACTTCTTTCATATAACATGATGACAAAATCTGTACTGTGTACTCCAATACCAATGTCTTATATAGCTGCAACATTACTCCCCAATTTCTATATTCATTGTTCTGAAAGATGAAGGCCAGCATATCAAATAACTTCTTCACCACCCTATCTAATTATGATACAACTTTTGGCAAACTATGAGTTTAACTTTTATGTTCCTCTCTTCCATAATACTCCCCTGGGTCCTCCCATTCTACCCTGGTTTTATATCCCAATGTCCATTTACCTGGATTGAAAGTGATTTGCTAGTCCTCAGACCACTTAACTAGTTAATCAAGATCCTCATTTATTTCTCCATAACCTTCCACACTTTCTACAACACCACCTATTTTAGTACCAACCACAAAATTATTATGCTTTATACACTCACATCCAAGCCATGTATAAAAATTAGAAACAACACACCACATATACATATAAAAATTAGACCACCGTCCTTTGTAGCACACTACTAGATACAGGCCTCCAGTCTGAGAAACAACCCTCAGCCATCACTCTCTGCTTCCTACCTCTGAGCCAAATATGAATTCGATCTGCTATATCACCCTGGGTCCTATGCAATCTAACCTTCCAGAGTAGCCAAGGTACCTTGTCAAAGGTGGGTGTGGTGGTTAATCAAATAACCAGGTTGGTAATCTAGAGGACTCCACCAGCAGTCCGGAGTCCTGAATTTATATCCCACAATGCCAGTTATGTCTCCCATAATTTACAATGGGGAAATCTTTTGTTGGACCGTTCATCAGGCTTTCCTGAACCTATTCATATTGAATAGTAAGTGTAGGGTTATATGGAAAAAATTGATAAAATAAACTTTTTAATTACTTGTGTTTTTAATGTTTTAGTTAAGTTGGCATGTTTTATGCTAATTTTATTTCCTATTTTTTTCAATTGCTTAATAGCTTAAAAGCTCTGGTAATTGTCCATTTTAATGACAATGAAGACTATACAAGCCTTTGACAGTTGAGAAAAATGGAGAAGGGTTTGTTTGGTTGTCAAAGATTTCCAGAGTTTCATGGAAAGGGTTTGTCTCTTAACTCACTGTGTCACATCATTACATTGATTGAGGTCATGTTGCTGCCATTAGTTTCCTGCTGTCTTCAGAACCAACAGGGGCATAGAGATGGAAAGTTTGAGGAGAATAGGGAAAACAGATGGTAGCTGGATGTGGCAAGACCCTCTCAGAAAAGTACAGGACCTTGCTTTGAAAACTGCATGAGTGCTTTAAAATTTTGACCTTGTCTCATTTGCAGATCACACCAACAAGTAATTCTGTCATCAGCAGTGTGTACGACAACTTGTTTACGTCGAAAAGAGGGGAAAGGAAATGGAAATTTTCTAGGAGAAGCTCAGGAAATTCCTTGCACTATGCTTCCCTACAATTTGTCTATAAACATAAGGGCGGAAAAGCAGCAAGACCCAACACAGAACAAGCCGAAGTTGGTGATGCACAGGTAACTTCCTTTCTATGTATCTCAAGGAATACCTCACTAGAATCATACCATTGAGGCTGTCAAGTCTACTATAGGACATAAGGCTATGGGTTCTCTCCACCTCAAGCCATCATCACCTCCTTTTATTCCAGACTCTCTGATTTATGTTGTTATCTTATAAGTATCCATGACACTTGCTTCAAATGCTTGATGTGATGGTGGATAAAATATCTTGACCAATCAAGGAAAAATAGATTCTCCTGAATTCCTCATTGATTTTTGTAATGGCCGCCTCAAATATATCATTGCAAAATATGGACTTCAGCGTAGCTGAGAACTTCTTCTGGGCAGCTTCTTTATTAAATCTTTCCTTGAGGTCATCCATATGGATTTTTTTTTAATTTTCTTATCATTGAAAACCGGTTTCATCTTTAAAATAATTTTTTGTGCATCTACTTTTGTATCACATGAATAGTAATAGTGCTTAGTGCCCTATATATTTTCCCTTCAAAGTTCTGGATTAGACTGTATTGCATTACATTTGAAATGTGGTGGCACTTTTTATCGCATTTTATGGTTTCGTTTGTCAACTTTGTTACATTTAATTAATTGTATCCACAATTCTGGACATATCTATCACATTCAGATTCATACTTTTCAGATGAATAACTCACTTATGTCAAAATTTCCCCTCCCTCACCCACTTTCAAATCTCTTACTATCTCTTCTTTCAGTTAGTCCTGACGAAGGATCTCGGCCCGAAACATCGACTGTACTTCTTCCTATAGATGCTGCTTGGCCTGCTGCGTTCCACCAGCATTTTGTGTGTGTTATTTGATATCTGCATTTGTTTGCACCATCTTCCATTCCTTTCTAGTTCTTCACAGTTTCAATCTGATGTCATGTGCAAAATTTTAGTGTATTTCAATTCCTGAGTGCTGTTAGCGTGTGAAATTATGACATAGTCCTTCGCATAGAACACTACAGCACAGGAACAGGAACGTTGGCTACAGTGTTCTGCTGAACAACTTATATTAGCTCAATAGCTACAATAACTCCCTGAAAGTGGCTGTCTAGGTTGATAAGGTGGTTAAAAAAGCATATGGCATGCTTGCCTTTATTAGTCAAGGCACTGAGTTCAAAAGTCAGGAATTTATTTTGCAGCTTTATATAGCTCTAGTTAGGCCCCATCTGGAATATTGCATGAAGTTCTGGTTTCTGACGTTGAGGCTGTGGAGGTACAGAAGAGGCTTACCAGGATACTGTCTAGATTAGAAGGCATATGCTATAATAAGGCATTGGTCAAACTTGGGTCATTTTCTCTGATGTGGCAGAGTCTGAGGGGAGATCTGACAGAGGTACTATGAGAGGCATAGATAAAGTGGACAGATGGTATCTTTTCCCCAGGGTTAAAATGTCTAAAGCCAGAGCACATGCATTTAAGGTGAGAGGAGATAAATTCAAAAGAGATGTGAGGGGCAAGATTTTTTACAGAGAATGGTGGCAGTCTGGAATATGCTGCCTGGGATTGTGATAGAGGCCAATATATTAGGGATTTTTAAGAGAAATTTAGCTAAGTACATGAATGTGAGGAGAATAGAAGGATATGGACATTGTGTAGGCAGAAGTGATTAGCTTAGTTGGCTATTTGATTACTAATTTAATGTGCCACCTCTGTCTTCTACGGTCAAGCCAGTTCTGAATCCAAACAGCCCATGCATCTTAACCTTCTGGATGAGCCTCCCATGAGGGACCTTGTCAAACACTTTACTAAAATCCATGTAGACAACATCTACAGCTCTACTTTCATCAATCATCATCGCAACTTGTCCCGCACAAAGCCACGATGGCCTAATTAGGCCAGTTTTCCAAATGCTCATAAATCCTATCCCTAACAATTCTCTCCAGTAACCTTCCTACCACTGACATATATAGCTACTTACCAGTCCTCTGGGACCTCACCTGTGCCTAGAAAGGACCCAGTAATCTCATTTCTTGCCTCTCTCAATAACCTGTGGTATATTCAATCAGGCCCTGGAGACTTATCCTAAATGCTCTTAAAAGAAACCCAACATCACATTTCTGTTACTTTTCCTTCTTTCTTTATTTCTGTTATTTCATTATTTATTAGGTTTTTTAAACAGAAGTAATTTCTTAAGAACTATTGGTCACATTTTAAGTATATACCTTTTGACTATAGAGGCAATGCTAATTCATTTTGCATTCAATTGATTACTTCTTCCATGGCTTCTCTCCGAATTCTATGTGGAGGTACCTGGTAGCCCTGCCTTATATTTGGCCACAGTTCCTGGCCTCCCACTCCTCCATATGTTATGGACCTCTCCAACATTTCATCCTCCACCAGATCCATACCTTGAACTGCTGGTTCTTTGCCTTCTCGGGTCTAGTAAGGATGGGGTGTGGGATAAGAAAGGTTGGGGACCCCTGGTTCGGAAGTTCGCCCATCTCCAGACCGCAGATCCCACCACCTCCAACTCCAATTCTGATGGCCCTAGATGCCACCAGACCGCTGTCCCTGTTGCCTCTTGCAATCCCAGCTCCAATGGCTCTGGACGCTTCCAGGTTGGTGATACAATTATCACCAACCCTGGTTTCAACAACGCGAACATACCGAGACCCCAGGTTCCACCACCACCAGTGATGGTTCCGATGATCTGGATGTCTCCAGACTGCAAATTGTGTGGCCTCTATCTCCAGTTCCAACCTGGACCTCAACTGTCAGCACTTCCAGGATGAGACGTTACTTGCTGCTGCTGGGTCCCCAGGATCCCCTTCCCCCATCATCACTCTCCAACTCCAAGTCTCTCAGATTCCACCATCCTTTGCTCTTTGGAGCCTCCATCTCTATCTCACCCCACTTCACTGAACACCCCAACCCTCCTCTTCCATCTGGCACCACCAACTCTCTTCCTCCTTCTGACCCCAGCTCTACTCCTCACCATGTCTTCACTATTCCCTCCGATCTTCCCCTGAGCTCTTCTTCTGGCACCTCTGTCTCCTAGCCCTCTTCGTTGGGAAGGTTTCCCCATCATGCACTTCAGACCCCTTCTCCCATCTCCAAACCTCCTCTGCTCTGGTTCTTTTCATCTCAAATAGCTGACTGGACAACAACCATATTGATTTCAGCACTCCTTTCTCCTCAAACTTTATTCCCTCTCAACGCATTTCCCTCCACTCTCACTGCAAATCCCAACTTTGCCATCAAACCCGCAGACAAAGGAGGTGCAGTTGTAGTGTGGTGGACAGACCTCTACCTTGCTGAGGCTAGTCAGCAACTCTCAGACACCTCCTCATACCTACCCCTTGAAGAGGACTCCACTCCAGGCTATCAGAAAACTGGCCCCAACACCAACACTGACTTCATTGACTCTAGAGAACTCCCATCCACTGCCACCAAACATACGCTCCCCTTAACCCGCACTGCTTGCTTCTGCCTCCTACACCAGGTCTACAAACCTGACTGTCCGGGTAGACCTATTGTCTCTGTCTGCTTTTGACCCACTGAACTCGTGTCCTCATACTTCAACTCCATTCTATCCCACTTGGTTCATCTCTTCCAACCTAACAAACACAACACTTCTCATGCTCCTGAACTCTTCAATTACTTTCAATTCCCTGGCCTTTTCCATCTCATTTCACACCATTCATGCCAAGTCCTTATACACTTCTGTCCCCCATCAAGAAAGCCTTAAAGCTCTACCCTTCTTTCTCAATAAAACAACTAACCAGCTCCACTCTACCACCACCCTCCTCCATCTGACAGAACTGGTCCTTGTCTTTAACAATCTTTACTTTGGCTCCTCCCTCGTTCTCCAGACTCAAGCGGTAGCCATGGGCACCAGCTATGCCTGCATCTTCATTGGCTAAGTGGATAGGCTATGTTCCAAGACTTCCCCAAATGCTCCCCAAAACTTCCTCCTTATTGATGACTGCATTGGTGCTGCTTCATGCACCCATGCTGAGCTTGTAAATTTCATCAACTTTGCCTCTAACTTCTACCCTGCCCTTAAATTCACTTGGTCTATTTCTGACACATCCCTCCCCTTTCTCAATGTCTCTGACTCCGTATCTGGAGACAAACCGTTGATCAACATCTTCTATAAACCTACCGATTCACACGGTTATCTTCACTGTACATTTTCTCACCCTGTCTCCTCAAAAATGCCATTCCCTTTTCTCAGTTCCTTCACCTCTGCCACATCTGTTCCCAGGATGCAGCTTTCCATTCCTGGACATCAGCGAAGTCCTCCTTTTCAAAGAACAGTGTTTCTCTTCCTCCACCATTGATGCTGCCCTCACCCACATCTCCTCCACTTCCTATACATTGGCACTCACCCCATACTCCTGCCACCTTAGCAGTGATAAGAGTTCCTCTTGTCCTAACCTACCACTCCACAAGCCTCTGCATCCAACACATTATTCTCCACAACTTCCACCATCTCCAAGGTGATCCTACCATCAAACTTATCTGTAGTTCCGCAACATCCCCCCACCTTCTCCACTTTCCACAGGGATCATTCCCTCCATGATTCCCTTGTCCCTTCATCTGTCCCGATTAATCTCCCTCCCGGCACTTATGCCTGCAGGTGGATAAAATGCTACATCTGCCCATTCCATTCACCTCCTCACTAACCTCCATTCCGGGCTGCAGGCAGTCCTTCCCGGTGAGGCAAAACTTCACCTACAAATTTGCTGGGACCGTATACTGCATCTGATGCTCCTGATGTGGCCTCCTCTACATTGGTGAGACCCATTGTAAACTGGAGACTACTTCTTCAGCACCTCTGCACCATATGCCACAAGCAGGACTTCCTGGTGGCCAACCATTTTAATTCCAATTCCCATTCCTATTCTGACATGTTGAGGCCACCCACAGGGTGATGGAGCAACACCTCATATTCCATCTGGGTACTTTTTAACCTGACAGCATAAATATCAGTTTCTCCTTCTGGTTAAAAAATCTCCTTCACCTCATCTCCCCTTTTCTTATTTTCCCCTCTCTGACCCCTTACCTCTTCTCATCTGCCTATCACTTCCCCCGGTGCCTTGCCTCCTTCCTTTCTCCTATGATCCACTCTCCTCTCCTATCAGATTCCTTCCTCTCCAGCCCTTTATCTTTCCTACCCACCTGGATTCACCTTCCAGTTATCATCCTTCCCCTCCCACCACCTTTTTATTTTGGCATCCCCCTCCCCTTCATTTCCAATCCTGAAGAAAAGTCTTGGCCCAAAACATCAACTATACCCATATTCATATCCATAGATGCTACTGACCTATTGAGTTCCTCCAGCATTTTGTGTGTGTTGTATTAATTCATTTTGGCCAAAGTCACTGAATGCATCTCTTTCTTTGGGATTTTGAATTTTCCATGTCAGGAATGTGGGCATCTTGTCCTGCAGGGGAGGGAATGGTGTGCAAATGCTCAGATATATTTTATCCGCTTTTTGTATATATAATAAAAATACAACAAAAGTATAGTGTTGAAATTAACCATATATTCAAAAATCAAGTCACTTCTGAAGGTAAGAATCTTGCCCATTTTGTGGTATGAGCTCTTTGTGTCTGAACTTGAAGCCAGATGGGGTTTGGTAATTTTGCTTCATATTATGTCTTATCCATGTTGTCAAAAGTAGCCCATGGCTGGTCCTCAGCTTCCAAGCCTGTGGATAAGTGTCCCTTACTGCAGACACAAGAGCTGTCGTTGTTGGTGTTCTTCATTGTCTTCCTGAGAGACAAACCAACACACCAAAATTCAACCTTGATTGTCAGGATCTAGGAAAAAAAAGGAGGTAAATGAAGCTGGGCTTTATCTTATTTGATGTAATCTCTTCAATAGGTGAGCAAAATCAGACCAGATATATGGGCAATAAGAAGGAAGCAAAGCAGGTTAAAGCTGGGAGACAGAGAGGCTGGATTCCAGAATTCTATCACTACCCTAAATGCCAAGGTGAAGGAAGGGGTAAGGCAAATGAAGCAAGTCAGGAAGGGAGTTGGAAGTTTGTAGGGCTGTAAACCTTTATAGAGATAGGAAGGAATAAGTCATGACTCAGCCTGACCATAAAGGTAGCAATTTAAAAGCTGAAGCTCAGTACCAATTGGAGCTAATGATGACACTGGGTACGGATGGAGGCATTGTGAGTCAGATGAAGAGAGCAGAGTAATTGATGGGAGTGGAAAAGATGTTTCCTATGGTGGGAATGTTTAAGACCAGAGGACACAGCCTCAAAGTAGAGAAGGCACCCTTTGAGAACTGAGATGAGGAGGAATTTCTTTAACCAGAGAGTGGTGAATCTGTGGAATTCGTTGCCACAGACAGCTGTGGAGGCCAAGTGTTAAAGTGTTTTTAAGGCAGAGCTTGATAGATTGTTGATTGGTTAGGGTATGAAGGCATACGGGGGTAACTCAGGAGGTTTGGTCTGAGAGGAAAATAGATCAGCCATGATGAATTGGTGGAGCAGACTTGATTGGCCAAATGGCCGAATACTGCTCCTATATCTTAAATTCACAGTAAATCAATCAGGGGAGGCCAGTCAGGAGAAGAGTGGTATAGTTGAATCTGAAGGTGTGGTACAATGTTCCAACAGCAGATGAACTGAAGAAAGGGCATCTTTAGTCAGCTTTTCACCTTAAAATGTAATACATTGCTTTCTGATTAATTTCGTCATTCTCTTAGCAGGTGACTCCATCTTCTGATTGTGGCGTGTATGAAAATATGGCAATGTTTAAGACCAATAGAAAGAAGCCAGGAGTTGTTGGAGAAGAAAGCACCGTATATGCCTGCATTAAGACTGACAACCTACAAGACAATTAGCAATAAAATATGAACATTAGAACACAAAGAAGAGAAACAGTGTTGGCCATTCAGCTAGGTCTGACATTCAATAAGATTGACTGATCTATAAACTCAGTACCACTTTGCTCCACTAACTCCATATCCTTTCATTCCTTAATGTCTAATAATTTGCCCCAAACACCGAAAGATTCCAACAAATAGTTTTATCATAGGGGGAATACATCTTCAGAAATGAAACAGAACTCTTTTAGTCATACTCTATCTCAAGATATTCTCTATGTGATATTTTGATATTCTGTACAGTTTCTCTATTCAAGAATTCCTTCTGATCCAGAAGTGACTCAAATAAAGCTGTTTTCATAGCCCTGATCCTGTGGCCTTTGCCAGGTTCTTGAGCTTCTGAGGTCAATGGCATTCCCAGTTTTGGTGCTTAATTCCCAGGATACAGGTGCATGGTAGCAAAGGGACTAGTCAGTATGGAAATTATACGTGAGGGCTTTGGAGAAGATATTCTGACAGAGTGACAATAGACAATAGACAATAGGTGCAGAAGTAGACCATTCAGCCCTTCAAGCCTGTACCGCCATTTTGAGATCATGGCTGATCAATTCCTATCAATACCCGGTTCCTGCCTTGTCTCCATATCCCTTGATTCCCCTATCCATAAGATACCTATCTAGCTCCTTCTTGAAAGCATCCAGAGAATTGGCCTCCACTACCTTCCGAGGCAGTGCATTCCAGACCCCCACAACTCTCTGGGAGAAGAAGTTTTTCCTTAACTCTGTCCTAAATGACCTACCCCTTATTCTCAAACCATGCCCTCTGGTACTGGACTCTCCCAGCATCTGGAACATATTTCCTGCCTCTATCTTGTCCAATTCCTTAATAATCTTATATGTTGCAATCAGATCCCCTCTCAATCTCTTTAATTCCAGCGTGTACAAGCCCAGGCTCTCTAACCTCTCTGCGTAAGACAGTTATGACATCCCAGGAATTAACCTCGTGAATCTACGCTGCACTTCCTCTACAGCCAGGATGTCCTTCCTTAACCCTGGAGACCAAAACTGTACACAATACTCCAGGTGTGGTCTCACCAGGGCTCTGTACAAATGCAAGAGGATTTCCTTGCTCTTGTACTCAATTCCCTTTGTAATAAAGGCCAACATTTCATTAGCCTTCTTCACTGCCTGCTGCACTTGCTCATTCACCTTCAGTGACTGATGAACAAGGACTCTGAGATCTCTTTGTATTACTCCCTTACCCAACTCTATACCATTCAGATAATAATCTGCCTTCCTGTTCTTACTCCCAAAGTGGATAACCTCACACTTATTCACATTAAACGCCATCTGCCAAGTATCTGCCCACTCACCCAGCCTATCCAAGTCACCCTGAATTCTTCTAACATCCTCATCACATGTCACACTGCCACCCAGCTTAGTATCATCAGCAAATTTGCTGATGTTATTTTCTATGCCTTCATCCAAATCGTTAACGTAAATGGTAAACAGCTGTGGTCCCAATACTGAGCCCTGTGGCACCCCACTAGTCACCACCTGCCATTCCGAGAAACACCCATTCACCGCTACCCTTTGCTTTCTATCTGCCAACCAGTTTTCTATCCATGTCAATGCCTTCCCCCCGATGCCCTGAGCTTTGATTTTACCCACCAATCTTCTATGTGGGACCTTATCAAATGCCTTCTGAAAATCGAGGTACACTACATCCATTGGATCTCCCCCGTCTAACTTCCTGGTTACATCCTCGAAAAACTCCAACAGATTAGTCAAGCATGATTTACCTTTGGTAAATCCATGCTGGCTCGGCCCAATCCTATCACTGCTATCTAGATATGCCACTATTTCATCCTTAATAATGGACTCTAGCATCTTTCCCACCACCGATGTCAGGCTGACAGGTCGATAGTTCTCTGTTTTCTCCCTCCCTCCTTTCTTAAAAAGTGGGATAACATTAGCCATTCTCCAATCCTCAGGAACTGATCCTGAATCTAAGGAACATTGGAAAATGATTACCAATGCATCCACAATTTCCAGGGCCACCTCCTTTAGTACCCTAGGGTGCAGACCATCTGGACCTGGGGATTTGTCAGCCTTCAGTCCCATCAGTCTTCTCATCACCGTTTCCTTCCGAATGTCAATCTGTTTCATTTCCTCTGTTACCCTATGTCCTTGGCCCATCCATACATCTGGGAGATTGCTTGTGTCTTCCTTAGTGAAAACACATCTAAAGTACTCATTAAATTCTTCTGCCATTTCTCTGTTTCCCATAACAATTTCACCCAATTCATTCTTCAAGGGCCCAACATTGTTCTTAACTATCTTCTTTCTCTTCACATACCTAAAAAAGCTTTTGCTATCTTCCTTTATATTCCTGGCTAGCTTGTGTTCGTACCTCATTTTTTCTCCCCGTATTGTCTTTTTAGTTAAGTTCTGTTGTTCCTTAAAAACTTTCCAATCATCTGTCCTCCCACTCACCTTAGCTCTGTCATATTTCCTTTTTTTTAATGCTATGCAGTCTCTGACTTCCTTTGTCAACCACTGAGGCCCCTTTCCCCCCTTTGAATCCTTCCTTCTCTGGGGGATGAACTGATTTTGCACCTTGTGCATTATTCCCAAGAATACCTGCCATTGCTGTTCCACTGTCTTTTCTGCTAGGCTATCCGTCCAGTCAACTTTGGCCAGCTCCTCCCTCATGGCTCCATAGTTTCCCCTGTTCATCTGCAACACTGACACCTCCGAGCTGCCCTTATCCTTCTCAAATTGCAGATAAAAGCTTATCATATTGTGATCACTACCTCCTAATGGCTCCTTTACTGCGAGATCGCTTATCAAATCCTGTTCATTACATAACACTAAATCCAGAATAGTCTTGTCCCTGGTCGGCTCTCGTACAAGTTGTTCCAAGAATGCATCCCGTAGGCACTCTACAAACTCCCTATCCTGTGGTCCAGCACCAACCTGATTCTCCCAGTTCATCTGCATGTTGAAATCCCCCATAACTACTGCGACATTACCTTTGCCACATGCCAATGTTAACTCCCTATTCAACTTGCACCCAATATCCATGCTACTGTTTGGTGGCCTGTAGACAACACCCATTTGGGTCCTTTTGCCCTTACTGTTCCTCAGTTCTATCCACACAGACTCCACTTCTCCTGACCCTATGTCCCCCCTTGCAAAGGACTGAATCTCATTCCTCACCAACAGGGCCACCCCACCCCCTCTGCCTTCTGTGGCTTAGTGATTGTTTTGATATTGAGAATCATAAAATAAGAGCCATGAATGGATTACAATTCATCTGAGCCTCATGGACAAGAAGGGAAGTTGGGGATAGGGAGTGGGGAGTGGAAGAGGGAGGAGGGAGGGGTTTGGTGAGAGGAGAGGAGAGAAGAAAGAGAGAGACGGGAAAGAAGGAAAGAGAGATGGAGTAAGTGAGAGATGGGGTGAGAAGGAAAGTTGGAGAGGCATTTCTAGAGAAAAAGGTAGAGCTTTGACAAAGAAATTGTGGAAGAGATAGATGGGGAGGGGGAGAGAGATAGGGAGGGATGGGGAGAAAGATATGGGCTACAGATGGGGAGAGAAAAAGAGAGAAAAATATATAGGGAGGAAAGAATGAGAGAGATGAGCGTATGAGAGCTCGCAGAAGCAATGAGAAAGATAGACTGGGATAGGGAAAGAAAGTGAGAGAAAAAGAGCCAAAGCAAGAGATAAAGTGAGGCAAAGAAAGAAAAAGGCAGACAATGCAGGATTGAATTATTGAACCTCTCTCTTCAGTTTAAGCACCAAACACCAAAGCTAACACAGAACTAACAGCAGCAATTGTAGAGCATGAACACGGTGCCCTCTCTTCACTGAAGCAGCACTAACACAGCAAGCTCTTCAAATTGATGTACAGGTTGTGTGCAACGTCACTAAGGCCTTCATTGTCTTTGAATCTAGAGTTTTTCAGGCTTTTAAGGGTTAACCATATTCTTGGGGACTCAGAACTAAAGAGGATAGATGTCCTTCCTTGAAGGACTTTAATGAATCATATGAAACTTTATAATAATCCGCTTAAGTTTTGTGCTGACAGACTGCCTTTTTATTCATGATGTATTTAATTAAATGAATTTAAACTTCCCGTATGCTATGGGGAATCTTGAATTTGCACCTTGGAGTTAATGTGTCACTATATCATGAAGTGAATTAATCCTGCGCTAACAAAAATGTCTCCACACTAATATAACACTAACACAGAAATAACATTCTGGTAATCTGGCACCATCAGTCCCAATATCACAGACACACCGCTCTAACACAGGACAAGTGTGGCTCTAACTCAAGGCAAATCAAAGTAAACAGTACAATCTACAACAGTAGACAGTCCAGGGAGAGTCTACTTATTCAGTTATAGATCAAAAGTACTAGTGAACAATCTATGCATTGAAGAAGCAAAATGCATGTGTGGGTATTCCAGTTGGACTATGGCTTCTGGATTGATTAAAAGCTCAAAATTCACTAGGATTCAGAGAATTTCGGGAATTCATTCATGTGTGAAAAAATATGTCTTTGGCCAGTTATGTTAAAATTACCCTTTCAATTTCCTAGAGGGACTGGATTGATAGGAGACCAATGAAATGTCCTCTCATTAGATATCCTTGGGGAATTTCCAACCCTAACTCATCCACTCTCCACTCAGATGCTGAGGGGAGAGGGAAAAAGAAAATGTAATTTCATCTCAGATTTCCAGCAGTTTATCCCTGGGCTTCAGTTTAACCTTTTTGAAGTACTCTATCTACTTACAAAACATCTTTTGTTAAAAAACAGCCAAGAACTATTAAGATTTTTCTTTTTTGCCATTGAATATTTACTCAGTATTGCATAGCAAAAAAAAATGCAGCCTATTGACCCATTACAGTCCTTAAGCCAAGAAATGCCTCCTCCAACCTATCTCTCGAAAACCTGGCACTGAGCCAAAGAGCTGTGTAGACTTTACCTGCACTGAAGGGCTGTTACACCCAATATTAATAAGTGAAAGATCAAGGGTGTGGATGAACAAATATACTGAATTATTACTGTGCATGTATGGCTATATTACATTGCCAAGACATTTCATGGTCTGTTTCACACAAGTGATTTTTTTTTAATTCTATGAGTTCCCTTTCAATCTTCAGGCTGCTTCAGGAAATATGCCTCAGTGGAAAAACAAAGTGAAGCCATTGTTGAGTCTTTGACAGCTCTGATATATGCCTTTCACTGATGCTCTCTGCAAAACAAAAAGTCAGGCTTCTTAGTCTTGATGTGAGAATCTGGTAAGGAGCTGCCACAGGTCAAACAATAGATGCCTTGACCATGGGTTGGGACTCTTTGTAAACCACCCACAAATGGGGAGGTGTTGCATATTTGTTGTAGTCTATTACTGCACAGTGTTATTAAATAGATGGCTTTTTGTCTGTTACATGTAAATTAAATCCATTTATTTGACTTAAATTTAATTGTCTTATTGGACAATCTTTTGCAAAATGCATACGTGTTTGAAGTAAGACAGCACTCAGTTCATGCGAAAAAATGATAAATAATTTACATTTATAGAGCAGCTATCATGTCTTCAGGTTCCCCAAAACTTGAATTAGGTATTTTGGAAATGTTTTCTTTTTAGGCAGTCACTGAAAATCGAGGTTAACTTGCTCCACTCTGATTTGAGGTTTGAAGTTGACTAATGAGAACAATGTGGGATTGCAGACTCTTGTCTGGTGTTGCAGGTAGGTGGATAGTTAGTGAGGTGGTGAGCTCCTTCCATCGCTCATGTGATGGTTTCTGTGTGCTTCTGTTCTGAGGCCTTAAGGTTCTCAACACCTTCACAGATCCTCCTTCTCCACCTTAAGATGCTGGAGGATCCCGGAAGTCAATAGATTTTTTGCTCTTCTCAACAAAGCTTTCAGCACACAAAAATAAAAATAAAAATCTCACTCTCCTGTAGCCAAAAGATACAAAAATTTAAAAGCATCTAACACAAGACTCAAACTCTTGTACAGATCTCTCACATGATAAGAGAGTATTTTTTTTGAACTCTTGATCTCCCAATCTTCCTCTTTGAGGACCTTTCTCTTTATTTATCTACCTGCATCGCACTTTCTCTGTAACTACAACACAATGTTCAGCTTTCTTTTTCTCTGTTTACTACCTAGGGATGACATGATCTACCTGAATAGTGTACAACCAAAGCGCTTTTTACTCTATCACAGTATATGTGACAATAATGAACTAGCTATAATCAGGTTTGTTATTCACTGACATGCTATGAAATTCATTGTTTTGCAGTGCAAGACATAAAAACCACTATAAGATAAAATAAATAACAAGTGCTAAAGAGGGATCACAAGAAAGTGTTACTTGCACAAAATGGTGGAGGAACTCGTCAGGTCAACCAGAATCTATGGAAATGAATAGTCAATGTATCAGGCCGAGCCCCTTCATCAACACTGCAAAGGAAGGGGGATGAAGCCAAAATAAGAAGGTGGTGGGGGGAGGGAAAGGAGTACAAGCCAGGTAGCTGGAGAAGGGGGGATGAAGAAAGAAATTAGGAGGTGAAGAGGGAAGGGGGAACGGGAAGAATTAGCAGAGGTTGGAGAAATAGATGTTCATGCCATCAGTTTGGAGACTACCCAGACAGAATACAAGGTGTGGCTCCTCCAGCCTGAGAGTGGCCTCATTGCGGCTGTAGAGTTGGATACGGATTGACACGTTGGAATGAGAATGGGGATGGAATTTAAACGATTGCCCAGCAGGAAATCCTGCTTTTTGCAGATAGAGAGAAGGTGCTGAACGAAGCAGTCCCACAATCTACGCTCAGTCTCACCAATGTGAAGGAGGCCACGTCAGCAGCACCGGATACAGTACACGACCCCAAAAGTTTCACAGCTGAAATGTTGCCGAACCTGGAAGTACCGTTTGGAGCCCTGGATGCAGGTGAGGGAGGAGGTGTATGGGTAGGTGCAGCAATTCTAACACTTGCAGGGATAAGTATCAGTAGTGAGCTTAGTGGAGAGGGATGAATGGAGAAGATAATGTGGAGGGAGTAATCCCTATGGAAAGCAGAGAATGGTGGCATGACAGGTCAAGATGAGTTTGATGGTAGGGTCCCGAGGAAGATGGCTGAAGTTGCAGGTATCTCTGATATCCTGGAAAGGAAAGCCTCATCCTGGGAACAGATGTGGAAGAAGTGAAGGTACTGAGAAAAGGGAATGGCATTTTTACAGGAGACAGAGTGGGAAAAGTATAGTGAGGTATCCATGGGAGTAGGTAGTATTATAGAAGATATTAGTAGACAATTTGGCTCCAGAGATGGAGACAGAGAAATCGATAAAGGAGAAAGAGGAGTCGGCGATAGACCAAGTGAATTTAAGGACGGTTAGGAAGTTGAAGGCAAATTTGACGAGCTCAGCATGGATGCTTGAAGCAACACCAATGCAGACATCAATGTAGCACAGAAATAGTTGTGGAGCACTACCAGAGAATGCATAGAACATTTTCTCGGATATGCGACCCCCTCCACATTAGAGAGATCCGACGAAGACTGGGGAACCGCTTTGTTGAGCACCTTCACTCCATCCACAAAAAGAAGAATTTCCCAGTGGCCAACCATTTTAATGCCAATTCCCATTCCCATTCCAACATGTTGGTATATGGCCTCCTGAACTGCCACAATAAGGCCACTCTCAGGATGAAGGAGCAATGCCTCATTTTCCATTTGGGAAGCCCCTAGCCTGATGGCATGAACATCGATTTCTCCAACTTCTGTTAATGTCCCCCACGCCCATTCTTCATTTCCCCACTCTGGTTCCCCTCTTACCTCTTATGTTCTCCTCACCTGCCTATTGTCTCCCTCTGGTGGCCCTCCTCCTTCCCTTTCTACCTTGGCCCGCACTCTCCTATCAGATTCCTCTTCTCCAGCCCTTTACCTTTTCTACCTATCACCTCCCAGCTTCTCACTTCATCTCTCTGCCCCCCCCCCCCCACCACCCACTTGGTTTCACCTATCACCTTCTTGCTCGTAGTCCTTCCCCCCGCCACCCACCATCTTATTCTGGCTTCTTCCCCCTTCCTTTCCAGTACTGATAAAGGGCCTGAAACATCAAGTGCTCATTTCTATGGATGTTGTTGAGATCCTCCAGCAATTTGTGGGCGTTGCTCTGGATTTCTAGCATTTGCAGAATCTCGTGTTTAACAAGACGTTGTTCAAATGCTCATGGACCATTCAGAGGCAAAATTAGAAAAAAAGAGGGCAAAAAACTAAAATGTAAAATCTACTATAAGCCTACAGACTCTCACAGCTTCGTGGACTATTCCTCTTCCCACCCTGTCTCTTACAAATATGCTATCCCCTTCTCACAATTCCTCCGTCTCCACCGCATCTGCTCTCAGGATGAGGCTTTTCATTCCAGGACTAAGGAGATGCTTTCCTTTTTTAAACAAAGGGTCTTCCTTTCTTCCACCATCAACTCTGCTCTCAAACACATCTCTCCCATTTCCCGCACATCTGCCCTCACCCCATCCACCTGCCACCCCACTCGGGATAGGGTTCCCCTTGTCCTCACCTACCACCCCACCAGCCTCCGGATCCAACGTATAATTCTCCGTAACTTCTGCCACCTCCAACGGGATCCCACTACCAAGCACACCTCCCCCCCCCCCTTTCTGCTTTCCACAGGAATCGCTCCCTACGTGACTCCCTTGTCAATTCATCCCCCCCCCCCCATCCCTTCCAACCGATCTCCCTCCTTGTACTTATCTTTGCAAGCGGAACAAGTGCTACACTTGCCCTTACACTTCCTCCCTCACCACCATTCAGGGCCCCAGACAGTCCTTCCAGGTGAGGCAACACTTCACCTGTAAGTCGGCTGGTGTGATATACTGCATCCGGTGCTCCCGGTGTGGCCTTTTATATATTGGTGAGACCCGACACAGACTGGGAGACTGTTTCGCTGAACATCTACGCTCAGTCCGCCAGAGAAAGCAGGATCTCCCTGTGGCCACACATTTTAATTCCACGTCCCATTCCCATTCTGATATGTCTATCCATGGCCTCCTCTACTGTCAAGATGAATCCACGCTCAGGTTGGAGGAACAACATCTTATATACCGCCTGGGTAGCCTCCAACCTGATGGCATGAACATTGACTTCTCTAACTTCCATTAATGCCCCTCCTCCCCTTCTTACCCCATCCCTGATATATTTAGTTTTTTCTCTCTCTGCCCATCACTCTGCCTGTTCACCATCTCCCTCTGGTGCTCCCCTCCCCCTTTCTTTCTCCCTAGGCCTCCCGTCCCATGATCCTTTCCCTTCTCCAGCTCTGTATCACTTTTGCCAATCACCTTTCCAACTCTTAGCTTCATCCCACCCCCTCCAGTCTTCTCCTATCATTTCACATTTTCCCCTCCCCCTCCTACTTTCAAATCTCTTACTATCTTTCCTTTCAGTTAGTCCTGACGAAGGGTCTCGGCCCGAAACGTCGACAGCGCTTCTCCCTATAGATGCTGCCTGGCCTGCTGCGTTCCACCAGCATTTTGTATGTCTGTTGCTTCTAAAATGTTGAGTGTGGATCTTCAGGCTCCGGTATCACCACTCTAATTTTCAAAATGAGAGGGTGGGGGTCCTTAATGACAGATGCTGCCATCTTGAGGCAATGCTCTGGAATACTTCCTTGATGATGGGATGGGCTGTGGCCAATACTAAGATGCCCAGAGGATGGAAATTCTTCTTCATCCCCTTGTGATCCAATGCACTGGAGGCTCTATACCAAGTGGTGAGGCAACCAGTCAGCATGCAATTTTCGTTGTAAATCTATAGAAATTTGCATGAGTCTTTAGTGATATCCTCTAACTCCTAATCAAGGAGAATTGCTGGGATGCCTTATTTGTGATTGCATCAATGAGTTTGCCCACAAAAGACCTTCTGATATGTTGATACCCAGGAACTTTAAGTCATTCACTCTTTCCACCTGTGACCTGTTAATAAGGACTGGTGTGCATTCTCCTGACTTCCCCTTCCTGTAGTCCACAATGAATTTGCTAATACTGAATGTGAGGATGTTACTGCAATACCACTCTACCAGCTGATCTATCTCACTCCTGTACTCCAAACGGTTGCCATCTAAGATCCTGCCAACAACAGTGGTGTCATTGATGGATTTATAGATGGTGTTTGAGATGTGCCTAGAATATAGTCATACGTCTAGAGCAGTGGTCTCGAGAGAATAGGGAAGTGGACTAAACACACATCCTTAACGTGTGCCTGTGTTGATTATCAGTGAGGAAGAGATGTTTTAATACTGATCTGCATTGATTGTAGTCTGCTGATAACTCAAGGATCAAGTGCAAATGGAGGTACAGAGGCCCATGTTTTGAGGGTCATTGACTAGTACTGAGAGAATGATGGTATTGAATGCCAAGCAGAATTTAATAAACAGCAGCCTATCCTACATAACTAAGTTGAAGAGTGGCTACTTCCCCTCAACTATTCAGTTCTTGAAGAAATCGGTAAAATCCCAATCACTACAGTTTTCCTACACTGTGACCACATTGATCTCTTTGCACTAAAATGGACTTTGTTTTTTGCTTTGCTCTAATCGTGCTCCTTCTTTTAAAAATGGTGTATAAGTTATGCTTAATTTACTTGTAAATGCTGTTTATATGATGCTTCTGCAGGTAGATTTCTCATTTCACACGTGCTTACATATTCTTGGGCACTTGACAATAAAATTGACTTTGTCCTTGACTTTGAGCTTTGGGCACATTGAATCATTTTTCTCTGCCCATATTTAAAACCCCTCCTACAGCAAGGTGTGGAATAGGAATTTGCTTTCAGGATGCTGGTATGAGTAAATCAATGTGCCATACCCAACATAACCAACTGAGACTAGCTGGATTGCTGACCTTGGAGAGGAGGCTAACACTAGTTTGCATATTTTTCCAGTGAATTTCGAGAACTTGACAGAGAAAGAGCATGTAGCATTTTTCCAATGTAGTTTGGTGCCTGCTTCAGGTAGTCCGTGCCTGGGAATCATAAAGTAGGGCAGAGATCACTGTTGCCCAGTATATTATGAGTCTGGTGCAAGTCTAAGGTCTAATACGCTGTTCCTCAATCAACCAATGAGGCGATTTAGAATGATACCACCAATGTCTGCTTTCACCAAGAGACGGCTGCAGAGGAAGGGGAAATGTCCATGAACTTTTATCATCTGAGGGCAACATGCTGCAGCAGGGTCAGTCTATCTCAGACGTGTGGATGTCAAGTGTAAAGACAATCTCGTTGTGTACTACAGGGAATGGGTCAATGATATGTAGCAACTCAGTCACTGAGCATGCAGAGAGCAAGCATTATCTGCATACTGCAGCTCCACCATTGCAGTTCAGTACACCTTCTTGGTTCCAGAGTGTAGTCACTGGAGGCAGAGTAGTTTCACATCAGTTCCACACCCCCCCACCCCAGGAAGTTCGTTGGAAATGAGCTGTAATGTTGGAATCCAATGATCAATTTCAGTTGTCTTAAGCTGGATGGCAGCTGAGAATACTGCTTTTCATTTGAGATTCTGATCTTTTGCCCAGTTGGTGCAGTAAAGGCTGCTAGTTCCAAAAAAAAAAATAGCTGGCACTCAATAGGGAAAGTCAGCTGGAGACAACACACAATGTGGGGGAGCAGTTAGGAGTTCCATCTGCCATATTAGAGCTTTAGCCATTTAATTTTTGTTTCCCAGATCAGCAATAAATCTTCTTCTCAGAGCAGCCATTTCTGCTCAGTTGCCATTGTCCCAGCCTCTCCCCTTAACAACTGGTGGTGTTATCCTGCCCTTGGGGCTGAAATGTACTTTTCACTTGTTTGTAAGACAAACAAAAAATGTCAGCATACCAACGTGTGGTGAAATAATCTAACAGTGTGTAGGAGCACGAGTATTTTCTGAAAGGGAACAGTGTGTTTGTCCAGAAAGCAACAATTCTGCTTTCAGTAATACATTAGTTTAACACAACTGATGAGATCATCAGATAACCCCTTCTCTCCCCTGCAATAGAAAAACAAATTCATGCATGAAAGAAAAGAAACACATGGGGGTCACCGCTCAGAGCCATCTCTTGTTAGTTTGTCGAAGAACCCTCAACTTGCAGTCACTGTGAAGAGTAGGAACTGATTTTAGGGATCATATTGTCACTATCCAAGGAGGGAGTAGTGAACACAGCTGGACAGAACAGAATGCAGTGTACACTGTCAACCTCTCCCAGACTGACTCATCTCCAGGGAGAGGCAAGGAAATCATGGCCACAGGAGGGAAAATGTTTGGGAGATTGCTCTCCCAAACAACAAAGGTGATTAAAGGTGACTCTGCCTTCACCTGGAGGTTAAGGAATGTAAGAGAATGTGCAGACAGTAGAATATTGTACCACACATGTGTCTTTGTTTGTAGGAGGTGGTCTATTTCTCTTCGGGGATAGGATCTGCTGAGCATTGAGGAAACTCAGTGGTTTGCATCCTTTCTAAAGCTGAAGAAAGAAGTTTTAAAATGAAGGCTGCATTACTAAGTTGCCAAGTAGGAGCCCCTTCTAATTTTGGCATTGGTTAGTAGAATGCTGGCTAAATATCACACCCTTGAGAGTAAGACCATAAGACATAGGAGTAGAATTAGGCCATTCAGCCCATTAAGTCCACTCTGTCGTTTCAACAGAGTGGCTGATCCTGGATCCTATTCAGCTCCACACACCTGCCCTCTCACCATGTCCCTTGATGCTTTGACCAAACAGGAAACTATTAACTTCTGCTTTGAATATACACATGGACTTGGCCTCTGCCATAGTCTGTAGTAGAACATTCCACAGATTCAAAACTTTTTGACTAAAGAAATTCCTCCTTACTTCTGTTCTAAAAAGGTCGCCCTTCAATTCAGAGGCTGTGCCCTTTAGTACTGGATAACAGCACCATGGGAAACATCCTTTCCACATCCACCCTATCTAGTCCTTTCAACATTCGGTAGGCTTTAATCAGATCCCCACGCATTCTTCTAATTTCCAGTGAGTACAGGCCCAAAGCTGCCAAACACTCTCCATATGTTAACCCCTTCATTCCTAGAATTATCCTTGTGAACCTCCTCTGGACTCTCTCCAATGATAATGACATCCTTTCTGAAATAAGGGGCCCAAAACTGTTGACAATACTCCACGTGCAGCCTGACTACTTCTTACAAAGTTTCAACATTATTTCCTTGATTTTATATTCTAGTTCCCTTCAAATAAATGTCTGCATTGTTGCACTTTATAAAATAAGTTGAAGATGGATTTAAATTTGACAGCTGTTAGTCAAATTTGACCACCTCCATTTCAGCATCACTGATCTAGACAATGGCATGGAATCTAATTCACTTCACCTACTATGCTCCCAGTACACACGTGTCTGTGTAGCAAAATTCTGTCCTAACTCCATTTACAGGATTGCAGATGACACCATCATAGCGGGCAGGATCTCAAGTAATGGTGAGACAGAGTACCGGAAGGAGATAAAGAACCTAGTGGAATAGTATCAAGACAATAACTTCCCCCTCAATGTCAGTGAAAGGGAAGTGTGGTCATTGACTTCTGTCAATGTACCAATGGTACTGAGGTAGACAAGGTTGAGAGCTTGAAGTTCCTAGATGCACATATCATCAACAATTTGTCCTGATCTAGCTGCATTGACGTCATGGCCAAAAAAGCACCACAATGCCTCCACTTCCTCAGAGGGGTAAAGAAATTCAGCATATCTCTAAAGACTCTTACTAATTTTTACGAATGTACTATAATAAAAAGCATCCTATATGATTGTATCAGAGCTATGTATGACGACTGCTCTGCCAAGTGTGCAAGTAAAAGTAAAGAGTTGTGAACAGAGCCCAGTCCATCTCACATTTCACAACCTCTCCTCCACTGATTCCTCCTGCACTTGCTGCTGCCTTGATGAAGCATCTCACATAATCAAAAACCCAGTCATTGATCCCAGTCATTCTCTCTTCCCGTCTATTCCATCGGACAAAAGGAACAAACTCTTAAAAAGCATGGACTACAGAGCTCAAGGACTGCTCGTCTCCTGTTGTCATCTGACTCGAACATTAAAAATGATTCAATCTTGTCATGGTCTTGGCACATTATTCTTATACACTGTATCTTGGTACACATGACAATAATAAACACTGTGCATGTAAAATACAGTGCAATCAGCAGGTTTCCTCAAGGCATTTCATCCCTTCTACCAGAGCAGACTCTCCACCTACCAATCTCAGAAACTCCTCAGTGATCTCATCCCAGGTCCCAGTCTCGAGTGCAAACACAGCCTCCTGTTGGTTTTCCTGCTTGACATTCAGCTGACCAGTCATTTTGTCTTTGTTGAGCAGAAAATGGAAGATAACAATTGTAATTGTTTTATCATAAGTCTTAATATGTAGGTTTTCTTCTGCATCATAGTACATTGTCCCTGCTGCCCTAATATCTCTCTTGAATAGACTATCGTGCAATGTGATTTGCAAAGAAATTGTTGCAGTGGTATTCTTTTGCAATCTTCAGTGACCAGATATTCCCATTTTCAAGCGTCATTCCCAGGATGGATCTCCAGAATAATCCCTGATTGAAGACCATGGAAGTTGGGTTATGTCGACTTCTTGTTCCCCTAACTTAGAGCAAGTAATAATTAAATGTAGACCATTCTATTTGCCTCAGGAGTTCTCACCCATGATCCTGATCGCAGTTTCCATACCATCAGTGGCCAATAATAAGCAAACACTCGTGAAACTGCACAATACTGTCTGTAAACAAGAAATGGCCCATCCCAACACATTTCAAATTATAGTTGTTGACTTTAACCAGGTCTGTTTGAAGTAAACCCTGCTGTATTATCTCCAGCGCATAACCTGTTGCACCAGAGGACCCAACACACGAGACCACTGTTACATTATGATAACGAATGCCTATCGTTCCTTCCCGAGATTGCATTTTGTCAAGTTGGATCATTTGGCTGTACTCCTGCTACCTGTGTACAGGCAGAGACTAAAGAGCAATCAAGGCAACCAAGAGGTGGTCGCTGGAGGCAGAGGAACGGTTACAGGATGGCCTTGAGTCAGTGGACTGGGCTGTGTTCAAGAACTCATCTCAGGACCTGAATGACTACACCAGGGTTGTTACAGGCTTTAGTAAAACAGCTGTGGATGAGTGTAACCCATGAAATCGTTTAGGGTTTTCCCCAATGAGAAGCCCTAGATGAACAATGAAATCCGGAACCTGCTGAGAGCCTGGTCAGAGGCATTCAAGTATGGAGATCAAGAATGCAGGTATGAGCTCTGGGCGAAGTGGAAATTCCAGACTAGACTGGAATCAACGAGAGATGCTTGACAGCCATGGCAGGGTTTGAATGCCATAACCTCCTACAAAGTTAAATCTTGTGACACAGGGGACAACAGAGCTTCACCTCCGGATGAGCTCAATGCCATCTATGCTCGCTTTGACCACCAAAACAGGGAGGAACCATCACATACCTCCAAGACTCCCAATGGTCCTTTGGTCTCAGTATCTGAAGATGACATGCGGGCTGCCTTCAAGAGAGTAAATCCAAGGTAAGCATCCGGTCTGGACAGAATACCTGGCCATGTACTGAAGATCTATGCCTACCAATTGGCTAGTGTATTCATGGATATCTTCAACCTCTCGTACCCACCTGCTTCAAGCAGGCTTCAGTCATACCGGTGCCCAAGCAGAGTGTGGTAACCTGTCTAAATGACTATTAGCCAGTGGCACTTACGTCCACAGAGAAGAGGTGTTTTGAAACATTGGTGTTGAAGCATATCAACTCCTGTCTGAATAGTAACTTGGATCTGCTCCAATTCGCCTACCAAAACAACAGGTCTACAGCAGATGCTATCTCATTGGCTCTTCACACAACCCTAGAACATCTGGACAGTAAAGATGCATAAAACAGGATGCTCTTTATTGATTACAGCTCAGCATTTAAAACCATCATTGCCTCAAAACTAATCAGCAATCTCCAAGTCCTGGGTCTCAATATATCCTTGTGCAATTGGATCCTGGATTTCCTCACTTGTAGACCCCAATCAGTTTGGATTGGCAAAAACATCTCATCCACAATTTCTATCAGCACAGGAGCATCACAAGGATGTGTACTTAGCCCCCTGCTCTACTAGCTTTACACCTGTGTCTGTGTGGCTAAGTACAGCTCCAACACCATATACAAGATACCACTGTTGTGGACTGTATCAAAGGGGATGATGACTTAGAATGCAGGAGGGATATTGAAGACTTGACTGAGTGGTGTAATAACAACAACATCTTACTCAATGTCAATAAGACCAAGGAACTGATTGTACACTTCAGGAGAGGGAAACCAAACGTCTATGAGTCAGTAATCATCGGAGAATCAGAGGTGGAGAAGGTCAGTAACTATCTCAGAGGACCTGTCATGGACCCATCATATAAATATTATTGTAAAAAAAGCACGACAGCTTCTCTACTTCCTCAGGAGTCTGCAGAGTTTCGGCATATCATCGAAAACTTCGGCAACCTTCTATAGATGAGTGGTGGAAGGTGAGCTGACCGGCTGCATTACGGCCTGGTATGGGAACACCAATGCCTTTGAGCGGAAATTGCTACAAAAGGAAGTGGATTCAGTCCAGTACATCACCGGTAAAACCCTCCCAACTATTGAGCACATCTACATAAAATGTTGCTATAGAAAAGCAGGATCCATCATCAAAGATCCTCACCACCCAGCCCATGCTCTTTTCTCACTGCTGCCACCAGGTAGAAGGTACAGGTGTGTCAGGACTTGCAACACCAGGTTCAAGAACAGTTACAATCCCTCAACTATCAGACTCTTGAACAAAAGGAGATAGCTACACTCATTTAAGGACTCATTTAAGTACTCTGTTATATTGTTATTTCATGCTCAATATTTATTGCTATTTGTTTACTGTACATCTGCATTTGCAGTTTGTTACAGTTATCAGTTGCTGATGTTTACAGTTACTGTTCTATAGAGTTGCTAAAGTATGCCCAGAGAGAAAAAAATCTCAGGGTTATATGTGGTGACATGTATGTACTCTAATAATAAATTTTACTTTGAACTTTGAACTACGTGGACAATAGGAATCAAATCTTGAACTAAAAAAACATGATTAGCTTTATCTAATCATAATGAAGTTCTATTTTTTTTGTAATTTATTTTTTTATTGAAGTTCATCAAACAAACATTTCCATAAGATGTATTTCAGACATTGTACATATATATCATATAATCATATATATCACAAAATCTCCACAAAGTATTTATCTGAGGTATACACTTATAGAAAAGAGTGGAAAGAAAAAACAAGCAAAAGGAAAGAACTATGTACAAGTAGGGAGTGATCTTTTTTTAACAACAGATTCATTGATTTGTGAGAATAAAATCAGGCCTATGAGGCATTATGTAGTTAAACCATTTTTCCCAGTATGAATCAAATTGTTCCAGCTTATGGTTAACAGATGCTGTTATCTTCTCCATTTTGTAAATGTCCATTGTAATTTCCATCCATGTATTTAAAGTTGGGCTCTCCTGTGATAACCATTTCCTAGTAAGAGTCTTTTTACCAGCCACCAATAGTATATTCATTAAATATTTATCTCTTTTCAACCATTCCTGAGGTATATATCCAAAATATATGGTCTTACTCTCTAAGGGTATTTCATATTTAAAGATGTCTTGTAGGGCATTGTGTATCCCCCTCCAATAGTTTTTGATAACAGGGCAGTCCCAAAAAATATGATAATGATTTGCATTTTGATTTCCACAATTTCTCCAGCAAACAGGGAGGTTACTATCATAATGGGATTTCTGAGAGGGTGTAATAAAATATCTTATCACGTTTTTCCAACCAAACTCCCTCCATTTCTGTTCTATTATTTATTCATCCTCAAGGAAGAACAATGATTTATGTATCTCTTTTTGCATTTTAGAGAAAATGTTAATATAAAAAAGAGCAGCAGAAAAGCAATGCCTGTGGCATTGAAGCTTTCGAGAGGGATTCATTCTAAATAGAACAAGACCTCTATTTTATTTTTATGCAAAACTTGCTGGCCGGTTTTGTTTGGGAATCCATTTGATGTGCTCTACAGCAACAAAGATCACTGGTGGTAAAACTGGAAATCTGTTCAGTGTTATTAATTATCGCTTGTATTCATAAGTGCATAAACTTTTTGTCAATCAATATAACTAACCGTTCTTACCAATACAGAATCAGAATAAGAATTGGGTTTTATTATCTTTGCCTTTCTTTGAAATTTGTTGTTTTGCAGCAGCGAAACACTGCAAAGACATAAAATTCCTATCAATTACAAAACAATAGTAGGACAAAAGAGGACCAGTGAGGAAATGTTCATGGATTCATGGTCTGTTTAGAAACCTAGTGACAGTTGTTGAGTGTGACACCCGTACCTCCTCCCAGAAGGTAATAATGAGGATAGTGATGGTGAGGGTCCTTAATGATGGATGCTGCCTTCTTGAGGCATCACTTCCTGAAGATGTTTTCAACTGTGGAGAGGGTTTTGCCTCTGATACAGCTGGCTGAGTCTACTAATGCTGAGAAGTGGTAGATGGAGTTCAATCTAGAGAAGTATAAAGTGGTTCACTTTGGAAGATTGAACTTGAAGCGTTAATAGCAGGATTTTTAACTATGTGGAAGCATAGTCGGATCTTAGCGTTCCTGTCCACAGACCCCTCAAAGTTCAAGATTCAAAGATTCAAAAACTTTATTGTCATTCTAACCGTACATCAGCTCTGCAGGGCAGAATGAGACAGTGCAATCATAACATAACAAATGCAACACTAAATAATAAACATAACAATAAATAGTAAAACACAACAGCCACATGTCAGTTAAAAAAAACAAGCTATAAGTGTCCAGTGCAAGTTAAAAGTGTCCAAAGCAGAGTCAGGTAGAGCAGCTGTTTAGCAGTCTGACTGCCTGTGGGAGGAAGTTGTTTAGTAGCCTTGCGGTTTTAGTTTTGATGCTCCTGTAATGTTTACCAGATGGCAGAAGAACAAACAGTTCATGGAGAGGGTGTGAGGAGTCTTTAATGATGTACCGTGTCTTCTGGAGGCATCGACTCTGAAAGAGGTCTTGGACAGAAGGTAGGGAGACCCCAATAACCTTCTCTGCTCCCCTAACCACCCTCTGCAAGGCTTTTTTGTCGGCAGCACTGCAGCTGGAGTACCAGGTTGTGATGCAAAAGGTCAGCACACTCTCAACCACGCCTCTGCAGAATGTAGTTAAGATGTTAGTGGGGAGTGATGCTTGTTTCAAAGTGCAATCTCTGCTGGGCTCGTTTCACAATCCCAGTGGTGTTCCTGGACAAGGTGAGATTGTCCGAGATCTGCACCCCAAGGAACTTGATGTTTTCCACTCTCTCCACTGTGATGCTGATGCTGAGGGGTGTGTGCTCAGGCTGAGACCGTCTGAAATCGATGATCATCTCCTTGGTTTTGGTGACATTAAGCATCAAGTTGTTATCACTGCACCAGCTCTCTAGGTGTTTGATCTCCTCCCTGTACATTGTTTCATCATTTTTGCTGATAAGCCCCACCACTGTGGTATCATCAGCAAATTTAATGATCAGGTTCTCCTTGAATCTAGCTGCACAGTCATGTGTTAGCAGTGTAAACAGCAATGGGCTAAGCACACAGCCTTGTGGGGATCCAATGCTCACTGTGATGGAGTCAGAGATGTTCCTGCCAACACGGACTGACTGTGGTCTCTCTGTCAAGAAATCCAGAATCCAGCGACACATGGCAGTGTTAAGGCCAAGCAGCGACAGTTTCTTCACTAGTCTCTGCGGGATGATGGTATTGAACGCTGAACTGAAATCAATGTACAGGATTCTGGCATAAGTGTCTTTGTTGTCCAAGTGAGAGAGAACCGTGTGCAGTGTGGTGGATATTCCATCCTCCGTAGAGCGGTTGGGACGATAAGCAAACTGTAGAGGATCCAGCGATGAGGGGAGGCTGGCTGTGATATGAGGCTTGACAGGCCGTTCAAAACATTTCATCACTATGGGGGTTGGGGCAACGGGATGGTAATCATTCAGACAGGCTACAACTGATTTCTTTGCTACAGGGATGATTGTGGAGGTTTTGAAGCATCTGGGGACAATGGCTTGACTAAGGGAGATGTTGAAAATGTCTGTCAGGACATCTGCTAATACATCAGCACATTCCTTGAGCACACGTCCAGGGATGTTGTCGGGACCTCCCGCTTTTCGTGGGTTGACCCTGGCAAGGGTCCTCCGTGTGTGCTCTGAACCAGTGATTGGAGCCGGCTAGTCAGATGGTAAGAAGGGACTGGCTCTCCCCCTTGCTGTGGTGTTTGATGCTTCGAAGCGTGTAAAGAATTTGTTAAGCCTGTTAGGAAGAGAGGCGTCGCTGTCATCAGTTTTCTGCCTGATCTTGTAGTCTGTGAGAGCTTTAATTCCCTGCCACATCCGTCTGGTGTCATCTGTGTTACAGAAGTGTCCATGTATTTTGTCCGCGTAGGCCCTTTTCGCTTTCCTGATCCCTAGTGAAAGCGCAGTCCTGGCTGAGCGAAGCGCACTCCTGTCCCCCGATCTGTAGGCTGTGTCACGGGCCTTCAGTAGTGAACGCACCTCTGTTGTCATCCATGGCTTTTTATAACCATGTGCGGTGAAGGTTTTCATCACAGCGACATCCTCTGTGCATTTGGCTCTGTAGCTGATTACTGCCTCCGCATACTCCTCAATGTCTGTATGATCATCATAGGAGGCTGCTGTTTTGAATATGTCCCACCCAGTCTGTGTGCAAAAAACAGTCAGTTGCAGTAGTTAAGAAACTTTATGGTATATTGGCCTTCATTAGTTGGGGGGATTGAGTTCAAAAGCCATGAGGTAGTGTTGCAGTTCTAGAAAGCCCTGGTTAAACCACACTTGGAATATTGCGTTCATTTCTGGTCACTTCATAGAAAGTACGTAGAAGCTTTAGAGGAGGTGCAGAGGAGATTTATCATAATGCTGCCTGGATAAGAGAGGACGAAGATGTTTCTCTTTGGAGAGAAGGAGGATGTGAGGTGTACAAATTGATAAGAAGCATAGATAAAGTAGAGAGCCAGAGAGTTTTCCCCGGGGTGGAAGTGGATAACATGAGGGGGTAATAACTTTAATGTGTTTGGAGGGAAGTATAAGGAGTTGCCAGAAGTACATTTTTTTTTACACAGAGAGTGGTAGATGCATGGAATGTGCTGCCAGGGGAGGTTGTAGAGCAGGGGTTCCCAACTGTGGGTCCAAGGACTCCTTAGCCAATGGTACAGGTCCATGGCATAAACAGATTAGGAATCCCTGTGGCAGGCACAGACAGATGAGGGGAATTTAAGACACTGTAAGATAGATACATAGATGAAAGAAAACTGGAGGACTATGTAGGAGGGAAGGGTTAGATTGATCTGGGAGAAGATAAAGGGCTGGCACAACATAGTGGGCCAAAGCACCTGCATTGTGCTGTACTGTTCTGTGATCTATGTTGTATGTTCTAATCTTCTGCGGCCTCTTGCAATCCTGTGGATTGGAACCTTGAAACCAGACTGCTCTCCAGCACACATCTATAATAACTTGCCAGTCTTTGGTGCCAGCCAAACTCAAACTCCTAACAAAGTCCAGCCATCGGTTTGCTGTCTTCATGAATGCTTCAGTATAGTGGGTCCCAGGAACAATATGTTGACACCTAGGAACCTAAAACTGCTCAAACGTACCACCATGGAGTGTTCTCCATTCAATAAAATTATAGCCAATCTTCTACATCAACACGACTTTCCAGTCCTAACCATATACATATATATTGATCCCCTTAATATCAAAAAATTATTTTGTTATTATGCTTAATAGTAACTAAGCTTCCATTGCCCTCTGGAGTAGTGAATTCAAAAAGTCAATGCCATCTGGATGAAGAAATTTCTTCTTAACTCAGTCCTAAAACTGTGTTTTTTTATTCTAAGAATGGAACTGCCGGTTCCGGAAATCCTACTGAGGAAAATATTGGCCTGTATCTCACTTAATAAGCCTCACAGGAAAGCTGTATGCTCTCTTGATGGACCTTGCTCTCCCACCCAATCTTCTCCACCCTTGATGCCATGCAGAGCATCGCTGCTGAGAATTGAGACAAATTCTTCTGGTTCTCTCCTAGTGAACTATGTATGGTCTGTGAGACCTTCCCTCAATGGTCAGCAATGAGTCACTAACCACTGGCAACAAATTTTTTTCATCTGTCTGCTAAAACAGATAATTTCTTATTTTGAGACAGAAGTTCCTGGTTTCAGACATCTCAGACAGGGGAATCATTATCCCTGAATTTAACTTAAATCAGGTCCCACAAAAACTTTAGAGACACAGGGTGCAGATGCTGGAATCTGAAGAAACACATAACATCATTCATTCATAGAAACATAGAAAACCTACAGCACAATACAGGCCCTTCGGCCTATAAAGTTGTGCTGAACATGTCACTACCTTAGAAATTACTAGGCTTACCTATAGCCCTCTATTTTACTAAGCTCCATGCACCTATCTAAAAGCCTCTTAAATGACCCTATTGTATCTGTGCCTCCAACACCATTGCCGGCAGCCCATTCCATGCACTTACCACTCTCTGAGTAAAAAACTTACCCCTGACATCTCCTCTGTACTTACTCCCAAACACCTTAAACCTATGTCTTCTTGTGGCAACCATTTCAGCCCTGGGAAAAAGCCTCTGACTATCCACACGATCAATACCTCCGATCATCTCGTACACCTCTCTCAGGTCACCTCTCATCCTCCTTCACTCCAGGAAGAAAAGGCTGAGTTCACTCAACCTATTCTCATAAGGCATGCTCCCCAATCCAGGCAACATCCTTGTAAATCTCCTCTGCATCTGTTCTATGGTTTCCACATCCTTCCTGTAGTGAGGCGACCAGATCTGAGCACAGTACTCCAAGTGGGGTCTGACCAGGGTCCTATATAACTGTAACTTTACCTCTCGGCTCCTAAATTCTATTCCACAATTGATGAAGGCCAATACACTATACGCCATCTTAACCACAGAGTCAACCTGTGCAGCTGCTTTGAGCATCCTATGGACTCGGACCCCAAGATCCCTCTGATCCTCCAAACTGCCAGGAGTCTTACCATTAATTCAGTATGTGTCGTGTCATGTGACATGGGTGATCTTTCCATGACCATGATTGTTCATGGCAAGTTTTTCTACAGATGTGGTTTGCCGTTGCTTTCTTCTGGGCAATGGCTTTACAAGATGGCTGACCCCGGGCATTATCAGTACTCCAGAGATTGTCTGCCTGACCTCAGTGGTCACATAACCAGGACTTCTGATCTGCACCAGCTGCTCCCATGACTTCACATGACCCTGATTGGGGGTCTAAGAAGATGCTACATCTTGCCCGAGAGTGACCTGCAGGCTCAAGGATGGAAGTAGCACCTTACACCTCTTTTGGTGGAGAAGTATCCCTATCCTGTTACCCAGAACACATAAAATATGGGGGCGGGGGGGGGGGGGGAATGTTTGCAAGTTTTAGTAGGAGCTCAAATTCTTCTGAACTCAAGAGCACATAGATACAGGGTCTTTAACATTTCTCCATCTGACAAGCCCACCATTCCAGGAATCAATCCTGTATACCCTTGTTATGCTCCCTTCCTGTATCTCTTTTTTTAGGTAGGGAAATTAGAACTGTACACATGCTGTAGGTGCAGTCTCACAAGATCCTATATAACTGAACCAAAGTGCCTCTACTCTTGTACTCAAATCATCTTGCAATATAGGCCAACACATGCTTTGCTTTTCAAATCGAAGGCGGAATGTTAGTGTGGAGGGAGGGAAGGACACAGAGCCACAGGAGGATAATGAAGTAGGAGAAGGAAAAGTAGGTGAGGGGTAGAGTTGGAGTAGGTACAGGGCAGAAATCGGTGAGGGCATGTGAGGGGCGAGAGTGGCAAGGTAAGAGGTGATTGGTGGCTGCCAGAACAGGGGAACGTGTAGCCAAGAAATCCAAGTGAACTGCTCAACATGAGCACCAAGCATTTGTGATGTACACAGGCACCTTACACCCCCACCCCCACCAAGAATAGCGTGCTTGTGAGTATGGACAGAATTATTGAATCAGCAATGTCACAGTAGGCGTTAACTATAAGCACATTCAGTCTGTGTTTCTTATTTCTGCAACTATTGAAATACAGAATATTAAAATTAATTTTCCTTGTTATATTTAAGAATGTAACTGGGTTTTGCGGTGTGGGCTCGTCTGTAACTGCATTCAGTTTGGAGAATAAGCCATCTGTTTCAAAAATGGTTGAGAACCCTCCACTGAGGAACAAAACTAAGATTGCCAGAGAAGACAGAAATAGGGTGAGAAGTGGCGCCACCAGCAGGTGAAACATCAGATTGCACCATCACCCATGATTGTATATAAATTTGCATAGAACAGTGCGTAGAATTCTGTCACATCAAACTGATGCACTGCACAAAGCGTAGAACACTGTCGTATCAAATTGTTATATTACACAGTGCACAGAACATTTTCACATCAAGCATTACGTAACACATATTGGGCATGTTGCCACATCAGTGTGCAAATTTACAATTCACACTGTAAAAGCATTGTAGGGGGAAAAGGATTTTTGAGAAGTACACTACTGGACCATATCCACTCTTGCTTGGTTGACCTGAACATAAACGTCCATGTGGTCTCCTTTAGTATCTTTTTCACCAATCCCTATACTGCTATAAAACTGACATCCTGTAACAACATTGCAGGCTTTCTCAAACTTTTTGCCCTGGAGGAACCCTTGAAATAATTGTCAGGTCTCATGGAAAACCTGCATAAAAATTATTACATCTAAAGCTCACTGTACATTAGGGTGACCAGTAACCTGTAGATATAATAATCAAAAAATAATTGTCAGTACTCTTTTGAGTAGAGAATGAATTTTTAATCAGCTTTTCTTGGAATAAAAATATAGTTAAGATTAGCTTACCTTGCTTGAAGTTACTCCTTCTTTCTCCTTCATAAATTTTAAAAACTCATTAAGCAAACATGATAACTTTCACAATTCTGGGTTGAACTTGAGATAATCGCACATGGATTTCACCTTCAACTGAAATGAGACGATATCTGTCCTTGCTCTTGATGCTTGTTAAACAACAAAAAAGCTTGCTCACACATGTAAGAAGTTGAAAACTTCAGCAAAATGTTCATTGTTTTCCAATGAATGGCAGGATACTTTTCTTTCACAGAAATCCAGAACTTGTCCAGGGGCAGGTCAGTAAATTTCATCTTGAGTGCATGATCAGAGTTCAGCTCAACAAAGTTCTTTCTCTTCTCTCAAAGTCAATTTCACAGGCTGAGCAGAAGATTCAGAGAATGGGTCCCTCACCCAGTCATACACGTCAGTTGAAAGGAAGGAAAATACTGTGCAGTTTTGTTCTGTAGTCCTTCCAGATGGTTTTCAAAAAGGCTCGAGACTTGATGAAAACTGTAGGCTAGTTCCTGCAGCCATTCTTCATCTTCAAAGCACTCAGCAAAATCTGGCCTACTATTTTCCTGAAAGTACACCTGCAATTCACCTTTCAGCTCCAACATCCTGTTGAGAACCTTTCCTCTGCTAAGCCACCAGATTTCTGTATGTAGCAGAAGATTGGTGTACTCTTAGTCCAGGTTTTCACACAGTTTTTTAAACATTCTCGAGTGAACTGATCTTAAAGCTACTAAATAACTTGCTTCCTGAGTCCTCTTACTGACTGTGACTTTATTTGCAAAAGCTTTAATCTGTTTGTGTTGAGATTCCAATAGTCATTTAAAATAATCAGGGATTTTACGTGTCATATGGCTGTGATTTGTAGTTAAGAGTCGTCTCAGTTTTGCTGGAGCCATTGCTGCTTTGTGAGTTGCTTGCCACAGACTGGGCACGATGGAACAGGACAACTTTGATCACCATTGATAAATGGCTTTCATTGTAAAGATATGGAACCCGCTGATTGCTTTAGTGTGTGAGAGCCAGAAGAGACTGGTGGATTTCTTCTGGGGCAACAGCAGGCATTGGGTCTCTGCAGCGCCCTCCCGATCGCGGAGGGTGGTCAGTCGTTGGTGTGTGTGCACACCCAGCTGGCGGCTCTCCACCTCAGGACCCTGCAGAGATACCTGTACCGTGACCACCCTGCCAGATGACATATATGCGCTGGTGACGCACTTTCCCTGCAGGAGGACACGCGGCTTCCAGCGGGCTGCATCGGCCGCGCTGCTTTGTGGGAACTGCCTCGCTTTTACCGAGAGCTGTTGAGGGTGCGGGGTCTAGTCTCGTCCAGACAGGGTGCCCCTGCGGTAGTAGGTACCGGTCACGGTGGCTATCGAGGGGGCTCGGGGAAGTGGAGAGGTTCCGGCTGCATCACCACCTGATGGGCCAGAGACCCAGGCCTCAGGATACCACACAGGTGAGGAAGAGAAGTTCCACACAATGTGAGCCACCTCGCGGGGATGCCCACCGGGTTCTTTTGAGACGCTTCAAAACGTTTCTTATACGGGGTGCGCCTGCACACCGTTCACTTCCTTGCCTTTGTCTGCCAAGCCAACCAAACTCACTTTGGTGGCCTGTGTCACCATCCGGCAGTGGAGGAGGTCCCCAGTGGAAATCTCTTTATGCAAGGGTCCTTCACTCGTACACTGGGGACCTGGTATGTAAGGTGTTGCATTGGGCATTACCGTGCAAGAGACCTTTAAACAGGTTCACTGACACCCCGTCCATTCTGTGGCCTGGAGGAGTCAGTGACCGGGCTTATATGGAGTGTGAGAGGTTGCAGTTCCTGTTTGAGTGTCTGAAAGGGCTGTGGCTCAGGTTCTGAATCACTTCAGCCCCACACCCTTTATATACGGGCACCCAGCACGGAAAGGAGCTGGTTGTGCGAAGAATCTATTGCTGGGCTTGCTCCTGGGCCTGGCCAAGATGGCCATTCACAGTTCAAGACAGCGGAGAGTCGAGGGCTCTGCCCAGGCTGATTGCCTGCCCCTCTTCCGAGGATGTGTTTGTGCCTGGCTGTCCTTGGAGACGGAGACTGCGGTTACAACGGCTACAGTGATAGATTTCCAGGAGTGGTGGGTCCCTCGGGGAATTGATTGTTTTATAGACAGTAGTTATCACATTTTAATTTGAATTTATTTACTGTCTTGTAAATATTTAACGTTTGTACTTTGTGTGTTTGTTGTGTAAATGCAGTTTTGTAAAAATAAGACATTCGTTTTGTGTCTGTTGTTGCACCAGTACTGTGAAGTGACTCAGAAGATAGTAATTCTTCATCATTAACCTTAACAGGAATGTTCGTAGGCCTAGAATCCTCCTCTTCCATCTCACACCTCCCCTTCAAAAATCGCCAATTTTCTATTACACCAGTAGTTTGTTTGCTCCAGTCAGCTGCACGTCAGGGGAAGTTGGGGAGGTAGTTTGGGATGGAGAGGCTGATGTCACTGTCCAAGTTGTGCGAGTCCACTCAATGCTTGGGAAACGCACTTCACGCTCCCAATCAGCCTACCATCCTCCCCTCCGTGCAATATTTGACTTGACTAGATGCCAGTTTTGCAGCTGTACAGGGTAACCTGACTAATTGCAGAGTTAGCTTGGAATTACAAACCTTCAACTGGGATGGCCCGAACACCCAACTTGCTAGCTCATTGCAGCATCCACCATGATTTATTGATGGGTCGGAGTGAGAAAACTGACTGAAGAATGACCTTCTAGTTGATGGGAACCTCAGAAGGAATCAAAATCAGAATCAGGTTTATTATCTCTGGCATATGTCATGAAATATGATTAACTTAGCAGCAGCAGTACAATGCAATACATAATAATATAGGGAAAAATGAATAAATAAACAAATAAGTTAATCAATTACAGTAAGTATACATATGTGTATTAAATAGTTAAATTAAAAATAGTGCAAAAACAGAAATAATAGGAGTGAGGTAGTGTTCATGGTTTCAATGTCCATTCCGAAATTGGATGGTAGAGGGGGAAGAGGCTGTTCCTGAATCACTGAGTGTGTGTCTTCAGGCTCCTGTACCTGCTCCCTGTTGGTAGCAATGTGAACAGGCTATGTCCTGGGTGATGGGGGTCCTTAATGAGGGATGCCACCTTTCTGAGACACGGCTCCTTGAAGATGTTTTGGCTAGTACCCAAGATGGAGGTGATTAATTTTACAACTTTCTGTAGCTTTTTCCGATCCTGTACGGTAGTTCCACCCCCAGAGCAGCCAGTGATGCAGCCTGTCAGAATATCTCCACGGTACATCTGTGTACCTCAGCTTAGGAGTATTAGTTGTTAGTGTTTCATCCCCCCCCCCCCCCCACTTGCACATCAATGCTGGGCTCCTCTATTAACTTGAAGGTTCAATGTCGACGGAGGGTCCTCAACCACTCTTACCTCCTGAATGCGACATGACTGTAAACTTTTGATCACACCATCATACATCTCCTTTTGCAGTGAAGGCCTGGGAAAAGATGCAGGCCACTTGTTGAGGTTCATCCCCAGTAGCTGGGTAATACAAGACTCTGGGCTGATCCCAGGGATGCACGTAGAGATAGATACCTGCTGCTGCAGGGAGTCCATCAATCAGATGAAAAATCCCACCAGACTGCCTGAAGCTAATTGGAATTCCACTGCCTTGTCCATGGGTGGACAGTATCTGCGCAGGGAAACGCACAGTTAATGTTTCAGGTCAAGACCTTTCATCTGCCTAAATGTCCAGTCCCATAAATACTGCTGCAATGCTGAGCTCCCCCACCAGATTGCTCACTACTCCCGACTTCAGCATCTACAGCCTCTCGTGCTGCCGTTGTCTATGACCGTTACAAACCGGCCAGCTGGGAGTTCTAAAACACCGTGCTAGTTGACATGCCAAATCTGAGGGCAAACCTTGTAAGGGCTTGATGATTTAGATTTGTTAGGACAGTCCAGCACAGGAACAGACCCTTCGGCTCACAACGTTGGGCCAGACCAGCTAAAGAGTAAATCAAAACCCCCAAAACTAATCCCCCCTTCCTACACAATGTCCAGAAGCCTCCATCTTCCTCACATTCATGTGCCTATCTAAACATCTCTTGAAAGCCCGTAATGTAATGTAATGTTAACATCAAAATTGTACAAGGCATCGGTGAGGCCAAATTTTGAGTATTGTGTACAGTTCTGGTCACCGAATTATAGGAAAGATGTCAACAAAATAGAGAGAATACAGAGGAGATTTACTAGAATGTTACCTGGGTTTCAGCACCTAAGTTACAGAGAAAGGTTTAACAAGTTAGGTCTTTATTCTTTGGAGCGTAGAAGGTTGAGGGGGGACTTGATAGAGGTATTTAAAATTATGAGGGGGATAGATAGAGTTGACGTGGATTGGCTTTTTCCATTGAGAGTAGGGGAGATGCAGACAAGAGGACATGAGTTGAGAGTTAAAGGGAAAAAGTTTAGGGGTAACATGAGGGGGAACTTCTTTACTCAGAGAGTGGTAGCTGTGTGGAACGAGCTTCCAGTAGAAGTGGTAAAGGCAGATTCGATGTTGTCATTTAAAAAAAAATGGATGGGTATATGGACAGGGAAGGAATGGAGGGTTATGGACTGAGTGCAGGTCGGTGGGACTAGGTGAGAGTAAGCGTTCGGCACGGACTAGAAGGGCCGAGATGGCCTGTTTCCGTTCTGTATTTGTTATATGGTATTTATCTCACCACCATACCAGGCAGTGCATTCCAGACATCCACCACTCTGTGTAAAAGACTTACTCCCTTGAACCTTCAATGCATACACTCTGGTATTAGATATTTCTATCTGTGGAAAAAGATACCCCTTGTCTACTTTACCTGTGCCTCTTATAAGCTTATAAACCTCTATCAGATCTCCCCACAGCCTCCACCTCTCCAAAGAAAACAACACGTTTGTCCAACGTTTGTCCTGCCTCTCATTATAGCACGAGGTTGGGAATATGCAGCTATGAGAAATATTTATGTATATGAGGTTGGGCACATGCAGCTATGATAAATATTTATGTATATGAGGTTGGGGATATGCAGCTATGAGAAATATTTATGTATATGAGGTTGGGGATATGCAGCTATGAGAAATATTTATGTGTATGAGGTTGGGCACATGCAGCTATGAGAAATATTTATGTATATGAGGCTGGGCACATGCAGCTATGAGAAATATTTATGTACAATACAGAAAATGGTGTTACCTGCATGTATTGTCAGTTGCTGGAGAATTTACAAGTGGGAAGAAGTGGGGTGATATTTGGAAATTTGACTTTTTAAAGCATCATTTAACAAGCAAATCACACATGGATGGTGTGCAAAAACACCTGTGAGAAATCCCTTCATTACCCCACTACAGATCGGGTACATATGTTTGTGAGAATGCAGATGAATAAGAGCAAAAATGATCAAACCCAGAGGAGATCAGAGTTCTTATTGACAGTATTTTGTTCGCTTTAAAAATGAATACCTCTTTAATAAAACTCAGTGCGCACATGTTGTTGTCACCGGGCAAAAAAATTGCACAGCACAAGATTTTTGGGTACCCTTGTCATTACAGATTAGAGGGAGCTTTGGCCCTGCTACCCCCACCAGCATCCCCTGGTAAGATCCTTGCTAAGTGTTAAGGCCCATTTACAGTACTGAGAAAGGTGAGCCCAACTATCTATGAGGCCCTGCACTCAGTGTCAGACCTACCTTGAACGCCTGGAAGGAGAGAAGGGTTCTGCCAACAGCACATCTCTACTGGTCCACCAGTTTGCAGAAGAGGATGACCCAGAAGGGGTCTTGGGGGCCTGGAAGGGGCCTGAGAAAGTTGACCTCTCCTATCTTGATGACCGCCAACAACTGCAGAAGCCGATGGTGTTTGCTGACTTTCTGCAGCTGTTTCGGCAGAGACCGGGGCTGACAAAGATCTTAAAACATTCCATCAGGATCAGACCTGACCAGTGTTCAGTACGTTAACACTGCTAGAGTGCCAGAGTGATTAATGCGGGTCCTGAATAATGAGGTTCAGACCATGCTGGAGCTGGGAGTCACTGGGCCTTCAAATAGTGAGTCGAGCAGTCCTGCAGTTATCGTCCCCAGGAAAGATGACACCCTGAGCGTATGCACTGATTTCTGGAGGTTGACTACCTTTTCATTTTTTGATACATATCCTATGCCCTTCATTGTTGAGCTACTAGAAAGAATTAGATGGGGGAACTACATTACTACACCGGACCTTTGTAAGGGTGAAGGGTGGGTTCCCCTGGATGACCAATCAAACCCCCTCTTCCTCACCCCTCAGTTCACTGTGTTGTCCTTTGGTCAGCATGGTGCATCAGCAACCTCTAATTAACCTTGCTGGGAAGCTTATAAACAACCCAGTGACTTGGACTGAAAATATTTTTAAAGCCTTATGTTACTTCTGTTTAAACGTACCCTGGGTTAACAGTGAAGGATCATATTCTAGAAGAATTAGAGCACTTATATCTACAGTAATAAACAAACACGTCTTCACCCAGTCGCGTGCTAGAACATTCTAGCAATCCTGCGCATGCTCAGTGCTCTGTCCAGTCATGTACTGGCACATCATTGCACGTGTTATCACCACAAGCCTGTGTTCTTCACCTGTCCTCCAGAACCCAGACTTTGACAAACGGTGTCTTGTCCAGGTGGATGCCTTAGGAGTAGATATTGGAGCGGAGCTCGCCCAAGAGAGCCTAGAGAAGAGCGACCTGTCGTTTACCTGAGCTGAGAACTCCTCCCAAGGTAATCAAGCTGTCCACCATTGAAAAGGAGTTTCTCACCGTTGTGGGTTGTTGACAGCCTCTGGTACTACTTCCATGGCCGGGAGTTTGACCACAGTGTTAGTATGGATTCAGACAATGAAGGACCAGAATGACACTGTGATACCTGGAGCTCCAACCCTCCTAATTCTGGGTCCACCATAGGGCAGGGAAAGGAAATGCTACTGCAGACTACTGTCTCGCTGCTGAGCATCATCACCACAGGAGAGGAGGGTGATATGATGGAGTGCACTCAACAAATGCTTTCCTTACACACGTGCATTTTCACACTAACATTGCCTTGTCATTCTGAGTGTACGCATTTCAATGTCTCCCCCAGCATATTCTTATAATAGGTCCTAAACGCAGCGGATGTGTTTGGATTGGCTTTATACTACCATACATAGTGGAATGTTCCCTTTCTTCAGTAATAACGATATGTAAATGAGTATATTTTGTTTGTATACTGTATTCAATATAGGTATTTCTGTTTATTTTATATGATTGTAACTACATTGTGAGGTGCATCGTCTTCTAATTCAGGTGTTGTCTCGTCTTTGTTGGTAATTAAAGATGGTACGTCCTGGTGTGGGAGTGAGAGACTGGGGCTGCCAGGAGTTCACACTAGACGAGAATAAGTATGGAGCTATTATTGTGATTACTGGTAGTTATCCTTTTGTAAATATTGGCAATATTTTCACTATTTTGTTAATTTCTGGAAGTTTGATTTTTGATGTACCTAATAAACACTCTTGCACTAAAGTGCTAAGCAACTTCAGCAATTTTTCCTTTGGTCATAACCCACATATCTAACATGCATATACACACGCGCGCACATATACATTTACATGTGCATATACACACACATTTACAAATGCATACACATACATATTGATGCATGCAAACACACATATACACACACATGCATGTATCATCCTCTATGGCATTGAGAGCAAGCATGCAGCAGGCTCTCCCTTTCCTGGAAACTAATGAATTGAAAGGAACTGCAGAAACTGATGACGTTTGGCATCAGTGGCATCCTAGGAGTTGCCAGTTAGCATTGAACTCAACAGAGGACTGCTTGAGGAACTCCAGCACTAGAGTTTACCTCAGAGGTTTACTCCCAAAGCCTTCCCAATGACTAGCAAAGCAAGTGGAGGCTTGAGATCAGAGTTTTCCTTCTCCTAGATGAGCTGCCAATCATGGCTGATAAGCCTCATCTTCCTAAACTGACTGGTTTCTCACACATTTCAGCACTTAAATACTGATTTCAGCTCACATAGGTGAATGAACAGTCATTGCTAGGTAAATGTAATTTTTATGTCCCTGTTCCTGCCAGGAACATCCTGAGATATGGGGAATACAGGCAGGGATGGGGGTTAAATGCAATGTTCAGTGTTTGTGGCCATCTCAATACCAAACACTGACTGAATCTCTCCATATATGACTGCACTCTACAGGCAGTATGGGAAAAATCAGAGACAGTCTGGCACAACAACTTAAACTTTGACAAACGGACTGACTGCATCTCGGTTTGGTATGGAAACACCCATACTCTTGAATGAAAAATCCTACACGAGGGTGGATTCAGCCCGGTACAGCCTTCTCAACCACTGACCACTTCTACATGAAATGTTTTCGTGGGGAAGCAGCATCCATCATTAAAGATCGTCTTTTTACGCTGCTGCCATCAGTTAGAAGTGCCTCAGAACTCGCACCTCCAGGTTCAAGAACAGTTACCCTCAACCATCAGGCTCTTGAACACAAGGGGATAACTACACACACTTGTCCATCCATTGAGATGTTCCCACAACCAATGATCTCACTTTAAGGACTCTTTATCTTGTTATCTCATGTTCTCATTATTTATTTATATTTGCATTTGCAGTAAGCAGGGTGTCTTCAGCACTCACTCTTTTCCTGATCCTGTCAGTTACTATTCTATAGATTTGCCGAGAATGCCTGCAGGAAATGAAACTCGGGTGATATGTGGGGACAGAAATGTACTCTGATAATAAAATATTACTTCGAACTTAGAAAATAGAAAGGACTTGAGCAAGAGAAAATAGCATGCAAATAATTTTGATCATTTGAATATGAGCTTGTCAGATGTTGAGATCAAAATTACTGTAGCAGCTCTTTTAACTCATGACTCATTGATGCAACTTTGTTTTTATGACCACCCTTGGTCCTGTATCAGTACCAGTTGAAAGTATAATGGCATAGTGTTTAAGTTCCTGGACCAGCAGCCAGAGTTGTGTGCCACTGATCCTTAATTCCCAGCTTAAATCCAACTGCAAACAATGAACGGTGCAAGCATATCCCCACACCTTCACAGCAATTCAGATGAAGGATCTTGACCTGAAATGTCAATTGTCTACTTGCCTCCACAAATGCCGTCTGATCTGCTGAGCTCCTCTGGCAGTTTATGGACATCTAATTGCCAATAATGGCTGCATCAGGTGAGAGAATACAACAATGTGATTTCACCTGGGAATGATCAATAATCCCCTTTCATCCTGCATATAATTAATATTGAATCATTGAAAATAAAACAAAAATAAATAGAAGAATGTGGTGTCAACATCTACAAAAATAATAAGTATTCTATTTTTTCTTGTAATGTTATACTGTGAATGTAATCAGTGGATGCGTAAATCAAGCTTTTGTATATATTGTTAAAAAGAATGAACACAATTCATTAGAATTTCATTTCTCTCTTTGTCCACTGGGTGGCGACTGAAGAACAGATCTGCTAAAAGCCTAATCATATGATCTTACCCTGAAAGTTTACGCAAGGGAGTCGAGGTTACTTTGAGGCAGTGAAAACGCCAAACAATTGCCTTTCCAAATGTGGAAAGCTAACTTTAAAATATGGAGCCTGCAGCATGTGGTGACGGAATAGTTATTAGCAAATGTTCATACACCTTTGTGCTAAATTAGCAGTGTTGCTTCAATTCCTCAGTGCAACAATTCCACAGTAGCGGTCTTAAAATAGGTTTCCTGTCTGCTTCACCCCTCTTACTTTCAAATTTACACAAAAGCCTACAGGAACACTGTCATATCCCTAAAGTGACAGAAAAGGCCGAGTGCTCAGCTTCTGAGGCTCATACCAGGTTAAAAATCAGTCATAAATGACTTGGAAATACAACATCAGCAACTGAAAAAAAAAGACAAATGCAACAGTGTCCTTGGGAAGCTATATTTGCATAAATTTATTAGTTGAAGACATGTACGGTAGATACAAACATAATTAAATACAAGAAACAATTTCTAAACATCAATCACCTTGGTAATGTTGTCCTTACACATTTTAAAAACAGCATTTTGGAAGAAAATGGAAATTAAAAATCATCAGCTGTTCAAACCTCATTAACTAGAGAATTTAACTTTCCTTTTTTTTTTATAAAAAGATTACAAAGAAACTGCACCTACTAATATGAGCAACACACCCGGCACATCCTGGAACAGACTCAAAACAGCCTCCCATACCCTTTGTCTGCACATTGTGAAATAAAACCCATTACCAATAGGAAGGAAAAAAAAGCAAAGCGTTAGATATTTTAAAAGAGCAATGTATATATATCTGATGAAGAGATTGCCCCCTTCAGTTAATGAAACTTAAAAAGAAATAAAATGATTGGAATAGGAACCCATTCTAAAGCTGAATGAAGTACATTTTTATCTGTCTTATTTGTTTGATTGAGGCCTGCCCTGTAGAGCCCTGCTTAAAAATATTTCCATTGCATTGCTCTCAATTACAAAGACCCTCGATGTGTTTTAAATATACAACACAATCTACCAACCGTTGATAATTCTGATTTAAAAAGACAACCCATCTTGATCAACCTGTTGCTTTGAAAGAAGATCTGTTTAGTTCTGCATCTAAATGAGTTCTTATTAATAATCTTCACTTGGATAGTAAATTTCACTCTGAATACCTTGGTCTTCTGAAATTCTATGATAGAAAGAACACCAGCAGGCTTATTGTATTTAAGAGACACATCCACTGAGGACAGATGCTTTGGTGCTTCATTCAGCCCAGGGGAGGGTGACGAGGAACCAGCTTCAGCCTGGGATATAGTTTAGCCAGACTTTCCTGATGAGAGGTTTCATGGATGGATATGGCTACTGGTAGGTTTGGGGGCTTCGCTGGATAACAAAAGGGATAATTAACCTGTGCTAAGGTATCTTTTTCTGGCAAACACACCATTTACAAGCAAGGTCTTCTAGAACCAAAATGGGTGCCATTGTCCAAAGTGGATATGGGAGTATGGAAATAGGGTGCTGTTTTTTTTAATATATTCTATCCCAGATGCTTATAAATGCAATTCTCTACATGTTTGGATCCTAAAAACATGAAGTATTGGAAGCATTTGTTCAGGAACCCTTGAATCTGTTAAACATTCCATCAACACAGTAAGGGAAATAATCCGGAAGTGTTCAAAGAACCACGTTGCTGCTGTACTGCTCGATGACTGGATTTTCACTATAACTTCTGTGGAGTCCTTTCTAAAGGGTTCATGGTGATTTTAATACAATACCTCATGGTTTTAACTAGCATGGAGTTGAGAGGTAGTGTGTGTGTTAATGCACACATACAGGCAAGCAGCAAAATTTAAGTGTGAAAGCACTTTAGGTCTTTGAAACAATGCAATGTATGTCTTGACAAGCCAATTGTCTGAAGATTCAGCAGCATGCACAATATTTGAAATGAATACACATCAAAGGCTGCTGTTCTGTAAAAGGATGCACTGATTACAGTATAATAATATAAAACAACGGGAAATTTTACAAATTGTTTTTGGCAAATTGGAGAGTTGAGAGATCAGTAACAATTGAACGTTTCACTATCCTGCCTGTCCCCACTGTGAATGGAACACGCACATGGCCACTCCCCCCACTGTAGTAGATCATTCAAGTGCAGAAGGCCTCACAGTCAACTCCAACCCTAATCTCAGCCATCACATATGGTTGTTCACTGGCATCAGTAGGACGCTGGATTAGTCCCCTGCTCTAAAAGCTCTCAGATCACTGATACATTAAATTTTCACCAGCTGAAGGATATATTACTGTACAAAACTTCGATATTTGTGATTGCAGAGTTTACAAATTGACAAAATCGAATCAACTTGGACAGATATTGATATAACACCCCCCCCCCCCATTAGCAGAAACAAGTTTTGAATCAACCAATTCATCTACAAAATCCTTTGACTTCTGCTAAATTCTATTAAGGGCCCATGTGATGCATTGTTCACACTTTTCCTCCTCCCTTTCGACAAACGTGAAAACTGTTTTAATCCACTGTAAAATAATGTTTGAAGTATAGTAACAAACAGGTTGAACACTTGTATTTCAGAGTGAATGACCTGCCTCTTGACCGATTTGTTAGACATGGTAGACGTCTGGCATTACAGCCAGCCACCAGTCTCTGAATTGCTAAGAACTGGGTGGTTAGCATGGGTTACTGCACTGCCACTATTCCACAAATTCCAATTAAATTGCACTATTTCCAGCAGAATAGTAACCACATTGAAAGGTGGATAACTGCCTTCAAAAATATTCATCAAGCTCCCTCTCTCTCACACACAAACACAAGAAGCCAACACTGGCCAGATGCAGTGGTTGTGTTCCTCTGCAGTTTCCACCCAAAACCTGCTGGCTTGGAAAGGGGAAGTAAGATTTTTCTTGACAAAGCTAATACATGCAATCCAAGCACAGAGCAACAAACTACCTAAGTTTCAACAATAAACATTAAAGAGTACAGATTAGATTATCACATGCACATCAAAACATGCAGTGAAATGTATCGTTTGCATCAAGTCAGAACTGCAAGGATAGTGTTGGGCAGCCCACAAGTGTCGCCATGCTTCTAGCGCCAACATAGCACGGCCACAACTCACCGTCTCTAACGGTACATCTTTTGGAATGTGGGAGGAAACTAGAGCACCCGGAGATAATCGTGTGGTCACGGGGAGTACCTGTAAAGTCCTTATAGACAGCAGTGGGATTTAAACCCTGATCTTACAGCTAGCACTGTAGAACTGTTATCACTGCTATCCCATCATGCTGCCCCAATAAAAGAATCAAAACACTTCCACTAAATCAGGAACCACCTGAAGGAAGGGACTAAACGTAAACCAAAACTATTTTCCCTCAAATTAAAGACTCAAAAAAAATTAAGATTACATGTAAAATATGAATTTGTTATGACAAAGCAGAGCTTGTTAAAAGCATTTAACAGGTGACTGTAATCATTGCAACCTTACTATCAATGGGTAAAACCTGATGGCTTAAGGCTAAATAAACAAGACATATTAAAGCAATAGCAAAGTAGCTTTCTCATCAATAAAGGCTTGAGGCACTGTCAAAATTCAATCCAAAGTAATTTTATTTTTCATGTAGGACAAACAGTTAAATTTTTGATTTTTTTTTGCAATGTTTCATCGTTATGGCATGATTTCTTTCTTCCCCCACCCGCCCTTCCCATTCTCCTTTCTCTCCTCTCGCTCTGTCTCTCGATTCCCCTCCCTTCCTGCTGCGGACTTCAGCTGAGCGAGGTGATGTTTGAACGGCCGCCAGGAGGCGCAACAATGCGGTGACCACTGCGACGAGGGCCGTCATCCACTTGAGCTCCTGTATACGAGAGGATCAGAAAAGCATGAAGTGAAGAGGCCTCTAGGATAGACGGACTCCCCTTTGCCCACATTCTACACTGCGAATACTGCCCTAACTGTAATTGGCAAGACCTGGGGTGTAGGTAGTGTAATGAGTGATGGGAATATGGGCAGAATAAAAGGAACAAGGGAAGGATTACTGCAACAACAGATTGTTGATGGGCAGAAAGGCCTGTTTCTGTGCTATAACTCTACAACTCTACCTTGACATTTCCATTTTCCTCTATGACATAGGAGGCTCTTTGACCTATCAAGTCTATGCTGGCTCACAGAGCAGTTCCACTCCCCCGCTGACATCCCCTGAAATCTATCCCCCCTCACACTCACCGTCCCCCACTCGGGTCTACTTATATTCGCTAACTAACCTCCTGACTGTGAGTCTTTGGGATGTGGGGGAGATCCAAACCATCACATGGAGAACATGTAAACTCCACACACAAAAAGATCAGGATCCAACCCATGTTGCTGGAGTTGAGAGACAGCAGCTCCTCTTCTTGCCCCACTGTTTCATCCAACCCTGCCAACGTACACCAGGTAACTCCGCCCTTTGCTGATGTCAGTTACATTTCTCTGGAATCAGGGCAAACTTCCCTAGCATGACCTGTTATACTCTTGACAGCATGCACACCATTCAGCTGCCAGTTCTGCAGCTTCAACCAGCAATGCCCATCAAGTGCCAGGAATGAACTGGTCTACTGCACTCTAAGATCCTAAGAATCTCTTATGTGATCAGCTCTGTTCTTTTCCCCCTCCCACTTCTCAATGGAATCTATCTCCACTTATTAAAGATAAGCTTTCTTCTGCTCCCTGTCCTCCCACTGCACCTTCGCCACCATTACTTATACTCAAGTAACAATATGTAGGATTGCAGCTTGGTTTTCCTCAAGGCCAAATAATTCTAGGTCAAAACAAGTTCTGGTAATTCTTCAACACAAGAAGAAACAGCAGCAGCTGTTTGCCATTTGCCCCATCATTCAGTAAAGCCATGGTTTGTCTGCTATTTGCCCTCAATTCCACCTTCCCAAATGAATGTCATACTCCTTGAACATACGTAATGACACAGCATTTGAAGTGGAACACTCTGAAGACACACAACTTGCTGAGGAGAGAAAGAATCTTCCGTATCACAATGAGTGATCAGTTACCCTGAGATGATTCTTCCCAGTTCCATTCCCATGCCACTTACCTTGTTTTGCTTTGCGCAAAATCCTACCAATGTCCAAATCAGCAGCTCCTGAGAAATGGAACTGGGTAGTGACAGTGCTTGGTTTTGTGTGCTGTCTATCTTCATGGATTATATCAGGTCATTGAAATCTGATATTCTTAACACACGATAAATAAATTCCCCAGGTCTCCAGGACCCAAATATTTCTTTTTATGTTTAAACTTGTTTGTTCCATACCTGCATTAGATTTTGTTAACCCATCAGAAGTTCTTCCTATTGAAATGAACGGAAATATTTAATTGACAATGGCACAGGGCCAATTTTCTGAAGGGTTCAAGTTTATACACTAATTACAGCTTCAAATGATCATATTTAGTGATATTTTTGCTTTCATTCACCAAAATATAATAGCTTTTCAAAGTACATTCAGGTATTTTAGCAAATAATATTTTTCTAAGCAGAAAAATGAATCTAAATTTTATTTTAATTAAAAGGAACTTAAAAACACTTTAATGTAATACAATGTCCCAAGGCATCAAATAAAACGAGATTTAAGACCAAGTCCTGATAGATTTCACCCTTTCTCACGCCATGGCACAGCAATAGCCTGAGAGGTGACTTAATCCTTGGAACCTGTTCAGTAGCAGGGAGTCAGGGACACTGGGAAGGCCCACTGGATCTCCAGCTTTGTAGTTAGTGGACCTCACTTCCTTAAACATGCCAGAAGCAATTGAGTCTATCAGATGAGTTGGGGGGAGTCATGCAGGTGGGGGTGGGGGGGGGGGGGGAGTTCTAGACTCAGTATTGGAAGTCCTCACTCAGTAGTGAAAAAGCCCAGAGAAATAATCCTGAACCTTCTGGTCTCACATTACCATAAGAATTAAGCTATTTGGCCCATCGAGACTGCTCTGCCATTTCAACATGGCTGATCCATTTTCTCTCTCATATCCAATCTTCTGCCTTCTCTCCATATCCTTTCATGTCCTGAATAATCAAGAATCTATCAACGTCTGCCTTATATGTAAATGAAGACTTGGCCTCCACATTCCAGAAATTCACCAGTATTTGGCTAAAGAAATTCCTTCTCAGCTCCATTCTAAAAGGACACTATTCTATTCTGAAGCTGTGTCCTCCGGTCTTAAGACTCCCCCACCACAGTAAACTACCTCTCCACATTCACTCTATTGAGGCCTTTCAACATTCAATAGGTTTCCAGTGAGTGGAGGCCCAGAGCCATCAAACACTCCTCATATGAAAAGCCTTTTAACCCTGGGATCATTTTCATGAACCTCCTTTGAATCTTCTCCAATATTAGCAAAACCTTTCTTGGATAAGGGGCCCAAAACTCCAAATGAGGCCTCACCAGTGCTTATAAAGACTCAACATTACATCCTTGCTTTTATATTCCAGTCCTCCTGAAATGAATTTTAACATCACTTCCTTCTTCACCACTGACTCAACCTGCAATTTAACCTTTCAGGAAAGCTGCACAAGGTCTCCCAGGTCCCCTTGCACCTATGATTTTTAAATTTTCTCTTCATTTACATGACCATTTACGTCCTGACACTGTACTCCATCTACCATTTCTTTGTGCATTTTCCAACTCTGTCCAAGTTCTCTGTAGCCTCAAACTACCTGCCGCTCCACCTATCTTCGTATCATTCACAAACTTTGTCATGAAGTCATCAATTTCGTCATCCAAGTCAATGACATACAATGTAAAAAGAAGCAGTCTCAACACAGACCATCGTGGAACACCACTGGTCACTAGTCACCAGAAAAGGCTCCCTTTATTCCCACTCTTTGCCTCCTACCAATCAGCCAATTCTCTATCCATGCTATTATCTTTCCTGTAATACCATAGGCTCTTAAGTTGTTAAGCAGCCTCATGTGTGGCACCTTGTCAAGGCCTTCTGAAAATCTAAGTACAGAACATCCACTAATTCTCTTTTGTCTATCCTGCTTGTTATTTCTTCAAATAATTCCAACAGATTTGTCAGGAAAGATTTCCCCTTGAGGGAGGAAATAATACTGATTACAGCCTATTTAATGATGTGCCTCCAAGTACCCTGAGACCTTATCCTTAATAATCGACTCTTAACATCATCCCAGCCACTGAATCAGAGTAACTGGCCTATCATTTCCTTTCTTCTCCCTCTCCCCCTTATTGAAGAGTGGAGTGACATTTGCAATTACCCAGTCTTCTGGAACATTCTTGAATCTACAGATTCTTGAAAGATCATTACTAATGCCTCCACAATCCCTTTAGCCACCTCTTTCAGAACCTTTGGGTGTACATGATCTGGTCCAGGTGGTCTCCATCTATCTCCATATGAATTGGAGATCAAAGGATCAGAGGGTCCTTCCTGTGAGACAGAATCACCTGCCAATACTTTTTGGCCTCTACAGGAAGACTAGCTACTTGAATGAAAGGAGATGGCAAAGGACAGAAAATTACGAGAGGGAAAAGAAACACATATATAAAAAAACAAGAAGGAAGCTCACTGTAAATGACAGCATTTAAAAGTAATTTCTGTAAAAGGAAAAGAATACTCACCAAAGCTTGAAGTGAAGTGACTCTCGCCTTCACAAATCATGGACATTGATCCAAAGCCACCAGAAACTGACTAGATAGTTTCCAGGATGCCTGCCCTTGGAAGACATCCTACTTTTATTTCCTGCTTCCTGCACAGTCTCCTCACGGAAATCTTTTACTTCCTCTCTACTCTGAAGGCCAATTAGAATTTTGCCGATCAAAACAGATAAGCAGCTTCCCACTTTGAGCTGACACCCATCTATCTTACAAGCACGCTTGCCAAGATAAACAATAACCCAGGTTCTTCTTTCTCAGACAGTAAATAATAATTGTAAAACCTATGAAGACCGGAATTGCTTTCCACTCAAGATGTTAAATTACATGGAAGTATAACTTCATCGGAGGAGTACCTAAAATCTCATTTTCCCTTATAGGCTATATATATTATCTGGGAGTAAGTCTGGCTTTTGGCAAAGTTCAGACTGGGACGTGACTATATGTATATCACTAATGAGGTGCAAGGTAATCCACTCTGTAAAATCCTTACATCACACTGTCCAATACATGCTCAGTGAGTTCTGTATTATCTCGGCCAGGTGAGTTTAGCTACCATCACTGCACCTCCCATCAAGTTCAGGTACTTCTAATCAAGACAGCCCACGTCACTAACATCACCTCCCAAAATGAGCTACGGAACCTGACTATCACTGCAACAGCCCATCGTCCCCTCCGGCAAAGGAAAGGAGCACCTGTGTGACACTTCAGGTGAGATATTCTGCAATAGGTACTGCACTATCAGGAACCATCCACTGTGTTTGAACCAGCTCTTTAAACGGTATCCAAATAAGTTCATCTACTGTTCTTTCCACACTGCCCCTCACAGTTCTTACTTTAAAATATTCCTCTTTCATGGAATCTGCTTTCAGGCAATGCATTCCAGAACACATGCACCTCCCTATCCAAAAATATGTTGCCGCTCATTTCACCAATTAGTTGAAAGTTGTGTTCCCTAGTTAGCAATTCTTGTGCTAACAGAAACTTTCCAGCAAAACTCATCATAAATTTTGAGCATATCTACTTCATAACAAACCCAGATTCCCTGCTGTCTCCACATAACTAATTCCTTAAGCATTAGAATCATTCCGCTCTGAACCTTTTGCAAAGCCTAGAGATCAGCTTTAAATTGTGATGCCCAGCATTGAAAGCATGAAGCGAAACTTCGATCTAACAGGTGCTTTTACAAAGACAACTATAAAAGCAACTGCACACTTCTAATCTGTCAAGTACTCTTAAGGTAAAGGCATCCTGCTAGGCTTATTGGTATATTTTATCAATGCAGTGCATTGTACATTGATAGAAGAATCACAGTTGAAAACGTTGGAGTTGCAAATGTTTCCTTCGATGCTGAGTTCTTACCGGAAAGGCTGAAGCCAGACTGGTGTAGATTTCGAACTGGTTGGGGCTGTTTCGAAGGGGATGTCTTGGCTGATGCTGAGGGAGTTCCTGCTTTAGGGGTCCCTAGGTCATACACTGGACCATCATACATTCCTCTGGGTACACCACGCACCTGTGCCAACTTTGGAAAGATAAAGGAATGTATTAGATGAAGACTGCAGAAAGGATCAGATTATGAGACATTAGATCAGAATGATTACCTATTGAATTGTTCATAGACACAGAACAACCTAGACTGCCTTATTTTGGGTTGAATGTTGCCCCGTGCACTGTGGAGAGACAACTACTTTAATTGCTTAAACACCCACCAACCTACCATTGCTTCACCCAAGTGAGGCAGGTTTAGAACAAGCACAACTGGCTGAGAAACCAAATTTGATGGTTAAGCTTTAGCAACACTAAGCTCTTGACATACTTCTTACGGCAAGTATGGAAAGCCCAATGGAAAACTTTGTTGAAGATGTGCATAGCATCCATGAGTCAGAAGTAATATATTTAATCCCTGGCAGGAGTCCGCATAAATATTATTACAAGTCTGTGTTAATTAAACTATTCTGCGGCATGGTGCTTGGCAAACTAAAACCAGATGTCCCACAGAAAGATTTACCTAGGCTACTTTGCATTTCTTAAGGTTATTCAACTCTAGAAGGACTGATGCAGTTCCTGATCTCATTCATACACTATCAGCACAAGTTGCTGGGGAAAAAAGGGAGAAATTTGCTTATCGCTCCCCACTAACAAGCATGTAACTTTAAATATTGCTGAGTGTACAGGTTAATTCACTGTATTAGAAATACTTTAAAACATTTAAGATCAAAACAGGACATGAACACACCAAGTCATGCACCAAGTCTGGCCCTTCACTAGATTTGCTTAAAGTGGAAACTGCCACAAAATGGAGTTAAAATTTGTCCCAAAGCCCAGCAGTTAAAATAATCCTAATTGATTAAAAAGGTGCGAAAGTTACATGTAACTTGGGTTTTCTGGTTCTTATTGTGTTGTGTATGTATGAACCCGAGAGATTAAACGCTTTGGTGACCAATCACTGGAAACTAAACCAGGCTTTGTATCCATATGCAGCAGGAACAGGAGGAAAGAGGGAAGAATATGGTGAAGAGCAGGAAGGAGAATGCAGGAAAAGGCATGTTGTGAGATGAAGAACAGCAGGTGAGAGGAGACCAGAAGATACTGTAGTGCCAATGAGATAGGGGAAAGATGGCAGCAAGAGGGCAAAGGAGGTTGTCAGTAAGATGAAGAAAAGAATGGACAAGAGAGTGTCACTGAGGTTTGGGGGGGGGGGGGTGGGGAGGATGGAATGACAAACAAAGGCAAATAAAGAACTTGTTGCTGTAACTTCTTTCACTAATGCTAGATAGCCCAAGATGTTTTCAAACTAACACAATGGTTTTAAAATATAATCACTAGAAACTGTAGTAGCTAATTTGTGCACAATAAATTAACGAAAGAAACAAAGTGATTATAATTGAATTTTAGTTGTCCTCATTCAGGCTCTTGGGAGCAAATTTCCAGCTCTTGCTCCCCTTTCAATTCCAACAAAGAGCATGGACATGGCACTTGATACATGGTACATCACAGACTCCCAATTACCTCAATCACTGTAAGTTCCCTGGCCTTGATCACTTCACTTTGACTATGGATGTCCAGCCCCTCCACACTTCTGTCCTCCATCAGGAAGGTCTGAAAGTGCTCCACTTCTTTTCAGACAACAGATAAAACTAGTTTGCCTCCACCATCTGGCAGAACTGATTCTCACCCTCAAAAAATTTCCCTTTCACTTCTCCCACCTTCACCAAACCCTGCTGTAGCCATGGGCACCCACATAGGCCCCAGCTATGCCTACCTTTTCATTGGCTGCATCGAATAGTCCCTGTTCAAAGCCTACACTGCCAATGCTCCCCAACTCTTTTTCCTTTACATCAACAAATGCATTTGGTGATGCTTCCTGCATTCACGCGAGGCTTGTCAATTTCATCAACTTTGCCTCCAACTTCTACCCTGCCCTAAAATCTACTTCTCTCGTTTCTTAATCTCTCTGCCTCCACATCTGGAGACAAACTATCTACTGATATCTTTTATAAGCCTATTGACTTTCACAGCTAGCTTGACGATACCTCTTCCTACCCTGTCTCTTGTAAAAATGCTATTCTCTTTTCTCAGTTCCTGTCTCCATTGCATTCGTTCTCATGATGAGTCTTTCTATTCCAGAGCATCTGTGATGTCCTCCTCCTTCAAAGAACAGGGTTGCCCTTGCACTACCTTCGATGTTACCTTCACCCGCAATTCCTCCATTTCCTGCATATCTGCCATCACCCCATCTTCCCACTGCCATAACAGAGATAGGTTTCCTCTTGTCCTTGCCTACCACTTTACAAGTCTCCATATCCAGCACATCATTTTTTGTCATTTCTGCTATCTATAATGGGATCCTACCACTAAGCACATCTTTCTTGTCCACCACTCTCTGCTTTCTGCAGGGATCACCCTCTCTTTTGCTGGTGATGCAAAATGACTAAAACTCATCAGGAGGACTGGATCCGACTGGAAGACTGGCCACAACCCGGACTCGTCTGAGTTGGTGGTGGAGAGGAGGTCCCTAAACAAACTGCAATCCAATATGGACAATCTGGCACATTCTTTCCACGACCTACTGAATAAACAGCGGAGCACCTTTTTGAACACTCATTCAAGCTCTGCTGTCACAAGGATCGTTACAGAAAATCCTTCCTATCAAATGCAACAGTTCATCTTATGTGACAGGAGAACACACATCTTAGTACAAAAGTTTGTTTCATTATTTCATATATTATTATTGCACATTATTGCAAATTTTTGCACATTGGTACATTATTATTGTGTATATTATTATTCTGCTAAGTTTTTTTTATATGTTGCTGCTGCAAAGAAAGAATTTTCCACTCGGTAAATTGCCACTCGATCAATAAAGTAATTATTATTACTACATGACTCCCTTGTCCACTCATTGCTCCCAGCACTCATTCTTCAAGCTGAACATCACCATCATTCAGGGCCCCAAACAGCCCTCCAGGTGAGGTGCGTTCACCTGAAAGGTCATCTTTTGTATCCAGTGGTCCTGATGCAGCCTCCTCAGCATCAGCAATTGGGGTATTGTTTTGTCAAGCACCTTTACTCCATCTGCCACAAAAAGTGGGATTTCCCAATTACCTCCTACTTGTATTCAACTTCTCATTCCCAAAGTCAGTCCATGAACTCTACTGTCATGATGAGGTCACATTCAGGTTGGTGGAGAGGGGAGCAACACCTCATATTCCATCTGGATAGCTTCCTACCTGACAGCATGAATGTTGATTTCTCTAACTTCTGGGAATTTCCCACCACCCCATCTCTTCTTCCATTCCCCATTCTGGCTTCCCTCTTAACCTTTTCTCTCGTCCTCACCTGCCAATACTGAGATGTAATAATCAACAGTTTGAGTTGTCATAGCAATACTTCCAGAACTGCAACTGGAGGAGATGGAGGACGTGGTGGTACATGTCTTTGAATGGAACCCCTTGCTGCTCTTGCCCTGGTAACTGGTGAAAGTTATAGGCTTAGGAAGTTTGGTCAGACTTGCCTACGCAAGTAACTGCAGTGCCTTCTGGAGACGGTGCACACCACATCCATGGTCGTGGGAAAAAAGTTTAACCAGACTGAGAGGCTGCAATGTCTTGGGTAGCTGTATTTCTTAACGTAACATGGTACGGACAGAACTGAACAGTGTCCTGGATGTGTGAGTAGTACTCCTGCTCACCACACACCTGTGGAGCGGAAGCCAGCAACTACGTGCAGAGAATTCTGTACTGTAGCCTTTGGCTGAATGCTTCAAATGGCTTCAGAGAACAAGCAAGCCCTTGTTATAGCATGGAGTGCAGTCTCTTAAAGAATCAATCACTGGCCCCAAGGTGGAGTAGACAGGCCAGACACTCCCCGGATGGTCCCCAATGACAGGCAACTGAGATCAATTCACAGCAGGCTGAGGGGTAATAACATTTGCAAAATACAGCTTTGTACCACACTAAAGCACTTCTTGGTCAGTCTGGCTTTGACGTTAAAACAGATGATGGAAATGAAAATGGGACAAAATGTGGTGGGTTCAGATGAGTAATCTCCTATTTTTTATGCATGAAATTGAAATGATCATCTCTCCCTTTCCCATAAGTTATAAATTGTAAAAGCAATAAAATGATAGATGGGTTAGAGGGAGACTAAGGGAGTAGCTTAATGAGACAATTTCCTTCCAGGTGCTCTATAAAGGATACATAAATCAAAATCCAAGAAAAACATTTCTTTCTCTCATTCTCCCTCAAAGGTTCTTGTACTTGCTCAGTACTTATGGCAATTGCTCTTTCCATCCCAGTTCTGTTGTAGACAGGAACATAGTATGAATTTAACATATGTAAGCAAGGGGAACCCATTCAGGCCCTCTTGGCTGCCCCACTATTCCACATGATCACAGCTGGTCTTTTACCTCACAACACTTTCCGACACCAAACCCTTATCTTGTGATTCCCTAAAAGTTATCATTCTTATTCGTGAGCACAGTCAGCGACTGAGGCTCCGCAGCCCTCATAGGTAGAGAATTCCAAGGATTCGCCAGTCATCCTGAGATTCCTCATTGTCTGTGAATGCACTACTTTGTGTAGACACTCCGACAAGGAGAAATAACATCCTGCAACAACTGGGTCACACTCTGTAAGAACTTTGTTTCACTGAGATCACTTCTCATTATTGTAAAGAGTTTAGGATTCAGTTTGCTTAATCTCTCTAGAGAGGGCAAATTCATTATCCCAGAGAGTAACCATGCATGCTCTCCCTTGCAAGTATATCCTTTCTTTATGTGCACAATATTCAGGGCCATGACTGTTTCAGCAGCATTTCCCATTCCGTCAACAAGAGCCACTACACTATAGCCGCTTGTCAACATTCAGCTAGTCATGCGCAAGGGTATCCAGGTCCCTTGGAATACTAATGCAGTCTCATCATTTAATAACTTAACTTTCCAGACAAAAATTTTATTAAGTTAGAGAGGAAGTGTTACTCTGTGGAATTACTCTTTGAGATTGTTCTAATTGTATTTTTCCAAGGAATAGATGGATGTGGTTGTAATCACAAAGCATCTTCTATTACAACAACAGCTAACTCTAGAAATGGTTTTAATGTGAATGGTTAAACTTGGGTTATAAGGATTTCCAAAACACACAACAAAAACTCTGCCTTGTTAAAAATCTTAACCTGAGTTTTTAGGATAGGTACGTACAAATAATTAAGAAAATCACGTATGTGCTCCAACAAGAAGATAATTAGACGTTTATATGAGCAGTTGCCTCCAAGAGGGATACATCCTTGTCACTGGGTTTGGGGGCTCGCATGCCTCAATGACCCAGAGCCCTGATGGGTCTCGGCCAGAAACGTTGACTGCTCATTTCAACGGCTGCTGCCCGACCTGCTGAGTTCATCCAGCTTGTCTGTATGTGTTGACCCAGAGACCTATGTTGGTCAGCATCAGGGCGTTATGCTTTGCCTCTTAGTAGAGTCACCCATGCCAAACAGGTCAAAGGGTAGAGGCCAGACTAAGAGTGGCTCACCGGTCCTCCATGTTCAGGGGTTCAGCTCAGGGCTAATAACTCTGACTGGTAAAACAGAATTGTTACGGAAATAGCAATGAAAAATCCTTCTACCTCTGAGTGTGATGGTATTCCTGAATCTCCACTCAGGAATTGCATGACTGACAGTGAAAACTGAGAGGAAGTTACTGACATTTTGAAGAAAGCCCTGAACAGCGTCAGAGACGGAGGACCTTCACTGCCGCCCTAAATACCCATGGCATAATGGGCAGTAAGTAGTATGAACAGTTGACACAACATCCATTGGAATGAAACCTACAATCCCAGTCCCACAGTCCTTGGCAAAGTGAAAATGCCACATTTTCAAATGATGCAACCTTTTCCAACCATTCTATTAGTAGCCTCATGTTCATTACCCACCAAACATACATCTTCCCAAAACACGTCAGGTAATGAACAACATTCTCTGCTGGAGTTTGTCTCATGTTCCTACATATGAACACAAGAGAATAGGAGCAGGATAAAGGCCACTCAGCTCCTCAGCCCTGTCCTGCCATTCAATATGACTATGACTGATCTAATTTCTCCTGCGTCATTTCCCAAAAAAATCCTCAGCCTTTCAAATATTTAACTCCACCTTAAATTGACTTAAGGATCTGGCCTCCAGCATCACCAGGCGCAGAAAATTCCAGTTCACTACCCTTTGAAACCAGATATTTCTTCACATTTCAGGTATAAGTAACCAGCCCCTTATTTTGTAGCATCGTTATATTTGCTATGCACATTAACTCTTTAGAGTGGGCATCTTTCAGATAAAATGAAGCGTGCATCACACATTGCCATATCATAAACCAAAACACCCACATAAACTTCAGCCAGCTTGTGTCTGCCATGACAAGATGCTTTCAGAATCACATCACTTCTGTAATTAGAGGAATAGCAATGCGTTTCTCAAGCAGAAACATAAGCTAACTGGAAGAAACCAGACCTTGGTGGCGCAACAGTATTAATCCTTGGGGTCACCTTGTACCAATCAGCAAGAAGACGTGCTCTAGGATCACGGGAAACAGAAAATACAAGTTTGTGTCCCTTTACCACTGCCTGATATGTAGCAGGACAAACAGCGTTCTAAACCAGCAACTGAAAGCAGCATTGAAACCTTCCTTAGCAACCTACTTCAACCAAATGTTTACCCAATACTGTATTAAAAATTTCTCCAAATAGTTGTGTGTTCAGTGGAATTAGGAGAGCAATTATTTTTATAACACCCTGTGAATCAGCTTTTGGGAGGGGGGACGGGTGGTGTTCAAACTCCTCCATTTTGAAAGCCTCTGATTTAAAGCACAACTAGAGATAGGTTAAAACGATTGTTTGACAGTCAACAAGCTCTCTGAGCTCATTCACTTTCCAGTTTCCTCCCGAGATCATAATCAGCATTGTGCAAACGCTCTTCCTTCATAAGAATTACAATTCTGAATGAGTGAGAAGCTGATTTGGATTTAGTAAAACTGACTAAAAGTCACCAAAATGTTTGCAAACCTAGAGAGTGCAATGGAGCCTGTATCTCCTTATTTTGACGGTTGCATACGCTGTGCTCTTAAAGACTTAATTAAAAGTAACATTTCCAAAACTGATTTGCAACAACCAAGGCATTGTGCCAGAGTTATGACCCTGAGGTTGATGAAAGGAATTATTGTAACTGCTGCTACATGTAAAGTGGTGTCAGATGTTAATGTGGAGATCTGATTTAAAGCCACAATCACTCTCCTCCTCCTCTGACCCCCAGACAAAATAAGGCTGCTTCAATCCCACAGTCACCATCACTGAGGGAGGGGCTGCGGTGGAGAATGGTGTCCTGAAAATATGATAATGTGCTATAATCCTGTCAGTATTTTAAGTTCTCATTTCGGCTCTGCCTGTCCATCTACACACTCTCTCTCCTTAACTGCGTGTGAGAATAGATCCTTAATCACCAATAGTTACTGTACACTTGAGGTCCTATGATTCAAATCTCATCAGCATGTAACACATGGCACCCAGCCCACCCACCCTATTTCACCCAACATACTCAGGTGACTGCTGATGGAGAAAGCCTCTTGTGAAATATTACATTCCCTGGTAGAACATAAAAGGTTTGGCTCAGGTGTGTATTTTGATCAAATATTGAGGTTTGGATTGTGCTGACACAGTAGTTCACTACGTTCAAGATGGTTTGTTTAATATAACCATGCGGCTTCTGTGGTTAATCTAAATTTGATGTTTGAATCTCGAACACCAGTAACACCTATAAACCCATAGGGCTAATGTGGTATAAGGGAAAAAGATCATTTAGTGCTTGGGTTCAAGATGGCTTGGAACGGGACTGGATTATAGTGTTATAGCTGGACAGCCCCCTCCTTTTGGGGGTGGGAAGGAGCAGTAAAACCAACTCAGCCAAAGCTTGTTACAATAAGTTTTGAGAGTCGTAGTCATACTCCACAGGAACACCACCACCAGTGCACGATGTCCACATCGGCTGTCAATCACCCTATTCCATCAATCCCTTTTTATTCTCCGTGTTTTTTCATTAATTCCCTTCAAATTTACCACTCACCCACTCCCAAACAGCAATGTGCAATTGGTAATTAATCTAGCAAACTGCAAATTTTTAGGATGTGGGAGGCAACTGGTGAACTAGGAAGATTTCCGTGTGATTACAAGGAGTATGTGCAAACTCCACAAGGGTGGTACCCAAGGTCAGGGATGAACAAAGGACTCTGGAAGTGCAAGGCAACGGAACTTCTAACTGAGCTACCTTACTGCATCATAACTTTGAAAATAAGGAAATGACCCATGCAAAGATGGGCCAAGTTGGGAATCTGATTTGCGATGTCGTTTCATGCAATTAGTAGCTTCAACATAAAAGAATAGTTTGAAACATGTCAGTGTCTCCTCTTCCTCCTTTGTATAGTGATAGCCTCTAGGTCTGGTAGTGCAGCATTGATGTACTAGGCCAAAAAGCCAGGAGTGAATTGAGGCTGAAATATGGAAATAAAAAGTGTTTAATTAAATAGTTCTCTGTGTTACATTGACACATTGATAAAAGTTCCACAAAAAGTGAGGATTTCCAATTGTGAAGTTTACTGCACAGCCTTGGCACATTTTTGTGTTTGCTGCCACACCACATCGGTTTTGGCCCCAAGCTCTCTGCATTCGGTTATAAATTCAATCAGCTGCCATCATTTAGTATCCCAGGTGTGATCCTTGCAGCCAACTCTTAGATGGATGTTTCACAATTCAAGCAACAATTTTGCTTTTGGTGAATGAATGTATGTTGTCAAGATAATGGGGCGTAGAAAGGGCTCCCACGGAGTCAATGAAAACTCCACAGATAGTTGAAGTGCAGTGTCCGTATGATACTCCAAGGCTGCACCCTGATGCTTCTGACTGAAGCCTTCTAGTGAGAGAGCTCTCTAAAGTAGACGCTGAACATCTGGATGCTTGGAAAACTGGCAGTGGTAGTAGAAGCCTGTGCCCCTTTTGCTTGTTCCTGTATGCCACAGGCAAAATGGACAGCATTGTGTATGTAGCCTCTATACCCTGAATACCACAGTGAACAACAAACAAATGGGACAGATTCCAGCAGTGGCGGTTTGGTATCCTTGGGCTAGGAAGCTGAGGAAACTGCTATGGGCAAAGCAGTCCATTCACATGCAAGTCACATGATGTTTTAGAAGCCAGCAAACAAAAGGAATCATGAATGAAGCTTGAGTACTGCTCTTTTAAAAATAGCAAGATCTCAGGACAAACAGGTTGCTAAAAGTTAGCCAGTGAGTAAAGAAGAACTATAATTTCTCGAAAGAGTGAAGTTGAAAGTCTCACAAGAGACTAATTGATGCACCATCAATAACTCACTCTGAGACGTAAGCAGCGAGATATTGGCTTTTATTGACTGGAAGAATGAACAACACTACATCCTGAAGAATGAGGCCGGGCTCAGGCCTCAATCGCCTTTATACAGGGGTCTGTGGGAGGAGCCACAGGAGCAGTCAGCAGGGGTCTGTGGGAGGAGCCACAGGAGCAGTCAGCAGGGGTCTGTGGGAGGAGCCACAGGAGCAGTCCAGACAGGTATATGTAGTTCACCACACTAATGTTGCAATAAAGACCGCAGCAGCAGCGGTAGGTACCAAGAAGGTATGGTCAAGGGAGTCAGAGGAGCACCTAAAGGTTCGCTTTGAGTCAGTGGACTGGACAGTATTCAGGAATTCATCTTTGAATCTGAAGGAATACACTACAGTTGTGAACAAATTCATCAAGGCCTCTGGGATAAGTACGTGCCTTTGTAGACATTCCCAAACCAAAAGACATGGACAAACCAGGAGATTCATAGTCTGCTGAGGGTTGGATCTGTGGAATTCAAGACTAGTGTTCCAGAATTATACAGTAAGTCCAGGTAGGAGCTACAAAAGGCTATTTTAAGGGCAAAAAAAAAACCCAATTCCAATTGAGGTTGGAGACTGAACTGAATGCACGCCAGTTCTGGCAGGGCTTTCAGGCCATTACTTTCTACAAAGCGAAGCCTAACATCATGAATGACTGTGATACTTCACTCTCAGATGAGCTCAACCCCTTCTATGCATGCTTTGAAAGCGAGAATAAACTACACCGGTGTGAATCCCTGCAACATTTGGTGACCTCGTGATCTCTGTCTCAGAAGCTACAATCAGAACATCTTTCAAGCCAATGAACATGTTGTATTTTGTAACTCCAGAAACTGAATAAAAGAAATGAAAACATGTGAGCCCGGGAGAACCTGTACACTTCATTTGAATTTTAGTCAGGTGTGCACATGATTCGGATGTGTAATGATGTATACCATTCACATTCTTCACACATGTATCCCATAATCAATTACGTAAAGAGTGTTTAAACTAACGATATTACTCAAATATTAATTACACTGTACTCCTCCCTGCTTAGTATAAAACCCAACTCAATAAAGAATGCATCTCAACTATATACATAAAATGCGATACAATACAGCTACTTTATAGACACCCACAGCATAGTAAGTTTTAAATCGTCCCTTTCAGGCCTTAAGATTTAATCACTTGGGGGATTTCTTAATCGTGTGGGATAACTCTGTTCATGATTGGGGGTCACTGTGCTCGGCGGGAGATACTTGTGGCTGTGAAACAATCTCAGATTCTGGGGCCTCCTCCATGGTGGTTGTAGAAGTCGGCTCTAGGACAGCAGGTAGTAATTATGACAGCACTGGACACCTTTCTTCTCTCTGCAACTAAGTGATGTGTTGTCTTCAGATGACATCTGGCACAATATCCACTGTGTGGGACAGTGGTCCTGTTCTGTCCTTAATCTTCCCAAGTGCCCACTTCTGATTCGCCTCTGTTGTCCCTCAACAGGACTGCCTGTTCAGGAGTAAAAGCATCAAACATCCTTGTGTGAAGAACCCTCAATCTGTCTCAGCTCTTTGTACTGCCTACTCCTTCTGAGATTGGGTTTGAGCAGATCCAAATGTGAGCACGAGGAAAAACCCAGGAACAGGATAGCTGCTGAGTTGTTAGTTGTGGAGTGTGCTGCATTGCGATATGTGAGGAAATTGGTAAACAACTGATTCAGTGTCAGTGTACTGTGCTCTGCTGACACTGTTTGCAGTATAGTCTTTAGATTCTGCTCAAACCTTTTCACCAAGCTATTTGCAACTGGATGGTACGGTGCAAATATAATACATCTTATTCCATTTACTTTCAGGAAATGATTAAAACTGTTCCACAACAAACTGTGGCCTATTGTCACTGACTAAGTATTCTGAAACACCAGCCCTTGAGAAGGGGCTTCTCAACTTATTAACACTGAGCGAGGCTATTGGGAATACTTCTGGCTACTTAGTAGATGCATCCACTACTAACAAGAAAAATGTGCCCATGAATGGCCCAGCAAAATCCACATGAATCATCTGCCAGAGCATGCAGACCATTCCCAAGGATGGAGAGGCACTGCTCTTGGAATCTTCTGGATGTGTTGGCATCCCGAACAGTGCGTTGCAAGCTGCTCGATCTGCCAATCTATCCCAAGTCACCAGACAAAGCTTTGAGCCAACGCTTTCATTTTGACCGTGCTTGCTGGCAAAATAAATGGGGAAGTGGAGGTTCGGCCATGTAGACCTGAGATAGTCTGGGGTCTTTTGGATCAACTCTGCTGTAGTATGGAAACCTTCGATTTGCATCAGGGAGAATATGCCAAGAGGAGTGTTCTCTTTGGTAAATTTTTCAGGTATTTCATTTTCCAAGAGTACACAAGACAATCCATCAGCACTTCCATGATTAGCTGTCCTCTTGAATTTGATTTTGTAATTGTGCCCTCCAAGAATCAGAGCCCATCTCGGCATCTGTGCTTCTGCTGTTAGTGGAACACCCTTCTGTGGCTGGAAAATTGACACGAGTGGTTGATGATCGATAATGAGGGTAAGTGCTCTCCCATACATGTACTGGTTGAAGCCAGATGCAAGACCCCTCTGTCAATATGTGCATAAATTTCCTCTGCAGCGGTAAAGGAATGTGATGAAACAGGAATGGGTGTTGACTGCTATCACACAATGTGACTGTACCTATACCACAAGGTAGGTGTCACAGACAAGCCTCACTGCCCGATATGGATTATAATGTGCGAGTACAGTGCCTGACATCACCATTTCCTTTGTCTTTTGGAAAGCTACCTTTCCCTGCTTTGTCCATTGCCTTTTTTCCCCTCCCAATCAGTGGTAATGTGTTCAATGGTTGGAGCATAATAACCAGGTTTGCCAGGAACCTGTTATAGTAATTGACAAATCCTAAAAAGGATCATAACTGTGGTACATCCGTTGGCCTTGGGTTATCCATCACTGTTTGAATTTTCTCAGACTATTGTTGAAATCCTTGTTCATCAATGAAGTGACCACAGTAAGTGATGCTTAGTTTGAAGAATTCACACTTGTTGTCTAGTGCTCTGAGCCCATTATCTTTTAATCTTTTTAACACTGTCTTGCGACTTTGGAGATGTTCCTTGCCATCCTTGAACACTGTGGTGACATCACCCAGTAACTTTCTTAATTCGCTTTCAGTTGACTCCATTGCAGGGTTGTGGCATGCAAATGGTGGATGGATCTCCAATCTAGTTGTAGTTACTTCAGCCAATCACACCCCAATAATGCTGGCACTCTTAATTATTTTTTTAACCACATACAAGCCCAATGTGGCTTGTAGGTTGCTGTATTCATTGTTATGAATGCCATTCCCACAGGAGTCATCTTTTCAGCAACACTGAGCGTCATAGGAAGTCATTCCTGCCTGTGGCCATCAAACTTTACAACTCCTCCCTCGGAGTGTCAGACACCGACCGAGCCAATAGGCTGGTCCTGGACTAATTTCCACTTGACATAATTTACTTATTATTATTTAATTATTTATGGTTTTATATTGCTATATTTCTACCTATTCTTGGTTGGTACAACTGTAATGAAACCCAATTTCCCACGGGATCAATAAAGTATGTCTGTCTGTCTGTTCTCCAGTACAAGTTCTTAGCTGGAGATCTGCAAGCTTCACATCAGCATCTTGGAAATACCATTCAAACTCATTTTATGGGATGATTGAAACAGTGTCCAATTATATTTTAATTTGCCATTCACTTCTGGTGCAAGTCACATTGCTGGTCTCCTGCTAGTTTTCATACTGTAAAATCTCAAAAGCTACCCAGTCCTGTGTCACTCTCATGATCATATTTTTCATCAAAGGATAATACTCTTTCTGAAACCACAACTTGGCTTTTTACCTTCGTCCCTTCCTTGTACATCCATTTATTTGTCTGCCCAACATGCTCCTTGTATGTGCCCTACTACTCTGTTGCCTTTTCTGCAAGCTGCACCTTTAAACCTGTGTTGGTCTGGTGTATGTGAACCCGTGTCACAATGGTAGCACTATTTGTTTGGCCAGGCCTATTTCAGCTTTACACTCCAATCTTGTTGATGCACACTTACATTCCTGACTGCAATTGCGTCCTCTGGGTGCTGTTTCCATTGATATTGATATCAATTGCTCTTTTAAATGAGTTATACTTCAGTTAGGAGCCATTTTTGAATGTTTTCTTGTAAGATTACCCTAACTAAGTGATCTCTAAGTGCATCATTGAGCCCATCATTGAAATGGCCATTCTTAGACCATCTCTTCAATTTAGCCACATCAGCTGAAATGGACATCCCTTCCTTTTGATTCTGCATATGAATCCTAAAGCATTCTGCAATCAAAAATTATTTTGGTTCTAATTGTTCCTGCTCTACTTTCACAATATCAGTAAAGCTCATTTTGGCTGGTTTAGTTGGAGCAGTTAAACTTCTGAGCAAACTGTATGCTCTTTCACCAATTACACTCAGCAAAACAAGCACTCACTTCTTGTGTCGAAGGGTCTCGGCCCAAAACGGTGACAGCGCTTCTCCCTATAGATGCTGCCTGGCCTGCTGTGTACCACCAGCATTTTGTGTGTGTTGTTGTTTGAATTTCCAGCATCTGCAGATTTCCTCGTGTTTACTCACTTCTTATTGGCTATTTAATTTGCTTCAAAACACTGCTCAATTTGTTCAAACAGTATATTTACAATATTATTCAAATATTACTGAAATATTAAATACACAACAAAACCTCATAGGGTATCAGGTCCTGATGGTATACATGGTAGGGCTTTGAAATTCTACGCCAACCAACTGGTGGGAATGTTCATGGACATCTTCGGTCTCTCAATGCTGTAGTCAAAAGAGTCGTGCTGCTTCACAAGGATGACGATCATACCAGAACCCAAGAGCAGGGTGAGCTGCCTTAATAACTACAGTCCAGTGGCACTCACAGCTACTGGGATGAAGTGATCTGAGGGATTGATTATCAATGGAGCCAACTCCTGCTGAAGCAAGGATCACACCCAGTGCAATTTGCATATCGCCACAATGGGACTACAGCAGATACAATCTCACTGGCTTTCCACTAGGCCCTGCACCACCTGAACAATAGTCATACCTAAAACAGGCTGCTGTTTATTGATTACAGCTCAGTGTTGAACACAATCATACCCTCAGTTTTAATCAGCAAGTTCCAAAACCTGGCCTTCTGTATGTCTCTCTGCAACTGGATTCTTGATTTCTGCAAGGGAGACTACAGTCAATGCGGATCCAAAATGGTATCTCTTCCTCGCTGACAATCAAAACTGGCACACCTTAAGAATGCATGCTTAACCCACTGCTCTACTTTCTTTACACCTACGGTTGTGTGGCTGGGCATCTATAAATATTCTGAGTATTGCTGGCAGAATTTCAGATGGTGACGAGGAAGTGTACAGGAGGGAGATAAATCAGCCGGTTCATTGTGAGTGGTGTCATATCAACAACTTTGCAATCCTCATTAGTAAGACCAAGGATTGTGGACTTCAGGAAGGGGAAGTCGAGGAACACACATTAGTCCTCAATGAGGGATCAGCAATGGAAAGGGTGAGCAGCTTTAAGTTCCTGGGTGTGAACATCTCTGAAGATGTTCTGGGCCCAACATATTGATGCAGTTACAAAACAGGACAGTGGCTATATTTCATTAGGAGTTTGAGGAGACTCAGTTTGTCATCAAAGACACTCTACAGACACACCACGGAGAGCATTCTAACCATCTGTAGGGAGGGGCATAGGATTGGAAAAAGCTGCAGGAAGTTGGAAACTCAGCCAGCTCGATCATGGCACTAACCTCCCCAGCATCGACAACACCTTCAAAAGGTGACATCCATTAAGGGCCTACAGCAGCCAGGAGATGCCTGCTTCTCATTGCTACCATCAAAGAGGTGGCACAGGAGCCTGAAAACACGCACTTAATGTTTCAAGAACAGTTTCTTTCCCTCCGCCATCAGATTACCGAATTGTCACAAACACTAGCTCACTATTTTTTCCCTCTCATTTTGCACTACTTATTTAATTTAATTATATATACACACTTATGGCAATTTAGTTTTTTTTTTAAATGTATTGAAATGTACTGCTGTCACAATACAACAAATTTCATGACATATGCTTATGATATTACACTGATTCTGATGAAATCACTTTGGGAGAGCTTTAAAAAGGGAAAAGATAAAGCAGTTTGCGCAAACAAAGATCCCTCCAAAAAAAAGTCAAGTTTTCTCCACAGGCACTGAAAACCCAGGAACATGCAAAATACTTGTTTTGGTTTAGGTCACAATGATAGTTGACTGTACAGCATTTTTTTTGAGAGCTGGTGTCACTTCTAGGCCAAGGCTTCTAAATACTGACTGCTTAGGAATCAAAAGCATAAGGAATTCCATGTTTTGTTATTTTTTTTCTTTAACTGCACCTGGGCTTCCACTTTCTCAGAGAGTGTAGTAGTAAGTTTTCTACAGAATTTAAAGAAAAACTTAATATTCATAATACTTTCCTACAGTTTCTATTTCTGGGTTATTTTGATTGGGTTTTTGCAACTGCACCTAAAATTTCTAAAACAATAACAAAATTACGCACTAAAAAATCAAACAATTTCTAGGTTGATATGATTGTGTACGTAACCGTCTTACAAAAAAAAAAGCAGGAGACACTACCAGTCTTGTCAACAGAGGATACTTTTTTTAAAACAATTAAGTAGCCTAACTGCAATGATAACTCCTGACAAGAGTTAATATACTTGAATAGATGCAAAAGTGCTCCAAACTCTTCACTTAGGAATGTTTCACTCCTACTTCTCTGCCCAGTTACTGCTGTCCAAGAGGGAGCTCCATATATAGTGCAGTTGTAGCTCAATTAGAGAGAAAAAAAATCCTTTGAACTTTTCCCTCTGTCTGCTGTCAGGACTGAGAGGTGCTGACATCCTGTCACTGATGCACATTTGTAAAGCATTATGCCCAGATGTGCTGAGAAGTTCACTTAACATACATAAGGGAAGTATTACTGACTGTATACTTTCATCTGGAGATACAGGGAAGGGAACAGGTTTTTCTGGCCAATCAGACCTGCTCCACCATCTTGTAAACTTTGCACATTCTTTATCCTCTCAGTTCCGTTCTCTGTCCTTTTACTCAAGCTGTCTGTACTGCTGTTTCTGGGGTATACAGTTGTTCTCCTTCATAAACTTTCCATTTGATTCTGAATTTCTATTGCTGTTTCATCTATTATTTTTTGTTTAGTTTGGGGCAGAAAGTATATCCTTTCAAACCTATCTTTATTCCCAAAACTTTGAGTTTAAATGATCTTGTTTAATCCTCCATTACCCTTGTAACGTCCTCCTGATCCACTGCCAAGTGAGAACTCTGATTTGCCTGCTTAGGCATCTTTAGTACACTACTGGAGGAGTCTGCTTCTATCCCCTACAACCTGAATTCACCTAGATCTCAGTCTCTAACCCCTCTGCTGTTCACATCCTACTTTTCTGAACAGGACTTTGTGTACCTGACCTAACATCATCAGTTTGTCTATAACAATACTCGTTGGAAGGGACATGAAGTTATGGTAGTTCATTGAAAGTTCTGACATAAATGAAAATTATTACTGCACATATTCTTTTTACCAAAATGATGGCAATTAATCCAGCAGCCATGGATATTGTAGATATTCCTATCTAATTTAGCAATAGACCTTAGGATGCACCTTTCTTCAAAAGCAATTACTTTGTCCTTTTGTTTCTTACTATCAGGGTGTTGTAAATCTGAGTCGCTGGCCAACCAAGTGACCGGTCGCCATGTAGTCCTAGTTCAGGTTGCTTATCCACCAAAAAGGGATAGTTGATGTTGTTTAGTTGAGTCCGACTCTTCCTGACCTCACGGTCCATAGGGGCTATAAAGTTTTCATGGCAAGATACGGAAGTAGATTGTCAGGCCTTTCTGCCGCGCAGATACAGCTGCTGGCCAGGTTGGGAGCCGGCTGGGTTTGAACTCAGGTCCATCTGCCTCGAAGTCCAGTGCTGAGGCCAGTGCTCCACCAAAGAGCCACTGGGGGGTCAAACTGCCCCCAAGTGCAGGAATGCTACACTAATAGCATTAGTTGGTGGATTTATAGCTGATGAAGTGAATGGTTACAGCCGTCTCTGGAGCTTTCTGATGGATTGACCTTCCTTCCCTTCCCTGGATATTACTGCAGACCAACACAGGTGTGCCTCAGCTGTTTATTTATTGGGCAAAGCAATCATATCTAGCAAACTTTAATGAGCACCAAACATCGCACGTGCAAATTTTCACTGTTATCTCAGGACAACAAGTTTGTTTAAATTCTCAGTCCTGCAAATCTTAACTAACATTGAAGATTCAAGACTCATTTGTTAGGTTGCTTAGCAATAAAGTTATTTTGAGGTGTGTCATAGCAGACAGACCAAAGGGTATTATTTTTATTATTGTGTTTGACTGTTTCCAGCTTTTGTATTTTATTTTTGGTTAGTCTCATTTAAAAGATGAATTGTAATGTTATCATTTCATTTTGGCAGTTACTATGATTCCACACAAATACTTGTAGTTCTCTAGTTCTGACAGTTCCTTATCTTAATTTATTGTGCTTTTCTTAAACTAAGCAAGTGACGATTTTCTTGAGCAGTTATCCTCTCATTTTAATGTATGAAGAACAAATATACCTGCCGTTGGAATGCTGAAATATATTGACAATGCACACATGAAACATGGTAGCAGAGAAAGTGGTTGAGGAGAGTACAATAACATTAAAAAATCTGGGTAAGAGCATGAACAAGAAAGGGTCAGAGAGATAAGGGCCATATGCAGGCAAATGGGACCAGATTAGGAGGGCATCTTGGTTAGTATGTGCCAGTTCTGCTCTCTGTGACTGATTCGATGAGCAACAGGACTGGCAAAGTTGTCCTATTAAAGAGTGAGATTAAATCCCACTGAATAGCTTCTGTCTTTGCTGTTACATTTCTATGATGCCAGGACTGAATGAACCCTTACCCGACTAAGCAGCCATGACTACCACTTTCCTTAACACCAGCAAAGGCTGCGGCCTAAAGCCAACATTGTGCATTGTTCTGGCGAGAAAAGTGAATCTGTCAACTGCATGAACACAGAACCTTCTAGCAGCTCTGTTAGAGCAAAGTGAACTGCTGAATCAGAATCAAGTTCAATATCACTGGAATAAGTCATGAAATGTGTTGTTTTGTGGCAGCAATACATAATAATATAAATTACTTTAGTACTATATATGTACTCCAGAAATGTTAAGTGTTTCTCTTTAGGCTCCTGTACCTCCCTCTTGATGGTAGCAATGAGAAGGTATATCCTCTTATTGATGCCTTTTCGAGACATGGCCTCTTGAAAGCATCCTCAGTGCTGGGTGGCTGGTGCCCACGATGGAGGTGGCCAAGTTGGCAACTCTCTGCAGCTTTTCCTGGTGCTGTGTAGAAGCCCTTCCATGGTCATACAACCAGTTAGAATGCTCTCAACGGTATATCTGCAGAAATATGCAAGTGTCTTTGCAGATTCGTCAAATCTACTCAAACTTGTAATGAAATATAGCCAATGTCGTGCCTTCTTTGTAATTACAGCCACCTGTTGGGCCCAGGATAGAGCTTCAGAAATGTTGTCACCTAGCAACTTGAAACTGCTCATCCTTCCCACTGCTGATCCCTCGATCAGGACTGGTGTGTGTTTCCTCGAATTCCCTTGATCAATCCCTTGATCTTACTGAATGCAGCAAGATACAGTAACTTACTGCATCTTAATGCAGTAACTGAATGCAACACCACTCAACCAGCTGATGTAACTCGCCGCTATATGCCTCCTTGTCACTGTCTGGAGTTCTACCAACAATAATTGCGTTGGTAAATTTATAGATGGCACTTAAGTTGTGCCCACCCACACAGTCATGGGTCCAGAGACAGTCGAACAGTAAGCTAAGCACACATCTTTGAGGTGCGCCAGTGTTGATCGTCAGCGAGGAGGAGATGTTCATTCCGATCCACATACATTGTGGTCTCCTGGTGAGGAAGTCAAGGATCCAGTTGCGGAGGGAGGTACAGAGACTGATGTTTTGAAGAGTAACCCAAAAGGCAGAAATGGGGGTTGCTCTTCCCTGTCTTGCAGACAGCTTACCTACTCCGTTAACAAAAACCAGTCTGTGCTTTAGACTGTCTGGGGCACTTGGGTTACTCTGCCCCAGTGCTTGCTAACAATGTAAAAATCCCATTAAATGCTGGCAAAAATAAAAGTAATATTAGATTTCTTAGCCAGCTTTAAACATGTTGTCACCCGATACATTATAAGCATTGGGCAGAGCACCTTTCCCTTTACAGATATCAAGGCCCTCTGTTCTGCCTTATTAATACTTTACACAGGGGGCCAATAAATGTTTTGTTTGACAAGAATTACTGGTAGGAAAAATGAGATGGGAGGTTGGTAATTCATGTTATTCTAAATATGAAATGAAAGGGACTGGGCAAGGTAGGGGTAGGTTTTGTTCTCATTGCACAAAGGCCAATGCTCTCGTGAGTTCCGTCATCTCTCAGAGGGCAGTACTAGTCAGTAACAGGATATCCTGTCATATCTGGCCACATTATATATAATCAGATGGCTATTCTACTTGCTGTGTGTTTTGAAGCCTGCAGACTTCAAGTGAGTATTAGTCAAGACCAACAGAACACCACAAACTGCAGGGCAAGTCAACTGGTTCAAATCTTTCCTTAATATTCCATTCCAGTGTCCTTCAGCAAAGAGGAGCAACTATGGGCAGTCCACAGAGGACACTGTGCTAACTGTGGGCACTTGAGGGAGTGCACCATGACAAGCAGAGGCAGTCAACAGACCAGACCACTGAGACATGATATACAGATGTAATTACCATGGTACGATTGGCAATCAGCTTGCAACCCCAATTGTTTTCCACAGGTTTGAGCCGTGTTATAACAAACCCAACTGCAATGTAACATACCGCGTTCAGTTTCAACTCAAAGTTCAAAGTACATACGCTCTTTTTACTATTATATCCATAAAAGATTTGGTTTTTGTGGGGATTCACAGAAAATACAAAGAAGCGCAACAGAATCGGTGAAAAGAAATGTACACAAGAGGGACAAACAACCAATGTGTAAAATACAGCAAACTGCAAATACAAAAAATAAACAAGTAATATTGAGAACATAAGATGAATGAGACCTTGAAAGTGAGTCCACAAGTTATGGAAACCTGAAGCAGTTTTCACCAATTTCCTCTGTGTTATACTATATTTGTATAGCTACTATAACTGGGGCACTCCTTCCTTGTCAAGAGCGAAGTGTGCTCTTGGAAGCTCTAAACACATTTACATGATCAATAAAGTATGTCTGTCTGTCTGACTGGGTTCATGGATGAAGCTATAAAAAAGATGGTTTCCTTAAGACGCGAGCACTTTCTATAAAGGATACTGCAGGCAGGTAACCAGGTCAGGGTACCCTGCAGGGATTGGGAAGTGCCATGCCAGAATACACCTCAAGAGTTGGAGGGAGACAGGCCCTGTCATATTAATAAATGGAGTTCTGCCACATCTGATAAAACTTTGCATATTTGTTGATTAAAAAGTTTCAAAAGCCTGCATTTAGAAGTTTCCTGCCAGCTTAGCCAGAGACAATGACAGAAACCCTAACATTTGGTAGGTTCCAATTGATATTCAAAGTGAGCTTAGAACTAAAACAGCTTTCATCAGCCAATGGAATTAACTGCTGAACAGGAATTCATAGTTCCCATCCTGATTTGGATGTGGGCTTTTGCACTGGTTTCGCTTTTTGACATTGTGTATCTTTCCTGAGCTCTTGAGCAAATATTCAAGCTCTTGAGATATGTGGAAAGTGACAGTGCAAAGGGGAAAGGCAGTGAGCAGACATGCAACAGATTTTCTGCATGCCTGCTAGTGGTTATAATTCAGTACTTAAAGTGGAGAGGCCAAGGATTACAGCAGTAAGTCAGTTTAGGCCGAGTGCAGTACTGTCTGGCATTCTCATATTCCCCCCTCTTTGTGAGGGTGGATTTATCAAAGAAAGGTCAGACTGCAGAGAAACCACTCTTGGCAGAGCTGACTTGTGAGGCTGTCTGATGGAGAGAGGCAGTTCGGTCTCCTGGTGTGGGTGTGTGAATGGAGGGACAGGCCACCTTTGTTGGTTAGCGCATGTAACTATATAGACTACTGGTGGTCCTTGCCCCCTCCACCTGCTATTGATGAGAACAGACACCAGAGAGGAGTGTTCACACCCAACTCAATCCCCTGTCTGCATTCAATGCTTGCAGCCAAGGAGAAACCTCTCCCCAACTAGCCACATATGGCACATGGGCATTTCTAGCCACTCATTTTGAGCACTGCTTTAAAGGTAGGTACTCTCATTCATCTGAAGCAGATTAAACAAGTTGTACTAAGGCATATTAATATCACCCTTGGGATTTTCAACTCATCAAGCCCTGGCTCTGCAATATGCCTGGTGCTACATCTGGGTCTATCACCTGTCTCAAAAGTTCAAAGATCCAGTTCAGAATCTAAGCCTGTCATTCATCCCCCAAATGACATCACGTATGAACTCACAGGCAGAGGAGAGATGGCACTGTGTGCTTCTGCCTTCAGTTCACCCTGAATTACTGGGAATAAATCTTTCTCTCCAGGTGTGACACTGGAACAAATACTGAAGGAGTATCAGGCTGTTGCCCAAGCAAAGAAGGGTGGGTGGGGGTGTGGTTCCACTGCTGGCCTGAATAATCCCTCCCTCCAACATATCACTGGGTTTATCATTTCCTGCAGAAGCCTGATAACCACAAAGATAATCACATCTCAAAAGCCTGAGACTAATTAAGAGTGATTTAGGACAGTGACAGCATCTACCTCAGGAACTTCAGTTGTAGGTACATGGCAGGTAGCCATGTTTAAAGGGGCAGAGGAAAGGATTAGCCATTCCCTGTGTGCCAGCACCCAGTAGGCACTGTCATCTTCAATTTCAGACAGGGCAAGAATGCCAATCTTCTAGAACAAACTTGGCAGATCCAGGATACAGTAACTAGCCTCTAAATTAAAACCCTGGGAGAAATGAAAATCATACCGCATGTGTTAATTACAACTATACCATAGGCAGGACTAGTGAGATGGAGACTGTTTTAGGAATGATTGAGGGGGAATGCAAAGTTTCCACATTCCCCAGGTGAGAGAGAGGGAACCCCATAACAATGGATCTGGGAAAAAAGAGGCTGTGGGGCAGTTGAAAGTGAGAGAGCATGTGATGAAAACTCTAGAAAGGTGGCCAACTGCAGCAGGTAATGCCACCTCAGAGGTGGGCACCAGCCTAGTGGAATCATTATGAGTGTCATGCCACATGACATGGCTGCACCTTTAGGTGTCACCAGCAAACCTTCACAGGAGGGCAATGGGCTTTTGACTCATGCTCTGCTCTTCTGCTTACCAAGCAGAGAACTCCAAGGCATCAAAGCCTAGGTCCAGCCGACACACTGAAACTTCTCCCAGAAGGCTCCAGATATCAAACTCAGGTTTTGTGGCAGCAGTACAGTGCAAAGGATGGAAAGGTTACTATAATTTACAATAAAAAGTACAGAAGTGGAAGAGCAAAATAGTGTTCATGGTTACATGGATCTTTCAGAAATCTGACGGCGGAGGGAAAGGAGTTATTCCTAAAATATTGAGTGTGGGTCTTTAGGCTCCTGTCCCTCTCTGATGGCAGTAATGGGAAGGAGACAAGTCCCAGGTAGTGAGGGTCCTTAATGATGGATTGCAGTCTTGAACCACTGGGTTCACGAGTCTCGAAAAACATATTCTAAGGGTGACTGGAGCTACTTGACTTGCACATCTCCACAAACAAAAGACTGACCGATTCCCAGGCACATTCCCAATTCCACAATCATCAACTATCACTCCCAAAAAGCAGGAGTGGTCAATGCTGGAGGAAATACACTTCGACCAATTCGATGAATTATGTTGTGTCACATAGCAGTTCATCATTCAAACATCTCCCACTATTCCCATCACATTGAGCGACTTCAATGCAACCCTCAAATCAACTGAATATATTGTAACAGCGTCACATTCTCTACCACTGCCATTCACCTAAACGTATACCAAAAATAGTAACCTGCATTTTTCCTGCCTTCGGTAAAAAACCTGACCAGACACTTCAAAGCAAACCAATCAGATGTGGAGCCCCATGGGTACAAGTGACCAAAGAACAAACTGATCAACAAGACGCATTTTAAAGAGGAACCTAGAGCAGGAGAGGTGATTGGTTCTGGAGAGCAGAATCTAGAAATATCGAGTCTTCATTTCCTACAGCGTGACCTGCTGTGTTCCTATAGCATTTTGTGTGAGTTGCTCCAGCATCTACAGAATCTCTTGTGTTTCTGAAATAACTGATGGTTCTTCCTGCAAACCGTGGGCACCTTACCTGCTTTCGTGCCTTGATGCGCTTGTGTACATAGTCTGAGAAGGGCTTACAAGGGACAAAGCGCCCGTTTCCTGGAGTGGCATGAAGGTTTCCATCTTCCAGCACGATCTTCCCCTGGCTAATGACAACAATAGGAGCCCCATTTAACTCCATCCCCTCAAAGATGTTGTACTCAGCAGCCTAGGCAGAAAGGGAAAAAGATCAAAAGGAAATGATTAACAAAGATCTACACGTACTTCAACATCAGCAGAAAAATTTCAAAGTACTAAATCTTAATTCATTTAGAGTGGCAAGGAAATTGGAACTAGTGTTACTTCGTCAAAATTACATCAACAAAAGAGGCCTTTGATTAATAATGCAAAGTGGAGAAAGGAAAAAGACAAGGAGCGTTTAACAGGTAGTTAACATGTCTACTGCCAAAACGGTTCCCAATAAATTTACATATACCTGTAAGCAAACAGGTATCATGAAGAAACAAAAAACTGCAGATGTTTAAAATCCAATATGAAGACACAAAATGCTGGAAACTTTCACTATTGAAGATCTGCTGTCAGGTTTCCTGCCAAACGACCTAATCCTGCTCCAATATCTTATGGTCTTTCTTTTCCAGCCTGGAAAGATCTTGCATCTAAAACGTTCACTCTATTTCACTTTCCACAAATACTATCTGACTTACTAAATGTTTCCAGCAGACTGTTTTTATCTTTAAAGGGAGGAATGAGCACCAGCTCAACATCTGATTCAATTGTTTTTGATTAAAATCAAGACACTCTTTTGACCACACAGGTAAATACCAAGCTTATTTTGATTTCTGAACAATATAGCTCTCAAAGTGACCTGCCTCTGGGGACTTAACAGAGGCATGTTGAAAATGAAGTCAGCCTGATCAATGGCAATGAATCCTATTACAATTTATTGATGATGATGCTATGAGTCTCCACCATAAGTAACTGCCATCTCCCTGCCCTACACTCATCTCTGGAACATCAGGACAATAAACACATCTCTGTTAGACTACTATTTATTGAATTAATGTGAGCTTCAATATTTTAATTCCAAACAAACTCATCCCCAAACTCCTGAATGTGGGACTCAACATCTCCCTTGCAACTAGATCCTTGACTTCCTGACCAACAGACCACATTCGGTAAGGATATGTAGCAACACCTCTGGGCAAAATTACCCTCAGCAAAGGTGTCCTCAGCCCCTACTCTATTCCTTGTACACTCATGACTGCACGGCCAGATTCTGCATCTCCAACTTTGCAGATGATACTACTGTCGCAGTCTGTCTCTCTCAAAAAAAAACAGTGAGTCAGAAAACAGAAGAGATGGAGAGCCTAGCGACATGGTTTCATGTTGACAGCCTTTCCCTCAAAGTCAGCAAAATGAGAGTTGGTCATTGACTTCATAAAGGGGGTGGTCACATGCTCCTTGTCACACCAGTGATGTAGAGGTTGAGAGTGAGAACTTCCACGTTCCAAGGAGTGAACATCACCAACAGCCTGTCCCAGTCCTACCATGCTTATACTACAGTTAGAAAAGCTCACCAGCACCTCTGCTTCCTCAGTAGGCTATAGAAGTTTGGCAGGTCTCCTTCGACTCTCACCAATTATTATTGATGCATCATAGAAAACATTCTATCCAGCTGCATCACTGCTTGGTGTGGCAACTGCTCTGTCCATGATGAGCAAGAAACTCCAGATAGCGGAGGACACAGCTCAGTACATCAGCCACTCCTCCACAGACTGTGTCTATATTTGTCGATGCCTTGGTGTAACAGCCAGCATAATCAAAGATCACATCCACTTGAGACATTCCTTCTTTCCACAATCGCCCCCCCCCCCCACACAATTGGGAAGAAAATATAAACAGTCTGAAAGCATTTACCATCAAGCTCAAGGACTATCCCCCCCACAATTGGGAAGAAAATATAAACAGTCTGAAAGCATTTACCATCAAGCTCAAGGACAACATTTTTTCGGTTACACGATGACCTAATATAAGGTGGACTGCTGACCTCAAAATCTACTTTGTTGCGACCTCGCACCTTATTGTCTACCTGCACTACACTTAGTAGGAGAAACACATTATTTTACATTGCAATAGTTTTACCTTATACTAACTCAATGCAATATATAATGAATTGATCTGTATCGACAGAATGTGAGATACGTTTTTCACTATATATTGATACATGCGATGATAAGCAGCCAATTTACTCACTTCGTACCCTGCCAATATACACTGCCTGAACTTAAATAGGAACACTTTCTCAGTAATTAATCCCTCAGGCAAGAAATTTACATTTGAACCCCAAGACAGAACAGATTCAGAACCAGCAAGAATAAATGACTAAAACTGGCAACTGTTTATTATTTTCACAAGTACCAAAATAGAGTGAACACTTTTGTTTGCATGCCATACACAAGTACATCAAGGTAGTTTAAAAAATACAGAATATAGAATATAGTTTTACATTTACTCAGAAAGTACAATACAGGTAGACGCTTAGAGGGTAAGGGTCATCACAAGGAACATTAAAAGTCCAAGAGTTCACCTTTGGCACATTAAAGAAGTGTCTTTAAGGCTAGCAGCAAGTGTTCTCGAGCTTCTACCCGGTGGGAGGGATGACAAAAGTGAATGACTGGAGTGGGAGGGGTCCTTCAGCATGCTGGCTACAGCCGAGAAGTGTACACAGAGTCAATGGAGTGGAGGGTGGTGTTTATGATGGCTTGGGCTGTGTTCACAATCCTTTGCAGTCTTGGGCTGAATGGTTACCACACCAAGCTGTGATGCACCCAGGTAAGATGCTTCCTGTGGTGCATCTGTAGAAACTGCCGAGAGTGGGAGATGGATTCGACCTGGTTTCAATTTCTGCCGCTGTCTGTAAGGAGCTTGTACATTCTCTCCATGACCACAGGCCAAAGACGTACCATTTGGTAGGTTAATTGGTCACTGTAAACTGTCCTGTGATAAGGCTAGGATTAAATTGGCGGATTACTGGGCGGTGAAGCTTGAAGGACCGAAAGGGCTCGTTCAATACTGTATCTCAATAAATAAACATAAATAATTACTGCAGTATTAGGGTAGTATTATAATTAATAGTATAAATAATTAGGGCAGTATTTGAGACGTATGTTTGGGGGGGGGGTAAATCACCACCATAAAGTGTAACTGGGATCATCTAAACATTTGAAGTTGCTTATCTCAACAACTAACCTAGCTGAAGCAGCTTCATGTTCAAAGTTGCTCCCATATAACAGACAAATCGGAAGCTCAGAATTTAATTACTTGCTTTCCCTGTCATGAAAGCTCCGAGCTATGAATTTTCAGCTCAGCCTCTCTGAAAGGGAGTGGAAAACAATCTAGAATTCATATTATTTCCCATCTTAAGAGATATGAGCTCCAAAAAGGCAGAAGTGTTATGACAGGCTGGGCTACAGGCAGCTCAGCACAAAAAACAAGTCACAAAAAATTAGGTTCAGTCAAATTCCACAGAGCCATTTCCTGGTTCAGCACTCTAAGCTGTGACCTCCACCTCTCTAAGTTCACACACTCCCTCAGACGGAGCTGGATGTTCTTGCTCAGGGGTAAGAGGCTTGTCCAGGAGAATGGGCAATGAGGTACTGTGAAGAGTGGGGAAGGACAGACAGCAGCAAAGTTTCGTGCACCCTGGCAGGCAACAGGGACTCACTACAAAAAAATGTGTGCTGAATGATTTAGTTTGACCTCACAAGAGAATGGTAAACAACTCTATTTTGAGAGGAACTTGAAAAAATATGAAAACAAAATGGAATTTAACTGTCACGTTCCCTTCTGGAACTGCGAGTAATAGTACGTTTAAGTCACATTAGGAACAAGCTACACAACAGATCAAAATGATATATCCCAGATGACTGTCACACCGCATTACAGTTCGTCTTTCCAGCTAAATATGCTGAGTTTAAATAGGGCAGGGGGCTCTTAGAGCCGATCACAGTGTGTTTGAGGGTGTGCTCAAAACCCTAGGATAGGTGAGCAAAAGCATGGGGTTGCAGGATCCCAAGCAAGGTAGAGGACTCCAAAAATGGGGATGGGGGTTAAATTGGGTTGGAGGATTTCAAATTGAGTGGAGATTTCTAACGACTTCTTATAGCAGAAAAAGTATTTAGCAGAAGGATGTGACGGGGAAAACCTGACAGAGGAAGGCAAGAAACAATTGGGGGGGTGGGAAGAATGTGGAAACTTGAATCAATCTGGTGGTACAGTGGCCCAACAAGGCCAGGTGGACCACTAAAAACTCCCAAAGGGAGAATCCACCATCCAAAACTGATTCCAAAATATAACACTGTGAACTTCAATGTATGATACCAAAATAGCAGAACCATAGGAATGGCAAAAATTTTGCACTCTGTTGATCCAAATGCAATAGATAACAGGCTATGCAATTCCTTCCGAGACTGACATATGTTCTGCAACATTGCAAAAGTTGAAATTCCACCACTATGAGTTCAAATTGAAGTTTTCTTTCCATTTCCAAAACTAGACACCCTACACTCCGCTAAGCTGAAGAGTGATTATAGCGGAAAAGAAAAACATAGTATATTACAGCCGTGGTACAGACTCATTCGAGACCTGTTTGAAGCAAATATGGACAGAAGAGAAAAGGGAATGAGTGCTGATTAATGGAAAGCAAAGTATTTATTGCATCGTGATGACAGGTGCTTCTTAAGATATGGCTTCTGGGAGAGGACTTTGCCAAATTTTCACTTTATGTGTATTTGTAGAAGGAGGACGGTGTTGATGATCCCATGTGGTGTTTTAAATGGAGTATTTGTAGCCAATAGAAATAAATTCTGACACAAAGCCACACTGAGATATTTCTGCTTGTTCCCTTAATGAAAACAAGGCAAAACTCAGACTACTAGCCTAACAAGTACAGCATGAGTGAGCTGTAGCCATCAGTTGAAATACCTTCCAGCCTGATGAAGGTAAAGTGATCAGTCAGTTGCAAACCCAGGTGCAGCTGGAGAGGGTTAAAAGGTTCGAGGGTGGTGGGAAGCAGGAAGTGTGACTGAGTAGTGGGCAGTGGGACTAGTAATATGCAACTTGTCCAGCGCTCTGCTCCTCCTCTTCCCACCAGTCAGATAAGCAGCAAGTTCAAAGCCTACCCTCCAGAGGTCTCTTCAAGACAGTTGATGTAGCTGCCAAGCACAGGAAGAAACTCAACCACCTGTAATTCAATTTGGTAAAGTGGCTTCACATAGGTCAGTCTTATTCAACACCGAACAGAGTGCTTCCGGTACATAGGACTGTCATACATCATCCAGCATAGAGCTGCACAGCATGACAACAGCCCTTCAGCACACACTGATCATCAATTGCCCACTTGCACTAACCCTACATTAATTCCATTTTTATTCCTCCCAAGTTCCCATCAATTTTCCCCAGATTCTACCACTCACCTACATACAAGGGACAATTTACACTAGCCAATAGTCCTCTCAGCTTCCGAATGTGGGAAGAAGCTGATGCACCATGGCAAAATACGCAGAGGCACAGGGAAAACGTGCAAACTCCACACACACAGCACCCCAAGTCAGGACTGAAGCTGGGTCCCACCTGCTGACAGTCCCAATAGATACTCAGGTGTCTAATTTGACTGCCACAGCGGGTGCAAATTCCTAGCCCGGTATCTCTCTCAAAGAATGGGAAAGGCCCAATGGATTCCTAGATAATAACCTTCCTAAACTCCAAAAATAATAACAGCCTGTTTATTTATCCTTTTCCAACTTGTACTTAATATTTGCTATTTGCTGAAACAACCGCAGTGAAGAGTTTTGAGAGGTATAGTCTGGTTATTTTGTTTAAAAAATCCTAATAGTGTGGTGGTAATTCTGTAATGTTATTTAAATTCCGAGGATCCAACAGGAGCTCAGATAATGTTTTGCATTCGGGTTGTACACTGTCCCACTTGACTTTGCCATCGTACAAAATCAAACCATTCTTGTCGTATTCTACTTCACCTCACAGCCCACAAGTCGACATGGACTTCACAGGTGAGTCATTTCCATGATCTACCAAAAAGCAAATGCCAGCAGGACATTTGGCTATCTGGGCATAAACTGTGAGTGCTCACCTTAAAGTTCCAATGGGCATTTGATAACAAGCAAAAACAACCTATACCAATTTCTCTTAGGAATACGCCGGCATCTCTGCCTGTCTCCTAATAAAATAATTCCAGCTACGAACTAATTCTTCCTTTGTCAATCAACTTGCTGAGCCAATTTGAAACATGTAAACCACTTTACACTAAGTAGGTAGCTAAATAAGGTTTTGCTACTCTTTCTCAGTCATTTATAAAAAGTTGCTTCAAAATTTCAAGTCCACGACTTACAGGAAACATTGAAACTCATGGGAAAGACTGCAAATAGACATTTACAGATGATAAGCTACCTGCTAATCAGGATACCAATGACTTTGATGTACAAGTCTACCATTTTCTATTTTTGCATTTACAAGCCTTTACGTAATGTCTGGCATTCCTCAAAGACTCTCTCTCTCCCCCCACCAAAGCCATAAACCCACTCAAAGATGCAAATGTTTGGATTTGGCATGTTTGTCAATTTCACCAGAAAGACAATTAAACACTGGCTTGTCCCGTATTAGCCAGGTTACCAAAGGTGCCCTTGATGGCTCCAGATCTGCAAGATTCTATTGACTAAACTGCTGGTGCTTGTCAAAATCCCTGGATTTCCGTACATTTGAATGCAGAGCCTTGTAGTACTGCTGTGTCACCTGCTGTGTGCTTAAGAACTTTTACATTCAAATTTTCTTTTTGCACACAAAGACTTTAACCTTCCTTCTGCCTTTCTTTTATCAGGTTTAAAATATTTAATTGCACAACAAAAGGACAGATTGGTCTTGACAGGGCAGACATGTAGAGGATATTCCCTTTTCACCAGATTCGGGGACATAACTATACAGTATATGCATTTCTTACTGTAATTTATACTGTATTTTACATATTGCACTGTACTGTCACAATATTGTTGCAGTCTTAATCAACCTAATTCTGATTCTCTTGTTAGAAATCTAGAAACAGGGTCCAAATTTATAAATACAAGATATCCCTGAAGATAAGTGTGGCAACCTTTTCTTTGGAATTTCCTTAGTCAAAGTACAATGAACCTTTGAAGCCACACACACACACAATTTCCAACATCTGCAGATTTTATCTTGTTTGTGATGAATCTTTGAATAACTTCAAAGCAAAGGTACATGCATTTGTGTTAAGGAAAGGGAAGAAGTAGGTGGGAATGCAAAGTTGAATTTATGATCAAATCAGCCATGTCTCAATGGGCTGAATGGCTTGCTCCTTGTTATTTGCATTATTCATTGACAGCTTTGAAATTCAGTCAAGAATCAAGCTAGACACAGTTTAACTGGCTGTTGTTTTGTCCCTGATTTCTTGTGCTTCTCCTCCCATCTCTACAAACCTATTGATTGTGTGACTGTGAATGTTCTTTCACCACTGGGAGTTAACCTTCAATTTCTGGGAGAAATGCAAAACAATAAGGCTACAGAACTTATTATTGACTTACCTCTAAGCAACAGGGGAGGGTGGAGGGGAGGTTGGAAACGTGATGGAAGGGTGCACTTTTCAGTCTATTCATTAACAGCTTTTATAAGGAAAATAAAAACTAGAAAAGACAGGCACAGCTGCAAGTGCCACAAAAATTCCATCATACATTTACAAGGTAATTCCTGAAAGGTGAACAACCAGGATACAATGCAAGTGTACCTTTGAGCGATAGATGGGGACATAATGTAATTGAGTTCATCTTATTCATAACCTGTTGCCACCCTGGGATAAATTAACTGGATTAGGTAGCCAAGGACTTATTTGATGTCTAACCACAAAGAATTCCAGTGTTGTGGGAACCGGGGAGTGCTATTGGATCACACTCTGTACCGACTCCCGACACCTTCCTGGCAGAGACAAAATAATCAGTTCTAGGCTCTGTGACAAATCTATTTCGAAGAAAACCTGAATTTTGCATCTCATCTGTCTGATGTGACAATTGTGTTTCAACATTACATTGGAAAAGGAAATTAGAGTACAGTTAAAAGCTTTAGAAATACAACTAGCTTCCTTCATTAAAATATGATATAGCTGTAACACCCTGGGAAAGGTTTCCCTGCTAATGTAATGGCGTTTCTGTAGAAGCAGTGTTTGGGTTATGGTTAGAGATAAGGGGTGCTTTGGAATATGAGCCGTCCAATGAAGCGAGTGTGTTTTCACATTGTGTGCCCCACACCGGGGTGAGCTGGGTTTTTTGTTCGGTGGGAGATAAAGGGAGAAGACACTGGAGAGAAGAGGTTGTAGGATTTGAGCCTGAGCGTGGGTAAGATTCGACGAAGCCCGGGGAGATCGAAGGAGGATCGGCCAAGGGGAAACTGTGAACTCCGACTTGTACACTTTAGACTGTTTCATTAAAATGGGCCCTTTTTTTTTGCTTTTTCTTTACTAACCCTTTAGTCAAATTAGGAATTATAAAGCTAAATCATTTAATTGTATGCAGTGTACTGTCTGTTAATTCATGGTACTTATTTGTAACAAATCTGGCAGCGTCCACACAAACAGGGTGTTTCGGGGCGGGCTTGCACCTCAGTCTCACACGTTTGATGGGGCCGGAGATGGTCTTCGCTAGACTTACGCAGCCACAGAACCAGTGTTTCATGACCCAAAACAAACTTTGCTAGTTCAAACACATTTGTCCCATTACACAGCAGCACAATTTGCTGCCTGGTAACCAAGTTTCACCCTGACACGTGCTTACAGACTTAATACAGCAATAACTAATATTGTGAATTAGTTGATGAAAACCCTGGGATAGAGGCTTAAACAGATAATAGCTATATAGCTGTCATCACTCTTCAAAAAGGAGATCTGGATCAATATTGGATTAAGGGGTTGTATTTCTCCAACATATTGTATGTGGTGGTGGAAATGCTTTTGAAGACGTTTATGACATTTCTACATGAAGGACATTGTAAATTGCTCTCCATCCATCCTATCTGGGCTTCAAATAAAGTCTGTCAGGTAACGATGATATATCACTAAATATAACTTGATGCACAAAGGCTTCCGCTCGGCAGGGACCATGGAGATACTATAAAAGGCTTTGGGCAGAGTTAACAACAGAGGCAGTAAAACTGGATGATCAATTATCAAAGAGATGGCCTTTCTTCAGCTTGTGGGCATCCATCTTCTTCCTTTCAAGTAATGAGAACTCAGGAAGTCTAGTACAGGATTCCCAAAAAGTTAACTTGCATGTTGAGTCAGTATTAACAAAGGCAAATGGAATACTTGCATTCACTTTGAAGGGACTAGAATATAAAAGTAAGGATATAAAGCTGAGGCTTCATAAATGTGTTAGTGAGACTGTTATTCAAGTATTATGAGCAGTAACTTGAGCATATGTCTAAGGAATATTGTTGTTGGCGTGTGGCCAAGTGGTTAAGATGTTCGTCTAGTGATCTGAAGGTCGCTAGTTCGAGCCTTGGCTGAGGTTGTGTGTGTGTCCTTGAGCAAGGCACTTAACCACACATTGCTCTGCGACGACACCGGTGCCAAGCTGCATGGGTCCTAGTGCCCTTCCCTTGGACAACATCTGTGGCGTGGAGAGGGGAGACTTGCAGCTCGGGCAACTGCCGGTCTTGCACCCTGGTGCAAACTTTCCAAGGTGCAAATCCATGGTTTAGCAAGACTAACGGAGGCCTACACACATCTAAGGAAGGATGTGAAGGCGTTGGTGAGTATCAAGAGGTCATTTATGAGAATTATCTCAGGGATGAAAGGGTTAATATGTATGAGGAGTGTATCTCTCTGAGAGAGCATCACATTGAAACCTACTGAACATTGAAAGGCAGGGATAGAGTGGACATAGAGAGGATTTTACAGTAGTGGAACAGTCCAGGATCAGAGGACACAGTCGTGACTTCCTTTTGGATTAGAACAAAGGTGAAGAGGAATTTCTTTCACCCGAGGGTGGTGAGTCTGTGGAATTCATTGATACGGATGGCTGTGGAGGCCAAGGTATTCTGAAGAGGAAGGTGATAAAATTCTGGGTGTAAAGTGTAAATAATAAACACAAGCGATTCTGTATATGCTACAAACCTAGAGCAATGCACACAAAATGATAGAGAAACAACAAATCAAAGAGCATCCAGGGAGAGGAATAAACAGTCAATGTTGTGGTCCTTCAATAAATCTGGGAAAGAAGCGGGAGAAGAGGCCAGAATACAGTGCCTTGTAAAAGTACTGAGTCCCTAATTATTTGTTCACATAAATGAGTATTAAAAAAGGGATTTTGATCAATTTAACTGAATTTTTTTATTTGAGAATCACATGCTCTTTTTTTTCCACATTAGAGCCCAAAATTTAAAAAAAGGAAAAATTGTACAGTATGAAAATCTAAAAATTCAAAAACTAAAATTTCAGTTCAAAAGTATTCATCTCTTTGCTCAATACTTAGTTGAGCCACCTCCCACAGCTATTCCAGCCAGTAGTCTTTTCGGACAAGTCTTTAATAGTTTTGCACAATGTAATGGAACAAGATTTGCCCATTCCTCCTTGCAAAGTTTCTCAAGCTATGACAAGTTAGTCATGAAGTGGCAGTGGGCAGCAATCTTGAGGTCTTGCCAAAGATATTTGATCGAGTTAAGGCCAGTACTCTGGGCCATTCAAGGACATCCATATTTTTTTTAAATTTGAAGTCATTCAATGGTTGCTCTGGCAATGTGCTTTGGATCGTTGTCCTGCTGAAGGATGTATTTCCTCCCCAGTTTAAGCTTTCTGGCAGAGGCTAGCATGTCTTTATTCAGGATCTCTCTGTACTTAGTAGCATTTATCTTCCCATCAAACCTGACCAGATTTCCACACCCTGCTGTTGAAAAGCATCCCCACAGCATGTTGCTACTTCCACTGTATTTTACAGTGGGTAAGGTGTTACCTGGCTGTACACAGTATTACATTTACGCCATGAGTACTCCTTAATGTTGATCCACTTCAGCTTCATCCGACCAGAGCAACTTCTACCTCATCTTTACAATATAATCCAAGTGATGCTTTACGAAGTCTTCAGGGGCAAGGATTTTCTTTTCCTAGCCTGAGCTTCTTCCTTACCACTCTTCTGTAAATACCCCTTTTGTGCAAGGCCTCTGGGATTGTGAAGCCATCGATTTCATCTCCAGTTGCAACAACTGATTTTGCAGCTCACTCCGTAACTGTTAGCATCACAATTGCTTCTCTTACAAGTGCTATTCTTCTCTGGTGACTAAGTGATGAGCAAAGGGGGCTGAATACTTCTGAACTGCTGAAATTAAGCTTTTGGAGTTTTAGTTTTTCAATGCTGTACAGTTTTCCCTGTTTCCCCATTTAGAGGAGTGGCCTGACCTAGGCAGTGTGGCTGTGGCTTCATATTCTATCCACTGTTTTACTACGGACGGCACTGAGCACCAAAGTCTGTTAAATGCCTTTGCAATGGTCATGTACCCTTCCCCAGATTTGTGCTTCTTTATTATCATTTCCCTGACTTGCCTTTAAAGTTCTTTCATCTTCACTTTGCTTTGGTCTGTTGAAAATCTACTACACTGTTGGACCTTACAGAGAGAGGGGGTATTTATTATTAAATCATTGAAAACAGGTGATCCTCCAATTTTTTGTGTCAACAAATTGGGTGAGGAAAGTTAGTGTAGTATAACAAAAGGGATGAATAATTCTTCAGCCTCACAATTTTGGTTTTTAATTTTTAGTAAACTGTTGATGGTTTTTGTAATTTTTCTTTTCATTTGAAATGATGCACAATGTTTTGTAGATTAGGTCAAAAAGTCCTACTTCAATAAATTTTAAATTTAGAAAATGAGGCTTTAAAATGTGAAAACAGCTGTGGGGTTTTCTTTTCAAGGCACTGTATGAAGGTGGGATGAGGGGAAGGAGTACAAGCAGGCAGATGATAGGTGAAAACAAGTCAGGTGGATGGGTGGTGCAATGGGATGACTCCCTTGTCCACTCATCCATTTCCTCTGATCCCTCTCCTGCCAACTATCCCTGCAGGATGAGCAAGTGCTACACCTGCCCCTATACCTCCTCCCTCAACACTATTCGGGCCCCAAACAGTAACTGCAGGTGAGGCTACACTTGGCCTCCTCTAGGATCACGATGAGGCCACTCTCAGGTTAGAGGAGCAACATCTCATATTCCATCAGGGCAGCCCCTAACCTGATGGTATGAATATGGATTTCTCTAACATCGGTAATTTTTCCCCTCCTCTCCTTTTTAACTCATTCTGGTTTCCCTCCCACCTGTTCTCCTCACCTGCCCTTTAAATCCTTCCAGTACCCCTCATCCTTCTCTATCTCCCACAGTCCTCCCTCCTCTCCTATCAGAGCGCTTCTTTTTCAGCTCTTTACATCTTCCAACCAATCACCTTCGAGCTTACTTCCTCTCCCTCCCCCACCCACCTTCCCCTTCAGCTAGTTTCACTTATCAACTTCTAGCTTATACTCCTTGCCCTCCCCTCACTTTCTAATTCTTCCGCTTTCCTTTCCAGTCCTGTCGAAGGGTCTCAGCCCAAAAAAATGACCGTGTATTCCTGTCCATAGATGTTCCTACAGCATTTAGTGTGTTGCTCTCGAGTGGTAGGGGTATAGGGGAGAAAGGAGTATGGATTGGAGAGGAAAGAATAAACCAAGTCAGAGCAAACTCAATGGACCAATTGACCCAATTCAAAAGGTCTTATGGTCAGATACAGCAGGGAATTAGCATGGCACATGGTACGTTAAAAGAAAGCTAAAAAAAAGATGCAGATGTTGGAAATCTGACGTAAAAACAGAAACTAATGGAAGCACTCGACAGCGTAGACAGTATCTGTGGAAAGAGGAGCACTTCACATTAACTATGTTTCACTTTCTGTGTAAGAGTGAAGATGATTGTAAATTACATGCAACTTTAGAGAAGGTAGTTGAATGAATGCAGATATACTTGCAATACAGGGGGGTGCAACAAATTTTCACCAGACTGATATCTTCTTTGAGCCAACGTTGAGGCCGAGTATAGTCGAGTTAAAAAGAATAAGTGTGATCTCAACAGAAGGAACAACATTCTAGAACAAATCTTTATGGTTGTGGATTTAAAGAAGCTGTTTTCCAAGGTTGAGTGTGATTGATTTTTTTTTTGATAATGTAATCAAAGGATTTTGGGTAATTAAAAGATTATGGAGCTGAGGTAAAATTAACTGTCATCTTACTGAAGGGCACAGAAAGCATGGAGGGGACAAATGGTTGTCCTCCTCTTATTTCTGTTATTGAGTGCACTTCAAGACGAAGTATTGTTTAGCATACCAAAGATTTTCCTCCAGCTTCTACAGCAGTTGCCTGGCAATCAAAGGCAGTTAGTGGTTACAGAAAATGACCTGGCAAGATGAGAATATGTGGTGTTGAAAATAAATTGGATGAGGGGCAGAGGAAATAAATGGACACCAGTATTGTTGACTCAGCTGCCATGGACTGTTACATGCAGAATGGGAAGTCTACCGGTTTACACACACGGAGCTGAAATACTGAGAAATGGCTCCAGCTCAGCTCATAAATCATTGATGTGCCAGCAAGCCAAGTGGAATTACTAAATACACCTTCAGCCAGGAGTCGATAATTTGTGTCAATTTGTATTTTTCCAGTGGCCAAGTTAGTCAAATGTGAAAGAATTTGGGCACAGATTCCTTTCCCAAATCATAAGGGAAGGATTGCGCATTACAAGACAGTACCTCCACCCCACCCCCCAAATATTTACCTGGGACAGGATAATAAGGTTTAATTACTTTTGAAGAGAAAAGTTACCCAAAAATCAGCGCATCAAACCAGTTATATGCCTAATCCTTCACCATCATACTGTCTCTTGTTCACTCTTCATGAAACAGTGCCTCAGTAATGTGGCAAGAAATGGTTACTACCCTCAGCCTATTGTTCTGATCATTGTGGCTGCATGGAACATCAATAAAACGGCACAGACTACCGCCTTGTTTATTGGGATTAAAACTCACTTACTCCAAAGCATTTCTAGCTTCTACCTAAATTCTCTTTGGCTAATACAATTTATGTTCATCCATCAGACTTGTCCAGAGATGTTGGCACTTAGACTTTTAAATATGGTGGCACAACCAAATGAGAATGCTGCATATCTTCCATCTGGCCTCAAGCACCGTCCGTTCCCTCCACCTCACCACTTGCAGCTGCACCTTCAGCTGCCTAGGTTGCTGACTCTGGATATCCATGAAACATCTCTTTCAGAGACTCTCTCCTCTACCACTATCTGTCACCAAGGCCTCAATTATACTGGTGCCCAAGAAGAACGTGGTGACTTGCCTCAATATTTATCATCCAGTAGCACTTACGTCCAATGTGATGAAGTGCTTTGAGAGGTTGGTTATGAAATACAGCAACTCCTGCCTGAGATCTGCTCCGGTTTGCCTACCAGAGGATCAGGTCCACAGCAGATGCCTTCACTCAACGCTGGAACATCTGGACAGCAAAGATGCACACATCACCCTCACACCTTTCTGACAGGTGCGGGTAAACATGCCCAACAAGGGTCACCGGTTGGAAAAACACAGATGGTAGGCCACTTTTGGCGACACTCCTGCTGGCACCCGCCACTCCCGGAACCTCAGTTGATAGGTCTCTGGAAATATGTCGAATTTTGCCAGGAGCATCTCCTTCAGGTCACGGCAACAGTTGGACCTTTCCTCATCCATGGCTCAGTAGGCTTCCAACACTCTACCAGTCAGGAGAGGGATGAGTCAACACACCCACTCCTCCAAGGGTCACCCTCACACCTTGGCAAGCCGTTCAAGCTGCAGGAGATCACTCTTGATATCTTCTCACTCTTGGAAGTCTGGCATCTTGGGTTCTGACCGGTAGGCACTGTTTCCACAGCTTGGCTCAGGTTCAGGAGAGGGTGCAGACACCGGTTGCTGGGAAGGCACCCCTGGTGGCTGTGAGGGCTGGTCCTGCATACCTATAGGCCCAGAAATTAGAGAGTGCCAGGGTGCTAGTGGCAGAAGCAGCATTCTTAGGCTTCTGCTCTCCAAGGGGACTGCAAACACAATGAACCTTTCCGTCCCTGATGCGGTGGGTACTGCTGGGTCAACACTTGTCTCTGGCGTGGAGCTCGGCTCAGGCTAGTATGTAGCTCTCAGAACTCCTGCTGAATTATTTCTTCCTGGACCTGCTGCATGGAGATGAACTGGCCAAGAAGAGCTGTCAGCTCCGACATCCCCACAGACTTCCCCGGCTCCTCAGTAGGACCACAAAACATCTTTGGTCGTGTACCTTAGGCCTCGTACTCTTCCTCAGACTCCATCATTTCCCACCATCTGTCCTCATGAGACTCCACCCTTGGAACATTTGGTTTAACTCTAGTCTTCCTTGAACGCAGTCCCACTCTTTTTGACATCTTCACCCCTTTTCCGCCTACCATCTCACCGCTGCCCCTATCTATCACACCTCGTGCCTGACGAAGGTCATCACTTGGAAAAAAAAATGATAAGCCACAACAGCACGTTTATGTGGTGCTGGGAGGAGGAAGTGCAAAAGCTGCCCAAGAGTTGTGAAGAAAAAATATTTACAAGTAGACAAATGAAAAACAAACATGTATGTACAAAAATTTACAAATATATGAAGGCCTTCTCCACAACACGTCTTTAAACTTCCAGTATTAGTATTTACCAACTGTCAACTCTAACATCCACACCTCTCCAGCAAAGCCAGACTGAGGGCTTAAATCTGTCTCCAACTGGCCAAGGAGGTCCAGGAAATTCTACTGTTGGTCTGAGGGGAGGGGGGGTTAATCATGTGAGCAGACCATAATAATTATCTCAGATGCAGAATTGGAACATTTTAAACAGGCAATCTAACATGCTATAGTTTTATTCTACAACAAATGCCTTTGTTAAGCTCATAGATCAGTGTTCACGTGCTCTTATAGGCATCCGTTAGTCTCGTGAGACCATGGATTTGCACCATGGAAGGTTTCCAGGGCGCAGGCCTGAGCAGGGTTGTATGGGACACCAGCAGTTGCCCATGCTGCATGCCACCGATGTTGTCCAAGCAAGGGAAGGGCAATAGGACCCAAGCAGCTTGGCACCGGTGCCGTCACAGAGCAATGTGGTTAGATGCCTTGCTCAAGGACACAACATACTGCCTCAGCTGAGGCTCGAACCAGTGACCTTCAGATCACTAGACCAATGCCTTATCCACTAGGCCACGCGCCAACACAAATTCCACGTGCTCAGATGAATATAAAAGAATAAAGTCTCCCCAGCAGTGGTGTTGACTGTGTAGGGTGTGGTGTGCCAGTTCCCACTAACCCAGGCATTACTTTAGGAAGCCCCAAACTGTCCCTTGGGTCTTTTGGGCTGTACTGCTGTCGACAACCTGATGTAATGGTGTGATTTAAAATAAATGAAACTGTTTGGAATGACTGTGTCTAGAATCCTTACTTTTATGAGTTATGAACCACTAGAGCACATTAACTGAAGACATTGTTTTGATTAGCCAAGCTAACGATTGTTTTACTGTTGGGGTGTGTAAAAAGTGAATTCCCAAGAACTGCAGAACAGGAGGGCAAAGTATGTGAACTACTGAGGAAACTAGACCAGGGACAGAACACGGAGGAGTGACTAACCGGGCAAAAGAGGCAAGGTTACCGAGAGAATGAGCATTGCCAACCTGATGCTCTTTTATCAACTACATCTCAGTATTCAATACCATTATTTCCTCAAAACTCATCAATAAGCTTCATGAGCTTGGCCTCAATAACTCCCCATGCAATTGGATCCTTGATTTCCTCTCTTGGAGACCACTTTGAATTGGCAACATCCCCTCCACAAACTCCATCATCACAAGGCTGTGGGCTCAGCCCTCTGCTGTATTCAGTTTGCACTTATGACTGTGTGACTAAGAACAGCTCTGGTTCCATATCCAGGTTCGCCGACAAGACAACTGCCAGAGGCCTCATCAAAGGTGGTGATGAACCAGCAGATAGGAAGGAGACTGAAAATTTGGAGCCATAACCACCACCTTGTACTAAATGTGAGCAAGACCAAAGAGCTGATCATTGACCTGGAATAGGAAACTAGAGGTCCATGAATCAGTCCTCATCGGAGGATGAGGATGAGAAGAGAATCATAACTTTAAATTCCTCAGTGTTATCATTTCCGAGGCCTAGCATGCAAGTGCAATTACAAAGAAAGCGCAGCATTCTACTTCCTTAAGAGTTTGCAAAATTCAGCATTACATCTAAAGCTTTGACAAAATTCTATCGATATGTAGTGGAGAGTTTATTGACTGGCTGCATCAACAGTCTGACATGGAACCACCAATGCCCTTGAACGGAAAATCCTACAATTAGAGGATACAGCCCAGTCCATTTTGCGTAAAGCATTCCCCACCACTGAGCACACCTTCATAACTCTATCGCAGGAAAGCAGCATCCATCACTAGGGACCCCCACCACCCAGGACTCACACGCTTCCAGCTGTTGCCATCAGGAAGGTGGCACAAGAGCCTCAGGACTTACACCACCAGGTTCAGGAACAGTTACTGCCCCTCAACCAAACTTCACTCAATATCACTTGCCCCAATGCTGAAGTGTTCCCACAACCTATGGACTCACTTCCAAGGACTCTTCATCTAATGTTCTCAATATTTATTGCTTAATTATTTATTTATTTTTATATATTTTACATTTGATATTTTTTGCAAACTGGTTGAAAGCCCAAGATGGTACACTCCTCCTCTGATATTGTAATGGTCATTATTCTATGGATTTTTTGAGTATGCCCAGAAGAAAATGAATCTCAAGATTGTATATGACGACATATTTGTACTTTGATAATATATTTACTTTGAACTTTAAATTCACGTAATTCTTTAAAATCTGGAAATTATTATAAGAAACCTATTCTTAGAAATGGCATCAATGAAACACACCTCTTTGGGGGAGGTGAGGGGGGAAGGGCAACCCCTGGTCAAGCCTAGAAGGTGGCTACATTAGCCACCTGTTTGGCTCATAACTGCCCACTTTGTCAGGGTCATTAGGAATAAGCAATCGATAATGGCACTACCAGCTACGATTGTATTCCATGAATAAATAACTAAAAAACAGTAAGGCTTTGTTAAGTGAAATATTTCTGTACATGATAAGACTATGTGCTTGTGCAGTAGTCACTTTGCAAGAGGAGAATGCAGTTCACTATATTTCCTGGTAATAGTTCCATGTATATGGTATTTTTAACTTCCCTCTGTCTCTCACATAAATCTGGATGGGGACTGAAACAGGCAACCCTCTTCCTATCATAGTGTTCAATGCTACCACACAGAAGTACTTATCCAGCAAGACACCAACACAGAAAACAACTGACTCCATAGTTCAGTGCTGGGCTGGGCAAGAGTGGCAATGGCAGTGAGAAAGGAGCTACGTTTCATCTCCGAAACCCGGAAAAGGCAGGGAATACCAACTCGGAGCCCCCACATCCCATCACCATGCAGCGCCCTTCACTCTCGGCGACAAAAATCACTTTGCCTCCACAACTATAAACGTCATTCAAAGATTTAGGAGCCCTCCAGAAAAGCTGAGGGGATTGAACAGACAGGATATTACCATTTTCCATCTGCTGTGGCACCAGAACAATGGCTAAATCCACAATTCCCATCACAGGCTACTAGAACAGGTACAGCTACCCGGCTTCAATCCACTCTGCCAAGCACTCACATTTTCACTGTGACTACATGGGGTTCCTCCTGCATTTCGAGGACACACAAGTTCGCAGGTTAATTGGTCACTGTAAACTGCTCCTCTTGTCGGTGGAATGAGAACGCGTAGGGAATAGGTCACAAGGAAAACTAACAGGGGAGTGGGTTTGTTCTGTGAGCTGGCATAGACCCGCAGACTGAACAGCCTCCTAGGCTGTAAGAGTCCGAAAATACGAGGGAATTATTTTCAAAGTTAAACTGAACCTGAAAAGGACGACATTAGTTTAATAAGAGTTAACCAGGCTATTAAGAGGCACCCAAGCATTTAGATACCGTTTTATAATAAAATTTGAAGCCCAAAAAAAGTCTGAACAAACCCCACATATGTTCCAGTCCAGTTTATGATTATCATTTATATACAAACTGAAAAGGTGATTGAGGCTGAAAAATGGCTCCATTCCAGAGATAACAAGTGGAGAAGTGTCCTTTGACAGAGTGTTGCTTGAAAGAGTTCAGCGTTGTTAATTACAACTCAGAGCCAAACAACAGTGGCTGTTGGCATATCAGACAGATAGGTTTTGAATGTTAGATAAAGTCCTTCTTGTTGGGTTTTGTTTTGTTTTTTTTTAAACACACAAACTTTTATTTTTAAAATCTAACAAGAGGGCCAAGCTGCTCTCCTGGGTGGATGTTACACATTCCATTGCAGCATTGTTCTCCCCAGTGAAGAGCAAGCATCACTAAAACCAGCTATCTGATTATTCATACAAAGCCGCTGTGTCAAACTGGCAGCTGAGTTCCCTACCTTACAAAAGTAACTGTATCCCTAAGCACATTAGCTGCTGGGAGGCACATTTGCATCTGCACATGCTGAGGGTAAAAACACAGAGGCACTAGTCTCTCTTTCCTGCAATCAGACGCGTACACAAGTGCATTCACACTGAGTGTTTGCTTGCAGCAATCTTTAAACACAGCAAGGCACGCTGATAAAAGCTAATAAACCACGTGGAATCATGGGCTTTATCCAAAGAAGCAGGATCCAAAAAAAAAAGAGACAGGAAATCATCCTAAATCTGTACAAAGTAAGAACAGACCCAGCTGTAGCTTGTTGTCTTATTCTGGGCCCAACACTCAGATGGATGAGGAGGGTTTGAAAAGACTGGTGTGGAGATTCATACAAATGAATCCCGAGACCTGGGACTAGCTTGTTCTGAGGGCGAAACTGTTCTCTTTAGAACAGAGAGATGCACAAGGAAAATAAGAGAGCTCTTAAAAGTCATGAAGGGGTTGGAAGAATAAATAAGGAAAAAGTGTTTCTAACGGAGGTGGTCACTAGCAATTTTATTCGCTGAGTAGTTAGGGACACACTTTCACTGGAGCCCAGAGTAATTAACTGGATAAATAATTTGAGAAATATTGGCAGGGATAAGAGGACAATTTTTGAATGAGACAGATAATTGCTCCATAAAAGGGTCTGAATTACAGGGAGAGGTTAGGTGGGCTGGGCCGGATCTTTAATCCTTGAGGTGTAAGAGATGGAGGGGTGATTTCAGAGGTCTATAAAATCTTGAAGTCATCGATAGAGTGAACAGTCTTTTATTTGTTCACAATTGGGAACTGAAAACTAGTGAATGTAACTTTAAGGTTAGAGATGAAAGATTTAACAAGAGCTTTGGAGGACAGGAGGGGGTGGGAGGGTGCAAATATATTTTCTGTTTACACAGCAGGTGGTAGATATATGAAACCAGCTGCAAGAAGTGGTTGAGGCAGGTACATTAGATATATTAAAAATAGTATGTGGTCAGGTACAAGGATGATAAGAGTTGAGAGGGACATGAGCCAATTACAGGGAAATGAGACTAGCCTGAATCTACATCTTGGTTAGCACTGACGTCTTTGAGCCAGAGTTTTTTTTTCCATGCTCTACGGCTGAATGAAATGGCAGGGCAGGCAAAGACCAGATCCTCTCTCGCATCCAATTACTCTCTGCTTCTGCACGACCAAAGGTCAGCTGCAGCTTTAGCGCAGTCTCCAGGGACAAAAACAAAAGGTGTCCATTAGGAGCACAGGTCAAAGTCTCATTACAGGACAGCTTTACCTTGCTGTTAGGGGCAAATTTTGTTCCACATACACAAAAGATCAGGACGCACAAGGACAGAATACTAGGACAGGAACAAGAGTACCACGTACAGCCCATCTTTATGGACTGCTATAGAAAAGTGAGCTTTGGCAGCACCTGGTATATTTTATTTTGTCTTAGTAGACATCTGGAAACAATTCCCTTGAAAAGAACTGGGAATGATGGAAGTGATTTCCAAGAACCCTAACCTTCAAAAGGCATTAATCAAGTTGTCTTCCGTTCTAATTCAATTGAGTTTGGTTTCAATTTGACAGCAGTGAATTCTTGACTTGTTCAAGTCACAAAGAAGTGCTAGTTGGTAAGTAGATAAACCCAGATATCAATACCAGCTAGTCCACATTGATTATTCATAGCTTCCTCATGAGATAAAAACTTTAGGCGGCTTGTAACAGGCAAATGCTGTCTGCCCTCACTTTTCAAACCATCTCCTCAACCAGAAAGGTCAAATCTCTGTCGCATTTCGCTCTACTGGGACACGCTTCTCAGTTCAAGATCTGACCCTACTTCGAGGACCTCTTCCCCAAGGACGACTTGCCAGGACCCTGCTTTCCCTCGTCAATACCCAGCCCCGGATTTGATTCCTTCAGCCTGATCCAGCTGACACTCCGAAAAGCCCAGAACCACCACTTACTCCCGGCTCTCCTGCCGAAGAAGCCATACTCCTGCCAAGATGTTCTTTTCCCTCCACTGGGACCTTGCTTCTCCTGACAAGAGATACCACCACTCAACCCTCTCACCAGAGCACTGCTGGAGGGAAACGTTTGCAAGGGCTTGGGAGACAGCACCCCCATTCCACAGCCATCCAGAGCAGGGGAGGGTAGTAATCAAATTCCATAGGTGGAGAAGGATGATCACAATCGATAACCCAACTCCAAGGCAGGAATCTTACCACTGGAACTACAATTTGAACTAAGATTCTTACTTGATGTGTAGCAATATAATGGAGATGGCGGTAGGGAGTGGAAACAATCCTGTGACTTTCAGAAGGAGCAAAGGAAAAAAGTAACAAAGCTATTTAACCTGTTTGGAGATGACAGCCGACAGTATCAAAGAGCTTCCTTGTACCAATTATTCTTTTGTAGAGGTTAGTAGACAAAAAACATCTAAGTTCTGAGTTTTTTTTTGAGACTACATGTGGCATTTGATCTGGTATTTAGAGCACTTAAACACAGCAGGGGAACAGCCATTTTAAGAGCTCTGTGATCACTATCATGTCTGTGTTTAAGCAGCACAGAACTTGGTGCCAGCTCCTCCATTATATGGAACCTCCCTGTGTTCTGTTTATTTGACAATCAATCAGTCTCCAAATTTTGGTCACCTTGCCAGATTACAATATCTGAAGAAATGCAAAATGAAAAGTCTCGAGGACTGGATGCATTCAATTTGCACTGTCTTGGGAAACAAAAACAACCTGCATGTCAGAGTAATGAATACAATTAACCGTCAAAGAGCATTTTTTAACTGCCAACAAGTTATGGACTTGCCCCTCCCCCCACTGAGGAGATGACAGATGGGGCACTTCCTATTGGGCTGGAGCCTAGTTGAAGTGTATTAAAGGTAGACCTGATTTGACCTGATCATTTTTAGACAAGGAGTCTATTTAGTTCAAATTCTAAATCTTAAAACGGCATGTTTACACAGACACTGAAAATACTCCCCAAAGTCAAGTTTGTAATTGGCCTTTCATGTTAGATATACATCCCTTGAATTAGAGACAAATGGATCTCAAGGTAACATTTTTGTGCAGTTTGGTCTGTGTACACACACACACACACACACGTGCGCGCGCACGAATGAGTGCTGGAGTCTCATTGTACACTACTGTGACTTACTGGAACATCTTTTGAGATACTCAAAAGAATAGTAAACCTGTTCCACACTTTCCTTCCTTGTGACCATAAGATACAGGAGCATTGCCTCTTTATTGAGGCAATGGCCTCTGATCTAATGGAAACATCGTCTCCACAGCTACTCTATCCAGGTTTTCCAGTATCTGCCACTGGATTAATGCTGTTTTCTTAATCCCTCAACACCAGTTGCTGAACCCTAAAGACCTCTAAACTATGCTCCAAATCGTCAACAAAAGCAGATCAAATTTAGGCTTTAAAAGATTGCATCCTCAAGCTCAGTATCTCGGTTTACTCTGCTACACCCTGGTTTACGTCTCTTGCTCAGAGTTCTGACAATTGCCACCTTACAAGCTCACAGAGTTTTTGAAAGAGCTGCAGATCAACTGGAATTTAAAGAGGAGTTCATAGGGACATTCTAAAAGACATGGTGGAACTACATGGCAGCAATTGGTTCTAATGCAATGGAGAAAAGTTATACACTATCAATCTAAGTGGAGCAACTCAATTTCTTCAAATGTTACACACATGACTGTAAACACAACTGTGCTCTGCAATACAAGGACTTCTGGAACAGCAAAGCCCATTGCTGGACATCACTGTTAGCCTGGAGTAAACTGCTCAGGAGAGTCAGAGAGATACAGCACAGAGATAGAACTTTCAGCCCACTGAACCCTTGTACACCATCAACACCAATCCTACATTAATCCCATTCACAAGCCACTAACTTATATAGCACCAGGCTTTTGAGCAAAATGCTTGCCTACTGCATGTTATCAGAATTGCTCAACCTTACAGATACCAGTTAAACTCTGAGCCATTTACACCAAGCCACTTCGAAAACAGGTCAGATAGCCTAAGCTATAGAGTTATGCTTGAATGAATAGGGACAGAAAGTACCAAATTAAAAGCAACAAACTGTCAAAAAAAAACCTTGAACAGGCCTCTCTGTGTTGTCAAGTCCCTTTAGGTTTCTCCAAGGACACTGTAGACAAGGCCAGCTGAGACACACTCTGAGAGGAGAGGATGTCCGCAAGCAAACCACAGATTAGTCAGCATACCCACATCCAGAGTGACATGGGGAACCAATAGAAAGGGCAAAGCTCATCAAGGCTACATGGTTCTTAGGATAATTGGACATCTGGTTCTGTAAAAGGTCAGCTACAAATAGCATCTGCACAGAAATGAATTTATTAACTGGGATGACATCATTACTCTTTAGACCATAAGATAGAGGAGCAGAATTAGGCCATTTGGCCCATCAAGTCTACTCTATTTCATCATGGCTGATCCATTTTCCCTCTAAGCCTCAATCTCCTACCTTTTCTCCTCATATCACTTCAGGCTCTGACCAATCAAGAATCTATCAACACACACAAAATGCTGGAGAAACTCGGCAGGCTAGGCAACATCTATAGAAAAGGGTAAGCAGTCGACGTTTCAGGCTGCGATGCTTCATCAATCGACTGTTTACTTTTTTTCATAGATGCTGCCTGGCCTGCTGAGTTCCTCCAGCAGCAGGTTGTGTGTTGCTTGGATTTCCAGCATCTGCAGAGTTTCTGTTGTTCAATAATCTATCAACCTCTGCCTTAAATATACGTAAAGACTTGACCTCTACAGCTGCCCGTGGCAAAGAATTCCACAGATTCGCCACTCTCTGGCTAAAGAAATTCCTCATCTCCATTCTAAAAGAATGTCCTTCTATTGTGAGGTTGTGTCCTCTGGTCTTAGACTCTCCAACCATAGGAAACATCCTCTCCACATCCACTTTTTTGAAGCCTTCCAACATTCGATAGGATTCAATCAGGTCACCCTTTCTTCTGAATTCCAGTCAATGCAGTCCAGGGGACAAACTCTCTTCATATAACAAACTGTAGTATGTAAATGAAATAAGTTGCCTGGGGAAGTGATTGAGGCAAGTCTAATGACATTTAAATGAGTACATGGAGAAGAAAGATGTGATACAGGCCAAAAGTAGGCAAATGGGATTAGCTGAGATGGTCATCTTGGTTAGTATGGATGAGTTGGGCCATAGCCTGTTACCATACAAGACAGAAACAATGCAAAAGGAGAGAACTGAAATAGATAGTGTGATGAAAGGGCAGCAAGGAAGAGAACATCCACAAGAAATGTGGGTCAAGAAGATACAGGAGAAACAGAATCACCCTTAAAATTTGAGGCATTTGAGGAATGCAGATCCAAAAAAAAGCTGTATTTGCAGCAAGGTAGAAATAGGAAAGGAAACAGTTTTTTGCAGAGGGCTTAAAAAAAAAGCAAAAAAAGCTGATGAAATGGAGAAATGCAGACATGTTGTCGATGTGCAACCCAGGCAGTAAAGACTAAGTAATTCAGCATGATGTGGAACATGGTTAAGTCTGTGACGAAGAACTAAGAACAAAAAAAAGCCACAATTTTTGCAAGCTTTGATGTGGGTTTACAGCCCATGTGTTGCAAAGCCTCTGGCCCAAATGTTACTGGCTGTTTTGCTCTGATCCTATCCTCCAAGACAAGCTGGAAATGCCTGTAGATCAATGTAATTGGAATTCATGGTTCCTTAAAGAGAAGTGATTCAACTTAGCAAGGTGGCAACACTCACACAGTTCTGTCATATCCACCTCTCCGACCACACTATTACCTTTACCCTTGTCTCCACTAACTCACCGTCATACATTCTGCCCATTATGATTCCTCTCCACCACGATCTCATGGAAAACTAGGGCTTGCATTTATGTAAAATGTTTTGGGGAGCAGGGGAAAGAATGGAGTTGAGGGAAAAATAAATCAGTGTTGAATGAATGGCAGAGTATGCTCCTTAGGTCTAATGGTCTAATTTTGCTTCTGTCTTATGGTCATCTCGGATTCCAGAGTCCAGAACTATCAAGCAGAGTAATTCATGAATGAGTTGACCAGTCTGCTCAATTAACAACAGGCCTTCAGAGACCCTAATAAAGTTTCTGCCAAAGATACACTGAAATTTCTCTCCACATCATAAGAGTCTTGAATATCTATAAATCACTTGGCTCACGATAGACGTGACATAACTCCACTCTCTTATCAGGTTCTTTTGGTTTTTGCTTTGCAGTCCATATCAATGGGCCATATAAGTTCAAGTATCAATAGAGAATCTTCCCACCATCAAAAGTAAACGCTGTCTTGTTAAAAATGCAAACTGTGTGGAGGCTCATGACCTAACTAGGACAGCAATATTAACATATCCTCATCCTGTTTACAAGGATGACAGACTGTAGGTCGCCATTAGAGTCACAGATGCCAGCTTTAACTGAGAGTTAATCAACTTTGACAATCTCAGATTCTTCTTTACGGTTTCTACTAGTTTACGACTCTAGGTGGAGGTACTTCACCCAATGCACCTGATAGCTTGTTCTACAATGTTCTACTCTGATCCCTCTGCAAGGTCATTGTTCAAAAATGGGCACCCCAGGATCCTGAGCCATTCCTCATGCATGGCCCAGGTATGAGGTGCTAGCAGGAAATTCCTTCATCCTCTGCCATGGTGACTACTTCCCTGATGGCCCTGAAATGATCTCCCCAACTTTTGAACTGCATGGACTGGCTGGATCCATTAAAAGAGTAAAGTGCAGGTCACCAAGGCAAGCAAAGCAGTTTCCTTCGACTAAGTATATTGTACAAGTTTGGCTCTTAGATAACAAAAGCCAGAACATGAATACTGATCTTGCATTTATATTTCCAGATCCATTTTTCAAAAGTTCATTTAGGTTCTTACACTGATATCATGGGAATCAGACTAATTCTCCTATTTGTTCATCCAATAATATAACCACTGCAACAATGCACTTCTGTCCCCAGTTTACTGCACACATGCAGACTTGACGTCTCTTTCACTGTAGAGATATAGAACACTACAGCACATACAGGACCTTTGGCTTATCTAGTCCATGTAGAACGAATAATCTGCCTAATTCCATTGACCTGCATCTGGATCATAACCTTCAATACCCTCCCATCCATGTGCTTACTGATTTTTTTTCTTAAATGTTGAAATTATGCCTGATCCATTATTTTTGTTGGCAGCTCATTCCACCCTTTCACCACTCCTTGAGTGAAGTAGCACCCCCTCCATATTCCTCAATTATTTCACCTTTCACCCTTAACCCTTAACTACAGAGATTTCTGGAAAAGCTTGCTTGCATTTACTCTATCTAGATAGATAGATAGATACTTTATTCATCCCCATGGGGAAATTCAACTTTTTTTCCAATGTCCCATACACTTGTTGTAGCAAAACTAATTACATACAATACTTAACTCAGTAAAAAATATGATATGCATCTAAATCACTATCTCAAAAAGCATTAATAGCTTTTAAAAAGTTCTTAAGTCCTGGCAGTAGAATTGTAAAGCCTAATGGCATTGGGGAGTATTGACCTCTTCATCCTGTCTGAGGAGCATTGCATCGATAGTAACCTGTTGCTGAAACTGCTTTCAGCTGAAATTATGCTCCTCATAATTTTGTACACCTCTGTAGATAAGATGCATGGGGTTTAAAAACTCTGTGGAACGAATACAGTCTGTCTTAGCCAGGATACTCGGACCAAATTCAACTTGAGTACCTCAATGTTTTGTTTGAGACCTTGCATTAGGATTGAAGGGGAAGAAAGACTGCCAGTATAGATGGGATGAGATAGAGTCTGGTAGGTAATACATGAAACTAGCCTAGAACGGGGGAGGTGAGGTGGCAGTGGATGGGAAATGACAAGCAGATGGAAGCTGATGGGGTAAGATAGACAAAGGCAGAAAAAACCCCGGAGCAAAACTATGCTGCTGGAGAAACTCAGTAGATTAGCAGCATCTGTGGAAGAAAATGGACAGTCAATGCTCCCAAGTTGAGAATTCATCTGAATTGAAACTTAACAAAACCTCAATACCCTGCAGCTACCTGGCAAGTTGCATATTCAACAGGATTTCCTAACTCTCAACCTCTCCCAGGTCGCTGCATGCATGTTCTGCTCCAAGTCACACACTACTGTGACTTGGAAACATATCAAAGTTCCATCATTGGCAGTGGATGAAAGTCCTGGAACTGCCTACTCAGCCGCAATACAAGAGAAAAGACTGCAGCAGTTCAAGATGGTATCTCACCATCACCTTCGTAGGGTCTACTGGGGATGGGCCTTGTTGTAACATGAGCAAAGTCACTGGAGAGAGAAACTGAATCTAGTGGATTTAGAGGGGTTTTATTCAACAAAAATAAGCAGCAGGCATTTTGAGCCATTCTTGAAAGCAAAGACTTGCTCAAGCCAATATTTTATATGCTAAAGATCAAAGATTTAACAGCAGCACAATTCTACAGTTACAATGTATCCATAATACTTCCTTCGAATTACATATAGTTTTCAAACACTTCCACTTTCACAGACACTCAAAATGAATGTTAATCAGCATTGTCTGGTTTGAAATCAGCTCCAAGGATACTGTTGTTTAGGGCTGCATTTTGAAAACAATCTACAAGGCACATTCAGGTCTGAAGACTTGTTGTGAGTGAAATTAATATTTGCTACATAACCTAACTCCAGAGTACACCCTACCAGGCCTCGTCAACATCCTGCAAATGGACAGCTTAAAATAAAAAGTTGCCAATGAACTTACAGACTGATGGGTTTTGGCAGACACGGTCTTCACTGCATCCGGATCCCAAATTACTAGATCACTGTCAGACCCAACTGCCACTCTGCCTTTTCTTGGGTACAGGTTGAAGATTTTGGCAGCATTGGTACTCGTTACAGCCACAAACATGTTCTCATCCATTTTACCAGTTGCCTGTTGGAAAAGAATCAAATATCTCAGTCCTTGGGACTGCAAGGAGGGAATGCAGACCTGGGATTTGAACCTGGTATATCAATTGTTAGAACTTGACAAGTGCACATGTGGCTGAATGATGGTAATGTGAATTGGATCGGACCTCCTACCCACAAAAGGCCCTCTCTTTTTGCACAGGCTTTCAGGTACATGCTTCTTGTCTTGGGCTTTTTCGCACTCCCAAACTGCAAGCTGTCCGGTGTGTACCGTGACTAACATCTCAGTAAAAATGTTTAATTAATCCTACTACTGCATTGTCATTCTTGATCTGCACCTATTGTACATAACAGGATTGCTCTATGAATGGACAACAGCTGGAGAATGAGCAACAAAAGCAGATTTGCTATTCATGAAACATGCTCTACTATATTATTGATAGTATGTTCAATAAGGTATCAACTGTGGAATAAACTGGAACAAACTGTATTGAACATGCAAGTTGGAATAAGTTTTCAGCTCTTCACCCAGGCACAATTTACACAGGTTACCTTGGGAACAGTGTCAGTTCACATCAGAGTAATTATATTATTCTAATCTATGTACCAAAAGGTTTTGTTCACAGAGATATAATTTTAGGATTCTTTGGCACACCACTCGTTGTTTTGTGTCAGTCTAACCATTTTTCAAGACATGAGGTTCCCAGGTAGGCGAATTGGCAGAAGAGTTTTTTTTAAACATTTAGAAAGTTGTTCCAATCCAGGATGAAATGCCTGAAGCATTAATGAAAACTGATTCAGTAATAATGTTCAAAGGGAAATTGGATAAATAACGAGCTTCAAAAGCAGGAGAAGCAGGACTCATTTGTTAGTTCTTTCAAGGAACTGGCCCAGCACCAAGAGGTCCTGTGGTTTCCTGCTGTGCTGTGGGCTCCATGGTAACAGCACAACAATATGTGGTGATAACATGATAAGTCCTGTTCACACTTTGTATGAACAAAGGTGCAGTTTGCTAATAAAAATCAGATGCATCCCTGGGTGGCCTGCTACGAGCATAAGGTAACATGTCTACCTACCACAGCCTTGTCCCAGATAATGGACATGCGCTCCTCGGCTCCGTTTGTACCTTCTGGAATCTGGGTGAAGTCATCCTTTCCGATTGCCTTCTGGGCTGTGCTGAATGTGCAATGGGCACTTCCCACTATTTGCAAGTCACCGCTGGATAAAGACCAGATATCATCACTTCATTGATCGAGGCAGTGACATCCACATTTCAAAACACATCCCTCAAAGAGGCTCTAACTAGACCAACAATGCTATACAAGCCGAGAGATGAAAATGTACATCTGTACTCAAAGCAAGTTGTAAAACAACAATTAAAAACTAAAAAAAAATTCTCCAAACTTGAATTGTTAATTCTACTTCCCTCATCAATGATGCTGCCTGGCCTCTTGAGGATTTCTTTTCCCTTTACCTTAGGTTTCCTGCATTTGTGATGGTGATTTCCTCTTGATTATTCAGCAGATTGTGAAGCAGTGCCCTCAGGTCACTTGCCTTCCTAGCAGGTTCTTCCTACTTCTATCGATATCCTGGTTAATACTAAAAAGCTCCATTTAATCTTCTCCAAGGCAAACTATCCCAATGATCTAAAGTGTCAGGATTTCAGTTTACAACAAAGACTCAGTAGTCTTGTTGATGTTTAGCAGTAGGTTGCAGTAAATCACATGACAAAGTTTAGAAGGCCAAAATGTGAAAAAACCAATCTGCCATCTCTCAGTTCTGGCTTTAATTTGAGATTCGGGTGGATCTTCGCAGAAGGCAAAAATTGCAAACTGATGATTTTGCTGTGATCATCAGCAAAGCTCCTCGCACTGATGGAATCTCATGCAAACAAGAGTTCAGCAATTTTTTTTTAATGAATTTATATTATATCACGTTTCTTTAAGAAGACAGGAAGCCATTTGGTCCATAATTGAACTGGTTCTTAAAAAAAAATGGTTGTCCATCCAGGCCCCTTCTGCATATTCTTCCTCTTTGCCTGCTCCTTTTTATAATCACCTACAAATGAAAGCTGTATTTAAATCTGCCTCCACAAGATTTTCAGGCATGGCATTCTCAATCACAACACACAGCTCTTAAATCAAATCTATGAACCTGAACTATTAACACTACAGTACTTCTCAACACAGATGCTGTCAGGACACTTAGAACGTTTTGCATGTTCTCTTTAACTCAGTGTATCTGCTTCTGCAGCAGATTGTTGTGAAGTAGTGCCTCATAGATTCTTCCTATTTCCCATTTAATATTGAACAACTCTGTCTAACCTTCTCCAAGGCAAACTATCCAAATGACCCAAGCACCTGGACATTATTTTCCCATGCCTATGGCTGACACCATTTTATCTCCCTAATATGAATTATTAGCCTGCAGTTTGGTTTCAGAGTTCGAAATTAACCCATGAGTACAAGAATGGTTCAGAACATAGACAATACAACACAGGGACAGACCTTTAGGCCCACTGTCTGCCCAACTAACTTAACTTGTAATCGGATGTCCAACTAATGTAATTCTTTCTGCTTACACAATGTTGATATCCATCCTTTACCTGCAGATTCATGTGCCTAAAATCCACTTAAATACCTCTTGTTTTCACTTCCATCATCCCAGACAGCACATTCCAGGCACTCACCAATTTGTGAAAAAAATCCCTGTTCTACACATCTCCTTTGAACTTAACTCCCTTCCATTCAATGCATGTCCTGTGGTATTATGGACATTTTAACTTTGGAAAAACAGGTTGGCTGCCTGTCTGTATCTCGTAAAATCTCAAATTTCTATCAGAATTCCCTTGGCCTCCACTGGCTCCAGCACAAACAACCCAAGTTTGTCCAATCTCTCCTTATAGCACATGCCCCCTAATCTGGACAGTGTCTTGGTAAAAACATTCTGCACCCTCTCCAAAGCCTTGACATAATTCCTAAACTGGGTGACCAGAACAGAAAACAATACTTCAGATGAGGTCTAAGTAAGAGTTTTAGTACAGTTACAATATAATTTCTTGAGACTTTGATTCAGTTCTTTGAACAATAAAAGTATGCCATGTGCCTTCGTTACCACCCTATCGACCTGTGCAGCCACTTTCCGGAAGTATGGACTAGGATCCCAAGATCCCTCTGCACGTCAGCACCATTCAGGGTCTCACTATTAACAGTAGAGTGTTTCATTACATTTGATCTCTCAAAGTGCAACTCTTAGTGTTTGACTGGGTTAAACTCCATCTGCCATTTCTCTGCCCATTATCTGCAACTGATCTATATCCTGCTAGATCCACCGACAGTCTTCCACGCTATCCACAACACCACTGATCTTTTTATCATGTGCAAATTTAATAACCCACCTGGATGTTTTCATCCAGGATATTTAGATATATTGCAGTTTGTTGGATGACAACAGCGTTCTTTCTGCCAGAGTGAATTATAGCTCAGTGACCACACTGCAAGATATGACATATAAACTATGGCATAATGCATGCCTACACTTGCACTATTTTTGTCTCACCACTGGGAGGCACCAGCTCAGGGCAATGGATCTGCAGATCTTTCACTCAGCAGCGAGGTTCCCACTTCAGCTCACTGCCTCAGCTCAAGGGAACTCAATACCTCTCCTTTGTAGGCTGTCTTACACCAGCAGCTTATTGCATCCATTGGTAACAAATTTTAAATCCTGTTCCTCCCTCACTCCCTTTCTCCAAAACGTGAGATCTTCCTAATGATAGCAAAGCATAAATTTAAATTTAATCCAGATTTTTTAAATTAATATATACTTGACTAATTTACAAATAAACATTACAGTACCCAGCAATTATCACAAAGTGGGTTACTAATTGAAAATAATTAATATATCCCAGATTAGACAGGATATTTCGAAAAATGCTTTGAACATTGGTGACATCATTTGGGAATTCCACAGGTAACAATAACAGATTTGGTAATGATAATATACTTACATTACCTAACTGCAGGAGACTGGGCTGCAAACCAACTTAAGATTTTATCATTAATTAGCATTCTGTAATCAACTGGTAATGAGTTTTATGAAAATTGCTCAAGGATATGCTAGGTTCTCTTTGAATACGATGCTTAATTTTAAAGCAGGAGACCCCAAAACCAGATCATTATGAATCTCCAGATAGATCCTGAAACTTTGCTTTTCTGTTTCAAATGTGACAACCATCCTTTGTTGTACGAGTCTGGAATTTTAAAGGAACTTCCTAGTTTTGTATTCCATTCTAAAATCCTGATACTGAATAAAAAAGATATTTCTAATCTATTGTTCAATACAGGGCACCTTCTCTCGCCCTTTCAACTCAGCATTCAGAATATAGCAATGAAGTAAAAGACAGCTAAAGATCTCAATTCTTAAACAATATGTTCAAAATTAATAAACATGAGAAATTCTGCAGATGCTGGAAATCCAGAGCAACACACACAAAATGCTGGAGGAAATTAACAGGTCAGGCAGCATCTATGGAAATGAATAAACAGTTGATGTTTCGGGCTGAGTCACTTCAACAGGACTCAGGAGAGTGTGCGTGTGCTTCAAAAGTAAGCTAGGTTCTCCATGCACATCCAGAGATTCATGGGGATTGACTATGAATTGAATTTATACCACCTAGACATTCTGTTTGAAACGCATCCAAATTTTAAACTAATAAATTCAAACAGCATGTAAATGGTGGCTTCAGCCCAACCGATCCATGCCAACCAAGGTTCCCAGCTAAACTCCTCCCATTGGCCCACAAAGCCTTTTAAATGTTATTGAAGTATCATTCTGCATACTGACCATCCTCCAGATGAAAATATTGCCTTTCTGATTCCTTTCACCTTAAACCTATACCCTCAAGATCTTCATTCCTTAACCCTGGAAGCAAGATTGTGAGCGTTTCCCCCAACTATCACCTCTAATGATACTTGACATTTCATATCAAAAAATATTCTAACCTATACCAAGCAACACGCATTCAGAATAACTCTCCTCTCCACGTCGACACACAAATTCAACTCCAAGCTTACCTTGATAAGAGGGAGATCAGGTAATCAGGTGTGGTGGGATCCGGGCTGAGTGGTGGTGAAGTCACAAAAGCTGCAGCCTTGGCCCAATTTTTGCTCCAATAGTGTGTGCCATCTGTGCCAAGGCTGGCACTTATTGGTTCTCCAAACACAATGTTTCCTGGCAACCAGAAAATTACAAGTCTTAATGTTAAAACTCTATACTTCCCCAAGTGAGTGAAAACATGCACGCGGCCAACAGGCAGGAAAGGAAAACCGAGCCCCACCTTTTTTCTTGGCGTGGGCTATGATATCTGCCGCAGTCTTACTCATTACTTTCGTGACATAGAGAGGACAGTTGGTCTGGCCAGCGATCGTGATTGCGCGGAACACAGCCTCTGCTTCCAGCTGAGTAACAAAAACAAAAAGTTCTGTTATAGGCCAGGTCACTGTAACAAACCTGACAAAATCCTGTCACCTGTGCACTTTTGAAACACTGGTGCTGCCATAACTGATAAACCCTTGTTCATCAGCAGCTTAAATTTATATAGCACCTTTCATGTAGTACAAACACAAGGCATTTCATTCTAAACAAAATTTGACACCAACCAGGGTGCCATACTCTTGGTCACACAGGTAGATTTTAAGACCCAGCCGGGGGGGGGTGGGGGGAGAGAGAAGAAATTTGAATTAGCTGATATTTACTAAACTCCCAACTCTACAAATGATTAAGTTCAGGCAGAATGCTTAAGGTCACTGTAATCAGAGAAAGACATGAAAAGAAGGAAGCCACAGAGAGAGCATGGATAATGAAGTAGGTTTTCAAAGCTTGCAGAGAGATTTAGGCCAGTTAGAAAAGTGGGCTGAACGATGGCAGATGGAGTTTAATGCTGATAAGTGTGAGGTGCTACATTTTGGTAGGAATAATCCAAATAGGACATACATGGTAAATGGTAGGGCATTGAAGAATGCAGTAGAACAGAGCGATCTAGGAACAATAATGCATAGTTCTCTGAAGGTGGAATCTCATGTGGATAGGGTGGTGAAGAAAGCTTTTGGTATGTTGGCCTTTATAAATCAGAGCATTGAGTATAGAAGTTGGGATGTAATGTTAAAATTGTACAAGGTATTGGTAAGGCCGCATTTAGAGTATTGTGTACAGTTCTGGTCACCGAATTATAGGAAAGATGTCAACAAAATAGAGAGAGCACAGAGAAGATTTACTAGAACGTTGCCTGGGTTTCAGCACCTAAGTTACAAGGAAAGGTTGAACAAGTTAGGTCTTTATTCTTTGGAGTGTAGTAGGTTGAGGGGGACTTGATAGAGGTATTTAAAATTATGAGGGGGATAGATAGAGTTGACGTGGATAAGCTTTTTCCATTGAGAGTAGGGGAGATTCAAACAAGAGGACATGAGTTGAGAGTTAGGGGGCAAAAGTTTAAGGGTAACACGAGGGGGAATTTCTTTACTCAGAGAGTGGTAGCTGTGTGGAACGAGCTTCCAGTAGAAGTGGTAGAGGCAGGTTCGGTATTGCCATTTAAAGTGAAATTGGATAGGTATATGGACAGGAAAGGAATGGAGGGTTATGGGCTGAGTGCGGGTCAGAGGGACTAGGTGAGAGTAAGCGTTCGGCATGGACTAGAAGGGCCGAGATGGCCTGTTTCCGTGCTGTAATTGTTATATTGTTATACAGAAGCTAGATAATGTGGAAGATGGAAAAAATCCAAGAAAAACTTGGGTGTTGCCAGGAGAACAAAGGACCAACTGTGCAAGGAAGTTACAACTTAGCAAAACACCTCACAGAAACAAAAAAAATGTGATGCTGAGCCACGTATTGTATCAGCATCAGTGGCAGATCTTAAGAGGCATCTTAGAGGAGGAAAAGAGGTGAATAGGCATGGGAAGGCAATCAGATAATGAACCCTTGCAACTGAGACTACTTGGACAAACATTTCAGCATGGACAGACGGATGGATGAAAGGAAGAAAGTACAGGCAGAGACAAGCTTGTGCATTAGGAGGTGATTGTGATTGAGATTGGATTAGGCCTGGTCTTTCCAATGATGATAACAGAGAGACAGAAGTTTGGTATGGGGTTAAATAGGATTTCACAATTGCAAATCAGAATATATGACAAGGTACAACATTATTAGAATGCTGTTCCTCTTACAACATATTGTAGTCTCCTTCTGGTGACTTTAAATGGTTTCAGTTTAAGGGATGTTTATTTCAGAGACCAGGGCAGATGTATGATTCTCAATTATTTGTAGAACCTGTTATTCAAAGAACTGTGAAAAAAGGCTTTCAGTTCAGTTCCCAGGTGTGATTCTGACAACCAATGCAAGTGCTGGTTCAACTTTACTCTAAAGGCTTCTTGTGATACCTCTGAACAACGGATGCTTGCATTTGATGCTGAAAATGCGCAATTTCCTTTTCCCGCCTGGTTCTATGGTTATGCTGGTCATCCTCTAATGTAATGGCAAAATGTAGTCATCCAAAGAGAAAACAGCCACCCACTGTGTCCGTTTGATTATTTCTTTGCTCACTTATATTAATGTGTTCCCAAATTCTATAGCAACCACAATCAAGCCTGACTAAACGTGGGATCATTAGCAAGATCTCAGCAGAGTACTTGGTCTAGCAGCCAGCTGGGGAACCACAGCCAGCATCTGCATCATTGAAATCTGGTTCTTACTGGAACTGAATGTTTCTTACAGTGCTTGGCAATGTTGATGCAAGGCTGATGCTTCCCTCTGGATGGGACGTACAGAACCAAGGTTCGTGGTCTCAAAGTCAAGTCGTGTCTATTGGCATTTAACTATATGGTATCGAAATGAGACAATGCTTCTCTGAACCAGGGTGTAAAACATAAAACACACATAACACGTATTAACTTATGAAGGCAAGGATAAAAACTACAGATGAAACACACATAAATAACAAACCAAAGTGCATTAATATTAAATATCGTTAGGAACAGAATAACCAGTGACACTTTGAATGCTATGCAGCAGGGAGTTCAGAAGCCTAATGGCCTTGGGGAGGGGGGGGGAGGGAAGAAACTTTTGTAACCTGACTGTTCTTGTTTTTATGTATCGTGGTCCCTAGCCTGATGGTAAAAAGTCAAAGAGGATGCAAGGCTGATCCTTAATAGTACTAAGGGCCCTGCACACGCAGTGCTCCTGAGAAATGTCCCCGATGGATGGAAGGGACAGACCTCAATGATCGTAAGATATAAGGAGCAGAATTAGGCCATTCAGCCCATCGAGTCCACTCCACCATTCTATCACTATTCTCTCAGTTCTTTGCAGGGACTTCTGGTCCAATGCTAGACTGCCCCCATACCAGTTGGAGATGCAACATGACAGGATGCTCTCAATGGTGTTTCTGTAGAGCACAGTTAAGATGGTGGGATGGGGGTTGGGGGAACCTTGCTTTCTTCAATTTCTTAAGAGGAGGAGGCACTGCTGTGCCTTGTTCTTGAGAAGTCAGCCTTGACTTCTTCACCCAGAGGGAAAAGGATCCTTGGAATTCGCTACACAAGATATTCAAGACAGAACACAGAACTGTAAGTACAGGAAGAGGCCATTCAACCTTCAATGTCTGCACCAACAACTTAGCAGATATTTTGATATTGAGGGCATCTCAGAATGTACAGTTTGCATAGGGACATGCTATGGGGCAAAAGATCAGACATGATTTTTGGTGCATGGTGAAGCAGCAATAAGGGGCCAAATGGCCAATTTTCACTTCCATTTACAGTGTTCTTAGGTAGGAGAGGCTACTTCACCACTGTGCCTGACAGCCACTCGCTGGCTGTAGTGGTGTCCAGCTGCTTGGTGCCTCTGCCTTGTGTGCACATGCAAGTGAAAGTGCCTTAATAAATATGCACTGCAGAATAAAGGCTGCCACTTATTTTTTTTCTTGTACATCATATGATGCATGATATCACCCATGGCACTGGGAAGGCATTCCTGACCGATGAGCTTCTTACAAACTCAAGTCTTTATCAGGGCTGAATTCAAACTTTAAACCTTGGGTCCTGCTGCCCTCTTAAAAAGAAAAATCATTGAAAAGTTATTCACATCGTCACTGCATCAAAGAGACAATTTTGATCCTTTTCCTTTCAATATTTTCCATTGTTTTTAGAGAACTGAGGCTCTTTCCCCTCTCTGTCCGCATCAGTTTTCTCTCAGTTTTCTCTATTGATCCATCTCTGTTACGGTCGGGTAGTTGACCCCTTGCACTGCTCATCTGACAATTCTCTGTGTGTGAGTTCATGCTCCAAAAAGTCCTGGCAGATTCTCCCTTCTCTAATCCACACAAGGCACTCATGGGACTTGAAGCAATTAACTCAACACTAGCTGGGGATTAACCTGGGAATTTAACCAATTTAACTGACTGAAAGAGCAGGCATCTTTGCTTTAAAAAAATAATGTACAATTCACCTGTGAAATCAATGAAAATCAAGAACCAATGGAGAGAGCCCGGGGGAAAAGGTTGCATGAATATTGTTGAAATAGTGAAGAGAACTCTAAATGAGACAGGGCGGTTCACTGAAGGACTCATTTTGATCCCAGTGGTGTTGTGAGAAGCACTGAGTAATTAAACAACAATGCCTTCGCATTTTGCTTAGAAAATCAACCATTAGTCTGTTGACAGGTGCATAGAAATCTCCACTGTCTGGGTGAACTTGTCTTATTCCCCCTGTTTAAAGGTCCTAACATTGATGCTACTACACAAGATTACTAAGTTAACAATTAGTTTTAAATAATGTTAAGTTTAATAAGTTTGTGGAAATTTGGCATGACATCTAAAACTAAAAAACTTCCACAGATATGCAGTGGAGAATATATTGATTGGCTGCATTACAGCCTGATATGAAAACAGCAATACCGTTGAACAGAAACTCCTACAATAGGTTGTCGATATAGTCTAATTCACCGTGGGTAAAGCCCTCTCAACCATTGAGCACATCTACATGACATGCCGTCATAGGAAACCAGCATCTGTCATCAGGGATCCCCACCACCCAGGTCATGCTCTGTTCTCGCTGTTGCCATCAGGTAGAAGGTACAAGAGCCTCAGGACTCACACCACCAGGTTCAAGAACAGTTACTACCCCTCAGCCATCGGGCTCTTGAATAAAAGAGGATAACTGCACTCAACTTCACTTGCCCTGCCATTGAAACATTCCAACAACCAGTCAACTTACTCTTAAGACTCTTTATCTCATTATTTATTACTATTTATTTATATTTGAATTTCCATAGTTTGTCTTCTGCAGTCTGGCTGATCTTTCACTGATCCTGTTATACTTACTATAGACTTGTTGAGTATGTCCACAAGAAAATGAACCTCAGAGTTGTATATGGTGACATGCATGTACGTTAATAATAATTTACTTTGGACTTTGAATCTCTTACTTTTATACCTTTGCAGACATCCTACTTTGCCTCTTTTCCTCATATCCCCAATTTAACTTTTTTTAAACTTTGCAGACTCGTTGAACTGCAGACGCTGGAAATCTGGGGCAACACACAAAGGAGCTCGATGAATGCAAGTCAGGTAGCATCTATAGGACAAATGAAGGGCCTCAACCTGAAACGACGTCTGTCCATTTCCCTCCACAGACACTGCCTGACCTGCTGAGTTCCTCCAGCTCTGGATCTCTTTATTGCTAATTGCCGACGGGACGTTAACCGTCTCGACTTCACCACATGGTGTTCCAATTCCAACCTCTCTCCTTCCGAACGCTCTGCTCTCCGCTCCCTCCGCACCAATCCCAACCTCACTATAAAACCTGCTGATAAGGGGGGAACTGTTGTTGTCTGGCGTACTGACCTCTACCTGGCCAAGGCACAGCGACAGCTCTCTGATACCTCCTCTTATTTACCCCTTGATCATGACCCCACTAAGGAGCAGCAGGCCACTGTCTCCTATACCATCACCAACCTTATCAGCTCTGGGGATCTCCCATCCACTGCCACCAACCTCATAGTTCCCACACCCCGCACTTCCCATTTCTACCTCCTACCCAAGATCCACAAACCTGCCTGTCCAGGTAGACCTATTGTCTCAGCTTGCTCCTGCCCCACTGAACTCATTTCTGCATACCTTGACACTGTCTTATCCCCCCTTGTTCAATCTCTTCCCACCTATGTTCGTGACTCTTCTCACACATTGAATTTTTTCAATGATTTTAAGTTCCCTGGCCCCCACCGCCTTATTTTCACCATGGACTTCCAGTCCTCCATCCCCCAACCAGGACGGTCTCAAAGCTCTTCGCTTTTTTTGGATTACAGACCTAACCAATTCCCCTCTACCACCACTCTCCTCCGTCTAGCGGAATTAGTTCTTACTCTCAATAATTTCTCCTTTGGCTCCTCCCACTTCCTCCAAACCAAGGGTGTAGCCATGGGCACCCGCATGGGTCCCAGTTATGCCTGCCTTTTTGTTGGCTTTGTGGAACAGTCCATGTTCCAAGTCTATACGGGTATCCGTCCCCCTCTTTTCCTTCGCTACATTGACGACTGCATTGGTGCTGCCTCCTGCACGCATGCTGAGCTCGTTGACTTCATTAACTTTGCCTCCAACTTTCACCCTGCCCTCAAATTTACCTGGTCCATTTCCGACACCTCCCTTCCCTTTCTTAATCTTTCTGTCTCCATCTCTGGAGACGGCTTATTTACTGATATCTACTATAAGCCTACAGACTCTCACAGCAACCTGGACTATTCCTCTTCCCACCCTGTCTCTTGCAAAAATGCTATCCCCTTCTCACAATTCCTCCATCTCTGCCGCATCTGCTCTCAGGATGAGGCTTTTCATTCCAGGACGAAGGAGATTTCTTCCTTTTTTTAAACAAAGGGGCTTCCCTTCTTCCACCATCAACTCTGCTCTCAAACGCATCTCTCCCATTTCCCGCACATTTGCCCTCACCCCATCCGCCTGCCACCCCACTCGGGATAGGGTTCCCCTTGTCCTCACCTCCCACCCCAACAGCCTCCAGGTCCAACGTATAATTGTCCATAACTTCCGCCACCTCCAACGGGATCCCACTACCAAGCACATCTTTTCCTCCCCCCCTTTCTGCTTTCCACAGGGATCGCTCCCTACGCGACTCCCTTGTCCACTCATTTCCCCCCCATCCCTTCCCACTGATCTCCCTCCTGGCACTTATCCTTGTAAGCGGAACAAGTGCTACAGCTCTGCATCACTTTCGCCAATCACCTTTCCAGCTCTTAGCTTCATCCCACCCCCTCCGGTCTTCTCCTATCATTTCGCATTTCCCCCTCCTCCCACTACTTTCAAATCTCTTAGTATCTTTCCTTTCAGTTAGTCCTAACGAAGGGTCTCGGCCCAAGACACCGACAGCGCTTCTCCCTATAGATGCTGCCTGGCCTGCTGTGTTCCACCAGCATTTTGTGTGTGTTGTTTGAATTTCCAGCATCTGCAGATTTCCTTGTTTTGCTCCTTTGTCTCTTGCTTTAGTTTTACATCTTATGAACGATTTTAGATTAAATGAAAATAGACAGTTTTATTCCATGATTTATTTTTATTCCCGCTTCTTGAAATGACTTGCTTTAATTCTTTATTCATCTTGTTCTGGTCTTCCCACTTGGTTGTACTACCATGTGGTTTACCCAAGCCATTTCTAGCCAATTTCATGCAAATGCAGGATATTTTTCAAATGAAAATTCAAAGATCAGTGATGGGGTGGGTGACGTTGAGTGAAGTGGACTTGAACCTCTCTGGTTCAAGTCGCTGATGGTTGAGGGGTAGTAATTGTTCCTGAACCTGGTCGTGTGAGTTCTACGGCTTCTGTAATTTTTTACGAATGGCAGCAGCAAGAGGAGAGCATAGCCTGGATGTTGGAACCCTCAATGATGGACGCTGCTTTCCTGCAACTGCACTCCATGTAGATTTGCTCCCTGTTGAGGAGGGCTTTACCAAACTTGGACTTGACCATATCCACTACTTTTCACAAGATTTTCCATACAAGGGAATTTCCATACGTGACCTGGTATGGTATTTCCATATCAGGTCATGATGCAATCAGTCAGTATACTCTCCACTACACATGGATACAAGTTTATTAAAGTTTTAGATGACATGCCAAATCTTTGCAAACTTCTGCTACGTACCCCGTAACTGGGTCACTTACCAGCAAAGATAGAGAGGTCCGTTGAAGTCTGATGGTACTATTTTTAAACAGTATTTATTGATAAAAATACACAAAAATAATATCAATGCAAACATACAGATAATATACGTCGTCAATACTAAATCTAAAAGCGCGGAAATAATAATAATCAATAAGAAATAGCTCTATCGTTGTCTCGGGGATAATGTATTGTCCGATGGAAATATAAAAGTCACTCAAGTTCATTCAGGCTGCAGCTTTTGGTTGGAGAAAGACGGATTTTTAGAACTTGCCAGTTTTTCCTTTTTATGATGTCGATCCTTCGAAATGTCGTTGGGGGTGGTCTCTTCTTTAGCTAAGCCGTCTTCCGTGGTAAGGCCCCAATCCCGGCAACGGGAAAGGACACACGTGGGCCCTCCACCAACTGTCGCTATTAAATGCTGTCACGGGATTTCTAGCGTTTCTCCTGGTGCGTCTAAAGGGGTTGTTCCCCAGACCTGCTTTTATCCTTACTCACGGGGTCTCAGATGTCAATCAGGTTGGGATGATGCCACCCCTCAACCAGCCCACTTTTGGTCATTCCCTGAGGGCTTCAAATAAATAGTACAGTACTCAATACACAATTCCGTCTCCAAGAGACAATGGCCGTTTCCCGTGGCTTTGTATCGCTGAGGGGCCAGGACATTCCAAACCCCTTGTGGATTCTGTGTGTCTCTTTCTCATTTCCTGGGTCCCAGACCCGCATTAATAGCAATCTTGTGATTCTCAAAATGGAGGGGGCTACTTTGTACCCTTCGGCCCCTCAGAGTTGGGGCACAATCGTAACACTTCTAAGAAAACAGAGGCACTGCCATGCTTTCTTCATAATGGCACTTATGTGCTTGATCCAAGACAGATCCAGCACGGGGCCCCCCCAGGGCTGTGTGCTCAGTCCACTGCTGTTCACTCTGCTGACCCACGACTGTGCTGCAACACACAGCTCGAACCACATCATCAAGTTCGTCCATGACACGACCGTGGTGGGTCTCATCAGGAAAAATGATGAGTCAGCTTACAGAGAGGAGGTGCGGCGGCTAACAGACTGGTGCAGAGCCAACAACCTGTCTCTGAATGTGAACAAAACAAAAGAGATGGTTGACTTCAGGAGGGCACAGAGTGACCATTCCCCGCTGAACATCGACGGCTCCTCGGTAGAGATCGTAAAGAGCACTAAATTTCTTGGTGTTCACCTGATGGAGAATCTCACCTGGTCCCTCAACACCAGCTCCGTAGCAAAGAAAGCCCAGCAGCGTCTCTACTTTCTGCGAAGGCTGAGGAAAGTACATCTCCCACCCCCCATCCTCATCACATTCTACAGGGGTTGTATTGAGAGCATCCTGAGCAGCTGCATCACAGCCTGGTTCGGAAATTGCACCATCTCGGATCGCAAGATCCTGCAGCAGATAGTGAGGTCAGCTGATAAGATCATCGGGGTCTCTTTTCCTGTCATTACAGACATTTACACTACACGCTGCATCCGCAAAGCAAACAGCATTATGAAGGACCCCACGCACCCCTCATACAATCTCTTCTCCTTTCTGCCGTCTGGGAAAAGGCACCGAAGCATTCGGGCTCTCACGACCAGACTATGTAACAGTTTCTTCCCCCAAGCTATCAGACTCCTCAATACCCAGAGTCTGGACTGACACCAACTTACTGCCCTCTACTGTGCCTATTGTCTTGTTTATTATTTATTGTAATGCCTGCACTGTTTTGTGCACTTTATGCAGTCCTGGGTGGGTCTGTAGTCCAGTGTAGTTTTTGTGTTGTTTTACATAGTTCAGTGTAGTTTTTGTACTGTTTCATGTAGCACCGTGGTCCTGAAAAACATCGTCTTGTTCTTACTGTGTTCTGCACCAGTAGTTATGGTCGAAATGACAATAAAAAGTGACTTGACCTGATTGTCAGAAATGATAACTCTGAGGAATTTGACCCTCTCCACCTCTGATCCCCTAATGAGGACCTCTGGCTTTCTCTTAGCTTCTGCACTAACTTAAGTTTTCAAATTCCTGCTTTCCCAGACTGAAGTCAATCAATTATGTTTTATTTAATTATGCCTTTGGTTCATGCCTTTGAGGTAGCCTACAGCAAAATAACTTTTTTTATGCTGGAGAGTTCTATTAGGATCATCAAAAATTGAGTTATCAGTATTTTTTCCCAGTTTCTAAAGAATCTAATTTGTGTGGTCTTTAATGTTCCACTTGTTGGAACATTTGCCCTATGAGTCATCATATACTCACAGGCTACACAGATCCCTCCTATATGCCATATGAAAATATGGCTGCAAGCACCCATTCAAAGTTAGTGCCCTTTATTAGAATTCTGTTATTCACAATTGGTGCATCAAGCACTTTGATTAAACTTACTTTTTTTAGTAAATGGTTTGATAAAACCTTACCAGATCTTCACTCTTAAATATCTCAGTGGAAGCTTTTATAAAAGCAGACTTTTACTGAAAACCTTTATTTAAAAACACTGCCTGGCTCGTGTTGCACAAGGCACATTCAACAGTAAGTTGCCGAAGATGCTACAGAAATACATGGGAATTCAAAGCAATGCAATTCAGAGGACTACGATCATTTTTCTTGTTATTTGCAAGGCAGGTATAAACAGGGGGTTCCACAAGATGAAATCCAGCCTTAAACTGTTACACTAAATGTATGTTTCAGTTCTATAGAACTGACATTACAGCAATTATGTTGTACACAACAACTGAAAGCCCAGATGTGGCAGATTAGCACAATCCCCACTACTTCAACCTGTTGTGTTTGTATTCAAACAACAGGAAGGGTTGCTAAGCAACTGAGCTGGTTAGCGAACTGAAGAGCCTGATAATGTCTGAGCAACTGCACAGTTAACTCTATCAGCCCAGGGTCAAGCAGCTCAATATACCATGAGCTCCTCCTGACAGGCAAAGACAACCGCGCTCGCGATATCTCACCCAGCTTTGGAAAGAAAGCAGTACAAGATAGCTTGGGGACCAAGGCCAGCTGAGAAAAAGAGTTTTCTGGTCTTATAAAGTTATTTGGTATATATAAAATTCTGTGAAAGAGTCGAGCCTTATAATTATGGCCATTACAGCAGCAAACAACAGGCAGTGCAAACTCACCATTAACGTACCAGAGAAATAAACTAGTTTGAGTAACTGTTATAGTGAAGGTGAATGGAACTGAAGTAGCTACGGTAATAAATTCTCTTATCCTCCTCTGACTAATTCCCTTCTCATGCCACTTAAGGACAATCCTGTTTACAACATAGTCCATTTTGGTTAAGTACTGGGGATGTCAGGCAACAACTTAGCCACGGTGAATAAACACAAACTTATTTCCTGCCACTCTCACACACAACCACTGTAATGCTGGAAGAAACAAAAGAAGCTCAGCTTATTACCTCCTCTGGTCGACTAAGCACGTGCCCCTCGGGGCCACTGATCCCCATCTCCAGCAAGAGTCTTTGTTCCTGTACAGATAAACAGCAACAAGTAGCTTTAGACCTGATGTATGATTTCAGATGACCAGGAAAATACAACTAGAAACCCAAACACAGAAAGGCTAAACAGCTCATAACAAAAATCTCTCATTTTCCTCTTCTACTTTTTCTAGTCCTGTAGGACAATTTATAAAGATTAGTCTACAGTGGACCCAAACATGGTGAAGAATACCTTAGTGGTGGCGGAGTTACAAAGTCACCATTATATCTCAGGCATGCTACACTTATGTAACATCTAATGTAATCAAACATAAGAGGAAACAGACAGAAGGAATAGAAGTGATGGATGTGAGTGCACTGACCTGGGCAATGATGTCCCCGTTCTCTGCATGGACTTGTATTATTGCTCCAAGGTCACCCACGTACTTACAGATGTCATAGAGCTGCAAAGCAAATGGGAAAAACAGATTCTTCCAGATTGAACAAACAATTCAGGCATGCGTCAAAGTCCTTCACACTGAGCGGCCACTGACTACCATGAAGGCAGTCCATGGCATTCTTACAAACCACAGGTTTTACTTCAGCTTTGCATCTGACTCCCTTACTCTCTCCCACCTTGATTTTATAACTTACATTAACCAATCAAGTCTGGTCCAAACATCAATAGCAACAAAACGAAAGCCATCTGTTCTGCCTTGGGGCCACTACTCCTCTCCACCATTAACTGAATGCTACATCTTTAAATTGAACAGATTCACCCTCGCAAATGGATCAGCTGCAATAAAACAACCCATCCTCGAGCTTACTTGCACAACAGCTGGACACACACAATCACCTCTCAATTTATTGCCTGCCTTATATGTTAGTGCTATGACTGAATGGAAATGGAGAAACACTTATCCCTACCTAAGCTTCTCAACTATCCCACCCAGAAGGCAGTAGAGATTCAGTTGCTCAATACAATCAAGACATATTAATAAGTTTTTTAGATATTGGGGGGGGGGGTATGGAATGTGGGATCAGTGAAGGACAAAGGTACGGAGGGAAATAAGTAGCTATGATCTTACTGAATGCTGCACGAGTGAGGGCCAAATTGACGCCTCTTTCTTCTACAATGCTAGCTCCATACAATGGAAATTGAAATTGATCACAAGTAGGTGAGAAAATGTTGAGACCTGCTCCTAATGTTCCTCTGCTTCTCAAGCCATATTTCCAAGAGCACAGGACAATTGCAGTTAGAAACTGCAGGGTGGCTGGACTTTCCCAAAGCTTCCAAATGGTGAGTAAACCCCCACATGTGAAATGCTTTATATGTTCTTACTCACAGTTACTACCACCAGCTGAATGAAATCAATTAAAACAGAAAAAGATTAATTTAGTTAAAACCAGGTGTGTAAATACACCTGCACATTTTTAAATCCATTTACAAAGTAAAGTTTTTTTAGTTCAACAGCATTCAATGTAATCAAGTGCCAGAGCTCATCATGTACTGCTGAGTTCTCCTTACTAAACTCAAACATTTCCAAATGTACAAAGGCACCCGAGGCATGCTATTTGGCTGTATCTGTCTGACAGTTAACAACACCTTCCTGTCTGTAACTCTCCACTATTCAGACCGGGAACCTTCGACAAAGCTTGTGTTATCTGCAGAAAGCTTCCATAACTTTATTAAATTTAAAAATCCAATACATGTTGTCAGCTGACTGCAGCCTCCAGGAGAGTGGCATTGGAGTCAGTGTGGCAGTGTCCAGACTGGAATCGAGGCACTCCACTGGAGGCGGTGTGGCAGTGTCCAGGCTGGAGTTGGTGCTGCTCCTCCAGTGTGCACCCAGCAGAAGACAAGCTGTACTACGGTCAACCTCAGATTTCTGTGGCATTCGTGGACTCAGGGTCTGGACTACATATTTTGCTGCATGGCTGTATTTTACTGACGTACTTGCTACCTTGTATGTTCTATGTGTGTTTTCTGCTGCGTGTGATTGTTGGTACTGTGTTTTGTACCTTGGCTCTGGAGTAACGCTGTCTAGTTTGGCTGTATTCATGCGTGGGTGAGGGGTGGGGTGACAAGGCGAAGGGTCAGAGAGGTGGTGTGGGTACAAATGCTTGTTTCTAAAACAGTAGAATTAGTTTCTTCTCTCAGCCCACTTTTAGTAATTGTTCATTCTTATCGTAATTATGTGCTTTTGATGACATTCACAACTACAAGTGATTTTTCTGTATTTTCTGACTTATGAACAAAAATCAACTTAAGGATGTTATTCATAAATCAACAAAATAGAGAAAAATGAAGAACTGAATGATCTGGGAGAACCTCTCAGACAAGGATAGAGGGAAGAGAAGGTGTTAAAATAGTGTGAGGGCAACACTTCAGAACTGAATCTGCACTCATTCCATTAGAGCCAGCCAGCCGGGAACTTGAATATGCAAGCCTTCCTGGAATGATCAATGCTCCATAAGCAATCCTCAGATACACAACCTCAGTAAAATGTAGGATTTACAGAATGTAAACTGCCTTTGCTAACTCCAAGCATGTGTCCTAACATGAAACAGTTGTGTGAACATTATTCTGGACATTGAACAGAACTCAGCAGATGACAGCAGAATTTACTAGTTTTTTTACCTCAGCGTTCGACATTTGATATAAATCCTTGTATGCCATGTAGACCAGGAAGGAATTCACACCTGTCAGAAATAAAACAGATAGCTTTAAAATATAGTAAAACAGGAGGAAAAGCAAAATACATAACCTGGAAGATACTGAGCATCACCTTCAGTTTCTGAATCAATCACAGTAATAAATTTGTGCCATCTTTGTAAATAACAACGAAACAAGCAACACACACAAAATGCTGGAGGAACTCAGCAGGTCAGGCAACATCTACAGAAAAGAACAATCAACGTTTTGGCCAAGACCTTTCTTCCGGACTGGAAAAGAAGGGGAAAGATGCCGGAATAAAAAGGTGAGGGGAGGGGAAGGAGAACAGCTAGAAGATGATAGGTGAAGCCAGATGGGCAGGAAAGATAAAGGCTGGAGAGGAAGGAATCTGGTAGGAGAGGAGAGTGTACCAGAGGAGAAAGAAAAGGATGGAGGACAGGCCCAGGGGCAGGTAAGAAGAGGTAAGAGGCCAGAGTGGGGAATTGGTGGGGGGGGAGATGGGATGAAAATTTTCGTTACCGGAAGGGGAAAACACCATTCATGCCATCAAGTTGGAGGGTATCCAGATAGAATAACGTTATGCTCCTCCACCCCATCAGTGGCCTCATCATGGCAAAAGCGAAGGCCGTGGACCGACATGTCAGGGAAGGAATGGGGATTAAAATGCTTGGCCACCGGGCAGTTCCACCTTTGATAGATGGAGCAGAGGTGCTCGACGAAGCGGTACCCCATTTTATGAAGAGTCACACCAGTGAAGGAGGCCTCATGTGGAGGGCCGGACACAACAACAGACAACCCCGGCAGATTTGCATGTGAAGTTCGATATGGCCCTTGTGGCTAAAGGGATCAGGGGGTATGGAGAGAAAGCAGCTACAGGGTTCTGAGTTGGATGATCAGCTATGATCATACTGAATGGCGGTGCAGGCTCGAAGGGCCGAATGGCCTACTGCTCCTATTTTCTATGTTTCTATGAAGTGCTGCCTCACCTGGAAACACTGTTTGGGACCCTGAAAGGAGGTGCTCATCACCTTCAAGCTATGCTCCTTCCCTTCCCCCCAGCTTTTTACTCTGGCGTCTTCCGCCTTCCTTTCCAGTCCTGAAGAAGGGTCTCGGCCTGAAACACTGACTGTTCATTTCCGTGGATGCTCTCTGACCTGCCGAGTTCCTGCAGCATTGTGTGTGTGTAGCTTAGGATTTCCAGCATCTGCAAAAGTTCTATTGATTGTAAAAAGAACCTCAATTTGTTGTTAATGATTTTAATACATTGGTTTAACAGGCATTCAGTGCCCTGAGGTGTAAATTCCAATACTCTGTTACGTGACACAATTACTCACCCAAAATCTAACACGTAGGTCTTACTGTGATTCCAATATATTATTGGATGACAGGCAAAAGAAACTTCGTAACCTTTCAGGGTAAGCGGCAAGCATATTTGGCTGTCTCTAGCACAGGTTTTCTCCAAAAGTTTTTTTTCTGCCCTTTTAAAATATGCATATTTTTATATTCCATTGGAATGCTTACTTTATATGTCAATGGAGCATAGTTTTTTTCTGTCCCAAATAGTCCAGCAGCATCAAGTTTGAGGGGTTATCATGCACAGGCCAATCCATTGATGTTCAGGTGAAGCAGGACCCTACGCTGTAGTCAGTGGCCACAGAGTTCTGGAGACAGGGGTGCCGGTTTCAGTGTACCCTTCAACCACGGTAGTGTGGGTGGTTAGCGGCACATTAATACAGCTCAGGGCACAGCTTGGCGTTCAATTCCAACGCCATCTGCAAGGACTTTGTCTGAACTCGCGTGTAGGGGTGAGCTTCCCCTGCGTGCTTGTTTCCTCCCACAGTTAATTGGTCATTGTAAGTTGTCCTGAGATTAGGCGAGGGTTAAATGGGTGGTTTGATGGGTGATGCAGTCCATTGGGCTGGAAGAGCTTGTTCTGTGATGGACGGATGGATAAATAAATAAAAACTCCTGCACCTTGCATTAAGCCCGACTGCAACACGGTGGACAGGTATATGAAGGAATTTAAGGTGGAGGGTTAGTTGGGAGGCAGGGTTTAAGGGTCGGCACAACATTGTGGGCTGAAGGGCCTGTACTGTGCCTTATTGTTCCATAAATGCCAGGCAAAGTGCATCATTCACGGAGCTCATCTTCCAGCAGTAGTTGACAGTCATCTCCGTACACCGGAGACTACAGCTCCCCATTTACACAGTTTACAAGCACACAGGAGTCTCATTTGTGCCCCAGCCACCTGGACAACGTGTAATGGCACTGACGTCCTGGCTGTGCAGGAAGAGCATGATAGGGTGGGCCATTCTCACCTACTGGGGTCTTGGTGCCTATTTCTCCAACAAACCCTCGAGGACATTCTCAGCTGACCAGTGCCTGAATGACGTGGTCAGAAAGTTTAATTTCAGCTTTCCAGCCAGTCATCTGCACTGCATTACTGAAGTCCGTTTGCTAAAGAGCAGTTATATTCAGTTACAGGTTCCCACCTCAAAATGAAACTCTGGACCACCTGCATTATATTTGTGATATCCTGTCAAAGGCCTTTTCTTGGTCTAGCTGTGTGCAATTCTGGTGGCCCCATTACAGCAAGGACATGGAGGACTTGGAAGAAGGTGCTAAAGAGGTTTGGAAGGATGGTGCCTGGATTAGAGAGTCCAAGCTCTGGGGGAAAGGTTGTCTAAACGTGAATTGTTTTCTCTGTGAGGTCTGAGGTGGGGGGGGGGGGTAAAGAACTGATAGTTAAGATTATGAGGCATAAATATAGTTACCAGCCAAGTTACACAGGGTAGGAATATCAAACACTGGTACGGAGATTGAAAAGTTCCCTAGTACAAAATGGATTCTTGACACTCTCAGATTTAATCACATGTACATCAAAATATACAGCCAACTGCGTCATTTTCGTTAACAACCAACTCCTCCAAGGATGTGCTGGGGACAGTCCACAAGTATCATCACACACTGCAAGCCAACATACAATGCTCAGAACAATCAGCAAAACGACACACAGCAACAACAGCAGAGAAACCCCATTCCTAAACTCCGACCCAGCCACTCACACACAGACAGGCCGCTGTCCTTGGTCACAGACTCTTAGACGTCAGGTTCCTGGCGAGACTTGCAGACATCAGGCCCCAGAATTTAAACCAAGGTACACACATAAAGCAACATTATATAAGAACATAGGAAACAGGACAAGCGACCCAATCTACCTTATGATTCTGCACTGTCTACCTGAACTGTACTTCCTTCGTTCATAAACCACTTGAACTCATAAATAGATCAAAGGAATGAAGACCATCATCCTCGACCTCGAGGGGTAGCCACGACGAGGACTTTCTCTGTAACACTCTATTTGGCACTTTATTGTGGTGTCCCTGCATTAATTTGATCACTTTCTCTCCGTGCATCAAAATACTAAAACAAAACCAGTAGGAACTTACCTTCCTGGGGCTAAGACTAAACTTAAAGTTCAAAATAAATTTTATTATCAAAGTACATATATGTCACCATATACAAACCTGAAACTCATTTCCTTGTGAACATACTCAACAATTCTATAGATTAGTAACTGTAAGATTAATGAAAGATCAACCAGAGTGCTGAAGACAACAAACTGTGCAAATATAAATTAACAGCAATAAATAACAACATTAAATAAAAAGTTCATGAAAGTGGGATCATTGGTTGCGGTACATTTCAATGATGGGGCAAGTGAAGTTGAGTGCACCCATCCCCTTTTGTTCAAGTGCCTGATGGTTGCGGAGCAGAAGTTGTTCTTGAACTTGGTGGTACGAGTCACCATGCTGGTTTGTACCAAATGTACCCTGTGCAGGTAAATGTAGAGCAAACCAAATTGTGGCACAACAGAATTTAAATCAAGGAACACACAGAAAGCAATACTATACAAGAATACAAGTAGCAGCAAGATTAGGCAATCAGGCCTGTCGAGCCTGCTGCACCATTCAATAAAATCATGGTGGATCTGGCTGTTGGCTCAACTCCACCTACCTCCTTTTTCTGTAATTTCCTTCTCTGATTTGCTGGGCAGCGAATCCCACAAATTCAACACTCTTCAGGCACAGCAGTTTCTCCTCTTCTCCATACTAAATCTCAAGTTAATGTTCACTAGTTCTAGTCTCACTTAACAGTGGAAACAACTTACCTGCCTCTATCTTATCTATCCCTTTCATAATTTTATACGTTTCTATAAGATCTACTGAATTCAAGCGAGTATAATCCCAGGCAACTCAATCTTTCCTCAAAGGGTAACCTCCCCCACCAATCACTGAAATCAACCCAATAAACTTCCCCACCAATCACTGAAATCAACACGATAAAACTCCCCACCAATCACTGAAATCAACCCGATAAACCTCCCCACCAATCATTGAAATCAACCCGATAAACCTCCCCACCAATCACTGAAATCAACCCGATAAACCTCCCCACCAATCACTGAAATCAACCCGATAAACCTCCCCACCAATCACTGAAATCAACCCGATAAAACTCCCCACCAATCACTGAAATCAACCCGATAAACCTCCCCACCAATCACTGAAATCAACCCGATAAAACTCACCCACCAATCACTGAAATCAACCCGATAAAACTCCCCACCAATCACTGAAATCAACCCGATAAAACTCCCCACCAATCACTGAAATCAACCCGATAAACCTCCCCACCAATCACTGAAATCAACCCGATAAAACTCCCCCACCATCACTGAAATCAACCCGATAAAACTCCCCACCAATCACTGAAATCAACCCGATAAAACTCCCTACCAATCACTGAAATCGACCTGATAAACCTCCTCTACACAACCTCCAAAGCAAGTATGCCTTTCCTGAAGTAAGGAGGCCAGAACGGCATGCAAGTCTCACCTGCACCCTGCATGGTTGTAGCACAAAGAGTCTGTCAGGAGTTTCTGCTAATCAGATGCATTAATTGACTATGAATTACTAATTGCCAAAGATACTGTTAAAAGTGTCAGAGTGAGAGGTACAGCAAGAGGGAGAGAGGTGGGAGCATGGAAGAGAGATTGACTGTGAGGGATGAAAATCTGAAAAACAGAAAATACTAGGAACACTCGGGTCTGGCAGCACCTAGGGAAAGAGAGATAGGTTTAATGTTTCAAGTTCGGGACCCTTTTTAATCTAAAATGCTACAGGTTTCTTCCCACAATTGCTGCTTGACCTACAGAGTACTTCCAGTGTTTCTGTGAATGTTGGAAACCCAAGATAAAAACTGAAGCTGCTGGAATTACAAAGCAAGTTAGGCAGAACTTTACGGAGAGTTACAGAGTAAACTTACTAACAATAGGACAGCGGGCTGATTTGTGTTTCAGATCATATGTTACACCTAGACCTTGACAGGAAGCATTCTGAAATGCTGTCAACTTTAGAGGGTGTTCATCAGGTCAGGGACACAAAGGAAACTTCTGATCAGTACTGTATGGAGAAACTGACACAGTGAGGGACACACGATATTTTAGATTGGTCATTAACCAGAGAACCTTGAAGGTCTTGTTTTGAGTTAATGGTAAATGGAGCACCAGAGAGAACATGAGGGAATTCAGGAAGAACAAAATGGAGTTGTCCAAGGGAAGGGCAAGGGTCGAAACAGCTTGGCACCAGTGTCATCGCTGGAGTTGCCAGAACGAGGTTGAAGGTAACGATGGACTGCCTTAGGGACTCCAGCTCCAGATTTGTCTTCAGGGTTTACTCCCGAAGCCTTTCCCCCGAGTGGGTATGTCTGCAAGGCAGGGAGGTTTGAAATCAGAGTTTTCCCCCAGTTAGATGGATTGCCCTCCCAGGCTGACGAGCTCCATCTACCCAAAGTGCTACTTGTGCTACGAGGCCCATCAGTTTTCTCTGTGGGTGGGCTTTCCAGTCTCTCTCTCTCTCTCTCTCTCTCTCTCTCTCTCTCTCTCTCTCATTGTCCATCAGTCCACTTCAGTGTCCTGCAGTGCCATGGCAGAGTGTTCCAAAAACAGAAAATATAAAACGTACTTCACCCCAGACTACACTAAAGTGTATCCCTGCCTAACAGGGGTGAAAAATAACAACAGTGACAGTAAAATCTGTGAGCACAGGGCAGTTCAGATTCAAAGAGTTCTGCCGGTCGATGAAGCTGCTTTTGGTGCTGCCAAATTCTATCTGTGATGTAGAAAGGGTATTCAGCATGGTGCGTCACATTGAGACAGAATTCAGAAGTCAGCTGTCTCACAGAACACTTGTGAATCTGATATCTTGCAAAATTAACAAATTCATGGACACAGATTGTTATGAGATTGAGGCTTCCGGCAAAATGCTCAAATCTGCCAAGCAAGCCACGTCACAGTACAAGGAAAGTTTGCAAAAGCAGAAAAGCTATTTGCATTAGCATTTGGCTATTAGCATTGAGACTGCCAACAAAATACTCAACAAGGTACATATATACATACACACACACTTTTATTTTTATATATATATATATATATATATATATATACACACACACACGCACACACAAACATACACACACACGTGTGTGTAAATAGTTTCAATATGTGATCAAATAAATTGTTGTGTCCTTTCATAATAAAATGTCCTGTATGCATATACCCTTGGAGGTCGACCAGGTGGGGGGTGGTATATGGAGTTGGGGGGCGGAGGTGGTGGTGCTACCTCCCTGAAATGAGTTTTTGCAGGGTGGGATGTCTGCATTTGTCCTCCTTTATTATCCACGGGCACATTTATTTAATTCCACTGACCTTGCTGGCCTGATTCTCTAAAATTATGCAACCAGCACAAATGATTGCATGATTTATCTTTTTAAATAGCTAAGTCATACTCAATGCTAAGCAAGATCCTATAACCATGCCATTATATTGTAAAAACATTACACTAAAAATTGTTCCAAAAACTGATCACAGTGCCAGATCAGATTAATCACAGTCAATATATCTACTTCTAATTTAAATTCAAAGGTGCCCCAAGGACAACAAAAGACAAGTATTCTGATCCAAAGTTTTTAAATTAGAAAAAAAAAGTTTAAACATCAATGCAACAGAAATGGAAACATTTTGGCTTCTATTTAAAATACATTATTATTAGTTTAACATCTATTAGACACAGGAGGTAGAATGCAATTTGAGTTGAATGTGATGTGATAAATTTTCAACTGTTTTAAGGGAATTTATCAAGTAACTATTAATAAAGAAATAACAAATCAATTTATTTTATAAACTGATTACATCTTAAAATACTGCAAAATTTGCACAGATTTGTGCTTGAGCAGAAGCCAGGGTTTATTTACAAGCTTTAGGGTCAGTCCTTCTTCAAGCTGGGAGAATTCCAAGTAAACCTTTACTGGAATTCTCAGAAAACACTCTCCATACAGAATTCCATTAGCTGTACAGCACTGATAGCTGCAAATCTTCAGATATTTACTGCCACACATGTAAATACAAGCTAAACAAATATACTTTCAAATAAATTTTCTCATTTGTGTTTAATGAAAGGGAAAACAGTACTAGGATGCTTGGAAATCTTATGTTGTTATACATCAATACTTTAAATGCTTTCTCTCAAATTCACTAAATAAATAAAATTTTCCATCTCCGTTAAATAAATGTAATATTTTCTATCTCAAATTGATCGAGATACATTCTGCTTTGCCTTCAAGTCAGTGAATAATTCATGGAGGGGCTAATTATTCTTAAAGTACTTTTGATCTGTGACCACCTTTGAAGAAATGAGCGTACTACAACCTGGTCACAAAATCTACCAAATCTTCAGGATAGTGGTGAGCGCAGGAGGCCACGCTAACCCACCGGTGTAAAACAGAGGACAGGTGCAATCCTGATGTGACATTAAACTGAAGCCTCAAAATTCTCTTACGGCTGTAAGATCACCCAGGCGGTTGAGTAAGGTAGGTATCCCTGATATCCTGACTGTTCACTGAAGTTCATAAAAAAATAGAATAGGTCTCCATTTTACTACTCCACTTCAGGGTGCCTTCAAGGAAAGCCAACTTTGAATAAGTTTTGATGTGAGGTCTTGAACGGAAACGGCAACGATTCCCAGCATCAACAGATGCTGTCCGACAGCTGGGCTCCTCCAGCACTTTACTTGCTCCAGATTACAGCATCTTGTGTCTTTATAAAGAACCTCTAGTCAAACTTCAAATATTATTCATGGATGTCTCTGCACAAATTGTACAGTACACATCCTAAATAACAACGGAGTTCATTTCATTGCGACACTGAAGCCTTGAACAAATGCTGTGTAAATGCAAATTTTTTTCTCTTTTACAGACACGAGCTGAACTTCCAAAGAAAACTCAAGGAATTTTTTTTTTTATTGAGAAACAGCACGGAATAGACCCTTCCGGCCCTTCGACTAAACACTTCGCACACGTCACTTACTTAAAAATCAGAGAATAATGTAATACAATGATCTGGGGGAGAAAAATGGGAAACGTTTCAGATTGAAGAGGCCAGATCGGGTCACAGACCTAAACTTGATAACACTGACTATTTAAAATAAATAGCAGAATATGCTGAAAACACTCAGCAGGTCAGGATGTATCTGGGAAAAGAGCCGGTTAATACTTTGGGCCTGTGACCCTTCATCAGAGCTAGTTCGATGTTGTTCAGTATTTTCTCTTCCGTGTCCAATTCCATCATCTGCATTTTCATATTGTTTTACGACCATTTCAATGCTTTAGGCTCAAGATATGGAGCACCTGATCATTTTTAAATTAAGTAAACTCCATGTGTTATTCTCACATCAAGCTCAGTCAACAAGTTTGGCACAAACTGTACTCAACTCTACTTGTTTTAGAAAAAAAAGTTTCCTCCCCACTGCCCACCTCACTATGCCCAAACCAATTTCCTACGGAAGGTATTTGCATAACCACTGAATTCAAATGTGCCAGAAATCAGCTGTGTAATATTTTACAATAAAAGTAATGTTTATTTTTAGTATTCCTAGACCTATTTAAGAATAGCTACATTGTAATGTTAAACAAAGGGTGAAAGTGTTCAGCAGCCGGAAAAGAAAATTAGGCAGGGTATTAAACAGAGTTCCAATTCAATGTTGGCTGCTTTGTGCTTCTGCCAAGGACCAATTTCACTCCCCAAGGAATTCAAATGGCAGCAGGCAATTTATCTAGCAAAATGAAAAATGACAGGAGTTCTCTAGTTGAATCCCAAGTTTGCTGCACTAACAGAGTGCCCTGCAATGCAAACTTAAGAAAAGAAAAACCCTTGCCTAAAAAGCTCAGAAGATAATGTTGTATATTCAGACTTCATGACCTACAAAGTCCATTTCACCACCTACAGATGTACTTCAGAGACACAATGAGCTCAATTTGGATAGATTCTTCAAGAACTTTTCACAGATTCAGCAATATACTACTGAAAACTGGGGACAGTCGCAAGTCAAACCTTTGAGAAATGGCAGCATTAAGAAACAATGTCACACTGCTTCGTCCTTTTTTTAAAAAAAAAGTTAACTTATTTCCAACCCTCACAGGTTTTTGCATTCATCGTGCTCTTCACAGAACAGCTGTGTTGAAATTATAAATGTACCAGCTATTGTCAGGAATAGCATCATCTTGGCACTTAATGCTAGCTGACCTTGACTCTCCTAATTAGAACATTACACTTCATGCTGAGTTTACAGCAGATACATTTTCAGTCTTGATATCTTTACTACTCTCTTGAATATTGCTCATTATGGGAAAAAAAAACAATCAACATGAATTTTTCTCTTCAATTGCCACAAAATCATTACCAGATCCTCCTTGCCCTGTTCTTGTAAACCTTGTGCTTTTACTTCTCCTCCACTTTACTTTTACTTCCAACAAGGACTGGTCAAGGCTCGACTGCGTTCTGTATCTTTTGTTAACTATTCAATGAGGTTAAATCCTCTTGCGTGCATGATATTGTCATACAGCTTGGGAAAATGCACTGAAGTTTCAGGTACAGTGTCAATCAAAATACCAATGACCTTTTCTTTAATGTCTTCTTCCATAGTAAACTACTTTACTAAGTCCTCATTTGAAGCAAAATCTTGGTTTGCTCCATTAGTAAGAACCAGGCATATATCGTGAATCTGAGGAAACCTGAGTGTTTCACGGTCTATTCCCATCAACCTGCATCTGGACCATAGCGCTCCATACCCTTAGCATCCATGTTGCTATTCAAACTTCTCTTACATGGTGAAATCGATGACATTCACCACTTGTTCTGGCACCTCATTCCACACTCTCATGACCCTCATGTTCCCCTTAAACTTCTTCACCTTTCACACTTAACCCATGGCCTCTAGCTGTAGTCCCACCCCACCTCAAAGGAAAAAGCCTGCTTGCCTTTACCCTATCTATACCCCTCATAATTTTGTATACCTCGATCAATCTCCCTTCAACCTTCTATATTCCAAGGAATAAAGTCCTAACCTATTCAATCTTTCCTTATAACTCAGGTCCTCCAGACTCGGCAACGTCCTTGTAAATTATCTCTGTACTTTTTCCAACTCTACTTACATCTTTCCTGTAGGTAGGTAACCAAAACTGCATACAATACTTCAAATTAAGCCTCACCAACCTCTTACACAACTAACATTTAAACTGCCTGAAACTTAAACACTCCTGTGACATATTCATGTTGAACGTATTTTCCCAGTCCATATGCAACTCGAAACCGTCTGTATGCTGACGTTACCAGCCACTACAATCAGCAGCTTTGCTTTTTGCCCACTGTAGAAGACTAAATATCCCACTTGCCCTGGTGCTCGGAGGATGCACCCTCTGGACACTCTCGCTTTTACCGTGGAGAATAACACCACATTTAAAAAGCAAGAAGCTGGGACTTTCTGGAGAACTTGAAATAGTTTGTGTTGTTAGACACTTGGCACGCGACATTAAAAAGTTAGGTTTAAACGGAGTGGCTACTGTGGGACCGAGTCAAGGTTAGAGTGAGAAGTTAAGAGGCTAAGGCAAGGAGAGGCAGAGGGTAAGGCAAATTTCTTTCTTATTGTACAGTTAGAGTACTGGGAATGACTATCAGGGCAGTGGATTGCTCCTCTTGTGGGGCGTGGGAAGACAGGCAGGCCTCCAGCGTCCTTGATGACTACACCTGGAATAAATTCATCTTGCTGCAGATTCTTACAGAATGCATTGGGGACTTGGAGTTGGATGACCTTCGAATCATTCGGGACACAGAGGGGTTTACCGATAGGAGATACAGGTACGTAGTTATACCTAAAGTGCAGGGCACAGGTAATGGCTGATCGTCAAGAGAGGGATGGGGGGTAGGCAGCCAGTGCAGGGGAAGTTGTGCTGAAGGGCTTGCTAAGGTTGTACTGCTCTATGGTGGGCCGAAAGGAATATTTGTGACACATGATTACGGATTTGGAAGACTTTGTAGACGGAGTGTTAATGCTCACACTCCTGCACACTGAGGTGCTTGGAGCAGGTAGCCCGTGTCACTGAAGCCAACAAAAGACGAGGATATCAGCTGCCGGCAAGAGCACAAGCTTGGTCCTGGGTTCCAGTTCCTGATCTTCAAACACGTTATTCCTATGGCTGACAAAGGATGCGCTGGCACACAAAGTGATGGTGAAATTCATCACTGCTGTCAGTCTTCACTGCGGAAAGGCTCTTAAGGTACAAGCAGTCCACAGATACCAGACTCTTGCCATAGAACTTTACTGTTAGTGCTATGTTCTGCGATGCAGCTACAGCTCAGTTTTGCATTGCACCTGTACTTACGTATGCTGGTGCACATGACAATACACTTGACTGTGGCTTTGAACACTGGCTAGGATAGTGCTACAGCAGTGCAAGGTTGGTGGAGGACCCTCGATTTGTGCGTATTAAGAAGCCTGCAGTCTCTGACAGCAAGCCCCACCTGCACATTGCAGCCCAATGGCTCAGTCTGGAGGGACAAAGACTGGAAGCATCCTTGGCTGAACAGTTTCCTACTTATGGATTTGCTGTATTCCAGTGGGAAGCTTCCTGAAGCTGAGATACAACATTGTAGGAGGCAGCCTGAGATGAAGTGCAGAGGGGCAAAGATGTTGGGCATAACACCAACCAGCAGTCTGTTGCAAGCACATTCGTGAAGACCCTGGCATGCCAGCAGGCAGTAGGTACAAGGAAATCTATTTCTGTGGGTGTAGCCAATTGAGGGAAAGGTTCTCCATAGTTCCTCTCACATGGAGATGAATATAGAGACCAGCAGGACCAATGAACAATGAGAATCCAGCTCTCCAACAGACAGCCTTCTTGAATTTCCCCAATGTCCTCATTCCAAGCAATCTCATCCTTGCCCTCGTTAACAGTAACGTTACTTTCCTAACACTCGTGATGAAGAGAACAGCTCCTTTACGTCGTTGTAGCAGACAGAGGTTTCTGCAATAGAGCTGTGATCAGCTGTCCTTTCCTCCTGTCTGCTGCTTTGACAATAATAGGCTGGTGATTTTATGCAGCTGCTACCTTTGGTTTCTCTTCTGCGTGAATTCTACTCCTCATTCTTAGTTAGATTGTCAGAGCTTCACAGACCCACCCTACTTATGCATATGGGAGTCAACATCCTCTTTGGGTAATGCTGCTTGTCAAAATGTTGTTATCCATGTTGGCAGTGTTTTTGTGCTGGGCTTTGTACAACTTGTTTGTACAACTTTGTTCCCAATCCCCAAAGGCTGTCACTTCTAAGAAACAGTCATTGCTGATAACCAGCATTACACAGGACATGCATCAGCAACGCATCGTTCACTGGGCTGGATAATCCAAGCAAAAGCGCAGCTCCAATGCTGAATCGCTGAGGGGAGAACACCACAAAACTCACACCAGTTGAGATTTAAAGGACAGTGAGGAATGAAGAGCATGAATATTCACAATCCGCTAGAAGCATTTCCCCTTTTTAATGTGTCAGCACTTTTGTCAACTGCTACGATTCCAAAGTCTTCCATTTTGACCTGCTGCTGTTATTGGATACATTGAGCATGCCTGCAAGAAAATGAATCTCAGGGTTGTATATGTTGACATATATGTACTTGATAATACATTTACTTTGAACTTCATAGTGCTTTTCATCAAAGGTTCTGAAAACAAGCTTTTTGGCAAAACAGGAAAGACCAGATCACTGATTCAGCATGCTATTAGACAGTCTTAACCCACACTGCCTCTGCTGGGTCACTTAGACCTACCCAAATGGTCCTGATCTCCCACTCCTTTCCTGAGGACCATTTTCTCCCTTCTCTTTTCCCAGGTACACAGTAACTTTCTTTCAAAAGTTAAAATCAAAAGCACTTCATGGCCCTTTCAGAGTCGGAAAAGGGAAACAGACCCCTCGGCACCTTAGTGGAATGGAGTGCCTGTTTCTATGCTGAATAACCATAAAATACTCATCCCCTCAGCAATTCGTTTGCCAACCATGAGCGCGGTAATCACTGACTGTCATCTCAATATGAACAATTTCTCTGTATCAAAATGCTTCAATAGTGGAAGACACAAGTTTTGACAGAGTTCTCAGCAACTTTTTGTTCCTCTCTCTTTTGCATGTACAGAAATTACAAGTATAATCAGCACCATGCTCTTCACAGCAGGAAGGACTGGCTTACATTTGGTCATTCAGCTACAAGCAGTAAAGTGCGTTGAACTGGAAAGGCAAACATGAGCTTCTGCTGAAACACATTTTAAACACAGTTAACTCCAAAGGAGAGGCTCATAACATCAATAATATCAACACTCTCTCTGCAGGGATGTGGGGTCAATTATTGCCTAGTCCAGTACTGAACTATTACTGCTAATAGTGAGCTCAGGGCTCAGCACCACCCCCACCCCTGCCATCTCAGGCCTGCTGGAATGCAATGGCATTCACAGCCCAGATAAATATGGAAATAATAATAGCCAAGAATAGGTGGACAGAGCAAAACACACAGGAGGATTAAAAAAAGAGCAAGACAGAAACAAAGAAATATTGAGTCAGATAGACCAGTAGTAAGATAAAGATCGGAAGAGGATGGAGATAGTCACAAACAAAATAAGCTGAGGAAACAAAGAAAAATGGAGAAAAGTTTGTGGAAAGGGTAATCACTGTGGGATAGATGATTAAATTGAGTAAAGGGCACAAAACATGGAAAAGAGACAGATGGAAATTCCCACAACATGGAGTCGGGTCAAAACCAATAATGAAAGGACTCATTTTACCATCAGTAGATTATGATTCTCCCAAGAACAAAGATTTGAAGTGCAGGTTGAAATGGGTTAAACCTGTTACATACTGCTCACAAACTGCATACTATGTTGTCAACAGACAATGTACACTAATCAAAATAATTAGTTACAGTGTTAAACAGACCTTTCTCTTTGACTAGGGTCTGGATTTCTTCCTTCACTCCCTCGTTCCAGTCAGTGATGTCCACATGAAGGGCGTAATCACAGCACGACTTGCTATCTGCCCACTCCCGCCACTTCTCGTACGCGGCGATGACACTGCTCTCCGGCTCCGGGATCACATGGTCAACTGTGAGGAGGAAAGAAATGGACAGTTCAAACAATGCCTCAAATATCTATCTACACCCTTTCAGATTTTTCCATTCAATGTTCAATCCTGCCAATCCAAAATCTTCAGATAAGAACAGAAAGTACAATGACATTTACGCCTTTGGACTGAATGAGTTCAGGAGCTTGAGAGATGCAAAACTACATCCTTATTTTCTAGATTGACTAACCAAAGGAAAGTGCCAACAATTTAAAAAAAAAGGAAGATGCTGGAAATTTGAAATCAAAATATATAATTTTTTAGCATTTCCTGCCTTTAAGGCAAAACCAGCATTCCCTCAGTCTAATCAAATTTCCAAGGAAAGGATTCAGTTTGGTGGTCAATGCCTCTCACACCAAAGTACCCCAACTGCTACGTGTACAAATTCTGTTGTTCTTAAAGCCCCAGAACTGTCTATGGAGCCCCACAACTCAAATAAATTCACATTTATAGAATCGAAGCTGCCTCCAGAAAAAACACTGGAGCTGACAAGCAAGCATGCACAACTGGAGAAATGAGAGGCTCTCAGAATCAGCAGACAGAACTTCATTATTCCCCGCTACTGCCACATGGTATCTTGACCTGTCACCTGGCTGTATCTAATGGTGCTCACTCACAAGTCATCCCACAGGATACATTCACTAAATGGTCAGTCATTTTCCCGCGGGCAGATAAATCTAAAATTTGAAGGCACAAGTTTTATGTGAGGAAGAAAAGATGTAATCCAAGAGGCAAATTTTTCCACACCAAGTGTGGTAGGCATATGAAACCAGCTGCCTGGGAAAGTGAAAGAGAAAAATACGAATGCGACGTGGAAAAACGTTGGCAGGCATATGGCTAGGAAAGGTTTAGAGAGATTTTGGCTAAATGCAGGCAAATGGGACTAGCTCAGGAAAGACCATTAGTCACAGGATCAGAATTAGGCCATCCTGCCCAATGAACGCACTCTGCCATTCAATCATGGCACTTTCATCAACACAAACAATTTGGGCCAGAGGGCCTATTTGCACGTTTCATAACTTTGTAACGCTGGTCAAACGCCTCTCAACATATATTATTATAGACCGCAGAAAATGATTAGTGTGACACCGTTACTCAGACTAATTAGAATCAGGCTTATTATCACTGGCAAATGTCATGAAATTCGTTGTTTTGTAATACATAATATTATAAATTACAATAAGTATATATAAAAAATAAATTAATGCAAAAAGGGGAAGGACAAAAGTACTGAGAAAGAGTTCATGGATTCATCGTCTAATCAGAAATCTGATGGCGGAGGGGAAGAAAGTGCTTCTGAAACATTGAGTGTGTGTCTTCAAGTTCCTGTACGACCTCCTTGATGACAGCAGTAAGAAGAGGGCAGGTCCTAAGTGATGGGGATCCTTAACGAAGGATGCTGCCTTTTTGAGGCATCGTCTTTTGAAGGTGTCCTGGATGCTGGGACCATGATGTCCCATGATGGAGCTGGCCGAGTTTACAATTTCCTGCAGTTTTTTATGATCCTGTGCGGTGATGGAACCAGCTAGAATGCTCTCCACAGTACATCTGTGGGAAGTTGTGAGTGTAACTCTCCTCAAACCCCTAATGAAATATAGCTTTTGTCATGCCTTCTTTGTAATTACATCAATATTTTGGGCCCAGGATAGATCCTCTGAGATGCTACCACCCAAGAACTTGAAATTGCTCCGCAGTTCCACTTCTGATCCCTCGATAAGAATTGGTGTGAATTCCCTCAACTTCCCTTTCCTCGTCTATAATCAATTCCTTGGTCTTGCTGATGTTGAGTGCAAGGTTGCAGCTGCAACACCACTCAACTGGCTGATCTATCTCACTTCTGTATTCTTTGTCATCACCATCTTAAGTTCTGCCAACAACAACGGCAAATTTATAAATAGCATTTGATCTGTGCCTAGCCACACACTCAAGAGTGTAGAGAGAGTAGAGCAGTGGGCAAAGGACACATCCTTGAGGTGCACCAAAGTTGATTACCATCAACACAGAATGTGGTCTCCTGGTGAGGAGGTCAAGGATCCAGTTGCAGAGGAATGTAGAGATGCCCAGGTTTTGGAGCTTTTTGATTACCATCGATTGTGCTGAATACTGAAGTCGTCAATAAATAGCAGCCTGAAGTAACTATTGCTATTGTCTAGGTGATTCAAGGCCGAGTGGAGAGCCAGTGAGATTGCATATGACATAGAGCATACGATGTAGGCAAACTGCAGTAAGTCTACATCCCTACTTAGGCAGCAGTTGGTTCTAGCCATGACCAACCCCTCAAAACACCTCATCACCGTAGATGTGAGTGCCACTGGGGGATAGTCTTTGAGGTAGCTCACCCTGCTCTTCTTGGGCACTGGTCTGATTGTCGCCATTTTGAAGCAGTTGGAAAACTCCGTCTCCAGCAGTGAGAGATTGAAGGTGTCTTTGAACACTCCCGCCAGTACACTCTAGGGGCCTGACACCTCGTCAGGGTTCACCCTCTTGAAAGATGTTCTGACATCAGCCTCCAAGACAGAGATCACAGGATTCATACATGTGTAGTTTTATCCTCCCTTGCAAAGCATGCATAAAAGGCATTGGGCTCATCTAGGAGTCAAGCATCACTGCAATTCATGATGGCAAGCTTTGCTTTGTACAAGTATTGGCCTGTAAACTCTGCCAACTATTCTGTTTCTAGCCTCAATTATTTATTCACTCTTAAGATAGCCTTCCATAGGTCATACGTGGTCTTCTTGTATTGTTCTGAACACCAGGATTGAATGCCACAGTTCTCTTCCTCAGCAGACTACAAATCTCCTGGTTCATCCATGGCTTTTGATTAGGCATCTCTGGTGTGTTCTCAAAGATGCACACTCATCCACACTGGTCTTGACGAAGTCATTGACTAGGCATATTCATTCAAAGACAAATCACTGATTATCCAGACCACTGACTCAAAGTAAGTACTTCTCTGCCTCCCTTGTACATCTTGGCCCTCACCACTGGTGCTGCAGTCTTTAGTCCCTGCTTCTATGCTGGGAGCAGAAGTATATCCAGATGATCAGACTTGCCGAAGTGTGGCTGTGGGATGGCACCGTAAGCGTTCTCAATGGTGGTATAACAGTGGTCAAGTGTGTTGGCTCCTCTGGTTCCACAGCTAATAGGCTGGTGCTAGCTGGTCAGAGGATTCTTCAAACTAGCCTGGTTGAAATTTCCCACAATGATCGAGAAGGTATCAGAGTGAGCTGTTTCATACATGCTGATTACAGAGCATAGCTCCTCCATTCTCTGCGTGACATTGGCCTGGAATGTAACATGCACTGCTACTAGGATTCTGACAGAAATCTCCCTTGTCACATAAAACGGACAACATTTGACTGCCAGATGTTCCAGGTCGGGTGAACAGAATGGAGACAGAACTGCCACGTCTGTTCACCACATTGAGTTAATTACAAAGTATACCCCACCTCCTCTGCCTTTAGAAACTGAGCTGCCCTGTCTTTACAGAGAATCCAGCAATAGTGCTGCATTCAAAATGGCAGGGAATAGCCACATTTTTGTGACTCTTAAATAAAGTGAACCGAAGTCAGTGATGTGCCTTCATGCAGGAAGTGTGGTTGTTTGATACCACAAAATGGCTGATGCTCTGGTACTGCAATCTCTAGCTCCTCTCCTTGTCACAGATTATGGGCAAAGTTAGTACAATTACCATTGATTATCAGTCCCTAGTTGCTATAGAATCATACAGTATAGATACAGCCCACAATTGCTATGCCAACCAGTGGTTCAGGCAGGAACAATGCAACATTTAAAAGGTATTTGGATAGATACATGAAGGGCAAGGACTTGGAGGGTGATAGGTCAATACACAGACCAGCTGAGCTGAAGGAACTGTTTGTGTTGTGTTATTCCATGACACCATTTACCCTTCTCTCCAAATCTCACCTTTCCAACATCCGGTCACAATCTTCTACACAATATGGCTGTCCCAGCTGACTGTATGGTCAGTCATTACCTCAGCAAGTTGACAGTGGGAAAATTTGGAGACTGCAACATCAAAGGGTTTCGTCCATCAGTGCAAAGTCCAGCACATCGCAGTGGAGCGAGATTTACTTATAGTGCAGTCAAATGCATGGGCAACATGACAGCATGAATACCTCATAGCTCCAGTAGCCTGGGTTCAATCCTGACCTCAGGTACAGTGTTTACACCTCATTCCCACCAATATCCCAAAGATACACTGGTTGGTTTAGAGGCTACATCTAATTACCCATTGGTGTAGATCAATTTCAGAACAATGGAGAGACGGTTAGGAGAGATTAAGTTGAAGAGAAATGAGGAGATATAGACAATAGGTGCAGAAGTAGACCATTCGGCCCTTCAAGCCTGCACCACCATTTTGAGATCATGGCTGATCATCTACTATCAATACCCGGTTCCTGCCTTGTCCCCATATCCCTTGATTCCCCCATCCATAAGATACCTATCTAGCTCCTTCTTGAAAGCATCCAGAGAATTGGCCTCCACTGCCTTCCGAGGCTGTGCATTCCAGACTCCCACAACTCTCTGGGAGAAGAAGTTTTTCCTTAAATCTGTCCTAAATGACCTACCCCTTATTCTCAAACCATGCCCTCTGGTACTGGATCAATGGATCAAATGGATTGCTCACCAAGAGCTGGCATGGATCTGATGGGCTGATTGGCCTGTTTTGTTACAAGATAGCACATTTTCTTTCCTCAACCAAAAATGAAGGGCCTACGACCTGAAATGCTAGTTTTTCTTCTCTTCCCAAAGACACCACTGAACATCTCCAGCACTTTGCGTTTACAATTAGTGAAATGATTTCACTACACTTGTTTTCTGTAGTGGTAACTGTTTATATAAAAGTTAAGCCAAACTTAGCAGCAGTAGCAAATCTTTAACCACAAGGGGGCTAATCAAGCTTGAACCGATTCTCAAAACCGGTGTGCTGAAGCCATTCAGTCCATCAAAGCTGTGCTTGAAACAATCCAAGTCATCATATTTCCTTCCCACACACTGTCTTTATCCCGAGCACAACACTTATTCCACAAGATTAAATACAGTTCCTTTGTGACCTGGCTGGATGCTGCCTAGAATAGACTGCTCATAGAGACTGGGTAAACTGGATTTGCATTCCTTGGACCAGAGAGGCTAAGGGTGGGACCTGAATGAGGTATATAAAATATTGACTGATACGAGGCACAGATGTTTATAAGCTGAAAGCTTAGTATCAGGGCCACAGGGCCTGTTTCCATGATGTATGACCATCACTCTAGAACTGGGAGATCAGTTTCACTTTTCAAGATGCTTGAACATTTTAACCCAGGGGTGTCAAACTCATTTTAGGTCACGGGCCGGATTGAGCAAAATGCAGCTTCATGCGGGCCGGATCAGTCGGACGCGTGCGAACGCAGCTTTCGTTGCCTCCGTTTTTTCAGCCTGCTCTCATGTGTCTCAGTCTCTGCTATAACTACAAAGTGTTTCACTTTACAAATTCCGTTTCTTATGAAGAAGACTGCCGAATAAACACTAAAAACCCTGAAAACCTGGTACCTGAATAAACTCAGCATTAGCCATATCATACGCCATAGGCGCTTTGATTACTGGGGCCAGCTTTAATAGTAATTAGATATTATCTTGCGGGCCAAAGATAATTCCACCGCGGGCCGGATTTGGCCCACGAGCCTTGAGTTTGACATATATGTTTTAACCCAAATAAATTGAAGCATATTTGCTCTACAGAGCAATTATTAGAATTTGTCTATCCAATACACAAACTCATGCCACATAGGATAATTAATCAGCCTTTTCCAATAAGCTCCTCAGAATGCAGGTCCCTCCTTCCTTGTCCCTTTTACATCTGCAGGAAGACTCACATTTTCCCCCTCCTGTTAGACAACAACCCTAGGTGACTCATTTAACACCTAGGTCTAACATTTAAAGTAATCCGATGTTCACTGCAGGCAGATCTTAAGAACAAATAAAAGCTAATTCCTTGAAAAGAAAATGACCACTTACATCAGCAGAGAACTTCAAGCTTAACTGCAGTGATTCAAAGCCAGGTGCAAGAAGTGAAGGTCAACATTCAAAATCACTACACAAACCATAACCCTATGAAAATAAGAGAGTCCTGGGGCTGAAGGACAGAACAAAAAAAAAACTTTTGAAATGCAATCTCTGTCGCTCTTCATTCACTAATTTAAACTGCAGCAGATCTACAGAAAGCACATAAGCAGACCAGTGCCCCTTCAATAAATCACTAAGCTTTTCACTTCTGCATAATGCTCAAGGCTAAACAGGCCCTTTGGACTATCTAGTCTATCCGAACTATTATTCTGCCTAGTCTCATTAACCCACACAAGGACCATCGCCCTCCATACCTCTCCCATCCACGTACTTATCCGAACTCCTTTTAAATGGTGCAACCAAAATTGCAACCATCACTTCCACTGGCGGCTCATTTCACACTCACATCCCCTCAGGTTTCTCTCAAACATCTCACCTTTCACCCTCAACCCAACACCTCTAGTTCTAGTCTCATTCAACATCAGTGGAAGTTACCCTATCTGCACTCATAATTTTGTATACTTTACCAAATCTCCCCTCATTCTCCTACCCTCTGGGGGAATACAGCCATAACTTAATCAATCTTTCCCTATAATTCAGGTCTTCCAAATCCAAACAACATCATTGTTAATTTTCTCTGCATCTTTCAATCTTACTTGTATCATTCCTACAGGAGGGTGACTGGAATGACACATAATACTCCAAATCTGGCCTCACCAATACCTTATCAAACTTCAAAATCCCAGCTCCTATACTTAATCTTCTGATCTGTTAAGACCAATGTGCCAAAAGCTCTCTTTACAACCTTATCTACCTGTGACACCAATTTCAAGGAATTATGAATTCCCAGATCCCTTTGTTGCACTGTTCTCCTCAATGCCTGCAATTCACTGCGTATGTTCTACCCTGGTTTGTCCTCCCAAAGTGCAACACCTCACACTTGTCTGCATTAAATTCCATCTGTCATTTTTTTTCCAGCTCATTTTTCTAGCTTGTCCAGATCATACTGCAAGCTTTGATAGCCTCCCCTCCCCCCATCCACTACACTCCCAATCTTGGTGTCATCTGCAAATTTGCTGAACCAGTTTATCATATCATCCAGATAATTGATATAGATGACAAACAGACCTGGCACAAACCTCTGCCACACACCACTTGTTACAGGGCACCAGTCAGAGAGGTTGTGGGTGTTGCGGTAAGGCACAGGTTAAAGACAACATCCAGGTGAAGATGACTGTGGTGGTGTTATCATCAAACCCAGATAAGTGAGACCTTTGAAGTAAGACAGTTGGAGCCAACCTTGCCCCTTGCAGACGGATAGGCAGGGCTGACTGTGCTGAGGGAGGCCTCTGTAGTTCCAAATTTTTCAGAAACGGCTTTCTAAAACCTTGCTTCCCTTTACACAACAGGGGGTGCTGGAGACAAACAAAATAGAAATAATGGAAGGATATGAAATGCACCCAACAACTAAATGACAATTGCTTTACTAACTTCGGAAGCTGTCTGCTTGAAGTTTCGACTGACTTTTTTCACCACTATTGTGAATGGCAACTGATCTTGTAAGTAAGGGATTCAAACATATAGAACTTACCAAATGGTTACTATCCACAAGTGATAAGCCAATTCTGTATAAAAATAGCAAGTTCTCTGCCCTGGTTTCAGAACAGTGTGGGGTACAGGGGCCATGCAGTTCTCCTCGTGCACAAGTGAAATGGGTGAGTTACAAGAGTGGCTGTGTTCTGGGCCGAGTTATTTTATTGTCAGTGATGACAAGGAGAATATCTACCACCACCCTCTGCATTCTCCTGCTAAGGCAAGTATTTGAATGATCTGCTCTCCACTCAAAAACTTCCTTAAAAAAAATAAAGACACAGTATCTCAAAGATATTTAAGTGGTATCCAACCCCAGGAGCAAGCTACCTTTACTACAGGCTCTCCATGCAATTAGCCTCATTTTTATTTTATTTATTTATTTGGTTTTTTTAAAAACAGAACTCCACATCTCCACTGATACAAACAAGGAATCATTGTATTTCGCAAGTTGTCCTTCAGAATCTTGGAGGCATGCAACTAGAAATAACAACACCAGAAACTCTGGACTACAGATTCTTAAAATCCCCAAAGTATCTTTACCAATCTGTTTAAAGACTTAGAATAGCAAAAATAATATTTCTATAGCAAGCCTCATGGCTCTGATGTCAGTCAGAAGATTAACAAATAAAGCTGCAAGCTCCAAATCTGACATACACCAGAAATATGGAAGATTTAATACTCAGGAGCCAGGATATCCCATTTATCATCACCATAGGGATCCACTAAAATTCACATGAGCCACACGCGGCTGTGCACTGTAAATCGCTCATTTTACAGCTCCCTATTGCTTGGAAAAGTGTGTTTTTTTAATTAAAAACTGTTGCTATGGTGATTTATCTGTTGTTGTCCTCTAACGAAACTAATGGGATCCAGAGCTCAGGAGGTTGCAATTTCCCTGGGGTTGGATTCATCTTGGAAATCACAGGGGTAAAATTCTCCATCAACAAACTGTAGAACTCCACAGAATCGAACAGCTGGATCTTAGGGATGAACATGACCTAGATCCAAAGGAGTATCCGTATTGTTATAGTTCCATGTCTACTCCTGAGAAAATGCTGCAGGAAGTTTGGAAAGTGTTCCTACTATTTTCACTATGTTTGTTTTCTGCTTAAGGAAACAACAGGGATATCTAATTTCTTGTTCACTTAATGGCAGGAACACTGGTGTATATCTGTTCTCAAGTAACGAAAGGAAAAAAAAATCAGGTGAAAACCTGAGGAAGAACAGTTTCCATTCTTCAGGTTCCCTTGACCTTCATCCAAATCTCTCAAGCCTCACTTTCACACTTCCAAAATGGCCAGTGCACTAGACCCCTCATGCTGCGAAGTTATAAATGAGAGATCAACAGGCTGGTAAGGCTCTCAGGTTACAGTCGATGCAACATTATAGACTTTGAATGAAATAACAACATTCAGATCTGGAATAACAGCCTGAGATCCACTCATTCATCCTGCTACTTGATTAATTAGTTGCAATCAATGTCTTTCCTCACCTGCCACCACAACGTCTTTAGCCTCCTTGCCCAGTTAAATTCTTTTAAAGATAAGTTTCAGCACATTCAGAAAAACCATGAACAGCCCCCACTTGATAGGATCTCATCTGTCACTTACAGTATCATCCATTTTACCTTATTAACTGTGGATAGTTTCTGAGATGTAACCAGCTTTGTAACACATTTAGGGAACAAAATTAATCAATAAACCTCTTTTTATAGAAAAGTGAATGTGCTTGGTGTGAGGGGTAATTTGTCCTCAGCTTCAAACTGTGATTTTATAGAGCTGCAATAAATTCCATCTCATTGAATAAGCAAGGGAGTGAAAAGTTACTGGGGATAGGTGGGGATTGAGGTAACAGATCAGCAATGATTTTACTGAATGAATGAGCGGGATTGATTGGCTAATTCCTTCTCCAACATTTGTATTAATGCCACTCCAGTAAATTCCATAAGTACCAAAGATATAGGAGCAGAAATAACCATTTGGCTCATCAATTCTACTTTGCCATTCAATCATAGTTATTTTTTCCCAAATTAATCCCATTCTCCCACTTTCTTCCTGTAAACTTTAATCCCCTAAGAATCTGTCAATCTCAGCCTTAAATACATCCAAAGACATAACCCCTACTGCCCTGTGGCAAAGACTTGCACAGATTCATCACCCTCCAACTGAAGAAACTCACCCTCATACCAGTTCTAAAGGAGTGTTCTTTTACTCTGAATCTGTGCACTCAGATCCTAGACTCTCCTACTAATGGAGAGTCTCCATGTTCATTCTATTCAGGCCAACATATTTCATTTGTCCCCACCTCTAACTCCACAAGCTTCTGCATCCAACACATTCTCCACAACTTGTCATATCCAATGACATCCCACCACCAGGCACATTTTTCCCTACACCCTCCCACCTCTGCATTCCATAGGGGACATTCTTTCTGTTACTCACTTATTCACTCAACAGATCTCCCTCCTGGCACTTACCCTGCAACCATGACAACCTGCCCCTGCACGTCCTCCCTCACCACCTTTCACCTCTCAGCTTCTGAGAACATTCCCTTTCACCCCCATCCACCTTCCCCCTCAACTATCACCTGCAGCTTGTAATCCTACCCTTCCTTCCCTTCTTGTTCTGGCTTCTGCCCACTTCCTTTCTAGTCCCGATTAAAGGTCTCAGCCCAAAATGTAGACTGCTTTTTTCCCTCCTCAGTTGCTGCCTGACTTGCAGAATTCCTCCTGCATTTTATGTTTCAATCTTGGTTTTCCAACAATTGTAAGTGCCTCCATTCCTCCCCCCCCCCCCCGCAACCTGACTCCATCTGCCTTCTTTGTCTCTTTCTACCACTGGTCACCACACTCCATGCCTCCCAATCTATTTGTTCCACTGGCCCATCATCCTTCACCCATCCTCAGTCCCCTGACTCCTGTCTCACCACTCCACCTCTTTCCTCTACACTGGCCATCTTCCTTCTCCACACTCAGTTCTGATGCTTTTGACGTGAAACGTCGACAGTTTTGTCCACCTCCCTCCTCACTCCCACTCACAGGTGTTATTTGACCCACTGAGTTCCTCCTGACAACATCAACTTTGCCAAGCATTGCTGGACTTTCAAACTGATTACAATTTAAATCACCGTTGCGATGTGTGCATACAATCAGCATGCCTCATGCACAGATTTGCACTTCAAGATTGCATTGAGTCTAACCCTGCAACCATCTGCTGATCAATCCTACTACAGGGGCTTTCTCCCACTTGATAGAGACAAGCAAACAAAAAGTAGAACAGTCCCAAGAGAGCTTTACCCCAGGGAACTCTCATTCCAAAGCAATGACGTGTTTCCAATCAAAGGGACCATTGGGCAGACGCAACATCACAATTAGACACTCATTGTAGTAACCCAATTAAGTTACTGAGTCATCAACCAAGGTTAATCACTGGGAGCTGCAAGAGAACAAAGTAACAGAGGAGATCAAAATGAACTGATTGCATTGTTCCTCAAAACCCAAATCCCAGTGCTCAAAATTTCCTCTCAGGAGGTCAAATGCCAAAAAACAAAAATGTGCAGACTTGTGAGAGTACCTTTCCCCTGGAGGTCGTAACCCTGCAAGAACGAATTAATTGGACACAGAAAATGCAGGGAATGGGGTTCAGTCAGGCAAATGAGACTGTCGACTAGGCCAATGATCAACTTATTCAGCACCACACAAAAGGATATGCAAATAAAACACCAATCCCTGGCTCTATTTTCCTAAAAAATGTTTGAAACCTGCAAAGCAAAGCAGAAAACAGTATCCATTTTAAATACTTTTGATTTAGGCCATAAGACATAATTAGGCCATTCAGCCCATCAAGTCTGCTCTACCATTCCATCATGGCTGATTTATTCTCCTTCTCAGCCCCCATTCTCTGACTTCTCCCTGTAACCTTTGCCACCCTGACTAATCAAGAACCTCTTACTTTTTTTTCTGTTACATTTTTTGAGATTTTGATCCAGGCAGACTGGTTCTAGAACCAGCTGTCAACAAAATGCTAAATCGAATTGAACTGAACATTCTAGACTGTTTCAATTACTTTGTGATTTCTTGATTTATATTGTGTTTTCCCACTTTTTTTTTTACAGTTTGCATGATTTGCTTTTTTGTGCGTTGAGTGTTGATGTTTACTTTGAATGGGTTCCATGGTGTTTCGTTGTTCCATGGCTGGCTGTGGGAAGACAAGCTTCAGGGTTGTATATTGCATACATACTTTGATAATAAATGTACCTGGAATCTTTGAACCTAATAACCTCCACCTTAAATAGAGTGGATTCCAGTTATTTGGGACACATCAGGACTAATATTTTGGCCCAATCAAGTGGCTGTCCCAATTAGTTGAAATTTCAAGGAAACAGTTTTAAAAGACAATTTGAGTTTAAAAACAAATTAGGTATTTAAATGAAATACAAAACAAATTAAAACACTACCACTGGTACTACAGTTCTATAAAGCTGTATTAGTTCCCAGTAGTTATCGATGGAGGAAGTCATCCAGTTCTTTTGATTGACTGTAAATAAACAACATCAGCGCAGACGCATTGTGCAGTTAACGGGCTGCCTTCTTACAATGCAATCGACAATTGCATCTTCCAAGTCTTTATTTTCATTGTTACATTCAAGATGATTGCTGATACTTAAACATTTTGTAGTTCCTAGCTTGCTGAAGTAGTGAAATTGTTTTATTTTCACCCCTGGCCATTTCTGGAATCTCCAAGACTGAATGCTTGAAACCACACAGAGCAAAACAATTCTGAATTATCTTATTGCTTATTTCCCACCAACTGTCAATGATAACAAATCACTACTTTCTGAACAGAAACACACACAACTGATGCTGTCACAGAGTGTGAGCGACTGACGGTAGTTAAAACTTGGTCGGCAACTGTCTTCTATTCAATTAAGTGGCACAGTGTCCCAAATAAATGAAGGGAAACCCAGCTTTTTTAAATTTAGATTAGTGTTTGTTCTTTAATGTTGCCCCAAATAAGCAGCTGCCTTAATTAAACTATGGCCCAAATAGCTGCAATCGTTTGTATACTCAATGATTTTGCCTCCGCAGCCATCCAAGGCAATGAATTCCACAGATGCACCTCACACTGGCTAGAAAAATTTCTCCTCATCTCTGTTCGAAATAGACACCACTCTAATCTGAGGCTGTGCTCTCTGGTCCTAAACTTTCAATATTCAATAGACGTCCGCTAAGATGGTGGCGCACTGGGAAGCAGCAACTCCGAATGGACCAACCAAAGGCGTGTTTGTCTTTTTTTAAACATTTTTTTTTTAAAAATGATCGCAACACCTAACTGGTCATTAAGTTGCAGGTATTGCAGATCTACCCGATTAATGAGTTGCTCGTTAGTGAAGAAACTGAAGGAGCTAGACTTGGTATGAGTTGTGCTGCCACCTGATCAGAGAGGCAGGTGACAAGCTGGTGTGCATGCAGTCCAACAGCAAATGATAATCTTAGTCATTATTCCTGTCATTGCAAGACTCTGTTGGACAATGTGGAATACTGCATGTCTAATTCACTGATTCATTGGCCGGCAGGGGAGCTGTGCGGCCTTGGTCGTAAAGAGGACTGAGCCTCAGCTATCATATTGCCTGTTTACAGCCACCCAGGAAGGAAGGGTTGGAGTCAGTGTGCTCCAGGGCGGTGCAGCATCCAGGCTGGTATCGGTGCTGTCCCCAACTGTTTGCTTGGCAGGAGACATGCCATATTGTGTTTGACTGCAGACTGATGGGTTTTAGGATTCTCATTAAATTTGTGAAAATACACTTGCGCGTGTGACAATAAACTCGACTTGGTCAATCAGATGTCATTGTATGGGAGATCTCATTTATAAATCAAATGCTGTATAGGGAAATCTTTAAGTAGTCTTGGGAAAGAGTTTCATCTTGATACAAGTCATCCCCAGGATACATTTACCCGGTTTCATAACCTGAGCAGTTCACTAATAGGATGTGTGGCTGAGTACAGAGTTCCCGGGTGACAGATGATGCCTGCAGCCCCACAGATGCCAGCAAATGCATCCCACTCAGGAAAGGCAGAGGAACTGGAGGCAATGTTCTGCATGGAAATGGACACTTTGCCTTCTAAACACTTCCAAGGATATGGATGGGAAATTAAAAGAGCAATCTGTGTGTCTCTCCCCTTCTCTTGATCTGTTTCTCTACGCATTTTAAAATAATAAACTTCAAATCCCATCTACCATATCAGCTGTTAGTCAATATCTATACAATCATATTACTTTTCCCTATGAGATTAACATTAACAATGCCTGCTTAGGTGGAAGTTAAAGAGCACAAGCCAACTTTTCAAAGAATAACGCGGTGACATGGTGCCCCGCTATTTAGTAACGTGGTGACACGGTGCCCCCGCTATTTAGTAACGCGGTGACACGGTGCCCCGCTATTTAGTAACGCGGTGACACGGTGCCCCGCTATTTAGTAACGCGGTGACACGGTGCCCCGCTATTTAGTAACGCGGTGACACGGTGCCCCGCTATTTAGTAACGCGGTGACACGGTGCCCCGCTATTTAGTAACGCGGTGACACGGTGCCTCGCTATTTAGTAACGCGGTGACATGGTGCCCTGCTATTTAGTAACACGGTGACACGGTGCCCCGCTATTTAGTAACGCGGTGACATGGTGCCTCGCTATTTAGTAACGCGGTGACATGGTGCCCTGCTATTTAGTAACGCAGTGACATGGTGCCCTGCTATTTAGTAACGCAGTGACATGGTGCCCTGCTATTTAGTGCTGCTGCTTCCTACTTCTAGAAACCTGACCTTCAATCCTGACCTTGGGTGGCAGGTGGAATTTGCAAGTTCTCCCTATGATCATAGGGCTTTCCTCCCACATTCCAAAGATAGTTGGGTAATTAGCAACGGCAAGTTACCCCTTGAGATAAATAACTAGCAGTAGTTAACAAACTTCACAACATATGCCGGTGATATTAAACCTCTTTCTGAAGAGTCGAATGCAGGGTACAGGGAATAGGCAAAGGGAATGAGACTGACGAGATGCCTCTTCAAAGACCATGTTGATGCAATGGGCTGAATGATTTCTATCTGTGTAGTAATGCATAGATAGCAACAGGAACACTGTCCCCGCATCATACTCAATACTGTACCGTTATCACTTTGCAGGATCAGAAACATTTGCAAATTTGTCCTTCTGCACAACCAAGACTAGCATCGATGATAACTCCTCCGAAGGACTTTGTACTGGGTAAACCATCCCATACAGAGATTTTGAAATGATGCAATAAAATAGAAGTTGCCTTTTCTTTTATGCAATGAAATCTAATTTATTGCCCCACCTTCATTATTCCTGAACATCAGCAAGGATGGTGAGGAAAAGCAAGGAATCTGGAATTTAGCAATAAAACAGTAGCGATGCCTCAGAGCCTCAGATTGCTCACCCGATACCTTTGGCAAGTCCTCAGGCACTCCTAGAAATTGGGCCTACAGCATCTGCTTCACATTGGCTGCATACAAGCAGTAAAATTCTACTCTTTTGCTTCCTGAACCCAAGCCTGTGGGAATGCCTTCCCACTAACTGCTCATTACACAAGGCCCACATTACAGGATCGGCTTCAGACAGACTCCAAATGGATCACAGCTATCAGATGCGATTCACTTCCCACAACAAAGAGTTTTGAGATACGCGCTGTTTAACTGATATCAGTGGGATTTGCAGTGAGTATGGAGGAAAGGATTCAAGCCTAATTTTAGCACGATGGGGCAAAAGCACGCGTTTAAAATGAGCATCCTCACCTCTAGTTCAGCAAAGATGTGAAGCAGAACGATTCAACTCATTAAACAAGTCATTGCAAGATATCTCTGGCTCATTTCCAATGCATGTAATTCTCCTCAAACACTGAGAGCTAGACAGAGAAACATAGCCTAGTTCAAGCCCATTGAATCCATGCTGATCATCAATCAACCATTTAACTAAACCTACATTCCCAAATTTCCCAGATTCTACATGTCGCCAACACACTTGGGGCATTTTACGTACCAAACTGACCCACCAACTTGTATATCTCTGGGATGTAGGAGGAAACTCTCAGGGACCAGAACTTCTGGAGGAAACAAGATGTCAAAGGAAGAACATGTTCTCTCAAGAGTAGCTCTCAAGGTCAGAAATCAACTTGTATCTGTGGCACTGGGTGGCAATGGCTCTATCACTACAAGAATCACAATGCCCAACTACATCCTCTCCACATCCATGTTATCTAGGCCTTTCAATATTTGATGGCTTTCAATGCAAGTTCCACTCTGCCCCCCCCCCCCCCACCCCCCAGTCATTCTCCTGAACTTCAGCGAGCTCTGGCCAGAGCCATCATATGCTCCTCATACGCCAACACTTTCATTCCTGGTAGAGGGATGGGAACCAGCGCAAAAGGACTGAGGATGAGCAGCTGGTTTACAAGCAGATGCAGTGTGTAGGGAGTTTGAGGAAGGACAGGCAAATTGCAGTTGGTGGGATGAGTTAAAGTGTAGCGGGGGCCAAAAATCAAAGTGTGATGAATACAAGCCTGAAGGCATTATAGCTGAATGCACGCAGTATATGAAGTAAGATAAATGATCTTGTAGCGCAGTTAGAGATTGGCAGGTAAGATGCAGTGGGCAGCTGAGTCCTGGCAGAAAGAAGATCATAGTCAGGAGTTTAACATCCATGGTACCTGCGCTGTACCAAAAGGGCAGGCAGGTAGAAGGGGTAGGGTGGCTCTACCAGTAAAAAATGAAATCAAATTAGGAAGCTTAAGGTGAAGGAACCCTGAGGAGGCAGTAATAATAGAATTCACCCTGCAGTTTGAGGAGAAACTAAAATCAGATGCATCAGTATTTCAGTGGAGTTAAGGGAATTACAGAGGCATGAGAGGGGATCTGGCCAATGTTGATTGGAAGGGGGCACTAGCAGGGATGACAGCAGAACAGCTATGTTTAGTGCTTCTGGGAGATACTCAGAAGGCGCAGGATAGATACACACCAAACATTAAGCATTCTAAAGGGAGGATGAGGCAACTGGGACTGACAAGAGAAGTCAAAGATAGCACAAAAGCAAAAGGGGGCATATAATATAGCAAAAAATAGTGGGCAAGTAGAGGATTGGAAAGCGTTTAAAAACCAACAGTAGGTAATTTAAAAAAGTCATGGAGATAAAGGTAAGATGGCCAATCATGAAACAGAATACAAAAAGCATTTTTTTGGATAAAGAATAAAAGAAAGGTAAGAAGGGATATTGCTAGAAAATGACACTGGAGAAGCTGTAATAGGGGACAAAGAAACGGTGAAAGGATTTAATGTGCATTTTGCATCAGTCTTCACTGCGGAAGACAGTAAGAGAATGCCATAAATGCAAGTGCCAGGGAACAGAAGTGAGTGACTTTGCTATTACTGAGGAGAACGTTCTTGGGAAGCTGAGAAGTTTGTAGGTGGAAAAGTCACCTGGATCACATGGACTACACCCCAGAGTTCTGAAAGAGGTAGCTGAAGAGATTGTGGAGGCATTAGCAATCATCTTTCAAGAATAACTAGATCCTGGAATGGCTCCTGAAGACTGGAAAATTGCAAATGTCACTCCACTCTTCAAGAAAGGAGAAAGGCAGAAGAAATGAATTTATAGGCCAGCTAGCCTGACCTCAGTGGTTGGAAAAGAGGTTTTGACGTTCTTGGAGGCACACTGTAAAGTAGACCAAACTCAATATGGTTTTCTAAAGGGGAAATCTTGCCTGACAAATCTTTGAGGAAATAACAGGCAGGATAGACAAAGGAGAGTCAGTGGATGTGTACTTGGATTTTCTGGACGCCTTTGACAAGGTGCCGTACATAAGGCTGCGGAGTAAAATAAGAGCCCGTGATATTACAGGAATGAATTTAGAATGGATAGAGGATTGCTTGACTGGCAGGAGGCAGAGTGGGAATAAAGGGGAACTTTTCCGGTTGGCTACCAGTAATCAGTGGTATACAGCGGCACTCAAGTGTCTGTGTTTGGACTTCTTTTCACATTGTATGTCAATGATTTGGATAAAGTAATTGATGGCTTTGTCACCTGGTTTGTGGACAATAGGTGGAAAGGCAAGTATTGCTGAGGAAGTAGAGTGTCTGCAAAAGGACTCAGACAGAATCACTTTATTGCCAGCATGTGAAACATAGCAAAACTGAATGAGAATTGGTGCCAAGCACAAAACACAGGACTATACCATAACAGACAACACACTAGCAACTAACAATTTATACGACAATAGTGCAAACAGCCATGACCAATCAGTAGTTAGAATGGTCACATCTGCAAACGTTAATAATCAAACTTAAATAAATGTGAACATATGAACAGATCTTTTAACATTAGTAGCAGCCAGCCAATGATCTTCTCGACTGAGAGGGCCACTCGCTCCAACCTGGACTCAGAGGGAGGAAGCCGCAGGAAACAACGGTGATAGAGGTAGTCATTACACTCTCAATGACGGCTGAGAAAAAAACATCATCAGGATACAGCCCGAGATGTTAAGCTTCCTAAGCTGGCAGAGGAAGAACAATCTCTGCTGGGCTTTCCTAGTGATCAGTGTGTCATGCTGTCCCACTTCAATACTGGTAATGATAGTCCCTGGGAATTTGAATGGCCCAACACCACAGATACAACCTGACCATTAATTTCTGGGGGGAGGGAGGAGTGGGGCAGAGGTGGCTGTCAATGGAAGTTAATTCTCATTTCCACTGTCTTGATAGCATTAAGCTCAAGTTGCTACGAACACAAGATGCAAGACGGTCTACATCTCTTTGATAGCAGGTCACATCATTATTAGAGATGAGACCAAATACAGATGTATCATCAGCAAACTTTTGGGTTTTAATGGACAGCTGAATAGATAAAGAAGTGGCAAATGGAATATAATGTGGGAAGTCAATGGTGATGCATTTTGGCAGAAGGAATAAAGATATGGACTATTTTATAAATGGAGATTAGTTTATAAATGGGGAGGTGCAGAGGGACTTGTGCAAGATTCCCTAAAGGTTAATTTGTGCATTGCATCAGTAGTACCAAAGGCAAAAGCAATATTAGCATTCATTACAAAAGGACTAAGAATACAAAAGCAAGGATGTAGTGCTGAGGCTTTATAAGACATTGGTCAGAACGCACTTGAAGTATTGTGAGCAGTTTTGGGCCCCTTATCTAAGAAATGAGGCACTAATATTGGAGAGGGTCCAGAAGAGGTTCAGGAGAATGATCCCAGGAATGGAAATGTTTACCCATTTGGAGTGTTTGATGGCTCCGAGCCTGTACTCGCTGGAGTTTGGAAAAAAGCGGGAGATCTTATTGAAACCTATTGAATATTGAAAGGTCTAGATAGAGTGGATGTGAGGATGGTATTTACTATAGAAACATAGAAAATAGGTGCAGGATTAGGCCATTCGGCCCTTTGAGCCTGCACTGCCATTCAGTATGATCATGGCTGATCATCCAACTCAGAACCCTGTACCTGCTTTGAGTGGGTGAGTCTAGGACTCGAGGGCACAGTCTCAGAATTGAGGGATGCCCATTTAGAACAGAGATGAGGAAAAATTTATTTAACCAGAAGGTGGTGAATATGTGGAATTCTTTGCCACATGCAACTGTGTAGGCCAAGTTACTTGGTACAAGTAAGGTGGAGGTTGATAGGTTCTTGATTAATCAGGCAGTTAAAGGTTACAGAGAGAAGGAAGGAGAATACGGTTGAAAGGGATAATAAATAGGCCATGATAGAATGGCGGAGCAGACTCGATGCTCCAAATGGCCTAGTTCTGCTCCTAGGCCTTACGGTCTCAGGCAATTTGCTGCTTGTGTGATGCGATTAGCATATCAATAAAATACACAAGCACATACATCTTTGTGTTAAATGCTTGTTGAAACAACAGAAGAGTCTCGATCACTTCACAGAATGGCACGGCATTGCTTACATCCAGCCAAGATGTTGACTCAGTTTATTGACTATTCAAAAGTGCCATATGTCCTCATGTCTCGAAGTTCAATGCTCAAACTAAATTTAGTAAAATATATGTCACCATATACTACCCCGAGACTCATTTTCGTGCAGACATTCACAGCAAATACAACAGTAAAAAAAAACTGCACACAAAGATGAACAAACAACAAAACTGTAAAAGACAATTTGGGCAAATACAAAAAAGAAAGTACAAATAATAAATTAATTAATATTGAACACATGAGTTGTAGGGTTCTTGAAAGGGAGTCCACAGATTATGGCATCAGTTCAGTGTTGAGATGAGTGAAGTTATCCATGCTGGTTTGGGAGACTGATAGTTGAGGGGTACTAACTGTTCCTGAACCTGGTGGTGTGGGATTTGAGGCTGCTCTGTCTCATTCCTGATGGCAGTATCAAGAAGAAAGCACGGCCTAGGTGGTGATGACTCTGGTGATAGATAATGCTTTCCTGTGACAGTGCTGCTTGTAGATGCAACAATGGTGGCCAGTTTGCCTTAATGGGCATTTAATGGGCTAAAAGTCTATTAATTTCTGACTTTAAAGGTCATTCAATGAAGGGCTTGCTCCCTAAAATTATGTTAAGGAGAAGTGATAGTTGATAACTTTACTGATTATTTTTGGGCTGCAAGTTCAATATTATCTCAATGTCTATGAAGGATTTAATTCAGTCCCCATCACCAACCATCCACCCCCACAATACATCTTCTCCATAAAAAGCACCACCAGTGGAAAATGTCACAAATATCAAGCTCCTTGCCCAAACTTGTAATGTGAATTACTGACGAGTTCCTCCCTGTGCCTCACTCCAAAGAATCAAATTACAGTCGGCCCTCCCTATCCGCGAGGGATTAGTTCCAGGACTCCCCGCGGATACCAAAAAACGCAGATGCTCAACTCCCTTATTCAACCTGTCTCAATGCGGTGGACCTTCGGACCCAGCAGAACCCCAGACCTTATTTAACCTGTTTCAGTGCGATGGACATTAGGACTCAGCGGCCGAGCTCTGAATCCGCAGTGTTTCTGTTCACAAAAATAATCATGACTACGTTTGAAAATAAAGTGGAAATAATAAAGCGTTCGGAAAGAGGTGAAATGCCATCGGTCATTGGAAAAGAGTTAGGCTATGTCGGTCAACGATTGGAACAATTTTAAAGGATAAAGTGAGAAAGGCCCTGCCCTGATGAAAGCTACAATTATTATTAAGCAACGCAGAGGTTTACAGACAGACATACTTTACTGATCCCGAGGGAAACTGGGTTTCGTTACAGCCGCACCAACCAAGAACAGAGTAGAAATATAGCAAAATAAAACCAGAAATAATTAAATAATAAGTAAGTTATGCCAAGCGGAAATAAGTCCAGGACCAGCCTATTGGCTCAGGGTGTCTGACACTCCGAGGGAGGAGTTGTAAAGTTTGATGGCCACAGGCAGGAATGACTTCCTATGACGCTCAGTGTTGCATCTCGGTGGAATGAGTCTCTGGCTGAATGTACTCCTGTGTCTAACCAGTACATTATGGAGTGGAGGGGAGACATTGTCCAAGATGGCATGCAACTTGGACAGCATCCTCTTTTCAGATACCACCGTCAGAGAGTCCAGTTCCACCCCCACAACATCACTGGCCTTGCGAATGAGTTTGTTAATTCTGTTGGTGTCTGCTACCCTCAGCCTGCTGTCCCAGCGCACAACAGTAAACATGATAGCACTGGCCACCACAGACTCATAGAACATCCTCAGCAGATGTTAAAGGACATCTTTTATTATTGGGTTATTGGGTTAACAATAATTATTGGGTTTTGGGTTTTAAGGTTTTTGATCCTCTCGGCGCCAAAACATATGTTCTTAAGCATTTTATATGCATAGAAAGGTAAAATATATACTATATACCAAGACAAACATTTGACTGACGCTAAATAATACCGGATGTACCTGTTCCAACTTACTTAGTAACAGAACTTCTGATTTGTTTTCGATCCAGATCCCACGCACATCCTCCCGTATACTTTAAATCATCTCTAGATTACTTATAATACCTAATACAATGTAAACGCTATGCAAAATAGTTGTTATACTGCATTGTTTAGGGAATAATGACAAGAAAAAAAAGTCTGTACATGCTCGAACAACAAGTGCTGGAAGAGCACTTCTGGGTTTTCTCGATTTGCGGTTGGCTGAATTCTTGCATGCGGAACTCGCAGATAAGGAGGACCGACTGTATACTGCCGCTTGGAGAGCCAAAGTTTGAAATTATCTGAAACTTCTGGTTTTAAGAAATAAGCACATTATATGTACATACAATTTAGCAACAGGAACTGGCCACTTTGCCTCTCAAGCCTGCTCCTCTTTTTAGAAGTTAAACTCCTCACTTCCATGTTCTGCCAGTAACGTTTAGCCCCCCCGTACATCAAACCCAAGGTGAATAAATCCTCAGGGTCTGACTGAGTACGTCCTCGAATTTTGTGAAAGACAAGAGAGAAAGTTGAGGAGATATTTCCTTCATTGGTAGCCACTGATGAAGCTCCTGAAGACTGGAAGATGGCTAACGGTGTTCCGTTGTTTAAGAATAGCAAGGAAAAGCCAGGGAAGAAGTGTAAGCCAGTCACAGCCTGACATTAGTCTGGAAGTTACTGAAGAGAATTCTGGGGGATCAGACCTACCAACATTTGGATAGCAGGAGTCTGATCAGAAGGATGTTGTCAGCAAGGCTTTGTACATTGTAAGTGATGCTTGACACATTTTTACAGATTTTTTTTGAAGAGGAAACCAAAAAAGTAGATAAGAACAGGCAAATGGTTATCATCTACTGAACTTTAGTAAGGTCTTTGACAAGGTCCCTTAAGATCAGGAAAGCAATGGAATCGGGCTAGAGCTACTTAGGTGGATTCAGAGTTAGCTCGGAAGTGAAGTGTGGTGGTTGAAGTTTTGTTTCTAGGAATGGAAGCCAATGACTAGTGGTGTGCTGCAGGCGTGGACCCTGGTTATTTGTTAATTATATAAAGTACTTGGATGCAAGTGCACCAGGTTTAATCAGCAAGTTTGCAGATAAGAAATTAAGAGGTGTTTTTAAATTAAGCTGGCTATTGTAGATAAGGGAATCTTGATCATTTAGGAAACTGGGCCGAGAAGTATGTGTTTCAATACATGCAAGTGTCATATAATGCATTTTGGGAAGTCGAATCAGTGTCATACACCATGAGCAGTACGGCACCAGGGAGTGTAATGGAACAGAGAGATTTAGAAGTGCAGAGTTCATTGAAAGCAGTGGCATGGGCAGACAGGTTGGTGAAAAAGACATCAGCACATGGACCTTCATCAGTCAAGGCACTGCGTTTAGCGGTTGGGACATTATGTTTCAGTTGTTAAATCTGTTAGTGAAGCACACTTGGAGTACTGGGTACTGTTTTGTTCTTAGTGTTATAAGGACGATGCGGTTAAATTGGAAATAATACAGGAACAATTTCTGTATGCTACCAGGACTGAATTGGCAAGAGGTTGTCTTTGTAGCTTGGAACAAGGGAGAATGAGAAGTAAACTTAGAAATATTTACGATGATGAGCTAGTGGATGGTAACAGTCTTTTCCTCAGAGTGTTGGGGTGGGGCTAGGTAGCATAGATTAAAGGTGAGAGGGCAAAGATTTAAAAGGCAACTCTCCACCACCACCACCACAGAGGATGATAAATATATGGAATCAGCTGCCAGAAGTAGCTGTTGAGGGAGGTACAATAGTATTATTTAAGAGGCACTTGGATAGCTTCATGGAGAGACAGAACTTAGAGGGATATGGGCCCAATACAGGAAACTGGGACGAGCTGGGTGGGTACAATCATCAGCTGGAGGGCCTGTATCTGCACTGTATTGCTCTAAGACTCTTTGTAACCTCTGCCACAAAAACATTCAGGGACTTTGCTTTTGCCACATAAAGGTCAATGCTCTGGAACCTACAATAGGCTTGTCACAGGAGCACCCATCCTCCAAGTGCTCATCAGGGAGTAGGAGCTCAAATACGGTTCAAAGAGGATGATCCAAGTAACTCATTGCATCAGAGACCAACTTTAGATGGAGGTAATTTGTAGAACAATCTGGGCCAGATTATCCTGGTGTTAACAGTTCCACATGACATTTACCCATGCAAGCATACACACATTTCCAAAGGTCCTCACTGGGGCACCTAACCACTGAACTCCTCAAAATAAAAGTACCTGAATACCAAAAATATTTATGCTTCTTGAAACCTTTAACAGGTGGCTAAGTCAAGGGTACAGCTAAGCCAGCTGTCAACCATTTTTAAACAGAATTTTTGCATTGGATTTGTTCTGACCCCTGCCTTATGAGGCCATATTCAGAAAGCTGTGTTATGCAAGAATTCATCCGCCAGGGAGCCAAGCACCAAAGCAGTCTACTATTCAAAGATCTACCGAAGGGACGCATGAACATAGATGGTGACTGAGAATAAAGCCTGTTTTATTTTCAACACTGCCAGGAAATTCTGGGTCACCACTCTATTCATCAAGTGCAATTCAAATAGAAACAGGCCACATTTTTCAATAAGCCTGTGCAATTTTTCTCTTTTCACACTAAATATCACAGAAGTTAAACATTTTGGTTTTCCAAGGAATTCCAAAGAAAAACAACCTTATTTAGTGCATAAAACATTAAACTGAAAATCACTCGTGTACAGCATTTTTCATACAAGTTCAGAATCAACACACAGTGCTTCCCAGCCAATTAATTACTTCATCAAGGGTCATCACAGGGTGAAACAAAAAGGTTATCTGCTAGTTTGCATTGATGCGGTGGGCTGAAGAGACAGTTTCCATGTTGGAAGATTCACTGAACCCCAGGATGATTTAATCAGGCCCATACAGCCACCAGGTTCTTCTTTTTTCAACTCATGATAGAAATCCATGCCCCAATCTCAGGTTAAACAAGTCTTCTCGAAAAATCTTAAATGGATTTATCAGCATAGGAATACGAGAGCATGGCTAGAAAACAGAAATTGCTACCAATATTCTGTGGAAGCCTGATAAGGGTATGGGAACAAAAGAAAGTGCAAAATGACACCAATAGGACAACTCATGATATATTTTGTAAGTTCTTTCCCACTTACTTGGCAATTACACTTTAAGTCACACATCCTTCTTTCTTTGGATTAAATTAATCTTTGTTTTGCATATGTTTTAATATCAAAACTATATTTTAATACAAACACAAGACATCATTGTGCAGGAACAGGCCTTTCAGTGTATGATGTCTGTGCCAAACTTGATGTCAAATTAAACTAAATCTCTTGGCTGGATGTGGGCCATATCCCTATATCCCTGCTTCCCTATTTTCCTATATTCATGTGCCACTTATACGCCACTATAGTATGTGCTTCACCACGACCCCCGGCAGCCCACTATGACCCCTGGCAGCCCATTCCAAACACCTACAACTGTCAAAAACTAGCCCTGCACACCCCTGTTAAGCTATCCCCCTCTCACCTTAAACTTTTCTGATAAAGGGAGCACTCTGTCCATTTTCAACAGCATTCTCAAAACCTCTGTGCAAGGAGCCACCGTGTGCTGATCCACTCCTTTGGGAAGTCCTCAGCAGCAGGCGCCACAGGGGAGCACAGGTTGTTTTCCAACCCATCACCTAACAGGCACGAATTTTAAAGCACGGCCACAGTGGGGCTCATACTTCTCACCACTTACAAATGAGCTGTTAACAAGCAGAGGCCCCACTCATCGTGCAAATACTCTTCTGCAGCTGCTGCAGATCTGGGGATGCATTTACGCCTCCAGTGGCGCTGCAGGAACTCAATTAGTGATGCATCTTTGCGAAAAATAGTCTTTCAGTTTTCCTAATATTGGGATCTAACAGTACCAATAGAGCCCATTTTCACAAACTATGGGAGTAACCACCTCACAGACTGCAACCTGAGGGAGATACCAGTGGCTGGAAATTCATTATTTGATGGTAGCACATTGTCGTGTCTTTGCATTGCTTGTAACTGACGTAGATGGCAATGTACTAACTCAGCTATGTAGTCACTCAGTGTTACCACAAGGGATTGATGTCTAGGTGAGGCTTTCTCTTTATACCATTTGTCTGCCCATAAACATTAAAACCATTCTTTAGGCTTTTGCTCATTCAATTCACTTTTGAGTCAGTTTCCTCCAAACGATGATTAATATCTGTCTCCTGATGATCCCTCAGTTCCAATTAGAACCACACTGATGACAAACAAAACGGGGAAAAGGACACATCAGAGCAGTCTACTAGATGTCAGACTTGGCCAATGTTTTCTGCCTCCTTCTCCCTGAGTAAAAATTCCTAAAGGCAAAAAACTCCTTAGCTAGTTTCAGCAAATAAAAAGGAACACTCTTGCTCAGCTTCTTTAGTTAACCAAGGAAGTTTTCCAAGTCATAGTCATTGAGTCAAAAGGTTGAAAGGATCAGTTCCAGATTCCACTTCCACCCAAAATGCTCACACTTTTCAGAAAATCCTTTCACCAAAACTACATCACCCATTAGAGCAAGGGTTTCCAACCGGAGGTCCATGAACGCTTTGCGTAATACTATTGGTCTATGACATAGAAAAGGTTGGGAACCCCTGCTCTAAAGGTTTTTTAAAATGGCGTACTTGGGCTACCACTGATTAGGGGATCCTTCATAACCTCAATGAAGAGGAAGTTCTCTTTTCATCCTATATTATCTTTCCCATTTAAAGCCTGGGTCAACCTCTATTTACCAGTATCTAGAGTGAGATTTAAACATGCTCTGGGACTGAGCTTTCATTTTCTATCTTCCATCCTCTTCAAAATACTCTAATATTGCTCACATCTCAGATCCTTCAGGCTCTCAGTCTAATATACATCATTTGTTCTACAGTCTCCAAGACCAGGACACGTTTTGAGTTGTGTCGTCACCTATATTGCATACAATATTTGGACAGAGAGAAGGAAGATGTGAGCCTTGTACACAGAGCTCTCAATTCTCAGTTTATTGTTGATCTGCAATCATTTAGAAGAATGCAAAAACAGGAGGAATTCTGGTCCGCTCAATCCCAAACTTGGAGTCCACGCAGTCAATTAAGACTCAACGGTCAGCTTTTATGAGACTAATTTTGACATATCCATTGCAAAGGGATAAAACTAAACTGGTGGTGGGAAGTTGCAGATTTAAAACTTGACTGACAAGAGAAAGAAAACATTCACATATGAAACATTTCCTTGATACACATTGTGCTTTGTTGAAGTGTGTTGTTTAAGCTTCCTTTGGACGCACTGAACAGGCAGTACAGAAAAGCAAGTTGCTACGAATAAAAGGCAGCTTAAAAAGATGTGTTTTTAAATATGAGTGAGGTGGCTGCTTGACTCACTTATCATGGTGGTTCCACCTGCCAGGGCAGCCTTTGTTCCTTGAATGAAATCATCCACAGTGGTGGTCCCCTTGTAAGGCATCTGAAAGTGGGTGTGCACATCGATTCCCCCAGGGATAACCATCTTGCCGTTAGCTTCAATGATTTTCACTCCTCCAGGGACAATCAGATTGTCACCTATTTGCCTAACGAGAGAAAGACAGCTTTGCTTTATTATTTATGATTGAAATCCTTTTTGAAAAAAGATGAAGGGGAATCTACTGAGGTAGATTTCTAATACATTTCATAATAGCAGTGGCAGCAACACAAAGGGGAAATATTTCTACCTTATTACATTTCCAATAAACTGCATAATTAAAAGAATTTTTAAAATGTGATCAGTACTTTGAGGAAATCATAAGCTAGCTACCAAGTTAAAGTTCTCCATTAGCTAAAGGCCTCTTTGATTATATGTATCCACCTTAGTTCCTCCAGCCTACTCATGCTGGGAATCAAGATGGCTCTTCCGATGAAAGGTCATCAACCTGATTGTTAATTTGATTTCTTACTGTGGATGCTGCCCGACCTGCTGAGTACCCTCAGCATTTCCTTCTTTTGTGTCACTTCTCCAGTTTTCTTCCTGCCTATAAATAATCAAATGCATTTTAATCCTATTTACTCCTGTCCATTTTTACTCCTCCCATCAGTCATTCCCCAGCACTTGCTGATGGCTAATGATGCAACTGGGAGTTGAGTGCTGGCCATCCAGTAAATGGGAAATCACAGTGAACTCCAATTCCACTGTTTCTGGCACGCTCCCACTCCTCCTTCCCTATCAGGATAGTGATTAGCAACAGGAAATTTGGACATTTGCCTTTTCTTAACTGAGAGACATTAGATCTTTACCCCATGTCAGGCTAAATTCCTCAAAGCTGTGCACAACAGAATTAAAGGCTCTTGTAATCCTTTCACAAACAAGAGAAAATCTGCAGATGCTGGAAATCCAAACACACACAGAATGCTGGAGGAACTCAGCTGGTCAGGCAGTATCTATTGGAAAAAAGTACAGTCGACATTTTGGGCCGAGACCCTTCATCAGGACTCCTTTCCCCTCCTGATTTTTCCAAGGAGTGCTGACTCCCACATGGTGAAAACACTGTCCACAGGCTGACTCAGACAGTGGCAGCTGGAGACGTGACTGATGGGAAGTGAATGGGGAGGGTGAGAGGGCGGGAAGGCGAGAAAGGAAATATATGGAAGCAAAATAATGGAACAAGAGCAAAAAGTGCTGACATCCCAGCTGATTACATAGGAAATACATAAAGCACACCAACATCAGGAGTAACTCCTCAAGAAAAGGTAGAGCTGAAATGTTAATGGTGGCTCTCTTTCCACAGATGCTGCCTGACCTGCTGAGCTGCTGTTTTATTTATTTCCAAAGTGAAAAAGTGCAATCCTGTCCCCACCCAACACTCACTAACGCATGCAGGTCTCCAGCAGGACAGCTCTGACCTCCTCGCCTCTCCTACGCCCAAGGGACACTTAACTGCCAGCTGACTGCTGTACCTCTGTTTCATATCAAACAACGTACGAACAAACTGAACGATCAGCAGAACACCCAACACTTATATTCAACACCCCTATGCTCTGATTTTCAAAGCCAGCCATCAGATGCAACTGCGGAGCTCTGGCTACAGACCACCACCATCATTTTTTCTGTTTTACTTGTTCAAATACAGCATGGAATAGGCTGTACCAGCCCTTCGAGACACACTGCCTAGCAATTCCCCCTATTTAACCCGAGTCTAATCACAGGACAATTTTCAATGATCAATTAACCTACCAACCAGTACGCCTTTGGACTGAGAGGAAAACCCACGGGACCCCTGGTCACAGGGAGAACATACAGGCAGCAGCAGGAATTGAACCCTGGTCGCCTGTACTGTAAAGCGTTGTGCTAACCACTTTGCCACCGTGTGGCACTGGTCCATCCAATGGTTATGATGCAACAAGCCAGGATCAACAGCTCTCCTCTGCCACATACAAAGACATTCAGAAAGAATGCTGCTCACGAATTGGAAAAAAATGAATGCTGATCATGAAAATAGCTCAAAAGACAAAGACTAAACAATTAATAGCCTTTGGTGACTAAGGCTGTGTGGTTAGTTTGTGGGTGGTATCAGAAATAGTAGAAACCTCAAGATGTATGGATCAGCTCTGTCTGAGGGCCAGAAGCAAAGTAACACCATTATTCTTTACACATGGCTGCAGCACTCTATAAAGGACAACTGTACAAGCATTGAGGGATACAGCAGGGAAACAGGCCATTCAGCCCACTGAGACTGCGCAAACCTTCAATCACCCATTTACATTAATCCTCTTTCCCAAAATATTCTCATCAACTCTCCACAGATTCATCTATACACTCGGGACAACCTAGTGGCCAATTAAACAAGTCTTTGGGACAGTGGGAAGAGACTCACATGAAAAGAGGGAGAAGGTGGAAGCTCCAGACAGGCAACAGTTGAGGACAACCAGGTCTCTGCTGCTGTGAGACTGTGGCTGTATGAGCCGCCTTTAGGGACGGCCATTCTGGCAAAGAGGCACGGAAGGCCAAACAGTCAGCCCAGGACAACAGGAATGATCAGCCAGCACCCTCCCAAAACAGACAGCTTTTACACTCCTTGGTTACTGACTTCTGCTCTAGAACATCAGGTGGGACTTAGTAGAGAGGATGTACCTCACCCAGAAGGGTCTCCTCCAGTTCTGTTCTGCAACTCCTCTGCACGCCCTCTCCCAACTTTCTAGCTTAGGTTACAGGCAAAAACCACATCAACCATCAATAACCAGTTCCCCCCATCGGAATTATGAGTCACCATCACCTCCAGCTGAGATTCCAGAACCCAGACTCAGATATGGTAAAGGAGCTCCAAATAAGGTCAAGTTAAGTCAGACCATGATACTAAAGGTCGATAATGTCATTATAGTGTAATCATCACGAGGTTTCAAACTCTGACTCCATGGTCGAGAATGTAATCAACCAATTCAGCCTGCCCACAGTTGGACTATCAATGGAAGAAAGCCTTATGATCCTATGAGCTTTTTCCAACCAAATTCAAGATTAGAAATAATTGCAAGGCATTGAGAGATGCAACCACATACATTCTTTCAATATCCGGTACCGATAATACCAAAAAAAATCACAGGGGTGCCAAGGTTTCAACCAACACGTGCTGACAGCAACTACTGCTTCTTGTGATTCTAAGCAAGCTCTTACAATCCAGTGCAGTTGGATCCTTTCTGCAGCCCCCATATTTGCATCTCTCAGAAAATGAAAGCAAGAGGCAAGTGGACCTAAATCATAAATGCCTCTAATTAATCTCTTGTTTTATAACTCAGGACCTGCAACCTCATGCTTTCTGTGTTCTTCTAGCCTGGCCTGGACCACAGACAATGAATAGTCTGGTGGTCTGTGTATGCCAAACTAAAGTACTATTTAAGGAAAATGGCACACCATCTCAAAAACACATACCAACCAACTTCCATCCTGACATTGGGTGCGATGAGGAGTTTGCACCTTGTCCCTGTGATTGTGTGGCTTTCCAACAGGTGCTCCGACTTCCTCCCCCAAGGCACGCAAGGAAGCTAATGTAAACTGTCCTTGGCGTGTAGACTAATGGCAGAACCCGGGAAGAGGACGTTGCAGGGAATGGGATTGATCTGTGAGCTGACAGAGACTCAGTGGGTTGAAATGAACTCTTGTGGCACAAGCAAATAAGAAAAAATGGAACTTTAGTTTTAAGAAAGCCTGTCCACAAATCTGCTGAAGGAAAACTGGGGCAAACTGAGCGGTGCTGGAAACGTACAATTAAGGAATCACCCATGGCCACCAGACCTGACAAGATGTTGGTTGAAAACTTTGGTTTAATGACCAGCCAGTGTAAAGTATGTTGTTTCTGATCTTATTCATGATGTGTACAGTAAATACAGACAGGACACTTTTTGTTTATGCTTATTGTACCTTTGGTACAATACGTGCCCTGTAATGTACTCACGTCACTCGTGTTTCCTTGTGAAACCGTGCACCTGTGAAGAGAGGCTACGGTCATTAGTGCATCATCATGTGTCCCTTTCCTGACCGACTTGCAGCATATCTTTAGTGATTAAACCTAATTTGTACCACTTAAAGTGGCGATGGACTGGATGTTATCCCACATGCCTTAGCAGAGTCCTCGAAGAAAAGATAGCTAACTGACAACTACAAGGATCAGGAGTTTAGGGCCTTGTTAAGCTGGGTACAGAGATAGTCCTCCAGCTGTAGTGTGCAGGAGCAATGAATCACTGGAAAGGCACAACCACAGGTACTTCACCTTCACCCCGGAAGTAAGGTGCTGACCTTATCTGAGTGACCATCAAGGTCCAGGCAGGGGGCAGGGACGAGATAGTGGTGGCCAACCTCCTGAACCACTGTCAAAGATCTTTAGATAGTTTGCTGGGTCATATTATCAGGCAGTTATGCCAGACAAGGATGCAAATCGGCTCCACTGAAGTGCTAAGAGTGGGATCTCCTAATGATCTACAGCAACACTGTGGCTAGATTTCAAAGTATCTCATAACTGAAAAAACACAAACATTCTACAAAGTACAAGAGAACTACTGTGATAATGGCAGCCTCCCTTTTCTTTCCAATTTCCCAGAACTTTTACCAAATTAAAATTCTGAAACTGGTTTGATGGGTTATCCAGAGTGCTGCTGCCTCTCTGGCTCAGTGAGACATGCTCTTCACTAGATTAATCACTGGGGAAAAAACGTTACATACTTGATGAGCCCATCTTCCATGTAGAGATCAGCATAAAAGGACTGGTCATCGTTGACAATCCGGCCTCCTTTGATCAACAGTCGGTCACTCTAGGGATTGGAAACACAGGAGTTATTGCCAGCTCATCAGTAAAATTACAAGTCAACTGACATCAAGTTTTAACCAGACACTTAAGTTCTGCAGTCAAAGTTTCATCTGGGGCCGTTCAACTCTTGCAGAGGACACAGATACTCAGAATGTTTCAGATGCTCCCAAATTCTCCAAGGATCACAAGCAATTTCCCAGGCATCGCTGCAGCCACCCAGCCACGGAACTGGGCTTTTAATGGCAGCTCTTTTTACTTGTACACCATTACCTCAGCAATAAAAATACTGATTGGGAAGCATCTCACAGTCAAGATCAATTCAAATAGTGCACAGTCATTTCCTTCAAAGTTTCCCTTCAAAAATCATACTCCATGAAAAGACTGGAAACCTACAATATGTCTGATTTGCAATCTGCATTCAACTCTTAACAATACTTCAGATGTTTCCAAATTTGGACAAGCAAGGTTTTACCACTAATGTTAATTGGCCACTTGTGGTCATAGCTGAAATATTTAATCTGCACCCCATCTCCCCTTTTACCAAAAATGCGGTGCAAGTATATTAATCAGTCTATGTGCACAACAGAACAGGCAAAAGGACAAACTAGTTGCACCATTTTAATTGCAATAATAATTTGGTTCCTTGATTTATATGCAAAGAAAGATCAGTTGAGAAAGAAATAAGCAATATTTCTTTATTGCCCCCACAGGATACTACGTTTATTATAAACTCTTTATATTCCAGCTTTAGTTTTAAGCAGGTTATAAAAGGTCCACTCTGATGTATACGTATATTAAACCAGTCACTTTGCCCTTGATTGATGTGCCAACTTCAAGGAGTCTCCTGGTCTAATGAGTCCAGCAAGAGAACAGGATTTGCCTATAAAACACAGCACAGAGACTGGGGAAAATACAAGGCTAAAAAACCGGTGACAGCACCAAGCAAACATATACATTAGTGGTCTCTGTATGTGGCACAGTAAAGTATCAGACACATCAAAGTAACACATGGCATGGTCAACTTGCATGAAAGCATTTCACTTTTATTTTAAATGGAGGAACAGGACATAAAACAGTTGCCTGATTAGGAACAGGATTTAGCTACCCGAACTCCTGAAGCTTGCTCCATCATTAATTTAGATCAGAGTAGAGCTTGCCTCTATTGGGGCTGCCCCCTCCCCCCACCCACTTCGCTCCGAGACACAAGAGCTGCAGCTGCACGCTGAAAATCCCTCCAGAGGACACACTCTGCCTCCTTAGCTCGCTCTCTTCCTAGCCCTTCAAGTTCCCTCTGAATAAGACACACCCACGATAAACTGACCAGCATTACAGATTCTCCCGTGCACTCTCTCAAGGGCACTTCTCCTGAGGAGCAACAGTCCCCAGCTGCCCCAGTACCCACCCAAATGGCTGTCCTCGACTGCAATCCAAAAGCATTAACCACAACACTGATGAGTTTAGCCAGTGGACTACAACCAACCCCCTTGGGGTTGTCTATCACGTAAGAAACACAAATAAGAGTAGACCATTCAATCTCTCAAAAATACTTCATTATTCATTCAGATAGCAGCTAATGGTCTTTTAACCTATAATACCATGTGCAGCAAAATCTACTAGTTTCATAATTCTAATCAACCCCTCTGCAGGTAAAATAACCTGGGGAGAAAGGTATAGTTAACTAATACTTTTTTTTGGAAAAACTAGCTTTAATTTAGATTATGCTTCCTGTTCTAGACTCTTCAGAGACTAGAATTTCTTTCTATGTACCTTCTAGATCCTTTAATCATTTTAAAAACTTTGAGCACTACTGTTCGTTTCATTACCACCAGCAATTCCAGCCCAGCCCAATGCCTGCTCATCAAACACCATCAGAGGAAAGGAGAGTAGCAGATTCAAAGGAAAGTGGAAAGATCCTGCTGGTGTTAGATAGCATCACCTTCAATGGCTAAAAGAGCCACAACCCACTATTGTCACCGAAAGTCTAAATTAAAAGCAACCTTGGCATGAAGTATGAAAGTCAAAAAACACACAGAAGAAGAATCTGGACTCTGCAATAGGTGCCAAATCTGTAAATAATCCAGTGCACACGTGGTTGAAGCCTACTGAAAGACACAGGGAGTTAATAACAATAACATTTTGGAGCACTTTTCGTACAAATGAAGTTCAAAGTGCTTTACAATGGGATAAAGTGCAAACATGAAAATAAAAGACAAAAAGATGTTAGTTAAAATCAAGGTTAAATAAATAGGCTTTGAGCCAGTGTTTAAAGTGTCAACTGAGTTTGCGTCCCTTATAAACACAAGAGATTCTGCAGATACTGGAAATCCAGAGCAAACACACACACACACACACACACACACACACACACACACACACACACAAAAGATGCTGGAGGAACTCAGTAGAACAGGCAGCATCTATAGAAATAAATTAACAGTTGTCAAGATTCTTCTTCAGGACTGGAAGGGAAGGGGGAAGATGCCAGAATTAAAAAAAGTGGGTGTGGGGGTGGTAGAAGAAGCTGAAGGATAGATAGATAGGTTGAACCAGGTAGGTGGGAAAGGTAAAGGGCAGGAGAGGAAGAAATCTAACAGGAGGGGAGAGTGGACCATGGGAGAAAGGTGATAAACATCCCTTATAGTTTTAGGCATTGAATTCCACAGTTTAGGAATGTAGTTTAAAAAAAAAGCTGACCAACTATCTTTTGTGGGAGATTGCTTAAATTTAAGAGACCGGCAGAAGAACTGAGAGCTTGAGTAGGATTATAACACAAAAGTGATTTTGTGACGTACTCCAGTCCCAGACCATTGAGAGCTTCATGGATAAGAGAAATTTAAAATCAATCCTAAGAGATACAGGAAAGCAATGCAGTGTAGCTAGGATGGGAGTGATATGTTCCCTCATCCTGACTAGTTAAAATTCTCAGTGGCTTTTTGAAGGAATTGAAGTTTGTCAGTAGATTACTTTGGGATGCCAGGAAAAAGTGCATTGCAGTAATCTGGCCCATTTGATACAAAAGTGTGAATTAGATTTTCAGCATCATCATGTGACAGAAATAGATGTGATCTATAGAGGTGAATGCAATGTCTATGCGGGTGCTCCAATTTCCTGTCACGTGCTAATAAAAGTGCATTTGTCAGGTTAATTGGCCACTGTAACTTGCTCCTAGTGTGTACACCTGGTAGAAATGACTTGTTGGGCTGAACGGCTCACTTCCTTTCCATAGCTCTCTCTAACTCTGACAAGTTGTGAACTTGCCAAAGTTTGTTCGGACACACTTTTATTTAATTTACTGAATCACACTTTCAAACATTAGGAGCAGTGCATTTTTCAAAACACGAGGACAATTTTGGAATGCACACAGGGAGTCATTTACTCAGTGACATCATGTCTAAAAACAGTACTTGACTACTGCCGCTTTGAATTAGAATTGCATGCGCTGGAAACATGAAGTTAAAATAAGGTGGCATGGTAGTTTAACACTCCAGCATCATCATGCTGGGAGGTGGCTTATTACAATGGATGCTGTGTTTGTGCTGCCAGGCTGCAATATCCAGACCACAATTTGACAGGAGCTATTCCAGTTAACAGTTGATTAGTTTGGACTAGGGAGTGCAACAGAATGAGCGAGTGTGTTTGCATCAACATTTGGTGATCATTACGGGGTAAAAGCTTAGATTCTTCTTTGTTCCCTCCCCAAATATTCCCACGAAAATAAGCAGGCAAGCCAGAAAGAACTGTTAATAGCTTGAACCTTATTACAACACCAAAACCTTCTTACTAATACACATGGCAATAACAAAACACACAACAAAAAAATCAGCAACTGATTGCCCATTAGCTGGTCAAATTCTGACTATTGGCTTCAATCTTTACACACAGGCCTGACTTTTCCATTGCTGTATAATGCCACGTATTGTGAAAAGAACCTCAACAGAGAACACTTCCCTGTTCAAGATACAGCAGACTCCTTTGACAAGAGAAACGTTAAGAAGCAATATAAAGAGTCATTAATGATGTACTGAGCGAGCCACATATCAAAGACTTGAATCTAGAAACTCAAGAGTTTTAAACCAGAGTCCCAGAACTGGTAGTCATTAACACTTTTCAAACCTGATCAAAATTCAGCCTTAATTAGGTTTAGGTTCTAAAACTGATGCAAAAAAAGTCAGTTGTAAGAGCTTTGTGGCCTAGTAACGGTGGGGTGCTGCAAATGCTTCAGGCCTTCAGAACCACAGGAGTTGTACATCTACAAGCAGAATCAGAAGCATCAGCAACAGATGAAGCTTTGTGCTATGAACATTCTGTCTGTAATGCTTCTGGAGATGCTGTAAGCTGAATTGATCAGCTCACGCTGATGGAGGTTTATAGACTCAGTCCCTGACTGCAGCTTAATTGAGTTAATTAGAAGATGGGTACAGCTGCACACAATGAATAGCTAGTCCTGTTCCTTCACTCCCCTCCCCCTCCCCTTTCATCCACAAACACTGATTCCAAAAGAGCACATTCGCTTCTGCAAAACACGGGCAGGGAGCTTCAGGGCGCGTTGCCATCTATGGCTCCAGCAATAATAATGCTGCAGCTCACAGTGTTTTTTTGCTTGAAGCCACCTTAAGGAACTTTGCTTGTTGGCTATACAGTCACGATCCATTTTATTTTGCTAACAGGATTTACAATCTCAAAGTGCTTGGATTTTTAAGATATGACAATAGAACAACATTCACTCAATCTTGTTCGTAATTATTGCAATATTCCCATAAATTTAAAATGTTCATCTTTATAAACAAATCCTTTCTTAGCCTTGCTCTTCCCCATCTTGTTCATCCACCACTGGATCCTACACATTTCCCTCTTCCAGGGCAGCCAATTCTGAAGCTGTGGAATTTCTCTGCCAGAGCTCTCCTCTAAGGTCCAAGCTCTTCAACTAAGTTTTTCATCAGCACCCTTGATATCACATCCTTCAGCTGCGAATCAAATGCTATTTGATTTATCTTCTCCTTTATCTTTTGTTCTTGTAATGAATGGGTTGGTCAAATGTGAAATGTCACTGCACTGTTATGTAGCCTTGAAACAGTTATTAGTCAAAACACTTAATCTGGGGCAGGATAGCATTTATATACTCTGGAACAAGTACGCACAAGTTTTGGTGTGGATGGAACACTAACCTTGGTCAGCATGCTATCTTGGACTTCACGGCCACAGAGCAAAGAAGTTTCTCATCTATGTCTAGTATGGTTGACCTTCTAAGACTGTGCCCTCTGCTTCTAAACTTTTCAGCCAGAGGAGAAACCAATCTCTTAAGAGTTTTACTGCATTAAAAGGAAACTTGCATAACAACTCTCAGAACTATCCAAATATACTTGTAAATTCTTCTATAAAGCGAGGAATCCAGCAGCCAACTTGCATAGAGCAAGCTCCCACTAACCTCCAAGAGGACCACAACCTTGTCATGGCTTGGAGGCTTGTGTCTTTCAATGACCCGGAGTGCTATTTTGGTTGCAGTCAAGGCATTGTGCTTTGGCTCTTGGTAGGATCACCCACACCAAATAGGTCAAAGGGTAGAGGCCAGACTAAGGGTTGTCCATCGGTCCTCCAGGTTCAGGGGTTCAGCTCACGTCTAACAACCCTGACTGGTAAAACAAAACTGTTACAAAAGCAGTAATGTTCTATAACTGGAGTGCAACAGTATTCCTGAGTCTCCACCTGGGACTTGCATGACTGAAAGCAGCGAAAACCTAGAGGAAGCTACTGACATGATGAAAGAAGCCCAGACCACCACCAGAGATGAAGGACAGTGGCGCAATGGGCAGTAACACAAGCTTGTACTAATAGCTGGGCAACAATAGTTAGATACTCCAAAGATCGAGTAATAAATATTGCCAACGTTGCTCTTCAAAATGGTGCCAACTCAGTATATGAACACTTCTGAAGGGGAAAACCTTCCTCCGTAGGCTTAAACTGGGATTAGCTGCTCATTCGAACTGAACAGAACTCAATTGTTTATTGTTTAGAAATTGGCAAAACTAACAACATAATGTACACACGGCCCTTGTGTTCAATTGTATGAAGACCAGCCCGAATCCTAACCTCAGCTGTTACAGCACGGGGTAAGATAGAGGACCTGAGTCTACCAAAGCATCAGGTGAAGGGAAAATTAATGACCTGTAATCGGGGACCAGACTGCAGGTCATTGCAAGGCTGATCAAGCATTTTTGAGTCTTTAACATCGTAGGCAGCCCTAGGATAGCAGGCACATGGACAGAAACCGCAGTTGCACGTTCTATTGTCCTTTCTCCCTTCCAAAGAAAAGGCCACTTCCTGCTCACCATGAGTTCCAAACATCAAGATGCAATTGTTCATTTTTAATCGAGCATGTATATATCAACCTTCATTTAATAAATGCAATAAAATGAGATGAACAGATCTTCATCCAGGTTTCAATATTTTAAACAAAACTTTCCATTCATCCAAGCAATTAAATGATCAACCAAAGCAAAAGTCAGTAAAAGTTGCTCAGCCTACAGGTACCTTCCATAAAGAGGTTGCTCTCCACCTAACCACAGGTTCATAATGCATCCCACCCATACACTCTAGTATTTTTTTTTTAACATAAAAAACAAAGCTTTGTTAAGAAGATGGTGTTTGCGAACAACACACCCAAGGGCGATATCCTCCAGATGGTTCATGAAATTATTTCTTTCACACCTTTTTTCTTTCAAAAATGGTTCTGCTACTGTGGGAGCCTGTGATTCAGCAGTTGTGCTCTCCGTTTTACTGGTGTGTTTTCGGGCCATTTGAGCAATCTGTCGCTTCGCTGTCTTCGAGCGGGTTCTGTGAGGCTTCAAGTAAAGCCTGCAGCCTCAAGGCCAAGAAGCCTGGAGATGGGGCACGGCCCGTGATCGACTCCATTTCTCGCCGACTTTGCCAACTGAAGCGCTGAGGAAGATTGATATCATCAAGGCGAGTGAGTGGTCAGTACCTTCTACCAGCCTTTCGCTCGCTGCTGCTGAAGGAAGACGTGTCTGTGTTCAAATGCTCTCTCTCTCCCCCTCGATGCTATCGGAGGATGGTACCCGAGTTCTGGATCTTGGACAAGGTTTAATCGACAAGGTTTGTGAACTGGACTCTGTAGTTCATGTTAAGATGTCTTTCTGGTCACTCCTTTTTTTGCTGCTATTTTGGGCAATTTTGGATTGGGGCAACCTGAAGATAACAAACACTGAGCTGAACTGAATGTGCATGGACTCCTTTGATTTTGTGCTTTATACTCTTGTGTTTTTCCACATTTTTTGTTGCTCTTTGTTTGCACATGTGGGGGGGGGGGGTTGATGTTTCTCTTTGCTTCATGGCTGTCTGTGGGGAAGACAAATCTCAGGGTTGTACACTGCATAGATACTTACATAATAAATGTACTTTGTATCTTTGTGCTTACAGCTAATCATAGAACGCACTCTCCTGCGTCTCCAACGTGAATGGGCAGAACACCAAAATGAGAGATATCAAATGTGATCATGAAGAGAAAGTCACCAATGAATTTATATCCCACACAAAGCCGCATGTTACTTAAGTAAAGAGGAAGCCTGACAGATGGCCATTTGCGTTCCCATGTATTCAAAGGTTTTGTAAATAAAACTGGAAAAAAACAGATGCAAATACAATAATGAAAGACTTGTATTGAGTCAGGCAATTTACTCAGCAGAAGTCTCAATTAGATGATCATTACTAAGCTAATTCAGTCCTTATGCACCCCTTTGTTACACATGCCGAAAATGCTAAAACCTTGTGACAATCCTTACCAGCCTAAAGCAATCAGTTTTTCATCAGCCTTACCATATGGAAATTTGAAGACCATGCCAATTTCTCTGTAGCACGCAAAATAAACCCAGACGCGCAAATATTCACTGTCGACGTAGTGACCTCAACATCGGTTTAAGAGGATAGCAAAATCGCTGGAAGTTCAGCAAACTCCTCATACATTTCAAATCTACCATGAAACTTTGCAGAGAACAAAGTCAGGCATACAATGCTGAGAAGCTGTTGCAGGAGAATCCCAGTCAGGCAGCAGCTGCTACGGGAAAGGAAGGATGACCTCTCATTTCAAGACCCTGCATTAGGGCATCAATATTTTGGGTTAAGCTTTCCTTTCACTCTAGATGCTGCTTGACCCATTGAGTTCCTCTGGCAATTAGTGTTTTGGCTCCCGATTCCAGTATCTTCGTGCACACGATGCTAACAGCAAAAAATAATCCTGGAACTGTGGAGGAAACAGGTTGGTGCTATGGTGAAGTATTCTGGATTCATGGATGGCTGGGCAGGGCAAACATAATAATTAACAGGCATTTAGGGTTAAGTTTCTTGCTTTTAAATTTTAGCCGCAATCTTTCTTGTGCAAATCCAAGGAGAAAGTCCACAATCTCCATATACTGACACTATGCCTCAAGATCAAAAGCAATGGTGTAAACCATACAACCAAATTAGCTTTCTTTATACCTTCATGATACGGGCAGCATTGAAGATTGAGGAACCCATTTTTTTTCAAAACTTCTCCTTTCAGTTGTGTCCACCTCAATCTTGAGAAGCAGTCTTGCCCAGGCTAAGGAGGCAAGTGACTGAAATACTCACATGGAATCCTATTCCTAACATGCAGTGACTGTGTCGCAGATCTTAATCCCCAGTAGGGCATCCTCTGTAGAGGTTTTGGATTTTATACAAAGTGGATCAGGTCAAAGACATCATTCCTTGCACTTCTTGATAAAGAACACTGGATCATAATTCCCAATCCACAAACTGAATAGATAAATTCATGATGCAGTCTATTTCAAAACTTTAGCTTCAGGAAAGACTGTGAATGCTGGTTGTGTTGGGTTAGGTACATTAGAAGGGAGAACGTAGGGAGTTTTAGAATCAGAGAGGCACTACATGAAAACAGGCTCTTCTACTCATTGTTCCCACACCGATCGTCAATTACTCATTCACAGTAATCCTACTGCAATAGTTTTTATTCACCCCAACTTCCCCCCTCCTCCCCTCCACCAGATTTTATGAGTTATCTTCTCACTTGGGGCAATGTACAGTGTCCAATTACTAACCCATATGTCTTTAATACTGGGAGGACACTGGAGCCCTGCTAGGAAAACCATGTGGTCACAGGGAAAGTGTGCAAACCATGAGAGCACCCAGAGTCAGGACTGAACCCAGGTCATTGGTAGCCTAAACTCCATCTCACACGGCCTTTGACAAATGTAACATCACCAACATCGCCCTAGGTCAACTAACACAAGCAAAACTGGAACATCTGGGTTCTACCTGAAGTAGACTACCTGTACCTCACTCAGTGCTGGGCTTGGAACTCAGCCTCTAGTCGACACACCCAGGCAGAACAGTCAGCCAGGAATCAGTGTGTGGCCTCATGTGTACAGGGTGGGCACTTGCACTAAATGCAAGCAAAGACTGAAAACAGTTGGAAGATGCTGGGAAAACACACTGCACCGCATTCAATCAATAATCCTTTATCGTATTAAATCACGAGTAAAATCTCACCAGAGGAACAAGTGTGGCATCAACACCACTGGTTCAGGCAAAGCAAAATGAATGGATAACCTAGCTGGAAAACAAATGACACTCATGGTTTATGCATTTTGAAGGATTTGTGGTCAGGTATGGATATAGGTACCCATTACCCATAAATCTATGCATAAACTCCTCCTTCCAAAGGAAAGAAAGGACAATTCTATAGATACTTGAGACCAGATAGAAGCATTTTGCTAATTTCCACCCATCCCCACACACAACTCATTTCCATGTTTGAGAAGTATCAGATTTACTAGGTTTAGGAGAAAGAGTTAACTATAACATGGCAAGATACTACAAGGTACTATAGAAGAGAACTGGCCATCATTGACAAATGATGTGCCAATACAAAAACACTTGAGATTTCTGAAGATGGTGAGATGGATTTAACAACAGAGATTAAGAACAAAACTCCACAATGCTATGTTGTAGTGGAGACAAAGGTAGGGAATAGAGCAAGTTCAGATGCCAGTCTGGAACCAGGCAAGTCTAACAAGACCTATAAATGAGAGCAACACACACAAAATACTGGAGGAACTCAGTAGGTCAGGCATTTATGTACAGTTAATATTTTGGGCCGAGACCCTTCAGCATGAAATATCGACAACACTCTTTTCCATAGATGCTGCCTGGCCTACTGAGATCCTCCAGCATTTTGTGTGTATTGCACGGATTTCCAGCATTTGCAGATTTTCTTGGTTATAAACAAAATTAACAAATTTTCAGAAAGATTACAAGTGATTTGAATTTGGACATGCCGGTTCTGATGATATCCCTCCCACAGAGCAGTCTTACACTGACTTTTATATCCTTACTCTTTTGTCCAGCTCATCCTATTCTACCTCTGCGACCTCCTCCATATCTCCCACAGCTGTCTGCTAAAAGTAAATCACATTAATAAGCAGGATTTGTAATCCATCATTGATATAGCATCTTGTTTTAAAGCTGCCAAAAACTGAGCTTCTGAGCACTTTAAACAAGAGGCTTTTCTGGCTGACAGGAGTTGGTCCACAAGCCAGTGTGCCATGGGACTGAAGGGTGTCTGATTCTAGTGGACCAGGGGAGAAAGGAAGTGGTAATGTGGTGCAAATTGGAAGATTGCATTGCAGGGCTCTACCACTAGAGGGAGTCTTCACACCCAAATGACGTGAGAGGCCCCTAGTGCTCATTCGCCACACCGTAAAGCCTGACCTGGCCTTGATAAACGAGGGTCCCATCCAACACACTGACATACATTTCCTCACCACTCTTCAGAACAGTCAGGACTTGCTGCCTCTTTTCACTTTAACCAACATACAGTTGTAGATTGCTTAACATAATAAAGACAAACTATTAGTCACAAATACTTCCTGCCTTTTTGGGAAAGTGGATTTCAAGTTCCATTAACAGCAATATAGGAAAAGATAATTTAATGGATTAAATCGTTCCATTAACATATTCTTTCAATTTGCTGATTCACTCAACTGTCAATTTACTCATTAATGATAGGACAATATTCAAAATATTTTTTGATGTGACATATCTGAAACTACATAAACTGGTAAGGAATTCCACAATTATTAATAAAAGATCACAGCCTGACCCACCACTGTTACTAGTCCTATAATACAATAAGTTTCTGAAACATGCCTAGCATCACATGGGGCCTATGGTCACACTTCTCCAAAATTCGTAAGTGTACCCAAAATCCCAATTTTTATAGAATAACAACGTCTAGGAAAACAGCCTATTGCAAATTCTCTTCAAAAGTCTACAATACTAACAAGAAACACCATTAGTAAGTAGAAGACCATCACCAAAGTATTTTAGTTAACTATGCAGATGAACAACTTTGAGACTTATCTCTTCCCCTGTCCTTGCAAATGCCTATTTTCTCCCTGGACTGGCTGTACCTGTATCCTTTTGAGGTTACACCATCTCTAGGCTTCCCAAGTCACCAACTGTATTTTCCACATATTAAACATCTCATCAGCTGGTAAGCTTAATCTTTTATTCCAAATGGCTATTATAGGAGTGACTTATTCAAAAACAAAACAAATATGTGAATACATACCCTGTCCTATCTATTATACAAATCTCAATAAGGACAAACAGGAGTTCTGCTTCCATAGAGAACATACATTGGGTGAAGCATTAAAAAAACAGGATGGATTATCCTTTTCAATCCTCTGCCATTATACTCAATAAAGATCATTTGCATTATTATGTCATCACTCATCCTCACCGTATCAGTGAGACACTAATATCAACTTTAGATACGTGTCAATTTTACCAACCAGTTGGCAATCCTCAAGAATAAGCCAAATAATCTGCTTGGAAATTTCTAAACAGCTGCCTTTAAATGGAAGCCCTTTCATTTCCTATTTCTTTGCCCCTGAATCTCTATACACGTTATACTTCCTCCTATAATTCAGTACAGGTCAATCTGCAATCATGCTTCCAGTGAATCTGAATAATAGCCAAATGGTCTTCAGTCTTTTCAAACAACCTTCATTTTCCCCAGTCAGCTATCTATATACATTAATGGAAGTTCCTGCATCATCTTCCACACACCCAGGCAGCACATTACAGGGTAGCATAGTTAGTAGGGACATTTCATGCCCCTTCCTTTCCTGTTGTGATGAAAGGCATCAACCCAAAACATCAGTTGCTATTTCTCTCTATAGATGCTGCCTGCCTTGCTGGGTTCCTCCAGATTTCATGTGCGCGACTGCCTTACACCTCCAATATCCCAGGCACAAGCTTGACCTTGAGTGCTGTCTACGAGGAGTCTGCATGTTCCTTTGTGACACCTTAACCCCACGGATTTACTCCAGGAGCTCTGGTTTCCTCCATCTCCAAAAAAATGTTGCCTGATAGATTAGTGGGCATCTAGCACATATCGGAGAGGAAGGGGACAGTTCAAACTGGTTATGGGAGAATTTGTGAAAAAATGAATCAGTAGACCAAGCAAAATGCTTATTAACCAAGCAAATAAAAACAAAACTCCCATCTTCCTGCTGTTAAGAACAGAATCACCAATGAGGGCTTGCATTGAATTTTCCTCAGCACCAAGTTAGACCCAATGCCCTTGCCCCATCCTGCACCAGAGTCCTTGTCCTGTCACTGACCAGAATCAGAAGCTTAGGTCACACCCACAGAAGGAACAAGCACAGGGGCAATGCAAGGTGCTAGTATTTGAAGAGTGGTAGGAGAAACTCGTGGAACAAAGACTCACTTTAGATGAGATAGCTCCCACCTTTGCCTTAATACTGGCTGTTCATAAAACAGTTTTTGCAAATTACACAAAGTAAATATAACAAAACATCTATGGCTTAAACATAATTTTGCTCATTTCCATTTATTTCAGAGGGATTTTGGTTTGCATTACAATAATTAATTCAGCAAAACGGGGCCCAGTTTCATTCAGATAAGGAGATGGCATCAGTTACAAGGGGTTTTACCATCCTCAATCACTCATCACCAGACTCCTCCCAAAGAATATACCAGTACTCTCTGTACAATCAAAATCTAGGTAACTGAATTACTTTTATTATAATCCTTTGGAATTCTGCAAATTGGCAGTTTTCAGAATTCAAGAGTTTATTTAAAAGATTGGATATGGATCCGGAAATTGATCAATTTATTTTGGGAGGAAAACCCTCAAACCTACTGTCTTTACCGCACTGGGTTAATTTCTTTTGTTTGACCTGTGACAGAATGCCTCTCCCGTCTCTCACAACCCGCTTTAATTCGTTAGAGACAAAGGCAATGGTCCCAAACAATAAAACTAGCCCAGAAAATACAGGAAAGCCTACTGGGAAGTTGAGTTAACCGCCAGCCAATTCTCAAATCAGCCCCCAAACCACACTGGATGTCTATTTGTTTCACTGTTCAAACGCAGCTTCAGTGATGCAGCGGAGATCGACTGTGCCATAAAGCGCGAAACTGGGTGGTGTCTCCTCGTTCAATTTCTAACTGGTGCAACATTGCATGCTTAAATAAAACATTATTAAAATCAATTACCCTGGAGAATTCTGTATTAAAACGCACAAAAGTTGTAATAAAACTGCTTTAAACATTCAATTTCAGATTTGGTTCGTCCGCTTAAACACGCCTTTGCAAAAAAAAACCAGAAAAGGCACGCTCCCTTCTGTGAACCTGTGAAATACTCTAAGCAACTTTCGGTACATTTTAAGACAGAGTTGCAATTACAGAACAAATAAACAACATCGATTTTCCTTCGGAGGAAGGTGGTTGATTGAAATTCAATGCGGATTCACTCCTTTCACAGACACATTGGCTTCTTGCAACAGTGCTGTATTCCAGGCGCGCGCGCACACACTCTAATAGACACACACACACACACACACACACACACACACACACACGCACACACAAAAAGCCCACTCAAGTCTTGTTCTTGTAATATCTGCAGCACAATGCACTAAACGCTGCCCGCCAGCAAGGCGCTGCATTAAATATACCTCTGCTGACCATTTGCAATCTTCTCGCCTTTGCGCATAGAATACAAAAAGTACACTAAAGATGCAATGAATAAAAAGGCTTAAGATACATACCGTTATCCGCGGAATATTCTTTTTACCCTGATATCCAGACATCATCTTGGTGAGAGTATTATTGTCTGGAGTTTTTAAAAAAATAAAATAATACCTAAACACTTATTCACTCTCTCTGACTGCGTCGGCTGTAGTCTTGCGGGGACGTGATTTGCTCCCGTGCCCATACAATAGCAGCTCTGTAAGAGTATGCTGCGACTGACTATAGGCTGCTGCCGAGCTGCGCCTCCTCCAGCTGCTATTGATCGCCGTCTGCAGCGCTCGCCTCGCCCAGGGCAAACTGAGTGAGCAGGGGAGACGCGTTCGAGCCACCCGCCAGGCGGAGCCAAAGCTACTCCCGGCATCCAGCAACTCTGGCACCTGAATAAAGTCCCTCGAAATTAGCCGAAGAGAAAAACAAAATGATTTACGTCCTCTTGGGCTTCTGATTTTTTTTTTTGCATCTGACTTAATTCCAAACGCCTCTCCACTCTCGGAGATATCCAAGCTGTAGTTTAGTGTGCGTTTTATTTGCGTTCTCCCGTTTTAACATCAAATTTGAAAATTAAAGTAACTGATAGCCACATGACAATATCCAGTTTTAAAGTTAACATGTTTCCTTATGGTGATGTTGGTAATTCCTGTGTCTGGAGCTATTCCTTTCAAGTATCTTGGATATTTTCTGACTTATTCCCTGAGGATAGGAGGATGCGATTTAAATCCGGAGAATGTTACACGTGGAGCTGAAAGGTGCCAGTTCTGGTCAGCTTTATTATTGGAACTGTTATCATTGTGCTTTTCTCCAGCTGTTCTGTCCCAGACACCCCCGCTAATGCTACCCAAATCATCTGAAACATGGGTGTGGTTTCTCTCTCAATGGATGCCAACTTCCCTGCAGAGTATTTCCAGCATTTATTTGTGTCACCTTTTACAGCAATTTTTCATTATGCACATCCACCTTCTTAAACTGCGTGAGTGCGAATAAGTGGCAGTACTACCATCAAATAAGGAGGGGGTATGGGGCTGATGGGAGTACTCCCTTGGGGAGCACTAGAAGAATTCCTAGCAGAAAGTAATTTTTTACAACCTTATTCAAGCAGCCCCATGTTTGAACAATTTTAACCCCCTTATTTACGAAAGGATATACCGACTTTGAAGATAGTCCAAAAGAGATGCATTAGACCAATTTCTGGGATGAGAAAGTTGAAATTTAATACATCAATTTTAGTTGGCATATATATAAAACGAAACATACTGCAAAATGCGTCATTTTGCATCAAATTAAATCAGCGACGATTGTTCTGGGCAGCCCGCAAGTATTGCCATGTTTCTGATGCCAACATAGCATGCCACCATTTACTAACCCTGACTGGTACATCTTTGGAATGTGGGAGGTAACCAGAGCACTCAGAGGAAACCCGGGAAATCACGGGGAACATACAAACTGCTTACTGACAGTAAGGGGAATCATAGAGCTTGCCTCCAATGTGGTCCCATCACATGTGGCTGAGTATAATAAATCTATGTTCTTCGCAGTGTAGAAGGTGAGGGGCGATCTTGAAACGGGTAAGATGCTTAGGCGAAAGGAGAGGGTAGGGTATTGAAATGTTTCCACTGCTGGGGTACTCTTTTGTAATTGGACATAGTTATAATATTAAAGAATGGTCATTAAAACTGGTGCATAGGACCATCTCACAGAGAGTGGTGTGACCTATAAATTTTGTACCAAAGAGGGTTGAGAGTCTGGGTCTTTAGGGGTAGTTAAAGAGGAAGTAGATATATTGTTGAAAGGTCAAGGAAATGAGGGTTCTGGGGCACTGGTACGGAAGAGGAAGCAAGGCCTTGAGTAGATCAGCCATGATTGCATCAAATGACTGGCCGGGCTTGATGGGACTACTAACCACTGTTTCTATTTTTGTATTCTCCTGTTTTCACTTTCCCCACCTTCAGTATCGATAATGTAATATTTGGTCAGTAATGTTAATAACCAGAAGTTTCCAAGGAAAATACAAAGCATCTTTTTTTAAGTCTCTTGTTGTGATTTTTCTCTAAGATTATCAAGGAAGTGGCCAGAACACTCATTAATCCCTGGAAACAAGAAGTCAGTCCTAAGACATAGGAAAATCTACAGGGACTTGGAGGACATTGTGTGCAAACGATCATAGGGTTTTAGTTTTTTTTTCATTTACGTAATTTTTAAATTGAACCGATTTCTTTCTGTAGTCACAGATAACTTTCTTCTTTCTTTCTTAAAATAAGCAGATAAAGCAAAAAAAAATCTAGATCAAACATGGTATTTTTTTAGGACCTGATTATTTCATACTGGTTTTTAGGGCAGAGAAAAGAGGTTACTTGTAGCAGTTAGTTCAGGCAGGGTGTTACGTGTCGCATTGTCCTTCCTCCTTTGCCGTTCATCTAAACTCACTAAAATTCTTGTTATAATGAAAGCAGAAATACCCATCAGGTCAGGTAAAATTAGCGCAGGGAGATGTAGAGTGAATGACACAGGTTGATGACCTGTCAGCACAATGACAGAAAGTTCGAAATCACAGGGAAGGTGTAAGGTTGGAGGGCACAAAGAGAACACTGGTGATAGAATGGCCACTGGGACACTTCTGGTGTTTGTGCCAGGTAACAGGAACTGACCCACACGGAAGCAGCGCAAACAGAAGATGGGGGAGGATGCAAGAACATAAGGAATAGAAGCAGAAAGAAGCCATTCCGCCCCGATCACTTTTACACCATGTCTGATTGCTTACTTGAGCATCATTTTCATTTATTAATCCCCTATCTCTAAAACATCTGCTGATATTTTTCTCGACAGACCAATTAGCATCTGCAGAGAGAAAAAAATTAAGTTAATATTGCATCAGAACTGGCCAGTTCGTATGGAAGCTGGATAGGCTGGCTCTCTGCAGTTCTTGAACTCTGTGTGGAGTCCAGTAATATGCCTCCTCAGAAGATGAATTGTATCGGCATTGTTGGATCACTGAAAGGAGCCAAAGGGAGAAGTCAGTGAGAATGGGATGAAGAAGAAAGATGACAGGAAACTTGGGGTCACCCTTGTAGTTGGGAGGGAGGCAGAAGAAAAGAAATCATAAGCCAATTAGCCTGATTTGAATGTTTGGCATGGTGTTGGAATCTATTGTTAAGCATGAGGTTTAGGGGTACTTGGAAGCACATGACTGTGGTCAGTGTGGTTTCCATAAGGGAAATTGTTGTGACTGTGAATAAAGTCACCAGAGAGACACTGAAGCAGGTAAATACAGAAGTCTTTATTCATCAAAACAAGCAGACACTCTTGGAAGAAGAGGCTCCTGACCCAATATTACATGTCATTTTTTTAATATACTAAAGATCAAAGGTAATAGCATGACAATTCTATAGTTACAATGTATCCACCATGCTGCCTTTGAATTATATATAATTTTCAAACATCTAGATCTTTACACCAACACTCCGAAAATGATGTTAATCACCACTGACACTGAGCTGCATCATGCACATGCAGACATCTCAGGTGAATGGATGTTTCCCGGTTTGCAGTCAACCCCAATCTGCAGCTCCAAGAACACCACTGTTCTGCGCTGCATTCTCAACTCAATCCACAATCCACATTCAGATCTGAAGACTGGTTGTTGATGAAATTAATATTAGAGCTCTTTGAGGAAATAACATGCAGGATAGACAAAGGAGAATCAGTGGGTGTTGTAATTTTGGATTTTCAGAAGGCCTTTGACAAGGTGCTGCTTAACAAAACAAACGCCTATGGTATTTCACGAACGATACTTACATGGATAAGATTGGATGATTGACAGGAGGTGAACAATGGGAATAAAGGCGACCTTTTCTGGCTGACTGTGGGATACTAGTGGGACCGCTTCTTTTCATGTTATATGTCAATGACTTGGATGATGGAATTGATGGCATTGTAGCCAAGTTTGTTGACAATATGAAGATAGTTGGAGGGGCAGGTAGTATTTAGGAAGCAGGGTGTCTACAATGTGATATATACTCATTTCTAGCTCAAATTTGCTAAGCTTGTTTTCTAAATAGCAGTTGCCATTGTTGTAAGTAAACATTGCCACCTGATCTGATGAACTAATGGTACCAGAGACAGTGATTTGAACTTGTATCGGGAAATGGCAAGAACTGTTTGTAGGGAAGAAGATTTTAAAGATGGCCATTCATGCATCATTGTCATGTGTTTCTGGAAAATTATAATGGTGACATTCCTTTGAGATTTGGGAAATGTGGTAGATGGAATATAATGTATGGAACTATATGGTCATGCACTTTGGTAGAAGGAATAAAGGCATAGACTATTTAGTAAATGGGGAGAACATTCAAAACTCAGAGTTGCAAAGGCCTTGGGTCTCCTCTGGCAAGATTCCCTAAAAGTTAACTTGCAGATTGAGTTGATGGTAAGGAAGGCAGATGCAATGTTAGCACTCATTTCAAGAATATAAATGCATGGTTGTAATGCTGAGGTTTTATAAGGCATTTGCCAGACTGTACTTGGAGCATTAAGAACAGCTTTGGGCCCCTTATCTAAGAAAAATTGTGCAGGCATTGGAGAGGGTCCAGGGGAGATTTATGAGAATAATTCCTGGAATGAAAGGGTTAATGTATGAGGATCATTTGATGGTTCTGCGTCTGTATTAGAAGAATTTAGAAGAATTGGGGTGGGGAATCTCATTGAAACCTATTAAATATCGAAAGGCCTAGATAGACTAGATATGGAAAGTATGTTTCCTACAATGGGGAGTCAAAGGGCATAGTTTAGAGTAGAGGGACATCCATTTAGAACAGAGATGTCTTTAGCCAGAAGGTAGAGAATCAGTGACATTCATTTCCACAGATGGCTGTGGAGGCCATGTCAATGGGTATATTTAAAGCAGAGGTTGATAGGTTCTTGATTAATCAGGGTGTCAAAGATTACAGAGAGGATACAGGAGAATGGGAATGAGAGGAATAATAACTCAGCCATAATGGAATGGCAGAGCAGATGTGATGGGCTGAATGGTCTCATTCTGCTCCTATGTCTTACGATCTTATAGTCTTATCCTGGAAGTGCAGGTGAATTAGTGCTTCATCTGAGAGTGTGGTCCCTATTGTGGGATGGAAAGAGGTAAAACTTGAAGAGTGCTCCCTCCTGTAGTTGCTGGGAAGGGGAGCAGCATGAGTGGAGATCAAAGAGTGAACTGGGGGCTGTAGGGGGTATAAGATAATTTTCAGAATGATGAAAAAGGGGAGGGGCAGACTGAAAGATATGCCTGGTGGAGACATCTTGTTGGGGTAGTATTGTACAGGATGATTTGCTGAATTTGGAGGCTGGTAAATTACAGGTGGAGAATGCAAAAAAGTCCAATGTCTGCTGTACGTAGAAGGACAGAGATGGTAGCAGAAACACAGAAAAAGGAACATAAGCAATAGAAAACATTGTCAGCTGTGGAAACCATGGGTAAGGCACAAGGAAGATGGGTTAGTGTAGAAAGTATCATTACCAGAATAGATGCAATGGAGCAACAGAAACAGGAAGGATGGAATTGAACCCTTTTTAGGAGAAGCTGGAGATGAGATAGCTGTAGGAGTCTGTGGGCTTGTACAGGATGAAGGTTATTAACCTTTCCTCTGAGATGGGCATAGGGAAGTTGAGAAAGAAAAGGGAAGAGCTAGAGATGGACCATCTCAAAGTGAGAGCTGGTTGAAAATTGACACAATTCTTTGAGTTGTGTACAGAGCAGGAAGCAGCACGAACACAGTCATTAGTGTACTGGAATAACGAAGTGCCAAGACCAAAGTAGTACTGAACTAGGAACAATTGCACGTAGCCCACAAGGAGAAAGGGAAAGCTGGAATCAATGTGGGTTTAACCCAGCAAAGGAGGAGATGGACTGCTTATTCTACATAATCTTTTATCCATTTATAATCATGCCTTTGCTTAGCTTCCCTGGCCATCTATACTACTAGGCTCTATTACCCCATGTGGTAGAATTCTAAACATCCTCCATGTTGTGTTTTTTCTTAAATTACTATGAAATTTCTTCATGACCATCTTACCTCTATCTTCAATGTAAACAACAACTTTGCAATGTCAACTCTATCCAAGTCTTTTATAACACAGCAAACCTCAATCTGCTCTTTCGATCTTCTAATTCTTGAGAAGCAGTCCCAACCTGTTGAATGCTCTTTAATGGGTCTCTTCATCTGCTTAGTTCTGGTAACTTTCTCCTAAACATTCTTTGCACCTTCTGCTGATCCTTTTTTATAATATGTAGTCCAGAATTATTATAGCACTTGCATTATCTCCAAGAAATGTTTAATATCTTCTTTAGTTTTCAGTTCTAAACCTTTAGTAACCCTTATTCGCCCACTTTTCGTGACCTCAGAATAACGTTGAATGTTGCTTTATCCAATTATGAAACTTTATTTCCAAGGGTATTCACTTTCAACCAAAACGGATTACCTCATCTACCAATTACGAGCCAATTTATTAATCTATTCCTATATATTGTTGCAATCTTCCTCCATATTAAATTTACATATTGTTAAATTTAAACTTCTAATGTAGTTAATTAAACTGTGTATGTAAATTAAGAATGGTTCAGCATGAATCCTTTCCGAACACCACTTACCAACATTTGACAATACCAGTATCATTCTGTTGCTAAACTGAGATCACAAATTCTAATTGTTGTTTGGTAAACACAAGGTGCTCTCAGCATTTAGTTGATCTGCAGCTGGAAGTCACAACCTCTAGCTTTTATTTTTCTTTATTTTAAAAGAGTGGTTATTAAGCCTCCTCAAAGGTTACAGACATTCTGGCTCCTGTGAGAAATGAATGGCATTGATTATCTTTTTAAGAAGTGACATAGATATTTGACTTCCCTCTTAAACATGACAGAGAAGGGTGAACAATGAGAAATGCATATTAGTGATGGAGTATTTTATATTGCTAAACACCCACTATTACTTGAAAACAATATTTTCATAGGAATTCTGAATCTTGTAAAACACAATGTATTGTTATTCATTGTAGGCACACATTCTCCCCCTGTGACTGTGACACTTCATATTTTTTTAACAAGGACTATAGCATACAGCTTGGCTTTGATATTTTGTGTTATCTTTTTGTAATATCCTTTAAACTGCACGGCAGGAAGGTTTGTAGATCACATGGCATGTGACAGACAAAGAAGTCTTACCGATATTACCAGTAACCTGTGTATTTTCTGATGGTGCAGAAGGCCATTCAGCCCAGTGATTCACTGTCAGATCTCAGAGTATGCCCACCAATTCCCAACCAATATTTATTTTTCTTGCAAACTGTTGTCTCTCATATTCCCATCTTTTCTCCAGATTATATCATATATCTACACTGGCAGCAATGTACTGTGTCCAGTTAACCTAGCAAACAGCATGCCTTTGGCATGTGAGAGAAAACCGCAGCAGCTAGGGGAAACCCTGTATACTTGCAATCTTCACACAACTCATTCCCTCCAGTCCCTGCAATATCACTAAGACCTTTTCCCTCTTAAATATGTGTACCATTACCAAAGCCTTATAACTGTTGGTGACAAGCAATTAAATGCATGAAAATGCAAGGTTTAAATGCAGTATAAATGCAAGGTTTGTGATTGGATTTAAACTCGCGGATTTCAAAAACCCATGCAGCAATATTCCACGACAATTACAGAGATACTTATGTGGAAAAATACCATCATCACTCTCTCTTTCTTATTCTAATGCTCTTTCTTTCTGCAGATTATAATCCCCTTCTGCAAGCACACCCTGTTATACACCAAGAGACAGCTTTTATGACTCAATAACTTCGTCCATCTTACCCAAACAAACCCAAGATTGTCCTCTGGCTGTCTTCACATGTATTGAAAAAAGAACAAAAAGGAGTTTTTGTTCCTGGTTGAAAGTACAGCCTCCTGTATTCTGGCTACTTGATATGTTATAGAGACATCCCGAGAAATCATACACGTTGCATCTCCTCAGGTAATAGGCATGCTTTCTTTTAGCAGAACAAGAATGAATTTGTATTTAAATAAGATCACTCGTGAGGTTAGGATTTCTCCATCCAATTAAATGGACTGTAAAGTGGGGAGCGGTATAGAACCCATTTGCCTCAGCCCATAAGAACCCGGCTGAGTCAGCAATACGTCGTGCTGAAAGAATGGACTATATCATACCCAGTTTATTCCTTTATGCTGATCAGGATGACTTACTTCCTTAGTATTAACTCAATGAATAAAACTTTGGAGATGATTATATTAAAATGTTAGCCTGGTTAGAGATGGAAACATTCTAACCCCTCAGGCTCCATTCAGATTTCGATTGACCATGAATAGGCCTCACACTATAGAACATTTAGCATGTTACACCTTGCAGCCACTGCTTAGCTATGGTGGATCCGGATTTGCTTCTAGTCTTTTAGACTGAGGTATGATGGTCACCATATCACAAGCTCATGCAACATTCTTACAGCAGGCAGACTATGATGCCAGTCAGTGCATGAAGCTGATGGCAACAATGCCCAAATGGATCTCAACTTTGCAGACAGTGTAAAGTGTCACGATCCAACCCCATCAACACCTTAAATTAAACTATTTAAATAGATCTGTTGGCAACACAGACAAAATGCTGGAGGGACTCAGCAGGCCCGGCAGCATCTGTGGGAAAAAGTACAGTTGACGTTTTGGACCGAACTGGAGAAAGAAAGATGAGGAGTAGACTTAGAAGCTGGGGGAGGGTAGAGAGAAACACAAATTGATAGGTGAAACCAGGAGGGGGAGGGGTGAAGTAAAGAGTTGGGATGTTGAATAGTGAAAAAGACGCATATAAAAATAATTAATTAAGTACTGCAAAAATAAAAATAAAAAAGTACTGAGGTGGTGTTCATGGGTTCAATGTCCATCCAGAAATCGGATGGCAGAGGGGAAGAATCTGTCCCTGAATCGCTGAGTGTGTGCCTTCAGGCTTCAGTACCTCTTATCTGATGGTAACAATGAGAAGAGGACATGTCCTGGGTCATCGGAGTCCTTAATGATGGATGCTGCCTTTTAGAAGCATTGCTCCTTGAGGATGTCCTGGATACTATGGAGGCCCTTGATGAAGTCTCGGCAACCGATTTCAATCCTGTGTAGTAGCCTGCCTCCCCCGCCCCCCAACCACCACCCCATACCCGAAGGTGATGCAGCTCTCCATGGTACACCTGAATTTTGTGAGTGTCCTTGGCGACATACCAAATGTCTTGAAACCCCTAATGAAATATTGCCGCTGTTGTGCCTTCTTTGTAGCTGCATCGATATGTTGGGCCCAGGATACACTCTCAGAGATATTGACACCCAGGAACTTGAACTTGTTCATTCCTTCCACTTCTGATCTCTCTGTGAGGACGGATGGGTGTTCCCTCAGCTTACCTTTCCTGAAGTCCACAATTAGTTCTTTGGTCTTACTGATGTTGAGCTCTCTACCCTGGTGGATAAATTTGCTACAGTATATTTGCCTACTGCAAACTCTGGCCTTAGAAGAGGGATATTATACAGAGTATTAAGGTCTGTTCACAATGACCAATATTTTACATCTACTAGCCAAAGTAACATAAATGAAATTAGTTTTCAGAACATCTTGGTATCTAATTAATTTGTTAAGTTCCAGACAAGACAAGGGACAAGACCCTCAATCAACCTGAGCCATTGAGAATTTCCAGTGCATTGCTCTCCAGGTTTTGTACAGCTAAATGAATGTTAATTTTTGGATGTTTTGCTTAAAGTTGGGGGCCACTCAAATTCTTAAGTCCTTCAGCCATCAGAATTGTTTATGTTTCTTCTCCAAGAAAATTTACAACCAGACAATTATTTCCTCCTTTGAGTTTTACCTGCATGGTTCACATTTTGAATGAAGAAGCAGTTTTACCTGACATGTCAGGGTGAGAGAACAACCTTGATCTTTTCACCATATCCCAGAGACAGAATGTGAATTTATATTTTCTAAGATGACAGAAAGAGGCCATTCAGCCTTGAATCCAATGCTGGCTCTCTTCGGCCCAGACAGTCCATGCCAACCATGTTGTCCACCCAATTTCCTGCGTCCAGCCCACATCTCTCTAAGCCCTGCCACCCCAGGTGCTTTTTAAATAATACTGTTGTAACTGCTTTAATCACTTCCTCTGGCAGTTCATCCCATATACTCATCACTCTCTGTACAAAGAAGTTGCCCCTCATATCCATTTCCCCCTCACCCTAACTTTGGATTTCCCTGTCCCGTGGAAAAGCTTGCTGCCATCTATCTTATTCATGCCTAAGGTTGGCCCCCATTCTCCTATCTTCCAAGAAGTAAAGACTTGGCCTGGCCAACTTCTCCCTATATCTCAGGCCCTCTAGTCTAGGTAATAGTCTCAAAAATATTTTCTGCTCTCGTTCCGGTTTAACCATGTCTTTCCTGTAACAGGACGATCAAAACTGTACACTGTACTGCAAGTGTGGCCTCACCAAAACTTACACAATTTCACCACAACTCTCAAGTTAATCCCTTCTCCCTTTTCCTTCCAACCCATTTCTTCCCCACTATTCTTATTCTCTCTCTCTCTCTCTCCGTCTTGTTTTATGGCGGTTGGCACCCAGCTTAATGGTGCATTACCGCCACCTTCTGCTCCGGAGTGTGCGTTAGACTCACATGCAGGTGAACTGGGAGAATCAGGTTGGTGCTGGACCGCAGGATAGGGAGTTTGTAGAGTGCCTACGGGATGCATTCTTGGAACAGCTTGTATGAGAGTCGACCAGGGACAAGACTATTCTGGATTTAGTGTTATGTAATGAACAGGATTTGATAAGCGATCTTGCAGTAAAGGAGCCATTAGGAGGTAGTGATCATAATATGATAAGTTTTTATCTGCAATTTGAGAAGGATAAGGGCAGCTCGGAGGTGTCAGTGTTGCAGTTAAACAGGGGAAACTATGGAGCCATGAGGGAGGAGCTGGCCAAAGTTGACTGGAAGGATAGCCTAGCAGAAAAGACAGTGGAACAGCAATGGCAGGTATTCTTGGGAATAATGCACAAGGTGCAAAATCAGTTCATCCCCCAGAGAAGGAAGGGGGCCACAGTGGTTGACAAAGGAAGTCAGAGACTGCATAGCATTAAAAAAAAGGAAATATGACAGAGCTAAAGTGAGTGGGAGGACAGATGATTGGGAAGTTTTTAAGGAACAACAGAACTTAACTAAAAAGACAATACGGGGAGAAAAAATGAGGTACGAACGCAAGCTAGCCAGGAATATAAAGGAAGATAGCAAAAGCTTTTTTAGGTATGTGAAGAGAAAGAAGATAGTTAAGAACAATGTTGGGCCCTTGAAGAATGAATTGGGTGAAATTGTTATGGGAAACAGAGAAATGGCAGAAGAATTTAATGAGTACTTTAGATCTGTTTTCACTAAGGAAGACACAAGCAATCTCCCAGATGTATGGATGGGCCAAGGACATAGGGTAACAGAGGAAATGAAACAGATTGACATTAGGAAGGAAATGGTGATGAGAAGACTGATGGGACTGAAGGCTGACAAATCCCCAGGTCCAGATGGTCTGCATCCTAAGGTACTAAAGGAGGTGGCCCTGGAAATTGCGGATGCATTGGTAATCATTTTCCAATGTTCCTTAGATTCAGGATCAGTTCCTGAGGATTGGAGAACGGCTAATGTTATCCCACTTTTTAAGAAAGGAGGGAGGGAGAAAACAGAGAACTATCGACCTGTCAGCCTGACATCGCTGGTGGGGAAGATGCTAGAGTCCATTATTAAGGATGAAATAGTGGCATATCTAGATAGCAGTGATAGGATTGGGCCAAGCCAGCATGAATTTACCAAGGGCAAATCATGCTTGACTAATCTGTTGGAGTTTTTCAAGGATGTAACCAGGAAGTTAGATGGGGGAGATCCAGTGGATGTACGTCGATTTTCAGAAGGCATTTGATAAGGTCCCACATAGGAGATTGGTGGGTAAAATCAAAGCTCAGGGCATCGGGGGGAAGACATTGGCATGGATAGAAAACTGGTTGGCAGATAGAAAGCAAAGGGTAGCGGTGAATGGGTGTTTCTCGGAATGGCAGGTGGTGACTAGTGGGGTGCCACAGGACTCGGTATTGGGACCACAGCTGTTTACAATTTACGTCAACGATTTGGATGAGGGCATTGAAAATAACATCAGCAAATTTGCTGATGATACTAAGCTGGGTGGCAGTGTGACATGTGATGAGGATGTTAGGAGAATTCAGGGTGACTTGGATAGGCTGGGTGAGTGGGCAGATACTTGGCAGATGACGTTTAATGTGAATAAGTGTGGGGTTATCCACTTTGGGAGTAAGAACAGGAAGGCAGATTATTATCTGAACGGTGTAGAGTTAGGTAAGGGAGAAATACAAAGAGATCTAGGAGTCCTTGTTCATCAGTCACTGAAGGTGAATGAGCAAGTACAGCAGGCAATGAAGAAGGCTAATGGAATGTTGGCCTTTATTACAAAGGGAATTGAGTACAAGAGCAAGGAAATCCTCTTGCATTTGTACAGGGCCCTGGTGAGACCACACCTGGAGTACTGTGTACAGTTTTTGGTCTCCAGGGTTAAGGAAGGACATCCTGGCTGTAGAGGAAGTGCAGCGTAGATTCACGAGGTTAATTCCTGGGATGTCCAGACTGTCTTACGCAGAGAGGTTGGAGAGACTGGGCTTGTACACGCTGGAATTAAGGAGATTGAGAGGGGATCTGATTGAAACATATAAGATTATTAAGGGATTGGACAAGATAGAGGCAGGAAATATGTTCCAGATGCTGGGAGAGTCCAGTACCAGAGGGCATGGTTTGAGAATAAGGGGTAGGTCATTTAGGACAGAGTTAAGGAAAAACTTCTTCTCCCAGAGAGTTGTGGGGGTCTGGAATGCACTGCCTCGGAAGGTAGTGGAGGCCAGTTCTCTGGATGCTTTCAAGAAGGAGCTAGATAGGTATCTTATGGATAGGGGAATCAAGGGATATGGGGATAAGGCAGGAACCGGGTATTGATAGTAGTTGATCAGCCATGATCTCAAAATGGCGGTGCAGGCTCGAAGGGCCAAATGATCTACTTCTGCACCTATTGTCTATTGTCTATTCTAAATCCCTTCACCCAATCACACACACACACACATACCTTAACCTACACTTTATCCTCCCATCTTTGGCCATCCTAGTACCCTATTCCTGTTTATCCATCATATCCTATAAAAAACCCCTGTACCCCTTAAGAAAGCTAAAAATATCCTAACCTGTGCTCTCTCACCCATGCCCAGCAACCCTTTTAATGTGAATTCCTGCACCCCCAATTCCCTTAGATTAATTTTCATCATCTCTCTCTGTATCCCATACTTCCTGCAACTCAGAACTACATGTTCTACTGACTCCTCTTCCTGACATTCCTCACACAATCCTGTCTGGTGTTTCCCTATCAATTTCAATGTTTGGTTTAGTGCACAGTGCCCCAGCCTTAATCTAGTACACACAAATCTATTCTTATTCTTCTATCAGCCACCTCTATTAGAGACAATTTACAGAATCCAATTAACTTACCAACCCACACATCTCTGGGACGTGGAAGGAAACCAGAGGACCCAGCTGAAACCTATATACTCATAGAAGTAGCTGCAAGCTCCACAAAGACAGCACCAGGAGTCAGGATCAGACCTGATGAACTAGATCTGTGAGGCAGCCTGTTCACCTTCAACCAAAGAGTTTAAATGAAACAAAGCCAAGTGTGCTATCTAATGACAAACATGACACATGACAACATTCCCCATCATGTAATGATATCCATGCACCACTCCCAAAGAAATAAATTCCTTGGGGAGTTAAATCCCCAGCAATAATCACAGAGTGCTGGGAAGGTACAACCTAGATATTTTAGGTTTATGTTATTGACACAGATTTCAAACCAAGGTCATTAAAAAGGAAGCTTATAGCTTTAAAAGGGTCATTACTCAATTGCCATTAGCTTTATAACAATATTATTCTTTTTTATTGATTTTCCTGTCCATTTCAAACTGGTTCCACTTCTTCCGAGTAAGCATCCAATAATTACTTGCTCTCTCAGTCTGACATTGCAGTGAAATATGAGTGGTTGTAATTTCCATAATGCTTTGTTACGGCTTTTAGAAATTATAATTTCTTACCAAATGTAATTGGATAGTAGATGCATATACTGAAAACTGTTATGGAGGGAATAGAATCATGGTGACTTGGAAGAGGTTATGCAGGAGCTGTGAATCAGAAGACCTCTATTACCCTTCACTCATCTCATAAATTCATAAAATATGCAGACACTCACCATATATCAGGGAAATTGCCAGAAGCAATTATATAATGGGTAACTAATTCTACATTCACCATACTCTGGTGAAAAACTCAATTAAAACCTCAATATTTTAAAATCCAACTTGTACTTGTATGGTAGGGGGTGGTGGCTACTGCACAGGATTGAAAAAGCTGTAAACTCAGTCAGCTCTGTCATGGACACCGGCATCCATAGTATCCAGGACATCTTTAAGGAGTGTTGCTTCAAAGCGGCTGACTGGTTGCGTGGCAAACTCTGTGCGTTACGAACTGGAATTTCGCCTGCATTGAGACCTTGATCCTATTTGTAAGCCAATGCAGGCAAAATTCCAGACCATTATACATAGAGTTTGACACGTAAGCAATCAGCAGTGAGACCCCTCCCTATGCCACAATTGAATTTCCATAGTGATGACCAATCAGCTGCTTGATAAGTATATAAAGGCCAGGCATTCGGAGGACACACTGCAAATGGATTGCCAAGATCGGACAACAACTCAACCCAACCGTAAATAGTATCACTAATGGCACAGAAATGCTGAGGTTTGTAGGGTAAAGTAATTGGGAGAAATGTACATAATTCACAACCAGCAATGTTGAGTTGTGGTTTTGCTTTAAGAGGATGGTCGGATGGGATGTCGTTACATGAAGATTTTTAGCACACTTTTGTGTTTAGGTTTTGGAGTTCAATAAAGTGTGTTACGGGTTTCAATAAACATACGTAACGCCCTGGTTATGATTTTTACTGCTATGCTGTAGGTATTTCACTTTAGCAGTTCTGTAAGATCAGTCTGTTCTGTTTTCAGCTCATTTGCTTTTGAGCTAAGATAAGGGGCTTTGTTGTTCAACTTAGGAATGTGGTGTCAGCCAATCAAGATGATGGAATTGGGAGAAGGTTCTAGAGAGCACCGTGTGAAGAGATGTTTGTGACAGACACCGGTGTGGGTCGAGAGCTTTTTGGCGGGCGAGGGGAGAAGACGGGGGGGGGGGGGAGATGACTGAGGATGCTATCCCTGTTGCACAAGGTGCTTTGTGCAGATGAACGGCTTCAAGTACGAAGGACGAATACTCCCGTGGGGGAGCCCGTTTGTTTGAGGTGATCCCAAGTGACATTTGGAAGGTAGTGTGAGCTTTCATGCAGACCGTGGGTCCAGCGCGTGAGTTAAATACAACTTCAAGATGAGCTCCAACTTATGTGCACATTTTACTCTTTAATTATAATGGGCTCTCCTGTTTTTTAAAATTTCTTTTTAATAACTGTTTGGTTAAGTTAACATTCATAAATATACCTTCTTTACAATTGTATGCAGTGTATGGTTTGATATTTCTTGTCAGCGGACAATTGTATGGGGGCAATATGTTACACAATATTCACACAAATCGGGATTTGCCAAGGCGAGACATCCCAACTTCACGGGTTTGGTGGGACCCAAGTCATATTAACCCTAGCATACAGAGTCTGAGAGTCCACCACTGAGTCCGGTGGCTGTTAGCAAGTGGCTACCGAGCCACATCTCTAGAAGTGTCTGACAAAAAGGGGCTTCGTTGTGGGGTTATTGTCTATGATTGAATTCCTTCAATACTGTGTAATTGCTCTCAAAATTGATTAGTTGGTTTTGTGTTAAGTCTGTGTTAAACAATTGTCCGGGAAAGTGATATGGATGCCGCAGGGATTAAGCGTTGGTACGATTCAAAGAGGTTACTCATAACTGATGCTTGTGTTCTGAGCAGGGTGGATATCCACAGCCCAGATGAATTGTTGATTAGGGTTTTATGTACCGTTAAAGCAGTAGGGAATGTTTCGATCATGGAATGGAAGTTTGACCAAACGGAGGGCAAAGATGTTGTTTCAGTTCAGAGTAGCAGTGGTGTGATGAGAGTGGATCTGCCTGGTACCATTGAGGTACCCAGAGAGGCAGGGCCAGGGGCCGTTAGAGAGGGGGGGGAGCATAGACGTGGGTGCTGAATAGGAAGTCGAGTTTTCTGTAACTGACAGCAGAGACTTTAAAGACAAGTTTCTCTCGTTTCTGCGGAGTGAGGGGAAGGAGTCGCCTGACGTGAAAGTCCAATGTGTCCTTCAGTGGTGGATTTAAATTCTGAGCTCATTTTGGCTATAACATCACTGGCTGATAAATGCTGAAATATATATGCGAAGAGCCAATGTAGGCTGGCGGTGTTCTCTGGGGTTAAGCCCACACCCAATGGGGAAGAAGAATATGAGGCTTGGGCTGGGCAGACATCTTGTTGAATTCTAAACAAGCTCAGAATTTAAATCAACTGCTAAAGTACTCATTAGACCTTTCAGATCAGACGACTCCTTTCCCTCACCCCACTGAAATGAGAGCAACTTGTCTTTAAAGTCTCTGCCATCAACTACAGGAAATTTGACCGCTAATGGATGACTGGCAGTGCTCAGATAATACGAGAAAAGTGAGACTGGTAGAGAGCTTAAAGGGCCCGGTGACAGATATAGTGATGTTCCTCAAAGCAGAAAATCCATTAGCCACATCAGCTAATTATCTGCAAGCTCTGCAAGATGCTTTTGGCACTGTGAAAAGTGCATCTGATCTTAGGATGAAGTTCAGGCACACATTCCGGGAGGAAGGAGAGAAGCTGTCTGCCTACATTTTCAGGTTGGAGAAGCTGCTACACTGTTTGTGCCACAAAGGGGGCATTCAACTGTCTGAGAAATCACTTGAGGATGGAGCAGGTGTCAATGATGTGATTGCTCTACATCTTCGAATGACCCTCCTCCACCTTTTACCCAGTTACACAGAGAAGTGAGAGAGGAGGAACACACGATGGAGGAGCGGGAGGCCTCCGTCAGCAGGCCACTGTCCTCGGCAGTAGCCTCTGTTTTACAAACGTGATCACTGATGCCACACAAATGGGGGTTTTGGAGGATGCCGTGAGACATCTGAGAGCCGAGGTATGATAGCGAGTGATGCTGACAGCAAGCGCTACCAGGCCGATAGGAGGCCAGACATACAATGGCAAAGGCTGCTACTGAGCGGGGCCCCTTGACCGGTATTTTCTGTTACAACTGGGGAGAAGATAGACATTTCAAGCATAAGTGTGAGGGGCAGGAAAATCTTTGGGAAGTAAATCAGTAGTTAATCAAACAGCGAAGAAAAGAGGTAAAATTATGAAGGGACTCTGAAGGAACGGGCTGGTGTTTCAGAGAGGATATGTTTCTATCAGAGCTTGAAGGGAAATACTAAAGTACAAAACACTATTCTTGAAGGTTTTAGTGGGGCGAGCTCTGATGTATCTATACAGATTGAAGGTGTTTGTGCTGAAGCCATATTTGACACAGGTTCTCAAGTTATTTGTTTTATAGATCCTTTTACAACAGGTACTTGACATATTTACCATTGACGCCACTCAGTGCTCTTGAGATTAGGGAGCTTAGTACTGATGAGTAGCCATACAATGGTTACTTGTCGTTGAAGCTGGAGTTTTCAGAAACAGATATTACAGTAACTGACACACCAATGTTGGTCTGCCCGGATCCGATTGAAAAGGATAGTGCTTCCATTCTTGTGGGAACAAATACTGCCATTGTGAGAAGGGTCCTGGGAGCATGCAAGGAGAGAAACGGAGGGAACTTTTTGAAAACTTTTTCCATTTACCCCGCGTTCAGCACTGCTTCTGAGAAGATGCAATTTCCTCCTAAGAAGGATGAAGAACAGAAACGAGGAACTGTGTGATACACCCAGTCACCTGTCATATTATGTCCTGGAGGGTTAGATAGAGATTAGATAGAGTGACAGAAACCCCAGAATTCTCCGGAATGTCTGGGGAATGGAAAAGGAGATTAGCTGAGAGGATGCTGAGACAAGATGTGTTTTCTACTGATGAGTTTGGTGTTGGTTAGTCCAGGAGTACTTGCCACACTATTGGAGTGAGCAAGGACACCCTTTTCAAGAGGGGTCTTGCTGGTGAGCACCAGCAGAGGATGAAGATGTTTGGCAGCACCAGCTTAAACTGATGGAAGTTAAATTCAGTCATGGAGCAAGATACCTGAGCCACCGGAAGACATGAATGATAAACAGGGACAGTAGACAGGAAGGGCCACAAGGGGTGGCTGAAGATGGAGGAGCTGAAAATGGGATAAGGAGGTCTCAAAGAGACAGGACACCCCCAGACAGGCTGGCATATGACACACTGGGGTAACAGTGTTGTGTCTATCCCCTAACTGAAATATGTCGCTACCACTTACAAATGGATTGGAGATCCTGACCTTATGAAATTCCTTTGAAAACTGTGTTACTAATGATGGGTTGATAAATTTCAAAGTCATGAAGACATGGCTATTTTTGATGGAGGGAGAATGTAATGCCCTGGTTAAGATTTTTACTGCTTTGCTGTAGGTATTTCATTTTAGCAGTTCTGTAAGATCAGTCTGTTCTGTTTTCAGCCTGTTTTGGTTTGAGCTAAGATAAGGGGCTTTGTTGTTCAACTTATGAATGGTCTGTTAACCAATCAGGATGGTGGAATTGGGAGAAGTTTCTAGAAAACACTGGGCAGAGAAGTTTTTGTGATGGATACTGGTGTGTGTCGAGGTCTTTTTGGCGGGAGCTGGGAGAAGACGGTGGCGGGGGGGGGGGGGGGGGATGGCTGAGGGTGCCGTCACTGTTACACAAGGTGCTTTGTGCAGATGAATGGCTTAAAGTAGGAAGGACCAATACTCCCGTGGGGAAGCCCGTTTGTTCAATGGATTTTGAGCGACATTTGGAAGGTGGTGTGTCCTTTCACGCATAGGCCCTGCTCCAGCTGCGGTCCAGCACGTGAGTTAAACACAGCTTCAATATGAGTTCCAACCTATGTGCACATTTGACTGTTTAATTATAATGGGCTCTTCTGTTTTCTTCACTTTCTTTTCGTTAATAACTGTTTGGTTAAGCTAACATTCATAAATGTACTTCCTTTATAATTGTATGCTGTGGATGGTTTGATATTTCTTGCCAATGGGCAATTGCATGGGGGCAGTATTCACACAGATCGGGTTTCGGGTGGGCGAGGCATCCCAACCTCACAGGTTTGGCGAGACCCAAGTCATATCTACCCTTGACGTACGGAGTCTGAGAAAGGTGGTTTTCTCACTGCTGAATCCGATGGCCATCAGCGAGGGGTTTACGAGCTGCATCTCGAGAGATGCCCAGTAAAAAGGGGTTTCATATAAAACTCCTCTCTTTGTTTTATTTACAAAAGCCCGCATCAGTGACCCTGATGTGACAGGACAATTCCAGAGTTATTGAGCATGTCACCCAACGTAGTGACTGTGAAACTGCCAATCCCTTTTGGGAGCAAACTGCTGTCGCTTGATTTGTACAACTGATGCCCAGTTCACCCTGTGAGAGAGCTCTGCTGACAACACCAAATATCATTACACGGTGGTGCCGCTCAGCAATTCCACGGTGGTGAGAATGGTGAACCTGCTTGAACACCTGCTGAACACGATAAATACCCATCATTGAAGACTCACCTTTTACAGACTTTAGGACTATCGGAGTCTGCGTCCGCCAAACAGTTGCTCTCCTTACCCACTCCCAGCGATGGTAAGTCTCTGGAGCTAAAGCACCACATGCTGTCCCTCTTGGGAAATCACCATCCTTGTTTTATTTTTAATGAAAATGGTCTAGTCTGCATCGTCCTTGCTAATGCACCTGAGGAGATCCGAGAAGAAGCTTGCTAAGATGGTTGATAGTCTCCACTCAGCTGGGCAGTGGTGCATCATTCCTCCTCCTTTCTCTACCTCATTAAGCCCAGTCAGCAAGGCCCCCAACATAAGGATGCCCGTGGCTGCGAAACAGATGGAGCCAGGCCTGTGCTTTTACCATGCTGGCTTTGGTAGGAATGCTAGGAAGTGCTGATCGCCTTGCAGCTTTGACAGTGCCAGCGCATCGGGACATCAGAAGTCCAAGAACATCATGGGTTCCAGCTGCCAGAGTCGTCTACTGTTAATTATGGACACACTTTCAGGGCGACACTTCCTGTGTGACAAAGGTGCCCAACTGAGCGTGTTGCCAGCATCGCCTTTAGATGAAAAGGCAAAGAGCAACATGACTCTGCTTCAGTGGGCGACGTTTCACATGGGGCTTCGTCCTGGCTAAAGTAGGCAGACCTCTGCTCGGTGCAGATTTCCTGCACGCCCAAGGCCTGTTAGTTGATCTTAAGAAATGCCCGCATGTGGATGTTAGGGACTTGGGTCATTACCCTGCTCCCCCAGTAGATTCTCCACAATGACACTGTTGAGTGCATGCACCACTGCATGTGAGTTTACTCCACTGCTGGGTGAATTCCCAAACCTCACCAAGCCCACATTCTCCACAACAGTTGTAAAACATTGGGTCATAGAAAACAATGAAAAAATACAGGCCCTTTGGCCCACAAAGTTGTGCTGAACATGTCCCTACCTTAGGAATTTCTAGGGTTACCCATAGCCCTCTATTTTTCTAAGCTCCATGTACCTACCTAAAAGTCTCTTAAAAGACCCTATTGTATCCGCCTACAGCACTGTTGCTGGCAGCACATTGCACGCACTCACCACTCTATGCGTAAAAAAACTTACCCCTGACAGCTCCTCTGTAACTAGTCCCAAGTGGCTTAAACCTGTATCCTCTTGTGGCAGCCATTTCAGCCTTGGGAAAAAGCCTCTGACTATTCACAACATTAATGCCTCTCATCATCTTATACAACTCTATCAGGTCACCTCTCATGCTAAATTGCTCAAAGGAGAAAAGGCCAACTTCACTCAACCTGTCTTCATAAGGCATGCTCCCCAATCCAGGCAACATCATTGTAAATCTCCTCTGCACCCTTTCTATGGTTTTCACATCCTTCCTGTAGTGACGCGAACAGAACTGAGCACAGTACTCCAAGTGGGATCTGACCAGGATCCTATATAGCTGCAACATTACCTTTTGGCTCCTAAATTCAATTCCACGATTGATGCAGGCCAATACATGTCTCGAGCACTATATTCCCCCAACTGGCCTACGTCCATGCATGCATGCACAGACTGGACCCAGAAAAGCTGGCAACCACAAAGGCTGAGTTTGCCAACATGCTGTGACACAGAATTGTACACTGGTCAAATAGTCACTGGGCTTCACCTCTTCATATGGTCACTAAATCCAATGGCATTTGCCACGCATATGGGATTACAGACACCTTAAGAGGCCAAAATCCCTAATCGTTACCCAATCCCACACATTCAAGACTTTTCAGCCTGAATGATAATTTTTTTTCAAAGTCGATCTCATTTGGGGTGCCCATGTGCTCGGAGGACATTCCCAAAACAGATGTGATACCCACATTTGCCCTTTTTAGAGCTTCTGTGCATGCTGTTTGGGCTGAAAAATGCAGCACACACTTTCCAACAGCTGATGGGACTCCATAATAAAATACTTAGATTTTCTTCTTGTTTACCTGGATGACATACGTCACCAGTGCGTCCAAATCTGAACATATCTCATCTCTGCATACTTTTCAAGCTCTTAAGCCAGCACAGGTTGATTATTAGTCCTGCTAAATGCCAGTTTAGGTTGTCAACCAGTGACTTTCTTGGCCATCGCATCTCCACAGAAGGTGCAATAACCCCTCCCAGCAAAGGTAGCTGCTATTCGGGATTTTCCACTGCCCTGCACTACTAAAAAACTACAGGAGTTTTTAGGTATGGTGAATTTCTATCACCACTTCATTCCACTAACTGCTTAACTTTTGCTCCCCTTGTTTAGTGTGCTTAAAGGCTAATCAAGTGCTTGACTAGTCAGCGGTCATGACCGCATCATTTGATAATACCAAACCAGCTCTTTCTAATGCAAGTTTATTGGCACACCTGCTCCCCAATGTATTCACAGCCATTACAACTGAAGCCTCAGACTATGCTGTGACGGCCGCGCACAAACAGTTGATCGGAGGCGTTTGGCAGCATCTTGTCTTCTTCGGCCGCCAGCTCCATACCCGCGAAAGGAATTGCAGCACATTTGACCATGAGCTTCTTGATCTCTATCTGGTTGTCCGCCATTTTCATTTTCTTCTAGAGGGTTGCCATTTCACAGCGTTCACTGACCACAAACCCTGCGTGCACACAACGGCCAAAATATCAGACCCTTGGTCTGTACGGCAGCAACACCACTTGGCCTATATCTGAATTCACAACGGATATACAGCATATCAAGGGGAAAAGTAATGCCACGGCTGATTGCCTCTTACAGCCAGTCACTGAGGCCGTACACATAGGGTTGATTATGCCGGCATGGCAGTCAACCAAGTTACTGATCCAGATCTCCAGGCTTGCCGAACAGCAGTCATGGGCCTGCAGCTGGCTGACAATAAGTTTGAGGAATCTGGGGTTTCTCTCCTGTCTGATCTTTCAACAAATCACCCTCGCCCCATCATGCCCCTAATCTGGAGATGGACTGTTTTTGACTCCATACATAGCCTCTTGCATCTGGGCCGGAAGGCCTCACAAAAACTGGTCTGTTTGTTTGGCGCAGCCTCAGAAAGGACGTGCATGATTAGACTGCCAGCTTGTGTGGAGTGCCAGCGGAGAAAAAGTTAACCATCATGTTCAGGCACTATTGTCACCTTGTGAGGTCCCTAATTGACGGTTTGACCATGTCAAAGTTTGGTCCTCTTCCCCCTCCCCCCCCATGTTTTCACACACCTTGTCATCGTGGACCATACCACCAGGTGGCTAGAGGTCACCCCTCTAGCATTGATGACAGCATGGACTTGGCTCAGGTGTTCACTAGCACCTGGGTTTCTCAGTTTGACCCCCCATCTGATATTTCCTCTGACCATGGTCCCCAATTCATTTCAGACCTGCTCGATTGTTTTCGTCCACCATGATGCACACCAACCTCTACCGCCCCACCCCCAGACCCCCTTATAATGGACCATTCCTCATTTTAGAATGAGGAGAAAAGACTTTTATCATAGATAAGAGGGGTAAATCTGAACATATTTCAGTAGATCACAAAGATTTGGAGTCACAACAGCCAAAGTAGGAAGGCTTTGGCTCAATGGGGCTCGGGTAATAAAGGGTCGAGGCCAAGTAGGTTATCTGTTTAGAATAAAGACAGAGTATGTAAGTGAGGCCGATTTTCTGTGCTCGGTGTCAGATGTGGGAGGTCCCGGAGACTCCCAGCCTCCCGGACGACCACCCCTACACCGGGTGTGTTGAGCTGCGGCTCCTTACAGACCGTGTTAGGAAACTGGAGCTGCAGCTGGATGACCTTCGTCTGGTCAGGCAGAGTGAGGAGGTGATGAAGAGGAGCTATAGGCAGGTGGTCACTCCAGGACCACAGGACACAGAGAAGTGGGTAACAATCAAGAGAGGGAAGGGCAAGAAGCAGGTACTAGAGAGTACCCCTTAACAATTAGTATTCCTGCTTGAGTACTGTTGGGGGGGGGGGGGATGGCCAACTTGGGGGAAGCAACAGTGGCCGTGCCTCTTGCACAGAGTCTGGCCCTTGGCTCAGAAGGGTAGGGAAAGGAAGAGGATGGCAGCAGTGATTGGCGACTCTATAGTTAGGGGGTCAGACAGGCAATTCTGTGGACGCAGGAAAGAAATGCGGATGGTAGTTTGCCTCCCAGGTGCCAGGGTCCAGGATGTTTCTGATCATGTCCACAATATCTTGAAGTGGGAAGGAGAACAGTCAGAGGTTGTGGTACAGATTGGTACCAACGACATAGGTAGGAAAATGGAGGAGGTCCTGAAAAAAGACCACAAGGAGTTAGAAAGGAAGTTGAGAAGCAGGACCACAAAGTCTCGGGACTAATGCCTGTGCCACGTGACAGTGAGTACACGAATAGAATGAGGTGGAGGATAAATGCGTGGCTGAGGGATTGGAGTAGGGGGCAGGGATTCAGATTTCTGGATCATTGGGACCTCGTCTGGGGCAGGTGTGACCTGTACAAAAAGGATGGGTTGCACTTGAATCCCAGGGGAACCAATATCCTGGTGGGAAGGTTTGCTAAGACTATTGGGCAGAGTTTAGACTGGATTTGCTGAGGGGTGGGAACTGAACTGAAGTGTCTGAGGAAAGTGAAATGCAGAAATCTCAGAAATGCAGCAAGTTTGGAGACAGTGCGAAAGTGAGGATAGGCAGGTGATAGAGAAGGGACGCACTCAGTCCGATGGTTTGAGATGTGTCTATTTTAATGCGAGAAGTATCATAAATAAAGCGAATGAGCGTGGATAAAGCGTGGATCAACAATTGGAGCTATGATGTTGTGGCCATTACAGAGACTTGGATGGTGCACGGGCAGGCAGGAATGGCTACTTCAAGTGCCAGGCTTTAGATGTTTCAGAAAGGACAGGGAGGGAGGCAAAGAGGTGGGGGTGTGGCATTGTTGATCAGAGACAGCGTCACGGCTGCAGAAAAGGAGGAAGTCATGGAGGGGTTGTCTGTGGAGTCTCTGTGAGTGGAAGTTAGGAATAGGAAGGGGTCAATAATCACTGGGTGATTTTTTTTTATATATACCACCTAATAGTAAAAGAGGCATCGAGGAGCAGATAGGGAGACAAATTCTGGGAAGGAGTAATAATAACAGGGTTGTTGTGGTGGGAGATTTTAATTTCCCAAATATTGATTGGCATCTCCCTAGAGTGAGGGATTTAGATGGGGTGGAGTTTGTTAGGTGTGTTCAGGAATGTTTCCTGACACAATATGTAGATAAGCTTACAAGAAGAGAGGCTGTACTTGATCTGGTATTGGAAAATGAACCTGGTCAGGTGTCAGGTCTCTCAGTGGGAGAGCATTTTGGAGACAGTGATCACAATTCTATCTCCTTTACCATAGCATTGGAGAGGGATAGGAACAGACAACTTAGGGAAACATTTAATTGGAGTAAGGGGAACTATGAGGCTATCAGGCAGGAACTTGGAAGCATAAATTGGAAACAGAACTTCTCAAGGAAACTTACCGAAGAAATGTGGCAAATGTTCAGGGGATATATGCATGGGGTTCTGAGTAGGTACGTTCCAATGTGACATGGTAAGGACGGTAGGGTACAAGATCCGTGGTGCACAAAGGTCGTTGTAAATCTAGTCAAGAAGCATACAAAAGGTTCAAAAAACTAGGTAATGATATGAATCTAGAAGATTATAGGGCTATCAGGAAGGAGCTTAAGAATGACATTAGCCAGAGGGGGCCATGAGACGGCCTTGGCGGACAGATTATGGAAAACCCCAAGGCATTCTACAAGTATGTGAAGAGCAAGAGGATAAGACGTGAGAGAATAGGACCAATCAAGTGTGACAATGAAAAAGTGTGTATGGAACCGGAGGAAATAGCGGAGGTACTTAATGAATACTTTGCTTCAGTATTCACTATGGAAAAGGATCTTGGTGACTGTAGTGATGACTTGCAGTGGACTGAAAAGCTTGAGAATGTAGATATTAAGAAAGAGGATATGCTGGAGCTTTTGGAAAGCATCAAGTTGTGTAAGTCACTGGGACTGGACGAGATGTACCCCAGGCTACTGTGGGAAGTGAGGGAGGAGATTGCTGAGCCTCTGGCAATGACCTTTGCATCATCAATGAGGACAGGAGAGGTTCCAGAGGATTGGAGGTTTGTGGATGTTGTTCCCTTATTCAAGAAAGGGAGTCAAGATAGCCCAGGAAATTATAGGCCAGTGAGTCTTACTTCAGTGGTTGGTAAATTGATGGAGAAGATCCCGAGAGGCAGGATTTATGAACTTTTGGAGAGGCATAATATGATTAGGAATAGTCAGCATGGCTTTGTCAAAGGCAGGTCATGCCTTACGAGCCTGATTGAATTTTTTGAGGATGTGACTAAGCACAATGATGAAGGTAAAGCCGTAGATGTAGTGTATATGGATTTCAGCAAGGCATTTGATAAGGTACCCCATGCAAGGCTTATTGAGAAAGTAAGGAGGCATGGGATCCAGGGGTCATTGCTTTGTGGATCCAGAACTGGCTTGCCCACAGAAGGCAAAGAGAGGTTGTAGATGGGTCATATTCTGCATGGAGGTCAGTCACCAGTGGTGTGCCTCAGGGATCTGTTCTGGAACCCTTACTCTTCGTGATTTTTATAAATGACCTGGATGAGGAAATGGAGGGATAGGTTAGTAAATTTTCTGATGACACAAAGGTTGGAGGTGTTGTGGATAGTGTGGAGGACTGTCAGAAGTTACAGCGAGACATTGATAGGATGCAAAACTGGGCTGAGAAGTGGCACACGGAGTTCAACCCAGATAAGTGTGAAGTGGTTCATTTTGGTAGGTCAAATATAATGGCAGAATATAGTATTAATGGTAAGACTCTTGGTAGTGTGGAGGGTCAGAAGGATCTTGGGGTCCGAGTCTATAGGATACTCAAAGCTGCTACACAGTTCGACTCTGTGGTTAAGAAGGAATACGGTGCATTGGCCTTCATCAATCGTGGGACTGAGTTTAAGAGCCGAGAGGTAATGTTGCAAATATAAAAGACTGTGGTCAGACCCCACTTGGAGTACTGTGCTCAATTCTGGTCGCCTCACTACAGGAAGGATGTGGAAACCATAGAAAGGGTGCAGAGGAGATTTACAAGGATGTTGCCTGGATTGGGGAGCATGCCTTATGAGAATAGGTTGACTGAACTTGGCCTTTTCTCCTTGGAGCAAAGGAGGTTGAGAGGTGACCTGATAGAGGTGTATAAGATGATGAGAGGCATTGATAGTGTGGATAGTCAGAGGCTTTTCCCCAGGGCTGAAATGGCTAGCACGAGGGGGCATAGTTTTTAGGTGCTTGGAAGTAGGTACAGAGGAGATGTCAAGGGTAAGATTTTTACGCAGTGAGTGGCGAGTGCACGGAATGGGCTGCCGGCGGCGGTGGTGGAGGCGGAAATGATAGGGTCTTTTAAGAGACTCCTGGATGGCTACATGGAGCTTAGAAGAATAGAGGGCTATGGGTAAAGCCTAGGTAGTTCTAAGGTAGGGACATGCTTTGTGGGCCAAAGGGCCTATATTATGCTGTATGTTTTCTATGTTTCTATGTTTGTCTAACATGACCATGAGCATGACAGTTCACCACTGGATGAGCCAGAGGCACCTGCAGTTCTTACACCATGGAACACAGGACCCGAGCCAAGTGGCTCGTCCAAGCTCTGGACAGACTCACAATGCCAGTTTTAGGGAATTTTGTGGGGTCTGTGTAGGGTAATGTAATTGGTGGAAACGTACTTAATTCACAACCACCAACATTGAGTTGGGGTTGTGCTTTAAGAGGCTGGTTGGACATGATTACATGGTTACATAAGGATCTTAAGTGTGCTTTTGTGTTGAAAATTACAAGTGTTGGGATATGGGGACATCAAACCAATTGGTGATTTATACTACAAAAATAACCAAAAACCACAGTTTTGAAGTTCAGTCAAGGAATTCTGGATATCCCAGTTAAGGGGATTGACAAGGAATTTTTTGTTTTTTAATTTTCAAGAACTTGTTCACTTATTGACCCTGAGCTATTGGCAATCTTTGCGTTTCTCCAGAGCCTGAAAGGATGATGAAAATAGTGATTTATGTCTTTCTGGTGCTACGGCTACTATGTGTGAGGTAGGCTCGATGAAGCATCTGGAGTCCTATTTCTATGTATTTATAAGAGTCACTCTACTACATCTAAGCTGTTCTGTAGCTTTCCTGGATATTGTGCTGGAGTCGATTTATTGTATTTTATCAGCAATAGCATCCTTGAATTGATAAATAGGAAAAGGACGGAAATTTAAAGAATTGACGATTTTCCAATATCATGCACAGCACATGGCTCGGCATAAGTGTCTGGAGTATTTCAGTCTTATGCTTTGAAGATTGAATTGCAAACTAATACTTTTAAACACTGAAACATTTGATCTTAGTAAAGAAGATCAAATATTGATTCTTTTGTTTTTGATGTTTAAAGCTGAACTGAACCAGTGGGATCTGCATACACACTCTTAACTTTAACACTGGCTACAGCTTCACTCAGTGATTTCTTTGCAGTTGACAGTAGGAGACTTTTTCAAGTTCCAGAAGATGGATTTTGTATTTCCTTTTCACGTGACATCTGTAAGAAACCATATGCGAGTTATAAAGTGATGCTTGTGCAACTTGGACAAGTACGAAATATTTCTTTGAAGGTCAGTGACTTTTAATGAAAGTAGTTTGGCAAACTACTTTGGAAAGTAGTTTCTCATTCCATTGCAACTTTTAGAAATGATCTCTTTAAGCCTTGAAGGTAGAACATTGGACATGATGTGTTCAAATACAGACATACTTCCTCTGTACTTCTGCCACAGCTAATACAATTATTATTTTTAATAAAAGCAATAAATGTCACAGATCTGTGCTCTGTGAGTGCAAGATAGCTGCCCATTTTACATTTATCCCCTATATATGTGTGTGTGTGTGTGTGTACATATATAAAGTTAAATTAAATAAATAGTGCAAAAAGAGAAAAAAAAACTAGTGAGGTAGCATTCATGGATTCAATGTTCATTCAGAAATCTGATGGCAGATGGGAAAAAGCTATTTCTGAATCATTGAATGTGTGCCTTCAGGCTCCTGTACCTCCTCCCTGATGACAGCAATGAGAAGACGGCATGTCCTGGGTGATGGGAGTCCTTAATGATGGATACCACCTTTTTGAGGCATCACTCCTTGAAGATGTCCTGGGTGCTGGGGAGTCTGGTGCCCATGATGGAGCTGACTGAGTTCACAACTTTCTGCAGCTTATTTCAATCTAGTGTGATGGTTCAGATGGTGTTGAAGCCAGTTAGAGTGCTCTCCATGCTATATCTGTAGAAATTTATGAGTGTCTTTGGTGACATACCGAATCTGTCCAAACTCCTAATGAAATATAGTCGCTGCCATGCCTTTTCGTAACTGTGTAGATATGGTGGTCCCAGCATAGATCCTCAAAGATGTGATGATGTACAGGTAATTCTGGCATCTTTGTAGCCAGTACATTCTCCTCACCTAACATTACAAGCAAATCAGTTAACTAGCTATTAATCCCTGAAGCAGGATGTTTATATTTAAACACTAGAACTTCAAAACATTTATTTATAGAGTCAGAACAGTGGGATTTTCAGAAACTTAATAAGATATTTCTGAATGAGATAATATGACTTCATAAGGTACCCCTCTGCTCCTGTCTTCAATTTGACAACTTTTTATGAAGGACTACATCAAAGGCATTAGCAACCATTTAACATTGAATTGCCCAATTTTGATGCATAAGTTGTCTACAGGCTGCAACTCTTGTCTCTCAAAGTCACTGAAGCTCAAGATCTATTTGTCTTTATATTTCTCTCTCAGCTGAGTTATCATGTTACCCTTTATGAACTTGAAGAGGTAAGGGCATTCAGCATTGATTTGTGGCGAGATATGTACATCAAGATAATTTGTATTGACTTCAGGCTATTGATAAGAATAATCATGAAAATTCTTTTGACTGACCTTTCAGGATTATTGATACACACATAAATTAGTCACAAAGTCACAGTTTGTTTAGAAACACAAGCTTTGAATACTCTGTCTATTTTAGATATAACTCTCTGAACATGTGGCTAAGCAAACCAGTGTACTAATTGATTGTATTAGTCAATAAGTATCGTTGCTCAACAATTAGCTATAGGATCATAAACCACAGCTAAGCAAAAAGCACAGATCAGTACCCTGATGCTTGATGCTGGGATTAATTACATTTGGATGCTAAGCAAATGCAGAACAGCTATAGAACCTGGGTCTTTACAGGAGCCACATAGGAGCAATATTGATATTAGGCATTTATGAAAAAAGGATATTTTTGACACAGCCGCTTGTTACACTCATCATTTGATTAGAATCATCAAAGAATGCAAATTTGAAAAGTTATAAAATCTTTTTTCTGTAAGCAATGGTGTGGTGGGGTAGCATTACACTATTACAGTGCCAAAGATTCAAAGTACATTTATTAACAAAGTGCGTATGCTGGGATTCACCTTCCCCACAGATAGTCATGAAACAAGGAAAACCATGCAACTTGTTCAAAGAAAAACATCAAACTCCCACACGTGCAAAGAAAAAACAAATCGTGCAAACGGCAACAAAAAATAATGAGCCAGAAACACAGAATATTAAGCACAAAAATCAAAAGAGTCCAAGCACCTTCAGTTCACTTAGTGTTTGTTATCTGCAGGCCACCCCAATTCAAAACAGCAAAAGAAGGAGTGACCAGAGACATAACGTGGACTACAGAGTCCAATCCACAAACTGTGTGAATTAAACCTTGTACAAGATCCAAAAGCATTGAGGAAGAGAGAGATCATCTGAACACAAAGACCTTCCTCTGGCAGCAGCAAACGAGAGGCTGGACACCCTTTCGACCTCCGCACCCGCCTTGATGATTTCAATCTTCCTCAGCACTTTAATTGGCGAGATCAGCAAGAAATGATCACGGGAACAGGCCCTGTCTCCAGGCTTCATGACCTTGAGGATGCACACTTCGCTCAAAGCCTCATGGAACCCTCTCGGAGACAGCAAAGCGTTAAGATTGCTCAACTGGCTTGAAAACACACCGCCAAAATGTAGATCACAGGCTTCAACAGTAGCAGAACCACATTTGAGAAAAAAGGAATACATAAAAAAAGTGAAAGAAATAGTTTCCTGAATCGTCTGGAGGATGTCTCCCTTGGTCGCGTTGTTTGCTGGCACCACCTTCTTCTGTTATGTGACCCAGTGACCCAGATTCAATTCCACCATTGCCTATATGGAGCTTGCATGTTCTCCTCATGATCACTCAGGTTTCCTCCAAGTACTCCAGTTTCCACTCCCATCCCAAAGATGTATGGGTGAGTAGGATAATTGGTCCCAAGTATGTAATTGGGCAGAGTGGGCTCATAAGGCCAAAAGGGCCTGTTACATTGCTGTATCTTGAAATAATTAAATACAATAGGCAATGGAATCAATATTACTCACTTCATATCACTGCACATTCAACACAGTGAATTCTTTGAGGATTTAATGCTCATGCAATAATTACTATATATAGCTTCAATGTAAGAGTTCTATTCAGTTCAAAACACAAAATGAATGATTACACACAAGAATAGCTTGTAATTATATTAACCACATTGTAAATTTAGAAGGAAACAATTAAATTAGATTTCATATAAAGAATTTGCAATTATTTGAGTGGGAGTAGAATACTAAAATAAAGACCATGCTCCACAGTTGTGCTTTATAGGCCCATGATTGAATTACTGCTCTCAGATTTCACCCCCAAAAGGCTCTGTTACAATCTATAATCCTTTTTCATTCAATATTTTGACATCCTACAGGTGTTGCAGGGTTAATAATGAACTTTGTTTCTCAGGCCTAATTCAAGGTCGCAAACAGTCAGGTTAGTCATCAGTAATCTAATTGGTCATGGATGGCAAAGAAGACAAAATTGTTCTGCATTGTAACTGACACCACAGAATTCCTTGACCATTTTACAGTACAATTTGATACTTTTACATACTCTTGTGAAGGCATTTCAACATGATCAATATTCCTCCATGCTAGATGTGACCCAATACGCTGAAACTAAGCGAAACACACAAGATGCTGTAAGAACTCAGCCGGCCAGGCAGCATCTATGGAAAAGAGTAAACAGTCGACGTTTCAGGCCAAGACCCTTCATCTGAGTTCCTCCAGCATTTTGTGTGTGATGCTTGGATTTCCAGCTTGTTTGTGATACTGAAACTAGTCTGTGATCATTCCTATTAAGCACTGAATATAATTTAGTGACACACTTCCACCTGAAGCTCAGAGGAATTGAAATGTGTTTATCTACTACAGCTTATAGTATCTTTTTCCTTTACATTCTCTCAAAGCAGGAAATGACCTTTGAACTAGGAGGATGTGTGTTAGTCAGCATCCTTTCTCATAAAGCAAAATTCCATTGAACAGAAATTCAAAGTTCAAAGTAAATTTATTATCAAAGACACGAGAAAGTCTGCAGATGCTGGACATCTTGAGCAACACACACAAAATGCTGGAGGAACTCTACCAGTCAGGCAGCAACTATGAAAATGAATAAACAGTCAATATTTTGGGCCAAGACTCCCCTTCGGGATTGAGAAGGAAGAGCCAAGATGCCAGAATAAGAAAGTGGGGGGGGGGGGAACAGTGGAAGGATGATAGCTAGAAGGTGGTAGGTGAAGCTAGGTAGATGGGAAATGTAAAGGGCTGGAGAAGAAGGGACCTGATAGGAGAGGATAGTGGACCATAGGAAAAAGGGAAGGAGGAGGGTGCCCAGGGGGAGGTGAGGGGCAGGTGAGGAGAGGTAAGAGGCCAGAGTGGGGAATAGAAGATGGAGAGGGGGAACTTTTTTTTACTGAAGGGAGAAATCGATATTCATGCTGCCAGGTTGGAGGCTACCCATATGGAATATAAAGTGTTGCTCCTCCACCCTGGAGTGGCCTTATCTTGGCACAAGAGGAGGCCTTGGCCTGACATGTTGCTGTGGAAATGAGAATCGGAATTAAAATGTTTGGCCACTGGGAAGTTTCTGGAAGCCACCAGTTAAGTTTTATTTTTCTTTCCCCCTCCCCTCTTCTTCTGGGGGCATGGCAGGAGGCATTGTCTGCATGGACTTTAGCAAGGTTTGTAGACTGGTAGATTAGATCATATGTGAACTAGGGTGAACTAGTCAACGGAATACAAAATTGGCTCAGTGGAAAGAGTCAGGTAGTGGTGAGTAGAAGATTGTGCTTCATAATGGAGGCCTGTCACCAGCGGCGTCCTGCAGGTGTACTTGGTGTCCTTTTGTTTGTCATACAGTTTACATTAATGATCTGGACGAGAATGTAAGTAGCACGGTTAATAAGTTTACAGGTAACACCAAGATTGGTGGTGTACTGGACAGTGAAAATTGTTTTCTAAAGTTACAACAGGATCTAACTCAACATGTGAAATAGGCAAAGGAATGGCAGATGGAATCTAAGTTTGAAGTGATGCACTTTAGGAAGGTAAACCAGGGCAGAAACTATACAGTAGCTGACAGGGTCCAGGGTAGTGTTGTAGAACAGGCATAACAAGGGTACAAATTTGCTGAAAGTGATGACACAGTTCAAGAGCGTAGTGAAGAATGTGTATGCCATCTTGCTTTCATAGGACGGTACAATACGTACAAGGGTTGGGTATATAGGACATTGGCGAGACTAATTCTGGAATATTCTCTGCAGTTCTGGCTGTCATACAATGGGAAGGTGTGATTAAGCTGGAAAGGGTGCGGAAAAAAACCTCACAGAAACAATGGGGTTTGAGTTATAACGAGACACTGGATAGGTTTTTTTTGCTTGGAGAGTATAAGATTGTGGGAGATAACTGTATAAAGGTTCATAACATCATGAGGGGGATAGTTAAGGTGGATTGTCACAGCATTTACCCCAGCAAAGGGGAGTTTAAAACTAGAGGACATAGGTTTAATGTGAGGGGGATGAGGGGCAATCTCCTTGCACAGAATGGGTTAAGTATATGGAATGAGCTGCCAGAAGAAGTGGTAGAAGTGGATATAATTACAACATATAAAAGATAATTGGACAGGTACGTTGATAGGAAATGGATGAAATGCAAGCAGATGTAACTAGTTCAGAAAAGCGTCTTGGTTGGGAAGGACAAGTTAAGCCAAAAGTCCTTTTTCTGTGCAGCATAACTTTATCACACTATGCCAACCTGCTTAGGCTGGAATAATTGATCACATTAGTGTTAAGCATTGAAAGCATCACTAAAAGGCCAAGTAATCCAATGATCAACACAGAAGACCAAGTCTTGGCCGTTTTGCAACTTCCAGGCATGATTACCAAGGAAAACATAACATTTCCATCCTGGGTGATGCCAGAGCACAATACATGGTCCAAAGACAAGGTTGAAATGCAAGTATTTAATTTCAGCCATGTGTAAAAAGGAAGATCCAATTTCTCATACTGGGTTTTGCACAGAAGCAAATCTTCAGCCACTTCAATTTGTTCCATGTGATGGCAAGAAACAGCAGAAAACACTAGTTTTACTGCTGAAGATTTGCACGGCAGAACTAGTCATGTATCTAGCATTGCAGATCTAGTTAGGTATATATTTTCCCTGTATAGTTATTTCACTAGCATTTAGTATTCAACAATGTTCCAATTTGCCCTGTAATGTCTAATTTACAAGGACAAATTAATTCTGGCTGCAGGTCAGCCCATTTCGTACTCATCAGCAAAGTGATTCGTGGCATTGTTGAAAATATTTTCAAGTGCCACTGTTTACCCTTAACTTCTTCATTTAAATCAGGGCCATTAGGTTGATTCGTCACTTGGAGGAAGAGCTGAGTTTTGGAAGTGACGTGAGAGTAACTACTGTTACGATACAGCAACAATGAATATGGAATTGAGACAGGTTTTTTATAAACAAATAAAACATTTATTTTAAACTCAGCTCAACGACAAATGAAAAGTAAACAAACGACTAAGTTAACCAAAAGTTAACTGCTATACAGCAACTCCAACAGTTCTTAAAGCAATAAATGCGAACACAGTTCTTAAAGTGATAAATACGGAAGTGCAAAATGATTTATACAGTCAACTAGGAGAGACTTTCCTGAAGTAACGAATTCCTCGATGACGTGACGTTACTGCTGATCCCCGTCGAAATATGCTTTGCCTGAAGGATTTATGACGAAGGAAATAAAACGTCTTAAAAGCACTGACCTTTCCTTGGCGAATACTGCTGTGTCCAGCCCTTTCTGCTCTTACAGCAGGGACTATTTCAGATGCAAGTTACTACCTCCTTGAACAAGGATTCATTAAGGTTGCTCCTATAGTAAACCATCGACAACACCAACTTTACTCGATCCTTCGGGTTTTCCATACTTCGGTAAATCTTCACTCTCCGACTGGACTAAACTGGCAGCATTGTGCGAGACTGCCAGCAATAACCTTTGAGACTTAAGATAGAAAGTAAAATTCCACTTTAAAACAATGAAATGAATACGCAGCATAACGGAGTCAATGACGAATTAAACAATGAACTGGCCTGCGTCACAGCAAGGCTTTCCCCTTTTATACCTGTTGAAACAGGCCATCACCTGATCTCTCATTGGCGGGAAAATTACATCATGTGACCTCACACTAGCGGGAAATTACATCACCCCACCATCACAAGACATTACATCATGCTCACCAGATACTCAATTGCATCATGTGACAGTCACAAGCTACCCATGGGGTATGTAACACTACCTATGACACTGAGGTAGCATTTCAGCAAGTGCAGCATCAAGGAGCCCTGGAAAACTCAAATCATGACCTTCCAACATCATGACAAAACCAGGTGTGGCTGCTGAATCACATCACATATGAAATGGAGCAATCCATGACTGTGTTCAACAAGACTTAGACAACCTGAATGCACAGACTGATAATATCAATGATCATCTCCTTCCAGAAAGGATTTAGCCACCAACCCTTGATATTCAAAAGCATTACCTTTACTGAACCCCCACCATCGATATGCTGGGTATCATTACTGAACAGAAACTCAGCTGGACCACACATAGAAATACTATGGTTATAAGGTCAGACTCTGGATATTACCCTTCGGACTTCCTAAAATATTTCCACAATTTACATGGCTCAAGTCAGGTGTAATGGACTACTCTTCACTTGCTTGAAAGCATCTATCTTTAACAAAGCTTGCCACCAACCAAAACCCCCATCACCAAGGATGTGCCTTGTTCTTCAGGAATGAGGCACAGGAGCCTGAAGGTACTCACTCAATGATTGAGGAACAGCTTTTTCTCCTCTGCCACCTGATTTATGAATGGACATTGAACCCATGAACACTACCTCATTTCTTTTATTTTTTTTAAATTTTGCACTGCTTATTTAATTTAACTACTTTACATACTTACTATAATTTATGTTTTTTTCTCTATTATTATTGTACTGCTGCCACAAAGACAGCAAATATCACAACATATGCTGGTGATATTAAGCCAGATTCTGATTCTGATTCTGAACTTAACTGGAAGCCCATCAACTCCCTTCGGCATTGTCACTTCATGGATCCAGTATACCCCATCCATAAAATGCACTACCATAACCTTATTCTTCAACGTCTTCTGCCAAACTTATCAGCACCAAGGCCTGAGTTCCTGTCCAAGTCATGCACTCATTCATCTAACCATTCTCTTCCAGAAATGGTGCCTATCCTGCTGAGTTCTTCCAACACTTTGTGTGTTGTTCCGAATTTCAGTATCTGTAGTCTCTCATGTCTTTTTCTAAAATCTGAAATAGTCTGTCTAACAACAACATGAGAGAACCTTCAATAGACAAAGTCCAGCCACTTACTCATCTAGGAGTTATTACACTTCAACCATTAGGCTTCTAAAACAGTGTAGATAACTTCACTCACCTCAACACTGAACTGATTGTACAATCTATGGACTCATTTTCAAGGACTCTACAACTCATGTTCTCAGTTCTGTAATTATTATATTTTTATTTTTTCCTCAGCTCAACCTGGTAAAAGCTAAAGTACAGGCATGGCCAAGCACACTCATTTCTCAATTGTTAGGAACTTTTGGACTACTATAGTGGTGTTTAGTGTTGAGGTTTCCTGGAGATTTACATAGATAATGCAGTGTAGCTCTAATTGTTTGATGCTGTTGTGTAGTGACTTTGGGATGATACCAGTTGTAGATATTACTATTCGGACAATGTATACCCTGTTCATGTTCCAAAGCCTTTCAATATCCTCGTTTAATTCAGCATATGTTTTTCACTAATTGATTTCTGTATGTTATGTGTTTTTAGAATGACTGCATCTATTAACTAAGTTGTTCTTTCCTGTTTATCCTTTATTATTATATCCAAACAGTTATTGTGAATGGTCCTATCTATAATAATGGATCGGTCATAACATAATTTGTAGGACTCTGTCATAAACACTGGATCAGGCTTGTATTATAGTAAGGTATGGTTTCTTTTATGAGTTCATATCTTAAAGCAAGATTTTATGAATGATGTTTGCCTCTTGATTGTGCCTGTGTAAGTAATCAGATTGAGTTAAACTGCTGCAGGACATGTAATGCATTAGAGCAAACACGAGGAAATCTGCAGATGCTGGAAATTCAAACAATACACACAAAATGCTGGTGGAACACAGCAGGCCAGGCAGCATCTATAGAGAGAAGCATTGTCGACATTTCGGGCGAAGGGTCTCGGCCTGAAACGTCAACAGTGCTTCTCCCTATAGATGCTGCCTGGCCTGCTGTGTTCCACCAGCATTTTGTGTGTGTTGCATGTAATGCATTAGATTGTTTCTAATTTCCCTTGGCATTTTTTTGCATTTATTGTCTTGAATTTGTTGGTCTTTTATTATATATGTTGATAACTTTTTGTGTTAACCAATTTTTCTTGATATTTGCAGTTTGTCTTCTTTTGCACATTGGTTGTTTGTCACTCTCTATGAGTTATTGATTCCACTGTATTTCTTTTTCTACTGTGAATGTCTGCAAAACTATATTCTCAAGGTAGTATATGGTGGCATCTACACACTTTGATTATAACTTTACTTGACTTTGAATTTGAACAATGCTTTATTCTCCTGTCATGCATGCATGTTGTAACTGAATGGAAAATAGAAGCTTCATTTGACAGCAGTGACAATATGGGTCCTCCAGCTATTGTGAGTTTGCCCTTTCAGAGCCATTCTCAAAGCAAGTCTGGCTTCTGCATATTCAGGTTGAAAACTTGGACACTAGCACAGCTCCTTTTGAAACAGTGGCCTGAGGAGAGAAGGTGGAATTACAAAGAAAACATCTGGTGGAAAAGGAAAGAGAAATGTGTGATGATACAAATTGGAAAGCCATGGGAACTGAAAAACGCATACACGAGCTGTTGCAGTGAATTGGGGAAACGGGGCTGTTCAAAGAATTGGTTTTATTACTTCTCTCACTTCTTTTACATCTTCTTTTTCTTTCAAATGTGCTCCTGTTACTTTGGACCCTGAGATCAACATTTCGGTGGTGTATTTTTATTGAGCGATCTGGCACTTTGCTGTCCCCGAGAATGTTTGGTGAAGTTACGAGCGAAGCCTGGGGCTTTGAGGCCAAGAAGCCTGGAGACGGGGTGCAAGCCTATGATCAACTCCATTTCTCACCGATCTCGCCAATTAACGCATTGAGGAAGATTGAGATCATCAAGGTGAGAGTGGAAGGCAAGTGGCTGTTCAGCGCTGTCCACCAGCCTCTCAATCCCTGCTGCCGGAGGACGGTCTCTGTGTGGGGTGGTCTCTCTCTGCCTCCCTCTCACTCCCCCCCCCACCCTTGATGCTGTTGGAAGATGATAGGATGGTGCTGGAGTCCTGGGTCTTGGGCAAGGTTTAATCACCGTAGTTTGTGGATTGGATTAGATGTTATGATGAGTTTCTGATCGCTCATTTTTTGTCGCGATTTTGATTGGGGCCGCTTGCGGATAATGAATAACACAGCGAATGATTGCACTGAACAGAGCAGAACTGAGTACGTCTGGACTCTTTCAACGGCTTTGTGGGTTTGTATTTTATATTCTATGTCCTTCACTCTTTTTATTTGCCGTTTGTACAATTTTTTTGTCCGTTGGGGGTTTGGGGTATTGATGTTTTTCTTTGAACGGGTTCCATGGTTTTCCTTGTTTTGTGGCTGTCAGGGTTGTATACTGCATACATGCTTTGATAATAAATGTACTTCAAATCTTTTGAATCTATTGACCATACCAACAAATTATACAACTCCGCATTGTTAAAATCCTAGAACTTCAGTAAATTCAAGTATAATGCAACAAATTTGAACAGCTCTGGTTTTATCCATCTCTGGGAATCAATTTTTTAAACTTGCCTATAGCTATGCGCTTTGGTCAAATGTCAATGTTACGCTTTATAATCGACGATTGGAGTAACATCACCTGAACCAACAAGGGCTAGGATCCTGATGTAAATGAAAACCATGGGAACAAGAAGGACATTACATAAGTAAATGTTAAAGAGTGTGAGGAGAAAGCATCAGGGAAATATGGACTTCTATACCAAAGGAGATAAGAGTGCAAGCACAGTATATGCTTTCTGTTGTCCTCATACATGGAAAACTAACAAATATCAAGTAATTAAACCAGGGAAGCGTAAAACATTAGCATGACTAGTGCTGTGTTTTGTTGTCATTATGCATTTTCAATTAATTTTCTTTTCAAGACACTGCATATTTCTGAGCACGTCCAGTACCCTGGCTCTGACAAGAAAGAAAGACGACATTATGTACATTAGGCACATCATCGGCATCATTATGTTGTATCATACGACTTGGGGAAATCAGACAGAAGAGAATCAGAGGTGAAGGAGGTAGACATGGAGGAGACAGTGATGGTGGATGGTCCCATTCCAGGAGAAGATTAGCTTTGATGAAGAATGGCGTTCCTTTTAATTACATGGTTGCTTCTATTTGTATCACCTGATAAATTTAGCCTCCATCCAGGTCTGAAGATCAGTAATGAATCCAGGTTGCATTTGCCCCTACAATTCATTTAATTAGTTTCTTATGAGAAGTGGGGTAGGAGGATTTCAGCATGCACAATGCATGGAGAGTTTATTACTCCTGTTCTACTAGGCAATGTTGTGGGAGGTATTACTTTTACCTTTGTTCATTCTTTATCTGGCCGGTGATGAAGGCTCCCGAGTTTGAATCCAGCCAACTCCCTTGCACGTTTTCCATCCGTGCTGGGTTGAGTGTTGAGCTAGCAACTCGGCCTCATAAAAAACAAGAAAGCCTGCTAAAAAAGTGCCGTAATGACGGCATCCCGCTGATTCCACTCAGAGTTAAGAGCTTTCTTCTTCTTCTTCTTCTTCTTCTTCTTCTTCTTCTTCTTCTTCTTCTTCTTCATTCTTTGCACATGAAGATTTGGCTACAACTGACTGGTTGATCAGGTCGTTTTTTTCCTTCAAGGAAAGTGAATGAACAATTCACCTGTGAATCTGCAGGAGTTGTCTACCATATCTCATGCTCCTGATACAGCTTCCTCTACATTGGTGAGACCTGTTGTAAATTGGGGGACCAATTCATCAAGCACTTCCACTCCATCTGCCGCAAGTGGGACTTCCCAGTTGCCAAACATTTTAATTCCATTCTAACGTGTTGATCCACTGCCTGCATTCGGGCTCTCACGACCAGACTATATAACAGTTTCTTCCCCCAAGCTATCAGACTCCTCAATACCCGAAGCCTGGACTGACACCTTGCCCTACTGTCCTGTTTATTACTTATTGTAATGACTGCACTGTTTTTGTGCACTTTATGCAGTCCAGTATAGGTCTGTAGTCTAGTATAGCTTTCTCTGTGTTGTTTTTTATTACGTAGTTCAATCTAGTTTTTTGCACTGTGTCATGTAAACCATGGTCCTGAAAAACGTTGTCTCATTTTTACTATGCACTGTACCAGCAGTTATGGTTGAAATGACAATAAAAGTTGACTTGACTTGATTTGACTTGCTCTTGTGCCAAGATGTGGCCACCCTCAGGGTGGAGGAGCAACATCTTATATCCTGTCAGGGTAGCCTCCAACCTGATGGCAGAAATAACTATTTTCCTTCTGGTAAAAAAATTCCCCTGCCCCCGGAACTTCCTCTGTTCCCCACTCTGACCTCTTTACCTCTCCTCACCTGCCTATTACTTCCCCCCGGCTCCCCTCCTCCTTCCTTTTCCCTGTGGTCCACTTTCCTCTCCTATCAGATTCCTCTAGCCCTTGACCATTTTCACCCACCTGGCTTCACCTATCACTTTCCAGCTAGCCCCCTTCTCCTCCCACCACCTTTTCATTCTGGCTTCTTCCCCCTTCCTTCTCAGTCCTGAAGAAGGGTCTTGGCCTGGAACATTGACTATCTATTCATTTCCATAGTTGCTGCCTGGTCTGCTGAGTTTCTCCAGCATTTTGTGTGTTTGCTTGTATTTCCAGCATTTTCTCATGTTGATGGTGCTGCTTCAGTCTACGTAGTTAATGGTAGCTATGCTGTGGTAAGTTTTACACAATCGTGTTTCTGTTTTGCCTCAGCATTTCTCCCCTGCACGTACACGTCAGTTCCAGTATTTTGTTAAGTAGAGGTAGAATAATCACAAGCAACCCTTCCTTATGAATTGTCTCAGCCCAAAATGGCGACTGTTTATTTCCCTCAGATGCTGCCTGACCTGTTGATTTCCAGCATCTGCAGAATCTCTTGTGTCTATGTTATCACAAGACTCCAGGTTCATGTTAAAATATTTCAAGATGGTACAAAGTAACCATCAAAAACTTTTCACCCTCCCTCCCCAAGTGCACTCTCCCTCCCTTGGCTCCACAGGGGTTCCCAGCCTGGTGTCCACAGACCACTCAGTTCATGGTAGAGGTCCCTGTCATAAAAAAGGGTTGGGGACCCCGTAGTAAAAGATCATTTGCAGTGGCTCATCCAAATGCCCCAGTCTCTTCAGTGATCTCACTGAAGTGTGTAGAAACTGGAATGTCTGCCCAGCTGAGGGCCATGATCACTTTGAAATTATCTTTTCGTTTCCTCTTCTCCCTCTTCATGTAACCCGTGTCAAAGTGGCTCAATTTTGCAGCGCAGCCTCTGGGCACTAACCAAGTTACACAAGCATACACCAGGATAAACAGCACAAAGTTTTCTGGGACTTCCAGTTTTGTTTCTCACACATTTGCACATAGTTTGACAAAGGCCACACTTGCTTTGGCATTTCACAGCGTACGGCTAAGGAAAATAAAATTGCTGACTGCATCGACAATTTGCCATGTGATGGTAAACTCTACATAAGGCTTTTCTTGTACAGCTGAATGCACCAATGCTCTCATCTTGATGCTAACTGTGAGACCACAAGCTGAAGAAAATTGATGCATCCACATACTGCTGAATTCACACTGTTGATTGATATCGCTAAGTTTGCCAAGTTCAGTTTGATTTTAGCATCTGTGATGTTTAAAACCTGATCTGAATGCAGCTATCATAACAGTGGTGAGATATTTTAATACTGTTTATGTGCAGTGCGAATTGAATCCAGTTTCTTTCCAATAGTCTCTTTAGTATTACTTGCTGGAGTTAAACATAAGCAGCTGGACAGATAGACAGAAGACTAATGATATTGTGGCACGTTGTTTGTTTTTCTAAAACAATGTCAGCCAAGCTCAGTTAAATTACTTTAAGATGCAAACACCACATGGTCAGTGGGGATCTGAACTGGGTAGCTGGATCTGTGCAGCAACCACACTGACTGCCCATGAAGGGATAGAGGCAATCCCTCCAACCTAACTGGATGCATCAACCAACTCCTATGTGTTAGGTTCTCCTGCGTCTTTCCTACACATCATCAGAGCAAGCAAGAGTGATCAACAGAAAAGTTCTCAGTGGCAGTCACTGGCAATCACTGATATAAATAACATTCCCGGCCACTGGACAAGGCACTTCATTAAATAGGCTGTGTTGTAATGGTTCATAAGATAAATCAGCAAAATAGAAGTCAATGCATCAGCTCTCCAAAAGAGAAACATCAAGTTAAAGCAGTTCTGTTTTTAGGAGCTGTAGCACTGGCATGTGTTTTAATTCCGTCAGATTGAACATTTTCACTACTTTCTCTCCAGTATTGTGTGAGGAGACGGCGGCAGCACAGTGGCGCAGTAGGTAGCATTGTTGTTGCTGCATGGATCCATCTGGCTTCATCTGTGGTCTGTGCAAAGTTTGCACGTTCTTCCTGTGACTGTGTGGGTTTCCCACTGGAGCATTCGTCTCCTCCCATGTCTCACAAAGTCATTCAGTTCAGTAGCTATGTTGTTCATGTGGCCTGCTGTTTGTTACCGTATCAGCTTTTTGCAGGGGCAAGTCAGAATTGAATTGGACAACTCAGAACTCATCCCATTGCCCCATACGTTCCCAAGAGACTAATTAGCTTTTGTAAAATACCACCAGTGTAAATGTGTGGCAGGAGAACCAAACAGGAGCTGATGCACAGAACAGGTTTTATGGAAATAATCTGGGGAAATGGACTAATCATAATGCTTGGAGACCAGCGCAGACACATGGAGAAAATGCCTTCCTTCAATTGTGTATGAATATATGAAATATAAATGAGCACAAAGCTGGCTTCACTGTCATCATGTGACACAGGTCTCGTGGCTGAAGGGAGATCGGGGTATTCAATGGATTTCTTGTTTTTAGTAGAGAAAGCAAACACACTAGTCAGACAGAAGTAGGAGTATGTCACGTGATCCTTTTTCTCTCATCAGAACAGCAAACAGCACTGACTTCCAGTACCTCTGAAACAAGCAATCCACAGTACCCCCCTTTCCCTTCAGCCATGAGACCTGTGCCACATGATGATGGCCAAGAATTGGCCAGACATCTTGCTCTCAAAAATACTCCTGAAAATACAATTAAATTATTATAAAGGGTATACACCATATGCTATGCAAATACAGCATGCTCATCAACGTGATCGAAACCATGATAAATGTAAACGCAATGTATAGAAAGGTGTGTGTGTGTGTGTGTGTGTGTGTGTGTGTGTGTGTGTGTGTGTGTGTGTGTGTGTGTGTGTGTGTATGTGTATGTGTGTATGTGTGTGTTTGTGTGTGTGTGTGTGTGTGTGTGTGTGTGTGTGTGTGTGTGTGTGTGAGAGAGAGATGATTTTATAGCCTTTCTAAAGCCTGCATTCGCAGCATTCGCCCTGCCTAAGCATGCCCAGGCGTGTCTGGACAAGATGGAAAAAATTTCATCTTACACTGTGGGCAACATTTTAATTGACTTGAATTATGAATTGAAATAACAAATATAAGCAATTTCAAAAAAATGGTGCATGATAGGGAAATATCATGGTGATTTTCATGATCAGCAGCCCAAAATCCAGTAAATACACCCAGAAGTATTCAGGAAGCAAAATCTTTGTTGTCCAGTGCTGGAGGGGGGTATCAAGACAATCTGATATACAGTATAATTTACAGATGTTCTGCAGTGACATTCTATGGCTTTCTCTCCATCCTATTCCCAGCTGTGCCGTGCTCTGAGTGGGTAGAGAGTCAACTTGTTTCCAGGAAAGCAGGCTACGTATTTGATTACGTCAGCAGGGTGCGGTTACTATTAATTGACTACTCAGACTTACAACTAAAGATTACACTACATTTCCAGCCCAGGAGAGCGTTACACTTGATGGAGACTGTGACCTTGGCTTTGTCCTGGCAGCTTTTAGAACATTATGATGATATATGATTAGCACAAAATCATACAAACTAGCACCCTTTCAGGACTGCAACTATGGTTTACTGAGAGGAGACCACATCAGTGTCTGGAATTTCTGAAGAATACCAGTACTAAATTTGCTGTGTAAAAGCCCTGAATGCCACAAAACATATTTCATGAATACTTGGGAATAAGGGCAGACATCAATCTTCTTGGGAAGCTAGTTATCAGGAACCATTAGGCTGAAGTCGGTACCATGGCTCAGCAGTTAGTACTGCTGTTTGCCAGCTCCAGGGACACAGGCTCAATCCTAGCCTCAGCCCTTGCTTGTGAAGCTTGTATGTTCTCCCTTTGAGCATGTGGTTTTCCTTCCGATGATCCAATTTCCTTCCACACCCAACAGTTCCATTGCTGACAGATTAGTTAAATACTGCAAATTGTTGCTCGATGCAGATTCATGGCAAAAAGAATCAATGGGGAGCTATTGGGTGTGTGTGACAGAGAATTACTTGAGTGGCGCAGGGAAATAATGAGATAATGGAACTGTTGGGAGTTATTCTCAAGGAGCCAGCAAGGACTTGATGTGCTGAATGGTCTCCTTCTGTGCTATTATGAAGATAAGAGGAAGCAGTGACACTAGCAGAGTCGGTGCCTTTTCTCAGAAGGTTGTGAAACATTGAATGCTCTGTGGAGACAGGGTGACAGTAGTTTTGTTGGAACGAGATGCAGGTTTATGGACGAGGTTAAGATTGTAGAATAAATTCTGGACTACTCCAGCAGGGACCAAGATAAAAGAAACAATAGTCCAAATGGACAATCTACCCACTAAGCCATAAATGCCAATTATTTTAGACTCTCTAAAAGAGGAGCTAAAGATAGCACCAATGGTTTTTGCAGACCTGGGCAGCTTCTTCCAGTTTGTCTGTGAAACAGTTTAATTTCTTCTCTTCTCATATTTTTGTTTTCCTTTTCAGGGTGGCTGGGGTCATGTAAGAGTCCATGTTCTACAGCTGCACTCAAATTGCAGTTCTCTCTCTGTGGTGAACTACATATACCTGTCTGGACACGCCCCCTGCTGACTGCACCTGTGGCTCCTCCCACAGACCCCGGTATAAAGGCGATTGAGGCCTGAGCCCGGCCTCATTCTCCAGGATGTAGTATGGTGGTCAACTACTGCTTGTTCTTTCTTCCAGTCAATAAAAGCCGCTATCTCGACCACGTCTCAGAGAGAGTTATTGATGGTGCATCACTCTCTCTCTCTCTCTCTCTCTCTCTCCCTCTCTCTCCCTCCCCCTCTCTCCCTCCCTCTCACTCTCCTCCCTCTCTCCCTCCCTCTCACTCTCCCCCCCTCTCTCTCCCTCTCCCTTAACTCAGAGGAACTCAAATAAGCGACACTGCAGATTGGAACTTCAAAGCAGGGCAAGCTGTTGTTCTCCCCTCTCATTTGTTACAGGAGCGATCTCTCACCAGTGACAGACAGAGCCTGTCTGAGATGTCAAAGTGTTGGGATGAACTCTGGGTTATGGTCTCTCAGGGACTTTGCTATTGCTTGCATGGTGGGTGTTGAGGGTTGATGCTGGAGGAAGTGGCGGCAGGAGGAAGGGGAGGGTTGCTGCTTGTGTGTGGTAGGTGGGGGCTTCAGGGTTCCAATTCTTTCTATCATTCATTCTTTGGGGGGTTTTCGTCTGGTTTGTGGATGCCTGCAATGAATAAGGATTTCAGGTTCTATACTGTATACATTCTCTGATATTAAATTGAACCATTGAACCATGTTCGCGGGGCTTTTCAGTGCTGGCATTTAAAAGCCTGTAGCTCACCAGTAAATGGTTACGTTGACTGCATGCCCCTTGAAATTTGATCATTTCCTTTGTGCTCAGAACTGGGCAAACTACCACATTCCTAGTCTTGTGACCCAGACAGCTATTGGAGGGTTTAGAAAATGGGGTTAATGTCACTAATCCTTTCTTTCAATCATAGGTGGCAATTTCTTTGTCTCAGTTCCATCAAAAATGCTCAGTATATATGTAGTACTCTCAAAGTAACGTATTGGTTTGTTGTCCTTTGAGATTCCCATTTCATTAATTGGAATTGATTAACCATTGGAGACATGAAACTTTCTTTCCAGAACAGCAACAGAGCTATCCAAAATCATCTTGCTGCTACATTTGCAGAAAGGAATGTTTCCAGTACACTTCCAAACATTATTCAAAACAATGCCTTTCTCCCTGCAGAAACGACATCATCTCATTTCAATGTCACCAATTATGTTTTCTGTGGAAAACTTCTCAAACATTGCAAATGTTCTTGCAGGAGATCTCAAATTTTTGACATTTATCCTGAATGGTTACAGATTAATAAAAATAAAAACAAGTAAAACAGATGACACTTGAAACACTGAAACATTTTTATTACTCTCATGCCAGGCCAGAGAGAGCCACTGTATAAGGGAATTCATTTATTCTAAATAATTTCTATTTCTGATAAGCAGGAAAATTTCTAGTGCTACACTGTAGGTGAGTAATGGCAGAATGTGCCTGACAAAAGAGCCCTGAATTTGTTGGTCGGACACCTTGCAATGAGCCATGGGAATTGTATTTTATATCTTTTGCACAACAAAGCCCTAATTAAATTTGCTCTGTAAAATGCTGGAAGAGCAAATTTTAATCAAGGCAAAAACCCAAAAGGATATCAAATCCTTGGCAAACAATGAAACCACTGATGATCTTAATCAATTCACTTAAATATATTACATGTTTAACAAAACTCTGTCACACATCTTATTTGAATAACACTAAATACCAAATTATATACAGGAAAATATATTCCCCGTGAAACAAAACATTTAAAATTAACTTTTTTTTCCAATTTGTGGAATCAGCATGGTGATTTCTGGTTACTCACCAACTGGTTGATACAGACTTTGTGGAATGGGGAACAGTAAATACTGACAAATGGAAATACGTAGCATGAGAAAGTCTGCAGATACTGGAAATCCACAGCAACACATACAAAATGCTGGAGGAACTCACGACAAGCAGCATCTATGGAAAAGAATAAACAAGTCGACGTTTTGGGCTGAGACCCTTCATCAGGACATGTCTCATTTATTTATGGAAATAAATGCCTCATCAATCTTACTCCCAGTCAGAATACAGAAGATATCACTTTAAAAGAATATTTGAAACTGTCTGTTAAAGCAATTTATCTTGTGTTTGATTATGTGTGGCATGTAGTATATTGTAGGATCATAATCTCCGAATCATTAACAGTTACCAAACTGTATAAGCATTGAAAGCAGATGAATTCTTTAACGTTGTCCTTACACTGTTAAATAGCAGCCATGACTTCCTGTGCAGTGCAACTTGCTTTTACACTGCAGCAGTCATTTAATACTCATCTGCCTCTCCCTGGTTTTTCTCTGTTCAGTGGAATTTTATAAGAACATAGCTCACAACCAACATCTGGTCCCGTAATTCAAGAGCACATTCCCATAGAATCTTACAGTCCTACAGACAAAGAATCGTATGGCACAGAACATGACCCTATTGGCCCACCTTATACATGTTGATCATGATGCTTATCTCATGAACCCCATTTCCTGCATGAGGCCGTTATCCCTCTATGTCTTTATTATACAAATACCTTTCAGAATACATTTCAAATGTTGTCATTGCTGCCTCCACCACCTCCTCTGGCAGCTCATTCCAGACATTCACCACTTGGCCCTCAAATCATCTTTAAATTTTGTCCCCCTTGCCTTAAACTTGTGTCCTTTTGTTCTAGACTTTCCTACCCTAAGGTAAAATGTTAACTATCTATCTGATCATTGCACCTCAAAATTATATATGCATCAATAGAATCACCCTTCAGCTTCTTATATCCTAGTGAGGATAAACCCCGCCTATCCAATCACTTCTTATAATTTAAGCCAATGTTTTGGTGAATGTCTTCTGTGTTCCCTCCATCACCATCACATCCTTCCTATAGTACAACAACCATTACTCCACAAAATACACTAAAACAATCTACTGAATGTTTTGTATGAGTGCAACATGACGTTCCAGTTTATATTCACTGCCTCAGATTACCTCCAAATGTTCAGGATCCTATCCACTCTCAGGGAGCTAAGGACATGCACCCACGATGGGGGCAGTACAGAAGTGTAGTGGTTAGCCCAGTGCTCTACAGTACCAGCCCCTGCCTGGAAGGAGTTTCTATGTTCTCCCCATGATGGTGTGGGTTTCCTCCACAGGCTCTGGTTTCCTCCCATCATTAAAAGATGTATCGGTTGGTTAATTGGTCATTGTAAATTGTCCCATAATTAGGCTAGGATTAAAATCGGGTGTAAAAAATACTTACTACTTATAACGATGATTAGTGAGGCACAGAGAGATCTGTAATTACTGACAAGTACCTTTATTGTTTAAACTAATAAGTATGTGAATTCACCCACTAGATACCTTGTGTGCACACTCGCTAGGTATCCCCGACTCAAGGTATTATCAGGGCAAGGGAGTTTACGCTGGGCAGGTGTTCCTTGTTGTCCCAATTCACTTACCACGTGTTTCACGCAGGGCTGCTCACGTTTGTATCTGCAATGGTTATTCTTCGAAGTTATCGCTGCCAGCACACACGAAGCATCCACTTTTATATCCATTCCTTATCAATTCAAATATCACATTCCAGTGTCATTGGCCACAGGCCATGTGTCTGCCCTTTAACAGCTTGTTATTGGCTCTGCTCCAAGTCAGCATCAATTTATTGCCCTCTTCCCATCAAATGACAGTCGATAATTTAAGGCTCTTTGTTCTCAATCAGCAAAGAGCTTGAATCACTTCAGGCAGGCATCAACCCCAACATTCACAAATTTGCGTATTATTGCCAACCAAAGATATCTCACAAATAACTTCTTATTTGGAAATAATCTCCAGTCCAGCAGATTACCTGAAGAATTATTGTGGCTTCTTTAAAACATTGATCAAGCCCAGCATGTAAAGCTCACAAAATGGAGAACAGTGTGTCTTCACAAAATGGCAGCCTCCATTCCCAAGCATGTGGCAAGAAAAAAGACACTTAGTTGGTCTGTTTCCACTGTCCTTGATTCAATTGAATTCACTGATTTGTAGATTGTCATTCTTTCTGGCCAGCAGGGGACTGCTGGGCAGCTTGGCTCAAAGGGGTGCTGTATCTCTACATATATGGCCAAGTGGTTAAGGCATTGGTCTAGTGATCTGAAGGTCGCTAGTTCAAGCCTCAGCTAGAGTAGTGTGTTGTGTCCTTGAGCAAGGCACTTAACCACACATTGCTCTGCGACAACACCAGTGCCAAGCTGTATCGGCCCTTGCCCTTCCCTTGGACAACATCGGTGGTGTGGAGAGGGGAGACTTGCAGCATGGGCAACTGCTGGTCTCCCATACAACCCTGCCCAGGCCTGCGCTCTGGAAACTTTCCCAGGTGCAAATCCATGGTCTTTCGAGACTAATGAATGCCTATATGCTATATATCTATTTCATTTGTAAGTCCCATGTCAATTTCTTGATACATCCTAACACAATAAGTGTCTTACTGATGCATATATATTACATAGTGTATATAGATATACAGTATATAATATAGAGAAAACAAGTAAAATACAGGCAAAGATCCCAACGATACCTCAGGTAGCCAATATGTAACTGACATGTTACATTCTATTTGCTATTGTTTTCAAGCTATTTAGACATATTATTCACAGTCCTAATGAACTTCAGGTTTTTTTGTCGTGAATTAGTTTGTGACTCTTCATCAAGATTTGTTTTGGGAAAATTAAATACAATATATCATGAGAACAGCTGAAATACAAGCAGAATTAGCCTGTTGCAATATTCAACAAGGTGATGACTAAACGCTGACCTCAAACAGGACTTTCCTCACAATTCCCGTAACTCCTGATTCCTAATCTTCCAGAGTCCTCTTGAACTCTGCTTTGAGCACAATCAAAAATGCAGACTCCACAACCCACCGAAGCAGAGAATCCTCAAGAACCAGCAGATATGAATGAAGAAATTTCTACACATTTCAGACCTGAAAGACCAATGCCTTACGAAGAGACCACGAGTCCTAAGTCTAGACTCCTTCCTCCCTGCATCTATTCTGGTAGACCCTCTAAGAAGTATTTAGACCATAAGACCATAAGATATAGGAGCAGAAGCAGGCCATTTGACCCATTGAGTCTGCTCTGCCATTCAATCATGGGCTGATCCAATTCTTCCAGTCACCCCCACTTCCCTGCTTTCACCCCATCCTCTTTGATACCCCGGCTAATCAAGAACCTATCTCTCTGTGCCTTAAATACACCCAATGACTTGGCCTCCACAGCTGCTCATGGCAACAAATTCCACAGATTTACTTCCCTCTACGTAAGTAATTTCTCTGCATCTCAGTTCTAAAAGGACATCCTTCAATCCTGAAGTCATGCCCTCTTGTCCTAGAATCCCATACTATGGGAAATAACTTTGCCATATCTAATCTGTTCAGGCCTTTTAACATTCGGAATGTTTCTATGAGATCCCTCCTCATTCTGCTGATCTCCAGGGAATACAGCCTAAGAGCTGCCAGACGTTCCTCATAAGGTAACCCTTTCATTCCTGGAATCATTCTCGTGAATCTTCTCTGAGCCCTCTCCAATGTCAGTATATCCTTTCTAAAATAAGGAGCCCAAAACTGCACACAATACTTCAAGCGTGGTCTCATGAATGCCTTATAGAGCCTCAACATCACATCCCTGCTCTTATAATCTATATCTCTAGAAATGAATGCCAACATTGCATTCACCTTCTTTGCAACCGACTCAACCTGCAGGATAACCTTTAGGGTATCTTGCACAAGGACTCCCAAATCCCTTTGCATCTCTGCATTTTGAATTCTCTCCCCATCTAAATAATAGTCTGCCATTTATTTCTTCCACAAAGTGCATGACCATACACTTTCTAACATTGTATTTCATTTGCCACTTCTTTGCCCATTCCCCTAAACTATCTAAGTCTCTCTGCAGGCTCTCTGTTTCCTCACACTACCCGCTCCTCCACCTATCTTTGTATCATTGGCAAATTTAGCCACAAATCCTTTAATACCATAGTCCAAATAATTGACATACATCATAAAAAGCAGCGGTCCCAACACCAACCCCTGTGGAACTCCACTGGTAACTGAGAGCCAGCCAGAACAGGATCCCTTTATTCCCACTCTCTGTTTTCTGCCGACCAGCCAATGCTCCACTCATGCGAGTGACTTCCCTGTAATTCCAGGGGCTCTTATCTTGCTAAGCAGCCTCATGTGCGGCACCTTGTCAAAGGCCTTCTGAAAATCCATGTACACCATGTCTACTGCATCTCCTTTGTCTACCCTGCTTGTAATTTCCTCAAAGGATTGCAGTAGGTTTGTCAGGCAGGATTTTCCTTTCAGGAAACCATGCTGGCTTTGGCCTATCTTGTCATGTGCCTCCAGCTACTCCGTAATCTCATCCCTAACAATCGATTCCTTTTGTGATCACTTATTTGTACTTTTAGTTAAAGCCTCACAAATCACAGTTGTCAAACAGAATTCACTGTTCATTAATTCCCACTGGATCTACCCATCACATTATGGTTTTAAATGCTCTGTAATTGCCTTCTTAAGAAAAGATTCTAGCATTTCTTCCATTACGGATTTTGCTGTCGTGTCATGCCAACTCGTGTACAGATCAACCCCTGCTACCCCTCCTCTATCCTCTCCCTTTCTCTCACTCTCAGACTTTCCATCATGTTTGGCAATGCTAACATTTTTTCCCTTTAATCTAATTCTAGCTTTAACTTCTTCATTTAAGGTTCACATTTCTATAAGATTTTTAATAACTACAAAATTATTCTTATTTTTGCACTGATTTACATTTGTCTCATTAGAGTCAGTTAATGAATTGCCCAGACAGAGTTGGTTAATGAATTACTTGGACCATTTTGGTTTATGAAGTAGTTTTATTCACATTTAAGATACATTTTCCAGACTTAACCAAATTATCTTTAGCTTTGTATAATCATTTTTCTCTCAAGGGCTCCTTCTGTTCCATTGTATAATGTGTGATGGATATTCACTGTCCAGGCTCAAAGGAGTCTTACATTTTGCAAACAACAACACACACAAAATGCTGGTGGAACACAGCAGGCCAGGCAGCATCTATAGGGAGAAGCGCTGTCGACGTTTCGAGCCAAGACCCTTTGTCAGGACTAACTGAAAGGAGAGATACTAAGAGATTTGAATGGAGTGGGGGGAGGGGGAAATGCAAAATGATAGGAGAAGACCAGAGGGGGTGGGATGAAGCTAAGAGCTGGAAAGGTGATTGGCGAAAGTGATACAGAGCTGGAGAAGGGAAAGGATCATGGGACGGGAGGCTTCAGGAGAAAGAAAGGGGGGGAGGAGCACCAGAGGGAGATGGAGAACAGGCAAACAACTAAAAATGTCAGGGATGGGGTAAGAAGGGGAGGAGGGGCATTAACGGAAGTTAGAAAAGTCAATGTTCATGCCATCAGGTTGGAGGCTACCCAGCCAGTATATAAGGTGTTGTTCCTCCAACCTGAGTTTGGATTCATTTTGACAATAGAGGAGGCCATGGATAGACATATCAGAATGGGAATGGGATGTGGAATTAAAATGTGTGGCCACTGGGAGATCCTGCTTTCTCTGGCGGGCTGAGCGTAGGTGTTCAGCGAAACAGTCTCCCAGTCTGCGTCGGGTCTCACCAATATATAACAGGTCGCACCGGGAGCACCGGACGCAGTATCCCACACCAGCCGACTCACAGGTGAAGTGTCGCCTCACCTGGAAGGACTGTCTAGGGCCCTGAATGGTGGTGAGGGAGGAAGTGTAAGGGCAGGTGTAGCACTTGTTCCGTTTACAAGGATAAATGTCCTCCTCTTCATGGACATCCCGCTCTGGTCTTCTGCCTGCTCTGGATCTCTTTATTGCTAATTGCCGACAGGACATCAACCGTCTTGACTTCACCACACCCTGATCCAATTCCAACCTCACTCCTTCCAAACGCTCTGCTCTCCGCTCCTTCCGCACCAATCCCAACCTCACTATAAAACCTGCTGATAAGGGGGGAGCTGTTGTTGTCTGGCGTACTGACCTCTACCTGGCCGAGGCACAGTGACAACTCTCTGATACCTCCTCTTATTTACCCCTTGATCATGACCCCACTAAGGAGCACCAGGCCATTGTCTCCTAAACCATCACCAACATTATCAGCTCTGGGGATCTCCCATCCACTGCCACCAACCTCATAGTTCCCACACGCCACACTTCCCGTTTCTACCTCCTACCCAAGATCCACAAACCTGCCTGTCCAGGTAGACCTATTGTCTCAGCTTGCTCCTGCCCCACCAAACTCATTTCTGCATACCTTGACACTGTTTTATCCCCCCTTGTTCAATCTCTTCCCACCCAGTTTGTGAGACTTCTCATGCTTTGAATTTTTTCAATGATTTTAAGTTCCCTGGCCCCCACCATCTTATTTTCACCATGGACGTCCAGTCCCTATATACCTCCATCCCCCACCGAGATGGTCTCGAAGTTCTTCGCTTCTTTTTGGATTACAGACCTAACCAATTCCCCTCTACCACCACTCTCCTCTGTCTAGCGGAATTAGTTCTTACTCTCAATAATTTCTCCTTTGGCTCCTCCCACTTCCTCCAAACCAAGGGTGTAGCCATGGGCACCCGTATGGGTCTCAGTTATGCCTGCCTTTTTGTTGGCTTTGTGGAACAGTCCATGTTCCAAGTCTGTACGGGTATCCATCCCCCTCTTTTCCTTCGCTACATCGACGACTGCATTGGCGCTGCCTCCTGCACGCATGCTGAGCTCATTGACTTCATTAACTTTGCCTCCAACTTTCACCCTGCCCTCAAATTTACCTGGTCCATTTCCGACACCTCCCTCCCCTTTCTTGATCTTTCTGTCTCCATCTCTGGAGACGGCTTATCTACTGATATCTACTATAAACCTACAGACTCTCACAGCTACCTGGACTATTCCTCTTCCCACCCTGTCTCTTGCAAAAATGCTATCCCCTTCTCACAATTCCTCCATCTCCACCGCATCTGCTCTCAGGATGAGGCTTTTCATTCCAGGACGAAGGAGATGTCTTCCTTTTTTAAACAAAGGGGCTTCCCTTCGTCCACCATCAACTCTGCTCTCAAACGCATCTCTCCCATTTCCTGCACATTTGCCCCCACCCCATTCGCCCGCCACCCCACTCGGGATAGGGTTTCCCTTGTCCTTACCTACCACCCCCACCAGCCTCCAGGTCCAACGTATAAGTCTCTGTAACTTCCGCCACCTCCAATGGGATCCCACTACCAAACACATTTTTCCCTCCCCCCCCTCTTTCTGCTTTTCGCAGAGATCCCTTGTCCACTCGTTCCCCCCCCCCCCACCCCCATCCCTTCCCACCGATCTCCCTCCTGGCACTTATCCTTGTAAGCGGAACAAGTGCTACACCTGCCCTTACACTTCCTCCCTCACCACCATTCAGGGCCCAGACAGTCCTTCCAGGTGAGGCGACACTTCACCTGTGAGTCGGCTGGTGTGGTATACTGCGTCCGGTGCTCCAGGTGTGGCTTTTTATATATTGGTGAGACCCAACGCAGACTGGGAGACCGTTTCGCTGAACACCTACGCTCGGTCAGCCAGAAAAAGCAGGATCTCCCAGTGGCCACTCATTTTAATTCCACGTCCCATTCCCATTCTGATATGTCTATCCATGGCCTCCTCTATTGTCAAAATGAATCCAAACTCAGGTTGGAGGAACAACTCCTTATATACCGGCTGGGTAGCCTCCAACCTGATGGCATGAACATTGACTTCTCTAACTTCCGTTATTGCCCCTCCTCCCCTTCTTACCCCCATGCCTGACATATTTACCGTAGATTCCGGACTACAGAGCGCACCTGATTAAAAGCCGCTGGCTCTAATTTTAGAAATAAAATCAATTTTTTACTTGTACAGGCCGCACCGGATTTTAGGCCGCAGGTGTCCCACGTTGTAATATGAGATATTTACACAGAAAGATATTACACGTGAGGATTTTTTAACTTTTAATTAAATCCATATGGTAACATAAACAAATACATATTGCAAATGCTTTTTTTCGAACCGTGCCTGTAACGCGGCTACTTTTAAATATACGTTGCGTATACTTCTTTACTGAACAACATTCCAATATCTCCTAACGACTGGTAAAAAATATATATACTGCAGCCTACCAGGAAAAGTTATTGATCGCCTTTAACTTAAAAGCAGCGTTCGCTCAGATCTAATGCCGCTCCGCCGCTCCCCCCCGCCGTCCCGTTTATCGCAAACTGGTATCCCACAAGACGCGGCGAAACCGGGTGTGACGTCATAGCATCCCGCGATGTAGTACAGAAAACAAATATAGTTAAAACTCTTCTAACTTTAACTAGAAAATGAATTACTAAGCGAAAATATTATAAACTAAATAACTGCCATAAAGGCAGCACAATGCTTTTCTTCGAGTGTTTTCCATGTTGATGAGGGTGAGTACAAATGACTGATTTACAATAATTTAATTGTGAAAGTGCGCTTGATTTATCGTACAATTTCATTGGACCTCTGTGAACTACTCATCAATTTTATTGGTCTACTGTTACGAAGCAAAATGTTTTTGGCGGCATGAAAAAAAATAATACATTAGCCGCTCCGTATTAAAGGCCGCAGAGTTCAAAGCTGTTCAAAATGTGGGAAAAAAGTAGCGGCTTAAAATCCGGAATCTACGGTAGTTGTTTGCCTGTTCTCCATCTCCCTCTGGTGCTCCCCCCCCTCCTTTCTTTCTCCTGAGGCCTCCCGTCCCATGATCCTTTCCCTTCTCCAGCTCTGTATCACTTTCGCCAATCACCTTTCCAGCTCTTAGCTTCATCCCACCCCCTCCGGTCTTCTCCTATCATTTTGCATTTCCCCCTCCCCCCACTACTTTCAAATCTCTTACTATCTTTCCTTTCAGTTAGCCCTGACGATGGGTCTCGGCCCGAAATGTCGACAGCGCTTCTCCCTATAGATGCTGCCTGGCCTGCTGTGTTCCACCAGCATTTTGTGTGTGTTGTTGTTTGAATTTCCAGCATCTGCAGATTTCCTCGTGTTTACATTTTGCAAAGCTCAGCTTTCTAAACGTTAGCAGCAGACATTCCTAACGATCCAAGGGTTGTTTTAGAGTAAATTAAACTTCCAAACAATATTCTTTTTTAGCCTCTTGTCATAAAAGGGAGCAGTCTTCAGTTTTAGTATAAATGGTAAGCAGTATTTAAAGTTACTGTTTGAAATTAAAAGGACAGCATTGCAAACAGGCACTGTCTGAAGACCAGGCTTGCTGACCCACAGCACCTGGGCTTACTGCTCAAGAGCTGCAGTGTAAGACAACGGGTTATTTAACTGAGCTTGTTTCAGACTATACAACACTGGCTAAGTTCTTTAGTTCAAGGAAGCTTGCTGAGCTGATATTATCACTTAGTACATTGAATGGCTCATCTATTAACAGTTGGAAGATTTGTATACTCAAGGAGTCAGCTTCACAGCATTAATTCTGGGTACCTGGGATCTCTGTCTCAAGATCTTTTAAGATTATTTGTGTTAAAAGATATCTGAAAATATCATGTGTGTGTGAAAGCAGCCAAGTGGCAAAGAAGGAGTATAAATGGAGAGAGCAGTCCAGGCTTTCTCAGAATGGCCCAGGAACTTCAAGCAGAATGACAGAAACACAAGATGAATTCCTCTGCCTTCAGTTTCGGTGACGGATGACAAGTTCATCAGCAGCTCATATGTATGTGTTTTTAGGTTATAGGAATTATATCCGTGTTTTGGAAATCATTTGTGGTTTAGAAATGGTTTGTAATTTGGATATCATTTATAAGAAATAAATCATTTGTAGTTTTAATGTGTTTTAAGAATGTTGTTGTGTTTAAAAATGTATCACTGAAAATAAAAGAACACTGCATTTGAACTACTTTGTTAGCTGGAGGTATCTCCTCCTTGGTATGGAGAGGGAACCCATCACTAATCAAGTAGTGGGTATTGGCAGCTAAACTTGGGGTGAAGGATAAGCAAAGAAGTGAACTAGTCTTTGAAGATGGGATAGTCACAGCGTAGCCTCCCTTTAGTGAGATTACCCATAACTATCTATATTGGATAGGGCTTAAAATCTTCACTTGAGTTTAGAACTTCACAGACAGCAAACACAATACTGTGGGTACCTACACCTCAGGGACTTCAGTAGATCAAGAAGGCAGCTCCTTCTCAAGGGCAACTTAGTGTGGCTTAGCTGGTGACACCCACATCCTGTAAATGATAAGTAAGTGATAAACAAGGGAAGTTGACAGGGAACCAAGGTACAATACCCAACTTTTTGTGCAGATATACAGGATTAAACATACAATAGAAGTACCTATAAAGTTTTTACACTAGCTTGTCCCAGATAGTATAAACTAGCACTTCTAAAGGAACACCGGATGCTTCCTGTGCTGTAATCAAACCAACAGCCAATGCAACTGCAGCAGATGAACAACACAAACGTATTCAGAAATGGCTTGGTTATCATCGGGATAAAATGATAGGAGTGAAATTGAAACATCTTTTGTACAAATATTATAAGGACCTACAGTAACATCCTATCTACTCTGGTCATCCTGGTCATTGACTACATCACCCTGAATAATGACACAGAACTTAATTTGGCCCAGCAAAAGTCAGTACAACAAATGTTACAGGGACTGATTCATAAGAAATATTAACCTTGCATAGAACTGGCCAATGGCCAATTGGTCACACTTAATTCTTGAAAGTGACAGACATTACACAGCCTTTACAGTACCCGATGGCCCACAATGTCAGTGCAACAGACATCCACCAGGCTTTCTAATAGTCCACAGAAATTTTTTGTAGGAATCATTGAGACTCTACAGAGAATACCAGATATTTGTGTGTACATTGATGACGTATGCTTCATAGCCAACACACTGGATGAACACTTAACACAAACTGAGACTATCATTAAAAGTTGACAGACAGAGGCTATGTAATTAACGTTAAAAAGCTCAATTCTGTTGAATAGAAGTGAGTTTCTAGGCATGACAATTACCAATCAGGGACATGATTTAAACCCTAAATCTAGAGAAAATGCTGCTATTGTAGGATATCCAAAGAAACTAAAGGGCTTACAATCAACCCCAGGCCTATTGAATTATGCTAGAGCAGGGGCTTCCAACCTGGGCTTCACAGACCCCTCAGTTAATAGGAAGACTCCATGGCATAAAAAAGGTTGAGAACCCTTGTGCTCGAGGGAGAAGAAACACAAGCCCCCCCCCCCCCCCCCTACACTATGCCTCTTATAATTTCACCCCCACCATACAGGGATTTACTGCCTTAGAACGATGTCTTACTATGGTATTCCATACACTTCAAAGTAAGACCACTGCAAAGGAACAAACAAATTATTATACAAACAGAGTTTACAACTCTGAAAAACAGTAACAAATTACCAACAAATGAACGGAGAGCTACCATAACTAGATACAAAAATGGCAAACACTTTTACAAGATGACACCTTAAATAGGGATTACGTTCCTGAGAGCTATGACATACAATGCTTACCTGTCATGGAAGATGCAGAACCATCTTCTCCACAATCCAATGTAGCAGGGCATCCTTTAAAGCACTATTCTCAAATATGGTACTGTGATGTACCAGCTAGGAAAATCCAGAAAGATGGGTCCCCTCAATTAGAGGCAGGAGCAGGGATTATAAAAGGATTTCTTTTTCAGAAACTGAATTTGAACCACATGAATTGCAAGCTTATCCTTTTGGAAATCATACAGCACAATTTGCAAGGGCTAAAACCCTAGAATTGTGTCTAAAACAAGTAAATACAACAGAACTTGTCTTGATATGAACTGACTCTAATTATGTTAGGAATGTGTAGAAAGGAATCTTCCAATCTGCCCATCTATTGGATGCAGAACTGGAGGTAAACTGCGTCCACATTTGTCCATGTGCGAGAATATTGATGAATTATTATTGACTTGTCCTATAGCACAGGTGTTACACATTCTGGGACTTACTGCAAGCCCCTTACTCATGCTATAGTAATAAATGAGCCAATGAACAAGTAATGCAAGCTGTCAGTATGAATCTCACTATGGTAAGGGAGGCCAGGGATTTGGTAATACCTCAGCAACAAATAAAAATAATCAGAATAATGTTTTAAGATTTCCCCTAGATTCTACTAAACCCAGTTCCAAAGGATTTTCAAGACAGTATAAATATGAAGCTGATGGTGAAGGTAAGGTTTCAGCATGCCACCCTAAAAAAGATACAGAAGTGAGTAGCTCCTGCCAACAAGCAGGAAGCACTGGTTCATGAAGCCCAGCAAGGGTTCAGATGCCTGTTCATTTACTTAACACATGTACATCCAAACATTCAGAGATAATCATGGTGCGAGAAAAGCCACGCATACAAAATTATCCATGTTATACTGGTGTCCTTTTGTGTTGAGTGATTGTGAACATTCTATTGCAAGTAGTAAAGCATGTCTGGCCTTTAATAAAGGAGCAGTCAGTCACAAGAACAGCTCCTATAAGACAAACAAAACCAGCTGCACCAATGCAGGTGTGGCAAATTTATTACAGAGGCCCATTCCAACATCCCAGCTTATCAGAAATTTATAAGAGGTAATAGTTCACCTCTGTATGGCATATATGTGGTTTGATTCCACAACTCCTGGTAGTGATACCGCAATTGTCACAGTACTCCAGAACTCCATATTCTGATATGCTGGCACCCCAGTCTGTGTACATGAGGGTTTTCCTTCAGTGCTGAAGACTTTCAGTCCATGAGTGAACAAGCAGGCATACAAGTGGAGTACAGGACTCCATTCCAGCCACCAGTGAGTGGCACAATGGAGTGAAAGAACCAAGAGATTAAGGAGGCCTGGCAAAACTGGTCTAGAGGCCAAAGGTAGCCATACTTGTCCCTGAAGTACAACTGTCTGCAAACAGTATGCTGATTGCAAAAACAGGAGCACAGAAGATTGTTCCTCTTATTCCTTAATGTACAACGTCCACCTAAATAAACCCCTGATCACCAACTCAGACCAACTATCACCTACACCCAATACAATTCTTCTCAAGGACTTGAGAAAGTTTATATGAATGAGAGAGAAAACAAAGAACCTGATAAGAAAGTTTGGACACTGGAAGAAGGGGACTGGATCCAAGAAAACTAATTTCATAAAAAACAATTCAGACCCTAATTTCTGAGATGGAAACCTCCTTGTCGTATTACTCTGGTTATCAATGATAGCACTGTGGTACTCAAGACCAAGAGGGAAAACAAGACTATAAGTAAATCAGTCACTATAGGTAACATCAAACCTGCCCCAGCAGGATTCAGTATTCCTCCAGAATGAGTGGAAACCTTATATTGGACCAGTACAATGCTCCACAAGATCCCTACAGCCCGACGGCAAGGGGGTGAGATGTATACAACAGAGTCAGGTCATCTGCGGAAATTCTCTGATGACTCAACAATAGCTGGGTGTATAAAGGGAGGATGGGAGGATGAATACAGGGCCCTGGTGGAGGACTTGGTCAAATGGTGCAGGATGAATCATCTTTGTCAGTAAGACAAAGGAGATGATGATGGGCTTACAGAAGCCTAAGCCTGAACAGCTCCCAGTTACTATAGTTATATAGTTACTACAGTTATATAGATAGTGAGGACTACAAGAACCTGGAGGTGCTCCTGGATGACAGACTTGAATGGAGAATCAACACAGAGGCAATGTACGAGAAGGGCCGGAGTTGCCTCTACTTTCTGAGGGGACTCAGGTCCTTTGAAATATGCAGCCCTCTCCTTTACATGTTCTGCCAGTCTGCTGTCAGCAATACAATCTTCTATGTGGTGGTGTGCTGGGGCAATGACATCAACATGGGTGATGCCAACAGGCTCAATGTTGATTAGCAAGGCTGGCTCTGGTTAAACTGGACACATTGAACAAAGGACCTGACAGAAAACACTGGCAACTTTGGACAATGTTTCTCACTTTCTGCATGCCACCTTGGCTGAACAGGGGAGCACTTTTAGTAATAGACTAAGACATCTGCGCTACTCCAGAGCATCCTATGAGGTAATTCTTAACCTCAGCCATTTTGGCTCCATAATGAGTCAACCTATAGCCGGGGAAGTGATGACCCTCTCCTGTTAGACTGTTTCAGGTATCTTATTTTTCATTCTTTCTTACTTCTCTTCTATTATTTGTATATCTGTGCACTTGTAATGCTACTGTGACACTGTAATTTCTTTTGGGATCAATAAAGTATCTATCTATCTACTGAAAGCATAAAACAAATGAAATGTAAAAACTCCTGTTCTCTTGAGGAAGATCTGATAGACACATTGCCCAGATAATGCACTCCAAAGGCATTTTTGTTTTCAGATTAAGACAGACTCAAACTCCAGGGAGAAATGTTGCTTTTACTATACTTTACTTTTAGTACTTGTGCTTATAATATTCTTCAGTGCTGCATTCCTTACCATTTGCTTTTTAGCAAAGTTGCATTTACTATGGAAATTGTCTCATATGTCTTAGACACCCCTAAATTTAATGACTCAGAGAATATTAGATTAAGAAGATATGCAAACAATGATGATTCTAATTTAAATATCATCAAATGGCTCTTACCCCTCGGTCATATTTGAAGTAATACACTAAAACACTTAATGCTTGCCTCTGGTGAAGTGATTGTTCCTGTCCACTAAAACATTCACTCTGACCACATTGCATATGAAATGGGCATAGGTACATGGGAATGCAAAGAAACACTTACAAAAATGATTAATGTCACCCTAACAAAACCGAAAGATTCCAGCCCAGATATTGAAGGTGAACCAATAGAGGAATTTCTTGAAATGGATCCCTCTGCACTCGAGTATAAGATTATAAACACTGTTATGTTAATGAATGGTTCCACTCCTGGAAACTTGATATTGAAACGGTTAGACTAAAACATTCTGAAAAGCCATTCATTTTTTAATGAAGACTTTTCTATATTAGATGGATATCTCATTGCACTCTCCCTTTATGGTCAACAAGAGTATGAATATACTTACTACAAAGATTTCACACATTTCCATTTCTCCAGCTGCGGTTACTATTCCACTCCATTGTCAAACGTCAAGGTAACATAGCAATTTTCTGCATTACTAATTTACATTCTAAACGGTTCAGAAATGGATCTGGGAAGATGGAAAGATGCACCGAAGCCAAAGATAAGATAAAACAAAAATGTTTTCCTCACTGGTGAATTAAAATGGATACACATTTTATAAATTTCAGTTCCAAAGACTACTGCATTTACCAAGATCTCCAATTTGCACTCAATCAGTCATGAATAGTTTAACTGTGATGGTATTATACTATTGTGGTTTACCCCTTTGATTTTTATATTCAAGCCATCTGCCTGTGTTTTATGTTAGAGAATCATAAAGGATTTACCAGGAGGTTAAGGATAGCCATCCCTGGGGAGTGCAATACTCCTGTAACATTATTTTACCTATTCTGATGTAAGTTCTTTGGAAACGGTAATGTAATCCTAGGGCCTCCAAGGTCTAAAAAGTGTTATATTGTTACAAGGTAGGACTATTTGAATGAGTTTGCTATTCTGTTACTATTTGGGCATAGGCATATATTGCATATGTGTTGCTCTTACAATGCACCAAGTAGGACCACAAGGCCTACCAAAACTGCTTGCTATTTGTGTTACACATAATGTTACAAGAACGGTTTGTATATTTGGTTGATAAAATCACATGGTCTGACAGGACAGACTAGGTAGCCCTTACTCGGTTAAAGTTTTCTGGGAAAACACAAAAGTTGGGAAGCTCTGTTAATTCTTCTCAGTCAATTCCAATCTTTAACGGAGTAAAAGGAAAAAAATCTAGACAATTAATCCCAGAGTCCAGAATTACTAGAATGGGAAGAAATTTATGCAGATGGTATTATTGGTATCAGAATACTAAACGGAAATCAGTTAAAAGCACAGCTTTGCAAACAAACACTGTCTATAGAGCAGACTTGCTGGCCCACAGTACTTTGCTTACTGCTCAAGTGTTGCACTGAAAAACAATGGGGTTATTTAATTGGGCTTGTTTTAAAGTAGACAACAATGGCTAAGTTATTTGGTTCAAGGAAGCTTGCAGAGCAGATTGATACTATCACTTAGCACATCAAATAGCTCATCTATTAATAGTTGTAAGATTTGTGTTTTCTAAGAGTCAGCTTCACAGCATTAATTGTGAGTACCTGGGATCTCTGTCTCCAGAAACTTTTAGACCACTTGTGTTAAGAAGCATCTGAAAAAAAATCAAACATGCGTAAAGTCAAACAAGTGGCATAGAAACAGTATAAATGTAGAGAGCTTTTGAGGAATGGTCCAGGAACATCAAGAAAATGATAAAAACACAGGAGGAATTAGAATTCATTTCTCTGTCTTCAATTTCTGTGACAGAAGACTGGTTCATCGGCAGCTGGAGGGTATGTCATTTCAGAAATTGTATTTCAGAAATCCTTTGTGTTTTAGAAATTGTTTGTAATTTAGGAACTTTTATAAGATAGAAGTCTTTTGTGAGTTTTAAATGTATTTTAAGAATGTTGTTTAGATTTAAACATGTATCACTGAAAAATCAATAAACTGTGTTTAAATGACTTTGTTAGCTGGAAGTACAGTGTCTATAAAAAGTATTCACCGCCTCCCCTGGAAGTTTTCATGTGTTATTCTTTTACAACATTGAATCATAGTGGATTTGATTTGGCTTTTTTTGACACTGATCCACAGAAAAAGACTCTTTTGTGTCAAAGTGAAAACAGATCTCTATAAAGTGGTTACAAATATAAAACACAAAATTATTGATTGTGTACGTATTTATCCCCCCCCCCTTTAATATGACACACCAGATCATTACTGGTGCAGCCAATTAGATTTAGAAGTCACATAATTAGTTAAATGGAGATCACCCATGTGCAGTGAAGATGTTTCAATTGATTGTAGTAAAAATAAACCTGTATCTGGAAGGTCCAACTGTTGGTAAAAGCTGCACCATGAGGACAAAAGAACACTCCAAGCAACTCTATGAAAAAGCTGTTGAAAAGCACAAGTCAAGAGGTGGATACAAGAAAATTTCCAAGTCACAGAATATCCCTTGGAATACAGTTAAGTCAATCGTCAAGAAATGTAAAGAATATGGCACAGCTGTCAATCTACCTAGAGCAGGCAGTCTTCAAAAACTGAGTGACCGTGCAAGAACGGAGCAAGTGAGGGAGGCCACCAAGAGACTTATGACATCTCAGGAAGAGCTGCAAGCTTCAGTGGCTGAGATGGGAGAGACTGCACATACAACAACTGTTGCCCGAGTGCTTCACCAGTTGCAGCTTTATGGAAGAGTGGCAAAGGGAAAGCCCCTGTCGAAAAAAAAACTCACATGAAATCTCAGTTAGAGTTTGCCAGAAGACATGTGCCAGACTCTGAAGTCAGGTGGAAGAAGGTTCTATGGTCTGATAAAATAAAAATAGGAATTTTTGTCCATCAGTTTAAACACTATGTTTGGTGTAAGACAAACAGTGCACATCATCAAAAACACACCAAAAGCATGGGGGTGGCTGCATCGTGCTGTGGGGATGCTTCATTGCAGCAGTCTCTGGAAGGCTTGTGAAGGTAGGGGGTAAAATGAATGCAGCAAAATACAGAGAAATTCTGGAGGAAAACCTGATGCAGTCTACAAGAGAACTGCGACTTGGGAGAAGATATGTTTCCAGCAAGTCAATGACCCCTAGCATAACCATATAACATATAACCATATAACAATCACAGCACGGAAACAGGCCATTCCGGCCCTCCTAGTCCGTGCCGAACTCTTAATCTCACCTAGTCCCACCTACCCGCACTCAGCCCATAACCCTCCACTCCTTTCCTATCCATATACCTATCCAATTTTACCTTAAATGACACAACTGATCTGGCCTCTACTACTTCTACAGGAAGCTCATTCCACACAGCTATCACTCTCTGAGTAAAGAAATACCCCCTCGTGTTTCCCTTAAACTTTTGCCCCCTAACTCTCAAATCATGTCCTCTCGTTTGAATCTCCCCTACTCTCAATGGAAACAGCCTATTCACGTCAACTCTATCTATCCCTCTCAACATTTTAAATACCTCGATCAAATCCCCCCTCAACCTTCTACGCTCCAATGAATAGAGACCTAACTTGTTCAACCTTTCTCTGTAACTTAAGTGCTGAAACCCTGGTAACATCCTAGTAAATCGTCTCTGCACTCTCTCTAATTTATTGATATCTTTCCTATAATTCGGTGACCAGAACTGTACACAATATTCCAAATTTGGCCTTACCAATGCCTTGTACAATTTTAACATTACATCCCAACTTCTGTACTCAATGCTCTGATTTATAAAGGCCAGCGTTCCAAAAGCCTTCTTCACCACCCTATCTACATGAGACTCCACCTTCAGGGAACTATGCACTGTTATTCCTAGATCTCTCTGTTCCACTGCATTCCTCAATGCCCTACCATTTACCCTGTATGTTCTATTTGGATTATTCCTGCCAAAATGTAGAACCTCACACTTCTCAGCATTAAACTCCATCTGCCAACGTTCAGCCCATTCTTCTAACCGGCATAAATCTCCCTGCAAGCTTTGAAAACCCACCTCATTATCCACAACACCTCCTACCTTAGTATCATCAGCATACTTACTAATCCAATTTACCACCCCATCATCCAGATCATTTATGTATATTACAAACAACATTGGGCCCAAAACAGATCCCTGAGGCACCCCGCTAGTCACCGGCCTCCATCCCGATAAACAATTATCCACCACTACTCTCTGGCATCTCCCATCTAGCCACTGTTGAATCCATTTTATTACTCCAGCACTAATACCTAACGACTGAACCTTCTTAACTAACCTTCCATGTGGAACTTTGTCAAAGGCCTTGCTGAAGTCCATATAGACTACATCCACTGCCTTACCCTCGTCAACATTCCTCGTAACTACTTCAAAAAATTCAATAAGGTTTGTCAAACATGACCTTCCACGCACAAATCCATGCTGGCTACTCCTAATCAGATCCTGTCTATCCAGATAATTATAAATACTATCTCTAAGAATACTTTCCATTAATTTACCCACCACTGATGTCAAACTGACAGGTCTATAATTGCCAGGCTTACTTCTAGAACCCTTTTTAAACAATGGAACCACATGAGCAATACGCCAATCCTCCGGCACAATCCCTGTTTCTAATGACATCTGAAAGATCTCCGTCAGAGCTCCTGCTATCTCTACACAAACTTCCCTCAAGGTCCTGGGGAATATCCGGTCAGGACCCGGAGATTTATCCACTTTTAAATTTCTTAAAAGCGCCAGTACTTCCACCTCTTTAATTGTCATAGGTTCCATAACTTCCTTACTTGTTTCCCACACCTTACACCATTCGATATCCTTCTCCTTAGTGAATACCGAAGAGAAGAAATTGTTCAAAATCTCTCCCATCTCCCTCGGCTCCACACATAGCTGACCACCCTGATTCTCTAAGGGACCAATTTTATCCCTCACTATCCTCTTGCTTTTAATATAACTGTAGAAGCCTTTCGGATTTACTTCCACCTTATTTGCCAAACCAAACTCGTAACTTCTTTTAGCTTTTCTAATCTCTTTCTTAAGTTTCCTTTTACATTCTTTATATTCCTCGAGCAATTCCTTTACTCCATGCTGCCTATATCTATTGTAGACATCCCTCTTTTTTCGAACCAAGTTTCTAATATCCCTTGAAAACCATGGCGCTTTCAAACCTTTAATCTTTCCTTTCAACCGAACAGGAACATAAAGATTCTGTACCCTCATAATTTCACCCTTAAATGACCTCCATTTCTCTATTACATCCTTCCCATAAAACAACTTGACCCATTCCACTCTCTCTAAATCCCTGCGCATCTCCTCAAAGTTAGCCTTTCTCCAATCAAAAATCTCAACTCTAGGTCCAGTCCTGTCCTTCTCCATAATTATATTGAAGCTAATGCTATTGTGATCACTGGACCCGAAGTGCTCCCCAACACATACATCTGTCAGCTGACCTATCGCATTCCCTAACAGGAGATCCAACACTGCCCCATCTCTAGTCGGTACTTCTATGTATTGTTGCAAAAAGCTATCCTGCACACATTTCACAAACTCTAAACCATCCAGCCCTTTTACAGAATGAGCTTCCCAATCTATGTGTGGAAAATTAAAATCTCCCACAATCACCACCTTGTGTTTACTACAAATATCTGCTATCTCCTTACACATTTGCTCTTCCAACTCACGCTCCCCATTAGGTGGCCTATAATACACTCCTATCAGTGTTACTACACCTTTCCCATTCCTCAATTCCACCCAAATAGCCTCCCTAGAGGAGCTCTGTAATCTATCCTTCCAAAGCACCGCCATAAGATTTTCTCGGACAAGCAATGCAACACCTCCTCCTCTGGCCCCTCCTACTCTATCACACCTGAAGCAACTAAATCCAGGAATATTTAGTTGCCAATCACACCCTTCCTGCAACCATGTTTCACTAATAGCTACAACATCATAATTCCATGTATCAATCCACACTTTAAGCTCATCCACCTTTCTTACAATGCTCCTAGCATTAAAATAGATACATTTAAGATACTCTCCACCTCCTCCTCTCTTTTCATCCCTAGCAATGCATTCAAATTTATTATCCTTTTCTTTCTTCTCCCCTACAACTTCGGGCTGAGCGCATCCCTCCTCCATCACCTGCCTGTCCTCCCTCACACACGGTCTACTTACTTGCTCTACTGGTGAACTAACCTCCTCTCCCATAGTTTCCTCAAATTGATTTCCGCCCCCCCCATCTTACTAGTTTAAAGTCTGCCCCGTAGCCCTAGCAAACCTCCCCGCTAGGATATTGGTCCCCCCAGGATTCAAGTGTAACCCGTCCTTCTTGAACAGGTCACGCCTGCCCCAGAAGAGGTCCCAATGATCCAGAAACTTGAATCCCTGCCCCCTGCTCCAATCCCTCAACCACGCATTCATCCTCCACCTAATTCCATTCCTACTCTCACTGTCGCGTGGTACAGGCAGTAATCCCGAGATTACTACCTTTGCGGTCCTTCTTCTTAACTGCCTTCCTAACTCCCTATACTCTCGTTTCAGGACCTCTTCCCCTTTCCTACCTATGTCATTGGTACCTACATGTACCACGATCTCTGGCTCCTCACCCTCCCACTTCAGGATATCTTGGACGCGATCAGAAACGTCCCGGACCCTGGCACCAGGGAGGCAAACTACCATCCGGGACTCCCGATCACCTCCACAGAACCGCCTGTCTGAACCCCTGACTATCGAGTCCCCTATTACTATGGTCCTCTTTCTTCTATCCCTACCCTTCTGAGCTACAGGGCCGTCCTCTGTGCCGGAGGCCCGGCCACTGTCACTTCCTCCAGGTAGGCTGTGACATAAAGGTAGGTTGGCATAAAGCCAAAGCTACACAGGAATGGTTTAAAACAACACAGTTAATGTCCTGGAGTGGTCAAGTCAGAGTCCAGACCTCAAGCCAATTGAGAATTTGTGGCTGGACTTGAAAAGGGCTGTTTATTTCTGATCCCCATGCAATCTAACAGAGCTTGAGTAGTTTTGTAAAGAAGAATGAGGAAAATTTTCAGTGTCCAGATTTTCAAAGCTGATAGAGACTTATCCACACAGACTCAAGGCTATAATTGCTGCCAAAGGTACATCTTCTAAATACTGACTGAATACGGAGTGAATACTTAGGCAATCAATTATTTTGTTTTATATTTGTAATTAATTTATATCATTTTATAAAGTTCTGTTTTCACTTTGACACAAGACTTTTTGATCAGTGTCAAAAAAGACAATTCAATGCTGTAAAACAATGAAACATGAAAACTTCCAAGGGGGTGAATTTTTTTTTAGGCACTGAATCTCCTCCTTGGTAGAGAGAGGGGACACACCACTCAAATAGTGGGTATTGGCTGTTAAACCCATCATAGAGGGTAAACTGAGAAGTGAACTTGTCTTAGAAGATGGAGAAGTTATAATATAATCTGCCTTTAGTGAGAGCACCCATAGCTATCTATATCAGGGCTTAAGATCTTTGTTATCACCAGAACTTGAATCATTGCTGTGTGAAAGTTCTTTGTTATCTGCTATCCAAAGTAGAGTGTTCCTATGAAACCTTTTGTAAGCTGAAATGGCGTAAAGCGAAGAAACAACTGCCATTAATTTAAATGGGAAAAATTTTTGAGCGTTCCCAGACCCAAAAAATAACCTACCTAATCATACCAAAATAGCACATAAAACCTAAAATAACACTAAGATATAGTAAAAGCAGGAATGATATGATAAATACAGAGCCTACATAAAGTAGAAATAATGTAAGTACAGCGTAGTTTCACTTACCAGAATCGGGAAGATTTAACCAAAACCGATTTGTAGAAAAAAAAAATCAGCACGTACACGCATGCGCCAACACCTGCCCGTGCAAGGCTTCACGGTCATGATAGTCTTTCTCTGGGCAAACACAAGTTTAAAGCAGGCGCCTTTTATCATAAGAGCGAAAATCCTCTTCGGATCTCTTTTGGTTAGTGAAGACAGGTACTAATGTAAGTCTTTCGTAAAAGCGATGCGGCATAAAGTGAGCTTTCGTAAAGCGGGGGAGTCCTGTACAATCACAAATGTTCAGTTTAAGATCTAAAACAACTTCCTTGACATATGGATTAAAACAAAGCTATCTTGAATGCCTTCCAAGAACTTCACTCCACATTACTGGAGCTGATTAGATTTGTCAAGTGTTTTCTGATCACTATAGAAGAGTTACTACTTAGTTCCTGATCATCACATTTCTTCACCGTACAACATCAGCACCCAGTCATAGCAATCACCAGTGATTCCTACCCTCTTGTTGTTTGTTGACTCTTCCCAGACTGATTTCATATTCTGAGTTTCTGATCTAGTATCCTCTCTTCCTAGGATCTTAATCCCGTCCATCTTTTAAAAAAATACAGGGCATGCAGCCCTTCCATTCTCTGCACACCCTCTCCCCACTACCCCACCCTCTCCCCACTACCCCACCCTCTCCCCTCTTCTGCTCTGCATACCTCACCTGAACTTCAGATAATGGGGAACTCTTGATTATAATCTTTGGTCACACTGCCTTCATGACTTTATAACATCTGTCAACTCAAACCCATGTATGTTTATCTGCCTTATTACTTCAAGAATGTACTATGAATGCTTCATATATGGTACCTTGAATTTAAAACCGCTGATGTCACCTCTTGTCTTATCTGTTAAGCTTCTCGACTCCCTCTAGCTATTTTTATGCCAATTATTTCTCTGTCTTTGCTGTTTCTGCTACTACTTTTGAACCTGCCCTTTTCTGACTCTTCTCAGCACTTGCACTGGCCATTATTTTATTTTATCTTGCACTGGTCTGTCTGCTCTGGGGCTCACCCCGAGGCACAGAAAGCCACAGCGTTTTTGTCCCCTAATTGTATCCAGAATCACTCTGCTTGAAAGAATGTTGCAAAGTGATACAAGTCTGATGTATACGCCAAATGGATCCTGGTACTTGGGATGTTCTCGAGTTGCCAGTGTCTAGATCACAGAGGACCAGCATAACCATTTGCTTCAGGAACCTCTGCAGACCTTCTACTAACCAATCTGCTGTCATTAGTAACAATGCAATATAATCATACCCATTATATTGCCAACTGGAGTGCTGGCATAATATTGATATTTGACTGTTTGCATTAACCCTTGTCTCAGGCAACAAAGCTGGATCCAAATCACAATTAACAATCTGATTGCAGACATTAAAAATGCAGCTTTCAAAGCCAACTGTGTCAAACAGGAGTGTGGCCACCAGTGTTAGTTTTAATGGTGATTTATTTGTTATGCAGAGGACCTCAATTAGTTGGCCTACTTTCTGAAACTATTCTAATTACAGAAACCTTAATAGGCAGTCATGTATCAGGGAATCACAGCTGTGATGTTCGTGACTAATATTAATGGATGTATTTACAGGGCGACATTTAACTGAGTGTGGCCTGGCCTCAAAGAGCCCTGGTCTCTTTGCAATCAAGAGGGAAAACCAAACCATTCCAGTGGCTGGAGTTGTATGTCACAGAAAGAAAGATATTTGTTGTTGATGGGGGACAGTTATTCCAGCCCCAGAACATTACTGCAGGAGTTCCTCAAGACACAACCATCTGCAGCTGTACAATGACCTTGCTTCCTTTGGAATATAATCAGTAGGAATATTCGCTCAATGTTCAATTTCATTGGAACTCCTCAGCAAATGAAGCAGCCCACACCCACACTTCAAGAAAGCCCAGAATGTGGATTATTTATTATTATTTGACCTTGATTGTTGCTGCCAAGGACAATGAGCTTGCAGTGCTGTTCCATTCAGTGCAAGACAGGATATTGGCAATTCAATTACTAAAAGACAGTGACTACATTTAAAACAATATCTGAGTTATTTAGAATGACATCTAAGTTACAAATGAATTTAAAACAAACAACTCTAAAATTAAAGAAACAATGGCTACCCATGAAACAAGACTGAGACAGCAACAGGAAAAGGCTCACAAGAGGTAAATAATATCTGTGCTGTAAGCATGACAGGCATTATCATCACCAACAGGAAAGAGTCCATCTATCTACACAATCACATTATTATTGGCATAAGCACACTAAGTGTCAATAATTGACCAGAAACTCTCCTGGATGAACCACATAATACTGTTTTTAGAAGAGCAGTCAGGGAATGATTACTTGCAGCAAATGAATCAAAGTCTTTCTACCATTGAAAGGCACAAGTCAGAACTGTGAGGCATTACTTCTTACTTGCCTGGATGAATTGAATTCAACTCCAGCAAAAGCCAAGTTACTCTGATCACGCTGCTAAAGAGATGTTCACCAAGGGAACTCCAACAGCATCACCGATAGTCATCGAGATGGGCAAAGGTAGTCACTGGAGTACACCACCACTTACAGATTTCATCTCCAATCCCACACCAGCCCGACTTGGATAAGTATCACCAGAACTTGAATCAATGCTGTGTGAAAGTTCTGGAACGCCCTCCCCACACCGTGGTGGAAGCACTGCAGCAGTTTGATATCTTCCTCACAAGGTGTGGAAGTGCTGGTTTTGCCAAAGATGCCCATACTTCAAAGCTGAATGATTGAAAAAGAGCCATGGGCTTTTGAATATCCATCAAATACCCACATGAAATACCCCAATACCCACATGAAATACCCCAATACCCACATGAAATACCCCAATACCTACATGAAATACCCCAACTGATGAGACAGAATGAATGCGTTTCCCAGCTTTACCTTCAAAACTTCTGTATTTGTTCTTTGTAATCATTAACTCAAGAGCAACCTCATGAATGTAAAACCACAGTGTGACAGACTTCCTCTGTCACATCATCCCTGCTGATTGAATACAGAATAGTATGCAAACATGCCAAGGAATGAATTAGAGTTATGACCTTCTGAGACAAAAAGTCTAGCTTTAACTTTTTATATGATGACTCCTTAATTTTTAAACAGTTCTGGATTCTCCCGCAGGAGGAAACATTCTGTCAAAATCCCTCAGAGTTTTATATCTTATTTTAATTGCTTAAAGGTGCATTATTGGATCTGCAGTGCTATTAAATATTGGATTACAAGTCCCATTATGGAGCATGAAGAATTTGAATTTATTCTAAAAGGAATCTGGAAGTGAAATTTGAAAAAATAATGATGGATTAATTTCAAAACCCAAAAGATTCATGAAGTGCATTAAGAAAATGAAGCCTTGCATCTTTGCCTGGTTGAAGTTGGATGCAACTTCAGAATTATGTCAATGAGACAGGCTTGTAACATCCTTCTAAAGTACCAGCAATCTCTCAGTTCTCTGCCCTGTTCTGATAATTGCCATCCTTCATTGTTCTTGATGTTGTTCAATCCAGGACATCTACTTGTGGTTCCTAAATTTTCTACCTACACCTCTCTCCCTGTGCATCCCTCTTTCTACACCTTATATGTGTAATGCTCTGGTTCACATTTTTACTGTTATGCAGTAGGCATTTCACTTAGCAGTTCTGTAAGAACAGTCCGCTTTGCTTTCAGCCCTGCTCAGTTCTGCTATCTCCTTCCATGACTTATAATGCAAAATGTGTTTATTGATAGCTATCGCAAACTTGTCAAGCCTTTCAAACATTGTTCTCTGGAAATCATAATACAAAGCATATGTATATTACTGTTGTCCCTTTTTCACAGGAACCTAACAAACTGGAGCAGAGGTAGGCCACTTGGCCGTTCAAGCCTGTGCTCACTTTTGTTAAGATGAAGGCTGATATTCTATGATTTTCCCATGTTCACTGAAATCCTTAAAATCCAGGAATCTATTGACTTTAGTTTGCAATGAAGCAAGGCTCCACAGCCCTTTGAGGCAGAAAATCCAAAAATTCATCACCCTCAGTTTGAGACATATCCCTTCATCTCAGTCCAAATCAAATTAGAACCCCTATGTTCTACTGTGGCTCTGATTCATGATTTTTCATCAAGGAACTTTGTTAGTTTCAATTAGATATCTCATTCTGCTAAACTCCAGGGAGATTGGCTGTCTCTACTGAATCTCTCCTCATAGAACAAATCTGCCAATCCGGGAATCAGTCTGATGAACCTGCACTCTTAGGCAAGTATATCTGTTTCCGTGTGCAGAGTGCAGGATCTCTAAACATATGTCCTAGAGTAGTCTCACAAAGGCTTTTCTATCTAGTTAATATTATGTCTGTTATTATAATATGTGTTACTAATCTTTATAGCATTATATATAATATTATAATAGTTTATATTACTAGTAGTAAGTTCTTTGAAAATATAATTGCAAATTAAGGGTCTTCAATATGAAATGACAAATCCATTTCTCTTTTCACAGAGGGTATCCAAGCTGCTGGGTTTTTTCCAGAACTCCAGATTCAGGTATATTTCTTTATTACATGTACATTGGAACATGCAGTGAAATGCATCGTTTGCGTTAACAACCAATGCAACCTAACAATGTGCTAGGGGCAGCTACAATAAAACTTTTGTTACACTTATATTCCAATCTTCCTTAAGATAAAATACGGCATGCTTTTTGTGTTTCCGACCCCTTGCTGCATTTCCATCTTAGTCTCTAAGTGCCTTGGAACATCAACATTATCCCAATTCTCATCATTTAAAAAAAAACTCAATTTTTATGCAAAGATGTGAATAATGCCGTACTTCTTCACATTTCCTGCATACACAGTGATTTTGCCTACACTGTCAGTTATCCATATGCCCTTAATCCCACTGCACAATGAGCAGACAATCAGGCAGCAAAAAACAAAATAGTTAAAGATAATTAGCTATATTGGACCAAATGCTTGGCTTGCTCTGTAATACAAAATTATTATATGCATTGAATATATAATTCCGGAGAGTGCAGTAGTGCACCTTCTCCAAGGGGACGAGGCAGCACAAGTAACTGAAGTGGCAGTCCGGGAGCACCTTGCCTCTAGTGACCATCAGTGGGTGGCACAGTAGCATAACGATCAGCGTAACACTATTGAAGCTCAGGGGGTCGGAGTTTGGAGTTCAACTCCAGCTCAACTTTAAGAAGTTTATACATCCCTCCCATGAGTGCGTGGGTTCCCTCCGGGTGCTACGATTTCCTCCCACAATCCGAAGTTGTGCCAGTTAGTAGGTTAATTGTTCATTGTATATTGTCCTGAGATTAGGCTGGGTTAAATAGGTGGGTTGCTGGGCAATGCGCCTCGTTGGGCTGGAGGGTCTGCTGTAGTTCCAAATAAATAATCTATTAGTTTTAAGACAGTGACTGATAGGGCAACTCCACAGGTCAGAGTCCTAACTGGAGCAGGACAAATTTTGTGGGAATTAGGCAGGATCTAGCATGGGCCAATTGGGTGAGCTTGTTCGAAATGAAAGGAACAAGTAGCAAGTGGGAGGCTTTTAGGAGTGTGATATCAAGAGTCAGGAACAGCACGTTAGGGTCAAGCGTAAACATGGCCAGATTACAGAGCTGTGGCAGATGAGAGTTATTGAGGCCCTCCTCGAGGAAAAGAAGTAGCATATATTGAATATAGGACACCAGGAATGACTGAGTTCCTTGAAAGCTAGAAAATAATTAGAAATACTCTTATGGGGGGAATCATGAAGGCGTAAAGAGCTTATGTGAGAGATCTGACAGGTAAGATCAAGAAGTTCTGCAGCAATATTAAGAGTAAAGAGATGGCTAGATCAGCCTCTTTATTTCTCAAGAAGGGTTGGATTTTTAACAAGTATTTTTCTTTGTGTATGTTTTCTACATGGATTTTATTAAGGCATTTGATGAAGTCCCTTATGAGTCTAATACAGAAGATTAAGATACACGGGGTCCACAGCGAATTGACTGTTTGGTTTCAGAACTGGCTTCCATATAGAAGGCAGAGGATAGTGGTCGATATTGGAGCCAGATGTCTGTAATTAGCGGTGTTCCACAGGGACCTTTACTGTTTGTGATGTATATAAATAACCTGAATGAAAATATAAACAGGTGTGTTCATAAGTTTGCAGACAGTGTAGCATGTTATAGATCAGCTGCAGGTATGAGCAGAGAAATGGCCGATGGAGTTTAATCTAGACAAATGCGAGATGTTGCACCTTGATAGGGCAAACACAAGGAAATAGTACACAGTTAAGGGCAAGATCCTTAACAGTGTTGCTGAACAGAGAGAGCTTGGGATCCTAGTTCATAGCTCATTGAAAGTGGCTACACAGGTCAATAAGGTGATTAAGAAGGCTTATGGAATGTTTGCTTTTATTAATTGAGACATTGAGTTCATAAGTTAAGAGGTTATGTTGCAACTTTATAAAACATTTGTTAGGCCACATCTGGAGTATTGCGTACAGTTCTGGATGCCCCACTATAGGAAGGAATTTCAAGCTTTGGGGTGGGTGCAGAAGAGGTTTACTGGGATGCGGCCTGGTTTAGAGGGCATATGCTATCACAAGAGGCTGGATAAGCTTGGGTTTTTTCTCTGGAGCGGTGGAGGCTGAGAGGTTCACAAGATCATGAAAAGCATGGATAGACTGGACAGAGAGTATCTGGTTCCCAGAGTTGAAATGTCTAATACCAGAGGACATCCATTGAATGTGAGAGTGGGTAGGTTCAAGGGGGCTGCAAGGGGTAAGTTTTTTAGTCAAGAGAATTGTGGTTGCCTGGAATGCGCTGCCTGTTATGATAGTAGAGGCAAATACATCGGAGGCTTTTAAGAGACGTCTGGATAGGCACATGGATGTAAGGAAGATAGAGGGGTATGGACATGGTGTAGATAGGATGGATTAGTGTTTGAGTGTTTTTGAGTTGCTTTGTAGCTGGTTTGGCTCAACATTGTGGGCTGAATGGCCTGTTCCGGTGCTGCACTGTCTATGTTATATATTCTATGCTCTATGTTCTATGGCGTTACTACCGAGAAACTCATGATTGCTCCAGAAATAAAGAATGTAAGTGGAGGTGTTTTGGAGGACATTCATATCAACCAGAAGGACCAATTTGCAGATCTAGTAGTGCATTAAGGTGAGTTGATCCCTAGAGCCTCACTAAGAGCATCTTCAGACTTTGTGGGAGGCTAGAGATAAAATTGCAGAGACCTTTGCAGAGATATTTGCTTCATTGTTGGTTTTTGAGGAGTTCCCAAAGACCAGAAGTTGGCTAACGTTTAAGAAAGGTATCGAGGACAAGTATATGGACAAGTATAAGATATGAGTATAGGGAATGAGCTGCTGGAGGAAGAAGCTGAGGCAGATACAATAGTATAATTTAAGAAGCAAATGAAAGGATGAGCTTAGAGGTAATTAGGTTAAATGCAAGAAATTGGGATTAGTTGGTTGGACATAATGGTCAGCATGAACTTAAGAGTTCAAAGGACTTGTATCTGTGCCATACTGCTCTATAACTCTATAGTTCTAAGTGACTAGAACACCTTCTAGTTATATTTGAAGAAATGATCTTCCCACCATAAATCTTACAGATTCTTTCCCTGTAGTACTGAAAGGATAGATGTCTATGGCCTTAAGTAACTCAATTGCACTTTTTTGAGCTAACTGAGCCTTCTCTTGAGACAGAAGATGGTGCAACATGTGGGTACAATAATGTAAAGGTGTTAATGAAATATAAACATCAATACCTTAACCATCACAAAATATAGTTACTTTAAAACAAATTGGAATGCTCTATTGGAAGAAAGATCAGATTTTTTATATAACCTCCATGCTACATTAAATTCAGTGTTGAAAGAAACATGACTCTCTGGTTGAATCAAAGTACTATGTGTAACATTTATGACTAATGCTTTGTGCTTAAGAAAATAACTATTTGTACTCTTGCCAAACTTGCCATCTCTAAATGTGCTAAACTATTGACAGCTTGATAAAAACAACAAGGTATTTCAAATATCATTGCACCTCCTGCCCACAGCACAGCGACTGTGATCTTTTCTACTCTAACAGGTTTTGCTCAAACATTTTCTTTAGTTGTCCTCATGTGTAGCTCTCAAATATTCCCCCAGGCCTGTACCCATGTTCACATTAAATCAAATGAGCCACCAAACAAGAGACTAAAACCAATGCTCAATGTGGTCATCTGAATTACATTTAATTAACTGGGTGGAATATTACATGTCCACCAGTTGGTCTTGAGGATTTCATCCAGTTATAGAGTTCTAAGGGAAGCAAATCTCATGATATGACACAAATAACATCACAATAATATATTCTGCTGGATAGATCAGCTAGCCCATATATGTCAAACTCAAGGCCCGCGGGCCAAATCCGGCCCGCGGTGGAATTATCTTTGGCCCGCGAGATAATATCTAATTACTATTAAAGCTGGCCCCAGTAATCGAAGCGCCTATGGCGTATGATATGGCTAATGCTGAGTTTATTCAGGTACCAGGTTTTCAGGGTTTTTAGTGTTTATTCGGCAGTCTTCTTCATAAGAAACGGAATTTGTAAAGTGAAACACTTTGTAGTTATAGCAGAGACTGAGACACATGAGAGCAGGCTGAAAAAATGGAGGCAACGAAAGCTGCGTTCGCACGCGTCTGACTGATCCGGCCCGCATGAAGCTGCATTTTGCTCAATCCGGCCCGTGACCTAAAATGAGTTTGACACCCCTGAGCTAGCCTTTCCCTCTTCAACATCTTATAGCATCCACTCTTGCTGTTTTTTGACTGAAATTCCCACCTCTGTAACTCCACCAAGCAACACAAAGCCTTTAGAGTACAAGCTCTCTGGGTAAAAGAACAGAACCAAGTATATTGGAAGAATTGGTAGATGAGACCATGTCTTGCGTGGAAAGATGTTGAATATACTTTTATCCCAGCAGACAGTGTTTCAAAGACAGACCACTTTAAGAAAGAAATGGAGATTGAAGATAGAACCTCAATGATGGATGAGAAGGGTGAATAAAAGGCACAAGTGGGAGCATCAAACATACAAAAATATGGGAGCAAGAAAGCAAACTGTTGGGAGGAACTCAGCAGATCAAGCAGTATCTATGGAGGCAAAGAAATGCTCAGCATTTCAGGAAAGAAACTTGTCAGGAAGGGAGAAAATGGTTTCAAAATCAGGAAAGGGTAAAGCATTGGATAATTTTAAAATGAAGGTAGTTTTAAAATTTAACATGCAATGCTTGTACGAGCAGTCCACATGTAATGACAGGATTCTGTTTCTGAGGACTGTTCATAACCCAAACTGTTAGTGAGTTGTAAATTAATGAAGAGTGTGTGGAAGGGGTTCAGAGGAACAAGCATCACTGCTGAACCACCAGCCAGTCTCACTGACTCAGTGAGAGAGTTAGTGAGTCTCCGAGGGCTCCAAGCTCTGCTGCACTCAGACCCAGCCCCTACTTGTTGCAGTTCAGCGGTGTGATAAGTGAAGGCATTTAGAACCGCTGCATTCTCACCTGCAAAAGATGCCCTCAGATGCAACAGCTGGGAACTCAACCTTTATCTGTCACACCGGTTCATAGGTTAGGTGTTCATAAACTGGGGAGGATTGGCCTTTATACTCCTGAGTCAATGTTGACGCATGAATGCTTCCACTGTGTCTGCTCTGCCTAAAGATCTGTCAGATATCTGAATGGAGGGGCTGAGATAAGCCCCTGCCAAGAAGTACTGCACTAACATAGCAGGTGTCCTCCCACACCCCACACAGCGGATGAGGCTTCTACCCCAACCTGTCCTGTTCCCAATGCATCATAAGGTTAAAAATCAGCCTTCCGTTTCATAAAAGTTAACTTTTAGTAGCTATGGACATGTCTGTATCTGGCCTCATAATTTAAAACCAAACCTTTCCATCAAGAGCGGATGAATTTGAATCTGATGGTGTTTTTATTGAAGGCCCACGGGCCTGCAGATGCTGGAATCTGAAGCAACAGACAATCTGCTGGATGAATTCAACCTATCAAGCTGCATCTTAGATCTGCTGAGATCCTTCAGTAGATTATTTGCTGCATTGATTGTTATCGATCTTGAGTGTTGCAGTCAATGTTCATCATAGGGACCCCAAATTTCCACCTTTCGACCCTCTCACCACAAAGGCTCTCACCATTGTCTCAGGGCTCCATTTTACAACATGTTCTTCCAGACAATCAACCGACAGAAAAAGGGCACTCCTCAAGTACGTCCTATTTCCTAACACCACTCACCACCTGCCTTGGAGAGAAAAATTCTTTATTTTTTACACATTTTATCATGTCTTTTCATCTCACTTGGCCAAACACCCCCCCCCCCCCACTTTGCAGCAGTTTCACGTGGGGCATCCCAGAGCCAGCAGCTTGATGTTGATCATGACCACAGTTGCTGCTTGTGTGGGGTTTGTATGCTCGGGTTTCTTCCAGGAGCTCCAGTTTCCTCCCGTATCCTAAGGGCGACTTAGCCAGCTACAAACTACCCCGAGTGTGTAGGAGGGTGGAAGAATTATGAGGGGAGGAGAAGTTAATGGAAGAGTTGGGAGAATAGATCACAAGGAAAAAATCAGGAGGAATGAGATGGCTCTGAGAAGAATCATAGATTCAATGGGTCGAAATAGCTTCCTCTGTTATATGGAAATATGAATCTTTCAGCTCAAGCAACACAGAATCAAGTTAGAGAAACTGACAGCTAGTTAAAATATCAAAATTCAGGGGTGGCCTTAAACTACACTAGTCCACCAGTCAAATAGAGAGATGGCAGCCAATGTACTTGAAAGTCCCTTATTTTCGCCGGCCTTATCTGGCCTCACTCGCAAAGCTCGACTGAAGGGTTGTCAACTCACAAGCCACCCAGATTTCGGGCAAGTTGCTGTTGTTGCATCGAGTAATAGACCTGTTGATACAAAGAGTGCGGCCTGTGGTCCTTTCGAAGCGGCAGTTGAAACAATAGGAATGTGGCCACAAATTGCACTTCACAGCAATTTGCATACACTTTCAAATAACTATCGGCCGTTTTAATCAGTCCGCTAAATCGCTTGTGAACGCAAAAACAACATCGATGTCATGCGCTTTGCCGCTTGAGGATTAAGCGGTGAAGGCGTGGGGCAAGTGCAAAATTGGCTAACAATATACCCCGCAGTAAGTTGAAGAGCTGAGAGAAGGGGTCACCGAGAGAGAACCGCATTCCACTACCGCAGTGCAGTTCCAGGCTGCCGCCACACCGTGGCTCTACTTTCCTTTGCCTGGGCGCACCTGGGAACCGAGCGCTGACACCGAGCGTCCGCCCAGCCCCTGCACCAACCCCGGTTCGCTCCCGCATCAGCGCCAGCTGCAACCCGCCGCCCCTTCTTTGTGTGTGGAGCCACAGCCACCCCTGCAATCGCACCGTGGCAAACCGACACGTTTCGATTTCCCAGAGAATTTCTAAACACGCAATCAGAACCAACAGACAAATTAACACTGAACTGGCCACTATCCACTCCAGAGATTGAAAAGAAAGTCTCTTAGGACACGTCTGAAAATCTCTGGCCTTTTGCCCAGAAATTTTGTCTTTAATGCCTTGTGATTGAATGTCCCGAGATGACTTTACACATTCCAGTGATTACTCCTGTTCAATAGGAGTCTGACCCGGCTACCGGAGCGACGGGTCACAGACTGGAGCAGACTGATTCAACTGTCAACTATCTGCACCACCTCATTTCATTATTATCGATCCCTGTCAAAGTCACACAATTCACTATTAATAACAAAATACACCACGAATATGATTCAGATCTTTGACAGCCAGCAAAGCAAACCGGAAGACATCTCGTATCAAAATATCCTTGATCAGCTGCAATTATTAATTAATAAGTTTAATTTCGCAAAAGGAAACCTTAAATGCAACGGTGTAAAAGTTGAGCAAGTATCCGGCGTTCCCCGGTATGTTTACTCCGGGGTAGCTGGTCACGGTGGTGGATAGAGAGGTGGGTGGGAGGGGAGGGGGGGTGATTACCTGCAGGTCATCTCGGTTCTGCAGCCTTTCCTTGCCGCCCGCTATTGTGATTTGCACCCCCGGATTGTCGGCCGGCCCCGAGCTCTCGCTCGCCACGCTGGCCGTATCGCTGGAAGCCTCGGTGTCCCGGGACGGGCCGTGCTGACCGGAGCTCCGAGAGCTCCGAGAACTCCTGCGACCGACGCTCAGGGCATCGAAATCCAAAGTCTTGCTCTCGTACGCTCCTTCCACCGAGCAGAACATGCCCCCATACTTCTGTCTTGGTACCTGGGCAGTCGTGCCTGGTCTAGCCAGATATACCGGGAGGTCGTCATCCTTATCCCGGTTTCTCCTGTCCTCGGCCATTGATCTCGCTGAGCGACGCAAGGAAGGTGGGCGCACAGAGCGATATTGGGGAGTCAGAGGCGGTTGTAGCGAGCCGCTAGTGGCAGACTGCTTCTGAAATCCCTTGACACGGAAGTGATAACGCGTGTGCACCGCACACTGAACGCATTTTAAAGTATAGTTGCCCCCCTCCCCCGTTTGCTTGGGCTCTCGCAACGGACCGCCCGCAGATGAGCGACTGCAGCCGCAATCCCAGCGGACTGATTGCGGAGAGTCGCCGATAAGGGACCGAGACGGATGGCACACGGGGAGGGAGGGGGTGGAGGGAGAGAGGGAGGGCTATGAAAACAAAGTGCCCCTCACCTTAAACCACCAGCCCACCACGGGAGTGTTGTCCTCTTTAAAGGAAAACACATTCGGTGAATGCCAAGAAAAAAACAATCATTCAAAAATAATGATTTATACACTAACACAATACTGTTTCCAGAAGAAGGGAAAGGCGGGGTGGTGTAGAGGAGGTTGAGACAATTTGGGGTTTCATACAGACAAGACGGACGGTGCTTTGCTGCTTAATTTATTTACAAGTAAACTATACATTCTTGCTGGGAATTCACAGGATAAAGCACAGGTCCCCACACTTTGCAAAACTGTTCTGCATTCGTGCTTACAGTGATTGTGGGTTCCTGAAAGATTCCAGTCCAGACTGTTCCGTTCACATCAGCTCCATCATTTACCGTTTAAAAGCTAGGGTTTGTACAGCTCTTTTGGAAAAGAGTGGGGTACAGATGTGGTGGGTGAGAAGGGGCGCACCATTAAAACACTGGTAATATAAGACAACGTCCTGAACGATCTGTCTCAGCCATGTGTGACATGTGCAACAAATGTAAAGGTTAAAGTTGGGCGAAGTTTATGAAGGGCATGGAATGTACGATTCAACTCATGGACCTACCAAGTGAGAAAAAAAATAAGCTTGCCCCAATTTGGTCTTTGTCTATATTTTAACCGAAATCAAGTTAGTGACGTTCATTCATCATCGGTCTCCTACCCATCATCCTTCTCTATTGAGCTGTGTCATTTGTCTGCTACGAACAAGTCACCACCTTTTAGATAACTAGTGGATTATCCCAGCTATCCTCCGAAGGATAACAGCGTCAACAACCTGTGCGCCCAGATCGTGCTCTTTATTCCGAGAGAAACGAGCTCCCAACCTGGTTAGAAATGTGAAGTTTGCGGTTATTCGGTAGGGCAATTACACTGAATTCTTTTCAGGGCTGGTGTAGGATGTGACAGGTATCACTCGACTGGGTTTAGTTAATTCCAATGTTAAAATTAAGGTAGTTGCTATGATTTCGTGGCACGGAATTGTATATGCAGGTATATTTTCAATCTCACTCAAAAGAGATTGCTAACCGTTGCATTATCTCCAAAACTAATGATATAAAGCTCTCTTTTGTTAAAAAAAACTTTGCTTTTAACCAATAAATTCAAACCCCCAATATTCGCTATTGTTTTCACCATCTGAAGTTATTATGCTTGTTGTTCATCACCTAACACTAATATAAATGCTTTTAACAACATCCTCTTTCCTGACAGTCTACAGAACCACCGCTTCAGTCCCAATGGATTCCTGTCCGTTTATTTCTCACTAGGACCTCGTCGTTTCCTGGGAACTGCTTGCTGAGCGCTCTATCCTGCCATTTGCCCGGCAACCCTGCCTTCCTCCGGCATTCGTGTGTGAGGTGCGGCTCTCCCAGTGGGAGCTGTCCTTTCAGCACCCTAATCGATCCGCCTGATTCGCCAAGTTTGCCAACCAACAGCCTCAATATCATCTTCGGCAGTGACAAGGACCCTCAGTCAAAGTAATGCCGGCGAGGAAATCTACAGCTCCACAGTTCTAGCCTGCCGCTGGCTGCTTTCTTGCATCGCTTTTAGGGAGATGATTAAGCGTGAGTCTCTGGTTTATGGAGTTGGACAAAGTCACACCTCTTAGAAGCTTCACTGGGGTTGAACTTTTTAATTATTTTAGCACAAGAGGAGAATAAATAAATACTTACGTTATATTATCTAACATTTGGGACAGTGACTATTTTAAATCTACTCTTGAAAATCTGATAATTGGGCATTTATCAAGTGGGACATCCCGAGTCTTTTGCAGACGACTTTCTTCAGTGGGAGATTTGTAATACAAAAGCCTTGCTACAATGATCCTTTCTATATTCACATTCTCAAATTCGGTGCACGTGTTATCATCTGCAACGATATACTTTACCGGGTTCCAGCAGTTGTGTGCTACACAATCCCTCCCACTTCCCCAATTTAAAGATATTTTGATAATTCTTCACAAGATTTACCCTAAATTATTGCATTTTAAAACCATATCTGGGGTTCAAATTGCGAATTTCAATCATAATGAGCACGTTTATTAATATTAAATATAGAAGATGAATTTACCCCAGTTGTTGATTCGGGTATGTCTGCTTAGATTTCCCCTTTAGTTGACAATTTGTTAACATTTTCAAAGAAATATTTAACTAATTTATTTATTGAGATACAGTGTTGAATTGCCCTTTCTGGCCCTTCGAGCCGTACTGCTCAGCAACTCCTGATTTAACCCTCGCTTAAACATGAGACCATTTACAATGGCTAATTAACCTAATAATCAGTACGTCTTTGGACTGTGAAAGGAAACCAACACACCTGGAGAAAACACACACATTGCTCGGGGAGGACATAAAAATTTCTTACAGTGATATCGGAATTGAACTCCGAACTCAGATAATACCTCAAGCTGTAATAGCATTGAGGTAATCAAAACGTGACTGCAGCACCCTGCAGTATAACAAACATATTTCCTTGGTAATATCCCCAAAAAGGAATAATAATGGCATAGTCAGACCACACTAAAAGAGATCAATGAAGTATTTGACAAGTGTCATCCGTTTGAAGAGTTATCACACTCTCTGCCCATTTCCCATAATCTTGCAAAGTCCTCCTTTCAAATATTTAACTAATTCACTTTTAAGCATATTTTTACTTGACATCTTTTAAACAGACCCTTTCTCAGTCATAATAGGTTCTCAACTGCATTCATTTCTTTGTGTTATCTTAAATCCATATCCAGAGATCAGTTTCTCCCTCTGCAAATGGTAATAACCTTCAACAACTACATAAAATATCCAATAAGCCTTGTCCATCCCATGAATAACACTGTAAACTCTCTGTGTCATACTACTTTCCCTGAATTGTGAATCACAGTTCTTTCTCTGCTCAGAATGGCCCTTGCCTTAATACAATACCAATCTGGTCTCCTAATGTGTCAGGCTAGAACAGATGGTTGTTAAACATGACCTCAATGTTACTGAATCAGCCAATCTCACATGTATCAAAAAAACCCTTTCTATTAACAGCATATTACTGCAGGGACTCTTCCTTAGTTGTGTCCTGTAATATATTACACATCTCCAACAAAATCATCTCTCTAACTAACTAACTAACTAATTAACAAACTAAATAAGATATCTGTGCGCATGTGGGCGCGCGCGTGCGCACACACACACACACACACACACACACACACACACACACACACACACACACACACACACACACACACACACTTTCAGAATGCATAGTATATAAAGCATAGAAGGTGGCTATTTAGTCCATCTAATAGGTGCTAGTGTTCCTAGTCTACTGAAATCACCCCTCTTTCACCAACCTGTATATATATATATATGTACACACATACATATGATACTGTGAGGGAACAAATATGCAGAGTTGTAGATTCAAAATAATTCTGTGTTGCTCATTGATAAACAAACACACATTTCAAAAGATGAAGACAATGGTGTTGGCAGTACATTGTAGTTAAAATGTTGGTCTATACATGAAATGCCATGTTTAATAAATCAGCAGTTAACGTCTTTACTCAAAAGGAAAATTACGGCATCACACAAGCATCATCTATGGAGTTTATTGATAATTGAAAAATAATCCTTAATACTGTTAACAATCTACAACAGTTTTATAAAAAAACCAAAACTGCAGGTTTACAAAGAAATATTTAATTCCCCATATTATTGACATTTATGTAATAACCATATAATTTAAATGTCTCCAAAGTGTCATAATTCTCTTCACCTTTCACTGGACATACAATTTAAAGTAATTACTTAGTGACTAGAACAAGATGGGAAACTTTATTAAATCAATCTCTAGAGAAATATTCTCTGGAAACCTAAAGTTTAGAAAATATATTATTATAGATTTAACTATTACGTTTTATGCAGTATAACTTTTAATTGCACAATTAATAATGGAATAGGTGATTTGCTATCCTTACATTAAAGATAATTGTTTCATTTCAATCAGAAGAGCAATTTATTTGATAATCACTCTCTGCCCAAAGATTAGTTCAACTGCTTAGAATTTGTTTTAGAAGGGTATGCAGGAGGAAAAAGAATCGGTACCCACCACAAACAATGATATAATCTTACGTTAATGCTTGCTCTGCACGTGTGTGGACTAACCACAACATTACAGTATGAAGGAAGAACCATTCAGATAATCATATTTCTACATTTTCTAATAATTCTTCTCACTTCAATCTACAGCCTTAATTCTGGAAACAATATTCTCAGCTGAGACAACAGAGGTTCGTCTCAGATAGTTTGTGCATAAACACTAGATTGATGCCTTAGAGCAGAAGAGCAGTGCTGTCAAAACTAACATCTTTCAGGTGAAGTCTTAATTTGAGACACTGATTATATTCTGTGGATTTAAATAATGCCATGGCATTGTTAAATGGAAAAGAGGAGAATTTATCTGATACCATGGTTGATATTTGTCCCTTGGCCAATATCTGAAACAAATACCCTTACTGCTGGCTTGTGGGGAATTGGTGTATTCAAAGTAGTTGCTTTGTTTCCAATACCGCAGCTGTGACAATATTTTAGAGGTAAACACACAGGAACATACTGACATTATGTAAGATAGAATTATTTCCATAGAGATACTTGTCAGCTGTCAAATTTATACACATTCACTTAAAAGTTTTACTCTAGTTAAGCGGAGTAAAAGTTTCAGAATTGAATTGAATTGACTTTATTTCTTGCATACTTGGCACACATGAGGAGTAAAAATCTTCATGTTATGTCTCTGGATGTGCAATGTAAAGATTATAGTAATTTATAATAAATAGCATGTACAGTAAGATATACAACTGAACAGTCAATACAGCTTAGAAATACAATTGTGTCAGCATGAATTAATCAGTCTGATGGCCTGGTGGGAGAAGCTGTCCCAGAGCCAGTTGGTCCTGGCTTTAATGCTGTGGTACAGTTTCTGGATGGTAACAAATGGAACAATTTGTGGTTGGGGTGACTCAGGTCCCTAATGACCCTTCAGGCCCTTTTTACACACACGTTGCTGTAAATGTCCTGAATTCTGGGAAGTTCAGAACCAGAGATGCACTGGGCTGCCCACACCAGTCTCTGCAGAGTCCTGCGACTGAGGGAAGTACAGTTCCCATACCAGGCAATGATGCAGCCAGTCAGGATGCTCTCAATTGTGCTCTTGTAGAAAGTCCTTAGGATTTGGGGACTCATGCTGAACTTCACCAACTGTCTGAGGGAGGTGAAAGAGATGTTGTGCTTTTTTCACCATGCAGCACCATGTATGTACAGACCAAGTGAGGTCCTCAGTGATGTGTATACTGAGGAACTTAAAGCTGTTCACCCTCTCAACCCCAGATCCATTGATGTCAATAGGGGTTAGCCTGTCTCCATTCCTCCTGTAGTCCACAGCCAGCTCCTTTGTTTTGTCAACATTGAGGGAGAAATTGTCTTCTTGACACCACTATGTCAGGGTGATGAGTTCATCTCTGTAGCCTGCCTCATTATTATTTGAGATAAGGCCAATCAATGTAGTATCATCTGCAAATTTAATTAGCAGACTGGAGCTGTGGGGAGCGACACAGTCATGGGTGTACAGAGAGTAGAGGAGGAGTCTTAGGACACAGCCTTGTGGGGCTCTTGTGTTGAGGGTCAGAGGGTTGGAGGTGAGGGAGCCCACTCTTACCACCTGCTAGCGATCTGACAGGAAGTCCAGCATCCAGCTGCATGAGGCAGGGTGAAGGCCGAGGTCTCTGAGCTTCTTGTTAAGCCTGGAAGGAATTATGGTGTTGAATGCTGAACTGTGGTCCAAGTACAGCATTCTCACATAAGCATCCCTCTTCTTCAGATGTGTAAGGATGGTGTGTAGAGCTGTGGCTATTGTGTCATTTGTCGATCAGTTGTGTCAGTAGGTGCATAGTAGAGGGCCCAGTGTGGGTGGTAGCATGCTGCAGATGTAATCCTTGACCAGCCTCTCAAAGCATTTGCTTATTATTGAGGTAAGAGTGACAGGACGTCCATTGTTCAGACATGTTACCTTGGTCTTTTTAGGTACAGGGACAATAGTGGATGTTTTGAAGCAGGAGGGCACTCTACACTGGGAGAGGGAGAGATTAAAAACATCTGCAATTTACTCTAGTTACCTTATTGCATACTCACTTTAGTTATCAGTTAAATCTGAGCATTGACACTCTCTTTTACATTTAGGTTGCTTTTAAGTCTACTGCCTAATATAAAATTTAACAGCCAAGTTGTTTATAACTCAAAATCATTAAGGAATGTCTTACACTTATAATCATGCATTCTGATAATGTCTCCTTATAAATTTGTGAATACTTTTGTATCATTATTCAGTTGATGCAGACTGCAAGATCATGGAGTGGATCTTCCAGAGTGTAATTGAGGTAGTAGATCTCATAATATAAAAATGGAGTGGAGCAGAACAGGCTTCATTTACATATTGAAGGGCTAAGATCTGAATGGCATCCATCACAAATGTGATCATATTGTAGCAAATTTTGGAATAAAGGATTGGATTTCATTTGCAATCTTTATAATTGTGATGAATGTTTTTGACCTGAAACATTAACTCTGTTTCTTTTTCTTGCTTAAGGGTGCTTAATATTTCCAGCAATCATTACAAGGCAAAGAATTTCAGGTTTTACACTTCGTACGTTCTCTGTTATTAAGTGGAACCGTTGAACCATTGAATCCGTGGTGCAGTGCAATTCAAACTTCAAACACTTTTACTTGTGGGATGAAATTGAATGAAGTCAACTCTTTATGCCTCAGTCAGTCATAATAATCTGAGAGCTAAGTGATTGTGATATACTGTATCAATGTGAACAAATGTTTGGAAGAAATGCAGTGACTATAGTACATTGGACAACTCTGAGATCTGGAAACCATTCTAGACACATGAATTTTGACAGTTCATTACATTCATTACTGGCGTTTACTGAAATGAATTGTCAAAATCGTCAGGCAAGATTGTGCTAGGACCCACTAATAATTTAGAGTTGTAAGCTGACTGAATCCTTAACTCACTTTACAATGTGAAACTGGCTGCTTCTACATACAGCCAATTCATACTGAACAACCTCAAATATATCTATCAAAACACATTTGGCAAGTTATCCTGGATGTCAGAATCAGAATCAGGTTGAATAAGTAGTGAAAAAATAGAAATAAAAACTAGTGAGGTAGTGTCCATGGATTGAAAGTCCATTTAGAAATCAGATGGCAGAGGTGAAGCAGCTGTTCCTGAATCATTGTGTGCCTTTAGGCTTCTGTAGGTACTTACTGTTGGTAGCAATGAGAACAAGGTAGGTCCTAGGTAATGGGGGGGGGGGGGAGGGGGGCCTGATGATGGGCCTCTATCATGACCTTTCCATATCGGGCATGAGGCTCTCACGTTCCACGGTCAATGTACGGGACTGTTGAGTGATCTTGCTCTCCAAGGAACTATTACACAAGTTGTACATATGCAGAAACAAGTAACTGAAGATGCTGGAATCTGGAGCAAAGCACAAAAAGCTAGAGGAACTCAGCAGGTCAGGCAGCATCTACGGACAGAATTTGACAGGCTATGTTTTGGATCAAGACCCTTCATCTGGACTGGGCAGAAACGAAGGGTTACTAGAAAAGGCTTATTTGCGAATCCTGGATAGGAGTAAGAAAATGCTGGGATTAGGGCTAAAAATCAAGCTGGAGGCCATGGAGGGAAATCCCAGAAATGCTGTAAATGATGATAGAGGAGACAACGGCCTGATGATCATCAGTGGGGTCTTGGTTCAGGGGTAAATCAGTGGGATGCTGTCTGGCCCAAGTCAGCCAGACCACAGTGACACCATCTTCATCTGCAGGTTTGATGATAAGGCTAGGATTGGTACGAAGAGTTTTCAGAGGAGATGAGATTGGAGACAGTGAGGGGAGTGGTGAACTCAAGTCCGTTAATGTCCTGACGACAGTTAGAAATGAAAAGGTCTAGAGTGGGCAAAAGTCCAGGAGGGTGTGTACAAAAAGAGGAGAGCTTGAGGGGGAAGAAGGAGTCATCAGAAGAGTGTGGGGAATTTTTGCCAAACTAGTTGCACAGAGAATGGAATATGTGTTGAGAAGGAGGATTAGATAGCTGACTGCATTGTTCTTTCAAAAAGAGACAATTTGTATGTATAGGCTAATGGATTGTTGCTGTGCTGTACAACTATGATCTCATGTTTTTCTCATCACTATTAATTTTACTACTTTCCTGAGCTACTGAAAATATTAATGCAAAGGGATTAACTAATAGGTCTAACATATTCTTGTTTTCATTTACTGTATCATGGCACATTCAAGGGCCTTCATTGTTCCTAATACAACTGTAAAAAATACTGATTCTGATGTCCTCTGCATTTTTATCAGCTTATTTTGAAGCTCTTACTATCTCTTTTCTCATTTTCTGCTGTTTTTGCAACTTTCCCAAATGCCAGGAAATCAACAAATTTCTTGTGTAATCAAAGGTGACCGGTAGTAGCGATAATCTGATAAATGTGCACAGCACTGGAAAGACCACCCACCAGCCAATGTTCAGAAGCTCTGCCCATGATTTTCCATTCATCCCTTCAAAGGAAATGGAAATTATGGAAAATGCCCATACATTGGAAGGCTTCCTAGCTTTTATTGAACTACTATTCTAGTGGTAATAACTTATTATTGACACAGATGTTACAGATGCCTCTACTCCATGTTCAAACGCCAGTGATGCGGTCTGGTGATGAAGGGCATCCACAGTTTAGGCCTTGTTTCGTGCTAGTAGGCCAAAGACCAGGAGAACATGTGAGCAGTAGGCATGAACGACAGCCCAGAGCTGGAGCCTGGAGTTTAGGGATTTGTCGTCGGCTAGTCTGGGGAATAATACTGAAGCTCAGAACCCAAAGGTCAACTGGTGGTTTGGAAGTTGAAGTCCAATCTTCAAAGTCTGGAATCAGAGGAGGAGGCCAGCCCTGGAGATGTGGGGGTGGGGGGGAGTGCTGTCTGCGTGTGTAAGTGGATGGGACATAGGAAAGCGACTTGTGCTGTTGTTTCGGTGCTTGTTGTGTTCTGGAATGTTCTGCTAAGTATAGTGGGCATGCTATAATGGTGTCGGAATGTGTGGTGTCGGAATGTGAGCTGCTTCCGGCACATCTCTAGGTTGTGTTGGTCGTTAACGCCAATGACGCATTTCTCTGTGAGTTTTGATTTCCAGGTGGTAAGGAGATCTGAATCTGAATCTGCTGAGGTGTAGTAAAAAGCTTTTGCTTGTGTGCCATCCAAGCAAAAATATTCCATCCACAAGTACTTCGACATAGTACAGAAGAAAACTAGATTGCAGAATATATTGCTACATTTACAGAGGAAATGCAGTGCAAGGGTAAGGAGAAAGCAGATTGGGAAATCAAGAGTTTGTCTTTACCAGATAAAAGATCTGCTTAAGATCCTTATAACAGCAGGATAGGAGTTATCCTATCCGGTGCTCCCGGTGCGGCCTCCTCTACATCGACGAGACCCGACGCAGATTGGGGGACCACTTCGTCGAGCACCTACACTCCGTCCGTCACAACAGACAGGATATCCCGGTTGCCACCCACTTCAACTCTGCCTCTCATTCCCATCTAGATATGTCCATACATGGCCTCCTCTACTGCCATGATGAGGCCAAACTCAGGTTGGAGGAGCAACACCTCATCTACCGTCTGGGTAGCCTCCAGCCTGGTGGTATGAACATTGAATTCTCCAATTTCCAGTAATTCCCTCCCCCTCCCCCCTCACCCTTCCCCTATCCCAGGTCCCTCTCTGCCTCTCTCCCCTTTCAACTTTCTGCTTCTTTTTCTCTACAGTTCTTTCATGCTTATCCCCTCCCCCCTTTATCTTTCCTCTGATTGGTTTTCCACCTGGCGCCTCTAGGCCCTACCCCCTCCCCTATCTCTATTACTGGGCTTCGGCCCTCTCTTCCTTCCCCCCCCCCCCCCCCATTCCTGATGAAGGGTCTCGGCCCGAAACATTGGCTACTCTTTTCTCACGGATGCTGCCTGACCTGCTGAGTTCTTCCAGCGTTGTGTACATATTCTTTGATCCACAGCATCTGCAGTTGTATTTTTGTGTTTAGGAGTAATCCTTGAACCTTGGGTATATGGCCTTCAGCATGCCCAGTCCGGGGTGGTGGGGTGGGGGGGGAGGAGAAGAGAGAATGACAGGGGTGAGAGACTTCTTTACCAAGGCAGCCAGAAGTGTAGATCGAGTCAATGGGGTGGAGGCTCGCTTTTGCGATAGACTGAGCAGAGTTCACAACTCTCTGCGTTTCTTGGGCAGAAGAGTTGCCATACCAAACTGTGATGTGTATGGACAGGATGCTTTCTATGATGCATCTGTAAAGATTGCTGAGGGTAATTGAGGACACGCTGAATTTCTTTGGCCTATATTGGCCTTTAGCTGGTAGATATTTTCTGACATTTGTATACATACTTTGTTGCTGTTGTTTTTTCTAATTTTAAAACTGAAAGATGCTGAGAGATTACTGTTTTAGTTATTGGGATACCAGTGGTTAATAACACCAATCAAATGTTCATTATTTCAGCATTGCCAATTTTTTATAAACGGTTCAATCATTAAACTAAAATACTGATTTCTACACTAGCAGTCTAGTAGCAATGGCAATAGACTGGAAACAAGTGTCTCATTGTTAAAGATACTTCTGCAGAATATAGTTTCTGATTGCTTTGAGTCAGGAGAGTAACTTAAAGTTAAAGTTGACTTACTTTAACTGTAGTTGAGGCAGCTAACCTTTTTAGACAATGACAAAATAAATTGAATGTAGAATAGTGCAGATTTCTGTATTTTCCTGACAGACTTCTAGCTAAGCCTGTTCCACAAGTATTATGATTGTCTTTGTTCATTAGGAATTTCCTTTGAAAATTAAAGTTTATATTGGCTTTTTTATTTCTCTGCACTTTTCAACTGAATTCATTTTCTCAAACTTCTTGATTGGAATTTGAACTTCTACTATGCGTAATATTATTCCAGGCTTCAAAAATACTAATCTAATAACCCCTCCAGTGGCACTTATAAAATGCTTATCCTGCTTATAAACGTAACCTTTCCAAAAGCTTCACCCAGTAATTACAGGAAAGTGTTGAGGAGAGCACATACATAACCATTGATCCAAATAATATTTGTAATTTTTCTTCCATACCCCTGTTTGGACACAGAAAAACGATAGCTCCAGTAAACATACATTCCTGGCAAATGCCCAATTGTTGATTTTGTTCTGTGGTTTAATTGAGGTCCTGAATAAGTCAAAAAATCTGATTTATTTCTTATCAGAGAGGTAAAAATAACTGAGACTATATATTTAAATTAACTGGAGGGAAGATTAGAGGGGTGGCGAGGTTATTACAAGGGGAATGGTGTTTAAGAAAAGAGATGTTCAGTTACAGTTTTATAAGGTATTAGTGAGGCCACACCTGGAATACTATGTATAGTTTTGGTTCCTTTACTTCAAAATGCATATGGTAGCATTGAAGGCAGTTCAAAGGATGTCCATCAAGCTAATTTCTGGGGTCAGAGCGCACTATACAGTTTAGGTTTGAATTCAATAGTGTTTAGAAGAATGAAGGGTGACCTTATATGAACATAAAGATCCTAAAGGGCCTTGACAAGTTAGATTTTGAAATGTTGCCACTCATGGGAGAATCATGAGCAAAGAGGTTTAAAGTAACTACAAAATAAGGGGCCATTTTTAAAAATGAAGATGTGTAGACATTTTTTTGTGTAGGAAGATGGTGAATCTCAGGAGTTTTCTGTCTCTGAGGGAGATGGCGGCCAGATCATGAGATATATTTATCATGGAGGTAGACAAATATTTGACAGATCAAAAAATTGAAGGTTATCGGAAACTGACACTGAAGAGGAGTTATAGATCAGTCACGATCGTATTAATGGCAGGACAATGTTGAGCAGCAGGTTTCTAATCCAGTTCCTACTCTCATCTTCCTGTGAGAAATCAGGTTGGTGAGTATCAAGTTAATTACATCTGGGATAGATAAGGAATCTTGACTCTCAAACCTTGTAAATAAAACCGTTTAGTCAATGACTTGAATCATAGGCAAGAATCATGATTGGACTGTAATCCATGTGCAATCGTGTATCATTATTAATTGTTAATGACTGGATAAGGCACAGTGAAATTCTTGATAACCTTTAGATTTTTATTCACCTTCATCATTTTGAAATGAAGCAGTATCTGTTGCTTTTGGAAGATTAGGTGGAACCTCCATTCAAGTCAATACTTATCTGAGCAAAGCAATGTTTAATTCATGTGAAGTAAGCATTATTGAATTCATTAAACTTGAAACAGGAATCTGTTAGAGCCAAGAAGATGACTTTATAAAACTGGCTCAAACATTCAGTTCAGGGCTTTATCCAGGTATTGTCAATGCATCTTTACCTCCATTTACTCAATTAGGTGAAATACAATGAATTTTTCAATCACCTTAGCCAAATGTTAAAAGGTACTACATAAATCTGGAAATGGGAAAGAGAGTGACTTGAAAAATAAAGCAAAAAACCATTTTTTTTAAAGTGTATCTTCAGATGTACTATTAATTATGTTCCTACCACCATAGATAAGGAATGATTTTAGTTGTGTAGGCCAGAAGCATAAGTTGAAAGGTCTGTCTAGCCTAATTGCTTTGACCTTAGTAAACAACATTCAAGCACAAAAAAGTTAAATTTAGTTAAGTTTATTTATTCTCACAATTCTCTTTCAAAATAGACACAGAAGGCTGTGGGCCAAATGATTGAAGACAGGATTTACATGCATTAGGACCCACTAGCTGGTGTGGACCATGTGGGTCAAGTGATTTGTTTCCATGTTGTGTAACTCTGACTCCAATATATCAGTCCTTATCCCCTCATATGCATCATATGCATGCAGTATTATGGGGAAGGATGAACTGAAGTTTTGAATTGTATTATGGTGGACCCACCCCCAGAGCCTGACCAAGTGTACCCCAGATCAGGAAAGAAATTGTGGAGGCCCTTGTAGAGATATTCGCTTTGCCTTTAGCCACTGGTGAATTTCCAGAAGGCTGGAAGGTACCTAATCTTGTTTCATTGTTCAACAAGGTTAGCGAGAACAAGCCTGGCACACACTTATGAGCCTGACTTCAGTTATTGGCTTGTTACTGGAGGAAACTCTGAAGGAAGAGATCTGCTGGATATTCAACGCTTGATCAAGGTTCAAAATAAATTTATAATCAAAGTATGCTTTCTGTTACCACATACAAACCTGAGGAGTGGTCAGCATGGTTTTGTGCTTCAGAGGTTATGTTTGGTGAAGGTAGGGCAGTAGATGTTGTTTTTATGGACTTTAGTAAGGCCTTTGACAAGGTCCAGCATCACAGGTTGATCTGGAAGTTAGTTCTCGTGGAATTCAAGGTGAGCTGGATTCAGAATTGACTTGATGGTAGGAAACAGAGGGTGATAATTGAAGGTCAATTCTCTGACTGGAGGCTGGTGTCCAGTGGGGTTCTCCAGAAGTCAATGCTGGGATTTCTGTTATTCAGTATTTATGTAAACAGTTTGGATATGATTGTCCATTATATGATTAACAAGTTTGCTACTGATACTGAATTAGGGAGTCTTGTCCAAAGTGACCACAAAGTACACTGCAGATGCTGTGGTCAAAGCAACACGTGCAAACACGCTGGAGGAACTCAGCAGGTCGGGCAGCATCCGTGGAAACGAGCAGTCAACGTTTTGGGCCGAGACCCTTTCAGGACTGAAGAAGGAGGGGGCAGGGGCCCCATAAAGAAGGTGGGGAGAAGGTGAGAAGGAGAAGGCTGGTAGGTGCCAGGTGAAAAACCAGTCAGAGGAAAGATCAAGGGGTGGGGGAGGGGAAGCAGGGAGGGGATAGGCAGGAGAGGTGAAGGAGGAATCTAAGGGGAAAGCACTATGGGTAGTAGAAGAAGGCAGAGTCATGAGAGAGGTGTTAGGCAGCTGGAAGAGGAGGCAGAGTGAAAGTGGGATGGGAAGGGAGAGGGAGGGAATTACCAGAAGTTGGAGAATTCGATGTTCGTACCAAGGGGCTGGAGACTACCCAGATGGTGTATGAGGTGTTGCTCCTCCAACCTGAGTTTGGCCTCATCATGGCAGTAGACCCCTCTCCACTTTTTGCAGGGATTGTTCCCTCCACGACTGCCTGGTCCACACATTCCCCCCCCCCCACCACCACTGATCTCCCACCTGGTACTTATCCCTGCAAGCATAAGTGCTACACCTGTCCCTACACCTCCTCTCTTACCACCATTCAGGGCCCCAAACAGACCTCCCAGGTGAGGCAACACTTCACTTGTGAGTCTTTGCATCCGGTGCTCCCGGTACGGCCTCCTCTACATCGGTGAGACCCGACACAGATTGGGGGACCGCTTCATCGAGCACCTCCACTCCGTTCGCCACAACAGACAGGATCTCCCGGTTGCCACCCACTTCAACTCTGCTTCACATTCCCATTCCAAATTCTCCAACTTCTGGTAATTCCCTCCCCCTCCCTTCACCCATCCCACTTTCACTCTGCCTCCTCTTCCAGCTGCCTATTACCTCTCTCATGATTCTGCCTTCTTCTACTACCCATAGTGCTTTCTCCTTAGATTCCTTCTTCACCTTTTCTGCCTATCCCCTCCCTGCTTCCACTCCCCTAACCCTTGATCTTTCCTCTGACTGGTTTTTCACCTGGCACCTACCAGCCTTCTCCTTCCCACCTTCTCCCCTCCTTCTTCAGTCCTGACGAAGGGTCTCGGCCCGAAACGTTGACTGCTCGTTTCCACGGATGCTGCCCGACCTGCTGAGTTCCTCCAGCATGTTTGTACGTGTTGATTTGTCGAAAGTGACACAAGTTACAATAAATTGCAAGGAGATCTTGATCATTTACGGTGACAGGCTGAGGAATGGCAAATGGATTTCAACTTAGATAATTGTTAAGTGATGTAATTTGGACATTCAAATATCAAATCTGGGCAGAGATTTAAAAGAGATCAGAGAGATAACTTGTTTACACAGAGGGTATTAAGTATCTAGAATGATCTGTCGGGGGAAGTGGTTGAGGTGTGTATAACTGCAACATCTAAGAGACATATGGACAGGTACATGCATGGGAGGGGCTTGGAGGGTTAGGTGCCAAACTTAGACAACGGGGGCTACTAGGAATTCAATTCAATCCAATTCCAGTGTAATTGTCATTTAACCATATATGAATACTCATGAATACAGCCAAACAACATAGTGTTACTACGGGGTCATAGTGCAAAGTCATATTACCAACAGTTACACACAGTAAGTACACACAAGATCACAATCATGTAATAGGAGTCCTGAGGCCATCTCCCCCCCCCCCCCCCCCACCACTGCTGCAGCTTGACGATGCTTTAGTCAGCAAGTACTAGTTGGTCTGAATCACTTTCTGTGCTGTATGACTTTCTGTCTGGAGAGTATAGCTTATTTCAGTGAGGGCTTTCTTGCTGAACTCAAAAGGATGTAGATGAATATCTCCCCAGTGATCATTTATTGATGAGAGCTCTTTTCCTCTTCCTTCTTCTGGTACCTTCTCTTGCTCAGACTTCTTCTCATGCTGGAATGGCTATTAAAACACTCAGATCTACATTTTCCAAAAGCCTTTATGTCAAAATAATCTCTGTTGTCTTCCAGCAACTGTAGATAATCAAACCCTAAGTAAACCTGCAACCAATGAAAGAAGTGACCAATCTAGAAGTACAGTAATTAACAAATAGAATTTAGAGATGTCTTTCCCTACGTGGTTCAATTTTGTGAGATTTACATTTGGCATTGGTCATAATATAGATGTCAACCGCATCAGATTCACTACAAGACTGACGTTAATATCCGCTTACTTTGCAAGTCTGTGGTCAGTTGAAAGTATTTGCATCTTTCCCAAAATCACACATCACGCATCTTACAGTACAACTGTGACCATGATTTTCATCAGGTTCGAAAATCCATTCAGATGCCTGTAACATCAAAATAACAGATAAAGTGCAAATAACTTTGAGAAATTTTCTTTGATTTTCCTGGACATTCGAGTGAAATTCAAAGCCACAGTGATGCTGTTGTTTATTGACTGCTTGCCTGTCACTTGAACACCATGTGTCAATCGCAGAATCTAAGAAACATCCAGTTCTTTCAGCCCGCCTTCTCAATGCTCATCTACTCTAATCCCAGTTGCTTGTATTATTCCCATAATCCTCTGCATCCTTCTTATCCAAATGTTTTTTTAAATATAGTAATAATATCTGCCTCCCCTACCTCGTCTACCTCATCTGATAGCTCGTTCCAAGTATGTATGAAAAACTAAACCCTCAGCTTTCCTTTAAATTTCTCGCCCCTCATCTGCGCTGTCATTTGTCACCAGAGAAAAGTACTGGTTGGAATGAAGCAGTCTCTTTATTCAAGAAAACAAGATACACCAGGCAACACATTGAGATGCTTTCGGTACAATGGTCTTCTTGGCCCAGCCCTGCACAACATTTTATGTACTAAGGATCAAAGGCAAAATCAGGACAATATAAACAAATCTGTATTTTCAATGCTTCCTTTGAACTACACCCCCTTTCACACCTCCCACCTTTGCACCCACACCACGGACACACAAATAATGAATTTAATTCAGCATTGTCTACCCATTGTTAAGAGTTGCATTTTAGATTTAACCTTCAATGCATATTCTGAAGGTTGGTCACTGAAGTCAATATTGGCTTCATGTCTTTAAAACACTCTAACGGTCCCTGGATACAATAAATTTGTACCAGGAAAGGCCAGCGTTAATGGGGATCTATTCAAATGGGCAGCAGAAATACCTTGCTTTGGAACCTTTCCAGTTACTCTATGTGCATCTACATCTACCCTACATCCCTAATGACTACCTACAAAATGCTAAGCAGAGAAATTGTTCTAGACCTTTGACGGCAGTCTTTAGAAATGCATCTTCATTTGAATGCCTGTTGATTCTTCCCCTGCTGGCCTATTGCACCCTCACCATGACTTGCTCACCCAGCTGAGGGAAGTCTATCTCCTTTCCCTGCGGTTCTCTCTGATCAGCAATGTGCTGTTGCTGTCTTGCTCGGTCCTGCAACACTTTATGTCATTTACAAAGGTCTTTCACATACTGTGTCATTCTATCCCTCTAAGTCCTGGGCTGATTTCAACCCATAATTACCCCATAAGGGAGACACTTTGCTTGCCCCAGCAATAATTTGTAGTGGCTGAGATCCAGCGTGTGGTTTAGGGTTGCTCGCAATCCCGTCAGGATTCCTAGTAATACATCAACCCATGTCTTTCCCTTCTCAGTTATAGCTTTGGCTAAGGCATACTTGATGGTTCGGTTCATCCTTTCTACAATACCTGAACTCTCGGGGTGGTAGGGTACATGGAACCGTTGTCGAATACCTAACAGGCAGCACATTTCCTTCATGACTTTCCCTGTGAAATGTGATCCGAGTCCACCTGAACTGGAGTTGAAGGATTCCTGAACTTGAATCAGTACAGTGGTGCTGGTAGTTCAGTCCCTTGTTGGGAATGCCTCTACCCGCCCCACCACCGGTGAAGTGAACTGGACAGTAGCTTCTCCCCCTGCTTTTTGGCAGGGGTCCCATACGTCCATCTCGATGTTTTCCCTGGGTCCCCTTAGCTGTGGCTGGTTGGCCAGCTGTAGCTTTATGCCCTTACCAGGTTAAAGCTGGGCACAGATGATATAGCAGCAGCAGAATCTGTCAACATCCCCGCCTATCCCTGGCCACCATCAGTCCTGCCGGAGGGTTGTGATCATGCTCTGCCTTCCCTGATGCATCATCCCATGATGTGACTTCAGTAGTATCTGCCTACTATACGGTGGGGCCACCACGACTCCTTCCTCCCCTTGCTCCCTTTCTCCTCCATTTCTCCTTCTCTTCTGCCTCCACCTGTTCATAAAACTTTACTAAACTTGCTTTTGTTGCTTCTTCCTGCACGCTTGCAATTTCAATTGCCTCTTGTTTCTCTGCTGCCTTCTTCGTACCAATGTCTGGCCACTCGTTTCTTTTCTGTTCTTTACTCTCCCCTTTCTGGTGAGCCTTAGCTTCAATACTGCCACCTCTGCCGGCAGACTCACTGCTTCCAGCAGGTGCCCGTGCGGAATACCTGCCCCTGTTAAAATTACAAATCCTCATTGTGCCCATGCCATCAGATAATCATGCACCAGCCCGAAGACGCACCGGCTGTCTGTCTGTACCAGCCTTTGCTGTAGTGCAGTGCTTCTATCCGGGCCACCAGTTCACCACCTGAGCTGAGCAATGCTGGCAGTGCTCTTAAAGCTACTTCTTCACCTGCTTCATTCACCAGTGCCCACCCAGTCTGTGGCTTCCCATCTATAAAAATTTCCTCAGCCTCACCTTCCGGAGGTGTTTCCTTCACATTGATATCTTCTTCCTGCTCTACTTCCAGTTGGCACTCGTGTGCTTCCCCTTCTGTTAGGATGGTGCTCACAGGATTCATTCCAGTGTCCCTGACTATGGTCACCGACTTGCCTTCGGGGATGAGAACTACCTCTCAAGCTGCCCCTCTGCTGTCAGCCTCCCCGTGTGCAGGAGCTGCAATGGTTTAGGCTGTGTGCAGTATGAGCTGTCCCAACATTGCAAATGGCTCAGTTACTTTTGCTGCCCACACCGCGCAGTTAAAGCTGCTATACAGCAGGGAAGTTCTGCTGCCACGAGTGCCTGTTTCATTGAATAATATGCCACCGGTCTTCTTGTGTTCCCATTGTCCTGCACCAAGAAAGCATTGTAACACCCTCCCTCATTGCTGCAGTACAGGTGAAAGAGGCCTAAGACCATAAGCTATAGGCCATTTGGCCCATCGAGTTTGCTCTGCCATTTCATTATGGCCGATCTAATTTTTCACTCAGCACTGTTCTCCTGTCTTCTCCCTGTATCCTTTCATGTCCTGTGCAAACAAGAATCTATCAACCTGTCTTAAATATCCATAAAGACTTGGCCTACACAGTTGCCTGCGGCAAAGAATTCCACAGACTAACCACCCTCTGGCTAAAGAAATTCTGCCTCATCTCCTTTCTAAAAGGATTCTGAGGCTGTGTCCTCTGGTCTTAGACTCTCCCACCATAAGAAACATCCACTCTACCATGGCCTTTCACTATTCAGTAGATTTCAATGAAGTCACCTCTCATTCTTCTGAATTCTAGTGAATACAGGCCCAGACCCATCAGACACTTTTCATATGACAAGCCATTCAATCCGGGAATCATTTTCTTGAACCTCCTTTGAACTCTCTCCAGTTTCAGCACGTACTTTCTAAGACAAGGGGAACAAACCTGTGCACAATACTCCAAGTGAGGCCTCACCAGTGTTTTATAACATTTCCACATTACAGTACATCCTTGTTTTTACATTCTCGTCCTCTTGAAATGGATGATAACATTGCATTTGCCTTTCTCACCACAGACTCAACCTGAAAATTAACCTTTAGGGAATTCTGCACAAGGACTCTCAAGTCCCTTTGCATCTCAGTTTTTTTGTATTTTCTCTTCATATAGAAAATAATATACCCTTTTATTCCTTGTACCAAAGTGCATAACCATACACTTCCCAACACTGTATTCCATCTGTCATTTCTTTGCCCATTCTCCTAATCTGTCTGTCCTGCTGTAGCCTCTGTACTTCCTCAGAACTACCTGCCCCTCCAGCTATTTTCATATCATCTGCAAACTTTGCAACAAAGCCACCAATTCCATCATCCAAATCACTGTATACAGTATAAAGAATCGGCCCCAACACAGACCCATATGGAACATCACTAGTCATTGGCGGCCAGTCGGAAAAGGCTCCCTTTATTTTCACTCTTTACCTCCTGTCAATCAGCCATTACTTTAGAATCTTTTCTGTAATACCATGTGCTTGTAGCTTGTCAGAAGCCTTCTGAAAATCCAAGTACACAACATCATCTGATTCTCCTTTGTCTATTCTGCTTATTATTCTTCAAAGAATTCCAACAGATATGTCAGGTAAGATTTTCCCTTGAGGAAACCGTGCTGACTACAGCTTATTTTATCTTGTGCCTCCAAGTACCCTGAGACTTCATCCTTAATAATCAACTCCAATCTCTTCCCAACTACTGAGATCAGACTAACAGGCATCCAGTAATCCTCCTGTGAGTGCAGAGACCAGGGCTTTTTTAATATCTGTGAAAGCCTTTTCCTCATCTGGCCCCCACCTTACTTCCTCCAGAGGGGCTCCCTCTTTTAATCAAGGTCCGTATCAGGGCCACGAGAGCTGAGAACCCTGTTATGAAATTACGGCAGTAATTGAATAGACCCATTACTCTCCGCACTCCCCTTATGTTTGTTGGTTGGGACATGAAGCTGATTGCGGAACGTTTGTCATCTGACACGTCTTTCCTCCCCTGGGAAATGGCATAGACCGGGTACCGTAAGGTTTTCTTTCCTATCTGGACCTTGTGTGGACTCACAGTATCTCAAAAACACTGGCTATCGCCCCTAAATGACCTGGTTCATCTTCCGAAGCAATTAGTAGATCATCTGCATATTGTCAGATGGTGACCGATAGGGCGTTCGATTGAGCTTTTCCAAAGTCTGTGCTATGACCTTATGAAAAGTGGCTGGGTGATTGTGGAATCCGGTGGGGTGCCTGGTCCACGTATACTGCTGCTTACCCAGGTTGAAAGCAAATTGCTCTTGGGACTCAGGGGAGCCCCCAAAATCCATTAGCGATATCCAGGACAGAAAAAAAACTTCATGTTCTGGAGACAGGCCATTCAGGATTGTCGCAGGGCTCGTCACTCTGGGATGCAATCTCAGCATGGCCTCTACTTAACTGATACGATACGTCGGGTTTCTTTACTGGCCGTCCAGGTGAGTTGGCAATCTCTCTTAGTTCCTTCGCTATGCGGCACGTCAGTTCTTATAGTATTCTTCTAATGGGGTTTATGCAGGCACCCCCTCTACTGTATGTTAACTGGGTTTATCTTTACTAAATCACAATCTTGATTGTGTCTAGCCCACAACTGTGGGAACTGCTGGCAGAGTAACCCATAGATGCCATCCTGCACTCCCTGGGCCATACTGTCCCATATTCCTCGGGCACTTCGCTTTTACCAACACGTGTATATCTTTAAGGTGCATCTGTTGAATTTCATTCACTTCCTCTGGCAATGTGCTCTGTTTCTCCCCGGGGACGATGGTCGTAATCAGGGTCAAGGGCTGACTCGGATCATCAAGGCTCTCGACCTGATGTTGCCTGACCTCAGTAGGTGCCACCCTGATAGATGTATCTGGGTAAAACCTCTCCCTGAAAACTCTCCACACTACGCAAAATATAAATGACGACTACCAGTTAAACAGCACGTAGTTAAAACTGCAGTGTTATGTTCTTCACGATCTGCACTTACATGTGCCTGGACTCACGAAGCCTGCTGTATTCCTTTGCATCACATTCGCAAACTACGTGTGCCAAAATGGAGCTCCCAGAATGAGTATACATTTGAGTATAGATAGATAGATAGATAGATAGATACTTTATTCATCCCCATGGGGAAATTCAACTTTTTTTCCAATGTCCCATACACTTGTTGTAGCAAAACTAATTACATACAATACTTAACTCAGTAAAAAAATATGATATGCATCTAAATCACTATCTCAAAAAGCATTAATAATAGCTTTTAAAAAGTTCTTAAGTCCTGGCGGTTGAATTGTAAAGCCTAATGGCATTGGGGAGTATTGACCTCTTCATCCTGTCTGAGGAGCATTGCATCGATAGTAACCTGTCGCTGAAACTGCTTCTCTGTCTCTGGATGGTGCTATGTAGAGGATGTTCAGAGTTTTCCATAATTGACCGTAGCCTACTCAGCGCCCTTCGCTCAGCTACCGATGTTAAACTCTCCAGTACTTTGCCCACGACAGAGCCCGCCTTCCTTACCAGCTTATTAAGACGTGAGGCGTCCCTCTTCTTAATGCTTCCTCCCCAACACGCCACCACAAAGAAGAGGGCGCTCTCCACAACTGACCTATAGAACATCTTCAGCATCTCACTACAGACATTGAATGACGCCAACCTTCTAAGGAAGTACAGTCGACTCTGTGCCTTCCTGCACAAGGCATCTGTGTTGGCAGTCCAGTCTAGCTTCTCATCTAACTGTACTCCCAGATATTTGTAGGTCTTAACCTGCTCCACACATTCTCCATTAATGATCACTGAGTATACATGTATACATATACACTGTCGTGCCGAAACTTCAATAATAACCCTTCACAACGGGTGGCTGCGTCTCACCAAATGAACACACATGTTTCGTCCCTAACATAAACACACATGCACATGTACACATTACCTTTAAGTACGAGTTCAACTCTCTGTGTCCGTGTTACCTCGCATTCCCATGTACCACCGACCCAAGCAGGTCCAAGTGTGAGCGCTAATTTTTAGAACAATCACCCACTTAGATTGCTAAGATGGCTGATAGCATGGTGGGTTGCAAGAGGGTATCCCACTTCTGACACCAAATGTTGTTGCCTGAATGAAATCACTGGGGAAACGTATTGGTAGGTATGAAGCAGCCTCTCTATTGCACAAAACAAGATCCAGAAGGCATCATACTGAGACCCTTTCAGTGGAAAGGTCTGATGGCCCAGCCCAACACGATATTTTATATGCTAAAGTTCAAAAACAAATGCAGGACAGTTCAAACAAATCCATACTTTCAATCTTCCTTTGAACGACACCCACTTTTACACCTCTCTCCTCGCACCCATTCTACAGACACACAAATAACAAATTTAATTCAGCATCGTTAAGAGTTGCGTTTTAGGTTTAATCTTCAATGTGTATTCAGATCTGAAATCGGTCACTGAAGTCAATATTCAATACATATACTAACCCCCAAAATGCCCTAACACTCCCCAGTTAGAGACTCCTCTAACTTGGGAAAAAGATTCTATTCTATCTATACTTTTGTTACCCTCTATCAGGTCATCCCTCAGTCTCCTATCATCCAGTGAAAACAAGCCCAGACTATCCTTCATTTCAGGCAATAACCTGTGATGAAGCTCTTCCGCATTCTCTTTATGGCTACCACATCTATAGTGACAAGAAATGTACATGTAACCATCTCACCATAGGCATATAATGAGTTAGTCATTACTGTGAATTCAATCTAACAGTGCATGGGGAAATAATGATGACAATGCCATTTCTAATAAATACTTCTATGGTAAATATGATAGGGATAAACACCACACATAAAAGTTTGAATGTTCATTCAAAAGAAAGTAGGACTGTTATTTGTATGAACACTGACAACCCATGCAAATTTACAATTTGCCAAGCAACATTAATTTAGCTCACACCAGTATAAAATGGTTTTGACAAAATATTTTAAACTGTAACAAACAGTATGAAGAAAAGGGCCTATTACTTATATATTATCTACAGTGTGCACATAATCATTGGAGATCATAGTTACATAGTCAATCCAGTTTGCTCCACTTCCTTTACTCATAGTACTGAACAATTTCACCTGAAAACCCAGTGAAAAATAAATATCCACACAATGTCCAAGGAAAAGGAATCAAACTTTCTCCAAGGTCACATACTAACTAGCTACTGGAAGTTATCTGTACATTCTCTGTGAGACTAAACTCTGCATTTGGATTCTCCGGCTATGGAATCTGTCCTTACAGATGGGTTCTGGGAGCACTTCACTGTGTTCTTTTGCGATGTTCGTCGTCGGTTTCCATTTTTCTGCTTTGATCCTGCACGCTGTCTAGAAAAAAATGTTAACAGGATAAATCCTATTGACTAATTCAACAAGACTAATTTAACCAACTGAATTTTTATTTTAAACAGCAAAAATGAAGAACTCGATTGTATAGTGTAATTAAAAGGACACTCATTGCATTTTGAGAAAATCTGCAAAAAAACCCCCAACAACATAACTGTATTAATGAAATAAAACATGGTCTTAAACCAGGGTATTACATAGACAAAATACTCCAGATACCATCTAACTAATGTTCTGTACAGCTGCTGCATGACATGGCGAGACTTGTTCTCAGTTCCATGACCTATAGAGCCAAACATGCCAGGTAACCTTATCCACCTGTATTGCCACTTTCATGGAGCTATGGATTTGTATCTGATGGTCTCTCTGTATAGCAGTGCTTCTAACTTCCTGCATATTAACTAGAACAGAGTTTAGCAACTGGGGTTCCATGAGATATCGTAATTTTAAAAAAACACATTGTTTTTTGAGCTACACGCAACCTGCGACACAAGCACTAACAGTAGTGGGCAGTGACCGAGCAGCCCCCGTTAGCAAGATCGTTACTCTCTCAAAATATGTGTTTATTTGCTTGAGTCTATTCTCAGTTTTTTACCACAAAATGGGGAGGCCATTGATAATTGGTGAATGCAGTACTGCATGGAGGGGAGGACAGTAGGCTGATAATTGGTGAGCACTGTATTGCACGGAGGGGAGGTCGGTAGGCTGATGAGGTATGTTGTATTGCACGGAGGGGAGGACGGTAGGCTGATAATTGGTGAGCGCTGTGTTGCATGGAGGGGAGGACAGTAGGAGGATAATTGGTGAGCGCTGTAGGTTGACATAGCCGGAGGTGGTAATGAGGATAAGCTCTCACTACCTATAAAGTGCTTCCACATGGCTTGCATCTCAAATAGCCTCTGTCAACCAAGTCCAGCTCCCGGCCTTCACGTGGCAGAACTGTTCCTACCAACGGGAGAAGGGGCAAAGGTGGGTCTCTGGTGCCTCAAAACCAAATTCTTCAGGCAGGTGGGGCTCATTAGTCCTGGTCGACTGCCCACCTAGGAGAAGGAAAACTTTGATTTTAAAACCTCTGCTGCCTTGCGGCCACACCCAATCATGGGAAAGGCTACGGGAGTAAATCCTGAGAAGAAATCTGGAGCCGGAGTCCCGTAGGCGGTCAATAGGGAGGACTTCATCAATCTATTGTCCGGCAACTCCTGCAGCCGAAGAGGCCACCATGTGTAACGATCTTCGTGCCAGTGGGTCCTGACCTCCGAGGCCAAGAGAGTGGGACTGTCTCCGTGCTAAGGCTTTTTCACTCTAATATCTTTCAAGCACAGGTCCTTGTGTTATGCATCTTCATCTTCTTTCTCTCTTCAGAAGCCCTCCAGTGATGGGAGCAACGAACCAACAGGTGGAGGTGACCACTGAGTTGCAGTTGCAAACCTGCACGTAGGCGGCCCTTGGACAGATGGTCGTTCTCCTCTGAACCCAGGGCAGTAGGGGAGTCCGGCAGCATCCAGGGTGACTGGGTAGCCCTTTTTTAGGACAGCGCTGCCCACCCTGTGATCAGGGAGGGGCCTAAAAAAGGCGGCCTAAACATTGCCTGCCCTAGATCATCCGGCCAGTTAACCACGAGTGATGGATCACCCAATCATTGCGGTCGAAATCAAAATCAAAAGAAAAAGATTCTCCATCTAGGAGCATGGAACGTTCGCACCTTAATGGATAAGGAAAACACTGCAAGACCTGAAAGGAGAACAGCTCTCATTGGTAAAGAACTTGCTCGCTACAACATTGACATCGCAGCGCTGAGCGAAACCAGGGTTGCAGATGAGGAATCCATCGCTGAGCTTGCCAGTGGCTACAACTTCTTCTAAAGAGGAAGGGTGCAGAACGAAGACAGGATCCACGGACTGGGCTTCGCCATAAGGATGAAACAGCTCGCCGACCTGCCTGTTGGCATCAGCGAAAGATTGATGAAGCTACGTCTGCCCCTCAGCCAAAATCGACATGCAACTATTATTAGCGCCTATACCCCCACCTTGACCAGCCCTACTGAAACCATAGAGTAGTTTTACGCCGACCTTGACTCCATCCTGCGCTCAGTGCTGGCCAGTGATAAGCTGATCTTGCTGGGAGATTTTAATGCCCGAGTCAACCTAGACCATGATCAGTGGAGTGGAGTGCTCGGCAGACACGGAGTCGGGAAGATGAACAGCAATGGCCTTCTGCTTCTCAGCAAATGTGAAGAGTATGACCTCACTATCATGAACAGTGTTCAGAATGGCCAACAAATTCAAGACAACATGGATGCACCCTAGATCCAAACAATGGCATCTGATCGATTATGTCATTGTCCGTCAACGTGACATCCGAGACGTAGTCATCACACGAGCCATGCGAGGAGCGGAGTGCTGGACGGACCACAGACTCCTCCACACCACCCTCAAGCTACACATCATTCAATCTCACAAAAAGCGTCCAAAGGCAGTACGGCCATCCTTTAACACCTCCAAACTTCAGCACCATCCGTATCTATGCAAATTTCAAAATACTCTTAAACAGAATCTATCAACAAACCAGCCACTCATGGGCAACCCAATCCAGAAATGAAGCCACTTCAAAAATGTTATAACTGAAACGGCAAAATCAATCCTAGGCCGCAGAAAGCGCACCCACTAAGATTGGTCAAATGAGAATAGCACCACCATCGATGACCTACTCACCAAGAAGAACAAGGCATTCAAAGAATGGCACGATGACCCAAACTCCACCTGCAAAAAGGACAGATTCAAGTCCTATCAGGCACTCGCTCAAAGGGAAATCAGTATAATGCGCGACACATGGTGGAATAAGAAGGCGGATGAGGTTCAGCACTATGCTGACACAAACAACACCAAGCAGTTCTTCAACGCCATCAAGTCTGTCTTTGGTCCCTCAAAGTCAAGCACAGCTCCTCTGCTTTCTGCAGATGTATCCTCGCTTATCACGGACAAAAACGGCCTCAACAGCAGATGGAAGGAACACTTCAGTCAGCTCCTGAACCGCCCCTCCACTGTCGACCAGTCAGTACTGAACCAGATTCCCCAAAGCCCAGTCCATGAGCACCTCAACAACCCCCCCTCCCTGACCGAGGTCAGCACAGCCATCAAACAGATGAGCCGTGGCAAAGCACCAGGCAAGGATGCTGAACTGTTCAAAGCCCTCAACCAGGAGTCACTCGAAGCATTCCTGGACGTCCTGGTCAGTATCTGGGAAGAGGAAGTAATGCCACCCGACCTTCGGGATGCTGCAACAGTCGCCCTATACAAAAACAAAGGCCCACACACAGACTGTGGGAACTACCGGGGCATCTCCCTACTTTCCATCGCCGGAAAAATCCTGGCTCGCATCATCCTCAATAGATTTATTTCAACAGTATCCGAAGGAAACCTCCCAGAATCGCATTGCGGCTTTTGGCCTAAACGTAATACTGTGGATATGATCGTCACTGTTAGACAAATGCAGGAGAAATGCCTGGAGCAGAACATGAACTTGTACTTTGTCTTCATTGATCTGACTAAAGCGTTTGATACTGTCAACAGAGAAGCCTTGTGGATCATCCGCGGGAAACTTGGCTGCCCTCCAAAGTTCATCAACCTCATGCGCCTCTTCCATGACAACATGACTGGAGAGATTCTCTCAGCTGACGAACCTAGCGAGAAATTTGACATCTCCAACGGCGTTAAACAGGGCTGTGTGCTTGCACCAGTACTTTTAAACCTTTTCTTCACTCAAGTACTACTGCATGCCGTCAAAGACCTAAACCTGGGCATTTATATCAAATACCCGCCTGGACGGGTCACTCTTTGACCTAGATCACCTTGCAGCACACACAAAGACCCTCCGAAAGCTGTTCATAGAAGTGCTCTTTGCAGATGACTGCGCACTCATGGCGCACCGAGGACCACCTACAAACAATGGTCAGCAGATTCTCCGCCGCATCTGAATTGTTCGGCTTGACAATCAGCCTCGGTAAAACAGAGGTCCTCCTGCAGCCTGCACCTAACAGCGCCCCGTCACAGCCATGCATCACCATCGATGACACACAACTACGGAATGTTGACAACTTCAAATACCTGGGGAGTACCATCTCCAGCGACGGTGCCCTTGATAAAGAAATCACGTCAAGGATCCAGAAAGCAAGCCAGGCACTCAGAAGGCTCCGGGTCAAAGTTCTGCAGCACAAAGATATTCGCCTCTCCGCTAAGCTGAAGGTTTACAATGCTGTTGTGATCTCATCACTTCTACATGGCTGTGAAACCTGGACACTGTATCGCAGACATGTCAAACAGCTTGAACAATTCCACAATCGCACTCAGCGATCAATCATGCAAATCCGCTGGCAAGACCGTATCTCCAACCTGACAGTCCTAGACCGAGCCAATTCCATAGGCATTGAAGCCAAGGTTTCGAAGGCTCAGCTCAGATGGACTGGCCATGTGATCCGCATGGATGAGTCCAGAATGCCGCGTCAGTTGTTCTACGGAGAACTGGAGCAGGGCAACCGTGCCCAAGGTCGCCCAAGGAAGAGGTACAAGGACAACCTCAAGTCAAACCTTAAGTGGGCCAAACTCCAGCCCCGTGATCTGGAACACACTGCTGCTGATCGGTCCAAGTGGCGCAATCTATGCTCCAAGGCAGCAAACAGCTTCCAAGCCAACTGGCACATGCAGCGCCTCTAGGCGAGTCAAGATAGACACAGGAAAGTGATCGCTCCTGCCCCAACAGGTGGTGCTCCTTGCCCCATCTGCAACCGTATCTGCGCTTCGGACTTCATATCAACAGACGTTGACTGCGCAACACATTCGTCTTCCTTGGAATTTGAGAGACTAGTAGTACTGTATTGCACGGAGGGGAGGACGGTAGGCTGATAATTGGTGAGTGCTGTGTTGCACGGAGGGGAGGATGGTAGGCTGATGAGGTATGTTGTATTGCACGGAGGGGAGGATGGTAGGCTGATAATCGGTGAGGGCTGTATTGCACGGAGGAAAGAACGGTAAGGTGATAATTGGTGAGCGCTGTGTTGCACGGAGGGGAGGATGGTAGGCTGATGAGGTATGTTGTATTGCACGGAGGGGAGGACAGTAGGCTGATAATTGGTGAGGGCTGTATTGCACGGAGGGAGAACGGTAGACTGAGGGGCTTTCCAAGCATTGAATGGATTCACGCAACATGGACCATGATGTCAGCCTCTCCCTCCTGAATTACCTCCCCAACTTCCCCGATGCGCCGCCGACTGACTTATAGAGCAAACTTCCAGTGTAGGAGAAAATTGGAGGGGAACTGGTGATTTTTGAAGAGGACATATGAGATGTAAGAGAAAGAGTCTAGGCCTAGGCCTATGGACAATTCTGATGAGGTTAATGATGAAGAATTACAATCTTCTGCACTACACTAATGCAACAACGGACACAAAAAAGTACACCTTTTTTTTTTACAAAACTGTATTTACACAACAAAGTACAAACATTAAGTATTTCCAAGATGAGGAATAAATTCAAATTAAAATGTGATTATTACTGCCTATAAAATAGTGAATTACCTGGGGGGCCCACCGCTCCCATAAATCCCCGACTGTATGCATTGTGACCCCAGGCTCCCTCGCTAAGGACAGCCAGGAATGAACATATCCTCAGAAGAGGGGCAGACAGTCAGCCCGGGCAGAGCCCTCTATTCTCTGCTGTCTCGACCCGTGGATGGCCATCTTGGCCAGGCCCAGGAGCAAGCCCAGCAGTAGGTCCTCCTCATTTGGGTGCTGGTACACAAGAACCTGAGCAGCAGCCCAACAAGCACTTCCGGCCCATCAGGTGGTGGTGCAGCCGGAACCTCTCCACTTCCCGAGCCCCCGCGACACCCATCGTGATAGGATGGGGACCGGTCCCCCTCGCAGCTAGAGCATTGTCCCCCATCGGCGCAGAAGCACTCTGACTGGACGAGACTAGACCCCACACCCTCAACAGCTTTCGGTAAAAGCGAGGCAGTTCCCTCAAAGCGGCACGGCCGATGCAGCCGGCTGGAAGCCGCGTGTCCTCCTGCAGGGAAAGTGCATCGCCAGCGCATATATGTCATCTGACAGGGTGGTCACGGTGCAGGGTCCTGAGGCAGAGGGCCACCAGCTGGATGCGCACACACACCAACGACTGACCACCCTCTGCGATCGGAAGACTCACGATCGCTGCAGAGACACAATGCCTCCCACTGCCCCAGACAAAAGCAGTGGGCGGGACTAAAGCAATCAGCGGGTACCATATCTTTACAATGAAAGCTACTTATCAATGGACTGGTGATCAAATTTGTTCTGTTCCATCTGTGGCAAACAACTTACAAAGTAGCAATGGCTCCAGCAAAGTTGAGACGACTCTTAGCTACAAATCACGGCCATATGACACGTAAAATTCCTGATTATTTTAAACGATGATTGGAATCTCAAAACAAATAGATTAAAACTTTTGAAAATAAAGTCACAGTCAGTCAGAAGACTCAGGAAGCAAGTTATTTAGTAGCTTTAAGACCAATTCACTCAAGAATGTTTAAAAACTGTGTGAAAACCTGGGCAAAGAGCACACCAATCCCCTGCTACATACAGAAATCCAGTGGCTTAGCTGAGGAAAAGTTCTCAACAGGATGTTGGAGTGGAAAGGTGAATTGCAGGAGTACTTTCAGGAAAATCGTAGGCCAGATTTTGCTAAGTGCTTATAAGATGAAGAATGGCTACAGAAACTAGCCTACTTAACAAACATTTTTCATCATATGAACCAGTTGAACAAGTCTCTGCAAGGTCACAGAGAAAATATTTTGACTTCAAGAGAAAAGATTCTTGGATTTAAAAGGAAACAATCTTTGGAAAAATCATTCTGCAAAAGGAAATCTTGAAATGTTTCCGTTCCTGCTTGGGCTTGAGAGCGAGGAAGGAATATCAGAAAGTCTTGAGACTTATAGAAAACCGCCTGGGAGAACTGCAGAACAAAATTGAACAGTATTTTTCCTCTCTTTCAGCACAGGTGTATGACTGGGTGAGGGACCCTTTCGCTGAATCTTCTGCTCAGCCTGTGAACTTGACTTTGAGAGAAGAGAAAGAACTTTGTGAGCTGCAATTTGATCATGTATTCAAGATGAGATTTACTGACCTGCCCCTGGACAATTTCTGGATTTCTGTGAAAGAAAAGTATCCTGCCATTCATTGGAAAACAATAAACATTTTGCTGCAGTTTTCAACTTTTTACATGTGAGCAACTGTTTTCTTGTTTAATAAGCATCAAGTGACAGGATAGAAATGGTCTCATTTCAGTTGAAGGTGAAATCTGTGTGTGCTTATCTCAAGTTCGACCCAGAATTGAGAAATTTATTATGTTTGCTTTATGAGTTTTTAAAATTTATGAGAGAAAAGAAAGGGTAATTTCAAGAAAGATAAGCTAAGCTTAGCTACCTTTTTGTTCAAGAAAGTTTGGCTAAAATTCATTCTCTAATCAAAAGAGAATTGACAGTTATTTTTGGATTATTATATCTGCAATTTACTGATCATGCTAATGCACTGTGAGCTCTAGATATAATAATTTTTATGCAGTGGTTCCCACAGACCTGAAAATTATTTCAAGGGGTCCTCCAGGGCAAAAGGGTTGAGAAAGACTGCCTTAGCGGAACTTGATCTCCTAACGTACATTATCTTGCACTCGTCAGGATTAAATTCCGTCTGCACTGGTCTGACTTACTTTCCGGCTGATCTGCGTCGCACATTATCTTTAAACAATCTTCTTTGATATCTTCGGTCCAGCGACTTTTGTGTTGTCTAGAAACTTACTAATCACCTCTCTTACATACTCATTCAGTTCATTTATGTACAGTATATAACATATAACAAAGGTCAATATATCAGTCCCATTTTTTCTTCCCTATGTTCCCATCAGTTGAGCAAGGCGGTGGGGTCCTGACCCCAGAGTATATTGAGGTGATTGAACCTGATGTTTGAACATTGATTTAAGCACTGGGCCCGATTGAAAAGGTCAGGGTGTCATGGCCCATGGCCAGGGACAGGTCGGTTCAGATTGCTGCTCCACAACTCACTCAACACTGAACTCCAGGACTCTCTTTACAGTCTTCAGTTTAGAATGCTGTTTGCTTGTTCACAGTTATTGTTGGCATGATATGTATTCTTTTTCTCTGCACATTTGGGTGTGCAAAAGTCTTTCTTTTGTGGGATCTTTTTTAAGGGCATAAAGTGTTTTTATTCTCTACACTTCAGGTGTTCGATGGTCTACTTTTTTATATGGGTTCTTTTGGGTTTCTTTGTTTTGTGGCTGCCTGTTCGGAGATGAATCTCAAGGTTATATAACGTATACATACTTTGATAATAATGTACTTTGAAACTCCTTCTTAGGTGTCATCACCCACTTTCACTAGTGATGATTTGCAGTAGTTAATTATCCTACCAGCCCACCCATCTTTGGGAAGTGGGAAGAAACAAGAGCACTAGTGGTGAGCACACAGTCAGGTGGAGCACGTTCAGACTCTGCACAGAAAGCCTCACAGGTTATGACCCAACCCAGGTTGCTGAAACTGTGGGGCACGGCTGCACTGGTCTTGTCACTGTGTCATCCAACTTTCCTCAGCTCTTGTTATTCCATATGCGGCAATCTTCCACAGCCTTTTCATATGTGTGAGTCGTTATCAAATCATCTCTGAGTCACATCCCTTCCGTTCTAAAGAGCACAGATTGAGAGCCTTGCCTCATTATTCACTCTGCCTTCAACAGCTGAATTTCATCCTGGTGTTTTAATGAATAGAAAAGGATGCCTTTCTGAGATAGGATCAGCCAGCATCAAGGTCTAACTATGACTTCCCGTGCCCTGCAATCTAACATTTCTGCAAAATATTTTGGCATTCTATTGGTTTTATTTAATGCTTTAAATTGATTTTATGATAATGACTTTCAGCATACACAGATGATTTACTTCATCTGTTTTTCCAAAACTTACTTAGTCTGTATTAACTTTAACTTCTCCGTGTTCTTTCTATACAAATGGTGTCTCCAAAGTTTTTAAATATTTTCCGGATTACCTTCTCAGAGTTAATTGCATATCAGACAATTACTAGTTCGTGTATGAACTGATAGAAATTTATAAAATTATGAGAGGCTACATAGGGTAGACAGTCAGAATCTTTTTCCCACAGTAGAAATGTCAAATTCCGGAGGATAGAAGTTTCCTATGGTCGGGGACTTTGAACTACATCATCTGCTGTAATGTAACTTTATAAGGCACTGGTGAGGCCTCACGGAGTATTGTGGTAGCTTTGAGCCCCTTATCAAGGAAAGGTTGTGCTGACATTGGAGAGGGTTCAGAGGAGATTCACTAAAATGATTCTGGGATTGAAAGGCTTGTCATATGAGTCACGTTTGATGGCTCTGGGCTTGTACTCACTGGAATTCAGAAGAATGAGGGGAGATCTCATTGAAACCTGTTGACTGTTGAAAACCCTCAAAAAAGTAGATTTGGACAGGTTGTTTCCTATGCTGTGGGAGTCTAAGACCAGAGGACACAGCTTAAGAATAGAAGGATTTCCATTTAGAACGGAGATGAGAAGGAATTTCTTTAGCCAGAGAGTGATAAATCTGTGGAATTCATTACCATAGGCAGCTGTGGAGTCCAAGTCATTGGGTGTATTTAAGGCTGCAGTTGATAGATTCTTGATTAGTCAGGGCATGAAGGATTATGGGAAGAATGCAGGAGATTGGGACTGAGAGGGAAATGGTGGAGCAGACTTGATGGGCCAAATGGCCTAATTTAGCTCCTATATTTTATGATCTTACGGCCTTGTATGTATTTACAATGAGAAGAAGTGCAAGAAGAATAAAGTTTAAAGGAGATGTGTGGGAGGTATTTTTACAGAAAGATTGGTAGGTGCCTGGAATAGGCTGCCAGAGGAAGGGGTTCAGGCAGATATGACAGTAGTATTTAAGAGTATTTAGATAAATGTGAATATGCAGAATATAGTGGGTGGGGAATGAGTTATATATAGCAGAAGAGATTTAGTTTATTTTAGCATTGTGTTCAGCACGAACATTGTGGGCACAAGGGCCTGCTCCTGTGCTGTTCAGCTCTATGCTATATGTTCTATATTGTGGTATAAATTGATCCAGACCACAAGGACTGGATATTGGAATTCATTAAGATAGAATGATTGTTGTCCTTGACCATGGCTAAATGGGCAAGTTACTAGCCAATGCACGTTACGAAGTCATAGAACTATAGAGTTAAACAGTGCAGAATCAGGCCCCATGCCAGCCATTGAATACTCTGTCTACCTTAATTCATTCAATTTTGGATAATGCACACCCTGGTGTTATCCTCCCATGCACATTCATCTAGCTACTTAGCTTTCTTTTCCTTTTGTTAATCCTTTCCCATCTAGTTCTATCCATCTTCTACCAGCATCTGTCCAATCATCTCACCCATCTGGTTCCACCTGCCCTTCATCCCCTCCCTATCTGGATCTATCAATCCATCATCAGCCTCTGACTCAGGGTCCTGACTTGAAGCGTTGACTCACACCACTTGCCTCCTTTTTTTTGTCCGTTGAGTTCTTCCAGCATTCTGCTTTTCATTCCAGATTCCATTATAAGCAGTCTTTTGTCTTTGTCTCCATCTCCATTCATCCCATTTGGCAATTCTTGACCGTCTATAGCTTGGTGATTCCAGTATCTAGATGAACATCTGAACGGCCAAGCACAGAGGAGCAATAGATCAAGAGAAAGGAAATGGGATTGATAAAGATGGAGACTTGATTGCTGGCAACAAAGAATGTGCTAGAGGAACTAGGAAGGCTGAGCAACATCTGTGTAGTGGTTGTGCAAGATAGTGTAGTGGTTGGCATAATGCTTTACAGTACAAGCAACCCAGGTTCAATTCCGGCTACTGCCTATAAGGAGTTTGTCTGTTCTCACCATGATCGCATGGGTTTCCTCTGGTGGCTCCAGAGTCCTACCATTGTCCCAAGACGTACTAGTTGGTAGGTTATTTGGTCATTGTAAACAGTCCTGTGATTAAATCAGGGGATTGCTGGGCTGCATGGCTCAAAGGACCAGAAGGGCCAATCTACCATGTTTCTAAATAAATAGACAGCGAGAGAGAGAGAGAGTGTGTGTGTGTTAAGCAAATAAATAAATAGATAGATAAATAGTTCAAAACTTAAAATTCTGTACCAGGACTGAAAATTGATTATCAGAATGGACATGGTAGGCTAAAAGGCCAACCTCTAAGCTAGGAGTTCCCACCCTGGGGTCCACGGATCCCTCCCTTAATGGCATTGGTCCGTGGCAGTAATAAGGTTGGGAGCCCCTGCTCAATGCTGTTCTGACTCTGTCTCTATGATGCTACATTTGTTGCAGCAGTGTAATACACATTTAACAGATGTAACCAAGGAACCCCCTCTACTTTCAATGAATTTCTAACTGGCAATATCAGTTAGAAACCTGGATATATTGCAAGCAATATCTCTACACAAACTCAACAGGGGAAGACAGGATATGTGTTGAGATGGGGACACTTGAAGTGAATGTCAGACAATTCAGGGCTACGAGGAACTGCAATCTGGATATAGTCCTTTACATCACTATAGTTTTGACTTAGCTCTATAGACTGTGTCCATCTTGCGAGTAAATACAGATGCAAAAAAAAGATCCATTTAAGATCTTCTCCATCTTTATTGGCTCCATGTGTAGATGACCACAGTAAAGGCTAATAAGCCATTTGTTTTCGTCACAACTTGCGGCACATTTCTGTTAATTTCTTGCAATTCATGTGGAAGAACACTTAGATCCCCCTGTACATTGCTCATCTGCAATATTTCTCCACCTCAAGAAGGATACTAAACTTCTTTTGCCAAATTTTTGTCCACTGACCAACCATGACCTATGACCATCAGTTAAGAAACATTCAAGCTAGAATTAATGCTACATTTAGTGCTGGAGTATCCTCAAACAAAGTGTGACTAAATCATGCAATGAATTTGTAGCTACTGTAGTGTTTATAAAACATTCACATCATCTAAGAGACACAGGAGCAGAGCAGTTTTTCCCTGGAAGAATAACTAAAATCAGCTAAATAGCTTTCCACATTGCAATTTATCTCGAGACTCTAAGTTCCTGTATAACCAGGAGCCTGAGATCAGTATTAGGTGGACAGTAAACAATAAAGAAGAAGTCACCTAACTGCGATACAAAGATTTTAATCATTACATTCACAGCCACATTTTCCATTAAGTTCATCAGTCATCAACATTATATTAGTACAAGGGTGCTAGATAATGCTAGGTCAAATTCCTGTTTATCAACATTAAAATGTGACATGAACTGTTTTCATTTGACAATGATAGTGGATTCTATCATAGTAGGGTCATAAATCCTTGAGCAGATATTTGAAAAGAAAGCAAATTTAGATATTCAAATGGAGACACAAGTGATTAAGATGAAGAGTTTCAATCTGAAATGTTGACAGTGTATTTCTCTCTCAGATGCTGTCTGGCCTGCTGAGCTCCAGCATTCTGTTTTTGTTTTAAATATTCTTATTTGTGTGTTCTGTTCTACCATGTCAAGAAATTCATTTGCACTTGTCCCAGTGGATGTGTCTTAAATTAATACAGTGGATTGGTCTTAATTGCCCATAGTATTACCAAGTATCTTTATAAAAAAACATGCAAATGCAGGAAATCTAAATTGGAAACAAAAAAAAAATGCTTGAAACACTCAGAAGTTCAGGCCGTATCTGTGGAAGTAGAAACAGTTATTTCTCTTCCCCCCCCCCCCCCATTTCTCCCTACCTCCAATCTTGTCTGCTACCTAAACTAACTTATGTCTCTCTTTTTCAACTCTCATAAATGGTCCTGGACTTGAAGTATTAACTCCCTCCAGCGATGCTACCCAAGCTGCTAAGTTTCCAGCATTTTCTATTTTTATTTCAGACTTAGAAATTCTTTAATTGATCTGTTATCAACATTGAAGAGAGCAAGTTTCCAGCAACAGTGCATGAAGTGCTTTCTGATATAACCTTCGTTATGATGATAAGGATATGTTGCCATGTTCCAGGCTCTCACCCACATTGGTGAGATTATTCATCCAATGTGGAGCCCACGCTTATTTCCATCCTTCCACTTCCCCGACAATGTTGTCACTGTGACGGAGTCACAGGAGACCAAAGTTTGTAGATGCAAACAAAGACAATAATAAATGATTCAGTGTTCTGAAGAAGGGTCCCGGCCTGAAACGCTGATTGCTCATTCATTTCAATAGAAATTGCCTGTCCTGCTGAGTTCCCCCAGCATTTTGTGTGTGTTGTTTTGGATTTCCAGCATCTGCAGACTTCTTTGTATTAATAAATGATCAATTAGTTTTGATGGCTATAATTGCCTACTTAACTTTAACATTTTGAGGTAAGACAGGAAACTTCATTGAATTACATATTCACAATGGGAGCACAGTTCGGCAATCAGAACCTATTTGAATATTCAAGTACAGTCACAAGTCTGAGATCTTAAAACACTAGACACCCAAAATATACTTACTTTTGCTGAGGGAAGGTTTCCTGCATATACAAACATACACAAAATGCTGGAGGAACTCAGCAGGCCACACACCAACTATGGAAAAGTGTAAACAGTCGATGTTTCAGGCCAAGACCCTTCCTCAGGAGGGATAGAAGATAGACAGGAAGCAAAGAGAGGGAACAAATGGGCTCTAATCTGGTTGGTTACCAGTGGTGTTCCACAGGGTCTGGTATTGGGAGTGCACCTTTTCACGTTATATGGTATGCCAATGATTTGGATAAAGGAATTGATGGCTTTGTAACCAAGTTTGCAGATGATATAACAATAGGTGTAGGAGCAAATAGCGTTGGGGAGGTAGAGAGTGTGCAGAAGGATGCAGACTGATTGGGAGAATAGGCAAAGAAGTGGCAGTTAGAATACAGTGGAGGTCCTGCACTTTGGTAGAAAGAATAAAGGCATAGATTATTTCCTAAATGGGGATCAGAGATGCAAAGAGTCTTGGAAGTCCAAGTGCAGGATCCTCTAATGATTAAATTGCAGGTTGTGTCAGTGGTAAGGAAAGCAAATGCAACGTTAGCATTCATTTCAAGAGGACTGGAATAAAAGAGCAAGGGTATGATGTTGAAGCTTTATGAGGCATTAGTCAGACCACACTTGGGTATTGTGAGCAGTTTTGGGCCCCTTATATATGAAAAGATATGCTGGCACTGGAGAGGGCCAGAGAACATTCATGAGAATGATATAGAGAATGAAAGGGTTAACATATGAGGAGCATTTAATGACTCTGGACCTGTGCTCGCTGGAGATTAAAAGAATAAAGGGGGATCTCATTGAAACCTATCAAATATTGAATAGCATAGATAGACTGGATGTAAAGAGGATGTTTCCTATATTGAGAGAGTCTAGGACCAGAGGGCACAGCCTCAGAATAGAGGAATATCCATTTAGATCAGAGATGAGAAGGCCAGAGGAAGGTGAATCTGAGGAATTCAGATGGCTTTGGAGGCCAAGTCATTGAGTATGTTTAAGGTGGAGGTTGACAGACTTGTGAATAGTCAGGGCATCAAAGGTGACAGGGACAAGGCAGGAGAATGGAGCTGAGAGGAATAATAACTCAGTCATGATGGAATGGTAGAGAAGATTCAGTGGGCTGAGAAGCTTAATTATTCTCCTATGTCTTTTGGTCTTATTCCAAGCGAATTTTTATGGAGTTAAAATTGTTGTTTTATATTGCTTTACCTTGGGCACATTTTGAATGATTAGATTAAGGTGTTGTTTATTTGCAATTTACAAAGTGTTTCAGGAACAGTATCCTGTTGTAACGTAGAGACTGCCTGTAAGCCTTCTGAGGATTCAGTGTAATTATACACCATATATTCTGCAACCTTTCAGCATTTCTACCTCTTAAACATGCATTTGTATTGGATTGTATCTCATTGTGGAAAAACAACCACTTCTTATAAATCTGCTAGACAACTCAATTAAAGTTTTTTTTTCACCCCAGTGCTTACTTTAGCATGATGTTATCACTAATCAGCCTGTTATTGGATTAAATTATTTTTTATCTTTTGTAGAATTAAAGAGATGTATTGTCACACAGCTCATAATTATGGTTGTAAATTTCAGATAACTCAAGATCTATGCTTTTTCCTCAGAACAAATCCCAAACCACAATAGTTTTAGTTACTGGCTTAAAAACCAAAAAGTTCCTCCAATCTTATCTCAGTCTACTCTGAACTGGGCAGGCAATGACAATCCACAGCTTCTTGACCATAATCTATATACTAGGATCTCAGGGAATAATATTTTGTAATGCTATAAGAGCAAAGGTTTCTAAGTCATCATCTATTCTCCAAATAAATCATTCATGTCATATACATACAATATTAAAAATACTAAAATGATTTCAGTTTAAAAATCCTGCCTACCAGCACCATTTTACTTATATTATTTTACTTAGTGATACTGCACGGTAACCAATCCTTCCAGCCCAGTGAGCCTGCATCACACAATTGCACCCATCTGACTAAATACTTTACTTCCCCATACATTTTGGAATGTCAGAGGAAACCAAAGCGCCCAGGGGAAACATGTGTTCACAGAGAGAACATACAAACTCCTTAAAGACAACAGCACAACTGAGCACGGGGTCACTGGGCCTGTAATAGCGCATAGCTAAACATTGCACTACTAAACCTAATTATTGTTCGATGGGGTCTCTCTTCCCGCCATCACGGACATTTACACTATACGCTGCATCCGCAAAGCAAACAGCATTATGAAGGACCCCACGCACCCCTCATACAAACTCTTCTCCCTCCTGCCGTCTGGGAAAAAGCACAGAAGCATTTGGGCTATCACGACCAGACTATGTAACAGTTTCTTCCCCCAAGCTATCAGACTCCTCAATACCCAGAGCCTGGACTGATACCTTACTGCCCTATTGTCCTATTTATTATTTATTGTAATGCCTACACTGTTTTGTGCACTTTATGCAGTCCTGTGTAGGTCTGTAGTCTAGTGTAGTTTTTTTCTGTGTTGTTTTTTACGTAGTTCAGTCTAGTTTTTGTACTGTTTCATGTAACACCATGGTCCTGAAAAAATATTGTCTCATTTTACTATGTACTGTAAATAGCAGTTATGGTTGAAATGACAATAAAAATGACTTGACTTGTTTAGTTTGTCATTTAACAGATGCTAATTTTGGAAAAAAGTCAAAATCTAAAATTTCACCTCATAGCGTCTTTTGAACACTATTGAAATGCCATTTTCAACTGAGATTAACTGATAATAGGGAAGGTTGAATCATTTCTTTTGATTTAAAATCACATCATGTTTTATATCTGAAGTTACCTCCCTTCAGTGACCTGACCAGAACTTTCACTGAATGATACTCCTCCTTAATTCATCTTTCTCAGCAGCTGGACATCCTGCAGTGAAAAACAGTCGACTGCATCAAGCGGTAGAGTTAGTAGAGCCACTGCCCTTCTACCTGAGACCCAAGTTCCATCCTGATCTCAGTTGCTATCTGTGTGGATTTTGCACATTTCCTCTGTAATCTGTGTCAGCTTCCACTGTCTATTCCCAAATCCCAAAGGCATAAGGGTTGGTAGGATAAATGTTCAATCTGAATTACTTCTAATGTGATGAATGGTAGAATCTAGAGAGAGACGAATATGGGATTAGACTAAATGGGCGATTCCTGTTTGGCATGCACTCAGTGAGCTGAAGAGCTTGTTGCTGTGTTGGAGGCATTACTGGAAGTTTGTGAAATCAATATTCATATCATCAGATTAGAGGCTACCCAAACAGAATATAAGGTGTTGTTCCTCCAACCTATGTGGCCTCCTCACAACAGTGGATGGACATATCGGAATGGGAAGTGGTATTAAAATGGGTGACCACTGGGAGATCCCGTTTTTTCTGTCAGATGAAGCATAGGTGCTCAGAGAAGCTGTCTCACCAACATACAGGAGACCACACCGGGAGCACCGAACACAGTGTATGATCCCAACAGACTCACAGGTGAAGTGTTGCCTGTTTAGGGCCTTGAATGGTAGTGAAGGAGGAATGTAGGGGCAGGTGTGGTACTTTTCTGCTTGCAAGGATAACTGCCAGGAGGGAGATCAGTGGGAATGGACGAATAGACAAGTGAGTCGGGTAGGGAGCAATTCTTGCAAAAAGCAGAAAGTGGTGGGGGGGGGGGGGGGGAGGGAGGAGGGAAAGATGTGCTTGGTGGTGGGATCCCATTGGAGGTGGCAGAAGTTTCGGAGAATTATGTGCTGGACGCGGAGGCTGGTAGAGTGGTAGGTGAGGACGAGGAATCCTATCCCTGGTAGGGTGATGGGAGGATGGGATAAAAACAGATGTGCATGAAATGGAAGGGATGCAGTTGAAGACAGCATTGATGGTGGAGCGAGGGAAGCCCCTTTCTTTGAAAAAGGAAGACACCTCCTTCGTTCTACAAACTGTAGAATGAAAAACCTCACCTTGAGAGCAGATGCAGTGGAGGGGGAGGAATTGAGAGAAGGGGATGGCACTGCTACAAGTAGCATGTTGGGACAAAGTATAGTTCAGGTAGCTGTGAGTTTATAATGGACATCGGTGGATAATCTCTGTTTTTGCATGATTTTTAATTTATTCAATATAAATATACTGTAATTTTATATTTATTTTACTTGTTTTCTTCTATATTATGTATTGTATTGCATTGAACAGCTGCTGCTAAGTTAACAAATTTCTGTCATAAGGCGGGCATTGAGAACGGACCCAAATGCAGACACAGACACTGAAGTACTAGGGAGAGGACTAGGTGTGTCAAGAAAGCAAGGGAAGTGGGGGAAAACACTGGACAAGACACAGGCCCTGGACAAGACTAGGATACAGGGCCTGGGCTAAGACTAGACTAGGAAAGCGGGACCTGGATGAGGAACTAGGAACTTGGACAAGGACTCCAAGCCAGAGATGGGACAGGGACCTGGAACCTAGGTCTTGACTCGGGCTCAGACTTCAGATCTAGGTGAGGACAAGACATGGCAAGGCAACAGGACTGGACATGGGGACTGGACACAGGACATGAAGCTCAGACTTGGGAGAAGGAACTTGGAACACAGAGCCAGGACCCCTCCTTGGGAACAGGACATAGGGCTGGGACTCATACACAGAAAGTCAAATACAACTAGCCAGCTCCCAATACTAGGTAGCAGCAAACAGTCAGACCTACCTAGCAAAAGTGAGGACACAAAGAGACAGTTCCAAACAACAAAAGACAGTTCCTTATCTAGACACAGCAAGGCTCCAGTCTTGATCCAGCAGTAGAAATTGACAGCAAGAACAGGTAAAAGGTAGCAGGCAAAGCTACAGCCAAGGGCTACAGAAAGAAGGGGAAGGGAACAGCAAAAACAGCCTGGCTTACCCCACAGAGGCAAGGACAGGATACCAACAAGACAAACCAGCACCAACACACAAACCCAGGGCCACTTATATTCCCAGCCTCAAGACGAGATTCAGGTGCCTATGATTAAGCCCAACTGAAACAAGGGACAGCTGGAAGACCCGGAGTCCGGAGTCCATGGACCGGACCGTGAACCGGAACGTGGACTCCACAGACTGGACCATGACAATTTCATTGACACATGCCAGTGATAATAAACCTGATTCTGATTCTGATAAGCTGCCTCTGGAGATAGAGACAGAGAGATCAAGAAAGGGAAGGGAGATGTCAGAAATGGACCAGGTAAATTTGAGGGCAGGATGGAAATTGGAGGCAAAGTGGACGAGTTTAGCATGGGTGCAGGAAGCAGCACCAATAATGTAGCGCAGGAAAAGTATGAGATGGTCACCATTGTAGGCTTGGAACATAGATTGTTCTACATAGCCAACTAAAGGCAGGCATAGCTGGAACCCATATGAGTGCCTATGGCTAGTGTCCAGTTCTTTGGGTAAAGTCACCATGGAATAGTTATTGTCCTTTACTGAAGGTTGAAGGTGAGCTCTTGTCAAATTAAGAAAGGAATTATAAGACCAACATTCAGAAGGCATGGGCAATTCTCCAGTTTGAGAACACCAGTGCAATCATTGTCTGTCACTGCCAACTTTGCTGGAGGTCTGAAAAACAGGAAGGGAAGGATGAATTAGAAGGAGGCTACTATCACCACTTACAGTGTGAGTCATTAGTGAGAGCACACTTGGAGTACTGTGTAAAATTCTCATCACTCTGCTTGAGTTGAATTGGTTTCTGAACTTGGCAATTCATTTGCAAATACTTCATCACCATACATCATCAGTGCACTGTTAATCTGTGGTGTGTCCTACAAATGCTTGGTCTTTATATACGTATCAATCAGCTGACTGGTCATCATTATCGAAATACAATTGTGACGTAGGGAGGAAATCTTGCCACTGATTGGTTGTGCTCCATGCGTTGTGGTCCATATTGGCTCATAAATAGGATCAAGGTCTACGTGTCTGTTTACAGAATTGCTTATGGAAAACACGCTCTTAGGAATTTTCTTGCATGTTGCATGTTTGCTTGTGCCATAACTTTCACTGATGCCCAGTCAAACTTGTGCCTTTCTTGATCTTCATCGGTTGCGGCTAGGCAAAATTGGTCATGCCACTTTACAGCCAGTTGATATTCATGGTTATGTGGACAGCTTTCTCCTGGTTTGGCTGACATAATATTTGCTGAAGTCCCTGCCTTGGATTTTGTAGACCACATTGGTCTTGTCCAACAGCTTGGTTCGTTCTTTGGGTTGGTAGCGTATTCCCCTGAATGTTGCTGTTGGCTTATGTGCGACCGAAATTCTATGTTCTTGGAGAAGTCAGGCCATCATTTCAGAGATATTTTGAATGTATGGAAGGTCAACCCATTTAGTCGCTTCTTGGTTGGTGCATTGTTGACCTTGGAGGCATCTCATCTTCCTACGGACACACCCTGTTATAGAAGACACGGTTAAACCGGAAAGAGTGCAAGTAAGATTTATGAGGATTAGAAGGTTTGTGTTATAGGGAGAGATTGGCTGTCTAGGCCTTTATTCCTTAGAAAGTAGGAGAATAAGTGGACACCTCCCAGAGGTGTGTAAAATTAATTCATATTTCTGTTTTTTCTGTAGGATAGAGGAGTCCAAAACAAGGGGCTATAGGTTTAGGGTGAGAGGGGAAAGATTTAAAAAGGACCAGAGGGACAAATATTTTCATGCAGATTAGGAAGTATATAGAATGAGCTGCTAGAAGAAATGATTGAGGCAATTACAATGGCATCATTTAAGAAGCACACATACTGCAAGTACTTGTAGGTGCAGGGGTTAGAAGGATGTGGGCCAAGAACAGAAAATTGGGAGAAATTGGGAGGGCATTGTGGTTGGCCTGGATTGTTTAGCCCAAAGTGCCTGTATCTATGCTGTATTACTGCACAACATTATGGATAAGATTTGAACACTTGTTGAGATAAGGGAAGATGTGTGTATTGAAACTAAACTGGCAGAATTTTGCGAGTCAATAACAGCAACAGACATTTAGACAGCAGAGTTACTATTATTAATCTGAGAAGTGGAACTATACTGAGCTTGCTTGAAGGGTACTCTCCATTCAAAATAATCTAACGATGAGAAGGTTAGGCTAGGTCCTCAGACGATGAGCTTTCAAAAGAATGTAAAGAAAAGGGTAAAAATATCCAGCTTTCTCATGATTTCCCCAAAGTGATGTGAGGAGACTTTCACCTGTTTATTTATAAATTACACGTTCAGGTCACTGGTCTGACCGCTACTGGTACCATGTAACCCAGCACTACCTGTCGCATGGTCGGGTGGTCAGTGATTAAACCAGCTCCCGCCCCCCCCCCCCTCCCCAGGCTTGCCTGGTGTGGAGGGTGGCTAGACACCCTGCAGGATGAAAAACAAGATCTGTCAAAGGGCGAATGAACCCTCTCATAGGGTCAACGGCCATCTAGCAAACATGTGTCATGAAGCGTGGAAAAGGCATCCCTCGCATCGAAGCTTGGTCTGGCCGTTCACTGCAACAGAACTTCACCCAGCTTCTTGGACCCCACCATACCGCTGGATCCGGGAGGGGATGTCGCGAGGGTGGGTCTGGACCTGTGCAACCCCCCTACTCACCTAAAATCCATTCACGCACACGCTGTTCCTTTCTAAGGAGTGGGGTATCCTCAAACCCCACTAACTGACTGAAAGGAACCATCATCATCCTATGGGATGGACAGCCAGAAGAAGAAGAGAAGACACATTAACAATAACCTGAAAGTGGGGTCAATGAAATTTGGTAGCACGATAGCTTGTACTGTAATCATTCCCACTACAGTATCTGCATGGTATCTAATTTATTCATGCAACTTGTCATGACAATAAAAGTGAATCTGTACACAATTAAAACTACAAGAGCAGAGGACTATAAGACATAAGAGCAGAATTAGGCTATTCAGCCCATTGAGTCTGTACTTTCATTCCATCATGGCTGATTTATTATTATTCCTCTCAACTCCATTCTCCCGTGTTGCCCTGTAACCTTTGACTCACTGACTAATAAAGAACCAGTCAACCTCCGCTTTAAATATTCCCAATGATTTGGCCTCCACAGCTGTCTGTTCTAAAGGGATGTGCTTCTATTTTGAGGCTGTGCCCTCTGGTCCATGTCTCCCTACTATTGGAAACATCCTCACCATTTCCACTCTATGCGATAGGGAGTATAGTCATCAAACGTCCTCATACCATAACCCTTTCATTCTCGGGATTATTCTTGTGAGACTACTAGACAGGCATATGGAGGAATTTATGGTGGAGGGTTATATGGGGGGGGGCAGGGTTTAAGGGTTGGCACAACATTGTGGGCTGAATGGCCTGTATTGTGCTGTATTGTTCTTTGTTCTTTGAAACTCCTCTCCAATGCCAGCACATCCTTTCTTAGACAAGGTGCCCAAAACTACTTGCAATACTTCAAATGAGTGCTGACATTGCCACTGACACAACCTGCAAGATAGCCTTTAGAGAATCCAGCACTAGGACCTCCAAATCCCTTTGCACCTCTGATTTCTGAATTTCTCCCCATTTAGAAAATAGGCTCCACCCTTATTCCTTCTACCAAAGTGCATGACCATTCACTTCCCTACACTGTATTCCATCTGCCTCTTCTTTCTCTATTCTCCTAATCTTTCTGAGTCTTTCTGCAGACTCCCTGCTTCCTCAACACTACCCTCCCCTTGATCTATCTTAGTATCATATGCAAAGTTAGCCACAAAGCCATCAACTGCATCATCCAAACCATTGATTCATAGCACCACTAGTCACTGGCAGCCAACCAGAAAATGTCCCCTGTATTCCCTCTCTTTGTCTTCTGCTGGTCAGCCAATCTTCTACCCATGCCTTTCTGTAATACCATGGGCTCTTACCTTGTTTCACAGCCTCATGTATGGCACCTTGTCAAAGGCCTTCTGAAAATCCAAGCAAACAGATCCATTGACTCTCTTTAGTCTATTCTGCATTTGATTTTCCTCAAGGAATTCCAATGTATTTGTCAGGCAAGATTTTCCCTTAAGAAACCAGATAGCTCCAAGTAGCTCAAAAATCTCATCCTTAATAATGGACTCCAACGTATTACCAACCTCTGAATTCAGGCTAACTGGCCTATAATTTCCTGTCTTTTGCCTCCCTCCTTTCTTAATGAGTAGAGCGACATTTGCAATTTTTCAGTCCCCCAGAACCAGTCCAGAATGTAGTGATTCTTTAAAGACTGTTACTAATGCCTCCAGAACGTCTTCAGCTACCTCTTTTTGAAACCTGGATGTAATCCACCTGGTGAGGTGACTTATCTACCTTCAGACCTCTGAGCTTCCAAAGCACCTTCTTCTTAATAATAGCAATGAATCTCACTTTTGCCTCAATACTTGAATTGTTGACTGATGCAAAATACTTATTATGCTCATCTACTATTCTTTTGTTCCCATTATGAGGTCTCCAGTATCATTTACCAACAGTCTGATATAAGAATTTGTGGTTGTTTGATTATGAAATTTGAAAGTTACTGCCTAATATGGATGAACTATGGGAGGAAATATGTAATGTTATGACCATGAAGAAAGCTCTTTTGTTATAATTGGAAAGAATTTTTACAGCACCATCATTTTTTGACAGTATATTGACATTGCAGTAACACTGGATGACCTGTAAGTAATGGATGACATTTTGTTTAAAAATATCATTGGACAATTTGGAAGTGCCAGATTGGAAAAGAAAGCAAGCTGTGGCTGAACTGAGAGAATGGAGATTGCAAGAAGGCAGTGGCTGAACTTTATTTAGATACACAATCTGCACCACCTCCATCTATAACTCACTCAATCAAAGTGATGCTTGCATATGAGGTAAGTCTAGGTGAGGCGGTGCTGAAATGGTGGCCAGGGATGTGCTGGGGAACGTTAAAGGTGATTATGCCCACACTTATATACCAAAACCTCAAGCAGTGCAGGTTTGACCAAGCTCAATGCAGCTCAATTTCTCTGAAGAGTCTTTGAATTGTTCTATCCTCATTAATATTGTGCATTTCATGATTTTAAATTGACCTTGCAATTAAGAATATGACATATGATTGGTTTTCTTTGGATCTTTTTGTACCCCTTTTAAGCCTAATTCTTTAAACACTCAAAAGCAGGTCGACAACAGATACCAGCAGTCTTTCATTACGTAATCACCACACAAAGTGAGCAAGTCTTGCATGAAGTGCAAATTCCTCAGCCTCTCCCACAAAGATTCGAAAGAGAACTGCATCAAAATTAGTTAATACAAAATTAACAAGGGAGGAAGAAAATCTTTTTAGTCAGTTGTTGAATGAGCAATATGTGGGAGTGCTCAAGAAATCAGCTAAATGTGAGGAGGAAGAGTGGAACCCTCTCTCTCGAAGAAATAATAAATGACAGCTTCATTAGTAGTTTTAAAACTCAGATTGAAAATTTTGTTGATCAGAGTTATTGAGTGATAGAACAACCATTAAACGTTCAGGTGCGGATCTTACAAGATCTAATTAACGGTAGAGCTGAAATGATAGGCTAGAATACCTAGCACTGTTCATATTTTCTTTATAGGCTATTGATTAGTTTAGAGTAAAATTGGTTAGGTATGTGAAATATGAAGGATGGTTACAAGGATCATGACTTGGAAAGTCCAGAATTTCATGAGAAAAATAATTCTATTTCTGTTCTTTACTTTAACAACTTTTATTACACACACCAAATGCCGAGACGTTCCTTTTCACTGATGAATGGCACAATTGTATATTCTGCTTTTCTACTCTCTAGGAGTTGGTGATTTTACAACCTTGCTACTCCCTCTCTTGAGGCTTCCATTCTCTTTACCTCTGAAGACAGCACAGCCTGTTACTCAGTAATGATGTCTCTTTCAGTGAAAGTGACCCTCCCTTCTCTTACATATATTCCTGAGCATGTGGGTGCAATGTAAGGCAGATTGTTACAGAATTACATTCTATACAACATTTCCAATGAATTATCGAATTAGACTTTGAATGGATGTGTTTCCTTTTCTGGACATTTATGCATTAATTAAAAGATTCAGAGCATACTGGTTCCATTTATTAAAACCATCTATAAGCTATAAGTAACAATTTTCATTCTAGTTGCATATTAACAAATATGTACCAGGCTATCCCAGATTGCACTGATGAACCACATGTTTCTTTGCCGTTTTTGAGGATTTATTTAAGAAAAATATACCCAGTCCTCTTCTCAGACAGTAGTTTAGTAGCTAATAGGTTTCAGACAGAAAATATTATACATTGTTTGCCACAGCCTGCTTACTGTGATTACAGGGATTTTGTATTAAAGAAGCATAAATCACAACCTTTTAAAACAGTCCATGTGGAGCATATTAACACAACATGGTGGTTTTCTTTCCCACAAGGCACAAGCTTCACATTTCTTTGTATATTACCCAGTGAAATGAAACTTTCAGGCACTGACTAGAGTCAACAAAGGAGTTCAAGAGAAGCCAAGCAAACATCATGTCTTTGGTTAGGATTGAAATCTAAAACTACAAACACAGGAGGAACAATTCTTGTGGCCAGCTAGAAATTAGCTCATTGAGACAATGTATAATTAAACCAAAGATCTGGTCAGGAAGCTGAAAGTTATTCCATGTGCAGTGTATATATGTTTAAGTATACCTTTAAGGCCCGAGTATATCTTGTGTGATAGCCTGGATGAATTGCTGCAATTGAGATTGACTGTCCACAATCAATAATAACTCCACCAATTTAAAATAGATCCACCTCTATCTAATTGCCTTTGCTTCCAGGGAAATCGAAGAATCACACAAATATTACACCATGTATCATTGCTGACTAGAACTTATAAAAGAATGGTCATTTATGGCATATGCTGGACATTTGACTTACTGAAGAAGTTTGAAATTTAGTTTTTTTCATCAAATTCACCTCATAGCCTTGATAGAACAAAGGGATTTATGATGGAACGGAAATGGCATTAAGATGAAAGAATCAACCAAGGAAACCCATTTCCCAGTCCCTGAGAAGTATGTGGTAGCTACTCAGCCATGTATGAGATTTTTTAAGGGCTTATTTAATACCTGGAAGCTGCAGCTGATAATGATATGTATGGTCATAGGACCAAGTTTTACCATGTTTTTTGGAAGAAGAAAGATAATAGTGCATAGGGCATGGACAAACGAGCCCAAATTAATTTTAAACCACTTAATGCAAATCCCCTTGTAAGTTGGAAGTCGGTATAGATTTTCACCTAGGCCTCACATGGACCCGTTTGCCCTTCATGGCTCTAATTGTTCCCAGTCTCTGCAATGCTTCCTCCTCTCGATCATGGTCCTTGATTTGTAATGGCACTCATCTTAAAGGCTGTTGCCCCTCTGAAAGGTGGCCTAGTACTTAAATACTTTCAGCTCTAACTTATGGCTCTGAACCTTCACTATATCCATTGCGGGTTCACCTCCAACATGGTATTTTTCTATATTCTATCATTATAGGGTACATACTAATGGACATCACCTCATTTACCATGATGATGGATTGATTTCTTTACTACTAAATCTCTGTTTCTTTGGCTACAAGCTTTCCCTCCTAATTCATAGATCCATATTTCAGAAAAACAGGCCCTTTGACCCACCAACTTCATGCTAATCAATTTAAATCAAGTTTACTTGTCATCCAACCATACATGAATACCCATGAATACAGCCAAAATGAGACAGGGTTACTCTCAGAGCTAAGGTGCAAAACACAGTACTAACAGTCTCACACAGCACAAGGCACATATAGCACATATACAACAGCAAGCACATGTAAGGTATCAGTAAAATACCTTACATTAAAACATTAGTCCAGATCCCGAGTCCATGAATGCCACAGAATTCTGCAGCCGACCACAACGCGGGTTGTCTTCTGCTCAGCGAATACTAGGAGTTGGCACCAACTCCACCCTGGGTGCCGTGCCATACTGCTCCAGTGGAGTTCACCATCTCCGATGCCTCTCTCCTGGCAGCTGTTAACAGGCGAGGCTGCAGCTTGAGCCCCTGAGTCCAGGAATGTCACGTAAGTCGGCAGTCGACCATAATACAGCTTGTCTTCTGCCGAGCGAGTACAGGGCGGCAGCACCAGCTCCAGCCTAGATGCCATGCTGGACTATGTCACATTATCCATCTATGCTAATCCCATTTCTACATGCTGGTATCTTCTATGCCTTGTTTATTTAAATCTCCGTCTAAATGTCCCTTAAACATAGCAATTGTGTCTGACTCATCTAGCAGCAAATTCCAGATATCCATCATTCTCTGAGTAAAGAAAACATTCTTCTGTGTTGCCCTTTACAACTCCTCTTCCCACCTTGTGTCTATACCGTCCCACTTGTGATACCATCCCCACATGGAGAAAGATTCTGATTATATACAGTAAGCCAGCTATGCTTGAATTCCATCCCTAGAAACTACACAGGTAGTCCCTATGACTGTGAGCCTCTGTACTAACTTCTGATTCTGCCCATTGTTCAAGAGTCAATCTGGTCTATTGCCTTTTGGGAATCTACAGTAATCTATTGAAGTGAAGCTTTACTATTAAAATTAGCATTTCTTTCGAAGTCTTAATTTGTCATATTCTTCATCTGTTAACTTTTACCTCACTTGCCTTCCCCATCTCCTGCTAATATCAAGGCTTTGAGCTCTACTTTCATCTCGGCAGGTTGTTATTGGTCTCTGCATTACTTTCTACTTTCTGCTTATACTCGTAGAAGCAAGAAACCAGAACTATCTTTGAATTTTAGTAGTAATTTGGACTGACAATTGATTATATTAACCAAACTCTCACAATAGCAATCCTAAAAGAAACTAACTATCTAGGGAAACAATACAGTTTATCACCGTGATGTTTCACAAACCTATTGATGAATTATCTTTGTTCATAAATCCCAGCTGAAATCTTTTACTACCACATTATTTGACAAGTGTATTGCTTTTCTGTTTAATACAGCTGATTCTGAACTTAGATGCAAGTCAGTGTCAGGACCTACTCAAACCACAATCCCCTTGTCTACTTTAAAATATTTTATGTCCTTTCTGTCTAAGAAATAAATGTAGTCTTTGCAGATGTTCAGGGACTACAACTGCTGTTTACAACTACATAGGATTGGAAAAATACTGCAGAAAGTTATAAACTGAGCCTGCTCTATCATGGACACTAGCCTCCCCAGCATCCAGGATACAGAGATGACATCTATCATTAAGAACACCCATCACCCAAAACTCATTAGTACCATCACGAAGGAGGTATAGGGGTCTGAAGACACACACACAATGTTTCAGGAACAGGCTCTTTCTCTCTGTCAACAGATGTTTGAAAAGACAATGAACCCATGAACACTACATCAGTATTTTTCTCTCTCTTTTTGTACTACTTATTTAATTTAATTTTCTTTTTTATATATACTTCTTTATTGTAATTAATTATTATGTATTGCAATGTACTGCTGCAGCAAAACAATAAATTTCATGACATATGACAATGATATTAAACCTAATTCTGATTCTAATATTGGATCTTCTCAAAAGTATTGCTGAAATTCAGAAGCAAAAAGTTGCAGTTGCTGGGTATGTGCAATGAAAAGACATTGACCAAAGATATCCACTCTCTACTCATTCCACAGATGCTACCTGACTGGCTGAGTACTCCTAGAAATCTCTACTCCTATTGCTAAAACCCACAAAAATGACATTGAATACATCACTGTCATTGACCTTTCTTAGAATAATACAATATTACATTCACCGAACAAATCCATGCTGAATGCCCTTGATTCATCTGTCTTTATAAGTGAAGCCTTACAGTTTCCCAGAATGGAGTCCAATAATTTTCACACCATGTAAAATCAACTTACCTAGTTTATCTATTCCTCCTTTATACCATAAACACTACTACTTTACCAGTTCTCCAAATTCCCCAGCATCAATTCTGTAAGCAGAGATGATGATCAGAGCCTCTGCAATTTTCCTCTTGCTTTAATAGCTTGGGCTGTCCTTCTTCCAGTTTCAATCCTTAATGATTTATTTTTCACAATATGTATCCCTTAAATATTTGCCAAAAGTATCATAGAAGAGATTTTAATAATTTAAACACCATGTTAAACTAACTGGCCTTTTATTACTCAGTTTATCTCTCCTTTCTTTTAAAATAGTCTTTCCTGGTGAAGCAGCAATTCACTTGCTCTTCGCTATTGTTGTTTCAGTTATACTTGAATAATCTTGTGTGTATATATATTGATTAAGCTTTCAAGTTTGTTTAAATAATTCATTATGGGTTATATATATAATACATGAATTGCACATGTCATCATGGTACCACATGATACACGCAGACCTTGCTTCAAGTCAAAACGAAGAGACATCCTTTGAATTAGTTCAAAGTTTTGAAGGTACAAAACATAACAACTATATCTACTGTAGTGGTGTTCACGAAGTAGTCTCCCCTAAACCAGCAAAACCAAGTTTGAATTGGGTGACTGCATTCAGTCTTCAGGATGACCCCAAGATCCCTATTGTCTGCCACTTTAATTGTCCATCCCACCTCCAATCTGAGCTTTCAGTCCCTGGCCTTCTGCACTGTTACAATGAAGCCCAACAGAAGCTTATGTCTTATCTTCGCTCTGAGCACATTGCAGCCTTACGTAGAACCATAGAACCATAGAACATTACAGCAGAGAGACAAACCTTCTGGCCCTTTGTGGCTGTGCTGAACCATAATGTACTGGTTAGGCACAGGAGTACATTCAGCTAAGAGACTCATTCCACTGAGATGTAACACTGAGCGTCATAGGAAGTCAATCCTACCTGTGATCATCAAGCTTTACAACTCTTCCCTCGGAGTGTCAGCCACCCTGAGCCAATAGGCTGGTCCTGGACTTATTTCCACTTGGAATAATTCACCTATTATTTATTTATGGTTTTATATTGCTATATTTCTAGACTATTCTCGGTTGGTGCGACTGTAACGAAACCCAATTTCCCTCGGGATCAATAAAGTATGTCTGTCTGTCTGTTTTCTGCCTAGTCCCACTGACATAAGGACTCAATATTGTTTTCTACAACTTCAGGCAGCTTGACATCTTTGACAGTGTCAGTCGCCTATCTGGAAATGGAGAATATTCCCGGCCTGACATTAACCCTCCATTTTGCAACTCCTGTATTCCTTCGTCTATATTCTTTTGTCTGCATTCTCACCCTCTTTCTGCTCCCATTCACCTATTCACTTTGTTTACAACTTATCCCATGGTGACCTCGGCTTTACCCCGCAGAAACAACTTCCCTTACCTCCCTGCAATTTAATGAGCTTCTTTTCTCCCCTTTGAAACCTCCGAGAAAGCATCTTTGACATGAACTGTTAGCTTTCTCTCTCTTCCTACAGATGCTGCCTTCTAGCATTTTCTGTTTTCATTTGCCCAGTATCACATCACCCCTCCTTTTGTGAAGGCAGCACAGGTAATCATTAAGAACCATTCCTTATCCACACACATTCAAAGATTCAAAGTACATTTATTATCAAAGTACGTATGCAGAATACAACCTTGTCTTCTCACAGACAGCCACAAGACAAAGAAAACCATGGAACCCATTTGATGAGAAACATCAAACCCGCAACACCAAAAAAACCAACAAATCCTGCAAAGCAAGAAAAAGAATCAAGCGAAAGACACAGAATACAAATCACTAAGACATCAAAAGAGTCCAGGCACATTCATTTCAGCTCAGTTCAATCCAGTGCCACGTCTCTCAGTACCTGCAGGCCGCAGAGGTAATTCCCCCTAAATCAAAGTCACTCAAAACAGCACCAGAAAAAGGAACAACCAGAAACACAGCATAACGTGAACTACAGATTCCAATCCCCAAACATAATTGATTAAGCCTTGCCCAAGACCCATGGACTCCAGCAGCTTTGAGTGAGAGGGAGAGAGAGAGAGCGTCTGTACATAGACACCTTCCTCCGGAAGCATCGAGTGAGAGGGTGAGAGAGACCATTCATACGTAGGTACCTTCAGTCTGGAGCAGTGAGCAAGAGGGAATGAGAGACCGTTCACAAAGGAAGATGGCGCTGAACACCTAACCACCTCCCGCACTCATCCTCATTGATTTCAATCTTTCCTGATGCTTTAATCAGTGAGATTAGCAAGAAGTGGAGCTGATCAAGGGCTCTTGCTGTGTCTCCAAGCTTCTTGGCCTCCAACCCACATGCTTTGCTTGAAACCTCGCCAAACTCCCACGGAGAGGTTGCTCAAACGCCGCAAGAACACACCACCAAAATGTAGATCACAGGTGGCAACAGTAGCAGAACCACATTTGAAAGAAAAAGATGAAGTAAACAAAGTAGCTTCGCGAACCACCTGAAGAATTCCACCCTTGACCGTGTTGTCTGTGGCACCATCTTCACTGGACAAAACACATGCTAACTTTTTGGTCCCTTTTAATGCCTGCTCTTATCGTCCAACTATTCATCAAGATTTTCTTTCATTTTATTTTTTCACACTTGTGTTCCAAGCCTTTTTCCCGGAGCGAAAAAGTCAAATACTAGAGCTCATGCATTTAAGGTGAGAGGGAGATAGCTTAAAGGAGATATGAGGGCCATTTTTTTTTAACACAGAGAGAGTAGGTGATTGAAACAGACTGTTAGGAGTGGTGGCAGAAGAGGACACAATAGTCTCATTAAAGAGGATCTTGGATAGACTCATGAGTTGAGTATACAGGACAGAGAGGGTTATGGACAAGGAGCAGGCACAAGGGATTTAGTTTAATTTGCCAATGTGTTTGGTCCAGACATTGAGAGCCAAAGGCTTTCTGTGCTGCACTGTTCTATGTTCTATGTAGTTTTTCATTTCACTCACTTTCAGTCTTCCAGATTTAATGAAATTAAAAAGTATTGGAACTTCTCAACATTTGTTGAAAGAAAACCAGACAGCAGTTCAGGTCCAGGACCCTTCATAAGAACTGAGACTTCTGGGCTTCTAGTTGCGTTAAACTCTCAGTGTCTGACAGTAGTTCTCCAGCTTTCCTTATCTGACCCTTTGTAAACCTTGTCATCCTTTTCTTGAGTGAAAATGAAGTAGAGAGCATGATCGGTTTTTTTTCCCTATGTCATTTTTAATGTTCATCCAAATAGTATTGTTGGGTTCTTTCTGTGTGCAAGGTAGCTGTGGCAATTGCAGTTGGAACAGTTACCCCACATCAGGAGATGTCAGTTGTGCTTGACTGGCTGTGCAATGTTTTTGAATATAGAGATTGGAGTCTTGAGATAACTGGGAGAAACTGCACAGGAAGCAGAAATATTACATTTCAAATTACCCATTAATCAGAACACACAAAAACAAAATAGATATCCTATGTGAACTTCCTGTTGTCTGTACTTCCTAAATTTGCTATTCTTCATAAAATAATCATTCCAATTTATTTATATATCATACTGCTACCCATTCTCAGCATTATTTTTCCTCAATTTTTGCTCTTTATCTCTTCTGTTTACTATTTTTTCCTTGTTTTTAACCTATGATAACTTATTGCAGACTTTGTCTAATTCTTTTATTGCTTTTCACAAGCCAGCACTTTCTAATCTTTTGCTATTCTGCTTATTTTTCTTTCCAGCCCTTCTCACTTTTTGGACACATTCCCACCTTGCTTCTCAATACTTGAGTTTATTACTCACCATTTTATAAATATAGCTTTCATTTGCTTTTGCTCTTTGAAGATCAGTTATTCCTATTGCACAGACTACTTTATTCTTAGACTACAGCTATCCAGCAGGGATTCAAAATAAATTTCCACTGGGCAGCAGAAGGTTGTTAGCATATCACCTGACCACTATAATACAGACAAATCAATAATTTAGCATACAACTGTGTACGGTATATGACTAATAAAACTTGTCATCTCAGTCTTCAAATAGAGTCTCTTGCTATGGGTGTGTCATGAAGAAGACCAGTGCAAATAAACTTGCTTCAATGTACAACTCCAGAATATCCCTTAATATACAATAGTGTTCAAAGTTCAAAATGAATTTTACTATGAAAGTACAGATATGTCACCAGGTACAATCCTGAGATTCAATCTCTTGTGAGTATATACAACATATCTGTAGAATAATAACCGTAACAGAATCAGTGAAAGAACACCCGACTAGGGCGTTCAGCCAGAGTGAGGAAACCATGCAAATACAAAAATAAGAATCAATAATAATAAATCAATAGCTAATAAATATTGAAAACATGAGATGAGATAACTGTTCTTGAATCTGGTGGTGCAAATGTTGAGGATCTTGTACCTTCTTCCTGATGGCAGCAGTGAGAAGAGAGCATGTCCTGAGCGATGGGAGCCCCTGATGATGGATGCTGCTTTTCTGTCGCAGTATTTCCTGTAGATGTTTCAATGGCTGGGAAGGGTTTACCTGTAATGAACTGGGCCTTCTTCCTGATGGCAGCAGTGAGAAATGAGAATGGCCTGGGCGGTGGGCGTCCTTGTTGGTCGATGCTGCTTTTCAGCAGCAGCATCCCATGTAGATGCGCTCAACTGTGGGGAGGACTCTACCCTTGCTGGACTGCGACATATCCACTACTTTTTGTAGAATTTTCTGTTCAAGGGCATTGGTGTTTCCATACCAGGCTGTGATGCAGCCAGTCAATATACTCTCCACTACACATGGCCCTGAGGCACATAGTGTCAGGGCTATGTTAATAATCAGGATTCAAGGCTTGTAAATAGGACAGAACATCAGCCAAAGTCAGGAAGCAGAGATTTATTATATAAGCTCACAGGAACAGATGTAGACCATTTCAGCTTGTTTTTCCATTCAGTTAGATCATGGCAGGTCTGTAACTTCATTAACCCACTTTGGCTCTGTAATACTTCTCCAGCGCTCTCCTCTAACAAATATTCACCAAATTCAATTGTAGAATTTCCGCTTGTTTCAGAAACCTATCCCTTAATCACATTAAAACCTCATTAAAAGCTCTTCATAATATCTTGTTCCAGGTCAAATCAAGGTCATCTAAATAAACTATCCTTATAATTTACAATACAGCATACTGAGACGAGGTGGAACACAACAGCTTGAACCTCAACACGGACGAGATCAAAGAAATCAATGTGCTCTTTAGGAAGGTGATAGCGAACCACTCCTCATGGCACATACACACATGGCTTCTTCATGGGGAGAGTTAGGAACACCAAGTTTCTGGGAGTGTATATAACAACGATCCCTCAACACCACCCTCTCTTATGAAATCACAATGGCAAAAGCACAGCCATCCACTTCCTGAGAGAATGAGGTGAGTAAGGCACCCCTTCCCCCATTTTAAATATTTTTTACAGCAGCCCCATTGAGAATATCTGGAGCAAATGTATACCCTGTCTGGTACGGGAATTGCAAGGCATTTGACTGCAAAGGGCTGCTGAAAAGATCTTCAGGGTCTCTCTTTCACCCAAAGGAGTTATTTATCTCGAGCGCTGCTTAGGCAGAGTCCTTAGCATTTTTAGTGATCCCTGCCATCTGTCCAACAATATCTTTGATGCCCTACCACCAGGCATGAGGTACCATAGCATTAGGACAAGAACTATTAGAATGGGAGACAGATTGTTTCCTACAGCTGTAGGACTAACTGACCTCCCTGCTACCAGCTAGGTCTCATCACATATGAAGCACTTGTACTGTTAACTTTTTAACTTGAATCACATATGCATCTTATTATTTGTTAATTTATTTGTGGTAATATTGCTTTATGTGTTATGTGTGTGAGTTATACGTACAGTGCTATGCACCGTGGCCCAGAGGAATATTGTCTTGTTTGGTGGTATAAATGCGTAGAGTTGTATGACAATAAACTTGAACTTGAACTTTCTCAACCTTAGTATCCTTCTAGTGAAATCCCTGATGTGCGCATAATCCCCTACATTATTTCAAATGAGCTCTTTTCTGAACACAGAACATAGCAGAATACCGGGCCTTCACCCTATGATGTGCCAACCTCGTAACCTACTCCAAGATCTATCTAACCATCCCCTCGCAGAGAGCACTACAGTTTTCTTTCTTCCCTATGCCTATCTAAGAGTCCCACAAATGCCCCTAATGTATTTCCCTTTACCACAACTGGAAGTGCATTCCATGCACTTATCCCTCTCTGTGTAAAAAAACCCACCTCTGATATCTTCCCTATACTTTCCCCCAAAATTATTTCCTATTTCTACCCTGGGAAAAAAACGATGAAGGCTGTCCACTCTGTCTATGCCTCCTATCATCTCATACACCTCCAGTAAGTTGCCTCTCATCCTCCTTTGCTCCAAAAAGTAAAACCCTAGCTTGCTCAACCTTTCCACATATGACATATTCACTAATCCAGGGAGTAACCTGGGAAAACTTCTCTGCTGCTTCCCTAAAGCTTTCACATCCTTCCTATAATGAGGCAACCAGAACTGAACACAATACTCCAAGTGTGGACAAACCAGGGTTTTTTATAGTGCTGCAACATTATCTCATAGGTCTTGAACTCAATTCCCCAACTAATGAAAGCCAACACACCATATGCATTCTATCCACCCTATCCACCTATGTGGCAATTTTGAGGGATCTATGGATCTACGGACTTGGACCACAAAATCACTCTCTGCTTCCACATTGTTAAGGGTCCTTCCATGAACCCTGTACTCTGCCTTCAAGTTCAACATTCCAAAGTAATTCTCTGCACACTTTCCAGATTGAAATCCATCTGCCACTTTTCAGCTCACTTTTGCATCTGATCAATCTCTCATTTTAACTTATGACAACCGTCTACACTATCCACAGCACCAATCATTCTGTCATCTGTCAAATTATTAACCCATCCTTCCTCATTTAAGTCATTTATAAAAATCCGTATCCTTTTGAAGCATCTGAATCTGGAACATCCAGCAGCCAGTCCTACCCAACTTTCAGTAATGGCCACAATGTTGTAGTTCTATCTGCTGATCCACATTCTAGGTTCGTCTTTTGATATATGCATAATTTCACCCTTTGGGACAAAGTCAGTTATTCTTGGGCCTTTTTAATTACTTTTTGTTACATATTCCTTTTACCCATTCCTGTACTTGTACAAGGAGGTACATAAAATTATGAGAGATACAGATAGAGCAGTTAGCGAGTGTCTGTTCCCCATGGTAATAAAGTCTAAAACTAAAGGGCAGAGCTTTAAGGTGAGATGGGGGAGGTTTAAAGGGGATCTGAGAGGGAATTTTTTCACACAAAGATTACTTAAAATCAGTTGGAATGAGCTGCCAGAGAAGGTGGTGGAACAAGGGACAGTAACATTTAAGATGCATCTTGAATGAGCAGGGAATAGAGTGATATTAAATTAATGTAGGTAGGTGAGACTGGTATACATCGCCATGGTGGTCAGCATAGGTGTAGTGTGTCGAATGGCCTGTTTCCATGCCATAGAGCTCTATGATTCTTAACATTTTGTGCTTATTTCCTCATTCCTATCTCTTCTGCTTTTATGGTCAATTCATTTTCCTTAGGCCAAAATGGAAGACCGCACTATTTCCCAGAATAAAAAAGAATGGATTTGATTTTCATGATAGCAGGTAGGTATGGTTCAGCAAACTCCAATCCTCAGACCCCACTACCTTGTTGACCTTTAGCTGGTGTAAAATCGAACAAGAGGCTAGTTACCTCATCTACAAAATGTGCTCAAATACAAGTGGAATGAATATTAAAAACATCGTCCATCAAGTTCTCCACCTTTCATCCCACACGAGGCACTGCCAATGGGTTTATGAAATAATGGTAAAAATCAATCATTGCAAGTTAATTTTTACAACATTGTCTAACTAAGGCACATCAAATGGATGGAACACTGATAAGAGTGATAGTTCATAAAGAGAATTCCATCTCTGCATTAAGTGTTTTTTCAGTAGGGCAATGTTTTATTGTTTGTCACAGATGTATTTATTTAAAAGTAGACCTTTAAATGCTGCTTCTCCATTTTATGAACTTAGATTCCATTTGATTTTTGTTCTTTGAAGAACAAGGATATCGCTTTTGTGCAGACTCTTTCATCCTCTGCCAACAGTTATCCAGCAAGGCATCAGAATCATTTCTCACTGGGCAGCAGTTCATTCTACAAAGTGGATCTGGACTGGATGTGCAAAGTGACATCAGATTTTCAAATAACTTGTGCAAAATTCACCTCTGTGCAAGGACCACTGTACTAAGGCTATTCATACAAAAAACAATCATTCACAAGAAATTTGTTACTTCATATTGTATTGGGCTCTCTCTAAACTGACAAGGATGTTGCCTGGATTGAAGAGTATGTCTTATGAGAAATGGTTGAGTGAACTCGGCCTTTTCTCCTTGGAGTGACAGAGGATGAGAGGTGACCTGATAGAGGTCTATAAGATGATGAGAGGCATTGATCGTGTGGATAGCCAGAGGCTTTTCCCCAGGGCTGAAATGGCTAACATGAGGGGTCATAGTTTTAAGTTGCTTGGAAGTAGGTAAATGGGGGATGTCAGAGTTAAGTTTTTCACGCAGACGGCGGTGGGTGCATGGAATGCACTGCCAGCGAAGATGCGAGAGGCGGATACAATAGGGTCTTTAAAGAGACTCTTAGATAGATACATGGAGCTTAGAAATATAGAAAGCTATGTGATAGGGAAATTCTAGACAGCTTCTAGAGTAGATTACATGGGCGGCACAATATTGTGGGCTGAAGGTCCTGTAATGTGCTGTAGATTTTTAGGTTTCTGTGTTTTAATGTAAACTGGTATGCAGCCATGGTATTTGGTGCAAGAATCCTCCTACAGTTTGTTCCTCCTCAAGATCTTCATTTATCCTCAGCTAAAGCCCAAGTCAATGCGATTGCTGTTGTTGTGAAGAACATAAAGAACTGAGAAAAAAAAAGTTAGATCAAGAACATTAACTTGATGCATGCACTCCCTTACTGGCAGTACACCACTTTATGATCAATTTGTTTGTGTGGATCGTCCCTTGATTCAAAATAATTACATCTGGGTGTCATTAAGTATGTAAATACAGATGTTCACACTGTGCTGGGGGTATATGATCCCTAAGAGACCTGAGAAGCTGAAGGTCAATTCTGCTGAACAAGTTTTCCCTAGGCTTTGGCATATGTGATTCACAGTGTTAATGATGCACAATAAATTTATTGATTCTCCAGGCACACATATTGTGCCTTGTGGCCAGGCAACTCCTCTTTAAGTGTTTAATAATGAGGGGAGTTTGTGTGTAATTTCAGAAAATGTACCATCAGCAAACACTGCTTCCCTATATTCCCCAGATGTCATGGCCCAGCAACAGCAGAACCTGACCTGATCCTCTGGGCACTTCTCAAGCTGGGCTGTTAAGCTACTGCAGTGCAATATTGTTGGATTGATTAAGTGACTATATTGTAGGTGTAATATTTTCTAGTTGCACATGGTGCAGAATATTCTACATAAAAATAAGTTGTTTTATAACCCAGTCGTCACAGTATTGTAAAAGAAAATAAAAAGGCTGTTGAAGCAAAGATGTTGAACTCAAAGTTTAATTAACTAGCAGTGCACTGGGGGCTAAAACAGCACCAAACAATGTAACCGTGCTGAAGTAAGTCAAAAAAGAATATCAGCATTACAAAAATTTGCGATCAATAAATTAAAAATAAATCATCTCTGGCTTGTGGTAACTGTGTGCGTGAACGATGACTGCAGTCTCTCTCATTCCACAATAGATGGGAAAGCTGATACATTCATAAAACATTGAAAAGCACAACTAATAAAGACAATGTCAATTCATCATTTTTGGACAGGACAGGAGAGATATAATTCATTTTCTTCTCATAAATGGGAAATGAAAGATTTGTAAAGTAAAAATCCAGATGTGACATTTGAAACATTTTCTCAACTTGCAATTTTATTTTGGATTGATTAAATGCTGACATTGTGAGTGTAAGTACACTATTTTCTACTTGCACTCATTTGTTCTGAATGTCGATGCTTGCTTTATTGTTTGTATGATTTGATTTTTTTCCCCTCTCTCTCTGCACATCGGGTGTTGGTCTCTTTTTTATATGTTTTCTCGGGTCTTTGGAAGCAGACGGGTCTCAGGTGGCAGGCTGTGACCAGTGGGATCCCAGAAGGACCAAATATTCACAATATATATCACTGATCTGGATGAGGGACTTAGATGTAACATTTATGATTTTGTAGTTAAAACAGGGAGGAGGGAGGATTAAAAAGAATACAATACCAAGCTTTGGGTTAGTGTTGGAGATTGGTTACATTCATGCATTTTAAAGAAGAGTGAAATGTTTTCATGTCTTTTATATACAGCAAATCTAATAATTGGGACGCATTGGGACCAATACATTTTGGCCCAATTAAGCAGCTGCCCCAATTAGCCAAAGCTTCATGGAAGTTGTTAAAAAGTATAAAAAAGACAAACTACCATTTAACTGTATAACAATTTATGTATTAAATGAAATACAGAACAAATCAGAACACTGGACTCCTCTAACGTCAAGATGAGGCCACACGCAGGTTGATGGAGCAACACTTTATCTCCCGCCTAGGTAGCTTCCTATTTGCTGGCATGAACATTCAACTCACAGACCTCCGTTGATACCCCTGCCCCCACCCCTTACCCCATCTCTATCTATAATTTTAGTCTGGTTCTCTTTCTCTCTCTTTTTCCCCCCTCACAATAATCTCCCCCCAGCCCTACCTTTCCTTCTCTTTTATTTCCCATAATTCTCCACCTTCCCCCTAGCCCATTTCCCTCCAGCCTATCACTTCCCAGCTCTCTACTTCATCCCTCCCCCCACTTCTTATCCCCCCTCGACCATCCCATGTTACTTCACTCCTGATGAAGGGTTTCGGCCCGAGACGTCGTCACTACCTCCTCCCATAGATGCTGTCTGGCCTGCTGAGTTCTGCCAGCATTTTGTGTTTTTATTTATTTCCATCATCTGCAGATTCACTCATACTACCAATACCTCTACAGTACAATAAAACTGTGTATTAGATCTTAATAGTTACTGACACAGGAATTCCTACAGTGTACTTTTGATTTACTGTAAATTAACAAAATCAGTGCATATAATGGACTGCCTTCATACAATGCTTTAAATGATTGCGTCCTCTAAATCTTCATTTTCATTATAACATTCAAGATGATTGTCAATACCTTCATAATTCCTAACATGTTAAAGTAGTGAAATCCCAAACACGAGGAAATCTGAAGATGCTGGAAATTCAAGCAACACAGGCAAAATGCTAGTGGAACGCAACAGGCCAGGCAGCATCTATAGGGAGAAGCACTGTTGACGTTTCGGGCCGAGACCCTTCGTCAGGACTAACTGAAAGAAAAGATAGTAAGAGATTTGAAAGTAGGAGGGGGAGGGGGAGCTCCGAGATGATAGGAGAAGACAGGAAGGGGAAGGATGAAGCTAAGAGCTGGAAAGGTGATTGGCAAAAAGGATCCAGAGCTGGAGAAGGGAAAGTATCATGGGACGGAAGGCCTAGGGAGAAAGAAAGGGGGAGGGGAGCTTCTTTCTATAGAAGCCAGCTGGCCTGCTGGTTCCACCAGCATTTTGTGTGTGTTGCTTAAAGTAGTGAAATCATTTCATTTTCACTCTTGGCCTTTTTTGGCATCTCTAAGCCTGAATACTTGAAACCACGGTCAGCCAAACTGTTCCAAATTGTTTTACTGCTTATTTCTCACTAAATTAGTGACAAAAATCACTGCCTTTTGAGCCCAATCACATGGAACTAACGCTATATAAAACTGGATTGCTCTGAGCATGGTGCAATGTCTAATGGCCGTGCAAATGCTTGATAACATCTCTCAGTTTTACCCTTACTTGGGAAGGAGGTGCGAGTAAGTCTCCTCCTAATGTTTCAAAAGCTTTCCTTGTCATTTGTCTGGAAGGACTAAACATCACATGTTATCAGAGCATGTTTCCCATTGCAGAGTGGTGGGCATGATCCCTTTGTTAATATATAAGTATTGCTATCTTATCCATTCATTCATTGGATTCTTCGTTTAAGGTCGATTCCAACTCTGGCTCCCCACATGAATTTCCCAAGTAACTTGCTGGAGAACAGGTGCTGGGCTGATTTTTCTTGCCTTTCTCAAATCTGATTCCTATATTTGAGTATTTACTCAGTGAAAAAGCCAGAGGAGACCAACCCATAGTTTACGATAAGGGAGGGGTCTCTGACAAAAGGGTCCCTCTGGATATCAGTCCATATGCTTTATGATAAGCCAGGGTCTCTGATTAAAGGTTCTCACTGGAGAGTGAACCAGCACATAAACCCAAACTCTGTATCTCCATGAACCCCAATCTTACTGATATGAAAATGGGAATTCCATTAGGGTGCAAAACATCCATTCTAGGCCATGTGTTCTCTATCTAACCCCAACAAAAATGATGCTGAGGTATTCTTAGATGACCAGTAACCTCCTTTTGCAAGCAGAAATCCATTAGTTTTAACATCTCAATGCCTTCATTCACCTTTCCAATAAATGTTAACAATTGGTTCCTTGGCAAGTGTTCCATGTGTTAGCAGCCTTCCACTGGGGAAGGTGGTGTATTCAGTTGGAGTGACCACTTTGGCTCCAACTAATGGTCTAATTGTTCATCCTTTCCATCTTTCTTATGAACGCATTACACTGCTAGATATTAAGAACACCAAGTACTTCAAGTGCACCTCACTAGGGAGTTGTTGGACAGCAGAGCAGCTCAGCAGCATGGGCTTATTGTACACTGTATTGTCACCTACAACAGGCACCCAGGGGAGATGGTGTTGGAAGTGATGCACAAGGAAACAGAAATGAGGAAACTGCGCTGGTAATCATACTAAAGGCAAAACCCTTCAGGCCAGCTTTCCCATCTAACATTCGATCGCTGGATAATAAACTAGATTACCTGCATTTGAGACTGAATCAGAGTGAGGTGAAGAATGGCTGTTCGCTCATCCTGATGGAAATGTGGCCCCAGAATACCATTCCTAAAGCTAGAGGGTTCCATCTCTTTTCAGGCTTACAGAATTCCCATGATCTCTTGCAAGACCCACTTGGACTTGTATGTATCTATGATAATAACAAATGGTGTGTGAATGCTTTGGTAGTGATGACCTAGTGATGAAGTATAGGCCTTTCTATTTACTGAGGGAGGACAATGCTATTGTGATTAAATTATATCCCTACCCCCCCACACACACACCTTGCTACCATGTGCTAATACTAGGGAAGCACTGTGTGAGCTCTCTGGCACCATCAGTGACTTGCAGACCACACAGAGTTATGTTTATATGATAGGACTGAGCAGCTGCTCTCAAATAAAATAGTTAGACCCCCAGGTAATTTATAAGCTAGGACAGTGGGTATTTGGAGCAGTAGCAGAAGGTCAGCTAATCTGCTTTAACTGCAGGTCCACGGCTAGCATTTCAGTCTGAACTGTTAAAGCCAGAGAATTATCTCTTGCGTGGCAAGGTGTATCAGCATGATACCTATATAACCTATAAAACATTGAGCAACAGACACAAAATGCGGGAGGAACTCAGCAAGTTAGGCAGCATCTATGGAGGGGAATAAACAAGGTTTATTGAGGTGCAATTATTAGGCCTAACTTCCTTCACCTTTGTTGATGTAGTATGTAGTAGAAGACCATAAGGTACAGGAGCAGAATTAGGCCATTTGGCCCATCGAGTCAGCTCCACCATTTCATTATAGCTGATCCATTTTCCTTCTCAGCCCCAATCTCCTCTCTTCTCCCTGTATCTCTTCATGCCCTGCACAATCAAGAATCTATCAAACTCTGCCTTCAATATACTGTATGTAAAGACTTAGCCTCCACAGCCACTTGTGGTAATGAATTCCAAAGATTCACTATTCTCTAAGGAAATTCCTTCTCATCTCCATTTTAAAAGGATGCCCCTCTATTCTGAGTCTGTGTCCTCTGGCCCTGGACTCTCCCACCATAGGAAACATTCCGTCCATATCTTGTGGTTTCTGAGAGCCCAGCACAGGTGTGAGAGGAAACATTTAAGCTGGACTCTTCTGGGCAATCAGTGTCTTGTAGATTGGTTCTCTTGCTGGTTTATCCTCTGTTAGAACCTTAGAGTCACTCTGTTTCTCAGTTGATACTTGCAGTGTGGTGCACTGACATGAATGCTTGTCTCCTGCCATCTGTAATGGGATATCTGGTTGATTTGAAAATTTGTGTGGAGAATATTGTAGAAAAGACAGACACCGACCAGTGAATAAACTCCTCCTTACCCTACACATTCTGCATCTGCAACTTAAATTGGTGATCATGTCTCTCTTCATTACCTCACAAAATAAAACCCTTGACAAATCAAATTTTATGGCACAACACAACAAAAATGATTCAACATGTACAGTCATATTCTCATTTGAAATGCTTGGCAAAACAGAAAAAAAACCTTTCTCAGTTGGGTTAATCACCATTTTTGGGAAAAGGCTTTTATTGTGTCATTAAATTTAATAATGCTGATAACAGACATTCTTTTTACTATTGAATCTGCACGTTCAAGTCATGTCTGATAAGGAGATTTTTCATCTCCTGGGTCTGACAGAGCCTCGGGTAGGAATGGATGCAAGCTTGTCCAGGAAGAGATATCAGCAGTTATCAAGGAAGGGCTTACCACCAGGATGGTAGAAGTGGGGCAGGAGGGAACTTGGACAAGGTGGAAAGGTAAGCTGAAGCACTAAGTCTGGTGCAACGTCTGCCAGGCAGAACCCCAGTGCATCAAGTTCATGATCCAGGCTGTGTACAAAGTCCTGCCTAGTCCAGTGAACTCTTTTACTTGGGGCAAAAGTGAGGCACTATCATGTCCTCTCTGTCTTGGAACATATCCTCAGCAGCTACCCAAAAGCCCTGGGAGAAGGCCGCTACCACTGGTGCCATGAGTGAAGGTAGTGGCAGAAAATATCTCCTCAGTCATTAACAACAGGAGGCACCTGCTCCAACATATAAAGCCCATAGCCTTTGTCAAGGCTGGAGAACAAGTACAGCCTCAGCCCAGATCACCAGCAGGCTTGCTCAGTCAACCGCAAGTCAATCTTGGCAAGCAATTAAAGTTCCTTTACTTCATCTGTTCATCATCTCTGATGAATATGGTCATTCTGTCAGAAACCACAAGGCAGGTGGTCATGATAGAACTGATGGTTGCTTGGGAAGACTGGACTGAGGAGATCTTTGAGTGTAAGAAAGCAAAATACCAGGAGCTGGTAGAATAGTGTCGGTGAAGAGCTTTACAAAGCAGGAAGTTTTTCGGTAGGAGTCTTCAATTGGAATACTGCTCAGATGCAACAGAAGTGTTCCCATGCAGGACTAGTGAAGAGATTTAAAAACCCAGTCTCCATAAAAGAGAGGTACCACCTAGCAGAGTGGTCAATGTGGGAGCAGTCATCGTCGGAGTAGCCTGAGTCAGAGTGGTAAGGCTTTGGCTCTACAAGGTTTCGGTGAGAGCAAGTGGAAGGAAGTAAGTTTATTCCTTATTTTTTATTTCTTTTTTTGGAATTAACTTTTGAGAGAATAGTGGGTATGGCTGCAGAATCAGTGTTCTGTTCTGGGTGTCAGATGTGGGATTTCCAGGAAACTAGCAGCCTCCCCAATGGCCACAGGCGCATTGAGATGCAATTCCTTAGAGAATGCATTAGGAACTGAAGCTGCAGCTCGCTGACCTTCAGCTTGTTAAGGAAAGCGAGGTGGTGATAGACAGGAGCTACAGGGAGGTAGTCACCCCAAGGCTACAAGAGACAGATAAATGGGTGACAGTCAGAAGTGAGAATGTCAGATAGTGGAAAACACCCCTGTGGCTATCCCCACCAACAATAAGTACTCCATTTTGAGTATTGTTGCGGGGGCACATACTTGGGGGAAGCAACAATGGCCATGCCTCTGGGACTGAGTCTCAGAAGGGTAGGGAGCAGAAGAGGAGGGCAGTGGTAATAGGTGACTCTATAGTCAAGGAAATAGATAGGTGATTCTGTTGGACATGAAAAGGAAACACAGATAGTGGTTTGCCTCCTAGGTGCCAAGATCTGTGATGTTTCTGAATGACATAGATAGGAAAAGGGAGGAGGTCCTGAAAACAGAATACAGAGAGTTAGGAAGGAAGCTGAGAAGCAGAACCTCGAGGGTAGTATTCTCGGGATTGTTGCCTGTGCCATGCGACAATGAGGATAGGAATAGAATGAGGTGGCTGATAAATGTGTGTCTGAAGAATTGGAGCAGGGGGCAGGGATTCAGATTTCTGGATCATTGGGACCTCTTCTGGAGCAGGTGTGACTGTACAAAAGGGACGGGTTGAGCTTGAAACTGAGGGGGGACCAAAATTCTTGCAGGCAGGTTTGGTGGAGCTGCTGGGAGTGGTTTAAATTAATATAGCAGGGGGATGGACACCAGTATGATAGAGCTGAGGATGAGCCACAGGTTCACTAGTAGAGAATGTAATATGCAATATGAATGTAAGGAAGGACTAGCCAATGATTGGGTACAACTGCAAACAGGGCAGAGTTAAGATGTACCACAGAGGCAAAATTCATAAGGGTGAAGAAGGTAGGACTGAAAATGCTGTATTTAAAAGCACGTAGCAGTCAGAGTAAGGTGGACGAATGCATGACACAATTAGAGATTGGTCAATATGATCATTGTTGTGGCTGAAAGAAGGTCATAGTTGGGAGTGTAACATCAAAGGATATACTTTGTATTGAAAGTACAGGCAGGAAGGCATAGGAAGGCACTGGTAAGAGATGGAATTAGATCTTTAGAAAGAGGTGACATAAGGTCAGAAAATGTTGAATCTTTGTGGGAGAAGTTAAGAAATTGCAAAGGTAAAAATCCTTATGGTATTCATATAAAGGTCTCTAAGTAGTAGCCAAGATGTGGGGTTGAGATTGCAAAGGAAGCTGGAAAGGGCATGTAATAAGGGTAATGTCACAGTTATAACGGGGTCTTCAATATGCAAGGTGATTGGGAAAATCAGGTTGGTGTTGGATTGCAAAAGAGGGAATTTGTTGAATGCCTACAAGATGGCTTTTTAGAGCAGCTTGTGCTTGAGTCTACTCAGGGAAAGGTTATCTTAGATTGGGTCTATTGTAATAACCAGGATCTTATTAGGGAACTTAACATAAAGAAATCCTTAGGAGGCAGTGATCTAAATATGATTGAATTCATACTGCAGTTTGAGAGGGAGAAGCATTAGTCACATTTATCAGTGTTGCAATGGAATAAAGGGAATTATAGAGGCATGAGAGAGGAGCTTGCCCAGGTCGATTGGAGGGAGATACTGCAGGGATGACAGCAGGACAGCGGTGGCTGAAATTTCTGGGAGTAGTTCACAAGATGCAGGATAGATATGTCCCACAGATGAAGTTCTCAAATGGCAGTTCTAGGCAATCGTGGCAGACAAAGGAAGTTAAGGACTGCATAAAAGCCAAGGAAAAGGCATATTAGGTAGCAAAAGTGAGTAGGAAGTTGATGATTGGGAAGCTTTTAAAATCCAACAAAAGGCAACTAAAAGAGCTATAAGAAGGGAAAAGAAATATGAGGGCAAACTAGAGGTCAGAAGTCAAACTAGAGTGTCAAGGGGCAGGAGTGAGTGCTATTGCTATTACAAAGGGAAAAGTATTAAGAAAACTGAAAGATCTTAAGGTGGATAAGTTACCTGGGCCAGATGGACTACATCCCAGAGTCCTGAGAGAGGTTGCTCAAGAGATAACCAATGCATTGGTCATGATCTTTCAAGAATCACTTGATCCTGCATGGTTCCGGAGAACTAGAAAGTTGCAAATGACACTTCACTCTTTAAGAAGAGAGGAAGACAAAAGAGAGAAAATCATAGGCCAGTTAGCCTAAGCTCAGTGGTTGGGAAAATTTTGGAGTCCATTATTAAGGATGAGATTTTGGGGTACTTGGAGACTAATGATAAAATAATTCAAAGTCAGCATGGTTTCTGTTGAAGGAAATCTTCCCTGAGAAAACTGTTAGAATTCTTCGAGAAAGTAACAAGCAGGGTGGACAAAGGAGAGGTAGTGGATGTCATTTACTTATTTTTCCAGAAGGCATTTGATAGGGTAGCTAACATGAAGTTGCTTAACAAGATAAAATCCCATGGTGTTACAGGAGAGATACTGGCATGGATAGAGGAATGTCTGACAGCTGAAGGTAGTGAATGGGAATAAAGGGGCTGCCAGTGAGTAGCAGTTTTCCTCAGGAATCAGTATTGGGATTGCTGCTTTTCACGTTGTTTTCCAGTGGTTTAGATAGTGAAATTGATGGCCTTGTGGCATAGTTTGTGGATGGGGCAGAGACAGGTGAAGGGGTAGGTAATGCTGAGGAAGCAATGCGATTACAGCAGGACTTAGACAAATTGGAAGAATAGGCAAAAAAGTGGTAGATGGAATCCAGCGTTGGGAAATGTATGATAATGCATTTTGGTAAAAGGAACGATAGTGCAGATTATTACTTAAATGGGAAGAAAATTCAAACAACAGAGCAGCAAAGGGACTTAGGAGTCCTTGTGCAAGACTCCCAGAATGTTAATTTACAGATTGAGTCTGAGGTAAAGAAGGCAAGTGCAACGCTGGCATTTATTTCAAGAGGAGTAGAATATATAAGCAAAAAGGTAATGCTGAAGCATTATAAGAAACTAATCAGGCCACACCTGGAGGATTGTCAACAGTTTTGGGCCCGTTATCTCAGAAAGGATGTTTGGCATTAGAGAGAGTCCAGAGGAGGTTCACGAGGATGATTCTGGGAATGAAAGGGTTAATATATGAGGAACGCTTGGCAGCTTTGGGCCTGACTCACTGGAATTTATAAGAAAACCCGTGGATCTCATTGAAATCTACCGAATGTTGAAAGGACTAGATAGGGTGGATATGGAGAGGATGCTTCCTCTGGTTAGTGTATCCAAAGCTAGAGGGCACAGCCTCAAAATTGAGGGGCAACCTTTTAGAACAGAAGTAAGAAGGAATTTTTTTAGTCAAAGAGTGGTGCATCTGTGGAATACTCTGTCACACATTGTGGTGGAGGCCAAGTCTGTGGGCTGAATGGCCCAATTCTACCCCTATGTCTTATGGTCTTATGGACATCCATGTGGAACAAGGCAGAAGTAATCATTCCAGTGCCAAAGAAGGCGACAGTAATCTGCCTAAATGACTATTGTCTGGTGAGATTAACATCAACCATTATGAAATGCTTTGAGTGGCTGGTCATGGAGCACATTAAAGCCATTCTCCCAGCTACACTGGGCCCTTTCCAGTTTGTTTATCACTCAAATTGATCCACTGATGATGGAATATCCCTTGCCTTCCACTCTGTCCTGTCCCACCTGGGAAACGGGGTCTCATATGCCAGACTACAATTCGGTATTCAACAGCATCATACCCCAGAAACCGATGGGGACACTGTCCTTGCTGGGTCTCAACACCTCCCTCTGCAATTGGGTACTAGACTTCTTAACAGTAAGCTGACACTCAGTGCGTGTGGGCAGCAATATCTCGTGTTCCAGTACACTGAACACTGGTGCTCCCCAAGGCTGTGTTCTCAACATGCTGTTGTTCACACTGTTGATGCGTGACTGCATCGCAGGATTCAGCTCCAACTGTGTCATCAAGTTTGCAGATGACACGACAGCAGTTGGTCTTATCAAAAATGACGACGAGACAGAGTATAGAGAGGAAGTGGAGTGGCTAGACGATTGGTGTGAGAAGAACAACCTAAGCTTGAGTGTGGAGAAGACAAAGGAAATCATTGTGGATTTCAGGAAGGTGCAGACAAACCATCCCCCTCTGTGAATACATGTCTCTTCTGTAGAGAGGGTTAGGTGCACCAAGTTCCTGGGAGATCACACCATGGAGGACCTCACCTGGTCCCTTAATATCACCTCCTTGGACAAGAAAGCAGAGCAGCGCCTCCACTTCCTAAGAAGATTGAGGCAAGCAAGGCTCCCCCGTCCCCTTATCTTAACTGTGTTTTACAGGAGCACCATTGAGGGTGTCCTGACAAGTTTCATCTCCATCTGGTACGGGAGCAGTCAAGCATCAGACCAGAGGTCCCAATAAAGGACAGTGAGAACAGCTGAAATGATCATAAGGGTTTCCCTAACATCCATCGGGAAGGTTTATCAGGGGCGCTGCATACGCAGGGCCCTTAGTATTATTAAGGATTCCACCCATCCATCCAGCATCCTCTTTGACTTTCTACCATCAGCAGGAGACCACAATGCATAAAAACATGAACAGTCAGGATGAGAAACAGTTTCTTCCCACAGCCTATTAAGCTTCTGAACTTCCGGCCGCATTGTATTCAAACTATCACTGGTTAATCTGTGTTGTACCTTACAATATTTGATATTGATTCACTTTAGTTTGTTATTTATGTGTGATTCATCCATAGATTTTATCCTTACCTTCATAAGTTATTGTGTGTTATGTGCTTTACACCCTGGTTCAAAGAAACATCTTGTTTCTATATACATTATAAGGTTATATACGTTATATAAATGTGAAACACCCCAGTTTCCTTGGCTGCGTAAGTTGAGGGAAGACAACCTCTGACCCCACCAAACCTGTGAGATTGAGGTGCACTCGATCCCACCCCAAACCCCGGTTTGTGTTGTTACGTATTCAGGCAACAATAATTATAGATGAGTTAGACGAAGGGTTTTTATAACAAATAACACGTTTATTAAACACTGATAACAAACCCCCTTCAAAAGTAAACAAACCCAAACAATGATCCGAGCTCAGCTGCTCAAACAGTCCTTAATAGCGTTGCAGTCCCAAACAGTCTTCAAAGCAGTATTGAAACGAACTCAGTTCGTTAAAGCGATATGCCGAAAGAAAACAGTATTTTAGAACGATATGCCGACAGTTCAAAAGCTCACGGTACTTTTAAAAGGAGAGACTTTTTAAAGCGATGTAAATTCTCTTCCACGTCGATGTCCTTCGATTCCCAGCGTCGAACTCCCACGTCGAATTTTATTAAATATAACAACTTAAAGTGACTGACCTTCCTTCCACAATATTCTCAATCTCCCGCTTTTTCCAGCGGAGACTATCGTGAGAATAGTAAACGAAATCCTTCCGAATGAGGATCACACAAAGTCGAAGTCAATCCATCGTCGAAAATCGATTCTTCTCAATTTGTCTTCCAAACTTCACTCTCCATTAGCAAAGAAACCGTTGGCTCTGACCTTTTAAACTTTAGGCATTATATAAAACTTCATTTTTAACTAAACTGCGTCATCACATTAAATCACACAGTAACATGAAGTCATCTTGGCAAATCCAGCCACGAACTGCCCCACCTGACAGGGTGGGTCTTCCTTTTATACTCTGTAGAAAAAACCTGTCACATGACCTCTACTGGCAGGAAAATGACATCACTCCACCATTACCTCATGTCCAGTATAACTTCAACCCCAGTCACGTGACAAGGGTACCACTGTCACGTGTCACGGGTACGTAACAGTGTGGATGCTGTGTCATTTGCCACCCTGTTACAAATTAATGCCACAAAAGACCAGTCAGTACACTGCATACGATTAAAGGAATTATACTTATTAATCTTAACTGAAGGTTTAGTAAAGATAAAAAGAAAAGGGCCCATTCTAATTAAGCAGTCAAATGTGCACAAGTTGGAACTCGTCTTCAACTTCTCTGTCACTCACACGCTGGACCCTCGGTCAATGTGAAAGCACATACCACCTTCTGAATGTCGCTGGCAATCCATCTCAAACAAACAGGTCTCCCACCGGATCGTATGCTACGACCGGTTCTCCCCAGCGTCCTCTGTCTTCATCTCCTCTCAAACAGAAAAAACCCAAGCCCAACCTTATTGTCCCTCACCAAGAAAACCTCCCGCTAATTGGATGGCACACACTCCTCATCATCCCATATCTTCAACAATAACCCAAACAGGCTGAAAACAGACAGCAGCTCTTACAATTATTGTGGAGTTGGTGAAAGGCAGCATATATCACACCCCCATTTCCTCATCCTCCAAGTCTGTATCCCATTCAGGCACAGGTGCCAGTTTAATCCTTCCTACTGCTGGTCCTTAAGTTTCTCCACATCTCTGCAGAATCCTCTTACTAGGTGTAAGGTCCAGGCCAGGCGCTGGGTCAGAACATACCTCTTGCCCCAGAGGGAGAATGTGATTCCGACGGACAATCTTGACAGGCCCATTCCCATCCTCTGGTTTCACCCAGAAAACTGGTACATTTGGCATCTGACTCTCCACCACATAGGGTGTAGCCGCCCAGCGGTCAGCCAACTTATGCTTCCCAGGTAGCCCCAAATTCTTTATGAGGACTCGATCTCCAGGCACGAGTTGGGAGAACCTAACCTTTTGATCACGCCCCCTCTTATTTCCCTGATTCTGCTTGCTAGCCGAGACTTCAGCTAATTCATAAGCTTCTTTCAGCTCCCTTCTCATATCAGACTCATATTTCAGATAAATCCTTTCTTTATCAGCCTCACTCATGGGTATCTGGTAATATCCACTGCTCAAGCCCAGCATACCATGCCATACCATTCAGGCAGTCCAGCGAGTCCTCGATTCTTGGGACTCTATACTGGTTGGAGACTGTACACCTGTTCAGAGCCTGATAGTGCACACACATCAGTACCTTCCCATTCTTCTTCCTGGCCACTACTATTGGAGACATGGAAGGGGTTCTGGACTCAGTAATGATCCCAGCTTCCTTCAACTTTTGCAGATGCTGCCGAACGTCATCCAGCTCTGCAAGCACCAGTCACCACTACCTTTCTCTGAATGGAGTGTCCTCTGTCACCCAGATGATGTGGCAAGTGCTCTTGGAACAACCCACATCAAACTCATCAGCAGAAAAAACATCTTCCAGCTTCAGCATTTTCTCTATCAACCACTTCTTCCAACCTTCAGGTACTGGGAAGTCCCCAGCGTTGAATGACTTGGAGCCATCTTTCCTCTTTTTGGAGAGAGTTTCTCCCTGGCTTGTCTCACTAGACATTACCATCACTGGGAAGAGGTACACCATTGGCATCCTCTGCCTGAGGGTTACCTCCATCTCCAAAGTGTTCCTGACACTCGCTGCCATCCCGTTCACCTGTACAACCGAGGGCTTCTGCAGTTCGGGCCTCATCAGTACCCCAGCAGGTAAGCTTGACTCCTCCTCGTGGTCTTCCGGAGCATCCACCAAAAGGGTCTCAGTCTCAGGCATTCCTTGAAATTTGGGGTTCCCATCACTCTCTCTGCTTCCCAAGGCCATAACACAACTGGCTGTATCACACGGTCCCTCGTTTATGTTCATCATCCAGCCTATTGCGGCCGCACACTTCCTCAAAAGCAGCTCGGAACACAGGGTGAATCAACAACATTTTCAGAAGTCTCTCTCTCCGACTTTCTCCTCGCAGGCACCCACTAGCCTCCTCACAATAAAAGTATTCGTCCCCACGAGAATTGAAGCTTCATCCCTTTCGATGGGGTCCAGACAACCCAGCATTAATAGTCATCCGTATTCAGACCCAAGATCTGAGTGTATTTGAGTGGCATCAAATACCTGTAAGTGCATCAAATATCGGTTGTAAAACCAATGGTACAGCAGAGTGACCTGAGAGCCAGTATCAAGGATGGCTCTAGCATAAATACCTTCAATCCATAGCGATACACTGGAGCCTGGCCCCACTACGTCTTCAGGGAGAGGGTGTATTGCTTTAGGCTGTTCCTTAATATATTGCTGGGTTCCCCCTGAGATGCCAGGCCGTTCCCTCACTGGGTCTCTCCACTGAGGTTCCCGGGGGCTCAGTCTCTGAGGGGTTTCTCGTCGTTCACACTCCCGCCTGAAGTGTCCCTCTTCACCACAGTTATAACAGACAATACGACCCGTTCCCCTTCTCGCTCGACCCCGGTCACTAGCAGCCCTCTGCGTCATCTGTCCCCTTAGGAGAGTCCACCTCCCTATCAGCTCTATCATATGGGGGGCTGATAACAACTGGGACTTCTCAGTACTAAACTCTGCCGCGAGCTCCTTCACCACTCCACGGGGTGGGTTATCAGTGGTCACATCAGCAAAGGGGATCACAAACGAGGATTGTACCCTGCAGACAGAGGCCTCCCGCACATTCATCGCATTCTCCTCCTCCCTTACTTCTCTGATCAGCTTGACAAACGGAGGGGGGGACACGTCTTACGAGACATTCGGAGATCAGGTCAGGCAAACGGGTGCCTTTTGCTATTTGGTCCATTCTTAACTGATTCACCTCAGCCGCTTGAATGGCCCCTCTATGCCGCAAGGAATTTAGCTGCTTCTCTAGCTGAAAAATGTAGGCAGAAAGCTTCTCCCCCTTCTCCTGAAACATGTTATGAGACCCCACATAAGCTCCAAACGACTTCCCGTCGCCCCAAATACCTTTGGTAGTGTTTGCATGTAGGCCGCAGAGGTAGCAAAGGGGTTCTGTGTCTTTGTGAATCTCAACACATCAACAGCCAGCCCCTTCAAACTTTCAACCAATCGCTGTCATTAGGGCAATGACGCTCATCCAGCATCTGAGAGGTCTGCTCTGCCCATGTCTCATACTCCTCTTCCCCTTTAGGGGTGGTCTTCATTCCTGAGATCAGGCTGAGTCTACGATAGCTGGGATTTTAAGCCTGGGAATTTTACCATATATTTGCCAGGGAATGTTCAGCCCTCACTGAAGGACTCAATCATGTAACCATGTAACAGTTACAGCACGGAAACAGGCCATCTCGGCCCTTCTAGTCCGTACTGAACGCCTACTCTCACAAAGCTCCAGTCGGACTTGAACTCACGAAGTAGTGGTTTAACAAGACCAGTGCTTCTAATTCTTGAGCTACGGGGCCTCACCTCAATCCACTCTCTACATCATACCACTGGTTCCCTTAGCCCTGCAACTTGTCTTTAAAGTCTCCGCACCCAGCTACGGGAAACTCGGCTTCCGATTCAGCACGCTCGCCTTCACTGGCCTCCTCTTGGGAAGTATGGACTGCCCACAGCCCACCCTCTCCCAGGGCCTGAATAGTACCAGGCAGTCCCACTGCTGTTACATCAGTGCTAGTCTGAACTAGAAAAAAACTTTGCCTGCCATTTTATCAAACCTCCGTTCCATCCCTGTAGCATCCATAACCACGTGTCGTCATCACTTTACAGAACAATAGTTTAACACAGACTTAAACGTACAACCCACCGAATCAGTGTTCAGGGTGATCACACAGCATCCAAAGGAATCGATCCCGGATGATACCCCCACAATGAAACAGCCTGGTTTCCTTGGCTGCGTAAGTCGAGGGAAGTCAGCCTCCGGCCCCGCCAAACTCCTGAGATTGAGGCGTGCTCGATCCCACCCCAAACCCTGGTTTGTGTGGTTGCTGTGTCATTTGCTACCCTATTACAAATTAATGCCACGAAATAACAGACTGCATACAATTAAAGGAATTATATTTATGAATCTTAACTGAAGGGTTAGTAAAGAATAACAGAAAGAAAAAGATCCATTCTAATTAAACTGTCAAATGTGCACAAGTTGGAACTCATCTTAAACTTCTCTGTCACTCACACGCTGGACCCTCGGTCATTGTGAAGCACACACCACCTTCCGAATGTCGCTCGCAATCCATCTCAAACAGACAGGTCTCCCACCGGATCATACGCTACGACCGGTTCTCCCCAGCGTCCTCTGTCTTCATCTCCTCTCAAACAGAAAAAACCCAAGCCCAACCTTGTTGTCCTTCACCAAGAAAACCTCCTGCTAATTGGATGGCACACACTCCTCATCATCCCATATCTTCAACAATAACCCAAACAGGCTGAAAACAGACAGCAGCTCTTACAGACCTGCTAAATGAAATATCTACAGCATAACAGTAAAGGTGTGAACCAGGGCATTACACATGTATGTAGCTGAATGACGATAAACTTGACTTGACTTGACAACTTGAGGGATTTGATATTTGTTGTGGCAGAATAATGTCAAAGTGCAGTTGCAGATGAGTTCATATGAGAACAGAAAAATGCAAGGCTACTGTAAGCAATGTTTGAGTTCAGCCATGCATATAACCAAGAATGGGATTGGGCAGGTTGGTTGTTTCAATGCAACCTAGCACAGGGAACCCTGGGGGACATGATAATGCCTAAGGTACTTCACGTTTATATGAGAAAAAGGCAAAGTGTTTTTTCAGAAGATGAGGGCAGGGCTGAAGCAAAGATGAAGGTGTATCAGAGTGCAGGAGAGCAACCCATCTTACCTGATGGAAACAGCTCAGATATACTCTATATCCCATTTCCCTAGACTTCTCACTTCCACATGGAGAGATGAAAGAGTGCTTGCAGAATCATTTTAACCCAGTACCCTTGGAGTTTTTAGTGAGTTTCAAATTTAGGTCCAGAAGCTTGGGGTGTTTCTGTTGAAAAAGAACTGTCATGACATTGCAATTTTTACCCTTTCCTAAACTGACAAATCCATGAAGTTAAGACAGATGTGGTTTCAATCAAAGTTTTTGAAACATGGCATTCAAGCACATATATTAACCATCACATCAATGGAGGTAGCTTTGAAAGAGGATTTTGGTCATGATACAGTATTTGTTCAGGATGGTGCATGGAACTGAAATGTTGACCTAATGTTTGAATTAACAGTGAGTGGAAAGTAAGGTAGATGCAAAAGTCTGTCGTTGGTCAGTGATAATTAATGAAGATCACAGCTGTAGCATTTTAAAGCAGTGAAATTCTTTCACTATTCAGTCAGAAGGAAAGGCACAATATCTCACTAAGCAAGGCTAAAGGTAAGTAATAATCAGAAGTGTGTACTTCAAAAGATTTATCAAAGTTCAATTAGCAAGGAGACATTTTTGAATTTGAAAACATATTCTGGTAAGTAAACACAAAGTACACTGCAGATGCTGGGGTCAAATCAACACATACAAACACGCTGGAGGAACTCAGCAGGTCGGGCAGCATCCGTGGAAACGAGCAGTCAACGTTTCGGGCCGAGACCCTTCATCAGGACTGAAGAGGGAGGGGGCAGGGGCCCTATAAAGAAGGTGGGGGGAGGGTGGGAAGGAGAAGGCTGGTAGGTGCCAGGTGAAAAACCAGTCAGAGGAAAGATCAAGGGTTGGGGAGGGGAAGCAGGGAGGTAATAGGCAGGAAAGGTGAAGAAGGAATTTAAGGGGAAAAACGACTACATTGGTGCTGCTTCCTACACCCATGCTGAGCTCGTCAATTTCATCGACTTTGCCTCTAACTTTCACCCAGCCCTCAGATTCACTTGGTCCATCTCAGACACTTCTCTCCCCTTTCTCGATCTCTCGGTCTCCATCTCTGGAGATAGACTGTCCACTGACATCTTCTATAAACCCACGAACTTTTATAACTACCTCGACTATACCTCTTCCCACCCTGCCAAATGTAAAAATGCTATTCCCTATTCCCAGTTCCTCCGTCCCCACCGCATCTGCTCCCAGCATCAGGCTTTCCATTCCAGGACATCCCAAATGTCCTCTTTCTTTAAGAATTGTGGTTTCCCTTCTGCCGTCATCAATGATGCCCTCACCCGCATCTCCTCCATTTCCCGCACTTCGGCCCTCACCCCATCCTCCCGTCACCACAACAGGGACCGTGTCCCCCTTGTCCTCACCTATCACCCCACCAGCCTCCGGATCCAGCATATTATCCTCCGCAACTTCCTCCACCTTCAACAGCAGGACCCCACCATTACGGACATCTTTCCCTTTCTAACCCCCTCTGCTTTTCTCAGGGATCGTTCCCTCCACAACAGCCTGGTCCACACGTCCCTCCCCACAGATCTCCCACCTGGAACTTATCCCTGCAAGTGTCAGTGCTACACCTCCTCTCTTACCACCATTCAGGGCCCCAAACAGTCCTTCCAGGTGAGGCAACACTTCACTTGTGAGTCTGTTGGGGTAATCTATTGCATCCAGTGCTCCCGGTGCGGCCTCCTCTACATCGGTGAGACCCGACACAGATTGGGGGACTGCTTCGTCGAGCACCTCCGCTCCATCCGCCACAACAGACAGGATCTCCCGGTTGCCACCCACTTCAACTTTGCTTCACATTCCCATTCGGATATGTCCATACATGGCCTCCTCTACTGCCATGATGAGGCCAAACTCAGGTTGGAGGAGCAACACCTCATCTACCGTCTGGGTAGTCTCCAGCCCCTTGGTATGAACATCGAATTCTTCAACTTCCGGTAATTCCCTCCCTCTCCCTTCCCATCCCACTTTCACTCTGCCTCCTCTTCCAGCTGCCTATCACCTCTCTCATGACTCTGCCTTCTTCTACTACCCATAGTGCTTTCCCCTTAGATTCCCTCTTCACTTTTCCTGCCTATCCCCTCCCTGCTTCCCCTCCCCCAACCCTTGATCTTTCCTCTGACTGGTTTTTCACCTGGCACCTTCCACCCTCCCCCCACCTTCTTTATGGGGCCACTGCCCCTTCCCTCTTCAGTCCTGACGAAGGGTCTCGGCCCAAAACGTTGACTGTTCGTTTCCATGGATGCTGCCCGACCTGCTGAGTTCCTCCAGCGTGTTTGTACGTGTTGATATTCCGGTAAGGTCCTATGTGCTGTGTCTTGTAAAGATTAAAAAATTAAGCTACCTAGCAGAGTAGCTGACTACACAAACAAGTCAGGTCTGTTGGAGAAAGGTTGGCTCAGAATAATAAAGTGAAAATGGAAATATGTATTCTATCTAAATGCCTCATCAGTGAATTCAGATATAACTCTGGAAGAACGTGCAAAGTTGTTCAAGGATTTGTCTACTGATAACATCCTTTTTGATTCAACTGTAGTACATTCATCTAATTTGGAAAGTTGTGTGTTTAAGTTTTACACTAGCAGCTCAAACAAATAATCCAAGATTATAGGGCTGGTCTGGGAGAATAGCACAGTCTAACCCCTGGGGCATTAAAGCGTTGGGAGTGGGCAGCGGAGTGAGAGGCAGCAGGGTGAAAGGGCTTTTGCTCAACGGGCTTCGGCGGTAACGGGAAGAGGTGAGGCAGTTGTTGATTGCAAAAGGAGGTAGTATGTGTGTGAGGCCGGTTTTCTGTGGTTGGTGTCAGATGTGGGAGGTCCTGGAGTCTCCCGGCATCCCGGACGGCCACATCTGCACCCAGTGCATCGAGACGCAACTCCTAAGTGTTAGGGAACTGGAGCTGCAGCTCGATGACCTTCGTCTGGTCAGGGAGAGTGAGGAGGTGATAGAGAGGAGTTACAGACAGATGGTCACTCCAGGGCCACGGGGACAGAGAAATGGGTCATGGTCAGGAGAGGGAAGGGGAAGAGTCAGGTACTAGAGAGTACCCCTGTGGCTGTACTCCTTGACAATAAGTACTCCTGTTTGAGTACTGTTGGGGGGCCCCTACTTGGGGCAAGTGACAGTGGCTGTGCCTCTGGCACAGAGTCTGGCCCTGTGGCTCAGAAGGGTAGGGAAAGGAAGAGGAAGGTAGTAGTGGTAGGAGACTCTATAGTCAGGGGGTCAGACAGGCAGGAAAGAAACTTGGATGGTAGTTTGCCTCCCAGGTGCCAGGGTCCGGGATGTTTCTGATCACGTCCAAGATATCCTGCGGTGGGAGGGAGAACAGCCAGAGGTCATGGTACATATTGGTACCAATGACATAGGTAGGAAAAGGGAAGAGGACCGGAAAGAAGACTACAGGGAGTTAGGAAGGAAGTTGAAAAGCAGGACCTCAAAGGTAGTAATCTCGGGATTACTGCCTGTGCCACGTGACAGTGAGAATAGGAATAGAATGAGGTGGAGGATAAATGCGTGGCTGAGGGATTGGAGCAGGGGGCAGGGATTGAGATTTCTGGATCATTGGGACCTCTTTTGGGGTGGGTGTGACCTGTACAAAAAGGGGTTGCTCTTGAATCCCAGGGGGACCAATATCCTAGCGGGCAAGTTTGATAGAGCTGTTGGGGAGGGTTTAAACTAGTTTGGTAGGGGGGTGGGAATCAGAATGTGAGTGCAGGGATTAAGGTAGAAGGACAAAGGCATGATGCTAAGATTTCTGAGGTGTTTTAAAAGGAATAGGATGGGAAGTAGAAGGGGGGAGTGGTATTGCTGGTCAGGGATAGTATCACGGCTATAGAAAGGGAGGATGCTGCAGAGGGAGTGTCCACAGAGTCGGTCTGGGTGGAAGTCAGAAATAGGAAGGGATCAATCACTGTGCTGGGAATAGTCTATAGGTCCCCAAATAGCCCTCGGGACACCGAGGAGCAGATAAGCAGGCAGATTTTAGAATGGAGCAGGAAATACTGGGTAGTAGTTATGGGTGATTTCAACTTCCCTCATATTGACTGGCACCTCCTGACTGCAAGGGGGACAGATGGGGCTGAATTTGTCAGGTGTGTTCAAGAAGGATTCCTGACACAGTATGTGGACTGGCTGACGAGAGGAGAGGCTATACTGGATCTAGTTCTGGGTAATGAACCTGGTCAGGTGACAGACCTCTTGGTGGGGGAGCATTTTGGTGAGAGTGACCACAACTCCCTTAGCTTCAGCATAGCTATGGAAAGGGATAGAATCAGATGAAATGGTAAAGTGCTTAACTGGGGAAGAGTTAACTTTGAAGGGATGAAGCAGGAACTAGTAAGAGTAAATTGGAAACAGATGTTCAAAGGGGAAAGCACAGAAGTAATGTGGGAGAAATTTAGGGACCAGTTGAGCTGGGTTCAGGATAGGTTTGTCCCACTGAGGCAAGGAAAAAAATGATAGGAAAAGGGAACCGTGGCTGACGAAACATGTGAGGCAACTCGTCAAGAGGAAAAAGGAAGCATATGTTCGATATAAGAAGCAGGAAGTAGGAGGGGCTCATGAGAAATATAGGGTAGCCAGGAAGGAGCTGAAGAAAGGACTTAGGAGAGCTCGAAGGGGGCATGAGAAGGCCTTGGCATGTAGGATTAAGGAGAACCCCAAGGCGTTCTATGCGTATGTGAAGAATAGGAGGATGACGAGAACAAAGGTGGGACTGCTAAAGGATAAAGAGGGCAACATGTGCCTGGAGGCGGAGGAGGTTGGGGAGGTCCTAAGTGAGTATTTTGCTTCAGTATTCACGTGAAAAGGATCTTGATCAGGATGAGGTTGAAGTAGAGCGGGCCTGTGTGCTGGACAGTGTGGAGATTAAGGAAGAAGTGCTGGATCTTCTTAAAAACATTAAGATTGATAAATCCCCAGGGCCGGATGTGATACACCCCAGGTTGTTGTGGGAATTGAGAGAAGAGATCGCAGGAGCATTAGCCATGATCTTTGAATCCTCTTTGGCTGCAGGGTAAGTGCTGGAGGACTGGAGAATGGCAAATGTAGTTCCGTTGTTTAAAAAAGCTAATAGGGAAAAACCTGGGACTATAGACTGGTGAGTCTTATGTCAGTGGTCTGCAAACTACTGGAAAGGATTATTAAGGATAGGATCTACAAGCATTTGGAGAAGTACAGCCTACTCATGGATAGTCAACATGGCTTTGTGAAGGGAAGATCATGCCTCATGAGCCTGATTGAGTTTTTTTGAAGAGGTAACAAAAGAAATTGATGAGGGTAGGGCAGTGGATGTGGTCTACATGGACTTTAGCAAAGCATTTGACAAGGTCCCTCATGAGAGACTCATCCAGAAAGTCATGAGGCATGGGATAAGTGGAACCTTGGCTGTTTGGATTAAAAGTTGGCTTAAAGAAAGAAAGCAGAGGGTAGTTGTGGAAGGAAAGTATTCTGCCTGGAGGTCGGTGACTAGTGGAGTGCCATAGGGATCTGTCCTGGGACCCCTGCTATTTGTGATTTTTATAAATGACCTGAATGCAGAGGCGGAAGGATGGGTGAGTAAGTTTGCAGATGACAGGAAGATTGGAGGTGTTGTGGATGGAGCTGTAGGTGGTCAAAGGTTACAAGAGGATATAGACAGGCTGCAGAGTTGGACAGAAAAATGGCAGATGGAGTTCAATCCGGACAAGTGTGAGGTGATGCATTTTGGAAGGACAAACCAGAAGTCTGAGTACAGGATTAATGGTCAATTACTTAAGAGTGTGGATGAACAAAAGGACCTTGGGGTTCAAATCCAAGGTTGCTGCACAGGTTGATAGGGTAGTTAAAAAGGCCTATGGGATGCTAGGCTTCATTAACAGGGGGATTGAGTTCAACAGTAGAGAGGTCATGTTGCAACTCTACAAATCTTGGGTGAAACCGCACTTAGAGTATTGTGTTCAATTCTGGTCACCTCATTATAGGAAGGATGTGGAAGCTATGGAGAGGGTGCAGAGGAGATTTACCAGGATGTTGCCTGGTTTGGAGAACAAGTCATATGAAGCAAGGTTAGCAGAGCTGGGACTTTTCTCTTTGGAGCATAGAAGAATGAGAGGGGACTTGATAGAGGTCTACAAGATTATGAGAGCCATAGATAGGGTGGATAGTCAGTACCTGTTTCCCAGGGCACCAATAGCAAACACCAGAGGGCATATGTACAAAATTAAGGGAGGGAAGTTTAGGGGAGACATCAGGGGTAAGTGTTTTACACAGAGGGTTGTGAATGCCTGGAATGACTTGCCAGGGATGGTGGTGGAGGCTAAAACATTAGGGGTATTTAACAGCCTCTTGGACAGGCACATGGATGAAAGAAAAATGGAAGGTTATGGGGTAGTGTGGGTTTAGTATTTTTTTAAGGATTATATGGGTCAGCACAACATGGAGGGCTGAAGGGCCTGTACTGTGCTGTTATGTTCTATGGTTCTAAAAGGCCCTATCACACAGACTTGCTGTACTATGTGATATTTATCACCCACTATGTGCAGAAAAATAATCTTCTGGTCATTAATATCATTGTCCATTTTTCCTTTATTTATACATTCTTGGATTGTTGACATCACACGCCAGCCCAGCATTTGATATCCACAGTGATAATGGGACTGCCTTTTGAAAAATTGCTTTGAAAAGTGTTGGAATTTTATCCCGTGTCAACAAAGGAACATCAGTGTACTTCCAAGGCAGGGTGGTGTATGACATAGTAGTCTTGATGTCCCCACAAGCCTCCTCTCTTTTCCAACTAGATAGCAGATGGTTGTTAGGAGTTGGGTCTATTGCTGCAGAAATTCATTGCAACTGCTTTACCTGACTGTTAGGAAGTGAGTGGTTTAGCTGGTTGGTTTGCTCCTTTGTCATGGCTGAAGCCACACAGATTCAAATGAATGATCACATTTGCCTTATGATTGAGATAATATAGCCAGGGGTTAATTCACCCAGTGTTGAATTTGCAGCATCTGATTGTCCTTGTGGAAATGACATTGACACAGTACAGTATCTGGTGAATTACACCATAAGACAAAGGAGCAGAAGTCGGTCATTTGGCCCATCGAGTCTGCTCTGCCATTTTATCATGAGCTGATCCAATCTCTCCTCTAGTCCCATTCCCCTGCCTTCTCACCATAACCTTTGATGCCCTGGCTACTCAGATACCTATCAATCTCTGCCTTAAATACACCCAATGACTTGGCCTCCACTGCCACCCGTGGCAACAAATTCCATAGATTCACCACCCTCTGGCTAAAAAAATTTTTTTTTGCATCTCTGTTCTGAATGGGCGTCCTGCAATCCTCAAGTCATGTCCTCTCGTACTAGACTCCCCCACCATGGGAAACAACTTTGCCACATCCACTCTGTCCATGCCTTTCAACATTCGAAATGTTTCTGTGAGGTCCCCCCTTATTCTTCTAAACTCCAGGGAGTACAGTCCAAGAGTGGTCAAACGTTCCTCATATGTTAACCCTCTCATTCCCAGAATCATTCTAGTGAATCTTCTCTAAACCCTCTCCAATGTCAGCACATCCTTTCTTAAATAAGGAGCCCAAAACTGCACACAGTACTCCAAGTGAGGTCTTACCAGTGCCTTATAGAGCCTCAACATCACATCCCTGCTCCTATAATCTATTCCTCTAGAAATGAATGCCAACATTGCATTCGCCTTCTTCACCACCGATTCAACCTGGAGGTTAACCTTAAGGGTATCCTGCACGAGGACCCCCAAGTCCCGTTGCATCTCAGAACTTTGAATTCTCTCTCCATTTAAATAATAGTCTGCCTGTTTATTTTTCTACCAAAGTGCATGACTGTACACTTTCTGACATTGTAATTCATTTGCCACTTCTTTGCCCATTCCCCCAATCTGTCCAAGACTCTCTGCAGGCTCTCTGTTTCCTCAGCACAGGATAAGTGATGGGGGTGTGATAAGTGTGTGTGGTGTGACGAGGGGGGTTTGATGAGTGTGAGTGGTGTGACGAGGGGGGTTTGATGAGTGTGGGTGGTGTGATGATGGGGGTGTGTTGAGTGTGGGTGGTGTGATGAGAGGGGTGTGGTGAGTGTGGGTGGTGTGTTGGGGTGTGTCTTGAATGTGGGTAGTATGATGAGGGGTTGTTGTGAATGTGTGTGTGAAATGAGGGGGGGGTGGTGAGTGTGTGTAGAGTGATGAGGGGGGGTTTGATGAGTCTCGGTGGTGTGATGAGGGGGTTGTGGTGAGTGTGGATGGTGTGATGAGGGGGTTTGGTAAGTGTGGGTGGTGTGATGAGGAGGGGTTTGGTGAGTGTGGGTGGTGTGATGGGGGCTGTGGTGGGTGTGGGTGTTGTAATGAGGGGGGTGTGGCGGGTGTGGTGATGGGGGTCTGATAGGTGTGGGTGGGGTGGTGGTGGGTGTGGGTAGGGTGGTATGGGGTGTGGTTGGAGTGGTGAGTGGGGTGTGTTGTGATGGATATGGGTGGGTGAGGGTGTGTGTGGTTGGTATGGTGAGGGGTTGTGCTGGTTGGGTGTAGGTGGTGTGGTGAGGGGGTGTGGTTGATGTGATGAGTGGCTTATGATGAGTGTGGGTGGTGTGACGAGGGGGGTTTGATGAGTGTGAGTGCTGTGATGAGGGGTTTGGTGAGTGTGGGTGTTGTGATGAGGGGGTTTTGTTGAGTGTGAGTGGTGTGATGAGGGGGTTTGATGAGTGTGGGTGGTGTGTTGAGTGTGGGTAGTATGATGAGGGGGGTGTTGTGAATGTGTGTGTGAAATGAGGGGGGGTGGTGAGTTTGGGTGGTGTGATGAGGGGGGGTTTGATGAGTCTCAGTGGTGTGATGAGGGGGTTGTGGTGAGTGTGGATGTGGGATGGGGGTGTGGTGAGTATGGGTGGTGTGATGTGGGGTGTGGTAAGTGTGTGTGGTGTGATGAGGGTGGGTGGTGTAATGAAGGGGGTTTGGTGAGTTTGGTGGTGTGATGAAGGGGTGTGTTAGGTGTGCATGGAGTGATTATGGGGGTTGTGATGGGTGTGGTGATGGGGGTGTGATAGGTGTGGGTGGGGTGGTGGTGTGGGGTGTGGTTGGAGTGGTGAGTGGGGTGTGTTGTGTGTGGGTGGTGTGATGGATATGGGTCGGTGAGGGTGTGTGTGGTTGGTATGGAGAGGGAGTGTGCTGGTTGGGTGTAGGTGGTGTGATGAGGGGGGTGTGGTGGGTGTGGGTGGTGTGATGAAGGGGGTGTGTTAGGTGTGCGTTGAGTGATTATGGGGGTTGTGGTGGGTGTGGTGATGGGGGTGTGATAGGTGTGGGTCGGGTGGTGGTGTGGGGTGTGGTTGGAGTGGTGAGTGGGGTGTGTTGTGTGTGGGTGGTGTGATGGATATGGGTCGGTGAGGGTGTGTGTGGTTGGTATGGAGAGGGGGTGTGCTGGTTGGGTTTAGGTGGTGTGATGAGGGGGGTGTGGTGGGTGTGGGTGGTGTGATGAGGGGGGGTGTGTTGTGTGTGGGAGGTGTGATGGGGTGGTGAGTGTGGGTGGTGTGATGAGGGGGTGTTGAGTGTTGGTGGTGTGATGAGGGGGGTGTGTTGAGAGTGGTTGGTATGATGAGGGGCGTTTGATGTGTGTGGGTGGTGTGTTGGAGGGTGTGGTGAGTGTTGCTGGTGTGATGGGGGTGTGATAAGTGTGTGTGGTGTGATGAGGTGGATTTGTTGGGTGTGTGTGGTGTGATGGGGGTTGTGATAAGTGTGGGTGGTGTGGTGAGGTGGATGTTGTGAGTGTGGATGGTGTGTAAGGGGGGTTTGATGAGTGTGGGTGGTGTGATGAGGGGTTTTGATAAGTGTGAGTGGTGTGATGAGGGGGTGTAGTGAGTGTGGTTGGTGTGATGAGGGGGGAGAGATGAGTGTGGGAGGTGTGATGAGGGGGGTTTGATGAGTGTGTGTGGTGTGATGAGGGCGGTGGGGTGAGAGTGGGTGGAGTGATGAGTGGGGGAGTGGTGAGTGTGGGTGGTGTGATGAAGGGGTGTGTTAGGTGTGCGTGGTGTGATTATAGGGGTTGTGGTGGGTGTGGTGATGGGGGTTTGATAGGTGTGGGTCGGGTGGTGGTTGGTGTGGGTAGGGTGGTGTGGGGTGTGGTTGGAGTGGTGAGTTGGGTGTGGTGAGTGTGGGTGGTGTGATGAGGGGGGTGTGGTGAGTGTGAGTGGTGTGATGAGGGGGTGTGCTGAGTGTGGGTGGTGTGATGAAGGGGGTGTGTTAGGTGTGCGTTGAGTGATTATGGGGGTTGTGGTGGGTGTGGTGATGGGGGTGTGATAGGTGTGGGTAGGGTGGTGGTGGGTGTGGGTAGGGTGGTGTGGGGTGTGGTTGGAGTGGTGAGTTGGGTGTGTTGTGTGTGGGTGGTGTGTTGGATATGGGTGGGTGAGGGTGTGTGTGGTTGGTATGGTGAGGGGTTGTGCTGGTTGGGTGTAGGTGGCGTGGTGAGGGGGTGTGGTGGATGTGATGAGGGGCATGATGCGTGTGGGTGGTGTGATGAGGGGGGTGTGGTGAGTGTGGGTGGTGTGAAGAGGGGGGTGTGGTGAGTGTGGGTGGTGTGATGAGGGGGTGTGTGGTGGGTGTGGGTGGTGTGATGAGGGGGGTTTGATGAGTGTGAGTGGTGTGATGGGGGGTGGTGAGTGTGGGTGGTGTGATGAGGGGGGTTTGATGTGTGTGGGTGGTCTGTTGAGGGTTGTGTTGGGTGTGGGTGGTGTGATGTGGGCGGGTGTGGTGAGTGTGGTTGGTGTGATGAGGGGGGGTTTGATGAGTGTGGGTGGTGTGATGAGGGGGGGTTTGATGAGTGTGGGTTGTGTGATGAGGGTGGTTTGATGAGTGTGGTTGGTGTGATGAGGGGGGTTTGATGAGTGTGAGTGGTGTGATGAGGGGGGGTTTGATGAGTGTGAGTGGTGTGATGAGGGGGGTTTGATGAGTGTGGGTTGTGTGATGAGGGGGGTGTGGTGAGTGTGGGTGGTGTGATGAGGGGGGTGTGGTGAGTGTGGTTGGTGTGATGAGGGGGGTTTGATGAGTGTGAGTGGTGTGATGATGGGGGGTTTGATGAGTGTGGGTTGTGTGATGAGGGGGGTTTGATGAGTATGAGTGGTGTGATGAGGGGGTGTGGTGAGTGTGGGTGATGTGATGAGGGGGGTTTGATGAGTGTTGGTTGTGTGATAAGGGGGGTTTGATGAGTGTGAGTGGTGTGATGAGGGGGGGTTTGATGAGTGTTGGTTGTGTGATAAGGGGGGTTTGATGAGTGTGAGTGGTGTGATGAGGGGGGTGTGTTGAGTGTGGGTGATGTGATGAGGGGGGTTTGATGAGTGTGAGTGGTGTGATGAGGGGGGGTTTGATGAGTGTTGGTTGTGTGATAAGGGGGGTTTGATGAGTGTGAGTGGTGTGATGAGGGGGGTGTGGTGTGTGTGGGTGGTGTGATGATGGGTGTGTATTGAGTGTGGGTGGGTGAGGGGTGTGTGGTGATTGTGTGTGGTGTGATGGGGGGGTGTGGTGAGTGTGGGTGGTGTGATGGGGGTGTGATGAGGGGGGTGTGGTGTGTGTGGGTGGTGTGATGAGGGGGGTGTGGTGAGTGTGGGTGGTGTGATGAGGGTGTGTCTGATGAGTGTGGGTGGGTGAGGGGTGTGTGGTGTGATGGGGGTGTGATGAGGGGGGTTTTGTGGGTGTGGGGGGTGTGATGAGGGGGGTGTGGTGAGTGTGGGTGGTGTGATGAGGGTCTGTGTGATGAGTGTGGGTGGGTGAGGGGTGTGTGGTGTGATGAGGGGGGTGTTGTGAGTGTGGGTGGTGTGATGAGGTGGATGTGGTGAGTGTGGGTGGTGTGATGAGGGGAGTGTGGTGAGTGTGGGTGGTGTGATGAGGGTGTGTGTGATGAGTGTGAGTGGTGTGATGAGGGGGTGTGTGGTGGGTGTGGGTGGTGTGATGAGAGGTGTGTGGTGAGTGTGGGTTTTTTGAGGGGATATTGTGTGTGTGGGTGTGATGAGGGGGGTGTGTAGAGTGTGGGTGGTGTGATGAGGGGGGGTTTGATGAGTGTGGGTTGTGTGATGAGGGGGGTGTGTTGAGTGTGGGTGGTGTGATGAGGGGGGGGTGTGGTGTGTGTGGGAGGTGTGATGGGGGGTGGTGAGTGTGGTTTGTGTGATGAGGGTGGTGTTGAGTGTTGGTGGTGTGATGAGAGGGTGTGGTGAGAGTGTTTGGTGTGATGGGGGTCGTGATAAGTGTGGGTGGTGTGATGAGGTGGATGTGGTGAGTGTGGGTGGTGTGATGAGGGGCGTTTGATGTGTGTGGGTGGTGTGTTGGAGGGTGTGTGATGAGTGTGGGTAGAATGATGAGGGGGGTTTAGTGAATGTGTGTGTGAAATGACCGGGGGTGTGAGTGTGGGTCGTGTGATGAGGGGTGTGTTGTGAGTGTGGGTATTGTTATGAGGTGGGTGTGGTGAGTGTGGGTGGAGTGATGGGGGGTGTGGTGAGTGTGGGTGGAGTGATGGGGGGTGTGGTGAGTGTGGGTGGTGTGATGAAGGGGGTTTGGTGAGTGTGGGTGGAGTGATGGGGGGGTGTGGTGAGTGTGGGTGGTGTGATGAGGGGGGGTTTGATGAGTCTCAGTGGGGTGATGAGGGGGTTGGGGTGAGTGTGGATGTGGGATGGGGGGTGTGGTGAGTATGGGTGGTGTGATGTGGGGTGTGTTGTGTGTGGTTGGTGTGATGGATATGGGTCGGTGAGGGTGTGTGTGTTTGGTATGGAGAGGGGGTGTGCTGGTTGGGTGTAGGTGGTGTGATGAGGGGGGTGTGGTGGGTGTGGGTGGTGTGATGAGGGGGGTGTGGTGAGTGTGAGTGGTGTGATGAGGGGGGGTGTGTTAGGTGTGTGTGGTGTGATGAGGGGGGTGTGGTGGGTGTGTGTGGAGTGATGAGGGGGGTGTGGTGAGTGTGAGTGGTGTAATGAAGGGGGTGTGGTGAGTGTGGGTGGTGTGATGAAGGTGGTGTGTTAGGTGTGCGTGGTGTGCTTATGGGGGTTGTGGTGGGTGTGTTGATGGGGGTGTGATAGGTGTGGGTCGGGTGGTGGTGGGTGTGGGTAGGGTGGTGTGGGGTGTGGTTGGAGTGGTGAGTGGGGTGTGTTGTGTGTGGGTGGTGTGTTGGATATGGGTGGGTGAGGGTGTGTGTGGTTGGTATGGTGAGGGGGTGTGCTGGTTGGGTGTAGGTGGCATGGTGAGGGGGTGTGGTGGATGAGATGAGGGGCATGATGCGTGTGGGTGGTGTGGTGAGGGGGGTGTGGTGAGTGTGGTTGGTGTGATGAGGGTCTGTGTGATGAGTGTGGGTGTGATGAGGGGGGTGTGGTAAGTGTGGGTGGTGTGATGAGGGTGTGTGTGATGAGTGTGAGTGGTGTGATGAGGGGGGGTGTGGTGAGTGTGGGTGGTGTAATGAGGGTGTGTGTGATGAGTGTGAGTGGTGTGATGAGGGGGTGTGTGGTGGGTGTGGGTGGTGTGATGAGAGGTGTGTGGTGAGTGTGGGTTTTTTGAGGGGATATTGTGTGTGTGGGTGTGATGAGGGGGGTGTGTAGAGTGTGGGTCGTGTGATGAGGGGGGGTTTGATGAGTGTGGGTTGTGTGATGAGGGGGGTGTGTTGAGTGTGGGTGGTGTGATGAGGGGGCGTGTGGTGTGTGTGGGAGGTGTGATGGGGTGTGGTGAGAGTGGTTGGTGTGATGAGGGGCGTTTGATGTGTGTGGGTGGTGTGTTGGAGGGTGTGGTGAGTGTTGGTGATGTGATGGGGGTGTGATAAGTGTGTGTGGTGTGACGAAGGAGGTTTGATTAGTGTGGATGGTGTGATGAGGTGGATGTGGTGGGTGTGTGTGGTGTGATGAGGGGGTTTTGTTGCGTGTGAGTGGTGTGATGAAGGGGGTGTGATGAGTGAGGGTAGAATGATGAGGGGGGTTTAGTGAATATGTGTGTGAAATGACCGGGGGTGTGAGTGTGGGTCGTGTGATGAGGGGTGTGTTGTGAGTGTGGGTATTGTTATGAGGTGGGTGTGGTGAGTGTGGGTGGAGTGATGGGGGGGTGTGGTGAGTGTGGGTGGTGTGATGGGGGGGTGTGGTGAGTGTGGGTGGAGTGATGGGGGGGGTGTGGTGAGTGTGGGTGGTGTGATGAGGGGGGTTTGATGAGTCTCGGTGGTGTGATGAGGGGGTTGTGATGAGTGTGGGTGGAGTGATGGGGGGTGTGGTGAGTGTGGGTGGTGTGATGAGGGGTGTGGTAAGTGTGTGTGGTGTGATGAGGGTGGGTGGTGTAATGAGGGGGGTGTGGTGAGAGTGGGTGGAGTGATGAGGGGGGTTTGGTGAGTGTGGGTGGTGTGATGAAGGGGTGTGTTAGGTGTGCCTGGAGTGATTATGGGGGTTGTGGTGGGTGTGTTGATGGGGGTGTGATAGGTGTGGGTAGGGTGGTGGTGGGTGTGGGTAGGGTGGTGTGGGGTGTGGTTGGAGTGGTGAGTGGGGTGTGTTGTGTGTGGGTGGGGTGTTGGATATGGGTGGGTGAGGGTGTGTGTGGTTGGTATGGTGAGGGGTTGTGCTGGTTGGGTGTAGGTGGCGTGGTGAGGGGGTGTGGTGGATGTGATGAGGGGCATGATGCGTGTGGGTGGTGTGATGAGGGGGGTGTGGTGGGTGTGGGTGGTGTGATGGGGGGTGGTGAGTGTGGGTGGTGTGATGGGGGGTGGTAAGTGTGGGTGGTGTGATGAGTGTGGATGGTGTGATGAGGGGGGGTGGTAAGTGTGGGTGGTGTGATGAGTGTGGATGGTGTGATGAGGGGGGGTGGTAAGTGTGGGTGGTGTGGTGAGTGTGGATGGTGTGATGAGGGGGGGTGGTAAGTGTGGGTGGTGTGATGAGGGGGGTGTGGTGATTCTGGGTGGTGTGATGAGGGGGGTTTGATGAGTGTAGGTTGTGTGATGAGGGGGGTTTGATGAGTGTGGGTGGTGTGATGAGGGGGGTGTGGTGAGTGTGAGTGGTGTGATGGGGGGTGGTGAGTGTGGGTGGTGTGATGAGGGGGGTTTGATGAGTGTGAGTGGTGTGATGGGGGGTGGTGAGTGTGGGTGGTGTGATGAGGGGGGTTTGATGTGTGTGGGTGGTCTGTTGAGGGTTGTGTTGGGTGTGGGTGGTGTGATGTGGGCGGGTGTGGTGAGTGTGGCTGGTGTGATGAGGGGGTGTTGTGGGTCTGGGTGTTGTAATGAAGGGGGTGTGGTGAGTGTGCGTTGTGTGATGAGGGGGGTGTGGTGAGTGTGGGTGGGTTGATGAGGGGGGGTTTGATGAGTGTGAGTGGTGTGATGATGGGGGGTTTGATGAGTGTGGGTTGTGTGATGAGGGGGGTTTGATGAGTGTGGGTTGTGTGATGAGGGGGGTGTGGTAAGTGTCGGTGGTGTGATGAGGGGGTGTGGTGAGTGTGGTTGGTGTGATGAGGGGGGTTTGATGAGTGTGGGTGGTGTGATGAGGGTGGTAATTTGAGTGTGGATGGTGTGATGAGGGGGGTGTTGTGAGTGTGGGTGGTGTGATGAGGGGGGGTTTGATGAGTGTGGATGGTGTGATGATGGGGGTGTGGTGAGTGTGGGTGGTGTGATGAGGGGGGTTTAGATGAGAGTGAGTGGTGTGATGAGGGGGGGTTTGATGAGTGTGGGTTGTGTGATGAGGGGGGTTTGATGAGTGTGAGTGGTGTGATGAGGGGGGTGTGGTGAGTGTGAGTGGTGTGATGATGGGGGGTTTGATGAGTGTGGGTGGTGTGATGAGGGGGGTTTGATGAGTGTGAGTGGTGTGATGAGGGGGGGTGTGGTGAGTGTGGGAGGTGTGATGAGGGGGGGTTTGATGAGTGTGGGTTGTGTGATGAGGGGGGTGTGGTAAGTGTGGGTGGTGTGATGAGGGGGGTGTGGTGAGTGTGATTGGTGTGATGAGGGGGGTTTGATGAGTGTGACTGGTGTGATGATGGGGGGTTTGATGAGTATGAGTGGTGTGATGATGGGGCTGTTGTGAGTGTGGGTGGTGTGATGAGGGGGGTGTGGTGAGTGTGGGTGGTGTGATGAGGGGGGTGTGTTGAGTGTGGGTGGTGTGATGAGGGGGGTTTGATGAGTGTGGGTGGTGTGATGAGGGGGGGTGTGGTGAGTGTGGGTGGTGTGATGAGGGGGGTGTGTAGAGTGTGGGTGGTGTGATGAGGGGGTGTTTGATGAGTGTGGGTGGTGTGATGAGGGGGGGTGTGGTGTGTGTGGGAGGTGTGATGGGGAGTGGTGAGTGTGGTTTGTGTGATGAGGGGGGTTTGATGGGTGTGGGTGGTGTGATGAGGGGGGTGTGATGGGTGTGGGTGGAGTGATGAGGGGGGTGTGGTGTGTGTGGGAGGTGTGATGGGGGTGGTGAGTGTGGGTGGTGTGATGAGGGGGGGTGTGGTGTGTGTGGGAGGTGTGATGGGGGGTGGTGAGTGTGGTTTGTGTGATGAGGGTGGTGTTGAGTTTTGGTGGTGTGATGAGGGTGGTGTGGTGTGATGAGGGGCGTTTGATGTGTGTGGGTTGTGTGTTGGAGGGTGTGGTGAGTGTGGGTGGTGTGATGAGGGGGGTGTGGTGAGTGTGGGTGGTGTGATGAGGGGGGGTTTGATGAGTGTGGGTGGTGTGATGAGGGGGGTGTGGTGGGTGTGGGACGTGTGATGAGGGGGGGTGTGGTGAGAGTGGGTGGTGTGATGAGGTGGAAGTGGTGAGTGTGGGTGGTGTGATGAGGGGCGTTTGATGTGTGTGGGTGGTGTGTTGGAGGGTGTGGTGAGTGTTGGTGATGTGATGGGGGTGTGATAAGTGTGTGTGGTGTGACGAAGGAGGTTTGATTAGTTTGGATGGTGTGATGAGGTGGATGTGGTGGCTGTGTGTTGTGTGATGAGGGGGTTTTGTTGCGTGTGAGTGGTGTGATGAGGGGGGGTGTGATGAGTGTGGGTAGAATGATGAGGGGGGTTTAGTGAATGTGTGTGTGAAATGACCGGGGGTGTGATCGTGGGTCGTGTGATGAGGGGTGTGTTGTGAGTGTGGTTATTGTTATGAGGTGGGTGTGGTGAGTGTGGATGGAGTGATGTGGGGCTGTGGTGAGTGTGGGTGGAGTGATGAGGGGGGTGTGGTGAGTGTGGGTGGAGTGATGAGGGGGGTTTGGTGAGTGTGGGTGGTGTGATGAAGGGGTGTGTTAGGTGTGCATGGAGTGATTATGGGTGTTGTGATGGGTGTGGTGATGGGGGTGTGATAGGTGTGGGTCGGGTGGTGTTGGGTGTGGGTAGGGTGGTGTGGGGTGTGGTTGGAGTGGTGAGTGGGGTGTGTTGTGTGTGGTTGGTGTGATGGATATGGGTGGGTGAGGGTGTGTGTGGTTGGTATGTTGAGGGGGGGTCCTGGTTGGGTGTAGGTGGTGTGGTGAGGGGGTGTGGTGGATGTGATGAGGGGCTTATGATGGGTGTGGGTGGTGTGATGAGGGGGGTTGTGGTGAGTGTGGGTGGAGTGATGAGGGGGGGCGTGGTGTGTGTGGGAGGTGTGATGGGGGGTGGTGAGTGTGGGTGGTGTGATGAGAGGGGTGTGGTGAGTGTGGGTGGTGTGATGAGGGGGGGTTTGCTGAGTGTGGGTGGTGTGATGAGGGGGTGTTGTGTGTGTCGGTGTGATGAGGGGTGTGTGATGAGTGTGGATGTGTTTGTGAGGGGGTTTTGTTGAGTGTGAGTGGTGTGATGAGGGGGTTGTGTTGAGTGTGAGTGGTGTGATGAGGGGTTTGGTGAGTGTGGGTGTTGTGATGAGGGGGTTTTGTTGAGTGTGGGTGGTGTGATGAGGGGGGTGTGGTGAGTGTGGGTGGTGTGATGAGGGGTGTGTGGTGAGTGTGGGTGGTGTGATGAGGGGGGTGTCGTGGGTGTGAGTGGTGTGATGAGGGGGTTGTGGTGAGTGTGGGTGGTGTGTTGAGTGTGGGTAGTATGATGAGGGGGGTGTTGTGAATGTGTGTGTGAAATGAGTGGGTGTGGTGAGTGTGGGTGGAGTGATGGGGGGGTGTGGTGAGTTTGGGTGGTGTGATGAGGGGTGTGGTAAGTGTGTGTGGTGTGATGATGGAGGGTGGAGTAATGAAGGGGGTTTGGTGAGTGTGGGTGGTGTGATGAAGGGGTGTGTTAGGTGTGCATGGAGTGATTATGGGGGTTGTGATGGGTGTGGTGATGGGGGTGTGATAGGTGTGGGTCGGGTGGTGGTGGGTGCGGGTAGGGTGGTGTGGGGTGTGGTTGGAGTGGTGAGTGGGGTGTGTTGTGTGTGGGTGGTGTGATGGATATGGGTCGGTGAGGGTGTGTGTGTTTGGTATGGAGAGGGCGTTTGCTGGTTGGGTGTAGGTGGTGTGATGAGGTGGGTGTGGTGGGTGTGTGTGGAGTGATGAGGGGGGTGTGGTGAGTGTGAGTGGTGTAATGAAGGGGGTGTGGTGAGTGTGGGTGGTGTGATGAAGGTGGTGTGTTAGGTGTGTGTGGTGTGATTATAGGGGTTGTGGTGGGTGTGGTGATGGGGGTTTGATGCGTGTGGGTGGTGTGATGAGGGGGTTGTGGTGAGTGTGGGTGGTGTGATGAGGGGGGTTTGATGTGTGTGGGTGGTCTGTTGAGAGTTGTGTTGGGTGTGGGTGGTGTGATGTGGGCGGGTGTGGTGAGTGTGGCTGGTGTGATGAGGGGGTGTTGTGGGTGTGGGTGTTGTATTGAACGGGGTGTGGTGAGTGTGCGTTGTGTGATGAGGGGGGTGATGTGAGTGTGGGTGGTTAGAAGAGGTGGATGTGGTGAGTGTGGATGGTGTGATGAGGGGGGTTTGATGAGTGTGGGTTGTGTGATGAGGGGGGGTTTGATGAGTGTGGGTTGTGTGATGAGGGGGGTTTGATGAGTGTGAGTAGTGTGATGATGGGGGGTTTGATGAGTGTGGGTTGTGTGATGAGGGGGGTGTGGTAAGTGTGGGTTGTGTGATGAGGGGGGTGTGGTGAGTGTGGTTGGTGTGATGAGGGGGGTTTGATGAGTGTGAGTGGTGTGATGATGGGGGGTTATTTGAGTGTGGATGGTGTGATGAGGGGGGTGTTGTGAGTGTGGGTGGTTAGATGAGGTGGATGTGGTGAGTGTGGATGGTGTGATGATGGGGGGTTTGATGAGTGTGGGTTGTGTGATGAGGGGGGTTTGATGAGTATGAGTGGTGTGATGATGGGGCTGTTGTGAGTGTGGGTGTGATGAGGGGGGTGTGTTGAGTGTGGGTGGTGTGATGAGGGGGGTGTGGTGAGTGTGGATGGTGTGATGATGGGGGGTTTGATGAGTGTGGGTTGTGTGATGAGGGGGGTTTGATGAGTATGAGTGGTGTGATGATGGGGCTGTTGTGAGTGTGGGTGTGATGAGGGGGGTGTGTTGAGTGTGGGTGGTGTGATGAGGGGGGTGTGGTGAGTATGGTTGGTGTGATGAGGGGGGTTTGATGAGTGTGAGTGGTGTGATGAGGGGGGTTTGATGAGTGTGGGTGGTGTGATGAGGGGGGTGTGGTGAGTGTGGGTGGTGTGATGAGGGGGGTGTGTTGAGTGTGGGTGGTGTGATGAGGGGGGGTTTGATGAGTGTGGGTTGTGTGATGAGGGGGGTTTGATGAGTGTGAGAGGTGTGATGAGGGGGGTGTGGTGTGTGTGGGTGGTGTGATGATGGGTGTGTATTGAGTGTGGGTGGGTGAGGGGTGTGTGGTGATTGTGTGTGGTGTGATGGGGGGGTGTGGTGAGTGTGGGTGGTGTGATGAGGTGGATTTGTTGGGTGTGTGTGGTGTGATGGGGGTTGTGATAAGTGTGGGTGGTGTGGTGAGGTGGATGTTGTGAGTGTGGATGGTGTGTAAGGGGGGTTTGATGAGTGTGGGTGGTGTGATGAGGGGTTTTGATAAGTGTGAGTGGTGTGATGAGGGGGTGTAGTGAGTGTGGGTGGTGTGATGAGGGGGGAGAGATGAGTGTGGGAGTTGTGATGAGGGGGGTTTGATGAGTGTGGGTGGTGTGATGAGGGGGGTTTGATGAGTGTGGGTGGTGTGATGAGGGGTTTTGATAAGTGTGAGTGGTGTGATGAGGGTGTGTGTGGTGAGTGTGGGAGGTGTGATGAGGGGGGTTTGATGAGTGTGGGTGGTGTGATGAGGGGTTTTGATAAGTGTGAGTGGTGTGATGAGGGGGTGTGGTGAGTGTGGGAGGTGTGATGAGGGGGGTTTGATGAGTGTGGGTGGTGTGATGAGGGGTTTTGATAAGTGTGAGTGGTGTGATGAGGGGGTGTGGTGAGTGTGGGAGGTGTGATGGGGGTGGTGAGTGTGGGTGGAGTGATGAGGGGGGTGTGGTGAGTGTGGGTGGAGTGATGAGGGGGGTGTGGTGAGTGTGGGTGGTGTGATGAGGGTGTGTGTGATGAGTGTGAGTGGTGTGATGAGGGGTGTGTGGTGAGTGTGGGTGGTGTGATGAGGGTGTGTGTGATGAGTGTGAGTGGTGTGATGAGGGGGTGTGTGGTGGGTGTGGGTGGTGTGATGAGAGGTGTGTGGTGAGTGTGGGTTTTTTGAGGGGATATTGTGTGTGTGGGTGTGATGAGGGGGGTGTGTAGAGTGTGGGTCGTGTGATGAGGGGGGGTTTGATGAGTGTGGGTTGTGTGATGAGGGGGGTGTGTTGAGTGTGGGTGGTGTGATGAGGGGGCGTGTGGTGTGTGTGGGAGGTGTGATGGGGTGTGGTGAGAGTGGTTGGTGTGATGAGGGGCGTTTGATGTGTGTGGGTGGTGTGTTGGAGTGTGTGGTGAGTGTTGGTGATGTGATGGGGGTGTGATAAGTGTGTGTGGTGTGACGAAGGAGGTTTGATTAGTGTGGATGGTGTGATGAGGTGGATGTGGTGGCTGTGTGTTGTGTGATGAGGGGGTTTTGTTGCGTGTGAGTGGTGTGATGAGGGGGGTGTGATGAGTGTGGGTAGAATGATGAGGGGGGTTTAGTGAATGTGTGTGTGAAATGACCGGGGGTGTGAGTGTGGGTCGTGTGATGAGGGGTGTGTTGTGAGTGTGGGTATTGTTATGAGGTGGGTGTGGTGAGTGTGGGTGGAGTGATGGGGGGGTGTGGTGAGTGTGGGTGGTGTGATGGGGGGGTGTGGTGAGTGTGGGTGGAGTGATGGGGGGGTGTGGTGAGTGTGGGTGGTGTGATGAGGGGGGTTTGATGAGTCTCGGTGGTGTGATGAGGGGGTTGTGGTGAGTGTGGATGTGGGATGGGGGGTGTGGTGAGAGTGGGTGGTGTGATGTGGGGTGTGGTAGGTGTGTGTGGTGTGATGAGGGTGGGTGGTGTAATGAAGGGGGTTTGGTGAGTGTGGGTGGTGTGATGAAGGGGTGTGTTAGGTGTGCATGGAGTGATTATGGGGGTTGTGGTGGGTGTGTTGATGGGGGTGTGATAGGTGTGGGTCGGGTGGTGGTTGGTGTGGGTAGGGTGGTGTGGGGTGTGGTTGGAGTGGTGAGTGGGGTGTGTTGTGTTTGGGTGGTGTGTTGGATATGGGTGGGTGAGGGTGTGTGTGGTTGGTATGGTGAGAGGGTGTGCTGGTTGGGTGTAGGTGGCGTGGTGAGGGGGTGTGGTGGATGTGATGAGGGGCATGATGCGTGTGGGTGGTGTGATGAGGGGGGTGTGGTGGGTGTGGGTGGTGTGATGAGTGGGGTGTGGTGAGTGTGAGTGGTGTGATGGGGGGTGGTGAGTGTGGGTGGTGTGATGGGGGGTGTGATGAGTGTGGGTGGTGTGATGAGGGGGGTGTGGTGATTCTGGGTGGTGTGATGAGGGGGGTTTGATGAGTGTAGGTTGTGTGATGAGGGGGGTTTGATGAGTGTGGGTGGTGTGATGAGGGGGGTGTGGTGAGAGTGAGTGGTGTGATGGGGGGTGGTGAGTGTGGGTGGTGTGATGAGGGGGGTTTGATGAGTGTGGGTGGTGTGATGAGGGGGGTGTGGTGAGTGTGAGTGGTGTGATGGGGGGTGGTGAGTGTGGGTGGTGTGATGAGGCGGGTTTGATGTGTGTGGGTGGTCTGTTGAGGGTTGTGTTGGGTGTGGGTGGTGTGATGTGGGCGGGTGTGGTGAGTGTGGCTGGTGTGATGAGGGGGGGTTTGATGAGTGTGAGTGGTGTGATGATGGGGGGTTTGATGAGTGTGGGTTGTGTGATGAGGGGTGTGTGGTGAGTGTGGGTGGTGTGATGAGGGGGGTTTGATGTGTGTGGGTGGTCTGTTGAGGGTTGTGGTGGGTGTGGGTGGTGTGATGTGGGTGGGTGTGGTGAGTGTGGTTGGTGTGATGAGGGGGGTTTGATGAGTGTGGGTGGTGTGATGAGGGTGGTAATTTGAGTGTGGATGGTGTGATGAGGGGGGTGTTGTGAGTGTGGGTGGTTAGATGAGGTGGATGTGGTGAGTGTGGATGGTGTGATGAGGGGGGGTTTGATGAGTGTGTGTTGTGTGATGAGGGGGGTTTGATGAGTGTGGGTTGTGTGATGAGGGGGGTTTGATGAGTGTGAGTGGTGTGATGAGGGGGGGTTTGATGAGTGTGGGTTGTGTGATGAGGGGGGGTTTGATGTGTGTGGGTTGTGTGATGAGGGGGGTGTGGTAAGTGTGGGTGGTGTGATGAGGGGGGTTTGATGAGTGTGGGTTGTGTGATGAGGGGGGGTTTGATGTGTGTGGGTTGTGTGATGAGGGGGGTGTGGTAAGTGTGGGTGGTGTGATGAGGGCGGTGTGGTGAGTGTGATTGGTGTGATGAGGGGGGTTTGATGAGTGTGACTGGTGTGATGATGGGTGGTTTGATGAGTGTGGGTTGTGTGATGAGGGGGGTTTGATGAGTATGAGTGGTGTGATGATGGGGCTGTTGTGAGTGTGGGTGGTGTGATGAGGGGTGTGTGGTGGTTGTGGGTTGTGTGATGAGGGGGGTTTGATGAGTGTGAGTGGTGTGATGAGGGGGGGTTTGATGAGTGTGGGTTGTGTGATGAGGGGGGGTTTGATGTGTGTGGGTTGTGTGATGAGGGGGGTGTGGTAAGTGTGGGTGGTGTGATGAGGGGGGTTTGATGAGTGTGGGTTGTGTGATGAGGGGGGGTTTGATGTGTGTGGGTTGTGTGATGAGGGGGGTGTGGTAAGTGTGGGTGGTGTGATGAGGGGGTGTGGTGAGTGTGATTGGTGTGATGAGGGGGGTTTGATGAGTGTGACTGGTGTGATGATGGGTGGTTTGATGAGTGTGGGTTGTGTGATGAGGGGGGTTTGATGAGTATGAGTGGTGTGATGATGGGGCTGTTGTGAGTGTGGGTGGTGTGATGAGGGGGGTGTGGTGAGTGTGGGTGGTGTGATGAGGGGGGTGTGTTGAGTGTGGGTGGTGTGATGAGGGGGTGTTTGATGAGTGTGGGTTGTGTGATGAGGGGGGGTTTGATGAGTGTGGGTGGTGTGATGAGGGGGGGTGTGGTGTGTGTGGGAGGTGTGATGGGGGGTGGTGAGTGTGGTTTGTGTGATGAGGGGGGTTTGATGGGTGTGGGTGGTGTGATGAGGGGGGTGTGATGGGTGTGGGTGGAGTGATGAGGGGGGTGTGGTGTGTGTGGGAGGTGTGATGGGCGTGGTGAGTGTGGGTGGTGTGATGAGGGGGGGTGTGGTGTGTGTGGGAGGTGTGATGGGGGGTGGTGAGTGTGGTTTGTGTGATGAGGGTGGTGTTGAGTTTTGGTGGTGTGATGAGGGTGGTGTGGTGTGATGAGGGGCGTTTGATGTGTGTGGGTTGTGTGTTGGAGGGTGTGGTGAGTGTGGGTGGTGTGATGAGGGGGGTGTGGTGAGTGTGGGTGGTGTGATGAGGGGGGGTTTGATGAGTGTGGGTGGTGTGATGAGGGGGGTGTGGTGGGTGTGGGACGTGTGATGAGGGGGGGTGTGGTGAGAGTGGGTGGTGTGATGAGGTGGAAGTGGTGAGTGTGGGTGGTGTGATGAGGGGGGTGTGGTGAGTGTGGGTGGTGTGATGAGGGGGGGTTTGATGAGTGTGGGTGGTGTGATGAGGGGGGTGTGGTGGGTGTGCGATGTGTGATGAGGGGGGTGTGGTGGGTGTGGGACGTGTGATGAGGGGGGGTGTGGTGAGAGTGGGTGGTGTGATGAGGTGGAAGTGGTGAGTGTGGGTGGTGTGATGAGGGGCGTTTGATGTGTGTGGGTGGTGTGTTGGAGGGTGTGGTGAGTGTTGGTGATGTGATGGGGGTGTGATAAGTGTGTGTGGTGTGACGAAGGAGGTTTGATTAGTGTGGATGGTGTGATGAGGTGGATGTGGTGGCTGTGTGTGGTGTGATGAGGGGGTTTTGTTGCGTGTGAGTGGTGTGATGAGGGGGGTGTGATGAGTGTGGGTAGAATGATGAGGAGGGTTTAGTGAATGTGTGTGTGAAATGACCGGGGGTGTGATCGTGGGTCGTGTGATGAGGGGTGTGTTGTGAGTGTGGGTATTGTTATGAGGTGGGTGTGGTGAGTGTGGATGGAGTGATGTGGGGCTGTGGTGAGTGTGGGTGGAGTGATGAGGGGGGTGTGGTGAGTGTGGGTGGAGTGATGAGGGGGGTTTGGTGAGTGTGGGTGGTGTGATGAAGGGGTGTGTTAGGTGTGCATGGAGTGATTATGGGTGTTGTGATGGGTGTGGTGATGGGGGTGTGATAGGTGTGGGTCGGGTGGTGTTGGGTGTGGGTAGGGTGGTGTGGGGTGTGGTTGGAGTGGTGAGTGGGGTGTGTTGTGTGTGGTTGGTGTGATGGATATGGGTGGGTGAGGGTGTGTGTGGTTGGTATGTTGAGGGGGGGTCCTGGTTGGGTGTAGGTGGTGTGGTGAGGGGGTGTGGTGGATGTGATGAGGGGCTTATGATGGGTGTGGGTGGTGTGATGAGGGGGGTTGTGGTGAGTGTGGGTGGAGTGATGAGCGGGGCGTAGTGTGTGTGTGAGGTGTGATGGGGGGTGGTGAGTGTGGGTGGTGTGATGAGAGGGGTGTGGTGAGTGTGGGTGGTGTGATGAGGGGGGGTTTGATGAGTGTGGGTGGTGTGATGAGGGGGTGTTGTGTGTGTCGGTGTGATGAGGGGTGTGTGATGAGTGTGGGTGTGTTTGTGAGGGGGTTTTGTTGAGTGTGAGTGCTGTGATGAGGGGGTTGTGTTGAGTGTGAGTGGTGTGATGAGGGGTTTGGTGAGTGTGGGTGTTGTGATGAGGGGGTGTGGTGAGTGTGGGTGGTGTGATGAGGGGGTTTGGTGAGTGTGGGTGGTGTGATGAAGGGGGTGTGTTAGGTGTGCGTTGAGTGATTATGGGGGTTGTGGTGGGTGTGGTGATGGGGGTGTGATAGGTGTGGGTGGGGTGGTGGTGGGTGTGGGTAGGGTGGTGTGGGGTGTGGTTGGAGTGGTGAGTGGGGTGTGTTGTGTGTGGTTGGTGTGATGGATATGGGTCGGTGAGGGTGTGTGTGGTTGGTATGGAGAGGGGGTTTGCTGGTTGGGTGTAGGTGGTGTGATGAGGTGGGTGTGGTGGGTGTGTGTGGAGTGATGAGGGGGGTGTGGTGAGTGTGAGTGGTGTAATGAAGGGGGTGTGGTGAGTGTGGGTGGTGTGATGAAGGTGGTGTGTTAGGTGTGTGTGGTGTGATTATAGGGGTTGTGGTGGGTGTGATGAGGGGGGTTTGATGCGTGTGGGTGGTGTGATGAGGGGGTTGTGGTGAGTGTGGGTGGTTAGAAGAGGTGGATGTGGTGAGTGTGGATGGTGTGATGAGGGGGGTTTGATGAGTGTGGGTTGTGTGATGAGGGGGGGTTTGATGAGTGTGGGTGGTGTGATGAGGGGGTGTTGTGTGTGTCGGTGTGATGAGGGGTGTGTGATGAGTGTGGGTGTGTTTGTGAGGGGGTTTTGTTGAGTGTGAGTGGTGTGATGAGGGGGTTGTGTTGAGTGTGAGTGGTGTGATGAGGGGTTTGGTGAGTGTGGGTGTTGTGATGAGGGGGTTTTGTTGAGTGTGGGTGGTGTGATGAGGGGGGTGTGGTGAGTGTGGGTGGTGTGATGAGGGGTGTGTGGTGAGTGTGGGTGGTGTGATGAGGGGGGTGTCGTGGGTGTGAGTGGTGTGATGAGGGGGTTGTGGTGAGTGTGGGTGGTGTGTTGAGTGTGGGTAGTATGATGAGGGGGGTGTTGTGAATGTGTGTGTGAAATGAGTGGGTGTGGTGAGTGTGGGTGGAGTGATGGGGGGGGTGTGGTGAGTTTAGGTGGTGTGATGAGGGGTGTGGTAAGTGTGTGTGGTGTGATGATGGAGGGTGGAGTAATGAAGGGGGTTTGGTGAGTGTGGGTGGTGTGATGAAGGGGTGTGTTAGGTGTGCATGGAGTGATTATGGGGGTTGTGATGGGTGTGGTGATGGGGGTGTGATAGGTGTGGGTCGGGTGGTGGTGGGTGTGGGTAGGGTGGTGTGGGGTGTGGTTGGAGTGGTGAGTGGGGTGTGTTGTGTGTGGTTGGTGTGATGGATATGGGTCGGTGAGGGTGTGTGTGTTTGGTATGGAGAGGGGGTGTGCTGGTTGTGTGTAGGTGGTGTGATGAGGGGGGTCTGGTGGGTGTGTGTGGAGTGATGAGGGGGGTGTGGTGAGTGTGAGTGGTGTAATGAAGGGGGTGTGGTGAGTGTGGGTGGTGTGATGAAGGGGTGTGTTAGGTGTGCATGGTGTGATTATGGGGGTTGTGGTGGGTGTGGTGATGGGGGTGTGATAGGTGTGGGTTGGGTGGTGGTGGGTGTGGGTAGGGTGGTGTGGGGTGTGGTTGGAGTGGTGAGTGGGGTGTGTTGTGTGTGGGTGGTGTGTTGGATATGGGTGGGTGAGGGTGTGTGTGGTTGGTATGGTGAGGGGTTGTGCTGGTTGGGTGTAGGTGGCGTGGTGAGGGGGTGTGGTGGATGTGATGAGGGGCATGATGCGTGTGGGTGGTGTGATGAGGGGGGTGTGGTGGGTGTGAGTGGTGTGATGGGGGGTGGTGAGTGTGGGTGGTGTGATGGGGGGGTGTGATGAGTGTGGGTGGTGTGATGAGGGGGGTGTGGTGATTCTGGGTGGTGTGATGAGGGGGGTTTGATGAGTGTAGGTTGTGTGATGAGGGGGGTTTGATGAGTGTGGGTGGTGTGATGAGGGGGGTGTGGTGAGTGTGAGTGGTGTGATGGGGGGTGGTGAGTGTGGGTGGTGTGATGGGGGGGTGTGATGAGTGTGGGTGGTGTGATGAGGGGGGTGTGGTGATTCTGGGTGGTGTGATGAGGGGGGTTTGATGAGTGTAGGTTGTGTGATGAGGGGGGTTTGATGAGTGTGGGTGGTGTGATGAGGGGGGTGTGGTGAGTGTGAGTGGTGTGATGGGGGGTGGTGAGTGTGGGTGGTGTGATGAGGCGGGTGTGGTGAGTGTGGGTGGTGTGATGAGGGGGGGTTTGATGAGTGTGGGTTGTGTGATGAGGGGGGTTTGATGAGTGTGAGTGGTGTGATGAGGGGGGTTTGATGAGTGTGAGTGGTGTGTGATGATGGGGGGTTTGATGAGTGTGGGTTGTGTGATGAGGGGGGTGTGGTAAGTGTGGGTGGTGTGATGAGGGGGTGTGGTGAGTGTGGTTGGTGTGATGAGGGGGGTTTGATGAGTGTGAGTGGTGTGATGAGGGGGGTTTGATGAGTGTGGGTGGTGTGATGAGGGTGGTAATTTGAGTGTGGATGGTGTGATGAGGGGGGTGTTGTGAGTGTGGGTGGTTAGATGAGGTGGATGTGGTGAGTGTGGATGGTGTGATGAGGGGGGTGTTGTGAGTGTGGGTGGTTAGATGAGGTGGATGTGGTGAGTGTGGATGGTGTGATGAGGGGGGGTTTGATGAGTGTGGGTTGTGTGATGAGGGGGGTGTGGTAAGTGTGGGTGGTGTGATGAGGGGGGTGTGGTGAGTGTGATTGGTGTGATGAGGGGGGTTTGATGAGTGTGAGTGGTGTGATGATGGGGGGTTTGATGAGTGTGGGTTGTGTGATGAGGGGGGTGTGGTAAGTGTGGGTGGTGTGATGAGGGGGGTGTGGTGAGTGTGATTGGTGTGATGAGGGGGGTTTGATGAGTGTGGGTTGTGTGATGAGGGGGGTTTGATGAGTGTGGGTTGTGTGATGAGGGGGGTTTGATGAGTGTGGGTTGTGTGATGAGGGGGGTGTGGTAAGTGTGGGTGGTGTGATGAGGGGGGTGTGGTGAGTGTGATTGGTGTGATGATGGGGCTGTTGTGAGTGTGGGTGGTGTGATGAGGATGGTGTGGTGAGTGTGGGTGGTGTGATGAGGGGGGGTTTGATGAGTGTGGGTGGTGTGATGAGGGGGGGTTTGATGAGTATGAGTGGTGTGATGATGGGGCTGTTGTGAGTGTGGGTGGTGTGATGAGGATGGTGTGGTGAGTGTGGGTGGTGTGATGAGGGGGGTGTGTTGAGTGTGGGTGGTGTGATGAGGGGGGGTTTGATGAGTGTGGGTGGTGTGATGAGGGGGGGTGTGGTGTGTGTGGGAGGTGTGATGGGGGTGGTGAGTGTGGTTTGTGTGATGAGGGGGGTTTGATGGGTGTGGGTGGTGTGATGAGGGGTGTGTGATGGGTGTGGGTGGAGTGATGAGGGGGGTGTGGTGTGTGTGGGAGGTGTGATGGGGGTGGTGAGTGTGGGTGGTGTGATGAGGGGGGGTGTGGTGTGTGTGGGAGGTGTGATGGGGGGTGGTGAGTGTGGTTTGTGTGATGAGGGTGGTGTTGAGTTTTGGTGGTGTGATGAGGGTGGTGTGGTGTGATGAGGGGCGTTTGATGTGTGTGGGTTGTGTGTTGGAGGGTGTGGTGAGTGTGGGTGGTGTGATGAGGGGGGTGTGGTGAGTGTGGGTGGTGTGATGAGGGGGGGTTTGATGAGTGTGGGTGGTGTGATGAGGGGGGTGTGGTGGGTGTGGGACGTGTGATGAGGGGGGGTGTGGTGAGAGTGGGTGGTGTGATGAGGTGGAAGTGGTGAGTGTGGGTGGTGTGATGAGGGGCGTTTGATGTGTGTGGGTGGTGTGTTGGAGGGTGTGGTGAGTGTTGGTGATGTGATGGGGGTGTGATAAGTGTGTGTGGTGTGACGAAGGAGGTTTGATTAGTGTGGATGGTGTGATGAGGTGGATGTGGTGGCTGTGTGTTGTGTGATGAGGGGGTTTTGTTGCGTGTGAGTGGTGTGATGAGGGGGGTGTGATGAGTGTGGGTAGAATGATGAGGGGGGTTTAGTGAATGTGTGTGTGAAATGACCGGGGTTGTGATCGTGGGTCGTGTGATGAGGGGTGTGTTGTGAGTGTGGGTATTGTTATGAGGTGGGTGTGGTGAGTGTGGATGGAGTGATGAGGGGGGTGTGGTGAGTGTGGGTGGAGTGATGAGGGGGGTTTGGTGAGTGTGGGTTGTGTGATGAAGGGGTGTGTTAGGTGTGCATGGAGTGATTATGGGTGTTGTGATGGGTGTGGTGATGGGGGTGTGATAGGTGTGGGTCGGGTGGTGTTGGGTGTGGGTAGGGTGGTGTGGGGTGTGGTTGGAGTGGTGAGTGGGGTGTGTTGTGTGTGGTTGGTGTGATGGATATGGGTGGGTGAGGGTGTGTGTGGTTGGTATGTTGAGGGGGGGTCCTGGTTGGGTGTAGGTGGTGTGGTGAGGGGGTGTGGTGGATGTGATGAGGGGCTTATGATGGGTGTGGGTGGTGTGATGAGGGGGGTTGTGGTGAGTGTGGGTGGAGTGATGAGGGGGGCGTGGTGTGTGTGGGAGGTGTGATGGGGGGGTGGTGAGTGTGGGTGGTGTGATGAGAGGGGTGTGGTGAGTGTGGGTGGTGTGATGAGGGGGGGTTTGATGAGTGTGGGTGGTGTGATGAGGGGGTGTTGTGTGTGTCGGTGTGATGAGGGGTGTGTGATGAGTGTGGGTGTGTTTGTGAGGGGGTTTTGTTGAGTGTGAGTGGTGTGATGAGGGGGTTGTGTTGAGTGTGAGTGGTGTGATGAGGCGGTTTTGTTGAGTGTGGGTGGTGTGATGAGGGGGGTGTGGTGAGTGTGGGTGGTGTGATGAGGGGTGTGTGGTGAGTGTGGGTGGTGTGATGAGGGGCGTGTCGTGGGTGTGAGTGGTGTGATGAGGGGGTTGTGGTGAGTGTGGGTGGTGTGTTGAGTGTGGGTAGTATGATGAGGGGGGTGTTGTGAATGTGTGTGTGAAATGAGTGGGTGTGGTGAGTGTGGGTGGAGTGATGGTGGGGTGTGGTGAGTTTGGGTGGTGTGATGAGGGGTGTGGTAAGTGTGTGTGGTGTGATGATGGAGGGTGGAGTAATGAAGGGGGTTTGGTGAGTGTGGGTGGTGTGATGAAGGGGTGTGTTAGGTGTGCATGGAGTGATTATGGGGGTTGTGATGGGTCTGGTGATGGGGGTGTGATAGGTGTGGGTCGGGTGGTGGTGGGTGTGGGTAGGGTCGTGTGGGGTGTGGTTGGAGTGGTGAGTGGGGTGTGTTGTGTGTGGTTGGTGTGATGGATATGGGTCGGTGAGGGTGTGTGTGTTTGGTATGGAGAGGGGGTGTGCTGGTTGGGTGTAGGTGGTGTGATGAGGGGGGTGTGGTGGGTGTGTGTGGAGTGATGAGGGGGGTGTGGTGAGTGTGAGTGGTGTAATGAAGGGGGTTTGGTGAGTGTGGGTGGTGTGATGAAGGGGTGTGTTAGGTGTGCATGGTGTGATTATGGGGGTTGTGGTGGGTGTGGTGATGGGGGTGTGATAGGTGTGGGTTGGGTGGTGGTGGGTGTGGGTAGGGTGGTGTGGGGTGTGGTTGGAGTGGTGAGTGGGGTGTGTTGTGTGTGGGTGGTGTGTTGGATATGGGTGGGTGAGGGTGTCTGTGGTTGGTATGGTGAGGGGTTGTGCTGGTTGGGTGTAGGTGGCGTGGTGAGGGGGTGTGGTGGATGTGATGAGGGGCATGATGCGTGTGGGTGGTGTGATGAGGGGGGTGTGGTGGGTGTGAGTGGTGTGATGGGGGGTGGTGAGTGTGGGTGGTGTGATGGGGGGGTGTGATGAGTGTGGGTGGTGTGATGAGCGGGGTGTGGTGATTCTGGGTGGTGTGATGAGCGGGGTTTGATGAGTGTAGGTTGTGTGATGAGGGGGGTTTGATGAGTGTGGGTGGTGTGATGAGGGGGTTGTGGTGAGTGTGAGTGGTGTGATGGGGGGTGGTGAGTGTGGGTGGTGTGATGGGGGGGTGTGATGAGTGTGGGTGGTGTGATGAGGGGGGTGTGGTGATTCTGGGTGGTGTGATGAGGGGGGTTTGATGAGTGTAGGTTGTGTGATGAGGGGGGTTTGATGAGTGTGGGTGGTGTGATGAGGGGGGTGTGGTGAGTGTGAGTGGTGTGATGGGGGGGTGGTGAGTGTGGGTGGTGTGATGAGGGTGGTTTGATGAGTGTGGGTGGTCTGTTGAGGGTTGTGTTGGGTGTGGGTGGTGTGATGTGGGCGGGTGTGGTGAGTGTGGCTGGTGTGATGAGGGGGGTGTGGTGAGTGTGGGTGGTGTGATGAGGGGGGTTTGATGAGTGTGAGTGGTGTGATGAGGGGGGGTTTGATGAGTGTGGGTGGTGTGATGAGGGGGGGTTTGATGAGTGTGAGTGGTGTGATGATGGGGGGTTTGATGAGTGTGGGTTGTGTGATGAGGGGTGTGTGGTGAGTGTGGGTGGTGTGATGAGGGGTGTGTGGTGAGTGTGGGTGGTGTGATGAGGGGGGGTGTGGTGTGTGTGGGAGGTGTGATGGGGGTGGTGAGTGTGGTTTGTGTGATGAGGGGGGTTTGATGGGTGTGGGTGGTGTGATGAGGGGGGGTTTGATGAGTGTGGGTTGTGTGATGAGGGGGGTTTGATGAGTGTGGGTGGTGTGATGAGGGTGGTAATTTGAGTGTGGATGGTGTGATGAGGGGGGTGTTGTGAGTGTGGGTGGTTAGATGAGGTGGATGTGGTGAGTGTGGATGGTGTGATGAGGGGGGTTTGATGAGTATGAGTGGTGTGATGAGGGGGGTGTGGTGGGTGTGGATGGTGTGATGAGGGGGGTGTGGTGAGTGTGGGTGGTGTGATGAGGGGGGTGTGGTGGGTGTGGGTGTGATGAGGGGGGTGTGGTGAGTGTGGGTGGTGTGATGAGGGGGGTTTGATGTGTGTGGGTGGTCTGTTGAGGGTTGTGTTGGGTGTGGGTGGTGTGATGTGGGCGGGTGTGGTGAGTGTGGCTGGTGTGATGAGGGGGTGTTGTGGGTCTGGGTGTTGTAATGAAGGGGGTGTGGTGAGTGTGCGTTGTGTGATGAGGGGGGTGTGGTGAGTGTGGGTGGGTTGATGAGGGGGGGTTTGATGAGTGTGGGTTGTGTGATGAGGGGGGTTTGATGAGTGTGAGTGGTGTGATGAGGGGGGTGTGGTGAGTGTGAGTGGTGTGATGAGGGGGGTGGTGAGTGTGGGTGGTGTGATGAGGGGGGTTTGATGAGTGTGGGTGGTGTGATGAGGGTGGTAATTTGAGTGTGGATGGTGTGATGAGGGGGGTGTTGTGAGTGTGGGTGGTTAGATGAGGTGGATGTGGTGAGTGTGGATGGTGTGATGAGGGGGGGTTTGATGAGTGTGGGTTGTGTGATGAGGGGGGGTGTGGTGAGTGTGATTGGTGTGATGAGGGGGGTTTGATGAGTGTGGGTGGTGTGATGAGGGGGGGTGTGGTGAGTGTGATTGGTGTGATGAGGGGGGTTTGATGAGTGTGACTGGTGTGATGATGGGGGGTTTGATGAGTGTGGGTGGTGTGATGGGGGGGGTGTGGTGAGTGTGGATGGTGTGATGAGGGGGGTGTGGTGAGTGTGGGTGGTGTGATGAGGGGGGTTTGATGAGTATGAGTGGTGTGATGAGGGGGGTGTGGTGGGTGTGTGTGTTGTGATGAGGGGTGTGTGGTGAGTGTGGGTGGTGTGATGAGGGGTGTGTGGTGAGTGTGGGTGGTGTGATGAGGGGGGTGTGGTGAGTGTGGGTGGTGTGATGAGGGGTGTGTGGTGAGTGTGGGTGGTGTGATGAGGGGCTGTTGTGAGTGTGGGTGGTGTGATGAGGAGGGTGTGGTGAGTGTGGGTGGTGTGATGAGGGGGGTGTGTTGAGTGTGGGTGGTGTGATGAGGGGGGGTTTGATGAGTGTGGGTTGTGTGATGAGGGGGGGTTTGATGAGTGTGGGTGGTGTGATGAGGGGGGGTGTGGTGTGTGTGGGAGGTGTGATGGGGGTGGTGAGTGTGGTTTGTGTGATGAGGGGTGTTTGATGGGTGTGGGTGGTGTGATGAGGGGGGTGTGATGGGTGTGGGTGGAGTGATGAGGGGGGTGTGGTGTGTGTGGGAGGTGTGATGGGGGTGGTGAGTGTGGGTGGTGTGATGAGGGGGGGTGTGGTGTGTGTGGGAGGTGTGATGGGGGGTGGTGAGTGTGGTTTGTGTGATGAGGGTGGTGTTGAGTTTTGGTGGTGTGATGAGGGTGGTGTGGTGTGATGAGGGGCGTTTGATGTGTGTGGGTTGTGTGTTGGAGGGTGTGGTGAGTGTGGGTGGTGTGATGAGGGGGGTGTGGTGAGTGTGGGTGGTGTGATGAGGGGGGGTTTGATGAGTGTGGGTGGTGTGATGAGGGGGGTGTGGTGGGTGTGGGACGTGTGATGAGGGGGGGTGTGGTGAGAGTGGGTGGTGTGATGAGGGGGTGTGGTGAGTGTGGGTGGTGTGATGAGGGGCGTTTGATGTGTGTGGGTGGTGTGTTGGAGGGTGTGGTGAGTGTTGGTGATGTGATGGGGGTGTGATAAGTGTGTGTGGTGTGACGAAGGAGGTTTGATTAGTGTGGATGGTGTGATGAGGTGGATGTGGTGGCTGTGTGTTGTGTGATGAGGGGGTTTTGTTGCGTGTGAGTGGTGTGATGAGGGGGGTGTGATGAGTGTGGGTAGAATGATGAGGGGGGTTTAGTGAATGTGTGTGTGAAATGACCGGGGGTGTGATCGTGGGTCGTGTGATGAGGGGTGTGTTGTGAGTGTGGGTATTGTTATGAGGTGGGTGTGGTGAGTGTGGATGGAGTGATGAGGGGGGTGTGGTGAGTGTGGGTGGAGTGATGAGGGGGGTTTGGTGAGTGTGGGTTGTGTGATGAAGGGGTGTGTTAGGTGTGCATGGAGTGATTATGGGTGTTGTGATGGGTGTGGTGATGGGGGTGTGATAGGTGTGGGTCGGGTGGTGTTGGGTGTGGGTAGGGTGGTGTGGGGTGTGGTTGGAGTGGTGAGTGGGGTGTGTTGTGTGTGGTTGGTGTGATGGATATGGGTGGGTGAGGGTGTGTGTGGTTGGTATGTTGAGAGGGGGTCCTGGTTGGGTGTAGGTGGTGTGGTGAGGGGGTGTGGTGGATGTGATGAGGGGCTTATGATGGGTGTGGGTGGTGTGATGAGGGGGGTTGTGGTGAGTGTGGGTGGAGTGATGAGGGGGGCGTGGTGTGTGTGGGAGGTGTGATGGGGGGTGGTGAGTGTGGGTGGTGTGATGAGAGGGGTGTGGTGAGTGTGGGTGGTGTGATGAGGGGGGGTTTGATGAGTGTGGGTGGTGTGATGAGGGGGTGTTGTGTGTGTCGGTGTGATGAGGGGTGTGTGATGAGTGTGGGTGTGTTTGTGAGGGGGTTTTGTTGAGTGTGAGTGGTGTGATGAGGGGGTTGTGTTGAGTGTGAGTGGTGTGATGAGGGGGTTTTGTTGAGTGTGGGTGGTGTGATGAGGGGGGTGTGGTGAGTGTGGGTGGTGTGATGAGGGGTGTGTGGTGAGTGTGGGTGGTGTGATGAGGGGGGTGTCGTGGGTGTGAGTGGTGTGATGAGGGGGTTGTGGTGAGTGTGGGTGGTGTGTTGAGTGTGGGTAGTATGATGAGGGGGGTGTTGTGAATGTGTGTGTGAAATGAGTGGGTGTGGTGAGTGTGGGTGGAGTGATGGGGGGGTGTGATGAGTGTGAGTGGTGTGATGAGGGGGGTGTGGTGAGTGTGGGTGGAGTGATGAGGGGGGTTTGGTGAGTGTGGGTGGTGTGATGAAGGGGGTGTGTTAGGTGTGCATGGAGTGATTATGGGGGTTGTGATGGGTGTGGTGATGGGGGTGTGATAGGTGTGGGTCGGGTGGTGGTGGGTGTGGGTAGGGTGGTGTGGGGTGTGGTTGGAGTGGTGAGTGGGGTGTGTTGTGTGTGGTTGGTGTGATGGATATGGGTCGGTGAGGGTGTGTGTGTTTGGTATGGAGAGGGGGTGTGCTGGTTGGGTGTAGGTGGTGTGATGAGGGGGGTGTGGTGGGTGTGTGTGGAGTGATGAGGGGGGTGTGGTGAGTGTGAGTGGTGTAATGAAGGGGGTGTGGTGAGTGTGGGTGGTGTGATGAAGGTGGTGTGTTAGGTGTGTGTGGTGTGATGATGGGGGTTGTGATGGGTGTGATGAAGGGGGTGTGTTAGGTGTGCGTTGAGTGATTATGGGGGTTGTGGTGGGTGTGGTGATGGGGGTGTGATAGGTGTGGGTAGGGTGGTGGTGGGTGTGGGTAGGGTGGTGTGGGGTGTGGTTGGAGTGGTGAGTGGGGTGTGTTGTGTGTGGGTGGGGTGTTGGATATGGGTGGGTGAGGGTGTGTGTGGTTGGTATGGTGAGGGGTTGTGCTGGTTGGGTGTAGGTGGCGTGGTGAGGGGGTGTGGTGGATGTGATGAGGGGCATAATGCGTGTGGGTGGTGTGATGAGGGGGTTGTGGTGAGTGTGGGTGGTGTGATGAGGGGGGTTTGATGTGTGTGGGTGGTCTGTTGAGAGTTGTGTTGGGTGTGGGTGGTGTGATGTGGGCGGGGTGTGGTGAGTGTGTCTGGTGTGATGAGGGGGTGTTGTGGGTGTGGGTGTTGTATTGAACGGGGTGTGGTGAGTGTGCGTTGTGTGATGAGGGGGGTGATGTGAGTGTGGGTGGTTAGAAGAGGTGGATGTGGTGAGTGTGGATGGTGTGATGAGGGGGGTTTGATGAGTGTGGGTTGTGTGATGAGGGGGGGTTTGATGAGTGTGGGTTGTGTGATGAGGGGGGGTTTGATGAGTGTGGGTGGTGTGATGATGGGGGGTTTGATGAGTGTGAGTAGTGTGATGAGGGGGGGTTTGATGAGTGTGGGTTGTGTGATGATGGGGGGTTTGATGTGTGTGGGTGGTCTGTTGAGGGTTGTGTTGGGTGTGGGTGGTGTGATGTGGGCGGGTGTGGTGAGTGTGGCTGGTGTGATGAGGGGGTGTTGTGGGTCTGGGTGTTGTAATGAGGGGGGTGTGGTGGGTGTGCGTGGTGTGATGAGGGGGGTGTGGTAAGTGTGGGTGGTGTGATGAGGGGGGTGTGGTGAGTGTGGTTGGTGTGATGAGGGGGGTTTGATGAGTGTGGGTGGTGTGATGAGGGGGGTTTGATGAGTGTGAGTGGTGTGATGATGGGGGTGTAGTGAGTGTGGGTGGTGTGATGAGGGGGGAGAGATGAGTGTGGGAGGTGTGATGAGGGGGGTTTGATGAGTGTGGGTGGTGTGATGAGGGGTTTTGATAAGTGTGAGTGGTGTGATGAGGGGGGTGTGGTGAGTGTGGGAGGTGTGATGAGGGGGGGTTTGATGAGTGTGGGTTGTGTGATGAGGGTGGTGTGGTAAGTGTGGGTGGTGTGATGATGGGGGTGTGGTGAGTGTGATTGGTGTGATGAGGGGGGTTTGATGAGTGTGACTGGTGTGATGATGGGGGGTTTGATGAGTGTGGGTTGTGTGATGAGGGGGGTTTGATGAGTATGAGTGGTGTGATGATGGGGCTGTTGTGAGTGTGGGTGGTGTGATGAGGGGGGTGTGGTGAGTGTGGGTGGTGTGATGAGGGGGGTGTGTTGAGTGTGGCTGGTGTGATGAGGGGGGGTTTGATGAGTGTGGGTTGTGTGATGAGGGGGGGTTTGATGAGTGTGGGTGGTGTGATGAGGGGGGGTGTGGTGTGTGTGGGAGGTGTGATGGGGGGTGCTGAGTGTGGTTTGTGTGATGAGGGGGGTTTGATGGGTGTGGGTGGTGTGATGAGGGGGGTGTGATGGGTGTGGGTGGAGTGATGAGGGGGGGTGTGGTGTGTGTGGGAGGTGTGTTTGGGGTGGTGAGTGTGGGTGGTGTGATGAGGGGGGGTGTGGTGTGTGTGGGAGGTGTGATGGGGGGTGGTGAGTGTGGTTTGTGTGATGAGGGTGGTGTTGAGTTTTGGTGGTGTGATGAGGGGCGTTTGATGTGTGTGGGTTGTGTGTTGGAGGGTGTGGTGAGTGTGGGTGGTGTGATGAGGGGGGTGTGGTGAGTGTGGGTGGTGTGATGAGGGGGGGTTTGATGAGTGTGGGTGGTGTGATGAGGGGGGTGTGGTGGGTGTGGGACGTGTGATGAGGGGGGGTGTGGTGAGAGTGGGAGGTGTGATGAGGGGGGTTTGATGAGTGTGGGTGGTGTGATGAGGGGTTTTGATAAGTGTGAGTGGTGTGATGAGGGGGTGTGGTGAGTGTGGGAGGTGTGATGAGGGGGGGTTTGATGAGTGTGGGTGGTGCGATGAGGGGTTTTGATAAGTGTGAGTGGTGTGATGAGGGTGTGTGTGGTGAGTGTGGGAGGTGTGATGAGGGGGGTTTGATGAGTGTGGGAGGTGTGATGAGGGGGGTTTGATGAGTGTGGGTGGTGTGATGAGGGGTTTTGATAAGTGTGAGTGGTGTGATGAGGGGGTGTGGTGAGTGTGGGAGGTGTGATGGGGGTGGTGAGTGTGGGTGGAGTGATGAGGGGGGTGTGGTGAGTGTGGGTGGAGTGATGAGGGGGGTTTGGTGAGTGTGGGTGGTTCGATGAAGGGGTGTGTTAGGTGTGCGTGGTGTGATTATAGGGGTTGTGGTGGGTGTGGTGATGGGGGTTTGATAGGTGTGGGTCGGGTGGTGGTGGGTGTGGGTAGGGTGGTGTGGGGTGTGGTTGGAGTGGTGAGTTGAGTGTGTTGTGTGTGGGTGGGGTGTTGGATATGGGTGGGTGAGGGTGTGTGTGGTTGGTATGGTGAGGGGTTGTGCTGGTTGGGTGTAGGTGGCGTGGTGAGGGGATGTGGGTGGTGTGATGAGGGGCATGATGCGTGTGGGTGGTGTGATGAGGGGGTTGTGGTGAGTGTGGGAGGTGTGATGAGGGGGGGTTTGATGAGTGTGGGTTGTGAGATGAGGGGGGTGTGGTAAGTGTGGGTGGTGTGATGAGGGGGGTGTGGTGAGTGTGATTGGTGTGATGAGGGGGGTTTGATGAGTGTGACTGGTGTGATGATGGGGGGTTTGATGAGTGTGGGTGGTGTGATGAGGGGGGTGTGGTGAGTGTGATTGGTGTGATGAGGGGGGTTTGATGAGTGTGACTGGTGTGATGAGGGGGGGTTTGATGAGTGTGGGTTGTGTGATGAGGGGGGTTTGATGAGTATGAGTGGTGTGATGATGGGGCTGTTGTGAGTGTGGGTGGTGTGATGAGGGGGGTGTGGTGAGTGTGGGTGGTGTGATGAGGGGGGTGTGTTGAGTGTGGGTGGTGTGATGAGGGGGGGTTTGATGAGTGTGGGTTGTGTGATGAGGGGGGGTTTGATGAGTGTGGGTGGTGTGATGAGGGGGGGTGTGGTGTGTGTGGGAGGTGTGATGGGGGTGGTGAGTGTGGTTTGTGTGATGAGGGGGGTTTGATGGGTGTGGGTGGTGTGATGAGGGGGGTGTGATGGGTGTGGGTGGAGTGATGAGGGGGGTGTGGTGTGTGTGGGAGGTGTGATGGGGGTGGTGAGTGTGGGTGGTGTGATGAGGGGGGGTGTGGTGTGTGTGGGAGGTGTGATGGGGGGTGGTGAGTGTGGTTTGTGTGATGAGGGTGGTGTTGAGTTTTGGTGGTGTGATGAGGGTGGTGTGGTGTGATGAGGGGCGTTTGATGTGTGTGGGTTGTGTGTTGGAGCGTGTGGTGAGTGTGGGTGGTGTGATGAGGGGGGTGTGGTGAGTGTGGGTGGTGTGATGAGGGGGGGTTTGATGAGTGTGGGTGGTGTGATGAGGGGGGTGTGGTGGGTGTGGGACGTGTGATGACGGGGGGTGTGGTGAGAGTGGGAGGTGTGATGAGGGGGGTTTGATGAGTGTGGGTGGTGTGATGAGGGGTTTTGATAAGTGTGAGTGGTGTGATGAGGGGGTGTGGTGAGTGTGGGAGGTGTGATGAGGGGGGTTTGATGAGTATGAGTGGTGTGATGATGGGGCTGTTGTGAGTGTGGGTGGTGTGATGAGGAGGGTGTGGTGAGTGTGGGTGGTGTGATGAGGGGGGTGTGTTGAGTGTGGGTGGTGTGATGAGGGGGGGTTTGATGAGTGTGGGTTGTGTGATGAGGGGGGGTTTGATGAGTGTGGGTGGTGTGATGAGGGGGGGTGTGGTGTGTGTGGGAGGTGTGATGGGGGTGGTGAGTGTGGTTTGTGTGATGAGGGGGGTTTGATGGGTGTGGGTGGTGTGATGAGGGGGGTGTGATGGGTGTGGGTGGAGTGATGAGGGGGGGTGTGGTGTGTGTGGGAGGTGTGATGGGGGGTGGTGAGTGTGGTTTGTGTGATGAGGGTGGTGTTGAGTTTTGGTGGTGTGATGAGGGTGGTGTGGTGTGATGAGGGGCGTTTGATGTGTGTGGGTTGTGTGTTGGAGGGTGTGGTGAGTGTGGGTGGTGTGATGAGGGGGGTGTGGTGAGTGTGGGTGGTGTGATGTGATGGGGGTTTGATGAGTGTGGGTGGTGTGATGAGGGGGGTGTGGTGGGTGTGGGACTTATGATGAGGGGGGGTGTGGTGAGAGTGTGTGGTGTGATGAGGTGGAAGTGGTGAGTGTGGGTGGTGTGATGAGGGGCGTTTGATGTGTGTGGGTGGTGTGTTGGAGGGGTGTGGTGAGTGTTGGTGATGTGATGGGGGTGTGATAAGTGTGTGTGGTGTGACGAAGGAGGTTTGATTAGTGTGGATGGTGTGATGAGGTGGATGTGGTGGCTGTGTGTTGTGTGATGAGGGGGTTTTGTTGCGTGTGAGTGGTGTGATGAGGGGGGTGTGATGAGTGTGGGTAGAATGATGAGGGGGGTTTAGTGAATGTGTGTGTGAAATGACCGGGGGTGTGATCGTGGGTCGTGTGATGAGGGGTGTGTTGTGAGTGTGGGTATTGTTATGAGGTGGGTGTGGTGAGTGTGGATGGAGTGATGAGGGGGGTGTGGTGAGTGTGGGTGGAGTGATGAGGGGGGTTTGGTGAGTGTGGGTTGTGTGATGAAGGGGTGTGTTAGGTGTGCATGGAGTGATTATGGGTGTTGTGATGGGTGTGGTGATGGGGGTGTGATAGGTGTGGGTAGGGTGGTGTGGGGTGTGGTTGGAGTGGTGAGTGGGGTGTGTTGTGTGTGGTTGGTGTGATGGATATGGGTGGGTGAGGGTGTGTGTGGTTGGTATGTTGAGGGGGGGTCCTGGTTGGGTGTAGGTGGTGTGGTGAGGGGGTGTGGTGGATGTGATGAGGGGCTTATGATGGGTGTGGGTGGTGTGATGAGGGGGGTTGTGGTGAGTGTGGGTGGAGTGATGAGGGGGGCGTGGTGTGTGTGGGTGGTGTGATGAGGGGGGGTTTGATGAGTGTGGGTGGTGTGATGAGGGGGTGTTGTGTGTGTCGGTGTGATGAGGGGTGTGTGATGAGTGTGGGTGTGTTTGTGAGGGGGTTTTGTTGAGTGTGAGTGGTGTGATGAGGGGGTTGTGTTGAGTGTGAGTGGTGTGATGAGGGGTTTGGTGAGTGTGGGTGTTGTGATGAGGGGGTTTTGTTGAGTGTGGGTGGTGTGATGAGGGGGGTGTGGTGAGTGTGGGTGGTGTGATGAGGGGTGTGTGGTGAGTGTGGGTGGTGTGATGAGGGGGGTGTCGTGGGTGTGAGTGGTGTGATGAGGGGGTTGTGGTGAGTGTGGGTGGTGTGTTGAGTGTGGGTAGTATGATGAGGGGGGTGTTGTGAATGTGTGTGTGAAATGAGTGGGTGTGGTGAGTGTGGGTGGAGTGATGGGGGGGTGTGGTGAGTTTGGGTGGTGTGATGAGGGGTGTGGTAAGTGTGTGTGGTGTGATGATGGAGGGTGGAGTAATGAAGGGGGTTTGGTGAGTGTGGGTGGTGTGATGAAGGGGTGTGTTAGGTGTGCATGGAGTGATTATGGGGGTTGTGATGGGTGTGGTGATGGGGGTGTGATAGGTGTGGGTCGGGTGGTGGTGGGTGTGGGTAGGGTGGTGTGGGGTGTGGTTGGAGTGGTGAGTGGGGTGTGTTGTGTGTGGTTGGTGTGATGGATATGGGTCGGTGAGGGTGTGTGTGTTTGGTATGGAGAGGGGGTGTGCTGGTTGGGTGTAGGTGGTGTGATGAGGGGGGTGTGGTGGGTGTGTGTGGAGTGATGAGGGGGGTGTGGTGAGTGTGAGTGGTGTAATGAAGGGGGTGTGGTGAGTGTGGGTGGTGTGATGAGGGGGGTGTGGTGAGTGTGGGTGGTGTGATGAGGGGGGTGTGGTGAGTGTGAGTGGTGTAATGAAGGGGGTGTGGTGAGTGTGGGTGGTGTGATGAAGGTGGTGTGTTAGGTGTGTGTGGTGTGATGATGGGGGTTGTGATGGGTGTGGTGATGGGGGTGTGATAGGTGTGGTGATGGGGGTGTGATAGGTGTGGGTCGGGTGGTGGTGGGTGTGGGTAGGGTGGTGTGGGGTGTGGTTGGAGTGGTGAGTGGGGTGTGTTGTGTGTGGGTGGTGTGTTGGATATGGGTGGGTGAGGGTGTGTGTGGTTGGTATGGTGAGGGGTTGTGCTGGTTGGGTGTAGGTGGCGTGGTGAGGGGGTGTGGTGGATGTGATGAGGGGCATAATGCCTGTGGGTGGTGTGATGAGGGGGTTGTGGTGAGTGTGGGTGGTGTGATGAGGGGGGTTTGATGTGTGTGGGTGGTCTGTTGAGAGTTGTGTTGGGTGTGGGTGGTGTGATGTGGGCGGGTGTGGTGAGTGTGTCTGGTGTGATGAGGGGGTGTTGTGGGTGTGGGTGTTGTATTGAACGGGGTGTGGTGAGTGTGCGTTGTGTGATGAGGGGGGTGATGTGAGTGTGGGTGGTTAGAAGAGGTGGATGTGGTGAGTGTGGATGGTGTGATGAGGGGGGTTTGATGAGTGTGGGTTGTGTGATGAGGGGGGGTTTGATGAGTGTGGGTTGTGTGATGAGGGGGATTTGATGAGTGTGAGTGGTGTGATGATGGGGGGTTTGATGAGTGTGGGTGGTGTGATGAGGGGGGAGAGATGAGTGTGGGAGGTGTGATGAGGGGGGTTTGATGAGTGTGGGTGGTGTGATGAGGGGTTTTGATAAGTGTGAGTTGTGTGATGAGGGGGTGTGGTGAGTGTGGGAGGTGTGATGAGGGGGGGTTTGATGAGTGTGGGTTGTGTGATGAGGGTGGTGTGGTAAGTGTGGGTGGTGTGATGAGGGGGGTGTGGTGAGTGTGATTGGTGTGATGAGGGGGGTTTGATGAGTGTGACTGGTGTGATGATGGGGGGTTTGATGAGTGTGGGTTGTGTGATGAGGGGGGTTTGATGAGTATGAGTGGTGTGATGATGGGGCTGTTGTGAGTGTGGGTGGTGTGATGAGGGGGGTGTGGTGAGTGTGGGTGGTGTGATGAGGGGGGTGTGTTGAGTGTGGGTGGTGTGATGAGGGGGGGTTTGATGAGTGTGGGTTGTGTGATGAGGGGGGGTTTGATGAGTGTGGGTGGTGTGATGAGGGGTTTTGATAAGTGTGAGTGGTGTGATGAGGGGGTGTGGTGAGTGTGGGAGGTGTGATGAGGGGGGGTTTGATGAGTGTGGGTGGTGTGATGAGGGGTTTTGATAAGTGTGAGTGGTGTGATGAGGGTGTGTGTGGTGAGTGTGGGAGGTGTGATGAGGGGGGTTTGATGAGTGTGGGTGGTGTGATGAGGGGGGTTTGATGAGTGTGGGTGGTGTGATGAGGGGTGTTGATAAGTGTGAGTGGTGTGATGAGGGGGTGTGGTGAGTGTGGGAGGTGTGATGGGGGTGGTGAGTGTGGGTGGAGTGATGAGGGGGGTGTGGTGAGTGTGGGTGGAGTGATGAGGGGGGTGTGGTGAGTGTTGGTGGTGTGATGAAGGGGTGTGTTAGGTGTGCGTGGTGTGATTATAGGGGTTGTGGTGGGTGTGGTGATGGGGGTTTGATAGGTGTGGGTCGGGTGGTGGTGGGTGTGGGTAGGGTGGTGTGGGGTGTGGTTGGAGTGGTGAGTTGGGTGTGTTGTGTGTGGGTGGGGTGTTGGATATGGGTGGGTGAGGGTGTGTGTGGTTGGTATGATGAGGGGGGTGTCGTGGGTGTGAGTGGTGTGATGAGGGGGTTGTGGTGAGTGTGGGTGGTGTGTTGAGTGTGGGTAGTATGATGAGGGGGGTGTTGTGAATGTGTGTGTGAAATGAGTGGATGTGGTGAGTGTGGGTGGTGTGATGGGGGGGTGTGGTGAGTTTGGGTGGTGTGATGAGGGGTGTGGTAAGTGTGTGTGGTGTGATGATGGAGGGTGGAGTAATGAAGGGGGTTTGGTGAGTGTGGGTGGTGTGATGAAGGGGTGTGTTAGGTGTGCATGGAGTGATTATGGGGGTTGTGATGGGTGTGGTGATGGGGGTGTGATAGGTGTGGGTCGGGTGGTGGTGGGTGTGGGTAGGGTGGTGTGGGGTGTGGTTGGAGTGGTGAGTGGGGTGTGTTGTGTGTGGTTGGTGTGATGGATATGGGTCGGTGAGGGTGTGTGTGTTTGGTATGGAGAGGGGGTGTGCTGGTTGGGTGTAGGTGGCGTGGTGAGGGGGTGTGGTGGATGTGATGAGGGGCATAATGCGTGTGGGTGGTGTGATGAGGGGGTTGTGGTGAGTGTGGGTGGTGTGATGAGGGGGGTTTGATGTGTGTGGGTGGTCTGTTGAGAGTTGTGTTGGGTGTGGGTGGTGTGATGTGGGCGGGTGTGGTGAGTGTGTCTGGTGTGATGAGGGGGTGTTGTGGGTGTGGGTGTTGTATTGAACGGGGTGTGGTGAGTGTGCGTTGTGTGATGAGGGGGGTGATGTGAGTGTGGGTGGTTAGAAGAGGTGGATGTGGTGAGTGTGGATGGTGTGATGAGGGGGGTTTGATGAGTGTGGGTTGTGTGATGAGGGGGGGTTTGATGAGTGTGGGTTGTGTGATGAGGGGGGTTTGATGAGTGTGAGTAGTGTGATGAGGGGGGGTTTGATGAGTGTGGGTTGTGTGATGATGGGGGGTTTGATGAGTGTGTGTTGTGTGATGATGGGGGGTTTGATGTGTGTGGGTGGTCTGTTGAGGGTTGTGTTGGGTGTGGGTGGTGTGATGTGGGCGGGTGTGGTGAGTGTGGCTGGTGTGATGAGGGGGTGTTGTGGGTCTGGGTGTTGTAATGAGGGGGGTGTGGTGGGTGTGCGTGGTGTGATGAGGGGGGTGTGGTAAGTGTGGGTGGTGTGATGAGGGGGGTGTGGTGAGTGTGGTTGGTGTGATGAGGGGGGTTTGATGAGTGTGGGTGGTGTGATGAGGGGGGTTTGATGAGTGTGAGTGGTGTGATGATGGGGGTGTAGTGAGTGTGGGTGGTGTGATGAGGGGGGAGAGATGAGTGTGGGAGGTGTGATGAGGGGGGTTTGATGAGTGTGGGTGGTGTGATGAGGGGTTTTGATAAGTGTGAGTGGTGTGATGAGGGGGTGTGGTGAGTGTGGGAGGTGTGATGAGGGGGGGTTTGATGAGTGTGGGTTGTGTGATGAGGGTGGTGTGGTAAGTGTGGGTGGTGTGATGATGGGGGTGTGGTGAGTGTGATTGGTGTGATGAGGGGGGTTTGATGAGTGTGGGTTGTGTGATGAGGGGGGTTTGATGAGTATGAGTGGTGTGATGATGGGGCTGTGGTGAGTGTGGGTGGTGTGATGAGGGGGGTGTGTTGAGTGTGGCTGGTGTGATGAGGGGGGGTTTGATGAGTGTGGGTTGTGTGATGAGGGGGGGTTTGATGAGTGTGGGTGGTGTGATGAGGGGGGGTGTGGTGTGTGTGGGAGGTGTGATGGGGGGTGCTGAGTGTGGTTTGTGTGATGAGGGGGGTTTGATGGGTGTGGGTGGTGTGATGAGGGGGGTGTGATGGGTGTGGGTGGAGTGATGAGGGGGGTGTGGTGTGTGTGGGAGGTGTGTTTGGGGTGGTGAGTGTGGGTGGTGTGATGAGGGGGGGTGTGGTGTGTGTGGGAGGTGTGATGGGGGGTGGTGAGTGTGGTTTGTGTGATGAGGGTGGTGTTGAGTTTTGGTGGTGTGATGAGGGGCGTTTGATGTGTGTGGGTTGTGTGTTGGAGGGTGTGGTGAGTGTGGGTGGTGTGATGAGGGGGGTGTGGTGAGTGTGGGTGGTGTGATGAGGGGGGGTTTGATGAGTGTGGGTGGTGTGATGAGGGGGGTGTGGTGGGTGTGGGACGTGTGATGAGGGGGGGTGTGGTGAGAGTGGGTGGTGTGATGCGGGGGGTGTGGTGAGTGTGTGTGGTGTGATGAGGGGGGTTTGATGAGTGTGGGTGGTGTGATGAGGGGGGTTTGATGAGTGTGGGTGGTGTGATGAGGGGTTTTGATAAGTGTGAGTGGTGTGATGAGGGGGTGTGGTGAGTGTGGGAGGTGTGATGAGGGGGGGTTTGATGAGTGTGGGTGGTGCGATGAGGGGTTTTGATAAGTGTGAGTGGTGTGATGAGGGTGTGTGTGGTGAGTGTGGGAGGTGTGATGAGGGGGGTTTGATGAGTGTGGGAGGTGTGATGAGGGGGGTTTGATGAGTGTGGGTGGTGTGATGAGGGGTTTTGATAAGTGTGTGTGGTGTGATGAGGGGGTGTGGTGAGTGTGGGAGGTGTGATGGGGGTGGTGAGTGTGGGTGGAGTGATGAGGGGGGTGTGGTGAGTGTGGGTGGAGTGATGAGGGGGGTTTGGTGAGTGTGGGTGGTTCGATGAAGGGGTGTGTTAGGTGTGCGTGGTGTGATTATAGGGGTTGTGGTGGGTGTGGTGATGGGGGTTTGATAGGTGTGGGTCGGGTGGTGGTGGGTGTGGGTAGGGTGGTGTGGGGTGTGGTTGGAGTGGTGAGTTGAGTGTGTTGTGTGTGGGTGGGGTGTTGGATATGGGTGGGTGAGGGTGTGTGTGGTTGGTATGGAGAGGGGTTGTGCTGGTTGGGTGTAGGTGGCGTGGTGAGGGGATGTGGGTGGTGTGATGAGGGGCATGATGCGTGTGGGTGGTGTGATGAGGGGGTTGTGGTGAGTGTGGGAGGTGTGATGAGGGGGGGTTTTGATGAGTGTGGGTTGTGAGATGAGGGGGGTGTGGTAAGTGTGGGTGGTGTGATGAGGGGGGTGTGGTGAGTGTGATTGGTGTGATGAGGGGGGTTTGATGAGTGTGACTGGTGTGATGATGGGGGGTTTGATGAGTGTGGGTTGTGTGATGAGGGGGGTTTGATGAGTATGAGTGGTGTGATGATGGGGCTGTTGTGAGTGTGGGTGGTGTGATGAGGGGGGTGTGGTGAGTGTGGGTGGTGTGATGAGGGGGGTGTGTTGAGTGTGGGTGGTGTGATGAGGGGGGGTTTGATGAGTGTGGGTTGTGTGATGAGGGGGGGTTTGATGAGTGTGGGTGGTGTGATGAGGGGGGGTGTGGTGTGTGTGGGAGGTGTGATGGGGGTGGTGAGTGTGGTTTGTGTGATGAGGGGGGTTTGATGGGTGTGGGTGGTGTGATGAGGGGGGTGTGATGGGTGTGGGTGGAGTGATGAGGGGGGTGTGGTGTGTGTGGGAGGTGTGATGGGGGTGGTGAGTGTGGGTGGTGTGATGAGGGGGGGTGTGGTGTGTGTGGGAGGTGTGATGGGGGGTGGTGAGTGTGGTTTGTGTGATGAGGGTGGTGTTGAGTTTTGGTGGTGTGATGAGGGTGGTGTGGTGTGATGAGGGGCGTTTGATGTGTGTGGGTTGTGTGTTGGAGCGTGTGGTGAGTGTGGGTGGTGTGATGAGGGGGGTGTGGTGAGTGTGGGTGGTGTGATGAGGGGGGGTTTGATGAGTGTGGGTGGTGTGATGAGGGGGGTGTGGTGGGTGTGGGACGTGTGATGACGGGGGGTGTGGTGAGAGTGGGAGGTGTGATGAGGGGGGTTTGATGAGTGTGGGTGGTGTGATGAGGGGTTTTGATAAGTGTGAGTGGTGTGATGAGGGGGTGTGGTGAGTGTGGGAGGTGTGATGAGGGGGGTTTGATGAGTATGAGTGGTGTGATGATGGGGCTGTTGTGAGTGTGGGTGGTGTGATGAGGAGGGTGTGGTGAGTGTGGGTGGTGTGATGAGGGGGGTGTGTTGAGTGTGGGTGGTGTGATGAGGGGGGGTTTGATGAGTGTGGGTTGTGTGATGAGGGGGGGTTTGATGAGTGTGGGTGGTGTGATGAGGGGGGGTGTGGTGTGTGTGGGAGGTGTGATGGGGGTGGTGAGTGTGGTTTGTGTGATGAGGGGGGTTTGATGGGTGTGGGTGGTGTGATGAGGGGGGTGTGATGGGTGTGGGTGGAGTGATGAGGGGGGTGTGGTGTGTGTGGGAGGTGTGATGGGAGTGGTGAGTGTGGGTGGTGTGATGAGGGGGGGTGTGGTGTGTGTGGGAGGTGTGATGGGGGGTGGTGAGTGTGGTTTGTGTGATGAGGGTGGTGTTGAGTTTTGGTGGTGTGATGAGGGTGGTGTGGTGTGATGAGGGGCGTTTGATGTGTGTGGGTTGTGTGTTGGAGGGTGTGGTGAGTGTGGGTGGTGTGATGAGGGGGGTGTGGTGAGTGTGGGTGGTGTGATGTGATGGGGGTTTGATGAGTGTGGGTGGTGTGATGAGGGGGGTGTGGTGGGTGTGGGACTTATGATGAGGGGGGGTGTGGTGAGAGTGGGTGGTGTGATGTGATGGGGGTTTGATGAGTGTGGGTGGTGTGATGAGGGGGGTGTGGTGGGTGTGGGACGTGTGATGAGGGGGGGTGTGGTGAGAGTGGGTGGTGTGATGAGGTGGAAGTGGTGAGTGTGGGTGGTGTGATGAGGGGCGTTTGATGTGTGTGGGTGGTGTGTTGGAGGGTGTGGTGAGTGTTGGTGATGTGATGGGGGTGTGATAAGTGTGTGTGGTGTGACGAAGGAGGTTTGATTAGTGTGGATGGTGTGATGAGGTGGATGTGGTGGCTGTGTGTTGTGTGATGAGGGGGTTTTGTTGCGTGTGAGTGGTGTGATGAGGGGGGTGTGATGAGTGTGGGTAGAATGATGAGGGGGGTTTAGTGAATGTGTGTGTGAAATGACCGGGGGTGTGATCGTGGGTCGTGTGATGAGCGGTGTGTTGTGAGTGTGGGTATTGTTATGAGGTGGGTGTGGTGAGTGTGGATGGAGTGATGAGGGGGGTGTGGTGAGTGTGGGTGGAGTGATGAGGGGGGTTTGGTGAGTGTGGGTTGTGTGATGAAGGGGTGTGTTAGGTGTGCATGGAGTGATTATGGGTGTTGTGATGGGTGTGGTGATGGGGGTGTGATAGGTGTGGGTAGGGTGGTGTGGGGTGTGGTTGGAGTGGTGAGTGGGGTGTGTTGTGTGTGGTTGGTGTGATGGATATGGGTGGGTGAGGGTGTGTGTGGTTGGTATGTTGAGGGGGGGTCCTGGTTGGGTGTAGGTGGTGTGGTGAGGGGGTGTGGTGGATGTGATGAGGGGCTTATGATGGGTGTGGGTGGTGTGATGAGGGGGGTTGTGGTGAGTGTGGGTGGAGTGATGAGGGGGGCGTGGTGTGTGTGGGAGGTGTGATGGGGGGTGGTGAGTGTGGGTGGTGTGATGAGAGGGGTGTGGTGAGTGTGGGTGGTGTGATGAGGGGGGGTTTGATGAGTGTGGGTGGTGTGATGAGGGGGTGTTGTGTGTGTCGGTGTGATGAGGGGTGTGTGATGAGTGTGGGTGTGTTTGTGAGGGGGTTTTGTTGAGTGTGAGTGGTGTGATGAGGGGGTTGTGTTGAGTGTGAGTGGTGTGATGAGGGGTTTGGTGAGTGTGGGTGTTGTGATGAGGGGGTTTTGTTGAGTGTGGGTGGTGTGATGAGGGGGGTGTGGTGAGTGTGGGTGGTGTGATGAGGGGTGTGTGGTGAGTGTGGGTGGTGTGATGAGGGGGGTGTCGTGGGTGTGAGTGGTGTGATGAGGGGGTTGTGGTGAGTGTGGGTGGTGTGTTGAGTGTGGGTAGTATGATGAGGGGGGTGTTGTGAATGTGTGTGTGAAATGAGTGGGTGTGGTGAGTGTGGGTGGAGTGATGGGGGGGTGTGGTGAGTTTGGGTGGTGTGATGAGGGGTGTGGTAAGTGTGTGTGGTGTGATGATGGAGGGTGGAGTAATGAAGGGGGTTTGGTGAGTGTGGGTGGTGTGATGAAGGGGTGTGTTAGGTGTGCATGGAGTGATTATGGGGGTTGTGATGGGTGTGGTGATGGGGGTGTGATAGGTGTGGGTCGGGTGGTGGTGGGTGTGGGTAGGGTGGTGTGGGGTGTGGTTGGAGTGGTGAGTGGGGTGTGTTGTGTGTGGTTGGTGTGATGGATATGGGTCGGTGAGGGTGTGTGTGTTTGGTATGGAGAGGGGGTGTGCTGGTTGGGTGTAGGTGGTGTGATGAGGGGGGTGTGGTGGGTGTGTGTGGAGTGATGAGGGGGGTGTGGTGAGTGTGAGTGGTGTAATGAAGGGGGTGTGGTGAGTGTGGGTGGTGTGATGAGGGGGGTGTGGTGAGTGTGGGTGGTGTGATGAGGGGGGTGTGGTGAGTGTGAGTGGTGTAATGAAGGGGGTGTGGTGAGTGTGGGTGGTGTGATGAAGGTGGTGTGTTAGGTGTGTGTGGTGTGATGATGGGGGTTGTGATGGGTGTGGTGATGGGGGTGTGATAGGTGTGGTGATGGGGGTGTGATAGGTGTGGGTCGGGTGGTGGTGGGTGTGGGTAGGGTGGTGAGGGGTGTGGTTGGAGTGGTGAGTGGGGTGTGTTGTGTGTGGGTGGTGTGTTGGATATGGGTGGGTGAGGGTGTGTGTGGTTGGTATGGTGAGGGGTTGTGCTGGTTGGGTGTAGGTGGCGTGGTGAGGGGGTGTGGTGGATGTGATGAGGGGCATAATGCCTGTGGGTGGTGTGATGAGGGGGTTGTGGTGAGTGTGGGTGGTGTGATGAGGGGGGTTTGATGTGTGTGGGTGGTCTGTTGAGAGTTGTGTTGGGTGTGGGAGGTGTGATGTGGGCGGGTGTGGTGAGTGTGTCTGGTGTGATGAGGGGGTGTTGTGGGTGTGGGTGTTGTATTGAACGGGGTGTGGTGAGTGTGCGTTGTGTGATGAGGGGGGTGATGTGAGTGTGGGTGGTTAGAAGAGGTGGATGTGGTGAGTGTGGATGGTGTGATGAGGGGGGTTTGATGAGTGTGGGTTGTGTGATGAGGGGGGGTTTGATGAGTGTGGGTTGTGTGATGAGGGGGATTTGATGAGTGTGAGTGGTGTGATGATGGGGGGTTTGATGAGTGTGGGTGGTGTGATGAGGGGGGAGAGATGAGTGTGGGTGGTGTGATGAGGGGTTTTGATAAGTGTGAGTTGTGTGATGAGGGGGTGTGGTGAGTGTGGGAGGTGTGATGAGGGGGGGTTTGATGAGTGTGGGTTGTGTGATGAGGGTGGTGTGGTAAGTGTGGGTGGTGTGATGAGGGGGGTGTGGTGAGTGTGATTGGTGTGATGAGGGGGGTTTGATGAGTGTGACTGGTGTGATGATGGGGGGTTTGATGAGTTTGGGTGGTGTGATGAGGGGGTTGTGGTAAGTGTGGGTGGTGTGATGAGGGGGGTGTGGTGAGTGTGGTTGGTGTGATGAGGGGGGTTTGATGAGTATGAGTGGTGTGATGATGGGGCTGTTGTGAGTGTGGGTGGTGTGATGAGGGGGGTGTGGTGAGTGTGGGTGGTGTGATGAGGGGGGTGTGTTGAGTGTGGGTGGTGTGATGAGGGGGGGTTTGATGAGTGTGGGTTGTGTGATGAGGGGGGGTTTGATGAGTGTGGGTGGTGTGATGAGGGGTTTTGATAAGTGTGAGTGGTGTGATGAGGGGGTGTGGTGAGTGTGGGAGGTGTGATGAGGGGGGGTTTGATGAGTGTGGGTGGTGTGATGAGGGGTTTTGATAAGTGTGAGTGGTGTGATGAGGGTGTGTGTGGTGAGTGTGGGAGGTGTGATGAGGGGGGTTTGATGAGTGTGGGTGGTGTGATGAGGGGGGTTTGATGAGTGTGGGTGGTGTGATGAGGGGTGTTGATAAGTGTGAGTGGTGTGATGAGGGGGTGTGGTGAGTGTGGGAGGTGTGATGGGGGTGGTGAGTGTGGGTGGAGTGATGAGGGGGGTGTGGTGAGTGTGGGTGGAGTGATGAGGGGGGTGTGGTGAGTGTTGGTGGTGTGATGAAGGGGTGTGTTAGGTGTGCGTGGTGTGATTATAGGGGTTGTGGTGGGTGTGGTGATGGGGGTTTGATAGGTGTGGGTCGGGTGGTGGTGGGTGTGGGTAGGGTGGTGTGGGGTGTGGTTGGAGTGGTGAGTTGGGTGTGTTGTGTGTGGGTGGGGTGTTGGATATGGGTGGGTGAGGGTGTGTGTGGTTGGTATGATGAGGGGGGTGTCGTGGGTGTGAGTGGTGTGATGAGGGGGTTGTGGTGAGTGTGGGTGGTGTGTTGAGTGTGGGTAGTATGATGAGGGGGGTGTTGTGAATGTGTGTGTGAAATGAGTGGATGTGGTGAGTGTGGGTGGAGTGATGGGGGGGTGTGGTGAGTTTGGGTGGTGTGATGAGGGGTGTGGTAAGTGTGTGTGGTGTGATGATGGAGGGTGGAGTAATGAAGGGGGTTTGGTGAGTGTGGGTGGTGTGATGAAGGGGTGTGTTAGGTGTGCATGGAGTGATTATGGGGGTTGTGATGGGTGTGGTGATGGGGGTGTGATAGGTGTGGGTCGGGTGGTGGTGGGTGTGGGTAGGGTGGTGTGGGGTGTGGTTGGAGTGGTGAGTGGGGTGTGTTGTGTGTGGTTGGTGTGATGGATATGGGTCGGTGAGGGTGTGTGTGTTTGGTATGGAGAGGGGGTGTGCTGGTTGGGTGTAGGTGGTGTGATGAGGGGGGTGTGGTGGGTGTGTGTGGAGTGATGAGGGGGGTGTGGTGAGTGTGAGTGGTGTAATGAAGGGGGTGTGGTGAGTGTGGGTGGTGTGATGAGGGGGGTGTGGTGAGTGTGGGTGGTGTGATGAGGGGGGTGTGGTGAGTGTGAGTGGTGTAATGAAGGGGGTGTGGTGAGTGTGGGTGGTGTGATGAAGGTGGTGTGTTAGGTGTGTGTGGTGTGATGATGGGGGTTGTGATGGGTGTGGTGATGGGGGTGTGATAGGTGTGGTGATGGGGGTGTGATAGGTGTGGGTCGGGTGGTGGTGGGTGTGGGTAGGGTGGTGTGGGGTGTGGTTGGAGTGGTGAGTGGGGTGTGTTGTGTGTGGGTGGTGTGTTGGATATGGGTGGGTGAGGGTGTGTGTGGTTGGTATGGTGAGGGGTTGTGCTGGTTGGGTGTAGGTGGCGTGGTGAGGGGGTGTGGTGGATGTGATGAGGGGCATAATGCCTGTGGGTGGTGTGATGAGGGGGTTGTGGTGAGTGTGGGTGGTGTGATGAGGGGGGTTTGATGTGTGTGGGTGGTCTGTTGAGAGTTGTGTTGGGTGTGGGTGGTGTGATGTGGGCGGGTGTGGTGAGTGTGTCTGGTGTGATGAGGGGGTGTTGTGGGTGTGGGTGTTGTATTGAACGGGGTGTGGTGAGTGTGGGTGGTGTGATGAGGGGGGTGTGGTGAGTGTGATTGGTGTGATGAGGGGGGTTTGATGAGTGTGACTGGTGTGATGATGGGGCTGTTGTGAGTGTGGGTGGTGTGATGAGGGGGGTGTGGTGAGTGTGAGTGGTGTGATGAGGGGGGTGTGGTGAGTGTGGGTGGTGTGATGAGGGTGGTGTGGTAAGTGTGGGTGGTGTGATGAGGGGGGTGTGGTGAGTGTGATTGGTGTGATGAGGGGGGTTTGATGAGTGTGACTGGTGTGATGATGGGGGGTTTGATGAGTGTGGGTTGTGTGATGAGGGGGGTTTGATGAGTATGAGTGGTGTGATGATGGGGCTGTTGTGAGTGTGGGTGGTGTGATGAGGGGGGTGTGGTGAGTGTGAGTGGTGTGATGAGGGGGGTGTGGTGAGTGTGAGTGGTGTGATGAGGGGGGTGTGTTGAGTGTGGGTGGTGTGATGAGGGGGGGTTTGATGAGTGTGGGTTGTGTGATGAGGGGGGGTTTGATGAGTGTGGGTGGTGTGATGAGGGGGGTGTGGTGAGTGTGGGTGGTGTGATGAGGGGCGTTTGATGTGTGTGGGTTGTGTGTTGGAGGGTGTGGTGAGTGTGGGTGGTGTGATGAGGGGGGGTGTGGTGAGTGTGGGTGGTGTGATGAGGGGGGGTTTGATGAGTGTGGGTGGTGTGATGAGGGGGGTGTGGTGGGTGTGGGACGTGTGATGGGGGGTGGTGAGTGTGGTTTGTGTGATGAGGGTGGTGTTGAGTTTTGGTGGTGTGATGAGGGTGGTGTGGTGTGATGAGGGGCGTTTGATGTGTGTGGGTTGTGTGTTGGAGGGTGTGGTGAGTGTGGGTGGTGTGATGAGGGGGGTGTGGTGAGTGTGGGTGGTGTGATGAGGGGGGGTTTGATGAGTGTGGGTGGTGTGATGAGGGGGGTGTGGTGGGTGTGGGACGTGTGATGACGGGGGGTGTGGTGAGAGTGGGAGGTGTGATGAGGGGGGTTTGATGAGTGTGGGTGGTGTGATGAGGGGTTTTGATAAGTGTGAGTGGTGTGATGAGGGGGGTGTGGTGAGTGTGGGTGGTGTGATGAGGGGGGTGTGTTGAGTGTGGGTGGTGTGATGAGGGGGGGTTTGATGAGTGTGTGTTGTGTGATGAGGGGGGGTTTGATGAGTGTGGGTGGTGTGATGAGGGGGGGTGTGGTGTGTGTGGGAGGTGTGATGGGGGGGTGGTGAGTGTGGTTTGTGTGATGAGGGTGGTGTTGAGTTTTGGTGGTGTGATGAGGGTGGTGTGGTGTGATGAGGGGCGTTTGATGTGTGTGGGTTGTGTGTTGGAGGGTGTGGTGAGTGTGGGTGGTGTGATGAGGGGGGTGTGGTGAGTGTGGGTGGTGTGATGAGGGGGGGTTTGATGAGTGTGGGTGGTGTGATGAGGGGGGTGTGGTGGGTGTGGGACGTGTGATGACGGGGGGTGTGGTGAGAGTGGGAGGTGTGATGAGGGGGGTTTGATGAGTGTGGGTGGTGTGATGAGGGGTTTTGATAAGTGTGAGTGGTGTGATGAGGGGGGTGTGGTGAGTGTGGGTGGTGTGATGAGGGGGGTGTGGTGAGTGTGAGTGGTGTGATGAGGGGGGTGTGGTGAGTGTGGGTGGTGTGATGAGGGGGGTTTGATGAGTATGAGTGGTGTGATGATGGGGCTGTTGTGAGTGTGGGTGGTGTGATGAGGAGGGTGTGGTGAGTGTGGGTGGTGTGATGAGGGGGGTGTGTTGAGTGTGGGTGGTGTGATGAGGGGGGGTTTGATGAGTGTGGGTTGTGTGATGAGGGGGGGTTTGATGAGTGTGGGTGGTGTGATGAGGGGGGGTGTGGTGTGTGTGGGAGGTGTGATGGGGGTGGTGAGTGTGGTTTGTGTGATGAGGGGGGTTTGATGGGTGTGGGGTGGTGTGATGAGGGGGGTGTGATGGGTGTGGGTGGAGTGATGAGGGGGGTGTGGTGTGTGTGGGAGGTGTGATGAGGGGGGGTGTGGTGTGTGTGGGAGGTGTGATGGGGGGTGGTGAGTGTGGTTTGTGTGATGAGGGTGGTGTTGAGTTTTGGTGGTGTGATGAGGGTGGTGTGGTGTGATGTGGGGCGTTTGATGTGTGTGGGTTGTGTGTTGGAGGGTGTGGTGAGTGTGGGTGGTGTGATGAGGGGGGTGTGGTGAGTGTGGGTGGTGTGATGAGGGGGGGTTTGATGAGTGTGGGTGGTGTGATGAGGGGGGTGTGGTGGGTGTGGGACGTGTGATGAGGGGGGGTGTGGTGAGAGTGGGTGGTGTGATGAGGGGCGTTTGATGTGTGTGGGTGGTGTGTTGGAGGGTGTGGTGAGTGTTGGTGATGTGATGGGGGTGTGATAAGTGTGTGTGGTGTGACGAAGGAGGTTTGATTAGTGTGGATGGTGTGATGAGGTGGATGTGGTGGCTGTGTGTTGTGTGATGAGGGGGTTTTGTTGCGTGTGAGTGTTGTGATGAGGGGGGTGTGATGAGTGTGGGTAGAATGATGAGGGGGGTTTAGTGAATGTGTGTGTGAAATGACCGGGGGTGTGATCGTGGGTCGTGTGATGAGGGGTGTGTTGTGAGTGTGGGTATTGTTATGAGGTGGGTGTGGTGAGTGTGGATGGAGTGATGAGGGGGGTGTGGTGAGTGTGGGTGGAGTGATGAGGGGGGTTTGGTGAGTGTGGGTTGTGTGAAGAATGGGTGTGTTAGGTGTGCATGGAGTGATTATGGGTGTTGTGATGGGTGTGGTGATGGGGGTGTGATAGTTGTGGGTCGGGTGGTGTTGGGTGTGGGTAGGGTGGTGTGGGGTGTGGTTGGAGTGGTGAGTGGGGTGTGTTGTGTGTGGTTGGTGTGATGGATATGGGTGGGTGAGGGTGTGTGTGGTTGGTATGTTGAGGGGGGGTCCTGGTTGGGTGTAGGTGGTGTGGTGAGGGGGTGTGGTGGATGTGATGAGGGGCTTATGATGGGTGTGGGTGGTGTGATGAGGGGGGTTGTGGTGAGTGTGGGTGGAGTGATGAGGGGGGCGTGGTGTGTGTGGGAGGTGTGATGGGGGGGTGGTGAGTGTGGGTGGTGTGATGAGAGGGGTGTGGTGAGTGTGGGTGGTGTGATGAGGGGGGGTTTGATGAGTGTGGGTGGTGTGATGAGGGGGTGTTGTGTGTGTCGGTGTGATGAGGGGTGTGTGATGAGTGTGGGTGTGTTTGTGAGGGGGTTTTGTTGAGTGTGAGTGGTGTGATGAGGGGGTTGTGTTGAGTGTGAGTGGTGTGATTAGGGGTTTGGTGAGTGTGGGTGTTGTGATGAGGGGGTTTTGTTGAGTGTGGGTGGTGTGATGAGGGGGGTGTGGTGAGTGTGGGTGGTGTGATGAGGGGTGTGTGGTGAGTGTGGGTGGTGTGATGAGGGGGGTGTCGTGGGTGTGAGTGGTGTGATGAGGGGGTTGTGGTGAGTGTGGGTGGTGTGTTGAGTGTGGGTAGTATGATGAGGGGGGTGTTGTGAATGTGTGTGTGAAATGAGTGGGTGTGGTGAGTGTGGGTGGAGTGATGGGGGGGGTGTGGTGAGTGTGGGTGGAGTGATGGGGGGGTGTGGTGAGTTTGGGTGGTGTGATGAGGGGTGTGGTAAGTGTGTGTGGTGTGATGATGGAGGGTGGAGTAATGAAGGGGGTTTGGTGAGTGTGGGTGGTGTGATGAAGGGGTGTGTTAGGTGTGCATGGAGTGATTATGGGGGTTGTGATGGGTGTGGTGATGGGGGTGTGATAGGTGTGGGTCGGGTGGTGGTGGGTGTGGGTAGGGTGGTGTGGGGTGTGGTTGGAGTGGTGAGTGGGGTGTGTTGTGTGTGGTTGGTGTGATGGATATGGGTCGGTGAGGGTGTGTGTGTTTGGTATGGAGAGGGGGTGTGCTGGTTGGGTGTGTGTGGTGTGATGAGGGGGTTGTGGTGGGTGTGTGTGGAGTGATGAGGGGGGTGTGGTGAGTGTGACTGGTGTAATGAAGGGGGTGTGGTGAGTGTGGGTGGTGTGATGAAGGTGGTGTGTTAGGTGTGTGTGGTGTGATGATGGGGGTTGTGATGGGTGTGGTGATGGGGGTGTGATAGGTGTGGTGATGGGGGTGTGATAGGTGTGGGTCGGGTGGTGGTGGGTGTGGGTAGGGTGGTGTGGGGTGTGGTTGGAGTGGTGAGTGGGGTGTGTTGTGTGTGGGTGGGGTGTTGGATATGGGTGGGTGAGGGTGTGTGTGGTTGGTATGGTGAGGGGTTGTGCTGGTTGGGTGTAGGTGGCGTGGTGAGGGGGTGTGGTGGATGTGATGAGGGGCATAATGCGTGTGGGTGGTGTGATGAGGGGGTTGTGGTGAGTGTGGGTGGTGTGATGAGGGGGGTTTGATGTGTGTGGGTGGTCTGTTGAGAGTTGTGTTGGGTGTGTGTGGTGTGATGTGGGCGGGTGTGGTGAGTGTGTCTGGTGTGATGAGGGGGTGTTGTGGGTGTGGGTTTTGTATTGAACGGGGTGTGGTGAGTGTGCGTTGTGTGATGAGGGGGGTGATGTGAGTGTGGGTGGTTAGAAGAGGTGGATGTGGTGAGTGTGGATGGTGTGATGAGGGGGGTTTGATGAGTGTGGGTTGTGTGATGAGGGGGGGTTTGATGAGTGTGGGTTGTGTGATGAGGGGGGGTTTGATGAGTGTGGATGGTGTGATGAGGGGGGTTTGATGAGTGTGGGTTGTGTGATGAGGGGGGGTTTGATGAGTGTGGGTTGTGTGATGATGGGGGGTTTGATGAGTGTGAGTGGTGTGATGAGGGGGGTGTGGAGAGTGTGGGTTGTGTGATGAGGGGGGGTTTGATGAGTGTGGGTTGTGTGATGATGGGGGGTTTGATGAGTGTGAGTGGTGTGATGAGGGGGGTTATTTGAGTGTGGATGGTGTGATGAGGGGGGTGTTGTGAGTGTGGGTGGTGTGATGAGGTGGATGTGGTGAGTGTGGATGGTGTGATGAGGGGGGGTTTGATGAGTGTGGGTTGTGTGATGAGGGGGGTTTGATGAGTGTGGGTTGTGTGATGAGGGGGGTGTGGTAAGTGTGGGTGGTGTGATGAGGGGGGGGTGTGGTGAGTGTGGTTGGTGTGATGAGGGGGGTTTGATGAGTGTGAGTGGTGTGATGATGGGGGGTTTGATGAGTGTGGGTGGTGTGATGAGGGGGGTGTGGTGAGTGTGGTTGGTGTGATGATGGGGGGTTTGATGAGTGTGGGTTGTGTGATGAGGGGGGTGTGGTAAGTGTGGGTGGTGTGATGAGGGGGGTGTGGTGAGTGTGGTTGGTGTGATGAGGGGGGTTTGATGAGTGTGAGTGGTGTGATGATGGGGGGTTTGTTGAGTGTGGGTTGTGTGATGAGGGGGGTTTGATGAGTATGAGTGGTGTGATGATGGGGCTGTTGTGAGTGTGGGTGTGATGAGGGGGGTGTGTTGAGTGTGGGTGGTGTAATGAGGGGGGGTTTGATGAGTGTGGGTTGTGTGATGAGGGGGGTTTGATGAGTGTGAGTGGTGTGATGAGGGGGGGTGTGGTGTGTGTGGGTGGTGTGATGATGGGTGTGTATTGAGTGTGGGTGGGTGAGGGGTGTGTGGTGATTGTGTGTGGTGTGATGGGGGGGTTGTGATAAGTGTGGGTGGTGTGGTGAGGTGGATGTTGTGAGTGTGGATGGTGTGTAAGGGGGGTTTGATGAGTGTGGGTGGTGTGATGAGGGGTTTTGATAAGTGTGAGTGGTGTGATGAGGGGGTGTAGTGAGTGTGGGTGGTGTGATGAGGGGGGAGAGATGAGTGTGGGAGGTGTGATGAGGGGGGTTTGATGAGTGTGGGTGGTGTGATGAGGGGTTTTGATAAGTGTGAGTGGTGTGATGAGGGGGGTGTGGTGAGTGTGGGAGGTGTGATGAGGGGGGGTTTGATGAGTGTGGGTTGTGTGATGAGGGTGGTGTGGTAAGTGTGGGTGGTGTGATGAGGGGGGTGTGGTGAGTGTGATTGGTGTGATGAGGGGGGTTTGATGAGTGTGACTGGTGTGATGATGGGGGGTTTGATGAGTGTGAGTTGTGTGATGAGGGGGGTTTGATGAGTATGAGTGGTGTGATGATGGGGCTGTTGTGAGTGTGGGTGGTGTGATGAGGGGGGTGTGGTGAGTGTGGGTGGTGTGATGAGGGGGGTGTGTTGAGTGTGGCTGGTGTGATGAGGGGGGGTTTGATGAGTGTGGGTTGTGTGATGAGGGGGGGTTTGATGAGTGTGGGTGGTGTGATGAGGGGGGGTGTGGTGTGTGTGGGAGGTGTGATGGGGGGTGCTGAGTGTGGTTTGTGTGATGAGGGGGGTTTGATGGGTGTGGGTGGTGTGATGAGGTGGGTGTGATGGGTGTGGGTGGAGTGATGAGGGGGGTGTGGTGTGTGTGGGAGGTGTGATGGGGGTGGTGAGTGTGGGTGGTGTGATGAGGGGGGGTGTGGTGTGTGTGGGAGGTGTGATGGGGGGGTGGTGAGTGTGGTTTGTGTGATGAGGGTGGTGTTGAGTTTTGGTGGTGTGATGAGGGTGGTGTGGTGTGATGAGGGGCGTTTGATGTGTGTGGGTTGTGTGTTGGAGGGTGTGGTGAGTGTGGGTGGTGTGATGAGGGGGGGTTTGATGAGTGTGGGTGGTGTGATGAGGGGGGTGTGGTGGGTGTGGGACGTGTGATGAGGGGGGGGTGTGGTGAGAGTGGGTGGTGTGATGAGGGGGGTGTGGTGAGTGTGGGTGGTGTGATGAGGGGGGTGTGGTGAGTGTGGGTGGTGTGATGAGGGGGGGTTTGATGAGTGTGAGTGGTGTGATGAGGGTGTGTGGTGAGAGTGGGAGGTGTGCTGAGGGGGGTTTGATGAGTGTGAGTGGTGTGATGAGGGGTTTTGATAAGTGTGAGTGGTGTGATGAGGGGGTGTGGTGAGTGTGGGAGGTGTGATGAGGGGGGGTTTGATGAGTGTGGGTGGTGTGATGAGGGGTTTTGATAAGTGTGAGTGGTGTGATGAGGGTGTGTGTGGTGAGTGTGGGAGGTGTGATGAGGGGGGTTTGATGAGTGTGGGTGGTGTGATGAGGGGGGTTTGATGAATGTGGGTGGTGTGATGAGGGGTTTTGATAAGTGTGAGTGGTGTGATGAGGGGGTGTGGTGAGTGTGGGAGGTGTGATGGGGGTGGTGAGTGTGGGTGGAGTGATGAGGGGGGTGTGGTGAGTGTGGGTGGAGTGATGAGGGGGGTGTGGTGAGTGTGGGTGGTGTGATGAAGGGGTGTGTTAGGTGTGCGTGGTGTGATTATAGGGGTTGTGGTGGGTGTGGTGATGGGGGTTTGATAGGTGTGGGTCGGGTGGTGGTGGGTGTGGGTAGGGTGGTGTGGGGTGTGGTTGGAGTGGTGAGTGGGGTGTGTTGTGTGTGGGTGGGGTGTTGGATATGGGTGCGTGAGGGTGTGTGTGGTTGGTATGGTGAGGGGTTGTGCTGGTTGGGTGTAGGTGGCGTGGTGAGGGGGGTGTGGGTGGTGTGATGAGGGGCATGATGCGTGTGGGTGGTGTGATGAGGGGGTTGTGGTGAGTGTGGGAGATGTGATGGGGGGGGTTTGATGAGTGTGGGTTGTGTGATGAGGGGGGTGTGGTAAGTGTGGGTGGTGTGATGAGGGGGGTGTGGTGAGTGTGATTGGTGTGATGAGGGGGGTTTGATGAGTGTGACTGGTGTGATGATGGGGGGTTTGATGAGTGTGGGTTGTGTGATGAGGGGGGGTTTGATGAGTGTGGGTGGTGTGATGAGGGGGGTTTGATGAGTATGAGTGGTGTGATGATGGGGCTGTTGTGAGTGTGGATGGTGTGATGAGGGGGGTGTGGTGAGTGTGGGTGGTGTGATGAGGGGGGTGTGTTGAGTGTGGGTGGTGTGATGAGGGGGGGTTTGATGAGTGTGGGTTGTGTGATGAGGGGGGGTTTGATGAGTGTGGGTGGTGTGATGAGGGGGGGTGTGGTGTGTGTGGGAGGTGTGATGGGGGGTGGTGAGTGTGGTTTGTGTGATGAGGGGGGTTTGATGGGTGTGGGTGGTGTGATGAGGGGGGTGTGATGGGTGTGGGTGGAGTGATGAGGGGGGTGTGGTGTGTGTGGGAGGTGTGATGGGGGTGGTGAGTGTGGGTGGTGTGATGAGGGGGGGTGTGGTGTGTGTGGGAGGTGTGATGGGGGGTGGTGAGTGTGGTTTGTGTGATGAGGGTGGTGTTGAGTTTTGGTGGTGTGATGAGGGTGGTGTGGTGTGATGAGGGGCGTTTGATGTGTGTGGGTTGTGTGTTGGAGGGTGTTGTGAGTGTGGGTAGTGTGATGAGGGGGGTGTGGTGAGTGTGGGTGGTGTGATGAGGGGGGGTTTGATGAGTGTGGGTAGTGTGATGAGGGGGGTGTGGTGGGTGTGGGACGTGTGATGACGGGGGGTGTGGAGAGAGTGGGAGGTGTGATGAGGGGGGTTTGATGAGTGTGGGTGGTGTGATGAGGGGTTTTGATAAGTGTGAGTGGTGTGATGAGGGGGTGTGGTGAGTGTGGGTGGTGTGATGAGGGGGGTGTGGTGAGTGTGATTGGTGTGATGAGGGGGGTGTGGTAAGTGTGGGTGGTGTGATGAGGGGGGTGTGGTGAGTGTGATTGGTGTGATGAGGGGGGTTTGATGAGTGTGACTGGTGTGATGATGGGGCGTTTGATGAGTGTGGGTTGTGTGATGAGGGGGGTTTGATGAGTATGAGTGGTGTGATGAGGGGGGTGTGGTGTGTGTGGGTGGTGTGATGAGGGGGGTGTGGTGAGTGTGGGTGGTGTGATGAGGGGGGTGTGTTGAGTGTGGGTGGTGTGATGAGGGGGGGTTTGATGAGTGTGGGTTGTGTGATGAGGGGGGGTTTGATGAGTGTGGGTGGTGTGATGAGGGGGGGTGTGGTGTGTGTGGGGGGTGTGATGGGGGGGTGGTGAGTGTGGTTTGTGTGATGAGGGGGGTTTGATGGGTGTGGGTGGTGTGATGAGGGGGGTGTGATGGGTGTGGGTGGAGTGATGAGGGGGGTGTGGTGTGTGTGGGAGGTGTGATGGGGGTGGTGTGATGAGGGGGGGGTGTGGTGTGTGTGGGAGGTGTGATGGGGGGTGGTGAGTGTGGTTTGTGTGATGAGGGTGGTGTTGAGTTTTGGTGGTGTGATGAGGGTGGTGTGGTGTGATGAGGGGCGTTTGATGTGTGTGGGTTGTGTGTTGGAGGGTGTGGTGAGTGTGGGTGGTGTGATGAGGGGGGTGTGGTGAGTGTGGGTGGTGTGATGAGGGGGGGTTTGATGAGTGTGGGTGGTGTGATGAGCGGGGTGTGGTGGGTGTGGGACGTGTGATGAGGGGGGGTGTGGTGAGAGTGGGTGGTGTGATGAGGTGGAAGTGGTGAGTGTGGGTGGTGTGATGAGGGGCGTTTGATGTGTGTGGGTTGTGTGTTGGAGGGTGTGGTGAGTGTGTGTGGTGTGACGAAGGAGGTTTGATTAGTGTGGATGGTGTGATGAGGTGGATGTGGTGGCTGTGTGTTGTGTGATGAGGGGGTTTTGTTGCGTTTGAGTGGTGTGATGAGGGGGGTGTGATGAGTGTGGGTAGAATGATGAGGGGGGTTTAGTGAATGTGTGTGTGAAATGACCGGGGGTGTGATCGTGGGTCGTGTGATGAGGGGTGTGTTGTGAGTGTGGTTATTGTTATGAGGTGGGTGTGGTGAGTGTGGATGGAGTGATGTGGGGCTGTGGTGAGTGTGGGTGGAGTGATGAGGGGGGTGTGGTGAGTGTGAGTGGTGTAATGAAGGGGGTGTGGTGAGTGTGGGTGGTGTGATGAAGGTGGTGTGTTAGGTGTGTTTGGTGTGATGATGGGGGTTGTGATGGGTGTGGTGATGGGGGTGTGATAGGTGTGGGTCGGGTGGTGGTGGGTGTGGGTAGGGTGGTGTGGGGTGTGGTTGGAGTGGTGACTGGGGTGTGTTGTGTGTGGGTGGTGTGATGGATATGGGTGGGTGAGGGTGTGTGTGGTTGGTATGGTGAGGGGTTGTGCTGGTTGGGTGTAGGTGGCGTGGTGAGGGGGTGTGGTGGATGTGATGAGGGGCATAATGCGTGTGGGTGGTGTGATGAGGGGGTTGTGGTGAGTGTGGGTGGTGTGATGAGGGGGGTTTGATGTGTGTGGGTGGTCTGTTGAGAGTTGTGTTGGGTGTGGGTGGTGTGATGAGGGGGTGTTGTGGGTGTGGGTGGTGTGATGAGGGGGGTGTGTTGAGTGTGGGTGGTGTGATGAGGGGGGGTTTGATGAGTGTGGGTTGTGTGATGAGGGGGGTTTGATGAGTGTGAGTGGTGTGATGAGGGGGTGTTGTGGGTGTGAGTGGTGTGATGAGGGGGGTTTGATGAGAGTGAGTAGTGTGATGATGGGGGGTTTGATGAGTGTGTGTTGTGTGATGAGGGGGGTTTGATGAGTGTGAGTTGTGTGATGAGGGGGGTGTGGTAAGTGTGGGTGGTGTGATGAGGGGGGTGTGGTGAGTGTGGTTGGTGTGATGATGGGGGGTTTGATGAGTGTGGGTTGTGTGATGAGGGGGGTGTGGTAAGTGTGGGTGGTGTGATGAGGGGGGTGTGGTGAGTGTGGTTGGTGTGATGAGGGGGGTTTGATGAGTGTGAGTGGTGTGATGATGGGGGGTTTGATGAGTGTGGGTTGTGTGATGAGGGGGGTTTGATGAGTATGAGTGGTGTGATGATGGGGCTGTTGTGAGTGTGGGTGTGATGAGGGGGGTGTGTTGAGTGCGGGTGGTGTGATGAGGGGGGTTTGATGAGTGTGGGTGGTGTGATGAGGGGGGTGTGTTGAGTGCGGGTGGTGTGATGAGGGGGGTTTGATGAGTGTGGGTGGTGTGATGAGGGGGGTTTGATGAGTGTGAGTGGTGTGATGAGGGGGGTGTGGTGTGTGTGGGTGGTGTGATGATGGGTGTGTATTGAGTGTGGGTGGGTGAGGGGTGTGTGGTGATTGTGTGTGGTGTGATGGGGGGGTGTGATAAGTGTGGGTGGTGTGATGAGGTGGATTTGTTGGGTGTGTGTGGTGTGATGGGGGTTGTGATAAGTGTGGGTGGTGTGGTGAGGTGGATGTTGTGAGTGTGGATGGTGTGTAAGGGGGGTTTGATGAGTGTGGGTGGTGTGATGAGGGGTTTTGATAAGTGTGAGTGGTGTGATGAGGGGGTGTAGTGAGTGTGGGAGGTGTGATGAGGGGTGTGGTGAGTGTGGGAGGTGTGATGAGGGGGGGTTTCATGAGTGTGGGTGGTGTGATGAGGGGGGTTTGATGAGTGTGGGTGGTGTGATGAGGGCTTTTGATAAGTGTGAGTGGTGTGATGAGGGTGTGTGTGGTGAGTGTGGGAGGTGTGATGAGGGGGGTTTGATGAGTGTGGGTGGTGTGATGAGGGGGGTTTGATGAGTGTGGGTGGTGTGATGAGGGGTTTTGATAAGTGTGAGTGGTGTGATGAGGGGGTGTGGTGAGTGTGGGAGGTGTGATGGGGGTGGTGAGTGTGGGTGGAGTGATGAGGGGGGTGTGGTGAGTGTGGGTGGAGTGATGAGGGGGGTGTGGTGAGTGTGGGTGGTGTGATGAAGGGGTGTGTTAGGTGTGCGTGGTGTGATTATAGGGATTGTGGTGGGTGTGGTGATGGGGGTTTGATAGGTGTGGGTCGGGTGGTGGTGGGTGTGGGTAGGGTGGTGTGGGGTGTGGTTGGAGTGGTGAGTTGGGTGTGTTGTGTGTGGGTGGGGTGTTGGATATGGGTGGGTGAGGGTGTGTGTGGTTGGTATGGTGAGGGGTTGTGCTGGTTGGGTGTAGGTGGCGTGGTGAGGGGGTGTGGGTGGTGTGATGAGGGGCATGATGCGTGTGGGTGGTGTGATGAGGGGGTTGTGGTGAGTGTGGGTGGTGTGATGAGGGGGGTTTGATGTGTGTGGGTGGTCTGTTGAGGGTTGTGTTGGGTGTGGGTGGTGTGATGAGGGGGTGTTGTGGGTCTGGGTGGTTAGATGAGGGTGGTGTGGTGAGCGTGGATGGTGTGATGAGGGGGTTGTGGTGAGTGTGGGTTGTGTGATGAGGGGGGTGTGGTGAGTGTGCTTGGTGTGATGAGGGGGGTTTGATGAGTGTGGGTTGTGTGATGAGGGGGGTTTGATGAGTATGAGTGGTGTGATGATGGGGCTGTTGTGAGTGTGGGTGTGATGAGGGGGGTGTGTTGAGTGTGGGTGGTGTGATTTGGGGGGGGGTGTGGTGTGTGTGGGAGGTGTGATGGGGGGGTGGTGAGTGTGGTTTGTGTGATGAGGGTGGTGTTGAGTGTTGGTGGTGTGATGAGAGGGTGTGGTGAGAGTGTTTGGTGTGATGGGGGTCGTGATAAGTGTGGGTGGTGTGATGAGGTGGATGTGGTGTGTGTGGGAGGTGTGATGGGGTGTGGTGAGAGTGGTTGGTGTGATGAGGGGCGTTTGATGTGTGTGGGTGGTGTGATGTGGGGGGTGTGGTGAGTGTAGGTGGTGTGTTGGAGGGTGTGGTGAGTGTTGGTGATGTGATGGGGGTGTGATAAGTGTGTGTGGTGTGACGAAGGAGGTTTGATTAGTTTGGATGGTGTGATGAGGTGGATGTGGTGGGTGTGTGTGGTGTGATGAGGGGGTTTTGTTGCGTTTGAGTGGTGTGATGAGGGGGGTGTGATGAGTGTGGGTAGAATGATGAGGGGGGTTTAGTGAATGTGTGTGTGAAATGACCGGGGGTGTGAGTGTGGGTCGTGTGATGAGGGGTGTGTTGTGAGTGTGGGTATTGTTATGAGGTGGGTGTGGTGAGTGTGGGTGGAGTGATGGGGGGGAGTGGTGAGTGTGGGTGGAGTGATGGGGGGGTGTGGTGAGTGTGGGTAGTGTGATGAAGGGGGTTTGGTGAGTGTGGGTGGAGTGATGGGGGGGTGTGGTGAGTGTGGGTGGTGTGATGAGGGGGGGTTTGATGAGTCTCAGTGGTGTGATGAAGGGGTTGGGTTGAGTGTGGATGTGGGATGGGGGGTGTGGTGAGTATGGGTGGTGTGATGAAGGGGGTGTGTTAGGTGTGCATGGAGTGATTATGGGGGTTGTGGTGGGTGTGGTGATGGGGGTGTGATAGGTGTGGGTCGGGTGGTGGTGGGTGTGGGTAGGGTGGTGTGGGGTGTGGTTGGAGTGGTGAGTGGGGTGTGTTGTGTGTGGTTGGTGTGATGGATATGGGTCGGTGAGGGTGTGTGTGTTTGGTATGGAGAGGGGGTGTGCTGGTTGGGTGTAGGTGGTGTGATGAGGGGGGTGTGGTGGGTGTGGGTGGTGTGATGAGGGGGGTGTGGTGAGTGTGGGTGGAGTGATGAGGGGGTTTGGGTGGGTGTGGGTGGTGTGATGAGGGGGGTGTGGTGAGTGTGGGTGGAGTGATGAGGGGGTTTGGTGAGTGTGGGTGGTGTGATGAAGGGGGTGTGTTAGGTGTGTGTGGTGTGATTATAGGGGTTGTGGTGGGTGTGGTGATGGGGGTGTGATAGGTGTGGGTCGGGTGGTGGTGGCTGTGGGTAGGGTGGTGTAGGGTGTGGTTGGAGTGGTGAGTGGGGTGTGTTGTGTGTGGGTGGTTTGATGGATATGGGTGGGTGAGGGTGTGTGTGGTTGGTATGGTGAGGGGGTGTGCTGGTTGGGTGTAGGTGGCGTGGTGAGGGGGTGTGGTGGATGAGATGAGGGGCATGATGCGTGCGGGTGGTGTGATGAGTGGGGTGTGGTGAGTGTGGGTGGTGTGATGAGGGGGGTGTGGTGAGTGTGGCTGGTGTGATGAGGGGGTGTTGTGGGTGTGGGTGTTGTATTGAACGGGGTGTGGTGAGTGTGCGTTGTGTGATGAGGGGGGTGATGTGAGTGTGGGTGGTTAGAAGAGGTGGATGTGGTGAGTGTGGATGGTGTGATGAGGGGGGTTTGATGAGTGTGGGTTGTGTGATGAGGGGGGGTTTGATGAGTGTGGGTGGTGTGATGAGGGGGGTGTGGTAAGTGTGGGTGGTGTGATGAGGGGGGTGTGGTGAGTGTGGGAGGTGTGATGAGGGGGGTTTGATGAGTGTGGGTTGTGTGATGAGGGGGTTTGATGAGTGTGAGTGGTGTGATGAGGGGGGGTGTGGTGTGTGTGGGTGGTGTGATGATGGGTGTGTATTGAGTGTGGGTGGGTGAGGGGTGTGTGGTGATTGTGTGTGGTGTGATGGGGGGGGGTGTGATAAGTGTGGGTGGTGTGATGAGGTGGATTTGTTGGGTGTGTGTGGTGTGATGGGGGGGTGTGATAAGTGTGGGTGGTGTGATGAGTGTGGATGGTGTGATGTGGGGGGTGTGGTGAGTGTGGGTGGTGTGATGAGGGGGGTTTGATGAGTGTGAGTGGTGTGATGAGGGGGGTGTGGTGTGTGTGGGTGGTGTGATGATGGGTGTGTATTGAGTGTGGGTGGGTGAGGGGTGTGTGGTGATTGTGTGTGGTGTGATGGGGGTTGTGTTAAGTGTGGGTGGTGTGGTGAGGTGGATGTTGTGAGTGTGGATGGTGTGTAAGGGGGGTTTGATGAGTGTGGGTGGTGTGATGAGGGGTTTTGATAAGTGTGAGTGGTGTGATGAGGGGGTGTGATGAGTGTGGGAGGTGTGATGAGGGGGGTTTGATGAGTGTGTGTGGTGTGATGAGGGCGGTGTGGTGAGAGTGTGTGGAGTGATGAGGGGGGAGAGATGAGTGTGGGAGGTGTGATGAGGGGGGTTTGATAAGTGTGAGTGGTGTGATGAGGGGGTGTGGTGAGTGTGGGAGGTGTGATGAGGGAGGTTTGATGAGTGTGGGTGGTGTGATGAGGGGTTTTGGTAAGTGTGAGTGGTGTGATGAGGGGGTGTGATGAGTGTGGGAGGTGTGATGAGGGGGGTTTGATGAGTGTGTGTGGTGTGATGAGGGCGGTGTGGTGAGAGTGTGTGGAGTGATGAGGGGGGTGTGGTGAGTGTGGGTGGTGTGATGAAGGGGTGTGTTTGGTGTGCGTGGAGTGATTATGGGGGTTGTGGTGGGTGTGGTGATGGGGGTGTGATAGGTGAGGGTAGGGTGGTGGTAGGTGTGGGTAGGGTGGTGTGGGGTGTGGTTGGAGTGGTGAGTGGGGTGTGTTGTGTGTGGGTGGTGTGATGGATATGGGTGGGTGAGGGTGTGTGTGGTTGGTATGTTGAGGGGGTGTGCTGGTTGGGTGTAGGTGGCGTGGTGAGGGGGTGTTGTGGATGTGATGAGGGGCATGATGCGTGTGGGTGGTGTGATGAGGGGGGTTTGATGCGTGTGGGTGGTGTGATGAAGGGGTTGTGGTGAGTGTTGGTGGTGTGATGAGGGGGGTTTGATGTGTGTGGGTGGTCTGTTGAAGGTTGTGTTGGGTGTGGGTGGTGTGATGAGGGGGTGTTGTGGGTGTGGGTGGTTAGATGAGGTGGATGTGGTGAGTGTGGATGGTGTGATGAGGGGGGTTTGATGAGTGTGGGTTGTGTGATGAGGGGGGTCTGATGAGTGTGGGTGGTGTGATGAGGGGGGTTTGATGAGTGTGGGTTGTGTGATGATGGGGGTTTGATGAGTGTGGGTTGTGTGATGAGTGGGGTGTGGTAAGTGTGGGTGGTGTGATGAGGGGGGTGTGGTGAGTGTCAGTGGTGTGATGAGGGGGGTTTGATGCGTGTGGGTGGTGTGATGATGGGGGTTGTGGTGAGTGTGGGTTGTGTGATGAGGGGGGTTTGATGCGTGTGGGTGGTGTGATGAGGGGTTGTGGTGAGTGTGGGTGGTGTGATGATGGGGGTTGTGGTGAGTGTGGGTGGTGTGATGAGGGTGGTTTGATGTGTGTGGGTGGTCTGTTGAGGGTTGTGTTGGGTGTGGGTGGTGTGATGAGGGGGTGTTGTGAGTGTGGGTGGTTAGATGAGGTGGATGTGGTGAGTGTGGATGGTGTGATGAGGGGGGGTTTGATGAGTGTGGGTTGTGTGATGAGGGGGGGTTTGATGAGTGTGGGTTGTGTGATGATGGGGGTTTGATGAGTGTGGGTTGTGTGATGAGGGGGGTGTGGTGAGTGTGGTTGGTGTGATGAGGGGGGTTTGATGAGTGTGAGTGGTGTGATGATGGGGGGTTTGATGAGTGTGGGTTGTGTGATGAGGGGGTTTGATGAGTATGAGTGGTGTGATGATGGGGCTGTTGTGAGTGTGGGTGTGATGAGGGGGGTGTGTTGAGTGTGGGTGGTGTGATGAGGGGGGTTTGATGAGTGTGGGTTGTGTGATGAGGGGGGTTTGATGAGTGTGAGTGGTGTGATGAGGGGTGTGTGGTGATTGTGTGTGGTGTGATGAGGGGGGTGTGGTGAGTGTGTGTGGTGTGATGAGGGGGGTGTGGTGAGTGTGGGTGGTGTGATGAGGGGGGTGTGGTGAGTGTGGGTGGTGTGATGAGGGTGTGTCTGATGAGTGTGGGTGGGTGAGGGGTGTGTGGTGTGATGGGGGTGTGATGAGGGGGGTTTTGTGGGTGTGGGGGGTGTGATGAGGGGGGTGTGGTGAGTGTGGGTGGTGTGATGAGGGTCTGTGTGATGAGTGTGGGTGGGTGAGGGGTGTGTGGTTTGATGTGGGTGTGATGAGGGGGGTGTTGTGTGTGTGGGTGGTGAGATGAAGGGGGTGTGCTGAGTGTGGGTGGTGTGATGAGGGGGGTGTTGTGAGTATGGGTGCTGTGATGTGGGGTGTGGTAAGTGTGTGTGGTGTGATGAGGGTGGGTGGTGAAATGAAGGGGGTTTGGTGAGTGTGGGTGGTGTGATGAAGGGGGTGTGTTAGGTGTGCGTTGAGTGATTATGGGGGTTGTGGTGGGTGTGGTGATGGGGGTGTGATAGGTGTGGGTAGGGTGGTGGTGGGTGTGGGTAGGGTGGTGTGGGGTGTGGTTGGAGTGGTGAGTTGGGTGTGTTTTGTGTGGGTGGTGTGTTGGATATGGGTGGGTGAGGGTGTGTGTGGTTGGTATGGTGAGGGGTTGTGCTGGTTGGGTGTAGGTGGCGTGGTGAGGGGGTGTGGTGGATGTGATGAGGGGCATGATGCGTGTGGGTGGTGTGATGAGGGTGTGTGGTGAGTGTGGGTGGTGTGATTAGGGGGGTTTGATGTGTGTGGGTGGTCTGTTGAGGGTTGTGTTGGGTGTGGGTGGTGTGATGAGGGGGTGTTGTGGGTGTGGGTGGTTAGATGAGGGGGGTGTGGTGAGCGTGGATGGTGTGATGAGGGGGCGTTTGATGAGTGTGGTTTGTGTGATGAGGGGGGTTTGATGAGTGTGGGTGGTGTGATGAGGGGGGGTTTGATGAGTGTGGGTGGTGTGATGATGGGGGGTTTGATGAGTGTGGGTTGTGTGATGATGGGGGTTTGATGAGTGTGGGTTGTGTGATGAGGGGGGTGTGGTAAGTGTGGGTGGTGTGATGAGGGTGGTGTGGTGAGTGTGGTTGGTGTGATGAGGGGGGTTTGATGAGTGTGAGTGGTGTGATGAGGGGGCTGTTGTGAGTGTGGGTGTGATGAGGGGGGTGTGGTGAGTGTCAGTGGTGTGATGAGGGGGGGTTTGATGAGTGTGGGTTGTGTGATGAGGGGGGTTTGATGAGTATGAGTGGTGTGATGATGGGGCTGTTGTGAGTGTGGGTGTGATGAGGGGGGTGTGGTGAGTGTCAGTGGTGTGATGAGGGGGGTTTGATGCGTGTGGGTGGTGTGATGATGGGGGTTGTGGTGAGTGTGGGTGGTGTGATGAGGGGGGTTTGATGTGTGTGGGTGGTCTGTTGAGGGTTGTGTTGGGTGTGGGTGGTGTGATGAGGGGGTGTTGTGGGTGTGGGTGGTTAGATGAGGTGGATGTGGTGAGTGTGGATGGTGTGATGAGGGGGGGTTTGATGAGTGTGGGTTGTGTGATGAGGGGGGTTTGATGAGTGTGAGTGGTGTGATGATGGGGGTTTGATGAGTGTGGGTGGTGTGATGAGGGGGGGTTTGATGAGTGTGGGTTGTGTGATGATGGGGGTTTGATGAGTGTGGGTTGTGTGATGAGGGGGGTGTGGTGAGTGTGGTTGGTGTGATGAGGGGGGTTTGATGAGTGTGAGTGGTGTGATGATAGGGGGTTTGATGAGTGTGGGTTGTGTGATGAGGGGGGTTTGATGAGTATGAGTGGTGTGATGATGGGGCTGTTGTGAGTGTGGGTGTGATGAGGGGGGTGTGTTGAGTGTGGGTGGTGTGATGAGGGGGGTTTGATGAGTGTGGGTTGTGTGATGAGGGGGGTTTGATGAGTGTGAGTGGTGTGATGAGGGGTGTGTGGTGATTGTGTGTGGTGTGATGAGGGGGGTGTGGTGAGTGTGTGTGGTGTGATGAGGGGGGTGTGGTGAGTGTGGGTGGTGTGATGAGGGGGGTGTGGTGAGTGTGGGTGGTGTGATGAGGGTGTGTCTGATGAGTGTGGGTGGGTGAGGGGTGTGTGGTGTGATGGGGGTGTGATGAGGGGGGTTTTGTGGGTGTGGGGGGTGTGATGAGGGGGGTGTGGTGAGTGTGGGTGGTGTGATGAGGGTCTGTGTGATGAGTGTGGGTGGGTGAGGGGTGTGTGGTGTGATGTGGGTGTGATGAGGGGGGTGTTGTGTGTGTGGGTGGTGTGATGAGGGGGGTGTTGTGAGTATGGGTGGTGTGATGAGGGGTCTGGTATGTGTGTGTGGTGTGATGAGGGTGGGTGGTGAAATGAAGGGGGTGTGCTGAGTGTGGGTGGTGTGATGAGGGGGGTGTTGTGAGTATGGGTGCTGTGATGTGGGGTGTGGTAAGTGTGTGTGGTGTGATGAGGGTGGGTGGTGAAATGAAGGGGGTTTGGTGAGTATGGGTGGTGTGATGAAGGGGGTGTGTTAGGTGTGCGTTGAGTGATTATGGGGGTTGTGGTGGGTGTGGTGATGGGGGTGTGATAGGTGTGGGTAGGGTGGTGGTGGGTGTGGGTAGGGTGGTGTGGGGTGTGGTTGGAGTGGTGAGTTGGGTGTGTTGTGTGTGGGTGGTGTGTTGGATATGGGTGGGTGAGGGTGTGTGTGGTTGGTATGGTGAGGGGTTGTGCTGGTTGGGTGTAGGTGGCGTGGTGAGGGGGTGTGGTGGATGTGATGAGGGGCATGATGCGTGTGGGTGGTGTGATGAGGGTGTGTGGTGAGTGTGGGTGGTGTGATTAGGGGGGTTTGATGTGTGTGGGTGGTCTGTTGAGGGTTGTGTTGGGTGTGGGTGGTGTGATGAGGGGGTGTTGTGGGTGTGGGTGGTTAGATGAGGGGGGTGTGGTGAGCGTGGGTGGTGTGATGAGGTGGATGTGGTGAGTGTGGATGGTGTGATGAGGGGGGTGTGGTGAGCGTGGATGTTGTGATGAGGGGGGGTTTGATGAGTGTGGTTTGTGTGATGAGGGGGGTTTGATGAGTGTGGGTGGTGTGATGAGGGGGGGTTTGATGAGTGTGGGTTGTGTGATGAGGGGGGTGTGGTAAGTGTGGGTGGTGTGATGAGGGGGGTGTGGTGAGTGTGGTTGGTGTGATGAGGGGGGTTTGATGAGTGTGAGTGGTGTGATGATGGGGGGTTTGATGAGTGTGGGTTGTGTGATGAGGGGGGTTTGATGAGTATGAGTGGTGTGATGATGGGGCTGTTGTGAGTGTGGGTGTGATGAGGGGGGTGTGTTGAGTGTGGTTGGTGTGATGAGGGGGGTTTGATGAGTGTGAGTGGTGTGAAGAGGGGGGGTTTGATGAGTGTGGGTTGTGTGATAAGGGGGGTTTGATGAGTGTGAGTGGTGTGATGAGGGGGGTGTGGTGTGTGTGGGTGGTGTGATGATGGGTGTGTATTGAGTGTGGGTGGGTGAGGGGTGTGTGGTGATTGTGTGTGGTGTGATGGGGGGGTGTGGTGAGTGTGGGTGGTGTGATGGGGGTGTGATGAGGGGGGTGTGGTGTGTGTGGGTGGTGTGATGAGGGGGGTGTGGTGAGTGTGGGTGGTGTGATGAGGGTCTGTGTGATGAGTGTGGGTGGGTGAGGGGTGTGTGGTGTGATGGGGGTGTGATGAGGGGGGTGTTGTGAGTGTGGGTGGTGTGATGAGGGGGGTGTGATGAGTGTGAGTGGTGTGATGAGGGGGGTGTGGTAAGTGTGGGTGGTGTGATGAGGGTGTGTGTGATGAGTGTGAGTGGTGTGATGAGGGGGGTGTGGTAAGTGTGGGTGGTGTGATGAGGGGGGTGTGGTGAGTGTGGGTGGTGTGATGAGGGGGGTGTGATGAGTGTGAGTGGTGTGATGAGGGGGGTGTGGTAAGTGTGGGTGGTGTGATGAGGGTGTGTGTGATGAGTGTGAGTGGTGTGATGAGGGGGTGTGTGGTGGGTGTGGGTGGTGTGATGAGGGGGGTTTGATGAGTGTGAGTGGTGTGATGGGGGGTGGTGAGTGTGGGTGGTGTGATGAGGGGGGTTTGATGTTTGTGGGTGGTCTGTTGAGGGTTGTGTTGGGTGTGGGTGGTGTGATGTGGGCGGGTGTGGTGAGTGTGGCTGGTGTGATGAGGGGGTGTTGTGGGTGTGGGTGTTGTAATGAAGGGGGTGTGGTGAGTGTGCGTTGTGAGATGAGGGGGGGTTTGATGAGTGTGGGTAGTGTGATGAGGGGGGTTTGATGAGTGTGGGTTGTGTGAAGATGGGGGGTTTGATGAGTGTGGGTTGTGTGATGAGGGGGGTTTGATGAGTGTGGGTGGTGTGATGAGGGGTTTTGATAAGTGTGAGTGGTGTGATGAGGGTGTGTGTGGTGAGTGTGGGAGGTGTGATGAGGGGTGTTTGATGAGTGTGGGTGGTGTGATGAGGGGGGTTTGATGAGTGTGAGTGGTGTGATGAGGGGGGTGTGGTGTGTGTGGGTGGTGTGATGATGGGTGTGTATTGAGTGTGGGTGGGTGAGGGGTGTGTGGTGATTGTGTGTGGTGTGATGGGGGGGTGTGGTGAGTGTGGGTGGTGTGATGGGGGTGTGATGAGGGGGGTGTGGTGTGTGTGGGTGGTGTGATGAGGGGGGTGTGGTGAGTGTGGGTGGTGTGATGAGGGTGTGTCTGATGAGTGTGGGTGGGTGAGGGGTGTGTGGTGTGATGGGGGTGTGATGAGGGGGGTTTTGTGGGTGTGGGTGGTGTGGTGAGGGGGGTGTGGTGAGTGTGGGTGGTGTGATGAGGGTCTGTGTGATGAGTGTGGGTGGGTGAGGGGTGTGTGGTGTGATGGGGGTGTGATGAGGGGGGTGTTGTGAGTGTGGGTGGTGTGATGAGGGGGGTGTGGTAAGTGTGTGTGGTGTGATGAGGGTGGGTGGTGAAATGAAGGGGGTGTGCTGAGTGTGGGTGGTGTGATGAAGGGGGTGTGTTAGGTGTGCGTTGAGTGATTATGGGGGTTGTGGTGGGTGTGGTGATGGGGGTGTGATAGGTGTGGGTAGGGTGGTGGTTGGTGTGGGTAGGGTGGTGTGTGGTGTGGTTGGAGTGGTGAGTTGGGTGTGTTGTGTGTGGGTGGTGTGTTGGATATGGGTGGGTGAGGGTGTGTGTGGTTGGTATGGTGAGGGGTTGTGCTGGTTGGGTGTAGGTGGCGTGGTGAGGGGGTGTGGTGGATGTGATGAGGGGCATGATGCGTGTGGGTGGTGTGATGAGGGTGTGTGGTGAGTGTGGGTGGTGTGATTAGGGGGGTTTGATGTGTGTGGGTGGTCTGTTGAGGGTTGTGTTGGGTGTGGGTGGTGTGATGAGGGCGTGTTGTGGGTGTGGGTGGTTAGATGAGGGGGGTGTGGTGAGCGTGGATGGTGTGATGAGGGGGGGTTTGATGAGTGTGGTTTGTGTGATGAGGGGGGTTTGATGAGTGTGGGTGGTGTGATGAGGGGGGGTTTGATGAGTGTGGGTTGTGTGATGAGGGGGGTGTGGTAAGTGTGGGTGGTGTGATGAGGGGGGTGTGGTGAGTGTGGTTGGTGTGATGAGGGGGGTTTGATGAGTGTGAGTGGTGTGATGATGGGGGGTTTGATGAGTGTGAGTGGTGTGATGATGGGGCTGTTGTGAGTGTGGGTGGTGTGATGATGGGTGTGTATTGAGTGTGGGTGGTGTGATGAGGGGGGTTTGATGAGTGTGAGTGGTGTGATGAGGGGGGTGTGGTGTGTGTGGGTGGTGTGATGATGGGTGTGTATTGAGTGTGGGTGGGTGAGGGGTGTGTGGTGATTGTGTGTGGTGTGATGGGGGGGGTGTGGTGAGTGTGGGTGGTGTGATGGGGGTGTGTGTGATGAGTGTGGGTGGGTGAGGGGTGTGTGGTGTGATGGGGGTGTGATGAGGGGGGTGTGGTGTGTGTGGGTGGTGTGATGAGGGGGGTGTGGTGAGTGTGGGTGGTGTGATGAGGGTTTGTGTGATGAGTGTGGGTGGGTGAGGGGTGTGTGGTGTGATGGGGGTGTGATGAGGGGGGTGTTGTGAGTGTGGGTGGTGTGATGAGGGGGGTGTGATGAGTGTGAGTGGTGTGATGAGGGGGGTGTGGTAAGTGTGGGTGGTGTGATGAGGGTGTGTGTGATGAGTGTGAGTGGTGTGATGAGGGGGGTGTGGTAAGTGTGGGTGGTGTGATGAGGGGGGTGTGATGAGTGTGAGTGGTGTGATGAGGGGGGTGTGGTAAGTGTGGGTGGTGTGATGAGGGTGTGTGTGATGAGTGTGAGTGGTGTGATGAGGGGGGTGTGGTGAGTGTGGGTGGTGTGATGAGGGGGGTGTGATGAGTGTGAGTGGTGTGATGAGGGGGTGTGGTAAGTGTGGGTGGTGTGATGAGGGGGGTGTGGTAAGTGTGGGTGGTGTGATGAGGGTGTGTGTGATGAGTGTGAGTGGTGTGATGAGGGGGTGTGTGGTGGGTGTGGGTGGTGTGATGAGGGGGGTTTGATGAGTGTGAGTGGTGTGATGGGGGGTGGTGAGTGTGGGTGGTGTGATGAGGGGGGTTTGATGTTTGTGGGTGGTCCGTTGAGGGTTGTGTTGGGTGTGGGTGGTGTGATGTGAGCGGGTGTGGTGAGTGTGGCTGGTGTGATGAGGGGGTGTTGTGGGTGTGGATGTTGTAATGAAGGGGGTGTGGTGAGTGTGCGTTGTGAGATGAGGGGGGGTTTGATGAGTGTGGGTTGTGTGATGAGGGGGGTTTGATGAGTGTGGGTTGTGTGAAGATGGGGGGTTTGATGAGTGTGGGTTGTGTGATGAGGGGGGTTTGATGAGTGTGGGTTGTGTGAAGATGGGGGGTTTGATGAGTGTGGGTGGTGTGATGATGGGGCCGTTGTGAGTGTGGGTGGTGTGATGAGGGGGGTGTGGTGAGTGTGGGGGGTGTGATGAGGGGGGTGTGTTGAGTGTGGGTGGTGTGATGAGGTGGGGTTTGATGAGTGTGGGTTGTGTGATGAGGGGGGTTTGATGAGTGTGAGTGGTGTGATGAGGGGGGTGAGGTGTGTGTGGGTGGTGTGATGATGGGTGTGTATTGAGTGTGGGTGGGTGAGGGGTGTGTGGTGATTGTGTGTGGTGTGTTGGGGGGGTGTGGTGAGTGTGGGTGGTGTGATGAGGGTGTGTCTGATGAGTGTGGGTGGGTGAGGGGTGTGTGGTGTGATGGGGGTGTGATGAGGGGGGTTTTGTGGGTGTGGGTGGTGTGGTGAGGGGGGTGTGGTGAGTGTGGGTGGTGTGATGAGGGTCTGTGTGATGAGTGTGGGTGGGTGAGGGGTGAGGTTGGTGTGTGTGGTGTGTTGGGGGGGTGTGGTGAGTGTGGGTGGTGTGATGGGGGTGTGATGAGGGGGGTGTGGTGTGTGTGGGTGGTGTGATGAGGGGGGTGTGGTGAGTGTGGGTGGTGTGATGAGGGTGTGTCTGATGAGTGTGGGTGGGTGAGGGGTGTGTGGTGTGATGGGGTGTGATGAGGGGGGTTTTGTGGGTGTGGGTGGTGTGGTGAGGGTGGTGTGGTGAGTGTGGGTGGTGTGATGAGGGTGTGTCTGATGAGTGTGGGTGGGTGAGGGGTGTGTGGTCTGATGGGGGTGTGATGAGGGGGGTGTTGTGAGTGTGGGTGGTGTGATGAGGGGGGTGTGGTAAGTGTGGGTGGTGTGATGAGGGTGTGTGTGATGAGTGTGAGTGGTGTGATGAGGGGGGTGTGGTGAGTGTGGGTGGTGTGATGAGGGTATGGGTGATGAGTGTGAGTGGTGTGATGAGGGGGTGTGTGGTGGGTGTGGGTGGTGTGATGAGAGGTGTGTGGTGAGTGTGGGTTTTTTGAGGGGATATTGTGTGTGTGGGTGTGATGAGGGGGGTGTGTAGAGTGTGGGTCGTGTGATGAGGGGGGTTTGATGAGTATGAGTGGTGTGATGATGGGGCTGTTGTGAGTGTGGGTGTGATGAGGGGGGTGTGTTGAGTGTGGGTGGTGTGATGAGGGGGGTTTGATGAGTGTGGGTTGTGTGATGAGGGGGGTTTGATGAGTGTGAGTGGTGTGATGAGGGGTGTGTGGTGATTGTGTGTGGTGTGATGAGGGGGGTGTGGTGAGTGTGTGTGGTGTGATGAGGGGAGTGTGGTGAGTGTGGGTGGTGTGATGAGGGGGGTGTGGTGAGTGTGGGTGGTGGGATGAGGGTGTGTCTGATGAGTGTGGGTGGGTGAGGGGTGTGTGGTGTGATGGGGGTGTGATGAGGGGGGTTTTGTGGGTGTGGGGGGTGTGATGAGGGGGGTGTGGTGAGTGTGGGTGGTGTGATGAGGGTCTGTGTGATGAGTGTGGGTGGGTGAGGGGTGTGTGGTGTGATGTGGGTGTGATGAGGGGGGTGTTGTGTGTGTGGGTGGTGTGATGAGGGGGGTGTTGTGAGTATGGGTGGTGTGATGAGGGGTGTGGTATGTGTGTGTGGTGTGATGAGGGTGGGTGGTGAAATGAAGGGGGTGTGCTGAGTGTGGGTGGTGTGATGAGGGGGGTGTTGTGAGTATGGGTGGTGTGATGTGGGGTGTGGTAAGTGTGTGTGGTGTGATGAGGGTGGGTGGTGAAATGAAGGGGGTTTGGTGAGTGTGGGTGGTGTGATGAAGGGGGTGTGTTAGGTGTGCGTTGAGTGATTATGGGGGTTGTGGTGGGTGTGGTGATGGGGGTGTGATAGGTGTGGGTAGGGTGGTGGTGGGTGTGGGTAGGGTGGTGTGGGGTGTGGTTGGAGTGGTGAGTTGGGTGTGTTGTGTGTGGGTGGTGTGTTGGATATGGGTGGGTGAGGGTGTGTGTGTTTGGTATGGTGAGGGGTTGTGCTGGTTGGGTGTAGGTGGCGTGGTGAGGGGGTGTGGTGGATGTGATGAGGGGCATGATGCGTGTGGGTGGTGTGATGAGGGTGTGTGGTGAGTGTGGGTGGTGTGATTAGGGGGGTTTGATGTGTGTGGGTGGTCTGTTGAGGGTTGTGTTGGGTGTGGGTGGTGTGATGAGGGGGTGTTGTGGGTGTGGGTGGTTAGATGAGGGGGGTGTGGTGAGCGTGGATGGTGTGATGAGGGGGGGTTTGATGAGTGTGGTTTGTGTGATGAGGGGGGTTTGATGAGTGTGGGTGGTGTGATGAGGGGGGGTTTGATGAGTGTGGGTTGTGTGATGAGGGGGGTGTGGTAAGTGTGGGTGGTGTGATGAGGGGGGTGTGGTGAGTGTGGTTGGTGTGATGAGGGGGGTTTGATGAGTGTGAGTGGTGTGATGATGGGGGGTTTGATGAGTGTGGGTTGTGTGATGAGGGGGGTTTGATGAGTATGAGTGGTGTGATGATGGGGCTGTTGTGAGTGTGGGTGTGATGAGGGGGGTGTGTTGAGTGTGGTTGGTGTGATGAGGGGGGTTTGATGAGTGTGAGTGGTGTGAAGAGGGGGGGTTTGATGAGTGTGGGTTGTGTGATAAGGGGGGTTTGATGAGTGTGAGTGGTGTGATGAGGGGGGTGTGGTGTGTGTGGGTGGTGTGATGATGGGTGTGTATTGAGTGTGGGTGGGGTGAGGGGTGTGTGGTGATTGTGTGTGGTGTGATGGGGGGGTGTGGTGAGTGTGGGTGGTGTGATGGGGGTGTGATGAGGGGGGTGTGGTGTGTGTGGGTGGTGTGATGAGGGGGGTGTGGTGTGTGTGGGTGGTGTGATGATGGGTGTGTATTGAGTGTGGGTGGGTGAGGGGTGTGTGGTGATTGTGTGTGGTGTGATGGGGGGGTGTGGTGAGTGTGGGTGGTGTGATGGGTGTGTGATGAGGGGGGTGTGGTGTGTGTGGGTGGTGTGATGAGGGGGGTGTGGTGAGTGTGGGTGGTGTGATGAGGGTCTGTGTGATGAGTGTGGGTGGGTGAGGGGTGTGTGGTGTGATGGGTGTGTGATGAGGGGGGTGTTGTGAGTGTGGGTGGTGTGATGAGGGGGGTGTGATGAGTGTGAGTGGTGTGATGAGGGGGGTGTGGTAAGTGTGGGTGGTGTGATGAGGGTTTGTGTGATGAGTGTGAGTGGTGTGATGAGGGGGGTGTGGTAAGTGTGGGTGGTGTGATGAGGGGGGTGTGGTAAGTGTGGGTGGTGTGATGAGGGTGTGTGTGATGAGTGTGAGTGGTGTGATGAGGGGGTGTGTGGTGGGTGTGGGTGGTGTGGTGAGTGTGGGTGGTGTGATGAGGGGCATGATGCGTGTGGGTGGTGTGATGAGGGGGGTGTGATGAGTGTGAGTGGTGTGATGAGGGGGGTGTGGTAAGTGTGGGTGGTGTGATGAGGGTGTGTGTGATGAGTGTGAGTGGTGTGATGAGGGGGTGTGTGGTGGGTGTGGGTGGTGTGATGAGGGGGGTTTGATGAGTGTGAGTGGTGTGATGGGGGGTGGTGAGTGTGGGTGGTGTGATGAGGGGGGTTTGATGTTTGTGGGTGGTCTGTTGAGGGTTGAGTTGGGTGTGGGTGGTGTGATGTGGGCGGGTGTTGTGAGTGTGGCTGGTGTGATGAGGGGGTGTTGTGGGTGTGGGTGTTGTAATGAAGGGGGTGTGGTGAGTGTGCGTTGTGAGATGAGGGGGGGATTGATGAGTGTGGGTAGTGTGATGAGGGGGGTTTGATGAGTGTGGGTTGTGTGAAGATGGGGGGTTTGATGAGTGTGGGTTGTGTGATGAGGGGGGTTTGATGAGTGTGGGTGGTGTGATGAGGGGTTTTGATAAGTGTGAGTGGTGTGATGAGGGTGTGTGTGGTGAGTGTGGGAGGTGTGATGAGGGGTGTTTGATGAGTGTGGGTGGTGTGATGAGGGGGTTTTGATGAGTGTGAGTGGTGTGATGAGGGGGGTGTGGTGTGTGTGGGTGGTGTGATGATGGGTGTGTATTGAGTGTGGGTGGGTGAGGGGTGTGTGGTGATTGTGTGTGGTGTGATGGGGGGGTGTGGTGAGTGTGGGTGGTGTGATGGGGGTGTGATGAGGGGGTGTGGTGTGTGTGGGTGGTGTGATGAGGGGGGTGTGGTGAGTGTGGGTGGTGTGATGAGGGTGTGTCTGATGAGTGTGGTGGGTGAGGGGTGTGTGGTGTGATGGGGGTGTGATGAGGGGGGTGTTGTGAGTGTGGGTGGTGTGATGAGGGGGGTGTGGTAAGTGTGTGTGGTGTGATGAGGGTGGGTTGTGAAATGAAGGGGGTGTGCTGAGTGTGGGTGGTGTGATGAAGGGGGGTGTGTTAGGTGTGCGTTGAGTGATTATGGGGGTTGTGGTGGGTGTGGTGATGGGGGTGTGATAGGTGTGGGTAGGGTGGTGGTGGGTGTGGGTAGGGTGGTGTGGGGTGTGGTTGGAGTGGTGAGTTGGGTGTGTTGTGTGTGGGTGGTGTGTTGGATATGGGTGGGTGAGGGTGTGTGTGGTTGGTATGGTGAGGGGTTGTGCTGGTTGGGTGTAGGTGGCGTGGTGAGGCGGTGTGGTGGATGTGATGAGGGGCATGATGCGTGTGGGTGGTGTGATGAGGGTGTGTGGTGAGTGTGGGTGGTGTGATTAGGGGGGTTTGATGTGTGTGGGTGGTCTGTTGAGGGTTGTGTTGGGTGTGGGTGGTGTGATGAGGGGGTGTTGTGGGTGTGGGTGGTTAGATGAGGGGGGTGTGGTGAGCGTGGATGGTGTGATGAGGGGGGGTTTGATGAGTGTGGTTTGTGTGATGAGGGGGGTTTGATGAGTGTGGGTGGTGTGATGAGGGGGGGTTTGATGAGTGTGGGTTGTGTGATGAGGGGGGTGTGGTAAGTGTGGGTGGTGTGATGAGGGGGGTGTGGTGAGTGTGGTTGGTGTGATGAGGGGGGTTTGATGAGTGTGAGTGGTGTGATGATGGGGGGTTTGATGAGTGTGGGTTGTGTGATGAGGGGGGTTTGATGAGTATGAGTGGTGTGATGATGGGGCTGTTGTGAGTGTGGGTGGTGTGATGATGGGTGTGTATTGAGTGTGGGTGGTGTGATGAGGGGGGTTTGATGAGTGTGAGTGGTGTGATGAGGGGGGTGTGGTGTGTGTGGGTGGTGTGATGATGGGAGTGTATTGAGTGTGGGTGGGTGAGGGGTGTGTGGTGATTGTGTGTGGTGTGATGGGGGGGGTGTGGTGAGTGTGGGTGGTGTGATGGGGGTGTGTGTGATGAGTGTGGGTGGGTGAGGGGTGTGTGGTGTGATGGGGGTGTGATGAGGGGGGTGTGGTGTGTGTGGGTGGTGTGATGAGGGGGGTGTGGTGAGTGTGGGTGGTGTGATGAGGGTTTGTGTGATGAGTGTGGGTGGGTGAGGGGTGTGTGGTGTGATGGGGGTGTGATGAGGGGGGTGTTGTGAGTGTGGGTGGTGTGATGAGGGGGGTGTGATGAGTGTGAGTGGTGTGATGAGGGGGGTGTGGTAAGTGTGGGTGGTGTGATGAGGGGGGTGTGATGAGTGTGAGTGGTGTGATGAGGGGGGTGTGGTAAGTGTGGGTGGTGTGATGAGGGTGTGTGTGATGAGTGTGAGTGGTGTGATGAGGGGGGTGTGGTGAGTGTGTGTGGAGTGATGAGGGGGGTGTGGTGAGTGTGGGTGGTGTGATGAGGGGGGTGTGGTAAGTGTGGGTGGTGTGATGAGGGGGGTGTGATGAGTGTGAGTGGTGTGATGAGGGGGGTGTGGTAAGTGTGGGTGGTGTGATGAGGGTGTGTGATGAGTGTGAGTGGTGTGATGAGGGGGTGTGTGGTGGGTGTGGGTGGTGTGATGAGGGGGGTTTGATGAGTGTGGGTGGTCTGTTGAGGGTTGTGTTGGGTGTGGGTGGTGTGATGTGGGCGGGTGTGGTGAGTGTGGCTGGTGTGATGAGGGGGTGTTGTGGGTGTGGATGTTGTAATGAAGGGGGTGTGGTGAGTGTGGGTGGTGTGATGAGGGGGGTTTGATGAGTGTGGGTTGTGTGAAGATGGGGGGTTTGATGAGTGTGGGTTGTGTGATGAGGGGGGTTTGATGAGTATGAGTGGTGTGATGATGGGGCCGTTGTGAGTGTGGGTGTGATGAGGGGGGTGTGTTGAGTGTGGGTGGTGTGATGAGGTGGGGTTTGATGAGTGTGGGTTGTGTGATGAGGGGGGTTTGATGAGTGTGAGTGGTGTGATGAGGGGGGTGTGGTGTGTGTGGGTGGTGTGATGATGGGAGTGTATTGAGTGTGGGTGGGTGAGGGGTGTGTGGTGATTGTGTGTGGTGTGTTGGGGGGGTGTGGTGAGTGTGGGTGGTGTGATGAGGGTGTTCTGATGAGTGTGGGTGGGGTGAGGGGTGTGTGGTGTGATGGGGGTGTGATGAGGGGGGGTTTTGTGGGTTGTGGGTGTGTGGTGAGGGGGGTGTGGTGAGTGTGGGTGGTGTGATGAGGGTCTGTGTGATGAGTGTGGGTGGGTGAGGGGTGAGGTTGGTGTGTGTGGTGTGTTGGGGGGGTGTGGTGAGTGTGGGTGGTGTGATGGGGGTGTGATGAGGGGGGTGTGGTGTGTGTGGGTGGTGTGATGAGGGGGGTGTGGGTGAGTGTGGGTGGTGTGATGAGGGTGTGTCTGATGAGTGTGGGTGGTGAGGGGTGTGTGGTGTGATGGGGGTGTGATGAGGGGGGTTTTGTGGGTGTGGGTGGTGTGGTGAGGGTGGTGTGGTGAGTGTGGGTGGTGTGATGAGGGTGTGTCTGATGAGTGTGGGTGGGTGAGGGGTGTGTGGTGTGATGGGGGTGTGATGAGGGGGGTGTTGTGAGTGTGGGTGGTGTGATGAGGGGGGTGTGGGTAAGTGTGGGTGGTGTGATGAGGGTATGGGTGATGAGTGTGAGTGGTGTGATGAGGGGGTGTGTGGTGGGTGTGGGTGGTGTGATGAGAGGTGTGTGGTGAGTGTGGGTTTTTTGAGGGGATATTGTGTGTGTGGGTGTGATGAGGGGGGTGTGTAGAGTGTGGGTCGTGTGATGAGGGGGGTTTGATGAGTGTGGGTTGTGTGATGAGGGGGGTGTGTTGAGTGTGGGTGGTGTGATGAGGGGGGGTGTGGGTGTGTGTGGGAGGTGTGATGGGGTGTGTGGTGAGAGTGGTTGGTGTGATGAGGGGCGTTTGATGTGTGTGGGTGGTGTGTTGGAGGGTGTGGTGAGTGTTGGTGATGTGATGGGGGTGTGATAAGTGTGTGTGGTGTGACGAAGGAGGTTTGATTAGTGTGGATGGTGTGATGAGGTGGATGTGGTGGGTGTGTGTGGTGTGATGAGGAGGTTTTGTTGCGTGTGAGTGGTGTGATGGGGGGGGGGTGTGATGAGTGTGGGTAGAATGATGAGGGGGTTTAGTGAATGTGTGTGTGAAATGACCGGGGGTGTGAGTGTGGGTCGTGTGATGAGGGTGTGTTGTGAGTGTGGGTATTGTTATGAGGTGGGTGTGGTGAGTGTGGGTGAGTGATGGGGGGGTGTGGTGAGTGTGGGTGGTGTGATGGGGGGTGTGGTGAGTGTGGGTGGAGTGATGGGGGGGTGTGGTGAGTGTGGGGTGGTGTGATGAGGGGGGTTTGATGAGTCTCGGTGGTGTGATGAGGGGGTTGTGGTGAGTGTGGATGTGGGATGGGGGGTGTGGTGAGTGTGGGTGGTGTGATGATGGGGTTGTGGTGAGTGTGGGTGTGTGATGAGGGGTTTTGATGTGTGTGGGTGGTCTGTTGAGGGTTGTGTTGGGTGTGGGTGGTGTGATGAGGGGGTGTTGTGGGTGTGGGGTGGTTAGATGAGGTGGATGTGGTGAGTGTGGATGGTGTGATGAGGGGGGGGGTTTGATGAGTGTGGGTTGTGTGATGAGGGGGGGTTTGATGAGTGTGAGTGGTGTGATGATGGGGGGTTTGATGAGTGTGGGTGGTGTGATGATGGGGGTTTGATGAGTGTGGGTTGTGTGATGGGGGTGTGTGGTGAGTGTGGATGGTGTGATGAGGGGTGTGTGGTGAGTGTGTGTGGTGTGATGAGGGGGGGGTGTGGTGAGTGTGGTTGGTGTGATGAGGGGGTTTGATGAGTGTGAGTGGTGTGATGATGGGGGGTTTGATGAGTGTGGGTTGTGTGATGAGGGGGGTTTGATGAGTATGAGTGGTGTGATGAGGGGGCTGTTGTGAGTGTGGGTGTGATGAGGGGGGTGTGGTGAGTGTCAGTGGTGTGATGAGGGGGGTTTGATGCGTGTGGGTGGTGTGATGATGGGGGTTGTGGTGAGTGTGGGTGGTGTGATGAGGGGGGTGTGTTGAGTGTGGGTGGTGTGATGAGGGGGGGTTTGATGAGTGTGGGTTGTGTGATGAGGGGGGTTTGATGAGTGTGAGTGGTGTGATGAGGGGGTGAGGTGTGTGTGGGTGGTGTGATGATGGGTGTGTATTGAGTGTGGGTGGTGAGGGGTGTGTGGTGATTGTGTGTGGTGTGATGAGGGGGGTGTGGTGAGTGTGGGTGGTGTGATGAGGGTGTGTCTGATGAGTGTGGTGGGTGAGGGGTGTGTGGTGTGATGGGGGTGTGATGAGGGGGGTTTTGTGGGTGTGGGGGGTGTGATGAGGGGGGTGTGGTGAGTGTGGGTGGTGTGATGAGGGTCTGTGTGATGAGTGTGGGTGGGTGAGGGGTGTGTGGTGTGATGGGGGTGTGATGAGGGGGGTGTTGTGAGTGTGGGTGGTGTGATGAGGGGGTGTTGTGAATATGGGTGGTGTGATGAGGGGTGTGCTGAGTGTGGGTGGTGTGATGAAGGGGGTGTGTTAGGTGTGCGTGAGTGATTATGGGGGTTGTGGTGGGTGTGGTGATGGGGGTGTGATAGGTGTGGGTCGGGTGGTGGTGGGTGTGGGTAGGGTGGTGTGGGGTGTGGTTGTAGTGGTGAGTGGGGTGTGTTGTGTGTGGGTGGGGTGTTGGATATGGGTGGGTGAGGGTGTGTGTGGTTGGTATGGTGAGGGGTTGTGCTGGTTGGGTGTAGGTGGCGTGGTGAGGGGCATGATGCGTGTGGGTGGTGTGATGAGGGGGTGTGGTGAGTGTGGGTTGTGTGATGAGGGGGGTTTGATGTGTGTGGGTTGTGTGATGAGGGTGGTTTGATGTGTGTGGGTTGTGTGATGAGGGGGGTTTGATGAGTGTGAGTGGTGTGATGAGGGGGGTTTGATGTGTGTGGGTTGTGTGATGAGGGGGGTTTGATGAGTGTGGGTGGTGTGATGAGGGGGGTTTGATGAGTGTGAGTGGTGTGATGAGGGGGGTGTGGTGAGTGTGGGTGGTGTGATGATGGGTGTGTATTGAGTGTGGGTGGGTGAGTGGTGTGTGGTGATTGTGTGTGGTGTGTTGGGGGGGTGTGGTGAGTGTGGGTGGTGTGATGGGGGGTGTGATGAGGGGGGTGTGGTGTGTGTGGGTGGTGTGATGAGGGGGGGTGTGTGAGTGTGGGTGGTGTGATGAGGGTGTGTCTGATGAGTGTGGGTGGGTGAGGGGTGTGTGGTGTGATGGGGGTGTGATGAGGGGGGTTTTGTGGGTGTGGGTGGTGTGGTGAGGGGGGTGTGGTGAGTGTGGGTGGTGTGATGAGGGTCTGTGTGATGAGTGTGGGTGGGTGAGGGGTGTGTGGTGTGATGGGGGTGTGATGAGGGGGGTGTTGTGAGTGTGGGTGGTGTGATGAGGGGGGTGTGGTAAGTGTGTGTGGTGTGATGAGGGTGGGTGGTGAAATGAAGGGGGTGTGCTGAGTGTGGGTGGTGTGATGAAGGGGGTGTGTTAGGTGTGCGTTGAGTGATTATGGGGGTTGTGGTGGGTGTGGTGATGGGGGTGTGATAGGTGTGGGTAGGGTGGTGGTGGGTGTGGGTAGGGTGGTGTGGGGTGTGGTTGGAGTGGTGAGTTGGGTGTGTTGTGTGTGGGTGGTGTGTTGGATATGGGTGGGTGAGGGTGTGTGTGGTTGGTATGGTGAGGGGGTTGTGCTGGTTGGGTGTAGGTGGCGTGGTGAGGGGGTGTGGTGGATGTGATGTGGGGCATGATGGCGTGTGGGTGGTGTGATGAGGGTGTGTGGTGAGTGTGGGTGGTGTGATTAGGGGGGTTTGATGTGTGTGGGTGGTCTGTTGAGGGTTGTGTTGGGTGTGGGTGTGTGATGAGGGGGTGTTGTGGGAGTGGGTGGTTAGATGAGGGGGGTGTGGTGAGCGTGGATGGTGTGATGAGGGGGGGTTTGATGAGTGTGGTTTGTGTGATGAGGGGGGTTTGATGAGTGTGGGTGGTGTGATGAGGGGGGTTTGATGAGTGTGGGTTGTGTGATGAGGGGGGTGTGGTAAGTGTGGGTGGTGTGATGAGGGGGGTGTGGTGAGTGTGGTTGGTGTGATGAGGGGGGTTTGATGAGTGTGGGTTGTGTGATGAGGGGGGTTTGATGAGTATGAGTGGTGTGATGATGGGGCTGTTGTGAGTGTGGGGGGTGTGATGATGGGTGTGTATTGAGTGTGGGTGGTGTGATGAGGGGGGTTTGATGAATGTGAGTGGTGTGATGAGGGTGGTGTGGTGAGTGTGGGTGGTGTGATGAGGGTGTGTCTGATGAGTGTGGGTGGGTGAGGGGTGTGTGGTGTGATGGGGGTGTGATGAGGGGGGTGTTGTGAGTGTGGGTGGTGTGATGAGGGGGGGTGTGGTAAGTGTGGGTGGTGTGATGAGGTGGATGTGGTGGGTGTGTGTGGTGTGATGAGGAGGTTTTGTTGCGTGTGAGTGGTGTGATGGGGGGGGTGTGATGAGTGTGGGTAGAATGATGAGGGGGGTTTAGTGAATGTGTGTGTGAAATGACCGGGGGTGTGAGTGTGGGTCGTGTGATGAGGGGTGTGTTGTGAGTGTGGGTATTGTTATGAGGTGGGTGTGGTGAGTGTGGGTGGAGTGATGGGGGGTGTGGTGAGTGTGGGTGGTGTGATGGGGGGGTGTGGTGAGTGTGGGTGGAGTGATGGGGGGGTGTGGTGAGTGTGGGTGGTGTGATGAGGGGGGTTTGATGAGTCTCGGTGGTGTGATGAGGGGGTTGTGGTGAGTGTGGATGTGGGATGGGGGGTGTGGTGAGTGTGGGTGGTGTGATGATGGGGGTTGTGGTGAGTGTGGGTGGTGTGATGAGGGGGTTTTGATGTGTGTGGGTGGTCTGTTGAGGGTTGTGTTGGGTGTGGGTGGTGTGATGAGGGGGTGTTGTGGGTGTGGGTGGTTAGATGAGGTGGATGTGGTGAGTGTGGATGGTGTGATGAGGGGGGTTTGATGAGTGTGGGTTGTGTGATGAGGGGGGTTTGATGAGTGTGGGTTGTGTGATGAAGGGGGTTTGATGTGTGTGGGTTGTGTGATGAGGGGGGGTTTGATGAGTGTGAGTGGTGTGATGAGGGGGGGTTTGATGAGTGTGGGTTGTGTGATGAGGGGGGTTTGATGAGTGTGAGTGGTGTGATGAGGGGGGTTTGATGAGTGTGGGTTGTGTGATGAGGGGGGGTTTGATGAGTGTGAGTGGTGTGATGAGGGGGGGTTTGATGAGTGTGGGTTGTGTGATGATGGGGTTTGATGAGTGTGGGTTGTGTGATGAGGGGGGTGTGGTGAGTGTGAGTGGTGTGATGAGGGGGGGTGTGGTGAGTGTGGTTGGTGTGATGAGGGGGGTTTGATGAGTGTGAGTGTGTGATGATGGGGGGTTTGATGAGTGTGGGTGGTGTGATGAGGGGGCTGTTGTGAGTGTGGGTGGTGTGATGAGGGGGGGTTTGATGAGTGTGGGTTGTGTGATGAGGGGGGTTTGATGAGTGTGAGTGGTGTGATGAGGGGGGTGAGGTGTGTGTGGGTGGTGTGATGATGGGTGTGTATAGAGTGTGGGTGGGTGAGGGGTGTGTGGTGATTGTGTGTGGTGTGATGAGGGGGGTGTGGTGAGTGTGGGTGGTGTGATGAGGGTGTGTCTGATGAGTGTGGGTGGGTGAGGGGTGTGTGGTGTGATGGGGGTGTGATGAGGGGGGTTTTGTGGGTGTGGGGGGTGTGATGAGGGGGGTGTGGTGAGTGTGGGTGGTGTGATGAGGGTCTGTGTGATGAGTGTGGGTGGGTGAGGGGTGTGTGGTGTGATGGGGGTGTGATGAGGGGGGTGTTGTGAGTGTGGGTGGTGTGATGAGGGGGGGTGTTGTGAATATGGGTGGTGTGATGAGGGGTGTGCTGAGTGTGGGTGGTGTGATGAAGGGGGTGTGTTAGGTGTGCGTTGAGTGATTATGGGGTTGTGGTGGGTGTGGTGATGGGGGTGTGATAGGTGTGGGTCGGGTGGTGGTGGGTGTGGGTAGGGTGGTGTGGGGTGTGGTTGTAGTGGTGAGTGGGGTGTGTTGTGTGTGGGTGGGGTGTTGGATATGGGTGGGTGAGGGTGTGTGTGGTTGGTATGGTGAGGGGTTGTGCTGGTTGGGTGTAGGTGGCGTGGTGAGGGGCATGATGCGTGTGGGTGGTGTGCTGAGGGGGTGTGGTGAGTGTGGATGGTGTGATGAGGGGGGGTTTGATGAGTGTGAGTGGTGTGATGATGGGGGGTTTGATGAGTGTGGTTTGTGTGATGAGGGGGGTTTGATGAGTATGAGTGGTGTGATGATGGGGCTGTTGTGAGTGTGGGTGGTGTGATGATGGGTGTGTATTGAGTGTGGGTGGTGTGATGAGGGGGGTTTGATGAATGTGAGTGGTGTGATGAGGGGGGTGTGGTGTGTGTGGGTGGTGTGATGATGGGTGTGTATTGAGTGTGGGTGGGTGAGGGGTGTGTGGTGTGATGGGGGTGTGATGAGGGGGGTTTTGTGGGTGTGGGTGGTGTGGTGAGGGTGGTGTGGTGAGTGTGGGTGGTGTGATGAGGGTGTGTCTGATGAGTGTGGGTGGGTGAGGGGTGTGTGGTGTGATGGGGGTGTGATGAGGGGGGTGTTGTGAGTGTGGGTGGTGTGATGAGGGGGTGTGGTAAGTGTGGGTGGTGTGATGAGGGTGTGTGTGATGAGTGTGAGTGGTGTGATGAGGGGGGTGTGGTGAGTGTGGGTGGTGTGATGAGGGTATGGGTTATGAGTGTGAGTGGTGTGATGAGGGGGTGTGTGGTGGGTGTGGGTGGTGTGATGAGAGGTGTGTGGTGAGTGTGGGTTTTTTGAGGGGATATTGTGTGTGTGGGTGTGATGAGGGGGGTGTGTAGAGTGTGGGTCGTGTGATGAGGGGGGTTTGATGAGTGTGGGTTGTGTGATGAGGGGGGTGTGTTGATGAGTGTGGGGTTGTGTGATGAGGGGGTGTGTTGAGTGTGGGTGGTGTGATGAGGGGGGGTGTGGTGTGTGTGGGAGGTGTGATGGGGTGTGGTGAGAGTGGTTGGTGTGATGAGGGGCGTTTGATGTGTGTGGGTGGTGTGTTGGAGGGTGTGGTGAGTGTTGGTGATGTGATGGGGGTGTGATAAGTGTGTGTGGTGTGACGAAGGAGGTTTGATTAGTGTGGATGGTGTGATGAGGTGGATGTGGTGGGTGTGTGTGGTGTGATGAGGAGGTTTTGTTGCGTTTGAGTGGTGTGATGAGGGGGGTGTGATGAGTGTGGGTAGAATGATGAGGGGGGTTTAGTGAATGTGTGTGTGAAATGACCGGGGTGTGAGTGTGGGTCGTGTGATGAGGGGTGTGTTGTGAGTGTGGGTATTGTTATGAGGTGGGTGTGGTGAGTGTG